>NC_091285.1:359591904-362211904 GCF_032444005.1 Ranitomeya imitator | reverse complement strand
CGCGAAAGGTTAGTATATAATGATTTTTTTTTAAATTATTTTTAACATTAGATCCTTTTACTATTGACGCTGCATAGGCAGCATCAATAGTAAAAACTTGGTCACACAGGGTTAATAGCAGCGGTAACGAAGTGAGTTACCCGCGGCATAACGCGGTCCGTTACCGCTGGCATTAACCCTGTGTGAGCGTTGACTGCGGGGAATATGGAGCGGGCGCTGACTGCAGGGGAGTAGGGAGGGACTAATCGGACTGTGGCGGTCGCTGATTTTCATTCATCTTCCAATTTGTTACATACAAAATTTCCCCATTTTCAAAACCCCCCACAATCCCAACAAACCCCAACCCCCCCCCCCCAATGACAGCTCCTCTCCAATGGAACTTCTATAACTAGCATTGATGACTATGAACCGCTTAACTCCCTTATGGCCGCTTATTCGTCTAGCAGTTTTCACCATTCAAAGTCCCTCAGCCTCCCATTTCCTTTACCTACTCATCCCAGCTCGAGCCACGGAGACCACATTTTGGCAAACGTTTCTATTTTCCCGCGTCTCTTGTAAACCCCCTTTTCCAGTTTGAGACCGTGTTTTACATATTGCAGGAATTCACCCCTTACAGGCGGTTCCTCCTTGATCCAGTTCCGTGCTATCACTTTTCAAGCCATATATAATAGCTTAGCAATTGTTATCTTCCAGGTGTTATCCACTCTAATTTCATCCACATACCCCAATAAGCACACTATCGGATCTCTCAGCACCCTACATCTATACGCACCTTCCACACGACTCAGAACTACCAGCCAAAAAGCAGCCAGTCTTGGACACGTCCACATCATGTGATATATTCCTGCATTCTCAGTCCCACATCTCGGGCACTCAGAGTCAGCATGCAACCCCGCTCTATGCAAAACTTCCGGAGATTTATAGACTCTGTGCAAGATGTATAGCTGCGATAGTCTATACGGCTCACTTAGTGACATTCGTGGAACCCACTCCAATACCGACTCCCAGGTTTCATTCTCCATTGGGCCTAAATCTCTCTCCCACTTAGCTCTCGCTTTTAGAGGAAAATCCAACAAATATGTATGCAATAGGTCTTTGTACAGGGTGGAAATGACTCCCCTTGTAATCCCATCACCACACACATATTCCAAAACTATGTCTTCTTGGATCCTAATGCCATCGCCCCTGTTTTGAGCTCCAAAAGCGTGTCTCATCTGAGCATATTGATACTCCCCAGAAGGTCTCAGTCCAAACTCCCCCTGTAGCTGGGAAAAGGATTTTGACACTCGTTGTTGAATTATCTGACAAACATAAGAGATTCCCTTAGCCTGCCACTCTGTCAGCACCCCCAGAGCCGCAAATTCCACTAAATTACTGTTAAACCATATCGGTGTGAATTTAGTCAATCCCGTAACCCCCCGAATCTCCCGCAATCTGATCCATAACTTACGTATCAGAAACATAGTTGGATACAATTTCCCCAAAGCTCCTAAAGAGCCATCCTCCAAACACTGCACCACCGGGCGTCGGTTTGTCACCCCTTCCATCAAGTGTTGTACCGCACTGGAGGACGCCTCCCGCGCCCAGCCCTTCAAATGCTGACTTTGGGCTGCAAGAAAGTATAACTCAGGGTTGGGCAAATCCAAACCCCCATCTTCCTTGGGTCGCTGAAGCGTCTCCAGGCTAAGACGTGGGTATTGCCGCCCCCATATCAAGCTTCTAAAAAGAGCATTAATCTGACGAAATTTCCCCCGTGGGATCCAAACTGGCACGTTATGAAGGACGTAAAGTATTTTGGGAATCCGCACCATTTTAATAAGATTAACCCTACCTACCACCGATAAATGTAACTTATTCCACGCATCCACTTTTGCCTTAAGCACGCCCATGAGAGGAGTCAAATTCCTATATAAAAACTCCGTAACTGGCACCGAGATCCATATTCCAAGGTATTTAAAATGGGATGTCACCTTAAGCCGCCCCTCTCCCAATGTCTCACTCCCACACCATCTACCTTAAAAAGGACCGATTTATCCAATTTATCTTCAGCCCCGACAAGGAACCAAATCTCTCAATGATCTTGACGGCCCCTCTCAAGGAGTCATCCGGGTCAGCCAGGAATAGCAAAATGTCGTCCGCATACAACGCTATCTATTCCTCAACACTCCCATATCTAAACTCAGGGACCCCATCAGACTGTCGAATCTTGGCGGCCAGGGGCTCCACAGCCAGAGCAAACAGAAGAGTCGAAAGTGGACATCCCTGTCTCGTGCCTCTAGCCAACTTTATAGGCTGAGAAAGTTCCCCGTTTACTCTGATTCTAGCCGTCGGCAATGAATATAGCAGTTGAATCCAAGACACAAACTGCGGTCCAATACCCATACATTTCAACACCTGCCAGAGATATCCCCACTCCACACTGTCAAACGCCTTATGGGCATCCAAGGACGCAATAATAATAGCTGCAGATTCATATACAGCCTCTGTAGATTAACCGCTGTAGATCTATCAGGCATAAAGCCAGATTGATCCAGATGCACAAGGTTAGTAATGACACTAGACAGACGGGAAGCTAACACCCTGGCCAAAAGCTTGACATCGATGGTTAACAGAGAGATTGGGCGATATGACTCAGGTTTCCCCAAATCCTTATCCTCCTTCGGAATAACCACTATAATGGCCTCCCTCATAGATGCTGGGAGGCACCCCTGACACCTAGCTTCCTCCAGTACCAACTTTAATCTGGGAATCAACACCTCCCCCAAGCTTTTATAAATCTCGGCTGGCAACCCATCAACTCCAGGCGCCTTCCCATGGGCCATGGACTTCAGCGCCCGACTCAGCTCCTCTTCCGTGATAGGGGCTTCCAAGCTCACCCTATCCACCTCACTCAATTTCGTCAGCCCCAGACTCTCCAAGAAAGTCTCTGTATCTCCGGCTGACCCATCAACCCTGGAGGAATATAAGTCCGCGTAGAAGTCCGCGAAAACCTTTATAATCTCAGATGTTTCAGATATCCTGCTTCCACCAACAGATGCTAACGAGTGGACATGAGGTACTTCGCTGAGCAGAGGCCACCACCGATAGCATGTGTCCCACTGTTTCTCCCTCCTGAAAATAAGTCACCCTTTGAAACTCCCGCTTCCTTTCAGCTTTTCCCAGCAGAATCTTCTCCATATGAGTTTGCGCTGTTCTCAACCTTTTCCCAGCCTCGGAAGTTCCCAATACTATCATCTCGTCTTCTGCAGCCCTCAACTCATCCACCGCCACCTTCTCTGCCTCTCTCGTTTTCCGCTTACACCTACTAATATCTCTAAATAGTAGCCCTCTCAGGTACGCCTTCATTGCATCCCAAACAGTTAGAGCATCTGTACTCCCATCATTTAACACAAAGAATTCCGCCACCTCCTTTCCTATACATTCCAAGTCAATACTATGTAACCAGTTAGGATGGATCTTCCATTCTCTCCTGTTTGCGGCCTGTGTCCCCAACAATTTAAACTCCACCTCAATTGGACTGTGATCCGAAAGGGCCCTCGGCAGATAGCGCACCTCCCCCACCATTGTGTCTAACAGACGATTACCCAGCGCCATGTCAATTCTGGACAACGTAGCATGAGCCGGCGAGTAGCATGAATACCCTCTCTCTCCAACATGTCTAACTCTCCATAGGTCAATCATACCTATTTCACGAACATAGGTACCAAATATTGTAGTGTGCCCCCCCGACCTGTTCTGGGTGTTCTTATTTTTATCCCAAAAATCATCACAAATATTATTCAAGTCCCCAATAATTAATAGTGGTAGCGGTCCCCATCGTTCCACCCTCTCCAACACCTCTCTAATCTTCCTGCTTGAATATGGAGGTGGAATATACATTGCCGCAACACATATCCTCACTCCATGTAATATACACTGTATCACCACATACTGACCATCCACATCCACACATACCTTCACCTCTTCATACTGCACTCCCACCGGTACCAAGACTGACACACCCCTTGAGTACGTCGAAAAGGTAGAATGATACCCCTTCTGAATCCATCGTCTATTTAGTACGTCCACCTTCTCCCGTACCAAGTGCGTCTCCAGCAAACATATATACTACATTTCTAATTGGAGGACTTTGCTAATATTATTTCTACACCTACTACATATTGGGATTGGATTTTGAAGATGGGAATACTCATTTAAGTTAAAAAGGGCAGTCTCATGAGAGACCGCTATGGAATACCCAAAGGATATGCCAAAAATATCTAACAGGAGCGGGTCCCAGAGGTTGTCCCCACATCTAGGAGCAGGATGGGCATTCCCAGATCCCATTTTCTGGCTAGTGTCTGACCAGCAGTGGGTGGAGAGGTGGCATATGAGGCACAGGCGTCCTCTATTCATTGTTATAGAAATTCAGTAAACAGCCAAGGATTTCCTGGAAAGGTCCGGAACAGCACCTAAAAAAAATCAAAGTGGACTTGGAATTTTAGAACAGTTTCAACCAGAGATTGCTGGATTCGTGTAGACCCAAATATTTGGAACCCACAATTTATGGTATTTCTCAGGGATCAGAACTTAGATCAGTTTATAAAATGCTCTATACCCCTTTACCCCCATTTATAACTATGGCGAGATAACTGCATACAAATTTATAAAGCCATTATAAAATAAGCACTAGTTCCCCCTAGTGCTGCCTGTTCATATAAAAAATAAAATGATACATACCAACTAATGTTCTAATCCTATTCATTTCTTCTTTTTTCCTTTGCGCTCGGGCGGCTCTATTCTGTTTTTCAATCCACCTTCTCTCATCACGACTGACAATACATAAAAGTAACAAGAAAATTCAATGACGTTCTGTATTTTTGCATCTTATAGGATTGTAAGACTATCAAAATTATTAGTAATTTAACATTAGTTAGCTATTACAAACTAATTTAAAACAGACTTTAAAGAGGTTGTTCCTAATCAAAGGAAACTGCAGCTGGTTCACTTGCTCAAACCACCAGTGAGGAGCTGTGATCATCACCTTTAATTACAGTTAGTCCATATATATTTGGACAGTGACAACATTTTTCTAATTTTGGTTATATACATTACCACAATGAATTTTAAACAAAACAATTCAGATGCAGTTGAAGTTCAGACTTTCAGCTTTCATTTGAGAGTATCCACAATAAAATTGGATGAAGGGTTTAGGAGTTTCAGCTCATTAACATGTGCCACCCTGTTTTTACTGCACGTCCAAACTCTTGCCATCTCCTGTCGCCTCCAACTCAAAAATATTGCCAGAATTCATCCCTTCCTCAGCCCTCAATCTACTAAATCTCTTGTGCATGCCGTCATCATCTCCCGCCTCGACTACTGCAACACCCTCCTCTGTGGCCTCCCCGCTAACTCTCTTGCACCACTCCAGTCTGTCCTCAACTCTGCTGCCTGCCTAATCCACCTCTCTCCTCGCTATTCCCCTGCTTCTCCCCTCTGCAAATCCCTCCACTGGCTCCCAGTTCCCCAACGAATCCAGTTCAAATTACTAACACTGATCTAAAAAGCCATCCACAACCTGTCCCCTCCCCAGATCTCTGAACTAATCTCACAATATCTTCCCTCATGCAATCTTCGATTCTGCCAAGACCTCCTACTCTCCACCACACTTGTTCGCTCCTCACACAACCGCCTCCAAGATTTCTTCCGAATATCCCCCATCCTCTGGAATTCCATGCCTCAACACGCCCGATTATCCACCACCCTCGGATCCTTCAGATAGAACCTGAAAACCCATCTCTTCGGGAAAGCCTTCAGCGTGCAATAACCATTCTGCTGCCTCACCACCACCAGAGCTGCTGCCCCCCCAACCTTCTGTCTCTCCCCCATTATCCCTTAAATTTTAAGTCCGCAAGGACAGGGTCCTCTCCCCTCTGTACCAGTCTGTCATTGTAAATTCGTTTACTGTAAACGATATCTATAACTCTGTATGTAACCCTTTTCTCATATACAGCACCATGGAACTAATGGTGCTATATAAATAAATAATAATAAGATGCTCCATAGCATAATATGCTGCTCCATAAAGGTTGATGGCCCCATAAGATGTTCCAAAGCATAATATGCCCCATATGCTGCTCCATAAAGGATGATTGCCCCATAAGATGCTCCATAGCATAATATGCCCCATATGCTGCTGCTGCTGCGATTAAAAAAATAAAACTACGAAAAATGACATACTCCTCTCTCATCGCTGGGCACCGAGTGCCGGTGTCCTGAGCAGGCGGGCACAATGGCGCACTATGGGGGCCAGGTGCCGGAGTCGCCGCTGGCTCAGGTCCCCGGCACTTGCGATATTCACCTGTCCCCGGTTCCACCGCCGCCCGCCGCTGTGTCTTCCGACTCTCTGCAGTGACTATTCAGGCAGAGGGCGCGCACTAACCACGTCATCGCACCCTCTGACCTGACCGTCACAGCCAGAGGACCTGGAAGACAGAGTACGGTGGTGGAATGGGGACAGGTGAATGTCGCATGGCTCACCCTCCCCCGTCATACTCACCCTCCTGGAGCGGTCCCTGCTTCTTCGATGGTCTCCGGCGCGCACCAGCAGCTTGTTCCTGTGTTCAGCGGTCACATGGTACTGCTCATTAAAGTAATGAATATGCATTACATGCCTATGGGAGTGGAGGCGTGTCCATATTCATTACTTTAATGAGCGGTACCACATGACAGCTGAACACAGGAAGAGCTGCAGGCGCCAGAGACCATCTGAGAAGCAGAGACGTGCAGAGAATGCGCCGAGGTGAGTATGATGTGACAGCCAACACTCCTGCTGCTCCCCCTCCCCCGCCGACCCACTGGGACAATGACTCGAGTATAACCTGAGAGGTGCACTTTCAGCCTAAAAAAAATGGGCTTAAAATCTCTGCTTACACTCGAGTATATACGGTACTTGCAAACGATGTAGGAAGATAGAGAAAAAATGCTGTAAGGTAAGAATGCTTTTAAAAACAGCATTTTGTTAAGTAATAATTAAATATTATAAGTGAAGGAACAAAAGAGAAAACTAAATCAAATCAATATTTGGTGTGATCACTCTTTGCCTTCAAAGCAGCATCAATTCTTCTGGGTAGACTTTCGAACAGTTTTTGAAGGAACTCAACAGAAAGGTGATCACAGACATGGATAGATGCGATCCCACAAACTCCTTGATGTTGAAATCAGAATTTTTTCATAGACAAATTTCTGATTCATAAAGAACACTTCTGGCCAGACATCTCCGAACAATAGATGGGTGCAGCTGGGTCCCACTGGTTGCTGCAAGTTCTCAGCTGATTTCACTACTACACATCTTCCAATTTCGATGGGAAGGAAACACGATGTGTCTTTCATCTGCTGCACCAAGTTCCCTTAGCCTACCACTGTATCTACAATTCTCAAAATTGTCCATTTCCTTAGGAGTCTTCAAAAGAACATCAATAAAACTTCACCTTTAATCTATTATTTAAAAACTATAAAGTGCGAAACAAGTGCAAGAAAGTGCTTGTGCTAAGACCACATAGTGCAAGTAAAAACAGACCCAACATACTCGTACATACCACATGTCTGCCTTTCAGAGGTAATATATTACAGCTATCAAGTATTGTCACGCTGACCCTCTATTTACGAGCGATTAATTAACCAGTTCAAACAGGTCTATGACCTATATGTATTGAATGCTCCCGTGTCAGGTGTATACAATGAAAAGTAGCCACAGATATACTTATAGCTTTTTCTATAACATGCTGAGGGAGAGGACGGAAAAGACAAATCAACCTAAAAACAAAGGGCTCAGTGCAATCCAACCATACATCGAGGGCTTATACACGTTATACTATTTACGGATAGCCTGGCAGTTAGCCACCATACCCTCTATCATCATAGCAGAAGAGTAGTAGTACAATATAGCAGCAAGCTCAAAGAGTCTCTATGTCATCATATTTTGCCCAAAGATTTCACCAGAATACATATATGCCTCTCCTCAGGGACTGTCCGTACTGGCATATGTTCAATAAGTGACTTAGGAAGGCATCAATAAAAATAAACCCATTTATACTCATCCATAGGACCAAGCGTTCAAACTGTGCCTTTTCAGAGTGCCCAGGATCTCATGACCGGCCGTTTTCAATATTACCACGCCATCTCATCCTAGCAGAAACTGATGTCTCCCGACGCGTTTCATCTTTTGAATCATCAGGGGGGTAGCGACATTCATCATTCAGTGAGCATTGCTAAACTAGTCACCTCTTTACCTGGCTTATATAGACGGAATCTCAAAGACGCGTGGTTCCAGACGCCGGTAAAACCCTTACGGTATACACGCATCATGTGATGTTCACACCCACGTCACTTCCGGCTATTGAGCAGCAAACAGTGAGTGTTGGATCGCTTACGTCATCACCCGTTGCTGACACGCACAGGGCAATGCGCTGGCTCAGTTGCGCAGTGTCCGGTTACAGGGTCATGTGACCCCCAGTGGTACACTACACACTGCGGTAACCACAAAATTCGCGCTGCCACATATTTACGCAATCAACTAGGTGGGTATTTCTCTATTAGCCACCATAGAGGCTGTCCTATTAAAAGGATCTTATGTACAGGTTTGCTTGAATCCCTAAATATTATACACCGACGAGGATCCTGGCTACTTAGAAAATGTTTAAGGTATTAACACACATATCAAAGTAAAACAAACCCAAATCGCTTTTGGAATCTATGATGTCGATATATCAAAGAAAATAAAAAAATAACAAAAATGGAAAAACAAAAAGGGGGGTACACGGGACACAACGGACCAGGGAGAATAGGAAGGAAAGAAAAGGGTGCACGCTACACGCTGACCCTACTGAGCCCTACCTATCTTAGCCCTGCCTACCGCAGAGGTTGGCACCCTAGAAACCTGCGCTGTGGCGCTCCCACTCGACAGCGGCTATCCCTATTTGTAGAATCCCTGTCAATGATCTACACTTAAAGGAAGGAAGAAAAGCGGAGTTGTTCATTAAGACCCTTTGGGCTCATAGTTTACAGTCGAAATATTTACATGCATTCCCTCTGCAAGATACTTTTATCCCAGTGACCCCCTCTTTGGGATTGGGGAATTCTGTCGATCCCCATGAACTGCACTCCTCTGAGATCACCATTGTGTAGTCTATTGATGTGATTTGCTACTGGGGTGTCCCTCTTGTTGATGGTATCCCTGTGGTGTTCCCCTACTCTTCTTCTTATTTCACGGCTGGTTTTACCTACATATTCAATACCGCATATACACGTCATTTTATAGACCACCCCTCTGGTCTTACAGTTGATGAATTGTCGTATGGTGTAGTTTTTCCCTGTCACATTACTTGCGAACTCTTTCCCTTGGCTTATGTACCCACAATACTTACAGCAACCGCATTTGTAACAACCCTTGACTTGACCACCTAACCAGGTAGAATTATTAATCTGTAGAGGGGGGGAGGGGACAAAATAGCTGTGGACTACCCTGTCTTTTATAGAACGTCCCCTCTTAAAGGTTATCTGTGATGATGCTGCAACAATATCCCCCAGATCATTGTCCATCTGCAAAATAGGCCAATGGCGCTGTAGGATCTCTCTTAGGTCCCTCGCTCCATTGGTATATTTAGTGATGGCCCGAACCACATCTCTTTCCTCCTTCTTCACGGCTGGGATAAGTATATCTTTCCTTTCCTTTCATAACGCTGAAGTGTAAGCCTCCTTAAGGACATCATCAGGGTAGCGGCACTCGTGAAATCGAGTCCCCAGATCATCTGCTTGTTTTTTATACAGACAGGAAACTGAGCAATGTCTCCGAACGCAGAGATATTGACCCTTCGGTATCCCCCTCTTGAGCGGGACTGAATGGTTCGATTCCCACCTCAAAAGGGAGTTAGACGCAGTTGGCTTTCTTATGTACTTATAGTGAGCTGGCCCATCCTCCCCTCTTTCAATAAGCACATCCAAAAATGGCAATCTGGAGGCATTTAATTCAAAAGTAAATCGTAGGCCAAGATCATTAACCCCTTCCCGACCTGTGACAGCGTATGCGTCATGAAAGTCGGTGCCAATCCGACCTGTGACGCATATGCTGTGTCACAGAAAGATCGCGTCCCTGCAGATCGAGTGAAAGGGTTAACTCCAATTTCACCCGATCTGCAGGGACAGGGGGAGTGGTAGTTTAGCCCGGGGGGGTGGCTTCACCCCCCCGTGGCTACGATCGCTCCGATTGGCTGTTGAAAGTGAAACTGCCAATCAGAGCGATTTGTAATATTTCACCTAAAAAACTGGTGAAATATTACAATCCAGCCATGGCCGATGCTGCAATATCATCGGCCATGGCTGGAAACACTTATGTGCACCCACCCCCCCACCGATCGCCCCTCCAGCCCCCCGATCTGTGGTCCGCTCCCCCGTCCTCCTGTCCGCTCCCCCCGTACTCCAATCACACCCCCCGTGCTCCAATCAAACCCCCCCGCACTCCGATCCACCCCCCCGCACTGCGATCCCCCCCGTGCTCCGATCCACCCCCCCCGCGCAGCGATCCCCCACCCCGGGCTCCAATCCACCCCCCCGTGTTCCGATCCACCCCCCATCCTCCGACGCCCCCCCGTGCCCTGATCTCCCCCCCCCCCCCTTATACTTACCGAGCCTGCCTCCCGGGGTCCGTCCGTCTTCTTTCCCGGGCGCCGCCATCTTCCAAAATGGCGGGCGCATATGCAGTGCGCCCGCCGAATCTGCCGGCCGGCAGATTCGTTCCAAAGTGAGTTTTGATCACTGAGATATAACCTATCTCAGTGATCAAAATAAAAAAATTAGTAAATGACCCCCCCCTTTGTCACCCCCATAGGTAGGGACAATAAAAAAAAAATAAAGAAATTTTTTTTCCCACGAATGTTGGGGTAAGAACTAGGGTTAGGGTTAGGGGTAGGGTTAGGGGTAGGGTTCGGGATGTGCACACGTATTCTGGTCCTCTGCGGATTTTTCCGCAGAGGATTTGATAAATCCGCAGGGCTAAACCGCTGTGGATTTATCACGGATTTACCGCGGTTTTTCTGCGCATTTCACTGCGGTTTTACAACTGCGATTTTCTATTGGAGCAGTTGTAAAACCGCTGCGGAATCCGCAGAAAGAAGTGACATGCTGCGGAATGTAAACCCCTGCGTTTCCGTGCAGTTTTTCCGCAGCATGTGCACAGCGATTTTTGTTTCCCATAGGTTTACATTGAACTGTAAACTCATGGGAAACTGCTGCGGATCCGCAGCGTTTTCCGCAGCGTGTGCACATACCTTTAGGCTGTGTTCACACGTTCCAGTTTTTTCGCGGTTTTTTCGCGGTTTTTCCCTATAAAAACGCTATAAAACCGCAAAAAAAACGCATACAAGAAGCATCCCATCATTTAGAATGAATTCCGCATGTTTTGTGCACATGATGCGTTTTTTTCCGCATAAAAAACGCATCAGGCACAAAATCCGGACATGCTCATTCTTTTTGCGGTTTTTATGCGGATTTCCCACTACAAAATGCATTGGGAAGTGTCCGGAAAAAACCGCGTCAAAAACGCGGCAAAAAACGCATGCGGATTTCTTCCGGATTTCATGCAGAAAATGTCCGGTTTTTCACAGGAATTTTCTGCATGAATTCCTGAACGTGTGCACTTAGCCTTAGAATTAGGCTATGTGCACACGGTGCCAGTACCATGTAAACATATGGAAAACCAAATCCGCTGTGCCCATGGTGCGGAAAATACCACGCGGAAACGCTGCGTTGTATTTTCTGCAGCATGTCAATTCTTTGTGCGGATTCCACAGCGTTTTACACCTGTTCCTCAATAGGAATCCACAGGTGAAATCCGCACAAAAAAACACTGGCAATCCGCGGTAAATCCGCAGGTAAAACGCAGTGCCTTTTACCCGCGGATTTTTCAAAAATGGTGCTGAAAAATCTCATACGAATCCGAATCGTTGGCACATAGCCTTAGGGTTAGGGTTGGGTTGGAATTAGGGTTGTGGTTAGGGTTAGGGGTGTGTTGGGGTTAGGGTTGTGGTTAGGGGTGTGTTGGGGTTAGGGTTGTGATTAGGGTTGCGGCTACAGTTGGGATTAGGGTTAGGGGTGTGTTGGAGGTAGAATTGAGGGGTTTCCACTGTTTAGGCACATCAGGGGGTCTCCAAACGCAACATGGCGCCACCATTGATTCCATACAATCTTGTATTCAAAAAGTCAAATGGTGCTCACTCACTTCCGAGCCCCGACGTGTGCCCAAACAGTGGTTTACCCCCACATATGGGGTACCAGCATACTCAGGACAAACTGCGCAACAATTATTGGGGTCCAATTTCTCCTGTTACCCTTGAGAAAATAAAAAATTGCTTGCTAAAACATCATTTTTGAGGAAAGAAAAATGATTTTTTATTTTCACGGCTCTGCGTTGTAAACGTCTGTGAAGCACTTGGGGGTTCAAAGTGCTCACCACATATCTAGATAAGTTTCTTGGGGGGTCTAGTTTCCAAAATGGGGTCACTTGTGGGGGGTTTCTACTGTTTAGGCACACCAGGGGCTCTGCAAATGCAACGTGATGTCCGCAGACCATTCCATCAAAGTCTGCATTTCAAAAGTCACTACTTCCCTTCTGAGCCCCGACGTGTGCCCAAACAGTGGTTTACCCCCACACATGGGGTATCAGCGTACTCAGGAGAAACTGGACAACAACTTTTGGGGTCCAATTTCTCCTGTAACCCTTGGGAAAATAAAAAATTCTGGGCTAAAAAATTATTTTTGAGGAAAGAAAACATATTTATTATTTTCACGGCTCTGCGTTATAAACTTCTGTAAAGCACTTGGGGGTTGAAAGTGCTCACCACATATCTAGATAAGTTCCTTTGTGGGTCTAGTTTACAAAATGGGGTCACTTGTGGGGGGTTTCTACTGTTTAGGCACACCAGGGGCTCTGCAAACGCAACGTGACGCCCGCAGAGCATTCCATCAAAGTCTGCATTTCAAAACGTCACTACTTCACTTCCGAGCCCCAGCATGTGCCTAAACAGTGGTTTACCCCCACATATGGGGTATCATCGTACTCAGGAGAAACTGGACAACAACTTTTGGGGTCAAATTTCTCCTGTTACCCTTGGGAAAATAAAAAATTGCGGGCTAAAAAATCATTTTTGAGAAAAAAGAAATTTTTTTTTTTATTTTCATGGCTCTGCATTATAAACTTCTGTGAAGCACCTGGGGGTTTAAAGTGCTCAGTATGCATCTAGATAAGTTCCTTGGGGGGTCTAGTTTCCAAAATGGGGTCACTTGTGGGGGAGCTCCAATGCATAGGCACACAGGGGCTCTCCAAACGCGACATGTTGTCTGCTAACAATTGGAGCTAATTTTCCATTCAAAAAGTCAAAAGGCGCGCCTTCCCTTCCAAGCCCTGCCGTGTGCCCACACAGTAGTTTACCCCCACATATGAGGTATCGGCGTACTCGGGAGAAATTGCTCAACAAATTTTAGGATCCATTTTATCCTATTGCCCTTGTGAAAATGAAAAAATTGAGGCGAAAAGAAATTTTTTGTGAAAAAAAAAGTACTTTTTCATTTTTACGGATCAATTTGTGAAGCACCTGGGGGTTTAAAGGGCTCACTAGGCATCTAGATAAGTTCCTTGGGGGGTCCAGTTTCCAAAATGGGGTCACTTGTGGGGGAGCTCCAATGTTTAGGCACCCAGGGGATCTCCAAACGCGACATGGTGTCCGCTAAAGAGTGCAGCCAATTTTTCATTCAAAAAGTCAAATGGCGCTCCTTCCCTTCCAAGCCCTGCCGTGCGCCCAAACAGTGGTTTACCCCCACATGAGGTAGAAGCGTACTCAGGACAAATTGGACAACAACTTTCGTTGTTCAGTTTCTCCTTTTACCATTGGGAAAATAAAAAAATTGTTGCTGAAAAATCATTTTTGTGACTAAAAAGTTAAATGTTCATTTTTTCCTTCCATGTTGCTTCTGCTGCTGTGAAGCACCTGAAGGGTTAATAAACTTCTTGAATGTGGTTTGGTGCACCTTGAGGGGTGCAGTTTTTAGAATGGTGTCACTTTTGGGTATTTTCAGCCATATAGACCCCTCAAACTGACTTCAAATGTGAGGTGGTCCCTTAAAAAAATGGTTTTGTAAATTTCGTTGTAAAAATGAGAAATCGCTGGTCAAATTTTAACCCTTATAACTTCCTAGCAAAAAAAAAATTTGTTTCCAAAATTGTGCTGATGTAAAGTAGACATGTGGGAAATTTATTTGTTTATTAACTATTTTGTGTCACATTACTCTCTGGTTTAACAGAATAAAAATTCAAAATGTGAAAATTGCCAAATTTCCGTTTTTATCACAAATAAACACAGAATTTATTGACCTAAATTTACCACTAACACGAAGCCCAATATGTCACGAAAAAACAATCTCAGAACCGCTAGGATCCATTGAAGCGTTCCTGAGTTATTACCTCATAAAGGGACACTGGTCAGAATTGCAAAAAACGGCAAGGTCTTTAAGGTCAAAATAGGCTGGGTCATGAAGGGGTTAACATTCAGACCTGAAACAAACGTGCGAAAGCTCTCCTCATCACCTCTCCAGATAACAAACACGTCATCTATGTACCGTAACCATATGATAATTTGATCCTCGGCTACGTACATGGTATCCCCAAAAATTACATTTTCCTCCCACCAGCCCAGGAGCAAATTAGCGTACGAGGGAGTGGCTACTTTTCATTGTATACACCTGACACGGGAGCATTCAATACATATAGGTCATAGACCTGTTTGAACTGGTTAATTAATCGCTCGTTAATAGAGGGTCAGCGTGACAATACTTGATAGCTGTAATATATTACCTCTGAAAGGCAGAAATGTGGTATGTACGAGTATGTTGGGTCTGTTTTTACTTGCACTATGTGGTCTTAGCACAAGCACTTTCTTGCACTTGTTTCGCACTTTATAGTTTTTAAATAATAGATTAAAGGTGAAGTTTTATTGATATTCTTCCAATCAGCTGAGAGTTACAGATTGAAGGTTAGATTTTGCTATTTGTCCTTGCTTAAAAAAATAGAGTCTTCAAAAGAGCATGAACAATCCTGAAACCCCAAGTCTGCTTTAAAATCTTTGCCTGGGAAAGACCAGGCTGATGCTATATAATTACCTTGTAGCTGTGCTCAGGCTTGCCATGGTGTATAACCCGTGACATGAAGTGGTCTTCCACAGTCTAACATTTGTAGCAGTTTGGTTATTACTCACAGTTTAAGCCTCCTACACAGCTGTATCAGTTTTGCTTAATGACTAATTCAAGATCCATGTGAAAATGATAATTACCACCTGTATGGTATAATTACAGTGGCATGTAAAAGTGTGGGCACCCATGGTCAAAATTACTGTTATTGTGAACAGTTAAGCAGGTTGAAGATGAAATGATCTATAAAAGACCCAAGTTAAAGATGACACATTTCCTTTGTATTTTAGGACAAAAAAAAAATCTATATATTTTTTATTACACACACATTGCTTATAAAAAAAAAAAAGGAAACACGTAAAGGGAAGGTACCGCGTTTGTAGGTCATTAATAAATCACTGTAATGTAGCATAACATGCTGCTATAAGCAAGTTTGAAATGCATGTGAAACAGATTTCATGTGTTATATGAGTTTAAAGAATGCACTGGGGGCTGACATCTTGGTTTTGCAGCAGTAGCAGGGCACTATCAGTGTCAGATTACGGCACCCCATGGACATAGGAGATAACAGACCGGCGCTGACCCTATCTCTAACATTGCAGCAGCATTAGCAGTGAGCTGGGCACACCTCTGTGGGCTGCACAACTCACTGCTGTAGGTGTGACTAGCTGCCATTTTATTATAGCCCTGTGCTCTCTATCGCAGGACAGAAGAAGCCCTCACTGCTCCTCTGTACTCCAAGCAGGCACACGTCCTCTGCTCCTCACACGCTGCCCTGTGTGCTTCTCCTGCTGTGTCTCTGCCTCTCCCTCACACACCGTCCCTGTGATCTCTGGTAAGCTGCACTCACAGCCTGCAGAGAGGGAGGTGACACCTGGAGAGAGAGAGAGCACTGCAGCTGACAGGACAGGGATTAAGGTGGGGGAGGGGGATGGCAAGAACGTTATTCACAAAAAATGCTGCTGAGCCCACTGTGTTCTGCTCCTCTGTAAACAAGCTGTGCCTCTGATGCAGTAACTGCTGGTGATAGCAGGTCACAGGGCAGTCACACACAAAATGGTGCTGCCCTGTGATGCTGCTCTTCATTCTTACTGTTGGGGCAGTAACTGCTGACATCACCATTTCCCTCCCCTTTTGGGTGGTCTAATATCGCTGGGGCAGAGCTGCTAAATCTTACTATAGCTGCTTGAGGTCTAAAACGGAAAATGCTCCCCCTAGTGGTAAATATGTATATTTGTAGAAAAATATATATTTTTCATATAGAAATGTTTGCAAACAGTGCAAACATTGCATTAATACATTTTAATTACTATTTTAAGCTTAATTTCACAAAAAAACAAAATACAAGAAAACTGGTGGCACCTTCCCTTCCCACAATGTAACTCTAAGTCAATTACACTTCTGTGAAATCAAACTGTCCAGTTATGAAGCAACACTGATTGTGAATCAATTTCTCCTGCTGTTGTGCAAATGGAACAGACAACAGGTAGAAGTGATAGGCAATTAACAAGACAGCCCCTATAAAGGAGTGGTTGTGCAGGTGGTGACCACAGACCTTTTGTCTTTTCTCATTGTTTTTGGCTGTTTTGGTCACTTCTACATTTTTTCATTGCTCTCACCCCCAGGAGCCCAGGAGTAGTATGCAGCAGTATCTACAACCCACAGAAGTTGCTTAGATAGTGCAGCTCCTCTAGGATGGCACATAAATGTGAGCTGTGGCAAGAAGGGTAGCTGTGCGTGTCAGCACAGTGTCCAGAGCATGGCACAGATGCCAGGAGACAGGCGGACGTGGAGGGGGTTGTAGGAGAGCAACAACCCAGCAGCAGGACCGCTACTTCCTCCTTTGTGCAAGGAAGAACATAAGAAGCAGTGCCAGAGCCCTGCAAAATGACCTCCAGCAACCCACTAACATCAGCATGTCTCCTCAAACTGTCAAAAACAGACTATGAGGGTGGTATGAGGGCCCGACATCCACAAGTGGGTGTTGTGCTTACTGCCCAGCACCGTACAGGGAGATTGGCATTTGCCAGAGAACACCAAGAATGGCAGATTCAACATTAGCGCCCTATGTCTTTAAGGATGAGAGCATGTTCACACCGAGTCTGGAGACTTTGGAAATGCACCAGGCATACTTAGATATTCTTTTGTATACTTCTGAAGCTGAATTTTATGGTGAGGACACAGGTGAGGATTTCTACTGATGACTCTTCCATGATGACCATATTTGTGCAGGTGTCTCTGAACCGTAGAACAATGTACCACAAGTGTCTGCTAAATCTTTCTGAAGGTCTTTTGCAGTCAAGCAGGGATTCTGAATTGCCTTTCTAGCAATCCTAGAAATATTGCTTTGTCTTCCAGACATTTTGACCTCCACTATTCCTTCTAACTGCAATTTCTTAATTACATTTGAAGCTGGAGAAAGGGCAACTTGTAAATGCTTTGCTATCTTCTTATAGCCTTCCACTGCTTTGTGGGCCTCCACCATTTTCAGAGTGCTAGGCAGCTGCTTAGAAGAACCCATGGCTGCGGTTTTTGGCACAAGGCTAGAGGCTGGGTTTTTATAAAGCTGGTAAATCTGCATCACCTGGTCTTTTCTAACGATGATGCTGAACAAGCCAAACTCCAACAGGCTAATTAAGATCTGAAACCTTGGTCAAAGTTATCTGAGCACACTAATTTTCCAAGAGTGCCCAAACTTTTGCATTGGTGCATCTTCCTTCTCTGGGTGGTTTACTTCATAAACCATAAAGCCCAAAAATGGTAACAAAAAACAACCTCTCTGGCACAATTGAAAATTAAAAAAAAAGTCCATACAAAGTCCTTCACAGTATGGCTCCCGCACTCTGGGACAACAACGCATAGCAGTGCAAGTCTGGCACGACTAGAACCGGATGTTTACACAGAGCCTGCTTCAGCTCCTGGAATGCTATCGCTGTGTCATCAGTCCACTTAATTATCATTGATTTAGTGCCTTTAAGAAGATCCATCAATGGTGCCGTGACTATGGCGAAAGTTGGGATGAATCTCCGGTAATAAGCCACAATTCCAAGAACCGCCCTCACTTGCTTCTTGGAAAGCGGTTGCAGCCACTTCTGAATTGCCTTGTTCTTGTTTATTTGTGGCTTGATTTCGTCCCTCATGACAACATAGCCTAAGTACTTGGCCTCTTCCTTCCCTATGGCATATGTTTTGGGATTTATGGTGAGGCCTAAGAACCACCTAGTCACCCGGGCATTCTTACACTTCTCCCTTAACCATCTCAGAGGGGCATGGTCTGACAAGTTTGAACCTAAGGCCTAGGTAGGTAGGTGTGCATTTTTTTTTTGCTTGAAATACAAAGGAAATGTGTCATCTTTAAAGAGCATCTGTCATCAGTTTTATCATATATCAACTAAAACGGTCACCTTATCCGATGCCTATATAACCCCCCGACTCCTCCTGTATATCCCCCAAAAGTCTTTAAATTCTCCCGAGCTGTATGGTAATCCGTATGGTCCAGTCCTGCGGACATGCTTTCAGGTCTGTCCATCCCCCCTGGCTCAAGCTCGCTGTCCGCCTTCTTTAATTGACGCCTTGCGTCACCCACATTGCCAGGCGAAATCCTGTACCTGCACACACGAATTGTGTCTCACGCCTAAGCATTATGCTTTAGCCTACAGTGGGCATAGTCGAAAACATAAGTATGCAGTTGCCCACAGTAGGTCAAAGCACAGTGAACAGACGCAAGATTTCGTCTGGCATTGTGGATGGATGCGAGGCATCATCCATGTCAATTAAAAAAGTTCAGTGAGCAGCAGTAGTCGGGTGAGAGGGGAAGTGATGGAGAGGCCTGAAACCAAGCCCATTGGACCAGACTGTCCAGATTACTATGCAGAGCGGAGGAACTTAAAAATGTTTTTGGGGGATATACAGGAGTCAGGGGGTTATATAAGCATTTGTGGAATGCAGAACCGGCAATGGATAAGGCGATATATCAACTATAACAAAACTGGCGACAGGTTCCCTTTAACTTTAGGACTTTTAGAGATCATTTAATGTTCAACTTGCTACATTGTTAACAGTAATTTTCACAAGGGGTGCCCACATTTTCACATGCCACTATACTCATACATCTGACTATAATTTCCAAAGCATTGACTTTGACAAGTGTACCTAGAAGAATTTTTATTTTGATCATTTTTATCAACTATTAATACTTCTGTTTCTGAAAGCATTCTTGTCAGGGTTTATATACTGTATTTTCTGGCGTATAAGACGAATATATATATATATATATATATATATATATATATATATATATATATATATATATATATATATATATACACACACACACAAACTGACTGAAAGTTTTGCACAGTACTGTAATATTCACTCACATTTAGTAATTAATGGAGTATGCTGATCTTGACATTATTGGTGATGTTTTTTCTTTCCTTAGGTGTGTACAGGGGAGGGCAGCATGGACAGCTCATCTGTATGTGACTCACTGTTCGTCTACAGACTGGTTGGAGCCTGTTACAGGCAATTCATGGTCCAAATTCATGGTCCAAAGTGCTAACTTATAAACCACTGTAATGGCTATGAAGGGCGGCAGGCTGCAAAGAACTCTGCCAGGGAACACAGAAGAAAAAAGGTCGGGGAGGCTGAAGTAGAGGAAAACAGAGCAGGCTATTGAGAAGGCAGCTGGAAGCAGAGAACATCGAAGCTGGCTGCTGAAGAGGGGTGAGGCTGGTTATACAGGAGAATTGAACTGGCAGCCGAGAAGGATGTTGGATGCAGACGAGAACAGAAGAGAGGTAGCTGCCAAGAAGTAGGGGGAAGGCTGGATGCAGAGGAGACCGGTGCAAGCTGGATACAGAGAGGAACAGAGCATGCTGCTGAGTAGTAGGGAGGATGATGGGTAAACGGGAGAATGGAGCTGGCGGCGGAAGAGAAAGGAGCTGGCGGCTGATAAGGAGGTTGGATGCATAGAAGAATGGAGCTGACTGCCAATAATAAGGGGGAGAACACATAGGAGGAGAAGGGCGACCAAGAACAGTGCTGAGAGGGGACTGTAATAGAGGGAGGCTGTGGAGAAGGGTGACAGAGAAAGCATGTCAGCGTGGTTTCAGGGGGAAGCAGAATGTGCCCAGATCCTAAAAGTGCTGGGCCAAGAGACAATAGACATGTGAGTGAACGTCATAGGAAATGAAAGTATTATTTACCATTCTGCTTTTTCTTTTTCTTCTTCATCCAAGTAAGAAAACTCTCTCCAAGAATCAAAGTTGTACCTAAAACAACAATGGGGAAAGTTTAAATTAACAGAACAGATTAGCTAACAGAACAAAAACATGGCTGCCTTCTTCCAAAAAAAAAAAAAAAAAAAAAAATAGAGCCACCCCTGCTTACAGGTTATATCTGGTATTGCAGTGAAGATACAGAACTTTAAGGGTAGGTTTCCATGGGGCGGAATGGCTGCGCTTTGGACGCAGCTGATACCCCTCTCCGCGCCCCTCTTGTACGTGTGGTGATTCCAGATGTGTTCATTGAACACATGCGGAATCACCGCATCCTATAGATAGACTGTTATTTATCTTGCGGAGAAGGAGTGTCTCCGTAAGATAGACATGCCGCGGTCTGGAAAAACGTGCCACATGTCCAGATGCGGCCCTGCATGCATAGTGGAGATGGGATATCATAAAATCCCCTCCACAAGCCGTAACATCTGGACGCTGCGGCTGTACACAGCGTCCAATCAGCAGCAAATCCTGAACGTTTCCGGACCTGGAAGCATAGCCTACTACCATATTCAACCTGTACACAGGAGTGGCATAGTTTATGAACGACGACAGCCATGTTTTTCTAATCTTGGATAAACAAATTCAATGTGAATGTAAAATTCACACAATGTAATATATTTATTTCTGTACTAATAAGTAGGTTAATGCTTATTTACAAAGTAAATATTCTAAAAAATAATAATGCAGAAACTAACCCATAACAGGTTTTATAACAAACAAACATACCAAAAAGAATAAAATGCATCTACATCTTCGATGGAGGTGCCAAAGCTGCCAAGTCTTGGAACATTTTTCTTGTTTGACCACCTGGAATGGTGGAAGTAGAATTATATTATTGCAATGTTATTTTATAGTACAAGCTACAAAAGACAAAAACAAAAAACTTCTCTAATATAAAAAGAAAAGCTCCCCTTCGATAGACTTATCACGACCATGTATTACATGATTGATTCTCCAGTGGCTGTCATGCAATTCTACATTTTCTTTGCAGCCAACAAACAATCCTTCTGTTATACGGCCAGGATCCCACAAGCGTATGCCAAATTGTCAGTTTTTTTTCTGAATCTGTATTGTGTTCCATATTTCCCTTTTTCATCCATAGGTCCATGTGCCATCTCGTATGTCTGTTTATATTTGTATTGCATCCATGTGTCCGTATTTGGGTGCTATCCATGTGTGTCTGTTTAGTATATACATACATATGACATGTTTTACATGAAGAATTTAATAATGGACAAAAACAATATTAATATTTATACCACCCCTTGACGAAGATAGGTGCGAAACATGTTGGGTGGGGTCGACTGCTGAGGTCTTCTGATGCCACTCTGCATCTCTATTTACATTTACTTACATCTGACATCTCTTTTCATTTCAGTAAACTCTGTGGTTGGGCCATTTACATATTACATGTTAAATGCTTACCTAGTTGGGCCTATCCTTTATTGAAGTATTCATTTTCAGTATTGTGATTGTATACATACCTTACACGTCTCCTATTTTAATCTCTATTAGTGATGAGCGAACGTGTCCGGATAACGTCTTATCCGAGGATGCTCGGGTGTTATCTGATCATCTGGGAGTGTTCGCATATTATGTTCGAGTCCCAGCGGCTGCATGATTGGCGGCTCTTAGGGAATCCCCACACGTGTTGAGGCTAACAGCCGCAAATCATGAAGCCGCGGGGACTCGAACATAATATACGAGTGGTCCCAGACGCTCGGATAATACCCGAGCATGATCAGATAAGACATGAGCAAAAGTGCTTGGATAATGACTTATCCGAGCATGCTCGGGTGTTATCTGAGCATCTGGGAGTGTTCATATATTAAGTTCGAGCCCCGCGGCTGCATGATTGGTGGCTCTTAGGGAATCCCCACAGGTGTTGAGGCTAACAGCCGCAAATCATGCAGCCGCGGGGATTCAAACATAATATACGAGCAGTCCCAGATGCTCGGTAACACCGAGCGTGCTCAGATAAGTCGTTATCCGGACACGTTCACTCATCACTAATCTCTATGCAATTGCTTCATATTTGATTATGTAAACCAGCGGTCCCAAACCTTTTTGACCTTGAAAGCGACATTCAGCACTAAAAGAGGGTCGCGAGCCACATTCAGCTCTGAGAGGTGGTCACGAGCCGCATTCTGCTTCTGTTCCCCTCAAAGTCGTGTCAACCAAAGTCACCATTACGTGTATAATGATAACCGAAGCTTTTCCACAGAAATTACTCCAATGCAGTACACACGGGGGGTGGGGGGAAATCGGAGCATGGGGGGAGGTTGGATCGGAGGGGAGCCGGAGCAGTGTACCGGACGGATCGGTGGCTTGGGGGGGGAATCGGTGGGGTGGGGGCACATGTTATATGTTGTATGTAATGTATGTTTTATGTGTGTTTGTGTTTTTAACCCACTGTAGTCAGTCGCCTGACGATGGGACAACTCTCCCATCATCACATTTTGATGGGAGAAGTAGTCCCACCCGACGAATGACTACAATGAGTCACTACTGACAGAGAGACAGACACACAGACCGACACACACACACAGACACTACATACCATTTCCACCATGCGCTTCACATCGATCCCCATCCATTTTCACTACACTCCGCCCACACACTTCCTCCACATCACTGACGTCACTTCCGTCTGCTGCGGTTTTGACACCCAAATCCGCATAAAATCTGCAGATGGTTTTTACATCTGCAGTTTTTATGCGGATTTGACCCACAAAATGGGAGCCTATGGGTGCAGAAACGCTGCAGAACTGCACAAAAAAAGTGACATGCACTTCTTTGAAATCTGCAGCATTTCTGCACGGATTTTTCTGCACCATGTGCACAGCTTTTTTTTTTCTTATTGATTTTCATTGAATTGAAACTCACAGTGCAGTTCTGCAGCGTTTCTGCTGCAGAAAAAAACGCTGCAGAACTGCACTAAATCTGCATCGTGTGCACATACCCTTAAAGATGCATGACACATGAATGGTAACCCCTATATAACATGATGTGGTATTTTGCACACGCACTGACTTTTAATGAGAGTCTGATCCAGAATATGAATCAAAGTAGTGCATGCTGCATCGGTCTCTATGTAAAAAGCATTAATGTGAATTTACACATGGACTTGCAATGCTGTCTACATACAGCACATTAATATTTAATACATTCAAGGCTGGTCATTGCCATAATTGGATAGGTGGGCACATCCAGCCAATTACAAAGCTTAAGCAGTTCTGCCAAGTAGGTTCACATCATATGAATATCTAGAGACCCAGCTTTCATCTTCAGTTATACATTTCTTACCTGCTATTTCTATCAAACACAGGACAGAAGACTTCAAAGAAGTTGTCTTTTCCCTCACTTTTCGAGGGGAGAGAATTATCAAAGGTGGGATCAATACTGTTGAAGGCTCGTCGCTTCACAGGATCAGATAAAATTTCATATGCTAAAACAAACAGCACAGAACGATCAAATATTAACACATTAGGTTTAGACAATTTTAGAAATTGAAATGTCTAAAAAGTTTTTGTAAAAATCATAATCATTAGTCCAGCAAAAAAAATATTAAAAAAATCATGACCCCCCATGATCTATAATGATGACCCATCTTACGGATAGGTCATCAATTGTTTAGTCCTGTACAGCCCCCTAAGGCATCTATAGGGCGACAGCCATGAGATATATTGTGTTTTTCGGATTAGAAGACGCACTTTTTCACCAAATTTTTTTTTGAAGAAAATGGGGTTGGTCTTCCAATCCAAATTGTAGCTGCTGTGGAGATTATCGGCTTGCGGGGGCGCGGGGTCCCAAGGTCGCTGCTGCCGGAGACTTCTGTGGAGTCAGGAATCGGGCGATGCCTGTGTGCATCAGGCTGGCACGATGAGGCATCAGGTGGTGTGGAGGCTCCACCGACTTTTTTTCACAGCCCCGCAAGTTCCATACTCTATGTGGTGGACTCTGGGAAAATGGCTGCCGGAGGGGGCGCATGCGCAAATTCAACTCTCGGCACCAAGATCTCATCTCTAGAAATCTCAATTGCGCATGCCCCACCTCTGGTGGCTATTCTACCGCATGAGAAAGTATGGAAGGTGTGAGGCCCTGGGCTGTCACAAAATGTCGGTCGAGCCCCCGCACCACAGAACACCTCATTGTACCAGCCTGGTGCCCACAGCCATAGCCTAACTTCTGTCGCCGCCAAACAGTCCGTCCCATCAGCCGCAAGTCTTCAGCAGTCTTGCCTCCACCAGCAGTAACCCTGCCACCTGGGACCCTGCTCCACCACAGCTGCATCAGCTTCTGTCCTGTACGGGGAAGCAGAGATGCTTCAAGGACTGTCGAAGGGAAAAGCAGTGCAAGAATGATCTATGCTGACACACGAGAGCTAATTAAGACAGCAGCGTCCTAGACACACAACACAGATCTCACATCTAGCATGTATTAGTGGGACAGGACCACATGAAATAAAGCCTGCTTTAGGAGCAGGTTGTAAACTACTATCATAGAGGACTAAAAATGAATTAAGTTCTAGCCTGAAACATAGTACAACTTTTTAATTTAAATTCTTCTTCCATAGGCTAGTAGTTATATTAACATCTTTTACACTTAGAAGGAGTCCACTGCCTTTAATGTGTCAATGAAGGTTTAATCCATGGAAAGCTTACCTTTAGTAATACATGTGAAATAATCGTTATCACCTTCGACAATTTGCTCTCCTGCTGCTTTTCTTTTGTCAGGGTGATGTTTCAAAACCATTGCTTTATCTGGCCACAAATAAGAAACATCAGTTATTCCGCAGAGCTCACTTGATGTTTTAAAGTAAATCTCTTATTTTAAGACGATATTCAAATTTCTAGTCCACATGCTTAGTGCCCTACTTTGCAATGATCCTGAATTCTGGGAATCTGTGACTTCTAAGACCACTCTCCCCACAGAAGTCACAGACTGTGGCAGCTAATTTAAGTAGATGCAATTGAGGTTCCAGAATGAAGTACTACAAGCTAGTTAAATATATGGACAGCAGGTGTGTTGAATATCCATTTTACATGTATAGTCCATTTTCAAAATCAGATAGAAGTGTTGTTCTAAGGTCCAAAACTCTGCTTTTAACATACATTTTGATAGCAGGAACAGTTTTTTTTTTTTTTTTTTTTAAAGATGCAGAGCTCTAAATCCACATCACAGCCATGGATACCTTTCTGTACCTGCTACTAGTCTTAAAAAGAAACTGTAGCTATAATTTTACTGCACAAGGACCGAGCCACTTTGTACATTAATGACCGAGCATCATTTTTTAACATCTGACCAGTGTAACTTTATGTAGAAATAACTCTGGAACACTTCAATGGATCCCACTGTTTCGAAGATTGTTTTTTCATTACATATTATACTTCGTTATAGTGGTAAAATTTGTTCGATATCACTTGCGTTTATTGGAAATTTAGAGAAAATTTCCCAATTTTCAAACTTTTAATTCCTATTCTCTTAAACCAGAGAGTTATGTCAACCAAAATAGTTGGGTAACAGGAGAAAATGAATCTCAAAATTTGTTGCAACATTTCTCCAGAGTACGCAGATACCCTACATGGGGGAAAACTACTGTTTACGTGCATGGCGGGGCTCGGAAGGGAAAGAGCACAGTTTGACCTTTGAATGCAAAAAAAAAAGGCTGGAATCGAGAGCGAAAGCCATGTCGTGTTTGGAGAGACCCCAATGTGCCTAAACAGTATAAAACCCCTATAAGTTACACCATTTTGGAAACTAGATTTCTCAAGGAATGTATCTAGATGTGTGGAGAGCACCTTGAACCCCCAGGTGCTTCACATAAATTGATAAAGTGGAGCCGAGAAAAAAAAAAAACAAACTTCCCACAAAAATGTCCCCCCCCCCCCCAAATATTTTTCTTTTGGAAAGGGCAACAGGAGAAAATGAACCCCAAAATTTGCAGTGCAATTTTTCCTGAGTATGCTGATACCCCAATATGTGGGAGAGAACTAATGATTAGGTGCATGGCAGGGCTCGGGAGGGGAGAAGCACCATATTGGAGTTCAGATTTTGTTGTAATGATTTGAGAGTGCCATGTGACATTGGTAGAGCCCATGAGGTACCAGAACAGTAGAAACCCCTTATAAGTGACGTAATTTGACAAATTACACCTCTTAATGAATTCATCTAGGGCTGCAGCGAGCATGTTTACACCACACGTGCCTCACAGAATTTTTACTGCTAAAATGTTGATTAAGCCCCAAATTTTTTAAGGGCCAATAGGAAAAAATGGACCTCGGTTTGATGCGCCAATACCCTACATGTAATCGGGAACTTTACTTTTCAGGCACAGTACAAAGCTCAGAAGGGAAGGAGAGACATATTATAGTGCAGATTTTACCGGTTATGGTTTGTGGGTGCCATGACCCACTGGGAAAGCGGCTGAGATACTAGAATAGCAGAATCCCCCCATAAGAGACCCCATTTTACAAACTACGCCTCTAAATTAATTAATCTAGAGATGAAGTGATCATATTGACACCACGGGTGTGTCACAGACTTTTATATCATTGGGCAGTGAAGAAAAAAGAATTACATTTTTATCCCCCAAATTTTTTTGTTTTAGCACCAGATTTTACATTTTCACACACGGGAAATTGGTAAAAATGGCACCAAAATTTGTTACACAATTTCTACTGAACGTGGCAATACCCCATATGTGGATGTATAGTACTGCTTAGCTATGCGGCGAGACATGGGAAGGATGGAGCGCTATTAGCTTCCTGGAGCACAGATTTTCCTAGAATGGTTTGCTTGCGTACTCCATATACAGAGCCCCTAATACTCCCCCTCAAGTGACCCCTTTTTGGAAATAATACCCTTGCCAAACAGGAGGATGCTGAATGTGGTTTAGACACACTTTGGGGGACCAAGACAGGGGGCACTTGAATTTGGGAGTCCAGAATTTGCTGGATTTTTTTTGAGGAGTGAGCCATAGCGCTTTCCAGAGCCTTTGTACTACCAGTAACATGGAAGCCCCTTTTATTTGACAGTGGACTGAGTTGCAGCTTTTATTGGGAACATTTTACTTAACAATTGGGATCACATTTATCCTGCGCTCTACACTGAGCACTTACATGTGATGTGATTCAGATGAATCCCCTCAGAGATCCATTTACTATAATGAGCCAGCAAAGTTACTCCATCTGGCCTCTATTCAGTGGTGTCCTTATTTTTCAGAGGTGTACAAAACTGTGAGCGACTGCACTTTTATGCATGCCTAAAAAGACGGACACATACAGTGGGGCAAAAAAGTATTTAGTCAGTCAGCAATAGTGCAAGTTCCACCACTTAAAAAGATGAGAGGCGTCTGTAATTTACATCATAGGAGACAAACTGAGAAAAAAAAATCCAGAAAATCACATTGTTTTTTTAACAATTTATTTGCATATTATGGTGGAAAATAAGTATTTGGTCAGAAACAAAATTTCATCTCAATACTTTGTTGGCAATGACAGAGGTCAAACGTTTTCTGTAAGTCTTCACAAGGTTGCCACACACTGTTGTTGGTATGTTGGCCCATTCCTCCATGCAGATCTCCTCTAGAGCAGTGATGTTTTTGGCTTTTCGCTTGGCAACACGGACTTTCAGCTCCCTCCAAAGGTTTTCTATAGGGTTGAGATCTGGAGACTGGCTAGGCCACTCCAGGACCTTGAAATGCTTCTTACGAAGCCACTCCTTCGTTGCCCTGGCGGTGTGCTTTGGATCATTGTCATGTTGAAAGACCCAGCCACGTTTCATCTTCAATGCCCTTGCTGATGGAAGGAGGTTTGCACTCAAAATCTCACGATACATGGCCCCATTCATTCTTTCATGTACCCGGATCAGTCGTCCTGGCCCCTTTGCAGAGAAACAGCCCCAAAGCATGATGTTTCCACCACCATGCTTTACAGTAGGTATGGTGTTTGATGGATGCAACTCAGTATTCTTTTTCCTCCAAACACGACAAGTTGTGTTTCTACCAAACAGTTCCAGTTTGGTTTCATCAGACCATAGGACATTCTCCCAAAACTCCTCTGGATCATCCAAATGCTCTCTAGCAAACTTCAGACGGGCCCGGACATGTACTGGCTTAAGCAGTGGGACACGTCTGGCACTGCAGGATCTGAGTCCATGGTGGCGTAGTGTGTTACTTATGGTAGGCCTTGTTACATTGGTCCCAGCTCTCTGCAGTTCATTCACTAGGTCCCCCCGCGTGGTTCTGGGATTTTTGCTCACCGTTCTTGTGATCATTCTGACCCCACGGGGTGGGATTTTGCGTGGAGCCCCAGATCGAGGGAGATTATCAGTGGTCTTGTATGTCTTCCATTTTTTAATTATTGCTCCCACTGTTGATGTCTTCACTCCAAGCTGGTTGGCTATTGCAGATTCAGTCTTCCCAGCCCGGTGCAGGGCTGCAATTTTGTTTCTGGTGTCCTTTGACAGCTCTTTGGTCTTCACCATAGTGGAGTTTGGAGTCAGACTGTTTGAGGGTGTGCACAGGTGTCTTTTATACTGATAACAAGTTTAAACAGGTGCCATTACTACAGGTAATGAGTAGAGGAAAGAGGAGACTCTTAAAGAAGAAGTTACAGGTCTGTGAGAGCCAGAAATCTTGATTGTTTGTTTCTGACCAAATACTTATTTTCCACCATAATATGCAAATAAATTGTTAAAAAAACAGACAATGTGATTTTCTGGATTTTTTTTCCGCAGTTTGTCTCCCATAGTTGAGGTCTACCTATGATGTAAATTACAGACGCCTCTCATCTTTTTAAGTGGTGGAACTTGCACTATTGCTGCTGACTGACTAAATACTTTTTTGCTCCACTGTACCAGACAGCATCCACAGTGCCTACATCTGCCTCATTACAGGGAATCTTCTGTCGGAGGGGGGTTCTGTCTGAATCACGTATTTCAGAGATTTATAAGGAAACCTCGGTGTAAGTGCTCAACGTAGAGCGCAGGATAAATGTGAGCCGATCCTTATTACGATCTTTGGTAGGCAGAATGAACAAATCAACAGCAGGTGAAGAATTGGTTTTACTTATTTTTTACGTTGTTCCTTCGTGCGGTATAAGTGATTAGACGACTTTATTCTTCATGTTGGTGCGATTACACAGACACCAGATTTACATCTTTTCTTATGTTTGGCTGCTGCCATACTTAAAAAATGCTTTTTTTTATTTGCAAAAACTATTTTTTTTTGCATCGCCATACTTGGAGCTAAAATTTTCCTATATTTCTGCAGACAGTCATGTGAGGGCTTGGTTTTTGAGGGACGAGTTGATGTTTTTATTGGTACAATTTTTGGACTCATGACATTTTTGGATTGCTTTCTATTCCAAGTTTTGGTACGCAGATTGAACAAAAAAACAGCTATTCAGGAATTTTTTTTTTAATGCCATTTCGCATGGGGTAAAACTGACAAGGCAGGTTTATTGTTCGGGTCAGTACAATTCAAGCTATACCTCCTTTATGTTTTGGCACTTTTACACAATAAAACCTTTGATAGAAAAAATAATTATCTTTGCAACACTATTTTGAGAGCTATAACTTTCTAATTTTTTTACGTATGGCGGCTTGTTTTTTGCAAGAAAGGTAACATTTTCAGCAATATCATTTTTGTTTAGTCTTTGATTTCACTTTTTTTCCAGCGGTATGATGAAAAAAAACATACTTTGCCAATTTTTTTTGTTTTTTACAATGTTCACGGAAGGGGTTAACTAGTGTGAGTGTTAGAGTGTTATAGACTGGGTGTACTTTTTGTTTTTTTTTGTATATAAAAACCTGTATGGTATTATTTTTTATTTTTAACTTAATCCCTCTATGGGACATTCACTTTTTCACTTTGATCACAGGTATAATGCAACTGCATTACCCCTGTACAGAAAGCTTTTTTAGACCATGCAGCTTTCCGTAGCTTGGTGACCTGGGAGGGGGCGTCATGACGACCCAGGGTCACTATGGCAATGATCGGGCCCCCACGATGTTCCTCTGCCTGCCTTCGAAATGTTGAGATTGCTCCAGTTAGGATGTTAAACAGCCAGGAATGGTGTTGGCACCGTCCCTGGCTGTTAGTGCGAGAGCTCAACCACTAGCAGTGCTGAGCTCCTGCTGTAAATCTCTAACTGCGGGAATAAACAAGCGTCATTTCAGCAGCTCATCGACTCCCTGTCATGGATCAACAAAAAGTTATGATTGCCGGGAGTCAGCAGAAGACCCCTGTGAATCATTAGGATATGAGCTGGCGTTCATAGGAGATCAGGATTTTCTCTATACATAGCAGTACTAATACACTGCTTTGTATAGAACAGGTGATCAGACAATTGCAGCTTCAACCCTCCCAAGAGGACTATTAAATAAAGTAAAAAAAAAAAAAAATAAACAAGAAAAGCAGAAGAAACACAAAAGTTCAAATCACCCTTCTTTTGCCCCATTTAAAATGAAACAAACAAAAAAAACATATTTGGTATCCCTGCATTTGGAAATGTCCCATGTATCAAATTCTAAAATTAATTAATCCGATCAGTGAATGGCGTAACGAGAAAAAAAAAAAATCAGTTTGAGTCTGCCACCTTGCACAGAGGGGGGTCTCAAACAGAACATCAAACAAGAGCTGCAGTCACTCACCCATGCTACATTTACTCCCCTGAAATGGTACATCCACAGGAGGCTAGCAATGTGTTCATGCCTCACAAATGATCTAACTGCCCTGAAACCGGTATTAGTGACACCATTTCAGGGGCTGGTCTCTGCTCTACGGAACGTATGCTAGTTTTCAATTCTGGCACCTGATCCTTGCACTCTTTCGTAGCAAAAGAGCACGCTAACAGTGTGCGTTTAAAGTGAGAGAGTGCGGCCGGCTGGGATAGCATACTAAGCATGCATCAGTATTGACAACCGGTCCATGTTCGGGAAAGAGAAAACAAAAATCAGCAAAGGAGTGCATTGTCAGCACATACTGAAAGGCGGAGTGTGAGGCGAGCAAGGAAAGTGCACTGCATGTGTTGGAATTGACAACCGTTCCACAGAATAGAGACCAGCCCAACTCCAGAAACGGTTGTCACTGATGATGACCCTCTTCAGGGCAATGAAAGCAGCTGTGGTGGATGACTGCAGCGCTAGGTCCCTTATGACATCCTTTGGAGGGTGAGGTGGAGGACAAGCAGTGTATTTTGCCTCTATGGGTTTGTTAATCCTTTTATTATTCTGACATTGGTGTGATCCTTTATCTCTTAAGTTTTTATACTTTTAGGCGATTTATTCTTGGTATTCTGTCATTCATTATGAATTGAACTCTATATTCTTATGCATTTAGGCTACGTTCACATTAGCGTTTTGCGTGTTTGCGTCGGGCGACGCAGCAGCGACGCATGCGTCATGCGCCCCTATATTTAACATGGGGGACGCATGGACATGCGTTGTGCGACGCATGCGGGGTTTTTTTGCCGCAAGCGTCGGGCGCAGAAAACGCAACAAGTTGCATTTTTCTTGCTTCCAAATTTCGGCAAAAAACGACGCATGCGTCGCAAAACGCAGCGTTTTTGCGTGCGTTTTTATTTGCGTTGTGCGTTGCGTCGCCGACGCAGCGGCGCACAACGCAAATGTGAACGTAGCCTAAGAGCTGCAGGTTATTATTGTGCACTGGCCCTTTATTTGTTGTATTTATACATTCATATTATCACACGCTGCGTGACAACGGGATATCAAGATCCAAGCACTTTGATAGTTAACAAGGTCTATAGGATCTTCTATAAGATTATTTTGCTTTTGGTCTCGCTTTACTATATATTTACTTCAATAATTTTTGTACTGTATTCCTCCACTTTACTTGTCTGCTTTGTTGTATATGATTATAATTTATGTGTCTTGTCCACTTTTTAAAACTCTTTTTATTGAAAGATTTCACAGGATAAAGTTACAAACATATAATATCACAGCATATGGTCAGAATGATCCAGTCACCCTTTACAATAACATGTAAATAACATTACACTCTCAATAATAGTGTAAAGAAATAAAAAAGTGAACAAACAATATAGAACATGGCATATTGGGATAATTTCCATTATGAAGCATTGCACAAAATTGAATTAACAGGTTCACTATCAAAATTCAGATCATGTACCAATTTGGGTCATAATAAAGTACACTCTTGCAGTTTACACATATTATCACCTTCCATATGTTGACAGGGACAACATCAGTTGTCATATCGCGAAATAGATGAAGTCATGGCATTAGAGGATAGATGCGTTAAGGATAAATCACACCATCTCTCCCATTTATTATGGAATTTCTGAGGGCATCCTCTTTTGCTATATAATATATTCTCTTATGGTATTATATGATTCACTAGTTTTTTCCACTGAATAATGCTAGGAGGCTTCCCCCCATCCACCTTAGTGCTATTGCTTTCCTAGCAATAAATAGAGCCTCCCGGAGAAATATTCTATCATAGTACAACCACAGTTCTTCATCCACAATACCCAAGATATATAACTCTAGACTACATTCAACTGGCATCCCAATTATCCGTTCTAATGTAGTTATCACTTCGCTCCAGTATCTTCGTATTATCCCACAACTCCAAATAAGATGCAACAAATCTGCTCCCGATTCCCCACACCGATGACATTCATCAGTTACCAGTCTGCGAAATCTATGTAGTCTACTCGGGGTCAGGTAAGACTGATGTAGGATATATAGTTGAATTACCGTATATACTCGAGTATAAGCCGACCCGAGTATAAGCCGACCCCCTAATTTTGCAACAAAAAACTGGGAAAACTTATTGACTCTAGTATAAACCTAAGGTGGAAAATGCAGCAGCTACCGGTAAACGTCAAAAATAAAAATAGATACCAATAAAAGTAAAATGAATTGAGACATCAGTAGGTTAAGTGTTTTTGAATATCCATATTGAATTAGGAGCCCCATATAATGTTCCATGCAGTTCTTTATGGCCCCATAGATGCCCCATATAATGCTCCATGCAGTTCTTTATGGCCCCAAAGGTGCCCCATGCAGTTCTTTATGGCCCCATAGATGCCCCACATAATGCTCCATGCAGTTCTTTATGGCCCCATAGATGCCCCATATAATGATCCATGCAGTTCTTTATGGCCCCATAGATGCCACATATAATGTCCATGCAGTTCTTTATGGCCCCATAGATGCCCCATATAATGCTCCATGCAGTTTGTTATGGCCCCATAGATGCCCCATATAATGCTCCATGCAGTTTGTTATGGCCCCATAGATGCTTCATATAATGCTCCATGCAGTTCTTTATGGCCCCATAGATGCCCCATATAATGCTCCATGCAGTTTGTTATGGCCCCATAGAGGCCCCATATAATGCTCCATGCAGTTCTTTATGGCCCCATAGATGCTCCATATAACACTGTGCCACATGTGATGCTGCTGCACTAAAAAAAAAATGAAAAAAAAAAAATGACATACTCACCTCTCGTCGCTGCCCGCTGCTCCTCAGCATCCCGTCTCTCCGCACTGACTGTTCAGGCAGAGGGCGGCGCGCACACCAATACCTCATCGCGCCCTCTGACCTGAACAGTCAGTGCAGAGGACGTGGAAGACGGAGCGTCGGTGGAACGAGGGAAGGTAAATATGACATACTCACCTGCTCCCGGCACTCCTGACGTGGTCCCTGCATGTCCCACGGTCTTCGGGCACGGCAGCTTCTTCCTGAAGTGAGCGGTCACATGGTACCGATCATTACAGTAATGAATATGCGGCTCCACCCCTATGGGTGTGGAGTCCATATTCATTACTTTAATGAGCGGTACCAGTGACCGCTGAACAGGGGAAGAAGCTGCCGCACCCGGAGACTGTGGGACATGCGGGGACCGCGCCGGGAGCAGGTGAGTATTTGACAGGCGTCGCTCCCCCTCACTCACCGACCGTGACTCGAGTATAAGCCGGGAGGGGCACTTTCAGCCCATTTTTTTGGGCTGAAAATTTCGGCTTATACTCAAGTATATACGGTAACTTATTATTTGAGGCTGGCGAAACCATCGTATGTGTGTCTTGGGCATCATTCCACTGATCATCAGTGATAGAAGGGATTAATTGCTGCCATTTACTCAACAGCAAGTTGAGTAGAAGCAATCTTTCAGTGCCTTGTCCACTGTCTTTTCAAGATTATTTTAATATTTCATTATCGGTCTTGTGTTAGATTTATGTAGATGTTCTTATGTTTCTTCATATTTCCAGAGACGTATTTACTAGCCCATAATTTATGTTATTACTCTCTTTTGCAGGTGTTAATATAATTTTCAACTGATGTAAAAGACAAAAGTGCTTAGTTTTTAAAATTAGATAAATATTGCCTATAAGGCAGAGATAGACTGCCATATTTGTCGTGCGAGAATCGCATCATAAACCCCGTAAACCTTGTACTGGATGTCGGCTGTCCTGACCTGAGCATGACAGCTGCATAGTAATCCATCACGCTGTCTTGCTCAGGAGGTCAGGAGAGGTGCCAGGACAGTCCGATTCTTGCATGAGAAAAACGGCAATCTGTCTCTGCTCTTAGGTTTTGGTCAACCTCTTCAAATGTCTGATAGTATGCTCCCTCATGAAATGGCTGCTGGAAGCCAGAGTGCTGTTTAGTTTAGGTATCGCTATGCAGGGGATTTAGAGCTCCGTATCAGAAAAGCAAAGCTTTAACTGCTTTAAAAAAAAAAAAAAGAATTCAATAAGAACATATCAGAGCCTAAAGTCTTTAAAAACGCTATTCAAGGTTAAACATTCATATTAAAACCAAGGAGAGGTTCATATTGAACACAGTCTTCCTTTGTACGGCTGATTAAAACTTTCTTACACATTAGCAGAAAAAGTGTGCCCAGCCATTCATCCACAGAACAACAGTTTCCTTTTTACTTACGTGCTGCTTTAATCTGTTTCTGTGTAGCCTTATACCTCAGGTTCTTCAGTCCAAGCACTGCGTAATGGTCTTGGTTCTAAAGAAAAAATAAAACAAATACAAAAACACATTTCCACTTAAACTTATAATCAAGTTCTCTGAAAGTAAATACGACAAAATGGACTATACAAAAAGTGACTTCACTTTGTATTAAGCAGTGAAGCTTCATACTAACCTTCCAGTCTTTAGGATCAAGGGTTTTCAATAGTGCAAATTCCTCTATCTGAAACTCTTCATCCTCGGACTCTTCAGAGCTCTCCTTCTCATCCTCCAGCTCCTGAAAGGAGGCCGACACATTTCTATTCCTGCGTTTAATGAAGGCTTCAAACCATCGTCCCACTGGTTCAACCTGACACAGCAATGAGGCTGCCGTAACAGAGAAAATAAACAGGCAAGTCAGGAGACACAGACAAACTAGCAGAGAAATGTCAGATTTTGCATGATGTCACACAAATTACATCGTTATGTAGACACCTACAATACCCATTATGTTACAATGGAAGAGGTTATTTGTGCATTTACTTAAAGGGAACCTGTAACACTGATCTTCTGCATAACACAAAGGCTGTGTCTAGCACTGCACTAAAAGGGGGTTTTCACTTTAAGAAAAGTGGTCCCCAAAGCATTGCATATTTGTAAACCAACAGAGTACCCACCCTCCCACAGTCCAGAGCTGACTATTGCTATTCCAGTCTCAGCGTTTTGGCTGCTGCGGTGACTTCTCATTAACAGAGCACATCAGCACTGCTGCCAATCACTAAGATCAGCGGCTCTGCTGAAACAGACAACACAAATTGTAAAGATCATTCTTTGGGGACCATCTCTGTAACAAAATATAGTAGCACACCATTGCTTTATTTATCAAGATTGGACTGAGAGAATGTCTGAAAAGGACAGCCCTCTCCATATGTCCTATTAGGATGTATGAACAACAAATAAAGGTCTCTGCACAAGTCCTCAAGAAAAGGCGTCACTTAAGCCATCATGATATTCATCAAGAATGAAAACATGAAATAGGGAAAGGAGACTCCTTGCAACAGGTAGTTGCCAGGATTGTATTAGTGTTCCTTTGACTATCAGATATACAGTCAACCAATGTTTTGGTTTTCACAAGGTTTGCGGCTTAAATCTTTTTAGATCTTTTAGTCAGATGTTTCTAGGACTACTGAAGAACAATTATTAGCATTTCATAAATGTTTAAACTTTTATCAACAAATACACAAAGTTTATGCAAAGGCTCAATATTTACAGAACTGACCCTTATTTTTCAAGACATCTGCAATTTGCCCTGGCAGCTGGATATCAGCTTCTGGCCACATGCACAAATTTTGTATCTGGTCAGTACTTTACACCAGTATTTGTAAACCAAAACCAGGAGTGGAATAATTAGGGAAAGAGTATAATAGAGACAAGTCATCACTGCTGAATTTATCACCCAAAAATGCTGAGGTAAAATACTGACCAAATTCTGAACGAGGCCTTAGAACCAAATCCTGACTGATAACCCATTCTTGCCTAATCAGTGACTGAAGTATCAAAACTTCTGTCTTTTTGATTGTCCCATGATTTTTGATGATTGACCATAAGTTCTCAACGGCATTGAGATCTGGAGAGTTTTCTGGCCTTAGACCTAAAATGTCAAACAAGTGGCTTAGTGAATAAAACATTATCACTTTTGTTTTGTGACATGGTCTCCATCATGCTGGAAAAAAACATTACTCATCACCAAATTGTTCCTGGATGGTTGGGAGATGATCTTAGAGGATATGTAGAGGGAACCTGTCACCCCCAAAATCGAAGGTGAGCTAAGCCCACCAGCATCAGGGGCTTATCTACAGCATTCTGGAATAATGCTGTAGATAAGCCCCCAATGTATCCTGAAAGATGAGAAAGAGAGGTTAGATTATACTCACCCAGGGGCGGTCCTGCTGCGGTCCGATGGGTGTGGCGGTCCGGTCCAGGGCCTCCCTTCTTCTTACGATGACGTCCTCTTCTTGCACTCAAAGACATACTTTGTCCACCCTGTTGAGGGCAGAGCAAAGTACTGCAGTGCTCAGGTGCCGGAGAGGGAAAGCAGATGGCTGGGGGCCAATATTTCTAGCCTGGGAAGGGGTTAATACACATGGAGCTTCCCAGGCTATGAATCTTAGCCTGCAGCTGTATATTTAGCCTTTACTGGCTAACAAAATCGTAGTTACTTACTGATAACAGTATTTCTCTGATCCCATGACGGCACCATGAAGAGAGAGGGATCCGCCCTCAGGGACAGGAAACCTACAGGTGAAAAAGGCAGTACCTTTCTCCCACATCAGTTGGTTTACAGAGCATTATACAGAACTTTCAGCTGCAACTCAAATGGTTATATAAAACAAAATTATTCAAATTAAGCTTAATAGAGGCACCGCGTGACTAAAAAAATAACTAACTCTATTGTGCACACCTGTGCGTGAAGAGAGGGAATGTACGGGTGCCGTCATGGGATCAGAGAAATACCGTTATCGGTAAGTAACTACGATTTTCTCTTTCCCCCATGACAGCACCACAGAGAGAATTACAAAGATTGTACATTGGGGGGGACCACTGCTTCCAGAACTCTTTTCCCAAAGGTGAGATATGAAGAAGAGGTCAAGTCTAGGCGGTAATGTTTGAAAAATGTAAAGGGAGAAGACCAAGTGGTGGCTCTACATATCTGGTTTATTGAAGCGCCGACTCTCTCCGCCCAGAACGATGCCATTGCTCTGGTTGAATGGGCTCTGATATCCTCCGGGATGGCCGCTCCACAAAAGGAGTAGGATAGGGTGATGGCGTCTCGTATCCATCTTGCCAGTGTGGCCTTCGACGCTTTTTGTCCCCTCCGTGGACCCTGGAAGCAGACAAACAGAGCCCTATCCTTTCTACAATCTCTTGTAGCTGTCAGATATTCGACCAGGCATCTATTTACATCTAAAGTATGCAGTACTTCTTCCCTCTTACTCTTAGGACTGGAACAGAAGGAGGGCAAGGAGATTTCCTGGGTCCTATGGAACTGTGATGCAACTTTGGGGAGGTATGCCGGGTCGGTCTTAAGAATGACTCTGTCTTCAAGTATTTGTGTGAAGGGTGGGTACGCCAATAAAGCTTGTATATCACTAACGCGACGGGCAGAAGTTAAGGCCACAAGAAGGGAGGTCTTAAGGGATAAGATTTTTAAAGGAACCTCAGGCAGGGGTTCAAAAGGGGTTTTAGTTAATGCATTTAGTACTAAATTTAGGTCCCAGGGAGGAGTAGTATGGAGAGGGATAGGTCTAGATCTACTTGAGGCTCTAATGAATCTCATAATTAAACGATTTTTGGCTAAGTCATGGTTGTACAATGCTCCCAATGCCGCCACCTGCACTTTCAAGGTGCTGGTAGCCAAACCCTTTTCTAACCCTCTCTGTAAGAACTCAACGATTTTGTCTATTGGGATTTCCCCAGTTGGGTCAGAACTTGAAATTAATTTTTTCCATACCTTCCCATATGCCTTAGTGGTTACTTGTTTTCTACTCTGTAGTAGAGTGGATACGAAGTTTGACGAGAAACCCCTACTGCTTAGGAGTTTCCTCTCAAAAGCCAAACTGTCAAGTGTAAATTTTTTATGTGGGGGTGATATACTGATCCCTGGGACAAAAGATCTGGAGTGTCCGGTAGGACCCAGGGGTCTGAAACAGACATCATTCTTAGCCATGAGAACCATATTCTCCGAGGCCAGAAGGGAGCTGCTACAATCACCCTTGCCTTGTCCTCCCGTATTTTCCTCAATACTAAGGGGATGAGGGCTATTGTTCGGAAAGCATAAGCAAGATGATAATTCCAGGGTATTGTGAAGTCGTCTAGAGCTACTGGGCCCCCCTGGGGATCGATTAAGCAGAAGGTTTCTATATTTCCGATTGTTCGCAAATAAGTCTACTTCTGGCCAACCCCAGAGTTTTACAATCTGGTTGAATACTGACTGGTTTAGTTCCCACTCCCCTTGTTTTTGGAGTGTCAGACTTAGAAAGTCCACTGTTCGGTTTTCTGAGCCTTTTATGTGGAGAGCTGTCAGAGACCCTAGATTGTGCTCTGCTAGATGAAGGATAGATTTTGTTACCTCCATCAAAGCCCAAGACCTGGTGCCCCCTTGGTGGTTTAGATATGCCCCCACAACCTGACCCTCCTTCACTGCCTCTCCCCACTCACCCTCAAGCTCCGCCGAAACCGGCGGTGGTGCTTCGGGGGAAGAAATGTTACCAACCCAGCCGAGGCAGGGAGCCCCACTGCCTGATACCGCACTGGTTCGGCCCCCGGCATCCCACGAAGATCTGAAGGTATGTGCTGTAGGCTCCCCATCAGGGACAGGCAACCAACTGATGTGGGAGAGAGGTACTGCCTTTTTCACCTGTAGGTTTCCTGTCCCTGAGGGCGGATCCCTCTCTCTCCATGGTGCTGTTATGGGGGTGATTAGAAAATAGGGGGACCCGTAAATTTATAATTATAATTTATATCCAGAAAGGCTATGCAGACAGCTGTGGGCTAATATTCATAGCCTAGAGAGGGGCCATGGATATTGCCCCCCCCCCACAAATACCAGCACCCAGCATCTGTACGATGTGCCAATTCTGGAACTTAGCCTCCCTCTTCCCACTGCCATGTAGCGGTGGCATATGGGGTAATAAGGGGTCAATGTCACCGTTGATTGTAAGGTGACATTAAGCCTGGTTAATAATGGAGAGGCGTCAATAAGATGCCTATCCATTACTAATCCTATAGCTATAAATGGGCTAAAAAAAAAAAAAAAAATGACAGCCAGAAAAAAGTATTTTAATGAAATAAAAGCATTAAGCTACTTACTAGTAGCGGCATTTTTCGGAGGCCCATGACAGCACTACGAGAGAGGGGATCCACCCTTCAGGAACAGGAAAACCTACAGATACAAAAGGGCGGCACCTCTCCCCATGCATCAGTTGTATTTCAGAGCCTGAGAGGACTACCGTGGTTAGTGGCACACAAATATACATTATATACAGTTTATATAAAAACAATCCAATGTATCGAAACTAGATACCACACGTGAGATCTATCTATCTCATTATATACATTATAGGAAGTGCAACCCCCACGTGAATAGGGAGGGAACTAAGGGTGCTGTCATGGGCCTCCGAAAAATGCTGCTACCAGTAAGTAGTTTAATGCTTTATTCGGACTCCCATGACAGCACTACAAGAGAATTACAGAGATGTAAACTACCTTAGGGAGGGACTATAGCCTGTAGCACCCTTAACCCGAAGGTGAGATCAGAGGAGAACCCTAAGTCCAACCTATAGTGCTTGAAAAAGGTGGAAGGGGATGACCACGTAGCTGCCTTACATATCTGGTCGATCGATCCTCCTGATCTTTCCGCCCAGGATGTAGCCATGGCCCGGGTGGAATGTGCCCTCAGATTCTGCGGAGCCGGACCTCCACCTGCAGTATAAGCCAGAGAGATAGCCTCCCTAATCCACTTCGCTAGTGTGTACTTCGACACTCTAAGCCCTTTCCTAGGACCTTGGAAGGATAAAAATAACGCATCTTCTCTCTTCCAAGCATCAGAGACTGAGATATATTCTAATAGACATCTCCTAACATCTAATGTATGGAGTAGCTCCTCCTTAGGATTAGAAGGATTAGGGAGAAATGACGGTAAAACTATCTCCTGAGATCGGTGAAAATCTGAGGCTACCTTTGGTAAATAAGCTGGGTCCGGTCTGAGGACTACTCTGTCCTGTAGAAACTCTGTATAAGGGGAAAGCCTAGAAAGAGCCTGTATGTCCCCTACCCTATGAGCAGATGTAATTGCCACCAAAAATGCTGTTTTGAGGGATAGCAATTTAAGTGAGGCTGAATGTAAGGGCTCAAACGGTTCTTTAGTCAAGGCTGAAAGGACTAGGTTGAGATCCCAAGGCATTAACCTATTTCTGTGTATAGGTCTAGACCTACTAGATGCTTTGATAAACCTTGATACCCAATAGTTACTAGCAATGTTACAAGAAAACAGGGCCCCTAAGGCTGAGACTTGTACTTTTAGCGTACTTGTGGATAGATTTAGCTCTAGCCCTTTCTGCAGGAATTCTAGAATCTGGTTGATTGGTATTCCCTCTTCAATGTTAAAATTTGAAGAGGCCAGAAACTTCCTCCATGTTCTAGAGTAGATCTTAGTTGTTATATGTTTTCTACTCTTCATAAGGGTATCAATTAAATTTGGGGAAAACCCTCTGTTTTTTAACAATGACCTCTCAAACACCATGCCATCAAATGGAGTCCCTTCACTTGTGGATGGCATGGCTGATCGGACCTTGATGAAGTAAATCCGGAATGTCCGGAAGTACCCAGGGGTCTTCCACAGACATGGTCCTGAGCCAGGAAAACAAAGTCCTTCTGGGCCAGAATGGGGCGATCAGTATGACTCTTGCTTGATCTTCCCTTCTTTTTCTGACCACAAGAGGCAATAGGCCCAGCGGGGGAAACACATAAGCCAGTCGAAAATCCCATTTGATCAGAAAGGCATCCACTGCCAACGGATTCTCCCTGGGATTTAGGGAACAGAACTTTTTTGTTTTTCTGTTGTCCCTGGTGGCAAATAAATCCACCTCTGGATGACCCCACATGCGGACTATCTGGTTGAAGATACCTCCGTTCAGAGACCATTCCCCTTGTTTTAAGGTGTTTCGGCTTAGAAAGTCTGCTCTTAAATTTTCTTTCCCTTTTATATGTAGTGCAGTCAAAGATAGAAAATGACTTTCTGCTGTCTGGAGCAGGCGGTCCGCTACTTCCATCAGGGATTCGGAGCGTGTTCCACCCTGGTGATTCACGTAGGCCACTGCCACCTGGTTGTCGGAGAGGACCTTGACATGGTGACCCTGTAGATACACGATGAGTTTCTTAACCGATAGTTCAATCGCCATTAATTCTCTCTGATTAGAAGAGGCTGATGTTTGGGGGTCCCATAGACCCTGAACTATAATGTCACTCATGTGTGCCCCCCCACCCCATGGGGCTGGCGTCCGTTGTGATTACACGAGTCACGTGTGTCACCCAGGGAACTCCTGCTGACAGCTTGTCTTCTTCTAGCCACCATCTAAGAGATGTAAGAACCGCTGGACTTAATGTCACTTGACCTTGCAAGGAACCCTGTAAGGCTCTATCCAGTATCTCAAACTGAAAAGGCCTGGTATGGAACTGGGCCCAACGGACGGCAGGAATACACGAAGTTAGGGAACCCAATAGTGACATAGCCTGTCTAAGGGTCATGGATGGTTTATCAATCGTTTTTAACACCTGTTGTTGAATATGGAGTAATTTATCCGGTGGAAGACAACATTTTTGGGTCTCGGAATTTAACAACAGCCCTAGGAATCTCTGGATCTTTAAGGGCTGTAATCGGGATTTTTCATAATTTAGCCAAGATGTTCTAGTTTAGTCATAGCTGTTTTTACTTGAGCAAGGCAATGGTCTGCTGAGTTTCCAACTATCAGGAAATCATCCAGATAAGGGATAATGAGGATATCGAATTCTTGTAAGTGCGCCATGACCTCAGCGACTACTTTAGTAAACACCCTAGGTGCTGCTGAAAGGCCGAAGGGAAGAGCTCTAAATTGAAAATGGCGAACAATTCCTCCCACAGACACCGCCACTCTTAGGAACCCCTGGAAGTTTTCATGGATAGGAACATGATAGTATGCATCCTTTAAATCTACAACCACCATGAAGCAGTGTTTGAACAGCATCTTTATTGTTGAGCTGATTGACTCCATTTTAAAGGTAGAATTAACCAGGTACTCATTAAGGGACTTAAGATTAATAATAGTCCTAAATGACTTGTCTGGTTTTTGAATCAGAAAAAGAGGAGAGTAGAATCCTCTTCCTCTTTCTGATTCTGGGACCTCAATCAGCACCTTTTTAAAGGGACACTGTCACCTGAATTTGGAGGGAACAATCTTCAGCCATGGAGGCGGGGTTTTTGATTCACCCTTTCCTTACCCACTGGCAGCATGCTGGCTGCAACATTGGATTGAAGTTCATTCTCTGTCCTCCGTAGTAAATGCCTGCACAAGGTAAGATTGCCTTGCGCAGGCGTGTACTATGGAGGACAGAGAATGAACTTCAATCCAATATTGCAGCCAGCATGCTGCCAGCGGGTAAGGAAAGGGTGAATCAAAAACCCAAAAACCCCGCCTCCATGGCTGAAGATTGTTCCCTCCAAATTCAGGTGACAGTGTCCCTTTAAGGCATAAACTCACAACTTCTGCCTCCAAAGCCGTCTGTTCAATGGCGGAGGAGCGTAAGGGGGTTAGCATAAATTTATCCCGAGGCCATTGATCAAATTCCAGTCTCAGACCCTCAGATATGATGCCTCGGACCCAGTCACTGTTTGAGATGTTAGACCATGCGGAAGAGAGTGCAGAGAAGCAGAGCGCCGGGGACAGACAGCGGTAGGTAAGTATGTAGTGTTTGTTTTTTTCACTTTTACGCTGGTAACCAGGGTAAACATCGGGTTACTAAGCGTGGCCCTGCGCTTAGTAACCCGATGTTTATCCTGGTTACCCGGGGACTTCGGGATCGTTGGTCGCTGGAGAGCTGTCTGTGTGACAGCTCTCCAGCGACCAAACAGCGACGCTGCAGCGATCGGCATCGTTGTCGGTATCGCTGCAGCGTCGCTGAGTGTGAAGGTACCTTTACTTGGAATCAGGAAGGCATTGTTCACCTATTATGTGGCAGTTAGCATCAACCTCATGAGGTTTTTTTTTTGCCTTCGTCTGGATCAACATGATTGAACTCAATGAACTATCTGCAACCCATGAATGACTTTACAATTCATCTGACCATTCTTCATAACCTAGCTCTAGTAAATTAATTTAAAATCTTTGGGTATGTGCACACATTGAGGAAAATTTCTGCACCTCTTGGCAGGTAAAACTTAGCTGCAAAAACGTGCGTTTTTGTTTGATTTGAGTGAAGTCAATGGTGAAAAAAAGCTGGCAAAACGCAGAGAATGGACATGCAGCAGATTATTTTCGGCACCAAATCTGCCAGTCACAAATACTCAACATGTGCATGACAATTCAGGTTTCTCAGTCACTTTGCTGTCATCAGGTTTTGCTTCAGGTTGTCACAAATATGTGCAGAAAAAAAACACACGAAAAAAACGCACCAAATCTGCAATATGTGCACACAGCCTAAAGCTGCAAACAGTGAAAACCAAAGTTTGTGTCACTTGGCCACAACTGTAAGACAAAGTTATAATAGGCCATCTTTTCTATGACAGGAAAGCATTTGCAGTGGAAAAAAAAAAAAAAAAATCACATTATTGAAAAAGTAAATAAATAACTATAACAAACATGAATAATGCTATAATACTCTAAACCCTCTTGGAGGAAGCCAGGAAATCTTTTGCAACCTGTCAGATGATCCCTCTTTTGGAACATTGATCATTCACATGGTAATGCGATTTAGGGCATGTGCACACTATCAGGCATTGGCAACGCTTCTGACACATCACCTGTCCGCTGCGTTCAAAGCGCTGCCGGCTATTCAACGCAGGTGAATCAGCATGTGTTCATTGAACCGTGCGGAATCACCACGTCCAAGATATTCTAAAGGTGAAATTTATCTTGCAGAGCCTCATGTCTCCGCAAGATAAAAATACATGCTGCGGTCTGGAGAGACTCGCTGCATGTCCGTCTCCGCAGTAATCCGCAGACGTACACTGTGTGCAGAATTATCAGACAAGTTGTATTTTAGAGGATTATTTTTATTATTCATCAACGACTATGTTCTCAGTCAACCCAAATATCAAAGCTTAATATTTTTGGAATTTGGAGTGGGTTTTTTTTTTTTTTTTAGATTTGGCTATCTTAGGAGGATATCTGTGTGTGCAGGTAACTGTTAAGGCCCCTTCACACTCAGCGACGCTGCAGCGATACCGACAACGATCCGGATCGCTGCAGCGTCGCTGTTTGGTCGCTGGAGAGCTGTCACACAGACAGCTCTCCAGCGACCAACGATCCCGAAGTCCCCGGTTAACCAGGGTAAACATCGGGTAACTAAGCGCAGGGCCGCGCTTAGTAACCCGATGTTTACCCTGGTTACCAGCGTAAAAGTAAAAAAAAAACAAACACTACATACTTACCTACCGCTGTCTGTCCCCGGCGCTCTGCTCTGCACTCCTCCTGTACTGGCTGTGAGCACAGCGGCCGGAAAGCAGAGCGGTGACGTCACCGCTCTGCTTTCCGGCTGACCGACGCTCACAGCCAGTACAGGAGGAGTGCAGAGCACAGCGCCGGGGACAGACAGCGGTAGGTAAGTATGTAGTGTTTGTTTTTTTCACTTTTACGCTGGTAACCAGGGTAAACATCGGGTTACTAAGCGCGGCCCTGCGCTTAGTTACCCGATGTTTACCCTGGTTACCAGTGAAGACATCGCTGGATCGGTGTCACACACGCCGATCCAGCGATGTCCACGGGAGATCCAGCGACGAAATAAAGTTCTGGACTTTGTTCAGCGACCAACGATTTCCCAGCAGGGGCCTGATCGTTGGTCGCTGTCACACATAACGATTTCCTTAACGATATCGTTGCTACGTCACAAAAAGCAACGATATCGTTAACGGTATCATTATGTGTGAAGGTACCTTTACTGTGCAGAATTATTAGGCAACTTAATTAAAACCAAATACATTCCCATCTCACTTGTTTATTTTTACCAGGTAAACCAATATAACTGCACAAATTTTAGAAATAAACATTTCTGACATGCAAAAACAAACCCCCCAAAAATTAGTGACCAATATAGCCACCTTTCTTTATGATGACACTCACCGGCCTTCCATCCATAGATTCTGTCAGTTGCTTGATCTGTTTACGATCAACATTGCGTGCAGCAGCCACCACAGCCTCCCAGACACTGTTCCGGGAGGTGTACTGTTTTCCCTCCCTGTAGATCTCACATTTTATGAGAGACCACAGGTTCCCTATGGGGCTCAGATCAGGTGAACAAGGGGGCCATGTCATTATGTTTTCTTCTTTGAGACCTTTACTGGCCAGCCACGCTGTGGAGTAGTTGGAGGCATGTGATGGAGCATTGTCCTGCATGAAAATCATGTTTTTCTTGAATGATACCGACTTCTTCCTGTACCACTGCTTGAAGAAGTTGTCTTCCAGAAATTGGCAGAAGGTCTGGGAGTTGAGCTTTACTCCATCCTCAACCCGAAAAGGTCCCACAAGTTCATCTTTGATGATACCAGCCCATACCAGTACCCCACCTCCACCTTGCTGGCGTCTGAGTCGGAGTGGAGCTCTCTGCCCTTTACTGATCCAGCCTCTGGCCCATCTATCTGGCCCATCAAGAGTCACTCTCATTTGATCAGTCCATAAAACCTTTGAAAAGTCAGTCTTAAGATGTTTCTTGGCCCACTCTTGATGTTTTATCTTATGTTTCTTGTTCAAAGGTGGTCGTTTTTCAGCCTTCCTTACCTTGGCCTTGTCCCCGAGTATCGCAGACCTTGTGCTTTTTGTTACTCCAGTAACATTGCAGCTCTGAAATATGGCAAAACTGGTGGCAAATGGCATTTTGGCAGCTTCACGCTTGATTTTCCTCAATTCATGGGCAATTATTTTGCGTCTTCTTTGCTCAACACACTTCTTTTGACCCTGTTGGCTATTTGCCATGAAACGCTTGATTGTTGGGTGATCACGCTTCAACAGTTTGGCAATTTCAAGACTGCTGCATCCCTCTACAAGACATCTCACAATTTTGGACTTTTCAGAGCCCGTCAAATCTCTCTTCTGACCCATTTTGCCAAAGGAAAGGAAGTTGCCTAATAATTAAGCACACCTTATATAGGGTTTTGATGTCATTAGACAACAACCCTCCTCATTACAGAGATGCTCATCATCTGATTTACTTAATTGGTAGTTGGCTCTCAAGCCTGAACAGCTTGGAGTAGGACAACATGTATATAAAGTATCGTGTGATCAAAATACAACTTGCCTAATTCTGCACACAGTGTATAGTGGACATGGGATTTTGAGAAATCCCACCTACTATGCTGTAACATCTGGACGGTGCGGATTGGACGCTGCACAAGTACGCTACTTCCAACCCGCAGTGTTTACTGATCGTGTGCAAATAACCTTGGGATTAACCCTCTGTGATTAATTACGGTATTCATTTATTCACTGATCCAGTCACTAAAGATAAGCATGGAACAGCAACGTGCAGTTTTGCAGTTTTATCGCAAATCATTAGTCGGTTTTAAAATTATTGTCAGGCCCCTTTCACACATCAGTTTTATTCTATCACTCGCAATCCGTCGAATTTTGAAAAACACAAACGAATCTGGTGACTGATGCCACCGGATCCGTTTTATTCTCAGTTAATAGCAGCAGGTGGATCGCAATTCCACCCGCCGCTATTGCGGGCACATGTCAGCTGTAAAAAACAGCTGACATGTCCCGGCTTTGATGTGGGCTCACCGCCGGAGCCCACATCAAAGCAGGGGTTCTGACCTCAGACATGCTCATACTATCCCGTTCGAGATCAAAAAGGGGTTAAAAACATCAGCTCGGCACGCAAAAAATAAGCCTTCACCCAACCTGAGATCAGGAAAAATGGAGATGCTACGGGTTTCGGAAAAAGGCGCTTTTTTTTTAAGCAAAACTTTGGAATTTTTTTTAACCACTTAGATAAAAAAGAACCTTGACATATTTTGGTGTCTATGATCTCATAATGACCTGGATAATCAAAATGGCAGGTCAGTTTTAGCATTTAGTGAACCTAGCAAAAAAACAAACAAAAAAAACAAGTGTGGGATTGCACTTTTTTTTTTGCAATTTCACCGCACTTGGAATTTTTTTTCCATTTTCTAGTACACGACATGGTAAAACTAATGATGTTGTTCAAAAGTACAACTTGTCCCGCAAAAAATAAACCCTCACATGGCCATATTGACGGAAAAATAAAAAAAGTTATGGCTCTGGGAAGGAGGGGAGCAAAAAACGAAAACGCAAAGCCGAAAAAAAGCTGGGGTCATGAAGGGGTTAATGATACAATTTTTGTGCAGATACGATCTTTTGATCGCCCGTTATTGCATTTTAGTGCAATGTGGCAGCGACCAAAAAAAAACATAATTCTGGTGTTTTGATTTTTTTCTCGCTACGCCGTTTAGCGATCAGGTTAATCCTTTTTTTTTTTAATTGACAGATCGGGCGATTCTGAACGCCGCGATACCAAATATGTCTATGTTTGATTTTATTTTTATTGTTTTATTTTGAATGGGGCGAAAGGGGGTGATTTGAATTTTTAGGGTATGTGCACATGTTGCGGATTTACTGCGGATCCGCAGTGTTTTTTCCGCGCAGAAACGCTGCAGATCCGCAAAGTGATTTACAGTACAATGTAAATCAATAGGGAAAAAAAATACTGTGCTAATGGTGCGGAAAATTCAACACAGAAAACACAGCGGGTTGAAAGAGCATGTCACCTCTTTTGTGCGGATCTGCAGCGTTTCTGCACACATTCCATTATAGAAATCCGCAGGGGTAAAAAACGCATGAAATCCGCAGGAAAAACACATCAAATCTGCACCTGTGCTTTTTGCCAGGAGATGCAGATTTTGTGCAGAAAACTCTGCACCGTGTCCACATACCCTTCGTTTTTTTTTTGTTTTGTTTTTTACTTTTGTCATGCTTCAATAGCCTCCATGGGAGGCTAGAAGCTGCTACAACTTGATCGGCTCTGCTACGTAGAGGTGATGCTCAGATCGCCTCTACGTAGCTGAATTGCAGACTAGCTATGAGCGCGACCACAAGGTGGCGCTCACAGCAATCCAGCATCCAAAAAACACTTTACTGAGCGGGCACCATCTACATATATATCACACCTAAGGGGATCACCACCTGCATACTGTATATAAATAGAAACAAACAAAACAAAGTGTATGCATATAAATTGGGATCACCACATCAATTTCGAAAATGTACAAAACATCTTTATTTAGGGAACACCACACAAAACACATAAAAACATTTAAAAACTCACTATCTGAATTGGGGTAACGGGTCCATACAAATTACAGGTAAATACCATAAAGCATACAACACTGAACAGCCAATATGCATAGAAAATACATTACAATTAAGAAAGGCACAAAACCAATATCCGTCACATATAAAGATGATCTAATATAATGCAGCCCACAAACCTATACCCAGATTAAATACTCCTGTGAGTAGCCAGACACACAATACTTTGCCCTATAGAGAAGGCTCCAAAGAGTGGTATGCCTAATCCAGCATCCACAACCATAGAGGTCTCAAGGAGACCTCTGGTTGTCATGCCGACACACCGGTGACCCGTGATCACGTGACGCGGGTCACTGGTGAGCGCATTTCCGGCCGGATGCACTTGTTAAATGCTGTTGTCAAAGTTTGACAGCGGCATTTAACTAGCTAATAGCTGCGGGTGGATCACGATTCCACCCGCCACAATTGTGGGCACATGTCAGCTGTTCAAACCAGCTGACATGTCCCAGCTTTGAGGTAGGCTCAAGGCCTGAGCCCACATGAAAGTGGCGGATACCGACATCAGACGTACTATCCCGTCCAATGTTAGTAAGGGGTTAAAGGTTGTTTGTCCTTACGAGATTTGCAAAAAATGTGATAAACTGTGATTTATAGTGGATGTGCCATTCTGTTATTGGTGCAGTAAGACCGTGAGGGTATGGTGGTCTCCTACTGCACCAATCTGTATTATATATGTGTATTACATGTAATCAATCTTCACATGTACAGCGTCATGGAATAAAATGGTGCTTTAAAAATAAAAAGTGTAGTTTTTTCAGCCATAAAATCATACAACCAATAAACTGGTTATCTGACACCTCATTTCCTTATTGAGAGGCACTGCTGATGTTACTATGACGGCACTTGATGGCTGTAATGCGCTGCCAAGAGGTATTGTGCACACATACTACTCCGATGTCAATTTTGGCTGGTATGTAAAAACCAGTGTGATCTGTGTTTTGAATCAGATTTTCATCAGTGTTTGGTTCTGGTCAATGTGTATTTCTACACTGATTTTCTCATTAAAAAAAATTGCAAAGCTTCTCTTACTCATTGCAATGTTTATCACAGACAGCACACAGCCATAGATTGCATCCTAGTGCCATCAGTGAATTCTCACTGACCCATAGATTGTGTTGCTAACAGCTCTATGGATTGTAATGTGTACGTTTTACACGACAGCTAAAGACACAACTCATGGACACCTAAATGTGGCTGTAGGATGCATGTATTTGCAAGAAGTCAGATTTAATGTCCCCCTGTCCTGTGTTAATTACTTGTCTCACACTGGTAACACCACCTACATGTAAAACAAGCTCTGGAGGCAGAGTTATCTTCCACGCAGCGTCCTCCCCAGAGCCTGGAAGTGATTTATATAAAGTGATAAAAGATGATTTTTTTGGGAATAAGACATAACATTGCTGACATTAAGGAAGTATTGTATTCAGCTTCCTATGACCTACGTGCCCATATAGACAGCTTATCCAGAGAGTAAGATGGGCACACTGTATAGTTCAGTGAGAGAGGTGCTGGCTGGACATCCAACGTCACATATACAAAAAAACAGCCGCACTCAAGTCTTGGTTTCAACGTAGAAAGTTCTTTTGTTTTTATTCAAGTGCACAGGCACCACCAAATAATTTTTAGAGAGAACAAAACAAGTGATTGTGGACAACACGGTAACATGATTAACGTTTCGACCTGGCACGGTCTTTTTCAAAACCTCACTTAAATGGGAGGAGTGATAAGGAAGAGAGGGTATAAGCAGAGAGTCCCCAAGGACAGTTCAAAGTAGACTCCAGGAGTAAGATGTCCGTATCATTGGTGCTGCAGCGTGTGCACACAGCCTAACAAGAAAGGTGCAAGATATCTGCTGCCCACATCTGTGACCTGCTAATACCTGGCAGCGCCAACTGATGTGTCAGCAGCGCCTCTCGCCTCCTAAAGCTGGGAATGACAGGCACAGGAGAACAGCAATCCACCCGTCAGCCTTGTGACCGCACACCTAACCCTGTGCTAATACTAATAAATGTATGTACCAATAAATAATGTTAATAAAGGAGCTAGCAGAACTGTCTGTTAGGAGAAGAGCAGACGCCTTATCACTGCTCTACAGCGGTGGAGAGTCCCTCTAAGCAGCCAATCAGCAGCAGTATAACCGCTAGTAATGGAACGACCCCAGGTAACTACATGAGTCCGTCCCACACACCACAGGACCTGCCGGGACGTACCTGCACCGAGGGGCCGGATGACGGCCGTACTGAGCTCTGGACGAGCTTCTAGCAGCATGGTGCCGGCCTGAGGACGCCAGTCAGCGGTGCGCGGACAACTGCTCCCGGCACTCACCCACAAAGCCGCATGGAGGAAGCGCAGAGCACTTCCAGGTCACGGGTGTCACACGCAATGCCGTCCGGGCAGCAGCACGTTCCCGCAGCGATGGTTCCACACATTCCGCAGTTTCCATCTCTCCAACACCTGCACATTTTCCCGGTGCACACACCGAGTCTGGGGATTCTGGGATGTCAGTGGCAGATGAGAATAAAGCTCCCTCTTTGTGTAACTCCAGCACCATTGCCGTGTGCGGACCCTGCAATACAAATGATCACGAGTAGTAAAATCACAGACTCCATGATGGAAACTGATGAACCCAATATAGTTAAGTGAACGATGAGTGTTGTGTCATGCACGACTCTGATAATGCTCTCTATAAGGCCATGGTCACACGTTCAGTATTTCACCGCAGTATATGTAAGGAAAAACCAGGAGTGGGTGATAAATACAGACGTGGTGACGGGTTTCCATTATACTTCTCACCTGGTTTTGGCTTACAGACACTGATGTACAAAAAATAATAAAGTAATACGGTCAAAAATTCAAGAAAACCAAACAAAGTAACCTTATATCCCAGTGGTATATCAGATAAAAATTAACTTTTATTGAGTACCTATAAAACGGACACAAAACAATAAAACAATCACCATACAAACAACCGTGCTGGCTACTTTCACCCTGCACAATTATTCCTACTTCAAAAGCCTACCTACCAGCCAAGGTGGTCACCCTAAACAAAAGGAAACGAGAAATGGCGCCCCCGCTCCTCGGCTGCTGTCCCTAAATCTCCTAGATAGCCCTGTGCTGGTGAATCGTATGGTCACCCAATTACACACATAGGAAAAAGGAATACAAAAGGGCAGCCAAATGAGGACTGATAGCAAAAGGTAGATGACAATGATAGAAATGTGCTATAGGGTGAATAGTACCATAATGACAAAGTGACATATAGATTAGTACCTCGCTGTACTATTCCCTGCTGATGTAACAGCGGAGGTTGGCACCCTACTTGTCAGCGGACATGGCGTCCCCCACTCCACGATGGCTCTCCCTGGTCTTTGCCTAATGGACCCATAGGGTAGCCATATGCTCAATAATAGGCAGTCAAAGGACAATGTCAATAAAGAACAGATGAAAGTTCAATGACACATAGTGATAGCTGAATAATCCTTGATAATAACAAGCAAAAGAGGTACTTATGGATTTAGATGCTCTCAGTAACCACTACAAGTTTCACCATATTGGATCATCAGAAGGTCCAACACATAAGGATGCTGCATCATCATCATCATCACCTTAATGTTCTTGCTCCCCAGCTTAAGTGTAACAAAAGTTAAACCTGGTGAAGAACAATACCCATCTTGCCACGTTTCACAGACTCTAGAGATACAAGGTTATGATCTGTGATTACCATAACTGGATGAACTGCCCCCTCCAGAAAATGACGCCACTCTTCAAAGGCCCACTTAATTGCCAAGAGTTCCGTTACCAATGTCAACATTTTTCTCCATAGATGAGTTGTTCTTTTTTTAGAAAAGTATGCACATGGACGCCATTTACCAGGAGACGCACCCTGCGACAATGCAGCCTCCACCCCCACTTCAGATGCGTCAACTTCTACAATAAAAGGCCGAGTGACGTCAGGCTGTATGAGAATTGGCGGCCATGTCTCTGGCTATCTAGGTGGATCGTCGTCTTGGCCCCGGGCCTCTCGCACATTGGGGTGTCTCTTTATGTCTCTCATGAAGACGGCAATCCAGCTGGGTAACCAGAGACCTGGCCGCCATCTACTACTGTAAGTTCATCAAAAACTTTTAGATAGTAGCCACATTTCTCAGTTATAACCAGGAAAGGGACAGACTTTTCGGAGTGGTCCAGACCGGCCAAGGAGGCGTTCGATATCTTGGAGGAGTGTTTTGCATCTGCGCCCATTCTCACACAGCCTGTTATTGTAGAAACTGACACGTCTGAATTGTGGCTGGAGGCCGTATTGTCGCCTCTCCTGGTAAAAGGCGCCCTCTCTTTCTGAGGTACACAGGGGCACGTCCGAGGATATAAAGCGGCTGCAGGAACCCCATTCTTAGGATATTAAAGGTGATGGGCATAGTTTGTGAGAAAACTGGTGACAGGATCCCTTTCAGCATCCTCGACTGTGGTTTTATTATCAGTCGCTTTCCATTACTTCCTACATGGCTGTGAATTAGTCTATGTGCACACGTTGCAGATTTGACTGTGGAATGTTCTGTGTTAGCTATAGCCCCTCCATCTTTTCAGTTTTGTTATCATCTCTTTGTTTTCTTAGGGTGGTTGCCTTTTGCTTGCCATTCCCATGTGGCCGCATTAACACTTCATTGCTGACATGGAGCCTGCGGCCGTGTTTCATGTGCGATTCACAGCTGCAGCTGGATTTCTCTATCCTGTAGCTAGCAATCATCCCTCATTGTACATATGGTTGTAAAGTAGGAAAACCCACAGTAGCTGGTGCACTGCGGGTTAATAAACTGCTGGCTTGGTAAGTAAGGCATATTACAGCTGCCTGGTATTCCCGAGTGCACTGTACCCAGGGTGAGGGCTGCTGTGCTGTGTGACTGCCACAGTGCCACCGAGTACTACAGATCACACAGACTACGCGCTGGCTCCCCCTCGTGGTCATTAGTGGTCACTGCGCCCTGTGTCTAGAGGCTGCTTCCGCAGCTGTCGGTGGGACTAGTTTCCGGTTCCGGACGGAAGTTGTCCTCAGTTTGCTGTGTAATTGTCTCCGTGTTGCCGCTGCCGTTGCTCCTGTCATTATCGCCATGCCGGACTACCTGGGGGCCGACCAACGCAAGACAAAGGAGGAAGAAAAGGAGGATAAGCCTATACGCGGTGAGCAGTGCCCCACAGTGAGCGCGTGTACCCGGCGCAGTCACTAGTACCCTAACAGTCGGTAATGAGGTGGCTGTGCATGCATGGCCGCCTGTAGAGGCCTTCTATTTAGTGGCCGCTGACAGACAGGCATGTGTTGTGGCTGTGAGCCGTGCAGGACTCGGACATAGGGCTAATGTGAAGCTGCACTATTAGCACCTCATCGGTAATAATGCTCTACTAGATGGTGGCCCGATTCTAACGTATCGGGTATTCTAGAATATGTAGGTAGTATATAGCACAGGCCACGTAGTATATTGGTCAGCCACGTAGTATATAGCACAGCCACATAGTATATAACATAGCCACGTCATATATCGTAGTATATTGCACTGCCACATAGTATATAACAGAGCCACGTAGTATATTGCACAGTCGACGTAGTATATAACAGAACCGACACAACCACATAGTATATTGCACAGCTACGTAGTATATAGCACAGCACGTAGTATATTGGACAGAGATGTATATAACAGAGCCCACGTAGTATATAGCAATGTGGGCACTATATGCGTGGTTACAAAAGACTTAAAATGAAAAATAAACATATACTCACCTTCCAAAGGCCCCTTGTAGTCCTGACGCCTGTGTGCGGTGCACGCGGCAGCTTCCGGTCCAAGGGCTGGTATGAGCGCAGGACCTGTGATGATGTCGCGGTCACATGACCGTGACGTCATGGAAGGTCCTCGCATAGCATCCTTGGCACCGGAGCCTGCTGCTTGCACTCCCGAAGACAACGCTATGTTATTATTTGTAACATTAGATCGTTTTACTATTGACGCTGCATACGCAGCATCAATAAGTAAAAAGTTGGTCACACAGGGTTAATAGCTGCGTTAACGGAGTGCGTTACACCGCAGTCCGTTAACTCTGGCATTAACCCTGTGTGAGCGCTGACTGCAGGGCAGTAAAGCAGCGGCCATTTCGCTGCCAGACTATGGCCGTCGCTGATCAGCGACTTGGATTTCCATGACAGACAGAGGCCGCGACCAATGAATATCCGTGACAGACAGAAGGACAGACAGAAGTGACCCTTAGACAGTTATATAGTAGATACGAATGGTCACTAGTTTGATTTGGGGACCGTGTGACCACTGAAAGATCTTGGAGACAAGTCACAAATGAAGGTTACCCATAGTGAGAATCTTGGGCGGCGTCAGTGTGCAGGCCATGATTAACATGGCGATGAATGGAAGAATCTTTGCTAGCTATTTTCTCATCAGTTAAAATCACTGATGGCAAAACTGATTAAACGCTGATCCAAAACACTGAATAATGGTCTGTGTAAAATCATGGATGTGTGAATGAGGCGTTATTGGAAGGATCGGCAGAGACATAGGGGTGACAGCGACCATTGACAACCCGCACTGTTCTGTGTTGGATTTTGCATCATTATGCAGGTGATTTTACCCTTCAGTCAGGTAACATAATCTCCTCTATGATGATACTTGCTATAAACTCATTTTCTACTATGTTGTCATGTTTCTAAGAATATTTTTGATCTAATGTATATATGTTTTATTCCAGCTCTGGATGAAGGGGACATTGCCCTGTTGAAAACCTATGTAAGTAGATGAATCTGTGCTGATCTGCAGTGACTTATGACAACTCTGTTACTCAACAATTTTTAACAGGTTGTCTGATCAGTTTTGGATTGGACCTGGCTTGGAAAGCCACTGTTTTGTCAGTGAGGGAATGTAAACTTTAGTAGCCATTCAAATGAATGAGTATCTATGTAATACATGGACTGTTACCAGTCTACCAGAATGGATGTTTTTTTTATAACTAATTTTTATTAAATTTTATAAAATGTTACAATCAGAAATGAGACAAATAACCACAATTTGGCTTACAAATTGCAGGATCAGAAAGAATGGAGTACCATTAGAGTGAACTCTTGAAAGACATTTCCACTTAGTGGCATGAAAACATATTGTGCAATAGAGCAGAAAAAGTCCAACAACAGTTGTAAATGATGGCAAGTTAAGATGGCTCCATCTCCATGCTCATATTACAATTCATATAAAGCCACCATACTAAATAAAGCGAGACATGCACATAGGGAAGGGAAGAAGAAACCTGTTCAAAAACCAACATGCGCCTGACTTGTTTTGGGCCCTAAAATAGTCCCAGGGCATAATAGATGTTTAACGGCAGTAAAGCCCTATATGATGATATGGGCAGGATGTTGTTTTGATTAAAACTTTATATAAAGTTTAATGTGCTTAAAGAGCATTTATACCCATGACGCATTAAATTAAAGCACGGTGGCGCAGCACGGTGGCGCATTGGTTAGCACTGCAGCCTTGCAGCGCTGGAGTCCTGGGTTCAAATCCCACCAAGGACAACACCTGCAAAGAGTTTGTATGTTCTCTCCGTGTTTGCGTGGGTTTCCTCCGGGTACTCCGGTTTCCTCCCACATTCTAAAGACATACTGATAGGGAATTTAGATTGTGAGCCCCAATGGGGACAGCGATGATGTGTGCAACCTGTAAAGCGCTGCGGAATATGTTAGCGCTATATAAAAATAAAGATTATTATTAAAGCACTTGTCTAAATTCCCTACTGACCCATCATTACTAAATATACACTTATTTACAAAATGTACCTTTCTGCCAATACAGCTGGTTTTCAATGATGTTCCGTTGTGTTGGAATCACTCATACTGTCTTGAAAGGAAACGTCATCACTGACCTCACATTTGGGAGATGCTATGAGCAATAGTTGTACTGTGTCTGCACCCACTGGTTACTTGAATGCTTCGGCCTCAAAATGTGACGTCAGAGATGACGTGCTCCGAGAAGCCCAAGGTGTAACGAACAGGAAAACATTGGATCCAAGAGCCGGATGTCGTGTGAACACATGCTATATTGACATAAGGAGAGGGTTTTTTCTAATGTATAGTAATTATGGCTACGGACATCATAGTGTGTTGTTTTATTTTTATTGCGTATGATAAAACTTTAATGAAAATGGCTGTTAGAAAAATGGGAACCATTTTTTTACTCTCTGCAGCTTGCATGTATTTCAATATGCTGCAAACTGCTCAATGCCTTCCACCTCTCTCCGAAACACTCCTCTAAGCTCATATCTGACTATTTCTGCTCATTATGTTTCATTTGATTAGATTTCAGCTTAGGCCGGTTTCAGACATTGATGTTTCATGGCCTGAGTACAGACTGTGATATAGGCTGGCTGCGGGATTCCTGACATGAGCTAAACCGCCTTATATACAAGTAGTGGTGAGCACAAGTCCGCAGCCTGGTATTGGACTACTAATACCAGGTTATTGCAGTGTTTTCGCTGCTGGAGGAAGTCGCCATCGCAGTCTGCTCTCATTGCTCAGAGCAGGGCTGCAGAGGTAACTTTTTCCAGTTGTGAAAACAGCTTCTTAATCAAATCCAATTGCAAACATGATTTTTAGTCCCAACTGCATGCATTTAAAGAAGTTGTCCAGTACTTGGGCAATTCCTTCTCATATCTCACTTGGCCCTGATAAAGTAGAAAAAGCTTATACTCGCCTCCTTTGCTGGCGCTGTTCACCCGGTGTCAGCACTCACATTCCCAGTTCTCTGTGTGACATGTGAGCCTGGTGCCTAATCGGCGCTGGCGTCACTGTCTCCGCCTTTGTACAAATTGAACATGATTGAGGAAGTCGGGGCTGCGGCTGCTCTCACTTCCTTTGCATGTTCAATTTGTACAGAGACTGTGACGCCAACGCTGATTGGGCGCTGTGCTCACGTGTCATACAGCTGCATGGGAGCACTGGGAACGTGGGTGCTGACACCATTGGAACGGCGCTGACCAGGGAAGGGAGTATAAGCTTTTTCATTTTATAGGGGCCAAACATTTAGATCAAGAAGGGATTGTCCTATCAGTGAACAATCTCTTTAAGTGAAAAAAAATTAGTTCCATAAGGACAACCCCTTTAACTCTTTTGGCTGACATGGATATAACCTGAAGTTTATGGTGCATTTGGTCTATAATTACCCTATTGGATATTTATGGTGTTATTTTTCTCCCATTCTACCTGCCATAGCTTAAGATTTTTAACTCTGATCCTAAAGGTTTGTAGTCAAAAGCCCCAGTGAGTGAACATCCGGTTGCTCACCTGTCAGCTGTGTCTTTTGCCAAGACTGTGGACTTACAAATGCTCACATTTAGCTTACTGCAGACTCTAGTACGTGGAATCTAATTGCATTAAAAGAAAAATGACAAGTATTGTGTTGTCACAGGGACAAAGCACATACTCTCGGCAAATTAAACAAGTGGAAGATGACATACAGCAACTACTTAAGAAAATCAATGAGCTCACAGGTATGCCACGTTGTTATTGCTTGAATTGATTTGAAAGTGTATACTTTACTGATATCACATGTTCCTTTACCATAGGTATTAAGGAGTCTGATACAGGACTTGCCCCTCCAGCCTTGTGGGATTTGGCTGCTGATAAACAGACCCTCCAAAGTGAGCAGCCGCTCCAGGTGGCCAGGTACCAGCCCCTCTTTCTTTATCATTTTGTAGGTATATCGTAGCTTGTTAGAAGTTAGGCTAGGCCTGTACTATGTTACATTTCTTTGTGGTGAGACTATAGAGCCAGGCTTAGACTGCAGTTGGGTAAATGCTAATCAGGATATATACCTCACATAAAGGGTAAGTTCAAATAGGACACCTCCACAATGCCTGCCAACCGTTCACGTATCCCTTATAGGCATGTGTGGGTGCGAGGTTATTGATGTCACGCACCTTCTGTTACAGAACTAAGCGATATTGGAGAACTTTCATTAGTAAAAACTGCTGCCTCGTTTAGTAGTAAGGGCACAACAAGCTTGCATGGTAATGATGTCAGAGAACATGCATTACATATAGCATGGATTTTACGAGCTTCTGTGAATTTACACTTATTATTCTTTGACTAGACAGTCTGAAAGTATGCTCACATGCATCAGTGGCTCACGCTGGGTGATACATTGGGGTCAGCTATAGACTTTGTAGTCCAGCTTCACACCACCTATATCTGTTATGGTGCATGCCACATTTTAAGCCTCTTCTTTTTACTACTTTGCCATGAGACGTATGAAAAAATTATTATTTTTAATCAAACTGTTAAACAGGAACGTTATTTTCTTGCAGCAGACTGAACTAGACGCCTGGTGCATTTATCTTCGTAAAGCTTCCCCATTGTCTCCTTTTCCCATGGGTTACTGTCTGTGTTGGCATCTGTCAGAACCTGTGACTATTTTATTTTATTCCCAGCTTTATTATATTTACAATCGATTTTACCTTACAAACTAAGTACAAATTGTAATTGCACATTTCTCCTTTTTTCAGATGCACAAAAATAATAAATGCGGACTCTGAGGACCCTAAATATATAATTAATGTGAAGCAGTTTGCAAAGTTTGTGGTAGACTTGAGTGACCAGGTTGCTCCTACAGACATAGAAGAAGGAATGAGAGTTGGGTATGTGTTTTTTTTTTTCTTTATTTACTGAGCAATTAAAGCTTTCTTTTTTTCTAATTGGTTAAGGCGTTTAAAAGGTAACACTCATAATCTCGCATAGATATTTAACCCCTTAGTGACCGAGCCAATTTTTACAATTCTGACCACTGTCACTTTATGAGGTTATAACTCTGGAACGCTTTAACGGATCCCGCTGATTGAGAATGTTTTTCCAGGTCACCACCTGACAGCACCATGGAGGACGTCCTTCTTATCCATAGTGGGACAGGAAACCATGAGAGTTTAAAAGGAACCTCCCCCTTCCACCCTTCAGTGTTTTTCCTGTCCCACTGTGGATGGGAACGACGAGAGTTCCGTCTGTCCCGTGCAGAGAGTGAGGATCGGGGGGGCTCGGCCTCTTCCTTCCCACTATTCGGTCTCTGCGTTGCTGACACCCTAATAATAGGGTCCCTCAGCAGCACCAGTGCAGCGCTGCTCCTGGTGGAAGGGTCGCTTCCCCCGGGGGGGCTCTCGACCCGGGATGAAGTCCCAGATGTACCTGCATATTCGTCCTGCAAGGACGCTCCCTTCGCAGGCGGATCCGATGGGCGCAGGCATCTTAGAACGCTCAGGACGCTGGAGCGTCGGGCAGAACGCCGGGCGGCGACTCACTTCCGGTTCACCGCTGCTGCGCGCGTCACTTCCGAGTCGCGGCCGGCAGCAGGGGGCGGCATCCTCTTCGCTCTTACGCTGTAGGAGTTCTGGGACAGGGCGGCAGTATCTGGATAAAACGAGGTATGTGGGGCTATGGGGTGCGCCCAGAGCCGATAGGCAGCAGCGGTAGCGAGCAGCGGTAGCAGCAGCAGCATGGAGGAAACAAAATCCGACACACTGCAGGACACCCAGACACATGTGAGTCCCCACTTAGGGGTATGCTCCCACAGCCCCAATAAAAATACCATCAGCGGTCTTTATGTTTATTCTAGGGGCTTCCCTCATCGGGGGGTAAGAAGACCGGCAAGACTAAGAAGTGCCCTATTTGTGCCGTAAAACTTAAGGACTCTTGTCAGAAGTCGCTCTGCGAGTCTTGCACTAATCGTATTGTGGGAGAGGAACAGGCCTCCCTAATGACGAGCATGAGAGCCATAGTTAGAGAAGAAGTGCAAGCTTAAATTTCTAACTTATCATTTCCCCAATCTATCCAGTCTGACTCCCAGGATCCTCCAAGGTCCAGAAAAAGGCAGAGAGAGTCGGATCTGTCATCTGAAGACAGCTCCTTTGAATCTGATATGGAAGAGGAGGATTCAAGTAGAGACCCTCCTCAAAAAGGGAAAAAGTATTTATTCTCGTCTAATGATATAGAAGAACTTCTGGGAGCAGTTAGACAGACCATGCAGGTTGAGGAGCCCTCAACCACTAAATCAGTTCAGGATGAGATGTTTGGGGGGCTACGGTCGCAGACATCACAAGTCTTTCCTGTTAATGCCCACATTTGCTCAATGATTTTAGAGGAGTGGGAGGAGGCAGAGAAAAGGATTTCCATTCCTAGAGACTTTAGACTTCGTCTTCCCTTTGACCATGAAGAGGTCAAAGATTGGGAAGATATACCTAAAATCATCCCACTTGCTAAGGTGTCTAAAAGAACTGCCATACCTTTTGAGGACTCCTCAAACTTAAAGGAGCCTATGGACAGGAAGGCGGATGGACTCCTAAAGAGGGCATGGGAAAGCTCTGCTGCAGTGATCCGCACAAATATAGCGGCAACATCTGTAGTAAGGGCAATGCATTTGTGGATTGATGACTTAAAAGATCAGTTGTCGGCCCGAACCACTAGAGAGTCTATCTTAAAAGCTATCCCTCTACTCAAACTAGCAACCGGGTTTCTTGCAGATTCTACTGCAGAATCGGTTAGGTTCACGGCTAGGGGCTAATCGTTATCAAACGCAGCCCGAAGGGCTATATGGTTAAAAAGCTGGTCGGGAGACGTTCATTCAAAAAAAATAATGTTCTATTCCCTTTTCAGGAGGCAGGGTCTTCGGTCCCATATTAGATGATATTCTGGAGAAGGCTTCTGATGAAAAGACGGGGTTTCCAGAGGAAAAGCGGAAAAAATTCCAGCCCTTTCACAGGCCCTATTACGGTCAGAGATCAGACTATAGGGGCAAGGGGAAACAGGGCAGATGGAGCTATCAGAAAGGGGGAGAGAATAGGAACCGAAATAGGGAGTCGGGTCCCTCAAGCTCTAGGTCAGAGTTCCGGAGAAAATGACGCCACCAGGATAGGGGGGCGGTTGCTGAACTACCTGGGCGAATGGGAAAAAATTACCGCAAGTCCTTGGGTTCTCCAGATTATCTCCCAGGGGTACAGGATAGAATTCGACTCCCTTCCCCCAGAAAGATACTTTGTCTCCAACGCCTGTCTCTCTTCGGTCTCTCCAATGTGGTCAGATATACAAGATCTCCTCCGGATGGAGGCAATATTCCCCGTCCCTCCGCACCAAATAGGAAGAGGTCATTACTCTGGTCTCTTCTCTATAAAAAAAACCTTCGGAGAATCCCGAACCATAATAAATCTCAAACCCCTAAACAAGTGGCTACAGTACAAGAAGTTCAAAGTGGAGTCTATATGCTCCACAATTCCCCTGTTGGGAAAAGACGTGGTAATGTGTACTTTGGACTGAAAAAAGTGCATATTATCACGTACCAATTTTTCCAGATCATCAAAAATATCTGAGGTTTGCGGTAGAAAAAGAAGGGTCAATCTTCCATTACCAGTTTCGTTGCCTTCCATTTGGACTGGCGTCAGCACCCAGAGTTTTTATAAAACTCATCATAGAAATCGTGTCTTACCTAAGAAAGCGAGACGTCACCATAATACCCTATCTGGACGACTTCCTGTTGGTGGCAGACTCGGTGGGGCAGCTCAAAATCGATTGTCGGTTGGTGATCTCCACACTGCAGAAATTAGGTTGGGTGTTGAACTGGCCAAAGTCACACCTAACTCCAAAATCAAAGATACAATTTCTAGGTGTCATACTAGATTCGAAGGTCAGAAAATCGTTCCTTCCGGACAAGAGGCGGTCCGACCTGATAGAAAATATCCGTCAGTTTTCAAGAAGTCGAGTGTCATTCAGGGATGCAATGAAGATCCTGGGTTCAATGACAGCCTGCATCCCATGTGTCAGCTGGAGCCAATTTCATTCCCGGCAGTTACAAAGAGCGGTTCTCACAACATGGGACAGAATACAGTCTTCGTTGGACAAAGAATTCTGCCTATCTCATCGGGTCAGACAATCCCTATGCTGGTGGGCGGTGCCAAGAAATCTCCAGGTCGGTGTCCCATGGATCCAAGCTCCAGCAGTCACGGTAACGACGGACGCAAGCCAACAAGGTTGGGGAGGCCACGTCCTCGGAAGATACTACCAGGGACAATGGAACTTGGAAGACAGCAACAATTCCTCAAATTACAGGGAGCTGCATGCAGTATGGAAAGTCTTGTTCAGCCCGAGTCCTACTGGAAAACAAGCATCTAAAGATCCTATCGAACAACACGACGGCGGTAGCATTTCTTCGCCATCAAGGGGGACCAAGACATCCAAAACTACAGCGTCTGGCAGATCAAATTTTCGCATGGGCAGAAAGATCAGTACTTTCAATTTCGGTAGTTCACCTAGAAGGCTCAAGGAATCAGGTTGCAGATTTTCTTAGCAGAGAAAAGCTATCACCCACGGAGTGGAAGCTAAACAGCAAGGTCTTCAACGACTTATGTCTACGCTGGGGAACCCCAACAGTGGACCTATTTGCGACCAGACGGAACGCAAAGGTCGGAAAAAAATTTTCTCTGGACCCTCAAGACGATCCGGCCGGGATAGATGCCCTCTCTGTCATGGAGCAGCGGTCTGTTATATGCGTTTCCTCCTCTGGTATTGATACCAAGAGTCCTCAGGAAAATATGCGAGGACAGAGCTCGAGTTATTTTGGTGGTCCCTTTCTGGCCCAAGAGGAGCTCGTTTCCTCTGCTAAAGAAGCTATCAGTAGACAGCCCTTACCATCTTCCAGAAAGGAAGGACTTGCTTTTCCAAGGTCCGATTCTTCATCAAAACCCAGGGAATCTGCAGTTAGCAGCTTGGATGAGTCCTTTCCATCCTACAAGCAAGTAGGAAGCCGGTGACTTCGGCAATCTATCTCAAAATTTGGAAGAAGTTCTGCAGTTTTTGTGGAGACACAACGATCGATGTTGATCACCGCAACATACCTAGAATTCTTGAGTTCCTGCAGCAGGGATTCAAGAAGGGGCTCAAACCAAGTACCTTGAGGGTCCAGATAGCAGCTGTCAGCGTGTTTTATGTTTCTTCCCTTGCTGCCCACCCTTGGATTGCTCGGTTTTCTAGAGCAGTTCTGAGGCTTAGACCCCTAATCAGGAAAACTGTCCCACCTTGGTACCTTAACCTAGTCCTTAACGAATTATGTAAAGAGCCGTTTGATATAGGGAAAGATATAAACATTGCTAATCTCTCCCTTAAAACAGTTTTTTTTAGTGGCCATTACATCAGCCAAAAGATTGGGGGAACTTCAAAACCCATATCTGCCAGTATTTGATGATAGGTTGGTCTTAAGGCTTGATCCAGGTTTCCTTCCTAAAGTGGTCTCGGTTTCAAATATAAATCAGGAAGTGGTATTCCCATCATGTTGCCAGTTCCCTAAAAACCAAAAAGAATTGTTCTTCCATAACTTAGACGTCAGGGAGACGGTTCTTAAATACTTAGACATGACTAGTGCCTGGAGACAGGATAATAATCTCTTTGTCCTTTACGGGGGTCCTAATAAGGGGAAGAAGGCATCAAAAGCCACCATTGCGAGGTGGATTCGACCCACTATTAGTCTAGCCTATCAGGCGCAGGGAAAGGATCCCCTGAATGGCCTTAAAGCTCATTCGTCTAGGGCTATGGCCGCCTCATGGGCAGAAAAAGGGGGGGCCTCGGTAGATCAGATTTACAGGGCTGCATCTTGGTCTAATATTAGCACCTTTTCTAAGCATTATAAATTAGACGTAGTCTCTTCTCAACTAGCATTCGGCAGGAAGGTGCTTCAGGCAGTAGTCCCACCCTAGGACCAAAAGTCTCCTTTGGTACTTCTCCATGGTGACAGGTGGTGACCTGGAAACGGTAATTAATCTTACCGGTAATTATATTTCCAGGAATCCATCCTGACAGCACGGTTAGTTCCCTCCCTGGTACAAAGATGCGATCTACTTATGTGAAGTAACATTTGTATTAAAATTATGTTCGAAATAAAATTATCTTTTTTGCATCCATCCAGATGTGTTACTTTGGAAAATCACTGAAGGGTGGAAGGGGGAGGGTCCTTTTAAACTCTCGTGGTTTCCTGTCCCACTATGGATAAGAAGGTCGTCCTCCATGGTGCTGTCAGGATGGATTCCTGGAAATACAATTATCGGTAAGACTACAGTATTTTTCTGATAAGACGCACTTTTTTCCTCCAAATTTGGGAGGAAAGTGTGGGTGCGTCTTATGGTACGGATGTAGCATGTGGGGAGGGGGGGCAGCAGTGAGTGGGATCACACTGTTATCCCACTTCAGGATGTCCCCGCTGCCAGAATCAGAGCTGGGGAAACCATGTGGTCCCGATGATTAAGTGCAGTGAATATTCATTAGCTACTCCCCGCCCACCTATCAGCTGAGCAGTGAGCCAGGAGCAGCAAATGAATACTGCACTTAAGCAGGGACACACATGGCTTCCCCAGCGCTGATTCCTGCAGCAGCTGGGGAGATCTGTGTGTCCGGGGCAGGAGGAGGCAGCAGCAGCAGGGTCCCGGGGAGAGGAGATCGCTGTACCTTCCTGGGCTGGAGCTGAGTGCTGTGCAGTGTGCACAAGGAGGACCTGTGATGTCAGAAGTGGGCGGGCTGGAGCGTCACATGGCAGCACAGAGCCCTCCCTCTTCTTGACATCATCACAGGTCCTTCAGACTCCAACACTAGAATCTGCTGGCTTCCATTACCTGTGCTGTGGAAAGGCAACAAGAGGGAGGGCTCTGTGTGTGCAGTCATGGGATGCTTTTACCTCACCACAGTGGCTGGCTGCCACAATTAAGAGGTTAGTCTTTCCAAAACACAATAAAGCACTCTGCCACTTCTTTAGTGAACTATAACTCCCAGCATGTCATAGGATCTGCAGGGCATGCTGGGAGTTATAGTTCTCCCATTGGATTTTAAAGCAGCACTCCAGTGTTATTTTGCAGTGCTGGAGTGGTGCTTTAAATATAAGCCCTTTGCCCCCATTCTTATACTCACCCTCCAGCATCTTCATATAGTACTGTACAGACACCACACTGGTCCCGCAGCTTCCAACATAATAACATACTATTATATGTGGTGTTATTATATATAATAGTATGTTATTAAATATTTTACCACATTTTTTTGCTTCAAATATTTTTTTCCCTATTTTCCACCTCTAAAACCTGGGTGCGCCTTATAGTCCGGTGCGTCTTATAGTCCGAAAAATACGGTAATTACCGTTTTTCGTGATATATTGCACTTCATGTTAGTGGTAACATTTCTTCGATATTACTTGCGATTATTTATGAAAAAAACTGAAATATGGCGAACATTTTTAAAATTTTGAAGTTTTCAAACTTTTATTTTTTATGCCCTTAAATCAGAGAGATATGTGACACAAAATAGTTAATAAGTAACATTTCCCATATGTCTACATCGGCACAATTTTGGAAACAAAATTTTATTTTTGTTAGGAAGTTATAAGGGTTAAAAGTTGACCAGCGATTTCTAATTTTTACAACAAAATTTACAAAACCATTTTTTTTTTTTAGGGACCATCTCACATTTAAAGTTACTTTGAGGGGTGTACATGACAGAAAATACCCAAACGTGACACCATTCTAAAAACTACACCCCTCAAGGTGCTCAAAACCACATTCAAGAAGTTTATTAACCCTTGTCGCGCTTCACAGCAACTGAAACAATGTGGAAGGAAAGATTGAACATTTAACTTTTTTTGGCAAAATTTTACTTCAGAACCATTTTTTTTATTTTCACAAGTGTAAAAAGAGAAAATGAACCACAAAATTTGTTGTGCAATTTCTTCTGAATACAACGATACCCCATATGTGGGGGTAAACCGCTGTTTGGGCACCCATCGGGGCTCGGAAGGGAAGTAGTGACGTTTTAAAATGCAGACTTTGATGGAATGGTCTGCGGGCGTCATGTTGCATTTGCAGAGCTCCTGATGTACCTAAACAGTAGAAACTCCTCACAAGTGACCCCATTTTGGAAACTAGACCCCCCAAGGAACTTATCTAGATGTGTGGTGAGCACTTTGAACCCCCAAGTGCTTCGCAGAAGTTTATAATGTAGAGCCATGAAAAAAATCATACTTTTTCCACAAAAATGATCTTTTCACCCCCAGATTTTTACTTTCACAAGAGTAACTGGAGAAATTGGACCCCAAAATGTATTGTGCAATTTATACTGAGTACGCTGATACCCCATATGTGGGGGGGGGGGGGGGGGCACTGTTTGGGCGCATGGCAGAGCTCGGAAGGGAAGGCGTGACGTTTTGGAATGCAGACTTTTATAGAATGGTCTGCAGGTGTTATGTTGCGTTTGCAGAGCCCCTGATGCACCTAAACAGTAGAAACCCCCCACAAATGACCCGATTTTGGAAACGCCCAAGTGCTTCACAGAAGTTTATAATGCAGAGTCGTGAAAATACCGTATATGCTCGAGTATCAGCCGACCCGAGTATAAGACAACCCCCCCCCCCCCCCCTTAATTTTCCCACATAAAACTGGGAAAACTTAATGACTCGAGTATAAGCCTTGGGTGGAAAATGCAGCAGCAACTGGTAAATTTCAAAAATAAAAAGATACCAATAAAAGTAAAATTGAGATAACAGTAGGTTGTGTTTTTGAATATCAATATTGAATCAGGAGCCCCATATAATGCTCCATACAGTTTATGATGGGCTCCATAAGATGCTCCATATTAAAATATGCCCCATATAATGTTGCACAAATGTTGATTATGGCCCCATAAGATGCTCCATACAGACATTTGCCCCATATAATGCTCCATAAATGCGGATTATGGCCCCATAAGATGCTCCATAGAGAGATTTGCCCCATATAATGCTGCACATGGCCCCATACAGATATTTGCCCCATATAATGCTGCACATGGCCCCATAAGATGCTCCATACAGATATTTGCCCCATATAATGCTGCACATGGCCCCATAAGATGCTCCATACAGATATTTGCCCCATATAATGCTGCACATGGCCCCATAAGATGCTCCATACAGATATTTGCCCCATATGCTGTTGCTGTGATTAAAAAAATCACATACTCACCTCTCAGGCCCCTGGCACTTGCTATGCTCGCCTTTCCCGTTCCACCGCCGACCACTGCTGTGTCTTCCCCGTCCTCTGCACTGACTGTTCAGGCAGAGGGCGGCGCGCACTAATTGCGTCATCGCGCCCTCTGACCTGAACGTCAGTGCAGAGGACGCAGAAGACACAGCGGCGCCGACAGTGGAACGGTGCCCCCGCCATACTCACCTGCTCCTGGCACGGTCCCTGCTCGTCTGTTCCCTGGCGCAGGCAGCTTCTTCCTGTAGTGAGCGGTCACATGGTACCGTTCATTAATATGCGGCCCCACCCCTATGGAAGCGGAGTCGGGTCTATATTCATTACTGTAATGAGCGGTACCATGTGACCACTCACTACAGGAAGAAGCTGTCAGCACCCGTAGAACCAGTGACCACGCCAGGAGCAAGTGAGCATTATTAGACAACTGCCGCTCCCCCTCCCCTGCCGGCCCCTGGGTATGACTCGAGTATAAGCCGAGAGGGGCAATTTCAGCCTAAAAAAATGGGCTGAAATTCTCGGCTGAGTATATACGGTAAATTTTTATATACGGTAAATTTTTTTTACCCCATAAAAATGATTTAATTTTTTTTAGCCTCCAATTTTTTATTTTCCCAAGGGTAAAAGGAGAAATTGGACCCCAAAATTTGTTGTCCAATTTGTTCTGAGTATGCTGATACCCCATAGGTGGGGGACCACTGTTTGGGCACACATCAGGGCTCGGAAGGGAAGTAGTGACATTTTAAAATGCAGACTTTGATGGAATGGTCTGCGGATGTCATGTTGCATTTTCAGAGTCCCTGATGTACCTAAAGAGTAGAAACCCCCAATAAGTGACCCTATTTTGGAAACTAGACCCCCCAAGGAACTTACTAGATATGTGGTAAGCATTTTGAACCCCCAAGTGCTTCACAGAAGTTTGACGCAGAGCCATGAAAATAAAAAATCATTTTTTTTCCCCATTTTTTTTTTTTTTTTTTTCGCAAGGGTAACAGGAGAAACTGGACCCCAAATGTTGTTGTCCAATTAGTCCTCAGTACGCTGATACCCCATATGTGGGGGTAAACCACTGTTTGGGCACAGTGCAGAGCTCAGAAGGGAGGGAGCACCATTTGACTTTTTGAGCTCAAAATTGGCTGTCGCTTTCGGAGACCCCCTGATGTAGCTAAACAGTGGAAGCCCCCAATTCTAACTCCAACCCTAACCCCAACACACCCCTAACGCTAATCCCAACCCAATCCATAACCCTAATCAAACCCTAACCCCAAAACACCCCTAACCCTAATCCCAACCCTAATCACAACTCTAACGCCAAAACACCCCTAATCCCAACCATAACCCTAATCAAATCCCTAAGCCCAACACACCCCTAATCATAATCTCAACCCTAACCTCAAACCTAACCCTAATCCCAACCTTAACCCTAATCCCAAACCTAACCCTAACCCAAACATAACCCTAATGCCAACCCTAACCCTAATACTTACCCTAACCCTAATCCAAACCCTAATCCTAACTTTAGCCCCAACCCTATCCCGAACCCTAATTTTAGCACAAACCCTGACTTTAGCTCCAACCCTAACCCTGACTTTAGCACCAACCCTAACCATAACTTTAGCCCCAACCCTAACCCTAAATTTAGACCTAACCCTAGCCCTAACCCTAATTGGAAAACAGAAATACATACATTTTTTATTAATTTTATTTTTTTCCTAACTAAGGGGGTGATAAAGGGGGAGGTTATTTACTATATTTTTATTTTGATCACTGTGATAGGATCTCACAGTGACCAAAATAAAACAAGAAGAAGAATCTTCCTCTGCTGGCCGGCACAGCACGACTGGCGCACTGCGCATGCGCCCACCATTGTCTTCCCGGAGGATGAAGTCGGCGGCCAGGAGAGGACGCAGGAGGACCCAGGGACACCGGTAAGTATAATAGGGTCCCCAAATCCCCCTATTTCTCTGTCCTCTGATGTGCGATCACATCAGAGGACAGAGAATGACACGCCGTTTTTTTTTTCTTTTTATTGCGGTCGCCGGTAAATGGTTAATTACCGGCGATCGCAAAACGGGTCGGTAAAAACCGACCCGAATCATGTTCTTTAGGGTCTCTGCTACCCCTGGCAGCCGAGACCCCAAAGATGGGCCGGCCGGCGGGCACACTGCGCATGTGCCCGCCATATGTTTTCCCGGAAAAAGATGGCGGCGCACATCGGGAGACACGAGGAGCATCAGGGGAGACGGGTGAGTATCGGGGACCCCATTTCTCTGTCCACTGATGTGCGATCACATCGGAGGACAGAGAAATTAAATGGGAAATCGCGGTTTGTTTGTTTTTTTTGCGGCCTCCGGTAAACTGTTATTTGCCGGTGATCGCAACCCGGGGGTCAGTAAAAACCGACCCGAATCGTGTTCTCTGGGGTCTCGGCTACCCCTGGCAACCGAGACCCCAGAGAAATGCCGACTCTGGGGGGCGCTATTCACTTTTTCCACAGCGCCGTTAATTAACGGCATTGTGGTTTAAGTACCCTTAACTGCCGCCGTTAAAAGGCGTATCGGCGGTCGTTAAGGGGTTAAATAGCTTTGTAAGGATCAAATATAATCACAATGACAATAGCAACAATAAACACAATTAAAAACAAATTGATTTCACATCCTTGTGTGAAATTAGAGCAGATCTCTGGGCAGATAGAATTTCTGTGTTCCTGTGTCAGTCAAATGTGTTTGTTTCATTGTATGCTAAGGTTATATTTGAATCCTCAATAAAAGGGATTTAGATTGGACCCCCCCAAAGCGGAAAGACCAAGATGCTATGTTTCAGTAATTTGGTCTGAATGGCAAATTGTCACTTGATTCTTTATCTGATTTATTGTTCTCTATGTACAGTGTGGACAGAAACAAGTACCAGATCCATATCCCACTACCTCCAAAGATTGATCCCACAGTGACTATGATGCAGGTAACCTTTTCATTGGGTAAATATGATGAAGCTGGTGTGAGCTCAGTCTCTGCCTTTATTTTATTGTTTAGTACACTTTTTAATACAGTGTGTGTTTTCCTACATAGGTTGAAGAGAAACCTGATGTTACATATAGTGACGTTGGAGGTTGCAAAGAACAGATTGAAAAATTAAGGGAAGTTGTTGAAACTCCATTGCTCCATGTAAGTACAAATCTGTTAGCTTACTCATAGACTGTGTCCAAAGTATTCTTTCTTCAGTATTCTTAGTAACAAGTGACACATTTTTTGTGTTATTCCTACTTGGGCAACAGACATGTAGCTGAAAATGCTGCTCTTACGCCGGGTGACGTTATGCTCACAGAACTACTTTTAGTCAGTGACTGTTCTAAAATGCTCATGTAAAAGACTCAAACTGCAAGTGTGATAAGTTGAATACAGTTAGGATGTGTTCACTTGGCACGGTGTTGTGTTTTTTTTTTTTTTCATGCCGCACAGTTGTGCTGTGATTTTCAAGACCTTTGCTGCAAAATGTGAACGTAGCCTTAATATGATCTTCCTCTTTGAGCCTTCAATATACAATTAAGGCCTCATTCACACATCCTTGTTTAAACACATATGAAAAAATGGTACCGATTCGCATATAGAGAATGTGATTGGATAGTTATTGTAATGTCACCATTTCCCCTATCCTCTTCCCTTCCCTAATCCCCATAACGTTGTTAATTATTAAGAATTTAATGTCAATAAGATGTAATGCTCGACACAATTTGTAAATAAATAAAAATTTGTTTAAAAAAAAAAAAAGAAAAAATGGTACCTGTGTTATCAGTGTATGGTCAGTTTTTACCATCCATGTCATCATTGTTTGTGACGGATAAATAAATTAATTACAAAGCGTCTCCTATCCTTTGCAATGTTAAATACTGACCGCACACAGATCCCATCCAGCTGCTGTACGTGTGTTTCAGACCTATAGAATTGTATTGACACTTCATCTGTGTTACTGTAAAAAAATGTACATGTCTCTGTGTTTTTAATGGAAACACAAGACATGTTAGGCCATGTTCACACAGTGCGTTTTTTACTGCGGAACCGCCGCGATTTTTCCGCTGCTACTCCGCAGCTGTTTTCCATGCAGGGTACAGTACATTGTACCCTGTGGAAAACAGGAACCACTGTGCACATGATGCGGGAATCGGGAAAAAAAGCCGCGCTGAATAGCTGCGGTAAAAAAGAAGTACCATGTCACTTCTTTTTGCAAAACTGCAGCGGTTCTGCACCCATTGACCTCCATTGTGAGGTCAAACCCGCAGTAAAACCCGCAGATGAAAAATATATCTGCGGGTTTTACTGCGGTTTGTGGTGCAGAACCGCTGCAGTGTGGCTGCCCCCCGTGCCCCAATCCCACCCCCCCATGCTCCGATGCCACCCCCCCGTGCTCAGACGCCCCCCCATGCCCTCATCTCCCCCCCTTATACTTACCCGGCCTCCCGGTGTCCGTCCGGCCGTCTTCTCCCTGGGCGCCGCCATCTTGCAAAATGGCGGGCGCATGCGCAGTGCGCCCGCCGAATCGGCCAGCAGATTCGTTCCAAAGTGCATTTTGATCACTGAGATAGGTTATATCTCAGTGATCAAAATAAAAAAAATAGTAAATGACCCCCCCCCCCCCCTTTGTCACCCCCATAGGTAGGGACAATAAAAAAATAAAGAATTTTATTTTTTTTTTTCCCCCACTAAGGTTAGAATAGGGTTAGGGTATTTTCAGCCATTTTAACCCTAAAAAACTCCCTAGAAAACACACAGACTCTGCATAGTAAACTGCATAAAAAAACGCACCAAAAAAAGGACCTTTTCTGCCAAGAGCTGCGGTTTTTAGTGCAGAAAAAAAGGATGGAAATCAGGAATGTGTGAACATGGCCTTAATCCAGAGCAGAAGGCAGGGAGAAGCCATCTCGGGCCCACATGTCCAACAAGTGTACAGCATGCTTTCGGTCCCTTGCGGCTATTATAGTTGTTTTTTGTCTGATATGCTGTTTGAGTCAAACCTATCCGGCTGAGGCCATACATATATGCTGCTCGTGGGGTTCTCGTGAGAATCTAATATATAATTGCCTAGAATACTACTTCCTGCAATTTGTGCCAACTTCCGTGGCTTTGTCCGGAGCTAATGTCCGGAGCTAATGTCCGGAGCTAATGTCCGGAGATAAGTGACGTCAACGGTGTCCAGTGTCTGATTGGTTGCCGCCTGCTGCGAGCGACCAATCAGAAACGTGCCGTACTGTGACACACTCCGCCCGCCATTTTGGTGTGATTTTTGAATTTTTACCTCACAGCAAGTTTCTACTGCGTGGAGGCGGGCCCAGTGACGTTGCTCTTCAAGCTCCTGCCGAATTTCGTCAAAAAAATGATAATACCATTTACCAAAACTATATATATTTAGTTGTGAAGTGGTTCAGTGACATTTTCACACCAATTTTGAACTTTTGTTTGGTGTTTTCTCCATATACTGCCTATTATTTTTGTTCTTTCTTACTATTATTTATTAATTGTATTATTCTTACATTTGAATAAATAAAGTATATATGGATTCTAGACTCCCGATTCTTTAGAATCGGGCTGCCATCTAGTGAGTTATAATGGTGTCTCTGGCATTCAAGCTGCAGCCCATCCTAGTCATGTGTCAGGACAGGCTGCAGACTGAAAACATGCAACTCCCAAGACCTGTGTCCCAATGACTTACTGTATGACACATACCTCAGTCAGTGGCTGGGAGCATGCCTATAATATGTGAAGAAATATCTCTTCCTCGCTGAGCACAAAGGGGGTTATGGTTATCTTCAGCTCCATCCTCCTCAATGTTTTCCATTTGGGTAGGTCAGTCTTTGTGATATTATCAACCCCTCCCCAACCCATGATGTACTGACAATATTCTATAGTTTTATATATGCTTCAGAGTTTTTAGAGAAAAGTGCTTTGAATGTTGCCCATATTTGGAGCCCTACCTCCAATAACGCTGCTTTAGTTATATATTGGGTCATAAGCAGAATGTTGCCAGTCATTTAGGAACAGCTAGTCTAACCCTCAATGTTCCTGACTGTTTGCGGAGCACAGCAACTTTATCCTCACACTGAAATGACGACTTGAAAAGTTAATTTGCAATTGTTTTATGTGAAGCAAGGACATCAATAGTCAAGAAAATACTATAGGTCCCCCCCCCCCCATGCTTCCTCATCCAGCAATGCACCCCCATCTTTTCATTATTATATCTGTTAGTTGTGATTTGTAATTAATCTGCATTTTCAAGTACTAGACATATGCCTAATATGCTGTATATCTGTTTTCACAGCCAGAGCGATTTGTTAATCTGGGTATTGAGCCCCCAAAAGGAGTGCTTCTGTTTGGACCTCCAGGAACAGGAAAAACTCTCTGTGCACGTGCAGTTGCTAACAGAACAGATGCCTGCTTCATCAGAGTTATTGGCTCAGAACTGGTCCAGAAATACGTTGGAGAAGTTAGTTACTGTTTTTTTTCTTTGCCATGATTAGATATATTTAGCAAGCCAGTCGGTATGTTATTTTACTTGGTCTGTTCTATTCTTTTTGTTTCTCCATAGGGTGCACGAATGGTTCGTGAATTGTTTGAGATGGCCCGAACCAAGAAAGCCTGTCTTATTTTCTTTGATGAAATTGATGCCATTGGTGGTATGTATTGCCAGTAATCTTATAAGCATTGCAACATACAATATGTTTTACCTGCGCTATCTGCTAGAATGCATTAATCAAACAATCACACTGTGTATTTTAGCTGTTAGGTGGGAATACAGAAAGAATAGCTACTCCCCTGCAGTATACACCCTCCTGCTGGCTCTAAGTGAACCAGTTCTTGCTTAGTGTCTGTAGGAGGCACTTGGGTCTCTTTCAGACCCCACAGTTTTTATTTTAGATTTTTTACTTTTTATTCCATTTTTTCCCTTAACGGAGTGAATGGGGGCGACGATTTCTAGGTTCCGATCTCCCCCGAGTCATCAACAGGCAAGTACGTGGAGCATTTCTCCCGTATCCTTTCCTGCACCGTTGGATGCCAGCCCTGAGCTCACCTTACGGGCGACTGTTCCTTCGTGTTCCGATCTCCCCCCCTACATAGCAGGCGACCACATGGAGTAGCCCTCCATCTACCTCTCCTGGAGCCAGGTGCATTGCCGGACATAATATGTATGGTGTCCGTGCAGCCCCCCACTGCATCACCACTGATATAGCGGATGACGCAAGGCGGCAGAAGCTCTCCACCCCCTCACTGACTATGGCGACGGTGGATTGAGCACTGGCCCACTGCATCTACCATGAGTACACTGCGGGGCCAAGGCGCTGGGGAGTCCTGGTCCCCGGGGTATAGGAGGTCTGAACCTTAAAGCCCGGGTCCGTGGCTGGTCCACAGTGTGGCAATTCAATGAAGGAGTGTGGCTTAAGGATGGCGCTAATAGCGGTCGCGGCGTTGCAGGCCGCAACCGCAGGTTTTAAAATTTAGCCCCTGGCTTTTCCCCTTCATACAGGCTGGAGTTTTGGCCACGCCCACCGGCAGTTACCGCCGCCCAATTTTTCTGGCGCTTCTCTTTCCCTGAGAAGCGCTCTCACTTCCTGATCTCGGCGGCCATCTTGGGACACCCACAGGGCTGATGCTGCAGCGCTGCTCCAGCCTTTTGAATCTCATAGCGATTTCTGGGCATACACTGCGGACTTCCCCTGGGGTCTCAAGACACAGGACCTGGTTAAGCTGCAGAAACATAGCTTAACCCTTCCCCTGCTAGAAAGCGCTCTCCTCAAGGCTATGCTATGTCTCAATCAAAGCCTCACAAAAAGTCTGGGAAAACCCACACTGTGTTTTTCGCTGCATGTACCTCTTGTAAGGTGTCATTACCCCGGGGTCACAATACTGCATTGTGCACAGTTTGTGAACTGGTGACTGCTCAGGGACCGCCTGATACTGATACCTAACCCAGTGAGCCTAGTCCTCCTGAGTGGGCTACCTCCCTTACCCGGTCTATTGGCATCCCTGGCAAAAGCGTTAGACTCGTTCCGAGACCCTTCCTCTAACTAGGGCATTATTTCGGACAACGCTTCCTATCGTCAGAACCCCTCGTACTCCAAGGGTCGTACCTTGCCAAGGAGCTCTCGCTCTTCCAGGAAAAGGACTCATGCCATATCCCCAGACCATCACCGGGATTCGGGTTCTGAGAGCTCCATTTCTCGCTCCCCTTCCATTGGGGCTAGTAGAGAACCTGTTTCAGAGGACGATTCTGACACGTCTCTAGATCAGGAATTTCATCACGATCAGGAGACTCTCAACTCTGAGTCAGTGAATAAGGCTTTGAAGCTTGATGAGGAACCTTTATCTAAAACGGATCATGCTGTGTCCTTTAAGAAGACCAAGCGAGCTGATAGTGTTCGCCACTCATCCCGAATTTAAGGAAATTGTTGAATCTCACAGGATCGGTCCAGATAAATGATTCACAGGGCAGAAGCCCATGGAATCAAAATATCCCTTTGCCCAGGATCTAAGAAAAGATTGGTCGCAGTCTCCCCCAGTAGATCCTCCGGTATCGCGCCTGGCTACTAAATCTGTTTTATCCTCTTCGGAGGGCGCCTCGATTAAAAACCCAACCGATCGACAATATGGCGCGTTCAGCTTTTGAAGCCTCAGCAGCCGCACGCTTTCCATCTTTTGCCGCTACGTGGGTGGCTAAGGCTATGACCCACTGGGCTGAGGTCTTGTCTTCAGCGGTGCTGGATACCAACCTTCTCCCCGAGATAGCAGACCTCGCTACTCAGATAGCCAGAGCTGGAGATTTTGTAGTGACCGCGTTCCTGGATGCTGCTAACTGCTCTTCTCAAGCAGCAGCAAACACCATCACCATCCGGAGGTCCTTATGGCTCAGGGACTGGCGTGCAGATTCTGCTTCCAAAAAGTAATTGACTTCTCTTCCATATCAAAGCCGTCGCCTTTTTGGCGAAAAGCTCGACCAATTAATTTCCGACGCCACTGGAGGGAAGAGTAAATTTCTCCCACAACAGAGGTCCTTTCGGAACCAGCAGCAGCAGGCTCAATCCCGATATTTATTTATTTTTTTTTTATTTTTTTTTCCCCCCTCGTTCCAATTAAAATTGGTCCTCTACTTCCACATCTTCTGGACCCGACCGGGCACAACGTAGGGATAGAGGTCCCCATACCTCTTACAAACCTTCCCCTTCATGGAGAGGCAAGCCTAGGCAGTCAGGATCCAGGGGGTCCAGACCGGGCAGGTCTCCCACACAATGACTCCCTGCGGTATCCGGAGGAGACCCTCAAAGTAGGCGGCCGCCTGCTTTCCTTCAGCGACATGTGGCTCTGTCGTTCACGACGAATGGATCCGTGACCTAGTGTCCTCCGGATACAAGATAGAATTCTCCTCTCTTCCACCAAATCGTTTTTTCCTGTCTTCTCCTCCCAGGGTAAAAGCATCAGAGTTCTTCCAAGCTATAAGCTCTCTGAGCAAGGACGGAGTTATTATTCCAGTCCCTCAAAGCGAAAGGTTTCAAGGTTTTTATTCAAATCTCTTCATTGTTCCAAAGAAGGATGGTACAGTACGGCCCATACTGGACCTAAAACTGCTGAACAAGTTCGTCAGGGCGCGACGGTTCCGGATGGAATCGCTTTGCTCTGTCTATAGACGCAGAATTATTATTCAGGCAGAATCCTTCTGAAAAAGTCCTGCGAAAAACAAACATAATGCATAGCAATGCAAAAATGACATTGCAAGTTCGTACCCCAAATAGAAAATGAATGTTATACTCAAACTAGCTATTGAACCAGTTCTACGCCCGGGTGGCGAGCATTTATTTTGGTATATGGTCTCCATCCTGGTATGTGCTGCTCCATCCTGCGCCCCCATCTTGTCATGTGCTGCTCCATCCTGTGCCCCATCTTGTCATGTGCTGCTCCATCCTGCGCCCCCATCCTGTCATGTGCTGCACCCATCCTGCGCCCCATCCTGTCATGTGCTGCACCCATCCTGCGCCCCCATCCTGTCATGTGCTGCACCCATCCTGTGCCTCCATTCTGACATGTGCTGCACCCATCCTGCGTCCCCATCCTGTCATGTGCTGCTCCCATCCTGCGCCCCCGTTCTGTCATAGGCTGCTTCCATCCTGCACCCCCGTTCTGTCATGTGCTGCTGCCATCCTGGACCTCCGTTCTGTCATGTGCTGCCCTATTCTGTCATGTGCTGCTCCCATCCTGCGCCCCCGTTGTCATGTGCTGCTCCCATCTTGCGCCCCCGTTCTGTCATGTGCTGCTCCCATCCTGCGCCACCGTTCTGTAATTTGCTGCTCCCATCCATATGCCCCATACGCTGCTCCATAAAGGTTTATGGCCCTATAAGATGCTCCATAGTATATGCCTCATATGCTGCTCCATTATGGTTGATGGCCCCCATAAGATGCTCCATAGTATATGCCCCGTATGCTGCTGCATTATGGTTTATGGCCCCCATAAGATGCTCCATAGTATATGCCCCGTACACTGCTCCATAAAGGTTTATGGCCCCCATAAGATGCTCCATAGTATATGTCCCGTACACTGCTCCATAAAGGTTTATGGCCCCCATAAGATGCTCCATAGTATATGCCCAGTACGCTGCTCCATAAAGGTTTATGGCCCCCATAAGATGCTCCATAGTATATGCCCCATACGCTGATCCATAAATGTTGATGGCCCCCATAAGATGCTCCATAGTATATGCCCCGTACGCTGCTCCATAAGTGTTGATGGCCCCCACAAGATGCTCCATAGTATATGCCCCGTATGCTGCTACGATATATAAAAAAAAAAAAACACTCGCCTATCGTCGCTGGGCGCCGAGTCCTGGGGGGCCTGAGCAGGCGGGAAACACCGACGCGCTGTGGGGGTCAGGTGCCGGAGTCGCCGCTAGCTCAGGCCCCCGACACTTGCTATAGTCACCTGTCCCGTTCCAGCACTGCGTGCTGCTCTGTGTTCCGTGTCCTCTGGCTGTGACTGTTCAGTCAGAGGGCGGCGCGCATTAAGCGCGTCATCGCGCCCTCTGAACTGTGAACGTCACAGGCAGAAGACCCGGAACACAGAGCGGCACGCAGCGCTGGATCAGGGCCAGGTGAATATAGCTTATACTCACCCTCCTGGCGCGTCCCTGCTTCTCCGTTGGAGATCGCGGTGTGCGTTCAGTGCTTACGCATACCGCGATCTCCTGGGAGCGTCACTCTGTGGGGTCCAAACTGCGCCGATGCTTGCCCAGTGTATAAAGGCTTCGGACAGAGTGACGCTCCCAGCCTTATATTATAGATGTACACACTGGTTTTTCTTTTTATTGTGTACAATTATGTTGCTGTTTGCTTCAACATTCCTAAATAATTTACAAAAAAAGACATTGCTGTGCATGTTTAGTCTTTTGTTATTTCTTTTTCACGCTTCAAGATCTGGAAACCGTGCAGTGGTTAAAAGTGGCTAGATATAGTTTAAATTACAGAAAAAAATGCCGGCCGCAGGAGCGACCAGCAAAGCCTCTATAGGAAAAAGACAGCTGGGTTTTTTTCTGAAGCAACATTATCTAAGAGAATCTCTGTGGGTCCACACGCATTTTAAAGGGGTTGTCCGGTCCAAAATAAGTCTGCAGTCAATCTTTTGACTGCAGACTTATGAATCCTCCCAGCTCAAGCACTGTGCGGTGCGGGTATTCACCAGATTCTGAGCCAGGACCAGAAGGTACGTATGCGTTATACCTACTCCCCGCCAGAGCTTGACTTGTGGGTGCGCCAACAAACCTGCATGGAAGGAAATACCAAATATAATAAAACTAATTAATACCTATGAACATACAAGATGAAAACCTATAAAATCTGTTTAGAATTAGGCAAAATGATACAAATTCATAAAAATAATAATTTTTATTAATGCAATAAAAATAACAAAACACCATGAATAAAAGGGAGAATGAGGAAAGAGATTAAAATAACAAAAGGGAAGGGGAAGGATGTGCATAGCATATAAACATGATGACGATAATGACAGTGATTATATATGATTGGATGACAATATAATATGTTAAATTACATCTAGTGTATATGCACGAGGAATGAGATGCACCAAATACAACCTAAGAAAGAAAAATAGTGACAAGGTATTTTGTTTAATAAATATGAAATAATGAGTATATTCCACCTAATCATGTGAATAATCATGCCCAATAGTAAAAGTAATATTGTCCAAAAGGAACAGTATGAGTTAGCAAATGACCAAAAGATAAATTCATAATATATTGCACACAGCCCAGTTACATAAAGCCCTATTTAGCCAGTGGAGAGTGTAGTCTCAGATAAGTAAATACAAAAATAACGGGGAGGTCAAAGGTGTATAACCTTAGAGAAGTAGTAAACTGTTGTATTTGCAAGAATCACTTGCTAAATAGAACATGTAAATACATACTGACCAAGTGGAGCACACCACGGCCTCCCTCCATGATCTCCAACACGCGTTTCGCTTTTGTTTATTGCACAAAGTGCCTTGTCATACATTTTTTCATAAATCTGCAGTCACACAGAGAGACTGCAGACTAATCTGTTTTGACCAGACAACCAGTTAAACCTTGTGAAAAAGAAAAATATACTTTTGAGGGGTGCAATTATTAAAATAACTCTCTTTGGAGTTTTGGCCCCTCAATGTCATTTCAAAGTTGAATATGTCTGTAAAAAAATAGGATGTTAAAATATATAAATATAACAAAATTAAAAGGGCGTTTCAAAGAATGATGCTGATGTAAATTAGACACATGGGGAATGTAAGTCATCCAGTACAAAATAGTTAAAAATCTGTTAAGGGCATAAAAATTAAGAGATTTTAAAATTGCTATTTTTTTTCTAAATTTTCACCAATTTTTTTTTATATTTTCATAAACCCAAATCATACTGATCTGAACTTACCATTGAGGAAGAAAGCATCAGGAAAAAAAAAAATCTAGACATTGCAATGCTTTTTTCAGTTCCATCAAAGTAAAGAGACATGTCAGACTTGAAAAATGGGGCTCTGTCAGGAGGGTTAAAATGGAGTTCAGCATTAAGTGGCTACTTCTGACTGATATATTATGTATTTCTAGTCAGTACTTTGTTCGTCTAGCAATATATAGAACATTCCATAACTTGATGAGTTCCTGTTTTATTAGGTGCTCGCTTTGATGATGGAGCAGGGGGTGATAATGAAGTCCAGAGAACTATGCTGGAACTCATCAATCAATTGGATGGATTTGATCCAAGAGGAAATATTAAAGTATTAATGGCCACAAACAGACCAGATACATTGGACCCTGCCCTCATGCGGCCTGGTAGGCTGGACAGAAAAATTGAATTCAGTTTACCTGATCTTGAGGTAAAGATATGAATTTCAACACTATATCATAACTTTCATCATGATATCTACAGCTTTGAGGTGGTTATATTTTTCCCTAAAAACTTATTTGGTGTATTTTACAATTTTTTCACTGTTTATCTTTTGCATAAAACAGTAACGCAGCAAGGTGCGACCAGCATGGTCGTTCACGATCAGATTAGTCAGTTTACCTGGCTTTGTTTTCAGCTAGTGCTGTGTCCCCGTAATTGATCATTTAAGTTTAATATTGATCAAATCAAAGTTGGAGACCAGAGAAGCTACTTGAGACAGAGACAATAGACACACTGATAAATTAGTTTGCCAACAGCATTCTGCAGATTTCTATGTACAGAGTTACATAGAAGCTCTGTAGCGGAAATTTATTTGTATAAAAACTCTATCAAGTGATTTGTAGCAGAAATTTGTGCACTTGTAAAATACTAGTTAAAAGTTCAGTAACACCTTTTATGCAGTGGTTTTCCGTGTTCTTACTGGAATGTGCACATTGTAGATTCAGGCAGATGGCAGCAAAACATACAGAAACATGGAGTTAAAAAAAAAAAACATGGAAACAAACCAGGATGTGATAACTCTTAGATTCCTCCAAAGTCCCACACACACTTTTATTTGCTTGCTCTCTGCTTTCCCTGCAGAGCTGTGTGTGAATATAAGTGACACATCTGCAGTTCCTGTCAGCTTCCATCTCGCAGGCAGCCAGTGTGGCAATAGACTTGTAATGCAGCAGAACTGTGAGAGCTGCAGCAAATTTGTTTGTAAGGAAACAGAGTTCAGTTCTTCTGCACATGTTCAGTTCTTCTGTTACATGTCTCACACTGGTAACTCTCCCTTTAATTTAAAATAATCTCTGGTGAGATCAATGTCCACCCCATAGTTCTTAATAGCTCTTTACTTATTGCAGAGAAATCCATGTTTTTTTTTTATAAGGCTATCTGCACACGTTGGGGATTGGTGTGCTGATTTTTCTGCACTATTTTTGCAAAATCCGCAGGTAAACCGCACTCCGGATTACCCGCCTTTTTTGTGCGGATTCCTATTGAGGAGCAGATGTAAACTACTGCGGAATCTGCACAAAGAATTGACATGCTGCGGGAAAAACACCGCTGCATTTCCGCACGTTTTTTTCCGCAGCATGTGCACTGCGGATTTTGTTTTCCACACAGTTACATGGTACTGTACAACGCATGGAAAACGGCTGCAGATCCGCAGCAAAATCCGCAACGTATGCACATAGCTTCAGACATTAGATCGCAGGTACAGGTGCTTCTCACAAAATTAGAATATCATCAAAAAGTTAATTTATTTCAGTTCTTCAATACAAAAAGTGAAACTCATATTATAGTCATTACAAACAGAGTGATCTATTTCAAGTGTTTATATCTGTTAATGTTGAGGATTCTGGCTTACAGTGAATTAAAGCCCAAAAGTCATTATCTCAGTAAATTAGAATACTTTATAACACCAGCTTGAAAAATTATTTTAAAAGTCGAAATTTTGGTCTACTGAAATGTGTGTTCAGTAAATGCACTCAATGGTCAGGACTCCTTTTGCATCAATATGGCATGGAGGCAATAAGCTTGTGGCACTGTTGAGGTGTTATGGAAGACCAGGTTGCTTTGATAGCAGCCTTCAGCTCGTCTGCATTGTTGGGTCTGGTGTCTCATCTAATGAAGTTTGGATTTTCATTGGCTTGTAAGCCGTAATCATCAACATTAAAGGGAATCTGTCACCCTAAAAATCGTATCTGAGCTAAGCCCACCAGCATCAGGGGCTTATATACAGCATTCTGTAACCTGAAAGATGAGAAATAAAGGGTTAGATTATACTCACCCAGGGGCGGTTCGGGGCCTCCCATCTTCTTACGATGACGTCCTCTTCTTGTCTTGCAGCGGCTCTGGCGCAGGCGTACTTTGTCTGTCCTGTTGAGGGCAGAGCAAAGTACTGCAGTGCGCAAGCACTGGGAAAGGTGAGAGCCCTGGCGCCTGCACACTGCAGTACTTTGCTCTGCCCTCAACAGGACAGACAAAGTACGCCTTCGCCGGAGCCGTGGCAGCAAGACAAGAAGAGGATGTCATTGAATGAAGATGGGAGGCGCTGGACCCAGATCATGACGCCCATTGGACCGCAGCGGGACCACCCCTGGGTGAGTATAATCTAACCTTTATTTCTCATCTTTCAGGTTACATCGGAGGCTTATCTACAGCATTACAAAATTCTGAAGATAAGCCCCTGATGCTGGTGTGCTTGGCTCAGATACAATTTTTGGGATGACAGAGCCCCTTTAACAGAAATAAGCACTTGAAATAGAATACTCTATAATGACTATATAATGAGATTCACTTTTTGATGATATTCTAATTTTGTGAGAAGCACTTGTATAAAGGGGATAATTTTATTCAGTTTCCTGTGATGTACATGCCCATATAGAAGACTTAGATGGGTAGATCCTACAAACAGATTCCGTTTAATCCGTAGCATCTGGCAAGTGTTGTGTGCTTTGCCACAAATCTTGCTGCTATCAGGGATTTCCAGCATAAAGGCCCCGTCACACATAGCGAGATCGCTGCTGAGTCACAAGTTTTGTGACGCAACAGCGATCTCAGTAGCGATCTCGCTATGTGTGACACGTACCAGCGACCAGGCCCCTGCTGTGAGATCGCTGGTCGTGTCGGAATGGCCTGGGCCATTTTTTGATCGTTGAGGTCCCGCTGACATCGCTGAATCGACGTGTGTGACGCCGATTCAGTGATGTCTTCACTGGTAACCAGGGTAAACATCGGGTTACTAAGCGCAGGGCCGCGCTTAGTAACCCGATGTTTACCCTGGTTACCATCCTAAAAGTAAAAAAACAAACAGTACATACTTACCTACCGCTGTCTGTCCCCGGCGCTGTGCTCTGCTCTCCTCCTGTACTGGCTGTGAGCGTCGGTCAGCCGGAAAGCAGAGCGGTGACGTCACCGCTCTGCTTTCCGGCCGCTGTGCTCACAGCCAGTACAGGAGGAGTGCAGAGAAGCTGAGCGCCGGGGACAGACAGCGGTAGGTAAGTATGTAGTGTTTGTTTTTTTTACTTTAACGATGGTAACCAGGATAAACATCGGGTTACTAAGCGCGGCCCTGCGCTTAGTAACCCGATGTTTACCCTGGTTACCGGCATCGTTGGTCGCTGGAGAGCTGTCTGTGTGACAGCTCTCCAGCGACCAAACAGCGACGCTGCAGCGATCCGGATCGTTGTCGGTATCGCTGCAGCATCGCTATGTGTGACGGGGCCTTTAGGAACACCATATCTCATCATAAGTTAGACATGCTGTGATCTCTGCCCATTGTGGTGGAGCTAGAAGAAACTGGCGTAAAAAACCCTACATCTATGCAAAACTCGAGTTGTGCAAAAATTGTGACTTTTCAAAGCAATCTACTTCAGTATTGCGTTGATGAATCCGGGCCTATGTTTTGTAACCTTTTAAAAAGTCAGTATCTGAATCCTATAAATAAGCAACAAGCTTTGCCCACTTTTCACTGCTGTTTATTTGCACATTAGTTTTTGAATGCTGTGCAGCAGAGTAGACAATTTGAGTAAAATGTACCAAAAAAGTGCAAATACATTCATAAATGTTTTTTTCTTTTATTATAAAAGGTCTGACTCCCTAAAATAGTGTGAAGGCTGCTTTATATTGCTACTTTTTGACAGTTAAAAAGAAAAAAAAAAAACAGTTTGAGCTAGAAATTAGCCATTGTCAGACTTTTTGATTAAATACATTTCCTATTAGTTATATCCTAACCAATGCATTATTTTTTATTTATTTTTACTTAAGGGACGAACACATATATTTAAAATTCATGCCCGGTCTATGAGCGTAGAAAGAGATATCCGCTTTGAGCTGCTGGCACGTCTATGTCCAAACAGCACAGGTAAGTCTTTTACAAGGTAGCTTGGTATTTCTGTGTACTCCTAAATACAGTGTTATTATTTATATAGCGCCATTGATTCCATGGTGCTGTACATGAGAAATACATTAATATATGTAAAGCGCAAAAATAAATATGCCATACTAGGTTTGTGATCTTTTTTTCCTAGGTGCCGAAATCCGCAGTGTGTGTACTGAAGCTGGAATGTTTGCGATTAGAGCACGCCGAAAAGTGGCAACAGAGAAAGATTTCTTGGAGGCTGTAAACAAGGTTATCAAATCCTATGCAAAATTCAGTGCTACACCTAGATATATGACCTACAATTAAACCTTTTCTGACAATATATTCCTAGGTCAGTTTGTGACAAAGTTAAAACTGCGATTTAAATATTGCCTTTAGACATATTGTGTAGTTGGGAGAGTAATTTAGTTTTTTTTTTTTTCAATTTTGTCCAGCATAAGGCATGAAATCACTTTATTAGAGCAATTTTATTCATTTCTTTGTAAAAAAAAAAAATGCATGTAAGTGGCTTTCCTTTTTCCCCAATCTGCTTGTTTTGAGCTGCATTGATATCCGAATGTACTCATTTAAACACAAGTGCTGCCCATTTATGCATCTAGTAGTAGGCAAATACACTGGGGAAAGTAGGGGTCTAGAAGCCACTTGAATGCATTTTTTTTAATATACAGGAATGAGGCAAATCTGAAAGTGATTTGCAGTTTCATAGCTCTATACTGGATAAAATTAGTAAAAGAAAAGCCTTTTCGTTTAGTTGCTTTAAGGTATTACTGTATTTGTTTGAAATGAAATATCTGAAATCCCTTTCTGTTAAACAGTGTCAAGTGTATACATTTCTAACATCAATAAAAAGAACGAGAAAACATTTTAAGTTGTCAAATCGTTTTTATTTTAAGTTATTTGTCCATATTCTTATCTGAACAAACAATATTGTCTATGAAGGCAAGTTCACTTGTATTTAACATAAAAATATATATCTAGAAAAATAGACTATTGGCAAATAACATAACGCTAACATTTTCAAATATTTCTGTAAATACAATATTTAGAACATTTATTAAAACCTCTTCAGCACTTTCAGATGTAAGTAATGGCAGCTTGTGAGTGACTGAATTAACTGGTGGCGATTGTAGTCAGTTTATTAATTAATTATATTTAAAGTAAAAACAAACAATCTCACTGCCGGTCCATGACGCTTTTTTTTTTTGTGCTATAAAAACATGGTAAAATTATGTTGGTAAGGACTCGGCCATAATAATGACAGCACAGGATGTGAATTAGAGCAACCACCTAAAGGAAATGTTTCCTGAATAAGCTATACGGTAACTTACTCCTATACTTATAGAAGCATAGCTCCACCTATGTCCGTTTTATTGTCAATCCCAGCAGCTTTTTTCTGGTTTGTGCTCAACACAGGAGAGTATTTCTTCTGGAAGCCGCACATCTGTACTTTGCTGATACACGTGTATTAGTAAGATGTATACAAGCGTTCCTGAAATAAATATATTTATATATTTTTCCGAACGTTGATTTAAAGAAAATATAAATAAAAAATGTCACCATTATAGTCCTACGGTCACTGATGATAGACCTGTATCCAAATGTGCATCATAACCATGTGTATGGAAACACATTTTATGTTTGTAGTACAATATAAAGTAGATGAGAAAAATTTGTTACCAGATTTTGGCCCCAATTCATCATTTTCTTTTTAAGTCACTTCCTTTTTTGTATTGCAGTTTCTGGTGCCAAATTCTTCAAAATGGCACACGCAATTCATAAATTTAGCGCAAAATGGTCTGATTTCTATCTTGAACCTTTCTTGACCTGTTACTGGCATACTCAAAAATACACAAAGGTGAGACTGAAGTGGATTTGCATCATATTTTGAAATCAGAATAAAACTGACCACAGCATAAAACAATTAAAAAAAAAAACAGGACAAGCACATTAAAGGGGTTTTCCCACAAACAAAAGTTGATTTTAATCAATAGATTTTGGAATAATAGTTTCCACAATTGTGGATGTGTTTTAAATAAAATGTTCCTGCGCTGAGATAATCTTATAAATGTGCCCCTGCTGTGTACTGTGTAATGGCTGTGTCTGATTGTACAGGGATATGGTCTGATGATACCACAGCTCCTAGGCAGGGGAGGAAGCAAAAGAGTATACAGGGAATCACAAATGGTTCTTTTTCCTTGAAGTAAAACATTACTTAAAGAGGCAGGGAAATGTTTTCCCTCATTAAGAATCTGCTTTGTTTCCATTCTGTAATGTCTATATAATATCTTTTGCTTCCTTCCCTGCCCCGCAGCTGTGGTATGATCAGACCATGCTCCTGTACGGTCAGACACCGCCATTACACAGCAGGGGCACATATATAACATTATCTCAGCACAGGAACATTTTATTTATCACATCCAATTGTAGAAATTATAATTATTCCAAGATCTAGTGAATAAAATGAACGCTGTTCGTGAGAAAAACCCCTTTAAGTAGACTTTAACCCCTTAATGACCGAATGTCTTTTTACTGACCTAATATAAGAGAATATCATCCCCATACAGGTGACAATCCAGCAGCTGTCGGCTGTACACTATAGTTGACAACTTGCTGCATTAGCCACACCACGATTAGTGTTAACGTCCATATCTGTTTAACCCCTTAGTTGCTGCTGTCAAGTGACTAAGTGTGGGGGCTCCCTCTTTATCACTAACGGCATCCTGAGATCATGATTTTGTGGTCCTGATGTTTGCCATGGCAATTCATGGCCAAATACCGGACTTGGACTTGGTGTCTGCCGGCTTTAGTAATCTGTTCAGAAGTTAGACATTTAGGTGGCAAAAAGAGGGATTTTTGGTTCTTACCGTAAAATCTCTTTCTTGAAGCCTTCATTGGGGGACACAGGTAACCATGGGGTGTATGCTGCTGTCACTAGGAGGCTGACACGATGCAAATAAAGAAGTAACTCCTCCCCGGCAGTATACACCCTCCGACAGGCACCAGGCAACTCAGTTGGAGCAAAAGTAGTAGTAGGAACAGGTAATATAAAACTCAACCTATATACAAACCCCCAACAACGGCACGTTAGCCAACATGGTACAACTTCAAGGAAGGGTGCTGTGTCCCCCAATGAAGGCTCCAAGAAAGAGATTTTACGGTAAGAACCAAAAATCCCTTTTTCTTTCTCGCCTCATTGGGGGACACAGGTAACCATGGGACGTCCAAAAGCAGTCCCTAGGGCGGGATATTCTGCAGAAAAAGAGGAGTTAGGTCGGCCGGTTAGAAACAGCAGCCTGCAGTATCCTCCTACCCAGGCTCGCGTCCGCAGAAGCCTGAGTATGCACCTTGTAGAATTTTACAAAGGTGTGAATGGATGACCACGTTGCGGCCTTGCAAACCTGCGAGGCCGAAGCTTGGTGACGAACTGCCCAGGAAGCTCCCACAGCCCGGGTAGAGTGAGCCTTCACCCCCGACGGAGGCCGTTTGTCTTAAACACGGTATGCCTCCAGAACCGCCGAACGGATCCAACGAGCAATTGTGGACTTAGAGGCGGGGAGCCCCTTTCGTCACCCTTCCGAGACGATGAACAGAGAATCGGCCTGACGAAAAGAGGCAGTTCTGGCGAGATAAATTCGTATAGCCCTGACCACATCCAACTTGTGAAGAAATTTCTCCAAGGGATGAACCGGGGAAGGGCACAAGGAAGGGAGGACAATGTCCTCATTGATGTGAAAAGCCGAAACCACCTTTAATAGAAAGGAAGGAACCAGACGAAGAACCACTTTGTCCTGATGAAGGACTAGGAAGGGAGAACGACAGGATAATGCCGCCAGCTCCGACACTCTTCTAATGGAGGTGATGGCGACCAAAAAGGAAATGTTCAAAGGGCGCACGCTGGAGAGCGTCCAAAATGAGGTCCCAAGGCTCGACAGGAGGACGATAAGGGGGAGCTATATGAGCAACCCCCTGGATGAAGGTTCTCACCTGAGGCAGGGAGGCCAGGTCTCCTTGAAAAAGAATGGACAGAGCGGAAATCTGACCCTTCAAGGTGCTAAGGGAAAGACCCAGATCTGGACCCACTTGAAGGAAACTGAGAAGAGATGGAAGGGAAAAGGTCAAAGGAAACAGATTGTTGTCCTGACACCACCAGAAAAAGGCCTTCCAACACCTGTGATAAATAGGCGAGGAAGCGGGTTTTCTCGCCCTTATCATAGTCTGGATGACGCTATGAGAAAAACCCGCGTCCTTCAGGACCGTGGCCTCAACGGCCATACCGTTAAATTCAGAGACCGAGAATTCGGGTGGAAGAGGGGCCCCTGCGAAAGAAGATCCGGACGATCCGGAAGCCTCCACGGAACGTCCGATAGCATGTTTACCAGTTCCGCATACCAGGCCCTGCGAGGCCAATCTGGAGCTACTAAGAGTACGAGGACCCCTTCTGTCTTGATCTTTTTTACGACCCTTGGGATCAAGGGCAGGGGTGGGAACAGATAGGGCATCTGGAACGGAGTCCACGGGATCATGAGTGCGTCGCATCCGACGGCCATCGGATCCCGAGACGTACTGGGGAACCTTGTGGTTTGACCGGGAGGCCATCAAGTCGACGTCTGGGACGCCACACCGCTGGCAAATCTGGCTGAAGATTGAGGGGAGAAGAGACCACTCGCCCGCTACGATGCCCTGGCAACTGAGAAAGTCTGCTTCTCAATTGTCCACCCCCAGGATGTGGACAGCTGACAGAGAGGGAACGTGATCTTCCGCCCAACGCAGAATTTTTGCCACTTCCGCCATGACTTGTGTGCTGCGAGTCCCTCCCTGATGGTTTATGTAAGCCACGGCCGTGGCGTTGTCCGACTGAATGCGGACCAGTTTCCCTGAAAGGAGAGACTCCCAGCGGATGAGGGCTAGGAAGATGGCTCCGATTTCCAAGAGGTTGATAGGGAGGCGCGCCTCCTGAGCAGTCCAGCGGCCCTGGGCTGTGAGGTGGAGAAAAACTGCTCCCCAACCTTGGATACTGGCGTCGGTGGTGATCACCTGCCAGCGGCGACGGAGGAATAACCTCCCACGCAGCATGGAGGTGGACAACGTCCACCAAGAGAGAGACTGTTTCACTCTGGGGGAGAGGTGAAATGGGCGATCTAGGGAAAGTGGATTCCTGTCCCAGGCCAACAGAAGGGCCAGCTGGAGGGGACGAGAGTGGAACTGGGCATAGGGGACCGCTTCCATGGAGGCGACCATCTTTCCCAGAACCCTCATGGCAAGGCGGAGAGACGGAGGATTCGGGCTCTTTAGTGCCCTGACACCCCCCCCCGACGAAGAGAAAGGAACTTCTCTTTGGGAAGAAAGACCTGAGCCAGAGAGGTGTCGAATTCCATGCCCAGGAACTCCAGCCGCTGAGTTGGGATCAGGGAAGACTTCTGGTAACTGATTATCCAGCCGAGTCGAAGAAGCGTGTCCAGAGTAAGCTGGAGGCTCTGGCTGCAATCCCGACGGGAAGGACCCTTGATAAAGAGGTCGTCGAGGTATGAGATTACCAGAATCCCCTTTGAACGTAGGATGGCCATGACCGCTGCCATGACCTTCATAAAGACCCTGGGCGCAGGCGCCAGACCGAAAGGGAGGGCAGTGAACTGATAGTGATGACCTTGGATCGCGAACCTGAGGAATCTCTGATGTCGTACACAAACTCTCCCGGTTCCATGGACGCGACGACCGAGTGTAGAGATTCCATCCTGAAGTGCCGTATCTGGAGATGGCGGTTCAGCCGCTTGAGATCCAAAATTGAACGGAGAGAACCGTCCTTTTTTGGAACCACGAACAGGTTTGAGTAAAAACCCCAAAACCTCTCGCGAGGAGGCACCGGAACTACGACTTCTGAGGCGAGGAGCGAATCGACGGCCTGGAGAAGTCCTGAGAGGTGGGAGGGCTGTTTGGGAGGACGAGAGGGCAGGAAACTTCTTCCTGGGGGCAAAGAAAATTCTACCTTGTAGCCCGAAGTGACGATCTCCCTGACCCAGGCGTCGTCGACTACCGAAAGCCACACCTCTGAAAACAAGAGAAGTCGGCCTCCCACCCTGGAGGGATTTCCAGGTGGGGGCGACCCGTCATTTATTAGAGAACCTGTGGCTCCAAGATCCAGATGGTCTTGCGGGGTGGCTCTTAGCCCTCCAGCGCAGTGGAGGCCACCGCCTGAAAGAAGGTTTTCTTCTGTCTCCTTGCGAGGAAGAACGGTCCTGGTTGGGGTTTCCTGAGAGGGCAAAGGACCGAAAGGACTGGGGGCCCCTCCGGTTGAAGGGACTTCTCTTCTTTTTTTTTTTTAGAAATAAACAAAATATATTGATCTAAATTCACCATGATCATAGAGTATAATGTGTCATGAAAAAAATCTTCAAATTAATGGGATCTGTTGAAGCTTTTCAGAGTTATTACCACGAAAAGTGATTCAGATTTTAAAAATTTGGTCTGGTCACTAAAGGGTTAAAATCAAAGCTGCATCTAAGCTGTTTAGCCGTTGGTTGGATGTACTGGGGTGCCTGTCCTTGTGGGGTGCACTTAGTGTTAGGCCGGTTTCACACGTCAATGGCTCCGGTACGTGAGGTGACAGTTTCTTCATGTACCGGAGCCACTGACACACGTAGACACATTGAAATCAATGCATCTGTGCAGATGTCATTGATTTTTTGAGGACCATGTCTCCGTGTGCCAAACACGGAGACATGTCCGTGTTCGTGGGAGCACACGGATTACACGGACCCATTAAACTCAATGGGTCCGTGTAAAACACCTACCGCACACGGACGTTGTCCGTGTGCAGTCCGTGTGCCGTGCAGGAGACAGCGCTACAGTAAGCGCTGTCCCCCCCACTGGTGCTGAAGCCGCCATTCATATCTTCTCTGCAGCAGCGTTTGCTGTAGAGAAGATATGAATATTCCTTTTTTTTTTGTTTCTCGTGTTTAAAATAAAGATCCATGTGCCCGCCCGCCCGCTGTTCTTAAAATACTCACCCGGCTCCCTCGCTGGCTGGCGATGCTTCCTGTCCTGGCCGCACCTTCTACTGTATGAGCGGTTATTTTATTTTATACATAGGACTGTGATCTTTATCTTGCGGAGACTGAGCGTCTCTACAGACCGCATCATGTCTATTTATCTTGCAGAGACGAGCCGCATGTGCGTATACACAAGGAAATTGGAGGCGTCCCTGCACGCATAGTGGAGATGGGATTTCATAAAATCCCATCCACTATGGTATCCCATCCACTGCGGATGTACGCAGCATCCAAGCCGCAGCGTTTACTGACTGTGGAAACATAACCTAAAGGGTCTGAAACCCAAAAGTAACTTTGTAATTTAAAGTCATGGTAAAATTCCATATCATTCACTCTGTGCTTCAACTTAAGGATCTGCTTATAGTACCCACTTCCTATGACCATTCATTCGAGTATCCCATCATGCACTGGGATTCTCAATCGAATTGTTACAGGAAGTGGGTAGTATAAGCAGAATCCTAAGTTGCAGCACAGAGTTTATGGTAGGAAATTTTACTATGAATTAATTACAAAAGTTGTAAGTTTCTAAAGATTTATTAATTGAAATTTACTTTTGGCTTTTGGACTAACCCTTTAGGAAAATGCAGCAGCTTTTAGTCCACAATACCAGCAAGTTTATACTGCTGATTCTTTCTGCATCTCGTGAATGAGATTTTGTGAAATTTCATTTGCAATGCTGCTACTTTTCTAAGATTTTTTTTCTGCCTGGAAAATCTGCTGTATCTACAGCAATTAGATTTTAATTTTGAAGAAAATAAGTTTTCTAGTTTTCCTGGCGACGAGTCAGCTTTTTTGACCTAATTACAATTATAAATAACAGAATATAAAGCATTAATACTAGATCATCCACATTAGATCGAAAAAAATGTTAGTATGCGACTTTTGTAACATTAACCATCTTGAGGTGCTATGAAAGATAACGTAGTTGTCAATTATACATTTTTCTAACCACACATTTTATGGAGACAGGGCAATGATGGTATACATAAAAAAAAAAAAAAAAAAAGTAAGGACTTAAATGGAACAAATTAGAATCCAAGCAATTTAGCTCCGCTCCAGAAGTACAAGACCTTACACAGGTTATATACACTAATAGCTGGCTCTAGGAATACAATAACCCATTAAAGGGCCTTGGAACATAACTAGGAATATTGGCCAAAGCAGAGACACTCTCCCTCCAGGTGGCACTAGAGTCGGTGTCTGCTCTGGAGGGGATATTCTGCGTACTATAAGAAATATAAATCATGCAGAATTGATTCCTTTTATGGAGCAATACATGTTATATTAATGGGCATTATGCATTAATAATTGGCCACAGCTCTATTAAAGAATCAATCCTAGGCACATATTTCTGAACAGTTGTCTATTCAAAACTGTGTCCAAAATAATGTTTCAACAAGGCATGATCTTCAACAGTATTTTCACATCATAAAATCCCATTACCTACAGTGTACATTGTTAACATCTACATTTTTTTCCCCGCACAAGGGCTCCATGCAATGTAAGGCTCTGTTCACATGTCCAGTAGTTATTTTAAGTTTTTGGGATCATAAAAGCAAATAAAGTATACACATTCATTTTAGTGGGAATGAAATTGTTATGGATGAAATAACGGACCATCAGAGACACCGCTAGTAAGAACGGATCAATTAGAAATGTAACAGATGCAAAACGGAAAGGCTCATCCAGAAACAAACTTTAGTCTCTTTTTTAATGTTTTTTTTTCTCCAATACTGGATCTGTTACAAACAACTGGACATATAAAGCAACCTGTCACTATTAAAGTGTAAGTATTTGGCAGTTTTGCTGAGTAATGGATAGATGGCTGTAAGATCATCAGAATCCGTACAGTGAGATGTATTTTCTATTGTAAACTTGTGGTTGTTTATAAAACTTGTTAAAGTTGTCATCATGATTCTTTATCTGTTTTTTTTTATTGAAAACATGTTGAAATAATGCCCACCCTCTCATTTGAGGCATCTTTTTAAAGGAAGCAGTCGCTTTATGCTGTCCTTTCTGCAGTCAATAGTGACAGACCCACTGATGTCACCCGCCTGTCACTAAAGGTCCATTTACAAGTAACGATACTTGTTGTATCGATCATTTCTGCCAGTATAAAAATAATTGTTAGCTGCTTTTTTAAACTAGTTTGTGCTGCTAACAATATACATGGTGTCTGGCACATTCCGCTGTGTCCCCATACAGTTCGTGTTAAGTGTTTGGTACATTCCCACTGTGTGTCCATACAGTTTGTGTTGGCCCCTGTGAATGAGTACTGTGCCGCTTTGATGTAGCCTCTCTAAATAAATCCTTTTGTAGTACTCTATGTTGCGCCATTAGCGTTGGGCATAAGGAGTCACTTGCTATGAAAAGTGGTAGTGACAAAGCGATCAGTGGCCATGACACTGGAGAACTTGAAGTTTTTTAATATATTGGACTATCACATTGCAACTATTATGGCTTTTTCACACATGGGTATTATATGGACTGTTTAGAGCAAGTGTGCAAATGCACATAGCTGATTATTCACAAAGACCCAACAGTCTGCGAAGAAAAAAAATTGTACCATGCATTATTCTGGTCCAATCTACGGACCAGACTAGTGCATGTAAATAACAGGCAGCGCCTGCACTCGTCTGCCACAAGAGCACACAAAGCCAGTCGCATACACAATTTGTGGGCATTACTGGCCGGAGCTTTAGTAGAGTTCCACAAAATGACTGCATCTTCACACACAAAAGGGTTGACCGATCCAAATATGGTGGACTTCGGTCTGTAGATCCAAGCCTCCAGCAAGTGGAAAGTGCAATAGAGGTGGTCACATGTTACCCCATAAGAGAGCAAATTAAAGGGACACTGTCACCTGAATTTGGAGGGAACAATCTTCAGCCATGGAGGCGGGGTTTTTGATTCACCCTTTCCTTACCCGCTGGCTGCAATCTTGCCTTGCACAGGCGTGTACTATGGAACTCCAATCCAATATTGCAGCCAGCATGCAGCCAGCGGGTAAGGAAAGGGTGAATCAAAAACCCTGCCTCCATGGCTGAAGATTGTTCCCTCCAAATTCAGGTGACAGTGTCCCTTTAAGTTTGGAGCTTATAGGATTTTTGTTAGTTAAAGGGAACCCGTCACTAGATACATCCTGCCCAAACCACATGCAGGATGCATCAGAGAAGTTGCATGATTGCAGCCAGGTCTGTTTTAGGCTGGGATCACACATGCGAGAAACACGTCCATGTCTCGCATGTGAAACCCAAGCTCTGGCGCCAGCATTGTGGAGCGGAGCGTGCGGCCGCATAGCAACACATGGAGCCGCACGCTCCGCTCTGGAGTGCCGGCGCCAGGGTTTGGATTTCACATGCGAGACACGGACGTGTTTCTCGCATGTGTGATCCCGACCTTACTTTAGAATGCTGCAGCATTTCAGAGAAAACCGTTTATATAATGTAAAAGCACTACACATTCTCTTTAATCAATTTTTAAAACAAAATAGCATGTAGTCTGATATGTATTTACGGTACTTATTCATTTTTTTTTCTGCGGCTGCTGAAGGCTGCCATTTTTAATTGTTGATATGCAAGTGTTTGAGCATGACACTTACACACTGAATATACGGCAGCCCCTGGGTATAGACTGCAGTCTGTGTCCGACCACATCTCCTACACCAGGGGTGTCAAACTGCATTCCTCGAGGGCCGCAAACAGGTCATGTTTTCAGGATTTCCTTGTATTGCACAGGTGATAATTTAATCACTTGCACAGAATGATTCCAGCACCTTGTGCAATGCTAAGGAAATCTTGAAAACACGCATGGTCTGAGGCCCTCGAGGAATGCAGTTTGACACCCCTGTCCTACACTGTTGCTGCCTCAGCTGTGAACTGGGCTATGTACAGTAATTCTCAGTTATGGGAGAAGTTGGGTGCCATTTTATTGTAGTCTAGAGCTGTGCTCTGAACTCCAATTTCCCAGCTCACACAGTGGCAGCAGTATCTTCATCCAGCAGGGAGAACAGCTCAGTAGCCTGGTGGTGGTTGTACAATAACGGGCTGCCGACCTGTGCTCACCACCGCTGTCACTGCCCAGTTCAGATGTGTGCAGAGAGAGCTGAATGAGGCTGTTCTGCTGCATCTGTAAAGCGCAGCAGAAGTTCAATGTGCTTTGCAGATGCAACAGTACACCTTATTCAGACATTCCTACATTAGCTATCTGAATGAGGATTTATACTGACTGAGCCGAGCCATGCATCTAATCCCATCGTGTGAGACAGTTTGCTGAGCCATAAATCTGAGCACGTGATATACTCCACTGAGGTCTGTATCTAATCACTGCGTCCGCGTAGCTAATCCTAGTCTGTGATACAGCGAGCTGTATCAACTAACAGAATTAGCGCTGCCAGTCGTCCTCTAACGCTGTCCACGTCAGTGTCACTTTGCAGTCATCCTCAAAATGGCTTTACCCGGTGATCCTAAACTTCAACGTCCGTATGGGAGGAGTGACATTAGACATGTGCAAGCTGAGACGACTACTTTTACTGCAGTCATAAAGCAAGCTAGCAGGACACTAGATTTTCATGGCAAATTTCAGCAGCTGCTCCCCCTAGCGTTTAGGCTGTGTGCACACGTTGCTGATTTTTTGCGATAAAACCACGAAAAAAAAAAACGCATACAATATGCATCCCATCATTTAGAATGAATTCCGCATGTTTTGTGCACATGATGCGGTTTTTTTTCCGCGAAAAAAAACGCATCGCGGTAAAAAACGCAACATGTTCATAAATTTTGTGGGTTTTTTGCGGATTTCCCAGTATAAAATGCATTGGGAAATGTACGGACAAAAACGCGCAAAAAACGCATACAGATTTCTTGCAGAAAACTTCAGGTTTTTCTCAGGAATTTTCTGCAAGAAATCCTGAACGTGTGCACATAGCCTTAAAAGTTGAAAATATCAAGTGTTTACATTATTTTTCATATTTTATACCATTAAAAAAGTTTTTTTTGTATGAAAAAACATTAGCTTACAATTTATCAATTGTTGAAATTTCTTTTGATTACGCATTCCCTTTAAGAAGCTGGCTGGGGACTCTAGGGAGAGAGCAGACTAGTCTGATGTAGTCCCAGGCTGGCTTTTCCTCGTCAGGACTCTCCTATATGTGTACAAAGGGTCACACCCGTCAATCAACTGGAATAAGATGGAGAAGTCAGACAAGGGTGGCACTCAGGTCTCCCCACGTAGTGCTTATACAATTTTTTTTTTTTCTTTTTTTATGATGAGATGAGGATTACGGTCTATAATTTAAATATACGTTGCTTGCTTTAGTTACCATATTCCTGTACCTCGGATTCAAAATCATAGTGATCAATAAATGGCTAGCTATAAAAAGAGGAGATGACACAAACTAAAGAAACATTGTAAAAATAAATTGCAGTGTTAACAACTAGCAGTTAAAGCTAAAAGGCCCATGTTTTCCTTTTTGGGAAGCCTTTCAGAATATCAATCATCAATATTCTCTCTATAGGTCCTACTGCCAAATTAACTTCATAGAAATAAAAGTAAAAATAAGTTATTTTTCTTAAATATCTAAATAAACAATAGTGTTTTTTTACTTTAGTACATGTTTAGTCACGTGCGCTCTAGTGCATTGTCCTTTATCCATGTCTGACAAGGTCTTGTGCTAAATATTCACAGATAATGCCAGAAGCCAATAAGATGTACTTTTGTTCTTTAGGTGGGGGGATGGCTGGCCTTTACATTTTTGATGCAGCAAACCCATATATGTTGCCGGAGGAGAGTATAACATGTACACAGATTAGGCTGGGCTTACATGAAGCAGATTTGCAATAAGCAAATACACAGCCGAAATGTTTGCCGTGGATTAGCCACAGTTTCATTGTATGGCAATAATAAACATTTTGTGGCCTTCACATCCGCTTCAGGTTCATTATTCCATGCGGATATTTCCCAACTTCACATATATTGGTGGGAAATTGTCAATTATAGGGGGAAAAAAAATATCTGCAGTGCAAAATCGGCTTTATTCGAGAATTCAGTCACTAATGTGATCCCCTGGCATGTACGTATGGCGTATCAGGGACTTTATCAATGGATTTCTCATTCTTACAGCAACTTGTGTTACATTGGTACGAATTTGACTAAGAGAAAGCCTTTTGCATTGATTAGTACAGTCAAATATATAAAAGAGGAAATAAATGCAAAGCAATAGTGTTTATTACACGAGTGTGAGGCTTGCAATCTTTTTTAGGATACACTAAGGCAGAATTCACACGTTGAGACCACGATGCAGCCAAAAAGATTGCAAGCCTCACGCTCATGTAATAATTTAACGCTATTGCTTTGCATTTATTTCCTCTTTTTTATACTTGACTGATACTATCAGTGCACATGGAAATTAAAGAAGTTTTCTGGATATTATCTCTTCCTCCATCTCGGCTTCCACTAGGTTAAAATGATTAACTCGCCCTCCCCAGGCCCAGTATTGTCTCTGGCCATTTTTTCTGGATTGCAGCACACTTGACTGCTGCTGCCAGGCTCCAGCTATTCTTAGCAGCCAAGTGCAATGTTGTCCTGTCCAGTAAGACTGAGGCAGCGGAGGCCGATGTGGAGGGAAAACCACTTATCCCTTTAGGAGTAACCCAGCCTATTCAATTTTAAAATACATTTGCAATATAAAATATATTATATATATGTATATGTTCACCATCTACAAATCAATCGTCTTCATTTCCACTAAGTATTTATACAATAAAAGCATTTCCCCATACTGCTGATCACCTACATTTGGTTTATCTGCATATATTACAAAAAAAAAAAACTGTCCAGTTACAAACCATATACTCATAACCCCTAGCATATGTAACAGGCACACCTCAGTACACACAGCTTACAAGTCCCCCCCACCCCAAAAAAAAAAAAAAGAATTTTCAACCACATGAATACATTCCTATTTTCAAAGCGGTAACACAAACATGGAAAAGGTCTGGTTTTGGTGAGAAGAGTCACAGTCAGGCGGTTTTAAGGCTTTTGTCATTTTTGTTTTTCTAAATTAGCAATTAGCAGTTGATCTTGGGATACATTTCTACTAATAAAAAAAGTCACTTTAGAGCCTAAAATATAGTACAATAACATATCACATAATTGTAACTAACTCAGGTAAGGATGTGCAGTATTAACCACCGCTGTATAACAGAAATAGCATGGGCAGACCAGAGCTTAATCTGGGAATCTAGGTGGGAGATTAGATTGTCATCAGATGCGATTGCAAAATTTCAGAATTTACCAATAAATTAGCAAGATTTTCACCAAATGTTTACAGCCACTATTCAGAGTGTTAGCACAGAAAATGCCCTATATTCTGGACTTTACGTATCCCCAGCCATTCTCATACCCGATATTGACCATCTAGCTTTTAGTTTCCACTTTCGTGAAAAAGCTTCAGAGAGGAAGAGGACAATTTGCACATTTAATTTCCCAGAGGAGCATTGCAAGGCTTTAAAGTCTCCTCACCTTGGTATGTGAGGCTTGACATGTCACTCTTCAGAAGGAGGAACGTTACTCCATTGGATCCATGAAAAAACTTTGAAATGAAGCCTTCCCTTCACCAAGAAGGCAAGCATGTTACTCGGTTAAAGCCGAATAAAACTCTCACTGTGGGAAACTTATATAGTCTGTTGGGGACTTCTGAGTTCATAGAGGAGGTCCTATTTTCAGGCCTCATCTGGAGGACACAGTGGAGAGTGGTTACAAAGAGCAGGTCTCTTGTCCCAACCCATATTACAGACAACCTATTCATTGGAATGGCCACTGTGTAAACACTTATTTCCACGTTAGTGGGGCTGCAGGGAAACTGAACAACAAATGCTGGATATTCCATAGGTCTCATAACATATACTCAGTTTTCTGCGAGGTTAAGAAAGAGTGAAACTATATAAGTCATCCTCATCATCAATAATTAAGAAAGCACTTTTAATGATGGAATAATGTTTCAGAAGCCTCCGTTCACACTTCTTAGATCTATTGCTCTGACTACCAGTATAGGGAAGCATGGCCCTCTATTGTCTCCATTAAATAGACACCAGAAACCTGACAGGACAGATTCGCCACAGCTCTTGTTAAAATAAGACCATGCCAGTGTGAACAGAACCTTACATTACACCATTATTAAAAAGATTTACCCCATTTAGAAAAAAGCAGGGGGTATTTTATATCCTCAAATATAGAAATATCAAGTTTCATTAAACTGGTAGCAGCTCCCAGTGGAGTTAGGGTTGTATTAAAAGGCAGCTCATGTGGATAAAGGTATTTCTGCTATTTACGGTAGATTTTTTCCCCTTCTCCCAAAAGCCCTTGAATCACATGTAGTACCAGAGGCACAGTACAGAACATTAAAAATAGGACATATGCTTTGAAAAAAACTGAAGAGAAAGAACAGGGTGATTTCCACACGCACCATAGAAGCCTATCCTCTAAGGCAAGAGCCCCTATTCTTACACAGTTCTTCTGTGTATATTCCATGGTGTATAAGACTGAGTGATCAGCCCTTCAGATAAAGCTGTGAGGCCAATAGCTCTGTAACGGATAGAGGGAGGTAGGAGATACAACGTCTTATTCTAGCTCAATTCTGCACCTGTGGATCAAAATCTGAGGCAACATCTAAAAAGGATTATTGCACCATTCTCCTTTGTGAAAGGAAAGCTTAGATCTGACTTTGAGTGTCGGAGCTGAGGACTTGCTCTTCAGAGGAGGCGAGAGCCCATGAGGACGCTCTAAACCTGCAGTGGATCACAGCATCATGTATACTGTGGAATAGAATATCTCTTCTTATAGATTTATCAAAGAAATTCAACCTGGTCAAATCTCGAACAACCAGTCCTGTGAGAGAAGCAGAAATGCACAGAACATTATACCTTACATACAAACATATATACACAGCATGGATTCTACAGGGACACAAGCTAATTGTAACTATTTTCAGTGTTCTGAACTCTCAAACAATGGCACTGTGTATGAATCTGTCTGGGGACGTTCATCTACACCGTCACACAATGGCACTGTGTATGAATCTGTCTGGGGACGTTCATCTACACCGTCACACAATGGCACTGTGTATGAATCTGTCTGGGAACGTTCATCTACACAGTCACACAATGGCACTGTGTATGAATCTGGGGACATTCATCTACACCGTCACACAATGGCACTGTGTATGAATCTGGGGACATTCATCTACACAGTCACACAATGGCACTGTGTATGAATCTGTCTGGGGACGTTCATCTACACAGTCACACAATGGCACTGTGTATGAATCTGGGGACATTCATCTACACCGTCACACAATGGCACTGTGTATGAATCTGGGGACGTTCATCTACACCATCACACAATGGCACTGTGTATGAATCTGTCTGGGGACGTTCATCTACACAGTCACACAATGGCACTGTGTATGAATCTGTCTGGGGACGTTCATCTACACAGTCACACAATGGCACTGTGTATGAATCTGTCTGGGGACGTTCATCTACACAGTCACACAATGGCACTGTGTATGAATCTGGGGACATTCATCTACACCGTCACACAATGGCACTGTGTATGAATCTGGGGACGTTCATCTACACCATCACACAATGGCACTGTGTATAAATCTGTCTGGGGACGTTCATCTACACCGTCACACAATGGCACTGTGTATGAATCTGTCTGGGGACGTTCATCTACACAGTCACACAATGGCACTGTGTATGAATCTGGGGACATTCATCTACACCGTCACACAATGGCACTGTGTATGAATCTGGGGACGTTCATCTACACCATCACACAATGGCACTGTGTATGAATCTGTCTGGGGACGTTCATCTACACAGTCACACAATGGCACTGTGTATGAATCTGTCTGGGGACGTTCATCTACACAGTCACACAATGGCACTGTGTATGAATCTGTCTGGGGACGTTCATCTACACAGTCACACAATGGCACTGTGTATGAATCTGGGGACATTCATCTACACCGTCACACAATGGCACTGTGTATGAATCTGGGGACGTTCATCTACACCATCACACAATGGCACTGTGTATGAATCTGTCTGGGGACGTTCATCTACACAGTCACACAATGGCACTGTGTATGAATCTGTCTGGGGACGTTCATCTACACAGTCACACAATGGCACTGTGTATGAATCTGGGGACATTCATCTACACCGTCACACAATGGCACTGTCTATGAATGTGGGGACGTTCATCTACACCATCACACAATGGCACTGTGTATGAATCTTTCTGGGGACGTTCATCTACACCGTCACACAATGGCACTGTGTATGAATCTGTCTGGGGACGTTCATCTACACCATCACACAATGGCACTGTGTATGAATCTGTCTGGGGACGTTCATCTACACCGTCACACAATGGCACTGTGTATGAATCTTTCTGGGGACGTTCATCTACACCATGGCTCCCCAACCTGTAGCTCGGGAACCACATGTGGCTCGCGGTCCCATGAATTGTGGCTCGCGACTGTCTGCCAACTTGTTGCATTAGGTCCAGGTCTAGCAAACAGGTATGAAGAGTACATCTCAAAATGGTCAATTTTCTGAGTAGCCCTGCACAGAAGTGCAGATCTGGATGCACCTTTTCTGGTCTTTTGGGTTTAGAGATGTTTTAGGTATGGCACGCTGGAGGATGGTACTACGTTAGAGGAGGTTCTCAGAGCTGGATGTGACAGTGTTTTGGGAGTCCTTGCTGGGAAAATACTGAATAGAGGTATTGTGGGAACCCCTAGATCTCAGTCTACTGCTTTGGAGTGATTTCTGTGGAAAAGCTTTGTTTATCATTATACCCGTAATGGGGGCTTTGGTTGACCATACTTTGAAGGGGGTGGGAGCTGGATGTTGCACACGATCCATTCTCAGTGCTGAATGTGGCTCACGATCCTCTCTCTTAGCTGAATGTAGCTCTCAAAGTCAGAAAGGTTGGGGACCACTGATCTACACAGTCACACAATGGCACTGTCTATGAATCTGGGGACGTTCATCTACACCGTCACACAATGGCACTGTGTATGAATCTGTGTGACGGTGTAGATGAACTTCACCAGACAATGGCACTGTGTATGAATCTGTCTGGGGACATTCATCTACACCATCACACAATGGCACTGTGTATGAATCTGTCTGGGGACGTTCATCTACACAGTCACACAATGGCACTGTGTATGAATCTGTCTGGGGACGTTCATCTACACCGTCAAACAATGGCACTGTGTATGAATCTGTCTGGGGACGTTCATCTACACCGTCACACAATGGCACTGTGTATGAATCTGTCTGGGGACGTTCATCTACACAGTCACACAATGGCACTGTGTATGAATCTGTGTGACGGTGTAGATGAACTTCACCAGACAATGGCACTGTGTATGAATCTGTCTGGGGACATTCATCTACACCATCACACAATGGCACTGTGTATGAATCTGTCTGGGGACGTTCATCTACACAGTCACACAATGGCACTGTGTATGAATCTGTCTGGGGACGTTCATCTACACCGTCACACAATGGCACTGTGTATGAATCTGTCTGGGGATGTTCATCTACACCGTCACACAATGGAACTGTGTATAAATCTGTTTGGGGACGTGCATCTACACCGTCACACAATGGCACTGTGTATAAATCTGTCTGGGGACGTTCATCTACACCGTCACACAATGGCACTGTGTATGAATCTGTCTGGGGACGTTCATCTACACCGTCACACAATGGCACTGTGTATGAATCTGTCTGGGGACGTTCATCTACACCGTCACACAATGGCACTGTGTATGAATCTGTGTGACGGTGTAGATGAACTTCACCAGACAATGGCACTGTGTATGAATCTGTCTGGGGACGTTCATCTACACCGTCACACAATGGCACTGTGTATGAATCTGTCTGGGGACGTTCATCTACACCGTCACACGATGGCACTGTGTATCAATCTGTCTGGGGACATTCATCTACACCATCACACAATCATCTACACCGTCACACAATGGCACTGTGTATGAATGTGTCTGGGGATGTTCATCTAGACCAGAGGTCCCCAACGTTTCTGACCTTGAGAGCCACATTCAGCTCTTAGAGAGGGTCACGAGCCACATCAAGCCTTGAGAGAGTGTCGCGAGCAACATTCAGCTCCCGCCCCCTCACAATAGTGGCAACCAAAGCCTCATTACATAATGGTAACCAAGGCTTTTCCACAAAAATCAATCAACCCAAAGAAGTATACAAAGATCTAGGGGTTCCTACAATACCCCCCATTCAGTATTCTCCTATAAAGTGTCCTATAAAGCACTCCCAAGACACCGACATCCAGCTTCAAGCACATCGTCTGACAGGTGGGGTCATCTTGTCTCCAGCGTACCATACTTAAATCATCTCAAAACCCCTAAGACCAGTATATGTGCATCCAGATCTGCTCTTCTGTGCAGGGCTGCTCACAAAATTCACCATTTTCAGATGTGCTCTTCATACCTGTTTGCTAGAACTGGAGCTAATGCTCCAATCTGACAGACAGCCACGAGCCACAATTCATGGGACTGCGAGTCACATGTGGCTCCCGAGCCACAGGTTGGGGACCCCTGATCTAGACCATGACACAATGGCACTGTGTATGAATCTGTCTGGGGACATTCATCTACACCATCACACAATGGCACTGTGTATGAATCTGTCTGGGGACATTCATCTACACCGTCACACAATAGCACTGTGTATGAATCTGTCTGGGGACGTTCATCTACACCGTCACACAATGGCACTATGTATCAACCTGTCTGGGGATGTTCATCAAGAAGATAAACCTCTAGGACTGTATGAGGGTCATTTTTAAGCATTCAATAGAAATTATATTCTCAATGGAAGATAACAGTTTGCTATGGTTATCTTTGCTGACATTTTTGAGGAATAAAGTTAACTTTACTCTCCAAGAGAAATACGAGTATTATTGAATCTACTCAGCAGTACGTGCACTTTTTTCTTTATATGGCTTTGTTTCTGTAGTGTACGTGGTGTTTGCCATTACTGTGTCTGTTCTGGCAAACACCATCAGAACTACACATTAACATTAGGCGTGTCTTCACCAGTCTTAATGTCTTGGACAACTTTCCTTCATTAGACCCCAAGTTAAAAATTAAGGGGAAGTGAAAAATAAATACAGTATAAGAAATTTACTTTGTTAGTGGATTCTGCTATGGCCACATCTCTCCAGACCTGGGTCAAGAAGCTAAAAAGTGACAACCATTGTGACATCTGATGGTGGTTACACCCACTGGTTTTCTAAAAACACCACATCTTTTGTCACAATCTTTCATGGCAGAAAATACTAAGAAATATAAAGGATGGTCTTCCATTACTTGTATTTTATAAAATTCTGGCTGTGACTTTAAAAAACAGCAGCTGTGGTGTTTTTTTTTTCTTAAAGTCTGCCTCCATACTAAAGGAGACAATAAGAAAACTCCTAGTGCACATGACTAGAAATTGGGGGAATTTAGCAAAGAATACATTAAAAAAAGCACTCCAGCAATTTTTTTCCAATATAACTCAGCATGAGCTATTTTTAAAGAATAATGTAGAGGTTTTTATGTATGTCTTGTGTATATCTATTGTAGTTGATGTGCCATATATGGGGTTGTCTACCATCTTAGTTCCTTCTTCCTTTTGATATGGTTCTCCAAATGCAGACTACATTTCCCATGATGCCAGAGACTCATCACATTGCTCTTTCTACAGGTTAGTAAGCAACAGTGGTAGATCAGTAATATGGAATGCTGTCCCCTAATGTGCACAGCAGAGTCTCAGAGCACCCTGTGTGAGGTGTACAGAGCAGAGTCTCAGAGCACCCTGTGTGAGGTGTACAGAGCAGAGTCTCAGTGCACCCTGTGTGAGGTGTACAGAGCAGAGTCTCAGTGCATCCTGTGTGAGGTGTACAGAGCAGAGTCTCAGAGCACCCTGTGTGAGGTGTACAGAGCAGAGTCTCAGTGCACCCTGTGTGAGGTGTACAGAGCAGAGTCTCAGTGCATCCTGTGTGAGGTGTACAGAGCAGAGTCTCAGTGCACCCTGTGTGAGGTGTACAGGGCAGAGTCTCAGAGCACCCTGTGTGAGGAGTACAGAGCAGAGTCTCAGAGCACCCTGTGTGAGGAGTACAGAGCAGAGTCTCAGAGCACCCTGTGTGAGGTGTACAGAGCAGAGTCTCAGAGCACCCTGTGTGAGGTGTACAGAGCAGAGTCTCAGAGCACCCTGTGTGAGGTGTACAGAGCAGAGTCTCAGAGCACCCTGTGTGAGGTGTACAGAGCAGAGTCTCAGAGCACCCTGTGTGAGGTGTACATAGCAGAGTCTCAGAGTATCCTGTGTGAGGTGTACAGAGCAGAGTCTCAGTGCATCCTGTGTGAGGTGTACAGAGCAGAGTCTCAGTGCACCCTGTGTGAGGTGTACAGAGCAGAGTCTCAGAGCACCTTGTGTGAGGTGTACAGAGCAGAGTCTCAGTGCATCCTGTGTGAGGTGTACAGAGCAGAGTGTTAGAGCATCCTGTGTGAGGTGTACATAGCAGAGTCTCAGAGTATCCTGTGTGAGGTGTACAGAGCAGAGTCTCAGTGCACCCTGTGTGAGGTGTACAGGGCAGAGTCTCAGAGCACCCTGTGTGAGGTGTACAGAGCAGAGTCTCAGAGCACCCTGTGTGAGGTGTACAGAGCAGAGTCTCAGTGCACCCTGTGTGAGGTGTACAAGGCAGAGTCTCAGAGCACCCTGTGTGAGGTGTACAGAGCAGAGTTTCAGAGTATCCTGTGTGAGGTACAGAGCAGAGTCTCAGTGCATCCTGTGTGAGGTGTACAGAGCAGAGTCTCAGTGCATCCTGTGTGAGGTGTACAGAGCAGAGTCTCAGTGCATCCTGTGTGAGGTGTACAGAGCAGAGTCTCAGAGCACCCTGTGTGAGGTGTACAGAGCAGAGTCTTAGAGCATCCTGTGTGAGGTGTACATAGCAGAGTCTCAGAGTATCCTGTGTGAGGTGTACAGAGCAGAGTCTCAGACTATCATGTGTGAGGAGTACAGAGCAGAGTCTCAGTGCACCCTGTGTGAGGTGTACATAGCAGAGTCTCAGAGTATCCTGTGTGAGGTGTACAGAGCAGAGTCTCAGAGTATCCTGTGTGAGGTGTACAGAGCAGAGTCTCAGCGCATCCTGTGTGAGGTGTATAGAGCAGAGTCTCAGAGTATCCTGGGTGAGGTGTACAGAGCAGAGTCTCAGAGCACCCTGTTTGAGGTGTACATAGCAGAGTCTCAAAGTATTCTGTGTGAGGTGTACATAGCAGAGTCTCAGAGTATCCTGTGTGAGGTGTAAAGAGCAGAGTCTCAGAGCATCCTGTGTGAGGTGTACAGAGCAGAGTCTCAGAGCACCCTGTGTGAGGTGTACAGAGCAGAGTCTTAGAGTATCCTGTGTGAGGTGTACAGAGCAGAGTCTCAGAGTATCCTGTGTGAGGTGTACAGAGCAGAGTCTCAGTGCACCCTGTGTGAGGTGTACAGGGCAGAGTCTCAGAGCACCCTGTGTGAGGTGTACAGAGCAGAGTCTCAAAGCACCCTGTGTGAGGTGTACATAGCAGAGTCTCAGAGTATACTGTTTGAGGTACAGAGCAGAGTCTCAGAGCACCCTATGTGAGGTGTACATAGAGTCTCAGAGCACCCTGTGTGAGGTGTACAGAGCAGAGTCTCAGTGCACCCTGAGTGAGGTGTACAAGGCAGAGTCTCAGAGCACCCTGTGTGAGGTGTACATAGCAGAGTCTCAGAGCACCCTGTGTGAGGTGTACAGAGCAGAGTCTCAGTGCACCCTGTGTGAGGTGTACAAGGCAAAGTCTCAGAGCACCCTGTGTGAGGTGTACAGAGCAGAGTTTCAGAGTTTCCTGTGTGAGGTACAGAGCAGAGTCTCAGTGCATCCTGTGTGAGGTGTACAGAGCAGAGTCTCAGTGCATCCTGTGTGACGTGTACAGAGCAGAGTCTCAGTGCATCCTGTCTGAGGTGTACAGAGCAGAGTCTTAGAGCATACTGTGTGAGGTGTACATAGCAGAGTCTCAGAGTATCCTGTGTGAGGTGTACAGAGCAGAGTGTTAGAGCATCCTGTGTGATGTGTACATAGCAGAGTCTCAGTGCACCCTGTGTGAGGTGTACAGAGCAGAGTTCCAGAGTATCCTGTGTGAGGTGTACAGAGCAGAGTCTCAGAGTATCCTGGGTGAGGTGTACAGAGCAGAGTCTCAGAGCACCCTGTGTGAGGTGTACATAGAAGAGTCTCAAAGTATTCTGTGTGAGGTGTACATAGCAGAGTCTCAGAGTATCCTGTGTGAGGTGTAAAGAGCAGAGTCTCAGAGCATCCTGTGTGAGGTGTACAGAGCAGAGTCTCAGAGCACCCTGTGTGAGGTGTACAGAGCAGAGTCTTAGAGCACCCTGTGTGAGGTGTACATAGCAGAGTCTCAGTGCATCCTGTGTGAGGTGTACAGAGCAGAGTTTCAGAGCATCCTGTGTGAGGTGTACAGGGCAGAGTCTCAGTGCATCCAGTGTGAGATGTACAGGGCAGAGTCTCAGAGCATCCTGTGTGAGGTGTACATAGCAGAGTCTCAGAGTATCCTGTGTGAGGTGTACAGAGAAGAGTCTCAGTGCACCCTGTGTGAGGTGTACAGAGCAAAGTCTCAGAATATCCTGTGTGAGGTGTAAAGAGCAGAGTCTCAGAGCATCCTGTGTGAGGTGTACAGAGCAGAGTCTCAGAGTATCCTGTGTGAGGTGTACAGAGCAGAGTTTCAGAGTATCCTGTGTGAGGTGTACAGAGCAGAGTTTCAAAGCATCCTGTGTGAGGTGTACAGAGCAGAGTCTCAGCATCCTGTGTGAGGTGTACAGAGCAGAGTCTCAGTGCATCATGTGTGAGGTGTACAGAGCTGAGTCTCAGAGTATCCTGTGTGAGGTGTACAGAGCAGAGTCTCAGTGCATCATGTGTGAGGTGTACAGAGCTGAGTCTCAGAGTATCCTGTGTGAGGTGTACAGAGCAGAGTCTCAGAGTATCCTGTGTGAGGTGTACAGAGCAGGGTCTTAGAGCATCCTGTGTGAGGTGTACATAGCAGAGTCTCAGAGTACCCTGTGTGAGTTGTACATAGCAGAGTCTCAGAGTATCCTGTGTGAGGTGTACAGAGCAGAGTCTCAGAGTATCCTGTGTGAGGTGTACAGAGCAGAGTTTCAGAGCATCCTGTGTGAGGTGTACATAGCAGAGTCTCAGAGTATCCTGTTTGAGGTACAGAGCAGAGTCTCAGTGCATCCTGTGTGAGGTGTACAGAGCAGAGTTTCAGAGCACCCTGTGTGAGGTGTACAGGGCAGAGTCTCAGAGCACCCTGTGTGAGGTGTACAGAGCAGAGTCTCAGTGCACCCTGTGTGAGGTGTACAGGGCAGAGTCTCAGAGCATCCTGTGTGAGGTGTACAGAACAGAGTCTCAGCATCCTGTGTGAGGTGTACAGAGCAGAGTCTCAGAGTATCCTGCGTGAGGTGTACAGAGCAGAGTCTCAGTGCATCCAGTGTGAGGTGTACAGGGCAGAGTCTCAGAGCATCCTGTGTGAGGTGTACAGAGCAGAGTCTCAGCATCCTGTGTGAGGTGTACAGAGCAGAGTCTCAGTGCATCATGTGTGAGGTGTACAGAGCTGAGTCTCAGAGTATCCTGTGTGAGGTGTACAGAGCTGAGTCTCAGAGTATCCTGTGTGAGGTGTACAGAGCAGGGTCTTAGAGCATCCTGTGTGAGGTGTACATAGCAGAGTCTCAGAGCACCCTGTGTGAGGTGTACATAGCAGAGTCTCAGAGTATCCTGTGTGAGGTGTACAGAGCAGAGTCTCAGAGTATCCTGTGTGAGGTACAGAGCAGAGTCTCAGTGCATCCTGTGTGAGGTGTACAGAGCAGAGTCTCAGAGTATCCTGTGTGAGGTGTACAGAGCAGAGTCTCAGAGCACCCTGTGTGAGGTGTACAGAGCAGAGTCTCAGAGTATCCTGTGTGACCTATAATAAAAGGCGGTGTATATGCGTAATAGATTGAATGAAAATAATTGAATAATGACAATTTTAATAGTGAGTAAACATTTTACATGAATAAAATGCTGGAGTGTTCTTTTCAAAATGTGATGCTCACGTGGCCGCAATGAGGAGTACTTAAAAAGGGGTTTTCCCACGAACAAAAGTTGATTTTAATCAATAGATCCTGGAATAATAATAACTTCCACAATTGGATGTGTTTAAAAAAAAACGTTCCTGTGCGGAGATAATCTTATAAATGTGCCCCTGCTGTGTGCTGTGTAATGGCCGTGTCTAGTTCAGGAGCATGGTTTGATCATACCACATCACCTGAGAAGGGGGGAAGCAAAAAAGTATACAGACATTACAGCACGGGATCGCAAATGATTCTTTGAGGTAAAACATTGTTTATAAACAGGCAGGGAATGTTTTACCTGACAAAAAGAATCAGCTGCGATCTCGTGCTGTAATGTCTGTACACTCTTTTGCTTCCTCCCCTGCCCAGGAGCTGTGGTATGATCAGACCATGCTCCTGTACGGTCAGACACAGCCATTACACAGTACACAGCACGGGCGCATTTATAAGATTATCTCAGCACAGGAACATTTTATTTAGACACATCCAATTGTGGAAATTATTATTTTAAGAGCTATTAGTTAAAATCAACTTTTATTCATGGGAAAACCCCTTGAAGAGTGGCGCAGGTGTTGAGCATGCCACTAACTTCAAAGTCTTTGGGACCAAAAGGAAATAGACTAGTATATTGCTGGCCAGATCTAGTCAGCGCTATAGACAATGATTGGAGCAGCACAGTGCGTGCTTGACCTGCACTATTTTTAAACTACTCAACATAGTTGTGCAATGTAGAGGAAAGGGGAAGAGTCGCTTCGTGGCAGTCCTGTTAGCAGTAGGCAGATGTGTGTCACCAATGCTGTGGATAACTGATATTACCTTAGGAAAACCACTTTAATATACTAATCTCAGGATAAAGAAATCATGTCAAAATGATTACATTATTTACGTGTAATTTCTTACTGATTAAAAACAGAATAACACTAAATATAGGCAAGCATAAAAACTGGCACAACATGTATGTATGTACACAGAAATGATTGTGAGCCATAGCTTACCATTACAACCAGATAAGAAAAGATCAACACCAATCTCCTTGTACTCTTTGATTATCTGCAGAACAGACAAGACAGATAAACACAATTATTAGGAAACGAAACACGGGATTGTCTGGACAGTATTGTTTCAGCAGCAGAAAAAATATTTCCATAAAAACATTACAAATGTACTGCTTACGCGCAGCAATCAACAATATCAGAAGATGATTGGCGCCCAATTGTCTCAAGAAAACTCAACACTTATCAGACCCGCAAATAAGTGGGGTTCCTGCATCCTGAGATCCCCACCGATCGCCACAATTTTTTCGGGAGAAAGGAATACAAAGCTGAGTACAAACGCCAGTGGAGTGTGGATTCAATAAAAAGCATGCAATACAAAGTCTATGGCACATAGAAAAAAATTCAATAGTGCACATTTGTTTACAGAGTTAAATGCGCTGCAGACCAACAATAATTTTTCGATTCATATAGAAGATGTGATCAATAACAAACAAGGACTTTATCAGCCAGTCACTGGGTAATGATTGGGGAGGACCATTTATTGGGCCAATCATTGACATGTGTAACAGGGCCTTAACCCCTTAGTGACCACCAATACAACTTAAAACTGACCTGAGATATAAGTGAATAGAAAATACCCTGTTGCACCAGCCATGATCAGTGTTGGCACCGACCGTGGCCGTTTAACCCCTTAGATGCTGCTGTCAATAGTGACTATGGCATCTAGGTAGTTACCAAAATGTGGGGGCTCGTTCTTTCACCCAATTGGCACCCTGAGATCATAATTGTGTGGTCTTGAGGTTTGCCATGGCAATTCATTGCCAAATAACAGCCTTAGGGTCTGCTAGCTACAGCGGCTTGTGCAAAAGTTACCAACATTTAGGTGGGAAAAAGAACATTTTTCTTTCCGGTCATGCCATTTTGGATTAATTCCTGAAAAACACCCGAAGGGTTAATAAACTGCCTGAAAGCAGTGTTGAAAATGTTTTAAAATGGAATCACTTTTGCGGAACTGAATACATTCCTAAAAAATGTAGTTTTGTAAATTTACTTAAAAAATAAATTACTGCAAAAATTTGAAAGCTTCTAACATAATAAAATAGCATTTTACAGATGGTGCTGATGTAATGCAGACATGTGGGAAATGTTATTTGTTAACTATTTTGCGTGGTTTGATTATCTGGATTAAAGGGATAATTGATTAAATGAAAATTTAAAATTTTTAGATTTTTTTTGTCAAATTTCTGATATTTTTATAAATAACACAAGACATATCAACCTAAATTTACCATTTACCATAATAATAATCTTAATTTTTATATAGCGCTAACATATTACAGACTGTCCCCAATGGGGCTCACAATCTAAATTCCCTATCAGTATGTCTTTGGAATGTGGGAGGAAACCGGAGTACCCGGAGGAAACCCACGCAAACACGGAGAGAACAGACAAACTCTTTGCAGATGTTGTCCTTGGTGGGATTTGAACCCAGGACTCCATCGCTGCAAGGCTGCTGTGCACTGAGCCACCGTGCTGCCCCATATATAATGTGTCATGAAAAAGCAATCTCAGAATCACTGGGATATGCTGAAATATCCCAGAGTTAATACCGCAGAGAGTGACACATGTAGGATTTGAAAAATTTGCCTGGTCACTAAGTGGGTTCTTCAAGATTGAGATGCAATGCCCCCCAGTCATGTAATTCAAAAGGCAGCCTCTGTTAGTCACATATCAGGATGGATTGTGGTCTGAAGAAACACTGATCCTGAGACCTGTGTCTCAATGAAAGAGGGGCTGTATTGTGAACACATGTACCTCCATGAACCGAGGAGAAGGGCCGTGACATGAGAAGAAATATATCTTCTTCTTGGCTGACTGCACACAGAGGACTGAGGCTGGAGTAAAAAAAAAACAAAAAAAACTTTGTGCTTAGTCAGACGCAGAGAAGATTTGTTTCTTCTCCTGTCATAGACTTGTCCGGAAACTCCGGTATGCGTGGCTGCCATGTAGCTCTTCTGTCAGTTAATACACAAGTCTCAGGAGCTGTTTCTTCAGATTGCTGCAACCCATCCTGACACATGACTATCAATGAAAACAAGTGGTTTTAATCTATCAATAAAGAGGAACACAAGAAGAGAGAGAGCGGCACAGCTCTTAAATAAGAGAAAAAAGGTGGCACACGACCAATGTGTACAGCAGTCTGAGGGATAGAAATGGAGGTGCAATCCGCAGGAAAACAGTCCAAGAGGGATCCAACAAAAAAAAGCAGATGCACTCACCAAATGCAGTTTCAAGCGTCCTTTATTTCAGTACCAAACGGTACATACTTCACGGCACGGGGGAGAGGAAAGTGAACAAGGAGAGTGCGACAGATGAGACGACGGCAGTTTCGCGCTACATCAGAGCGCTTCTACGGGTAGAAGCGCTCTGATGTAGCGCGAAACGGCCGTCGTCTCATCTGTCGCACTCTCCTTGTTCACTTTCCTCTCCCCCGTGCCGTGAAGTATGTACCGTTTGGTACTGAAATAAAGGACGCTTGAAACTGCATTTGGTGAGTGCATCTGCTTTTTTTCTATTTTTTTTTTAATCTATCAATAACTTACAGATTTTAGTGCTTTCACGCCCACAGAATCTATAAAGTTGACAGGAGTAAAGTCCAAAATTACAGAATGAGTGTTGATGATTGGACTCATGAAATACTCTAACTCTTCAGAGGGTGAATTATGCAGATTTCTATCAGCTGATCCATTTTTCACATTTCCTGAGTCTGCGGCTGGATCATCAATCAGTTCATGTTTCACAGCCATCTCCACATCATTAGTCTGAAAAATACAAAATATTAACTGGGTAATAACTGGTAATATTTGGACTTGCACAATTTGTCCTCAATCAATGGACTCGCTCTTATCGATAGTTGCAGCAATGTTGTAATTGGAGGTCATGTTACTGCTGCAGCCAGCAACTGGATGCAATATACCACAAGAATACTTCAATAGAAATGTAAAAAGTACCGTATTTTTCGGACTATAAGACGCAATTTTTCCTTCCAAAATGTGGAGGAAAATGTGGGGTGCGTCTCATAGTTCGGATGTATGGGCTCTGGCTGTGGTGGGGAGGTGGGGGAGCGGTTTAAGTGGAGCATCAGGCCACAGGAGGCTGGAGCCAGAGAAATGAATATTCACTGCATTCCAAGCCCATGGGCGTGGAGGGCAATGCATGTTCATTTTTCAGGCATCCCTGGTATAAATGGCCCCATCCTGTTCCTGGAATGTTGGTCCCATCCTTTTTCTTATATAATTGGCCCCATCATGTTCCTGGTTTGATTGGTCCCAATCCTTTTTTTTTATAATTGGCCCCATCCTGGTCCTGGTGTGCATGGTCCCATCAGGAAAGATTAAAAAAAAAAATTACACTAACCTACACGGCGCTCCCTCGCAGTGTCCTGCTCCGGTGCCAGCAGCTGCTTAATGCTTGTAAGCAGCGCATGCCAGGGACGTCATGCACTGCTCACAAGCAGAGCACAACTGCCGGAATACTCACCGTGACCGTTCATTGCAGAGAGCGGTGAGTATCCATTCCTCTTCAGTAGCGCGCAGTGTCAGCCGCCTGCTTCCTGCTGCTGCCGGCGGTCACGTGTGCCGATACTTAAGAAAAATGAATATTCTGAACATTCGAGTGGAAACCGAATTGTAAAGGGTCAAGAGAAGCGTTATCTGAGAGATCGTGGATTAGACAGGAATGGACCAAACGTTCCAGAAGTTCAGAAACAAAAGGCAAATTAGAGACAGGTCTGTAGTTACTACACAGTTCTGGTCGAGGGATGGCTTTTCAAGTAATGGGTTTATATTGGTGTGTTTGAAGGAAGAGGGAAAGATACCAGATGAGAGAGAGGTTAAACATTTTAGTTAGATGAGTAGTGGCCAAGGAAAGGGACTGAAGGAGATGTGAGTGAATAGGGTCACTGGTGCAGATAGGAGGGTGAGAAGATGTGATTAGCCAAGTAATCTTTTCTTTCGTGACTCGTTCAAATACAGAGAATGAGCTAGATGAAATGCAGGAGAGAAGAGGATGTATAATATTAGAGGATTAGGAGAAAATGTACTGTCGGATATGGCCAATTTTTTTCTTTAAAATAATTGGCCAGATAGTCAGCGCTGAGGTTGGTTGCTTGGGCCTGAACTCTTGGACTGAGGAGAGAATGAAGAGTGTCAAAGGGTTGTTTAGGATTGTTGGATAGTGAGGTGATGAGGGTGTTCGAGTAGGCTTGTTTGAAGAGGTGAAAGGCAGAGTTGTATGTTTGAAGCATAAACTTATAATGGATGGAATCTTCGGCCAGATTACATTTTCTCCACAGACGTTCGGGGAACCTCAAGCACTGTTGGAGAAAACGTGTTTGCAGCGTGTGCCAGGGCTGCTGCCATTCGTGCCAAGTTGTTCTATGTGTAGGAGATGCAGATTCATCCAAGGCACTTTCCAGTATTTCATTATCATGTTTCAGAGCAGAGTCAGAACATGAGAGGGAGGAGATAGGGGCCAATGATGACTGCAAATTCTTCATAAGGTTAATAGCGGTTTTTCACGTGACAGGTTCCAATTAAAAACAAAGATGAGCTGCGGCCACCGGCATCAGGGGCTTATCCACAGCATACTGGAATGCTGTAGATAAGCCCCTGATGCATCCAGAAAGATGAGAAAAAGGGGTTATATTATACTCACCCAGGGGCGGTCCTGCTGCGGTCCAGGTCCGATGGGCGTCGCGGTCCGGTCCGGGGCCTCCTATCTTCTTACGATGACGTCCTCTTCTTGTCTTCACGCCACAGCTCCTGCGCAGGCGTACTTTGTCTGCCCTGTTGAGGGCAGAGCAAAGTACTGCAGTGCGCAGGTGCCGGGAAAGGTTAGAGAGGCCGCGACGCCTGTTGTGAATTCAGCTTTTGGGCTCCCTCCGGTGGTTGTAGAGGGTAATGCAGTTGTGCCTGAATTGCAGGAGTGGACATGTGTATCTACTAATTGCAGGACTGACTGGGGTATATAGCTTTGCAGGATCCTTTAGTCAGTGCCAGTTGTCCATTGTTCTTGAAGGATTCACTTCTCTGCTGGTCTCTCCAGTTTGCTGTGTTTTTCTACAAAGATAAGTCCTGGCTTTGTTTTTGCTGTCCACCTGCAGTGGACCTTATAGTTCTGTGCATTTTCATGTTTTTGTCTTGTCCAGCTTGGTCTGTGAAGGATTTTTTGCAGCCTAGCTATTTCTCTGGAGATGCATATATACCTCCCATGTCTTTAGTCAGATGTGGTGATCCGTATTTTCTTCGGTGGATATTTTCTAGTGTTTTTGTACTGACCGCATAGTACTCTGTTCTATTCTTTCTTTTTAGCTAGTATGGCCTCCTATGCTAAAATCTGATTTCATATCTGCGTATGTTTTTTCCCTCTCCTCTCACAGTCAATATTTGTGGGGGGCTATCTATCCTTTGGGGATTTTCTCTGAGGCAAGATAGGTTTCCTGTTTCTGTCTTTAGGGGTAGTTAGAGCTTAGACAGAACGAAGCTAGACTCAAATAATCAAAGAGAACCGGAATAAACCAAATGTCGAAAAAGCAGGTTCCTGAATATAGCTAAAATATAACTATATATTTAATAAACTTTCAGCCTCCAGGTAACTGCTACTGCAGTGTAAACATACCCCTACCAAGCGGTGTATTTAAGATTGCTCAAAAATCCGCAGTGATCCTATAACCATCCAAATACCCTTAAAAACGAAGCATATCGGGCAAAATATACATAGGGTCACATGCGTAGGTAAACCAGTGATACTCATCTGCCTTCTGTTGGTCACCATCTAGAGACCTGGTGCAGGTTGGGAGGCACTTTACAGGAGGATGGACCCAGAGGGAATGATACGGTGACAAGCAGAATAACCGTTGTGATGGGCCATTTAAACTCAGCACTGCACCAGGTTTGAGCAATCTTAAATACACCGCTTGGTAGGGGTATGTTTACACTGCAGTAGCAGTTACCTGGAGGCTGAAAGTTTATTAAATATATAGTCTGCTGGGGCAACATCCTGCCATATTATACAGTTCTGGTCTAGAGCCGTGAGATCTAGAGGTTACGGATTCACGGTTTCTGGACGAGTTCTGTCCAAGATACTAGTTGATTTATCCATATACTAGATATACTATCTTGGTGTGCGGTTACACGCTTATACGTTTTCATATGTGTCTTTTTGTGGTTCGTATGCACTCTGCACTTTTGTTAGCACTATATGTCTGCACTTTTTTAATCAGTAAAGAATAAAAGTTATATTTTAGCTATATTCAGGAACCTGCTTTTTCGACATGTAGTTAGATCTTAGGCTGTGCCGAGGGGTCTAGGGCGCGATAGGTACCCCCCACGGCTACTTTTAGTTGCGCTGCTAGGTTCAGGGTTTGCGGTCAGTACAGGGACCACCTTCTCCAGAGTACGTCTCATGCTGCTCCAAGGCCACCAGATCATAACAGTACAACTGGCCAACAATTAGTTAATTGCATCTCAGAAGAAGGGTGGAAAGATTTTGAACCATTTTTTTTCCTTAGCCTGTTTGGTCTGTTCCTCCCTCTTTACCTCTGGGTGGCTACGGAGTCTAGTATTAACATGAATGTTCAGGAGTTAGTTTCTCGGGTGGATCAGCTTGCTGCTAGGGTACAGGGTATTTCAAATTTCATTGTTCAAACTCCTGCCTTAGAACCTAAGATTCCCACTCCTGATTTATTCTTTGGTGACAGATCCAAAATTTTGAGTTTCAAAAATAACTGTAAACTGTTTTTTGCATTAAGACCCCGGTCTTCTGGTGATCCTATTCAGCAGGTTAAAATCATATCTCTGCTGCGTGGTGACCCACAGGATTGGGCATTTTCCCTGGAATCTGGCAATCCTGCTTTGCTTAATGTTGATTCGTTCTTTCAGGCATTGGGGTTGTTGTGTGATGAGCCTAATTCTGTGGATCAGGCTGAGAAAATCTTGTTAGCCTTGTGTCAAGGTCAAGAAGCGGCAGAATTGTATTGCCAGAAATTTAGAAAATGGTCTGTACTGACTAAATGGAATGAGGATGCCTTGGCGGCAATTTTCAGAAAGGGTCTTTCTGAATCCATAAAAGATGTTATGGTGGGGTTCCCCACGCCTGCTGGTCTGAGTGATTCTATGTCTCTGGCCATTCAGATTGATCGGCGCTTGCGCGAGCGCAGAATTGTGCACACTGTGGCGCTGTCCTCTGAGCAGAGTCCTGATCCTAAGCAGTGTGATAGGATTATATCTAGAGTTGAACGTCAAACATTCAGGCATCAGAATAGGTTGTGTTTTTACTGCGGCGATTCTGCTCATGTTATTTCTGATTGCCCTAGGCGTACTAAGAGAATCGCTAGTTCTGTTGTCATCAGTACTATACAACCTAAATTTCTGTTATCTGTGACCTTGATCTGCTCATTATCATTTTCTGTCATGGCATTTGTGGATTCAGGCGCCGCTCTGAACTTAATGGACTTAGAATTTGCCAGACGTTGTGGTTTTCCCTTGCAGCCTTTGCAGAACCCTATTCCTTTGAGGGGCATTGATGCTACACCGTTGGCTAAAAATAAACCTCAGTTTTGGACACAGCTGACCATGCGCATGGCGCCAGCCCATCAGGAAGATTGTCGTTTTCTGGTGTTGCATAATTTGCATGATGATATTGTGCTGGGTTTTCCATAGTTGCAGCTACATAATCCGGTGCTAGATTGGAAATCCATGTCTGTGACTAGTTGGGGTTGTCAGGGGGTTCATGATCAGGTTCCTTTGATGTCAATCTCATCTTCCCCCTCTTCTGAAGTTCCTGAGTTTTTGTCTGACTTCCAGGATGTATTCGATGAGCCCAAATCCAGTTCCCTTCCACCGCATAGGGACTGTGATTGTGCTATTGATGTGATTCCAGGTTGTAAGTTCCCTAAGGGCCGACTTTTCAACCTGTCTGTGCCTGAACATACCGCCATGCGGAGCTATATTAAGGAGTCTTTGGAGAAAGGGCATATTCAGCCATCTTCTTCACCGTTGGGAGCGGGGTTCTTTTTTGTTGCCAAGGATGGCTCCTTGAGACCCTGTATTGATTATCGCCTCTTGAATAAGATCACGGTCAAATTTCAATACCGCTTGCCTTTGCTTACTGATTTGTTTGCTAGGATTAAGGGGGCTAGCTGGTTTACTAAGATTGACCTTCGAGGGGCATATAATCTTATTCGTATCAAGCAGGGTGACGAATGGAAAACTGCATTTAATACGCCTGAAGGCAATTTTGAATACCTTGTGATGCCATTCGGACTCTCTAATGCCCCATCTGTGTTCCAATCCTTCATGCATGATATCTTTCGGAGTTATCTTGATAAATTCATGGTTGTATATTTGGATGATATTTTGATTTTTTCCAATGATTGGGAGTCTCATGTGAAACAGGTCAGGATGGTATTTCATATCCTTCGTAATAATGCTTTATTTGTGAAGGGGTCAAAGTGCCTCTTTGGAGTGCAGAAAGGTTTCTTTTTTGGGTTTCATTTTTTCTCCCTCATCTATAGAAATGGATCCGGTTAAGGTTCAGGCCATTCATGATTGGATTCAGCCCACATCTGTGAAGAGCCTTCAGAAATTCTTGGGCTTTGCTAATTTTTATCGTCGTTTCATTGCCAACTTCTCCAGTGTGGTTAAACCTCTGACCGATTTGACCAAGAAAGGCGCTGATGTGATGAATTGGTCCTCTGCGGCTGTTTCTGCCTTTCAGGAGCTTAAACGCCGATTTACTTCTGCCCCTGTGTTGCGTCAGCCAGATGTTTCTCTTCCATTTCAGGTTGAGGTTGACTCGTCTGAGATTGGGGCAGGGGCCGTTTTGTCTCAGAGGAATTTTGATGGTTCCTTGATGAAACAGTGTGCCTTCTTTTCTCGGAAGTTTTCGCCTGCGGAACGCAATTATGATGTCGGCAATCGGGAGTTGTTGGCTATGAAGTGGGCATTTGAGGAGTGGCGACATAGGCTTGAGGGGGCCAAGCACCGTATTTTGGTCCTGACCGATCATAAGAATCTGATTTACCTGGAGTCTGCCAAACGGCTGAATCCTAGACAGGCTCGATGGTCCCTGTTTTTCTCCCGTTTTGATTTTGTGGTCTCGTACATTCCTGGTACTAAGAATGTTAAGGCGGATGCCCTCTCTAGGAGTTTTTTTCCTGATTCCCATGGGGTTCTTGAGCTGGTCGGCATTTTGAAGGAAGGGGTGATTCTTTCTGCCATCTCCCCTGATTTGCGACGGGTTCTTCAAGAATTTCAGGCTGATAAGCCTGACCGCTGTCCTGTGGGGAAACTGTTTGTTCCTGATAGATGGACTAGTAAAGTGATTTCTGAGGTTCATTGTTCTGTGTTGGTTGGCCATCCTGGGATTTTTGGTACCAGAGATTTGGTTGGTAGGTCCTTTTGGTGGCCTTCTTTGTCACGGGATGTGTGTTCTTTTGTGCAGTCCTGTGGGATTTGTGCGCGGGCTAAGCCTTGCTGTTCCAGCGCTAGTGGGTTGCTTTTGCCATTGTCGGTCCCTGAGAGACCTTGGACGCATATATTTCTATGGATTTTATTTCCGATCTTCCTGTTTCCCAAAGAATGTCGGTTATCTGGGTTGTCTGTGACCGATTTTCTAAGATGGTTCATTTGGTGCCTTTGCCTAAATTGCCTTCTTCTGATTTGGTTCCGTTGTTTTTTCAGCATGTGGTACGTTTGCATGGTATTCCGGAGAATATTGTGTCCGACAGAGGTTCCCAGTTTAAGTAAATAAGGCAGCACACTGCAGCGCTAAAACCTGCAAACTTGAAACACGAAATTTGAACTGCATTACTGCACTAGAAATATGAAAAATGAGAGCGTTTAGCGCATAAAAATGGCCAATTTTATGTGTACCTGGTAGCCCCTTTACGGCATCTCTCTTATACCAGGTCCTACACTTGCCTTACCTCGCTGAGAATAAACGTCTCCATCTGAATGGGTACATGTGAAACCTCTTCCTAGACTAAAATTCTCTCTCTCTGTGGAGGGGTATTGGACCTGCTGTAATTAAAACACCTGAGGCTAGGAGGCGGAGTGCACGATCAGCAGGCTAAAGAACACATTTCAAAAACCTGACCGGCACATCCAAACATAGACTAAGTGTGAACAGGTGCTGAACCTAGAGTCGCCAACTCGTATATAGTTAAGTAAATACTATATACGAGTTGGCGACTCTAGGTTCAGCACCTGTTCACACATAGTCTATGTTTGGATGTGCCGGTCAGGTTTTTGAAATGTATTCTTTAGCCTGCTGATCGTGCACTCCACCTCCTAGTTTTTAGTCTAGGAAAAGGTTTCACATGTACCCATTCAGATGGAGACGTTTATTCTCAGCGAGGTAAGGCAAGTGTAGGACCTGGTATAAGAGAGATGCCGTAAAGGGGCTACCAGGTACACATAAAATTGGCCATTTTTATGCGCTAAACGCTCTCATTTTTCATATTTTTAGTGCAGTAATGCAGTTCAAATTTCGTGTTTCAAGTTTGCAGGTTTTAGTGCTGCAGTGTGCTGCCTTATTTACTTAACAATATACGAGTTGGCGACTCTAGGTTCAGCACCTGTTCACACTTAGTCTATGTTTGGATGTGCCAGTCAGGTTTTTGAAGAGGTTACCAGTTTGTTTCTAGGTTTTGGCGGGCCTTTTGTGCCAAGCTGGGCATTGATTTGTCTTTTCCCTCTGCATTTCATCCTCAGACAAATGGCCAGACTGAGCGAACTAATCAGACCTTGGAGACCTATTTGAGATGCTTTGTGTCTGCTGATCAGTATGATGGGTGGCTTTTTTGCCATTGGCCGAGTTTGCACTTAATAATCGGGCTAGTTCGGCTACTTTGGTTTCGCCTTTTTTTGCAATTTTGGTTTTCATCCTCGTTTTTCTTCTGGGCAGGTTGAGCCTTCTGACCTTCCTGGTGTGGATTCTGTGGTCGACAGGTTGCAGCAGATTTGGGCTTATGTGGTGGACAATTTGGTGCTGTCTCAGGAGGAGGCTCAGCATTTTGCAAACCGTCGTCGGTGTGTTGGTTCCCGGCTTCGGGTTGGTGATCTGGTTTGGTTATCTTCCCGTCATGTTCCTATGAAGGTTTCTTCCCCTAAGTTTAAGCCTCGATTTATTGGTCCTTATAGGATTTCTGAGATTATTAATCCGGTGTCCTTTCGCCTGGCGCTTCCGGCCTCGTTTGCTATTCATAATGTCTTCCATAAACCTTTGTTGCGGAAATATGTGGAGCCCGTTGTTCCCTCTGTTGATCCTCCGGCCCCTGTATTGGTCGATGGGGAGTTGGAATATGTTGTTGAGAAGATTTTGGATTCTCGTTTTTCGAGGCGGAAGCTTCAGTACCTTGTCAAGTGGAAAGGTTATGGCCAGGAGGATAATTCTTGGGTTTCTGCCTCTGATGTCCATGCCGTTGATTTGGTTCGTGCCTTTCATCGGGCTCATCCTGATCGCCTGGGGGCTCTGGTGAGGGTTTGGTGACCCTTCCTCAAGGGGGGTACTGTTGTGAATTCAGCTTTTGGGCTCCCTCCGGTGGTTGTAGAGGGTAATGCAGTTGTGCCTGAATTGCAGGAGTGGACATGTGTATCTACTAATTGCAGGATTGACTGGGGTATATAGCTTTGCAGGATCCTTTAGTCAGTGCCAGTTGTCCATTGTTCTTGAAGGATTCACTTCTCTGCTGGTCTCTGCAGTTAGCTGTGTTTTTATACAAAGATAAGTCCTGGCTTTGTTTTTGCTGTCCACCTGCAGTGGACCTTATAGTTCTGTGCATTTTCATGTTTTTGTCTTGTCCAGCTTGGTCTGTGAAGGATTTTTTGCAGCCTAGTTATTTCTCTGGAGATGCAGATATACCTCCCATGTCTTTAGTCAGATGTGGTGATCCGTATTTTCTGCGGTGGATATTTTCTAGTGTTTTTGTACTGACTGCATAGTACTCTGTTCTATTCTTTCTTTTTAGCTAGTATGGCCTCCTATGCTAAAATCTGATTTCATATCTGCGTATGTTTTTTCCCTCTCCTCTCACAGTCAATATTTGTGGGGGGCTATCTATCCTTTGGGGATTTTCTCTGAGGCAAGATAGGTTTCCTGTTTCTGTCTTTAGGGGTAGTTAGATCTTAGGCTGTGCCGAGGGGTCTAGGGAGCGATAGGTACCCCCCACGGCTACTTTTAGTTGCGCTGCTAGGTTCAGGGTTTGCGGTCAGTACAGGGACCACCTTCTCCAGAGTACGTCTCATGCTGCTCCAAGGCCACCAGATCATAACAGACGCCCATCGGACCCGGACCGCAGCGGGACCTCCCCTGGGTGATTATAACATAACTTCTTTTTCTCATCTTTCAGGATACATTGGGGGCTTATATACAGTATTACAGAATGCTGTAGATAAGCGCCTGATGCCGGTTGCCGCAGCTCATCTTCGATTTTTGGGGTGACAGGTTCCCTTTAAGTGATGCAATCAATATAAATTGTTATAATATATTAAACTAACTAGATGGTGGCCCGATTCTAACGCATCGGGTATTCTAGAATATGCATGTCCACATAGTATATTGCACAGCCCACGTAGTATATTGCCCAGCCACGTAGTATATTGCCCAGCCACGTAGTATATTGCCCAGCCACATAGTATATTGCCCAGCCACGTAGTATATTGCCCAGCCACGTAGTATATTGCCCAGCCACGTAGTATATTGCTCAGTCACGTAGTATATTGCCCAGTCACGTAGTATATTGCCCAGTCACGTAGTATATTGCCCACTTACGTAGTATATTGCACAGCGACGTAGTATATTGCACAGCCACGTAGTATATTGCCCAGCCACGTAGTATATTGCCCAGCCACGTAGTATATTGCCCGCCACGTAGTATATTGCCCAGCCACGTAGTATATTGCCCAGCCACGTAGTATATTGCCCAGCCACGTAGTATATTGCCCAGTCACGTAGTATATTGCCCAGTCACGTAGTATATTGCCCACTTACGTAGTATATTGCACAGCGACGTAGTATATTGCCCAGCAACGTAGTATATTGCCCAGCCACGTAGTATATTGCCCAGCCACGTAGTATATTGCCCAGCCACGTAGTATATTGCCCAGCCACGTAGTATATTGCCCAGCCACGTAGTATATTGCCCAGTCACGTAGTATATTGCCCAGCCATGTAGTATATTGCCCAGCCACATAGTATATTGCCCAGTCACGTAGTATATTGCCCAGCCACATAGTATATTGCACAGCGACAGAGTATACAGCACAGAGCCATGTAGTATACAGACTTAAAATAAAAAATAAACATATACTCACCCTCCGTTGAAGTTCTGGCCCCGGGTGCGGTGCATGCGGCAGCTTCCGGTCCCAGGGTTGGTATGGGCGCAGGACCTGTGATGACGTCACGGTCACATGACCGTGACGTCATGGCAGGTCTTTCTCGCAGGACCTGTGATGACGTTGCGGTCACATGACTGTAACGTCATGGCAGGTCCTTGTCGCATACCATCCTTGCCACTGGAACCTGCCGCTTGCATGGAGCGGTCACGGGAGCGTCGCGAGGAGCGGGAAAGGCGCCGGAATGTGAGTATATGATGATTTTTTTTTTATTATTATTATTTTTAACATTAGATCTTTTTACTATTGAGGCTACATATGCAGCCTCAATAGTAAAAAAGTTGGTCCCACAGGGTTAATAGCAGCGTTAATGGAGTGCGTTACACCGCGGCATAACGCGGTCCATTAGCGCTGCCATTAACCCTGTGCGGGCACTGACTGCGGGCAGGAAGGAGCGGCCATGTTGACGCCGGACTGCGCCCGTCGCTGATTGGTCGTGGCAATGGTCGTGGGCGTTTTGCCACGACCAATCAGCGACTTGGATTTCCATGACAGACAGAGGCCGCGACCAATGAATATCCGTGACAGAAAGAAGGAAAGACAGAAGGACAGACAGAAAGACTGAAGTGACCCTTGGACAATTATATAGTAGATATGTTAATATTAATATTGAGCACAGTTAATTTCGCTTATTGGTTCGGCATTCCACAACAGTCACGTTCTCTCATGTGGCCCCTCACAAAAATTAATTGCCTGCCCCAGCTTTGGATAGATCATAATAAAACTTCATTAACATTTACATATTCAAGTCAGTAAAAAAAATCTACAGTAAATTCCCCAGCTAAACTGGAACTCTTAGGCTATGTGCACACGTTCAGGTTTTCTCGCAGAAAATTTCTGAGAAAAAACTGACATTTTCTGCAAGAAATCCTCAAGAAATCTGCATGCAGTTTTGCCGCGGTTTTGCCGCGGTTTTTTCCGGACACTTCCCAATGCATTTTGTAGTGGGAAATCCGCAAAATTAATGAACATGCTGCGGTTTTTACCGCGATGCGTTTTTTTCGCGGAAAAAAATGCATCATGTGCACAAAACATGCGGAATTAATTCTAAATGATGGGATGCTTATTGTATGCGGGGTTTTTTGCGGTTTTATATCGTTTTTATCGGGAAAAAAATGCTAAATAACTGCAACGTGTGCACACAGCCTAACTCAAAAAACAGAACTACAGTCTCTAAAAACACACATCAAGAAACCCATCATCAGAACATTCACTGCTTTAACCCTTCAACATTTGTGAGACATTCCAGAATACTTTACAGACCAGAATATTTCAGTCCCTGCAGTCCTAAACGGTATATTGTACTATAACCAGTATGGTTGACACTGAGGTTGTGGAAGGCCATGTTATGTTGCTATTAACATGTCTCAATGATTTTGGAGGTTACAACGCAGCTACTCATATGCCCCTGCAGTAAAACTATAGTTGAAGGTATAGGGTCTCAATAAAAGGGGTATTCTTAAAATTGAAATGTATCTAGTAACCATGGGAAAAGGTATAACTTTCAATTTTGGGAATAACTCTTTTATTCCTCCTGGTTGGTTGAGACTTGTGTAGGAACAATCATCATCCTGGTATATCAGTGACTTACAAGCTTTAACACTGCTCTTCTTTCACTTTTACTCGATTTCTTCATTTCCTTGGCATGTCTCTTCAGGGCCTTTTTCTTTGCAATCAATATTGCACCAGGATCAATTCCAGTCTTGAAAAAAATACATAAAAAAACTGCACAATAAAATATTTGCTTTTAAGCTGCATTGTATAATTTAATCAATTTATAGTTAGTTATATATATCTACCTTTTTCTTTAGTGCGGAGACATAAAGATCACTGTTGGCAAAGTATAAAGATGTGTTGGCCTGGAATATCTTTATTCCTGGGTATTGTTTAATCTAGAAATATTAAAACATTAACATTTGCAAGAATTAAAAAAATAGTCCCTTTGGTCATTATTACAGAGACTATTATACAGCACAGTGTTATGGAGGCATTATTTATAGCATAAAATGCCGACATAATATGGCATCCAATGGAATATGGCACTTTTTTGTATGAAAAATGAGGCATACGGAACAGTGTAGATTTTAAAACATCCATGAATGCCATGCTATAGGTTTGCAATGTGCGGAACATGTACAGCAGATACAGTCATGGCCAAAAGTATTGACACCCCTGCAATTCTGTCAGATAATACTCATTTTCTTCCTGAAAATGATTACAAACACAAATTCTTTGTTATTATTATTATCTTCATTTAATTTGTCTTAAATGAAAAAACACAAAAAGAATTGTCCTAAAGTCAAATTGGATATAATTCCACACCAAACATAAAAAAGGGGGTGGACAAAAGTATTGGCACTGTTCGAAAAATCATGTGATGCTTCTCTAATTTGTGTAATTAACAGCACTTGTAACTTACCTGTGGCACCTAACAGGTGTTGGCAATAAATAAATCACACTTGCAGCCAGTTGACATGGATTAAAGTTGACTCAACCTCTGTCCTTTGTACTTGTGTGTACCACATTGAGCATGGAGAAAAGAAAGAAGACCAAAGAACTGTCTGAGGACTTGAGAAACCAAATTGTGAGGAAGCATAAGCAATCTCAAGGCTACAAGTCCATCTCCAAAGACCTGAATGTTCCTGTGTCTACCGTGCACAGTGTCATCAAGAAGTTTAAAGCCCATGGCACTGTGGCTAACCTCCCTAGATGTGGACGGAAAAGAAAAATTGACAAGAGATTTCAACGCAAGGTTGTGCGGATGTTGGATAAAGAACCTCGACTAACATCCAAAAAGTTCAAGCTGCCCTACAGTCCGAGGGTACAACAGTGTCAACCCGTACTATCCGTCGGCGTCTGAATGAAAAGGGACTGTATGGTAGGAGACCCAGGAAGACCCCACTTCTTACCAAGAGACATAAAAAAGTCAGGCTGGAGTTTGCCAAAACTTACCTGAAAAAGCCTAAAACGTTTTGGAAGAATGTTCACTGGTCAGATGAGACAAAAGTAGAGCTTTTTGGGCAAAGGCATCAACATAGAGTTTACAGGAGAAAAAAAAAGAGGCCATCAAAGAAAAGAACACGGTCCCTAACATGGCGGAGGTTCCCTGATGTTTTGGGGTTGCTTTGCTGCCTCTGGCACTGGACTGCTTGATTGTGTGCATGGCATTATGAAGTCTGAAGACTACCAACAAATTTTGCAGCATAATGTAGGGCCCAGTGTGAGAAAGCTGGGTCTCCCTCAGACGTCATGGGTCTTCCAGCAGGACAATGACCCAAAACACACTTCAAAAAGCACTAGAAAATGGTTTGAGAGAAAGCACTGGAGACTTCTAAGGTGGCCAGCAATGAGTCCAGACCTGAATCCCATAGAACACCTGTGGAGAGATCTAAAAATGGCAGTTTGGAGAAGGCACCTTCAAATATCAGGGACCTGGAGCAGTTTGCCAAAGAAGAATGGTCTAAAATTCCAGCAGAGCATTGTAAGAAACTCATTGATGGTTACCGGAAGCGGTTGGTCGCAGTTATTTTGGCTAAAGGTTGTGCAACCAAGTATTAGGCTGAGGGTGCCAATACTTTTGTCTGGCCCATTTTTGGAGTTTTGTGTGAAATGATCAATGTTTTGCTTTTTGCTTCTCTTTTGTGTTTTTTCATTTAAGACAAATTAAATGAAGATAATACCAAAGAATTTGTGTTTGCAATCATTTTCAGGAAGAAACTGAGTATTATCTGACAGAATTGCAGGGGTGTCAATACTTTTGGCCATGACTGTACATGGTATGGTGTCTGTACAGGGGCTAAAAATTAGACAATTTGAAATATTACGTTTATGACAGTTCTGGTTGCTCTAAGGCTGCACAAAGGATTAATATCCATACCTCCTCATATTCTTCTATATCACAATATATATCCGTATTTGGTACCTGTCCAAGAATTCTGTACTGTGAACTGAAAAGAGAAAAAGGCAGAGTCATCTGAAGTTACACGAACATCAAAGGAAAGTGAACAGTTCCCAATCCCAGAATATTCATAGATGGCAAATTCAGCAGCGCTAACAGAACCTCTGGTACACACTGGCACCCACCCATATACATGTAGACTTGATTGTCTGGTCTTAAGCTACAGTTCTGAAGTCACTATGTTACTGTAGACTTGTGAAACCATCCATTGCGCGCACTGCATGATGTGAGGATTCTCCGCTGATGGGAGCAGGCAGCCATGTGCAATATGCGTACTTCCGTCCACATTCCGACTAGACTGTTTCCGGCCTTGCGCACTACACTTCTATTGAGCGAGGCCACGCCCATCTAGTTGGAATGTGGCTAGGAGTATGCATATTGCGCACTTATGGTCACATGACTGCCTGCTCCCAGCGCCAAACAATCCTCACAGCATGCAGTGCACGCGAAGTGACAATTCACAAGTCTGCAGTCACAATCGTAGTTTAAGACTGGACAACCCCTTTAGTGTGTATAGGGCCTTTATTCTGGTATTCGATTTTCTACACTGACAATTATGGTTTCTTGTCAGTCAGAAAGGAAACCACTTGGCACCACCGTCTTCTTTCCATAAATGCCTGATGATATACACAGATATAGCACATACACATAGCTAGCTGCTGTGATGATCACTGGTGCTCGGTCATTATAATAAAAGTCACTGAAAGTCCCAAGTAGTAGAAGAGAAGATGACGGCACTTACCACATCATGGAAAAATCCCATCATATAAATAGGCTATGGAATTATATGTGAGTAGATACAAAAGATCACACAAAGGAGCGCTTGTATGAAACCCTCATGCTTGGTAAAATGTAGAAATACAAGTAAAGAAAAACTGACTGACATCTCATAGCGCTGATTTGCCTGTGTAAATGGACACTAAGCCTATATTCATACAACCAAAGAGCGAGTGAATTATACAAGCCATGTTATAGCAGAAATTTTCAGACCAAATATGGGTCTCCTGACCTACCAATGATGTGTGTGAACTTATAGGAGGAGACCTTACATGTATTTTTATTCACCTGCAACAGCGCAATGTCTTATCCTCAAACATAACGGTCAATCAAGTAATTGCAGATGATAATGTTATTTGCCATAGTATGACATCCAATAGAATATAGCATATGTTTTTAGATGAAATGGGAGGCATATGGTGGTACACTGTGGTCTCAAAAACATCCATAAATGCCATTGTGCAGCTAGGAACATGAACTGAGCTTTGAAATGTTGTAATACAATAAGTGAGCAGCTGTCTAGCTACTAATTTGTGTAATCTACTGTATTACTACACAAACAAATCCTAGTGATGAAGCTTACTCACCGATCAATAGTTTTTATTGCGTTAATATTATAAAAAGTTAATTTACTTATCTACACTTATCTGCAAGATACAATTAACGGCCACAGTGGTGACAGTCTAGGCGTCTACTGGCTCACGAGCAACTTCCTGCCATTTACCATATGTTTAGATATGTACCGTATGTTCTACTGGGAAGTAAAGACTAGTAAGGACTGGGTAATCTTTCAAATATTTTTTTTATTCTTGTGGTCAACCCTGTTACCCCACAAGGTACATTGTTTTCCTCACTTTATTGCTAAATTAATAAAAAAGAATTTTTTTTGCTGACAGAGCCATATAATGACTTGCTTTTTGGTAGAACAAACTGTAGTCTTGAATTACACCATTCATTTTATCATATTATTTAATAAAATAGGAGAAAAATTCCAAAATAAAGTGAAACAATTAAAACTAGTGATGAGCGAGTGTACTCGTTGCTCGGGTGTCCTCCGAGTATTTTTTAGTGCTCGGAGATTTAGTTTTCATCGCCCCAGCTGAATGATTTACATCTGTTAGCCAGCTTGATTACATGTGGGGATTCCCTAGCAACCAGGCAACCCCCACACGTACTATGGCTGGGTAGTAGGTGTAAATCATTCAGCTGCCGCAATGAAAACTAAATCTCCGAACACTAAATAAACGGAGGACACCCGAGCGTGCTCGGGGAAACCTGAGCAACAAGTACACTCGCTCATCACTAATTAAAACATAAATAAAGCAATTATGTTATGATAGTATTTGGTGCAGTAAATACGCCTGGCCAACATGATTTTCCAGGTCAGTACAAACATGTGCACTCAGTTTTTGGAGATGTTCAGAAACCATGAGAATTTCAAGTAGAAAGCAAATCAGAAATTTTTCCCATGTTTTGAACACAACATCTGAGAAAGCAAAAAAGAATGAACACGTGCACCGCAAAGGCAAAAGACTTGCTGTGCATTTGCCTTCTTTTAAATGGTTCAGACTTTTAACCCCTTCACGCCGCGGCCCTTTTTCGTTTTTGTTTTTCACTCCCCTCCTTCCCAGAGCCATAACTTTTATTTTTCCATCAATATGGTCATGTGAGGGCTTATTTTTTGCATGACAAGTTGTACTTTTGAACGACACCATTGGTTTTACCATCTCTTGTACTAGAAAACGGGAAAAAAAATTCCAAGTGTGGTGAAATTGCACTTGTTTTTTGTTTGCCTTTTTTGATAGTTTCACTAAATGCTAAAACTGACCTGATATTATGATTATCCAGGTCATTACGAGTTCATAGACACCTAACATGTCTAGGTTATTTTTTATCTAAGTGGTGAAAAAAAAATCAAAACTTTGCTAACAAAAAAAAAATGTGCCATTTTCCGATACCCGTAGCGTCTCCATTTTTCTTGATCTGGGGCTGGGTGAGGGCTTATTTTTTGCGTGCCGAGATGACGTTTTTAATGATAACACTTTTGTGCCGATATGTTCTTTTGATTTCCCGTTATTGGATTTTAATGCAATGTCGCGGCAACCAAAAAAACGTAATTCTGGCGTTTCAATTTTTTTTTCTCGCTACGCTGTTTAGCGATCAGGTTAATCCATTTTTTATTGATAGATCGGGCGATTCTGAATGCGGCGATACCAAATATGTGTAGGTTTGATTTTTTTTTTTATTGTTTTATTTTGGATGGGGCGAAAGGGAGGTGATTTAAACTTTTATATTTTTTTTATTTTTTTCATATTTTTAAAAACATTTTTTTTTTTTACTTTTGCCATGCTTCAATAGCCTCCATGGGAGGCTAGAAGCTGGCACCACTCGATCATCTCAGCTACATAGCAGCGATCATCAGATCGCTGCTATGTAGCTGAAATGCAGGCTTGCTATAAGCGTCGACCACAGGGTGGCACTCACAGCAGGCCGGCATCAGCAACCATCCTGATGCATCGCCGATCCCCAATCAAGTGACAGGGGTCGGTGATGGGCTCATTTCCGGCCGCGCGGCCGGAAGCGGTAGTTAAATGCCGCTGTCAGCGTTTGACAGCGGCATTTAACAGGATAATAGCAGCGGGTGAATCCCGATTTCACCCGCCGCTATTGCACGCACATGTCAGCTGTACAAAACAGCTGACATGTCACGACTCTGATGTGGGCTCACCGCCAGAGCCCACATCAAAGGGGGAGACACGACATGCGCCGTACTAGTACTAGTACGGCGCATGTCGTGAAGGGGTAAAAGCAGGTAAAAGAAATGACCTGACCATCCTTCAGGCAACTAAGGTTATGTGCTCTTGATGTCTTTAAGACGCCAGTTTACTAACCAAGGTCTTCCCAGGTGAAGTCACTTTTGCTAAATATTTTCAACTGTAAAGAGCAAAGCAAAATCAATTGTTTTAAATCGCGTCATAGTTTACAAACCGTGAAGCGGTTAAAAGAAGTAACAAAAGACTGAACATGTGCACAGCAATGTCGTTTTTACATTGATGTAATGATCTTTTTTTTTTGCTGCAGTTTTAATTCACTTTTTCAGGTGGAAAAATATGTTGTGAGGACATACCATAATATAGTTTTTGGAGGAATGTTTTTTTTTCCTGAAGCAGCTTTGAAGATTTTTTGGAAGAGTTTTTTCTTGAAGAATTCTTTGCAGCCTTCTGATGGAACAGTGCCTAGTTCGGAGAGGTTCACTTTTAAGATTTTTTTTTTTTTATAAATAAGTTTTAAATTATTTAAATTTTTTAACTAGTTCTCTTAGGGTACTTGAACCTGCAATAGCTTGACTGCTTATTCGATACACTGCAAGACTGAATTACTGTAGTGAACTTGATAAGGCTTCAAGGTTGGACTTCTTAGGAGTTCTAACATTCAGTGGGCCCACGGATGCCCTAAAACACACCGATACACACTGATGGCTTCACATGATGGGGCAATGGCTGTCATAAATGACCGCTGTCATGTTGGAGTTATTTACATTAATCCTGCATTGTTGGTTGGATTCCCTGATATTTTTACAAAGTTGCTTGCAACTTTCTTTCCCCAAAAAACATGACCACAACTTGCAGGAAACTTCATTATTCTCAATCACGGGCAACTACACGTCTCCGGAAATTCAGAAAACATCTTTCAGAAAGCAGAGTGCTTTATGAGGCTTAACTTTCGACTTGGCTGCAGGATGTTTCTCGCTGCCTGTTAAAAGGAGCTTCATTGCTGCCTAGAGCTAGTTTTTTATTTACCAAGTGTTATACCTCTCATTTTTTTGCAAAAAAAAAAAACAATAAAGATCAACAATACACAATAGTTTTACACTTTCTTGTTTTCATTTACAGCTAGCCAATTATCGTTACACTCAGAATTAACCAAATTAAAATAACTGACTACTGTTAGCAGTTTTGATTGGCAAATAAAAAACACAAGTGCGTGTACTGTTCCAAAACAAGAAATAATAGAAGGGCATATAAATCAAACCTTTGTGTGCGGTAGATGACTGTTATAATAGCAAATGCCACTGCAACAAGAAGACCATAGTCAAGACCTAGGGAAACCGAAGCCAAAAACGACACCACCCAAATTGCCTGAAAGTACAAGAATGTATTATTCACCAATGCAAATTTCCAAACTAATAGATTATATTTATATAGAAAAGTATGTCAGGTTTGACATGCAATGTGCATATTAAATAAATATTGAATGTCATAATGTATGATCATGCCAACAATATTCATACACATGCGGTCAAAATTGTTGGTACCCCTCGTTTAGTGACAGAAAAACCCACAATGGTCACAGAAATAACTTGAATCTGACGAAAGTAATAAATAAAAAAAATCTATGAAAATGAACAAATGAAAGTCAGACATTGCTTTTCAACCATGCTTCCACAGAATTTAAAAAAAAATAAAACGCATGAAATAGGCCTGGACAGAAATGATGGTACCCTTAACTTAATATTTTGTTGCACAACCTTTTGAGGCTATCACTGAAATCAAATGATTCCTGTAACGGTCAATGAGACTTCTGCACCTCTTGACAGGTATTTTGGCCCACTCTTCAAGAGCAAACTACTCATTTTTGAAGATTGCCTTTTCCAGGTTGCATGTTTCAGCTTTTTCCAAAGATGCTCAATAGGATTTAGGTCAGGACTCATAGAAGGCCTCTTCAGAATAGTCCAACGTTTTCCTCATAGCCATTCTTAGGTGTTTTTAGCTGTGTTTTGGGTCATTATCCTGTTGCAAGACTCATGACCTGCGACTGAGACCAAGCTTTCTGGGCAGCACATTTCTCTCTAGAATCCCTTGATAGTCTTGAGAGTTCATTGTACCCTGCACAGATTCTTGACACCCTGTGCTAGATGCAGCAAAGCAGCCCCAGAACAAAACAGAGCCTCCTTCATGTTTCACAGTAAGGACAGTGTTCTTTTCTTGATCTGCTTCATTTTTTCGTCTGTGAACATAGAGCTGATGTGCCTTGCCAAAAAGTTAAATTTTTGTCTCATCTGTTCATAGGACATTCTCCCAGAAGTATAAAAACTTAATTCCAGCTCACCCAGTTCTTCTATGCTCATCCACCTGAGGCTCAGACACCGGCCTCGCCCTGGCCTCACATCAAGGAAAATAGAAAAAATTGGAGTCCGGCTCAACAGGACTGGATTTTACTTTTCTTTTATTTTCAAAAGTGTGAAAGTCTCGCTGTGTGTTAGACCGAACGTGCCCGAAAACGCAGTAGACCGCGTTCGAGGGTGCGTCAGAAAGTAACGCATCATCGCTAACGCATGCAGATTTTGACATGCGTTAGGATGCGTTACGATAATGGAAGTCTATGGGCGCGTTAACGGATCCGTTACATAGCGTTAATGCCTGGATGTTTGGGCCCCCCATTTAAAGTGAATAGGGTCTGGGTTCGGGTACTGTTCTGGTACCGGAACTTTTTATTTCAATGTTCAGCCAAACCCGAACATCCAGGTGTCCGCCCATCCCTAATAATAATCCAAAACATAAAGCTAAAGAATGGCAAAGAGCAATTCATTGGACTCGTCTGAAGTGGCCTCCACTGAGGCCTGATCTAAATCTTATTGGACATCTGTGGAAGGGGCTGAAACATACAGTCTGGAGAAGGCACCCTTCACACCTGATACAGATTGAGCAATTTGCTCAAGAGGAGCAGGTCAAAACGGTGGACAGGTGCAAATGTCTCACTGAAAGTTACAGAAATTGTTAGTTTGCAGAGATTGCCTCAAAAAGTTGAGCAACAAAAGCAAAATTAAAGGGAACTGGTCAGGTTCCCCATGCCCTCCAAACCAGTGTAATCGCGTCCACATTTCGGCAGAGTTAATGCATCTCTGTAAAGGGGTGTATACTTCCCGGCTTCAGGGGTACACTGCGCATGATCAGAAGTGGAGAAGAGAGGCTCATGGTCATGCATAGTGCACCTCTGAGGACGAGAAGCGTACACCAGGCTACAGAGGTGCAGTGACACTACCAAAATGAACCATGCGAGATTTGCAGGAGCTGGCAATGACGTATACACAGGAGCAATAACTTGGAAAGAAGGCCGACTAGTCTGTAGAAACTAATGCTGTATCGATTAGTCAAAGCCCTAATTATCATTCAAAAAGTAGAGGCTAAAACTACTTTCCTTAAACATAGATTTCAGTGAATGGCGTTATACAGGGGTGGATAGGTAGGGAATTTAGTCATACATAAGTTAATACAGCTGGGTCGGCGTGCATGTGGAACCTGACATGTTCCCTTTAAGCTAAGAGTGCCATTTTATTTCCAAGCAATTTGCATTAATTATTTTAAATGTTTCTGTTGAACCAAAATTCTAAAGCAATGTGTGGTTTTCATTAGTTGATATACAGTAAGTTTAATTTGAAAACAACCATTGACAGTTTCAAGTTATTTCAGTGATCATTGTAGGTTTTTTTACTTTAATAGAAGGGAACCAACAATTTGGTCAATGAGTGTCATTATGTCATATTGTTATTATTGAAAATGCTATTGCTCACATAAAACCTGGAAAATGATTTAAATAGATCTGGTCTCCCATACCCAGCCACCTCCTCATTCACACCTGATTGCCCTTAACTGGGGATATATTCACATGCAGGAGTCTGCTACAGACTCAGTCTGCTGCAATTCATCTTTTAACTTCCATCTTTTAAATTACATCTTTTTAATTATGATTCTGAATTAGACTGAATTGGACTGGAATTGACTGGAAGGTAACAGAACACCGACCACTACAATGTTTCGGTTTCTTTTCTCTTTCACCCCCATACTACTTTCCTTCTTACAATCTCCTGCAATCCCTCCACCTAGTAAGCAAATAGTCATTTCTCCCTCCATCCTCGCCAGCCATCTCACCTTCTCCTCAGAACTGTTCCTCCACATACAATCCTTTTTCTCTAGACACACACGGCCGCATCATGTCCTATCCTGCTCCCGCCTTCTAATGCTCTGTCTGCTACTCCTCATTGCTGGTGACATATCCCCAAATCCCGGCCCTCCCCAATTCATCCCCACACTCGTTTCTAACACCCTGCCACGATCCTCCGCATGTTTTCCCAACCACGACAACCTCATACCCATTCATCCAGCCCCCACTCCCCCTACCTGGAGCACTATGGAACGCACGCTCCATCTGCAACAAACTGCCATTTATCCATGACCTCTTCATCACCAACAAACTCTCCTTCCTCGGCCTCACCGAAACCTGGCTCACCCCCTCTGACTCGGCCTCTCCAGCTGCGCTCTCCTATGGCGGATTCCAACTCTCTCACACCCCTCGCCCCAGCAACAAACGCGGTGGAGGAGTTGGCCTGCTCCTGTCCGACACCTGCTCCTTCACTCCAATGCCGCTACCACCCTCCGCTTCTCTTCCCTCGTTTGAGGTGCACTCTGTCCGCATCTATTCCCCCTCCAACCTCCAGCTGGCTGTCATCTACCGCCCCCCAGAACTAGCCATCTCCACCTTTCTCGACCACTTCACCACCTGGCTACTTCATTTCCTCTCTGTTGACATCCCCACTATCATCATGGGTGATTTCAATGTCCCCATTGACACTTTCACCTCAGCTGCCTCTAAACTTTTATCACTGACTGCCTCCTTCGGCCTCACTCAATGGTCCTCTGAGGCCACTCACAAAGATGGCCACACGCTGGACCTCATCTTCACCCGCCTCTGCTCCCTTACTAATCTCATTAACACACCTCTCCCCCTGTCTGACCACAACCTACTGACATTCTCGTCCCTCTCCTCTCCTAGTGTGCAACCCCCACTCCACAAACTCACTCACCCTCGCAGAAATCTCAAACATCTCAATTTACAATTACTCTCTGAGTCCCTTCTCCCTCTCACAGACATAGCTTCCCTTCATGACACAGATGCTGCTGCCACTTTTTATAACACCACAATAACAGCAACACTCGATTCGGCCGCCCCACTCATGCATAGTAAAACTCGTACAATTAACAGGCAGCCCTGTGTTGTGATTCTGTGGCAGAGCTCCCTCCTGTGGTCACAAGTGGTACTTCGGCTGATTCTCTCTGTGAGCTTCTGTTGGTGGAGGGAAGTGGTACTGCGGCTTCTGAGTTTCCTCACTCAGGTGATCTGGTGAGGTCGTTAGGTGCTTCTCTACTTAACTCCACCTAATGCTTTGATCCTGGCTTCCTGTCAATGTTCCAGTGTTGGACTTGCTTTTCCCTGGATCATTCCTGTGGCCTGCTGCTCTGCATAGCTAAGTTCTTCTTTGCTATTTGTTTGCTATTTTTTCTGTCCAGCTTGTCTAATTTTTTGCTGGAAGCTCTGGGACGCAAAGGGTGTACCTCCGTGCCGTTAGTTCGGTACGGAGGGTCTTTTTGCCCCCTTTGCGTGGTTTTCTTTAGGGTTTTGTGTAGACCGCAAAGTTACCTTTTCTGTCCTCGCTCTGTTAAGAAAGTCGGGCCTCACTTTGCTGAATCTATTTCATCTCTACGTTTGTCTTTTCATCTTAACTCACAGTCATTATATGTGGGGGGCTGCCTTTTCCTTTGGGGTATTTCTCTCAGGCAAGGTAGGCTTATTTTCTATCTTCAGGCTAGTTAGTTTCTCAGGCTGTGCCGAGTTGCATAGGCAGAGTTAGGCGCAATCCACGGCTGCCTCTAGTGTTGTTTGGAGAGGATTAGGGATTGCGGTCTGCAGAGTTCCCACGTCTCAGAGCTCGTTCTATGATTTTGGGTTATTGTCAGATCACTGTATGTGCTCTGACCGCTATGTCCATTTTGGTACTGAATTGCCTTTCATAACAGCCCTGGCTGACCAGCCTGACCAAAGAATTGAGACGGGCTTCCAGGATTGCTGAGCGGAGATGGAAGCGATCCCACTCTGCCGACCACTTCACTGCATACAAGCAGTCCCTCGCCAGCTTCAAGTCTGCGCTCACTGCTGCAAAACAAACTTACTTCTCATCTCTCACATCCTCCCTGTCCCACAACCCTAAACAGCTTTTCAACACTTTCAATTCTCTACTCCGTCCCCCCGCACCTCCTCCCTCCCCCCTCATTTCTGCTGATGACTTCGCCTCTTTCTTTAAACAGAAGATCGATACGATCAGAGAAAGCTTTGGCCCACAGCGCCCACTGCCCCTCTTAGCTCCTCAACCCTGCTCCTCAAAAACCAGCTTCTCCACCATGACAGAAGATCAGCTCTCCACCCTCCTGTCAAGATCACACCTCACCACCTGCACGCTTGACCTGCTCCCATCCCACCTCATCCCTAACCTTTCCACGGTCTTCATCCCAACCCTAACGCACCTCTTCAACCTCTCACTCACAACAGGTGTCTTTCCCTCATCCTTCAAGCATGCCAAGATCACACCCATCCTCAAAAAGCCCTCCCTCGACCCATCCTCTGTGTCTAGCTATCGCCCAATATCTCTTCTCCCTTATGCCTCCAAATTGCTGGAGCAACACGTCCATCTTGAACTGTCCTCCCACTTCTCCTCCTGCTCCCTCTTTGATCGGTTACAATCAGGCTTCCGTTCCCATCACTCAACTGAAACTGCCCTAACTAAAGTCACCAATGACCTACTAACTGCCAGGAGCAAGCGACACTACTCTGTCCTCCTTCTCCTGGACCTGTCTTCTGCCTTTGACACTGTAGACCACTCCCTTTTGCTACAAATCCTCTCATCTCTTGGCATCACAGACTTGGCCCTTTCCTGGATCTCGTCATATCTGACAGACTGAACATTCAGTGTCTCCCTCCCCCACACCACCTCCTCACTTCGCCCCTTGTCAGTCGGTGTTCCTCAAGGCTCTGTTCTAGGACCCCTACTCTTCTCCATCTACACTTTCGGCCTGGGACAGCTCATAGAATCCCACGGTTTGCAGTACCATCTCTACGCTGATGACATGCAGATCTACCTCTCCGGACCTAACCTCTCCTCCTTGCTTACCAAAATCCCGCACTGTCTGTCTGCCATTTCAGCCTTCTTTTCTGCTCGCTTTCTACAACTGAACATGGACAAAACAGAATTCATCATCTTTCCCCCATCTCACTCTACCCCTCCACCAGACCTATCCATCAATGTCAATGGCTGCTCACTATCCCCAGTCCCACACGCCAGGTGCCTAGGGGTGATCCTCGACTCTGCCCTCTCTTTCAAGCCACATATCCAAGCACTTGCCTCCTCCTGTCGTCTCAAACTCAAAAATATTTCCCGGATCCGTGCTTTCCTTGACCGCAACACTGCAAAAACGCTAGTACATGCCCTTATCATCTCCCGCCTCGACTACTGCAACCTCCTACTCTCTGGACTCCCCTCTAGCACTCTGGCACCACTCCAATCCATCCTACACTCTGCTGCCCGACTAATCCACCTGTCCCCCGCTATTCCCCAGCCTCTCCCCTGTGTCAAGCCCTTCACTGGCTTCCTATCGCCCAGAGACTCCAGTTCAAAACCCTCACACTGACATACAAAGCCATCCACAACCTGTCTCCTCCATACATCTGTGACATGGTCTCCCGGTACCTACCTACACGCAAGCTCCGATCCTCCCAAGACCTCCTTCTCTACTCCCCTCTCATCTCTTCTTCCCATAACCGCATCCAAGACTTCTCCCGTGCTTCCCCCATACTCTGGAACTCTCTACCCCAACACATCAGACTCGCGCCTACCATAGAAACCTTCAAAAAGAACCTGAAGACTCACCTCTTCCGACAAGCCTACAGCCTGCAGTGATCCTCAACCTACTGAACAGCCGCACAGCCAGCTCTTCCCTCTCCTAGTGTATCCTCACCCATCCCCTGCAGACTGTGAGCCCTCGCGGGCAGGGTCCTCCCTCCTTTGTACTCGTCTGCCTTGTTATCTGCTCATGTTTAATGTATTTGTCTATATTTGCTCCGTATTCACATGTAAAGCGTCATGGAATAAATGGCGCTATAAAAATGTAATAATAATAATAATAATAAAATAGTTGATGCGATTAAATTATTTGTACAGTATCATTGGAAAGGGGTGTACAATACTTTATGATTTAATATATGAAAAAAATAGTATCACTTGTGAGATCTGAAGATCAAATATGCCTACACATCATACTATCTGTCAGTGAGCACAGTGCATGGTGTTCGATGTAACAAACGTTAACGATTGCTAATCAGCTATTTCACACACAATCCTGATCCTTGTTATATATAAACACTTGTCTGACATTTGTAAATTTTTAGTTATGATCTCAGTTTAAATGATTATCTGCTCGTTTAAATGAACCATCACAGCATTTTACAACCTCTAATGCTTAAAAAGAACCTGTCAACATGAAAATGCAGTCCAATCTGCAGGCACCATATTATAGAGCAGGGAAAACAGAGTAGATTGATAAATAGTTATGTGAGAAAAGATTTGCTATAACCTGTGTTTTAACCATTTAAACATCTGCTCTTTATTTGATTTTCAGTCCAGTGGGCGGTCCGATCAGTGACTGACAGCATTCTTTGTATAAGAGTGCATACAGAGATGGCTGTCAGTCACTGATCAGACTGCTGAAAGTCACAGAAAAAGCAGCAAATTAAATGAATAAAACAAAGGCTATGCCTAATCTTTTGTCAGAAAACCATGGGCGGACTCACACACAGTATGTATGTACATGTACCTGTGCACAGTGTTCATATGCACCTGTGGGACACACAAGGATAATCACAGTACACTATATATACTATATATATATATATATATATATATATATATATATATATATATATATACATACACATATACATATACACACACACAGTACAGACCGAAAGTTTGGACACATCCCATTTAAAGATTTCTCTATTTTCATGACTGAAAATTGTTAATTTACACTGAAGGCTTCAAAACTATGAATTAACACATGTGGAAATATATACTTAACAAAAAAGCGTGAAACAACTGAAAATATGTCTTATATTCTAGGTTCTTCAAAGTAGCCACCTTTTGCTTTGATGATGGCTTTGCACACTTTTGGCATTCTCTTGATGAGCTTCAAGAGGTAGTCACCGGAAATGGTCTTCCAACAATCTTGAAGGAGTTCCCAGAGATGCTTAGCACTTGTTGGCCCTTTTGTCTTCACTCTGCGGTCCAGCTCACCCCAACCATCTCGATTGGGTTCAGGTCTGGTGACTGGAGGCCATGTCATCTGGCGTAGCACCCCATCACTCTCCTTCTTGGTCAAATAGCCCTTACACAGCGGACCGGACCGCCCTCCAGGTGAGTATAATAAAACTTATTTTTCTTATCTTGCAGGTCGGATCGGGGGGCTTATATACAGCATTATAGAATTCTGTAGATACAGTTGTGGCCAAAAGTATTGATACCCCTGCAATTCTGTCAGATCATACTCAGTTTCTTCCTGAAAATTATTGCAATCAAGTTCTTTGGTATTATTATCTTCATTTAATTTGTCTTAAATGAAAAAAACACAAAAGAGAATGAAGCAAAACATTGATCATTTCACACAAAACTCCAAAAATGGGCCAGACAAAAGTATTGGCACCCTCAGCCTAATACTTGGTTGCACAACCTTTAGCCAAAATAACTGCGAACAACCGCTTCCGGTAACCATCAATGAGTTTCTTACAATGCTCTGCTGGAATTTTAGACCATTCTTCTTTGGCAAACTGCTCAAGGTCCCTGATATTTGAAGGGTGCCTTCTCCAAACTGATATTTTTAGATCTCTCCACTGGTGTTCTATGGGATTCAGGTCTGGACTTATTGCTGGCCACCTTAGAAGTCTCCAGTGCTTTCTCTCAAACCATTTTCTAGTGCTTTTTGAAGTGTGTTTTGGGTCATTGTCCTGCTGGAAGACCCATGACCTCTGAGGGAGACCCAGCTTTCTCACACTGGGCCCTACATTAGGCTGCAAAATTTGTTGGTAGTCTTCAGACTTCATTATGCCATGCACATGGTCAAGCAGTCCAGTGCCAGAGGCAGCAAAGCAACCCCAAAACATCAGGGAACCTCCGCCATGTTTTACTGTAGGGACCATGTTCTTTTCTTTGAATGCCTCTTTTTTTCTCCTGTAAACTCTATGTTGATGTCTTTGCCCAAAAAGCTCTACTTTTGTCTCATCTGACCAGAGAACATTCTTCCAAAACGTTTTAGGCTTTTTCAGGTAAGTTTTGGCAATCTCCAGCCTGACTTTTTTATGTCTTGGGGTAAGAAGTGGGGTCTTCCTGGGTCTCCTACCATACAGTCCCTTTTCATTCAGACGCCGACGGATAGTACGGGATGACACTGTTGAACCCTCGGACTGCAGGGCAGCTTGAACTTGTTAGGTCACAGCAACAAGTGACAGCAAAAAGTACAGCCAAGAAGCAACGAAGAGTGGTGGTGGTGGGAGACTCACTACTGAGAGGCACAGAAGCAGCCATCTGCAGACCGGACATAACCGCAAGAGAAGTATGCTGCCTTCCAGGTGCGATGATCAAGGATGTGACCGATAGGATACCAAAGTTCTTCAGCTCCAAGGACGTCCACCCATTTCTTCTGATACATGTTGGCACCAATGACACGGCAAGGAAGGACCTACCGACAATCTGCAAGGACTTTGAAGAGTTGTGGAAAAAAGTAAAGGAACTGGATGCGCAGGTAGTTTTTTCTTCTATCCTTCCAGTAGACGGGCATGGCACCAGGAGATGGAACAGGATCCTTGATGCGAACAACTGGCTAAGACTGGCAGACAACAAGGATTCGGATTCCTGGACCACGGTGTGAATTACTTGTACGATGGACTCCTCGCCAGAGACGGACTACACCTCAACAAACCTGGGAAACACACATTCGCCAGAAGACTCGCTACACTCATCAAGAGGGCGTTAAACTAGAAGAAGAGGAGACGGAAAGAAAAACATTAGACTCGAACAAAGAAGACCCAGGAAAACATACTCAGAAGGGAGGTAAGAACATTTCTAAAACAATCCACAGCGAGTAGATTGGAACAAAACAAAATCCTCTAAACTGCATGCTCGCAAACGCCAGAAGCCTGACAAACAAGATGGAAGAACTAGAAGCAGAAATATCTACAGGTAACTTTGACATAGTGGGAATAACCGAGTCATAGTCAGATGAAAGCTATGACTGGGCAGTTAACTTACAGGGTTACAGTCTGTTTAGAAAGGATCGTAAAAATCGGAGAGGAGGAGGGGTTTGTTTCTATGTAAAGTCTTGTCTAAAGTCCACTTTAAGGGAGGATATTAGCGAAGGGAATGAGGATGTCGAGTCCATATGGGTTGAAATTCATGGAGGGAAAAATGGTAACAAAATTCTCATTGGGGTCTGTTACAAACCCCCAAATATAACAGAAATCATGGAAAGTCTACTTCTAAAGCAGATAGATGAAGCTGCAACCCATAATGAGGTCCTGGTTATCGGGGACTTTAACTACCCGGATATTAACTGGGAAACAGAAACCTGTGAAACCCATAAAGGCAACAGGTTTCTGCTAATAACCAAGAAAAATTATCTTTCACAATTGGTGCAGAATCCAACCAGAGGAGCAGCACTTTTAGACCTAATACTATCTAATAGACCTGACAGAATAACAAATCTGCAGGTGGTCGGGCATCTAGGAAATTGTTGTGAATTCTGTGGCTGAGTTCACTTCTGTGGTCACAAGTGGTATTGCAGTCTCTGGGCTTCCTCCCTCAGGTGTTTTGGTGAGCTCGTTGGCTGCCTTGCTATTTAGCTCCACCTGAGTCTGTCTTCCTTGCTCCTTGTCAATGTTCCAGTGTTGGATCTGAGCTACTGCATCTTTCCTTGGGCCTGCTGCTCTGCTAGATAAGTGCTTCTAGTTTGTTTTCTGTTTTTTCTGTCCAGCTTGCTATTAACTTTTGCTGGAAGCTCTGAGAAGCAAAGGGGTGCACCGCCGTGCTGTTAGTTCGGCACGGTGGGTCTTTTTGCCCCTTTGCGTGGTTTTCGTTTTAGGGTTTTTTGTAGACTGCATAGTTCTCTTTGCTATCCTCGCTCTGTCTAGAATATCGGGCCTCACTTTGCTGAATCTATTTCATTCCTACGTTTGTCTTTTCATCTTGCTAACAGTCATTATATGTGGGGGGCTGCCTATTCATTTGGGGTATTTCTCTGAGGTAAGTCAGGCTTGTATTTCTATCTTCAGGCTAGTCAGCTCCTCAGGCAGTGCCGAGTTGCATAGGTAGTTTTAGGCGCAATCCACTGCTGCTTATAGTTGTGTGAGGATAGATCAGGTACTGCAGTCTACAGAGATTCCACGTCTCAGAGCTTGTCCTATTGTTTTTGGTTATTGCCAGATCTCTGTATGTGCGCTGATTACTGCACGCTGTGTTGCCTGATTGCCAGCCATAACAGTACAAGGAGCCCCACCAATGATTCCCAATAGAGGGAAAAAAGAAATCCTGACATCATTTTTTTTTCTTAGCTCTGTCTTCAGTCTTTTTTTCCCCCTAGACATTAGAGTGCTTCAGGACACAGCTGTGGACATGGATATTCAGGCTCTGTGCTCCTCAATGGATAATCTCGTTGTAAATGTACAAAAGATTCAAGATACTATTGATCAGAAATCGATGCTAGAACCAAGAATTCCGATTCCTGATTTGTTTTTTGGTGACAGAACTAAGTTCCTGAGCTTCAGAAATAATTGTAAGCTATTTTTGGCCTTGAAACCTCATTCTTCTGGTAATCCTATTCAACAGGTTTTGATTATTATTTCTTTTTTGCGCGGCGACCCACAGGACTGGGCGTTTTCTCTTGCGCCAGGAGACCCTGCATTGAGTAGTGTCGATGCGTTTTTCCTGGCGCTCGGATTGCTTTACGATGAGCCTAATTCAGTGGATCAGGCTGAGAAAAATCTGCTGGCTTTATGCCAGGGTCAGGATGATATAGAAGTATATTGTCAGAAATTTAGAAAGTGGTCAGTACTCACTCTGTGGAATGAATCTGCACTAGCGGCTTTGTTCAGAAAGGGTCTCTCTGAAGCTCTTAAGGATGTAATGGTGGGATTTCCTATGCCTGCTGGTTTGAATGAGTCCATGTCCTTGGCCATTCAGATCGGTCGTCGCTTGCGCGAGCGTAAATCTGTGCACCATCTGGCGGTATTGTCTGAGAGTAAACCTGAGCCTATGCAGTGCGACAGGACTATGACTAAAGTAGAACGGCAAGAACACAGACGTCTGAACAGACTGTGTTTCTATTGTGGTGATTCTACTCATGCTATTTCTAATTGTCCTAAACGCACTAGGCGGTTCGATAGCTCTGCCGTTATTGGTACTGTACAGTCCAAATTCCTTTTGTCCATTACCTTAATGTGCTCTTTGTCATCGTATTCTGTCATGGCGTTTGTGGATTCAGGCGCTGCCCTGAATCTGATGGATTTGGATTATGCTAAACGTTGTGGATTTTTCTTGGAGCCTTTGCGGTGTCCTATTCCGTTGAGAGGAATTGATGCTACACCTTTGGCCAAGAATAAGCCTCAGTACTGGGCCCAGCTGACCATGTGCATGGCTCCTGCACATCAGGAAGTTATTCGCTTTCTGGTACTGCATAATTTGCATGATGTGGTCGTGTTGGGGTTGCCATGGCTACAAACCCATAATCCAGTATTGGATTGGAACTCTATGTCGGTAACCAGCTGGGGTTGTCAGGGAGTACATGGTGATGTTCCATTTTTGTCTATTTCGTCATCCATTCCTTCTGACATCCCAGAGTTCTTGTCGGACTTTCAGGATGTATTTGAAGAGTCCAAGTCTGATGCCCTACCTCCGCATAGGAATTGTGATTGTGCTATCGATTTGATTCCTGGTAGTAAATTTCCTAAGGGTCGTTTATTTAATTTGTCCGTACCTGAACACACCGCTATGCGCAGTTATGTGAAGGAGTCCCTGGAGAAGGGACATATTCGCCCATCGTCGTCACCATTGGGAGCAGGGTTCTTTTTTGTAGCCAAGAAGGATGGTTCGCTAAGACCGTGTATTGATTACCGCCTTCTTAATAAGATCACTGTTAAGTTTCAGTATCCCTTGCCATTGATTTCTGACTTGTTTGCTCGGATTAAGGGGGCTAGTTGGTTCACCAAGATAGATCTTCGTGGTGCGTATAATCTGGTGAGAATCAGGCAGGGAGATGAATGGAAAACGGCATTTAATACGCCCGAGGGTCATTTTGAGTATCTGGTGATGCCGTTCGGACTTGCCAATGCTCCATCTGTTTTTCAGTCTTTTATGCATGACATTTTCCGTGAGTATCTGGATAAATTCTTGATTGTTTACTTGGATGACATTTTGATCTTCTCAGATGATTGGGAGTCTCATGTGAAGCAAGTCAGAATGGTTTTCCAGGTACTGCGTGCTAATTCCTTGTTCGTGAAGGGATCAAAGTGTCTCTTCGGTGTGCAGAAAGTTTCATTTTTGGGATTCATCTTTTCCCCTTCTACTATCGAGATGGATCCGGTTAAGGTTCAGGCCATCCAGGATTGGACTCAGCCGACATCTCTAAAAAGTCTGCAGAAATTCCTGGGCTTTGCTAATTTTTATCGTCGCTTCATCTGTAATTTTTCTAGCATTGCCAGACCATTGACCGATTTGACCAAGAAGGGTGCTGATTTGGTTAATTGGTCTTCTGCTGCCGTGGAAGCTTTTCAGGAGTTGAAGCGTCGTTTTTGCTGTGCCCCTGTGTTGTGTCAACCTGATGTTTCTCTTCCGTTCCAGGTCGAGGTTGATGCTTCTGAGATTGGTGCAGGGGCGGTTTTGTCACAGAGAGGTTCTGGTTGCTCAGTGTTCAAACCATGTGCTTTCTTTTCCAGGAAATTTTCTGCTGCTGAGCGTAATTATGATGTGGGCAACCGAGAGTTGCTGGCCATGAAGTGGGCATTCGAGGAGTGGCGTCATTGGCTTGAGGGTGCTAAGCATCGCGTGGTGGTTTTGACTGATCATAAGAACCTTACTTATCTTGAGTCTGCCAAGCGCTTGAATCCTAGACAGGCCCGTTGGTCATTATTTTTTGCTCGTTTTGATTTTGTGATTTCATACCTTCCGGGCTCTAAAAATGTGAAGGCGGATGCTCTGTCTAGGAGTTTTGTGCCCGACTCTCCGGGGTTATCTGAGCCGGCGAGTATCCTCAAGGAAGGAGTCATTGTGTCTGCCATCTCCCCTGATTTGCGGAGAGTGTTGCAGAAATTTCAGGCTAATAAACCTGATTGTTGTCCGGCCGAGAAACTGTTCGTCCCTGATAGGTGGACTTGTAAAGTTATCTCTGAACTTCATTGTTCGGTGCTGGCCGGTCATCCAGGAATCTTTGGTACCAGGGAGTTGGTTGCTAGATCCTTCTGGTGGCCATCTCTGTCACGGGATGTGCGTGCTTTTGTGCAGTCCTGTGGAATTTGTGCTAGGGCTAAGCCCTGCTGTTCACGTGCCAGTGGGTTGCTTTTGCCCTTGCCGGTCCCGAAGAGGCCTTGGACACATATTTCGATGGATTTCATTTCTGACCTTCCCGTTTCTCAAAAAATGTCGGTCATTTGGGTGGTCTGTGATCGCTTTTCTAAAATGGTCCATCTGGTGCCCTTGGTTAAATTGCCTTCCTCCTCTGATTTGGTGCCTTTGTTCTTCCAGCATGTGGTTCGTTTACATGGCATTCCTGAGAATATTGTTTCTGACAGAGGTTCCCAGTTTGTCTCGAGGTTCTGGCGAGCCTTTTGTGGTAGGATGGGCATTGACCTATCTTTCTCCTCGGCCTTCCATCCTCAGACTAATGGCCAGACCGAACGAACCAATCAGACCTTGGAAACATATCTGAGATGTTTTGTTTCCGCTGACCAGGATGATTGGGTGTCATTTTTGCCGTTGGCTGAGTTCGCCCTTAATAATCGGGCCAGCTCGGCTACCTTGGTCTCTCCATTTTTCTGCAATTCTGGGTTCCATCCTCGTTTCTCTTCAGGACAGGTTGAGTCTTCGGACTGTCCTGGTGTGGATTCTGTGGTGGACAGGTTGCAGCAGATCTGGACTCAGGTGGTGGACAATTTGACCTTGTCCCAGGAGAAGGCTCAGCTTTTCGCTAATCGCAGACGCCGTGTGGGACCCCGACTTCGTGTTGGGGATCTGGTTTGGTTATCTTCTCGTCATATTCCTATGAAGGTTTCCTCTCCTAAATTTAAACCTCGTTTTATTGGTCCGTATAGGATTTCTGAGATTCTCAATCCGGTGTCTTTTCGTCTGACCCTCCCAGACTCCTTTTCCATACATAATGTATTCCATAGGTCGTTGTTGAGGAGATACGTGGCACCTATGGTTCCATCTGTGGAGCCTCCTGCCCCTGTTTTGGTGGAGGGGGAATTGGAGTATATTGTGGAGAAGATTTTGGATTCTCGTGTCTCTAGACGGAAACTCCAGTATCTGGTCAAATGGAAGGGTTATGCTCAGGAAGATAATTCCTGGGTTTTTGCCTCTGATGTCCATGCCCCAGATCTTGTTCGTGCCTTTCATGTGGCTCATCCTGGTCGGCCTGGGGGTTCTGGTGAGGGTTCGGTGACCCCTCCTCAAGGGGGGGGGTACTGTTGTGAATTCTGTGGCTGAGTTCACTTCTGTGGTCACAAGTGGTATTGCAGTCTCTGGGCTTCCTCCCTCAGGTGTTTTGGTGAGCTCGTTGGCTGCCTTGCTATTTAGCTCCACCTGAGTCTGTCTTCCTTGCTCCTTGTCAATGTTCCAGTGTTGGATCTGAGCTACTGCATCTTTCCTTGGGCCTGCTGCTCTGCTAGATAAGTGCTTCTAGTTTGTTTTCTGTTTTTTCTGTCCAGCTTGCTATTAACTTTTGCTGGAAGCTCTGAGAAGCAAAGGGGTGCACCGCCGTGCTGTTAGTTCGGCACGGTGGGTCTTTTTGCCCCTTTGCGTGGTTTTCGTTTTAGGGTTTTTTGTAGACTGCATAGTTCTCTTTGCTATCCTCGCTCTGTCTAGAATATCGGGCCTCACTTTGCTGAATCTATTTCATTCCTACGTTTGTCTTTTCATCTTGCTAACAGTCATTATATGTGGGGGGCTGCCTATTCATTTGGGGTATTTCTCTGAGGTAAGTCAGGCTTGTATTTCTATCTTCAGGCTAGTGAGCTCCTCAGGCAGTGCCGAGTTGCATAGGTAGTTTTAGGCGCAATCCACTGCTGCTTATAGTTGTGTGAGGATAGATCAGGTACTGCAGTCTACAGAGATTCCACGTCTCAGAGCTTGTCCTATTGTTTTTGGTTATTGCCAGATCTCTGTATGTGCGCTGATTACTGCACGCTGTGTTGCCTGATTGCCAGCCATAACAGGAAATAGCGACCACAATATTGTACAGTTTCACCTGTCTTTCACTAGGGGGACTTGTCAGGGAGTCACAAAAACACTGAACTTTAGGAAGGCAAAGTTTGACCAGCTTAGAGATGCCCTTAATCTGGTAGACTGGGACAATATCCTCAGAAATAAGAATACAGATAATAAATGGAAAATGTTTAAGAACATCCTAAATAGGCACTGTAAGCGGTTTATACCTTGTGGGAATAAAAGGACTAGAAATAGGAAAAACCCAATGTGGCTAAACAAAGAAGTAAGACAGGCAATTAACAGTAAAAAGAAAGCATTTGAACTACTAAAGCAGGATGGCACAATTGAATCTCTAAAAAACTATAGGGAGAAAAATACTTTATCTAAAAAACTAATTAAAGATGCCAAAAAGGAAACAGAGAAGCACATTGCTAAGGAGAGTAAAACTAATCCCAAACTGTTCTTCAACTATATCAATAGTAAAAGAATAAAAACTGAAAATGTAGGCCCCTTAAAAAATAGTGAGGAAAGAATGGTTGTAGATGACGAGGAAAAAGCTAACATATTAAACACCTTCTTCTCCACGGTATTCACGGTGGAAAATGAAATGCTAGGTGAAATCCCAAGAAACAATGAAAACCCTATATTAAGGGTCACCAATCTAACCCAAGAAGAGGTGCGAAACCGGCTAAATAAGATTAAAATAGATAAATCTCCGGGTCCGGATGGCATACACCCACGAGTACTAAGAGAACTAAGTAATGTAATAGATAAACCATTATTTCTTATTTTTAGGGACTCTATAGCGACAAGGTCTGTTCCGCAGGACTGGCGCATAGCAAATGTGGTGCCAATATTCAAAAAGGGCTCTAAAAGTGAACCTGGAAATTATAGGCCAGTAAGTCTAACCTCTATTGTTGGTAAAATATTTGAAGGGTTTCTGAGGGATGTTATTCTGGATTATCTCAATGAGAATAACTGTTTAACTCCATATCAGCATGGGTTTATGAGAAATCGCTCCTGTCAAACCAATCTAATCAGTTTTTATGAAGAGGTAAGCTATAGGCTGGACCATAGTGAGTCATTGGACGTGGTATATCTCGATTTTTCCAAAGCGTTTGATACCGTACCGCACAAGAGGTTGATACACAAAATGAGAATGCTTGGTCTGGGGGAAAATGTGTGTAAATGGGTTAGTAACTGGCTTAGTGATAGAAAGCAGAGGGTGGTTATAAATGGTATAGTCTCTAACTGGGTCGCTGTGACCAGTGGGGTACCGCAGGGTCATTAATGATCTGGTAAAAGGTTTACACAGTAAAATATCGATATTTGCATATGATACAAAACTATGTAAAGCAGTTAATACAAGAGAAGATAGTATTCTGCTACAGATGGATCTGGATAAGTTGGAAACTTGGGCTGAAAGGTGGCAGATGAGGTTTAACAATGATAAATGTATGGTTATACACATGGGAAGAAGGAATCAATATCACCATTACACACTGAACGGGAAACCACTGGGTAAATCTGACAGGGAGAAGGACTTGGGGATCCTAGTTAATGATAAACTTACCTGGAGCAGCCAGTGCCAGGCAGCAGCTGCCAAGGCAAACAGGATCATGGGGTGCATTAAAAGAGGTCTGGATACACATGATGAGAGCATTATACTGCCTCTATAAAAATCCCTAGTTAGACCGCACATGGAGTACTGAGTCCAGTTTTGGGCACCGGTGCTCAGGAAGGATATAATGGAACTAGAGAGAGTACAAAGGAGGGCAACAAAATTAATAAAGGGGATGGGAGAACTACAATACCCAGATAGATATCTGCACAAAAGCTGTTCTACCCTGTATGCACACATGGATTTTTCCTCTCTGAACCCTGTTCACACAGGTTATATACAGATGATCAGGTTTTTAAATACATCAGATAGGGATTGCATACATTAGTTAGGACTGCTCTGATAAGGGTATACCGTGAAGATTGGTAGAGCAGCTTAGTATACATTTTTTGCAAAAAACGTATCAACCAAATACCCTGTTTTTTACATCTTTTACTAGCACTTGCGGATCACTGCAACATTTTTTCAAACTGAGTGTTTTTGGTTTTACTATTCTCTTTTGTGTCTTCAGGTTTCTTGGTGGTGTGTGAACATGATCATACAGACTTGTTCACTGTGCAAGTAGCCCATGTGTTCCTGTTTCCATAATTGTTCTCTTGTGTCTACAAGACTGGGGAGTTCCACCACTCCTCTTGGGCTATCTGCACAAAAGCTGTTCTACCCTGTATGCACACATGGATTTTTCCTCTCTGAACCCTGTTCACACAGGTTATATACAGATGATCAGGTTTTTAAATACATCAGATAGGGATTGCATACATTAGTTAGGACTGCTCTGATAAGGGTATACCGTGAAGATTGGTAGAGCAGCTTAGTATACATTTTTTGCAAAAAACGTATCAACCAAATACCCTGTTTTTTACATCTTTTACTAGCACTTGCGGATTACTGCAACATTTTTTCAAACTGAGTGTTTTTGGTTTTACTATTCTCTTTTGTGTCTTCAGGTTTCTTGGTGGTGTGTGAACATGATCATACAGACTTGTTCACTGTGCAAGTAGCCCATGTGTTCCTGTTCCCAATACCCAGATAGATTAGCGAAATTAGGATTATTTAATCTAGAAAAAAAGACGACTGAGGGGCGATCTAATAACCATGTATAAGTATATAAGGGGACAATACAAGTATCTCGCTGAGGATCTGTTTATACCAAGGAAGGTGATGGGCACAAGGGGGCATTCTTTGCGTCTGGAGGAGAGAAGGTTTTTCCACCAACATACAAGAGGATTCTTTACTGTTAGGGCAGTGAGAATCTGGAATTGCTTGCCTGAGGAGGTGGCGACGGCGAACTCAGTCAAGGGGTTCAAGAGAGGCCTGGATGTATTCCTGGAGCAGAACAATATTGTATCATACAATTATTAGGTTCTGTAGAATGACGTAGATCTGGGGATTTATTATGATGGAATATAGGCTGAACTGGATGGACAAATGTCTTTTTTCAGCCTTACTAACTATGTTACTATGTATGTTACTATGTTGTCCAACATCCGCACAATCTTGCGTTGAAATCTGTCAATTTTTCTTTTCCGTCCACATCTATGGAGGTTAGCCACAGTGCCATGGGCTTTAAACTTCTTGATGACACTGCGCACGGTAGACACGGGAACATTCAGGTCTTTGGAGAAGGACTTGTAGCCTTGAGATTGCTCATGCTTCCTCACAATTTGGTTTCTCAAGTCCTCAGACAGTTCTTTGGTCTTCTTTCTTTTCTCCATGCTCAATATGGTACACACAAGGACACAGGACAGAGGTTGAGTCAACTTTAATCCATGTCAGCTGGCTGCAAGTGTGATTTAGTTATTGCCAACACCTTGTAGGTGCCACAGGTAAGTTACAGGTGCTGTTAATTACACAAATTAGAGAAGCATCACATGATTTTTCGAACAGTGCCAATACTTTTGTCCACCCCCTTTTTTATGTTTGGTGTGGAATTATATCCAATTTGTTTTGTGTTTTTGCATTTAAGACAAATTAAATGAAGATAATAATAACAAAGAATTTGTGTTTGCAATCATTTTCAGGAAGAAACGGAGTATTATCTGACAGAATTGCAGGGGTGTCAATACTTTTAGCCACAACAGTAAGCCCTGAAAGGCAGTGGCCGTATCTTATATTGGCTAAACCTGGTGACAGGGGCCAGACAAATTGCCAATTCAGCTGCATCGGTCCCAGAAGTAGAGTGCGGCCACTGACACCAGCGAATATTTCTGCTCGATCTGCATCCTCGGACGCACATTCAGCTGAAATATATTGCAGCGCTGGGGATCTGGCAGTTCTGCTGCAGTACACGCCGCTGACCAATTTGCATCCAGCATCTGACCTCGGTGTGTCCATGACAGGGGGCATATAGCAGTGACAACATGAGCGATGGTTGGGATGCTGAAGTCAGCTGGCGGCTCTTGCGCCGGTTGCAGAAGAGGACGCCGTGTGGCGTGGGAGCGGATAAAGGTGAGTAGAATCGGTTTTTTTTCATGTGTTGCAGAAGAACAAGACAAATTATCAGAGAAAGGGGCATGTAGATCTATGCCTGACATGGTGTTCTCCTCCCTCCATGCAGGGACATCAGCTTACTCACCTGCCTATGGCACTGTCTCCAGCATGCTCCTGCCTTCTCCCTCCACTATACACACTGCACTGTGTCCCGACAGCGTGCCTAGGGTGCATGTGTGCGCACACCCCTGTTCTAAAAGGGGCAGCACATGCACATGGTAAATGCTCAGCTGGGAGGCATTTAGTTAAATGTGTGTTCACTTGCAACGTGTATCCCAGCCAATAGCGTGGAGACATCTTGTACAAAAAGCACCCTCCCCAATACGGAGGTGCCTGAGCAATCCCTATAGTTACAGTATGTTAGGTGGTTGGTGTGTATGTAACTGTATGTTGACAGGTTCCCCATCCCTAGTCGGATATAGTATCCCATATCCCATACCCTGTGTACTGTTATTAGTGCTAGCTTCCTGTGACTGCTTCGGCGGTGTCCGTATCCTGAAATCGCATCTGCGGTACCGGTACCCTCCTGTCCCTTGTTACGCAACATCCTCTCTATTTATGTATGGTGCTGTCCTTTATTATATAGCGTCCGGTTATGTGGAGCGCCGTCCATTATTACACAGTATCATCTCTTGTCATCTACAGCACCATCCCTTACATTGAGTATTCTAATTATTTTTGTTATTCACAGTGTCTTCTCTTTATTGCATGGTGTCCTCTCATGTAAAATGACTGCTGAGGGAGCAGCATCTGACCAGAAGACCAGTCCATCAGCCGCATCATCACAAAAAAAGCTTTCCCATGGTCCATCAGCCATCATTTCAGTTTATATCTAACAAGAGTGGATGCTATGTAATAAAGAACAGGGAGGTATAAATAACAAAAATAATGAGAATCTGATATGTATGGGACGGTGCTGTACATAACAAGAGGGAACTATATGATAAAGGACGGTGTTATACATAAAGAGAGGGCACTGTGTAATAAGGGGCGGCAATATATATGAGAGGAGACTGTAAAAAAATATGTATATCTGTAGCTTGGTCGCGGTGAAAGGAGGGGGGTCCAGATACATTTCTTGCACAGGGGCCCTAAGCTGTCTGTGTCCTCCCCTGCTCAAAAACTATATATCAATCTGCTCAGCTCACCCTACTCTATAACATGCTGTCTGCAGAGTGGACTGCAACATCATGGTGACGGGTTCTCTTTAAAAGTCTATCAAATATACATTGTAGTCATTCATAAAAGCGCAGACAAAACAAAATGCAGTTTTCCATAAAACAATGATTCAGGCAAGAAAATTCAACAGATCTTTTTTTTTTCCCCTTCATGGCCGCTGCTTCACTTTTTGTCCACATCCGTTTCACATATAGGTCGAAATGTTTTGTGCATGTTAGTAACCATGTAAATCCTACTTGTAAAGTACATAAATATATAGACAAAGGCAAAACAATCTAAGGCAATACCAAGGAGCTTACATTCTAAGTACCTGAGGCAAAGGGAGATAAAGTGACTTGCCCAAGGTCACACGGAGCAGGTAATGAAACACAGTCCAGTGCTGTAGAGCCATTCCTCCTCCCTATGACAATCTGCATAAATAAATGTTAGTTTATGTGAGGTGTATAAAGCTCAGCTACATTAGTCCTGCCAACAAGTCAGTTCAGTAAATCGAATAAGTCAGGTAATTCCAGTTAAATAACTTCATGTTCAATAATAACTCTCCTTTGACATAACTAATGACCTCAACATTCAGATTACTAATCCATGCAAAGTGCACTGAAAATCACATTAGTAATTTGGCAGCATGCTGAAGCTTAGATCACGTAGTTAAATCAGTTTATTAAAGATACATTTCAGCACCACTTCTTAGTGAGAAAGATTGTTAATATTCAATGTGGAAATGTTTCTAAGCATGCTAATTTATGTTCACACTTACCAGTTCTAGTCTACTCGTTCTCCATAATTGTGGGATGTCTGCAAACTGCTTGAACATTCCTTTTAAGTTCACCATCACTATAGCGGCTAACACTGTCTAGAACAGAAATATACGCCACTTTTCATTTAAGGCCATACAATAAGTATAACAAATTCACCCTTTGGAGAAAAAAAGTAAGACTAAGTCATTAACCCCTTTACCCCCAAGGGTGGTTTGCACGTTAATGACCAGGCCAATTTTTACAATTCTGACCACTGTCCCTTTATGAGGTTATAACTCCGAAACGCTTCAACGGATCCTGGTGATTCTGACATTGTTTTCTCGTGACATATTGTACTTCATGATAGTGGTAAAATTTCTTTGATAGTACCTGCGTTTATTTGTGAAAAAAACGGAAATTTGGCGAAAATTTTGAAAATTTCGCAATTTTCAAACTTTGAATTTTTATGCAATTAAATCACAGAGATATGTCACACAAAATACTTAATAAGTAACATTTCCCACATGTCTCCTTTACATCAGCATAATTTTGGAACCAATTTTTTTTTTTGTTAGGGAGTTATAAGGGTTAAAAGTTGACCAGCAATTTCTCATTTTTACAACACCATTTTTTTTTAGGGACCACGTCTCATTTGAAGTCATTTTGAGGGGTCTATATGATAGAAAATGCCCAAGTGTGACACCATTCTAAAAACTGCACCCCTCAAGGTGCTCAAAACCACATTCAAGAAGTTTATTAACCCTTCAGGTGTTTAATAGGAATTTTTGGAATGTTTAAATAAAAATGAACATTTAACTTTTTTACACAAAAAATTTACTTCAGCTCCAATTTGTTTTATTTTACCAAGGGTAACAGGAGAAATTGGACCCAAAAAGTTGTTGTCCAATTTGTCCTGAGTACGCTGATACCCCATATGTGGCAGTAAACCACTGTTTGGGCGCATGGGAGAGCTCGGAAGGGAAGGAGCGCTATTTGACTTTTCAATGCAAACTTGACAGGAATTGAGATGGGACGCCATGTTGCGTTTGGAGAGCCACTGATGTGCCTAAACATTGAAACCCCCCACAAGTGACACCATTTTGGAAAGTAGACCCCCTAAGGAACTTATCTGGATGTGTGGTGAGCACTTTGACCCACCAAGTGCTTCACAGAAGTTTATAATGCAGAACCGTAAAAATAAAAAATCATATTTTTTCACAAAAATTATATTTTTGCCCCCAATTTTTTATTTTTCCAAGGGTAAGAGAAGAAATTGGACCTCAAAAGTTGTTGTCCAATTTGTCCTGAGTACGCTGATACCCCATATGTGGCAGTAAACCACTGTTTGGGCGCATGGGAGAGCTCGGAAGGGAAGGAGCGCAGTTTGACTTTTCAATGCAAAATTGACAGAAATTGAGATGGGACGCCATGTTGCGTTTGGAGAGCCACTGATGTGCCTAAACATTGAAACCCCCCACAAGTGACACCATTTTGGAAAGTAGACCCCCTAAGGAACTTATCTAGAGGTGTGGTGAGCACTTTGACCCACCAAGTGCTTCACAGAAGTTTATAATGCAGAACCGTAAAAATAAAAAATCATATTTTTTCACAAAAATTATATTTTTGCCCCCAATTTTTTATTTTTCCAAGGGTAAGAGAAGAAATTGGACCTCAAAAGTTGTTGTCCAATTTGTCCCGAGTACGCTGATACCCCATATGTGGCAGTAAACCACTGTTTGGGCGCATGGGAGAGCTCGGAAGGGAAGGAGCGCCGTTTGACTTTTCAATGCAAAATTGACAGGAATTGAGATGGGACGCCATGTTGCGTTTGGAGAGCCACTGATGTGCCTAAACATTGAAACCCCCCACAAGTGACACCATTTTGGAAAGTAGACCCCCTAAGGAACTTATCTAGAGGTGTGGTGAGCACTTTGACCCACCAAGTGCTTCACAGAAGTTTATAATGCAGAACCGTAAAAATAAAAAATCATATTTTTTCACAAAAATTATATTTTTGCCCCCAATTTTTTATTTTTCCAAGGGTAAGAGAAGAAATTGGACCTCAAAAGTTGTTGTCCAATTTGTCCCGAGTACGCTGATACCCCATATGTGGCAGTAAACCACTGTTTGGGCGCATGGGAGAGCTCGGAAGGGAAGGAGCGCCGTTTGACTTTTCAATGCAAAATTGACAGGAATTGAGATGGGACGCCATGTTGCGTTTGGAGAGCCACTGATGTGCCTAAACATTGAAACCCCCCACAAGTGACACCATTTTGGAAAGTAGACCCCCTAAGGAACTTATCTGGATGTGTGGTGAGCACTTTGACCCACCAAGGGCTTCACAGAAGTTTATAATGCAGAGCCATAAAAATAAAACAAAATTTTTTTCCCACAAAAATTATTTTTTAGCCCCCAGTTTTGTATTTTCCCTAGGGTAAGAGGAGAAATTGGACCACAAAAGTTGTTGTCCAATTTGTCCTGAGTACGCTGATACCCCATATGTGGGGGGGAACCACCGTTTGGGCGCATGGGAGGGTTCGGAAGGGAAGGAGCGCCATTTGGAATGCAGACTTAGATGGAATGGTCTGCAGGCGTCACATTGCGTTTGCAGAGCCCCTAATGTACCTAAACAGTAGAAACCCCCCACAAGTGACACCATTTTGGAAAGTAGACCCCCTAAGGAACTCATCTTGATGTGTTGTGAGAGCGTTGAACCCCCAAGTATTTCACTACAGTTTATAACGCAGAGCCATGCAAATAAAAAATATTTTTTTTTCCACAAATTATATTTTAGCCCCCAGTTTTGTATTTTTCCAAGGTTAGCAGGAGAAATTGGACCCTAAATGTTGTTGTCCAATTTGTCCTGAGTACGCTGATACCCGATATGTGGGGGGGAACCACCGTTTGGGCGCATGGGAGGGCTCGGAAGGGAAGGAGCATCATTTGGAATGCAGACTTAGATGGATTGGTCTGCAGGCGTCACATTGCGTTTGCAGAGCCCCTAATGTACCTAAACAGTAGAAACCCCCCACAAGTGACCCCATATTGGAAACTAGACCCCTCAATGAACTTATCTAGATGTGTTGTGAGAACTTTGAACCCCCAAGTGTTTCACTACAGTTTATAACGCAGAGCCGTGAAAATAAAAAATCTTTTTGTTTTCCCACAAAAATTATTTTTTAGCCCCCAGTTTTGTATTTTCCCAAGGGTAACAGGAGAAATTGGTCCACAAAAGTTGTTGTCCAATTTGTCCTGAGTACGCTGATACCCGATATGTGGGGGGGAACCACCGTTTGGGCGCATGGGAGGGCTCGGAAGGGAAGGAGCATCATTTGGAATGCAGACTTAGATGGATTGGTCTGCAGGCGTCACATTGCGTTTGCAGAGCCCCTAATGTACCTAAACAGTAGAAACCCCCCACAAGTGACCCCATATTGGAAACTAGACCCCTCAATGAACTTATCTAGATGTGTTGTGAGAACTTTGAACCCCCAAGTGTTTCACTACAGTTTATAACGCAGAGCCGTGAAAATAAAAAATCTTTTTGTTTTCCCACAAAAATTATTTTTTAGCCCCCAGTTTTGTATTTTCCCAAGGGTAACAGGAGAAATTGGTCCACAAAAGTTGTTGTCCAATTTGTCCTGAGTACGCTGATACCCGATATGTGGGGGGGAACCACCGTTTGGGCGCATGGGAGGGCTCGGAAGGGAAGGAGCATCATTTGGAATGCAGACTTAGATGGATTGGTCTGCAGGCGTCACATTGCGTTTGCAGAGCCCCTAATGTACCTAAACAGTAGAAACCCCCCACAAGTGACCCCATATTGGAAACTAGACCCCTCAATGAACTTATCTAGATGTGTTGTGAGAACTTTGAACCCCCAAGTGTTTCACTACAGTTTATAACGCAGAGCCGTGAAAATAAAAAATCTTTTTGTTTTCCCACAAAAATTATTTTTTAGCCCCCAGTTTTGTATTTTCCCAAGGGTAACAGGAGAAATTGGTCCACAAAAGTTGTTGTCCAATTTGTCCTGAGTACGCTGATACCCCATATGTTGGGGTAAACCCCTGTTTGGGCACACAGGAGAGCTCGGAAGGGAAGGAGCACTGTTTTACTTTTTCAACGCAGAATTGGCTGGAATTGAGATCGGACGCCATGTCGTGTTTGGAGAGCCCCTGATGTGCCGAAACAGTGGAAACCCCCCAATTATAACTGAAACCCTAATCTAAACACACCCCTAACCCTAATTCCAACGGTAACCCTAACCACACCTCTAACCCTGACACACCCCTAACCCTAATCCCAACCCTATTCCCAACTGTAAATGTAATCTAAACCCTAACCCTAACTTTAGCCCCAACCCTAACTGTAGCCCCAACCCTAACCCTAACCCTAATCCTAGCCCTAACCCTAGCCCTAACCCTAACCCTAGCCCTAACCCTAGCCCTAACCCTAACCCTAGCCCTAGCCCTAGCCCTAACCCTAGCCCTAACCCTAGCCCTAACCCTAACCCTAACCCTAGCCCTAACCCTAGCCCTAACCCTAGCCCTAGCCCTAACCCTAGCCCTAACCCTAGCCCTAATGGGAAAATGGAAATAAATACATTTTTTTTTATTTTTCCCTAACTAAGGGGGTGATGAAGGGGGGTTTGATTTACTTTTATAGCGAGTTTTTTAGCGGATTTTTATGATTGGCAGCCGTCACACACTGAAAGACCCTTTTTATTGCAAAAAATATTTTTTGCAATACCACATTTTGAGAGCTATAATTTTTCCATATTTTGGTCCACAGAGTCATGTGAGGTCTTGTTTTTTGCGGGACGAGTTGACGTTTTTATTGAAAACATTTTTGGGCACGTGACATTTTTTTATCGCTTTTTATTCCGATTTTTGTGAGGAAGAATGACCAAAAGCCAGCTATTCATGAATTTCTATTGGGGGAGGCGTTTATACCGTTCCGCGTTTGGTAAAATTGATAAATCAGTTTTATTCTTCGGGTCAGTACGATTACAGCGATACCTCATTTATATCATTTTTTTATGGTTTGGTGCTTTTATACGATAAAAACTATTTTACAGAAAAAATAATTATTTTTGCATCGCTTTATTCTCAGGACTATAACTTTTTTATTTTTTTGCTGATGATGCTGTATGGCGGCTCTTTTTTTGCGGGACAATATGACGCTTTCAGCGGTACCATGGTTATTTATATCTGTCCTTTTGATCGCGTGTTATTCCACTTTTTGTTCGGCGGTATGATAATAAAGCGTTGTTTTTTGCCTCGTTTTTTTTTTTTTTTTCTTACGGTGTTTACTGAAGGGGTTAACTAGTGGGCCAGTTTTATAGGTCGGGCCGTTACGGACGCGGCGATACTAAATATGTGTACTTTTATTGGTTTTTTTTTTTTATTTAGATGAAGAAATGTATTTATGGGAATAATATTTTTTTTTTTTTTTTCATTATTTTGGAATATTTTTTTTTATTTTTTTTACACATTTGGAAATTTTTTTTTTTACTTTTTTTACTTTGTCCCAGGGGGGGACATCACAGATCAGTGATCTGACAGTGTGCACAGCACTCTGTCAGATCACTGATCTGATAGGAGTGCAGGCTGCTTCACAGTGCCTGCTCTGAGCAGGCTCTGTGAAGCCACCTCCCTCCCTGCAGGACCCGGATCCGCGGCCATCTTGGATCCGGGGCTCGAGCAGGGAGGGAGGTGAGGAGACCCTCGCAGCAACGCGATCACATCGCGTTGCTGCGGGGGGCTCAGGGAAGCCCGCAGGGAGCCCCCTCCCTGCGCGGTGCTTCCCTGCACCGCCGGCACATCGCGATCATCTTTGATCGCGGTGTGCCAGGGGTTAATGTGCCGGGGGCGGTCCGTGACCGCTCCTGGCACATAGTGCCGGATGTCAGCTGCGATAAGCAGCTGACACCCGGCCGCGATCGGCCGCGCTCCCCCCGTGAGCGCGGCCGATCGGCTATGACGTACTATCCCGTCCAGGGTCAGATAAGCCCAGGGCACCTCGACGGGATAGTACGTCTAAGGTCACAGAGGGGTTAAAATTAAATCCCTTTAACCAGTCATTATTCCCAGGGAGAGTGTCCTCTTTGCAATGGCTCTAGCCAATTGAAGGGCATACCACGTAGGACCCTCCTCTATGTCACTGGATAGGAGTTGTCTGAAGCAGACACGCCATACATTACACGCATTTGGCAGCTCATGTAGTTAACTCACATGAAAACTGTGGTCATTTTTGTACGGTGTTACTTTCAGAAACAGTTAATCTATAGTTAATAAATGTGGCAGCACTAACACAAGAACGTGTTCACATACCTGGGGCAAGGGTTCAAAGAGGTATCCAACGAACAATATGACCACCAGCACCATTAAAGAGGATAAGAGACCTGCAATCTAATTGTATATGCCAACTATTAACAAAATCACTCCACAAATATTACATACAAACCTCTTTATAAATTGCATAACACAATACATGATACATGTTTGTTCTGACATTAAGGGGATTGTCTGAAACTAAAGTTGATTTTAATCCTAAATGTCTATCCATTTAATGCAATCATCTGATCGCTTTTTTAATAAATTTTAAATCAAAAAGTTCCTATCATTCCCCTCTCTCAATCAAACTGACATTTCGTTTGAGAATCCCCAGTGCATGCTGGGATGATACTAAACTGGAAATCATCAGGGGGCTGGTGATGCAGGCAGCTGCTTAACCCACCTTGAAATAAAGCATCATCGGTGACATCGGATTTAAACGCTGGAGCTGCAGTCACTGCTCTCTCTGCTCATGCGGTTTCCCTTTTCGAATGTGCACTGACAGTGTGCTCTCTTGCTGACTCAAGCCTTCTCATTATACCGGCAAGGGAGCGCACTGTCACTGTGTATTGAAAAGGAATATGTCAGGATCTTGTAGTCCTTCTGCAAATTGACCACTAGTGGTGGCTAATATTTACTTTGCTAAATCGTGCTGCAATTCCACTCAGTCACTGGAGGCTGTTGTTGTGTTCCTGCAATCACCCTTTAATAATATGGCAGATATTGAACCTGTAACAGCCATCTTGCTTCCTGTTTGGGCCTACTTAAAGATATATGGAACATTTACTCATTGCTTGAGTACTGTGTGTCTAGCAGTTGTCTAGCTCCAGTCTCCAGCTCCTGAACGGTTTTACCCAGACTGTTCTCATTCATCTCCGGATTGTGTCTAGAACTCCCATTGCTACCTCCAAGACCTCTAGCTCTGCTTGCTGTTCCCTGCTTGTACTTCTCTGGCCATCAGATTCCAGCTGTTCCAACAGTATCGCAACAATACCACACAGTGTGTGTGCATGGAGCTCTTAGGGTACCGTCACACTATAACATTTCGATCGCTACGACGGTACGATTCGTGACGTTCCAGCGATATCGTTACGATATCGCTGTGTCTGACACGCAGCAGCGATCAGGGATCCTGCTGAGAATCGTACGTCGTAGCAGATCGTATGGAACTTTCTTTCATCGCTGGATCTCCCGCTGTCATCGCTAGATCAGTGTGTGTGACACCGATCTAGCGATGCGATCCAGCGATGCGTTCGCTTGTAACCAGGGTAAACATCGGGTAACTAAGCGCAGGACCGCGCTTAGTAACCCGATGTTTACCCTGGTTACAAGCGTAAAACTAAAAAAAAAAAAACAGCACATACTTACATTCTGGTGTCCGTCAGGTCCCTTGCCGTCTCTGCTTCCCGCACTGTGACTGCCGGCCATAAAGTGAAAGCAGAGCACAGCGGCTGTGCTTTCACTTTCACTTTACGGCCGGCAGTCACAGAGCAGGAAGCAGACTGCAAGGGACCTGACGGACACCAGAATGTAAGTATGTGCTGTTTGTTTTTTTTAGTTTAACGCTTGTAACCAGGGTAAACATCGGGTAACTAAGCGCGGTCCTGCGCTTAGTTACCCGATGTTTACCCTGGTTACCCAGGGACCTCGGCATCATTGGTCGCTGGATAGCTGTCTGTGTGACAGCTCCCCAGCGACCACACTACGATTTACCTACGATCACGGCCAGGTCATATCGCTGGTCGTGATCGTAGGTAAATCGTATAGTGTGACGGTACCCTTACTGAGCACATTGTGATGTTCCCACTATGGTAAGATGAGAAATGCCTTGAGGCTGCCGAACATTTTAACGTTTTATTATTAGCTGCATCAGATAAATGTCGTTTAATTCTAACGTTTATTTGATTAGTAGTACATCTCACATATTGGATCTTACAAGTTACAAAACAACATTTAGGTTCTCTCTGAAGTCTAGCAGTGTTTCGGAGTAAAACGCCGGGCTGTTATTGCACAACCAGACCCTGATTCATGCTGCCTGCCATTCGGGCAGAATAAATCTAATAACTGGTTCTCTTTAAGGGGTAAATTCAAAAGAAGTGGTCAAAATTATTTGAATTTAATTTATCGTATAACACAGAAAATTAAAAGAATATAAATAAACACAAACCCTTTCAATAAGTAAAAAGTTTAAAAATGGCATACTCTACATTAGCTCGTCTGTGCTGCATATTCCTATTTTTTACTGGTTTTTATGCAGAAAATATGTCATATTATAAATATACCAAACCTAACTTGGTATATGGTTAAAAAACAAATCACCCTAAAATATTCTCAAGAACAAATGTCTGTATTGTAGTTTTCAGTGTGACACATTCACTTGCTACTATTACAACAAGGACAGGGCCACACTTACACTATTCTCTCAGCACAAGAGCGTTTTTTTCACACATCGAATTGTGGAACTTACGGTATTACTATTCCAAGATTAATTAAGATGTACTTTGGTTGTGGGAAAACACTGAATAATATTGTAACAGGATTAAAAAGTTATTTCTCCAACATGAATGACACATACCTGTGTATTTCCCCCAGTGCTTTCCTGGACCAGACTACGAGACATTGAACAAGTTACAGCAAATGTTTGAAAGAAAGAGCCAAGAGAATTGCACAATCCCAGGGCAATGAGTTCCTGGAAATTGCAAACAGTTGAATGTGAGATTTTATGCACTTCAAGGGAACCTTTTTGCAGTTTTACTGTCACCAAACTAATTACACTGCTGGGTAGGGTAATTCAAGATAAGTTGAAGCATACCATCCTCGCTGCAAACAAATGAATATTTATGTAAATGAAGCAGCTAGTGGATAGATCCGTCACATTATTCCCTGCCCAGCGCTACCCCCATGGAACTGAAGTCTGTTTGGTGTTGCTGAAACAAGTAACATAGCGGAGCTGAAAAGGTGAACCAAGTACATGGGAGAGGCAGTTGGTGAAAACTAATATGAAGGAGCGCTATACTAGCAATTCCGCTGTTTATCAAACTTGTTTTTACAACATGCACCGCACAGTACAAATTACTAGTTAACTTAAATGGATTGTCCAGACTTAGGGTACAAGTCTGCAGTCACTTTATGTGGATTTTCTAATACCGGGAGCGGGCAATCATGTGACTGCAAGTATGTGATTTGCTTACTTCCAGCCACATCTCAACTAGACGTGTCCAGCCAAGCTCAATACGCTTGCATGGAGCGAGACCGTGCCCATCTAGTTGGCACATGACCATATGTATGCAAATCACATACTTGTGTCTGCCACCGGCCCTGAAGAATCCGCACAGCGCACATAGAGTGACTGCAGACTTGTACCGTAAAGCCGGACAACCCCTTTAATTCTGATGATCAGCACAAGTTTATCAATACCAGGTTTACATAAAATATGTTTAAAGCGAGTGTCCACTACTGGAAAACCTCTTCCTAAATGCTAAAGTGCTCTAGATGAAAAAAAAAAGCACCTACAGTACCTCTTGAATTGACATTATTCTAGCAATGCATCTGCTGGCAATTTACGTTATTAGTAGCCGCAGATGGACGCAGTCTTCATAGCTCAGCCAGACGCAAGAGTGAAGGCTGCAGTGATCACATGACAACGTAATATATAGCACAGCCCACGCAGTATGTAACACAGGCCACGTAGTATATAACACAGCCCATGCAGTATATAACACAGCCCACGTAGTATGGAGCAGTGTGGGCACCAGATCCCAATTAAAAAAAAAAAATTAAAATAAAAAATAGTTAAATACTCACGCTCTGGCGTCCAGCGAAGCTGTGCCGATATGCGCGATGCTGCCACCAGCTTCCGTTCCCAGTGATGCATTGCAAAATTACGAGACCGCTAAGTCATCTGGGTAATTTCGCAAGGCATCACTGGGAACGGAAGCTGGCGGCAGCATCGCGCGCATCGGTGGACGGCGGAAGGTGAGAATAGTACAATTTTTAAAATTTTTTAAATTATTTTTAACATTACATCTTTTTACTATTGATGCTGCATAGTAAAAAGTTGGTCCGGGATGGGGCGACACACTGGCGCTGACTGGAGGGGAGCAGGGAGTGAGCACTGACTGGAAGAGAGTAGGGAGGGGACAATTCGCGGCTGGACTAAGCCTGTCGCCTGCCGGCCGCGACCAATCAGCGACGCAGGATTTCCATTACGGAAGTTAGTTACAGACAGACAAACAGACAGAAGTACCCCTTAGACAATTATATAGATAGATTCTCAAGACACCCTCAATAAAGCAGTGGTTCTGCAGGTGGGGACCACAAACCACATCTCAGTACCAATGCTTTCTGGCTGATGTTTTGGTCACTTTTGAACGTTGATTGTGCTTTCACACTCGTGGTAGCATGAGATGGACTCTAAAACCCACACAGGTTCCTCAGGTAGTGCAGCTCATCCAGGATGGCACATCAATGCGAGCTGTGGCAAGAAGGTTTGCTGTGTCTGTCAGTGTAGTGTCCAGAGGCTGGAGGCGCTACCAGGAGACAGGCCAGTACACCAGGAGACGTGGAGGGGGCCATAAGAGGGCAAAAACCCAGCAGCAGGACTGCTACCTCCAACTTTGTGCAAGGAGGAACAGGAGGAGCACTGCCAGAGCCCTGCAAAATGACCTCCAGCAGGCCACAAATGTGCATGTGTCTGCACAAACGGTTAGAAATAGACTCCATGAGGATGGTCTGAGTGCCCGACATCCAAAGATGGGGGTTGTGCTCACAGCCCAACACCGTGCAGGATGCTTGGCATTTGCCACAGAACACCAGGACTGGCAAATTCACCAGTGGCGCCCTGTGCTCTTCACAGATGAAAGCAGGTTCAAACTGAGCATATGTGACAGACGAACCAGAGTCTGGAGATGCCGTGGAGAGCGATCTGCTGACTGCAACATCCTTCAGCATTACCAGCTTGGCAGTGGGTCAGTAATGGTGTGGGGTGGCATTTCTTTGGAGGGCCGCACAGCCCTCCATGTGCTCGCCAGAGGTAGCCTGACAGCCATTAGGTACCGAGATGAGATCCACAGACCCCTTGTGAGACCATATGCTGGTGCGGTTGGCCCTGGGTTCCTCCTAATACAGGACAATGCCAGACCTCATGTGCCTGGAGTGTGTCAGCAGTTCCTGCAAGATGAGGTCATTGAAGCTATGGACTGGCCTGCTCGTTCCCCAGACCTGAATCGATTGAGCACATCTGGGACATCATGTCTCGCTCCATCCAACCAACCAACCACCAATGTCACGTTGCACCACAGACTGTCCAAGAGTTGGTGGATGCTTTAGTCCAGGTCTGGGAGGAGATCCCTCAGGAGACCATCTGCCGCCTCATCAGGTGCATGCCCAGGCGTTGTACAATAGGGAGATTATACAGGCACGTGGAGTCCACACACAATACTGTGCATCTTTTCCTTGTCATGAGGCATTTCCACTGAAGTTGGATCAGCCTGTAATTTGATTTTCCACTTTGATTTTGAGTATCATTCCAAATCCAGACCTCCATGGGATATTGACTTTGATTTGTATCTACTATATAATTGTCTAAGGGTCACTTCCGTCTTTCTGACTGTCCTTCTGTCATGGATATTCATTGGTCGCGGCCTCTGTCTGTCATGGAATCCAAGTCGCTGATTGGTCTCGCCAGCTGCCTGTCATGGCTGCCCCGACCAATCAGCGACGGCGACAGTCCGATTAGTCCCTACCTACTCCCCTGCAGTCAGTGCCCGGCGCCCGCTCCATACTCCCCGTAGTCACCGCTCACACAGGGTTAATGCCAGCGGTAACGGACCGAGTTATGCCGCGGGTAACTCACTCCGTTACCGCCGCTATTAACCCTGCGTGACCAATATTTACTATTGATGCTGCCTATGCAGCGTCAATAGTAAAAGGATCTAATGTTAAAAATAATTTTAAAAAAAAATCATTATATACTCACCTTGCGCCGCCTTTCCCGCTCCTCGCGATGCTCCGGTAACCGCTCCATGCAAGCGGCAGGTTCCGGTGGCAAGGATGGTATGCGAAAAGGACCTGCCATGACGTCACAGTCATGTGACCGCGACGTCATCACGGGTCCTGCGCTACCAACCCTGGGACCGGAAGCTGCCGAGTGCACCGCACATAGGCGACATGACTACAAGGGCTCCCTAGGAAGGTGAGTATATGTTTATTATTTTATTTTTTAACCTGTGATATGTGGCTGGGCAATATACTATGTAGCTGGGCAAATATACTACGTTGCTGTGCAATATACTACGTGGCTCTGTGCTGTATACTACGTCACTGGGCAATATACTATGTAACTGGGCAATGTACTACGTGGCTGGGCAATATACTACGTCACTGGGCAATATACTACGTGGCTGGGCAATATACTACGTGGCTGGGCAATATACTACGTGGGCTGTGCAATATACTACGTGGGCTGTGCAATATACTACGTGGACATGCATATATACACACACACACACACTTTTTTTTTTGCTCCATCATCAGAGCTGTGTGAGAATTTGCGCTTTGCAGCCCAAACTGTTATTAGTTTTTTTTTTGTTTTTTGTTTTTTTTTACTATTTTGGGGTATATTATATCATTTTGATAATATTTTTGGGAGGCAGAGTTTTTCTTTCACTGTGTCCACAGCGCGGGATAAATAACATTATAAATGTTATAGTTCCGGTCACTAAATGTGTAGTGATACTATTAGGTCCTGTCAATAATGACATACCTGTCATGTAAGCATCATATATGTCCAGCGGTAATACTGATCTATTCTTATACTAGACCTTTATGACAGCCAGCAGCTCTGAGCAGTGGTCCTCATGTTGGAACACTTTTTATAAGGCCTCTTTCACACGTCAGTGTCTCCGGTATGTGTAATGACAGTTTTCTCACGTACCGGAGACACTGACACACGTAGACCCATTAGCATCTATGTGTTTCTGCACATGTGCGTGTTTTCACACGGACCGTTTTTTACCGGCAGCATGGACCACACTATGGACAGCACACGTGCACACGGAGAACAGTGTACACTCTCCTCTGTGTGCACGTACCACCCGCAGGAGAGACAGCGCTACAGTAAGCGCTGTCCCCGCTGCGTGTGGTGCTGAAGCCGGTATTCATCCCTTCTCCCCAGCAGCGTTCGCTGGAGAGAAGGAATGAAAAATCAATGTTTTTTTATTTATTTTCCCTTAAAAATAAAGTTTGGGCGTCCTCTCCCGCCTCCCATCCCCTGTGCGCCCCACGGTACCACATGACCGCTCACACAGGACCTGCTGCCAGCGGCCGCTGAGAGGAGACATCGCAGGAGCAGGGGGAGTATTTCCTAGCAGGCAAGCGGGGTGGGGGGGGGGCGCACAGGGGATGGGAGGCGGGATCTTGACAATTAAAAATGATGAAGAATTGAAACAAAATAGTAGTTTAGAAAGATACATCAATTTTCAATACAGGAAAACCAGAGTATTGGTGGAACTTTGAACAAGCTTTATTATTATTATTATACCTATTAAGTCAATCAAATAATATAATATACATAAGAGAGAAGGCCAAGTAGATCAATTCAATTTATTAAATAAGTTATTGACAAATATACAAATACTAGCTCTAGAAAATACATGGCACTGTACAGGACTTTTGTGAATAGATGAGATTTAGAAAAATCTCCAATCTGAGGCTGCCCACTCTTTTATTAAATAAAAATCACAGTTCCAGCCTGGCGATTTCTACTTTTTAATGTCAAAATTCCTTACAGGTTATAATTCAAAATATTAATAGTTTTTTTTGCACACCCACCTGATTTCCACTAACTGCATATCCATGTTTAAGTGCAAATATTTTTGCCATTGAAATGGTCATGGAGAATCCAACAATTGCTATGGCCACTGCATCCACAAAAACTGCAGAAAAAAGGCTAACATCTGGGAGATCAGGGGGTCTAAACCTACAAAATAAAAATTCTATTTAAGGTTGATACATTCTCGCAAAAAAAAAAAAAAGTATACATTTTTAAAAGAGGTTGGCATGCTCGCTAAACGGGCCGTGTATGGCCACCTTTACTCTCTATGGTGTGATGGACAGATACAAGTATAGCATGATATTGGTAGAAGGGGAGGTAACAACACGTGGGTGGTGACTGATTAGCTGCACAAATGTAAGCTCCTTCTTAGCAAAGCAAAGCGCAGATAAGGCTGGGTTCATACTGCGTTACAGCAGCCCGTTCAACACATACGTTAAACGGGCTGCTGTAACGCAAGTGCCGGTATGGCAGCACGCTAGCGCAAATAGAGCATCTGCTAGATCTGCGGTAGCGGTGACAGATCCAGAAACGCTGCAGCCTGCGTCTCAGGGTCCGTCACTCAATGACAGCGCATGGCTAGCACACACCCATTGTGGGCGTGCGCTAGCGATGCGTCTGACATTGGAGTCAAAACATATTGACCTAAGCACAAAACATATTGACCTAAGTTTACCATTATCATAAAGTGTAATGTGTCAGGAAAAAACAATCTCAAAATCACTGGGATTTGTTGAAGCGTTGCGGAGTTATTACCACATAAAGTGACACTGGTCAGATTTTAAAAATATGGCTCCGTCACTAACACGCTTACAGATGCATATACCGTATATGACTAGCACAATGACAGCAGTTGTTAATATTGTTACTATGCTGGCACTTTCCATTACTGTAGGGGCACTACACTATGGTATACAGTGAGGACAGCCTGCAGCAAGTAATACAGCCCCCCAACGAAGCTTACGCGTGTTGGGGCTGCATACAGTGTCCCCGAGTGGTGATCATGGGTAAGAGCAGTTTCTAGCATGATTCAGTGTGATTTTGTTCCCTTAGGCCAGTCTCACACGTCCAGATATTTCCGGGACTAGAGAACACTGTACCGGAGTTATCCGTGTCCGTGTGCTCACGTGGTGCATCCGTGTGGGATCCGTGTGATGTCCGTATGTCTGTGTTTAGCATCCATATACTGTCCGTGTATTGAAACAATTTGTTTCAATTTTAACCCTATGACTTTAAAAAAAAAAAAAAGCACACGGACGGCATCCATATGCGGTACGTGTTTACACGCACCCATTGACTAATGGGTCCGTGTGATTCGTGCGCTCCCACGAACACTGACATGTCTCCGTGTTTTGCACATGGACACGGTCCATGAAAAACACGCTGACATGTGCAGAGACACATTCACTCTAATGTGTCTACGTGTGTCAGTGTCTCCGGTATGTGAGGAAACTGTCACCAAACGTACCGGAGCCACTGACGTGTGAAACCGGCCATAAAGTGTTATACGCCCTTTTTTTCTACTTTGGTTACATGAATCTCTGGTGGTTACTTTTTCTCTCACTATCTCAATTAGTGCTGCATCCTTATTTTGATTTACTTTATTCCTCTATTACCTTTTACGTGGGTAGCATGAGATGGTGGGTGTCCTTGTCTCCATTGAGTTTCATTGTTATATATGGAAACATTTATTGATTATATGCACTTGCACTTTTAATCATTCTGCTGCTATCTTCTGCTCTTTCCTACCACTATAATATAGGTGGACTCTGTGTTTTACATCTGTGATATCATTTATCCATATGTGTTTTCAATTTGATTATTACTATGTTCTTGTTGTGTTTTACATATTTTTTTAATACATTTTGATCAAATTTTATTCTGGGACCTTTTTTGCTCTTTTTTTTTCTTTTGGTAGAGCAAGTAATACAGGCAGCCTGTGACATAGATCTGTATGCTGCAAGAGTTGAAGCCGGAACATTATTGTGCGTTCCAAAATACAGTTACATACTATTAAGGAAGACGTAATATAATTTCACAGTTTAAGATGTCTTACCCAGTTGGGATGTTGCCAACCACATCTACATCATAGGACTTTTCAAAATTAAGTCCGGCTGAAACTCCAGTTGAGATTATAACCTACAGGAAAAATTGAAACGTTTCAAGTCTAAACATAGAAAATGCATTGCAGTCATATCACTCCATTTCAAGACCACTACCAAAAGCATTCTTTTTTTTTTATTATTAGTTCTACGAATTCCAGAACTGTAGAAATGTGGGTCCAGTTTACAGCAATGGGATACAATGATACGGATATTTTAGCAATGTATGTGAAGTCCCTCTATTTTTCTGATCCTCTAATAGAAATTAATATTTTTAGTCATCACAGCAAACAACTGAACGACAAAACATTGGCCATGTGTTGCCAACTACGGTGATCGTTAAGAAGGGAATATGCCTTTCTTATACAAGTCTACATTCACCATGTCAAAGAAAAAGATCTTGTCCAAAAAACTGCTGTGAGGACTTTATTTCTGCTGAATATACAGTTATATAAAAAAAAGTTTGGGCACCCCTATTAATCTTAAGCTTAATTGTTTATAAAAATTGTTTTTTTTTGCAACAGCTATTTCAGTTTCATATATGTAATAACTGTTGGACACAGTAATGTTTCTGCCTTGAAATGAGGTTTATTGTACTAACAGAAAATGTGCAATCTGCATTCAAACAAAATTTGACAGGTGCATAACTATGGGCACCTCAACAGAAAAGTGACATTAATATTTAATGTAAATTAGGACACCTGCGCTGGTTAGCGCAGGTGTCCTAATTTACATTATATTCTTCTCTTACTGCATGACAGATTCAGCACAGTAGCTGTCTAGGCACCAGCAGCTTCCCATAGCATCTTCTCTAGGAGCGCCGGTGTGTCCCCATTTTTTTTTTGTGACATTAATATTTAGTAGATCCTCCTTTTTCAAAAATAACAGCCTCTAGTCGCTTTCTGTAGCTATTAATGAGTTCCTGGATCCTGGGTGAAGGTATTTTTGACCATTCCTCTTTACAAAACAATTCCAGTTCAGTTAAGTTTGATGGTCGCCGAGCATGGACAGCACTCTTCAAATGATCCCACAGATGTTCAATGATATTCAGGTCTGAGGACTGGGATGGCCATTCCAGAACAGTGTAATTGTTCCTCTGCATGAATGCCTGAGTAGATTTGGAGCGGTGTTTTGGATTATTGTCTTGCTGAAAGATCCATCCCCTGCGTAACTTCAACTTTGTCACCGATTCATGAACATTAATCTTAAGAATCTGCTGATACTGAGAGGAATCCATGCGTCCCTCAACTTTAACAAGATTCTCGGTGCCGGCATTGGCCACACAGCCCCAAAGCAGGATGGAACCTCCACCAAATTTTACTGTGGGTAGCAAGTGTTTTTCTTGGAATGCTGTGTTTTTTGGCCACCATGCATAACGCCTTTTTGAATGACCAAACAACTCAATCTTGGTTTCATCAGTCCACAGGACCTTCTTCCAAAAAGAAATTGGCTTCTCCAAATGTGCTTTTGCATACCTCAGCCAACTCTGTTTGTGGCGTGCTTGCAGAAACGGCTTCTTTCGCATCACTCTCCCCATACAGCTTCTCCTTGTGCAAAGTGCGTTGTATAGTTGACCGATGCACAGTGACACCATCTGCAGCAAGTTGATGCTGCAGCTCTCTGGAGGTGGTCTGAGGATTGTCCTTGACTGATCTCACCATTCTTCTTCTCTGCCTTTCTGATGTTTTTCTTGGCCTTAACAAGAACTGTACCTGTGTTCTTCCATTTCCTTACTTTGTTCCTCACAGTGGAAATTGACAGGTTAAATCTCTGAGACAGCTTTTTGTATCCTTCCCCTGAACAACTATGGTGAATAATCTTTGTTTTCAGATCATTAGACAGTTGTTTTGAGGAGCCCATGATGCCACTCTTCAGAAGAGATTCAAACAGGAGAACAACTTGCAAGTGGCCACTTTAAGTAGCTTTTCTCATGATTGCATACACCTGGCTATGAAGTTCAAAGCTCAATGAGGTTAGAAAACCAAAAAAAGTGCTTTAGTAATTCAGTAAAAAGTAGGTAGGAGTATTTAAAACAAGAAAATGATAAGGGTGCCCATACTTATTGTCACGCCGTTAACGGCGATAAAGGGGCAGGACGGCGTACTGGGAGCTGCACCTGTCCCTGCCACTATAATGGGGCCCTGACTTTCCCTTATCTCAGGGGTATCTATGATGGTTAGGAGGCCTGAGCCGCCAGCGTATCCCTGTCTCCTGTGCAGGCCCTATCAGTGGCCCCCTCTGCCCCCAAAGGAGGTGGACTGCACCAGTGTATAAATACGACAATTAAACAAGGTATACAGACAAGGTAACTAAAAGTCTCAAACTCACCAAATGCTCACACAACCACAGAGGTAACACATAGAAGGGAAGAGAAGGAAAACACTAGGAAGGAAAACAGGTTTAACATGCAACCAAAACAGCAGACACCAATCTCTGTAAATAAACCTCCAAGCTCCCAATACCACGCTCCCTCAACCTCCAAGCCAGGCAGCAGAACTGAGCACTGACAACAGTTGTAGACAAAGCTGAGTCTATATAGGAGCAGAGATTACCAAAACCAAATCAGCTGAGAGACATAGCTCTCAGCACCTTCAGTAACAAGCTTTAACTACTGCCCTGCTGGCACAAGACAGCCAGGTCAGAATTCAGGAGAAGAGCTTCTGTTCATCGTGTGTGAACGAGGCCCAGAGCGCTGCGGTTCTCTGGAACCTCTCTGTCGCGGTAGCCTCGTGACAGTACCCCCCCTTCTACGAGGGACCTCCGGAACCTCAGGACCAGGTTTCTCAGGATGAGCTGCATGAAATGCCCGGACTAACCTAACCGCATGGACATCGGCTGCAGGTACCCACATCCTCGCCTCAGGACCGTACCATTTTCAATGTACTAGATATTGTAGAGACTGGCGAACAAATCGAGAATCCATGACCCTGGCTATAGGGAACTCGAGATTTCCATCAACAAGGACCGGAGAGGGAGGTAAAGGTGATGGATTAGGAGATGCCACAAACCTCTTGAGTAAGGAGCGATGAAAAACATTATGAATCCTAATGACGACTGAGGTAAAGCCAGCCGAAATGCAACAGGATTGACGACGGCCCCAATCCTATAAGGGCCAATAAACCTAGAGCCCAATTTCCACGAGGGAACTCTCAGTTTAATATTCTTTGAGGACAACCAAACCCAATCACCCACACATAGGTCCGGACCTTTCATACGTCTCCGATCAGCCGCATTCTTATATCTGGAACTCATGCTTTTTAACTTATCAAGAACCCCTTGCCATACGGACGTGATAGACGAAGAAAACCTCTCCTCTTCAGGCACCCCCGAGGAATCCTTCCTATTAAATGAACTGAATTGAGGATGAAAACCATATGCCCCGAAAAACGGGGACTTACCAGTGGACTCATGAGTACGGTTGTTTATTGCAAACTCTGCCAATGGTAAGTACTTAACCCAGTCCTCCTGATTTTCTGAAATGAAACACCTGAGATAAGTTTCAAGATTTTGATTTACACGTTCTGTTTGACCATTGGATTGAGGATGCAAAGCTGAAGAAAACGACAAATGAATCCCCAGCCGGCTGCAAAAAGCCCTCCAAAACTTAGAAATAAACTGCACCCCACGGTCTGACACAATATCTGAAGGAACACCATGTAATCTCACAACCTCCTTGATAAAGATCTGTGCCAGAGTCTTGGCATTAGGTGACGCGGGAAGGGCAATAAAATGTGACATCTTGCTATATCTGTCAACTACGACTAAAATAACTGTATTACCCTCAGAAACCGGTAAGTCAGTGATGATGTCTATTGACAAATGGGTCCAAGATCTATTGGGAATCTCCAGAGGTTGGAGAGACCCAGACGGGCGAGTACGAGGTGTCTTGGAACACGCACACACACAGCAGGCAGCGACATATTCCTGTATATCATGATTTACCCCAGACCACCAAAAACGCCTAGTGAGAAGGTCCGTGGTAACTTTACTTCCAGGGTGTCTGGCCAGGACCGAATCATGAAGTTCATTAATGACCCTAAGACGAAGATTAGTAGGAACATAAAGTTTACCTAAAGGACAGGCTGTTGGGGCGTCCCCCTGCGCCTCTAAGACCTCTCTCTTAAGCTCCAAATTAATTGCGGAGACAACTACACCCTTCTGAAGTATAGGACCTGGCTCACAATTATCCCCATTCCCTGGAAAACAACGGGATAACGCATCAGCCTTGATATTCTTGCTTCCTGGCCTATATGTAATGTAGAAATTGAACCTGGCGAAAAACAGAGACCACCTGGCTTGCCTAGGTGTGAGACGCTTCGCAGATTCTAGATACAGCAGATTCTTGTGATCTGTGATTACCATGACTGGATGAAGTGCTCCCTCCAAAAAATGGCACCATTCCTCAAATGCCCATTTAATTGCCAACAGCTCCCTGATACCAATATCATAATTCCTCTCAGTAGGAGAAAATTTTTTCGAGAAAAATGCACATGGACGCCACTTACTCGGAGAAATTTCCTGAGACAATACAGCTCCCACTCCCACCTCAGAGGCATCCACCTCTACCACAAATGGCTGCATGATGTCAGGCTGTATTAGTATGGGTGCAGTGGAAAAACACTTCTTCAAAGTCTCAAAAGCCTGGCAGGCCGTACTGGACCAGACAGAGAAGTCCGTGCCTCTCTTGGTCATGTCTGTTAAAGGATTGGCTACTAGGGTTGAGCGAAACGGGTCGAAATTGTTCAAAAGTCGCCGACTTTTGGCAAGGTCGGGTTTCATGAAACCCGACCCGACCCCAGTGGGGGGTCGGCCATGAAGTCGGCGATCTTTTGAATCTGGAATCGGAATTCCGATCCCGATTCCCGATATGTTTAAGATATCGGGAATTGGTATCGGAATTCAGATTAAAGTGTAAAATATAGAATTAAAATAAAAAATATTGCAATACTTACCCTCTGACGCGCCCTGGTACTAACCGGCAGCCTTCCTCCTTCGAATCCGCGCTTCTAGGACCTTGCCGTGACGTCGCGGTGACGTCGCGGCTTGTGATTGGCCGCGCGGCCGCCCATGTGACCGCTCGCGCGGCCAATCACAAGCCGTGACGTCACCCGCGACGTCACCGAAGGTCCTGGAAGGGCTGATTCTTAGGAAGGAAGGCTGTCGGAAGGAAGCAGGGCGCTTCCGAGGGTGAGTATATACCTAATAGGAATATACTCACCCTCGGAAGCGCCCTGCTTCCTTCCGACAGCCTTCCTTCCTAAGAATCAGCCCTTCCAGGACCTTCGGTGACGTCGCGGGTGACGTCGCAGCTTGTGATTGGCCGCGCGAGCGGTCACATGGGCGGCCGCGCGGCCAATCACAAGCCGCGACGTCACCCGCGACGTCACCGAAGGTCCTGGAAGGCTGATTCTAAGGAAGGAAGGTTCCCGGTTAGTACCAGGGCGCGTCAGAGGGTAAGTATAAGGATACTTTTTATTTTAATTCTATATTTTACACTTAAATATGGATCCCAGGGCCTGAAGGAGAGTTTCCGCTCCTTCAGACCCTGGGAACCATGGAAACCCAATGCACTGCATTGGGTTTCGAGTTTCGGCCGACCCCGACCCCGACTTTTTTATAGGATCGGCCGATTTCACTCGACCCGACTTTTCCAAAAGTCGGGTTTCGTGAAACCCGACCCGATCCTATAAAAGTGAAGGTCGCTCAACCCTATTGGCTACTACTGAAAAGTCTTTAATAAATTTGCGAATGTAGTTTGCAAAAACCTCTAAAGGCCTAAAGGTCCTCAGGACGCTCCCACTCCAAGACCGCCTTGACCTTAGCCGGATCCATACGAAATCCTGTGGAGGATAAGAAATAACCCAAAAACGGAATCTCTTTGACCGCGAACATGCATTTCTCAAGTTTGCAAACAGTTTATTGTCCCTGAGAACCTGAAGGACCTGCTGTACATGATCCTGATGGGACTTGAGATCAGGGGACTAAATTAAGATGTCAACGAGATATACCACCACAAACCTACCTATTAGGTGACTAAGTATATCATTGACAATGTGTTGGAACACAGCAGGGGCATTACTTAACCCAAAAGGCATAACCAAGTTCTCGTAATGTCCCTCTGGAGTATTAAACGCCGTCTTCCATTCATCCCCCTCCTTCATCCGAATGAGATTATATGCCCCCCTGAGATCTAATTTGGAGAACCACTTAGCCCCCACAACCTGATTAAAGAGGTTCAGAATAAGAGGGAGCGGGAAAGAATCCCGGACCGTAATTTGGTTCAATTCACGGAAGTCTAAGAATGGGCTTAAAACCCCCGTCCTTCTTCTTTACAAAGATGAACCCGGCAGCAATGGGTGAAGACGAAGGTCTGATGTGACCCTTGCCCAGACTCTCCGTGATATAGTCCTTCATGGCCTGTCTCTCTGGGGCAGAGATGTTGTATAGCCTACTCTTAGGCAGTTTAGCACCAAGAATGAGACGTATGGTGCAATCATAAGGACGGTATGGAGGTAGCTCTTAACACCCCTCCTCAGAAAATACATCCTCAAAATCTGAGATGAACTCTGGCAAAACCTGAGAACTCAACCCGGCCAGCCGAGTGCTTAGGCAATGTTCCTGACAAAACTCACTCCATCTAGAAACCCATAAAGGAAACAGGTTTCTGCTAATAACCAAGAAAAATTATCTTTCACAATTGGTGCAGAATCCAACCAGAGGAGCAGCACTTTTAGACCTAATACTATCTAATAGACCTGACAGAATAACAAATCTGCAGGTGGTCGGGCATCTAGGACATAGCGACCACAATATTGTACAGTTTCACCTGTCTTTCACAAGGGGGACTTGTCAGGGAGTCACAAAAACACTGAACTTTAGGAAGGCAAAGTTTGACCAGCTTAGAGATGCCCTTAATCTGGTAGACTGGGACAATATCCTCAGAAATAAGAATACAGATAATAAATGGAAAATATTTAAGAACATCCTAAATAGGCACTGTAAGCGGTTTATACCTTGTGGGAATAAAAGGACTAGAAATAGGAAAAACCCAATGTGGCTAAACAAAGAAGTAAGACAGGCAATTAACAGTAAAAAGAAAGCATTTGAACTACTAAAGCAGGATGGCACAATTGAATCTCTAAAAAACTATAGGGAGAAAAATACTTTATCTAAAAAACTAATTAAAGATGCCAAAAAGGAAACAGAGAAGCACATTGCTAAGGAGAGTAAAACTAATCCCAAACTGTTCTTCAACTATATCAATAGTAAAAGAATAAAAACTGAAAATGTAGGCCCCTTAAAAAATAGTGAGGAAAGAATGGTTGTAGATGACGAGGAAAAAGCTAACATATTAAACACCTTCTTCTCCACGGTATTCACGGTGGAAAATGAAATGCTAGGTGAAATCCCAAGAAACAATGAAAACCCTATATTAAGGGTCACCAATCTAACCCAAGAAGAGGTGCGAAACCGGCTAAATAAGATTAAAATAGATAAATCTCCGGGTCCGGATGGCATACACCCACGAGTACTAAGAGAACTAAGTAATGTAATAGATAAACCATTATTTCTTATTTTTAGGGACTCTATAGCGACGGGGTCTGTTCTGCAGGACTGGCGCATAGCAAATGTGGTGCCAATATTCAAAAAGGGCTTTAAAAGTGAACCTGGAAATTATAGGCCAGTAAGTCTAACCTCTATTGTTGGTAAAATATTTGAAGGGTTTCTGAGGGATGTTATTCTGGATTATCTCAATGAGAATAACTGTTTAACTCCATATCAGCATGGGTTTATGAGAAATCGCTCCTGTCAAACCAATCTAATCAGTTTTTATGAAGAGGTAAGCTATAGGCTGGACCACGGTGAGTCATTGGACGTGGTATATCTCGATTTTTCCAAAGCGTTTGATACCGTGCCGCACAAGAGGTTGGTACACAAAATGAGAATGCTTGGTCTGGGGGAAAATGTGTGTAAATGGGTTAGTAACTGGCTTAGTGATAGAAAGCAGAGGGTGGTTATAAATGGTATAGTCTCTAACTGGGTCGCTGTGACCAGTGGGGTACCGCAGAGGTCGGTATTGGGACCTGTTCTCTTCAACATATTCATTAATGATCTGGTAGAAGGTTTACACAGTAAAATATCGATATTTGCAGATGATACAAAACTATGTAAAGCAGTTAATACAAGAGAAGATAGTATACTGCTACAGATGGATCTGGATAAGTTGGAAACTTGGGCTGAAAGGTGGCAGATGAGGTTTAACAATGATAAATGTAAGGTTATACACATGGGAAGAAGGAATCAATATCACCATTACACACTGAACGGGAAACCACTGGGTAAATCTGACAGGGAGAAGGACTTGGGGATCCTAGTTAATGATAAACTTACCTGGAGCAGCCAGTGCCAGGCAGCAGCTGCCAAGGCAAACAGGATCATGGGGTGCATTAAAAGAGGTCTGGATACACATGATGAGAGCATTATACTGCCTCTATAAAAATCCCTAGTTAGACCGCACATGGAGTACTGAGTCCAGTTTTGGGCACCGGTGCTCAGGAAGGATATAATGGAACTAGAGAGAGTACAAAGGAGGGCAACAAAATTAATAAAAGGGATGGGAGAACTACAATACCCAGATAGATTAGCGAAATTAGGATTATTTAGTCTAGAAAAAAGACGACTGAGGGGCGATCTAATAACCATGTATAAGTATATAAGGGGACAATACAAATATCTCGCTGAGGATCTGTTTATACCAAGGAAAGTGACGGGCACAAGGGGGCATTCTTTGCGTCTGGAGGAGTGAAGGTTTTTCCACCAACATAGAAGAGGATTCTTTACTGTTGGGGCAGTGAGAATCTGGAATTGCTTGCCTGAGGAGGTGGTGATGGCGAACTCAGTCGAGGGGTTCAAGAGAGGCCTGGATGTCTTCCTGTAGCAGAACAATATTGTATCATACAATTATTAGGTTCTGTAGAAGGACGTAGATCTGGGGATTTATTATGATGGAATATAGGCTGAACTGGATGGACAAATGTCTTTTTTCGGCCTTACTAACTATGTTACTATGTTACTAGTAATCTCCCGAGTCTTCCAGTCTAACACCGGGTTGTGTAACGTGAGCCATGGTAAACCGAGAACTACAGGTGAAGGCAAACCCCCCAACACATAACAATCTATTGACTCGGAGTGCAACGCCCCTATTTGTAGGCTCACCCCACGGACGATCTGAGTGAAAGTCCGCTGGCTCAAAGGTGCAGAGTCAATAGCAATTATAGGTATGGGTCTAGACAACTCTTGAGTTTTAAGCCCATGTGCCTGAATAAACCCTGCATCAATTAAATTAAACCCTGCCCCAGAGTCCAGAAAGGCAGAGATATTAAGCCTACTTTCACCAAGAAGAATCTCGGCTGGTAGGAAAAATTGTGGTTTACCTAAGGAGGAAACTAGTACACCCGAGTTGCCAACCTCCCCGCAACCCGGGCTCAATAGTATTCCGGCGGTTGTTTTTTTAGAAGGACACACATTCACATAATGACCCCTTCTGCCACAAAAAAAACATGAAACTTCCTTACGCCGTACTACTGCAGCCCCTTTAGAACGAGAAGAGCCACCCAACTGCATAGGTTCTCCTAGAGACTCAGATTCTGGTGAGTCCAAATCTGAATTACCCCTGAATAGCGGTGATTCATTAAGTCTCTGGCGCAGGCGGCGGTCCACACGGATAGCAAGAGACATAGCTGCCTCCAGTATGGTTGGTGTCTCCTGTAGGGCGAAGGCATCTTTTATTTTATCAGACAGGCCCTGATAAAATTGACTGCGGAGTGCAGGGTCATTCCACATTGTGTCAGTAGCCCATCTCCGAAACTCAGAGCAGTACTCCTCTACTGGCCGGTCTCCCGGTCTCCCTGTGTAAGATGGCGTATTGTGGACTCAGCGAGGGAGACGCGGTCAGGATCATCATACACTTGACCTAAGGCTTGAAAAAACTCCTCCACAGTCCGTAACGGCAAAGCGTCAGCGGGAAGTGAAAAAGCCCACAGGGTCACCTGTTGTGAATTCTGTTATCGAACTCCCTCCTGTGGTCATGAATGGTACTTCGGCGAGTTCTGTCCATGGGCTCCCTCTGGTGGCTGTGAGTGGAGCTGCTGCTTCTAAGGTTCCTTCCACAGGTGACGTATTTTATTCTTTGGCTGGCTGTTCTATTTAACTCCACTCAGATCGTTACTCCATGCCAGCTGTCAATGTTCTTGTACTGGTTCAGTTCGCTCTTGGATCTTTCTGGTGACCTGTCTACTCCAGCAGAAGCTAAGTCCCTGCTAGTTATTTATTTGTTCATTGTTTCCTTGTCCAGCTGGCTATCATGATCTTGCCCTGCTAGCTGGAAGCTCTGGGATGCAGAGTGGCACCTCCGCACCGTGAGTCGGTGCGGAGGTCTTTTTGCACACTCTGCGTGGTCTTTTTGTAGGGTTTTGTGCTGACCACAAAGATACCTTTCCTATCCTCAGTCTGTTTAGTAAGTCTGGCCTCCCTTTGCTAAAACCTGTTTCATTTCTGTGTTTGTGACTTTCATCTTATCTCACAGTCAATATATGTGGGGGGCTGCCTTTTCCTTTGGGGAATTTCTCTGAGGCAAGGTAGGTTTTTTTTTCTATCTTTAGGGCTAGTTAGCTCTTAGGCTGTGAAGAGGCGTCTAGGTCTTGTTAGGTACGCTCCACGGCTATTTCTAGTTGTGTGATAGGATTAGGGGTTGTGGTCGGCAGAACTCCCACTTCCCAGAGCTTGTCCTGTGTGAATTTAACCATCAGGTCATTCCGGGTGCTCCTAACCACCAGGTCCATAACAGTCACCTTGTAGGAGCGATACTACAATTCCAACCCTCTGCTCCTCTGAACCTGAAGTGTGAGGACGCAACCTAAAATACAATTTACAGGCCTCCCTGAATGTAACAAATTTGTCGCGCACCCCAGAGAACCTGTCAGGTAACGCAATCTTAGGCTCCAGCGAAGCTTGTGGAGGTGTAGCAACCCCTGCAGTGGCCAATGGAGTGCGCTGTACAACCTCCGAGCGGAGGTCAGCCACCTCTAGACTGAGTTGCTGCAATTGTCCAGCTAAAGCAGCAATGGGGTCCATATTGGACCAAGAAAATTTTTAAGGTTAGTGATGCTGTCACGCCGTTAACGGCGATAAAGGGTCAGGACGGCGTACTGGGACCCGCACCTGTCCCTGCCACTATAACGGGGCCCTGACTTTCCCTTATCTCAGGGGTACCTATGATGGTTAGGACTGAGCCGCCAGCGTATCCCTGTCTCCTGTGCAGGCCCTATCAGTGGCCCCCTCTGCCCCCAAAGGAGGTGGACTGCACCAGTGTATAAATACAACAATTAAACAGGGTATACAGACAAGGTAACTAAAAGTCTCAAACTCACCAAATGCTCACACAACCACAGAGGTAACACATAGAAGGGAAGAGAAGGAAAAAACTAGGAAGGAAAACAGGTTTAACATGCAACCAAAACAGCAGACACCAATCTCTGTAAATAAACCTCAAAGCTCCCAATACCACGCTCCCTCAACCTCCAAGCTAGGCAGCAGAACTGATCACTGACAACAGTTGTAGACAAAGCTGAGTCTATATAGGAGCGGAGATTACCAAAACCAAATCAGCTGAGAGACATAGCTCTCAGCACCTTCAGTAACAAGGTTTAACTCCTGCCCTGCTGGCACATGACAGCCAGGTCAGAATTCAGGAGATGAGCTTCTGTTCATCGTGTGTGAACGAGGCCCAGGGCGCTGCGGTTCTCTGGAACCTCTCTGTCACGGTAGCCCCGTGACATGGTTCCCTGAAAAATGCCCACAGGAAAATTGCCCACAGGAAAAATGCCCACAGGAAAATTCCCCACATGGAAAATTCCCCACACGGAAAATTGCCAATTACAGCATCACAAAACTTTCAGATCTATGATATTTCAGGTGCAAGGTGAGGATGTTCACATAATATGTGATCAACTTGTGATTTACAGTTGACCTACTGCAAACCTGCAAAAATGATGATCTGTGGTTTGCAGCAGTCTGTCATTATCAGCAATAGATAGATCTAGTCTGCTCTCATCTCTTACTGATTCTGCCTTACTCCTCCCACAAGCCCAAAACAGCAGCACATGCAGCAGCAGTGTGATCCAGAGGAGCCATCACTGCTATCAGTGCTCACAAAAGTATCACTGCTGCTGGCAGAGATAGTTGGTCCTGGAAGCCCAGAAGGCACAGCAGAAAGGTGAGATTCTATCACTTGTACCACTTTGTGTTCTTGCTGAGAATGTATGATATGCTTTTGCAGTGGAGTCCAATGGGCCCCAGTGCAAAATTTGGCCCTCCCCCCTCCCCCACACACACACTTGTTGGTCAGATGTATGGGCCCCTGTAGTGTTCTAAATTCTATAAAGACGTATGAATTGCCCCCCTCCCCCTTCATTATGTAGTAATGTCCCTCATACTGGTATATATGCCCATCATCCTGGTGAATATGTCTGCATCCTGGTATATATGTCCTAATGCTGGTATATATGGTCCCCATCCTAGTATATATGGTCCACATGATCTCCATCCTGGTATTTATGCCCCCTTTCTGGTATATATGTCCCTATCTTGGTTTACATGGTCCCCAATCCTAGTGTATGTGTCCCGGTTCTGACCCTAATGCATAATTAAAAACAATAACATTCTACTCACCTTATTCATCTGCCCTGCAGAGTATCTCACCTATAACTCTATATTATTCTCCTGATCTGCAGAGCATCTCACCTATAATATAGTATTCTTCTGATCTGCAGAGCATCTCACCTATAATTATATATTATTCCCCTGCCCTGCAGAGCATCTCACCTATAATTCTATATTATTCTCCTGCTCTGCAGAGTATCTCACCTATAATTCTATATTGTTCTCCTGCCCTGCAGAGCATCTCACCTATAATTCTATATTATTCTCCTGCTCTGCAGAGTATCTCACCTATAATTCTATATTATTCTCCTGATCTGCAGAGCATCTCACCTATAATTCTATATTATTCTCCTGCTCTGCAGAGTATCTCACCTATAATTCTATATTATTCTCCTGATCTGCAGAGCATCCCACCTATAATTCTATATTATTCTCCTGCCCTGCAGAGCATCTCACATATACCTGCATACTATCCCTCTGTCCTGCAGAGCATTTAGCCTATAGCTCTATGCTATTCTCTGTTCTGCAGAGCATCTCACTTATAACTCTACTGTTTTCCTGTGGGTATTCATGTCTGTTGGCACTTTTCACATATGTGACCACCTTGCACCTGAAATGTCATAGATATGAAACTTTGTGATGATGCAATTGGCAATTTTCCGTGTGGGGAATTTTCCGTGTGGGGAATTTTCATGTGGGCAATTTTCCTGTGGGCATTTTTCTGGTCACCCCGTGACACTTAGGCACCTGTCAAATTTTGTTTGAATGCAGATTGCACATTTTCTGTTAGTACAATAAACCTCATTTCAAGGCAGAAACATTACTGTGTCCAACAATTATTAGATATATGAAACTGAAATAGCTGTTGCAAAACAAACAATTTTCATAAAACATTAAGCTTAAGATTAATAGGGGTGCCCAAACTTTTTCATATAACAGTACATGACACACTGTACATTACTTCTGCAGGGAAACATTTAAATACAGATATTTCATAAAGTCCAATACTTACAACAATTATCTCCATTGGAATGGGAACTGGCAATTTCTTTTTAAATCGATCATTAATTTCTTTAGCACCCAGCAGTAATAGTACACATATAATCCCGGTAATAAACGTGGCGACATTGGTTGTTGGAATATTAGATAAAACAGCTATTAATCGCTGAAACAGACAGAGACACATTAAAGGTATCCAGACTCTGACCAGTGTAGGAATCTGACTAATGCATTATTGGTAGGTCAGCACAGAAAATCAAAATATATCCATACATCAAGAAACCGGTCAAGGCTAATGCTTCTGCTCTCCTGGAACCTGGTCACATTCTTCGTGTTTTAGGATCTGCATCCCATCACTGAGCACCACTGTATGTCAAGAGTGTTTCGTTTTCTTTAAGTATGGAAATTTGGTGAAAGCTCCATTATACTAGGTTTACTTCTTAGGAACGCTTTAATGGCAAAAAATTTTTATTGGCAATTATATAGTCACATTAAATATGGTTGATGTCATAAAAGGGAATGTAATTAAAACATGATCTACTCTTTAAATTGTTTATATAAATAAATAGAAAAAAAACAAAGGTAATATGAAGAAGAAAACATTTTTAACCCCTTAATCCGCATTACAACTGCAGTCATTATGGGGCCTTATTCCTCAGCGCCATTTTAAAACGGCAGTGAGAAATAACTACGGTAAATACCACAGGTGACAACTGTATATGTCAGCTAACACCCTGCAGCATTGATTTTTTAACTAATCGGGGTCACTTAACGCCTTAAATGCTCTTGACAATCGCAAAAGCAACATCTAACTGGCTAAAAAGGGGTTAAAACATCCTCTTTAATACTAAACCCCCTTCCTCCTTGCCCGTGATCAAAATCGTGTGTTCCGATAGTTGCATTAGCACCCCAAGATTATCTGATGGCTTAGTGGCCTGTTAGATCCTGCTAAATAAGCAGGGTCTAACAGGCTATGTTTGTGAAAAACTGACAAGTTTAAGGCACTGCAGTACACGAGTATCAAAGTAAAAAATATTCATGCCCCACAGTGGGACCAAGTGAAAAAGTTAAAAAAAAAAAAAGTGAAATAAAATATGTAAAAAATTTGGAAAATTACACCCAAAAAGCATACAAAATCCACAAAAACCCATTTTGCCACTAAACGCAGCATTTGCGTTAAAGCAGAAAAAGGTACACATAATAGGTATTGATGCAACCGGAAGAACCCAAACTATAAAACTGTCTCAGTATTTATTCGGTATGGAGAACACCAAGTAAAAAGAAAAAAAACATTGCTTTTTCAAACTGACCAGCAAAAAAGCAAGCCCTAACAATACCATTTCAGAAAAAAAAGTTACAGCTCTCAAAATATGGCAATGCAAAAACAAGTACATTTTTGTAAAATATTGTAAGATATTGTTTTTAGTGCGTAAAAGTAACAAAGCATAAAAAACAATATTATCTGGTATCATTATAATCATACTGACCCCCAAAATAAATCGGTCTCATCACTTTTACCGCATTATGAACAACGCAAAAAAATACACTTAAAAATAATAACTGAATTGCTGTTTTTTGTTTACCCTGGGTCTGAAAAATCTGAATAAAAAGCTATCTTTTCTTTTTATAATAAAAAAAAATCATTTTACCGTGTGATAGAAGCAAAACAAAATAAAAAATAAAAAATAAAAAGATAAATCTGGTATCACCAATCGCACCGACCTGAAGACTAAAGCCATCTTATCACTTATAACATGCGATGAACGCTGTAAAAATAAAAAAATAAGAACTATTCTTCGTTTGGCCAAACTGTATTTTCTGAGAACATATTGGGGCATCACCCCCACTATTATACCTTGTGTAACTAAAAGTTTTACCTCTAAAATATTATATTTCCACATTCCAATGTTATACAATTCTGTAAGGCACCTGTGGGTTCAAAAAACTCACTACACCTCTAGATTCCTTAAGCAGCAAGGTTTCCAATATTAGGTCACTTGTGGGGGTTTCTGCTGTTCTGGCACCCCAGGGGCTATACTAATGGCGCCCACAATGCTCCTTCCCATCTGATCCCTGCCGTGTGCTCAAACAGTAGTGTACAACCACACATGGCGTATTGCCACATTCAGTAAAAATTGTATAAAAAATTGTCCTGTTTATTTTCTTCTATTATTCCGTGTGTGAATTAAAACTTTGAGGCTACATTCAAATTTTAGCGGAAAACACCTAAGTTCTTCAATCTTATAAAAATCTGGTGGGTTTAAAATGCTCAGCACACCCATAAATGAATTACCGTACTCATGTGATTTCATCTGCCAAATGGGGGTCACTTGTGAGTGTTTCTGCTTTTTTGGCACCTCAGGGGCTCTGCATATGCAACATGGCATCCAAATATGTGTTCAAAAAATTAAATAGCGTTCTTTGCTTTCAAAATTTTGCCATATGCCAAAACATTAGTGTCTGACCACTTATGGGGTATCACTGTCTTCAAGAGAATTTGCATAACAAATTATGGGGTCCATTTTCTCCAATTACCCCTCGTGTAAATTAGAAATTTGGTGCTAAACCATATTTTAGTGGAAAAAATTTAATTTTTTTGTTTTCACATCTAAATGCTATTAAGTTTTGTTAATCATCTCTAGGTTAAAAATGCTCTGTACACTACTAGATTAATTCATTGGGGGTCTCTGCTGTTTTGTCATGTCAGAGTTCCTCCAAATGCAAAATAGTATGCACAATTACAACCAAATTTACTCTCCAAAAATTAAATAGTGGTCTTTCTTTTCAGTGCCCGGCCATGTGCCCAAGCACTAGTTTTGACCAAATATGTTGTATCATCATGTTCGGAAGAAATTGTGTAATACATTTTATGGTCCGGTTTCTCCTATTACTCCTTGTGAAAATGAAAGATTTGCAGCTAAATCAATATTTTAGTGTAAAAAAAGTAATTTTTCATTTTTTTTTCAATCAACTTTGCCTTAATTCCTGTTCGGCACCTGAAGAGTTAACAAATTTCCTAACAATAGTTTATACCAAATTTAGGGGTGCAGTTTATAAAACGGTATCACTTCTGGGGTTTTCTGATATATGGGCCTCTCAAAATCACTTCAAAACTAAATAGATCTGTAAAATGTTGTATTTGTAAATTTCCTTGAAAAAATGCTGCTAAGTTTTAACCCTTCCAACAATGCAAACAAAATGAAAGGATGTTTCAAAAATGATGCTGACAAAGTATAAATATGGGAAAGGTTATTTATTAATGCAGCGCCCCAGAGTCCTGGTCGTTGCAGTAATGTCGCTCTGCCACTAAGGGGAATGATGTTATGTCTGATTGCACTAAAGGAGTTCACTTGACCAGGTATCACAGTCACACATTACACTTCACACTCCGGCCACCAGGGGGAGCAAAAGGTACTATGTATTAGGCCACTCCTCACACTCTGGTAAAACTGGGGGTCAGATAGGAAGTTAGGACAGAACGCAGCCTGGGAGAGCTCCAGTGAGGACCTGTCAGGAGTGGGTTCCTGGCAGGGACCTAGCAGAAAGAGTAGAAAGTGACGGAGCCGCGCCTGCACTACCTTGCGGCGGCATCCTAAGAAAGGACACAAAGAGAAGGATATTGTGGAGAAGTGAGAAACGAGATCAAAGCACAAAGGAGAGCCAGTAGGAGTCGTGCCCCGTGAACGGCAACATCCTACTGAGGCGCGTAGCTGGTGGCCGGAACACCGAGGAAGTAACTGACTCCAAGCATTACTTCAAATAACGGCAGGACAGTTGATTATAGGTTGGCTGTCTACCATACATCACCTAAGAAGACATAGGGGGCAAGCGTGGAGAGGGGCGTCTCTAGGGTCCCAGAATAGCTCCGAGCCTTCCCATCAAACGGGTGCGTCCTATCCAGATAAACTTGGGGGACGGAGAGAGAGAGAGAAAGAACGAACACGAAAGTTGTGAGGACTATCCAGAATGCTCAGCAGGGAAGAACTACAACACACAGGCGCTAGTGGTAGGCACTGATTTCCACCTGCAAAGGGAACTCTGGATGTGCCTTCGGACCGGCCGGTCTCAGCCAGCCCTGTTAGCAGTGCTCTGGATTGTGGATCCCGAAGTCTTCAGTAAAAGGTAAAGAGACTGCAACCGTGTCTTCGTTATTAACTGCGCCTCACATCATCGCCACCTACACTACTGGGAAGCCCTGGGGATATACTTCACCTGTGGGAAGGTATACCATCTAGCTGCCATTACATCACCCCAGTGGACCCCAGGCAGCGTCGGTCACCCTGACCGAATACCACAGGTGGCGTCACGAAACATTGGCCGACTTTCATCACCCCTTTCATTGGACGCCCCTTAGCAGGGTCACGGACCGGGTCCAGCCACCGTGACAACCCTAGAACCGAGAAAGAGAGGACCGGTACCGAGTAACCCGCGGCCCTGTGTCTGGGGGCGCTCCATTAACTATTTTGTATGTTATGACTATCTGGTTTAAGGATATCAGCATTAAAAGATTGAAAATTGTAAATTTTTCCAAAGTTTCATCAAATTTCAAGATATTTTCACACAAAAAAAATAAAATTTTATGCTAACAAAGTACAATGTGTCACGAAAAAACAAATCACATTCAATTTAAACAAGAATTAAATATAGAAATTATAGCTAGTGATGCTGAGAATGTCTTAATTTAAAAAATGATGAACATGGAAATACTATAAAAAAGATGCAAAAAAAAAAAAGAAACTAGTCCGGTTTCACAAGATCTGCGTTTGCGAACTGTGCTTGAATCGCAAGAGCTGGCCTAACCGCCAAGTCTCCATATCTGAGCTAACTGCTTCAAAGGCATGTCATGTTAGGTCAGGAGACTTGGCGGTAGGGCCAGGTCTTCCGATGCAGGCACAGACTGTGACACCGGCCTAAAAGGGAAAATGAGGGAGTGGAAGAGTGCGTAAGGAAAAGATTAATGCGGTGCCTGCAATGCAGAATAGATACTGCTCTACTGCCCAAATTAAGCCAGGATGCAAAGCCCTTCCGTCCAAAGATGAAATGTCTTAAAAAATGCTGAGTATCTTATCAGTTGCTATAAGCTCCCTGGCTCTCTATATTTCGTGCAAAACCTCCTCCACTGCATACTATGAAGAAATTTTCCATTTGCTTGGGATCGAGATTCTCACAACCATAATAAAATGGAGCAAAAGGTCTTTCTTGATGTTCATTATGGACCGTGAGATGGACCGTGGGATGAACCTTGAGATCATAGATAAAAGTGCTGGAGTATTTGTTTTGGAGGCAGAGCAAATAAATGATAGAGGTCCAGCATCCACACCCAATATGGGGCACTGTGCTCCTTTTCAAATTGCATCTCCAGCAGAGATTTAAAGAGCTTTGGGTGGCTGCAATGCAGAAGGAATGGGGTTCTACACCATCTGGAGTGTTTCTTGAGGCCTGCCGGAAATGGATAGCTGAGGCTACTTTCACACTAGCGTTTTTTGACGTACGTCGCAATGCGTCGTTTTGGAGTAAAAACGCATCCTGCAAAGTTGAATGGTGACGGCCCCGTACCGACGCTAGTGTGAAAGTAGCCTTATGCGTTAAACTGTAACTTTTTAGTTGCATTTTGATATTACTGTTTAGCTAAATATTTTAAGTATCAGATAAAAGGAGACCAAAATCCTAATACTAAAATTCCAATACTATAAAATTGTAGGAAAACAACACACAAAGTCACAATACTAAAAGGTATTCCCCAAGCTGTAATCTATACCCAACAAAATACAATGTGATTGTCATGATCCTATGGTAGTTTTCGGACTGACGTGCCAGGGGTTAATTATTTGTGGCCTCTTTCTGGTTCTGGGAGGGCTTTTTATAGCCTTGGTTAGCTCGAGTCCTTGTCGGCTGAGTTAAGTTTACCCTGGTGATTTGTAGGTTTCTGACTTGTGTCTGCTCTGCGTGAATATTTCCTGTTGCTGATCCAGTCTACCCCCCACTTTGCTATTGCTTGTTGATTCTGTACTTCGTTGTTTGGTTCTATGATTAATTGACTCCGGCTTAACACCTAACTACGTTTTTGTCTTATTCCTTTTGTCCTGCGTTGTCCTTCTATTAATGACCTTGGCTTGTCTGACCCCGCTCCCGGCTTTGCAGGCTCTTATTCTCAGCCTTGTGCCCCCCCAGTACGCCCGGTTGCTAGTTCTGGTCTTTAGGACCTTCCCGCTCTTGTCACGTGCCCCTCAGGTCCTTGTATGTGTATCTTCAAACCACCCCTTCAGCATGCTACTCTCTCCTTCCCTCCCCCTCTGGAGTGAGCGCACGGTAAGCACAGTCTTCTTAGGTACACAGTCTTCTCCCTCTCTAGTGTGTATGCACTGCACACACTGTGTTTCCTCACAGTAATTCTGCATCATGAACTATAAATGGCAGAATACAATAACACCATATCACAGTACAGAATAAGATGAAACACAACTTACATATATGACTGCTAGAGGTCCGTTGTAACGTGAAATTTTTATTCCCAAGAGGTATTTCAGCTGAGATATGAAGACATGAACTGCTGCTGCTGTTGTGAATCCTCGTACCAAAGGTTCAGTCAGATAGATGGCTACGAAGCCAAATCTAAGTATGCCTAAGATCAGCTTGCAGAAAACATAAGGCATATCAGTACATGGCCTATATAGTCACATTTTCTATGGTGAAACAATTTTAATAGTTCATTTATGATGCAGTGATTCTACTATTGAATTTCCTTGTGTTATTACAAGTTACAGAATACTATATGGGTATGTTTCCATGTTCCCTAAAGGCAGTGCTTTGGACATAGCAGATACCCGTTCCGTCCAAAGCGCTGCCGGCTTTTGTACGTGTGGTGATTCCGCATGTGTTCATTGAACACATGTGAAATCACCGTGTCCTATACATAAATTGTGATATTTATCTTGCGGAGACTGAGAGTCTCCGCAAGATAAATTGACATGCTGCAGTCTATAAAGACGCGCCGCATGTGCGCATCCACTATGCTGTAACATCTGGACGCTGCGGATTGGACGCTGCGGCTGTACGTAGCATCCAATCCGCAGCAAATACTGAACGTGGAAACATACCCTTAAATACCTGAAAGACAGCAGCTGTTGTCACATATCCTACTGGACCATATGAATATTACAGAGGTCACTCACCAGGACTCCATCTTTCAGAAAGAATGGAGGGCCGTTCTGGTCCAGCTCCACGTTTATTGAAGGCAAAATGTTGGAAACACTTTTTGTTTCTAGTCTTAGACTATGATTTCACCAAAACTAAAAACAGAAAGTGTATTCAAAATGTAATGGTGACTATAGTTTTTAATGTACATTTGGATTGGAATATTGGCTTCAATAAATGCTTAATAAGATGGACCTTGTGCTACTTTCATGACTTACGATGCTAGGCAGAGCCATGGTGCCTTGCTCTGAGAGGTATTCCAGGCAGTCTGCTGGGGGTGCATCAGGCCTGACGTGGATGGTGCAGAAATTCCAATCTATGTGTCCTACAATGCTCACTGCAATATTGCGGGACCGAAGGCGATACAGGCTGCTGTTTAGTAACCTTGAGGAGATCTATGGTTTTATTTTTACTTTTTGTTAAGAGTTTTTTTTTAACACATACAGTGGGAACGGAAAGTATTCAGATCCCTTTACATTTTTCACTCTGTTTCATTGCAGCCATTTGGTAAATTAAAAAAAAGTTCATTTTTTTCTCATTAAGGCTATGTGCACACGCAGCAGATTTTTTGCGGTTTTTTTTTTGCAGTTTTTCCGCTATAAAAACGCTATAAAACCGCGAAAAAAACGCTAACATTAAGCATCCTATTAATTAGAATGCATTCCGCAAATGTTGTGCACATACTGAGTATTTTTCCGCAGCGGAAAAGAAAAGATCGCGGGGATTCCGCACACCTAGGAATGCATTGATCTGCTTATTTCCCGCATGTGGCTATGTCCACCATGCGGGAAGTAAGCAGATCACGTGCGGTTGGTACCCAGGGTGGAGGAGAGGAGACTCCTCCACGGACTGGGCACCATATAATTGTTAAAAAAAAAGAATTAAAATAAAAAAATCGTGATATACTCACCCTCTGATGGCCCAGGAGTCTTCCTGCCCCTAAGCGCTGCACGCGGCCGCTTTCGTTCCTGTAGATGGTGTGTGTGAAGGACCTGCGATGACGTCGCGGTCACATGACAGCGATGACGTCGCGGTCATATGACCGCGACGTCATCGAAGGTCCTGCACACACACCATCTATAGGAACGGAAGCCGCTGAGGAGATAGGCTGTATGCGGTAGGTGAGTATAACCATTTTTTAATTTTATTAATTATTTTTAATGTTCTATCTTTTACTATTGATACGGCATAGGCTGCATCAATAGTAAAAAGTTGGTCACACTTGTCAAACGCTGTTTGACAAGTGTGACCAACCTGTCAATCAGTTTTCCAAGCGATGCTACAGATCGCTTGGAAAACGCTAGCATTCTGCAAGCTAATTATGCTTGCAAAACGCTAGTTTTCTGCAGGAATATGCATGCCATTTCCGCATGCGATATACCCGCGGCAGGAGGCGCAGAATTGCCGCGGAAATTTCCGCGGCAATTCTGCAACGTGTGTACTTAGCCTAATATACACTCTGCACTAGAAATTTTCACAAATTTAATAAAAATGGAAAACTGAAATATCAAATGTCATATGTATTGAGACCCTTTGCTCAGTATTGAGTAGAAGCATCCTTTTGAGCTAGTACAGCCATGAGTCTTCTTGGGAATGATGCAGCAAGTTTTTCACACCTGGATTTGGGGGATCCTCTGCCATTCTTCCTTGCAGATCCTCTCCAGTTCCGTCAGGTTGGATGGTGAACGTTGGTGGACAACCATTTTCAGTGTCTGCAGAGATGCTCAATTGGGTTTAGGTCAGGGCTCTGGCTGGGCCAGTCAAGAATGGTCATAGAGTTGTTCTGAAGCCACTCCTTTGTTATTTTAGCTGTGTGCTTAGGGTCATTGTCTTGTTGGAAGGTGAACCTTCGGCCAATTCTTAGGTCCAGAGCACTCTGGAAGAGGTTTTCATCCAGGGTATCTCTGTACTTTGCCGCATTGATGTTTTCTTTCAATGACAACCAGCCATCCTGCCCTTCAGCTGAAAAACACCCCCATAGCATGCTGCTGCCACCACCATGTTTCACTGTTGGGATTGTATTGGGCAAGTGATGAGCAGTGCCCGTTTTTCTCCATACATACCGCTTAGAATTATCACCAAAAAGGTCTATCTTCATCTCATGAGACCATAGAATCTTATTTCTCATGGTCTGGGAGTCATTTGTGTGTTTTTAGCAAACTCTATGTGGGCTTTCATATGTCTTGCACTGAGGAGAAGCTTCCGTCGGGCCACTCTGCTATAAAGGCCCGACTGGTGGAGGGCTGCAGTGATAGTTGACTTTCTCCCATCTCCCTACTGCATCTCTGGAGCTCAGCCACAGTGATCTTGGGTTTCTTCTTTTCCTCTCTCACCAAGGCTCTTCTCCCATGATTGCTCAATTTGGCTGGACGACCAGGTCTAGGAAGACTTCTGGTAATCCCAAACTTCTTCCATTTAAGTATTATGGAGGCCACTCTGCTCTTAGGAACCTTGAGCACTGCAGAAATTCTGTTGTAACCTTGGCCAGATCTGTGCCTTGCCACAATTCTGTGTATGAGCTCCTTGGCCAGTTCCTTTTACCTTATGATCCTCATTTGGTCTGACATGCACTATGAGCTGTGAGTTCTTATATAGACAGGTGTGTGCCTTTCCAAATCAAGTCCAAAAAGTTTAATTAAACTCAGCTGGCCTCTAATGAAGGAGTAGAACCATCTCAAGGAGGATCACAAGGAAATGAACAACATGTGACTTAAATCTGAATACTTATGACCATGTGATATTTCAGTTCTTTTTTATTAATTTTGCAAATATGTCGACATTTCTGTTTTTTTTTCAGTCAAAAATGAACTTTTTCGAATTTACCAAAATGGCTGCAATGAAACAAAGAGTGAGAAATTTTAAGGGGTCTGAATACTTTCCATACCCACTGTACATATAAATGGGCAACAGTCAATCATTGTATATCTATACCTTTAAGGGGTGTTCCACTTTTAGAAGCAGCCAGTTATTAGTATAAAAAAAAAAATAAAAAAAAAACACACTCAAGTAGGGAAAATACTCAAACTCCCTCAGTCAGCGCTGACTTCCCAACTGTTGCTTCCGGTGTCTGTTTTTGCTGCAGCAGTGACGTTATGACTAAAGCGCGCATCACCTATGTAGCCAATCACTGAGCTTGTGCAGTCATTAGCGTTTAGTGATTGGCGGGAGCTAGTGATTCAAGGAGTCGGTGCTGGACCAAGGGAGGGGGAGTAAGATATTTTTGTTTTCTACAACTATTTGATCGGCTGGGGTCCACTTTTCTAAAAATGCAAAACTCCTAAAAGACAAAATTACCATCAGAGGATAGAAAGAACAGTGCTGATTTTAAAATATAAATTGATTTAAACAATATTTAAACATAAACCATACAATGGATATTGTAATGTACGCGGACCAGCTGTAACATTAAATGGAAACTGTACGCATGTTTTTGCTATGCAATTGTGAGACCTGGTCTGACACGCCCCCTCCTGTGATAGGCAGCTCACTGTCTATAGAAACTGTACATAGAGAGCCTGGTGTGGGCGGGGTTAGCTTTTCAGCTCTGCTTCTTTGCTAAATCTAAAAACCCTGATTGTGTCAGAACAGCTGCACCCAGTAAGTGATACATCATTGGATTCATATTCTCTTTGCTTACACCAGGCTGCTCTAAGATGAGGTAGCAAAAGCCTGCTGACAGATTCCCTTTAAAGCCACGGACCAATGCAGTGAATACCATTATGTGAGCAATTAGCCACTTTTGTCAGATCCCATACAACAACTACCGTACCACAAATTGCTGAAAAAGTTAATGCTGGTTATATTAGAAAAGTGTCAGAAAATACAGGGCATTGCACCCTTCAGCAGATGAGTGTGCCCTGTTGAGCTTGAGAGCCCATGCTGCTCCTGTTAACTTCTCAAACCAGTTATATTGGTCATTCAGTATGAGAAATGAACTTGCAATAATGGAAAAAGGTGTTCTAGTGTGACGAGTTAGGCTTTCTTTTACATCATGTGGAAATCAGTGTCTGTGTATTGCAAATCTGGGGAAGAGATGACACAAGGATGCACTATGTGAAGACAGCAAATTCACAGAGGCAATGCTCTGCTAGGAAACCTTGGGTCCATTATCCATGTACAGTGAAGGAAATACTTATTTGATCCCTTGTTGATTTTGTACGTTTGCCCACTGGCAAAATCACATTGTATAAATCATATAAATGTATTTACATTTTGCAGTGAGAAATAAGTATTTGATCCCCTACCAACCATTAAGAGTTCTGGCTCCTACAGACCGGTTAGACGATCCTAATCAACTCGTTACCTGCATTAAAGACAGCTGTCTTACATACCACCTTTATCACCTTTATAAAAGACTCCTGTACACAGACTCAACTAACCAGTCAGACTGTAACCTCTACAACATGGGCAAGTCCAAAGAACTGTATAAGGATGTCAAGGACAAGATAATAGACTTGCACAAAGCTGTAATAGGCTTCAAAACCCATACGTGAGACAATGGGTGAGAAGGAGACAACTGTTGGGGCAATAGTAAAACAAAGGAAGAAATACAAAATGACTGTCAATCGACATTGATCTGAGACACGATGCAAAATCTCACCTCGTGGGGAATTGTTGTTCATGAGGAAGGTTGTTGTGAATTCTGTGGCGGAGCTCCCTCCTGTGGTCACAAGTGGTACTTCGGCTGATTCTCTCTGGGAGCTTCCGTTTGTGGAGGAAACTGGTACTGCTGCTTCTGAGTTTCCTTCCTCAGGTGATCTGGTGAGGTCGTTAGGTGCTTCTCTACTTAACCCCACCTAATGCTTTGATTCATGCTTCCTGTCAATGTTCCAGTGTTGGACTTGTGTTTCTCTGGATCATTCCTGTGGCCTGCTGCTCTGCATAGCTAAGTGCTTCTTTGCTATTTGTTGCTATTTTTTCTGTCCAGCTTGTCTATTTGTTTTGCTGGAAGCTCTGGGACGCAAAGGGTGTACCTCCGTGCCGTTAGTTCGGTACGGAGGGTCTTTTTGCCCCTTTGCGTGGTTTTCTTTAGGGTTTTGTGTAGACCGCAAAGTTATCTTTCCTATCCTCGTTCTGTCTAGAATATCGGGCCTCACTTTGCTGAATCTATTTCATCCCTACGTTTGTCTTTTCATCTTACTCACTGTCATTATATGTGGGGGGCTGCCTTTTCCTTTGGGGTATTTCTCTGAGGCAAGGTAGGCTTATTTTTTCTATCTTCAGGCTAGTTAGTTTCTCAGGCTGTGCCGAGTTGCATAGGGAGCTTTAGGCGCAATCCACAGCTGCCTCTAGTTGTGCTTGGAGAGGATCAGGGATTGCGGTCTGCAGAGTTCCCACGTCTCAGAGCTCGTTCTATTATTTTGGGTTATTGTCAGATCACTGTATGTGCTCTGACCTCCATGTCCATTGTGATACTGAATTGCCTCGTATAACAGTACAGGAAGCCAAAAGTACTAATGATTCTCAATAGAGGGAAAAAGAAGTTCTGAGACCATTTTTTTTTCTTGGCTTTGTGTTTTGTCTTTTTTTTTCCCCTAGACATTTGGGTGGTTCAGTACACAGGTGTAGCGATGGACATTAGAAGTCTGTCTTCATTTGTGGATCAGCTCTCGGCAAGAGTACAAAAGATTCAAGACACTATTGATCAGAAATCTATGTTAGAACCAAGAATTCCTATTCCTGATTTGTTTTTTGGAGATAGAACTAAGTTTCTGAGTTTCAAAAATAATTGTAAGTTATTTCTGGCCTTGAAACCTCGTTCCTCTGGTGATCCAGTTCAACAGGTTTTGATTATCATTTCTTTTTTGCGCGGCGACCCTCAGGACTGGGCATTTTCTCTTGCGCCAGGAGATCCTGCATTGAGTAATATCAATGCGTTTTTCCTGGCGCTCGGATTGCTGTACGATGAGCCTAATTCAGTGGATCAGGCAGAAAAGAATTTGCTGGCTCTTTGTCAGGGTCAGGATGAGATAGAGGTATATTGCCAGAAATTTAGAAAATGGTCAGTGCTCACTCAATGGAATGAATCTGCGCTGGCAGCTATGTTCAGAAAGGGTCTCTCTGAAGCCCTTAAGGATGTCATGGTGGGATTTCCTATGCCTGCTTGTTTGAATGAGTCTATGTCTTTGGCTATTCAGATCGGTCGACGCTTGCGTGAGCGTAAATCTGTGCACCATTTGGCGGTATTACCTGAGCTTAAACCTGAGCCTATGCAGTGCGATAGGACTTTGACCAGAGTTGAACGGCAAGAACACAGACGTCTGAATGGGCTGTGTTTCTACTGTGGTGATTCCACTCATGCCATCTCTGATTGTCCTAAGCGCACTAAGCGGTTCGCTAGGTCTGCCACCATTGGTACGGTACAGTCAAAATTTCTTCTGTCTGTTACCTTGATCTGCTCTTTGTCATCATATTCTGTCATGGCGTTTGTGGATTCAGGCGCTGCTCTGATTTTGATGGACTTGGAATATGCTAAGCGTTGTGGGTTTTTCTTGGAGCCCTTGCAGTGTCCTATTCCATTGAGAGGTATTGATGCTACGCCTTTGGCCAAGAATAAGCCTCAATACTGGACCCAGCTGACCATGTGCATGGCTCCTGCACATCAGGAGGATATTCGCTTTCTGGTGTTGCATAATCTGCATGATGTGGTCGTGTTGGGGTTGCCATGGCTACAAGCCCATAATCCAGTATTGGATTGGAAATCCATGTCGGTGTCCAGCTGGGGTTGTCAGGGGGTACATGGTGATGTTCCATTTTTGTCAATTTCGTCATCCACCCCTTCTGAGGTTCCAGAGTTCTTGCCTGATTACCGGGATGTATTTGATGAGCCCAAGTCCGATGCCCTACCTCCGCATAGGGATTGTGATTGTGCTATCAATTTGATTCCTGGTGGTAAATTCCCAAAAGGTCGACTGTTTAATTTATCCGTGCCTGAGCACACCGCTATGCGCAGTTATGTGAAGGAATCCCTGCAGAAGGGGCATATTCGCCCGTCATCGTCGCCATTAGGAGCAGGGTTCTTTTTTGTAGCCAAAAAGGATGGTTCGCTGAGACCTTGTATAGATTATCGCCTTCTTAATAAGATCACTGTTAAATTTCAGTACCCCTTGCCTTTGTTATCTGATTTGTTTGCTCGGATTAAGGGGGCTAGTTGGTTCACCAAGATTGATCTTCGTGGTGCGTATAATCTGGTGCGAATCAGGCGAGGCGATGAATGGAAAACTGCATTTAATACGCCCGAGGGTCATTTTGAGTATCTAGTGATGCCATTCGGACTTGCCAATGCTCCATCAGTGTTTCAGTCCTTTATGCATGACATCTTCCGAGAGTACCTGGATAAATTCCTGATTGTGTACTTGGATGACATTTTGATCTTCTCGGATGATTGGGAGTCTCATGTGAAACAGGTCAGAACGGTTTTTCAGGTCCTACGTGCTAACTCTTTGTTTGTGAAGGGATCAAAGTGTCTCTTTGGTGTGCAGAAGGTTTCATTTTTGGGGTTCATCTTTTCCCCTTCTACTATCGAGATGGATCCTGTTAAGGTCCAAGCCATCCATGATTGGACTCAGCCGACATCTCTGAAAAGTCTGCAAAAGTTCCTGGGCTTTGCTAATTTTTATCGTCGCTTCATCTGCAATTTTTCTAGTATTGCCAAACCATTGACCGATTTGACCAAGAAGGGTGCTGATTTGGTCAATTGGTCTTCTGCTGCTGTGGAAGCTTTTCAAGAGTTGAAGCGTCGTTTTTCTTCTGCCCCTGTGTTGTGTCAACCTGATGTTTCTCTTCCGTTCCAGGTCGAGGTTGATGCTTCTGAGATTGGAGCAGGGGCTGTTTTGTCGCAGAGAGGTTCTGATTGCTCAGTGATGAAACCATGCGCTTTTCTTTCCAGGAAGTTTTCGCCTGCTGAGCGGAATTATGATGTGGGCAACCGAGAGTTGCTGGCCATGAAGTGGGCATTCGAGGAGTGGCGTCATTGGCTTGAAGGAGCTAAGCATCGCGTGGTGGTATTGACTGATCATAAGAACCTGACTTATCTCGAGTCTGCTAAGCGTTTGAATCCTAGACAGGCTCGTTGGTCGCTGTTTTTCGCCCGTTTTGACTTTGTGATTTCGTACCTTCCGGGCTCTAAAAATGTGAAGGCGGATGCTCTGTCTAGGAGTTTTGTGCCCGACTCTCCGGGTTTATCTGAGCCGGCGGGTATCCTCAAGGAAGGAGTAATTGTGTCTGCCATCTCCCCTGATTTGCGGCGGGTGCTGCAAAAATTTCAGGCTAATAAACCTGATCGTTGTCCAGCGGAGAAACTGTTTGTCCCGGATAGGTGGACAAATAAAGTGATCTCTGAGGTTCATTGTTCGGTGTTGGCTGGTCATCCTGGAATCTTTGGTACCAGAGAGTTAGTGGCTAGATCCTTTTGGTGGCCGTCTCTGTCGCAGGATGTGCGTTCTTTTGTGCAGTCCTGTGGGATTTGTGCTCGGGCTAAGCCCTGCTGTTCTCGTGCAAGTGGGTTGCTTTTGCCCTTGCCGGTCCCGAAGAGACCTTGGACACATATCTCTATGGATTTTATTTCAGATCTTCCCGTCTCTCAAAAGATGTCAGTCATTTGGGTGGTCTGTGATCGCTTTTCTAAGATGGTCCATCTGGTACCCTTGTCCAAGTTGCCTTCCTCCTCTGATTTGGTGCCATTGTTCTTCCAGCATGTGGTTCCTTTGCATGGCATTCCAGAGAATATCGTTTCTGACAGAGGTTCCCAGTTTGTTTCGAGGTTTTGGCGAGCCTTTTGTGGTAGGATGGGCATTGACTTGTCTTTTTCCTCGGCTTTTCATCCTCAGACTAATGGCCAGACCGAACGAACCAATCAGACCTTGGAAACCTATCTGAGATGCTTTGTTTCTGCCGATCAGGATGACTGGGTGTCCTTTTTGCCTTTCGCTAAGTTCGCCCTTAATAATCGGGCTAGCTCGGCTACCTTGGTTTCGCCATTTTTCTGCAATTCTGGGTTCCATCCTCGTTTCTCTTCAGGACAGGTTGAGTCTTCGGACTGTCCTGGTGTGGATACTGTGGTGGACAGGTTGCAGCAGATTTGGACTCATGTAGTGAACAATTTGACCTTGTCCCAGGAGAAGGCTCAACGTTTCGCTAATCGCAGACGCCGTGTGGGTCCCCGACTTCGTGTTGGGGATCTGGTTTGGTTATCTTCTCGTCATATTCCTATGAAGGTTTCCTCTCCGAAGTTTAAACCTCGTTTCATTGGTCCTTATAGGATTTCTGAGGTTATTAATCCTGTGTCTTTTCATCTGACCCTCCCAGATTCTTTTTTCATACATAACGTCTTCCATAGGTCATTATTGCGGAGATACGTGGCACCTATGGTTCCATCTGTTGACCCTCCTGCTCCGGTTTTGGTGGAGGGGGAATTGGAGTATATTGTGGAGAAGATTTTGGATTCTCGTGTTTCAAGACGGAAACACCAGTATCTGGTTAAATGGAAAGGTTATGCTCAGGAGGATAATTCCTGGGTTTTTGCCTCTGATGTCCATGCTCCCGATCTTGTTCGTGCCTTTCATGTGGCTCATCCTGGTCGGCCTGGGGGCTCTGGTGAGGGTTCGGTGACCCCTCCTCAAGGGGGGGGTACTGTTGTGAATTCTGTGGCGGAGCTCCCTCCTGTGGTCACAAGTGGTACTTCGGCTGATTCTCTCTGGGAGCTTCCGTTTGTGGAGGAAACTGGTACTGCTGCTTCTGAGTTTCCTTCCTCAGGTGATCTGGTGAGGTCGTTAGGTGCTTCTCTACTTAACCCCACCTAATGCTTTGATTCATGCTTCCTGTCAATGTTCCAGTGTTGGACTTGTGTTTCTCTGGATCATTCCTGTGGCCTGCTGCTCTGCATAGCTAAGTGCTTCTTTGCTATTTGTTGCTATTTTTTCTGTCCAGCTTGTCTATTTGTTTTGCTGGAAGCTCTGGGACGCAAAGGGTGTACCTCCGTGCCGTTAGTTCGGTACGGAGGGTCTTTTTGCCCCTTTGCGTGGTTTTCTTTAGGGTTTTGTGTAGACCGCAAAGTTATCTTTCCTATCCTCGTTCTGTCTAGAATATCGGGCCTCACTTTGCTGAATCTATTTCATCCCTACGTTTGTCTTTTCATCTTACTCACTGTCATTATATGTGGGGGGCTGCCTTTTCCTTTGGGGTATTTCTCTGAGGCAAGGTAGGCTTATTTTTTCTATCTTCAGGCTAGTTAGTTTCTCAGGCTGTGCCGAGTTGCATAGGTAGCGTTAGGCGCAATCCACGGCTGCCTCTAGTTGTGTTTGGAGAGGATCAGGGATTGCGGTCTGCAGAGTTCCCACGTCTCAGAGCTCGTTCTATTATTTTGGGTTATTGTCAGATCACTGTATGTGCTCTGACCTCCATGTCCATTGTGATACTGAATTGCCTTGTATAACAGAAGGTGAAAGATCAGCCTAAAACTACATGGGGGGAACTTGTTAATGATCTCAAAGCAGCTAGGACCACAGTAACAAAGAAAACCATTGCTAATACATTACACGTACAGGTTTAAAATCCTGCAGTGCCCGTAAGGTCGCCCTGCTCAAGAAGGCACATTTGCAGGCCTGTCTGAAGTTTGCCAATGAACACCTGGATGATTCAGTAAGTGATTGGGAGAAGGTGCCATGGTCAAATGAGACATAAATTTAGGTCTTTGGCATCAACTGAACTCATCGTTTTTGGAGAAAGAGAAATCCTGCCAATGACCCAAAGAACACCATCCCCACTGTCAAGCATGGAGGTGGAAACATTATGTTTGGGGATTTTGCTCTGCTAAAGGCACAGGACTACTTCACCGCATCAATGGGAGAATGGATGGAGCCATGTACAGTAAAATCCTGAGTGACAACCTCCTTCCCTCCGCCAGGACATTAAAAATGGGTCGTGGCTGGATCTTCCAGAAAGACAATGACCCAAAACATACAGCCAAGGCAACAAAGGAGTGTCTCAAAAATAAGCACATTATGGTCATGGAGTGGCTTAGCCAGTCTCCGGACCTTAATACCATAGAAAACTTATATAGAGAGTAGAAGATCCAAGTTGCCAAGCGACAGCCTCAAAATCTTAATGATTTAGAGATGATCTGCAAAGAGGAGTGGGCCAAAATTCCTCCTGACGTGTGCAAACCTCATCATCAACTACAAAAAAAGTCTGACTTGCTTGTCAACAAGGATTTTGCCACCAAGTATTAAGTCTTGTTTGTCAGAGGGATCAAATACTTATTTCTCACTGCAAAATGCAAATAAATTTTATAGAATTTATACAATGTGATTTTTTTGGATTTTATTCTTGATATTCTATCTCTCAATGTTCAAATTAACCTACCCTTAAAATTATAGACTGTTCATGTCTTAGTCAGAGGGCAAACTTACAAAATCAGCAAGGGATCAAAAAATTATTGCCTCCACTATAGATGTCACGAACATTATTGCATCCCATTAATACCATTTCATGTAAATGGTATTATTACCTGATGACAGTAACCTCTTTCACTGAGATAATGAGTTCTGCCATACTGCAAAAAATGTTCAAGAATGGTTTGACAAACATAAAGAGTTCACGGTGGTGTCCTGACCACCAAATTCTCCAGATATCAATATAAATCGAGCATCTGTAAGATGTGCTGGAAAAATAATTGCGCTCTAATGAGGCCCCACCTCACAACTGATAATTATCTGTTGCCAATATCTTGGTGAAAGGTACCACAGGCCACCTGCAGAGGTCTTGTGGATTCTATGCCTCAATGGGTCAGAACAGTAAGGCCGGCGTCACACTTGCAAGTTTTACGGACGTAAGAGCGCAGAAACTACGTCCGTAAAACTCGCAAAAAATACGGCACAATTATTCTCTATGCCCCTGCTCCTATCTGCCGTATTTTACTGATCAGTAAAGTAGGAAAGTTCCCACGATCTATGAACAGCCAGCAGAGGGCGCCTCACCGCAAATGAAGCTAAATATAGATCATTGACCTATATTTAGCTTCATTCCCCGGGGTTTTGCAGCAAGGAGCAGCCTGCATTAGCGGAACTCCTTGCTGCAAAATGTTTTAACCCCTTCAGAAGGATTTACATCGTTGGACTTTACAGATCTGCGGAAGGTAAGTATATTGTTGGTTTATTATGTTTTTTCTTTTACAGAACGAGGGTCTTCAGTGATTGGATTGGGCGTTAAATAAAATATTACAACAACCTTTGTTTTTATTTCATTAAAATAATTTTTAATAATGTGTGTGTGTTTTTTTTTAACCCTTTCATTCAATTGGATTAATAATGGATAGGTGTCATAATTGACGCCTCTCCATTATTAATTAGGCTTAATGTCACCTTACAATAGCAAGGTGGCATTATCCCTTCATTACCCCATATCCCACCGCTACACGGGAATGGGAAGAGAGTGGCCAAGTGCCAGAATAGGCGCATCTTCCAGATGTGCCTTTTCTGGGGTGGCTGGGGGCAGGTGTTTTTAGCCAGGGGGGGGCCAATAACCATGGACCCTCTCCAGGCTATTAATATCTGCCCTCAGTCACTGGCTTTACTACTCTGGCGGAGAAAATTGCGCGGGAGCCCACGCCAATTTTTTCCGCCATTTAACCCTTTATTTTAAGAGCTAGAACGGCCAAATTTTGCAGATACACACTACTAACATTAGTAGTGTGGATTATGCAAAAAAAATGGTGATATGAGATGGTTTACTGTATGTAAACCATGTCTCATATCATGTCGGGTTTAGGAAGGAGAAAGCAAAAGCCGGTAATTGAATTACCGGCTTTTTGCTATCTCGCGCTGTATGAAGGAATAATATATATATATATACAGTGGGGCAAAAAAGTATTTAGTCAGTCAGCAATAGTGCAAGTTCCACCACTTAAAAAGATGAGAGGCGTCTGTAATTTACATCATAGGTAGACCTCAACTATGGGAGACAAACTGAGAAAAAAAAATCCAGAAAATCACATTGTCTGTTTTTTTATCATTTTATTTGCATATTATGGTGGAAAATAAGTATTTGGTCAGAAACAAAATTTCATCTCGATACTTTGTAATATATCCTTTGTTGGCAATGACAGAGGTCAAACGTTTTCTGTAAGTCTTCACAAGGTTGCCACACACTGTTGTTGGTATGTTGGCCCATTCCTCCATGCAGATCTCTTCTAGAGCAGTGATGTTTTTGGCTTTTCGCTTGGCAACACGGACTTTCAACTCCCTCCAAAGGTTTTCTATAGGGTTGAGATCTGGAGACTGGCTAGGCCACACCAGGACCTTGAAATGCTTCTTACGAAGCCACTCCTTCGTTGCCCTGGCGGTGTGCTTTGGATCATTGTCATGTTGAAAGACCCAGCCACGTTTCATCTTCAATGCCCTTGCTGATGGAAGGAGGTTTGCACTCAAAATCTCACGATACATGGCCCCATTCATTCTTTCATGTACCCGGATCAGTCGTCCTGGCCCCTTTGCAGAGAAACAGCCCCAAAGCATGATGTTTCCACCACCATGCTTTACAGTAGGTATGGTGTTTGATGGATGCAACTCAGTATTCTTTTTCCTCCAAACACGACAAGTTGTGTTTCTACCAAACAGTTCCAGTTTGGTTTCATCAGACCATAGGACATTCTCCCAAAACTCCTCTGGATCATCAAAATGCTCTCTAGCAAACTTCAGACGGGCCCGGACATGTACTGGCTTAAGCAGTGGGACACATCTGGTACTGCAGGATCTGAGTCCATGGTGGCGTAGTGTGTTACTTATGGTAGGCCTTGTTACATTGGTCCCAGCTCTCTGCAGTTCATTCACTAGGTCCCCCCGCGTGGTTCTGGGATTTTTGCTCACCGTTCTTGTGATCATTCTGACCCCACGGGGTGGGATTTTGCGTGGAGCCCCAGATCGAGGGAGATTATCAGTGGTCTTGTATGTCTTCCATTTTCTAATTATTGCTCCCACTGTTGATTTCTTCACTCCAAGCTGGTTGGCTATTGCAGATTCAGTCTTCCCAGCCTGGTGCAGGGCTACAATTTTGTTTCTGGTGTCCTTTGACAGCTCTTTGGTCTTCACCATAGTGGAGTTTGGAGTCAGACTGTTTGAGGGTGTGCACAGGTGTCTTTTTATACTGATAACAAGTTTAAACAGGTGCCATTACTACAGGTAATGAGTGGAGGAAAGAGGAGACTCTTAAAGAAGACGTTACAGGTCTGTGAGAGCCAGAAATCTTGATTGTTTGTTTCTGACCAAATACTTATTTTCCACCATAATATGCAAATAAAATGCTAAAAAAACAGACAATGTGATTTTCTGGATTTTTTTTTTCTCAGTTTGTCTCCCATAGTTGAGGTCTACCTATGATGTAAATTACAGACGCCTCTCATCTTTTTAAGTGGTGGAACTTGCACTATTGCTGACTGACTAAATACTTTTTTGCCCCACTGTATATATATATATATATATATATATATATATATATATATATATATATATATATATATATGTGTGTGTGTCTACTGACATATATATATATATATATATATATATATATATATATATATATATATATATATATATATATATATATATATATAGACAGTATATATGTTTTTATTTTTTTTTTAACACATGGATCCCTTGTATAGGCGTATGTCGGTTTGGCAAGCCTGCGATAAAAACACGCAGTACGGCTGCCATACGGATTACATACGGAGGATGCCATGCGCAAAAAACGGTGACACACCCTGCCTATGGAGGAGCTACGGACCACTATTTTCGGGACTTTTCAGCGTATTACGGCCGTAATATACGGACCGTATTTTCATACGCTGTGTGTGACGCCGGCCTTAGGCAACAGTAAGGAAAATCTACACATCTTATAACGGTCCATGGCAGAAACAAATGCCATGCTGACCGGGTGGCTACTGCTATACAAAGTATGGCTCCTGCTGTCAGCAGCTTGCTCACCACGCTTCTCATGCACTCAATCTAAAGGAACATCTAGCATGCATTATACATAACTGGTACCACATATGTAATAACACTAAGAATCAAGCACTATTTCAACCATACTAGGAATGCGAATAAAAGAAATACAAATGGCAGAATTATTGATTTTTTTTTTTAAATCATCCAACACCGAATATCCAAATAATAATAAAAAAAAATTCACATGACTCTCAAAACTAATAAAATACAGTTAGGTCCATATATATTTGGACAGAGACAACATTTTTCTAATTTTGGTTATAGACATTACCACAATGAATTTTAAACAAAACAATTCAGATGCAGTTAAAGTTCAGACTTTCAGCTTTCATTTGAGGGTATTCACATTAAAATTGGGTGACAGGTTTAGGAGTTTCCGCTCCTTAGCATGTGCCACCCTGTTTTTAAAGGGACCAAAAGTAATTGGACAATTGACTCCAAGGCTATTTCATGGACAGGTGTGAGCAATCCCTTCGTTATGTCATTCTCAATTAAGCAGATAAAAGGCCTGGAGTTGATCTGAGGTGTGGTGCTTGCATTTGGAAGGTTTTGCTGTGAAGTAAACATGCGGTCAAAGGAGCTCTCCATGCAGGTGAAACAAGCTATCCTTAAGCTGTGAAAACAGAAAAAACCCATCTGAGAAATTGCTACAATATTAGGAGTGGCAACATCTACAGTTTGGTACATCCTGAGAAAGAAAGAAAGCACTGGTGAACTCATTAATGCAAAAAGACCTGAGCGCCCACGGAAGACAACAGTGGTGGATGATCGCAGAATAATCTCCATGGTGAAGAGAAACCCCTTCACATCAGCCAACCAAGTGGACAACACTCTCCAGGAGGTCGGCGTATCAATATCCAAATCTACCATAAAGAGAAGACTGCATGAAAATAAATACAAAGGGTTCACTGCACGGTGCAAGCCACTCATAAGCATCAAGAATAAAAAGGCTAGACTGGACTTTGCTAAAAAACATCTAAAAAAGCCAGCAAAGTTCTGGAAGAACATTCTTTGGACAGATGAAACCAAGATCAACCTCTACCAAAATGATGGAAAGAGAAAAGTATGGCGAAGGCGTGGTACAGCTCATGATCCAAAGCATACCACATCATCTGTAAAACACGGCGGAGGCAGTGTGATGGCTTGGGCATGCATGGCTGCCAGTGGCACTGGGTCACTAGTGTTTATTGATGATGTGACACAGGACAGAAGCAGCCAAATGAATTCTGAGGTATTCAGAGCCATACTGTGTGCTCAGATCCAGCCAAATGCAGCCAAACTGATTGGTCGTCGTTTCATACTACAGATGGACAATGACCCAAAACAAAGCTAAAGCAAACCAGGAGTTTATTAAAGCCAAGAAGTGGAATATTCTTGAATGGCCAAGTCAATCACCTGATCTCAACCCAATTGAGCATGCGTTTCACTTGTTAAAGACTAAACTTCAGACAGAAAGGCCCACAAACAAACAGCAACTGAAAACAACCGCAGTGAAGGCCTGGCAGAGCATCAAAAAGGAGGAAACACAGCGTCTGGTGATGTCCATGAGTTCAAGACTTCAGGCAGTCATTGCCAACAAAGGGTTTTCAACCAAGTACTAGAAATGAACATTTTATTTAAAATTATTGAATTTGTCCAATTACTTTTGGTCCCTTTAAAAACAGGGTGGCACATGTTAAGGAGCTAAAACTCCTAAACCCTTCATCCAATTTTAATGTGGATACCCTCAAATGAAAGCTGAAAGTTTGAACTTCAACTGCATCTGAATTGTTTTGTTTAAAATTCATTGTGGTAATATCTATAACCAAAATTAGAAAAATGTTGTCTCTGTCCAAATATATATGGACCTAACTGTAGATCAATAAAACATATCAATTAGTTCTGAAGAAAAAACAAAAACCTCACACAGAGCTCAGCAGACGAAAACATAAAAGGTAATAGCACTCAGAGTATGTATGGCAAGACAAAAACAAATTGTTTTAAATAAAAAATGAATTTTATTGCAAGAAAACCTTGAGAGAAACCAAATATGCACCATTGTTACGCCTATAATTGTACTCATCTATAGAGTAATAGGTAATATGTGAATTTTACTGCATGGACAGTGAGGAAAAAATATTTCCACGATTCCAGTGGGGTTTTTTTTTTTTTTTTTTTAACTTCCCTGACCAAAAAAAAAAGTTTGTCATCACACCATATACATTAAGTATGAGGAAAGGCCCTCAGTGTAGTTCAATGATCTCAGTGGGAAGGAATATCAGTCATTTTGCCAGGTTATATGTCTGGCCACTAATCTGGTTGCATTAAGCTAGAGTGATTTATAGAGAAGAGCTCAAAGTTCCAGAGAGAAGTAATATCAGATGGATTTGAAGCTAGTAGGGCCCCTGGCAGTGGCCACAGGAGAATACATTTACTTATCCTCCCTTGGCATCTCTAAATGGTCGGGTACTGGCAGGTACACAGGATACATGATGGACACCATGAAAAGTTCATCTCCACACAGCAATATTTTTTTTCCCAAAACATTAGAATTGCAAAACTATTAATTTTCCATTATCTATTGATTAAGCACTTTTGTTTGTGGGACAACCCCTTTAAAGAGGTTATATGAGTGCTAAAAATGTGGCTGATTATTGTACAGCTCAAACACCTGAGCAGCAGAAGGGTACCTGAATTAGACCAGAAAGCAAAGTGATGGCTACAGCTACTTTCACCCGCATTGCATCTCTTGCTTCAATCTTGTTAAAGAACTCTGTGGCGTTCGTGACATTTTCTGCCACAATATCAAACTTGTCATCTGGGGCTAATCGAATTGCAACTCCGCCAATCATCAGGCTGATAACAGCAAATGTACCTGTAATGCAGCACAACATTTTCATAAACCTTTATTGATTTTTCAAGAAGTAACAAAAAAATATTACATTTAACGAAAAAGTTCCAAAGAAGACAATCAACCAGACAGCACGGCGATTACAAGATTTTGACATTAAGGGTATGTGCACATGTCCGGATTTTTAGCGTTTTTTTTGCGGAATTTCGCAATAAAAACGCTATAAATCCGGTAAAAAAACGCTAACATTATGCATCCTATCTTTTAGAATGCATTCCGCATTTTTTGTGCAGATGTTAGCGTTTTTTTTCCGCAAAAAAAACGCATTCCGCAAAAAGAACGGACATGCTCATTCTTTTTGCGGATTTTTTGCGGATTCCATAGAAAAAATGACATTCAGGGGAAAAAAAAAAAACGCAAAAATTCCGCGCAAAAAACGGGCAAAATCCGCGAGAAATCCGCGCGAAAAACAAACGCGAATTTCTGGCAGAATTCTCAGGATTTTGTCAGGAAAAAATCCTGACGTGTGCACATACCCTAAAACAAGCATTGCAGCTAGATCACATCAGAGCCAGAGCTTTGATCCTGGTATCATTAAAAAAAAAATTGTTTTTAAATGGCATCAAGCTCAATGCTCTAGTGGAGGTATTAGTGAGCAGCACCTGTTAAAAGTAGAGGAGCAGGCGGGCATTTTTAATTTCCTGATTACCATATGTGTCTGTGCAGAGACTGAACACTGTAGGAAAGAGCAGGAGCTCTGCAAGAGCGAAAAGGAGTGCTGCAAGAGCGAAAAGGAGCACTGCAAGAGCGAAAAGGAGCGCTGCAAGAGCGAAAAGGAGCACTGCAAGAGCGAAAAGGAGCGCTGCAAGAGAGAAAAGGAGCGCTGCAAGAGCGAAAAGGAGTACTGCAAGAGCGAAAAGGAGCGCTGCAAGAGCGAAAAGGAGCGCTGCAAGAGCGAAAAGGAGCGCAGCAAGAGTGAAAAGGAGCGCAGCAAGAGCGAAAAGGAGCGCAGCAAGAGAGAAAAGGAGCGCTGCAAGAAAGAGAAAAGGAGCGCTGCAAGAAAGAGAAAAGGAGAGCTGCAAGAGAGAAGGAGCGCAGCAAGAGAGGAGCGCAGAAAGAGAGAAAAGGAGAGCTGCAAGAAAGAGAAAAGGAGAACTGCAAGAAAGAGAAAAGGAGCGCTGCAAGAGAGAAAAGGAGCGCTGCAAGAGAGAGAAAAGGAGCGCTGCAAGAGAGAGAAAAGGAGCGCTGCAAGAGAGAGAAAAGGAGCGCTGCAAGAGAGAAAAGGAGCGCTGCAAGAGAGAAAAGGAGCGCTGCAAGAGAGAAAAGGAGCGCTGCAAGAGAGAAAAGGAGCGCTGCAAGAGAGAAAAGGAGCGCTGGAAGAGAGAAAAGGAGCGCTGGAAGAGAGAAAAGGAGCACTGAAAGAGAGAAGGCGCACTGAAAGAGAAAAGGAGCGCCGCAAGAGAGAAAAGGAGCGCCGCAAGAGAGAAAAGGAGCGCCGCAAGAGAGAAAAGGAGCGATGCAAGAAAGAACAGGAGCGCTGCAAGAGAGAAAAGGAGCGCTGCAAGAGCGAAAAGGAGCGCTGCAAGAGCGAAAAGGAGCGCTGCAAGAGCGAAAAGGAGCGCTGCAAGAGAGAGAAGGAGCGCTGCAAGAGAGAAAAGGAGCGCTGGAATAGAGAAAAGGAGCGCTGGAAGAGAGAAAAGGAGCACTGGAAGAGAGAAAAGGAGCACTGAAAGAGAGAAGGAGCACTGAAAGAGAAAAGGAGCGCCGCAAGAGAGAAAAGGAGCGCCGCAAGAGAGAAAAGGAGCGCCGCAAGAGAGAAAAGGAGCGCTGCAAGAGAGAAAAGGAGCGCTGCAAGAGAGAAAAGGAGGGCTGCAAGAGAGAAGGAGCACTGAAAGAGAGAGGAGCGCTGCAAGAGAGAGAAAAGGAGCACTGCAAGAGAGAGAAAAGGAGCGCTGCAAGAGAGAAAAGGAGCGCTGCAAGAGAGAAAAGGAGCACTGCAAGAGAGAGAAAAGGAGCGCTCAAAGAGAGAAAAAGAACACTGCGAGAGATATAGAAAAGGCAAAAAAAATAAAAATACCACAGAATAGTAACACCGGCAACAAGTGAAAGACAAACTTTATTATCAAATCCAAAACATAAACAATTTAACAAGACACAGCAACAACAGTGTTAAAAACATTTATAAACCACCAAGGGTACATATGCTAGTCATGCTTTAGTATAGAGGCAATGACAACCCACAAAACATCCCCTCAAAGCATAAAGGTAGATATGAAATGGCTCACAGAGAAAATATATTCGATAACAACAATATAAACATGCTTATTCACAGTACCATGTTAGAAATAAACAGAAAAGTTATCATACCTTTTTCTATATGTTTTTCTTCCCCTTCAATTCTTATTTTAATTTTTATAATTTTTATAATTTTTTTCATTTAATTTTTCTTTTATTCTTTTTTCAATTTTTGCCATGTTGTGATTGTATGTATTGGAATTACTTCCGATGCATACTACTCTCACGTCTGATATCTTGCACACATGCGCACTTTCTTTGTGCGTCTCGCTCTCAATTTACAATCCATGTGTCATGCGGGCTACTCAAATATATATGCAATCCCAATTTAATCTCTTGGACTCACTTTTCCAACGTTGCTGGTTCTACAGAAAAACTAGGCATGCGCGACTAAATACCTTACGGGCTTGCATTTTGTTTGATCTCAGCGTTGCTAAGCCACGGCGCAAGCGCATCTGCTGTTTTTCTTCGGGCCTGCGCTGTGAGGGTTACTTACACCGCAGAACTATTGCGCATGTGCGACGCGGCACTCTCTGCGCACACGCGGTTAGACTGTCAACTGACTTTATTGATTATTGATGATAGACGGACACTGACAAGATGGCAGCCACCATGTGCTTTCTCGGTGTTCCATTCCCGGCCGGCTCTCTTTACAAGTGACTAATCAATTAACCTATTGATATTGCTGTATATATACTTCACTATTTTGGGACACAGCATGCTACTTTCCCTGAAGAAGCCACATTCAGTGAGGCGATATGCGTGGGCGTTCATCCCACACTTCCTCTCGTCTCAGCTACCATGGATCTGTTCAGGACTTGAGGATTCACACATCTTTTGGTCTAAGTATTTGGGTCTGTCTGTTTCTTATTACCAGAAAAAGTATGATAACTTTTCTGTTTATTTCTAACATGGTACTGTGAATAAGCATGTCTATATTGTTGTTATCGAATATATTTTCTCTGTGAGCCATTTCATATCTACCTTTATGCTTTGAGGGGATGTTTTGTGGGTTGTCATTGCCTCTATACTAAGGCATCACTAGTATATGTACCCTTGGTGGTTTTTAAATGTTTTTAACTCTGTTGTTGCTGTGTTTTGTTAAATTATTTATTTTCTGGATTTGATAATTTAGTTTAATGTCTTTCACTTGTTGCGAATGTTCCCCTTCTGTGGGCATGTTCTTTTTATTTTTTTTCTCATAGCATTTTTCATATGCCTATGGAGAACCCCAAAAATATTGCTTAGTGGTGCCCTCCAACTCTCTTCCATTTTAGATGAAGAAAAGGAGCACTGCAAGAGAGACAAGTACCGCTGCAACAGAGAGGAGGAATGCTGCAAGAGAGAAGGCGCGCTGCAAGAGAGAAGGAGCGCTGCAAGAGAGAGAAGGAGTGCTGAAAGAGAGGAGCGCTGCGAGAGAAAGAAAAGGAGCTCTGCAAGAGAGAAGTAACGCTGCAAGAGAGAGGAGCGCTGCAAGAGAAAAGGAGGGCTGCAAGAGATAGGAGCGCTGCAAGAGAAAAGGAGCACTACAAGAGAGAAAAGGATTTGATAATTTAGTTTAATGTCTTTCACTTGTTGCGAATGTTCCCATTCTGTGGGCATGTTCTTTTTCTTTTTTTCTCATAGCATTTTTCATATGCCTATGGAGAACCCCGAAAATATTGCTTAGTGGTGTGTTATGATCTGGTGGTTTAGGAACAACATTTTTTTTGATTTGGGATGGTAATGTGACAGAACTTAATGAGTTTCACCATTATCTTAATGGAGTATACGTGGAATTACAGTTTACTTTGACCTCTTCTACTTCTCAGCTCCAGTTTTTGGATACCCTTGTTTATAAAGAAGGAGATAAATTGAAGACAGACATTTTTGTGAAGGAGACCGATAGAAATGGCCTGTTGCTATTTGATAGCAACCATCCTCGGAGAAAGGTTAACTCCTTACCATGGAGCCAACTCTTGAGGGTGCGGAGAATAGTGTCGGATGACACTGTGGTTGATCGGAGGCTGGATGAAATGTGTCTGAAGTTCTCCAACAGGGGTTATCCCAAGAAGGAGCTTTGCAGATTTAGTCATAAGGCTCGGAATATATCACGGGAGTCCACTCGTAAATCAGGGTCCTTGAAGCAGCCTGGGGAACGAATCCCTTTTGTATCTACATACACTTCAGCTAGTGGTCAAATTGACAGGATTTTGAAAAAACATTGGATGGGTTTGCAGCGCGGTTTACCATCTATACCAGCGTTTAAAAACTATCCAATGATGTCATACAGAAGGGGTCGCAATCTGGGTGATAGTTTGGTGAGATCGGATATTGGATCATCTAAGAGCTCCCTAGTCCAATCGACTCTAAGCACACCCAGACTTGGAAACTTTCCATGTCTGGGGTGTGCGAGCTGTAACAACATGCTTAAAGGGGAATTTTTCTATCACCCTCATACGGGGAAGAAGATTTATCTGAAGGAACGTTACACTTGTTCTTCGAGCTTTGTTGTTTACATGATTACGTGCCCGTGCGGGTTAGCTTATGTGGGGGAGACCACGATGGAGGTGCGGGCGCGAATCAGTAAGCATAAAAGCACGATACGTACAGGACTTACAGATTTGCCGATCCCCAAACATTTTCTGGACAATAAACATTCTGTCAACCAATTACGCTTTAGGGTAATAGATAGTGTTCCGGTTTTGAGGAGAGGTGGGGATAGATTATCGTTGCTTAGGAAGAAAGAAATGAGATGGATTTACTCATTAGGGACCTTACAACCTGGAGGCCTTAATTTAGACTTTAATCTACAGGTCTGCATTCCTAGGTAATATTTTCTCTCCCCTGGTTTATTGTTCTCTCTCCCCTTGGTTATGGCATTATTCATCGGTATATTGTTTTTATAGTGTTTTTGTCGTTTTTTATTGTTTTTAGCGATTGATTATACAATGTCCTTTTCCGTCCCTAGGTAGTGTCACTCTATTGATCTATCTGATCAAAATGGCTTTTTCCATGTTTTATCTTGAGTTACACCTTATAGATGGCTAATTATATCTATTTATATTTATTTAGGTTCCCTTGGCAACCCGTTGTGGCCGTGGCTGCACAGATCAAATGGTTATAGGCGCCTGTGTATTGGCATCTGGCTAGCTGACTCTGTGACGTCGCATCTGGGACGTCCTGTTTGTGACGCGCCGGCGTCCTCTTTGCATGTGGGTTGGCGGGGGGCGTGGCATCTCACTGTGCCGCTGGATCTGCCTGTATCGTGGCTTACGATGCGGCGGTTTCCGGCGGTACTGAGTCTGCGCGCATCCGCGGCTTCCCCTGTGCATGGGGGATGGATGGTTGCGTCACTGTGGGGCGGACCCGGTTGTGTGATCACGTGAGGTGGGCGGGCTGTTGTCATGACGCACAGCTACACCTATCAGGGTGCTTCTGAGTCCTCTGCGGCCAGGTGGCTTGCCGTAGTGAGTCGCAGGGTTGTGATGTAGTCATGGTATATGATATACCGTATTTTCCGCTTTGTAAGACGCACTTTATTTCCCCCAAATTTGGGGGGGAAATGTGGGTGCGTCTAACAAAGCGGATATACCGCTTACCATTACAGGCTGGGAGGAGGGGGTGTCCGCCGCCGCTACCGCCTGCCGCCGCTGTCGTCCGCCGCCACTGCCGGGGTTGTCCGCTGCTGCCCCGGGTGATGCTGAAGGCTCCGGTGCTGCGGGGGGCTCTGGCGACATTTTGTGAAAGACCAGAGCCCCCCGGCAGTTCTTCCATGCGTTCCAGTATGACTAATTCCGGGAAAATGGCCGCCGGAATCTCGGGAGATGAGATTTCAGCGCTGAGATCTCATCTCTCGAGATTCCGGCGGCCATTTTCCCGGAGTTAGTTCCAGTATGACTGACTCCGGGAAAATGGCCGCCGGAATCTCGGGAGATGAGATTTCAGCGCTGAGATCTCATCTCTCGAGATTCCGGCGGCCATTTTCCCGGAATTAGTCATACTGGAACGCATGGAAGAACTGCCGGGGGGCTCTGGTCTTTCACAAAATGTCGCCAGAGCCCCCCGCAGCACCGGAGACAGCCCTACAGCACAGGAGCCCCCTGCAGACCCCTCATCCCAGCCTGCAGCAAAGGAGCCCCCTGCAGACCCCTCATCCCAGGCTGCAGCACAGGAGCCCCCCTGCAGCACAGGAGCCCCCTGCAGACCCCCTCATCCCAGCCTGCAGCAATGCTCCACTCCTGCCTCCGGCAACGAGCCTGGGACCCTGATCCACCACAACCACAACCCCTGGTAAGTAATAAGACGCATGGATTATAAGACGCCCCACCAATTTATTAAAAAATAGTTTTTTCCTATTTTTCTCCTCAAAATTTGGGGTGCGTCTTATAATCCGGAGCGTCTTACAAAGCGAAAAATACGGTAAGTGTTTGCCTGATTGGTTACCTGGGACTGGCTTGGAAGCATGATGGGGTTTGATAGGCTGGTTGAATTTTGGCGCCCACCGCAGAATTGATCCGGATTGGACAGGAGGATCGCTGCAAGGACTGTTTCATTGGAAATTTGTAGCCGTGACTACGGATATGCCGGAACCTAATTGGCTGGACGGAATATAAACATTGCAGCAATATTATGTTATATGCTTTTGAGATTTGATTTTCTTTGTTTCTAACGCTGCAGATATTGTATGTATCTATTTTAATGTATTATATATAGTTTGATTGATGTTACTTTTTGTATTTGTATATGTAATTAGTGGCTGGTTGGTGATTGGTGCCCTGTGTGGTATCCACACCATTTAAGCCGACACTTTGTACTGTGCTACATGCTTGAAAAAGACCAGGATACTGGTCGAAACGTTGCTTTTACATGGACCAATAAAGTTTCCTTTTTTGATACCACGACACCCGGCTGGAGCGCTGTTCATCTTCCTTTGGACTAGGAACAACATGAGACAAGCTCTGAAGGAGGTGGTATCTGTACTGACCGCAAACCCTGAACCTAGCAGCGCAACTAAAAATAGCCGTGGGGGGTACCTGACGCTCCCTAGACCCCTTGGCACAGCCTAAGATCTAACTTCCCCTAAAGATGGAAACAGGAAACCTATCTTGCCTCAGAGAAAATCCCCAAAGGAAAGATAGCCCCCCACAAATATTGACGGTGAGAGGAGGGGAAAATAACATACGCAGAAATGAAATCGGATTTTAGCATAGGAGGCCAGTCTAGCTTGATAGATAGGACAGGAAAGGATACTGTGCGGTCAGTATAAAAACTACAAAACAATCCACACAGAGTTTACAAAATCTCCACACCTGACTAAAGGTGTGGAGGGTAAATCTGCTTCCCAGAGCTTCCAGCTAACAGAAATAATCCATACTGACAAGCTGGACAAATATAGAATGCACAGAACAATAACTCCACAACATGTGGACTGAAATGAGCAAAGCCAGAACTTATCTTTGCAGAACTGGTCAGGAAACCAGGAGACTCCAAGCAGAGATGTGAATCCAGCCAGGAAACATTGACAAGTGGCACAGGCTGAAGAAAGAGCCAGACTTAAATAGCGGAGCAGAAGAGACGATAAGTGGAGGCAGCTGATGACAGCTAACTCCAAGGAGCAGCCATACCACTAGAAACCACAAGAGGGAGCCCAAGAGCAGAACTCACAAAAGTGCCACTTACAACCACCGGAGGGAGCCCAAGAGCGGAATTCACAACAGTGGTGCCCTCCAACTCTCTTCCATTTTAGATGAAGAAAAGGAGCACTGCAAGAGAGACAAGTAACGCTGCAACAGAGAGGAGGAGCGCTGCAAGAGAGAAAAGGAGTGCTCGAGAGAGAGAGAGAATGAACGCTGCAAGAGAGAAGGAGTGCTGAAAGAGAGGAGCGCTGCGAGAGAGAGAGAGAAAGAAAAGGAGCGCTGCAAGAGAGAAGTAACGCTGCAAGAGAGGAGCGCTGCAAGAGAAAAGGAGAGTGCTGAAAGAGAAAGAGTGCCGAAAGAGAAGGAGTGCTGAAAGAGAAGGAGTGCTGAAAGAGGAGCGCTGCGAGAAAGAGAGCGAGAGAAAGAAAAGGAGAGCTGCAAGAGAGAAGTAACGCTGCAAGAGAGAAGGAGCGCTGCAAGAGAGAGAAAAGGAGCGCTGCAAGAGAGAAAAGGAGCACTGCAAGAGAGAAAAGGAGCGCTACAAGAGAGAAAAAGAGCACTGCGAGAGATATAGAAAAGTAGTGCTCTAAGTGGAGGAGCGCAGCTAGAGAGAAGCGCTGCAAGAGAGAGAAAAGGAGCGCTGCAAGATAGACAAGTAACGCTGCAAAAGAGAGAGGAGTGTTGCAAGAGAGAGAGAAGGAGCGCAAGAGAGAGGAGGAGCACTACATGTGATCCCTCAATTGTTCCAGCGACACCAATGGTAACAGAAACATAATGCTAATAGCCCCCTTACTAGTCGGAGAGGATAAAAGAGCACTGTTTGTTTATTACACACTGATGTTATTTTATTCTACTAAAGAGGTTGGTAGATTGCACAAGAAGAAAATTCAGGAACTTGTATGTTTCTTCATTTTAGAGGGAAATGGTAAAAAAAAGGAAGTTGTTGTGCATACGTTAGGAGAAAAAAAAACACCAAGCTAAGTAGTGTAGAATATTCAAGCAAATTCAAGATATCATATATTTTACAACCCAGTGAGCAGCAGCAGGATTTCTTGCCCTGCAGCTGTTGTGTGTCATATCCAAGTGAGTTTGATGATTAGCTATCACAATGTCCATATAATTATAGGTTACTGATCCATTTGTTTGGATGTTATCTAGCAAGTTAGAATTATTTGACCTTAGAAAAACAACACATTTTGCAATCTTTTTTATCTTTACATTGCTCAATTTGTTCTGATGTCTGTCTATATTGGCTCTGAAAAGAATATGCCATCTAGGTCATTCTCACCAAATGCCATTCACCATGTGCAGCAAACACAAGAGAGGAAAGCAAGACAAAACAATAGTTTAATATAGTACTAAAAAGAATATGAAAAACATGGAAGAGATACACACATATGCATCAGATTACTACAAATGCTACAAGTTACCTATTGATACATGTCTTGACGAACCAAAGAAAGTGTATAGGAACACTGGATAAAATGAAGAATACAATCCAAATACAGGGGGTACTGATGCCAGCAGGGCATAGGCTAAACCTGAAACAACAAAACACAGGTTTTACTTCTGTAAAAACACAATCACTTCTAAATGATGAATTACACGGGTTGCTCGAAGGTGGAGATCGCAAATAAAAAATCTGTTCTGGTAATTTGTACTTGGCTGCTGAAGCCCTAGTGACCAGCTGATTTTGGCAGGGAAACTATAGGTGTTCACTCCTATGTCTTAGGGCAGTCTCACACGTCCAGATAATTCCGGTACCGGAAAAATCGGTACCGGAATTATCTGTGTCCGTGTGCCCGTGCGTTTATGTGGCACATCAGTGTGGCACACGTGTGCCGCCCGTGTGCCGACTGGGTACCACACGGAGCGTGCAGGAGACAGCGCTAGAGATAAGCGCTGTCCCCTGCATCTGGTGCTGAAGCCACGATTCATATCTTCTTTCCAGCAGCGTTTGCTGGAGAGAAGATATGAATAATCCTTTTTTTTTTTTTTTTTTTTCTTGTGTTTAAAATAAAGATCCCTGTCTCCAAACCCCCCTCCCACCCCCTGTGCGCCCGCCCGCTGTTAATAAAATATTCACCTGGCTCCCTCACAGTGTCCTGTCCTCGCCGCAGCTTCTCCTGTATGCGGTCACGTCGGGGCCGCCGATTACAGTCATGAATATGCAGCTCCACCTCCCATAGGTGGAGCCGCATAAACAAAAAAAAAAGGATTTTTCATATCTTCTCTCCAGCGAACGCTGCTGGACAGCAGATATGAATGGCGGCTTCAGCACCAGATGCAGGGGACAGCGCTTATCTCTAGCGCTGTCTCCTGCACGCTCTGTGTGGTACCCAGTCGGCACGTGTGCCACAATGATGTGCCACATAAACGCACCGACACACAGACACGGATAATTCCGGTACCGATTTTTCCGGTACCGGAGTTATCTGAACGTGTGAGACTGGCCTTAGTAAAAGCTGCCTATTCCAATTAATTAAGGTATTGTGGTAAGTGGCTATTTTGCTTAATGTTTTCAACCCTTTGGAGAAAAGACCGCTTTTTGGGCTTTAGATTTTTTCTCTCTCCTTTTTCTAACATCCATAATTTAGTTTATTTTTTATTGCGAGAAGGGTTGTCATTTTGAATGTGGAAAACATTCCAAATGAGATGGAGTTGAAAACAAAACAGCATTTTTCTCACATTTTGTTTTTACGATTTTCACTTTGTGGTAAAATCGCACAGTGTTTTGTTGTTTGTTTTTTTTACTTTTTTTATCTCTCAGTTGACACACATTGAATGGAGCTTGCTTTTAGCATTGCGAGCTGCAATTTTTATTTTGATCAATTTGGTGTCCATATGGGGCAGGACATGATCAAAATACAATTTTTCGCCATTTCAGGGTTCACCATTGGAAATGTGGGATAAATATTTTTATGTTCTATTAGTTCACACAATTCTGCAAGCATTAATATCAAATATATAATTATGTTTTATATGATTTTCAAATATTTCTTACATTTGTTAAATAGGCCCCTAAAGACCTGAACCTGAGATTGCTTTTTCGCCTATACAATCCACTGCAATCCTGCAGTACTGCAGGCAATAAGTTATTAGCGTTCTGCTATGTAACTGGCTACAATAAGGCCGACACAAGGGCCTCCGGTAGACCCTCAGCTGCCTTGACAACCCATTGGCAACAAGCAATCCTATTGCGCAGAACGGAGGGCTAAGGGGGTCGAAAGAGGTCCTATTCCCCGTTCCTAACGTCCTAAATGCCGACATCTAACAGTTTAATCTGCTAGCAGTTACTCTTGGGTGACAGCTGTATAATGCAGTCGCCATCCACGCTGGGTAATGAATGTTGCCAAGGCGTTAAAAGACACTGCTGGCAATCAGCTAAAAACGAAAGCCTTCGGCCACTACACAACTACTGCAACACCACAGGCTATGAGTGGTGTTACATAAAGCTCATCCCAATGAGCAGCAAGAACTCAATGATGAGAGCTGGCCAAGCTAGAAAAAAGTCTTCATGACGTCCTCGTGCTTAAAATTATATAACTATTATATAACTTGTTAATATATGCTTCACCAATTTATCAATTTTCTTGGTCTTTGCTTTTAGTCAGTAACATGTTTAAAAATTAAAAACCTTTCGTGATCGTGTCCAAGTGACGCAAGAAGAATGGAGATTAAGCTGTAAGAAGCAGAGATACAAAAGGGAGCTCAAAAATAGGGCCACGGAAAACAGCTTTAATAAAGGGATCCACAATCTGGTGATCGCGTGTCTGATTTTAAGTATGTTAAATTCTACCCAAAGTTTATGTGAAAATTGTGTCTTTGTTTCTTTATACAATGAACACTTTATTACATAAAATAGAAAATGCACAAGCGCTTAGAACAGAACTTCTAGTACATTTGACTGGAGATTTCCAGACCTATAGAAATTAGATAAAGCAGTGATCGTGATGCAGACATTTTCCTGGCATTATACCATACAGACAGCCTCTCACCCACACAATGTGGTTTTCTGCAGATAGCACGAAATGTAACTGCAGAGTGAAGGGAAAGAAGTGAACTTTAGGCTGAGCTTTACTGTCCATGAACACTGAAGTACTAACCTTGAGGTAACTGCATGACTCCTGTACTCAGTCCAGATATTAGGTCTCCTAAAAGGTACTCCTTTACTGGATAACGTGGTAGCCATTTCAAGATTGGAAGAAAGCTGTATAGCTGAGTTTTTGCTTTTTTCACAGTACATCTGTAACACAGGATACATAGGTAACAGGGATGACATGATGTGGTCAGCATACAGACTTCCGGTAGGTGATCCTTTAGAAGGCCCCTGGAGGAACTATGGAAGGCACCTGTGTCTGGCTCATGTATGATGGCATCAACGAGTCATGACCAGGATGCACTGTATGGCACTATTATATGGTTGTATGTTCAGCTTGAGCTCCCTCAGGACATATTTTTATAAATACTTTACATATTATAATGTTTGATTGGGTTTGCGGTAAAGGACTTTTTGTAGGACACTATATCTACTCCACCCCAAAATCTTTATCAACCTCGCTGTGTGCACAAGGGAATCTACAAATCTGACAAGTATGAAAAATCCCCAATCCATAATGACTATTACTGGATACAGATAAAGCTGCTTCCTGTGTACCTTCTAGGAGTGGCTGATTAAACGAGCAATAAGCAATTACACAAGATTATCGGCATATACTTAGCATAGCTCATCTAACAGGGATTAACTGAAGAAACCAAACATTTCCTATAAAATAAGACATTAATGTCGTGCATTTAGGACACACACCAGAGGTCCCGAGAAATATTTCTTAGCACGTTAAAAATACTCTGCTTTGCAGTGATTCAATCTGTGCACCTTTACACATGTATATCCATTATAGTGTGTACACAGAAGGGAGAAGCACAGACATCGGATTACAGGGTGTAAAGTGCTTCACATTTACCAAAGCGGTCTCTAGTACTCTAGCCTCTTTACACCCTGCTACCCAGCCTTGCTAACATGTTATCTGCGGGTTTTGATTTCACCTTTACCCCCACACACACACCCCCCACCCCCCAAGCCTCTTTTCACCTCCATGACCAGGCCAAATTTTACAATTCTGACCAGTATCACTTTATGAGGCAACTCCGGAACGCTTCAATGCATCCCAATGATTCTGAGATTGTTTTTTCACGACACGCTGTACTTCGTGACAATGTTAAAATCTAGGCCGATATTTTTTTGCGCTTGTTTAAATATCTGAATTTTGGAGAACATTTTGAAAATGTTGCCGTTTTCTAACTTTTATGCCCTTAAACCGAATTGTTATATCACACCAAATAGTTAATAAATAACATTTACCACATGTCTACTTTTTACAACGTTGAGCCATGAAAATGAAAAAATACAATTTTCCGGCAAAAAATTATGGTTTTGCCCCAAATTGTTAACTTTCACAAGGTAACAGGAGAAAATGTGTCAGCGGAAAATTACTCTTTCGCACACAGCAGGGCTCAGGTGGGAAAGAGCGCCAATTGAATTCTACAGCTCAATTGTGCGTGGAACAGATTGCAGACTTCATGTTACACTTCAAGAGCCCATGACATGCCAATAACAGCAGAAACCCCCACAAGTTACCCGATTTTGGAAACTACACCTCTCGAGGAATTCATCTAGGGGCATAGTGAGCATTTTTATCCTTCAGGCGAGTCACAGAATTGTATAACATTAGGCAGAGTTAATGGAAAAATTAAATTTTTTTCAACTAAAATGTTACTTTGGCACCAAGCTTTTAATTTTCAAAAGGAATAATATGAGAAAATGAAAGCTACAAATTGTTAAGCAATTTCTTCTGAGTGCATCAATACCCCATAGTCAAAAACTACTTTTGAGGCACAATGCAAAGCTGAGAAGGGAAGAAGGCCCGCATTGGAGTTCAGATTTTGAAATGATCTGAGGGTACCATGTCACATTGGCTGAGCCCCTGAGGTGCCAGAACCGCAGAATCCCCCATAAGTGACCCCATTTTTCAAACGACACCTCTTAATGAATTCTTCTAATGGTTCAGTGATCATATTGAAACCACGAGTGGGTCACAGAATTTTACGCCATTGGGCAGTGAAGAAAAACTAATTACATTTTTACCACAAATTTTGCATTTACACACTGGGAAATGGGTGAAAATTTCAGCGAAATTTGGCACACAATTTCTGTTAAATGTGGCATATGTGGTTGTACAGTACTGCTCGGGGGGGGATGGCACGCTATTTGAATCTTGGAGAACAAATTATCGTAGAATACTTTGCAAACTCTATATTAAGAGCCCCTAAGTGCCAGAAGCACAGAATCCCCCATCAAGTGACCGCATTTTGGAATTTACCGCTCTAGGAGTTTATCTACCGGTGTAGAGACAATTTTGACTCCATTTTTCGTTTTCCAGAAACCAGCAACAGCGGATGTTGTGGAGTGAAAATTACAAATCTGCCAGTGTAGTACCCAGTAAGTTGTAGTGCCCATACATTATGTCTGTGTGGTGGCTTGCTTTTTTGAGGGACAAGATGATGTTTTCAGGGATAGTATATTTATATTCAACTTTTTGATCGTGCCGTAGCCCACTTTTTCGGCGGTCTGATAAAAAGCATAGTTTTTAATAACAAAAATTTCTGGAGTACACTGAAGGGGTTAAACAACGAGACCATTTTATAGGTCGGGTCATTCTGGACCTGGCGATACCAAATGTGTATTTTTCTGTTTACCGTATTTTTCAGATTATAAGACGCACTTTTTCCCCCTCAAATTTGGGGGTAAAATGTGGGTGCATCTTATAATGCGGATATACCTTACCGGGTCCCAGGGTCGCTGCTGGAGGAGTCAAGAGTGGAGAATTGCTGCAGGCCGCAGGCTGGGATGAGGGGGTGTTTGGATGTGTGGCTGCCGGTGTTCGGTGGTGTGGGGGCTCTGCCAACATTTTGTGAAAGCCCAGAGCCCCCGCACTTACATGGTTTACTATGCGGTTGACTCCGGGAAAATGGCTGCCGGGGGCGGCGCATGCACAGATGGAGATCTTGGCACCAAGATCTCGGGAGATGAGATTTTTTTTCTCGTTACGCCACTTACCGATCAGATTAATTTAGTTTATATTTTGATAGATTGGGCGTTTATGAATGCATTTTTTTATGGTTTTATTTGGAATGTGGCAAAAGGAGGGTGATTTGAACGTGTACATTTTAAAAATATTTTTTAGAACTTTTTTTTCTGCTTTTTACTGTATTTAATAATCCCCTTAGGTTCCCTGCTATATATAGCAGAAATCATCACCTACATAGAATGCCAGCCATTAGCTCATTATCACAAATAAGTGATCTGCAATAACAAGCACAGAGATCTTCTGCAGACTCCTGCTCTCATGACAACCCATCGGCACCCCCCGATCACGTGACAGGGGAGCTGATGGGCAGGCCTCATGACGCACATCCAGTTTGATTTTACCAAGTTAAATACCGCTATTAAAGATTGACAGCGGCATTTAACATATTAACAGACGTGGGTGGATCGTGGTTATTAGAGGCACATGACAGCTGATCAAATCAACGGTCATGTGCCAGGAAAGATGCAGGCTCAGCGCCGGAGCTCGCATCAAATACAAGGACACAACCTATAATGTGCCTATATGTCATGGGTCGTGAAGGGGTTAACTTTTGTTAGTTTGATTGCTGGTATCATGCATTGCAATGCAACAGGATTGCAATGCATTATATCTGTCAGTGCTGCCCTACCTGAATGACAGAAGCTTCTTACACCATGCTCTGAGCATAGTCTAGCAAGCTTGCCGTATCTAGTTAACCTGCTATCGATCGCGGCATTTAGGGTGTTAAACAGCCTGGGGCGATGTGGGCACTGCTCCTGTCAATGACAGCTGAGGCTCCTGTGTTCGCATGACTGCCGTGACATAAGTTTACGTCATTTTGTGGGAACTGCTTTCCGACCATGACGCAAACTTATGTCAAATGTCGTGAAGGGGTTAAAGGACATTAGTCAGCAGGATTTCATACCTCAAACTTTTTATATGCACATGTAGATCTTTCACAGACAAGTCCAGCAACACCTTTATCTCGCCAGTCTATTCCTCAGTTACACAGAAATCAGCAATTGAATTGATTCAAACGAGTCTGAAGATCTGAAGCCTCTGTCACTCCAGCTCTAGACCCAGCACTGCTGCCTCCTGTCTGTCGGCTCATTTGCCTGAAGTCACAACATAGAGGCTTTCAGTCAAGCAGGAGGAAGCACTGGGTGGGAGTGGCAGAGGTTTCAGATCTATAATAGCTCTTCAGCCCACTTATCATTGCTAGCTGTAAGACCCCCACCAATTTGATGTTGATGGCCTAATCTTTGGTTAGATCATCAATATCATATGACCAGAAAACTGCTTTAAATTTTGGATATATAATCAAACGCCATAAGAAAGGTAATAAATCACAGTTAAAAATGCTTTTAGTTCCTGCTTGTTCCATACACCATCCTTAATGATGGGCTTGCAGGAATAAGATGTACCTAATTCATTAAAAGGCACATGCTACTTAATGAATTTAGTGCGTATTATCACGGTCATGTGACTGTGTGGCTTGCCAGAAGTGTTACTCCAGTTATGGACTAGTGTAACATTTCTGGCTTAAAGAGTGCGGCCACTTTGAACAAATTTGTTGGGTGGGCGCTGCTATACCTTGTCCAACCTCAGCCCACTTTGGCAGAGCTGGCAAAAACGGACATGAAAACGTCAAAAATGTTGCAACTCTTCAAGGTGTTTTTATGCCATAATTTTGGTAAACACCTTGAAAAACAGCAGCCTGAGTATCAGCAAAGAGTAATAGTAAAAGATTATTACCGGCACGATTGTGCTACGTTATGAAGTAGGGATGTTGGCTCTTTCTTTCGCAAATGTAAATGTTCTTGCAAATATTCCTGGGTGTATATGGGCCGATCAACGCAGTATTTTTGTCTCTGGCACAGACACTCATCTTCCCCTGAAGCTAGTTCCATAGCACATTTCACGTCCTTGTTCAGTATCTGAAGGTCACTGTAAAGAGATATCACATTTAGTTTGTTACATAAGTAAACAAAGTTATCAAACATATCCGAAACAAGAAATTAATTACCTCTGGTGGCAGCAAAAGCACTATGGAGGGTAACAAGGAGTGTGAGAGATTGTAACATATCACTGTTTAAAACTGCATTATTGCTGCTACTGAGTACTACTTCCCCTGCCAAGACAAGGAGACCACACTCAGAAAGGTCTCCAATCTACACAAGATTACACAGTCAATTTTACTCCACTGCCGAAACACACGATAAAGTAGGTGCCAAATTTAAACTAATTATTCACCACATTACCTGATTCCCTTTTTTGGACGGACAAAAAAAACAACATCACCTTGTACATTTCCGCCATTTATTCACAGGAACGCGTGTATATAAAGATATCTTTATTATTGCGTCACTAAGCATAGAGCAATTCCAAATAGCGTACATAGTTTTCAATCTTTTGCTTCCACAGGTAGGCAAACAGTGACAGCACAGGCACAGGGATCGTCTGCATCAAACAGCAGAGGGATCTTACAGGTAGGCAAACAGTAACAGCGCAGGCACAGGGAACTTACAGGTAGGCAAACAGTAACAGCGCAGGCACAGGGATCTTACAGGTGGACAAACAGTAACAGCGCAGGCACAGGGATCTTACAGGTGGACAAATAGTAACAGCGCAGGCACAGGGATCGTCTGCATCAAACAGTAACAGCAGAGGGATCTTACAGGTAGGCAAACAGTAACAGCGCAGGCACAGGGATCTTACAGGTGGACAAACAATAATAGCGCAGGCACAGATCTTACAGGTGGACAAACAGTAACAGCGCAGGCACAGGGATCTTACAGGTGGACCAACAGTAACAGCGCAGGCACAGGGATCTTACAGCTGGACAAACAGTAACAGTGCAGGAACGGGGATCTTACAGGTTCACAAACAGTAACAGCGCAGGCACAGGGATCTTACAGGTGGACCAAAAGTAACAGCGCAGGCACAGGTATCTTACAGGTGGACAAACAGAAACAGCGCAGGAACGGGGATCTTACAGGTGGACAAACAGTAACAGAGCAGGAACGGGGATCTTACAGGTGGACAAACAGTAACAGAGCAGGCACAGGGATCTTACAGGTGGACAAACAGTAACAGAGCAGGAACGGGGATCGTACAGGTGGACAAACAGTAACAGAGCAGGCACAGGGATCTTACAGGTGGACAAACAGTAACAGCGCAGGCACAGGGATCTTTTGTGTTGTCAAGCAGGAGGACAGCAGCTCACATAACCTACGACCTCAAAATATATAGTCGTAGTATGATAGTCAAAGAATATAGCAGTAGTGATTAAAAGCAGCTTATTACACTGGTCAACGCAATTTTTCTGGAAAAAGGTTTTAAAACATATTTTAAGTCAACTTTGGCTGCTGATTAAGAATATGATCTCCGTTTTTGGCTATCACATCAGGATTTTGAGATATTTTCAATTTTTGATGAAAATTACTCCTAATGTTTTATGATAAAAACACATGATTTTCGGTACTACATTTTGTATATTTTTAATCAATGAGTAACAAAGATTACAAAGTCTATGTACAGCAAATCAAATACACTTACAGAATTAAACTACAAAATATAAAAACACATATACAGTATATGGCACACAGATGAATGACAAATGGCAGTTATTTGAACTTTCTTTTCTTGGCTGATCTGTGATATACAGCTTCTGGGTTGTCTCTCATCAAGCTCCAGCAATAGTCAGCCATCATATGTGAGTCCCACTGGCCTCGATACCGTTCTTCCATTGTTTTAATGTCCTGATGAAAATGCTCCCCTTGTTCCTCGCTCACATCCCCAATGTTCTCTGTAAAAAAGTCCAAATGGCTGTGTAAATAGTGAATCTTGATACTCATTCTACATCCAAGATTTCGCAGATTCATTAGTAGCTCTTCCACAATCTCTTCATAGTTGTCTGCTTTCTTTATTCCCTAGAAAATTCTGCACCACATTACAAAATGCATTCCAAGCTCTTTCTTCTGTCTTATTCATTGATGTGATAAAATCTGGGTCTCTCATAAGTGTTCTTATTTGAGGTCCATCAAATATTCCAGCCTTTTTCTTCTCTTCACTAAGACCAGGAAAAGTTGAACATATATAGTTAAAACATTCTCCACTGTGATTGAGAGCTTTGATGAACTGCTTCATCAATCCAAGTTTTATGTGTAAGGGAGGAAAGACAATGTCCTTCCTATCCACTAGAGGAGCATGGGTGACATTCTTTTCGCCAGATGTCAAACTCTGTCGCTGAGGCCATTCAGTTTTCACCCAATGCTCTGCTGTAGCTCTACTGTCCCAGTAGCACAGAAAACAAGGGTGTTATCGTAACTAATGGGAATTATGCATGTTCAAAGAAAACAAAGATATTCTCACATTTATTGGGAGACTAAATGAAAACTAAATTTACCTTAGTGAACCGTATAAACCGGCACTTTTCATACACTACTTATATTTATCATGGAATTCATGAAAATGGGCTATATACCTATAGCGCAAAAAAGTGATGTGATAGAGAAATTATAAGATCAGATTTGAATTCAGCACCCTCAAATTAGTCAAAAACTGTTCTTAAAGGGAACCTGTCACCCCGGTTTTTCAAGAGCTAAAAATAGCGTTAAATAGGGGCAGAGCTGGGCTTTACATTAGTGTATTTTGGAGCCTTTATTCCCCACCTATGCTGCCGAAATACCTTTGTAAAGTCGCCGTTTTGGGCTGTCACTCACGCTGGTCTGGTCATATGGGTGTGGTGACAGCGCTGTTTCTCCCCCAGATCTCTGTTGGTGGCGTAGTGGTGTGCGCATGTCCAAGTGGCGAATCCACTGCGCAGCTTCAAGGAAAATAGCGCGATCTGCGCTATTCAGCCGTTTATCGTGGGCGCAGCCATCTTCGCATCTCGGCTGCAGGAAAATGGCCACCGCGATCTCCATCTGCGCACGCGCGGCATTCCGTGGCCATTTTCCTGAAGCCCCGGGAAGCTGAGAACCATCTGCGCACGCGCGGCCTCACAAAGATGGCCGCGCCCACCGATAAACGGCTGAATAGCGCAGATCGCGCTATTTTTCTTGAAGCTACGCAGTGGATTCGCCACTTGGACATGCGCACACCACTACGCCACCAACGGAGATCTGGGGGAGAAACAGCGCTGTCACCACGCCCATATGACCTGACCAGCGTGAGCGACAGCCCAAAACGGTGACTTTACAAAGGTATTTCGGCAGCATAGATGGGGAATAAAGGCTGCAAAATACACTAATGTAAAGCCCAGCTCTGCCCCTATTTAACGCTATTTTTAGCTCTTCTTGAAAAAACGGGGTGACAGGTTCCCTTTAAAGTCCATGCCAGAATTTGTATTTTTTTGTAGACCAGTGTTATTAACTATTCCAAGTTTTTTTTGTAAGCCTAAGACCAGGAGAGAGAGTATCTGAGCCTAGAAATCACAAATTTATCAAGTATCTGGCCAATCAATGGAGGACCGTCTCACACTTTACAGAATCTACTGCTGAAATATGGGTGCCAGAAAACACTAGACACCAGAGATTTTGGGAAGTACATGCGTTGTTTGATTACAGTGCTGTCAGTGGGCAACCTACACAATAGAAGACAGGTTGTTTAACCCCTTAAGCCCCGAGGGTGGTTTGCACGTTAATGAACGGGCCAATTTTTACAATTCTGACCACTGTCCCTTTATGAGGTTATAACTCTGGAACGCTTCAACGGATCTTGGTGATTCTGACATTGTTTTCTCGTGATATATTGTACTTCATGATAGTGGTAAAATGTATTCGATATAACGTGCGTTTATTTGTGAAAAAACGGAAATTTGGCGAAAATTTTGCAATTTTCCAACTTTGAATTTTTATGCCCTCAAATCACAGAGATATGTCACACAAAATAATTAATAAGTAACATTTCCCACATGTCTACTTTACATCAGCACAATTTTGGAAACAAAATTTTTTTTATTAGGGAGTTATAAGGGTTAAAATTTGACCAGCAATTTCTCATTTTTACAACACCAATATTTTTTAGGGACCACATCACATTTGAAGTCATTTTGAGGGGTCTATATGATAGAAAATAACCAAGTGTGACACCATTCTAAAAACTGCACCCCTCAAGGTGCTCAAAACCACATTCAAGAAGTTTATTAACCCTTCAGGTGTTTTACAGGAATTTTTGGAATGTTTAAATAAAAATGAACATTTAACTTTTTTCACAAAAAATTTACTTCAGCTCAAATTTGTTTTATTTTACCAAGGGTAACAGGAGAAAATGGACGCCAAAAGTTGTTGTACAATTTGTCCTGAGTACACTGATACCCCATATGTGGGGGTAAACCACTGTTTGGGCGCATGGCAGAGCTCGGAAGGGAAAGAGCGCCATTTGGAATGCAGACTTAGATGGATTGGTCTGCAGGCGTCACGTTGCATTTGCAGAGCCCCTGATGTACCCAAACAGTAGAAACACCCCACAAGTGACCCCATATTGGAAACTAGACCTCCCAAGGAACTTATCCAGATGTGTTGTGAGAACTTTGAACCCCCAAGTGTTTCACTACAGTTTACAACGCAGAGCCGTGAAAATAAAAAATCCTTTTTTTTCCACAAAAATGATTTTCAGCCCCCCAAATTTTTATTTTCCCAAGGGTAACAAGAGAACTTGGACCCCAAAAGTTGTTGTCCAATTTGTCCCGAGTATGCCGATACCCCATATGTTGGGGTAAACCCCTGTTTGGGCGCACGGGAGAGCTCGGAAGGGAAGTAGCACTGTTTTACTTTTTCAACGGAGAATTGGCTGGAATTGAGATCGGACGCCATGTCGCGTTTAGAGAGCCCCTGATGTGCCTAAACAATGGAAACCCCCAATTCTAACTGAAACCCTAATCCAAACACACCCCTAACCCTAATCCCAACAGTAACCCTAACCACACCCCTAACCCTGACACACCCCTAACTCTAATCCAAACCCTAATCCCAACCGTAAATGTAATCCAAACCCTAACTTTAGCCCCAACCCTAACTTTAGCTCCAACCCTAACCCTGACTTTAGCTCCAACCCTAGCCCCAACCCTAACCCTAGCCCTAACCCTAGCCCTAACCCTAACGGGAAAATGGAAATAAATACATTTTTTTTAATTTTATTATTTTTCCCTAACTAAGGGGGTGATGAAGGGGGGTTTGATTTACTTTTATAGCGAGTTTTTTAGCGGGTTTTTATGATTGGCAGCTGTCACACACTAAAAGACGCTTTTTATAGCAAAAAAGTTTTTGCGTCTCCACATTTTGAGACCTATAATTTTTCCATATTTTGGTCCACAGAGTCATGTGAGGTCTTGTTTTTTGCGGGACGAGTTGACGTTTTTATTGGTAACATTTTCTGACACGTGACAGTTTTTGATCGCTTTTTATTCCGATTTTTGTGAGGCAGAATGACCAAAAACCAGCTATTCATGAATTTCTTTTGGGGGAGGCGTTTATACCGTTCCGCATTTGGTAAAATGGATAAAGCAGTTTTATTCCTCGGGTCCGTACGATTACAGCGATATCTCATTTATATCATTTTTTTATGTTTTGGCGCTTTTATACGATAAAAACTATTTTATAGAAAAAATAATTATTTTGGCATCGCTTTATTCTCAGGACTATAACTTTTTTATTTTTTTGCTGATGGATGCTGTATGGTGGCTCTTTTTTTGCGGGAAAAGATTACGTTTTCAGCGGTACCATGGTTATTTATATCTGTCTTTTTGATCGCGTGTTATTCCACTTTTTGTTTGGCGGTATGATAATAAAGTGTTGTTTTTTGCCTCTTTTTTTTCTTACCGTGTTTACTGAAGGGGTTAACTAGTGGGACAGTTTTATAGGTGGGGTCGTTACGGACGCGGCGATACTAAATATGTGTACTTTTATTGTTTGTTTTTTTTATTTAGATATAGAAATGTATTTATGGGAATAATTATTTTTTTTTTGCTTTATTCAGGAATTTTTTTTTTATTTTTTTTTTTTTACACATGTGGAAAATTTTTTTTTTTACTTTTTTACTTTGTCCCAGGGGAGGACATCACAGATCGCTGATCTGACAGTTTGCACAGCACTCTGTCAGATCAGCGATCTGATTTACAGTGCTGCAGGCTTACCAAGCGCCTGCTCTGAGCAGGCACTTGGTAAGCCACCTCCCTCCCTGCAGGACCCGGTTGCTGCGGCCATTTTCGCGTTGCTGCGAGGTCTCAGGGAAGCCTGCAGGGAGCCCCCTCCCTGCGCGATGCTTCCCTGCACCGCTGGCACACTGCAATCATGTTTGATCGCGGTTTGCCGGGGGTTAATGTGCCGGGAGCGGTCCGTGACTGCTCCTTGCACATAGTGCCGGATGTCAGCTGCGATAGGCAGCTGACACCCGGCCGCGATCGGCAGCGCTCCACCCGTGAGTGCGGCCGATCGCATATGACGTACTATCCCATCACTGGGAATTAAGTCCCTGGGCACCTTGACGGGACAGTACGTCATATGGGATTAAGGGGTTAAGGCTATGTGCACACATTCAGGATTTTTTGCACTTTTTTTCGACAGTTTTCTGCTGGAAAAACGCTTTAAAAACGTTTACATTAAGCATCCCATCAAGTTAATGCATTCTGCAATTTTTGTGCACATGCTGTGTTTTTTTTCCGCAAAAAAAAAAATGCATCGCAGAAAAAAACGCAGCATGTTCATTAATTTTGCGGATTTGTCTCGGTTTTGCCGCTATATTTATTATTGCATTAGGAAGCTCTGGAAAAAAATGCAAAAAAACAAGCAAAAAAAGCGAGAAAAATGCTAAAAAAAAAAAAAAGAGGAAAAAAAGCAAGCGGATTTCCTGAGCAGGGAGTCCGGTTTTGCTCAGGAAAATTCTGCAGACATTCCTAAGGCTATGTGCACACGTTGCAGATTTCACACTGGAATTTACGTGCAAATTCTGCATTTCTTGGCAGAAAACGCAGGTCAGAATCTGCACCTTTTTTTGGTATGTGCACACGGTGCCGATTTTTTGTGCAGATTTTTTCCTTTTTTTAACCCATGTAGATTTCTTTTATGGAATGGGTGCAGAAACGCAGATCTGCACAAAAGTGACATGGTCCTTTTTTTAATCTGCTGCGTTTTCCGTGCAGATTTTTCTGCACCATTAGCACAGCATTTTTTTTGCCATTGATTTACATTGTGCTGTAAATCACTTGCAGATCTGCAGCGTTTCTGCGCGGAAAAAAAAAGCTGCAGATCTGCAGGAAATCTGCAACGTATGCACATACCCTGAACGTGTGCACATAGCCTAAATGTTTTGGCTCATTATGATACAAGCTTGAAGATGTGGACTACTAATCAGAATCAAATCAAGACTACCATAAATAACAAACGGTACACACATAAAAGTGGCATTATCAGGAGGGAAATCCCAAGTACCCAAAGAGGTTGTTAGAACTGCTGTCACACACATCAGAACAGGAAGCCTGGTCACACACTACACGAGTGCTCAGGATGACTTGTATCCGCTCATAAAAGAGTTATTGCCAACAAATGTACACAAACTTATTCCTTCAACTCTCTCCAGGAACTTCATTATGAAATATTCTTCCTGAATGAAACAATCTTTCAGAGATGAGGGGGATGGCTGGATATATGAAGCACAGTGCCCTAAATGAAGTTATTGTTAGTCACAGGGCCCAGTCAGTGCAATGCACGCTACAAGTCATTAGCCTGCTCCGTCAACCAGTGTGACAAAACTGGGATCAGGAAACAGATCAGAAGGGACGTACGGTATTTATATTTCATTACGTTACAGTAGTCAAACTCTACTAAATATATGTCTTTAATCAAGCTGTCGGAAATTACTAGCTGTTTAATGTCCTATGCTCCAAAACTGATCCTCTGGCAGCCACTGAGGGCCTGTTTACTACTGGTCTACCAGTCTGATAACTTTCCTGTGGCAATGGAATGCCAGAAATGCACATGACCAGTGCGTTATTGCCCCAAGAAAATGAAATCTACTGTAATACCTTAGAGCCTGCACATTGGACACTGTTGTATAGTCTAGGGTCGGGGGTCACACAATCGATAATTACGGTATCTCATGCAAGTCTACATGAGAAATAAAATAGAACGTCCGCACTGCCACATGGTATAACATTGGGCTGAGTGCTATCCGATATAATATCACACAGCACTCGTTTGATGTATGCGTTCATGTGAGCGAACCCTAAGGCTACAGTCACACTATCAGTATTTCACATCAGTATTTTTAAGACACAACAAGGTGTGGGGTAAAAATGCAGAATAGGTGCACATGTTTCTATGTTTCTATTATACCTGGTGATTGGTCAGTATCTTACATCAGTATTTATAAGCCACAACCCAGGTGAGGAACAAACATAGATAATGTAGCCATAGCCCAACACTGTATCTATGCACTGTGGATACAAGAATTAAGCAGGCGCAGTGTACTATGTAATAATACAGAGGTGCATTTCTAGTTATCAAGTGTTGTTTAATACAGCTGTGATGAGGTGTGCGTTGTCTCAGCGGCTGAAAACCCAATGTAAACAGACTAGCCAACGGCTAAACAGGCAAAGGAGAAGCCCAGACTAACCAACGGCTAAACAGGCAGAGGAGAAGCCCAGACTAGCCAACGGCTAAACAGGCAAAGGAGAAGCCCAGACTAGCCAACGGCTAAACAGGCAAAGGAGAAGCCCAGACTAGCCAACGGCTAAACAGGCAGAGGAGAAGCCCAGACTAGCCAACGGCTAAACAGGCAAAGGAGAAGCCCAGACTAACCAACAGCTAAACAGGCAAAGGAGAAGCCCAGACTAGCCAACGGCTAAACAGGCAGAGTAGAAGCCCAGAATATCCAACGGCTAAACAGGCAAAGGAGAAGCCCAGACTAGCCAACGGCTAAACAGGCAAAGGAGAAGCCCAGACTAACCAACAGCTAAACAGGCAAAGGAGAAGCCCAGACTAGCCAACGGCTAAACAGGCAGAGTAGAAGCCCAGACTAGCCAACGGCTAAACAGGCAAAGGAGAAGCCCAGACTAGCCAACGGCTAAACAGGCAGAGTAGAAGCCCAGACTAGCCAACGGCTAAACAGGCAAAGGAGAAGCCCAGACTAGCCAACGGCTAAACAGGCAGAGTAGAAGCCCAGACTAGCCAACGGCTAAACAGGCAAAGGAGAAGCCCAGACTAGCCAACGGCTAAACAGGCAAAGGAGAAGCCCAGACTAACCAACAGCTAAACAGGCAAAGGAGAAGCCCAGACTAGCCAACAGCTAAACAGGCAGAGTAGAAGCCCAGACTAGCCAACGGCTAAACAGGCAAAGGAGAAGCCCAGACTAGCCAACGGCTAAACAGGCAGAGTAGAAGCCCAGACTAACCAACGACTAAACAGGCAAAGGAGAAGCCCAGACTAGCCAACAGCTAAACAGGCAAAGGAGAAGCCAAGACTAGCCAAAAGCTAAACAGGCAAAGGAGAAGCCCAGACTAGCCAACGGCTAAACAGGCAGAGGAGAAGCCCAGACTAGCCAACGGCTAAACAGACAAAGGAGAAGCCCAGACTAGCCAACGGCTAAACAGGCAGAGGAGAAGCCCAGACTAGCCAACAGCTAAACAGGCAAAGGAGAAACCCAGACTAGCCAACAGCTAAACAGGCAAAGGAGAAACCCAGACTAACCAACGGCTAAACAGGCAAAGGAGAAGCCCAGACTAGCCAACGGCTAAACAGGCAAAGGAGAAACCCAGACTAGCCAACGGCTAAACAGGCAAAGGAGAAGCCCAGACTAACCAACGGCTAAACAGGCAGAGGTGAAGCCCAGACTAGCCAACAGCTAAACAGGCAAAGGAGAAGCCCAGACTAGCCAACGGCTAAACAGGCAAAGGAGAAGCCCAGACTAGCCAACGGCTAAACAGGCAAAGGAGAAGCCCAGACTAACCAACGGCTGACATGGCAGAGCGGCACACCTAATCCAATAATGTGTGACACACAAAGAGGCGCGATAAGCTCCGCGTATCTGACCCCAGAGAGTGCGGTACGCTCCACGTATCTGACCCCAGAGGGCACGGTACACTCCGCGTATCTGACCCAAGAGAGCATGGTATGATCCGCACATCTGACCCCAGAGGGCAAAGTACACTCCGCGTATCTGACCCCAGAGCGCACGGTATGCTCCGCGTATCTGACCCCAGGGCGCGCGGTACACTCCGCGTATCTAAACCCAGTGCGTAATGCAGTGAGCAGCACCAACTAACAGAATCGGCACTGCAAGCTGTGACATTGTACACATCTCATCATCACTCTGAACCTAGAGTTGGGCAGTAGTACACATACTCAACCGTCTAACCATTCGTTCCCTTTGGAGTCCAAAGTTGGGAGAATAACAGAATGGGAGGAAGCATCAATGAATTATGTATGGAAAATGTATCTTAGCTGTCCCCCAGATATGGCTTCTGTTGCCACCATTCTACTTTAATGGGCATTTCAGAGTCGTCTTCTCTGAATTCCTAAAAGTCCCAGTGTGTCTGACCCTGAAATACCTATTTTGGACACCGCAAACATGTGTGGCCCATTGCACTGTGGCAGACATCCCCAAAAATCTGTGACCAGAGTTATCTGTGAAGATTATAAAGTGCCCTGTCGGCAATGGATCACACCATATGGTGTTACCAGAGTCAGCTCCTCTGCACCACCAGGCTAAACATCTCTTCCGCCCATTGGTATTATATGGGAAGTAAATATTTAGAACAATTCTATCATGACACTGTCTTCTATCATATTCTGTAAGACAGTGGTCCACACCCTTTCTTACCTTAAGTGCCACACTGAGCTGTGAGAGGGTTACGAGACACATCCAGAACCCCTCCAAGACGTGACATCAAGATCCTGCTCCCCCCTCCACAGTAGTGACACCGTGACCTAGAGTTGGGCAGTAGTACACATACTCAACCGTCTAACCATTCGTTCCCTTTGGAGTCCAAAGTTGGGAGAATAACAGAATGGGAGGAAGCATCAATGAATTATGTATGGAAAATATCTCCAGGATCCGTCCTTTCCTCAACCCCCAATCTACTAAAATGCTTGTGCACGCCCTCATCATTTCCCGCCTTGACTACTGCAACATCCTTTTCTGTGGCCTCCCTGCTAACACCCTTGCACCTCTCCAGTCCATCCTTAACTCTGCTGCCCGACTAATCCATCTCTCTCCTCGCTACTCCTCCGCTTCCCCCTCTGCAAATCTCTTCACTGGCTCCCATTCCCTCAGCGTATCCAGTTCAAATTGCTAATACTGACCTACAAAGCCATCCACAACCTGTCTCCTCCATATATCTCTGAACTAATCTCTCGATATCTTCCCTCACGTGATCTCCGGTCCTCCCAAGACCTCCTTCTCTCCTCCACACTTATTCGCTCCTCATCCAATCGCCTCCAAGACTTCTCCAGAATATCCCCCATCCTTTGGAACTCTCTGCCCCAACAAGTCCGACTATCAACCACAGTCGGATCCTTCAGACGGAACCTGAAAACTCATCTCTTCAGGAAAGCCTACAGCCTGCACTGACACCGCTGCTGCCTCATCACTATCGAAGCTACCGCCTCACCAATACCGGAGCTACCACCTCACCAACACCGGAGCTCCTGCAACCCTCAACCTACTGTCTCCTTCCCCATAATCCTGTAGAATGTAAGCCCGCAAGGGCAGGGTCCTCGCCCCTCTGTATCAGTCCGTCATTGTTAGTTTGTTTACTGTATGTGATATTTGTAACTTGTATGTAACCCCTTCTCATGTACAGCACCATGGAATCAATGGTGCTATATAAATAAATAATAATAATAATAATAACCTAGAGGCCCCAATACCGGTATAGTAACAGCCAAAATGTCCCCATAGAAATCACACTGACGTGTTATACCCAGATCCAGGGGTCCCCACCTTCCCCCATTTGGCATTCTGGAATCAGGCGCTTCCACCACACTGTTCATCCAGCTCCAAGCAGCCCTTTAAATGGCAGTCCCCACCCTCTCACCTCATCGCCACCTGGAGCCCTGCTCTTCGTAGCAAGCAGGCAGTTGGGAGCCACAGGTTGGGGCCCCCTATAATAAAACATCGGGGGCTGTGTATGGCGATGTCACCTATAGAAATGGCGCACACACATACAGTCTGAGCCATTTTCCATGGTCTTGTGACATGTCAGTCACCACACTACACATTCACACAATGTCACAGCACAGCCCCACGAGTGGCAGGTGTCACAGTGATGGCTGCCACTGGTGGTGCCATGTGAGACATGCCCACACACAGGCTATATGGATGAGACTCACATGGAGTAGCAGTAATGGCTGTAGTAATGCCTAGGTGTCACACCTGACTTCCCTGTGCAGGAATGGCAGAGCTGGCACAGCAGCACCTCAGGTTCTTGTCAGTTCACTTACCTCAGTGGCAGGATGCGGTGTTTCCCCGTGTAATTGTCGCCCAGGAGCCGCTACTGTCTTCCACTAGTTACAATTTAACAGCAGCGCTATGAGCAGCAGTCTCACTTGTGACTTGGACAACTATCAGCTCCTTGAAATGTGAGACGCCGATGATAGGACACCAGTACGCCTGTGTAACTGGCAGGCTTCTCCTGGGGGCTGACGGGTAATGTAGTCCTGTGCCACAATAAATTACAGTGCAGCGCCGGCATAAAAACATCAATCCCCATCATGCACCGCTGTGGAGGTAAAGGTTAGCATGGGAGCAATATTCTGGCCCCGCCCTCGCATCCAGTGTGTAATGTACAGGAGTGCGTGTGTAGCTGTGTCATAGTGACCAGGCAATGGTGGCGGTGACCCCGGGGTGCGCGGTCTGTGCTGTCACCGTCTGCTGGCAGTTGTTTGCCCTGTCGGAATTCAGGGCAGGGTGACATAGAAGGTGTCTGGCAGCTGTAGGGTTAGCTCCAATGGCAGAAGCCTGGACCTGTACAAGGATGAAGCTGCCAGTCCTCCGCACAGTGCTGTTACCGGCTGATTGTCAGGGGTCCAATATTCTGGCACATAGCTTAGTGCAGCATTATTGGCAGACCCCAATAGGGTCCTCATTTGGCTGTAATATAACACCACAATAGCTGCAGCTTTGGGATCTCTTGCCCCTCTCACACACACCAAAGCTCACAAAATCAACAGACAGCCCTGGCACACCAGCCTGACCAAAGAACTGAGGCGAGCTTCCAGGGCTGCAGAGCGGAGATAGAAAAGATCCCACTCCAATGAGCACTTTATCGCATTCAAACAGTCCCTCACTACTTTCAAGACCACACTCGCCACAGCTAAACAAACCTACTTCTCATCTCTCATATCCTCCCTGTCTCACAACCCTAAACAGTTATTCAACACCTTCAACTCTCTCCTCTGTCCCCCAGCACCTCCTCCCTCCCCACTCATCTCAGCTGAAGACTTTGCCTCATTTTTCAAGCAGAAGATTGAGAACATCAGAGACAGTTTTAGTCGACAACCCCCAGAGCCTTTCCTCCCAACTACCCAGCCCTCCACCATTACAGAAGATCGACTCTACTCTCAAGATCGCATCTCACCACCTGTGCACTTGACCCGATCCCTTCCCACTTCATCCCAAACCTTGCCACAGTCTTCATCCCAACTCTAACCCATCTCTTCAACCTATCACTAACAACTGGTGTTTTCCCCTCAAGCTTTAAACATGCCTCAATCACACCTATCCTCAAAAAGCCCTCTCTTGACCCATCCTCTGTATCTAGCTTTCACCATATATCACTTCTCCCCTATGCCTCAAAACTACTGGAACAACACATCCATCTTGAACTGTCCTCCCATCTATCTTCCTGCTCCCTTTTCGACCGCTTATAATCAGGCTTCCGGTCACACCACTCCACTGAAACTGCCCTAACTAAGGTCACCAATGACCTATTAACCGCCAAGAGCAAGCGACACTATTCTACTCCTCCTGGACCTGTCCTCTGCCTTTAATAATAATAATAATAATCTTTATTTATATAGCGCCAACATATTCCGCAGCGCTTTACAGTTTCAAACACAAAAGTCATAAGTAACAACGTTAACAATACAATAAAGCAAAATAAGACGACCCTGCTCGTGAGAGCTTACAATCTACAATGAGGTGGGGGAGATACAAAGTACAGGTGTGTATTTACAATGATGTATTTACAATCTGCCTTTGACACAGTGGACCATTCCCTATTACTACAGACCCTCTCATCCCTTGGCATTACAGACTTGGCCCTATCCTGGATCTCGTCATACCTAACTGACCGAACATTCAGTGTCTCCCATTCACACATCACCTCCTCACCTAGCCCACTATCTGTAGGAGTCCCGCAAGGTTCAGTTCTAGGGCCCCTGCTCTTCTCCACTTACACTTTTGGCCTGGGACAGCTCATAGAATCTCACGGTTTTCAGTATCATCTCTATGCTGATGACACAACATCTCTGGACCAGATATCACCACCCTGCTAACCAGAATCCCTCAATGTCTATCCGCTATTTCATCCTCCGCTAGATTTCTAAAACTTAACATGGACAAAACAGAATTCATTGTCTTTCCCCCATCTCACGTGACCCTCCCCCCTCCCCCCCCCCCAATGAACCTATCCATTACAGTAAACAGCTGCCCACTCTCCCCAGTCCCACAAGCTTGCTGTCTCGGGGTAATCCTTGACACTGATCTCTCCTTCAAACCACATATCCAAGCCCTTTCCACTTCCTGCCGCCTTCAAAACAAAAATATTTCACGGATCCGTACATTCCTAAACCAAGAATCTGCAAAAACCCTAGTCCATGCCCTCATCATCTCTCACCTCGACTACTGTAACCTCCTGCTCTGTGGCCTCCCCTCGAACACTCTTGCACCCCTCCAATCTATTCTAAACTCAGCTGCCCAACTAATCCATCTGTCCCCCCGCTATTCCCCGGCCTCTCCCCTCTGTCAATCCCTTCACTGGCTCCCCATTACCCAGAGACTCCAGTACAAAAGCCTAACCATGACATACAAAGCCATCCACAACCTGTCTCCTCCATACATCTGTGACCTCGTCTCCCAGTACTTTCCTGCACGAAACCTCCGATCTTCACAAGATCTCCTACTCTACTCCCCTCTTATCTCCTCTTCCCACAATCGCATACAAGATTTCTCTCGCGCATCACCCCTACTCTGGAACTCTCTACCACAACATATCAGACTCTCACCTACCATCGAAACCTTCAAAAAGAACCCGAAGACCTACCTCTTCCGGCAAGCCTACAACCTGCAGTAACCACCGATCGACCAAACCACTGCATGACCAGCTCTATCCTCACCTACTGTATCCTCACCCATCCCTTGTAGATTGCGAGCCCTCGTGGGCAGGGTCCTCTCTCCTCCTGTACCAGTTGTGACTTGTATTGTTCAAGATTATTGTACGTGTTTTTATTATGTATACCCCTCCTCACATGTAAAGCGCCATGGAATAAATGGCACTATAATAATAAATAATAATAGTAACAAACATGGCCAATTGTTCTTATTTTGTTCCTGCTCCTCCCCAGTATCCTTTTTGTTATTTTATATCTGCCATATTGTTCCAGAGATCTGGTCTTTATATGGCTTTACTAGAGATGCGCGATAGCTTTGCACAACCACGGTCCAGGTACGCGCTCTCTGGCAATGGACAGGAGGTACATGAATTTCCTGAGCTTCCGGGTTGCCTGGTGCAGCATTTTATACCCTGGCCTGGTGTGGCGCCAGGTGACGTCTCACCAGCCCGTGTAATTATGCGCTCAGCCTGGTATATCAGAGGGGAAGGAAATTTACACAGCTCCTGGCCACGGACCTGGACCATGCACGTGTGCTGCACACTCCGATCCGCTCATCTCACGGGGTAATAAGGCACAGCAGCCCAAAGACGCTCTCCGAGAATGCGGTGAGACCAGAAAAATCCACACTAAATAAAAAGCACCGTCTCTCCGGAGCCTTGTGGGGGATTTACAAAACAAACACTACTCAGAATAGCAGCGGAAATAAAATTAGACAAAGCTGCCCATTTTTAACACGGTGACTGGTCCAGTTTAAAGATGTCTCATCAAAACTTCTATTTCATAATCCCTCTTAATTACCTATATAATAATGTGTAAATGTATTAAAATACTTCACGATCACTGTCTCCTCCGTTATCCAGAACCGTTCTTGTTCTCTTCTGGCTCGTGTAACCTGAAAACAGGTAAATCAGCTCATACAGGGTTTTATGTGTGAACCACAATTTGCTTTCTTAACGTAAGTCTATGGAGCATTTTTGTGAGGCCCTATAGTCTAAGGGGAAAGAAAGACGGCCGTATAACTAGGATGAAGAATGCAATGCTCAGACTAACCTAGCGTGGCTGCTGCATTGAATTCTTGCTGTCACACTCGGGTCGGGAGAGCCGTCCAGGCATTGCGTTACAAACCGACTCTCCCCTTACACTGATGGAAGTAGCATCACCCCACACTGCAGTGTCTCTGTGAGCCCGCAAAGAAGAGGAGCAGCCATGTGGACAGTATCTGACTGGGGTGACAAGGGCCCACCAATAACAATGACTTTGGGAGGGCACTTTTCACCTGCATGCAAATATTATACTACCTTCGTTCACAAATTTTCCTATATCTCTATAGAATAATAAACTAGGTAGCGTGGTTAATGAATGATGAGATGCTGCTTTTTTCTGTACAGAGTGAATCAAGCGAATTATGCCAAGTACTGCCCATACAATGAGGTTGGGGGCCCAGATCTACACAGGGGCCCACCAGGGGATTCCCCTGTTACCCTGTGGGCCAGTCCGAGCCTGCATGTGGGACAGGAGTGGCACTGGCAACCAGAAATGACAGCAACAGGTAAGTATTCTAATGCAATTACACATCATTTTCATAAATAATTAGGATGGATAATAAAAAAAAGTTTTAATGAGACCACTTCTTTAACCCCTTTACCCCCAAGGGTGGTTTGCACGTTAATGACCAGGCCAACTTTTACAATTCTGACCACTGTCCCTTTTTGAGATTATAACTCTGGAACGCTTCAACGGATCTTGGCGATTCTGACACTGTTTTTTCGTGACATATTGTACTTCATGATAGTGGTAAAATTTCTTCGCTATAACTTGGCGAAAATGTTGAAAATTTTGCCATTTTCCAACTTTGATGAATTTTTATGCCCTTAAATCACAGAGATATGTCATGTAAAATAATTAATAAGTAACATTTCCCACATGTCTACTTTACATCAGCACAATTTTGGAAACAAAATTTTTTTTTGTTAGGGAGTTATAAGGGTTAAAAGTTGACCAGCAATTTCTCATTTTTACAACACCAATATTTTTTAGGGACCACATCACACTTGAAGTCATTTTGAGGGGTCTATATGATAGAAAATAACCAAGTGTGACACCATTCTAAAAACTGCACCCCTCAAGGTGCTCAAAACCACATTCAAGAAGTTTATTAACCCTTCAGGTGTTTTACAGGAATTTTTGGAATGTTTAAAAAAAAATTAACATTTAACTTTTTTTCACAAAAAATTTACTTCAGCTCCAATTTGTTTTATTTTCCCAAGGGTAAGAGAAGAAGTTGGACCCCAAAAGTTCTGAGTACGCCGATACCCCATATGTGGGGGTAAACCACTGTTTGGGCGCACGGCACAGCTCGGAAGGGAAGGAGTGCCGTTTGACTTTTCAATGCAAAATTGACTGGAATTGAGATGGGACGCCATGTTGCGTTTGGAGAGCCCCTGATGTGCCTAAACAATGAAACCCCCCACAAGTGACACCATTTTGGAAAGTAGACCCCCTAAGGAACTTATCTAGATGTGTGGTGAGCACTTTAACCCACCAAGTGCTTCACAGAAGTTTATAATGCAAAGCCGAAAAATAAAAAATCATATTTTTTCACAAATATGATCTTTTCGCCCCAAATTTTTTATTTTCCCAAGGGTAAGAGAAGAAATTGGACACCAAAAGTTGTTGTGCCATTTGTACTGAGTATGCCGATACCCCACCTGTGGGGGTAAACCACTGTTTGGGCACACGGCACAGCTCGGAAGGGAAGGAGCGCCGTTTGACTTTTCAATGCAAAATTGACTGGAATTGAGATGGGACGCCATGTTGCGTTTGGAGAGCCCCTGATGTGCCTAAACATTGAAACCCTCCACAAGTGACACCATTTTGGAAAGTAGACCCCCTAAGAAACTTATCTAGATGTGTGGGGAGCACTTTAACCCACCAAGTGCTTCACAGAAGTTTATAATGCAGAGCCGTAAAAATAAAAAATCATATTTTTTCACAAATATGATCTTTTTGCCCCCAATTTTTTATTTTCCCAAGGGTAAGAGAAGAAATTGGACCCCAAACGTTGTTGTGCCATTTGTTCTGAGTACGCCGATACCCCACATGTGGGGGTAAACCAATGTACGGGCGCATGGCAGAGCTCGGAAGGGTAGGAGCGCTGTTTGACTTTTCAATGCAAAATTCACTGGAATTGAGATGGGACACCATGTCCCGCTTGGAGAGCCCCTGATGGGCCTAAACATTGAAACCCCCCACAATTGACACCATTTTGGAAACTAGACCCCCCAAGGAACTTATCTAGATGTGTTGTGAGAACTTTGAACCCCCAAGTGTTTCACTACAGTTTTAACGCAGAGCCGTGAAAATAAAAAATCATTTTTTTTCCACAAAAATTATTTTTTAGCCCCTAGTTTTGTATTTTTCCAAGGGTAACAGGAGACATTGGACCGCAAACGTTGTTGTCCAATTTGTCCTGAGTACGCTGATACCCCATATATGGGGGTAAACCACTTTTTGGGCGCATGGCAGAGCTCGGAAGGGAAGGAGCGCCATTTGGAATGCAGACTAAGATGGATTGGTCTGCTGGCATCACGATGCATTTGCAGAGCCCCTGATGCACCTAAACAGTAGAAACCCCCCACAAGTGACACCATTTTGGAAACTAGACCCCCATGGAACTTATCTAGATGTGTTTTGACAGCTTTGAACCCCCAAGTGTTTCACTACAGTTTATAATGCAGAGTCATGAAAATAAAAATTAATTTTTTTCTCACAAAAATGTTTTTTAGCCCCCCAAGTTTTTATTTTCCCAAGGGTAAAAAGAGAAATTGGACCCGAAAAGTTGTTGTCCAATTTGTCCTGAGTACGCTGATACCCTATATGTGGGGGGGAACCTCCGTTTGGGCACATGGCAGAGCTCAGAAGGGAAGGAGCGCCATTTGGAATGCAGACTTAGATGGATTGGTCTGCAGGCGTCACGTTGCATTTGCAGAGCCCCTGATGCACCTAAACAGTAGAAACTCCCCACAAATGACACCATTTTGGGAACTAAATCCCCCAAGGAACTTATCTAGATGTGTTTTGACAGCTTTGAACCCCCAAGTGTTTCACTACAGTTTATAACGCAGAGTCGTGAAAATAAAAAAAAAATTTTTCCCACAAAAATGTTTTTTTAGCCCCCCAAATTTTTATTTTCCCAAGGGTAACAAGAGAAATTGGACCCCAATAGTTGTTGTCCAATTTGTCCTGAGTATGCTGATACCCCTTATGTTGGGGTAAACCCCTGTTTGGGCGCACCGGAGAGCTCGGAAGGGAAGGACCACTGTTTTACTTTTTCAACGCAGAATTGGCTGGTATTGAGATCGGACGCCATGCCACGTTTGGAGAGCCTGATGTGCCTAAACAGTGGAAACCCCCCAATTATAACTGAAACCCTAATCCAAACACTCCCCTAACCCTAATCCCAACCATAGCCCTAACCACACCCCTACCCCTGACACACCCCTAACCCTAATCCCAACCGTAAATGTAATCGAAACCCTAACCCTAACTTTAGCCCCAACCCTAACTTTAGCCCCAACCCTAACCCTAACTTTAGCCCCGATCCTAACTAACTTTAGCCCCAACCCTAACTTTAGCCCCAACCCTAACCCTTACTTTAGCCCCAACCCTAACTTTAGCCCCAACCCTAACTCTAACTTTAGCCCCAACCCTAACTTTAGCCCCAACCCTAACCCTAGCCCCAACACTAATAGGAAAATGGAAATAAATACATTTTTTTTATTTTTTTATGTTTCCCTAACTAAGGGGGTAATGAAGGGGGGGTTTGATTTACTTTTATAGCGGGTTTTCTAGCGGATTTTTATGATTGGCAGCCTTCACACACTAAAAGACGCTTTTTATTGCAAAAAATATTTTTTGCGTTACCACATTTTGAGAGCTATAATTTTTCCATATTTTGGTCCACAGAGTCATGTGAGGTCTTGTTTTTTGCGGAACGAGTTGACGTTTTTATTGGTAATATGTTCGGGCACGTGACATTTTTTGATTGCCTTTTATTCCAATTTTTGTGAGGCAGAATCACCAAAAACCAGCTATTCATGAATTTCTTTTGGGGGGGGCGTTAATACTGTTCCGCCTTCGGTAAAATGGATAAAGCAGTTTTATTCTTCGGGTCAGTACGATTACAGCGATACCTCATTTACATCATTTTTTATGTTTTGGTGCTTTTTATACGATAAAAACTATTTTATAGAAAAAATCATTATTTTTGCATCACTTTATTCTGAGCACTGTCACTTTTTTACTTTTTTTTCTGATGATGCTGTATGGTGGCTCGTTTTTTGCGGGACAAGATGACGTTTTCAGCAGTACCATGGTTATTTATATCTGTCTTTTTGATTGCGTGTTATTCCACTTTTTGTTCATCGGTATGATAATAAAGCGTTGTTTTTTGCCTTGTTTTTTTTTTTTTTGTTTACGGTGTTCAGTAAAGGGGTTAACTAGTGGGACAGTGTTATAGGTCGGGTCGTTACAGACGTGGCGATACTAAATATGTGTACTTTTATTGTTTGGTTTTTTTTATTTAGATGAAGAAATGTATTCATGGGAACAATATTTTTTAATTTTTTTTCTGTATTTAGAATTTTTTTTTTACACATCTAAAAAAAATTTTTTTAAACTTTTTTACTTTGTCCCAGGTGGGACATCACTGTATAGTGACAGATCGCTGATCTGAAACTTTGCAGAGCACTGTGTCAGATCGGAGATCTGGCGTGCCCTGCTGCAGGCTTACAGGAGCCTGCTCTGGACCCGGAAGTACTCCCTGCAGGACCCGGAAGTAGCCCCGTGGCCATTTTGGATCCGGGGCCTGCAGGGAGGAGATGCTCGGTACAAGGTGAGCACATCGCCTTGTACCGATCGTCTCAGGGAAGCCCGCAGGGAGCCCCCTCCCTGCGCGATGCTTCCCTATACCGCTGGCACACTGCGATCATGTTTGATCGCGGTGTGCCGGGGGTTAATGTGCCGGGAGCGGTCCGTGACCACTCCTGGCACATAGTGCCGGATGTCAGCTGCGATAGTCAGCTGACACCCGGCCGCGATCGGCCGCGCTCCCCCCGTGAGCGCGGCCGATCGCTCTGGACGTACTATTCCATCCTTGGGAAGTAAGGCCCACCCCACATGGACGGAATAGTACGTCCAATGGCAGAAAGGGGTTAATAAAGCAGAAAACTACATGAAGGCCACGTCCCAACCTTCAGTATTTGGTCTGCTTTTTACATCAGTATTTGTAAGCCAAAACCAGGAGTGGAACAATCAGAAGAAAGTATAAGGGTATGTTTCCATGGTCAGTATTTTCTGTGGACTGGACACTACGCACATCCACAGAGTCCAATCCACAGCGTCCAGATGTTACAGCATAGTGGAGGGGAAGTTATGAAATCCCATCTCCACTATGTGTACAAAGACGTAGGTGGCAAACCTGCATATACGCACATGCGGCACGTCATTATAGACCGCAGCATGTCTATCTTGAGGGGACGCTCCGTCTCCGCAAGATAATTATCACCGTCCTATGTATAGGATACAATGATTCCACATGGATCAAGTGAACACATGCGGAATCACCGCTCGTACAAAAGCCGGCAGCGCTTTGGGCAGAGCGGACATGTGCTGCATCCAAAGTGCTGAGATTCCGGACCATGGACACATACCCTAATATAAACACGTCACCATTTATGTCCCACTCCTGGTTTTGGCTTACAAATACTGATGTGAAATACTAATCAAATACTGAAGGTGGGGACGTGGCCTAAGAAGGAATCTGTCAGCTCAAACTGACAATATAAGCTAAGCACATCTCCTTGTAGGGGATATAGCCTTTATAGAAACCCCACTTTTAGTGCTCTAATTCACCTCTGTTCTGAAGAAATTGATGTTCAATAGTATATGCAATTTAAGATGCTCAGTGCTCCCTTGGTGTGGCCAAGAGGCTCAGTGCACTGCTCCACTCACTGGTGGTTTTACATGTCTGCCTCCCTCGCTGATCATTGACAGCACTGCTTGCCTGAACTTTCTCTGCAGACAGTACTCACTCTAGACAAGTCAGTGCTGTCTTCCACCAGCGAGGGAGGTGGAAACTAGAGATGAGTGAATTTGCTCGGGTTCCCTCTTATTCGGCAAGTTATAGCACTTGCCATATAAGCTGCAGAGGAAAAGCGGCTTCCTGGATCGCTCCCTCTTGTGTATGAATCAAGATGGAGGTAAAAGACCTTGGTAGTATCAGTAATTTCCCTGATGAAGCTATCTTGTATAGCGATACGCGTGGGCTCTCCCCGCACCCCTTCTTTTAATTTTGACTGCCCATTATGGCAGTGTCTCGGCGTCCTCCACATGCTCCAAGGTAGATATGCCTGCTGATTCTTCTGCCTAGCTCACTGTTTTTTTTTCCTACCAAGGTGTTTTACCTCCCTCTTGATGCATACACACAAATTCTTGTGATCACAATTTTTGAGTATAATCTCTTTATTGCTCTGTGACCTCCATACCATGCAATCTTATATATAACCTGTATACAGGGATTTATGTGGTCCTATCTTTTCCCAGATTTGTCGGGCACTATATGTACCTTATAGATATATTTTGTGGGCTATTTTTTGTAGCAAGGTTATTTTGCATACTCTGGGACTAACCTCACATATCAGTCCCTGACTCTGTTTGCATTTATTACTGATTGTTAATTATTTACTGCTGGCTCAAGCTTCATATGTGTATTTCGATAAGGGATGCCATGTCTTGATCGTTAGGGGTGTTGGCTGATCATCATGTTGTATATGTGTTTTAATTGTTTTTATGTGTTTGTGGTTTTGTACGTTCTAGTGTTCCAATAAAATCATACATTTTATACTATCTGTTTATATTATTGAATTAGGTGTGTGCACACCATTCTATGTGTTTGGTCTTTCTTGCTTCGCTTCATACCTCTGAGAGCAGCCAAATGAGCCAGACTATCACACCGCCTTCTCCCTCTGGCCACCCCACTGCCTCTTCCTTCCTGTTGTGGTGCTGTGGATCCCTCCCCCTCAGCGCTGCTGGCCTCACTATGCATGGCACTGTCCCAGGTTGGGTCAGTGACTTCATTGTCCACCACCTCTTCTTACAATTCCGTACTCTGGTCTTCCTGACTTGTTGACTTAACAACCTCGCTTGTTGGCAACTGTGTCTCATCATCTACTACTTGAGATTCTTCTAATTGCCATTCCCCTCCATTGTCTTCTTCTGACCGTGGCTGCTGAAATATTTGGCCATCACTACTCCCGATCACTCTCCTCAGGTTCCTCTTGAAATATGCAGGGCGTGAGGCCAGAATTAATAAATGTAAATGTAAAGAGTTCCTCAGAGTGTCCGAGTGTCGTATCACTTGTTTCTTGGGACTTGCTATGGTGGGAGGAAGGAGGATTAGGGTCACGATTATGTGGTCCAGACTCTTGGCTGGAGAGACTGGACCATGTGGAAGACAGGATGGTGCTGGGAAGCATACTGTAAGCATTATCTGCCATCCAACTGACCACCTGTTCGCACTGTTCTGGCTTCTAGAGTGGTGTCCTGCTCCCCTATGCAAATTAGGACAGAAAGCTACGTGTCGTGGATGAGCGTGTTTGCTGTGCTCCTGCAGCAGCCACAGTTTCACCTGGCCAATAGCTTTGGCCTCTACGTGCACCATGAGCAGCACGTCCACTTTCCTGTCCCTTTATCGCATGTCTTTCACAATTTAAATTAGGTATATATTTATTTGCCGGAAAACTTTCTGGTATTAATAGCGAAAAGAAAATATGTAGCCCTTAAACGGATGATTGTTTTTAGGTTCCAGCAGCAGTTTACCTATATAAATTCTGCAATAGCAATATTAAACATAGCCTACTTGACTGTAATCCAAAACTATCCCTCCACTGAATGCAGGTAAAAACAGTTTTACTAGAGAAAGGAAAATATTTAGCCCGGAAAAATACTTTTTTTTTTTAAATGCCACAGCATTATACAGGTATTGCAACAGCAATATTAAATCCAAACTATCCCTCCTCCACCAGCTTTCCCTACACTTAATGCAGGTAATGGCAGTTTTACTAGGGAAAGGACAGTATGTAGCCCTGAAAAGGACAGTTATTTTTAGGTTGCAGCTGCAAAATACCTATAGAAGCAGGGGCGGACACAGACAGCTTGGGGCCCCCGTGCAGGAAATGTGTCTGGGCCCCCCTCCTTTTAAGGGGACAAAGCTACATATATATTAAACCAGAAAAAATGGCTAAATAAATGAAAAAGCTCTATCACACCAAAACTGGAATATTACCCAAAACAAAAAGGAGGCCTCTTCTCCGCGTTTGGCTGGTAGGTTTATAACATTCTTTCTACCCACTTAATGCCCTCTTTTTCTGACTTTTCATGTTATATACATACCTTCATGTTGAGGGGTGTAAATTTGAGGTGGTGGATCCTGTATAGGATCTGACTGAGTTATCTCTGGCTCCTTATGTCACATTGCATTGACTTTAAGAATCTGTTTATTCTAAATTGCACTTGCATATGTCTGTGAGCCCTTCTAATCAACCTGTACTGCCCCTATATTGTTTTGTACATGAATATTTTGAATAATATTAGAGGGACATTTTTGTTATTTTTGCAGTAATTACATATCTACCTCGCCAAGCATGGTATCTAGGTGTCATTAGCCTTGTCATCATTTTCTGTATGTATTCTATGATCCTTGTCTTTTGAACTATTATTAAAATGAGTATATACAGTACATATATATATAGCCACACACATACATGTATATATTACATAGTCTCCTTTATTATGTATATTGCCATCCCTTATTATACAGTACCCTCTCTTGTTCTGTATAGCACCATCCCTTACATACTGGATTTTATAGAGCCCTGTTTTTGATTACATACCATCCTGTCTTGGCTGATGGAGCATGGGAAATATTTTCTAAAGGAGGAGCTGATGGACTCGTAGTCTGGTGACTGGCTCCTCCTTCAGTAGTCATTTTATATTTAACAAGAGAGGGGACTATGTCATAAAAGAGGGCGCTGTGAATGACAAAAATAACAAGAACACACTATGTAAGAGACAGCACTGTACATAACAGCAGAGGAAGCTATATAATAAGGGAGGGTATCATATATAACTAGAGAGGATCGTACGCAATAAGGGACGGTGTTATACATAACAAAAGAGATAACTATGCAACTAAGGATGGTGTTATACATAATAAGTGAGTATGGAGCGCCCCGCTAGGGCCTAGAGGTACTCGGTACCAGGTCCGGTCGTCATTAAAGGCGTGGTCACGGTGGCAGTGACTCGGTCTGTGGTCCTGGATGTCCAAGTAAAAGGAAAGGACTTTAAAGGGGTTATTAGAAATAAGAATGTTTGTGACGCCACCTCTGGTCTTCGGTCAGGGCTGACCGATGCTGCTTAAAGGGGGTGATGATATGGCAGCAGGGATGGTATGGCTTCCCACAGGTGAAGCTGGGTCCCCAGGGCTCCCGATGTATTTGACAGAGATAGTGTGGTGCCAGAAATAATCAGATAACACAAGGTTCCTGTTTACTGGTGATTCACGGCCACAGTCCAGGGTACCAGTAACAGGTGTTGGTGAGGTCCGGTCGGCCTCGAAGCGATTATGGATCCCCCTTTCCAGGTGAGGTTGTAAGCCTTCCTTTCTGTAAGGCGAGTCCCTTGCTGCCTAAGGCTCCACACAAGGTTCTCTCTTTCCCCGTCCTAAGACAGTACCCACATGGTAGGTAACACAAGCCTTTTTACAGGTGTTTCTCAGATGACTCCAGGCTCTCTATGTTGCTGTACCTTCGGGTGTGGGTGCAGAAAAATGACCTAGAATCTTCTGCCCTCCGGTTATGCTATGGGACATACAGTTTCACACAGCCTCTGGCTCCCGTTGCCCGATTCATGCGCTCCAGCATGGAAGGAGCTCAGCCACAGCTCCCTTCCAGCTCCTTAATTCTCCTGTGCTTCTTCCCTCTAGTACGTTACAGATACAACGCTGTCTGCTTCTCCTCTCTGGCCTGGAGTTGCAGCACCACGTGGCTGCACGACCCCAGCTCCTCTCTCTTCCAACACTCTGTCTGTCTGACACAAACTCCAAACTGAACTAACTAACTCCTCCTCTAAGCCAGAATATATACATATATATATATATATCTAGGGAAGCTCCCCTGAAACCGGGTCTAGAGCTCCCCCTTCTGGCCTGGAGTCAGAACATGTTGCATGTATATACCACCTGTTAAAGGGATCCTCCTTGCTTCCAGGCATCACCCTCCCGAAAGGAAAGCAACACCACTGTAACAGCCAGCTTCCTGGGCTGTTACAAGTACACTATACACTAAGGGACTGTGCTATACATAAGTGAGTACACTATATACTAAGGGACTGTGCTATACATAATAAGTGAGTACACTTTATACTAAGGGACAGTGTTAGACATAATCGATAACAACGTCTTCCTCCACCTCCCCCTGTTCCCAAATCCATTATAAATCCCCCTTCCTCCCATCCCAGCCCCCCACACCCCTCATTGTCCTCATCTCCTCGCATCCCATTATTGCCCTCTCCCCCACGCCCATGATTGCCCTCTTCACCACCTCCATCATTGCTTTCTCCCCACCACCCCATTATTGCCCATTCCTCCACTTCCATCATTGCCTCCTCCCCATCACCCCGATTATTGTCCTTTTCACTGCCACCATCATTGCCTTCTCCCCCACCACCCCATCATTGCCCTTTCCACCACCATCACACCACCATCATTGTCTTCTCCACAACCACCCCTATCATTACCCATTCCACGACCTCCATTATTTCCTCCTCCCCCACCTTCCCCATCAGTGCCCTCTCCACCATCACCATCATTGTCTTTTCCCCCACCACCCCCATCATTGCCCATTACACTGCTTCCATCATTTCCTCCTCCCCACCACCCCCATTATTGCCCATTCACCACCTCCATCATTTCCTCCTTCCCCACCAACCCCATTATTGCCCATTCACCACCTCCATCATTTCCTCCTCCCCACTTACCCATCATTGCCCTATCCACCACCCTCATCATTACTTTCTCCCCCACCACCCCTATCATTGCCTTCTCTGCCAACCCAATCAATGCCTTCTGCCCCATAACGCCATCATTGCCCTCTCCTCCACCTACACACATACAGACAAACAGCACCATTCACCTCTCTGCATGCATACACACACGCACACACCTCACCTCTGTGCACGGTATCCTGAAGCTGCACCATCACAGCTTGCTATCTCGCACAGACGCGGTGCTGAATGATGATGTCATTCAGCCACTGCTGTGTGAGACAGGAAGCACGGGCAGGAAACAGGACGGATCCCTGCAGCTCCGCTCCTCTGCCATTTTCTCTTGCAGGCAGTGGAGCTGCAGGGATTGCTCCATGCCCCAACACATGATGGCAATCTGGCCAGGGGCCCCCCGGAGCCTCGGGGCCAGATAAACTGGCCAGATTGCCCTCATCATTAGCCGCCCTGCAGGGGCCCCCCCAGAGCCTCCGGGCCCCGGTGCAGCCGCATCGGTTGAACAGGCAGTATGTCTGCCCATGTATAGAAGAACTGTAAGGCAACAAACCCTGCCTATATACCTGCTCTAAAATACGCTCTCCCTCCTATACCAACTCTCCCTAAACTGCTTCCTGAGGACAGTGAACCGAGCATCGCATCACCGGGTCTTATATAAGACATGATCACGCGATATGGCTGGCCAATCACACTAATGCCAGTAGCCAACATGGCTACGGCTTTACCTTATATGTCATGCAATCTCTGCATGTTTATTGGGTGTCTAATGGGTGTGAAACATGTTGGGCGGGAACTCAAGAATGGCACTCGAGCACCCACGACAATCGATCGAGTAACGAGCGTACATGCTTGCTCATCACTAACCAGTACCTAGCGTAGGTTATTCAGAACTAACAGTTTTTACATTTTTTTTATTTTTAGAATTTGTGACTCCACAAGAGGAAAGAAATATTTCACAACGGTAATCCTGAAGTCCTGGCACAATTTCAACATTTGTACATCTGTGGCAGAGTCAAACTGCTAAATAATCCAGAATTTTGTTTAATATTTGTTGCGTAATGCCCTTTGACCGTCGAGACACAGTGTTCCTGGAAACATTACAGGAGCTTTTTGTGTAAAGCCAAAGTATCAAATAATTGATCCAAAAAATCTATTTAAAGAGAAACTGTTATCTCGGAAAATGCTATTTACCTGTACATATAGGATTAATCCGCAGGTAAATAATGTTAGGCTGGAGTCACACTAGCATATGGCATCCAATATGAGAGCATTGGATAATAATAATAATAATCTTTATTTATATAGCGCCAACATATTCTGCAGCGCTTTACAGTTTAACAGTTTCAAACACAAACAGTAACAACGTTAACAATACAATAATTAAAGCGAAATCAGAAGACCCTGCTCCTGAGAGCTTACAATCTACAGTGAGGTGGGGGAGATACAAGTACAGGTGTGTATTTACAATGATGTATTTACAGTGATGGTCCAGCCATCTTCAGGGGTGGGGGATAGATGGAAGTAGTAAATGGGCTACACACACACAGACATAACATGACTTTGATTACTGAATGTGATAGGCCGCTCTTGGGGTAGAGCAATTGGATGCAATATGCTAATGACCCTCGACTCCTGCTCGGCTGCGAGCAGGAGCCGAGGGTCCTGCGTCTGTACTCCGAGCCTCTCGCACATGGAGGATCGGAGCACAGCTGCAGAGGAGGCGGAGAAAGTAATTTCGCCTCAGCGTATATCGCACCGCACTCAGGTGGTATCCGAGTGATGTGCGCTGTCACCTGAACCCATAGACTTACATGGGTGCGAGTAAGCCAAGACCCGGCCGAGTCTCGGTGCCAATCGCAGCATAATTCGCATACCTATTCACATAGCACTCAGCCATATTGTACGCTAGTGTGACTCCAGCCTTACAATGCTGCTCTGCTGCCTTACTTAAAATGCAGCTACCAGGAGAAAATTAACTTCTTCTTTCTCAGGAGCCGCCGGCTTTCAGTCATGGGGAGTGTAGCCGCCGTCACCGCTCACAACACTTGTCACTATACTGTGAGCAGCAGCTGGAAGCATGCCCCGCCACTTTGATTGACAGCTCGCTCAAGTGTCTAAGTGCTAAGGCGTGCTTACAGCTGCTACTCACAGTATAGTGATCGGAGACTGTAACCTTCGCTGATGTTTTCATAGGTGAAGCCACTACAGGAAACAGATGGCTGACTTTTTCATGACGCAGCTTTACCGACAGTTTTGCCATCATCTTTGCAAAGTCTTTTTTATTCAATTTAACATATAAATAGTGAATGGGTACCTAGCAGAAACCTTCAGAAAAATGAACATGCTACTTGTTTTAACCATTACGTGATTTCTGAACCCTGATGTGGTTAAAGGGGTTTCCACTACTCGGATAACCCCTTCTCAATCCCTAAGTTTCCCTCTTGTAAAATAATAGCACCTATACTCACAGCAGGGGCGAGTGAAGCCTGCACTGACTGGCCACAGGGAGGTGAATATAAGTGTTATTATTTTACAAGGGGGATACATAGGGATTGAGAAGTCCACTACTTGGACAACTACTCTAAAGTGGTAATACAAGACTGAACGTGTGAACAGCAGTCATTATTACATTACTGTGCATTAGGTCACGTTCACACGTTTAGTATTTTACATCATTATTTGTAAACTGAAATTAGCAAAGGGTGAAAAATACAGAAATGGTGACGTGTTTCTGTTTTCCTCTGATTGTAAGATTCATGGTTTTGGCTTAAAATACTTATGTAAAATACTAAACATGTGAACATGGCCTTATGGTCATTTTTATGCAGCACTTATTTAGGCATTTTCTAAGTGGAACACATACCCTCAGTGTCATACCGAAAGGCACCCTATTAGACTTTGGTGTCTGCGGTGAGATCTGATGGGCCTTGGTCTATGGCAGACTTAGAAGCCATTGTGAGGCTTTCAGTTGCATTAGCCACCCATCAGAACCACGAGATCACACTGTGGTGGTACCAATGAGCGCACATAGAAAGGGTTCTCTTTATGTTGATCTCCCCAAATGTTGCAGTCTCTCTTTATCTTAGCATATGTGGGATCTGAGCTAGTTCAGGTCGTTGCAGTTACAGTGGGAGCTCAAATGTATATTACAGCCATACTATGGACACAACAAATGTGCCTGCACCATGTTTGGGACAAATAGATATACATCCTTATTTGGGAACTAACTCATCATTAGAACATATCTCTGCATCTATGTCATAGAAAATATTAAAAATCCTTCATGTCCCTCATGTCCCCCCTCCTTTTTTCTTTCATCAACCATTTGTCACGAGGAGTTGTGAGCTAGCAATCATACCTGTCTTTATGAAAAATGTCAGTGACACAGCTATGTGAAGCAGATTACTCAAAATGCAAGGATTTCTCTTTATGTCTAGCTAACTTCAAGGGAAGTATATTGCCCCCACAGAGAGAGACACAGGAAAAGGTAATTAGGATCCAAGTGGCTCAAAGAAGATCTCACACCCTTTACAACTAGCCACTGTGACAGTACAATTTATAGGGCAGACAGTATGACTCCGGGAGAAAATATGGAATATTGGATTTTTGGTTGGCACCGGGATAACTAGGCAATCATACACATACAGCTCTGGCAAAAATTAAGAGACCACTGCAAAATGTTCAGTTTGTCTGATTTTTCTCTTTAAAAGGTATATTTTTAAGTAAAATGTAAATTATTCTTTTAGTCTATAAACTTCTGAGAACATGTCCCCGAATTTACAAGTAATAAATTTTGTATTTTTTTCTGACAAAGAAAAATGGTAAAAATGAAAAAAAAAAGTGCTTTCAGGCCTCAAGTAATGCAAAGAAAAAAGTTCATAATCATATAGAAACAACAATACTAATGTTTTAACTCAGGAAAAGTTCAGAAATCAATATTTTACCCTTCGCTACTACAGCACCCACATGAGAGAGGGGATCCGCCCATAGGAACAGGAAACATACAGAATGAAAGGAGGCGGTCCCCCTCTCCTCCTCAGTTTTGGTTTCCTGTTCCCATAGGAATCCCACAGAATACCTGCAGTGAGAAGAGGATTCCTGGGCCAAAGCATCCGCCTGTGTGGTATCCGAGAGAACAGCAGGGGCTGCGGTACCAGATGCAGCGATGGGGGAGCTCCTGCTTGCAGCCTCCCCCTCGTCTATGTGCCAGTCCGTGCAACCGGGTCCAGGGTGGGCCGCCCGGTTTCACGAGGATGCGCGCAGGAGCCCAGCAGCGGTGGGACGCCGGCCGGCTCCTTTGAAACTTCCGGCGTCTGTCTTACTGCACGGGGATATGACCCGGCGCGTCTTACCCGGAAGTGATCAGAACGCTTTTGGGGGAGGCAGGAAAAGTGGTGCTAGTTTTTAAACATGGGTGCGTGCAATGGAACCGGCGTGTGCAACATGTCTTCACCGGCTTATGAAGCGCACCCATCCGCAGTAGCGGTACGTCCTGCCAGCAAAGATGGTAGCACTAAGAGTAGCAGCACAAAGCAATGCACCAGCAAAAGCAGCAGTGGTCGCCCTAGAGAGCAGCGATCCACAAGCAGGGGACAGCAGGGTAGAGAGGACGAACTACCTAGATCCTGAGTGGTGCCCCCGCCTCCAGAACCGGTACCTTTGAGCTTCACTACGTGAGTGTAAATATTCTCCGCCTATTAAGCTGATCTATTCCTTCTATATTCCCCTCTTTCCTAGCTAAGAAAAGGACACATAAATCCAAACATAAAGAATGTGCATTATGCATGCAGCCCCTTCCAGACTTATATATTAAAAAACTACGCCCAGATTGTATAAATCAGACTTTACAGGAGGAAAAGGTAATGACGCCCATGGATGTCAGAGCCATAATTAGGGAAGAGATTCAGGCTTTGGGTCAGTCCAGCGAGCGGTACAAGAAGGCTAAAACCGGGTAAATCATTTTCCCCAGCTACCAGTTCAGATTCTGATGTAGTTCAGGGCCGATCCTCTGATTCCCCAAGGTCACAGTCAAGTTCGTCAGAATATGAAGGTCGTCTGTGCCTCCCTGTTAACAGTATAGATAATTTAATCAAATCTATCAGGAATACAATGGGATGCCCTGACGCAAAGGAATCTAAATCTGCACAGGACATAATGTTCGCTGGACTGGCGCAGAAAAAACGTAGAACCTTCCCGGTAATTTCTGCCATAAAAGAGCTAATCAAAAAGGAGTGGGATAGACAGAACCTGCTGGGGTTTTTACCATCATCCTCCAAGAGGCGTTATCCCTATAGTGATGAAGAAAGAACTACCTGGTCTAAGGTCCCCAAAGTAGATGCCGCTGTAGCATCCTACATCAAAACAATTGGTGCTGCCAGTGGAGGATGCGGGAGTTTTGCTGGATCCTCTGGACCGTAAAGCGGAAAACATACTTAAAAGATCATGGGAGGCCAATACGGGGGCATTCAGACCAGCCATTTCTAGTACATGTATGGCAAAGTCATTACTAGTCTGGGTAGATCAATTGGAAGAACAAATCAAGGGGAAAGTAGCCAGGCAAAAAATTCTACCTACAATCCCATAAATTAAAGAGGCTGCGGCATTTCTGGCAGATGCATCTGCAGATTCCCTGCGTTTAGCAGCTAGATCAGCCGGCTTAGTGATCACAGCCCAACGAGCACTCTGGTTAAAGAGCTGGAAGGGGGACGCACAGTCAAAAGCAAAAGTTTGTGCAATCCCGTGCCAGGGTGAGTTCCTGTTTGGAAAGACACTAGATGATCTACTGACCAAAGTTGGAGAAAGGAAGAAAGGATTCCCTAATCAGTCTCTTTCTTCCTGCAGGAGAGCGTTTAGAAGACGACCGTTTATTAGGAGTAAAACATATGAAACCCAGAAAGATCGTTGGGAGACAAGAGAGACAAAGCAGAAAGGTGCCTTGTTTGGTGGACCCTTTGCAGCAAAGCGTAATAAGTACCATTAATCCTCCAGTTGGTGGTAGGCTAAAAAATGTATTTAAAAAATGGAAACACATAACATCAAGCCAGTGGCTCCTTGACCTAATAAGCTTTGAGTTAAAACTGGAATTTGTACACATTCCCCAGGATTAATTTATAGTAACATCTCTTAGAGGGCCGGAACAACAGAAGGCTTTTTGAATTGGAGGTTTTGACCCTACTGTCCAAAAAAGTTTTGATAGAAGTTCCAAGGGATCAGGAAGGAAGGGGATTTTATTCCCCTTTATTCCTGGTCACCAAACCCGATGGCTCATTCCGAACCATTATAAATATAAAGAAATTAAGTAACTTTTTATATAATTGTACCTTTAAAATGGAATCCATTAGGTCTACTATCAAACTTTTATTTCCCAGATGTGTGATGGCAGGAATAGACTTGAAAGATGCCTACTAACATCTTCCTATACACACCAAGCACCAACAGTACCTGAGAGTGGCAATCAACCTGGCAGGCCAGATCCGTCATTTCCAATATACAGCAATGCCCTTTGGTCTTTCGATGTCTCCTCGTGTAGGTGATTGCTTACCTATGTCAACAGGATATGCTAATTGTGCCCTTCCTAGATGATTTTCTAGTGGTAGGAAGTTATGTCTCTCAGTGTAAGGATCGTTATGAGTTAGGATGGATCGTCAATTTCAAAAAATCCAGACTGGTTCCAGAAACCTTACAGTCCTTCCTAGGACTACATCTGGACTCCGTAAGTCAGAGGTGTCTCCTCCCAGAATCCAAGAAATTGACTATAATATAAAAAGTTAGGTTAGCAAGGAAGAACCCTAAGATGTCACTGAGGGAGGCCATGTCTTTACTGGGATCCCCTACCTCATGTATTCCAGCAGTCCTATGGGCCCAATACCATACCAGGACCTTACAGCATGAAATTTTATGTGCACAGGAACATTCACCAGGACGTCTGGAGGGGAAGATAACTCTTTCTCACAGTGTATTATATTCTCTGATCTGGTGGCTAGATAGAGACCATCTTTCCAGAGGAGTCCAGTGGATAATAGAGCCTTACAAAATAATTAACACTGACGCCAGTCCTTCAAGGATGGGGCGCCCATATGGGGGATTGCCTAGGACAGGATCGCTGGAATTCTGAAGAGTCAAGTTACTCTTCTAATTGGAAGGAATTAAAAATGATTAGTCATGCTTTGAATCATTTTCTTTCACAAAAAACTAATGTCAATAGCAGAGGATATTTTTCAGTTGGCGGAAGCCCATCTACTATTTCTGACGACCCTTCATATCAGAGGAGTGGAAAATACAAAAGCCGACTTTCTCAGTGGAAGCATGCTGCGCCAGGGGGAATGGACTCTCAGTGGCCACATATTCAAAAAGATAGTGGACTTATGGGGTCTCCCAAAAATAGATCTGTTTGCCACCAGGGAAAACAGACAGGTACAAAGATTTGCCTCCTTAAACAAAATAGATCGACCGGACATGGTGGACTCTCTTCAGTTTCCCTGGAAGTTCAATCTAGCATATGCTTTTCCTCCGATGACTAATTCCGCTGGTGCTCAGGAAAATCCGGAGGGAAAAAGCAAGGGTGATCCTTATTGCACCGTTCTGGACGAAGAGACCTTGGTTCTCTTGTCTCTGAGCCATGTCAGTATGCGACCCCTGGATTCTTCCATCAGACCCGAAGCTGCTCTCTCAAGGTCCATTCTTCCACCCTCAAGTGAAGGGCCTGCACTTGATAGCATGGAACTTGAGAGGCAGCTATTAATTTCTAGATGGTTCTCTAGTGATCTTGTCAACACACTTTTCCTAAGTAGGAAAGAATCTACAACATTAATATGTAGCAGAGTGAGGAGAAAGTTTATAAACTTCCATGCGGAAGCTTTTGCTAGAGAAGTTCCAATTGTAGCCATCTTTGAATTTTTACAAAAAGGTTGAGAGCTGGGTTTATCAGTTAGCACTTTAAAGGTCCAGATTTCAGCTTTGGGGGCTCCTTATGGGTGTAATATAGCAGGAGATAGATTGGTCGCAAGATTCATTAAAGCATGTGAGCGAAGTAACCCGACCCGGTCCACATTCCACGTCTACCACCATGGGATTTGCATCTAGTTCTTGAGGCCTTAACTAGTTCCCCGTTTGAGCCATTAGAATCTATCCCCTTAAACAACATGTCATATAAGGTAGCTGTACTAGTAGCTTTGACATCAGCCAGAAGGGTCAGTGACATCCAGGCCCTCTCCATAGACCCCCTTTCTTGTTAGTATTCCAAGACCGGATAGTACTCAAGCCAGACCCATCATACCTTGCTAAGGGCGCATCCAGTTACCATAGGTCACAAGAGATATTTCTTCCTTCCTTTTTTGATACTCCCTCAGGCCTGGAGGAAGAAAGATTTCATACTTTAGATGTAAAAAGAGCCGTCCTGACCTACAGTACAGACCAAAAGTTTGGACACACCTTATCATTTAAAGATTTTTCTGTATTTTCATGACTATGAAAATTATAATTCTCATTTAAGGCATCAAAACTATGAATTAACACATGTGGAATTATATACTTAACAAAAAAAGTGTGAAACAACTGAAAATATGTCTTATAGTCTAGGTTCTTCAAAGTAGCCACCTTTTGCTTTGATGACTGCTTTGCACACACTTGGCATTCTCTTGATGAGCTTCAAGAGGTAGTCCCCGGAAATGGTCTTCCAACAATCTTGAAGGAGTTCCCAGAGATACTTAGCACTTGTTGGCCCTTTTGCCTTCACTCTGCGGTCCAGCTCACCCCAAACCACTGTGGAGACCAGGTCATCTGGCGTAGCACCCTATCACTCTCCGTCTTGGTCAAATAGCCCTTACACAGCCTGGAGGTGTGTTTGGGGTCATTGTCCTGTTGAAAAATAAATGATGGTCCAACTAAACGCAAACCGGATGGAATAGCATGCCGCTGCAAGATGCTGTGGTAGCCATGCTGGTTCAGTATGCCTTCAATTTTGAATAAATCCCCAACAGTGTCACCAGCAAAGCACACTCACACCATCACACCTCCTTCTCCATGCTTCACGGTGGGAACCAGGCATGTAGAGTCCATCCGTTCACCTTTTCTGCGTCACACAAAGACACGGTGGTTGGAACCAAAGATCTCAAATTTGGACTCATCAGACCAAACCATGGATTTCCACTGGTCTAATGTCCATTCCGTGTGTTCTTTAGCCCAAACAAGTCTATTCTGCTTATTGCCTGTCCTTAGCAGTGGTTTCCTAGCAGCTATTTTACCATGAAGGCCTGCTGCACAAAGGCTTCTCTTAACAGTGGTTGTAGAGATGTGTCTGCTGCTAGAACTCTTTATGGCATTGACCTGAGCTGCTGTTAACCTGCAATTTCTGAAGCTGGTGACTCGGATAAACTTATCCTCAGAAGCAGAGATGACTGTTGGTCTTTCTTTCCTGGGGCGGTCCTCATGTGAGGCAGTTTCTTTGTAGTGCTTGATGTTTTTTTCAACTGTACTTGGGAACACTTTCAAAGTTTTCCCAATTTTTCGGACTGACTGACCTTCATTTCTTAAAGTAATCATGGCCACTCGTTTTTCTTTACTTAGCTGCTTTTTTCTTGCCATAATACAAATTCTAACAGTCTATTCAGTGGACTATCAGCTGTGTATCCACCAGACTTCTGCTCAACACAACTGATGGTCCCAACCCCATTTATAAGGCAAGAAATCCCACTTATTAAACCTGACAGGGCAAACCTGTGAAGTGAAAACCATTTCCGGTAACTACCTCTGGAAGCTCATCAAGAGAATGCCAAGAATGTGCAAAGCAGTCATCAAAGCAAAAGGTGGCTACTTTGAAGAACCTAGAATATAAGACATAATTTCAGTTGTTTCACACTTTTTTGTTAAGTATATAATTCCACATGTGTTAATTCATAGTTTTGATGCCTTCAGTGTGAATTTACAATTTTCAGAGTCATGAAAATACAGAAAGTCTTTAAATCAGAAGGTGTGTCCAAACTTTTGGTCTGTACTGTATATAGAGAGAACTCGGCTCTGTCAGGGCCACAGGAAAGGACACGGAGGCACAAAAGCTACATTGTCCCGTTGGATCAGAGAAGTTATCTGTCTGGCCTATTCGTCAAAATGTGAGAGTCCTCCGGAGGGAATAAAAGCACATTCTGCACGGGCTATGGCATCCTCTTGGGCTGAAAAAGCAGACATGCCAATTGACTTGATATGTAAGGCTGCAACTTGGTCAACGCCTTCCACATTCTACAACCACTATAGACTTGATCTATCCACATCTTCTGACTTAGCTTTTGGTAGAGCTGTCTTTAGCATGGCAATCCCACCCAGGTACGGTTCTCTGTAAGTCTAATGTGGGTGCTGTCGTCGCGAAGGGTAAAAAGCCTTATTGCTTACCGGTAATTCTCTTTTAGAGAGTCCACTCTCTTTTAGAGAGTGAGCACCCACTCACTACCCTACCTAGTCATATACATTTTCCAAAGGTCACCCGCTAATGGCTTCGTGTATAAAGTATTTTAAGTTATTAGCAATGTCTGATATGAATTGAACTAACACTTTGCGGTTCCTCTCGTACTCTGAAAACCAAATTGAGGGGGACGGCCTCCTTTTATTCTGTAGGTTTCCTGTTCCTATGGGTGGATCCCCTCTCTCATGTGGGTGCTGTTGTTGACTCTCTAAAACAGCATTACCGCTAAGTAATCTGGCTTTTTGTGCAATAATCATAATTTTTAATCACAGCTTTCATGCATCTTGGCATGCTTTCCACCAGTCTTTCACACTGGTCCAGGTGCAGAAATGTAAGCAGTTCTTCTTTATTTCATGGCTTGCGACTATCCATCATCCTCTTGATTACATTCCAGAGGTTTTCAATGGGATTCAGCTCTGGAGATTGGGCTGCCCATGACAGGGTTTTGATGTGGTGGTCTCTTAATTTTTGCCAGAGCTGTATTTTCTCATAATCATAACCCCCACCAAAGGCCGGATTACTTAGCGGTAATGCTCTTTTATGGCCACTAGCCATAGGGGCCATATAACCACCAGCAGATAAGCCATGTTTGGTCTCTAAGCATAGTTAAAATCCCGATAGAACAGATGACATCGGTCTCAAACTTCTGCGGAGGAGTTATTACATAAATTGGGATTTCCTAAAATTATGAAGGGCTGAGTCCGGCCCACAACCGGGGTTATGGTAAAGGGGTGTGTGGGTGGGACTCAGCATCTGATAAAAGATCGATCCCAATTATGATCAGTGTTCGTACAAGAGAGTTACATTTTCATGTATGTAGGGACCCTGTTTATCAACAGACCAATCGAAGCGCTCTCCTTCGGCTAAACTGAATCGTCTCTGCAATCGGTGTGGTAAGTTCTCCTGTCAATCCCTTTTTTTATGTAGCTGTTTGTGCTGTATTGTTTTGTCCCCCTTGTAAAATCTTTTGTATATTTTTCACAAACACTGCCTCCCTTTGGATTAAATCTAAAATGTAATAGTTCTGTTCCTTCTGTTCTAGGGGCGATGACTGAGGGGCGATCTAATAAGACTGAGGGGCGATCTAATAACCATGTATAAGTATATAAGGGGACAATACAAATATCTCGCTGAGGATCTGTTTATACCAAGGAAGGTGACGGGCACAAGGGGGCATTCTTTGCGTCTGGAGGAGAGAAGGTTTTTCCACCAACATAGAAGAGGATTCTTTACTGTTAGGGCAGTGAGAATCTGGAATTGCTTGCCTGAGGAGGTGGTGATGGCGAACTCAGTCGAGGGGTTCAAGAGAGGCCTGGATGTCTTCCTGGAGCAGAACAATATTGTATCATACAATTATTAGGTTCTGTAGAAGGACGTAGATCTGGGGATTTATTATGATGGAATATAGGCTGAACTGGATGGACAAATGTCTTTTTTCGGCCTTACTAACTATGTTACTATGTTACTATGTTCCTTCTGTTCTGTAAACTACACCTCGGAGCCATAAGCTAGCGTTTAAACGGTATCTAATCGACCGAAACAGATTAGTGGTATCAGCGAGTAGTTTGGGGTTGTCAGAGTTAGCTGTGATCATACCGGGTTGTGTACACATATTCCATGTGTTGGAATACATAGGTGCACATGCCGTACGCTCAGCGCTAACTTTCCGATAGCCAGCCGTCAACAGGCTGTGGCCTTTTCTGTTGATCGTCTGCCAACCGTGTAATTGTCTGGATGATAGGAGGCAGCAAAGAGCTGTTCACTCCAAAGATCACAGCGGCTAGTACTCATGACCTTCCCGGCCTGTGGTATCAGGGATTTGAGGGATTAAGAAAGTCTTGACAAATATTTGGGATCCCAGAAAATCCATATGTGGAATGGAATTAAAAGGGAAAAGGAATTTTACTACCCAAACAAATGGAATTTAGTTTAGTAAGATGATGGCTATTAAAAATGTACCATAAATGCTCGAGTATAAGCCGACCTGATGTGACGATCTGACTGCACTCTGATGTAATCTGAGCGCAGTCCTATAGTGACCGTGAGAACGGAAGACTGAGACAATCTGACTGCACTCTGATGAAATCTGAGCGCAGTCCTATAGTGACCGTGAGGACGGAAGACTGTGACAATCTGACTGCACTCTGATGAAATCTGAGCGCAGTCCAATAGTGACCGTGAGGACGGAAGAACCGGACAGAGAGTGGACCCTCTGGGTCACGGTACTGATACACCCAGGGGCAAGCGAACCCGCGATGACAACCCCTATACAGGGATAGTTGGGGAGCAGGCCCGAGGGGAACAATACAGCAACAGCTGGCACCAAGAGGGACGGCTCTGGAAAGGACAGAAGGGAAGGACGGAAGTGGAGGAGAATGAGCCTGAGAAAACGGACCAGACCGGAGCAGAAAAGGATCTGAACTAGACAGGGCCAAACGAAGGTACAAACTGCACACAACAATCAGGCACCTCCATTATGGAGGCGAGGCCTGATATAGCCCAAAGAAGTACCTGATTGGAGGAGACAGGAGCAGGGAGGGTCCGAAATGGTTAACTGGAGGAAGAAGTGCACGCCCGCGTCCTAAGGCGCATGTGTGGAGCAGGTACAGGACGGGAGGGAAGAGGAGCGCGCACCCCACGCCGAAATCCCCGAGCAGCAGGAAGAGGACGCGGGGAACCGGTGCGACACTGAGAGCGGCGAGGAGAAATGGAGAGAGCGGGACTGATAGGAGAAGCGGCCACAGCATCAGAGGAGGCCGGTATGACAGTACCCCCCCTCCTAAGACTCCCCCCTCCGAGACTGGCTGTGAATCTTCTCAGAATCCGTGGAGCATTAACGTTCTCCCTAGGCTCCCACGACCTCTCCTCAGGACCAAACCCCTTCCAATCAATAAGATAGAAGACCCTTCCTCTAACCCTCTTCATGGCCAGAATATCCTTTACTTCAAAATCATTGTCAATGCTAAAGGGCTGAGGGGAGTCCATGGGTGCAGGAGAGAATCGATTAAGAATGAGAGGTTTCAAGAGCGAGACATGGAAGACGTTAGGGACTCGGAGAGAAGCCGGCAATCTCAATCTATAGGCCACGTTGTTAATACGTCCCAAAATCTCGAAGAGACCGATGTATCGAGGACCCAACTTGTAGGATGGAATCTTCAAGCGAATGTGTTTAGTCGAAAGCCAGACCTTGTCACCAGGATGATATGGTGGAAGATCCCTCCTCCTTTTATCGGCGTGTCTCTTCATCTGGGCTGCAGTCCGAACGAGAGCCTCCTTGGTCTCTCTCCAAATTTGGGAAAATTCAGAAGAAAAGGCATCTGCTGCAGGCACTCCAGAAGGGGAAGACATAGGAAGAGGTATTCCCGGGTTCAGACCAGAAACCACAAAGAATGGAGATTTAGAAGTTGCCCCACTAGGATGATTATTATGGGCAAACTCAGCCCAAGGAAGAAGAGTTACCCAGTCATCATGATGAGTGTTGGTAAAATTGCGGAGGTAGGAGGTCAAGATTTGATTTATCCGTTCCACTTGCCCGTTGGTCTGAGGATGATAGGCGGAGGAGAAATCCAGCGAAATGCCCAAGAGCTTACAAAGTGCTCTCCAGAATTTGGAGGTAAATTGGACCCCTCGATCCGACACAATTCGCTGAGGAAGTCCATGTAATCTGAAGATCTGATGGATGAAAATTCTTGCCAATTCTGGAGCCGAGGGTAATCCAGGCAATGGAACGAAATGGGCCATCTTGGAGAACCGATCCACCACCACCAGGATGGTTGTGCATCCAGAGGAACGAGGCAAATCTGTAACAAAATCCATAGCTATTTGTTGCCAAGGGGCCTCGGGAAGGGGTAACGGATGCAGGAGACCGGAAGGTAGCCCTCTAGGTACTTTGTTTTTAGCACAAGTCGTGCAGGAGGCCACAAAATCCGAAGTATCTTGTCGGAGAGACGGCCACCAATAGTACCGGGAGAGAAGAGCGAGAGTCTTCTTGGTGCCGACATGTCCAGCAACTTTGGAAGAATGTCCCCAATGCAATACCTCTGTTCTCTTGTCACACGGGACAAAAGTTCTGCCAGGGGGAACAGAGAGGAGGTTAGAGGGAGCCACCATGATGATTTTGGCAGGATCAATAATATGTGAAGGACCTTCTTCTGTCTCGGGAGATTGCAAGGATCGGGAAAGTGCATCCGCTTTAGAATTCTTATCTCCGGGTCGAAAATGAAGCTTAAAATCAAAACGAGAAAAGAACAAAGACCATCTGGCCTGTCTGGAATTAAGTCTTTGGGCGGATTGAATGTAAGCCAGGTTTTTGTGGTCTGTGAAAATTTTAAAGGGATGAATGGCCCCTTCCAAGAGATAACGCCACTCCTGTAGAGCCATCTTTATAGCAAGTAATTCTCGATCTCCAATTGAATAATTGCATTCCGCGGGCGAAAATGACTTCGAGAAGAACCCACAAGGAACCAGACGACCGGAGAGAGATCTTTGGGAGAGAGTTGCCCCAGCACCCGAAGAGGAGGCATCCACTTCAAGGATGAAAGGCCTGCTGGCCACAGGCCGATGAAGAACAGGAGCAGATGTGAAGGCCCTTTTTAGGGAGAGAAAGGCGTCTTCTGCCTCCGGAGGCCAAACATTGTGAACCGCTCCTTTCCGGGTAAGAGCGGCGAGAGGCTTGGTCACAGAAGAGAAATGCGGAATGAATTGTCTATAGTAGTTAGCGAAGCCCAAAAATCGTTGGATGGCCTTCACTCCAATAGGACGAGGCCACTTAAGTACAGCAGATAGTTTCTCAGGATCCATCTCCAACCCCATGTCAGAAATAATATATCCCAAGAAAGGCAAAGAAGTCTGTTCAAACAAACACTTCTCGATCTTTGCGTAGAGGCGATTCTCCCGAAGACGCTGTAGAACCAGACGAACACTTCTTCTGTGAGAGGACAAGTCGGGTGAAAAAATAAGGATGTCGTCAAGATACACCACCACACAAGAATACAGTAGATCACGGAAGATCTCATTTACAAATTCCTGGAAGACCGCTGGAGCGTTACAGAGACCAAAGGGCATGACCAGGTATTCATAGTGGCCATCCCGGGTGTTGAAGGCAGTCTTCCACTCGTCTCCAGCGCGAATTCGGATCAAATTATAGGCTCCGCGTAAATCTAGTTTGGAGAAAATTCGGGCTCCTCTCAGTCGGTCGAAGAGTTCAGGAATCAGCGGTAGGGGATACCTATTCTTGACTGTGATGGCATTCAGACCTCGGTAGTCTATACATGGCCGAAGGGATCCATCTTTCTTTCGAACGAAGAAAAAACCGGCTCCAGCTGGAGAAGAGGACTTCCGGATGAAACCCTTGGCTAAATTCTCTCGGATGTATTCTGACATGGCTAAGGTCTCTGCCAGAGATAACGGATAGGTTCTTCCCTTGGGAAGGGTAGATCCAGGAATTAACTTGATAGGGCAGTCATAGGCTCGGTGTGGAGGAAGAGACTCCGCCTCCTTTTTATCAAAGACATCGGCAAATGAGAGATAGGCAGAGGGAAGACTAGGAAGATTGACGGGTGCTTGGGGAAGACCTGGACGGGAGACGGACAGCAGACAATGTTCATGACAACCATGACCCCAGTGGAGTATCTCTCCAGAGCGCCAATCAAGAACTGGCTCGTGCGACCTAAGCCAGGGTAGACCCAAGAGCAGAGCGTGAGAAAGATTAGGCAGAACATAAAATGCTATCTTCTCCTGGTGTAGAGCTCCAATCTGCATGTCCAACTCGAGAGTGACCATCTTGATGGAAACAGGTAGGGGTCTGCCATCCACTGCAGAAATAAAACGCGGAGTCTCAAGAGTAACCACAGGTATCCGAAATTTGTTCACTTCCTCCTGCCGAATGAAATTACCAGCGGCACCCGAGTCCACATACGCCTCCACAGACCTACGCTCAAGACCTACAGAAATCAAAGCTGAAATAGTTAGGGGTAGAGAGGAATTTGAATCACCTAGGAAGGCCTCTCTTACCTGGCCTAGGTGAAGGAGTTTCCCGGCCTCTCTGGACAGGAACGCAAGAAATGATTTACCCCTCCGCAATAAAGACACAAGCCCTGCGCCAACCTCTCCCTGCGACGCTGCTCCGACAACCTAACTCGATCCACCTGCATAGGTTCAGGAGCCGAAGAAGCAGAGGACTTGACCGAGGAGGAACCAGGCACCCAATTAGTCCTAAAGGATCTCCTCACCCTGACTAATTCTCGAGAGCGCTCCTGGAAACGTAAATCAATACGTGTGGCCAGGGATATAAGGTCCTCCAGGATAGTAGGGGTATCCCGACCTGCGAGCTCATCCTTAATCTTGGACGAGAGCCCTCTCCAAAAAGCCCCTACCAGTGCCTCGTTATTCCATCCAAGCTCAGAAGAAAGTGTCCGGAAACGGATGGCGTATTGTCCAACAGTAAGGTTCCCCTGTTGAAGATTAAAGAGGGATTCAGTGGTAGATGCCACCCGACCTGGCTCATCAAAGACCTTACGAAATGTGTCCAGAAAAATCTGTATACTGGCAACTACCGGGTCATCCCGCTCCCATAAGGGGTTAACCCAGGACAGAGCTTCTCCCTCGAGATGGGACACAATAAAGGCCACCTTAGCACGATCAGAGGGATATTGCTGGGGTAGGAGCTCGAAGTGTAGACGGCACTGGTTCAAAAAACCCCGACACAATTTGGGATCGCCGCTGTATCGAGGGGGCTTTCCCAAACGAGGAGGAGGAAGGGGTACAGGATCTTGATGAGAGGCAGAAGCAGCGGCGGCAGACTAAAGAGAGTGAAGGCGGTCGTCAACCGACGCCATGTAAGTAAGAATATGGGACTGGGTATCTCGCTGCTGTGCGAGCTCCTGCTGGAGTCCCACCAGCAGAGGGGCGTTACCAGGATCCGAAGTCTGTAGGGAGGTTAAACGAGAGTCCATAGACTTCATAACAGACATAATACGGGTCTGATTCTCCCGTAAGAACAACAACTACTTCTGGGTTGCTGCAGAGGCACCAGCGGGGTCCATGGCCTGATTGTACTGTGACGATCTGACTGCACTCTGATGTAATCTGAGCGCAGTCCTATAGTGACCGTGAGAACGGAAGACTGAGACAATCTGACTGCACTCTGATGAAATCTGAGCGCAGTCCTATAGTGACCGTGAGGACGGAAGACTGTGACAATCTGACTGCACTCTGTTGAAATCTGAGCGCAGTCCAATAGTGACCGTGAGGACGGAAGAACCGGACAGAGAGTGGACCCTCTGGGTCACGGTACTGATACACCCAGGGGCAACGGAACCCGCGATGACAACACCTATACAGGGATAGTTGGGGAGCAGGCCCGAGGGGAACAATACCGCAACAGCTGGCACCAAGAGGGACGGCTCTGGAAAGGACAGAAGGGAAGGACGGAAGTGGAGGAGAATGAGCCTGAGAAAATGGACCAGACCGGAGCAGAAAAGGATCTGAACTAGACAGGGCCAAACGAAGGTACAAACTGCACACAACAATCAGGCACCTCCATTATGGAGGCGAGGCCTGATATAGCCCAAAGAAGTACCTGATTGGAGGAGACAGGAGCAGGGAGGGTCCGAAATGGTTAACTGGAGGAAGAAGTGCACGCCCGCGTCCTAAGGCGCATGTGTGGAGCAGGTACAGGACGGGAGGGAAGAGGAGCGCGCACCCCACGCCGAAATCCCCGAGCAGCAGGAAGAGGACGCGGGGAACCGGCGCGACACTGAGAGCGGCGAGGAGAAATGGAGAGAGCGGGACTGATAGGAGAAGCGGCCGCAGCATCAGAGGAGGCCAGTATGACACCTGAGTATAAGCCGAGGCACCTAATTTTGCCACAGAAAACTGGGTAAGCGTAATGACTCGACTATAAGCCGGGTATACATTGTCCCCTCATTCTCCCTGTCCTGGTATGTGTGGCTCCCCCCTTCGCTGTCTTGGTATGTGTGGCTCCCCATGTCACTGTCCTGGTATGCGTGGCTCCCCCGTCGCTGTCCTGATATGCGTGGCTCCCCCCGTCGCTGTCCTGGTATGCGTAGCTCCCCCTGTCACTGTCCTGCTGTGCGTGGCTCCCCCTGTCACTGTCCTGGTATGCGTGGCTCCCCCTGTCACTGTCCTGGTATGCGTGGCTCCCCCTGTCACTGTCCTGGTATCCATGACTCCTCCTGTCACTGTCCTGGTATGCGTAGCTCCCCCTGTCACTGTCCTGCTGTGCGTGGCTCCCCCTGTCACTGTCCTGGTATGCATGACTCCCCATGTCACTGTCCTGGTATGCGTGGCTCCCCCTGTCACTGTCCTGGTATGCATGACTCCCCCTGTCACTGTCCTGGTATGCGTGGCTCCCCCTGTCACTGTCCTGGTATGCATGACTCCCCATGTCACTGTCCTGGTATGCGTGGCTCCCCCGTCGCTGTCCTGATATGCGTGGCTCCCCCCGTCGCTGTCCTGGTATGCGTAGCTCCCCCTGTCACTGTCCTGCTGTGCGTTGCTCCCCCTGTCACTGTCCTGGTATGCGTGGCTCTCCATGTCACTGTCCTGGTATGCGTGGCTCCCCCTGTCACTGTCCTGGTATCCATGACTCCTCCTGTCACTGTCCTGGTATGCGTAGCTCCCCCTGTCACTGTCCTGCTGTGCGTGGCTCCCCCTGTCACTGTCCTGGTATGCATGACTCCCCATGTCACTGTCCTGGTATGCGTGGCTCCCCCTGTCACTGTCCTGGCATGCATGACTCCCCCTGTCACTGTCCTGGTATGCGTGGCTCCCCCTGTCACTGTCCTGGTATGCATGACTCCCCATGTCACTGTCCTGGTATGCGTAGCTCCCCTGTCCTGTTCTGGTATACGTGGCTCACCCATCCTGTCCTGGTATGCAGGGCTCCCCCCCCTCCTGTCCTTGTATACATGCTTCCTATTACAAAAAACCCATCCTACTCACCCTCCAGCATGCTCTCGCAGTATCTCGTTGGTGCTGGCTTCCAGTTGCTCTTCCTGTGCTGAGCGATCACGTGGCACCACTCATTAACCCCCTTCACCCCGAAGCCTGTATTCAACTTCCTGACCAGGCCATTTTTTTCAATTCTGACCACTGTCACTTTGAGGTCATGACTCTGAAACGCTTCAATGGATCCTAGTGATTCTGAGAATGTTTTCTCGTGACTTATTGTACTTTATGATAGTGATAAAATTTCTTTCGATATGACTTATGGTTATTTGTGAAAAAAATGGAAATTTGGTGAAAATTTCGAAAATTTAACAATTTTTGAAATTTGAATATTTATGCCCTTAAATCAAAGAGATATGTCACAAAAATTAGTTCATAAATAACATTTCCCACATGTGTACTATACATCAGCACAATTTTGGAACCAAAATATTTTTTGGTCAGGAAGTTATAAGGGTTATAAGTTGACCTGTGATTTTTCATTTTTTCAATATAATTTAGGAAACCATTTTTTTAGGGACCACCTCACAATTGAAGTCACTTTGAGAGGTCTATATAACAGAAAATACCCAAAAGTGGCACCATTCCAAAAACTGCACCCCTCAAGGTACTCAAAACCATATTCAAGAAGTTAATTAACCCTTCGGGTGCTTCACAGGGGCTGAAGCAATGCGGAAGGAAAAAATGAACATTCAACTTTTTAGTCACAAAAATGATCATTCGGCAACAATTTGTTTATTTTCACAAGGGTAAAAAGAGAAAATGATCCACTAAAGTTGGTGAGCAATTTCTCCTGAATACGCCGATACCCCAAATATGGGGGAAAACCACTGTTTGTGTGCACAGCAGGGCTCGGAAGGGAAGGAGCGCCTTTTGACTTTTTGAACGCAAAATTGGCTGGAATTGAGAGTGGACGCCATGTTGCGTTTCAAGAGCCCCTGATGTGTCTAAACATTTGAAAACCTCCACAAGTGACCCGATTTTGGAAACTAGACCCTTTAACGAATTTACTGTATGTAGCTGTGTGGTGAGCACTTTGACACCCCAGGTGCTTCACAGAAGTTTATAACGGAGAGCCGTGAAAACAAAATCACATTTTCTCCACAAAAATGATTTTTCGCAGCAATTTTTTTCTTTTTTTTTCACAAGTTTAAAAGGAGAAAATGGTCCACTAAAATTGTTGAGCAATTTCTCCTGAATATGCCGATACCCCATATGTGGGGGAAAACCTCTGTTTGGGCGCACAGCAGGGGAGAAAATGGTTCACTAAAATTGTTGAGCAATTTCTCCTGAATACGCCGATACCCCATATGTGGGAGAAAACCACTGTTTGGGCGCACAGCAGGGCTCGGAAGGGAAGGAGCGCCTTTTGACTTTTTGAACGCAAAATTGGCTGGAATTGAGAGTGGACGCCATGTTGCGGTTAAAGAGCCCCTGATGTGCCTAAACATTGGAAAACCCCCACAAGTGACCCGATTTTGGAAACTAGACCCTTTAACGAACTTGCTGTATGTAGCTGTGTGGTGAGCACTTTGAACCCCCAGGTGCTTCACAGAAGTTTATAATGTAGAGCCGTGAAAAAAATGATTTTTTTATTTTCACAAGTGTAAAAGGAGAAAATGGTCCACTAAAATTGTTGAGCAATTTCTCCTGAATACGCCAATAGCCCATATGTGGGGAAAAACCACTGTTTGGGCGCACAGCAGGGCCCGGAAGGGAAGGAGTGCCTTTTGACTTTTTCAATGCAGAATTGGCTGGAATTGAGAGTGGACACCATGTAGCTGTGTGGTGAGCACTTTGAACCCCCAGGTGCTTCACAGAAGTTTATAACGTAGAGCCGTGAAAAAAAAATCACATTTTTTCCACAAATATGATCTTTTAGCCCCAATTTTTTTATTTTCACAAAGGTAACGGGAGAAAATAGATCACTAAAGTTGTTGCACATTTTCTACTGAATACGCCGATACCCCATATGTGGGGGAAAACCACTGTTTGTGCGCACGGCAGGGCTCAGAATGGAAGGAGTGATGTTTTGGATTGCAGACTTTGATGGAATGGTCTGCGGACATCATGTTGCATTTGCAGAGCTCCTGATGTGCCTAAACAGTGGAACCCCCCCACAAGTGACCTCATTTTGGAAACTACACCTCTGAAGGAATTTATCTAGAGGCATAGTTTTATAGTAATAACTATAATGCTTTTGGTTTTAGTGTATGAATTTATAATGTGGCCGTATATGTAAGATGTGCTCGGTACATCAGATTATAGATGTGTTGTGTCAAAAGGGTATAAACTAATTTTATTAATTTGTGGACGTGTGGTACGCTTTGAAACAATCCTTAATGCAAAGGCCAGGTTTCTCAGGGCAGGTTTCACAATGGTAAGTTGTGGCCTTTCGGATTCCTCTCTTGGAGCATACTCTGCACCATTTTTGTGATCGGCCTATCCTCGCTGCTTGGGGAACCTGTCCTGGGAAAGGTTGACCTGGAACAATACGGGCACTATCAGATTCAGAAGTACTGGGGCCCTCACCTCCCCGAGTGCCAAATATTAGGGCCTTGATGACTTCCTCCTGAAACTGAAGGAAGGTCCCCGTATTGCCTGCAGATTGGGGCAGCACAAAAGCATTGTACAGCACTGTACAATGTGCACGGCCATGGCCGGACTGGCCATCGGGCAGTTCTGGCAAATGCAAGAAGGGCCGGTGCCAGTTGTGGGCCGCTGCGCGCCGACTCACCCTCCCCCCCAGCGTCGCCTCTGAAGCTGCCACATTCAACTATACCGGCATCATAGACGGTTGAATACAATGATGAAGGAGAGGGCGTCACCTGTCGCTCCCTCTCCCATCATTCCCCGCTCTGCCTCTGACACTGCGGATGCGCGCGCACTCACTGTGTCCCAGGCAATGCAGCGGCAGCCGCCGAGACAGGAGCAGGGAGCACCACAGGCACGAGGGGGGGGTGAGGAGTGTTTTTTTTTTTTACTGGACTGTGGGGCCATTCTGTGGGGGAGGAGAGATGTGGGCTGTGCTGTATACTACTATGTGGGCTGTGCTATACACTACTATGTGGGCTCTGCTGTATACTACTATACGGGCAGTGCTGTGTACTACTATGTGGGCAGTGCTGTATACTATGTGGGTTCTGCTGTATACTACTATGTGGGCAGTGCTGTATATACTACTATGTGGGTTGTGCTGTATATACTACTATGTGGGCTGTGCTGTATATACTACTATGTGGGCTCTGCTGTATACTACTATGTGGGCTGTGCTGTACACTACTATGTGGGCTGTGCTGTATACTACTATGTGGGCTGTGCTGTATACTACTATGTGGGCTGTGCTGTACATACTACTATGTGGGCTCTGCTATACACTACTGTGTGGGCTGTGCTGTATACTACTGTGTGGGCAGTGCTGTATACTACTATGTGGGCAGTGCTGTATACTACTATGTGGGCTGTGCTTTACACTACTGTGTGGGCTGTGCTGTATACTACTATGTGGGTAGTTCTGTATAGTACTATGTGGGCAGTGCTATACACTATTGTGTGAGCTGTGCTGTATACTACTGTGTGGGCTGTGTTGTATACTACTATGTGGGCTGTGCTGTATACTACTATGTGGGCTGTGCTGTATACTACTATGTGGGCTGTGCTGTATACTACTATGTGGGCTGTGCTATACACTACTGTGTGGGCTGTGCTGTATACTACTGTGTGGGCTGTGTTGTATACTACTATGTGGGTTGTGCTATACACTACTATGTGGGCTCTGCTGTATACTACTATGTGGGCTGTGCTATACACTACTATGTGGGCTCTGCTGTATACTACTATGTGGGCAGTGCTGTATACTACTATGTGGGCTGTGCTATACACTACTATGTGGGCAGTGCTGTATACTACTATGTGGGCTGTCCTATACACTACTATGTGGGCTCTGCTGTATACTACTATGTGGGCTGTGCTGTATACTACTATGTTGGCCGTGCTATATACTACCATGTGGGCAGTGCTGTATACTACCATGTTGGCAGTGCTGTATACTGCTATGTGGGCTCTGCTGTATACTACTATGTGGGCTGTGCTATATACTACTATGTGGGCAGTGCTGTATACTACTGTGTGGGCTCTGCTGTATACTACTATGTGGGCTGTGCTATATACTACTATGTGGGCAGTGCTGTATACTACTGTGTGGGCTGTGTTGTATACTAGTATGTGGGTTGTGCTATACACTACTATGTGGGCTCTGCTGTATACTACTATGTGGGCTGTGCTATACACTACTATGTGGGCTCTGCTGTATACTACTATGTGGGCAGTGCTGTATACTACTATGTGGGCTGTGCTGTACACTACTATGTGGGCAGTGCTGTATACTACTATGTGGGCTGTCCTATACACTATGTGGGCTCTGCTGTATACTACTATGTGAGCTGTGCTGTATACTACTATGTTGGCCGTGCTATATACTGTTATGATCAGGTGGCTTTGGAGCAGCATGAAATGACCTTCGCTGGAGCAGTGGTAACTTCACCGACCGCAAACCCTGATCCTATCACCGCAACTAGAAATAGCCATGGGGTATGACTAACCAGACCTAGACACCTCGACACAGCCTAAGGACTAAATATCCCTAAAGATGGAAATAGGAAAACTCTCTTGCCTCAGAGTAGATCCCCAAAGGATAGGTAGCCCCCCACAAATAATGACTGTGAGTAGGAGAGGAAAAGACACACGCAGACAGAAAACAGGGATAAGCAAAGGAGGCCACTTCTACCTAGATAGGAAAGAATAGTACAGAATACTATGCGGTCAGCATAAAACACTACAAAATATCCACAGCAGAAAAATACAAAAACTCCACCACCTAACTAAAGATGGGGAGAGTATATCTGCGACTCCAGCAAATCCAACTAAACTGAGAAAAACATCAGGCACAGTCTAGCAGGAACAAAATAGAAACAAGATAAGCACAGAAAATAAACACACAGCCGTGTGTCTAAAAAATGAAGCAAACACTTATCTTTGCTGAAATGGCAGCAAGCAGGAGAGGCCAGGCAGAGGACCAACACTTCCAAAGGAACATTGACTACTGGCAACGACAATGAGTCCTGCACAGCTAAATACCCCAGTCAGAATTGCAATTAGCCGAAACACCTGTCCAAGACTGCTGCTCAGGAATAACTGCATTACCATCAACAACCACCAAGAGCCCAAGAGTAGAATTCACAACAATATACTACCATGTGGGCAGTGCTGTATACTACTATGTTGGCAGTGCTGTATACTGCTATGTGGGCTCTGCTGTTTACTACTATGTGAGCTGTGCTATATACTACTATGTGGGCAGTGCTGTATACTTCTGTGTGGGCTCTGCTGTATACTACTATGTGGGCTGTGCTATATACTACTATGTGGGCTCTGCTGTATACTACTATACGGGCAGTGCTGTGTACTACTATGTGGGCAGTGCTGTATACTATGTGGGTTCTGCTGTATACTACTATGTGGGCAGTGCTGTATATACTACCATGTGGGCAGTGCTGTATACTACCATGTTGGCAGTGCTGTATACTGCTATGTGGGCTCTGCTGTATACTACTATGTGGGCTGTGCTATATACTACTATGGGGGCAGTGCTGTATACTACTGTGTGGGCTCTGCTGTATACTACTATGTGGGCTGTGCTATATACTACTATGTGGGCAGTGCTGTATACTACTGTGTGGGCTGTGTTGTATACTACTATGTGGGTTGTGCTATACACTACTATGTGGGCTCTGCTGTATACTACTATGTGGGCTGTGCTATACACTACTATGTGGGCTCTGCTGTATACTACTATGTGGGCAGTGCTGTATACTACTATGTGGGCTGTGCTATACACTACTATGTGGGCAGTGCTGTATACTACTATGTGGGCTGTCCTATACACTACTATGTGGGCTCTGCTGTATACTACTATGTGGGCTGTGCTGTATACTACTATGTTGGCCGTGCTATATACTGTTATGATCAGGTGGCCTTGGAGCAGCATGAAATGACCTTCGCTGGAGCAGTGGTAACTTTACTGACCGCAAACCCTGATCCTATCACCGCAACTAGAAGTAGCCGTGGGGTGTGCCTAACCAGACCTAGACACCTCGACACAGCCTAAGGACTAAATATCCCTAAAGATGGAAATAGGAAAACTCTCTTGCCTCAGAGTAGATCCCCAAAGGATAGGTAGCCCCCCACAAATAATGACTGTGAGTAGGAGAGGAAAAGACACACGCAGACAGAAAACAGGGATAAGCAAAGGAGGCCACTTCTACCTAGATAGGAAAGAATAGTACAGGATACTATGCGGTCAGCATAAAACACTACAAAATATCCACAGCAGAAAAATACAAAAACTCCACCACCTAACTAAAGATGTGGAGAGTATATCTGCGACTCCAGCAAATCCAACTAAACTGAGAAAAACATCAGGCACAGTCTAGCAGGAACAAAATAGAAACAAGATAAGCACAGAAAATAAACACACAGCCGTGTGTCTAAAAAAATAAAGCAAACACTTATATTTGCTGAAATGGCAGCAAGCAGGAGAGGCCAGGCAGAGGACCAACACTTCCAAAGGAACATTGACTACTGGCAAGGACAATGAGTCCTGTACAGCTAAATACCCCAGTCAGAATTGCAATTAGCCGAAACACCTGTCCAAGACTGCTGCTCAGGAATAACTGCATTACCATCAACAACCACCAAGAGCTCAAGAGTAGAATTCACAACAATATACTACCATGTGGGCAGTGCTGTATACTACTATGTTGGCAGTGCTGTATACTGATATGTGGGCTCTGCTGTTTACTACTATGTGGGCTGTGCTATATACTACTATGTGGGCAGTGCTGTATACTTCTGTGTGGGCTCTGCTGTATACTACTATGTGGGCTGTGCTATATACTACTATGTGGGCTCTGCTGTATACTACTATGTGGGCAGTGCTGTATACTACTATGTGGCAGTGCTATACACTACTATGTGGGCAGTGCTGTATACTACTATATGGGCTGTCCTATACACTACTTTGTGGGCTCTGCTGTATACTACTATGTGGGCTGTGCTGTATACTACTATGTTGGCCGTGCTATATACTACCATGTGGGCAGTGCTGTATACTACTATGTTGGCAGTGCTGTATACTGCTACGTGGGCTCTGCTGTATACTACTACGTGGGCTGTGCTATATACTACTATGTGGGCAGTGCTGTATACTACTGTGTGGGCTTTGCTGTATACTACTATGTGGGCTGTGCTATATACTACTATGTGGGCTCTGCTGTATACTACTATGTGGGCAGTGCTGTATACTACTATGTGGGCAGTGCTATATACTATTATGTGGGCTGTGCTGTATACTGCCACATGGGCTGTGCTGTATACTGCTACGTGGGCTGTGTTATCTGCTATGCGGGTTGTGCTGTATACTATGGGGGATATATTATATTCTATGGGGAGGTCGTGTTATATACTATGTGGCTGTTATATACTATTGTGGGGTATATTATATTCTATGGGGGAGGCTGTGTTATACTCTGGGGTGGCTGCAGTATATTTTGTAGGGTGGTAGCTGCATTATACTATATGTGGGCTGCATTATACTATATCGAGGATTATGGGGAATACGTTATACTATATGAAGAACTATGGGGTGCATTATACTATGGGAAGTGAATTGTACTACATGGATAACTATGGCGGTGCATTATACTATATGGAGCACTATGAGGAGTGTATTATGCTATATGGAGCACTATGAAGAGTGTATTATACTATATGGAGAACTGGGCAGTGTATTTTAATATATGGGGTGTATTTTACTAAACAGGTAAAATGCTGCATATTCAGATTGTTTTTGCTGGAACAAAAATCATTGTTCTCAGCAGCACATCGCCAGCGTAAACTGTAGATGTGCTGCTGATAACATGATACTGTATGGTAATCTGTTAGCGATCGTTCTGTCCCATCATTATTCCTCAGCTGATGGAAAGAATCCGGGAAACAAGCATTGAACAACTTCAGTATTGTCGATCAAACTCATTGAAATGCTTTTGTGTGATGTGCAATATGTTAGCATTTGGGGCCCCATTTTAAACTTTGCCTAGGCGTAGGGCCCCACTTTGCATAAAACCGGCCCTGTCTACAAGTGTACAAAGATATTATACAGTCACCATGTGACATGTGGGCCTGTGTAATTTCAAATGCCAGGGCTGAATTTTAATCCCAGTCCGGCCCTGTGCACGGCCAATTTTTTGTACCATACTTTGGCTTTTCGCATGGCACTGTATGGTTGGAGGACCTGATCTGAGAGATCAACACCCCCATGTACCGATTGTAATCCAAGATACAATCTGGCTTTCGGACTTGTGTTGTGGTCCCAGTGAACAGCAAGTGCTAGTAAAAAGATGGATTACTCCCCTAATGCACTTCTTATGCAAGAGAAAAAAAAGCTACCTCCCTACCTATAAAACTACTCTGTACTTTTTTTTTCTTAAACAAGATCGGTCGTCACTAACGCTGTGACGCCGGCTGTACTAACACGCTACCACTAAAACTACGCTGTACAATTTTTTTTCCTCTAAAATAAGATCAGTCATCACTAACGATGTGACGCTGGCTACGCTACCTTGCTACGTCTAAAACTATTCTGTACTAACTACTATTATTTTTTCTAAAAAAACTTGGCGGTCGCTTAGACTGCGAAGTCCGCTACACTAACTAGCTAAAAATGAAAAATTCGGACGACGCGCACAGGAAAAAAAGCGCAAAAAAAGTGCACTAAAAATTCAATTGGACGGGGGGACGTCACCAAACACTGACGCTGGATGCGCTACTTTGCTACGTCTAAAACTACACTATACTAACTACGATTATTATTTTTTTCCTAAAAAAATCGGACGTCACTTAGACTGCGAAGTCCGCTACACCAACTAGCTAAAAAGAAAAATTCCCGTGGCGCAGTCTCTGATCAGCAGTGATACTGGTCAAAGTGCTGCGGACACAGAAAGAGCATGAATGCTCTGCGCGGGACGCCGCGCACAGGAAAAAAAGTGCGCAAAAAAAATCAATTGGAGGGAGGAGAGGGAGGGGGAGTACTGGAACAGGCAGGGGGTATAGGAAAGGGGACGTCAAACACTGACGCTGGCTACGGTACTTTGCTGAGCCTGAAACTTCACTTTACTAACTACGATTAATATTTTTTCTAAAAAAAAAAATCGGACTTCGCTTAGACTTAAGTCCGCTACGCTAACTAGCTAAAAAAAGAAAAAGTCCTGTGGCACAGTCTCTGAGCAGCAGCGATATTGATCAAAACGCTGCGGACACAGGAAGAGCATGAATGCTCTGCGCGGGACGCCGCGCACAGGAAAAAAAGCGCAAAAAGTGCGCAAAAAATCAATTGAAGAGGGAGGGGGAGGGGGGTACTGGAACAGGCATGGGGATGGGAAAGGGGTGGGGGAGGTGCTGGTGCTGCTGCTGCTGTGATCACAGGAGTCACACAGCAGGCAGATGGCAGCACAGCACAGATTGCAGGAGATCAGCACAGGAGGCAGGAGGGCAGGAGATTGCAGGGACGATCGCACTGGCCACCAATGGAATCCTTTGCTCAGGGGGCTTAGACCACCGCTCTGCACGCCAAATCTGAGGTAAAGATGGCGTGCAGGGCGGTGATCGCTATTTTAAATTACCGTATATACTCGAGTATAAGCCGAGATTTTCAGCCCAAATTTTTGGGCTGAAAGTGCCCCCCTCGGCTTATACTCGAGTCACGGTAGCGGTGGGGTCGGCGGGTGAGGGGCTGAGGGCGCTGAGGTATACTTACCTAGTCCCAGCGATCCTCGCGCTGTCCCTGCCGTCCCACGGGCTTCGGCGCTGCAGTTTCTTCCTCTCTTCAGCGGTCACGTGGGACCGCTCATTACAGAAATGAATAAGCGGCTCCACCTCCCATAGGGGCGGAGCCGCTTATTCATTTCTCTAATCAGCGGTGCCGGTGACCGCTGATAGAGAAAGAAGCTGCGGCACCGAAGACAGGAGGGGACAGCGCGAGGATCGCCAGGACTAGGTGAGTATGTTATATTCACCTGTCCTCGTTCCAGCCGCCGGGCGCCGATCCATCTTCCCGGCCGGCGCCTCCATCTTCCCGGCGTCTGCGCTCTGATTGTTCAGGCAGAGGGCGCGATGACGCATACAGTGTGCGCGGCGCCCTCTGCCTGATCAGTCAGAGCAGAGACGCCGGGAAGATGGAGGCGCCGGAACGAGACGCCGGGAGCTGCAATCAAGGGAGGTGAGTATGTGTTTTTTTTTCTTTATTGCGGCAGCGGCAGCACAAATTTATGTGGAACATCTATGGGGCACAGTGAACGGTGCAGAGCACCGTATATGGCACAGCACAGCTATGGGGCACAGTGAACGGTGCAGAGCACCGTATATGGCACAGCACAGCTATGGGGCACAGTGAACGGTGCAGAGCACCGTATATGGCACAGCACAGCTATGGGGCACAGTGAACGGTGCAGAGCACCGTATATGGCACAGCACAGCTATGGGGCACAGTGAACGGTGCAGAGCACCGTATATGGCACAGCACAGCTATGGGGCACAGTGAACGGTGCAGAGCACCGTATATGGCACAGCTATGGGGCACAGTGAACGGTGCAGAGCACCGTATATGGCACAGCACAGCTATGGGGCACAGTGAACGGTGCAGAGCACCGTATATGGCACAGCACAGCTATGGGGCACAGTGAACGGTGCAGAGCACCGTATATGGCACAGCACAGCTATGGGGCACAGTGAACGGTGCAGAGCACCGTATATGGCACAGCACAGCTATGGGGCACAGTGAACGGTGCAGAGCACCGTATATGGCACAGCACAGCTATGGGGCACAGTGAACGGTGCAGAGCACCGTATATGGCACAGCTATGGGGCACAGTGAACGGTGCAGAGCACCGTATATGGCACAGCACAGCTATGCGGCACAGTGAACGGTGCAGAGCACCGTATATGGCACAGCTATGGGGCACAGTGAACGGTGCAGAGCACCGTATATGGCACAGCTAGGGGGCACAATGAACGGTGCAGAGCACTATATGGTTCACACCTATGGGGAAATATGAACGGTGCAGAGCACTATATGGCACAGCTATGGGGAAATAATGATCTATTTTTATTTTTGAAATTCACCGGTAAATGCTGCATTTCCACCCTAGGCTTATACTCGAGTCAATAAGTTTTCCCAGTTTTTTGTGGCAAAATTAGGGGGGTCGGCTTATACTCGGGTCGGCTTATACTCGAGTATATACGGTAACCTCTTTGGCGTTGATTGGCTAGAAGCTATTGTTCAGCCAATCAGCGCCATAGGGGTTAATCAGGTGAGGTGACGTGGTGGTCACCCCACCTACTGTGACGTCTGTGATTGGTGCTACATCACACAGCAATAAACACAGCCTGTCACATGCTTTTTTTTTTCTCTGCAACTTTATTGTCAGGTTTGCTGTGATTGGCTGGTGAGAGTTCACCAGCCAATCACAGCGATCGCCGATGCGGGGGGCGGATTAGCCCCACATTGTGACGTGCTAGGTTGGTCTGCTATCAAGAACAGCAGCCATCCTCACCCGGTCACCGCGCGATGGAGCGGTCACGTGATCGGGGGTCAGCGATGCATCGGTATGACAACAAGAGGTCTATTGAAGACCTCTATGGCTGTTGATGCCAGATTGCTGTGAGCGCCACCCTGTGGTCGGCACTCATAGCAATGCTGTAATTCAGCTACATAGGAGCGATCTGTGCATCACTCCTATGTAGCTGAGACGATCGAGTTGTGCCAGCTTCTAGCCTCCCATGGAGGCTATTGAAGCATGGCAAAAGTAAAAATAAAAATATTTTAAAAAATATGAAAAAAATATAAAAGTTTAAATCACCCTCCTTTTGCCCCATGCAAAATAAAACAATTAAAAAAACCTCAAACCTACACATATTTGGTATCACCACATTCAGAATCGTCCGATCTATCAATAAAAAAAGGATTAACCTGATCGCTAAACGGTGTAGCGAGGGAAAAAATTAAAAAGCCAGATTTACGTTTTTTTGGTTGCCACGACATTGCATTAAAATGCAATAACGGGCGATCAAAAGAACGTATCTGCACCAAAATGGTAACATTAAAAACATCAGCTCGGCACACAAAAAATAAGCCCTCACCCAACCCCAGATCACGAAAAATGGAGACGCTACGATTATCGGAAAATGGCGCTTTTTTTTTTTAGCTAAGTTTTTTTTTTTTTTTACCACTTAGATAAAAAATAACCTAAACATATTTGGTGTCTATGAAATTGTCATGACCTGGAGAATCATAATGGCAGGTCAGTTTAAGTATTTAGTGAACCTAGCAAAAAACCCATACAAAAAACCAGTGTAGGATTTCACTTTTTTTTGCAATTTCACCGCACTTGGAGTTTTTCCCCGTTTTTTAGTACATGACATGCTAAAACCAATGATTTTGTTCAAAAGTACAACTTGTCCCGCAAAAAATAAGCCCTCACATGGCTATATTGACAGAAAAATAAAACAGTTATGGCTCTGGGAAGGAGGGGAGCGAAAAACGAAAACGCAAAACCGAAAAAAGCTGGGGTCATGAAGGGGTTAAGGGTTTGTTGTCAAAATTAGGATTCACAAACCTATTCTTGCAATACAAATATCTGCCATGAGAAAGCGTAATATTTTATAATTGTGGAATTGAGTTTAGATATTTAGATATTAAACTCCATAACACTTTGTTATTTAATAGCCAGCGGCTCGGCGACAGTTTTCATAAAATTAATGTTGCCAGATTAATTCTGAGTGTGGATTCATAGCTAGTACTACCACTTGAAACAATACCTTGTGTAAAGTGCCTGTATGTTTTCTGTAATGCTCAGATGAACAGGACTCTCCCAGATTTACTTGCAAAACCAGCTCTTAGGATGAGTTAGCAAAAATGTAAAACAAACACTGGTCTTGTCTCTCTCAAAAGTGCAAAATATAAGAAATATCGCTGTTTAATTATATTTTATTAATCAAATTGCATAATTTAAAGGGCTTGTCCTTTACTTGGACAACAACCCTTTTCAATCACTATGTTCCTCTCAAGTTGGTTGTCGCAACATTGCATTAATATGCAATAACGGGCAATCAAAACATCGTATCTGCACCAAAATGGAATAATTAACCCCTTAGTGACAGAGCCAATTTGGTACTTAATGACCGAGCCAATTTTTGCAATTCTGACCACTGTCACTTTATGAGGTTATAACTCTGGAACGCTTCAACGGATCCCGCTGATTCTGAGATTGTTTTTTCGTGACATATTGTACTTCATGTTAGTGGTAACATTTCTTCGATATTACTTGCGATTATTTATGAAAAAAACGGAAATATGGCGAAAATTTTTAAAATTTTGCAATTTTCAAACTTTGTATTTTTATGCCCTTAAATCAGAGAGATATGTCACGAAAAATAGTTAATAAATAACATTTCCCACATGTCTACTTTACATCAGCACAATTTTGGAAACAAAATTTTTTTTTGTTAGGGAGTTATAAGGGTTAAAAGTTGACCAGCAATTTCTCATTTTTACAACACCATTTTTTATTAGGGACCACATCACATTTGAAGTCATTTTGAGGGGTCTATATGATAGAAAATAATGAAGTGTGACACCATTCTAAAAACTACACCCCTCAAGGTTCTCAAAACCACATTCAAGAAGTTTATTAACCCTTTACGTGCTTCACAGGAACTGAAACAATGTGGAAGGAAAAAATGAACATTTAACTTTTTTTTGCAAACATCTTAATTCAGAACCATTTTTTTTATTTTCACAAGTGTAAAAACAGAAATGTAACCATAAATTTTGTTATGCAATTTCTCCTGAATACTCCAATACCCCATATGTGGGGGTAAACCACTGTTAGGGCGCACCGCAGAACTTAGAAGTGAAGGAGCGCCGTTTTACTTTTTCAATGTTGAATTGGCTGGAATTGAGATTGGATGCCATGTCGCGTTTGGAGAGCCCCTGATGTGCCTAAACAGTGGAAACCCCCCACAAGTGACACCATTTTGGAAACTAGACCCCTTAAGGAACTTATCTAGATGTGTGGTGAGCACTTTGAACCCCCAAGTGCTTCACAGAAGTTTATAACGTAGAGCCGTGAAAATAAAAAAATCGCTTTTGTTTACACAAAAATGATCTTTTTGCCCACAAATTCTTATTTTCACAAGGGTAACAGGAGAAATTAGACCACAAAAGTTGTTGTGCGATTTCTCCTGAATACGTCGATACCCCATATGTGAGGGTAAACCACTGTTTGGGCGCACCGCAGAGCTTGGAAGTGAAGGAGCGCCGTTTTACTTTTTCAATGTAGAATTGGCTGGAATTGAGATTGGACGCCATGTCGCGTTTGGAGAGCCCCTGATGTGCCTAAACAGTGGAAACCCCCCACAAGTGACACCATTTTGGAAACTAGACCCCTTAAGGAACTTATCTAGATGTGTGGCGAGCACTTTGAACCCCCATGTGCTTCACAGAAGTTTATAACGTAGAGCCGTGAAAAAAAAAAAATCGCATTTTTTCTACAAAAATGATCTTTTTGCCCACAAATTTTTATTTTCACAAGGGTAACAGGAGAAATTAGACCACAAAAGTTGTTGTGCAATTTCTCCTGAGTACGCTGATACCCAATATGTGGGGGTAAACCACTGTTAGGGCGCACCGCAGAGCTTGGAAGAGAAGGAGTGCCGTTTTACTTTTTCAATGTAGAATTGGCTGGAATTGAGATCGGACGCCATGTCGCGTTTGGAGAGCCCCTGATGTGCCTAAACAGTAGAAATCCCCCACAAGTGACCCCATTTTGGAAACTAGACCCCCCATGGAACTTATCTAGATGTGTGGTGAGAACCTTGAATGCCCAAGTGCTTCACAGAAGTTTATAATGCAGAGCCGTGAAAATAAAAAATATTTTTTTTTTCCGCAAAAAAGATATTGTAGCCCCCAAGTTTTTATTTTTACAAGGGTAACAAGAGAAATTGGAACCCAAAAGTTGTTGTCCAATTTGTCTTGAGTATGCTGGTACCCCATATGTGGGGGTAAACCACTATTTGGGCGCACGGCAGAGCTCGGAAGGAAGGAGCGCCGTTTTGGAATGCAGACTTTGATAGAATGGTCTGCGGGTATTATGTTGCATTTGCAGAGCCCCTGATGTACCTAACCAGTAGAAACCCTCCACAAGTGACCCCATTTTGGAAACTAGACCCCCCAAGGAACTTATCTAGATGTGTGGTGAGAACTTTGAATGCCCAAGTGCTTCACAGAAGTTTAGAATGCAGAGTCGTGAAAATAAAAAATATTTTTTTTTTCACAAAAAAGATTTTGTAGCCCCCAAGTTTTTATTTTCACAAGGGTAACAGGAGAAATTGGACTGCAATAGTTGTTGTCCAATTTATCCCGAGTACGCTGATGTGCCATATGTGGGGGTAAACCACTGTTTGGGCGCACGGCAGAGCTCGGAAGGGAAGGAGCGCCTTTTTGGAATGCAGACTTTGATAGAATGGTCTGTGGGCATTATGTTGCGATTGCAGAGCCCCTGATATACCTAAACTGTAGTAACCCCCCACAAGTGACCCCATTTTGGAAACTAGACCCCCCAAGGAACTTATCTAGATGTGTGGTGAGAACTTTGAATGCCCAAGTGCTTCACAGAAGTTTAGAATGCAGAGTCGTGAAAATAAAAAATATTTTTTTTTTCACAAAAAAGATTTTGTAGCCCCCAAGTTTTTATTTTCACAAGGGTAACAAGAGAAATTGGACCCCAGAAGTTGTTGTCCAATTTATCCCGAGTACGCTGATGCCCCATATGTGGGGGTAACCCACTGTTTGGGCGCACGGCAGAGCTCAGAAGGGAGGGAGCACCATTTGACTTTTTGAGCGCAAAATTGGCTGTCGTGTTTGGAGACCCCCTGATGTACCTAAACAGTGGAAACCCCCCAATTCTAGCTCCAACCCCTAACCCTAATCCCAACCTGATCCATAATCCTAATCACTAACCCTAACCATAATCACAACCCTTACCCCAAAACAACCCTAATGTCAACCCTAACCATAACCCTAATCAAAACCCTAAATCCAACACACCCCTAATCCTAATCTCAACCCTAACCTCAAACCTAACCCTAATCCCAATACACCCCTAATCACAACCCTAACCTTAACCCTAATCCCAAACCTAACCCTAATCCCAAGCGTAACCCTAATGCCAACCCTAACCCTAATACCAACCCTAATCCAAACCCTAAACCTAATCCCAGCTCTAACCCTAACTTTAGCCCCAACCCTAGCCCTAACTTTAGCCCAAACCCTAACCCTAGCCCTAAGGCTACTTTCACACTTGCGTTGTTTGGCATTCCGTCGCAATCCGTCGTTTTGGACAAGAAACGGATCCTGCAAATGTGCCCGCAAGATGCGTTTTTTGCCCATAGTATTGCCGACGGATCGTGACGGATGGCCACACGTCGCGTCCGTCGTGCACTGGATCAGTTGTGTTTTGGCGGAGCGTCGGCACAAAAAAACGTTCAATGAAACGTTTTTTTGTACGTCGCATCCGCCATTTCTGACCGCGCATGCGTGGCCGTAACTCCGCCCCCTCCTCCCCAGGACATAGATTGGGCAGCGGATGCGTTGAAAAACTACAGCTGCTGCCCACGTTGTGCACAATTTTCACAACGTGCGTCGGTATGTCGGGCCGACGCATTGCGACGGCCCCGTACCGACGTAAGTGTGAAAGAAGCCTAACCCTAAATTTAGCCCCAACCCTAACCCTAAATTTAGCCCCAACCCTAACCCTAAATTTAGCCCCAACCCTACCCCTAACCCTAACCTAACCCTACCCCTAACCTAACCCTACCCCTAACCCTAACCCTACCCCTAACCTAACCCTACCCCTAACCTAACCCTAGCCGTAACCCTACCCCTAACCTAACCCTACCCCTAACCTAACCCTAGCCGTAACCCTACCCCTAACCTAACCCTAGCCCTAACCCTACCCCTACCCTAACCCTAACCCTACCCCTAACCCTACCCCTACCCCTAACCCTACCCCTAACCCTACCCCTAACCCTACCCCTAACCCTAACCCTACCCCTACCCTACCCCTAACCCTACCCCTAACCCTAACCCTAATTTTAGCCCTAACCGCTGTTCTCCTGCCGGCCGGCAGATGGAGACAGATGGCGGGCGCACTGGGCATGCGTCCGCCATGTTCTTCTGCCGGCGGCCAGGAGGAGCAGCAAGAGGATCCAGGGACCTAGGTGAGTATGCTAGGGTCCCCGAATCCCCCTATTTCTCTGTCCTCTGATGTGCGATCACATCAGAGGACAGAGAATTACACTTTACTTTTTTTTTTTTTTTTGCGGTCGCCGGTAAACAGTTAATTACCGGCGATCGCAAAACAGGGGTCGCTAAAACCGACCCCCGATCATGCTCTTTGGGGTCTCGGCTACCCCAGGCAGCCGAGACCCCAAAGATTCTCCCGGTGCCGGCCGGCGGGCGCACTGCGCATGCGCCCGCCATTTTGAAGATGGCGGCGCCCACCGGGAGACACGAGGAGCATCGGGGGAGCTAGGTGAGTATTGGGGGGCCACCTGGGACCCCTTTTCTCTGTCCTCCGATGTGCGATCACATCGGAGGACAGAGAAATTAAAAAGAGATCGCTTTTTTTTTTTTTTTTTTTTTGCGATCGCCGGTAAACGGTTAATTACCGGCGATCGCAAATGCGGGGAGGGTTAAAAACCCCCCGAATCATGTTCTCTGGGGTCTCGGCTACCCTCGGCAGCCGAGACCCCGGAGAAAATCGGCCTGTGGGGGGCGCTATACACTTTTTCCACAGCGCCGTTAATTAACGGCGCTGTGGTTTAAGTACCCTTAGCGGCCGCCGTTAAAAGGCGTATCGGCGGTCGCTAAGGGGTTAAACACGGCACACAAAAATAAGCCCTCACCCAGCCCCAGGTCCCGTAAAATGGAAACACTATGAGGCTCGGAAAATGCCGCAATTTTTTTTTATTACCGTATATACTCGAGTATAAGCCGAGATTTTCAGCCCACTTTTTTGGGCTGAAAGTCCCCCTCTCGGCTTATACTCGAGTCATACACCCGGGGGTCGGTAGGTGAGGGGGAGCGGGGGCTGTGTAGTTATATTTACCTGCTCCTGTTGCGGTCCCTGCAGTCCCTGGCTTCCCCGGCGCTGCAGATTCTTCCTGTACTGAGCGGTCACATGGCACCGCTCATTACAGAAATGAATAGGCAGCTCCACCCCCATAGGGGAGGAGCCGCATATTCATTACTGTAAATGATCGGTAACTGTGACCGCTGAATTATAGGAAGAAGCTGCAGCGCCGGGGAAGCCAGGGACTGCAGGGACCGCGCCAGGAGCAGGTAAGGGGAGCGCAGCGCTGCGCTATATTTACCTGCTCCTCGCTCCGGTGCGGCTCTGTCTGCAGCGTCTCTTGGCAGTGACGCTCAGGTTAGAGGGCGCTGTGACGTAGTCAGTGCGCGCCCTCTGCTGAGCGTCAGTGCTGGAGACGGAGCCGCACGAGGAGCAGGTAAATATTGAAAGCGCCGGCGTCCTGAGCAAGAGAGGTGAGTATGTGATTTTTTTTTTATGGCAGCACCAGCAGCATTCTATATGGCACAGCATTATATAAGGAGCATCTATGGGGCCATAAAGAACGGTGCAGAGCATTATATATGGCACAGCATTATATAAGGAGCATCTATGGGGCCAAAAAGAACGGTGCAGAGCATTATATATGGGGCACAGCTTTATATGGCACATCTATGGGGCCATAAAGAACGGTGCAGAGCATTATACAGTGGGGCAAAAAAGTATTTAGTCAGTCAGCAATAGTGCAAGTTCCACCACTTAAAAAGATGAGAGGCGTCTGTAATTTTCATCATAGGTAGACCTCAACTATGGGAGACAAACTGAGAAAAAAAAATCCAGAAAATCACATTGTCTGTTTTTTTAACATTTTATTTGCATATTATGGTGGAAAATAAGTATTTGGTCAGAAACAAAATTTCATCTCAATACTTTGTAATATATCCTTTGTTGGCAATGACAGAGGTCAAACGTTTTCTGTAAGTCTTCACAAGGTTGCCACACACTGTTGCTGGTATTTTGGCCCATTCCTCCATGCAGATCTCCTCTAGAGCAGTGATGTTTTTGGCTTTTCGCTTGGCAACACGGACTTTCAACTCCCTCCAAAGGTTTTCTATAGGGTTGAGATGTGGAGACTGGCTAGGCCACTCCAGGACCTTGAAATGCTTCTTACGAAGCCACTCCTTCATTGCCCTGGCGGTGTGCTTTGGATCATTGTCATGTTGAAAGACCCAGCCACGTTTCATCTTCAATGCCCTTGCTGATGGAAGGAGGTTTGCACTCAAAATCTCACGATACATGGCCCCATTCATTCTTTCATGTACCCGGATCAGTCGTCCTGGCCCCTTTGCAGAGAAACAGCTCCAAAGCATGATGTTTCCACCACCATGCTTTACAGTAGGTATGGTGTTTGATGGATGCAACTCAGTATTCTTTTTCCTCCAAACACGACAAGTTGTGTTTCTACCAAACAGTTCCAGTTTGGTTTCATCAGACCATAGGACATTCTCCCAAAACTCCTCTGGATCATCCAAATGCTCTCTAGCAAACTTCAGACGGGCCCGGACATGTACTGGCTTAAGCAGTGGGACACGTCTGGCACTGCAGGATCTGAGTCCATGGTGGCGTAGTGTGTTACTTATGGTAGGCCTTGTTACATTGGTCCCAGCTCTCTGCAGTTCATTCACTAGGTCCCCCCGCGTGGTTCTGGGATTTTTGCTCACCGTTCTTGTGATCATTCTGACCCCACGGGGTGGGATTTTGCATGGAGCCCCAGATCGAGGGAGATTATCAGTGGTCTTGTATGTCTTCCATTTTCTAATTATTGCTCCCACTGTTGATTTCTTCACTCCAAGCTGGTTGGCTATTGCAGATTCAGTCTTCCCAGCCTGGTGCAGGGCTACAGTTTTGTTTCTGGTGTCCTTTGACAGCTCTTTGGTCTTCACCATAGTGGAGTTTGGAGTCAGACTGTTTGAGGGTGTGCACAGGTGTCTTTTTATACTGATAACAAGTTTAAACAGGTGCCATTACTACAGGTAATGAGTGGAGGAAAGAGGAGACTCTTAAAGAAGAAGTTACAGGTCTGTGAGAGCCAGAAATCTTGATTGTTTGTTTCTGACCAAATACTTATTTTCCACCATAATATGCAAATTAAATGTTAAAAAAACAGACAATGTGATTTTCTGGATTTTTTTTTCTCAGTTTGTCTCCCATAGTTGAGGTCTACCTATGATGTAAATTACAGACGCCTCTCATTTTTTTAAGTGGTGGAACTTGCACTATTGCTGACTGACTAAATACTTTTTTGCCCCACTGTATATGGCACAGCATTATATATGGAGCATCTATGGGGCCATAATCAAAGGTGTAGAGCATATATATATATATATATATGGGGCACAGCTTTATAAGGAGCATCTATGGGGCCATAATGAACGGTGCAGAGCATTGTATATATGGGGCACAGCTTTATAAGGAGCATCTATGGGGCCATAATCAACGGTGCAGAGCATTATATATGGCACAGCATTATATAAGGAGCATCTATGGGGTCATAATGAACGGTGCAGAGCATTATATATGGCACAGCATTATATAAGGAGCATCTATGGGGCCATAAAGAACGGTGCAGAGCATTATATATGGCACAGCTTTATATGGCACATCTATGGGGCCATAAAGAACGGTGCAGAGCATTATATATGGCACAGCTTTATAAGGAGCATCTATGGGGAAATAATGAACGGTGCAGAGCAATATACCGTATATGGGGCACAGCTTTATAAGCAGCATCTATGGGGCCATAATCAACGGTGCAGAGCAATATATATGGGGCACAGCTTTATAAGGAGCATCTATGGGGCCATAATCAACGGTGCAGAGCCATATATATATGGCACAGCTTTATAAGGAGCATCTATGAGGCCATAATGAACGGTGCAGAGCATTATATGTGGCACAGCTTTATAAGGAGCATCTATGGGGCCATAATGAACGGTGCAGAGCAATATATATGGGGCACAGCTTTATAAGGAGCATCTATGGGGCCATAATCAACGGTGCAGAGCATTATATGTGGCACAGCTTTATAAGGAGCATCTATGAGGCATAATGAACGGTGCAGAGCATTATATGTGGCACAGCTTTATATGGAGCATCTATGGGGCCATAATGAACGGTATAGAGGTGGGCCACGGACACACAGTGGAATGTCCCGGCCCTTAGGAGCCATATTGTGCAGGGTCTGTCCCCTAGGTTGCAAGATACTCTGGTACAGTATGCCGCTCCCAAGTCATTGGAGGCCGCCATGTCCCTTGACATCCGGGTGGATAGACGTTTGAGGGAGAGGCATACAGCAAATGTGCCCCCGGTAGTCCTTGCTAGGGAGGAGGACACACCTGATCAGGTGGACGAACCCATGCAGCTGGGAGGAGTTGCTTCCCAAACTGGGTTGTCTGGGGTTCGCCGTGGTGTGGGGGCATATTTTTACTGTGGGCAGACTGATCATTTTATCAATGTCTGCCCAGCTCGCGCCAAGATACCTGTTCCATCTAAAAAGCCGCGTCCCCCTGGTTGTGTGGAAGGAAGTGACCAGGGAGTGCATATTTCTTCCATTTTCTCTTCTCAGTGTACATTACCTGCTCATGTGGTTTTTGGTGAGGTAACTGAGAATGTTCCGGTGCTCGTGGACAGTGGAGCAGGAGTCAACCTGGTGGATGCTCATTTTGTCCAGACCCATGGCCTGAGGTGTAGAACACTAACTAAACCTCTAAGTGTCCAGGCCATTGACTCCGTACCACTCCGCCAGGGGTGGGTGACCCAAGTCGTGGATGATATACACCTGCGTATAGGGACTCGTCATGAGGAGTTCCTGTCGTGCTACATCTTGGGGGGAATACCTACACCCATCGTTTTAGGACTCCCTTGGTTGAGTAAACACAACCCGGTCATTGACTGGCGGTCCTGAGAATTAGTCAGCTGGGGTCAGTCGTGTAAGGACTGCTGTCCAGGAGCTACGATCTCTGCCGTCCTTCTACAACCTACCCCTTCTTCTCCTGTGGGGGCTGTAGAGGTGTTTGAAGGGATTAGGGGCTAGACTCTACCCTCATTACATTCTAACCCGGTATGTCAGAGACCTCTAAGGAGGAGGGGTCAGAGGAGGGTGGTGCTTCCCTTGGTGCATAGTGGGGGTGTGAGTTTGGTGACACAGGGGGACACCTCTGTTGTCGGTTTTGTAAAGAGTTCACCATCTTGTGGCAGACGCATGCGTGAAAATAAACGTTCAGGTCCGGACCTGTGTGTGAATGATTACGTATGGGTGTCCACCAAAAATATCAGGTGGAAGTGTGGAACTGGAATCTGGAGTTCGAGGGTAATCGGGCCATATAGGGTGTCAGCCATTATCGGTCCGAAGACTTACCAGTTGGAGTTACCCTCTGTAATGCCCATACACAACTCATTCCACAGGTCGGCGCTCTGGAGATTTGTGCCGCCTACGTTGTCATCTCCAATGTTCTGTGTCCACCATAAACCTAAGGGTCAGGTGACTGAGGAGGTGAACTCTGGTGAGTCGAGACGTTCTCACTGTAGGTCCAGTGTTGAGGGTCCAGAGGTCCCTCATTGAAGGGGGGTACTGTCACGATCCTATTTTGGATTTGTGGCAGATCTGGTTTGCTTAAGTTTAATACCTTTTTCCCTTTTTAGTCATCAGGGGTTAATGCAGTTTTTCCCACTCTGGTGGCCGCTTGTGTTATTGCATTGCTTCTGGCTCAGCTGAAGTTTATGGTGACCACTCCCTCCATCCTTTCAAAGGTCACTTGGCTCATCAGCTGACTGTCGGTGTTAGTTGTTAGTTCAGATATACACCTGCGTATAGGGACTCGTCATGAGGAGTTCCTGTCGTGCTACATCTTGGGGGGAATACCTACACCCATCGTTTTAGGACTCCCTTGGTTGAGTAAACACAACCCGGTCATTGACTGGCGGTCCTGAGAATTAGTCAGCTGGGGTCAGTCGTGTAAGGACTGCTGTCCAGGAGCTACGATCTCTGCCGTCCTTCTACAACCTACCCCTTCTTCTCCTGTGGGGGCTGTAGAGGTGTTTGAAGGGATTAGGGGCAAGACTCTCCCCTCATTACATTCTAACCCGGTATGTCAGAGACCTCTAAGGAGGAGGGGTCAGAGGAGGGTGGTGCTTCCCTTGGTGCATAGTGGGGGTGTGAGTTTGGTGACACAGGGGGACACCTCTGTTGTCGGTTTTGTAAAGAGTTCACCATCTTGTGGCAGACGCATGCGTGAAAATAAACGTTCAGGTCCGGACCTGTGTGTGAATGATTACGTATGGGTGTCCACCAAAAATATCAGGTGGAAGTGTGGAACTGGAATCTGGAGTTCGAGGGTAATCGGGCCATACAGGGTGTCAGCCATTATCGGTCCGAAGACTTACCAGTTGGAGTTACCCTCTGTAATGCCCATACACCACTCATTCCACAGGTCGGCGCTCTGGAGATTTGTGCCGCCTACGTTGTCATCTCCAATGTTCTGTGTCCACCATAAACCTAAGGGTCAGGTGACTGAGGAGGTGAACTCTGGTGAGTCGAGACGTTCTCACTGTAGGTCCAGTGTTGAGGGTCCAGAGGTCCCTCATTGAAGGGGGGTACTGTCACGATCCAATTTTGGATTTGTGGCAGATCTGGTTTGCTTAAGTTTAATACCTTTTTCCCTTTTTAGTCATCAGGGGTTAATGCAGTTTTTCCCACTCTGGTGGCCGCTTGTGTTATTGCATTGCTTCTGGCTCAGCTGAAGTTTATGGTGACCACTCCCTCCATCCTTTAAAAGGTCACCTGGCTCATCAGCTGACTGTCGGTGTTAGTTGTTAGTTCATTCTGCAGCTGACCAAGTCAGGAGTAGGAGCTAGCTGAGAGCTGTTGTTCTACTGCAGTGTCCGTTTCTTCTGGTGTTTCTTCTTGCTGCGCCTTGCAGCATTAAGCCAAGTTTGTTTTTTTCTTTTCCTTTTCTGTTTTGGTGATATTATTTACTCTGGTGCAGTTTACCTCTCTTGGGGGGGGAGAGGGGGTCACTTATAGGGAGTGCACTGTTGTGAATTCAGCTTTTGGGCTCCCTCCGGTGGTTGTAGAGGGTAATGCAGTTGTGCCTGGACTGCAGGATTGGACAAGTGTATCTACTAATTGCACAACTGACTGGGGTATATAGCTTTGCAGGGCTCTTTAGTCCCTGCCAGTTGTCCATTGTTTTTGGAGGATTCACTTCCCTTCTGGTCTCTCCTGTTCGCTGTGCTTTTCTTCAAAGATAAGTCCTGGCTTTGTGTTTGCTGTCCACCTGCTGTGGACCTTATTGTTCTGTGCATTTTCATGTTTTGTCTTGTCCAGCTTTGTCTGTGAAGTATTTTTTGCAGCCTTGCTGTGTCTCTGGAGATGCAGAAAAACCCTCCATGTCTTTAGTCAGATGTGGTGTTTTGTATTTTCTGTGGTGGATATTTTCTAGTGTTTTTATACTGACCGCATAGTACTCTGTTCTTTTCTTTCTATTTAGCTAGTATGGCCTCCTATGCTAAATCCTGATTTCATGTCTGCGTGTGTTTTTTCCCTCTCCTCTCACAGTTAATATTTGTGGGGGGCTGTCTGTCCTTTGGGGATTTTCTCTGAGGCAAGATAGGTTTCCTGTTTCTGTCTTTAGGGGTAGTTAGTTTCTTAGGCTGTGTCGAGGGGTCTAGGGAGAGTTAGGTACCCCCCATGGCTGCTTCTAGTTGCGCTGCTAGTTCAGGGTTTGCGGTCAGTACAGGGGCCACCTTCTCCAGAGTACGTCTCATGCTGCTCCAAGGCCACCAGATCATAACACTGCACAGGAGACAGGGTTACGCTGGCGGCTCGGGCCTCCTAACCTTCATAGGTACCCCCGAGATAAGGGAAAGTCAGGGTCCCTTTTAGTGGCAGGGACAGGTGCGGGTTCCAATACGCCGTCCTGCCCCTTTATCATGTGCCTTTTTCTCCCGGAAGTTTTCTTCTGCAGAGAGGAACTATGACGTTGGTAACCGGGAGTTATTGGCCATAAAATTGGCTTTTGAAGAATGGAGGCACTTTTTGGAGGGGGCGGTTCATCAGATCGTGGTGGTTACGGACCACAAGAACTTGTCTTATATTGAATCTGCCAAACGGTTAACTCCTAGACGGGCTAGGTGGTCGCTTTTTTCCTCATTTTCATTTTTCAATCACTTTTCGGCCTGGTTCCAAGAATGTCAAGGCTGATACCTTATCTCGCAGTTTTGATCCGATATCACCCCGCGAACTTCCTCCATTCTTCAGCACGGGGTGGTTGTTGCGGGGGTATCCTCTGAATTGGAGCAGGAGATTTGGAAGGCTCAGTCTCTTGTTCCTCCCTCTTTGCCTGATAATAAGCTCTTTGTCTCGGTTCAGTACCGGTTGAGGGTTCTCCGGGAGTTCCACGATTCTGCTCTCAGTGGTCACCCAGGGATCTCAGCCACCCAGAAAGCCATTGCTAGGCCATTTTGTGGCCCTCCATGAACTCTGATATCACTGTGTTTGTGTCTGCTTGTGATACCTGTGCCCGTGCTAAGAGCTCCCATAACCGGCCAGCCGGGGAATTGGTGCCATTGCCAAATCCTGATAGACCTTGGACTCATTTGTCCATGGATTTTATCACTGATCTCCCTCTTTCTAATGGCGAAACTGAAATCTGGGTAGTGGTTGACAGATTCAGTTAACAGGCGCATTTTGTACCTCTGGCAGTATTCCCTAATGCTGAAATACTATCTAAGCTGTTTATTGAGCACATTGTACGGCTGCATGGAGTGCCTTTGAATGTGGTTTCTAATAGAGGGGTACAATTTGTGTCCAAATTTTGGAGGGCATTTTGTAAAAGATTGGGTATTTGCTTGACCTTCTCCTCTACTTATTATCCTGAGACCAATGGTCAGACGGGGAGGACCAATCAGTCACTTGAACAGATTTTGAGGTGTCTTGCTACGTCTCAGCAGGATGATTGGTGTTCTTCGTTGTCCGTGGCTGAGTTTGCATTTAACAATCGGATTAACCAGTCCACGGGCACCTCTCCATTCTTCTGTAACTATGATTTTCACTCCCATTTTGGCAAATTTTCTAGGCTGGATTCAGGATGTGCAGGGGCTTATACGGCAGTGCAACGATTGGGGGAGGTGTGGAGGGAGGTCCAGAAGAAGATTGGGGAGGCTCAGGGCAAACATAAACTTTTTGCGGATAAGCAACAGTCTGTAGGACCTATATTCCTGGTAGGAGATAAAGTGTGGTTGTCTACCAAGAACATTTGTCTTAAGGTTCCTTCTGCTAAGCTAGGTCCCAGGTTTATTGGTCCTTACAAGATCATTGAGGTGGTCAATCCAGTTGCCATCATAGGGTATCAGCCTAGCCTCAGTGCAGGGTCAGTTTGCCCCTTCTATCCTAGTTCTGTGTTGCAGTTCCGTAACAGTTAGGGCTCATACCCATTTGCAAGAAAAAAAACGGTCCGTAATCTGGGCCAAAAAAAATGGACGAGTGCCATGCGAGTACAATGCGATTTTTCTCACATAGCATCCGTATGACATCCGAATGACATGCGTATGCAATGCGTTTTTTTTCTCTGCTATTTTTCTACAATCATTTACAGGACCATTTACAGTGTTCTATGCCACAGAATGCTATATCTTATAGTCTGTCCATGGTGCAGACACATGTACATGCACTGCACATGATCTAACTAACTTCCTAGTGTAGCGCCCCAGAGTCCTGGTCATTGCAGTAATGACGCTCTGCCGCTAAGGGGAGTGATGTTATGTCTGATTGCACTAAAGGAGTTCACCTGACCAGGTATCACAAGCACACATTACACTTCACACTCCGGCCATCAGGGGGAGCAAAAGGCACTATGTATTAGGCCACTCCTCACACTGGTAAAACTGGGGGTTGGATAGGAAGTTAGAACAGAATGCAGCCTGGGAGAGCTCCAGGGAGGACCTGTCAGGGGTGGGTTCCTGACAGGGGCCTAGCAGAAAGGATAGAGAGTGACGGAACCGCGCATGCTGTTGTGAATTCAGCTTTTGGGCTCCCTCCGGTGGTTGTAGAGGGTAATGCAGTTGTGCCTGGACTGCAGGAGTGGACAGGTGTATCTACCCTCTACAACCACCGGAGCGAGCCCAAAAGCTGAATTCACAACAGTAAGTAGATACACCTGTCCACTCCTGCAGTCCAGGCACAACTGCATTAACCTCTACAACCACCGGAGGGAGCCCAAAAGCTGAATTCACAACAGCATGCACTACCTTGCGGCGGTATCCCAAGAAAGGACACGAAGAGAAGGATATTGTGGAAAAGTGAAAAACGAGATCAAAGCACAAAGGAGAGCCAGTAGGAGTCGTGCCCGGAGAAAGGCAACATCTTACTGAGGCGCGTAGCCGGTGACCGGAACACCGAGAGAGTAACTGACTTCAAGCATTACTTCAAATACCGCAGGACAGTTGATTATAGGTTGGCTGTCTACCTTATATCACCTAAGCAGACATAGGGGTCAAGTGTGGAGAGGGGCATCTCTAGGGTCCCAGAATAGCTCCGAGCCTTCCCGTCAAACGGGTGCGTCCTATCCAGATAAACTTGGGGGACGGAGAGAGAGAGAGAGAGAGAGAAAGAACGAACACGAGAGTTGTGAGGACTATCCCGAATGCTCAGCAGGGAAGAACTACAACACACAGGCGCTAGTGGTAGGCACTGATTTCCACCTGCAAAGGGAACTCTGGATGTGCCTTCGGACCGGCCGGTCTCAGACAGCCCTGTTAACAGTGCTCTGGATTGAGGATCCCGAAGTCTTCAGTAAAAGGTAAAGAGACTGCAACCCTGTGTCCTCGTTATTAACTGCGCCTCACATCATCGCCACCTACACTACTGGGAAGCCCTGGAGACACACTTCACCTGTGGGAAGGTATACCATCTAGCTGCCATTCCATCACCCCAGCGGACCCCTAAGCAGCATCGGTCACCCTGACCGAATACCACAGGTGGCGTCACGAACTCTTGACAGACTATCATCACCCCTTTCATTGGACGCCCCTTAGCAGGGTCACGGACCGGGTGCAGCCACCGTGACAACCACAGCACCGAGACAGAGAAGACCGGTACCGAGTACCTGTGGCCCTGTGTCTGGGGGCGCTCCCCTAGTGCCAGGTGACCCGGATTTCATCATGACGGCATCAGGTCACCACGTCAATGATCGGGACCCCATGATTACATCGGGCCTCTGATCCAAAAGCAGAGGGGCTGTCTTCCCTCTGTCTGCTCCTGAAATGCTGCGATCGAGTTCGATTGAAGTATTTAGGGCAGGGGTGGGGAATCTTTTTTCTGCGGAGGGCCATTTGGATATTTATACCATCCTTTGGGGGCCATACAAACTCTGCCCACAAAGTGCATCCTGACTCTGGCACTGGTTTGAGGATGTAATCTTTCATTGCCTGCCCTTCAGTGTTCAGTAGTAAACACTGCGTATGTGTGTGCTAACAGAGCAAGAAGAAATTAATGAGCTTGTGGTAATCAAAATACAGCTCCTTACCCAAGAATGCGTTCTTTGAGAATCTGCTTGGGGGCCTGATAAAAGGTCATCGAGGGCCGTAAATGGCCCTGTGGCCTGAGGTTCCCCAACCCTGATTTAGGGGGTTAATGTGCTGGGAGAGGTGCGGGATCACTCCTGGCACTGAGTGCTGGTGTCAGTTGTCAAATTCTGATGACACTCTGTGGCGATCATGCATGCACAAGGTCTGTGCTTGTAAAATCATGTGGATGTATCCCTATGTCCCAGGTCAGTAGGTACCAGACCACCTGGACGTATGGATGCGTCTAAGGTCGGGAAGGGGTTAATTTACAAGCTTCACTAAGATGCTGCACAGTAATTGTCACAGAACTCAACATGCTTTTCGGAAGTAAAGTCCATTTATATTGTTATCTTCATCTAGCCTTTGAAAATGACCACAGGTAATGTTGTCACTTTGTCGACGATTTATTGGACAGGTATGGCTTAGGTATCTTGATGCTTTGCTGAAAATTATTTCAAGGGGTTTTCTTAGAATCAAATTCAATTTTAATCATTAGATCTGGGAACAATAATAACTGGATGTGCTAAAAAATGTTCCTGTGCTGAGATAATCTTATAAATGTGCCCCTGCTGTGTACTGGGTAATGTCTGTATCTGACCGTACAGGGACATGGTCTGATGATACCACAGCTCCTGGGCAGGGAAGGAAGAATAGGTGAAGGAAGAATAGGTGATTATACAGACGACTCAGCAGGTGATTTCTGATATCCTCAGAGGGCTGAAAACGCATCAGAAATACTCGCTCATGTGATAAAACAGGCAGTGAAATGTTTTACATAACAGAAAGAATCAGCTGTGATCCCGTGTTGTAATGTCTGTATTTTTTTTTTGCTTCCTCTCCTGCCCAGCAGGTGTGGTATTATCAGACTATAAGTGTGTGACAGGCATATGCCTCTCCTCCTTAGAACAGCATTTGTAAAGGAGTGTTTCTTATACAGTATGTGATTTTATTGCATTTTGGTGATATGTGAAGCTGCATAGATGTTTTATAGGCACTAACATATGCGGTTTTGCAGTAACGTCGCTCTGCCACTAAGGGGAGTGATGGTACGTCTGGTGGCACTAAAGGAATTCTCCTGATCAGGTATCACCAAGCACACATTACACTTCACACTCCGGCCACTAGGGGGAGCAAAAGGCTTATTTATTGGGCCACTTCTCACATTGGTAAAACTAGGGGTCGGACAGGAAGTTAGGGAGAACGAAGCCTGGGAGAGTTCCAGGGAGGACCTGTCAGACCTGGGAAATCTGGCAGGTACCTAGCGAAAGGGACAGATTGTTACGGGACCGCGCCTGCACTATCTTGCGGCGGTATCCAAAGAAAGAGACAAGAAAGGAATGATATTGTGGAACAGTGAGAAAAGAGATCAGCACAAAGGAGATCCAGTAGGAGTCGTGCCCCGAGAACGGCAACATCTTACTGAGGCGCATAGTCGGTGGCCGGAGCACCGAAGAAGTGACAGTCTCCACGCATTACTTCAAACAGCGGCAGGACAGTTAATTACAGGTTGGCTGTCTACCATACAACACCTAAGAAGGACATAGGAGGCAACGTGGGAGAAGGGCGACACTAGGGTTCCAGAATACCTCCAGGCCTACCTGTCCTAAAGGTGCGTCCTAGCCAAAATATACCTGGGGGACGTTAGAAACTAGCAACATCTGGAACCAAAGAACGAGAGAGAGAAAGAGAGCTGTAGAGAACGAACGAACGAGAACAGCAGTTATGAGGATTATCCTGAATGCTCAGCAGGGAAGCACTACAACACACAGGCGCTAGTGGGTAGACACTGATATCCACCTGCAAAGGGAACTCTGGATGTGCCTTCGGACCGGCCGGTCTCAGACAGCCCTGGTGAAAGTGCCCCGGATTGAGGATCCTGAAAACCTTCAGTAAAAGGTAAAGAAACTGAACCCTGTGTCTTCGTTATTCCTCGCACTACGCACCACCACCTTTATTGGACGCCCCTTAGCAGGGTCACGACCAGGTCCAGCCACCATGACAACCACATAACTGAGCAGAAAGGACCGGTACCGAGTGACTTGTGGCCCTGTGTCTGGGGGCTGTTGTGAATTCTGTGGCAGAGCTCCCTCCTGTGGTCACAAGTGGTACTTCGGCTGATTCTCTCTGTGAGCTTCTGTTGGTGGAGGGAAGTGGTACTGCGGCTTCTGAGTTTCCTCCCTCAGGTGATCTGGTGAGGTCGTTAGGTGCTTCTCTACTTAACTCCACCTAATGCTTTGATCCTGGCTTCCTGTCAATGTTCCAGTGTTGGACTTTCTTTTCCCTGGATCATTCCTGTGGCCTGCTGCTCTGCTCAGCTAAGTTCTTCTTTGCTATTTGTTTGCTATTTTTTCTGTCCAGCTTGCTAATTTGTTGCTGGAAGCTCTGGGACGCAAAGGGTGTACCTCCGTGCCGTTAGTTCGGTACGGAGGGTCTTTTTGCCCCCTTTGCGTGGTTTTCTTTAGGGTTTTGTGTAGACCGCAAAGTTATCTTTCCTATCCTCGCTCTGTTAAGAAAGTCGGGCCTCACTTTGCTGAATCTATTTCATCTCTACGTTTGTCTTTTCATCTTAACTCACAGTCATTATATGTGGGGGGCTGCCTTTTCCTTTGGGGTATTTCTCTGAGGCAAGGTAGGCTTATTTTCTATCTTCAGGCTAGTTAGTTTCTCAGGCTGTGCCGAGTTGCATAGGCAGAGTTAGGCGCAATCCACGGCTGCCTCTAGTGTTGTTTGGAGAGGATTAGGGATTGCGGTCTGCAGAGTTCCCACGTCTCAGAGCTCGTGTTCTATGATTTTGAGTTATTGTCAGTTCACTGTATGTGCTCTGACCGCTATGTCCATTGTGGTACTGAATTGCCTTTCAGAACAGTACAGGAAGCCAAAAGTACTAATGATTCTCAATAGAGGGAAAAAAGAAGTTCTGAGACCATTTTTTTTTCTTTGCACTGTGTTTTGCCTTTTTTTTCCCCTAGACATTTGGGTGGTTCAGTACACAGGTGTAGCGATGGACATTAAAAGTCTGTCTTCATGTGTGGATCAGCTCTCGGCAAGAGTACAAAAGATTCAAGACACTATTGATCAGAAATCTATGTTAGAACCAAGAATTCCTATTCCTGATTTGTTTTTTGGAGATAGAACTAAGTTTCTGAGTTTCAAAAATAATTGTAAACTATTTCTGGCCTTGAAACCTCGCTCCTCTGGTGATCCAGTTCAACAGGTTTTGATTATTATTTCTTTTTTGCGCGGCGACCCTCAGGACTGGGCATTTTCTCTTGCGCCAGGAGATCCTGCATTAAGTAATATCGATGCGTTTTTCCTGGCGCTCGGATTGCTGTACGATGAACCTAATTCAGTGGATCAGGCAGAGAAAAATTTGCTGGCTCTTTGTCAGGGTCAGGATGAGATAGAGGTATATTGTCAGAAATTTAGAAAGTGATCCGTGCTCACTCAATGGAATGAATCTGCGCTGGCAGCTATGTTCAGAAAGGGTCTCTCTGAAGCCCTTAAGGATGTCATGGTGGGATTTCCTATGCCTGCTGGTTTGAATGAGTCTGTCTTTGGCCATTCAGATCGGTCGACGCTTGCGTGAGCGTAAATCTGTACACCATTTGGCGGTATTACCTGAGCTTAAACCTGAGCCTATGCAGTGCGATAGGACTTTGACCAGAGTTGAACGGCAAGAACACAGACGTCTGAATGGGCTGTGTTTCTACTGTGGTGATTCCACTCATGCTATCTCTGATTGTCCTAAGCGCACTAAGCGGTTCGCTAGGTCTGCCACCATTGGTACTGTACAGTCAAAATTTCTTCTGTCCGTTACCTTGATCTGTTCTTTGTCATCGTATTCTGTCATGGCATTTGTGGATTCGGGCGCTGCCCTGAATTTGATGGACTTGGAGTATGCTAAGCGTTGTGGGTTTCTCTTAGAGCCCTTGCAGTGTCCTATTCCATTGAGAGGAATTGATGCTACGCCTTTGGCCAAGAATAAGCCTCAATACTGGACCCAGCTGACCATGTGCATGGCTCCTGCACATCAGGAGGTTATTCACTTTCTGGTGTTGCATAATCTGCATGATGTGGTCGTGTTGGGGTTGCCATGGCTACAAGCCCATAATCCAGTATTAGATTGGAAATCCATGTCAGTGTCCAGCTGGGGTTGTCAGGGGGTACATGGTGATGTTCCATTTCTGTCTATTTCGTCATCCACCCCTTCTGAGGTTCCAGAGTTCTTGTCTGATTACCGGGATGTATTTGATGAGCCCAAGTCCGATGCCCTACCTCCGCATAGGGATTGTGATTGTGCTATCAATTTGATTCCTGGTAGTAAATTCCCAAAAGGTCGACTGTTTAATTTATCCGTGCCTGAGCATGCCGCTATGCGCAGTTATGTGAAGGAATCCCTGGAGAAGGGGCATATTCGCCCGTCATCGTCACCATTAGGAGCAGGGTTCTTTTTTGTAGCCAAGAAGGATGGTTCGCTGAGACCTTGTATAGATTACCGCCTTCTAAATAAGATCACGGTTAAATTTCAGTACCCCTTGCCATTGTTATCTGATTTGTTTGCTCGGATTAAGGGGGCTAGTTGGTTCACCAAGATAGATCTTCGTGGTGCGTATAATCTGGTGCGAATCAGGCGAGGAGATGAATGGAAAACTGCATTTAATACGCCTGAGGGTCATTTTGAGTATTTAGTGATGCCATTCGGACTTGCCAATGCTCCGTCAGTGTTTCAGTCCTTTATGCATGACATCTTCCGAGAGTACCTGGATAAATTCCTGATTGTGTACTTGGATGACATTTTGATCTTCTCGGATGATTGGGAGTCTCATGTGAAGCAGGTCAGAACGGTTTTTCAGGTCCTGCGTGCTAATTCTTTGTTTGTGAAGGGATCAAAGTGTCTCTTTGGTGTGCAGAAGGTTTCATTTTTGGGGTTCATCTTTTCCCCTTCTACTATCGAGATGGATCCTGTTAAGGTCCAAGCCATCCATGATTGGACTCAGCCGACATCTCTGAAAAGTCTGCAAAAGTTCCTGGGCTTTGCTAATTTTTATCGTCGCTTCATCTGCAATTTTTCTAGTATTGCCAAACCATTGACCGATTTGACCAAGAAGGGTGCTGATTTGGTCAATTGGTCTTCTGCTGCTGTGGAAGCTTTTCAGGAGTTGAAGCGTCGTTTTTCTTCTGCCCCTGTGTTGTGTCAACCAGATGTTTCTCTTCCGTTCCAGGTCGAGGTTGATGCTTCTGAGATTGGAGCAGGGGCTGTTTTGTCGCAGAGAGGTTCTGATTGCTCAGTGATGAAACCATGCGCTTTTTTTTCCAGGAAGTTTTCGCCTGCTGAGCGAAATTATGATGTGGGCAACCGAGAGTTGCTGGCCATGAAGTGGGCATTCGAGGAGTGGCGTCATTGGCTTGAAGGAGCTAAGCATCGCGTGGTGGTATTGACTGATCATAAGAACTTGACTTATCTCGAGTCTGCTAAGCGGTTGAATCCTAGACAGGCTCGTTGGTCGCTGTTTTTTGCCCGTTTTGACTTTGTGATTTCGTACCTTCCGGGCTCTAAAAATGTGAAGGCGGATGCTCTGTCTAGGAGTTTTGTGCCCGACTCTCCGGGTTTGTCTGAGCCGGCGGGTATTCTCAAGGAAGGAGTAATTGTGTCTGCCATCTCCCCTGATTTGCGGCGAGTGCTGCAAAAATTTCAGGCTAATAAACCTGATCGTTGTCCAGCGGAGAGACTGTTTGTCCCTGATAGGTGGACCAATAAAGTTATCTCTGAGGTTCATTGTTCGGTGTTGGCTGGTCATCCTGGAATCTTTGGTACCAGAGAGTTAGTGGCTAGATTCTTTTGGTGGCCGTCTCTGTCGCGGGATGTGCGTGCTTTTGTGCAGTCCTGTGGGATTTGTGCTCGGGCTAAGCCCTGCTGTTCTCGTGCCAGTGGGTTGCTTTTGCCCTTGCCGGTCCCGAAGAGGCCTTGGACACATATCTCTATGGATTTTATTTCAGATCTTCCCGTTTCTCAAAAGATGTCAGTCATTTGGGTGGTCTGTGATCGCTTTTCTAAGATGGTCCATCTGGTACCCTTGTCTAAATTGCCTTCCTCCTCTGATTTGGTGCCATTGTTCTTCCAGCATGTGGTTCGTTTACATGGCATTCCAGAGAATATCGTTTCTGACAGAGGTTCCCAGTTTGTTTCAAGGTTTTGGCGAGCCTTTTGTGGTAGGATGGGCATTGACTTGTCTTTTTCCTCGGCTTTCCATCCTCAGACTAATGGCCAGACCGAACGAACCAATCAGACCTTGGAAACATATCTGAGATGCTTTGTTTCTGCCGATCAGGATGAATGGGTGTCCTTTTTGATTTTGGCTGAGTTCGCCCTTAATTATTATTATTATTATTATTATTATTATTTATTTATATAGCACCATTGATTCCATGGTGCTGTACATGAGGAGGGGTTACATACAAGTTACAAATATCACATACAGTAAACAAACTAACAATGACGGACTGATACAGAGGGGCGAGGACCCTGCCCTTGCGGGCTTACATTCTACAGGATTATGGGGAAGGAGACAGTTAATAATCGGGCCAGCTCGGCTACCTTGGTTTCGCCATTTTTCTGCAATTCTGGGTTCCATCCTCGTTTCTCTTCAGGACAGGTTGAGTCTTCGGACTGTCCTGGTGTGGATACTGTGGTGGACAGGTTGCAGCAGATTTGGACTCATGTAGTGGACAATTTGACCTTGTCCCAGGAGAAGGCTCAACGTTTCGCTAATCGCAGACATCGTGTGGGTCTCCGACTTCGTGTTGGGGATCTGGTTTGGTTATCTTCTCGTCATATTCCTATGAAGGTTTCCTCTCCTAAGTTTAAACCTCGTTTCATTGGTCCGTATAGGATTTCTGAGGTTCTTAATCCTGTGTCTTTTCATCTGACCCTTCCAGATTCTTTTTCCATACATAACGTATTCCATAGGTCATTGTTGCGGAGATACGTGGCACCTATGGTTCCATCTGTTGACCCTCCTGCCCCGGTTTTGGTGGAGGGGGAATTGGAGTATATTGTGGAGAAGATTTTGGATTCTCGTGTTTCTAGACGGAAACTCCAGTATCTGGTTAAATGGAAGGGTTATGCTCAGGAAGATAATTCCTGGGTTTTTGCCTCTGATGTCCATGCTCCCGATCTTGTTCGTGCCTTTCATGCGGCTCATCCTGGTCGGCCTGGGGGCTCTGGTGAGGGTTCGGTGACCCCTCCTCAAGGGGGGGTACTGTTGTGAATTCTGTGGCAGAGCTCCCTCCTGTGGTCACAAGTGGTACTTCGGCTGATTCTCTCTGTGAGCTTCTGTTGGTGGAGGGAAGTGGTACTGCGGCTTCTGAGTTTCCTCCCTCAGGTGATCTGGTGAGGTCGTTAGGTGCTTCTCTACTTAACTCCACCTAATGCTTTGATCCTGGCTTCCTGTCAATGTTCCAGTGTTGGACTTGCTTTTCCCTCGATCATTCCTGTGGCCTGCTGCTCTGCTTAGCTAAGTTCTTCTTTGCTATTTGTTTGCTATTTTTTCTGTCCAGCTTGTCTAATTTGTTGCTGGAAGCTCTGGGACGCAAAGGGTGTACCTCCGTGCCGTTAGTTCGGTACGGAAGGTCTTTTTGCCCCCTTTGCGTGGTTTTCTTTAGGGTTTTGTGTAGAGACCGCAAAGTTATCTTTCCTATCCTCGCTCTGTTAAGAAAGTCGGGCCTCACTTTGCTGAATCTATTTCATCTCTACGTTTGTCTTTTCATCTTAACTCACAGTCATTATATGTGGGGGGGCTGCCTTTTCCTTTGGGGTATTTCTCTGAGGCAAGGTAGGCTTATTTTCTATCTTCAGGCTAGTTAGTTTCTCAGGCTGTGCCGAGTTGCATAGGCAGAGTTAGGCGCAATCCACGGCTGCCTCTAGTGTTGTTTGGAGAGGATTAGGGATTGCGGTCTGCAGAGTTCCCACGTCTCAGAGCTCGTTCTATGATTTTGAGTTATTGTCAGTTCACTGTATGTGCTCTGACCGCTATGTCCATTGTGGTACTGAATTGCCTTTCATAACAGGGGGCGCTCCAACTGCATAGATTAGAGATAGCTAGTGACATAAGGTATAGTATAAGGCTGATTTAGGAAAAGTAAATGTGCAGAGGCGGGCATATTAGTTATAGGAAGTGGAGCAAAAGGTTAGATACAGTTAATACGTTGGGACCAGCCTAGCAATGGAGGGGGCAGGTCATATAAAAAGGGGAGCACTTCCTGGTTAGATAAGATTGAGAGATAGATTAAGGTTTAGTAAAAGTTCAAGGTCAGAGGGCTGGAGAGCACGAGAAGTACGAACTGTTCTGCCCTTATGAGGACGTCAGCAACGATCTTCAGCAGGCATTCCCGTAACATGCTGAGCCTATGGACCAACTAGGCACTGGGAAGTGTGCCTTATTCACTTCCAACAAGTGGAAGCCAGAAGGGAAAAGACGTGAGAGACGGACCAGCCTTGTTAATACTGCGGAGCTGAACGGGGTATCCCGGGGTCTGGAAGGACCAGTAAGCGAAAGGATAGCTCAGGCTGAACAAATGGAGAACATATAAATGTACGGTGCTGTATCATCAATTGAACTTGGACTGTTAAGTAAAGTTCAATGTCAGTTGAATCAGTGACATCCTGATTTGATATCAATATTGCCATACGCCTATAATATGCCTATATGCCTTGGGTCTGCAGGTATAGATCATCACACAGGTAGTAGTATGGGTAAGTGGGACTTACACATATGATTAAATTCATTACTCTTTGGATATTGGATTGTGGTACCTTGTATTGATGTGTGCCTTCCCTGTAGTTATGGACTATTATTGTCTGAACACATTTTTCACTGTTATTATTAAGAATAGAGGTGACATCTGTGCACAGACATTTACAAGATGAATTTCATAAATGTCTGAATTTACTGGTTACTATCTGGACATTTTGACGTACTATCTCTAACTAGGGATTGATGCATCCGTGTCTATATATCTAGAATTGACATGTTTTGAGGTAATGGTGTATTGATTCTGATAGTAGAATCCATGTTCTATCTGAGTGTGGGGAGTATATACTCGATAAAGAGCTGTACGATGAACAAGATCTATATATACATATATACTAGATTGTGGCCCGATTCTAACGCATCGGGTATTCTAGAATATGCATGTCCCCGTAGTATATGGACAATGATGATTCTAGAGTTCGCGGCAGACTGTGCCCGTCGCTGATTGGTCGAGGCAACCTTTATGACATCATCGTCGCCATGGCAACCATTATGACATCTATGTCGATACTGTGCCCGTCGCTGATTGGTCGAGGCAAATTCGCGGCAGACTGTGCCCGTCGCTGATTGGTCGAGGCAACCTTTATGACATCATCGTCACCATGCTGTGCCCGTCGCTGATTGGTCGAGGCCGCCAGGCTTTCCAGTGGGATTTCCAGGACAGACAGACAGACAGACGGAAAAACCCTTAGACAATTATATATATACTAGATTGTGGCCCGATTCTAATGCATCGGGTATTCTAGAATATGCATGTCCCCGTAGTATATGAACAATGATGATTCCAGAATTCGCGGGAGACTGTGCCCGTCGCTGATTGGTCGAGGCAACCTTTATGACATCATCTTCGCCATGGCAACCATTAGACATCTACGTCGATACTGTGCCTGTCGCTGAATCAGAAACGTGGGATTTCTACGTCCTTTATGACATCATCGTCGCTGTGCCCGTCGCTGATTGGTCGAGGCCTGGCGGCCTCGACCAATCAGAGACGCGGTATGTCTACGTCCTTTATGACATAATCGTCGCTGTGCCCGTCGCCTGGCGGCCTCGACCAATCAGAGGCGCGGAATTTCTACGTCGATACTGTGCCCGACGCAGGATTTCCAGGACAGACAGACAGACAGACAGACGGAAAAACCCTTAGACAATTATATATATAGATATACTAGATTCTGGCCCGATTCTAACGCATCGGGTATTCTAGAATATGCATGTCCCCGTAGTATATGGACAATGATGATTCCAGAATTCGCGGCAGACTGTGCCCGTCGCTGATTGGTCGAGGCAACCTTTATGACATCATTGTCGCCATGGCAACCATTATGACATCTACGTCGATACTGTGCCCGTCGCTGATTGGTCGAGACGAATTTGCGGCAGACTGTGCCCGTCACTGATTGGTCGAGGCAACCTTTATGACATCATCGTCGCCATGCTGTGCCCGTCGCTGATTGGTCGAGGCCTGGCGGCCTCGACCAATCAGACGCGGGATTTCCAGGACAGACAGACAGACAGCCAGACAGACGGAAAAACCCTTAGGCAATTATATATGTAGATATATATACACTGTCCTTCTATGATATTCCAGGAAGTGTCTTTTTTTTATTTTTTTTATTTTTATTGAACGCAAATATTTTTTTTCTTGCATACATGTATCAATGCAGGTAATGCTTGAGGCATATATATCAAAACATATATTGCCGAAATGCATTGACATTCAAAGGTTGCTCCTATTTTTTTAACCTTGTTTGCATTCAAAAGGAGTGTGCAAATGATATTTATTCTACATGGTTTACGAGGGATTTCACCAATCCCCTCAATTGGCACCTCCACTAGTGAAACTCATAGTGCACGCCAATATCTATTTTTCATTATATCAAAACATATTTGTTAGAGATTGCATTGGTACACAGGACAATAGGTCAAGACAAACACAAAAAGCGGGGAGAGGAAAAAAAGGAGGGGAACAGGGGGGGGGGGGAGGAAACAGGTCAGAAACAAGTATAGTGTTTATCCATCAGAGACTCAGCATATATGCACAACTTTAAGTTCAGGACCCACCGACACCAAAGTACACCCCAAACATCCAGAAGTGTCAGTCCGCAGCGGTTCTCCCAGGGACATCACTGTACAGGTGTCTCCCCCAGTAGCAGCTGCTCCTGGTACCAAACCGTGGACTTAAAAAATTTCTTAATGTTGCTCTGGATGCGTTGTGGAAGCAGAGAAATGAAGCTTTCCCAAGTTTCGAAAAAGGCCTGCACCCTTCGCTCTTTGTGTAAAAAGGCCTCAACCCAATCTATCTGAAGCAGAAACAACTGTTTTTCTAGAAAGATCTTGAAAGGAGGGGCATGGTCATGGATCCATGTCTGTAAGATGGCCTTAGCAACGGCTGCCGCCACCAAATGCAGTAGTTTACAGGCCACTGGAGACCAGGTGTATTTATCTGGATTTAAATATCCAAATATGGGCCATAAGGGTTCGTCGGGAGCAAAGTTTGTCAGATGTGTAGTGGTGCATCATCGTACTCTCGCCCTAAATGATCTGATGGCCGGGCATGCCCACAAGCAATGAAGCAGGTTGGCCTCTGTGGAATAGCATTTGGAAGTTGTGTACAGCCCCATTCTATGACCCCTTTGTGGAGTTAGGTAGGAGCCATGACAGATTTTCTGTATCATTTCTAGGAAACGGGCTGAAGGGAGCAATTTATAGGCTTGGTCTAGGGCTTTCAGAATGGTTTTGCAGGACAAACTGGAATCTTCGATCTGCCATTTTGTTAGTGGAAATTGGAACTGTTTATAATACAGGGTGATATGAATTAATTTGTAGTTAGTGGCTATTTGGCCAGATGAAGAATTAGATTTAGTGAACCATCTAAGCAGGGATGGTTTCCATTCGTGTTCAGAAAGACGTTGTCACGATCCATGTTTGGATCTGTGGCAGATCTGGTTTCCCTCAGATATAAACTATTTTCCTTTCTGGTCATTGGGGGTTAATGCAGTTTACTCCCCTTGGTGGCCGCTGGTGTTATTGCACTGCATTGCATTGCTGCCTGGTCAGCTGATGTTTGTGACCACTCCCACCATCCTTTATAAGTCACCTGGTGCTTCAGCTGACTGTTGGTTATACAGGTCCTTTGGATACCAACCTTGCTGGAAAAGGAGCTTGCTGAGTGCTGTTGTTCTTCAGCTAAATACTCATTCCTGGTGCCTTGCTCTGCTGTGCAGTGCATTGCAGCAGAGAAAGCTAAGTGTGGTGTTATTGTTTCTTTGTTACTTTGTAGTTTGTGCATTCACCTTTTGGTATCGTGTTCCCCTCAGTATGGTTTATTTGCTTTGTGGTGCTGTTTTCTCTGTTCACCTCCTGGGTTGGGGGTTTAGTTCAGGGTTTAACAGGAGACAGGGACAGGTCGGTGACTTGGGCCTCCCTACCTTCAAGGGTACCCCCAAGTTAAGGAAAGACAGGGCTTCCCCTAGCCTGAGGGGCAGTGTTGTGAATTCTGCTCTTGGGCTCCCTCCGGTGGTTATGAGTGGTAGTGCTGCTGTCTTTGGATCGCAGCATTTATCAGGTGTATCCATTTTTTGCAATTTGGGCTGGGCTATTTAGTCTTGCTTTATCCTTTAGTCAGTGCCAGTTGGCCATTGTTTCTGGAGAATTCACATGCATACCTGGTCTCTCCTGTTTTGCTGTTCATTTCAACAAAGATAAGTTCTGGCTTTGTTTTTGCTGTCCACCTGCTGTGGACCTTATAGTTCTGTGCATTTTCATGTTTTGTCTTGTCCAGCTTTGTCTGTGAAGGATTTTTTGCAGCCAAGCTGTGTCTCTGGAGATGCAGATATACTCTCCATGTCTTTAGTCAGATGTGGTGATTTGTATTTTCTGTGGTGGATATTTTCTAGTGTTTTAATACTGACCGCATAGTACTCTGTCCTATTCTTTCTTTTTAGCTAGAATGGCCTCCTGTTATGTCTGCTAATGACAGGTGTTATGAAGGCAATCCAGAAACACAGTGTGCTTAGCGATCAGAGCGCACACAGTGATCTGACAAATACCCAAAAATACAAGAACGAGCTCTGAGACGTGGAAACTCTGTAGACTGCACACCTGATCCTATCCTAACACAACTAAAAGCGGCTGTGGATTGCGCCTAACAACTACCTAGGCAACTCGGCACAGCCTAAGAAACTAGCTAGCCTGAAGATAGAAAAATAGGCCTGACTTGCCTCAGAGAAATTCCCCAAAGGAAAAGGCAGCCCCCCACATATAATGACTGTGAGTAAGATGAAAAGACAAAACGTAGGGATGAAATAGATTCAGCAAAGTGGGGCCCGATATTCTAGGACAGAGCGAGGACAGTAAAGCGAACTTTGCAGTCTACAAAAAACCCTAAAGCAAAACCACGCAAAGGGGGCAAAAAAAAAACCCACCGTGCCGAACTAACGGCACGGCGGTACACCCTTTGCGTCTCAGAGCTTCCAGCAAAACAAAAGACAAGCTGGACAGAAAAAAAAGCAACAAAAAAACAAAAAGCACTTAGCTATACAGAGCAGCAGGTCACAGGAACAATCAGGAGAAGCTCAGATCCAACACTGAAACATTGACAAGGAGCAAGGATAGCAGCATCAGGCGGAGTTAAGTAATGAAGCAGTTAACGAGCTCACCAGAACACCTGAGGGAGGAAGCTCAGAAGCTGCAGTACCACTTGTGACCACAGGAGTGAATTCAGCCACAGAATTCACAACAGTACCCCCCCCTTGAGGAGGGGTCACCGAACCCTCACCAGAGCCCCCAGGCCGACCAGGATGAGCCGCATGAAAGGCACGAACAAGATCGGAAGCATGAACATCAGAGGCAAAAACCCAGGAATTATCTTCCTGAGCATAACCCTTCCATTTAACCAGATACTGGAGTTTCCGTCTAGAAACACGAGAATCCAAAATCTTCTCCACAATATACTCCAATTCCCCCTCCACCAAAACCGGGGCAGGAGGCTCAACAGATGGAACCATAGGTGCCACGTATCTCCGCAACAACGACCTATGGAATACATTATGTATGGAAAAGGAGTCTGGGAGGGTCAAACAAAAAGACACAGGATTGAGAACCTCAGAAATCCTATACGGACCAATAAAACGAGGTTTAAATTTAGGAGAGGAAACCTTCATAGGAATATGACGAGAAGATAACCAAACCAGATCCCCAACACGAAGTCGGGGACCCACACGGCGTCTGCGATTAGCGAAAAGTTGAGCTTTCTCCTGGGACAAGATCAAATTGTCCACTACCTGAGTCCAGATCTGCTGCAACCTATCCACCACATAATCCACACCAGGACAGTCTGAAGACTCAACCTGTCCTGAAGAGAAACGAGGATGGAACCCAGAATTGCAAAAAAATGGAGAAACCAAGGTAGCCGAGCTGGCCCGATTATTAAGGGCAAACTCAGCCAACGGCAAAAAGGACACCCAATCATCCTGGTCTGCAGAAACAAAACATCTCAGATATGTTTCCAAGGTCTGATTGGTTCGTTCGGTCTGGCCATTAGTCTGAGGATGGAAAGCCGAGGAAAAGGATAGGTCAATGCCCATCCTACCACAAAAGGCTCGCCAAAACTGGAAACCTCTGTCAGAAACAATATTCTCAGGAATGCCATGCAACCGAACCACATGCTGAAAGAACAAAGGTACCAAATCAGAGGAGGAAGGCAATTTAGCCAAGGGCACCAGATGGACCATTTTAGAAAAGCGATCACAGACCACCCAAATGACTGACATCTTTTGAGAAACGGGAAGGTCAGAAATGAAATCCATTGAAATATGTGTCCAAGGCCTCTTTGGGACCGGCAAGGGCAAAAGCAACCCACTGGCACGAGAACAGCAGGGCTTAGCCCTAGCACAAATCCCACAGGACTGCACAAAAGTACGTACATCCCGTGACAGAGATGGCCACCAGAAGGATCTAGCCACTAACTCTCTGGTACCAAAGATTCCAGGATGACCAGCCAACACCGAACAATGAAGTTCAGAGATAAGTTTATTAGTCCACCTATCAGGGACGAACAGTTTCTCTGCTGGACAACGATCAGGTTTATTCGCCTGAAATTTTTGCAGCACCCGCCGCAAATCAGGGGAGATGGCAGACACAATGACTCCTTCCTTGAGGATACCCGCTGGCTCAGATAAACCCAGAGAGTCGGGCACAAAACTCCTAGACAGAGCATCCGCCTTCACATTTTTAGAGCCCGGAAGGTACGAAATCACAAAGTCGAAGCGGGCAAAAAATAACGACCAACGGGCCTGTCTAGGATTCAAGCGCTTGGCAGACTCGAGATAAGTCAAGTTCTTATGATCAGTCAATACCACCACGCGATGCTTAGCTCCTTCAAGCCAATGACGCCACTCCTCGAATGCCCACTTCATGGCCAGCAACTCTCGATTGCCCACATCATAATTACGCTCAGCGGGCGAAAACTTCCTGGAAAAGAAAGCACATGGTTTCATCACTGAGCAATCAGAACCTCTCTGTGACAAAACCGCCCCTGCTCCAATCTCAGAAGCATCAACCTCGACCTGGAACGGAAAAGAAACATCTGGCTGACACAACACAGGGGCAGAACAAAAACGACGCTTCAACTCCTGAAAAGCTTCCACAGCAGCAGAAGACCAATTAACCAAATCAGCACCCTTCTTGGTCAAATCGGTCAATGGTTTGGCAATGCTAGAAAAATTACAGATGAAGCGATGATAAAAATTAGCAAAGCCCAGGAACTTTTGCAGACTTTTCAGAGATGTCGGCTGAATCCAATCCTGGATGGCTTGGACCTTAACTGGATCCATCTCGATAGTAGAAGGGGTAAAGATGAACCCCAAAAATGAAACTTTCTGCACACCGAAGAGACACTTTGATCCCTTCACAAACAAAGAGTTAGCACGCAGGACCTGAAAAACCATTCTGACCTGCTTCACATGAGACTCCCAATCATCTGAGAAGATCAAAATGTCATCCAAGTAAACAATCAGGAATTTATCCAGATACTCACGGAAGATGTCATGCATAAAAGACTGAAACACAGATGGAGCATTGGCAAGTCCGAACGGCATCACTAGATACTCAAAATGACCCTCGGGCGTATTGAATGCAGTTTTCCATTCATCTCCTTGCCTGATTCTTACCAGATTATACGCACCACGAAGATCTATCTTAGTGAACCAACTAGCCCCCTTAATCCGAGCAAACAAGTCAGATAACAATGGCAAGGGATACTGAAATTTAACAGTGATCTTATTAAGAAGGCGGTAATCAATACACGGTCTCAGCGAGCCATCCTTCTTGGCTACAAAGAAGAACCCTGCTCCCAGTGGTGATGACGATGGGCGAATATGTCCCTTCTCCAGGGATTCCTTCACATAACTGCGCATAGCGGCGTGTTCGGGCACGGATAAATTAAATAATCGACCTTTAGGGAATTTACTACCAGGAATCAAATTGATAGCACAATCACAATCCCTATGCGGAGTAGAGCATCGGACTTGGGCTCTTCAAATACATCCTGATAATCAGACAAGAACTCTGGGACCTCAGAAGGGGTGGATGACGAAATCGACAAAAATGGAACATCACCATGTACCCCCTGACAACCCCAGCTGGATACCGACATGGAATTCCAATCCAATACTGGATTATGGGTTTGTAGCCATGGCAACCCCAACACGACCACATCATGCAGATTATGCAACACCAGAAAGCGAATAACTTCCTGATGTGCAGGAGCCATGCACATGGTCAGCTGGGCCCAGTATTGAGGTTTATTCTTGGCCAAAGGTGTAGCATCAATTCCTCTCAATGGAATAGGACACCGCAAAGGCTCCAAGAAAAACCCACAACGTTTAGCATAATCCAAATCCATCAGATTCAGGGCAGCGCCCGAATCCACAAACGCCATGACAGAAAACGACGACAAAGAGCAGATCAAGGTAATGGACAGAAGGAATTTGGACTGTACAGTACCAATGACGGCAGACCTAGCGGACCGCTTAGTGCGCTTAGGACAATCAGAAATAACATGAGTGGAATCACCACAGTAGAAACATAGACCATTCAGACGTCTGTATTCCTGCCGTTCAACTCTAGTCATAGTCCTATCGCACTGCATAGGCTCAGGTTTAACCTCAGGCAGTACCGCCAAATGGTGCACAGATTTACGCTCGCGCAAGCGTCGACCGATCTGAATGGCCAAAGACAAAGACTCATTCAAACCAGCAGGCATAGGAAATCCCACCATGACATCCTTAAGAGCCTCAGAGAGACCCTTTCTGAACAAAGCTGCCAGCGCAGATTCATTCCACTGAGTGAGTACTGACCATTTCCTAAATTTCTGACACTATACTTCTATATCATCCTGACCCTGGCACAAAGCCAGCAAATTTTTCTCAGCCTGATCCACTGAATTAGGCTCATCGTACAGCAATCCGAGCGCCAGGAAAAACGCATCGACACTACTCAATGCAGGGTCTCCTGGCGCAAGAGAAAATGCCCAGTCTTGAGGGTCGCCGCGCAAAAAAAAAATAATAATCAAAACCTGTTGAATAGGATTACCAGAAGAATGAGGTTTCAAGGCCAGAAATAGCTTACAATTATTTTTGAAACTTAGAAACTTAGTTCTATCTCCAAAAAACAAATCAGGAATAGGAATTCTTGGTTCTAACATAGATTTCTGATCAATAGTATCTTGAATTTTTTGTACATTTATAACGAGATTATCCATTGAAGAGCACAGACCCTGCATATCCATGTCCACACCTGTGTCCAGAATCACCCAAATGTCTAGGGGAAAAAAAAAAAGTGAACACAGAGCAGAAAAAAAAAAAAATGATGTCAGAACTTTTTCTTTCCCTCTATTGAGAATCATTAGTTTGGGCTCCTTGTACTGTTATGTCTGCTAATGACAGGTGTTATGAAGGCAATCCAGAAACACAGTGTGCATAGCGATCAGAGCGCACACAGTGATCTGACAAATACCCAAAAATACAAGAACGAGCTCTGAGACGTGGAAACTCTGTAGACTGCACACCTGATCCTATCCTAACACAACTAAAAGCGGCTGTGGATTGCGCCTAACAACTACCTAGGCAACTCGGCACAGCCTAAGAAACTAGCTAGCCTGAAGATAGAAAAATAGGCCTGACTTGCCCCAGAGAAATTCCCCAAAGGAAAAGGCAGCCCCCCACATATAATGACTGTGAGTAAGATGAAAAGACAAAACGTAGGGATGAAATAGATTCAGCAAAGTGGGGCCCGATATTCTAGGACAGAGCGAGGACAGTAAAGCGAACTTTGCAGTCTACAAAAAACCCTAAAGCAAAACCACGCAAAGGGGGCAAAAAAAAACCCACCGTGCCGAACTAACGGCACGGCGGTACACCCTTTGCATCTCAGAGCTTCCAGCAAAACAAAAGACAAGCTGGACAGAAAAAAAAGCAACAAAAAAACAAAAAGCACTTAGCTATACAGAGCAGCAGGTCACAGGAACAATCAGGAGAAGCTCAGATCCAACACTGAAACATTGACAAGGAGCAAGGATAGCAGCATCAGGCGGAGTTAAGTAATGAAGCAGTTAACGAGCTCACCAGAACACCTGAGGGAGGAAGCTCAGAAGCTGCAGTACCACTTGTGACCACAGGAGTGAATTCAGCCACAGAATTCACAACAGCCTCCTATGCTAAATCCTGATTTCATGTCTGCGTATGTTATTTCCCTCTCCTCTCACAGTCAATATTTGGGGGGGGCTGTCTATCCTTTGGGGATTTTCTCTGAGGCAAGATAGTTTTCCTGTTTCTGTCTTTAGGGGAAGTTAGTTCTTAGGCTGTGTCGAGGGGTCTAGGGAGTGTTAGGTACTCCCCAAAGCTACTTCTAGTTGCGCTGCTAAGTTCAGGGTTTGCGGTCAGTACAGGTACCACCTTCTCCAGAGTACGTCTCATGCTGCTCCTAGGCCACCAGATCATAACAGGGCAGTTCAGGGGCCCAGATTCCCCATCTCCTGTTTTCCTATTTTTGCATCGTGACATTATAACCAACCGTCCCATTTTTTTTTTTCTGGTAAGCTATGGCTCAAATGCAGGCCTTTGCCCAACTGCTTCAGACCCTCACTGATGAGTTTAAGGTGCTTCGTGGTGAGGTGGTGCAGCAGCTGCAGCAGTTGGTGGGGTTTTGGGCTTCGGCCCAGGTACATGCTCAACCAGAGCCCAAGATATATCTTTCTGACAGGTTCACTGGAGGGAGAGATACATTTTTGGTTTTTAAGGAGGCCTGTAAGTTATACTTCAGGCTCCGCCCTCGTTCATCAGGGAGTGAGGAACAGCGTGTGGGGATTATAACCTCCCTTCTTAAGGGTGATCCCCAATCCTGGGCTTTCTCCCTGCCGGCCGGTTCTCCATCTTTACGGTCAGTGGACGAGTTTTTTGCGGCCTTGGCGCTTGTGTATGGGGACGCCTCTGTTGTCAATTCCTCTAGAAATTCACCATCTTGTGGCAGACGCATGCATGGATATAAACGTTCAGGTCCAGACCTGGGTATGAATGAGTATGTATGGGTTTCCACCAAAAACATCAGGTGGCAGTGTGCAACTGGGTCCTGGAGTTCCAGGGTGATTGGGCCATATCGGGTGTCAGCCATTCTCAGCCCAGGGACTTATCAGTTGGAGTTACCCCCAGTTATGCATATACACAACTCATTCCCCAGGTCGGCGCTCTGGAGATTTGTGGTGCCTCCGGAGCCCTCACTGGTGGCATTTTCATCAGGCCACGTTGGCCGTAAACCTGAGAGTCAGGTGACTGCCGAGGTGAACGTTGGTGGATCGAGGCATCCTCACCATAGGTTGTTATGTGGTGAGGTCTGATGTTGAGTGTCCTGAGGCCACTCATTGTAAGGAGGGTACTGTCACGATCCATGTTTGGATCTGTGGCAGATCTGGTTTCCCTCAGATATAAACTATTTTCCTTTCTGGTCATTGGGGGTTAATGCAGTTTTCTCCCCCCGGTGGCCGCTGGTGATATTGCATTGCATTGCTGCAGGGTCAGCTGATGCTTGTTACCACTCCCACCTTCCTTTAAAAGGTCACCTGGTGCATCAGCTGACTGTTGGTTATACAGGTCCTTTGGATACCAACATTGCTGGAAAAGGAGCTTGCTGAGTGCTGTTGTTCTTCAGTTAAATACTCATTCCTGGTGCCTTACTCTGCTGTGCAGTGCATTGCAGCAGAGAAAGCTAAGTGTGGTGTTATTGTTTCTTTGTTACTTTGTAGTTTGTGCATTCACCTTTTGGTATCGTGTTCCCCTCAATATTGTTTATTTGCTTTGTGGTGCTGTTTTCTCTGTTCACCTCCTGGGTTGGGGGTTTAGTTCAGGGTTTAACAGGAGACAGGGACAGGTCGGTGACTTGGGCCTCCCTACCTTCAAGGGTACCCCCATGTTAAAGAAAGACAGGGATTCCCCTAGCCTGAGGGGCAGTTCAGGGGCCCAGATTCCTCATCTCCTGTTTTCCTATTTTTGCATCATGACAGACATGTTAGTATTTTTGTTACACAACTTTTACCATACAAGTATTAGAAGGGAGGGAATATGGTGGTGCGATATTTACATTGCAACTCCTCTAATGAGTATATCCGTCGTTCCTCGGGGTGGACTAAGTATTTAATAGATGTTATACCTTGAGAGAACCACTGGTAGAAGATGGGATGAGAGCACCCATCTTGAAAGTGGGGTTAACCAATGATTGGGAGGAGGAGAGACACCCAGGGAGAGAGCTGGAAGTGTCGATGTAACTTCTCCCATGCCCTCCATGTAGACATTAGAAGTGATTTAACTCTTATCGCAGTCGGCAATTCCGTATAAGGGAAGAGGGCAGGGAGACCCAGACCCAGTCCCAGGAAAAGACAACATTCCAGGTCGTATTGGGAGTAATAACATGTTCCTGTCAGCCAGTCCACCACCACCCAGAACAGAGATGCTAGGTTATAGTGTCTAATAGCAGGGACGTTTATCCCCCATTCCACCTCAATTGTTGGAGTAGTTTAAAGGCTATGCAACGCTTTTGTCCCCTCCCAGATGTATGAGCGATACAGATAATTGATCCGCTTCTCCTCCTTAGGAGCTAAATAAATTGGGAGTGTATGGAAGAGGTAGAGGAGAAGTGGAAATTCCATCATTTTAATTAAGTTGGCTCTACCTAGATATGACAAGTTAAAATCTTTCCATTTGACTAATGTAGATTCTAAGATTTTGAGATGTGATTTAATATTAGTTTTGTATAATTTGGCTTGGTGTTTTGTCATCTGTATTCCCAAGTATTTTAATCAACCGTTAGTAAATTGACATGGGAACCCTGATGCCCATAAAGGTTTGAAGGGGCCGCGTAACATCATCACCTGTTTTATCCCAGCTGATATTGTAGCCCAACAAGCCTCCCATGTCCCACGGTCCCTCTTTATAAGAGGGTGTAAGACCCTTCTGGGGTTGGTAAGCACCAGCAGAATGTCATCTGGCAATGGCTACCATTAGTATTTTCTGTCTAATTTTTTTTTTAACCAATTTTCCTCTTGTGGCCACATCCAGGGAGATTGACTACAGACCCATATACCTGAAATGTTTGAATAATCTGTGCAACTGTAGTAACATGACCATCGTCCGTTGTTTGGACATGATCCTATAGCCTTTACTTTCAACACGTTTGTCTATAATTATCTTTCTAATCTCCTCATACCATTTTGTCCTTAAAGGGACACTGTCACCTGAATTTGGAGGGAACAATCTTCAGCCATGGAGGCGGGGTTTTTGGGTGTTTGATTCACCCTTTCCTTACCCGCTGGCTGCATGCTGGCTGCAATATTGGATTGAAGTTCATTCTCTGTCCTCCATAGTACACGCATGCGCAAGGCAAGATTGCCAGTACCATTTACAGTTGCCTATGCTATAGAATTTTAATGTATCTGAAAAATCAGATGCCAGACTGATAAGATTTTTTTCTTGCACTGTCTGATGTCAGTGAAATCACAGCATGCTGCGCTTTTTTTCTCACGCCGAATACAGCTGAGAAAAAATACAAAGATCTGCACGACCTCAATGAAAAACATTGTTCTGAGTGCAATCCAAGTCTTTATCGGATTGTACTCATCTGATTTATACGCTAGTGTGAGAGCGCCCTTATAGCGAGGAACATATAAAAAGGCATGGTTTTTCACTGGAGCCAGTAGATTGGCATTTGCCATACAGTGTAACATTTCTGGTACTGTTCCTGGCCTGAATGTTTCCTCTGAATAAAAGACAAATTGCTTCGTAAAAAAAAACAGGAAGTAAACGATACAAAAGGAAGAAACATTCATAACAGTTTATTTCTGTATTAACATTAACAGAACAGAGAATGATATTTTCTATCAATATGCAAAGAGGGCCATGGTATATACAAATTAAAGTAGATGAAACAAGAGGGCACATAGTCAACATTCCGACTGTATTTAAAATCTGCAAACATTTCTAGGTGCTTCGGGTTTTTTTTGGGTGGGGAAAGAGATTGGGGTCACTATGCTGCGATTACTGTGGACATACCGTATATAAAATGAGATTGACATACAGATCAGAAACACAAACAACTCGACTATATCGCTGGTATAGCATGCCTGCATATACCAGCCATTTTAAACATTGCTTGTATCTTTATTTGGACTGGAAAAGTCTAAAATAATTATTATTCTGTATGATTCATAATGAACGTGGCCATGTCATTGTTGTTGCTGGTGGTAGCTATATTAGCAGAGGATACATAAAACCACAGTAGGGACATATTACAGATAGAAAACAAAACACATCCACAGGCTACAAACCACTCTAACGCCACGGACACCACTATGCAGCTACTTTGGAGTTTATTGGAATTTAAAACTAATAACAATGTCACTGTCTATAATGGAATGCTGAGGCATCTGTTAAGGATATAGTCACAATTCTAATAGGGAAACGGTCAAGATCACATATCCATATTTGTATTAACATTTCACTTATAATGCATTGCCAGATGTATGTTGCCATGAATTGATCTTTGAATGTTATAAGATATATCTGGAGATACATTTTCAGGTTTGATAACAGCCATTGGGACAGGAATCACACGGAACATAGTACAGTAGATAATGCGAGAGATGCCAGCATGTCATTTTTAAGAAGAAGATATAAAGGACAAAAACATGATAATTTAATTTTATAAAATATGATACATAGATGAAATACAGTGCACTTAATATCTAAGTGTCAACATTTTGTTAAATACTGTAAATATTCAGCCTTTCCGTATGTTCCAACAAGTCCTTGTGCTTAATGATGATTTCATGTTAAACAGATTATATTGCTTAACTGAAATGCTTCCAATGAAACTGATACAAAGATCACAAACTGTCACAAATACATCAACATTACTGATGAGAAAAGAAGCTACTTCTCATTAGTTCACAGTGCGAAAAGTGGAGTATGGTCAGTCTTAAAGGAGGTTCTTAGTTATTTAAGCCAACTGCAGGAATGTTTGGAATCTTGACGCAGTCTTGAGATCGGACACAATGAAAAGCAAACACTTCACATGATGGCAGGAATTTTACATATTTCACTTCTTTATGGGTAACGTCTCAGAGCCCTCCTTCGTCTGTTGTAGAAATGCCTGAGCCCATGTTGTCGTGAAAAATTCATCATGTAATTTTGTTTGCGAGTGCTGCAAGAAAGAATTCAGAACATAAAGTAATGAATTGGGGCTGAAGAGAATGTGAGCAAGCACAGTACAAGCTGTAATGCATACAAGTATTTGTCTTTTGTGAGTCCATCTAATTGTGATGAAACACCAAAGGAAATGATAGGAGGTTAATTTTTCAAATTTTAAAAGCATTGAGAAAAGAGGAAGAAAAAGCGGTCGATGTGTGATCACGAATATGAAAATTGCTCATCAGTAGTCACATGACGACAGCCAGTACTGTAAAAAATCTTAAAGGGAATCTGCCCGCAGGTTTTTCCTCTGCAATCCCTGGTTCCAGTGATGTGTCGCTTACTTGGCCATGTTGTGTTTCAATACAATCATTGTTCTATCAACAGGAGATTATCACTACAGGTCAAACTGGTGTCGTGCCTCCTAGTCCAACCACTCCCACACCACTGATTAGCAGCTCTCTATAAATATACTGTGTACAGAAGAAGCTGCCAATCAGTGGTGTGGGCGGGGTTATACAGGGTTCAACATTCCAAGCTCTGCTAGATCTGCAGCAGAGAAAGCTGATTGCATCGCAACTGCTGCACCCAGTAAGCTAGGTAAACTAGGTCATACATCATTGGAATCAGAGTGTCTGTACCTACATCATGCTGCTGTCATATTACATAGCAAACACCTGCTGACAGATTTCCCTTAATAGTCTTTACTCTATGCACTGTTAGGATTACACATTAGAGATGAGCAAGTGTGCTAACCAAAAGGTAAGTCATGCATGTGTTGCAGCTGCTGAACAGCCACGAGACATACAGCCGCAGCGACTCGAGCATTTTTAACAAGCACGCCGAAAATTCTCAATTAGGACACAAGCATGCTCAGATAACACCTTATCTGAGCCAGCTTGCTCAATCCACATGTCACATTACTTCGCTTGTTTTCTTCATGGCCCGGAAAACACTAAGAGACATAAGAGTAAACGCTGGGAAAGTAAAAATCCTCAAGTTAAAGCTGAAGTGTAAATTTAGTTCTAAGGAAGACTCCAAAAGGCAACAACTGACAGTGGCCAAATCAAATTCATGTGTCTGTGTAGTTCACCATTGGTTTTAAAGCATCTCTTTCATTATGGTTTTAGGCTGGTTTCACATTTGCGTTTTTTTGGGTGTGTTTTTGCGGTAAAAAACGCAAAAAACGCATGTAAACGCGTGCAAACGCTGCGTTTTTTTTGACGCATGCGTTTTTGCATGTGGTGAAAAAAATGCGGCGTTTTGACGCATTTACATGCGTTTTTTAAACGCATGCTGAGAAATGTGTGACAGCTGCCAATCATCAAAATAAAGTAAAAAACCCACTATAAACAGAAATAGTTAGGGTTAGGGGTAGGGTTAGGGGTAGGGATCATAACCCTAACCCTAAAGGGATCCTAACCCTAACCCTACCCCTAACCCTAACCCTACCTCTAACCCTAAGGGATCCTAACCCTAACCCTACCCCTAACCCTAAAGGGATTAGGGTTAGGGGTAGGGTTTGGGTTAGGGGTAGGGTTAGGATCCCTTAGGGTTAGGGTTAGGGGTAGGGTTATGGTTAGGATCCCTTAGGGTTAGGGGTAGGGTTAGGGGTAGGGTTAGGATCCCTTAGGGTTAGGGGTAGGGTTAGGATCCCTTTATCACCTTTATGTTGGGGGGTGGCATATCAGTGTGTTTTCTGTTTTTTTTAATATAAAAACGCATGCGTTTTTAACGCAAAAAAACGCATGCACAAAAAAACGCATGCGTCCCGATTGACTCCAATGTATTTTTTGACCCCAAAAAAACGCATGAAAACGCATGCGTTTTTTTTGGTCCAAAAAACGCCTCTCAAAAATACTACAAGTTGCTTTTCTGAAAATGAACGCATGCAGTAAAAAAACGCATGCGTTGTAAAACACGACCAAACACATACAAACAAAAACGCATGCGTTTTCAATGTTAAATATAGGGGAAAAAAAACGCTGCAGACAAAAACGCAAGTGTGAAACCACCCTTACAGAAATGAATGCCCAGCTTACAACTACAACTAACACTATCATTTAATAGAATATTTAGGGGTAGCATGAGAGTGTTAGAGGTTTGGAGCAAACATGCAGCTTTGGTCAGAAAACCATCTCTTACATACCTGGGATAAACATATGTGTATCTTCAGATAAAGAATATAAGGCCAAAAATGTAACAACAGACTAAATGGACCAGGTTGTCTATTTCTGCTGCTAAATCTTTGTTTCTACAAGATATATATAAATCCATGTTTACTTTGTGCCCCCTAGTGGCAGCACATGGCACCAACATGTATTTGCAGTATTTAAATAAATAAGCAGTTGAAAACTACAGCAGAGCATGGCTACCTGCTGCTCCTGCATCCTGCTCGATTTGCATGTCTGATGCTCTTAAGCTACGTATGTCTGGAGGCCCATGGCGCTGAGAACAGCTAATAAGTGGCGCTGGGAGTTTGACCCCACTGATATGATATTTTATATCAATTCGAAGATCGTCAATATCATTATAGTAGATCAACCCTTTAAGTGATGATTGGTCTGGGTTGGGTCAGTGCAGATGACCATAAATTCTCTCATCTGAGATAATTGGGCTGATTATGCAAATCACAATTTGGTCAAACCCAGATCAGAATATAATCAGAGTTTAATCATAGTGCGATCCAATTCTCTTGGCAGTGAAGAAGATAGAGAAAAAAATGTCTCCATCTTCTCCATTCTGTGGAAATTAGACTGAACTCAGATGTCATCCGAGTGCAGTCCAATGTTTCCCACAAACTCATATAGAAGGCTGTCGATAAACCCCGAAAAGCGGTGGCCGTATCTTATATCGGCCAAATCTGGTGACAGGTTCCCTTCAAATATTGCTATGAGGCACTCTGATATTCAGCGACTGTGGCGTTGAAGCCCTTGATAACTTACACACTATTCTCTCACTAGATGGGCTGCAGTTATTGTCAGTAGCCACTACACAGTGAATGGAGCCATGCTTTTCGGGCTCTATTCACTAAAAACAGCTGGTCAGTACTGAAAACAGTTGATTGGCAGGGGTGCCAGATGTCAGACGCCACCAATTGTATATTGATGACTTATTCTAAGGAAAGGTATTAAAAGCATAATATCCAGTCCCCCAAAAGGACTAAAAAATACACTAAAAATTTAAAAAAATGTTAAAAAAAGAAACAAAAAACTGAATTTGAATCACCATCTTTTTTTCCATTAAAAAATAAGATAAAATAAAGACACTTAAAAATACACGCATTTGGTATCAGTGTCCATAAAAATGTGATCTATCAAAATATACATTTATATTATAAACTAGCTGAAGAGCCCGGCGTTGCCTGGGCATAGTAAATATCTGTGGTTAGTTATAGCACCTCACTCCTCTTATTTTCCCATCATGCCTCTCATTTTCCCAATCACATCTTTCATTTTCACCCTCACATCTCTCATTTTCTCCCTCACACCTCTCATTTTCTCCCTCACTCCTCTCATTCCCCCCTAACACTTGTCATTTTGACCTCACATCTGTCATTTTCCGATCACTCCACTATTTTCCCTCACTCCTCTCATTTTGCACTCACACCTTTTCATTTTCACCTCACACCTCTCATTTTCACCTCAGTATATACATGTTTGTCATCTCCCGTATATATTGTATACACCTGTATGTCATCTCCTGTATATAGTATATACCTGTATGTCATCTCACCTGTATATAGTATATACCTGCTGTGTGTCATCTCCCCTGTATATAGTATATACCTGTATGTCATCATCTCCTATATATAGTATATACCTGTATGTCATCTCCTTCTATATATAGTATATACCTGTATGTCATCTCCTCCTGTATATAGTATATACCTGTGTGGCAAAATTGTTTGGTGAATTGGAAAGCGCGGGGTTAAAATTTCACCTCACAACATAGCCTATGACGCTCTCAGGGTCCAGACGTGTGACTGTGCAAAATTTTGTGGCTGTAGCTGCGACGCCTCCAACACTTTTCCTTTCACTTTTTCCCCATTATGTAGATAGGGGTAAAATTGTTTGGTGAATTGGAAAGCACGGGGTTAAAATTTCGCCTCACAACATAGCCTATGACGCTCTCAGGGTCCAGACGTGTGACTGTGCAAAATTTTGTGGCTGTAGCTGCGACGCCTCCAACACTTTTCCTTTCACTTTTTTCCCCATTATGTAGATAGGGGCAAAATTGTTTGGTGAATTGGAACGCGCGGGGTTAAAATTTCGCCTCACAACCTAGCCTATGACGCTCTCGGGGTCCAGACGTGTGAGTGTGCAAAATTTTGTGGCTGTAGCTGCGACGGTGCAGATGCCAATCCCGGACATACACACATACACACACACACACACACACACACACACACACACACACACACATACACACATTCAGCTTTATATATTAGATATATAACGTTATGGGTCTTGTAAAATGGCAACAACATGAAAACAATTTTTTCTTTCTTACAAAATTTTACATTTTTACTTCACCACTAAAATAATAAAATAAAAACCGTACAAGTTTGGTATTGCTGTAATTGCACTGACCTACATCATCAGGTCATGGTTAGGTCATGTTTACCACAAAAAATGTGCTGTCAAAAACAATTCCCAAAAACCAATGAAATGAATGATGTTATTCAAAAGTAGATCATGTCTCGCGAAAAGAAAAAACAAATCCTTATACATCTAAGTAGATGGAAAAATAAGGCCGGGGTCACACTTAACGTATGGAAAATCGGTCTGAGTCTCCCTGCCGAGAGTCACACAAGTGTTCTCCATGTGGTCATCTGTGTCTAAGGCCGGTTTCACACGTCAGTGGCTCCAGTACGTGAGGTGTCAGTTTCCTCACGTACCGGAGCCACTGACACACGTAGACACATAAAAATCAATGCATCTTTTCAGATGTCATTGATTTTTTGCGGACCGTGTCTCCGTGTGCCGTGCAGGAGACAGCGCTACATTAAGCGCTGTCCCCCCCACTAGTGCTGAAGCCGCGATTCATATGTTCCCTGCAGCAGCGTTTGCTGCAGGGAAGATATGAATAATAGTATTTAAAATGCAGATCCAGGTCCAAACCTCCCCTCCCACCCCCTGTGCAATTCCCCCCCCCACTCTCCTGGCCGCAGCCTCTCCTGTATGCGGTCACGTGGGGCCGCCGATTACAATCATGAATATGCGGCTCCACCTCCCAAAGGGGCGGGGCCGCATATTCAGTACTGTAAATGAGCGGCCCCACGTGACCGCATACAGGAGAGGCTGCGGCCAGGAGAGGACGCTGCGGCGAGGGATCCGGAAGCTAGGTGAGTATTTTAATCACAGCGGGGGGGGTGGGGGGGGGGGGGCTGGGGGGCGCACAGGGGGTGCGAGGGGTGTGGGGACCTGGATCTGCATTTTAAACACTATTATTCATATCTTCCCTGCAGCAAACGCTGCTGGAGAGAACATATGAATGGGGCTTCAGCACGATGCCGGGGACAGCGCTAAACTTTAGCGCTGTCTCCGGCACGGTGCGTCTGGTACCCAGTGGGCACACGGGCGGCACACGTGTGCCGCACGTGTGCCACACTGATGTACCACAGAAATGCATCGGCACACGGACACGGATAATTCCGGTACCGATTTTTCCGGTACCGGAATTATCTGGACGTGTGGGACTGCCCTAATGCGTTTGCAATGCGACGATGCAGTTTTCTCTCACCTATGTATCGGTATGACATCCGTATGGCTTTACTTTTCTCACTGACTTTCCCCATTGAATTTAATGGCTCAATGGGCTGAAATGAGGAAAATGAGTGCGTATTTGTCGTAAGCTAGACAAATGGTCCGTGTGGTGTCTGATTTTTTTCTCTTGCACCCATATGCTTGCATTGCCGAGTCTCGGATGATATACGTGTACAATTGCAACATGCTGCGATTTCACTCCCACGCTGCATACGCCCAAGAAAAAAAGCGCTGATGTGAGCTGCCCCGTAGATTAATACGAGTCCGAGTGATATGCAATGTTTTCTCGATAAGCACTTGTCCGTATTATACGCTAGTGTGATCTTGGCCTAAAACAAATTATGGTCTTGGAAGAAGGGGAAGAAAAAAATGGAAACGCAAAAGTGAAAATTGGCCATGTCGGAAAGGGGTTAACATTATCCGCCATTTATTTGATACTAAAGTAAGTCAGGTACATGGTTCTTGATAAGAAGGATTTGTACACTAGGCGTAGCCTCGATAACACTGCTCCATTTATGAGTTGCCCTGATGTCACCGCTACCTTCATACACATGAGAGGGAGGCAGGAAACACTTACCTTACTCTAGTGTAGGACCAAGGAAAGCAAATAATGAAATATAACACAAGTTAGAAAATGGCTTTCTATGCATGCAGCACTGTGATTATTCATAAAAGACGGATGAGGATTAGCGGCAATAAACGACTTTTCATCTCTTATAAAAAGAGAAATTAGAGACATTACTATTGTTGCAAACATTCATAATACTTGCTATATATGCCATGCAGTATTTGCTCACAAAACAAGAGATGTACTGAACATTCATGATTTAATGATAAATGTCTGGAGGTGACAGTGAGACTTCATTTTAGTTTATATTCAATCTGTGACAACACAAAAAAATACTTAGCGCACACTATGCAGTCAGCCATATGTAAGTAAAGATCTTAAACAGAATAAAGTGTAAATTATTAGAACTGTCTGGAATCTCAGCAGTATCACAGTATAGGAAAGTTGTGATCTTCCCCAGCGGACAGCAAGATCTACACACATACTACACATATTTGGGTGTGCAAATAGTAGGGCAACAACGTTTTCACTCCGTTATGGCTCTTCTACATTGCAGTAACTCCAGATGCACATGCAGACATTGGGTGACTTTTTTGCTTTTGGTGCAGCAGACAAAAGCGCGTGTTTTTAGGGAGCAGATAATAGGATGATGTGCAAAGAATACACGCAGGCAGTTCCAGCAATTTACAAGTGCATACACACAGATAGCGGTAGCATCTAAAAAGACCTTGTCTGCACATGGCATCGCGTCAGCCTTTTGACCAGAATACTGCGTCAGGATATATAAAGGGGGAGCAAACTAGTGTTAACCATTCAAAACAGCATTACTTTGTAGAGGTATCAAGGATCGTCTATATTGTGAAGAATGAGATATCAGATTTACCCAAGACTGGTTATTGGTAATTAGAATATAAAAAGACATGATTATACAATATATATGTTGGAAAAAGAACAAATATTGGTGCCATATATGAATCTGAAAATGCCCTATTGTTCAAGTCAAGTTTCTGTGTTATTTTTAAAAGAATCTCTCAGCAGGGTTCTCCTACCCCCCCTTAGAGCTGCCTGAAGTAGGTTTGGCCATTTTTATGCGCTAAACGCTCTCATTTTTCATATTTCTAGTGCAGTAATGCAGTTCAAATTTCGTTTTTCAAGTTTGTATGTTCTAGCGCTGCAGTGTGCTGCCTTATTTATTTAACTATATACGAGTTGGCGACTCTGGGTTCAGCACCTGTTCACACTGAGTCTATGTTTGGATGTGCAGGTCAGGTTTTTGAAATGTATTCTCTAGCCTTCTGATCATGCACTCCGCCTCCTAGCCACAGGTGTTTTAATTACAGCAGGTCCAATACCCCTCCACAGAGAGAGAGAATTTTAGTCTAGGAAGAGGTTTTCACAGGTACCCATTCAGATGGAGACGTTTATTCTCAGAGAGGTAAGGCAAGTGTAGGACCTGGTATAAGAGAGATGCCGTAAAGGGGCTACCAGGTACACATAAAATTGGCCATTTTTATGCGCTAAACGCTCTCATTTTTCATATTTCTAGTGCAGTAATGCAGTTCAAATTTCGTTTTTCAAGTTTGTATGTTCTAGCGCTGCAGTGTGCTGCCTTATTTACTTAACTGCCTGAAGTAGGGACAGAGGGGATTTGGATGTTTCGCCCCCAGCAGTTCGCCCCCGGGTACATTTCGCCCCCACCAGTTCGCCCCCGAGTACATTTCGCCCCCACCAGTTAGCCCCCGTTTGTCCTTGTGGTTCATGAATTCCCGTCATCAATCCACATGTCACAAACGTACTGTCCAGAGTGCTGCACTTTTGTTTTTCCAAACAATTTCATTAACATTTTCAACCAAGACATAGAGAGAGCAAGGTTAACATAAATGCAATGGCATGAAACATTCATGAAGCATAACAGTAAAAATAGAATAAAATAAAATAACAAAACAATAAATACAGTAAATTCTTATGGAAATATTTCCAGCCAGTGTGATCATTTTTTCAAGAAGGAAGGAAAGCAGCCATTCAGTAACGACAATTGTTGTTCATAGGATTTATGCAAAGCCAGTTTGTCAATAATTTCTTGTGAACAGGGTATTTTAGAAGATTTCCAAAAAAAGCAATAGCATTCTTAGAAACTAAAAGCAGATGTATAACAAGTTTCCTAAAAGGTGGAGTCAATTGATCTGCATTCAACGAAAGCAGGGCCAACTGAGGAGTCCGAACGTTTTAATATAATAGAAATAAGAGAAGAGATTTCATCCCCAAAAGGTCTAATGCGTGGACAAAACCAAAACAAATGGGAAAGGCTACCATAATGTCCACAATCCCTCCAGCAGAGAGGGGAATTGGAAGGATTAATAAATGCTAAGCGAGACGGTGAATAATACCACCTAGAGGTAAGTTTAAAATAAGACTCATGAAGAGCCATGGACATGGTGGTAGAATAAGTCAAGGACATGGCCAGTTCCCAATCATCTAGAGCTACAGATAGATTCAAAGTAGATTCCCATTTGCTCATGTATGGGGATTGTAGAATTTTGAAATCGTTATTAAACCACTGGTAGATATATTGAGTAGACCAAAATATCCTATGACCGGAGTCGCATAAAATATTAATCGCCGGCTCTGATAAAGGAGGGCGACCAGTCACCAGTGGCCTCAAAAAATCCTTTAAAATAGTAAACTGCATAAAAGCTGATGAGGGAACGCCAAACCTATCTTTAAGGTGGGTAAATGAAACAAACTTGTTACCATCAAAGATGTCATGTAGTTTAGAGATTCCCCAGTCCGCTCAACTTGAATGCAGATCAAATGAGAAAACAGTAGCCAAAAAAGAGAGGGGAAGTCTCAGCATAAGTTCCATCCTAGTGAAACCATTTTTAATTTTGAGAAATTCCCTGCACTGACTGTGTCAGCGCCGGCCGTAAAGCAGAGCACAGCGGTGACGTCACCACTGTGCTCTGCTTTACGGCCGGTGGCACTGACAGTCAGTGCAGGGAAGCTGACGGTGGGGGACATGACAGACATCGGAATGTGAGTATGTACTGTTTTTATTTTTTTAACTTTTACAATGGTAACCAGGGTAAATATCGGGTTACTAAGCACGGCCCTGCACTTAGTAACCCGATGTTTACCCTGGTTACAAGTGAACACATCGCTGGATCGGCGTCACACACGCCGATCCAGCGATGACAGCGGGTGATCAGCGACCAAAAAAAGGTCCTGATCATTCCCCAGCGACCAACGATCTCCCAGCAGGGGCCTGATAATTGGTCGCTGTCACACATAACGAGATCGTTAGCGGGATCGTTGCTACGTCACAAAAAGCGTAACGTTGCAACGATATCGTTAACGATATCGTTGTGTGTGAAGGTACCTTAACAAGAAAAAGAAATCACTACCAAGACTAAATAGACAAAGAAAAGTACAAACTTTAAACTTTACAGTACTAGAGCATTAGAGGGAAACCAAGAAAATGGCTCTCCTTCTTGCACCGGGGGGAAAAGTCAGTGCAGCGCAAGGCCAAGGAGACCCTCATTAGCACCAATAACAAATATTTAAGATTGAACAAATGAATAATAGAAGTACAATATCATATAATATTAGATTAAGGCGAAAAATGTCTCAAAATGTGCACAATAAATTTCTGCATAAAAGTAAATATGAATGGAAGTAAAAATTTTCAAAAAAGATCGCGTTATATGTTACGTTAGAGGGTTACCTCAGGAGCTCGCACGTTTTGCAACCTACATCACCTGCGCCCAAGCCACGCCCCCGGTGCTGCACTTTTGTGACATGTTAAATCAACTATTTCCATCTCACTTCACGGGGAACCGCTAGACTGCACTCTGTGACCCAAGGAGCTGCAGCTGCGACAGGTAAGTATCATCCTGGGGGACAAATGCTGGGGACAAAATGTGAGGGTGCGAAATGTACCCGGGGCGAACTGCTGGGGGCGAACTGCTGGGGGCGAAACATCCTATAACCCGGACAGAGACCCTGATTCTAACGCTGGGTTTCTTGCAGTTGTTTGGACAAAACACTCTTTTATCCCTTAGGGCTCCTCTACTTCAGCCAACAGCCATTTCAGCCATCTCTTCCCATACACAGGAGTGCTCATTTCACCGAGCGCTTCTATGTTCTCTGTGAGAAAGCTAACAAACTGCTGGCGGCTTACCTCTGGGAAAACAATGAAATCATCAAAAAGAAATCAGACATGCTGGATCGACATCTCCCACAACAATTCACTGCACCTCCATACACATTAGGGTGTTGGCCTCAAACCTGCCAATAGCAGCAGTTTTGGCTAGCAGAAAAAAGAAAAAAATATATACCAGCTCACCTGTCGGCATGTGTTGTGGGGAAGCACGGATAACGTGTAGTCATCACGTGAGCAAGCAATCCAAAAAAAGAGAAAAAAATCCAGCTTCCAAAAACTTACAAATTTATTCAGGATAAAAGGCAAACTCCAGTCCAATCCAATAAATTACATAGTGAAGAGCAGCAAGCAACGCGTTTCGAACAATGGTATGTTCTTTCTCAAAGCTTTGAGAAAGAACATACCATTGTATCCAATTTATTGGATTGGACTGGACTTTGCCTTTTATCCTGAATAAATTTGTAAGTTTTTGGAAGCTGGATTTTTTTCTCTTTTTTTGGAATAGTTTTGGCTAGCATCAGTCTATGGCCTTTAGACTGGACAGTCTTAAAATGCTCCAGATTTATTATTGTGGTTCATGCTGCTTGGTAAATTTGTCTAATTTTAAGACTGACCAGTCTGAACTTATGGCACCTATTAGTCGGCTTTCTTGGTATATAGTGTCGCACATTAGACCAACCCCCCTTGTCAGTCAAGAAGCAGAAAGCGTCTATACTACATAAGAAATATGGTGCAAGTCATGAAAGACACGTTTATGGCACAGTCTTAGTCAGAATTATGGTGCATTTTGCTTCATGAAAATGCCCCTATATTTATCAGGATATAAAGTAAGAGTCACTCCCCAGCACACAGCGGTCACAGACCGCTCCTGCCGGGGATTCAGAAGCCTCTGCAGACGTGACGACCATAGAGCGGAGGCTTCTTAAGGCCCCGTCACACATAGCGACGCTTGAGCGATTCCGACAACGATACGACCTGTCAGGGATCGCTCAAGCGTCGCTATGTGGTCGCTGGTGAGATGTCAAACAGTGAGATCTCACCAACGACGCAGCAGCGATGCGGCGACCTGTAGCGACCTGTACAACGATCCTATTTCATGACGATTCAATGGGACGTCCTGTCAGCGAGGTCTTTGGTAAGGTGTCAAACACAGCGATGTGTGCTACCCAGCGGGACCTCAACGATCAAAAAATGGCCCAGGCCATTCCGACACGACCAGCGATCTCACAGCAGGGGCCTGATCGCTGCTACGTGTCACACATAGCGAGATCGCTACTGAGATCGCTGTTGCGTCACAAAACTTGTGACTCCGCAGCGATCTCGCTGTGTGTGACGGGGGCTTTATCCTCTTCCCTTTGTAGATGGGGCAGGACTTTCAAGGTCATTCTGATTGGCAGCCAGATCCCCAATGGCTTACTGGGGAAACCGGCTGTCAATCAGAATGACCTCGGAAGGTACACCCCCTGGCGTCAGCAGAGGCTTCTGAATCCCTGGTAGGAGCGTCTGTGACCGCTCTGTGCCAGTAAAGAACAGTGCCGTGCACAACAGGCAGGTAAGTTGCAATTATCTGCCTGTTAGTGCTTAGATACATTTTTTTTTTTTAAGGTCCCAGATACCCACTTTAACAATTCCATGATGCAGATGCTAATTGCCCCATGTTTGAGGAAAATTTCTTCCCAAATCTGTATATCGCAGTCAGTGTAGTTCCGTGGTCAATGCCCCACAGAATAATCTAATACTCAGAAGCTGTAATATATTTTTCAAGATCCAGGTCTTCGTGAACTTGCTTAGTGAATTGATATAAATAGTACAAGTGAAAGAATAACCTACTAAACTGTGTATGGCCATTAAAGTGTTAAAGCTTTTTTTAATTCCTCTGGCTTGCCCACTGTAAAGATCATCAGATCAGTTACTCATCCTCTGCACTCCCAGCAATGCCTGTCTGGTGCGCTCCTCATCTTTGTGACAGGCTGCAGCAGTGATGTCAATGATTACATCACAAGTGATTGTTATAGGCAATCAGTGGTCAGTACATGAAAGCAAGGCCGGGGTCACACTAGCGATGAATACGGATGAGTGTTATGCGATAAAACATCACATAGAACTCGGACCAGTATTCATCTGTGGGGCAGCTCACATCAGCGTATTTTTACTTGGCCGTATTATACATGCAAGTGAAATTACAGCATGCTGCGGTTGTCACCGACACTCGGCTGAGTCTCGGCTCACTCACACCCATATAAGCCTATGGGTGTGAGTGAAACAACGCACATCACTCAGATATCATCCGAGTGATGTGCGTTATACGCTGACCCCGGCAATGGAGGAGATAGAGAAATTCATTTCTCCGCCTCCTCCGCAGCTGTGCTCCGATCCGCTCTGTGTGAGGCTCAGAGCACAGACCCAAGACACTCGGTTCCCGCTCACAGCAGAGCAGGAGCTCTCGCATCGGATGCCATACGCTAGTCTGACCCTGGCCTTATAGGAGTCTTCAGCAGGGGGCCGTTGGAATCCAATGCATGCGCATACCAACAATTACGTAATTTTAACGCTGCTGTCAATGACTGACCGAGGCAATGAAATGCTTAAACTGAAGCAACTGCTGCTAGGTCCAGTTGCTGCAATTAAAAGAAGATGCCGGCAGTTCAGTACAGCCAGCATCTGCTTAGTAAAAGCAGGCTCAGCTCCTGTGTCAGACTTGTTGCAGATATTTCTGTGACTGTCCTATTTTTCTGAGGCTTGCAGAAATTCATGAATATGCTGCAAAAATGCCACCATTCCAGTATGGAATAATTTTTCCCACATGTACAGTACAGACCAAAAGTTTGCAGACACCTTCTCATTTAAAGATTTTTCTGTATTTTCATGACTATGAAAATTGTACATCCACACTGAAGGCATCAAAATTATGAATTAACATATGTGGAATTATATGCCTAACAAAAAAGTGTGAAACAACTGATATTATGTCCTATATTCTCGGTTCTTCAAAGTAGCCAACTTTTGCTTTGATGACTGCTTTGCACACTCTTGGCATTCTCTTGTTGAGCTTCAAGAGGTAGTCACCGGGAATGGTTTTCAATTCACAGGTGTGCCCTGTCAGGTTTAATAAGTGGGATTTCTTGCCTTATAAATGGGGTTGGGACCATCAGTTGTGTTGTGCAGAAGTCTGGTGAATACACCGCTGATAGTCCTATTGAATAGACTGTTAGAATTTGTATTATGGCAAGAAAGAAGCAGCTAAGTAAAGAAAAACGAGTGGCCATCATTACTTTAAGAAATGAAGGTCAGTCAGTCCAAAAAATTGGGAAAACTTTGAAAGTGTCCCCAAGTGCAGTGGCAAAAACCATCAAGCGCTACAAAGAAACTGGCTCACATGAGGACCGCCCCAGGAAAGGAAAACCAAGAGTCTTCTGCTTCTGAGGATAAGTTTATCCGAGTCACCAGCCTCAGAAATCGCAGGTTAACAGCAGCTCAGATTAGAGACCAGGTCAATGCCACACAGAGTTCTAGCAGCAGACACATCTCTACTACAACTGTTAAGAGGAGACTTTGTGCAGCAGGCCTTCATGGTAAAATAGCTGCTAGGAAACCACTGGTAAGGACAGGCAACAAGCAGAAGAGGCTTGTTTGGGCTAAAGGACACAAGGAATGGACATTAGACCAGTGGATATCTGTGTTTTGGTCTGATGAGTCCAAATTTGAGATCTTTGGTTCCAACCACCGTGTCTTTGTGCGACGCAGAAAAGGTGAACGGATGGACTCTACGTGCCTGGTTCCCACCGTGAAGCATGGAGGAGGAGGAGGTGTGATGGTGTGGGGGTGCTTTGCTGGTGACACTGTTGGGGATTTATTCAAAATTGAAGGCATACTGAACCAGCATGGCTACCACAGCATCTTGCAGCGGCATGCTATTCCATCCGGTTTGCATTTAGTTGGACCATCATTTATTTTTCAACAGGACAATGACCCCAAACACACCTCCAGGCTGTGTAAGGGCTATTTGACCAAGAAGGAGAGTGATGGGGTGCTACGCCAGATGACCTGGCCTCCACAGTCACCAGACCTGAACCCAATCAAGATGGTTTGGGGTGAGCTGGACCGCAGAGTGAAGGCAAAAGGGCCAACAAGTGCTAAGCATCTCTGGGAACTCCTTCAAGATTGTTGGAAGACCATTCCTGGTGACTACCTCTTGAAGCTCATCAAGAGAATGCCAAGAGTGTGCAAAGCAGTCATCAAAGCAATAGGTGGCTACTTTGAAGAACCTAGAATATAAGACATAATGTCAGTTGTTTCACACTTTTTTGTTAAGTATATAATTCCTTGTGTGTTAATTCATAGTTTTGATGCCTTCAGTGTGAATTTACAATTTTCATAGTCATGAAAATACAGAAAAATCTTTAAATGAGACGGTGTGTCCAAACTTTTGGTCTGTACTGTATCTAAACCTTTTAGTGTTTATCCTTTATTTGCTTGCTATTGTGACAAGGTGCAGTACCAGTAAAATCCACTCATATGACTACACGTATATGACCACATGACCAGGACAACTGTTTTTTTCCAATGGAGATTCCCATGGCAAGAAGAGAAGCTCGAGTAATTGATTATTTTTCAATAAAGAAATAAAGTTATATAGTGGAAGGTCATTCAAAATACACTACAATAAATCTGTTTTTACCATTCAATGTCATGTTACAAGATTTCTGCAAGATAGATGCAGTGGATTAAACATGTACTACATTCAGTTTGACAGTTTGCTAATAAAGTATTTACAATCTGACTTGACCATGAGGTGCATAAATAAAAGTGAATAAGTTGACAAATTGTACCAGATTAACTGTGAATCATATATTTAATAATGTTATAAAACATGATTAGTATGTAAGCTGAAAGGTGGGCCATGCTTCAAGTTTTATTTTGACCCTGGTGTTGGAAAGGCAAACTTCCAACTATGACTCCAGATATTTTTTAGATTCCAACTCCAATTCAATCTACGTCATAATGGCTGATGTATATAACAAGAATTTGCTGGGTTTGACGAATTGTTAAATATTTTTTGATTTGCAGAGTATCTCAATACCAAAAAGCTTCTAGTTGCATGGAAAATATATGTTTAACAGTTTGAGGTTTCCTAGTACTGTATTGAACCACTTTTGAGATCTTTAATGCAAACACAGTTATACCCTAATGCTGGTGGGCACTTGGAAATGTCCATTGAAGAGGATGTGGAGGAAGTGCATAAGCATTGCATGATAAAGAGGTATCACCTTAATACTAGAGATGGGCAAACCCGAACAGTAAAGTTCGGGGTCTGCACTGAGCCTACTGTTCAGGTACGGACCCCGAACAAGGACTTCACCAGGAAGTCCATGTTACTGTTCGGGTTTGGCACCTCGAACATCGGGTGTTTTTCATGCTGTCATGTGCATGACAGTGCGGCAAACACTACCTCTGATCGGATGACATCGTGAGCCCGCCGCTGTGATCAGAGGTAAAAGGTTTTGAGGTGTGATAATTCCCTTTCTTCTTCTACTTTGGTTTAACCCCATCCTCCAATCCCCATTGTTTACATCTGTTGTTTATGTGTGTATATTTGTATGATTGGTATTTTCCTTTAACCGTGTTCGTATTACCTTGTTAGTCTGGTTGGTGTATTACAGTACACTACTACTCCCCTCTTCCCTGGGTGGAAGTACAGACTGAGGGTGGTTTCAGGAGCTAAGGCAAGGTATGTGGCCCCGGCGTCTACACCATCAAACGTAATCCGGGGAATTAGGACGCCCCTAGCATTAGGGACAGGGAAGGAGCCCCTGGTTCAGGGACACCCGACAACAAAGTTGTGACACCTGCTTTGCTTTGTCTTCCATGTGTATAATTTGTGCAGTTCTGGGACCTCTGGTTCTGCTAGTCTAGTTTTTGTTTTCAACTGGTTTTTGCAACCTTCTCTGTGCCTTCTATTAGGAGGTAATGTAATGTAAAATCCACCGCACTCCCTTATGTGGAATATCTTTGAGCAGAAATGTAACTTTTTTTGAAATTTGCTAATTTATTCAAGTAAAGAATTAATCAATAACATCGGATCAAACACAAGACAATTGTTACAAATTGTGTATGCGACTCAGAATGGTGACGTTTCGACCCTCCCGGGTCTTAATCTAGGGTTGCACTAAATCCAGGTTTTTTGGGAAATAACAGAAAGGACGTCGTCCCTGTGGTGTCCAGGGGCAGGTATTCCTTTCTAATGAGTATAGCCTAGTGGGTGATTCGTCTCTAGGTGCAACCTGGTTTGAAAATAACAGCGGCGCAACTGCGTCTTGCTGATAATTTAATGGTGGATACGGCCCAAGGGGTAGTCTGTTTATGGGTATAGCCTTATTAAGGAATAATGGAGGCGCATCCGCGTCTTGTTGGTGATGGGACCATATAAACAGCCTAAAGGGGAATCCGTGTATGGGTATAACCTTAATAATGAAAAACAGCGGCGCATCTGCGTCTTGCTGGTGTTTTAGTGAAAAATACGGCCAAAAGGGTAGAGCCTTAATAGGGAGAAACAGCGGCGCTACTGCGTCTTGCTGATGGAGAAGGCGTGAAACCCTGGGAGGTGAGTGAGCGGCGCTCCTGCATCCTGTAGTAATTATTTCTTTACTTGAATAAATTAGCAAATTTCAAAAAAAGTTACATTTCTGCTCAAAGATATTCCACATAAGGGAGTGCGGTGGATTTTACATTACATTGACAGTAGACCTTATGGTCTGTCGCACCAGCACCCCGACCCAATACAGAGTGCAGGCCGATATCTTTATATTTATGTTCTATTAGGAGGTGACACGTTTTTGTACCCAGTCCTTATATCTTTCAGGGATCCTCTTCCCTCTATATATAGGTCTTCGCTTGAAATTAACCTAAGATCGTCAGTGGGTCTATTTGCTAGGAATGGGTCGCCCACTTCATCGTAAGGTATCAGCCTAGTCATAGTGTAGGGTCAGTTTTCCCTGTTCTACCCTAGTCCTGTGTTGCAGTTCCATAACAGTTTGTCCAACCAGAAAGAAGTATAAAAAAAAATCCCTCCCGGATTTCTGCAATATGAACAGGGTTCAAGATCTTGCTCAACGTCTGCAAGGGTTAACTTTGGAAGTTGCCAGCTTACAACAGCACGTGAGTAATTTCCCTGGAATCCGCTCTGAAGAACCTAAGGTGGGTTTGCCTGAATGTGTTTCTGGTAAACAACAGGATTTTTTTTTGTTTAAAATTGCATGTTTACTTTATTTTCGGCTTAGGCCCAGGTCTTCAGGGGCTGAATTACATCGTGTGGGGATTATGTCATTATTGTGAGGTGAGCAGCAAGTTTGGATATTTTCGTTGTGTCCGGATGACCCTTGTTTGATGTCAGTAGAAGCGTTTTTTCTGCTATGGGGGTATTATATGATGATCCTGATCAGGTCACTACAGCTGAGGCAGAACTCAGAAGGCTGAAACAGGTTTCCAGGGACGCTGAGAGATATTGTACCCAGTTCAGACGATGGTCTGCAGAAGTCAGCTGGAATGATCCAGCACTTAAGAGTCAGTTTTTAGCAGGTTTGAATGACAGGGTTAAAGATTTACTCATTGCATATCCTGCACCTGCTACGCTTGAGGCTGCTATGCAGTTAGCTATCCGGGTAGATAGAAGATTGAGAGATAGAATAAGGAGAAGTTTTCAATTTTGCTGGATCCAGTCTCTCAGGAGAGTCCTGTTGACTGTGGGGAACTGATGCAACTTGGGGCAATGTCCTCTCTTTTCCAGGAAAGGGAAAGAAGGTTCTCTGAGGGGCCATGCCTTTATTGTGGTAAGGCTGACTATTTTATTAAGCAATGTGAAGGACGCATAAGCAAGGAAAAGAGAAAAAAAAAGGTCAATCAGAGTAACCCTCCCGTTCACATTGCGTTTTTACAGTCCGCAGGAGTTTCTGTTTCTGGTAGTTCTACCTGTCGGGGTCATTCAATTGATTTTCAAGTGATGGTGGACTGCGGTTCTGCACTTAATTTGATTGATCAACAATTTCTAGACAAGTATAAGATTGATTCTGTACCTTTAACATGCCCTTTTCCTGTAGTGGCGATTGATAACACTCCTCTAGAGCATGGGTGCGTTTCTCGAAAAGTTACTGGGTTTTTACTCATTGTGAATACGGAACACCAGGAATCTTTAGATTTGTTTGTACTTGCCTTTTCCAGTTGTCCTGGGGTTACCCTGGTTAAAAATGCACAATTCTGTACTGGACTGGTCGTCAAGTACGATAAGATCCTGGGATCAGGAGTGTTATGGGAAATGTTGTGATGTACACATTGCTGCTGTTGTGAAAAGTGAGTTACCTGAAGCCATTCAGGAATTTTGGAAAGTTTTTTCAGAAGTGGAGTCACAAGCTCTACTACGTCATAGAGATTACGATTGCGCTATTGAGTTCGTCCAAGGTGCCACTCTCTCTAAGAGTCGTTTATTTAATCTGACGATTCCCACGGGAGGCCTTAAAGGAATACCTGCAAACTAGTCTTGCTGCAGGTCATATAAGACCCTCTAATTCTCCTGTGGCTGTCGAATTCTTTTGTGTCAAAAAAAGATGAAAGTCTTAGGCCGTGTCTGGATTTCAGGGAGATTAATAAGATCACTGTGCGCAATCCTTACCCCTTGCCGCTAATTCTGGATTTGTTTAACCAATTAGTTGGAGCCAAGTGGTTCTCTAAGATCGATCTCCGTGGGGCATATTATTTGCTGCAGGTAAAAGAAGGCGATGCATGGAAGATAGCCTTTAATACCCCGGAAGGTGATTTTGAGTGTCTAGTAATGCTTTTCGGCCTTACAAATGCTCCGGCCTTCTTTCAAAATTTTATTAACGACGTTCTGAGGCCATTGATCGGTAGGAGTGTTATTGTTTATTTGGATGATATTTTGATCTACTCGCCCGATCTAGAGTCTCATTGGCAGAGAGTCCGCGAGGTTCTGCAGATTCTGAGAGAAAACACACTCTTTGCCAAACTGGAAAAATCCTAATTTGCAGTACAGAAAATTAGTTTTTTGTGGTACTTTATTTCCAGTGATGGTTTTGAGATGGACCCCGTGAAGGTTCAGGCAGTATTGGAGTGGCCTAGACCTGAATGCTTGAAGTCGATTCAGATATTCTTGGGGTTTGCTAATTATTATAGAAAATTCATAAAGAATTTTTCTGTTATCACGAAAACCCTTACTGATCTTACTAAGAATGGTTCCAATAGTGTCCAATGGTCCCCTGAGGCTGTTAAGGCTTTTGAGCATCTTAAGGAGAGGTTTAGCTCTGCTCCTGTTTTGATCCGGACAGATGAGACTAAGCCGTTTCTGGTAGAGGTGGATGCCTCATCAGTAGGAGTGGGGGCTGTTCTGTCTCAGGAAGGAGAGAATGGAGTACATCCCTGTGCATTCTTTTCTAAGAAATTTTCAGAGGCGGAGCTCAACTATGATGTTGGGAACCGAGAATTGCTGGCTATTAAGCTTGCGTTTGAGCACTGGTGACATTTTTTGAAGGGCGCTAGACATCCTACACAAGTCTTTACTGATCGTAAGAATCTGATCTATCTGGATGCTGCTAAACGTTTGAATGCCCGTCAAGCCAGGTGGGCATTATTTTTTGCCCGGTTCCATTTCTCTGTGACATATATCCCTGGGACAAAGAATGTCAGCCTGATGCTTTGTCTCGAAGTTTCTCCCCAGATGTTAATTCTGAAAGGGAGGAATCTATTCTACAAGAGGGGTGGTGGTGGCAGCATTAGGTTCTGAGTTGGAAAATAGCATTCTTAAAGCCCAGGATGTGGCACCAACTAACACTCCGTATGGGAAATTATTTGGGTCTAAAGCCCTGAGGAGAGCTTTGTTTACGGAATGTCATGAGTCTTGTTTGGTGGGTCATCCAAAGATTGCCGAAACAAGAAAGTCGATCGGCCGGAGTTTCTGGTGGCCGGGGTGGCTAAGAGAAATTGTCAAGTGGGTGTGTCAGGGTTCCGTGTGCGCTAGGTCGAAGGCTTCTCATGCTCCGGCGGTAGGGTTGCTTTGCCCGTTAGAGATTCCTAGTTCTCCATGGACGCATCTTGCAATGGATTTTATCACCGACCTGCCGGTCTCTGAGGGTTTTTCTGTCATCTGGGTGGTTGCCCGGGCATTTGTGAAAGAGATTGTCAGACTCCATGGTGTTCCCACGGACATTGTCTCCGATAGGGGACCACAGTTTGTGGCTCACTTTTGGCGTGCCTTTTGTGACAGACTTAAGGTTCATTTGTAATTTTCGTCGGGTTATCATACGCAGTCCAATGGACAGACCGATAGGAAGAACCAGGACCTTGAGCAGTTTTTGAGATGTTTTGTAGCGGACAATCAGGAGATGTGGTCAGAATATCTATCATTCGCCGAGTTTGCTCTCAATAATCATACATCTTCTTCGGCTGAATGTTCTCCTTTCTTTTGTTGTACTGGGAAGCATTCATCTTTCGGTCCTTTTTCTAGGATTGGGGTGGCGGTGCCTGAGGAGGAGAATTTTTCCTGAAATTTGGAAAGAGTTTGGACCAGTGTGCGCCATAATCTGAAACAGACTAATCAGAGGTCTTTGAAATATTTTGACAAGAGAAGAACGGAGGCGAGGTTTGTTGTTGGGGACATGGTTTGGTTGTCCTCTAGGAATCGGCGTTTGAAGATCCCTTCTAAAAAGTTGGGGCCAAAGTTTGTAGGACCCTTCAAAGTGGTTCAGATTGTAAACTCGGCAGCGGTGATAAAAGACATTCCTTCGTCCTGGAAAATTAATTCAGTTTTTCATGTATCTTTGCTGAAGAAAGTTGACACGCCAGATAAGTTGGCTATGCCGTCTGCTCCTCCAGTTTGAGGACTGCGAGTTTGAGATTTCGCGCATTCTTGATTCCAGGTGACACAGAGGAGGGTTACAGTATCTTGTGTCCTGGAAGGGTTTCGGTCCTGAGGACAATTCCTGGGTGAAAGCTGTGGACGTCTCTGCATCAAGGTTAATTAAGGCTTTTCACAGGAGATTTCTGAATAAGGCCTGGCCTACAGGATCCGGGGGATCCTCGTTAAAGGTAGGTACTGTTAGAATCTGTTTAGTTTGTGACTATCCGCCATTTTCTTGTGGTGTTCTGGCTGCTGGTCTTTTTCCTCTGGTGCTGGGTTGGTCTTGGGTAAGGTGTTTGTATCACTCTATATTAACCATCACCTGCCTCCCAGTCCTTGCTGGACAACAGTGTTAATCTGCTTGAGTTCTAGCTTGGTGCTTTGCTTTGTCTTCCTTGTGTATAATTTGTGCAGTTCTGTGACCTCTGGTTCTGCTAGTCTAGTTTTTGTTTTCAGCTAGTTTCTGCAACTTTCTCTGTGCCTTCTATTAGGTGACCCATTTTTGTACCCAGTCCTTATATCTTTCAGGGATCGCCTTCCCCCTATCTATAGGTCTTCGCTTGAGATTAACCTAGGATTGTCGGTGGGTCTATTCGCTAGGAATGGGTCGCCCACACCATCGTAGGGTATCAGCCTAGTCATAGTGCAGGGTCAGTTTGCCCTCTTCTACCCTAGTCCTGTGTGGCAGTTCCATAAAACCTTTAACAGCAGCGGGTGAATCGTAGCGCCGTCCATGGCTGTTAACCTGTTAAATCCTGCTGTCAATCTCTGACATCAGCACTAAACACACACCGGCAAAGTTCCACGAGCCCATAGGCGCCAATGAGTTGTCATGACAGCCGAGAGTCTACTGAAGACCCCATTGCCTGTCATTCTGATACTTCTGTGAAACCCAGCCTGTAGATAGTGTTCATAGATCGTCATTTTAGCTATACATAGCAGTTCTGATGCACTGCTATGTACAGCACAAGCGGTTGGAAGATCACAGCTTCAATTTCTCTAAGGGGACGGTTAAATACAGTAAAAAAGTTAAAAAATAAGTTTTTAATAATACAAAAGAACAAAAGATACACAAGTTCAAATCACAAACAAAAATAAAATAAAAAAATACTCATATTTGGTATCGCTGCATTTGTAAGAGTTGGAACTATCAAAATATAATGTAAATGAATCCAATTGGTAAACGGTGTAATGAGAAAAAATCAAAATGCCAAAGTTTTTTGGTCACCGCAACATTGCAATAAAATGCAATAGGAGGCGATCAAAACATTGTGTCCACCCCAAAATGGTATTAATTAAAATGTCAGATCAGGGCGCAAATGGCAACAGAAGCAACATATTTTTTTTATCTACAAATTTCCCAATTTCTTTCACCACTTAAATGAAAAAAAAAAATACATGTTTTGTATCTGCGTACTCTTACTGACCTGGAGAAATACTGTATATTGCCAAGTCAGTTTTACCATATAGTGAACCTGGTGAATAAAACCCCCCAAAACAATTGTGTAATTGCTTTTTTTTTTTTTTGCAATTTCAGCACACTTGGAATTTTTTCGCATTTTTCATTACACTTTGTGATAGAATCAATGGTGTCCTTGAAAAGTACAACTCAGTCTGCAAAAAACAAGCTCTGATACGGCTATATTGATGAAAAATAAAAAAGTTATGGCTGAAAAAGGGGAGGAAAAAACTAAACCAAAGAATTTCCATGTCGTGAAGGGGTTAAATATAAAGTGCATTTGGACCTTTGGCAGTTAAAATTGCAAATATACAATAGAAGTTCCTGGAGCAGAGCTCCTGTTCATTACAATAGAAGCTGCTGTGACTTCATATTGGACAAGGATGCCTAACACAAGGCTTTGTCAATTTGCCGGAGTCTTGAACTCAGAAAAAAGGACATTAATAATTAACTACATTTTTAAAGACTTTTTGTAATTTTCTAACTGTAGTTGCTCTTTAAATAAACTTTTCCAGGTTATAAATGAAGGCTGCTCTGTTCCTGCACCACTGTACAGTAGTTGCAAAACTTTCATCATTTTCCAAGCACAGAGGATTAGGAAAGTAATTACCGTATATACTCGAGTATAAGCCGACTCGAGTATAAGCCGACCCCCCTAATTTTGCCACAAAAAACTGGGAAAACTTATTGACTCGAGTATAAGCCTAGGGTGGAAATGCAGCATTTACCGGTGAATTTCAAAAATAAAAATAGATCATTATTTCCCCATAGCTGTGCCATATAGTGCTCTGCACTGTTCATTTTGTCCCATAGCTGTGCCCCATATAGTGCTCTGCACCGTTCATTTTGTCCCATAGCTGTGCCCCATACTGTGCTCGGCACCGTTCATTATTGCCCCATATCTGTGCCCCATATACAATGCTCTGCACCGTTCATTTTGTCCCATAGCTCTGCCCCATACAGTGCTCTGCACCGTTCATTATTGCCCCATATCTGTGCCCCATATATGCTCTGCACCGTTCATTTTGTCCCATAGCTCTGCCCCATACTGTGCTCTGCACCGTTCATATTGCCCCATAGCTGTGCCCCATACTGTGCTCGGCACCATTCATTATTGTCCCATATCTGTGCCCCATATCTGCTCTGCACCGTTCATTTTGTCCCATAGATGCTCCACATAAATCTGTGCCGCCGCCGCTGCTGCTGCTGCAATAAAAAAAAAAACAACACATACTCACCTCTCTTGCTTGCAGCTCCCAGCGTCCGGTCCCGGCGCCTCCATCTTCCCGGCGTCTCTGCTCTGACTGATCAGGCAGAGGGCGCCGCGCACACTATATGCGTCATCGCGCCCTCTGACCTGAACAGTCAGAGCGCAGAGACGCCGGGAAGATGGAGGCGCCGGGAAGATGGAGCGACGCCCGGCGGCTGGAACGCGGACAGGTGAATATTACATACTTACCTAGTCCTGACACTCCCCGCACAGCTGGTCTTCGGTGCCGCAGCCTCTTCCTCCATCAGAGGTCACCGGCACTGCTGATTAGAGAAATGAATACGCGGCTCCACCCCTATGGGAGGTGGAGCCGCCTATTCATTTTTCTAATGAGCGGTCCCACGTGACCGCTGGAGAGGGGAAGAACTGCAGCACCGAAGACCGTGGGACGGCAGGGACAGCGCCAGGACCGCCGGGACTAGGTGAGTATGCCTCAGCGCCCTCTCCCCCTCACCCGCCGACCCTGCCGCCCACCTTGACTCGAGTATAAGCCGAGAGGGGCACTTTCAGCCCAAAAATTTGGGCTGAAAATCTCAGCTTATACTCGAGTATATACGGTATATAAGATCCATGGGACATCACATCTTGCCAATGCAAATATTTTGTAAGATGAAAACCCTTTAAATCTGGTTTTGTCCTTAATGACAACTTTTTTCCTTTCACTTTTTTTTTATTGTCACAATTCCGAGACGTATCACTTTTTTTTTTCTGGTGACAACTGTATAAGAGCTTGTTTTTTCAGGATATGTTGCATTTGTCAGTGAAAATATTTTAGGGTAACTATAAGCAAATGTTTATTAACACTGCCAGTGACAAACTATAATCAGTACAGCAATTCTGTGTTTTTTGCTTCCTAAATTCTGCTTTATTCACCAATCTTCATGCTACAGAAATAGATTAACTTTATTTTGAAAGGTCAGTACAATTATGGTGATGACAAATTTATGTCCGTTTATTTCCGGTACCGGAAAAAATGGTACCGGAGATATCCGTGTCCCTGTGTGTAATACTTGCGGCACACGTGTGGCAACTGTGTGCCGCATCAGTACCACACGGATGGACGGCAGGGAAAAAGTGCTACAGTAAGTGCTGTTCCCCGGCGCCGGGTGCTGAAGTCGGCTCTCATCATTCTCCCCTGCTCTGCCGGTGATTGGCACAAGCAGTGGAGAATGATGAGAGTTATATTCAAGTTAGAACAATGACAGCAGGTAGGGGCTTTTGGGACTATTACTCCCATCAACCTACACCTGCTGCTGCTAATAACAGTGACAGCAGGAGTGGATGATGGGGGTATTCCTCACCCGCCGCCTGCGCTATAACTAAAAAAATGAATGAAAAACCCGGTATGGGTTCCCCGATATTTTCTATAACCAGCCAGGCAAAACTCACAGCTGAGGGCTGCAACCTTCAGCTGTCAGCTTCAGCAAGGCTGGTTATCAAGAATAGATAATTATTTAAACAAAAACAGCAATTCTGGCATCATTTTTCATATTATTTCTTGAGGTTGTTCATTGTGCGGGATAAATAATAATAATAAAGTTTGATAGAATTAATTCTTATGAAAGGGGCAATACCAAATATGTGAAATTTTTTAAAGGGCTTGTTTTTCCCACAAATTAATATTTTTTTTCATTGCTAATGGGGTTGTCTGGCCTTGGGGTACAAGTCTGCAGTCACTCTATGTGACGGCAGGCTTGTGAGTTCTCACAGCGTGTGCACTACAGACAGTGAGGATTCTCCAGTGTTAGCGATGGAAACAGGCGATCATGTAACCAAAATGATGTGCTATTTGCATACTTCCAGCCACATTCCAATTAGACATATCTGTCCTTGCTTATTACACTGGCATTAAGCAAAGCTGTGCACGTTTAGTTGGCATGTAACCACATGTATGCAAATTGCAAACTTGTGGTCACGCGCCTTCCGCGCTGTCAAATGCCTCTTCAGCTGCTGTCACTATTGATGATGGCATGTCAGGGCTGGATTAGGAGCTAGATCTTGTCCCAGTAGATTCAGCAGAAGTTTTCCTGTGTATTACAACTGACTCATGTTGTGGATGGCAAGGACACATATCCTGTGCCTGAAATTTCCAGGGTATGTAACTGTACACCAGATTTTGGTAAACTGCTTGAAATCTGGATGTACAGTTCTGCCCATTTGTGGGAGATAATAATGTTTTGCAATCTCATGGCATTGTTACTATATTGTGGTGTTCAAATAAAGATGGATAGTATCAATCTATAAATTTCTTTGATTTAAAAGAAAAATAACTGAATTACCGTTGTGGTACATTATTTTTCACAATAGACTGGACACATATACTAGAATCACTTAAATAGCTTGCATTTTAAGGAGATAATCCCCCTTTATGATTTAAAAAGAGAAAACACCAAGGTTTGACAATAAATGGCTTCACCCAACCACTAACCATGAGAGGAGAAAAAGTTTTGGTGTTATCATTCATATCTCTGAAAAAGGCCAACAAAAGCAAAAATCCTGTATATCTATATATATATATATATCATGTGTATATATATATATATATATATATATATATATATATATATATATATATAAGATTTTTGAATTATACCTTGGACTATATACTCAATTTTTTCATTATTCATTCCAGTATAAGAGTGTCCATATAGACTTAATGATTGGGTCTCTAAAACCAGGCACAGGGTCTTTAACATACCTATATCTTTAAATATGGTTTCTGTTTTGATAATATTGTTTCATACGAAAGTTAATGAAGTATAAATCACCTTTATGTAGCAAGATTTGCCTTCTTTTAAACTTTGTCTGATGTGGGAGGTTTACTTGGACAAAAATAATACTCAATTTGTTCTGATTGATCTTGTAATATTATTCCTGGATATGTTCTCATCAACAACTATGTCAGGTAATCATGTTTGACTATGTAAAGCAAAGCGGCTGTTATGGTATCAATGTCAGCAAAATCCGACCAATCACTTTACATTTCCGAACTGTTTGTTGCGTTAAATTACCTACCCAAAATATTTGCTTCTAAATTGCCCATCTAACATATTTTCTCCGGGCCCTGTACAGGCTCCCGAGGACCACTGTGCCCAGGCCGTGAACAACAGAGCTAGGAACGATGGCTGGCAAAACGCTGGCCTCCTGCCCTTTAATTATTCTTGACATTGCATGCACGCAGTGTTTACTATTGAAAGATGTGGCGTGTATATACCCCTAGTCCCTCCTGTGATATATATGCCACAACGTCTCCTGTGATGTATATGCACCATCATTTCCTTTGATGTATATACCTCAGCCTCAATGTCTCCTGTGTTGTATGTGCCTCAACGTCTCCAGTGATGTATATGCCCCAAGCCCTTTCAGTGATATATATGCCCAAACATCTCCTTTGATGTACATGCCTCCAATGTCTCCTGTGATGTATATGCCCCCAGCCCCTCCTGTGATGTATTAGTCCCCAGCATCTCCTGTGATGTATATTCCCCAGCCCCTCCTGTGATGTGTAAATCCAAGACCCTTGTGTGATGTATATGACCCAACGTCAGCTGTGATGTACTGTATATGCCCTATTGTTTCCTGTAATGTATATGCCCCAGCCCCAGCATATAACATGTGATGTATAGGTTCCAGTCCCAGTGTCTCCTGTGTAATGTATATGCTATGTTACACCTGTTACACCTGGTCCAGCTTCTTTACCCTCCCGGGGTCCCCGTCAGGACTCCCACTCTGTGCCAGCTCCACACTGTCTGGATGCAGCCTCTGCTCCTCCTCCCTCAGCTGCTTTTTGGCATGCAGCCAGCAGGTTCCCGAGCAGAGTACTTAGATCGCGTGCGCGCTCACTCCCTGTCTCTTAAAGAGACAGCGTGCATTTTTCAAAAGTTCTTCTGACCAATGGTGTGTTAATGATCACTATTTCTAGCCCCTCCACCATAGGGAGGGTGCCGGAGCAACAAGTATCCACTGTTGCTTACTTCCGGTTCCTGTCTGCACGTGCTCCTGTTTCTGAAGTTCTTATGCTAGTACTTCGCTTATACTGTCTGTTTCCACAGATCATCAGCTAAAGTTACCCGGCTATCCTGGACGACGACAGTCAAATCTACGCAATCCCGTCTCGTCCCATCAGTCAGCCATCTACCTCTTCGGACAACGCCACACTCGCCAGTACCAACTCTTACCCGTATACCCGGTATCATCTGGTTAGCTCTACGTCTTCCGCTAACCCTGCTTTTCCGTCTGTTCCGCTGGGACAGCGGCCACGAGTCCGGGGTCTAACTGGAGGTAGCACCCGTGTCCTCCAGGCATTCCATTCTGACCCTGTTTGAGGGGGACATACTACGGGTGTCTGGAGCTCACATAATCACGCCCCCTTCGGAGCCCCCCGGACCGTGGTCCCGAGGTTCCACATTAAACTTCAATAAAAACGAATGTGAACTTCATCTTCTGTGCCTCCATTTCCATTCGTTACATGCTGCAATCCCAGTGTCTACTGTAGAATGTATATGCTCCAATCCCAGTGTCTCTTGTATAATGTATATGCTCCAGTCCCAGTGTCTCCTGTAGAATGTATATGCTCCAGTCCCAGTGTCTCCTGTATAACGTACAGTACAGAGCAAAAGTTTGGACACACCTTCTCATTTAAAGAATTTTTCTGTATTTACATGACTATGAAAATTGTAAATTCACACTGAACGCATCAAAACTGTGAATTAACACATAAGGAATTATATCCTTAACAAAAAAGTGTGAAACAACTGGAATTATGTCTTATATTCTAGGTTCTTCAAAGTAGCCACCTTTTGCTTTGATGACTGCTTTGCACACTCTTGGCATTCTCTTGATGAGCTTCAAGAGGTAGTCACCGGAAATGGTTTTCACTTCACAGGTGTGCCCTGTCAGGTTTAATAAGTGGGATTTCTTGCCTTATAAATGAGGTTGGGACCATCAGTTGTGTTGTGCAGAAGTCTGGTGGATACACAGCTGATAGTCCTACTGAATAGACTGTTAGAATCTGTATTATGGCAAGAAAAAAGCAGCGAAGTAAAGAAAAACGAGTGGCCATCATTACTTTAAGAAATGAAGGTCAGTCAGTCCCAAAAATTGGGAAAACTTTGAAAGTGTCCCCAAGTGCAGTGGCAAAAACCATCAAGCGCTACAAAGAAACTGGCTCACATGAGGATCGCCCCAGGAAGGGTAGACCAAGAGTCACCTCTGCTTCTGAGGAAATTTTTTTCCGAGTCACCAGCCTCAGAAATCGCAGGTTAACAGCAGCTCAGATTAGAGACCAGGTCAATGCCACACAGAGTTCTAGCAGCAGACACATCTCTACAACAACAACAACAACTGTTAAGAGGAGACTTTGTGCAGCAGGTCTTCATGGTATAGCTGCTAGGAAACCACTGCTAAGGACAGGCAACAAGGACATTAGACCATTGGAAATCTGTGCTTTGGTCTGATGAGTCCAAATTTGAGATCTTTGGTTCCAACCACCGTGTCTTTGTGCGACGCAGAAAAGGTGAACGGATGGACTCTACATGCCTGGTTCCCACCGTGAAGCATGGAGGAGGTGTGATTGTGTGAGGGTGCTGTGCTGGTGACAATGTTGGGGATATATTCAAAATTGAAGGCATACTGGACCAGCATGGCTACCACAGCATCATGCAGCGGCATGCTATTCCATCCAGTTTGCGTTTAGTTGGACCATCATTTATTTTTCAACAGGACAATAACCCCAAAAACACCTCCAGGCTGTGTAAGGACTATTTGACCAAGAAGAAGAGTGATGGGGGTGCTACGCCAGATGACCTGGCCTCCACAGTCACCAGACCTGAACCCAATCGAGATGGTTTGAGGTGAGCTGGACCGCAGAGCGAAGGCAAAAGGGCCAACAAGTGCTAAGCATCTCTGGGAACTCCTTCAAGATTGTTGGAAGACCATTCCCGGTGACTACCTCCTGAAGCTCATCAAGAGAATGCCAAGAGTGTACAAAACAGTCATCAAAGCAAAAGGTGGCTACTTTGAAGAACCTAGAATATAAGACATATTTTCAGTTGTTTCACAATTTTTTGTTAAGAATGTAATTCCACATGTTTTAATTCATAGTTTTGATGCCTTCAGTGTGAATTTACAATTTTCATAGTTATGAAAATACAGAAAAATCTTTAAATGAGAAGGTGTGTCCAAACTTTTGCTCTGTACTGCATATGCTCCAGTCCCAGTATCTCCTGTGTAATGCATATGCTGTCTGGAAAGGCAGTTGTGAGTAGAATCATCATCATTACTACCTAACATCATACATTGTACCAAAGAGAAGCAGTTTGTTTCAGCTGTCACATTAAGGGTGAGTTGATTACATATTTGACCAAATAAAGCAGAATTAATTTAAAGTTGATAATTTTGTACAGCCCCCGATGGATGGTATAAATATCCAAATGACCCCTGGTAGAAAAACAGTTTCCCCATCCTTGATATGTAGGTTTATTATTGAAACCTTTGCTCATTTTGAGCTTAGCAATCAAATGGAAAAATGGCAATCAATAATTGGGTCCACCCTTACTTTTACACAGAGCTACAGTATATATCAATTTGTTTAAAGGGATTGTCCCAAACTCGAAAGCCCTTTTCTCAATCATTATGTTTCCCTAACACCTATACTCCACTCCAATGAGGGTGCTGTTCCAGCAGTGTCAGCACTGGCTTTCCCAGGGCTCATGCGATATTGCTATGTCATGTGATCCCTTAGGCTAGGTTCACATCGCGTTAGGGCAAACCGTTTAACGGATCCATTTCTAAGCAGCACTAACGCTATGTAACGGATCAGTTAACGCGCCCATAGACTTCAATTAGCGTAACGCATCCTAACGCATGTCAAAATTTGCATGCGTTGCAATGGTCCGTTACTTTGTAACGCACCTTCGAATGCGGACTACCACGTTTTTGGGTATGTTACGGCGAACGCACAGGGAACGGAAGCGTTAGCTGTGCATTGAACTCTTGCTAACGCATGCCAACACAATGAAACCATGAGTTAACACATGCGTTAGCTCGATCGCATAAAAAAGACAATTTTGGACACATCATTAGCGCATCCGTTTAACGGATCCGTTAAACGGAATGCCCTAACGCGATGTGAACCTAGCTTTAGGTCAATTAGCACTGGCTTCACTCTCACCTCCTTCAGACAAAGCAAACATCTGTAGGAAGTGAGAAATGCAACTGATCTTTAACTTCCTACAGATGATTAGCCACAAGGATCACGTGACATATCAATATTACAGAAACTGCTGGAACGACACCGGCACTGGAGGTGAGTATGTGTTATTATTTTATAAGGGAGAAATATAGTGATTAAAAAGGGTCTGTCCGAGTAGTGGACAAACCATGTCTATAGATCAGACCTGGGCAAGATGCGGCCCGCGGGCCGCATCCGGCCCGCCTGATGATTTTTAACGGCCCGCCAGCTAGCTGTCAGTTCTGACAGCCGCCGCCGGCACCGCTCGGCCAGCCGCCAGATGCTTATGAGGGCTGGCGGCTGGAGTGAAGGCCCCGAGGTCATCCACACGCTGCGCATTGCAGCGCATACAGTTCCTCCATACGGGAGTCCTCCAGGGTCAGGATGTGATTGACACAGCATCAGGAGCCATTAGCTCCTGGCTGTGTCAATCATTCTTGTTTCCGGAGGCAGCATTATGCCACCGGTCACAAGAGGCTGCGCTCCGCATTGGCCCTGTACGTCACGTGCGTACGTCACCTGCGTACGTCACTCCACGGCCGCGCGGGATGCTGCGGTGAAGAAAGTTGCTGGCTGATGGTCTCCATCCTTCGGGTGAGTATCAGTGGTGGTCTCAGCAGTGGCGTATCCAGGGGGCCCCCGGGCGCAGCCGACAGTGCAGCACTATATGGGGGCCATAACATTTGTGCAGCACTATATGGGGGCCAAACTGTTTGTGCTGCTGTATATGGGGCCATAACATTTGTACTGCTGTATATGGGGCCCATACTGTTTGTGCTGCTGTATATGGGGGCCATACTGTTTGTGCTGCTGTATATGGGGCCCATACTGTTTGTGCTGATGTATATGGGGCCCATACTGTTTGGGCTGCTGTATATGGGGCCCATACTGTTTGTGCTGCTGTATATGGGGCCATACTGTTTGTGCTGCTGTATATGGGGCCCATACTGTTTGTGCTGCTGTATATGGGGGCCATACTGTTTGTGCTGCTGTATATGGGGCCCATACTGTTTGTGCTGCTGTATATGGGGCCCATACTGTTTGTGCAGCACTATATGGGGCCATACTGTTTGTGCTGCTGTATATGGGGCCCATACTGTTTGTGCTGCTGTATATGGGGGCCATACTGTTTGTGCTGCTGTATATGGGGGCCATACTGTTTGTGCTGCTGTATACGGGGCCCATATTGTTTGTGCAGCACTATATGGGCCCATACTGTTTGTGCTGCTGTATATGGGGCCCATACTGTTTGTGCTGCTGTATATGGGGCCCATACTGTTTGTGCTGCTGTATATGGGGGCCATACTGTTTGTGCTGCTGTATATGGGGCCCATACTGTTTGTGCAGCACTATATGGGGCCATACTGTTTGTGCTGCTGTATATGGGGCCATACTGTTTGTGCTGCTGTATATGGGGCCCATACTGTTTGTGCAGCACTATATGGGGCCATACTGTTTGTGCTGCTGTATATGGGGCCAAACTGTTTGTGCTGCTGTATATGGGGCCATAATGTTTGTGCTGCAGTATATGGGGCCATAATGTTTGTGCTGCAGTATATGGGGCCATAATGTTTGTGCTGCAGTATATGGGGCCATAATGTTTGTGCTGCAGTATATGGGGCCCATACTGTTTGTGCTGCAGTATATGGGGCCCATACTGTTTGTGCTGCAGTATATGGGGCCCATACTGTTTGTGCTGCAGTATATGGGGCCATAATGTTTGTGCTGTAGTATATGGGGCCCATACTGTTTGTGCTGCAGTATATGGGGCCCATAATGTTTGTGCTGCTGTATATGGGGGCCATACTGTTTGTGCTGCTGTATATGGGGCCCATACTGTTTGTGCTGCTGTATATGGGGCCCATACTGTTTGTGCTGCTGTATATGGGGGCCATACTGTTTGTGCTGCTGTATATGGGGCCCATACTGTTTGTGCAGCACTATATGGGGCCATACTGTTTGTGCTGCTGTATATGGGGCCATACTGTTTGTGCTGCTGTATATGGGGCCCATACTGTTTGTGCAGCACTATATGGGGCCATACTGTTTGTGCTGCTGTATATGGGGCCAAACTGTTTGTGCTGCTGTATATGGGGCCAAACTGTTTGTGCTGCTGTATATGGGGCCATAATGTTTGTGCTGCAGTATATGGGGCCATAATGTTTGTGCTGCAGTATATGGGGCCATAATGTTTGTGCTGCAGTATATGGGGCCATAATGTTTGTGCTGCAGTATATGGGGCCCATACTGTTTGTGCTGCAGTATATGGGGCCCATACTGTTTGTGCTGCAGTATATGGGGCCCATACTGTTTGTGCTGCAGTATATGGGGCCATAATGTTTGTGCTGTAGTATATGGGGCCCATACTGTTTGTGCTGCAGTATATGGGGCCCATAATGTTTGTGCTGCAGTATATGGGGCCATAATGTTTGTGCTGCAGTATATGGGGCCATAATGTTTGTGCAGCACTATATGGTGCAAGTGTCTGTATGGGGCATTGCCCATCATATGTATCATGGAACCCGCCAGCTGTAATGCCCCATGCAGATGGCCTTATTATATATATGTATACTACAGTATTGGGTAAAAATGAGTTAATTATATTAGTCCGGCCCTCTAAAACCATCCAAATTTCTCATGCGGCCCCATGGCAAAATTAATTGCCCACCCCTGCTATAGATTGTGCAGAATTTCTAGTTGATAGTGTTCATTTAACAACCCCAAAAATGATTCAGCCAGAATGCCAATATTGATGAGGCAGTATCCACAAGGAATGATACATTCCAATCTGCACTTAATCTATTGTTTACAAATCATACATAAGTGAAAGGAAAACATAAAGGAAGGCAAAGCAAAGCTGTTGCTTTCAAGTATCAAAAATATCTTTAAAAAAGTGACCCTGTTTACTTCAGTACTGTTCACTTTGTATATTTAATTTTTCCCGTACAGTTTTAGAAAATAGAAGCTGATCTTATAGGCCACAGTTTTAGTCTCTCTAACTCATATTTATCAATTTTTTAGACGCATTTACTCTCAATGAATTACTAATTTGCTAATGTGACATTAATTATCAATTTGTGTTAGATTTGAAATTTGGAGTGAAAAGTGGGCATGGGTTTCTGCTTGAACAGTGCAACTCGCAAAAAAAATATTAACTAAATAAATAATCTCTATTCTAAAGAAGTCCTAACATAAATAAAATCACTATTTTATCTAGAGTGAAAATTAACGTCAGTGAGATAGATTGTGACAGATTTGTTAAAGAAGGAAACTTTCAGTGATACATGTGTCAGAATATTTGTCAATATTAAAGAGGACGTTTCACAAGTTTAACCATATTAAACTGGAGTGGCCACATCATGGAATAGAATCTGCAGAGCTGAATAAAAGCAGAGCAGAGCTGAGTTGTGTATCATTGCATCACTTGATGAATCTGAAGTGTTTTGTAATGACACATAACTCAGCTCTGCTGTATCTATATGCAAAGTTTTGTATCATTACAAGGACTTCCAGATCTCCTCTCACAGCGCATTCAGCTCTCACCTTTCACCCACACTGCCTGCTGTGAAATGAGATCTGCAAGAGTGTGTAATAAATATAATATATATCTCATCTCTGCTATATCTCTGCACCAATAGTCCCCAATCTTTCTTAACTTGAGAGACACATTCAGGTCTGATGAAAATCTGCTCTTCTGTGTGGGGCTATTGAGACAGTCACCATTAGAAGACCTGCTCTTCATAGCTGTTGGCTAGACCTGGTGCTAATGTACCAAGCTGGTAGACAGCCACGGGCCACACATCAAGGGACCTGCAAGTCACAATTGGCTCCTGAGTCACAAGTTAGGGACCCTTGCTCTACACAGTAGCTGCAGAGATCAGTGAGGAGGGTGTGTTCTTATCTCCCCTACATCACGCTGCCTGTTTATGATTGGTCAACCTCATGCAAATGAAGAAGTACACGCCCCAGAGACAAATCTCTGGTAATGCCCAATTTAACTAAAAAAGAATTACAGCCTAAATTTTACAAGCTGACATCTCTGAGGGCCAGAAGAACGTAGTACACCGAAATGCGCATCAGGGCTAGGTAAGGTAATTTATTATATGTGTACCTCTCCTTTCCAGCCAATGCTAGTTATGCTACTGGTGTTCTAAGGTTACATGCACCACATACACTGGTTTCATGTAATATATATATTGTTTGATCTATACATATTAGAACTATGGAACATTGTCTGAGATATATTATAAATATATGTATTTCTAGCTACCTCCTGCGACACACTTGTGGTATTGTGGTGCCATCTTGTGGTTTCCAACTTATTTACTAGTTTTAGTGGGTTGTATTTTGTAGTGACTTCGCCGTGCTCGAATGATATGTTTGAATCCCCTCATCTACATGTCTCAAGGCTATTCGACAGCCGCAACACACGCAAAGATAGCCTAACAAGCAGGCAATTCCTGCATGTGCTGCGGCTGTCGAACGGCTGCGAGACATGCAGCCATGGGGATTCAAACATATTTTTCGAGCATGCCGAAGTCACTCGGTTAGCACATGAGCATGCTCGGATAACACTTTATCCAAGCATGTTCGCTTATCACTACTTTTGATGAATGTGAGTTTGTCATAAGTCAAAGCCAGTTCGTAGAGGCAAAATTACAAGTTTATAAAATACATTTAATAAGTCTCACATGATGGAGGTTGTTTGCAAAAACACTATTATGGCCTATTTATCAGACACATCTAATTGAGGAGAGATGAGATTGAGGAGAGATGAGGGTTTGGGGATGGGATGCCCACCGTACATGTAAATGAGCCAGTTTTGACAATACTATCAATGAGGAAGGAAATGACTAAATGTCCAGTCACAGACTTGGACTTCTTAACGTTTGTATATTTAGATAGACAAGACCTCTTGATGACTGAAGCAATGATCACTCCATTCTTGGGTTGTGTCAGGGTTGGACACCACAGATCTGACTTTTATGGCATTTCTGAATTATTTATTATATGATAACCCTTATGAACTTGGGTTGTCCAGTCACCAGCAGATAACAGTTGTTAGAATGCATGTGAAAGGTGGATACTTACATATCCACACAAAGATAGATGAATGGATTTGTTTTCTAGCGATGAATTTGGAATGTTTCTATATAACGGATATATGAGGAGAGCAGATACTCACAGTACAACTTCTACATGATCCAGAGCCCACTGATCATGACCTGATCCATTGTGGCGTGGCTGCCACCAACGTAACAGGACTCCTTTCATACGGGCTTCTCTGTAGAAAAAGAAGTTACATTCACTGCAGATCATAAAAAATCACAAGTGAACACCAGTTACAACTTTATAAATAAACTATAGGATTAATAGATCCTTTTCAAAACTGTCCCAAATTGATCTTTGGGACGCACATTGGTATTTTTGGTGAATTTGGCTAAAATGTAGTATCAGTCACAAATAAACATACAGGTGAGCAGCTGTTATTTGAGAAGCATTAAGAAAAGCTAAGCATTCCAAAGAGTGATCTGTCCATTGTGTTCAACATATCTAAAGTAAAACCCCAATGCACATTAGACTGATATTGGCATTCTAATGTGTATGGGGGCACTGGCCCATTAAACTGGGTACCTGTCGATTTATCATGTCCAATTTTGGACTGCTGATTGCTTTATCCTCCTGAAAATAAGCTGTCAGCATGTGTGTCAGTGACTTTCTCATAGAGAGCACAGGAGCCCTCTGCAAAGCAAGCACTGGTGTATATGGAAGAGATGGCCAAGATATTTGTCAGCTGAAAAATCAGCTGGAACTTCTTTTGGCCAACAGCCATCCAATGTGTATTGGGGGGTGAAGAGCTCAAGGATAGGTCATTTATTTGTTTTCCCTGAAAACTCCATTGAGAACATAATGATTCCGAATATTTAGAAGAACAATGGTTACTTACAGAGGTATATTGTAAGACACTCTTTGTGCTTGTATGAAGTCTTTTGGCTGGTGCTGTGCAATGACTTGCCATGTTATCCCATTATTGACACTGTACTGTAGTAGCACAGCCTTATCTACAGTATTTGCATCACTTAAGTTAGTATTGCAGCTCTCTGTTTGGGCAATGCTTCCAATCTGAAGCACAAACATTATTTTGCTGTTAAGAGAAGCAAATAGTAAAAACTTTTTAGATACCAGTGGATTTATATTTTTACATATAGAATGTCCATGTATGTTAGAATATGTCATACCTGGCACGAGTAAGATCAAGTGGCTTCGTGATAGCTTGTCTTATTTGGCACCCATTAAAATAAAGAGAATCTCCATGAGCATAAGGTGCAAGTTGACCACATCCATTTCCAATAGTGCCTCCTTGAATATTTTCCCAATTAATTTCTGTTACCTTTTCTGATTCAAAATTATCTTTAATGTAGCTTGGGAGGTCATGGTTAAACAATGAGCAATCATCACCTGCAAAAGAAATATATACCGTATACTGTAGATCTATAATATTTTACAACTTTGTATTAGGATTAGTTGGGGACTAATAGGTCAGCCTACCACTTATCAGAATGTTATGTCCTTTCCTAGCAAGATGCCTTACCATCCTAACATGGGGATTCCCCTTTCAGTACTGATCTCCTTTTTTTCACACTATTACAAGATTACCTTGATATCCCTCATCACATATGCAGACAGCTCCAGTTGTGCAGTATCCATGCCCACTACAAAGCTTAGGACAAGCTTCTCCAATATATACATGATCAACAGCCCAACTCTGCTTTTCAGTCTCATCCCCTTTCTGAATCCAGCGAAACTGTGTGGCACTGTGGAACATAAAAAAAAAAGAACCCATTAGCCAAATGTCAGTCTGCAATAAAGCCCTTTTTTGCTTTTTTTTTCTTTTAACAGAAAACAAACATAACAACGTGGCCTGTTTGAACTGTTGGGGCATAGCCCCAATTTTCAACTCTAGCATGCTTCACTCCATGTGTCAACAACTTTGGAATTCTTTTAAGTATTAGGCTGGAGACACACTAGAGATTTAAAAATCGGTCTGATTTCGATGCAGGAGAGTCGGACAAGTGCAATGCAATTGTCATGCGAGTGTCATGCGTTTTTTGTGTGAGTACAATCTGATTTTTCACACCTAGCATCCGCTTTACATTCGAATGCAGTGCGATTGCTATAAAACTGCAATGAATATTGTGCGGGAGCCCACGCCATTTTCTATGAAAACATTTTTTATTAACCCCTTTACACCCAAGGGTGGTTTGCACGTTAATGACCGGGCCAAATTTACAATTCTGACCACTGTCCCTTTATGAGGTTATAATTCTGGAATGCATCCAACTTTGAATTTTTATGCCCTTAAATCACAGAGATATATCACACAAAATACTTAACCCCTTCATGACCCAGCCTATTTTGACCTTAAAGACCTTGCCGTTTTTTGCAATTCTGACCAGAGATTGTTTTTTCGGTGACATATTGGGCTTCATGTTAGTGGTAAATTTAGGTCAATAAATTCTGCGTTTATTTGTGATAAAAACGGAAATTTGGCGAAAATTTTGAAAATTTCGCAATTTTCACATTTTGAATTTTTATTCTGTTAAACCAGAGAGATATGGGACACAAAATAGTTAATAAATAACATTTCCCACATGTTTACTTTACATCAGCACAATTTTGGAAACAAAATTTTTTTTTGTTAGGAAGTTATAAGGGTTAAAATTTGACCAGCGATTTGTCATTTTTACAACGAAATTTACAAAACCATTTTTTTTAGGGACCACCTCACATTTGAAGTCAGTTTGAGGGGTCTATATGGCTGAAAATACCCAAAAGTGACACCATTCTAAAAACTGCACCCCTCAAGGTACTCAAAACCACATTCAAGAAGTTTATTAACCCTTCAGGTGCTTCACAGCAGCAGAAGCAACAAGGAAGGAAAAAATGAACATTTAACTTTTTAGTCACAAAAATTATCTTTTAGCAACAATTTTTTTATTTTCCCAAAGGTAAAAGGAGAAACTGAACCACGAACGTTGTTGTCCAATTTGTCCTGAGTACGCTGATACCTCATATGTGGGGGTAAACCACTGTTTGGGCGCACGGCAGGGCTTGGAAGGGAAGGAGCGCCATTTGACTTTTTGAATCAAAAATTGGCTCCACTCTTTAGCGGACACCATGTCACGTTTGGAGAGCACCCGTGTGCCTAAAAATTGGAGCTCCCCCACAAGTGACCCCATTTTGGAAACTAGACGCCCCAAGGAACTTATCTAGATGCATAGTGAGCACTTTGAACCCCCAGGTGCTTCACAAATTGATCCGTAAAAATGAAAAAGTACTTTTTTTTCACAAAAAAATTCTTTTCGCCTCAATTTTTTCATTTTCACATGGGCAGTAGGATAAAATGGATCATAAAATTTGTTGGGCAATTTCTCCCGAGTACGCCGATACCTCATATGTGGGGGTAAACCACTGTTTGGGCACTCGGCAGGGCTCGGAAGGGAAGGCGCGCCATTTGACTTTTTGAATGGAAAATTAGCTCCAATTGTTAGCGGACACCATGTCGCGTTTGGAGAGCCCCTGTGTGCCTAAACATTGGAGCTCCCCCACAAGTGACCCCATTTTGGAAACTAGACCCCCCAAGGAACTTATCTAGATGCACATTGAGCACTTTAAACCCCCAGGTGCTTCACAGAAGTTTATAACGCAGAGCCATGAAAATAAAAAATAATTTTTCTTTCCTCAAAAATGATTTTTTAGCCTGGAATTTCCTATTTTGCCAAGGATAATAGGAGAAATTGGACCCCAAATATTGTTGTCCAGTTTGTCCTGAGTACGCTGATACCCCATATGTGGGGGTAAACCACTGTTTGGGCGCACGGCAGGACTCGGAAGGGATGGCATGCCATTTGGCTTTTTAAATGGAAAATTAGCTCCAATCATTAGCGGACACCATGTCACGTTTGGAGAGCCCCTGTGTGCCTAAACATTGGAGATCCCCCAGAAATGACCAAATTTTGGAAACTAGACCCCCAAAGGAACTAATCTAGATGTGTGGTGAGGACTTTGAACCCCCAAGTGCTTCACAGAAGTTTATAACGCAGAGCCATGAAAAAAAAAAAAAAAATTATTTTCTCAAAAATGATCTTTTAGCCTGCAATTTTTTATTTTACAAAGGGTAACAGGAGAAATTTGACCCCAAAAGTTGTTGTCCAGTTTCTCCTGAGTACGCTGATACCCCATATGTGGGGGTAAATCACTGTTTGGGCACATGCTGGGGCTCGGAAGTGAAGTAGTGACGTTTTGAAATGCAGACTTTGATGGAATGCTCTGTGGGCGTCACGTTGCGTTTGCAGAGCCCCTGATGTGGCTTAACAGTAGAAACCCCCCACAAGTGACCCCATTTTGGAAACTAGACCCCCAAAGGAACTTATCTAGATGTGTGGTGAGCACTTTGAACCCCCAAGTGCTTCATAGAAGTTTATAATGCAGAGCCGTGAAAATAATAAATACGTTTTCTTTCCTCAAAAATAATTATTTAGCCCAGAATTTTTTATTTTCCCAAGGGTAACAGGAGAAATTGGACCCCAATAGTTGTTGTCCAGTTTCTCCTGAGTACGCTGATACCCCATGTGTGGGGGTAAACCACTGTTTGGGCACACGTCGGGGCTCAGAAGGGAAGTAGTGACTTTTGAAATGCAGACTTTGATGGAATGGTCTGCGGGCGTCACATTGCGTTTGCAGAGCCCCTGGTGTGCCTAAACAGTAGAAACCCCCCACAAGTGACCCCATTTTAGAAACTAGACCCCCCAAGGAACTTATCTAGATATGTGGTGAGCACTTTGAACCCCCAAGTGCTTCACAGACGTTTACAACGCAGAGCCGTGAAAATAAAAAATCATTTTTCTTTCCTCAAAAATGATGTTTTAGCAAGCATTTTTTTAGATTCACAAGGGTAACAGGAGAAATTGGACCCCAGTAATTGTTGCGCAGTTTATCCTGAGTACACTGATACCCCATATGTGGGGGTAAACCACTGTTTGGGCACACTTCAGGGCTCGGAAGTGAGGGAGCACCATTTGACTTTTTGAATACGAGATTGGCTGGAATCAATGGTGGCGCCATGTTGCGTTTGGAGACCCCTGATGTGCCTAAACAGTGGTAACCCCTCAATTCTACCTCCAACACTAACCCCCCCACACCCCTAACCCTAATCCCAACTGTAGCCATAACCCTAATCACAACCCTAACCACAACCCTAATTCCAACCCTAACCCTAAGGCTATGTGCCCACGTTGCGGATTCGTGTGAGATATTTCCGCACCATTTTTGAAAAATCCGCGGGTAAAAGGCACTGCGTTTTACCTGCGGATTTTCCGCGGATTTCCAGTGTTTTTTGTGCGGATTTCACCTGCGGATTCCTATTGAGGAACAGGTGTAAAAAGCCGCGGAATCCGCACGAAGAATTGACATGCTGCGGAAAATACAACGCAGCGTTTCCGCGCGGTATTTTCTGCACCATGGGCACAGCGGATTTAGTTTTTCATATGTTTACATGGTACTGTAAACCTGATGGAATACTGCTGCGGATCCGCAGCCAAATCCGCACCGTGTGCACATAGCCTAATTCTAAAGGTATGTGCACACGCTGCGGAAAACGCTGCAGATCCGCAGCAGTTTCCCATGAGTTTACAGTTCAATGTAAACCTACGGGAAACAAAAATCGCTGTACACATGCTGCGGAAAAACTGCACGGAAACGCAGCGGTTTACATTCCGCAGCATGTCACTTCTTTGTGCGGATTCCGCAGCGGTTTTACAACTGCTCAAATAGAAAATCGCAATTGTAAAACCGCAGTGAAATGCGCAGAAAAAAACGCGGTAAATCCGCCATAAATCCGCAGCGGTTTAGCACTGCGGATTTATCAAATCCGCAGCGGAAAAATCCGCAGAGGACCAGAATACGTGTGCACATACCGAAACCCTAACCCTAGCCCTAACCCTAGCCCTAACCCTAGCCCTAACCCTAACCCTAACCCTACCCCTAACCCTAACCCTAGCCCTAACCCTACCCCTAACCCTAACCCTACCCCTAACCCTATTCTAACATTAGTGGAAAAAAAAAATTTTCTTTATTTTTTTATTGTCCCTACCTATGGGGGTGACAAAGGGGGGGGGTCATGTATTATTTTTTTTATTTTGATCACTGTGATAGATTATATCTCAGTGATCAAAATGCACTTTGGAACGAATCTGCCGGCCGGCAGATTCGGCGGGCGCACTGCGCATGCGCCCGCCATTTTGGAAGATGGCGGCGCCCAGGGAGAAGACGGACGGGACCCCGGCTGGATCGGTAAGTATGATGGGGTGGGGGGGGACCACGGGGGGGGGGATCGGAGCACGGGGGGGGGAATCGGAGCGCGGCAGGCGTGGAACGGAGCACGGGGGGCGTGGAACTGAGCACGGGGGGGCTGGAACGGAGCATTGGGGGGTGGAACGGAGCACGGGGGGGTGGATCTGAATGCAGGGGGGGGTGATTGGAGCACGGGGGGGTGATTGGAGCACGGGGGGAGTGGACAAGAGCACGGGGGGGAGCGGAGCACTGGATGGAGGGGAGCCGGAGCAGTGTACCGGCCAGATCGGGGGGCTGGGGGGGCGATCGGTGGGGTGGGGTGGGGGCACACTAGTATTTCCAGCCATGGCTGATGATATTGCAGCATCTGCCATGGCTGGATTGTAATATTTCACCCGTTATAATGGGTGAAATATTACAAATCGCTCTGATTGGCAGTTTCACTTTCAACAGCCAATCAGAGCGATCGTAGCCACGAGGGGGTGAAGCCACCCCCCCTGGGCTAAACTACCACTCCCCCTGTCCCTGCAGATCGGGTGAAATGGGAGTTAACCCTTTCACCCGATCTGCAGGGACGCGATCTTTCTGTGACACAGCATATGCGTCACAGGTCGGATTGGCACCGACTTTCATGACGCATACGCTGTGTCACAGGTCGGGAAGGGGTTAATAAGTAACATTTCCCACATGTCTGCTTTACATCAGCACAATTGTGGAACTAAAATTTTTTTTGTTAGAGAGTTATAAGGGTTGACCAGCAATTTCTCATTTTTACAACACCATTTTTTTTTAAGTACCACATCACATTTTAAGTCACTTTAAGGGATCTATATGATAGAAAATGCCCAAGTGTGACACCTTTCTAAAAACTGCACCCCTCAAGGTGCTCAAAACCACATTCAAAAAGTTTATTAACCCTTCAGGTGTTTCGCAGGAATTTTTGGAATGTTTAACAAAAAATGAACATTTAACTTTTTTTCACAAAAAATTTACTTCAGCTCCAATTTGTTTTATTTTACCAAGGGTAACAGGAGAAATTGGACCCCAAAAGTTGTTGTACAATTTGTCCTGAGTACACCGATACCCCATATGTGGGGGTAAACCACTGTTTGGGCACATGGCAGAGCTCGGAAGGGAAGGAGCGCCGTTTGACTTTTCAATGCAAAATTGACTGGAATTGAGATCGGACGCCATGTCGCATTCGGAGAGCCCCTGATGTGCCTAAACATTGAAACCCCCCCACAAGTGACCCCATTTTGAAAAGTAAGCCCCCTAAGGAACTTATCTAGATGTGTGGTGAGCACTTTGACCCACCAAGTGCTTCACAGAAGTTTATAATGTAGAGCCGTAAAAATAAAAAATCATGTTTTTTCACAAAAATGATCTTTTTGCCCCCAATTTTTTATTTTCCCAAGGGTAAATGAAGAAATTGGACCCCAAAAGTTGTTGTGCAATTTGTCCTGAGTACTCTGATACTCCATATGTGGGGGTAAACCACTGTTTGGTTGCATGGCAGATATCGGAAGGGAAGGAGCGACGTTTGACTTTTCAATGCAAAATTGGCTGGAATTAAGATCAGACGCCATGTCGCGTTTGGAGAGCCACTGATGTGCCTAAACAGTGGAAACCCCCCAATTCTAACTGAAACCCTAACCCAAGCACAACCCTAACCCTAATCCCAACCCTAACCATAACCCTATCCACACCCCTAACCCGAACACGCCCCTAACCCTAATCCCAACCATACACCTAACCCCAACACACCCCTAACCCTAATCCCAACCATAACCCTAGCCACACCCCTAACCCTAACACACCCCTAACCCTAATCCCAACCGTAAATGTACTCCAAATCCTAACTGTAGCCCCAACCCTAACCCTAACTTTAGCCCCAACCCTAACCCTAATGGGAAATTGGAAATAAATACATTTTTTTATTTTATTATTTTTCCATAACTAAGGGGGTGATAATGGGAGGCTTGATTTACTATTTATAGCGGGTTTGTTAGCGGATTTTTATGATTGGCAGCTGTCACACTAAAAAACGCTTTTTATTGCAAAAAATTGTTTTTGCGTCTCCACATTTTGAGAGCTATAATTTTTCCATATTTTGGTCCACAGAGTTATGTGAGGTCTTGTTTTTTGCTGGACGAGCTGACGTTTTTACTGGTAGCATTTTCGGGCATGTGACATTTTTTGATCGCTTTTTATTACGATTTTTGTGAGCCAGAATGACAAAAAAACAGCAATTCATGAATTTCTTTTTTTGGGGGGAAGAAGGGGGGGGGCCTTTATACCGTTCCACGTTTGGTAAAATTGATAAAGCAGTTTTATTTTTTGGGTCAGTACGATTACAGCTATACCTCATTTATATTTTTTTATGTTTTGGCGCATTTATACGATAAAAACTATTTTATATAAAAAATAATTATTTTTGCATCACTTTATTCTGAGGACTATAACTTTTTTATTTTTTCGCTGATGACGCTGTATTGGCGGCTCGTTTTTTGCGGGACAAGATGACGTTTTCAACAGTACCATGTTTTTTTTTATATCCGTCTTTTTGGTCGCCTGTTAATCCACATTTTGTTCAGCGGCATGATAATAAAGCTTTGTTTTTTGCCTCGTTTTTTTTTTTTTACGGTGTTCACTGAAGGGGTTAACTAGTGGGACAGTTTTATAGGTCGGGTCGTTATGGACGTGGCGATACTAAATATGTGTACTTTTATTGTTTATGAATTGAATCCATAAATGTTATAATAACAGAGGGGAAACATGTCTGCCAAAATACATTCACATAGCAATAACTAAATAGCTAGACGCTAATCCTCCTTATGATGTGGTAGACAGTCCTCCCGAAGAAGCAGTGCGAAATGCGCGTCGGGGCAGAGGGACGCCGAGGCTCATCCCCATGTGGCTGACCGTAAGGTATACTTTTACACATGCTTATATATATGCCATTGTATGAGGGTGGACTGTCTACCATATCATAAAGAGGATTAGCGTCTAGGTATTTAGTTATTGCTATGTGAATGTATTTTGGCAGACATGTTTCCCCTCTGTTATTATAACATTTATGGATTCATAAGGCTATATATTAGTAATAATTAATATGCACATATGTATGTCAGTCCAGTGTTTTGGATAAGCCTATGGCAGAGCTGTCCCTTGTTGTGGTTCCAGTACCCTTTCTTGCAAAAGTAGACACATGTTGTTTTTATGAAAAAAAATTTCTAAGAAAATATTGGTTTTATATTGTACCATGGTCGAGGTCAGTTTATTCTTAGGCCACATTCACACGTTCCTTTTTATTCTGCGGGTTCTCCCGCAGCGGATTTGATAAATCTGCAGGGCAAACCCGCTGCGGTTATCCCTGCAGATTTATCGTGGTTTATCCTGCGGGTTCCGCTGCGGGTTCCGCTGCGGGATTTACCCCTACTATTGATGCTGCATATGCAGCAATATGCAGCATCAATAGAAGCGTTAAAAATAATAAAATCATGATGATATACTCACCCTCTGACGTCCCGATCTCCTGGGCGCTGCAGGCGGCGGTCCGGTTCCAAAGATGCTGTGCGACCAGGACCTTCGGTGACGTCACGGTCATGTGACCGCGACGTCACCGAAGGTCCTGGTCGCATAGCAAACCTGAGACCGGACGGCCGCGTGCAGCGCTGAGACTTCCGAGGGTGAGTATATCATGATTTTTTATTTTTATTCTTTTTTTTAAATACAAATATGGTTACCGGGGCCTGGAGGAGAGTCTCCTCTCCTCCACCCCGGGTATAACCCGCACATTATCCGCTTACTTCCCGCATGGTGGGCACAGCCCCATGCGGGAAGTAAGCGGATCAATACACTTCTATGGGTGCAGAATCGCTGCGATTCTGCACAAAGAAGTGACATGGTCCTTCTTTTTTTCCGCAGCAATTCTGCGCGGTTTTTTTCGGGTTTTTCCGCATCATGTGCACTGCGGTTTCTGTTTTCCATAGGGTAACATTGTACTGTACCCTGCATGGAAAACAGCTGCGGACCCGCAGCGGCAAAATCGCCGCGGTTCCGCAGTAAAAACCGCATAGTGTGAACATGGCCTTAGATCACGCCTAATGTGAGATAATTAAGTTTATGGTACAGTGTCCCCCATAAGGGAGGGGCATTGGTAGACATTATTGAGCAAAATTTGTGGATATATAACATAGTTGCGGATGTCAGCTGTGATAGTCAGCAGACATCCGGCCCAGATCGGCCTCGCTCCCGCCGTGAGCGCGGCTGATCGGTGTTGACGTACTATCCCGTCGGTGGTCATATGGGCCCATACCACTTCGACGGGATAGTACGCCAGATGTCAGATAGGGGTTAAATACATACAGGTCCCAAATTTTACACACACATACTACTAACAGTATTAGACACTGACATATATAAATCTAACTGTTCTGCAATGGTTTACTGTATGCAAACCATGTCTCCTATCCTGTCGGCTTCTGCAATCATTTTTCAGAAGCCGACAAATGAATTATCAGCTATTCTGCTGTCTCTCTATGAAATATAAAGATATATATATATGTGTGTGTGTCACTGACATATATATATATATATATATATATATATATATATATATATATATATATATATGCATATATACAGTTAGGGCCAGAAATATTTGGACAGTGACACAAGTTTTGTTATTTTAGCTGTTTACAAAAACATGTTCAGAAATACAATCTATATATATAATTGTCTAAGGGTTTTTCCGTCTGTCTGTCTGTCTGTCTGTCTGTCCTGGAAATCCCGGCTCTCTGATTGGTCGAGGCCGCCAGGCCTCGACCAATCAGAGACCGGCACAGCATCGACGTAGAAATCCCGCGTCTCTGATTGGTCGAGGCCGCCAGGCCTCGACCAATCAGCAACGGGCACAGCGACGATGATGTCATAAAGGACGTAGACATCCCGCGTCTCTGATTGGTCGAGGCCGCCAGGCCTCGACCAATCAGCAACGGGCACATCGACGATGATGTCATAATGGTTGCCATGGCGACAATGATGTCATAAAGGTTGCTTCGACCAATCAGCGACGGGCACAGCGACGATGATGTCATAATGGTTGCCATGGCGACAATGATGTCATAAAGGTTGCTTCGACCAATCAGCAACGGGCACATCGACGATGATGTCATAATGGTTGCCATGGCGACAATGATGTCATAAAGGTTGCTTCGACCAATCAGCGACGGGCACAGTCTGCCGCAAATTCTGGAATCATCATTGTCCATATACTACGGGGACATGCATATTCTAGAATACCCGATGCGTTAGAATCGGGCCACAATCTAGTTATATATATAATATGGGCTGAAAGTGCACACTCCCAGCTGCAATATGATAGTTTCCACATCCAAATCGGAGAAAGGGTTTAGGAATCATAGCTCTGTAATGCATAGTGTCCTCTTTTTCAAGGGACCAAAAGTAATTGGACAATGGACTCTAAGGGCTGCAATTAACTCTGAAGGCGTCTCCCTCGTTAACCCGTAATCAATGAAGTAGTTAAAAGGTCAGGGGTGGATTCCAGGTGTGTGGTTTTGCATTTGGAAGCTGTTGCTGTGAGCAGACAACATGCGGTCAAAGGAACTCTCAATTGAGGTGAAGCAGAACATCCTGAGGCTGAAAAAAAATAAAAAATCCATCAGAGAGATAGCAGACATGCTTGGAGTAGCAAAATCAACAGTTGGGTACATTCTGAGAAAAAAGGAATTGACTGGTGAGCTTGGGAACTCAAAAAGGCCTGGGCGTCCACGGAGGACAACAGTGGTGGATGATCGCCGCATACTTAATTTGGTGAAGAAGAACCCGTTCACAACATCAACTGAAGTCCAGAACACTCTCAGTGAAGTAGGTGTATCTGTCTCTAAGTCAACAGTAAAGAGAAGACTCCATGACAGTAAATACAAAGGGTTCACATCTAGATGCAAACCATTCATCAATACCAAAAATAGACAGGCCAGAGTTAAATTTGCAGAAAAACACCTCAAGAAGCCAGCTCAGTTCTGGAAAAGTATTCTATGGACAGATGAGACAAAGATCAACCTGTACCAGAATGATGGGAAGAAAAAAGTTTGGAGAAGAAAGGGAACGGCACATGATCCAAGGCACACCACATCCTCTGTAAAACATGGTGGAGGCAACGTGATGGCATGGGCATGCATGGCTTTCAATGGCACTGGGTCACTTGTGTTTATTGATGACATAAGAGCAGACAAGAGTAGCCGGATGAATTCTGAAGTGTACCGGGATATACTTTCAGCCCAGATTCAGCCAAATGCTGCAAAGTTGATTGGACGGCGCTTCATAGTACAGATGGACAATGACCCCAAGCATACAGCCAAAGCTACCCAGGAGTTCATGAGTGCCAAAAAGTGGAACATTCTGCAATGGCCAAGTCAATCTCCAGATCTAAACCCAATTGAGCATGCATTTCACTTGCTCAAATCCAGACTTAAGACGGAAAGACCCACAAACAAGCAAGACCTGAAGGCTGCGGCTGTAAAGGCCTGGCAAAGCATTAAGAAGGAGGAAACCCAGCGTTTGGTGATGTCCATGGGTTCCAGACTTAAGGCAGTGATTGCCTCCAAAGGATTTGCAACAAAATATTGAAAATAAAAATATTTTGTTTGGGTTATGTTTATTTGTCCAATTACTTTTGACCTCCTAAAATGTGGAGTGTTTGTAAAGAAATGTGTACAATTCCTACATTTTCTATCAGATATTTTTGTTCAACCCTTCAAATTAAACGTTACAATCTGCACTTGAATTCTGTTGTAGAGGTTTCATTTCAAATCCAATGTGGTGGCATGCAGAGCCCAACTCGCGAAAATTGTGTCACTGTCCAAATATTTTTGGCCCTAACTGTATATACCTATTCTTTGTGTATATATGTTATTTATCTTTTATATTATAACCTGTCAGTGTGTTTTTTACATTAGCCGCATATGAAATGCTGTTTTTACAAAGGACACCAGTGCGTAAAAATCGCACAACACTCACATGGTGCTAGTGCTGTGCGATTTTTTTTTTATCGCATCCATTAACTTCTATTGCGGGATGCGATGCGTTTTCTGATTACATTCGCAGCATGCTGCGATTTTTTTCTAGCATGATCGTGATCCAATCTGAGCTGGAAAAAAAACCTCAGATGAGCACACCATCATACATTAACATTGGTCCGAATTCAATCCGATTTTTTATCGGATTGAATTTGTCTGATCCCATCGCAAGTGGGCATGAGCCCTTAAGCTGACTATTAAATAGTTTTTTGGGACATAAATCTAACATAATTAGTACATTTAGGTAAATATGTTTTCAGTTTGTTAAAAAAAAAAACTAAAATTTACAAAGCAAAATGTAAATTAATGTGCAATTTTCATATTTTTAATGTTTTGCTTTAAAACAGATAACTATATTTTGTAATATGGCTAATACTTTACATTTCCCATATGTTTACTTTATGACGGCATCATTTATATATGTCCATTTATTTTATAGGATCTAATACAGCATCGTTCAGAAACTTTTTTTGTAGTTATTGATTCAGTTTTCAATTGACATTGAGTGGCACCTATACATTAGAAACTCCCTAAAAAAAATCATTTTAAAAAGTGCAACCTCAAGTATTCAAATCAGGATTTGCCTAAATTGCCTTTTATAAATATCTATTTTGAAACCCTTAACCATTTTTGAAATTGTCTTTATTATAAAATACCCTACTCTTCTCCTTATACAGCTAATCACTCTATGTGATTTTTTTTACTTTCCTTCTCGTGATGTTTCATTTGAGGGGAGTTTCAAAGGAGACACCATTGGGAGGATGGCCCTGCAATCACTCTTCTCTTCTATCACCCCTCCTGAAACAGGACATCATCATGGGACTGTGCTGCATTCAATTATCACAGGTTCTTTCATAAATGGCCTCTGATGACATATGGAATGAATAACCTTGACAGAAGCTGTGGGAGAGATGACCGCAGCACTGGCCTTGATGATGATTAATTTCAGGGAGGTGATAAAATATGTGTGGCAGAGCTGCTGTCATTCAGTCTGCTTCTATGACCTCCCGTAAACATATTGTCATCACGGGGTGGTGCTATTGTCATTCACCCTGCTTCTATCACCGCCCCTTGATCAAATACTGCTTCAGAGGAATAATATGTGAGCCAGCGGTAACGGAAAAAAAAGTGTGCCAATAGACAGAACTGTGCTGTGCAGCTCCACAACTGATCACATCCGGCCATTGCTGGCACCGTGAACAGCTAATCGGTAGGAGCTTGGGTGTTACACCCCCATCAATCTGATACAGATGGCCTATCCTAACAATAGGTGATCAGTATAAAAGTACTGGACAATGCCTTTAAGGGCTGATGTCTGGCCATTTTGCAACAGTATTATTTGCACTTTGCAAAAGTTTCCTATTAGTATACTCTTGAAAATAAATTCCAACGTTTTGCTGGCAACTTCTGTAAAATACCAAACAAGTGGAAATCCTTATTATGCTAAAATACTACAAAACAAAAGTAATCACAGGAGAATTATTCTTTTGGTATTCTATGACTACTGCATACCTGGAGGAAACATAATCTGGAAGTTGCAGCGTTACTCTTTTCCAGGCTGAGCTGTTGATGGAGTTATAGACTGTAGCTTCATGGAACTGGAATGGAGAGCAGCCAATGCTGTTTGATGAGGAAGGAAGACACTGTGTCTGAATCAGCTGCCACAAATCCGTTCTGTTAGAAATAATAAACAGAAGAAAAGGTCAATGAGAGAAACACGATTCAAATGGGAGGTTTAAATGGGTGCAAAAATATTTTACACAATGCAAATCGAGAATACATTTAATAGCCAATAGTGATTAGAAAATCTTTGAACGTTGCCTTGTCAGTATTTCTCTTGCAGACCCATTTTTGCACATGCAGAACTGTGCAAAAAATGTAGGCAGGTGTGGAAAAGATACTGGAAAGTAACAATGCTTTAAAAAATAGATGTATAATATAAGGGGACAAGCTTCAGCAATGAGTTCCAATATAATTATTATATGACTTCACCTTGGTAACTAGCACATCTGTAGCAAAAGAATGAAATATTTCCTCTCTTACCTGGCATCCTTTGTATACTCAAGCATAACCGAATGAAGATCAACACATGAATTTGCTTCACAACCAACCACAATCTGAAAAAAAAAAAGATAAATGAAGGATGTATGGAAGAAAACTAAATAGCAGAGTACAGGGAAATGGAAAACAGCAAGATGCAGTGGATATAACAATGTAATGAAGATCAGCAATCTTTACATAACTTTGCAAGTCATAGACTGTAAACACTTATATATAAGTCGGCATTCTGTTGTATGAAGCAGATGTCCCCGTAATACCCTCAATATAGTGTAAACTGTTCTTTATTTATTGGGAATTTCCTATTTTTACATTTTTTCTTTAAAAACTGGTAGAGGAATTTCAGACAAAAGCCATTATCACATGCTCAGAGGGTTTAAAGTAAAATATGGAACAGCATCCAGTCCAGGTGAAAGACTGGAAAAAACTTTATTCCGCCATCATACAACGTTTCGACCAAATGGTCTTTATCTTTTTCTTGGAATACTCAGAGGGTTTGTGATAAATGCTAGCTTGTAAGGGGTTAGATTGCTTGAGTCCCCACTGACAAAATAGGGGACTCCAGTCCCTCATACCTTTTACAATGGATAGAAGAGACTTCAATGCTGTGGTGGTCAAGCATGCACCCTACTGATGATTCAATGCATATGGCTCTGAGAGTATTAGCCAACTGATCCCAATATTCAGTCACTACCAATCTAACATTTATAACTTGTCAAGTGCATAAGTAATCAATGTTTATGGCTGGAATACTCCCTGAAATATGCTTTAACCCCTTCATGACCCAGCCTATTTTGACCTTAAAGACCTTGCCGTTTTTTGCAATTCTGACCAGTGTCCCTTCATGAGGTAATAACTCAGGAACGCTTCAATGGATCCTAGCGATTCTGACAATGTTTTTTCGTGACATATTGGGCTTCATGTTAGTGGTAAATTTAGGTCAATAAATTCTGTGTTTATTTGTGATAAAAACGGAAATTTGGCGAAAATTTTGAAAATTTCGCAATTTTCATATTTTGAATTTTTATTCTGTTAAACCAGAGAGTTATGTGACACAAAATAATTAATAAATAACATTTCCCACACGTCTACTTTACATCAGCACAATTTTGGAAACAAAATTTTTTTTTGCTAGGAAGTTATAAGGGTAAAAAATTGACCAGCGATTTCTCATTTTTACAACGAAATTTACAAAACCATTTTTTTTAGGGACCACCTCACATTTGAAGTCAGTTTGAGGGGTCTATATGGCTGAAAATACCCAAAAGTGACAACATTCTAAAAACTGCACCCCTGAAGGTACTCAAAACCACATTCAAGAAATTTATTAACCCTTCAGGTGCTTCACAGCAGCAGAAGCAACATGGAAGGAAAAAATGAACATTTAACTTTTTAGTCACAAAAATGATATTTCAGCAACAATTTTTTTATTTTCCCAATGGTAAAAGGAGAAACTGAACCACGAAAGTTGTTGTCCAATTTGTCCTGAGTACGCTGATACCTCATATGTGGGGGTAAACCACTGTTTGGGCGCACGGCAGGGCTTTGAAGGGAAGGAGCGCCATTTGACTTTTTAAATGAAAAATTGGCTGCACTCTTTAGCGGACACCATGTCACGTTTGGAGAGCCCCCGTGTGCCTAAAAATTGGAGCTCCCCCACAAGTGACCCCATTTTGGAAACTAGACGCCCCAAGTAACTTATCTAGATGCATAGTGAGCCCTTTAAACCCTCAGGTGCTTCACAAATTGATCCGTAAAAATGAAAAAGTACTTTTTTTCACAAAAAAATTCTTTTAGCCTCAATTTTTTCATTTTCACATGGACAACAGGATAAAATGGATCCTAAAATTTGTTTGGCAATTTCTCCTGAGTACACCGATACCTCACATGTGGGGGTAAACCACTTTTTGGGCACATGGTAAGGCTCGGAAGGGAAGGAGCGCCATTTGACTTTTTGAATGAAAAATTATCTCCATCGTTAACGGACACCATGTCGCGTTTGGAGAGACCCTGTGTGCTTAAACATTGGAGCTCCCCCACAAGTGACCCCATTTTGGAAACTAGACGCCCCAAGGAACATATATAGATGCCTAGTGAGCACTTTAAACCCTCAGGTGCTTCACAAATTGATCCGTAAAAATGAAAAAGTACTTTTTTTTCACAAAAAATTTCTTTTCGCCTCAATTTTTTCATTTTCACATGGGCAATAGGATAAAATGGATCATAAAATTTGTTGAGCAACTTCTCCCGAGTACGGCGATACCTCATATGTGGGGGTAAACTACTGTTTGGTCACACGGCAGGGCTCGGAAGGGAAGGCGCGCCTTTTGACTTTTTGAATGGAAAATTAGCTCCAATTGTTAGCGGACACCATGTCGCATTTGGAGAGCCCCTGTGTGCCTATGCAATGGAGCTCCCCCACAAGTGACGCCATTTTGGAAACTAGACCCCCCAAGGAACTTATCTAGATGCATACTGAGCACTTTAAACCCCCAAGTGCTTCACAGAAGTTTATAATGCAGAGCCATGAAAATAAAAAATAATTTTTCTTTTCTCAAAAATGATTTTTTAGCCTGGAATTTCCTATTTTGCCAATGGTAATAGGAGAAATTGGACCACAAATGTTGTTGTCCAGTTTGTCCTGAGTACGCAGATACCCCATATGTGGGGGTAAACCACTGTTTGGGCGCACGGCAGGGCTCAGAAGGGAAGGCACGCCATTTGGCTTTTTAAATGGAAAATTAGCTCCAATCATTAGCGGACACCATGTCGCATTTGGAGAGCCCCTGTGTGCCTAAACATTGGAGATCCCCCACAAATGACCCCATTTTGGAAACTAGACCCCCAAAGGAACTAATCTAGATGTGTGGTGAGCACTTTGAACCCTCAAGTGCTTCACAGAAGTTTATAACGCAGAGCCATGAAAATAAAAATAAAAATTTATTTTCTCAAAAATGATTTTTTAACCCGCAATTTTTTATTTTCCCAAGGGTAACAGGAGAAATTTGACCCCAAAAGTTGTTGTCCAATTTCTCCTGAGTATGCTGATACCCCATATGTGGGGGTAAACCACTGTTTAGGCACATGCTGGGGCTCGGAAGTGAAGTAGTGACGTTTTGAAATGCAGATTTTGATGGAATGCTCTGCGGGCATCATGTTGCGTTTGCAGAGCCCCTGATGTGGCAAAACAGTAGAAACCCCCCACAAGTGACCCCATTTTGGAAACTAGACCCCGAAAGGAACTTATCTAGATGTGAGGTGAGCACTTTGAACCCCCAAGTGCTTCACAGAAGTTCATAACACAGAGCAGTGAAAATAATAAATACGTTTTCTTTCCTCAAAAATAATTTTTTAGCCCAGAATTTTTTAATTTTCCCAAGGGTAACAGGAGAAATTTGACCCCAATATTTGTTGTCCAGTTTCTCCTGAGTACGGTGATACCCCATATGTGGGGGTAAACTACTATTTGGGCACTTGCCGGGGCTCGGAAGTGAAGTAGTGACGTTTTGAAATACAGACTTTGATGGAATGCTCTACGGGCGTCACGTTGCGTTTGCAGAGCCCCTGATGTGACTAAACAGTAGAAACCCCCCACAAGTGACCCCATTTCGGAAACTAGACCCCCAAAGGAACTTATCTAGATATGTGGTGAGCACTTTCAACCCCCAGGTGCTTTACAGAAGTTTATAACGCAGAGCCGTGAAAATAATAAATACGTTTTCTTTCCTCAAAAATAATTTTTTAGCCCAGAATTTTTTATTTTCCCAAGGGTTACAGGAGAAATTGGACCCCAAAGTTGTTGTCCAGTTTCTCCTGAGTACGCTGATACCCCATGTGTGGGGGTAAACCACTGTTTGGGCACACGTCGGGGTTCAGAAGGGAAGTAGTGACTTTTGAAATGCAGACTTTGATGGAATGCTCTGTGGGCGTCACGTTGCGTTTGCAGAGCCCCTGATGTGGCTAAACAGTAGAAACCCCCCACAAGTGACCCCATTTTGGAAACTAGACACCCCAAGGAACTTATCTAGATATGTGGTGAGCACTTTGAACCCCCAAGTGCTTCACAGACGTTTACAACGCAGAGCCGTGAAAATAAAAAATCATTTTTCTTTCCTCAAAAATGATGTTTTAGCAAGCAATTTTTTATTTTCTCAAGGGTAACAGGAGAAATTGGACCCCAGTAATTGTTGCGCAGTTTGTCCTGAGTATGCTGGCACCCCATATGTGGGGGTAAACCACTGTTTGGGCACACGTCGGGGCTCGGAAGTGAGGGAGCACCATTTGACTTTTTGAATACAAGATTGGCTGGAATCAATGGTGGCGCCATGTTGCGTTTGGAGACCCCCTGATGTGCCTAAACAGTGGAAACCCCTCAATTCTACCTCCAACACTAACCCCCCACACCCCTAATGCTAATCCCAACTGTAGCCATAACCCCAACACAACCCTAACCCCCCCACACCCCTAACCCTAATCCCAACTGTAGCCGTAACCCTAATCACAACCCTAACCCCAACACACCCCTAACCCTAACCACAACCCTAATTCCAACCCAACCCTAAGGCTATGTGCCAACGTTGCGGATTCGTATGAGATTTTTCAGCACCATTTTTGAAAAATCCGCGGGTAAAAGGCACTGCGTTTTACCTGCGGATTTACCGCGGATTTCCAGTGTTTTTTGTGCGGATTTCACCTGCGGGGATTCCTATTGAGGAACAGGTGTAAAACGCTGCGGAATCCGCACAAAGAATTGACATGCTGCGGAAAATACAACGCAGCGTTCCCGCGTGGTATTTTCCGCACCATGGGCACAGCGGATTTGGTTTTCCATATGTTTACATGGTACTGTAAACCTGATGGAACACTGCTGCGGATCCGCAGCCAAATCCGCACCGTGTGCACATAGCCTAATTCTAAAGGTATGTGCACACGCTGCGGAAAACGCTGCGGATCTGCAGCAGTTTCCCATGAGTTTACAGTTCAATGTAAACCTATGGGAAACAAAAATCGCTGTACACATGCTGCAGAAAAACTGCACGGAAACGCAGCGGTTTACATTCCGCAGCATGTCACTTCTTTCTGCGGATTCCGCAGCGGTTTTACAACTGCTCAAATAGAAAATCGCAGTTGTAAAACCGCAGTGAAATGCGCAGAAAAACCGCGGTAAATCCACAGCGGTTTAGCACTGCGGATTTATCAAATCCTCTGCGGAAAAATCCGCAGAGGAACACAATACGTGTGCACATACCGAAACCCTAACCCTAACCCTAACCCTACCCCTAACCCTAACCCTACCCCTAACCCTAGTTCTTACCCCAACCTTAGTGAAAAAAAAAATCTTTATTTTTTTTTATTGTCCCTACCTATGGGGGTGACAAAGGGGGGGGGGGTCATTTACTATTTTTTTTATTTTGATCACTGCGATAGTTTATATCTCAGTGATCAAAATTCACTCTGGAACGAATCTACCGGCCGGCAGGAAAGAAGACGGACGGAACCCGGGAGGCTAGGTAAGTATAAGGGGGGGAAATCAGGGCACGGGGGGGGGGCGTCGGAGCACGGGGGGGTGGATCCGAGTATGGGGGGGTGGATCGGAACATTGGGGGGTGGATTGGAGCACGGAGTGGGGGATCGCTGTGCGGGCGGGTGGATCGGAGCACGGGGGGGGGATCGCTGTGTGGGGGGATCGGAGTGCGGGGGGGTTTGATTGGAGCATGGGGGGGTTTGATTGGAGCACGGGGGGTGTGATTGGAGCACGGGGGGAGCGGACAGGAGGACGGGGGAGCGGAGCACAGGACGGAGGGGAGCGGACCACAGATCGGGGGGCTGGGGGGGCGATCGGTGGGGTGGGGGGGCACATCAGTGTTTCCAGCCATGGCCGATGATATTGCAGCATCGGCCATGGCTGGATTGTAATATTTCACCAGTTTTTTAGGTGAAATATTACAAATCGCTCTGATTGACAGTTTCACTTTCAACAGCCAATCAGAGCGATCGTAGCCACGGGGGGGTGAAGCCACCCCCCCTGGGCTAAACTACCACTCCCCCTGTCCCTGCAGATCGGGTGAAATGGGAGTTAACCCTTTCACCCGATCTGCAGGGACGCGATCATTCCATGACGCATATGCTGCGTCATGGGTCGGAATGGCACCGACTTTCATGACACAGCGTATGCGTCAAAGGTCGGGAAGGGGTTAATATGACTATGCTAAGATCAAAAGTGTAAAGAAACTTGGCACTTAAAATTCAAAGAAAAAAGTGGTTCATTTATTATGCATCCAGACAATAATAGTTGAACGTTATTGGTCCTTACTTGGACCTTCTTCAGAACCAACTATTTCAGCGGTGTGGATATCTCCTTAATTATATTGTCTCAGTGGTTGATAAATAATAATAATAATAATAATAATCTTTATTTATATAGCGCCAACATATTCCGCAGCGCTTTACAGTTTAACAGTTTCAAACACAAAAGTCATAAGTAACAACGTTAACAATACAATAATTAAAGCAAAATAAGACGACCCTGCTCGTGAGAGCTTACAATCTACAATGAGGTGGGGGAGATACAAAGTACAGGTGTGTATTTACAATGATGTATTTACAATCATGGTCCAGCCATCTTCAGGGGTTGGGGAATAGATGGGGATAGTGAATGGGCTACACACACACAAACATAACATAACTTTGATTAGTGAACGTGATAGGCCGCTCTGAACAAATGTGTTTTGAGCGAGCGCCTAAAACTATGCAAATTATGGATGGTCCTAATATCTTGGGGTAGAGCATTCCAGAGGATTGGCGCAGCACGGGAGAAGTCTTGGAGTCGGGAGTGGGAGGTACGGATTAGTGCAGAGGTTAGCCGAAAGTCATTTGCAGAGCGCAGTGGTCTGTTAGGCTGATAGACAGAAATGAGGGAGGAGATGTAAGGGGGTGCCGCACTGTGGAGAGCTTTGTGGGTGAGAACAAGTACTTTGAATTGTATCCTGTAATGAATGGGCAGCCAGTGTAACGACTGGCGAAGAGCGGACGCGTCCGAGTAACGATTAGCCAGATGGACGACCCTGGCTGCTGCATTAAGGATAGACTGGAGAGGGGAAAGTCGAGTGAGGGGGAGGCCAATTAATAGAGCGTTACAGTAGTCCAGGCGGGAGTGGATCAGGGCGACCGTGAGGGTTTTAGCTGTCTCCATGGTGAGAAAAGGGCGGATTCTAGAGATGTTCTTTAGGTGTAAGCGGCACGAGCGGGCAAGAGATTGTATATGGGAGGTGAAGGAGAGATCGGAGTCAAACATAACACCCAGACAGCGCGCCTGCTGCCGGGGTGTTATTATGGTGCCACCCACGGAGAGGGAAATGTCAGATTTAGGGAGGTTAGTAGATGGTGGGAGCAGAAGAAGTTCAGTTTTGGAGAGGTTGAGTTTCAGATAGAGAGCGGACATGATGTTGGAGACTGCGGACAGACAGTCAGTGGCATTCTGTAGTACAGCGGGGGTAAGGTCAGGGGATGACGTATATAGTTGTGTGTCGTCGGCATAAAGATGGTACTGAAAGCCAAATCTGCTGATGGTCTGTCCAATTGGGGCCGTGTAGAGAGAGAACAGAAGGGGGCCAAGGACTGAGCCCTGAGGTACCCCAACAGTGAGAGGAAGAGGAGATGAAGTGGAGCCAGAGAACAGAACACTGAAGGAGCGGTCGGAAAGATAGGAGGAGAACCAGGAGAGAGCAGTGTCCTTAATGCCTAGTGACTGGAGCCTGGAGAGCAGGAGAGGGTGGTCAACAGTGTCAAAAGCTGCAGAAAGGTCGAGAAGAATGAGCAGAGAGTGGTCACCATTACGTTTTGCTGTCAGAAGGTCATTGGTCACTTTGATGAGTGCAGTTTCTGTCGAATGTAGGGGGCGGAAACCGGACTGTGAAGGGTCTAGGAGGGAGTGAGTGGACAGGTAACGGGTAAGGCGGGAGTATATCAGGCGCTCCAAGAGTTTAGAGATGAAGGGGAGATAAAAAGTGCCTGTTGCCTGGGTTTGATGCATATGGGAACCGAGTGTCCACATGGTATGTTAGCCCGGGTTCTGTACTGTGTGTCCAGTAAGAGGAGTCAGCGCTTCTGTTTTCTGCGAGCTGCGCCGCTGTGGGTCTGCGCTGTATACAATACAATGCAATGCAATACAGCACAGACGATGCAGCTCGCAGCAAACAGAAGCGCCGCTGACTCCTCTTACTGGACACACAGTACAGAACCCGGGCTAACATACCATGTGGACACTCGGTTCCCATATGCATCAAACCCAGGCAACAGGCACTTTTTATCAACCACTGAGACAATATAATTAAGGAGATATCCACACCGCTGAAATAGTTTGTTCTGAAGAAGGTCCAAGTAAGGACCAAAAATGTTCAACTATTATTGTCTGGATGCATAATAAATGAACTACTTTTTTCTTTGAATTTCGAGTGCGAACTTTCTTTAGACTATAGATTACGGGCCTGATACCCTACTTGTGCACCAACAGCATTTCAACAATGGAGTGCCGTCTTTTTCTTATATGACGTATATGCTAAGATCAAAAATTGACCAGTAGCATTGGGGGCATTAATCATTTAGCACATCCACATCCACATTCACAGTCAATGTGAAATGTTTATGAAAATCAAAGTGTCTCAAATATGATAGAACAGTAAAATGATTTAATAAGAAATTATATTTTATAGAAATATAAACTAGAAAACTGCATTTATAAACTATAACGATTGTGTCCTCCTTTGATTACTTCAGTCACTATTCCATCAAATTGTTCCTACAAAATGCATGTAATAGTGACCCTCAGTTATTGTATTTGACACTGTACTTTAATTTTCCCTTTAGAGAATACAGTATTTCCTATGAACTAGTCTTCTAAGCTTCAGTTCTAGATTGTAACTAATATGGCTTTCTAAGGAGAATGTTCATCTTTAAACCCCATTTTCTTTAACAGCGTACTGTACTGATTGATATATAGTGTAGATATATCGGTTCTTATGACAATGAGTTCCAGATTATGTCCATACTCTAGAGTAAAACAATAAAACTAATCGGCACAGAATGTTAGACCTTAATAAAGAGATAAAAGATGGGTACATATATATATGGCGGAATAGAAACCTTACCTTGAACTGCATCATATAGCCAGGTTGTATAATGAGTTCCCTGGAGGACAATATATTGTGTGTTTTGTCCTTCTTTTTGTTTGGCCAATACAGATGAAATGATGGGTTGCCACAAAAACCAGCTGTTCTTACAGCATTCGGGTAGAAACTCCAATGTTCATCATGAGACGTACCTTCTAGTAGGAGAACAAGTATTAATGATATTTAGATATCACGGGTAGTTTTACACTAACCTGAAAATATACTTTAAAACATAGTTTATAACATCAGATAAAATGCGTTCTCTTTTTCATGCATAATAATAAATATTAGCAATACACTAAAAAAGTGAAGAATGGTGATTGATGGTATAAGAAAAAGCAGTAGAATTTGTTGTTTCTTTGAAAAGTCCAGCACTCCATTAAAATCTAACTATTTATTGATGCACAGTACATGTCCATCTTAGGTGGTCTGGGTATTACTGATCTTCCTGGACTAACTATGAATTGAGTGCTAAACTTGGATAGAATTTCCTATTTCCAGTAATTTTTAAAGGGTTTGTCCAGCGGTAGGGCACAAGAATTCAGTCAGTTTATGTGCCTGCAGACTTGTGAATACTAACACCATGCAGCATTCCCCGATGCCAGAGACAGGAGCAGGCGGGCACATGACCGCAAGTATGTGATTTGCATACATAAGGTCACGTGCCGACTAGACATGAGCGGCCTCACTCAAAACAATGTTATTGAGGGAGCCTGGACACATCTAGTTGAAATGTGGTCGGACGTTTGCAAATCGCATACCACGTGCTCATGGCGCTTCCACAGGAGAATTCTTATAGCATGCACTATAAGGATTCACAAATCAGCAGTGATATAGAGTGACTGCAGACTTGTACCCTAAGGCCAAACAACCCCTTGAACATAGTTATAAACATACCATCATCAAATGTGTCAACAAGCTGACTCGGGTTGATTTCAGCTCCTCCAATTAATATGTTATCAAGGGCCCACTGAGATCGATCAGGACTTGGGACCACATAACCGTTGCTTATAGTAAAGGGCTGCCACCATCGCAAGCGAGTTGTGTTGGTTTGGGCATGATCTGGAATAAGTATGTAATCATAGCGAACTGCCATGTATTTTTGGTAATCCATCTCATGAAGCAGTGTCCAAGAGATCCCTACAAAGAGATAAAATATACCTATAATTGTTTCATTGTTAATTAGAATGCACCTCAGCCAAACTGTTTTAATGTGAAATATATGTATATACATGGATTATAAGGATATACAAGTAATACTGTTTTAGATGAATGTAATAAAAGTTAAGCTAATTCAGGACACTATATGAGATCTCGCTTGTTTGGCTGTTCAACGTATTAAAAAAATACTAAGGTTTAAAAACTGAGAGGTTGCTTCAGTTGTGATAAGTGTCTTAGGACACGATGTTCCTGTTCCTCTCCATTGCCATGCAGTACTCAAAAGAGAAGCTACAGCTGAGCATGGACTCTCATTCAAAGGAAGGTCATGTTACTGTGCTGGTTAACTAGATTACTAGATATTTCATATATTTGAAATACACAGCATCGTTTTGTGTTGTACAGTATATATTTTGAGTTGCAAAATTAATTCAGAGGTTTATTTTACATTTTATATTTGCAGTCAGGAAATATTTTGACCTCCAGATTTTTTCCTGAGCTAGATGGACTTGTGACTTTTTAAAAAATTTACTTTGGAACTACAACCAGCAAATCGGAGATATTTTATCTGGAAATTGGCCAAAAAATATCGTACATAAGAATTAATTAAATTCTGCTAACTTATTGAATATTATCAGATGCCAACATACTTTCATTTAGTCAGTAAAAGCCTACCTCCATCAGTCGAATAATCTAACAGAACGCCTTCTTTCCTACATGTTGGTTTATGGCAAGATGTTATATTTTCACTGCCAATTCTTGCCCAATATTGAACAAACCTAGAAGAATAATATTTATTTAATGTATCAGTCGGTTATATAATGCATATATTTATCATCTACTGCCAGTGATACAATTGTTATTATGGCTCTATATAATTATTTGGTGTCAGTACATAATATCATTCAGTTTTACTGAGCCTTACTTTGCTCCCCTTAAATCTAGATCCTGGGTGACTGTTTGGCGAATGGCAGATGACCAAAAATAAAGGGCGGTGTCCTCAGCTAGGATTCCACAATCAGTGCATGTTTTTCCACCCTCCATAGACAGCCAAGAATCAGGTTTGAGTTCATCACTTTCAAAGCGCTCCTTCAGAAATGTCTGTAAAGCAGAGCATTCGTTTTACAAAGGACAGATTAACAAATATCATGAGGCACAGAATTATTTAACATATGGCAAAAAGCAAATTAAAGGGAATTGTCAAACAATTGTCTATCATTATTTCCTATTATATACCATGTTATCTATTTTTTTAAAATATTTCCTAAATATTGAAGTTTCCACCCAGACCACTGGTCCTCACAATAACCTGACACCCCGTTTCATAAAGATCAGTGTCAGTAGCTATCGCCTAATAAAAACAGGAGGCAGATAAGACAGGATCCCCTACCCAGGTGACAGAGCATGCCCAGATCATTGCCTTAAAGAAGTCAGGAAAGATATATATCTTGGTACATACAGGAAAGATATATGTCTTGGTATATCTTTCTTGTATCAAAATGGAGGATTCCAGAATGTACCGCATCATTAAAGAAGTCAATCACTTATCTACAGTTTCTGATGTGGCTGCTATGAAGCATGTCTCTAAATGTTAAAACAGAGCAGACGCTAAGCTGCCACCATGATCAGCCACTAATTCACACGTTAGTACTCTTTTTCTCCATCCTTTACGTCCCATTGGTCACACCAATATTTTGCTCTAAATTGCACAGCTCACTTTTTTATTAAATTTCGTGCATTTACAAATACTCCTAATCAAACACCTTAAGTTTTATTGTAAAAATGTCTAAAAGAAACAAAAAACTTGGCATGTCATGTACATGTATTTTATTTTTTTACACTTTGCATAAGATTTTTGGTGACCTTTTTACTACTACGTCTCCACCAATAAGTGTATGGTGCTCACCTTTATAGGATGGGACAGATAACAGTTTGGCCCAGAGTATCCTGGATCACAAATGCACTGCTCTTTCAAGCAATCCCCATGACCATTACAGTTGTCCAAGCAGCCAGGTCCAATGTATAAATTATCAATTCCCCACTGCATATCTGAATACTTCTGGTAAAATCGAAACCTGACAGGACTATAAGGAAAAATTGTGTTAAAACAGGGCAACAGAAGAAATTGCAATACTTCCGTAAATGGCAGAGTTTTGGGTGTTGGAAAAGGAAAGTCAATGCCAACAAGTCATTCAGCTTTATTCAAGCCTTTTAAATACATGACTAGTACTACACATCAAAACTGTCATTGACACACTTAGAGTAGCAGCCTAGCAAATTATTTTTGCACATACAATACTACCTCATTACGTGTCATTTCCACCCATACATTTTGAGCCCATTATGACAGGCAGCAGTTTCATGCAATTGCAAGTCCCACTACCAGTCCAGTACATGCTCTCTTAAAATAACAGGTCTAGGTCCCTGATGTATCTCTGCTGCCATTACATTGGACTCAAGTCCTAAGAGCACCTGTAGTGCTATGAGACTCTGGGCGCTCGGCAAAGCTTAGAGGTAATAAGAGGAAATGTAATCTGCATTAGGCGTGCCATATTAGAGGAGAATAAAGAGTCAAGAAGGCACAGAACCCAAAACTGGAACATGAAATAAAACAGACAAAATCCAAGTAAAACAAAGCAAAATGAGCATATCTCCTACAGCGAGAACATGGAAATAGTAATAGTACATGTAAATAACATGGGGTACTTTGTCAGTGCTATTTTGATTAAAAAAATAAGAGCAATCCATAAAAGTATAAGGCTTTTATGCTTTTAAAAAAATCAAAATTGCATTGACTAAGTACCCCATGTTATTTACATGCTGTAGGGGATGTGCTCCTTTTGTTTTGTTTTTTCTTGTGTTTTGTAGGTTAAATGGCCACAGGATGAACGTGCTCTTACACTTTGCATGTATACCAACTTATAGTATGTTTAATTTCTTTGGTTTTGCATAAATTACAACAGGAATACATAAAGCATACCCAAGAGCCTGTACATTACTATTTCTGCATCCTCTACGTCTGGAGGAAAGAAGGTTTAGGCATAATAACAGACGCAGATTCTTTACCTGTAAGAGCAGTGAGACTATGGAACTCTCTGCCGTATGATGTTGTAATGAGTGATTCATTACTTAAATTTAAGAGGGGATTGGATACCTTTCTTGAAAAGTATAATGTTACAGGGTATATACACTAGATTCCTTGATAGAGCGTTGATCCAGGGAACTAGTCTGATTGCCGAATGTGGAGTCGGGAAGGAATTTTTTTCCCCAAAGTGGAGCTTACTCTTTGCCACATGGGTTTTTTTTTGCCTTCCTCTGGATCAACATGTTATGGCATGTTAGGTTAGGCTATGGGTTGAACTAGATGGACTTAAAGTCTTCCTTCAACCTTAATAACTATGTTACTATGTTACAATAACATTTCTGGAGCGTTTATGTGATTTGACACCAGCAAAGACATCTGGCTCAGAGATTATTAAATCTTTGAGCTCACATCAATTTAGAAGTGATAAAACTTTCACACTTTTTGTCTTTCGACTATATCACGTAATTAATGATTTTTTTTCCTCAATATATTTCTGTGGTTTTTTGTTTGATTTTTCGTCAAGTTTTTTTGTTTGATTTTTCTTCAAAAGTACATTAATTACTACTACGGTTACTTTAGTGTATATATACATATATATTCATCACTGTATGTTCGGGTATATAAAAATACATTCTGATAGAATGCTGAGAGGGGTCCAGAGCATGATGTGAACATTGCTTTACACAGGCAAATGTTCTGCAGAAATAATGTTCAAAGGAACGTTGTTGCTTCTTTCTGAATACCAGAAAAACGGTTCCAATCATGTATATAAAGGTATTTGGTCTGATTAATGTTCAACATAGTTCAGGCAGGAATGAATCACATGACAGGTTCCTTTTAACACATTACCAACATTTTTTTTCTACATATATTCTGATTACGTGGTCAAAAATGTAAAGAGTTGAAAAATTTCAATGTGGGTCTCATTATAAAGAATATAATTGGCTCAGAGTGATACATAAATCAAAAATGATATCAATAAAATCAAATACAATCAAATAAACCATCTGAGAGAATAATTTCAGAAGCAAAGCAAAAATTAAATATTAATAATCATATACATATTGTAAGATACCCCACTTACTCATCTGCTGCTTCTTGTTAATTCATGCACAGCTGTTCTCCGTGTCTGGCATATGGCCGGTGTGCCGGACACACCATGCTGATATCATTTGTCCCTGTACACCATCATATAGCCAAACGGTAAATCTCTCTCAGAATGATACACCAGACAATTTTCCACCCTGAAAAATCTCCATAAACAGCCATCCCTATGAAAACTATTAGAACTTCCCTGGAAAGAATACATTTAGAAGAAACCTGGCCCTTAGGAGGGGTTATTCATATGTCCTTTTTGAGTCACTATGTGGAAGCGGCTCTCACTATGGTGAACCGCGCCCATCGATGTATTATATGTTCAGCTAAATTGGCTTCCCTTTCTGATAACAGCTAGATGTCAGACCCATGTAGACCGACTAATGTTTCTGATCAAGGTACTGTTTCCAAAATGTATCCCCTTTAAAGTGAACCTTTCATGATCCAAAATGCTGTTAACCTGCAGATACGGGATTAATCTGCAGGTTAACAGCATTCCAAAGCCGTGCAGTTGCCGCACTGACAGCACTTCTATTAGGAGGAAATTAACTTTATATTTCTCGGCAGTCTCTGGCTTTCAGTCACAGAGGTGCAGCTTCAGTCACCGCTCAGTACATAATGAGCGGCAACAGTAACCACGTTGAGACACTGGCTAACAGCACTCTGCACTTAATGAACTGCTAAACAGTCAGTAAGGCTACTTTCACACTTGCGTTTTTTGCAATCCGTCGCAATCCGTCCTTTTGGGCAAAAAACGGATCCTGCAAGTGTGCTCACAGGAGGCATTTGTTGCCCATAGACTTGTATTAGTGATGGATCGCAACGGATGGCCACACGTACATACGGATCCGTCGTGTTTTGGCAGACCGTCGTCACAAAAAACGTTCAATGTAACTTTTTTTGTCCGTCGCGTCCGCCATTTTATACCGCGCATGCACGGCCGAAACTCCGCCCCCTCCTCCCCGGACTTCAGAAAGGCCAGCGGATGCGTCAAAAAACTGCATCCGCTGCCCACGTCGTGCAGAAATTTCACAACGTGCATCGGTACGTCGGCCCGATGCATAGTGACGGACCCGTACCAATGCAAGTGTGAAAGTAGCCTAAGTGCTGCTGCATAGTTACAGTTACCACTCACTATGTACTGAGTAGTGACTGACGACGTGCCTCTATGAGTGAAAGCTGGGATAAAGTTAATTTCCTCCTGGCAGCTGCAAGGCTTTAGACCTGTAGAATAACCCCACAACTGCAGGTTAATAGCGTTTGGGGACATGACAGGTTCCCTTTATATCCTCACAATGAATCCATACCTAGGACATTCACAATGAACATGAATAGCCCATCCTAATGGAGCTGTCCAAAATGAAAGACACCTTCCCTGGCAAAAGTAATCACAATGGAGTTTCCACATGTGTGTAACAGGATCTAATGATGAACATAAAGGATGACTTGCAAATTCGTGAGGCGTTGCATATTTTAAAAAAATAAAAAATTAAGGTAGATATTGGTTTGCACTGTTACTTTGCAGCCCTGGGGTCCTGGGCTCAAATCCTCCCCAAGGACAACATCTGAAAGGAGTTTCTATGTTCTCCCTGTACCTGCCTTGGTTTCCTTCGGTTGTTTGGTTTCTTCCCACAATCCAAAGACATACCGACAGGTAATCTAGATTGTGAGCCCCAAACATACAGTGATGATGATGTATGTAAAGTGCTGTGGGATTAATGGCGCTATATAAGTGAGTAAAATAAATAATAAATATTGGAATTTGCAATTTCTTCATATTTACTTCATTAGAGCAATTATCTCCTAAGGATATGTGCCCATGATGTGCAATCCCAATTGTAGATATTAATTGGTTTATTAACTTAAAAGGGTTGTCCGGTCCAAATCGATAAGTCAGCAGTCACTTTGTGTGACTGCAGACCTATGAATCCCCCCATCACATGCACTATGCGCTGCGGGGATTTGCCGATTTCTGACCCGGGACGGGGCCCATATAGTGGGTGTACAGGTGTATGGAGCGAGGCCGTGTCCACTGGCCGGGAGTACGAATAATGCATACATACCAAACTCAGATACCGGTGAATTCCTGCAGCACACAGTCCGTGTGCCGTGGAATTCATAAGTCTGCAGTCACACAGAGTGGCTGCAGACTTATCAAGTTTGAATGAATAAACCCTTTAAAGTAAATAAGTAAATCATATCATTAGGGCAACCAGAGTGTTTCACTGAGATTTCTCAAATGATGCATCCATTAGATCTTCATGTCCAGTACATAAACACATATAAATTATATTGGTTACTTACAATGTAATAGACGTCATAGAACTTTGATAGAAAATGCATTTTTGAAAAAAAACTAAGCAAAACAATAGTTCCGTGACTCACTTTACAATGAGGTTAACTGGTAGAGGATAGATGACACGTTTCCAGCCTTTCGATGGAAAAAACACTGATGGCTGTGATACACTCCCAGAGCATTTTGGGTCAGCAGGTAAACACTGTGGAACTAGGTAACTCCAGCTCACACCAAAGTCAGTGGAGTACTGTACATGTACATTGTTCGGCACATTCTTCTCTGAGGTCTTGCAGCCAACTGCTATCTGTTATACAAAAAAGAACAATGAAATGTCAGTTTTCCCACTGCAGTGTTTTCCAATGTCAATGGTCACTTCTCCTGTAATGCTAAGGAATGGCTGAAAGAAATATGATATAGTTGAGAAAAAGAGAGTAAATGAGGGAGAAGGGGTGGTCTGAGGAGGTAACATGGGTGACATGTAAAAGTAATAGTACAGAAAATTATACAAAGTTTTAGAATTTATATTTGCAATTATTATTATTTCTTGTAAAGCAATGAATATTTAGTGCCATACCATTAGTAATGGTAAAAACACAACTTTAAGGGGTTTGTTTGACATTCAAAAATGTTTTAAGAGGCAGAGATTGATATAAAATAATAAAGGAATGTATACTCACCTGCTCTTACCATTGTGGCTCCAGCACAAGACCACCGCTCTGGTGGCCTCCGCTACGACAGGTAGCAATGTTCTTCACCTTACACCTGAGCCTGTTATAGGCGTCAGTGGTCAGTTACTCGGAATAGGGCATTGTGGGATGTACATCAGATCTAGTCACTTTATTGCTGTAGCAAGCACTGGCCTAAGTGGTTAGAGACATCATAGCTTCCTGACCACATTGAAAGGGGGGGTAGAGATGGATATTATAACATCCCCTACATTTTAAAAATTTCAGACAAACTCTTTAAAAGTAAAGTTCTTTCTTCTGGAGCTGCTACAAGTGAAGTCAATTCTCTAAAATAATGAAGAATGGAGCTAACAGTTAATATATACAGAAGGACCTATAAACCTATCACCCCCTGAAAAACCTTGTAAAGTAGAAGATGACTAAATATAAACCTTAGAAATTAGAAAATTAAAACAGTTCCATAGTAATTTTGGAATAAAAGCTCTGACCCTTTGAGCAATGGAGACTGTAGATGGGTGAAGTTTGGTGTCTCATTATTTGACAGCTGTGTGATGTTTCATGAGCTGGGAGATCAGATTGTTTGGGGTACCCTGGGAGAGTGCAGCATGTAAATAACAGAGAAGAGTCTCTACTTCATGCTAAATGTATTTACATATGTGGGATAAAAACAGATTGATCCCTGAATATCATGCAACAGTTGCTAACAGTAAGAGGATAGGGGCAGCAGTACAGGTAAATCTAACAGCCTCTTCTGGGTAGTTTGGCTGATTTTGAGTTTGTACAGTGTGTCGACTCAGATTAACCCTTTATAAACGTTTGTGTCCTCCTATTAGCACATTAACCCTTAATAAGCAGCTATGTCCTCTTCCTTTTTAGTTGGTCTGCAGAATACAGGACGAACCTTACTACGTCTGATACATAGTAATAGTTCAGACTCCTGGTTGAAGGGAGGAACTTTTTTGCCTGATTTTGTTTTCTCAATGATTCAATGCTAATTGAGAGATTTGTGAAATCATCCATGTTAGGAGAGTTTAGAAGAAAAATAACTTAAGGTACTGTCACACATAACGATATCGTTAACGATATAGTTGCTTTTTGTGACGTAGCAACGATATCGTTAACGAAATCGTTATGCGTGACAGCGACCAACAATCAGGCCCCTGCTGGGAGATCGTTGGTCGCTGGGGAAAGTCCAGAACTTTATTTCATCGCTGGATCTCCCGCAGACATCGCTGAATCGGCGTGTGTGATGCCGATTCAGCGTTGTCTTCAATGGTAACCAGGGTAAACATCGGGTTACTAAGCGCAGGGCCGCGCTTAGTAACCCAATGTTTACCCTGGTTACCATTGTAAATGTAAAAAAAAACAAACACTACATACTTACATTCCGGTGTCTGTCCCCCGGCCTCAGCTTCCCGCACTGACTGTGAGCGCCGGCCGGGCGTAAAGCACAGCGGTGACGTCACCGCTCTGCTTTACGGCCGTCCGGCGCTGACACAGTGCAGGGAAGCTGACGGCGCGGGACAGACACCGGAATGTAAGTATGTACTGTTTGTTGTTTTTTACATTTACAATGGTAACCAGGGTAAACATCGGGTTACTAAGCGCGGCCCTGCGCTTAGTTACCCGATGTTTATCCTGGTTACCAGGGGACTTTGGCATCGTTGGTCGCTGGAGAGCTGTCTGTGTGACAGCTCTCCAGCGACCTCACAGCGACGAATCAGCGACGCTGCAGCGATCGGCATCGTTGCCTATATCGCTGCAGCGTCGCTAATGTGACGGTACCTTTAGTGAAATTTCTTATTGCATTCAATGGACACCAACTTGACAAAACATTGAATCCACCCTAAATCCTGCAGATCTAAGCAAGATTTCATTTACCATTCAGATGCTGTAGAATCATTCTTCCTCTCATAACTGGTATAACCTCACCAGATTTTAAGCTAATTTTGGAAAAGTGAAATATCTGCATCTATGTAAGACTAAAAGAAATTGATTTGCTAATGACATGTATTTTAGAAAAGTTATGTAGTCATTTCTTATATTTTTCTAAGAACAGGTAGGTCTTCTGGAATGATTACTGCTTATCAGCAATATGGAATGGAATACTAAAAAAATAAAGGAATGGAAAACATTTACCTTAAATTGCATGATCCAGTTTTCTGCGGGTGTCAGATCATGGGTTACTGTGTACACTTCTCTGCCGTCATGACTTCCACAGATCATTACGCCATCAGGTGAGTCACAGAATCTCTCAATACTGCAGTCTTCATGGAAAAGCCAGTGCTCATTTACTTGTGAATAAAAAAAACATTAAAGCTTAATGTTTAACAATGCAGCGTTTTACACACTATAAGAAGAGGTTTTCTGACATATTGACAAAAGTAAAGAAACATGAGTATCTAGTTTAATCTGAACTTGTGTGTATAAATATAATGATTAATAACTACTAACACCTAATAGCAACTGAAAAAGATTTAATTACAAGGTGTTACAAGACACAAGACAGTTTACATAAAACCTGCTTCCCGATTGTCTGGAACACGCCAATGAGTTGCCAGGAGCCAAGTGTTTTGATGCTAAAGCAAATGTAATACATTTAAAAATATTTTTTTTCTTTTTGCATTGGCTTCCATCTGTCTATCGCTGTCCACATGAATAGGGGGCGTTTACTTTGCTTTGTCAGACAGTTTAAATGTGTTATTTTATAAAGCGTATGTGTGGCACCCCAGGAGTCTGCGTACCACAGTACGTATTGCCCTCCTCGGGGAGGGTGATGCCATGCCTGGAAGAGAGGAGGATCCCTTTAACAGGTAACATACATGCAACATGTTCTGACTCCAGGCCAGAAGGGGGAGCTCTAGACCTGGTTTCAGGAGAACTTCCTTATATATGTTCTGGCTTTGAGGAGGAGTTAGTTCAGTCTGTAGGAAAGTGTGAGGGAGAAGGAGGACAGGAGAAGTGAGGAGCTGGAAGGGAGCTGCGACTGAGCTCCCTCCACGCTGAAGCGCAGGAACCAGACACCGGGAGTCCGAGGCTGCGTGGGACTGTATGCCCCACTGCAGAAACCGGAGGGCAGGAGATTTAAAGTTGCCTGTCCAAAACTACACCCGACGGCACAGCAGCATATAGAGCTCGGAGTCACCGCAGTAGGGACACCTGTAAAAAGGCTTGTGTTGCCTGCCATGCGGGTACTGTCCTAGGACAGAGAGAGAGGACCTTGTGAGAAGCCTCAGGCAGCAAGGGACATACTGTACAGCGCAGTAAGGAAGGCTTCGAACCCCACCTGGTTAAAAGAACTCTTAATCGCCTCCAGGCTGCCCGGACCTCACCATCACCTGTGATCAGCATCCTGGACTGTGGCTCTATACCACCAGTAAACAGTAAAGAGACTGCAACCTTGTATCCTCCAATTCCTTCTGGCACTACACCGTCTGTCATCTTTACCCACTACACCGGGAGGCCTGGAGACTAAGCTTCAACTGTGGGAAACCATAAGATCCCTGCTGCAGTTCCATCATCCCACAGTGGACCCCTTTAAGAAGCGTCAGTCATCCCTGACCGAATACCACAGGTGACGTCACATCATGAAAATTCTTTATTCAAAATAACCCCTTTCAAGACTTTCCCTTTAACTTTGATGCCCAGGGCCGTGACTACCCCTTTAATGACCACCGGACCCGGCCTGAGTACCCCAGGGTCCTAGTGGGCGCTCCATAAGCTTATCAGAAAAGCGCATAAAAAAAGGAATTTGTATACTATGATGCAAAGGAAGTGCCTCCGATAAGAAATAGAGTCTGTGTTCCTACTGTCCAAAGGCTGGGTTTGCTATTGCAGATCAGCTCAATGCAAATACTCTATTCAAGACAGCCCATGTTCTGCACCTATTTATCTGATATACAGTATGCATTCTGCAAAAACAAACACTTCTCTAGTCTATCTATATAATCGACTAAGGGTCACTTCCGTCTGTTTGTCTGTTTGTCTGTCTGTCATCTCGCGAGACCGCAATGCATTCTTTGGACCGGAGCGTCGCGAGGAGCATCGGTAAACGCCTGGGCTGGATCCGGGGGCTGACAGGTGAGCATATACTATTTTTTTTAACAGGGATATGATGCCCACATTGCTATATACTACGTGGGCTGTGTTAGATACTGCATGGGCTGTGTTATATACTATGTCTCTGTGCTATATACTACGTGGCTGTGGTATATATTACGTGGCTGGGCAATATACTACATCGCTGTGCTCTATACTACATGGCTGTGCTCTATACTACATCGCTGTGCTCTATACTACGTGGCCTGTGTTATATACTACGGGGCTGTGCTATACACTACATGGCTGTGCAATATATTATGCGGCTGGGCAATATACTACGTGGGCTGTGTTATATACTGCATGGGCTGTGTTATATACTGCGTGGGCTGTGTTATATACTACGTCTCTGTGCTATATACTATGTGGCTGTGGTATATATTACGTGGCTGGGCAATATACTACATTGCTGTGATCTATACTACGTGGCCTGTGTTATATACTGCATGGGCTGTGTTATATACTACGTCTCTGTGCTGTATACTACGTGGTTGTGCTATATGCTACGTGGCTGTGCAATATATTAACTGGCTGTGCAATATATTACATGGCTGTGCAATATATTACGTGTCTGTGCTATATACTACGGGGGCTGTGCTATATACTAAGTGGCTGGGCAATATACTACGTGGGCTGTGCTATATACTATGTGGGCTGTGTTATATGCTACTTGGCTGTGCTATATTTCTCTGCTGTATCTGTGCATCATGAATCGTGGTATGTGTTAAAGAGCAGGGTCCACTGAGACTCTTTCGCCCGGGGCCCTCAAAAACCTGGAGCAGGCCCTGGCTTCACTGATTGTTTGCGGCCGGGCGTAACCAATCAGCGACAGGCGCAGTCCGGCCGCGATTTGGCGCGGAATTTAAACCACGCTTCGCTAATTGGTCGCGCCCGGCTGGCCGAATCTTGTGTATAAATAGCATTATTCTGAAAACTTCATAAATAAACTACATACATATTCTAGAATACCCGATGCATTAGAATCGGGCCACCATCTAGTATATTATATTCTCCGGTAAGTACTGCCATGAACATAACCTAGTACGTGAGTAGAAACATGTTACAATGGCTAATATCATCATACTGTTATTAAATACCTGCAGTTTGTTCTTCAGAAAAAAAATCAAAGGCTATCCTCTCAATGGGGCCTGCGTCAGCTGGTGTGCGCTCATGCTGTGGAAGTGGAGCACTGCTGAATGTGTCTAACATCACTGTACTCTGATCTACAGATCCAGATATCAAAACATTGTCGATTGCCCAATCATTTTGGTCTAAGCCATCATGCTTAGCCTGCCACCAGCGAAATCGAGTGCCAACTGTCTTAGCACTGGGGGGTAGGAGAATATTCACAAAGCTGCAAGGATAAAAACATCATCATTCAGTACCTCATACTGGGGTCATACTGTGAAAGGTAGGAAAAGGTTATTTTCAAAACCTGCAAGATACAAAGTAGCATTCTGCAAGAATACACCTAAGAAGCCATAATCTGTAACTTGACTTGTGTGACACATTTTACGGGGCTTTCTCATATGCCCCTTTGATGCATGTTCTGAAACTGAAACTACAGAATCTAAAAAAGAGAGTAGAATATATCTCCCTTTATGATCAACCCCTGAAATTAGCTTAAAAAACTGCAAGAATAACTGCATGAAAATGATAAGTGAAAAAGCACCCTTATTATCCTCTTTACATTTCCACCTGCTCTGTTAGAAATTTTTTATAAGGTTGAAAAAAAACAACTTTATGTTTACTGCAAAACATCAAGTGTTCGCTTTAAACACTGTTCAGTTAATACTAACTTAGAAACTAGAAGAGTCATTAAACAAGTTACACACTGAGTGTAATTTTATAGAAGGACAGTAGGGGGAGCTGTGATATAACAATAGATAATAATGCTTATCACAAGCACAAACCTCCCACTGCCAGAACCATAAGCAAGGTTATAAAGTTGTTTCCCTTTCTTTGTGCTTTAAAGTTCATATTATTTTTCTCCATAATAATATTATTCACAATTCTTCAGGTCTACTAACCATGTTTAATAACTCTATTTTAATACCAGTCAATTTCAATACTGTTTAGCAGAATGTAAAATGAATGGGGATGGGATTTCAATTTGTAACAACACGTTGTCTACTTTGCTAACAAAGAAGTGCCTACAATGTAGCGTGCTGCAGAAAATCATTCCTAGGTAATATGTGAAAATAGTAATTAAAATGAATAGAGCTATACAAATAAATCCAATACTACTGTAAGCAGAATAAACATTTGCAGGCAGTGACTCACATGTGACATCTTTCCTGATCGTAGACGTTCTCTTTTATTTTCTCCATTTAACCCTGACACCCTGACAGCTTTTCCTGGACACAATATGTCTGCAGAGTTTGCTGTCCCTGATGACTGTGTCTGAGTATGGAGTGTAAGGATGTGCAAAAACGGAGAGCCAAACTTTAATACAATGACGCTAAACACCGAGCTCTCTGAATACGACTACACTGCAAACTGTGGACCCTGACTATAATTACACTAAGTGCCACATAGTACCTCCTGAAAATGTTACTGGCATAAATAGTGCCACCTGGCATCAGTGTCAAAGTGCTACCTGTAAATATTACTGGCAGATATTTTCCCTTTGGATACATTATTGGCAAGTATAGTTCACCCTGAAAACATTAGTGTCACATAATATTCCTTGAAAGCATTACTACTAGGTATAGTGCCCCCTGAAAACATTACAACCACAGAGTGCCCCCAGAAAACATTAGTGAAGCAGCTTGCCGCGAAAGCCTCCTCCTATCTGTGCCCTTATCATATTCCGCCTTGTACTGTAGCTACATCCTACAGACACATATAGATTCCAGGAATAGGGTTGGGGGGTTGAGCCAGTATCCTGCTTCTCCTGTGTTCTGTGAACTGGCAGCAATAACGTCAGTTGTGGTGTATTTTTGTGACAAATCAATTGCAAAGGATACATTTTCTGTGGAAATCTGCAACGTGATCGGAAACAATATAGGTAGGCTGCATATTTGAAGAACGGATGCTAGATCAACGTCCTAAAAACGTAGGAAAAGTAGAAATGGGTCATAGATTTTGCATACATACCCTGGTTTGCTGTATTGATCATAAAAGATTTCCATTAATAAGCCCCAAGAGATGCCTCCATTCACAGAATACTCCAGCAATACACCTTGATTGCGGCTGTGAGGGGTTATCAGACAGCCATACATGAAATAGAACTGAATGAATTCAGCACTGGTGACGTTCAGATCCACAGTGACTAAAAGACGACTGCAGCCCTACGTAAAAATAAAAAGTTCATCACAAAAGTCAGAAAGCAACAAAGTCCACAGACTAAATAGAGAGTACAGATCTTGGTGTCTGCAAACCACTTGTGCACTAAAGAGGCATGACCTAGATAAAGGACACCGGAGAGTCGCCATGATGTGTCTGTCGCATGTAGCGCGGTTTCCAAAAGCAATGTCTTATTTTTTATTGTACCGTAGTCGTAGTGTAATTATTATATTTCAGAGTTTAGCTAAAAAGGCATGCAATAACATAAACGTGACACACTCACCCCACTGAAGTGAAGAGCCATTCCTGACGCTACTGCACCGCAGACACTACTGAGCTTGCCGCCACTTACGGTTAGCCAGTTCTGGCTAGCTGGAGCTCTATTAAAAGTGTCTTTCAGTTGAGTAGGTAAAGACACCTCAGGCTCATCACAGTAAATCCCACCCCAGTAGTCATCACATCTGTAAAGCAAAAGCAGCACAAGAGGTACATGAAGTACCTTAATGATTCCAGAGCAGAGCTATATACTCATAATATTATCCAGGCAAAATAATGCAATAGCTACACGAAACCAGCAACATGTGGCATAGTGTTACTGCAGATGTGTCAATAAAAAATAGAGATCATTCAGCACGATCACTCAGTTGAGAACATGTAATGCTATTTATTTTCATTAAACTATAAAAAAAAGGTTAAAAGCATTGGTGTCCCATACCACCCCCTTTAAATATCAGTGGGAGATATTTACATCCTTACACCACTCCACAACCTCTGAATTTATCATTGGCAAGTATACGGACCCCTGAGACCATGAAAACATTAGTGCCACATTGTATCCTTGTACAAATATTGTTGGTGTGCAAACCACTACTTTGCATTCTATTGGAACATCTCACGCTCTCTACTCTGATTCACCATTGGACTGTGCTACATTACTGTGAGTCACATGTCATACTTAACTTTGCAACACTGCAGGACTCTTCTACATTATTGTAAGTAACTGTGATGTATCACCCCCCCCCTTCCCCGGAAGAAGCGATAAGCGAAACCGCACCTATTGGGTGTGAGGGGAACACTGCACTTTTTCCTATGACCATCCCTGGGCAGATACAGTTAGGTCCATATATATTTGGACAGAAACAACATTTTTATAATTTTGGTTATAGACATTACCACAAAGAATTTTAAACAAAACAATTCAGATGCAGTTGAAGTTCAGACTTTCATTTTTTATTTGAGGGTATCCACATTAAAATTGGATGAAGGGTTTAGGAGTTTCAGCTCCTTAACCTGTGCCACCCTGTTTTTAAAGGGACCAAAAGTAATTGGACAGATTAAATAATTTTAAATAAAATGTTTATTGTTAGTACTTGGTTGAAAACCCTTTGTTGGCAATGACTGCCTGAAGTCTTGAACTCATGGCCATCACCAGACGCTGTGGTTCCTCCTTTTTGATGCTCTGCCAGGCCTTCACTGTGGTGGTTTTCAGTTGCTGTTGGTTTGTGGGCCTTTCTGTCTGAAGTTTAGTCTTTAACAAGTGAAATGCATGCTCAATTGGGTTGAGATCAGGTGACTGACTTGGCCATTGAAGAATATTCCACTTCTTTGCTTTAATAAATGCCTGAGTTGCTTTGGCTTTATGTTTTGGGTCATTGTGCATCTGTAGTATGAAATGACGACCAATCAGTTTGGCTGCATTTGGCTGGATCTGAGCACATAGTATGGCTCTGAATACCTCAGAATTCATTCGGCTGCTTCTGTCCGGTGTCACATCATCAATAAACACTAGTGACCCAGTGCCACTGGCAGCCATGCATGTCCAAGCCATCACACTGCCTCCGCTGTGGTTTACAGATGATGTGGTATGCTTTGGATCATGAGCTGTACCACGCCTTCACCATACTTTTCTCTTTCCATCATTCTGGTAGAGGTTGATCTTGGTTTCATCTGTCCAAAGAATGTTCTTCCAGAACTGTGCTGGCTTTTTTAGAGTTTTTTTTAGCAAAGTCCAGTCTAGCCTTTTTATTCTTGATGCTTATGAGTGGCTTGCACCGTGCAGTGAACCCTCTGTATTTACTTTCATGCAGTCTTCTCTTTATGGTAGATTTGGGTATTGATACACCGACCTCCTGGAGAGTGTTGTTCACTTGGTTGGCTGTTGTGAAGGGGTTTCTCTTCACCATGGAGATTATTCTGCGATCATCCACCACTGTTGTCTTCCGTGGGCGCCCAGGTCTTTTTGCATTGATGAGTTCACCAGTGCTTTCTTTCTTTCTCAGGATGTACCAAACTGTAGATTTTGCCACTCCTAATATTGCATCAATTTCTCGGATGGTTTTGTTCTGTTTTCGCAGCTTAAGGATGGCTTGTTTCACCTGCATGAAGAGCTCCTTAAACCGCATGTTTACTTCCCAGCAAAACCTTCCAAATGCAAGCACCACACCTCAAATCAACTCCAGGCCTTTTATCTGCTTAATTGAGAATGACATAATGAAGGGATTGCCCACACCTGTCCATGAAATAGCCTTGGAGTCAATTGTCCAATTACTTTTGGTCCCTTTAAAAACAGGGTGGCACATGTTAAGGAGCTGAAACTCCTAAACCCTTCATCCAATTTTAATGTGGATACCCTCAAATGAAAGCTGAAAGTCTGAACTTCAATTGCATCTGAATTGTTTTGTTTAAAATTCATTGTGGTAATGTCTATAACCAAAATAAGAAAAATGTTGTTTGTGTCCAAATATATATGAACCTAACTGTAAATGATAGACATATTGTCTAAATAGGACTTTAAGTTAAGGATATGATTTATAAGCCACCTTTTTCCTGCTGAACTCTCTGATATGAAGTATTGCGGCATATGTGTACTGCAGAGCCCATGAGTGAACGACATTTAAACTTGCTTGTGATCTTCTCACCTCCATTGAACCAGCATGGCATGAACATTAGGATCCATATCCTTCACTCCACTTACCTCCCCCCCATTACTTATATCATTTAACAACAGTCTGCAGTCTTTTCCCCTCCTTTATTAGAGATCCTTTTCCATATCTTTTTAAACTGATTTTATAATTTTTTGTAATTGAATAAAAACACATTGTTTTATTATTACTCCATTTGGATTCGCTTCTCATCAGTTGGGGTGACCCCACCTAATTTTGTTAATTGATGAACTTTGAAGTGCCTAACACTGAACAATTCTTTTTGGACCTATGAATTTGATTGTATCACAATGAGTCAATTGTCTTACTTACATCTGCTACGCTGCTTGGCTCTGCTATATCTCAATGTGTCACATAGCACAGAGGTCCCCAACTCCAGTCCTCAAGGCCCACCAACAGGTCATGTTTTCAGGATTTCCTTTGCATTGCACAGGTGATGCAATTATTACCTGTGCAAGACTAAGGAAATCCTGAAAACATGACATGTTGGTGGGCCTTGAGGACTGGAGTTGGGGACCCCTGACATAGCATACTCAACTTTGCTACATCGCTGTGCTACTTCACTATGAAGAATCTCTTGATCTACGCAGATCAGCTGCTTCAATATCTCTTTTTTACTATTCTACTTTTCACAAACACTCACGATATGCCGTGCTTGTTTTTGCTCTCCTATTCACTTATTATATATCTATGATATTCTCCAAAGAAGAGTTCTGTAATTTTTCATATGCTTTTTAGGTTTTGGAGTAGAAAATCGTTGGTTAAAGTTTTACAATGATAACTGATACTTACACACAATTCCCTTGTACACAGCGTCCATGTCCACTGCACATATCTACACAACCATCTCCAATGTAGATGTTATCGATAGCCCAAGTTTGCTGCTTATCAAAAGGCGATGGTTGATTCCAACGAAATCTTGTACCCTGAGATCTGAAAAAAAGCAAACACTTGTCCATAAATAAATTCAGTTGAAACCAGAAGCTTACTTACACTATATGAGAAGATAAGTGTGTCTCTAATTAACTCAGATGTTGCCAAAAATCAGAAGCTTCCAAACACATGACATCATCATATAGGCAGTCCAGAATTGTTTAAATGCATAGTAATCTTAGTGTATGTAAACTTTTGACTTTGCAGTAAGTAATAAAATTGCTTTAAATCATTCGCGCTCTCATTATTCTGGCATTTGGCAAATATTAATAATTGTGATAATCCTAATTGACCTAAAACGGGAAACGTTTATTCTGATTTCATGTCAGATATTGAGCAAAACATGCATATGTGTCTTTTTATATAGTGTATGTAAAATTCTGGCTTCAACTGTATGTATCAGCCTGGTAAGATTATTTCCAGTTTTTAATAACAGAAACATATTAGAAAAATTCTGTCTTAAAGCATGGAAATTATCAACAGCTCATAGCCTCTGAATGAGAGTATTGATTTGCATTATATTTTTTTCTAGCTAAGTGGCATCTTACAAAGATATAGTGACTAGTTACATAAAAAAGTTGTTTTTCAGAGATTTTTGCAACTCAAGTTAGTAAAAGGACAACAACGTCTAGTTTCTGTATTTTCCGGCTATAAGTACAGCTTTCTAAAATAACCAAATAACCTTTTTTATCATTTTAGACTAAATGCAGTTTGCATTGATCATGCAATGAGGTTACAGACCACTTGCATTAAATACATGGATACAATGCACAGGATTAACAAAGTATAGTTGAAAATATCCTAACATTTTGGGAATGTTTTATAATTTTTTTTTTACGGTGTTCACTGTAAGAGGTTGAGTATTGTGACATAGCTCAGACTGTTCTGGACATGGTGTAATTTTATTGGTTAGTTTATATATTCACATCAACTTTTGTTTTTAAAGGCTAAACATTTTTCTGCAGCTTTTTTTTTGGAATGGAACTTCAACATTTTACACTTTGATTGTGGGTCAAATTCACCACAATACTCATATCTTGCAATGCATTAGTCCTATTAGTTTAATTATCTAATGACAGAGCCTAATCAGTTTTACATGCTAATTGCAGGACAGACTATGAGGCCATTATTTGGCCTCTGGTTGTCATAGTAGGGGATGCTGCAGGGGTAAAAGAGGGAGCATGCTCCCTTTGTTAACCATCTAGACACCAAGGATGCTGTCAAGTTGGGGGTCACTATACAGTTATGTCTAAGCATCGGCGCTGAGGAATAAGTCCTCATATGTTTTATATATTATAAGTAGAGGTGGGTGAACCCGAACAGTAAAGTTCGGGGTCTGTACTGAACATCTAGTGTTCGTGTACGGACCTTGAACACAGAATTCTTCAGGAAGTCCCTGTTACTGTTTGGCACCCTGAACATCGGCTGTTTTCCATGCTGTCATGCACCAGAGGCTATGCAGACAGTACGAAAAACACCTTTAGATGGCTCTGATCGGCATTAAGATCATTACAGATGACCGCATGAGCCCGCAGCTGTGACCGTAGGTAAAAAAGTTACCACCGATCACAGGTGTCGGCTGATAAGAGTACTGCTCTCATCAACCTATGCTTGCTCTATAAATAGATAAAAAAAAACTACGGTACATCTTTTATTTTTGATAACCAGTGCAGGCAAAACTGACAGCTTCAGGCTGCAACCCTCAGCTGTCAGCTTTATCATCTCTGGTTATCAAGAATGAAGGGGTCCAATGCCATTTTCTTTTAATTATTTAAATAAATAATTATAAAAAATAGCTGAGGGTGATATCAACATCCTTTTCTGTGGCCTCCCTGCTAACGCCATTGCCCCTCTCCAGTCCATCCTTAACCCATTACTTGCCAAATTAAAATTTTTACAAGTGCAGATTTTTCAGAAAAGGGCATCCCAATATTCAATTAAAAATGACAATGACATGATTTCCTATTTTGAAAACATTCATTTTTCAAACACAACACAAAAAATTGGACCTAATTATAAAAATTATAAAATCTTAGTTGCTAGAAGCTAAAGATTAGGCGTCCCAAAAAAAGGACATTGGTAGATAATGGGTTAACTCTGCTGCCTGACTAATTCATCTCTCTCCTCGCTAGATCTCCGCTTCCCCCGTCTGCAAATCTCTTCACTGACTCCCATTCCCTCAGCATATCCAGTTCAAATTACTAATACTGACCTACAAAGCCATCCATAACTTGTCTCCTACATACATCTCTGAACTAATCTCCCGATATCTTCCCTCACGTAATCTCCGGTCCTCCCAAGACCTCCTCTCCTCCACACTTATTCGCTCCTCACCCAACCACCTCCAAGACTTCTACCGAATATCCCTCATCCTCTGGAATTCTTTGTCCCAAAACGTTCGACTATCAACCACATTTGGATCTTTCAGACAGAACCTGAAAAACCACCTCTTCAGGAAAGCCTACAGTCTGCACTGACCCCGCTGCCTCCTCACCACTACCGGAGCTACCACCTCACCAAAACCGGAGCTCCTGCAACCCTCATCCTATTGTCTCCTTCCCCACCATCCTGTAGAATGTAACCTTGCAAGGGCAGGGTCCCCGCACCTCTGTATCAGTCTGTAATTGTTAGTTTGCTTACTATAAGTGATATCTGTAGTTTGCCTTCTCATGTACAGCACCATGGAATCAATGGTGCAATATATAAATAAATAATAATAATATTAATAGCCTAGAAAAAGAACATGAATATTGTCCCCCTCCCAGATTAAAAACATCAGCTCTCAGCCACCCCAGAACTGGCCAATAAGATGCGCCAAATCAGGCACTTAACCTCGCTCTTCCCACTCGCCCTGGTGCAGAGGCAAGTGGTGTAATAGTTGTGGGGTTGATGTCAGCTTTGTATTGACAGCTGACATCAAGCCCACGGGTTAGTAATGACGAGATATCTATAAGACACCCCCATTACTAACCCAATAGTTACCTTGTAAAAAAGACAAAGCCAGAATAAAATCTTTTAATTGAAAGAAAGACAGTGACACCTTTATTTGAAATAAAAAAGCATAGTTATACTCACCTTTACACCTAATCCATTGAAGCCCATGCCACCTGTAAAAAAACAGAAAATAATAAATAACCATAATACTTCCCTTTACGCCTCATCCACAGATGCCCATGTCCCCTGAAAAAGAAAAATAATAAACAACCATATCCCTCACCTGTACGATGTGAAGATGATTCATACTGTCCCACGATAATCACTGATGTGACAGCTATCCATGCCAGCTGGTTACCACTGACAGAGAAGCATAATCGCAGTGAGCAGTGGCCTAAGTGAGGTCACTGGATTTCATCAGCTATGAACTCTGGTGAACGTTCTCCTGGCAGCTGAGTGATACACACGATTATGCTCCTGTGTCATTGTGAGCCGGCTAGTGGGGAGAGTGGTCACTGATGTGACTGCTCTCTAAAGCAAATCGTCGATTATCTTCACTGTGGACAGGTGAAGGATATGGTTGTTTATTATTTTTCTTCTTTTCCAGGGGACATGGGCATCGGTGGATTAAGTGTATAGGTGAGTATTATGATTGTTATTTTCCATTTTTTACTGGTGACATGGGCTTCAATGGATTAGGCGTAAATGTGAGTATAACTGTGCTCAATTATTTTTATTTCAAATTAAAGAGTCTATCATTATTTCAATTAAAGGATTTTATTCAGGCTGTGATTTTTTTTACAATCTAACTATGGTATTAGTAATGTAGGTGTCTTATATACTCTCCATTACTAATCTGTAGGCTTAATGTCAGCAGCCATAAAACAGCAAGTATCAATCCCACACTCAGTACCACGCTTGCCGCCACACCAGCTCAAGTGGGAAGAGTTGGGCAAAGTGCCAGAATTAGCACATCTAATAGATGCGCCTTTTCTGGGGTGGTTGCAGGTTGCTATTTTTAGTCTGGGGGAGGGGCAATATCCATGGCCCCTTACCAGTCTAAGAAAACCAAGCCCCAATTGTTTGCTTTAGCTTGGCTAGTTGACAAAAATGGAAGGGACCCCACGCAATTTTTTTTAAATTATTTATTTACATTTTTTTAAAACTGTGTAGGACCCCTCTATTCTTGATATCAAGCCATGATAAAGCTGACAGCTGAGGGTTGCAGCCCGCAGCTGTCAGTTTTGCCTGCGCTGGTCAATAAAATTAGAAGAGACCTCATGTAATTTGTAAGCAAATTATTTATTTATAGCATAGGCGCCAGTTGATGAATACTCCATCAGAGGCGTCCGCTGTCACTGTTATCAGCAACAGCAGGCGTAGGCTGTAGTACTCTCTAATCAGCCAACACCTGTGACCAGCGGTAACCTCTTAACCGCGGATCACAGCTGCTGGCTCAGGCTGTCATCTGACAGCATGGGAACCGCAGCTCTCTGACCAGCGGTAATGGTCTTACCGCCGATCAGAGCCCATGTTTTTCTATGTAGATGACATCATCTGAATGGGGTCCGGGTTACAAAACTTTTTTTTTTAGATGTTTGGTCGAACCCGCTTGACTCAAACATCCACGGGTTCACCTATCACTAAATATAAGCAATAGTATAAATATGTTCAATAAGCAAAAACAATGTTTTTGTGTACCTTGTGTATTCAGGGAGAGGCAGTGTAAACCTGGTCCATTTATTAAAGGTGTCAGACACCAAAACCCTTTGTAGTTGATACTTATTACATTCCACGTTTGTAGGTAGGCAATCTTTAAGTACAGGATTCCATGTGAGCCCCAGATCCACTGAAAATTCTAGTTCAATAGCTATGAAAGACAGAAAAAAAACAGAGATTACCATATTTTTTCTACTGAATAGCCATGATAATTTATTATATTTCTATGGTCAGTATAAAAAAGCAGAAGCTAGGGTTACACATCATACATGGTCATATCAGGTAGTTATACTGTGGCACCATCACCATTATGCTTGTCTCACTAAAGATATTGCATTTCATTGTCTATAATCATAGGGTGAAATACAATAATTTTCCCAAAGGAGCTAATGTGGATAGGGAATCTAGATTGTGAGCCCCATCAGGGACAGAGATGATAATGTGTGCAAACTGTAAAGCGCTGCGAAATATGTTAGCGCTATATAAAAATACAGATTATTTATTTATTATTTATATGATTGCTATGTAATAGTATAGGGGATGAGGGTAAGAAGATAGTGCCTGCAGCTCCTATCCATTACATAATTTCAGGGTGCAGCTTAAAATAAATATGCAATATATGGCACATAATTGCTTGTTAAACCATTGCTTGTTGAACAGGCTATAGCAATTTTGTGGGATTATTTTTTTAATTAAAGAGAATCTGACAGTGGATGCAAGCTGCACATGAATCAGTGTCCAACTCTGTCATTTCAACCATGTATGTTGTACTCTCAAACACTGTGGCATTTTGGAGGAGGCATAGGGACGAGGACCATGCAACTAGGATGACTAGTCTAGGAGGCAGACCCCAGGTAGATTCTCCTTGCCCTGTTCCCCTGACTGACAAGTCTCTCTCTGTACACACACATAGGGAGAGACCTTGCATCATGTTCTCATACGCTTTATGCATTTAATAGCGCTCTGTGTCTGTACTGTTACATATTTAGGCAGTTAACTGGTTCATGCAGCTTTACATGAACACCTAATTCTTACACTATGGCTGGTCCGAACAATGAAAGCAATTGATACCATCCACCTCTCGTGTCTCCCTTTTTCCTCATAGTTTGTAAGCTTGCGAGCAGGGCCCTCACTCCTATTCGTATCTGTTTTGATCTGTGTTTATTGTTATGCTGTAATGTCTATTGTCCGTACAAATCCCATCTATAATTCTAAAGCACTGCGGAATATGTTGGCGATATAAATAAAAATTATTATTATTATTATTATTATACCTGTTAAGAGGAGTGGAGCGAGGAGAAGCCAAATGGGACCTGCCTGTTAGATCAGTTCTCAGTAAGTCACCTTCTATTTTATGGATAAGTTGTAACATTTAATGATGGAAAAACTGAATACTTATTTTGTCGTTAAATAAATTATTGTAGAAAACCAAACTACAATTTGGATTCATTCTTTATATATAAGTTAAAGGTGTGGTCTAATCCTTTTTCATTTAGACATTAAGATTGCACCACCCCAGGTAAGTAGCAAGCCAGGAAGCAGTAGAACGGTGCTCTTAAAGCCAAATACTTCCCACCAACGGCATGGTTGTGTCGCATGTCTGAATTGCGTGCTCTCCTGTGCTGTAAAAATAGGCATCTTCAAAACAACTCTTGCAGGCTCTTAATAATAGAGCATGTAAGCACGCGCTCCTTACCTAGAAAACCTGCCACCTCTGATATACTACATAGGTAGACAGTAATGTAGGCAATGAGAATAATCTGTAATAATAAAAATCCTGCCACTCTTGAGAACAGAAATAATTTTTAGTAACAGGTAAATTGCAAAGTTGCTCGTTTTTAAAAGACTGACAATGCTGAATAGGGAAGGAAATAAAATCTATTGTAAGTGGGATAATGCGAGAGATTTTTTTAAAATCAAGACTAGTATGATTTACACAAGATAGTTCCGCAACATGCTTCTAGGTGAAAGGTCAGTTCTTAATGACCCATGACTTTTAATTATTTATGGTACTTGTAAAAGTAGTTAAGTCTGAAATGTTGAAGTTTGTGGAAACACTAAAGATCAAACAACTTGCACTTTATTGCTCAATGCTTCTAATAATTTTATGGTAAAAGCAAGTTGATATTTAATCCAAATAGAAAAAATGTAAAATAAAAAAACACCACCTAGGTTTCAAACTGTATATCAATGTGCCCATTATCAAAATGTAGCTGGATAGGTCCTATATGGGAGAAAGGTGTCACTGAGGTGGATAGCCTCGATGATTTGAAGCCCGGAAAGAAGACTCGAGCAAAGAAGTTGCTGAGAGGTTTTTTTAATGAGCCCAGATTTTTGGATCTGGGTTATAGCAAAAGAGCTGAGTGGGACTGGCCGTTCCTATATTTCCACAGCAGGGTTTGAACAGCCTATTTAATGCAGCTCATCTGCCTTAGGCTGCCGTCACACTAGCAGTATTTGGTCAGTATTTTACATCAGTATTTCTCAGCCAAAACCAGGAGTGGAACAATTAGAGGAAAAGTATAATAGAAACATATGCACCACTTCTGCATTTATCACCCACTCCTGGTTTTGGCTGAGAAATACTGATATAAAATACTGACCAAATACTGCTAGTGTGACGGCAGCCTAAGGCAAATAGAGGAAAAGTATAATCACAGAAACATATGGACCACTTCTGCATTTATCACCCACTCCTGGTTTTGGCTTACAAATACTGATGTAAAATACTGACCAAATACTGCTAGTGTGACGGCAGCCTTAGAGTCTGTCTGTGTGTGGCGGTGTAAAGACCTATGCTGGTCACCCTCTGCTAGACTCTGTCTAAGTCTGGATTTACCTTTGAACAGGTGAGCCCACTCTGTGAAACTGTATATCCTATATGGACTGTATCAACACCAAAAAACAAGAAGGCATACACAAGCAGGTATCACCATATAATATAACAAATTTTATTGCACTAGTACACACTAAACCACAAAAAAACAAAAAAAAGTATTTTAAAAGCATTTAAAATCTGAAAAAGTAGTACAAACATCAGGAACCACGGTCTTGCCTTGAATCTTAAAGATGGATATATAAATAAATGTATACGGCAAATAAGAAGCTATTAACAATATCGGGTACATAGAATCATTAAGGGTTGGCACCAAATATAATGCAGTCAAGGTGTAAGTTGCAATGATAATAAATAACATCAGTATTGATATCAGAGACTGCAACAATTGGTAGAGATACCTCACATTTAACCCCTTAATGACAGCCGATTCACCTTTTAAGGGCGGCAGTTAAGGGTACTTAAACCACAGCGCCGTTAATTAACATGATTCAGGTCGGTTTTTACTGACCCACGGGTTGCGATCACCGGTAATTAACCGTTTACCGGCCGCAAAAAAAAAACAAAAACGCGATTTGCCTTTTAATTTCTCTGTCCTCCGATGTGATCGCACATCAGAGGACAGAGAAACGGGGTCCCCAATCGCCCCCTGATACTCAACCATCTCCCTCGGTGCTCCTCGTGGTTCCCCATGGGCACCGCCATCTTCTTCCGGCAAAAAAAATGGCGGGTGCATTCGCAGTGCGCCCGCTGGCCGGCACCTGGAAGATCTTTGGGGTCTCGGCTGCCAGGGGTAGAACATGATTGGGGCTGGTTTTTACTGACCCCTGTTTTATGATCGCCGGTAATTAACCATTTACTGGTGACCGCAAAAAAAAGCTGTGTGTCATTCTCTGTCCTTTGATGTGATTGCACATCAGAGGACAGAGAAATAGGGGGATTCGGGAACCCTGTCATACTTACCGGTATCCCTGGGTCCTCCTGCGTCCCCTCCTGGCCGCCGGCTTCTTCCTCTTCCCATGATCTGCCGGCCGGCAGAGGAAGACAAGTTAGGGTTAGGGTTGGGGCTAAAGTTAGGGCTAGGGATGGGGCTAGGGTTAAGGTTGTGGCTAAAGTTAGGGCTAGGGATGGGGCTGGGGTTAAGGTTGGGGCTAAAGTTAGGGTTAGGGTTGGGGCTAGGGTTAGGGTTGGGGATAAAGTTAGGGTTGGGGCTAAAGTTAGGGTTGGGGCTAAAGTTGGGGCTAAAGTTAGGGTTAGAGTTGGGATTAGGGTTAGGGTTGGAATTAGGGATAGGGTTGGCGTTAGGGTTGGCATTAGGGTTAGGTTTGGGATTAGGGTTAAGGTTAGAGTTGGGATTAGGGTTAGGGGTGTATTGAGATTAGGGTTGGGATTAGGGTTAGGTTTGAGGTTAGGGTTGAGATTAGGATTAGGGGTGTGTCGGGATTAGGGTTTTGATTAGGGTAATTGTTAGGGTTGGGATTAGGGTTAGGGGTGTTTTGGGGTTAGGGTTGTGATTAGGCTTATGGATCGGGTTGGGATTAGGGTTAGGGGTGTGTTGGGGTTAGGGTTGGATTTAGAATTTGGGGGTTTCCACTGTTTAGGTACATCAGGGGGTCTCCAAGCGCAACAGCCAATTTTGCACTCAAAAAGTCAAATGGTGCTCCCTCCCTTCTGAGCTCTGCCATGCGCCTAAACAGTGGTTTACCCCCACATATGGGGCATCAGCGTACTAGGTACTAACTGGACAACAACTTTTGGTGTCCAGTTTCTCCTGTTACCCTTGCGGAAAAGAAAAAAATTGGGGAGCTAAAAAATAATTTTTGAGGAAAAAAATGATTTTTTATTTTCACGGCTCTGCATCAAACTTCTATGAAGCACTTGGGCATTCAAAATGCTCACCACATATCTAAATAAGTTCCTTGGGGGGGTCTAGTTTCCAAAATGGGGTCACTTTTGGGGGGTTTCTACTGTTTAGGTACATCAGGGGCTCTGAAAATGCAACATGACACCCTCAGACCATTCCATCAAAGTCTGCATTCCAAAACGGCGCTCCTTCCCTTCCGAGCTCTGCCATGCGCCCAAACAGTTAAAAAGAGCACAGTGACCCTATTATAACCACAATTTTAACTCATACAGGAGTCCAATAATTTGAAATATACCTCATAGAAATAGGGTGCACTGTGCAAGCTACTCCCTGACGAAGGTAATACATCCAAAACGCGCGTCGGGCGCACGCAGGTCCCGGACCCAGCCTCACCTCTCAGGTAGTGCCACATGACTTTCTGCTATAATTATCTGCCCGCATGGTCATTTACCCGTGATAGTCTGCTATATTTGGGCACCTTTCTATGCAGTAAGCAGCTACATAATATCTACCTTGCTGTGTGAGCACTTATTATTTGCACCTGGGCACTTTCTTGAATACGCTGCTATAACTTCCATATGTGGTGCACTTACCTCGCAGTGAGCTGATGTAGTAATTCTCCTCATGTAGGAATCTATCTCGCTGTGGGTGCATTATTACTCGATCATTTGTACCAGGGCATGTTCTAATATAGTGTGTTATTGTACGGTCATTTGTACAAGGGCACGTTCTAATATAGTGTGCTATTACAACTCTCCCATTCAGATAATATACCTCGCTGTGTCTACACCACTGTTGTCACTTTACTTTACATCCCCTGATAGGGATATGCACTGTTTTCACTTTTTATAAAAAGGATTTTTATGCACACATTTTTGCTGTGTTTAATTTGATTTTCTTCATAATTTTCACTTATTTAGTGTTTGTATTTCACATACATGATATTTCACATTTTTATGGGTCATATGTGACTTTGATTCTTGTATATATATTTTTACATTATATTTTTTTACATACGTATACGACACAGTGAGTAGTGGTATTATAAATCATTCTTGGAGGGGTTATTTATATTATATGCTCATATATATATTTTTTTAGGAGGTTTTGGGTACCATATAATATTGTTCCTGCGTTTTGTTTTTATATATTTTTTTAAAAAATACATTTATATTATATGTATAAATTGCCACTTTATTTAATAAAGGCATATTATTGATCCTAACGCTGTATGACTTTCTGGTGATTTCCTATCTTGTGGTGGTTAGGTGTTCTGATCATTTCATGCGCCCAAACAGTGGTCCCCCCCACATATGGGGTATCAGCGTACTCAGGACAAATTGCACAATAACTTTTGGGGTCCAATTTCTCCTGTTACCCTTGGGAAAATAAAAAAATTGGGGGTGAAAAGATAATTTTTGTGGAAAAAATATGATTTTTTTATTTCATGGCTCTACATTATAAACTCCTGTGAAGCAGTTGGGGGTTCATAGTGCTCACCAAAAATCTATATAAGCTCTTTAGGGGGTCTAGTTTCCAAAATGGGGTCACTTGTGGGGGGTTTCTACTGTTTAGGTACATCAGGAGCTCTGCAAATGCAACATGACGCCCGCAGACCATTCCATCAAAGTCTGCATTTTAAAACGCCACTACTTCCCTTCCGAGCCCCGATGTGTGCCCAAACAGTGGTCCCCCCCACATATGGGGTATCAGCTTACTCAGGACAAACTGGACAACAAATTTTGGGGTCCAATTTCTCCTGTTACCCTGAGAAAATAAAAAATTGCGAGCTAAAAAATAATTTTTGAGGGAAAAAAAAGGATTTTTTATTTTCACGGCTCTAAGTTATAAATTTCTGTGAAGCACATGGGGGTCAAAGTGCTCACCTCACCACACATTTAGATAAGTTCCTTAAGGGGTCTAGTTTCCAAAATAGGGTCACTTGTGGGGGGTTTCCACTGTTTAGGCACATCAGGGGCTCTCCAAAGGCAACATGGCGTCCGATCTCAATTCCAGCCAATTCTGCATTGCAAAAGTCAAACAGAACTCCTACTCTTCCAAGCTCTGCCATGCGCCCAAACTGTGGTTTACCCCTACATATGGGGTATCGACGTACTCAGGAGAAATTGCACAACAAATTTCGTGGTCTAATTTCTCCTGTTACCCTTGTGAAAATAAGAAATTGTGGGCGAAAAGATCATTTTTGTGTAAAAAATGTGATTTTTTTATTTTCATGGCTCTAAGTTATAAACTTCTGTGAAGCACTTGGGGGTTCAAAGTGCTCACCACACATCTAGATAAGTTCCTTAAGGGGTCTAGTTTCCAATTTTTTGTCACTTGTGGGGGGTTTCTACTGTTTAGGCACATCAGGGGCTCTCCAAACGCGATATGGCGTCCGATCTCAATTCCAGCCAATTCTGCATTGAAAAAGTTAAACGGTGCGCCTTCTCTTCCAAGGCCTGTCGTGCGCCCAAACAGTGGTTTACCCCCACATATGGGGTATCGACGTATTCAGAAGAAATTGCACAACAAATTTTGTGGTTCATTTTATCTTTTTACACTTGTGAAAATAAAAAAAAATTGGTTCTGAAGTAAAATGTTTGCAAAAAAAAGTTAAATGTTCATTTTTTCCTTCCAGATTGTTTCAGTTCCTGTGAAGCACGTAAAGGGTTAATAAACTTCTTGAATGTGGTCATGAGCACCTTGAGTGGTGTAGTTTTTAGAATGGTGTCAAGTTTGGGTATTTTCTGTCATGTACACCCCTCAAAGTGACTTTAAATGTGAGATGGTCCCTAAAAAAATGGTTTTGTAAATTTTGTTGTAAAAATGAGAAATCGCTGGTCAACTTTTAACCCATATAACTCCCTAACAAGAAAAAAAATGTATTTCCAAAATTGTGCTGATGTAAAGTAGACATGTGGGAAATGTTATTTATTAACTATTTTGTGTGACATATCTCTCTGATTAAAGGGCATAAAAATTCAAAGTTTGAAAAGAAATGTTAGCACTAACATGAAGTACAATATGTCATAAAAAAACAACCTCAGAGTCAGCAGGATCCGTTGAAGCGTTCCAGAGTTATAACCTCATAAAGTGACAGTGGTCAGAATTGTAAAAATTGGCTCGGTCATTAAGTACCAAATTGGCTCTGTCACTAAAGGGTTAAGCAAAAAAGAACACTAAATAAAGTGTAATCAATATAGAAAAAACATGCAGCATGTCTTAACAGTCTTCAAGATGTTAATATTTTCCCCCAATACCATATCAATATATGCCAATCCCCACAAAATGAAGCTCACTAATAGCTGTCTACGCATAGGGGTCTGTTGTATATATATATATACACAGTATATGGTGCTTGATATGGTGCTTTATAATCTTGTCTAGCTTGGATATGAGCTTTGGTGGTACATAATTCTACAAATGACAGGGCAGTATTGTTTGCAACAGACCCCTATGCGTAGACAGCTCTTAGTGAGCTTCATGATCTATTCTACTACTTTTTCAGATTGGAAATCCTTTTAAAATACTTTTTTGTGGTTTAGTGTGTATTAGTGCAATAAAATTTGTTATATTACAGTATATGGTGATCCCTGCTTGTGTATGCCTTCTTTTTTTTGGTGTTGATTAGGTTAAAATTAGACATACTGCAGGTGGATCCCTATTCCTATATTGATATGGAATCATTTTTGTGATGCTGCTCTCCGTTGTGTGGTAAAAAAATCCTATATGGACTGTCCTATTTATTTTTTCCCTCTATGCCAATACAAGGATGTTTTGTTTTGTGAGCTGGAATCGTTTATGGACTTTTAATAAACCACTCACAGTTTGAACATAAAAACTTGCTTCCAGTGTCTATCGAACCACTGCCGCAGGGAGTGAACCCCCACACCATTAACCTTTTAAGCAAAATGCTGGAGAACATACATTCTCAATTACACTTATCATTAACCCTTTTGCACCAGAGCCTGTTTTTGCCTTTGTAACCAGGCCAATTTTTACATTTATGACCAGTGTTAATTTATGTGGTAATAACTCTGGAACACTTCAATGTATCCCAATAATTTTTAGAAAGTTTTTTCGTAATATAGTGTACTTCATGATAGTGGTAAAATTTGTTCAATATGACTTATGTTAAATTTGGAAAATAGCGGAAATTTGGTGAAAATTTTAATTTTTGTGCGCTTAAACCAGAATTATGTCACACAAAATAGTTAATAGATAACTAATTAACAGGTGTGTGAAATTAAATGTTTGACTAAATAAAGGAGGATCACTTTTAGGTTGATAATTTTGTATGGTGCTCGAATGTTATAAATATCCAAATGACAGAAAAAAAGGTTCTCCACTACTGGTCTCTTGGCTAGTTTAGCTTAATAAAGTGTTTCTATTTTTTGTTTTTGCATGAAAAAATAGCAGTGGCTATAACAATAATGTAACATTAGTTACTTTAAAAAGGAGAATTTCTAAGAATAAAAAAAGGCACAAAAGAGTGAAATAAATTTCAGATACTTGTACCTGCCCTTAGGTTGAAAAAACATAACAATTGTTTTAACCTATGTATTATAGCTATTGGTATTGTTGACATGTACCAGATTAGTTTGAAAACATCTAATTGCGAAGGGAGTATGGAATCTTAATGAACATTAAAAATATATCTCTGCGTGTTATTATAAAAACATTAACATCTATAATTTTTAATCTATAGTGATGTCCTGGGGGTAATCAGTCGCACTGAGTTATATTTTGGGAAATTGTAAGAGCAAATGAGAGGTTTACTTGTCACCATCTGAATACGTCTAAATACTGGAGCTTGGGTCGCAGCTCTGATCCATCATATTTACTGTTACTCAGCAGAAAATGTTTGATCATGTCAATCACCTGTCAGCTCATAGAGCAAGGTGTTAAATTATGTATTTTAAGACGGCTGAGCAGGGTAAAAACCCCTGAATTTTAAACATTTTTACATGTGAGCTTCATGAGGTCTGTACTGATAATTAATGAAAAAAATAACCATAACAAATTATTCCAAATATATAGTAAATATCATTTGGGCTACCGATGTGTTTTAACTTAATTATAAATACCTTAATATAAAGCTTATCATCGCTTTTTTTATATTAGCACCTTCAGAATCAGAGAGTTTACCCGTCTTTATCATCCAGCCAATTTTAGCACATTTATTTTGCTCTTGTGCTGCTAAATTCAGAGTGCCAATATTATTAGTGTCTGCCCAATGGGATTTTTGCCTTCCTCTGCATCAACATGTTAGGATATACTTTGAATTTTATTGACTGTCCGATAAAAAATCTATTAACCTGAATATATTGGTTTAATCTGCAGGTTAAGCGTTAATAACCCTCACCAAACCTCAGATCACGAAAAATGGAGATGTTACCAGTGTTCGAAAATGACATTTTTTTCTCACCAATTAAATGAAAACGAACCCATACACGTTTGGTATGTGCGCACTCGTACTGACCTGGAGAATCATAATGGCAGGTCAGTTTTAGCATTTAGCGAACATGGTAAATAAAAAAAACCTAAAAAACAATTGTGGAATTGCATTTTTTGGGGAATTTCACCGCACTTGATATTTGCTCCTCGTTTTCCAGTACACCATATGGTAAAATCAATGGTGTCATTCAAAAGAACAACTCGTCCTGCAAAACAACAAGCCCTCTTATGGAAATATTGACAAAAAAATGATGTCTCTGGGAAGAAGGGGAGCAAGCAATGAAAACGGAAAATCGCCGGGGGTGAATAGGTTAAGAGATCACAGAGGACTGCTGTGATGTATCACGTCATTGAGGGGTCCACAAGTGTTAATGTTAAATCTGTATTATATGAATTGTTTACTGTGTTGTAAGAAAAATGTATCTTCGAACTACACCACCATAGAATTTTATTATGTAGAGTTGAAGTAAATGTAACAGTCTGAATTATAAACTGGTAATGACTTACATTGAGAATCTTTATGCACGATAATATGTTGTGAAACTATGGACTCTGCCCTTTTCTTAGTTTTGTTCCTTACCATAGCAAGAGTCTGTAACAGAACAGGAAGCTGCAAAATCCAACTGCATAAAAGAATCTTCGTTTACCACAATGTCTGTTGTCACCACATAACGAGTGCTTGCTTTCTCAATGAACACAAGTGCATCACCACTAGACCCACAAACGGACATTTTTGTGCCTCCAGGATGAAGTAACCATTTCTTATTGTCCAAAGTAGTAAAATCATCTTCTAACACTGTGTTTCCAGATATATTACCTCCAATTAGAATCTAAAAATATAAGAAAACATATGTATTGTAAACTTAATTTTTTTTCCTCTTTAATTGATTTCAGAAAATGATTAGACACCTTTCATAATTGCTTTCATAAGTATTTATGGTAGTTGTCTGGATGAGAAATTGTCCTATTTGGATAATAAACCTCAAATAACACATTATTTTTCCTAAAAAATGTATAAAAAAAGCACAAATTAACTACGAAAAAAATTACATATGGACACAGTGTAAAAAGTTTTTAGTAAACTTCATTCCACTCCTTACATTTATATTGCTCATCTAGTTTAGTTCAACATTTTATTTTTCATGAACATTATTTCCAAAATAAGGACAAATTTGTTAAACCAATAAATATCACCAAAACACGTTTGAATAGAAAATATATAAAGAGAAAAAAGTAATGAAATAATTATGGAATGTCTAAGAGAAGTAACACAAACCACAAACAATAAGACAGGCAAAATAATTTTATTAAACAACTTGTGGCCAAAGATAGAAAAAAAAGAAACGGGAGAGAGACTCCCATAGACACAACCTACCATTGAGTCACCATTTTTATTGTTTATTTCTTTGTTAAGTGCCTGGTCAGTGCTGGATTCACTTAACCGTATACTGAATAACCTGCAGTGAAATTATAGCACATCTCCCAAGATATTCTTACTATACCTTATATTTCTCATGAAATAAGAGGGCCTAAAACTAGAGCACACATTAAATATTTCAAGCATCAAGAGGAGTTCCCTGAAATGTCTCCACAGTTGTGGATACTCATTCTAACACCGACAAGTCTCTGCCTGCCCTTATGCTCAACATCATGAGCTTAAGAATCTTGACACATGCACCCTGGTGACTCTATTGGTGTTTATGGAAATTTGTATATGTCATGATGTATTACTATCTGTATGATGGACACTATATAAAACCAGTTTTAAACATTTCATGTGTGTGCCAGTATGTTTTTGAGATTTTACTGTGGAGGCACATGGAGAAAGCCTGATAGAAAGTCGAGTTTGTATTGGGAATTGACGACAGTGTTAAACAAACGAATATGACCTAAATCTGGAAACATCTTTAATCTGTAAAAAAAAAATTGAGCCAAGGCCACAGATTATGGCCATGATGCATCAAAACTGATGTTTTTCACACCAGTCTTGATGAGGAAGCATGGTGCAATGCAAGGCTTCTGATTCATTGAAAGGCGCACGCTTTGTAATGAATCAGGCGAGATGCAAAGTGGTGTGTGCCTCACCACAATCTAACTCTAGTTGGAGACAAGAGTAAGGCTTACATTTTATAAATGGTGATTCATCAATGAGAGGGGCTCACAGTGCCCCACCTCTGACAATTTTGATAGTGCTGGGCAAAACATGTGTGGAAATACCAAAAGTTGAACATTTTTTGCTCAACTAAGCATTGAGCAAAAATGTTGGGACTTTTGATTTGATAAATCAAGGCCATAAATTCTATGTGTGTAAGGAAACCCAACAAAGGAAATATTATAAATATTGCTTACCTGATCAATAACCCAGGGACTGTAGAAATGCCCATTTTCTGATGGCTGCCACCATCGAAGACGAGTAGAACTAGAACGAGCTTTTAAGGGAATTTCCAAAGCTATATACCGTCCAATATTACTAGAGTTACTAAAAAGAAATTCTTGAAGAAGGCTCCATGATAATCCACCATCCAGTGAGTATTGCAGCAGCACCGGTTGACTCCTGGGATCTGGCACTGCCTTTCCACATCCTAACCGCATAAAAAATTGGACAAACCTAGAAAGCACAATTATCTTGGATTGATGAAAACATTCATAATTTGCTATGTAATATCAAGGAACCAACTGCAGGACATTCAAAGTAATTTCAGAAATAAGATGTTCCATAGTAGCCACATGAAATACAGGTTTCATTGTAATGCTCTGGACACATTTTTGCTATGCAATCGAGGTGTGAAAACAGTAAGGCAACACAACAATATATCACATTCAATGATATAGGTCAAACTGCATAAGAATAGCTGGAGCGCTGGCTTGTTGCAGCCTGTTACACCACCTTACTTATGCTCACCAGCGCCAGCTCTAGGGATACGCCAGCTGGGGCAACAGGTTGGAGGAAGAGCACAAATTATAGACAAGAAATAAAATGTATCTTTCCTATACATTTTTTTTACTAAACTACCGTAATTGTATACATAGTAGTTCTAGTAGCTGCAAATGATATAGGTGCGGATATTTAAAAATAATTTCACTTTAGCACATTGGTGTCCACTTTCACTGTATGGCACAATTAAATTAATTATTGTCCATCTGATATTTATCATACTGCTCTTCTTGGAGTGAGAAAAGATGGTGGCAAATTTTTAAATCCCTGCATTGGGAAACAAAATAATTTTGCTCACACTTGGGACTGAAATAAATGCCACATAAGTACGTAAACGTTTATTAACTTAGAGTAAATTAATAAAAAATAGCTTTTTGTAAAAAAAGTATTGTGAAGAGACTCTTACCGTGCTAAAGATAAATCCAGATCTCTTGTCATCAACATTCTCAAACCTTCATCACTAAAAAATAGATTATTTCCGCTGGAGAGTATACCACATTTCCTAGATGGCTTTCCTCCACTCACTAAAAGGAATCTATCTGATTCTAATTGACCTAAAAAAGAATGAAAAGATGATGGAGTGCAGCATTTATAAAAAAACTTACATGTATGGCTTCCTGATGACAAGCAACTGTAACTGAGTCAAAAATAAGTGTTAGCTTATGGGGTCATTTCAAATAAATTTATGTTTATACAACGATTTGCTCTTTCAGTCACTTGAACTAGTTGCATGTAATTGGCTGCAGCGGTTTTATGACTTCTGAACGAGCACACACTGCTTCTGGGAAAAACAGAGAACTTTGGAGAGGTCTGCACTGGACTCACAAGGGGTTTTGGAAGGCAAGTATGCCTCCGTTTATTATTTTTAATCAATCCATGTCTAAAATATATTTTACTGTTGAACAATCCTTTTACCATGGCATAATTTTATAACTACAGTAAATGACCATTGCAACCAATTGGAATTTGCCTAAATACACATAGTTTAGCTACAATGACCAGATACATGAACCTATACAAATGTTTGCTTGAATATTTTGTTTACATATTGTGTGTAGTGCCGGTGTCACTACACCCTTCCCCGGCAGGGACGCTGAGTCACTCACCGCTGTGATCCCCATCCTACACTTCCTGCTCCTCCTGCTGTTGTCCATGTCTGAGCACGGCTTGCAGATCCACGGCACTGTGCTTTGGATGTGCGCTCTCCCCTTCTTAAAGGGACAGTTCGTGCTGTCCTAAAGTGTCTAGCCAATTGCTGAGAGACACTTATTTAAGGCACCTCCACCTGATGGGAGGTGCCTGAGCAACGTGTTCACTTTGCCTTTTTGCATGCTTGCTAATTCCCAGGTTCCCTGTACCTGCCAGCACCTGCCTGTTCCTACCTGTACCTGTCTTCTTGTACTTGCTGTGTGTTTCTGTATTCTAGTTCTGCCTGCCAGCTCCTGCCTGAATGCATATCAACCGTACCTGTCTGCACTTGCAGTGTCTGCCTGTATACCAGCCGTCCCTGGCTATACCTGCCGTGCCAGCCTGTATACCAGCCATACCTACCTGCACCTGCCACGCCAGCCTGTATACCAAAAGTACACTACCGTTCAAAAATTTAGGATCACCCAGACAATTTTGTGTTTTCCATGAAAACTCATCCTTTTATTAATCAAATGCCTGCACCTGCCGTGTCAGTCTGTATTCCAGCCATACCTGCCAGCAACTTCCACGTGTGTGTCTACCAGCCAAGTCTACCCATTTATAGCTGTTCCAACTACCTGCCCCTTTGGAGGTCAGCTGCCGTGTGTCTGAGATCTGTTGTGGAGGAGCACCTGGCATCTATCCGGAGCCAAGACAACATCAACTATCAGGGACTGTAGCAAAGAGTCAAGTGTTCACCTAGTCGCCCCCTCAGGCTTTCCTCGGTCCACGGCACAGTGGTTCCATCACTTCCGTTACATTGTGAAAATAAGAATATTCATCAGCATACTAAGGAGAATTTATTAAGGGCTGTGGTCCAAAATATTTCAGCCACTTTTTAATCAAGATAGGCTGCCCAGTCTAGATGAATTTCCCCCTAAAAATGTATTTGCTCACAATTTTGTTACCAGCATTTATAACATTCTCACCTTCAAAATCATCCTTCAGGAAATCTGGATTTTTTGTACTGACTTTGCAAGTAGGGCCAGAGTAGCCTGGATCACAAATACATTTGGTTCCATTGACACAACTTCCATGACCGTTGCACATTTCCTCACACTGAGGACCAATGTAAATGTTATCAATTGCCCAGGTCACAGGCTTCATAGATGTTGGGTAAAATCCTTGATACCATCTGAATCTAATGGAGCTTAAATTGGCACAAAATAATGTTAGATATCACTATAATACACCTTTTAAATAAAAAAAAGTTACAGAGATTTTGAAATCAATGATTTTATTATAAATAACTTCTTGCTAACACCTTAAGGAATTGCCCAATTTGGGCCTTAATGACAAAACATTTTCTTCTCGTTTTTCATCGTCACATTGCAGAAGTCATAAAATTTTAACTTGAGTTAGTGGCACCAATTTGGGGTACATGTAGATTAACTAACTTTTATAAATTATTTATGGGAAGTGGTAGAAAAAACCCAAACAGCAATTATTTTGTTGTCTTTTGGCTGGTCTAATTTTAAACTATTAACATGCTCCACAAATAAAGAGTTAACCCCTTCATGACCTTGCAATTTTCTGTTTTTGCATTTTCGTTTTTTTGCTCCCTTTCTTCCCAGAGGGATAACTTTTTTATTTTTCCGTCAGTATATCCATATGAGGGCTTGGTTTTTGTGGGATTATTTTATTATTATTATTTATTTATATAGCACCATTGATTCCATGGTGCTGTACATGAGAAGGGGTTACATACAAATTACAGATATCACTTACAGTAAGCAAACTAAAATTACAGACTGATACAGAGGGGTGAGGACCCTGCCCTTGCGAGCTTACATTCTATAGGGTGGTGGGGAACGAGACAATAGGTTGAGGGTTGCATGAGCTCCGGTGTTGATGAGGCAGAAGCTCCAGTAGTGGTGAGGAGGCAGCTGGGGCTTTCCTGAAGAGGTGGGTTTTCAAGTTCTGTCTCAAGGATCCGAATGTGGTTGACAGTCTGACGTGTTGGGGCAAAGGATTCCAGAGGATGGGGGACTTTCGGGAGAAGCCTTGGAGGCGGTTGGGTGAGGAGCAAATAAGTGTGGAGGAGAGAAGGAGGTCTTGGGAGGACCGGAGATTACGTGAGTGAAGATATCGGGAGATTAGTTCAGAGATATATGGAGGAGACAGATTATGGATGGCTTTGTAGGTCAGTATTAGTAATTTGAACTGGATACGCTGAGGGAATGGGAGCCGGTGAAGAGATTTGCAGAGGGGAGAAGCGGAAGAGTAGTGAGGAGAGAGATGAATTAGTCGAGCAGAAGAGTTAAGGATGGACTAGAGAGGTGCAAGGGTGTTAGCAGGGAGGCCACAGAAAAGGATGTTGCAGTAGTCGAGGTGGGAGATGATGAGGGCATGCACAAGCATTTCAGTAGATTGATGGTTGAGGAAAAGACGGATTCTGGAGATATTTTTGAGCTGGAAGCGACAGGAGGTGGAAAGAGCTTGGATGTGCAGTTTGAAGGATAGGGCAGAGTCAAGGGTTACTCCGAGGCAGCGGACTTCCGGTACGGGAGAAAAAATGATGTCGTTAATTGCGATAAATTGCGATAGGTAAGGAAGATCTATGAGATGGAGGAAAGATGATGAGTCCAGATATGTCCACATTGAGTTTGAGGAAGTGAGGGGAGAAGAAGGAGGATAAGGATATGGCTGATAGACACTTCAGGATTCTGGACAGCAGAGAGGTGACATCTGGGCCAGAGAGGTAGATCTGAGATTCATCAGCATAAAGGTGGTACTGAAATCCATGGGACTTTATGAGTTGTCCCAGGCCAAGTGTATAGATTGAGAAGAATAGGGGTCCCAGAATAGAGCCTTGGGGAACTCCAACAGAGAGAGGGTGGGATGAGGAGGTAGTGTGGGAGTGGAAGACTCTGAATGTGTGGTTGAAAAGGTATGAGGAGATCCAGGATAGGGCGAGGTCTCTGATGCCAAAGGAGGAGAGGATCTGTAGTAGGAGGCAGTGGTCAACTGTGTCGAAAGCAGAGTGTTAAGGACTGGCGGAACGCACCAAGTATAGATGATATGAAACTAGGTGCGTTCGCAGTCCGAGGTCCACCGTGCAGGTATAAACCCTGCTGCTAGTAAGACGGACTATATGGCGGTACTATAAGTATACACGCACGGGTTAACTTCACCCTGCGTGAAGGAAGCGATCCTGTTGCATCACAGGACCGCGGTACCGCACATAGAGCGCGAGCAAGAAGTCAGCGAACACAACCCCAACTCAGGATTGAAGTCCGATTAGACCACTTGCTGGCACAACACCGCAACTGGGTGTGTAAGGAAACTATTAAATAGTGTATAGAGGCACGAGAGTGCATGCGGTGCCGCACTGACGGACGCCACTAACCACCCAGGCTTGGGTAAGGAAAGTGCAGAGGAAGCGCACGGCGCCGTACTGGCAGACACAGCAACTGGACGCTGTGATGTGTGTTATGTGCAGATGGCTAGTCGGGCGCTAGATAGCTACCATCATCCGCGAGCAGTCAATAACACTAGGGAGGGATACTTAGGAGCTTTCATCCATCGACATACATCCATCTACACACACACATTATAACAAGACAATACTAGCGCATGGCCGTGCGGTCATGCGCAGTTTATATAGTTGCAGCACAGGAAGCAGCTACAGAAGTTTTGCCCTTTCAGGACCTGCCAAGAGGACCAATGGGATGTGCTGCAGTGCCTGAGCATGTGACCCTCGATCTCCAACGGGAGATCTTGCCCTGGGCATGCTCAGTGTGTGCAAATAAGGACATAGTCCCAGAGAAGCCCGCTCGCCGCAGATCAGTGCAGGGTACAACAGGAGAGCCAGAAAAGGCAGCAGTAACCCCCTGCACAGAATCAGTCCCAGCAAGACGCTGGGAGCGACGCCTCCGCTGAGCAGAGCCCACTGCGGCCGAAGCAGAATGGGAGACCGCAGCAGACACGGATCGAGATTCCCCCTGTGCAGCAGAGGAAACTCGACTCCTAACATTACCCCCCCCTCCTAGGGCCCCCCCCTCCTTGAGCCTCACTACGCTCAAAAGCTGCAATAAGCAGCGGAGCCCGAATGTGCTCCACAGGCTCCCAGGTTCTATCCTCTGGGCCGTGACCCTTCCAGTCCACCAGATAAAATTTCTTGCCACGTACCACCTTGCACCCCACAATAGCATTCACCTCAAACTCATCCGTGGATGAACCCGATGTCCCAGCAGATGACTCAGAAAACCGGGACAAATGAACGGGCTTTAAGAGGGAAACGTGAAAAGTATCGGTGATACCAAGGCGTGGAGGAATAGCCAAACGGTAGACCACAGGGTTGACCTGTTCCAGAACCTTAAACGGGCCAATGTAGCGAGGAGCAAACTTAGTGGACTCAACTCGCAGCCTGATGTTACGGGCCGAGAGCCACACTAAGTCGCCACTAGCAAAGACCGGAGCGGGGCGCCGGTGTGTATCAGCTGAAACCCTCATTCTCTCCTTGGAGGCCCGGATGGCATCCTGTGTGCGGTCCCAGATGTCACGTGCCTCCACCGCCCAGTCTGCCACCCTAGAATCGGTGGATGACACGGGCATGGGCACAGGGACACGCGGATGCTGGCCGTAATTAAGGAGAAAGGGAGTTTGACTGGTGGAATCGGCTACGGCGTTGTTCAAGGCAAATTCCGCCCAAGGTAGCAAAGATGCCCAGTCATCCTGCCTAGCAGAGACGAAATGTCGCAAATATGTCACCAGAGTCTGGTTGGTTCTCTCCACCAACCCATTCGTCTCGGGATGGTATGCAGAGGAGAGGTTTAACTCTATGCTGAGTAAACGGCAGAGCTCTCTCCAAAACCGAGACGCGAACTCGGGACCCCGATCGCTGACAATCTTATCAGGCATACCATGCAATCGGAAAACGTGCTTAATGAACAACACCGCCAAGGCCCGTGCTGAGGGTAACCGAGGAAGCGGCACCAAATGCACCATCTTAGAGAAATGGTCGGTGACAACCCAAAAAATGGAGCAGCCACGCGACTTGGGTAAGCTCACCACAAAGTCCATCCCGACCATCTCCCAGGGCCTGTCTGCCACCGGTAGAGGGTAAAGCAACCCAGCAGGCCGTTGCCGAGGAGACCGATTCTGGGCGCAAGAAACGCACGCCTGAATATAGTCTCTGACATCTCGGGCCATATGCGGCCACCAGTATGTTCTCGCCAAAAGCTCAGATGTCCTCTTGGTCCCAAAATGCCCACCCACTCTGGAGGAGTGAGCCCAAGAGAGAACCTCCGGTCGCAAGTTAGCTGGTACGAAAGTCTTGCCCGGGGGCACAGACTCTAGCGAAACCGGAGCTACAGTTCTCAGGCTCTCAGAAGGGACAATAAGCCGAGGCTCCTCCTCCTCCTCCGATGACACTACGGAGCGGGAGAGAGCGTCAGCACGAACGTTCTTCTCCCCGGAGAGGAAATGGAGAGTAAAATGGAACCGGGAGAAGAACAGGGACCATCTAGCCTGGCGAGAATTCAGGCGCTGGGCCGTTTGTAGATATACCAAGTTCTTGTGGTCAGTGAAGACTTGGAAGGGAAAGCGAGCTCCCTCCAAGAGATGTCTCCACTCTGAAAAAGCCAACTTCATGGCTAGCAACTCCCTGTCCCTGATGGAATAATTCCTCTCCGCTGGTGTGAAGGTCTTGGAGAAGAAGAAGCAAGGATGCTTCCGACCTTGAGCATCCTTTTGGAAAAGGACTGCTCCTGCACCAACGGATGAGGCATCCACCTCCAAGATAAATGGTTTATCAACATCGGGGCGATGTAGGATGGGAGCGCTAGCGAAGTGTGACTTGATCGAGAGAAAGGCTTTGGAGACCTCCTCTGACCACAACTTGGGATTTGCTCCCTTCTTGGTGAGGGCAACCAAGGGAGCTACCAAAGTTGAGAAGTGTGGGATGAACTGGCGATCGTAATTAATGAACCCCATAAAGCGCTGCACCGCTTTAAGAGAATGGGGTTCCTGCCAGTCCATTACAGCCTGTAGCTTGGCAGGATCCATAGCCAAACCCTGGGCAGAGATGATATAACCAAGGAAAGGCAAGGACTCCTGCTCAAACACACACTTCTCCAACTTGGCATAGAGGGAGTTTGCCCGTAAGAGGTAGAAGACTTTGCGAACATCTCTCCGATGGGAGTCAATATCTGGAGAGAAGATGAGAATATCATCCAGATAGACTACGACCGAGGTGGTGAGCATATCCCGGAAGATGTCGTTCACAAAGTCTTGGAAAACGGCTGGGGCATTACAGAGCCTGAAGGGCATCACCAGATATTCATAGTGCCCATCCCTGGTGTTAAAAGCCGTCTTCCATTCATCCCCCTCACGGATGCGAATCAGGTTGTAAGCACCCCGCAGATCTAACTTAGTAAATATCCTCGCTCCCCGTAGCCTATCAAACAGCTCAGATATCAGGGGTAATGGGTACTTGTTCTTAACGGTGATGGCGTTAAGACCCCTGTAGTCTATACATGGACAAAAGTCTCCAGTCTTCTTCTGTACGAAGAAGAACCCAGCCCCTGCCGGTGACACTGACTTCCTAATGAATCCTCTTGCCAGATTCTCTTGGATGTACTGAGACATTGCCTCCGTCTCCGGGAGAGATAACGGATAGACTTGACCCCGGAGAGGCTCAGCACCAGGCAAGAGGTCAATAGGACAGTCATAGGGGCGGTGAGGCGGAAGGGTCTCCGCAGCTCTTTTGGAGAACACATCTGCATAGGGCCAATAGTGCTTGGGAAGAGAGGAAAGATCTGCGGGTACCTGTGTAGTAGCAACCTGAACGCACTCCCTCTGACATCTACCCTCGCAGGATTTACTCCATCCCAAAATTCTCCCAGAGGACCACTCAATATGAGGAGAATGGTAGCGAAGCCATGGTATCCCCAACAGGACCTCATCAATTCCCTCAGGAATTACTAATAGGGAGATTATCTCCTGATGTGATGGAGACACAGAAAGCGTGAAAGGAATGGTTTGGTGGGTAATCTGTGAGGGTAGTGTTGACCCATTTACCACTCGAACGGTTACAGGCTTGGCGAGCATCACCAAGGGTATTGCGTGACGCTGGGCAAAAGAGGAAGACATAAAATTACTCGACCATAAGAGTGGATGGGCATATGGTAATTGTCCCCTTGATGGACAACTTTGAGGCAAACGTCGCCGTGTCTAGTGTACCTCCTCCAACTGCCACTAGACGCTGACGTTTCCCCGACCGCTGAGGACCCTTGGAGGCAAGATGTCCTGACTGCTGGCAAACATGACGGACCCTATGTGCACGGGCGGACTGAGATTTGGATCCCGCTCGTGTTACCTCTAAGGCCTCATGTGACTCAGATGCCTGGATTGGAGATTCCAAAGGTTTGGCGAAGGTGGGAGCCAGCCGAAACCTCTGCCTACACTGGGCTCGCTCTAACCTCCGCTCGTTAAAACGGAGGTCAATACGAGTAGAGACAGTTATTAACTCCTCCAGTGTGGCAGGAATCTCACTAGTGGCCAGAGCGTCCTTAACGTGATCAGCCAGGCCCCTCCAAAATATGGGGATAAGGGCTTTATCTGACCACTCCAGCTCAGAAGCTAAAGTACGGAAGCGGACGGAAAAATGGCTGACCAAGGACTCACCCTGAGTTAATGCCAGTAGTTGGAGCGCTGTGTCATGGGTGACTTGAGGTCCAAAAAAGACCTTTTTCAGAGTGCTCAGAAACAACGGAGCACTCTGCACCACATGATCACCACGCTCCCACAGCGGCGTAGCCCACTCCAACGCCCTGTCCGACAAGAGAGAGACAATAAATCCCACCTTAGCCCGCTCTGTAGGAAAACGTGCAGCCAGGAGCTCGAGGTGGATAGAGCACTGACTCACGAATCCCCTACAAGTTTTGCAATCTCCAGAAAATTTTTCTGGCAACGGGAGGCGAGATAATGTCGGATCAGGGGTGGCAGTGGACAAGGTTGCTGCAGCCACGCTAGCAGCCTGTACAGCAACTGCGGTAACATCCACAGCTGAGGTTGAGCTCTCGAGAGCCGTCAACCTACCCTCCAGCTGCTGGATATACCGCAAAGATTGCTGAATGTCCGCCATTTACTAGCCAGACCTTGGCGCTAGTATTATGTTAAGGACTGGCGGAACGCACCAAGTATAGATGATATGAAACTAGGTGCGTTCGCAGTCCGAGGTCCACCGTGCAGGTATAAACCCTGCTGCTAGTAAGACGGACTATATGGCGGTACTATAAGTATACACGCACGGGTTAACTTCACCCTGCGTGAAGGAAGCGATCCTGTTGCATCACAGGACCGCGGTACCGCACATAGAGCGCGAGCAAGAAGTCAGCGAACACAACCCCAACTCAGGATTGAAGTCCGATTAGACCACTTGCTGGCACAACACCGCAACTGGGTGTGTAAGGAAACTATTAAATAGTGTATAGAGGCACGAGAGTGCATGCGGTGCCGCACTGACGGACGCAACTAACCACCCAGGCTTGGGTAAGGAAAGCGCAGAGGAAGCGCACGGCGCCGTACTGGCAGACACAGCAACTGGACGCTGTGATGTGTGTTACGTGCAGATGGCTAGTCGGGCGCTAGATAGCTACCATCATCCGCGAGCAGTCAACAACACTAGGGAGGGATACTTAGGAGCTTTCATCCATCGACATACATCCATCTACACACACACATTATAACAAGACAATACTAGCGCATGGCCGTGCGGTCATGCGCAGTTTATATAGTTGCAGCACAGGAAGCAGCTACAGAAGTTTTGCCCTTTCAGGACCTGCCAAGAGGACCAATGGGATGTGCTGCAGTGCCTGAGCATGTGACCCTCGATCTCCAACGGGAGATCTTGCCCTGGGCATGCTCAGTGTGTGCAAATAAGGACTTAGTCCCAGAGAAGCCCGCTCGCCGCAGATCAGTGCAGGGTACAACAGGAGAGCCAGAAAAGGCAGCAGTAACCCCCTGCACAGAATCAGTCCCAGCAAGACGCTGGGAGCGACGCCTCCGCTGAGTAGAGCCCACTGCGGCCGAAGCAGAATGGGAGACCGCAGCAGACACGGATCGAGATTCCCCCTGTGCAGCAGAGGAAACTCGACTCCTAACACAGAGGACAGGTCTAGAAGGAGGAGTATTGTTCGTTAGCTTTGGCTGTAATGGGGGTGGAAACCAGATTGTAGATTGTCAAAGAGCAAGTTAGATGAGAGGTGGGAGGAAACTTCAGCGTGGACGTGCTTCTCCAGGAGTTTGGAAGCGAATGGGAGCAGCGATATTGGGCGATAGCTGTACATAGCAGTTGGATCGTGGGTTGGCTTTTTAAGGATAGGCGTGATTGTGGCATGTTTGAAAGCAGAAGGGAAGGTACCAGAAGAAAGTGATAGGTTGAAGAGGTGGGTTAGGGATGGGATAAGAGTGGCGATGAGGTTGAGGAGGAGGTGGGATAGGATTGGGTCGAGCGCACAGGTGGTGAGGTGCGATTTGGAGAGGAGACAATTAAGCTCCCCTTCAGTGATGTTGGATAGGGAGGTTATGGGGTTTGGGCATTAGGATGAGTTTTCCTTTTGAATGACACCATTAATTTTACCACATAGTATACTGGAAAACGGGAAAAAATTCCAAGTGTGGTGAGAGTGCCAAAAAAGTGCAATTCCACCATTTATTTATTTATTTATTTTTTCTACCATCTTCACTAAATGTTAACTGACCTGCCATTATGATTTCCCCAGGTCAGTACAAGTGTGCAGATAGCAAACATGTATTGGTTCTTTTGTTATTTAAGTGGTGAAAAAAAATTACAAAGTTTGTAAAAAAATAAATAAATAATGACGCCATTTTCCAAACCCGGTGGCATGAAAACACGCTATTAACCTGCAGATATGGGGTTTATGTGCAGGTTAATAGCGATATGAACCTGCCCAGTGACAGCATTATCCACAGAGTGGTGACTGTACCCGCGCTGGTGCTGCCTCCGTGACTGAATACCAAATGCTACCATGAGGAAAAAAGTTAATTTCCTCTCAGCAGTGGGGGGGGGGGGGAGGAAGGGGTCTATGTGTTGAGCAGGTTCAGAATTTGTTCAGAGCGGCCTATCACGTTCACTAATCAAAGTTATGTTATGTTTTTGTGTGTGTGTAGCCCATTCACTATCCCCATCTATTCCCCAACCCCTGAAGATGGCTGGACCATGATTGTAAATACATCATTGTAAATACACACCTGTACTTTGTATCTCCCCCACCTCATTGTAGATTGTAAGCTCTCACGAGCAGGGTCGTCTTATTTTGCTTTAATTATTGTATTGTTAACGTTGTTACTTATGACTTTTGTGTTTGAAACTGTTAAACTGTAAAGCGCTGCGGAATATGTTGGCGCTATATAAATAAAGATTATTATTATTATTATTATTATTAGAACCCTATTAACTTGCAGATTAACCTCATACCTGCAGGTTATTAGCATTTTTTCACATAACAGGTTTCCCTTAAGATTTGAAATACCTTTTTCATATTTTATGGATGTGATGACATAAATAACTATATGTTAAAAAATTGTAAGGTTTTTAATACCTACCCACAAAGATGTAGTTTTCCAAAATTGATGACTTCCCTTCTCCAGCCCTTCATTGTTCCAGCATAGTAAATACTACTTGGGTGGTGTTCAGTGCTGCATAAAGAACTCACGTGGCTGGTACTGCTGTAGCACAGAGGTAAAAGTAAGTGCCATGTGGCTCCAAAATCTCGTGAAAATTCCAGTTTCACAGGATCATCAGAATTACTGTCCGTTGTGCAGCCTACATTAATCTGCATTAATTAAAAAATAGTTTTACTGTAACTCCTTTTATTTATTAAGTAAATTAAGTATTACCACATATAGGCGTGCAACAGGACATTATAGAATGATATTGGTTACAGATAAATTATTAGACTAAAAAAATCACTCAAGAAACAGGGTATTAGACATGTGATTATTTATTAAAGATAACCTGACTACTAATACATACTGCCCATCAGATCAGTGTGATTTAATAAAGATATATGGTTACCACTTCCGTGAGTGCCGGAACTTCTCTGATTTTGCACATTCACCCTCCTCATGCACCACCACTAGAGTGGATTGCCGATCATTTGGGAATTTTAACACCTTCATGACCGGGCTATTTTCCGTTTTTTTTTTTCATTTTTGTTTTATCCTCTCTTCTTTCAAGAGCTGTAACATTTATACTTTTCAGTCCGCATAAAAGTATGAGGGCTTGTTTTCTTGCAAGACAAGTTATACTTTTTAATTACACTATTTATTTTAGCATGTAATGCACTGGACAGCAGGACAACAAAAGTCCAAGTGTGTTGAAACTGCAAAAATTGCAATGTGTAATTCCATAATTGTTTTTGAGTAGGGGTGAGCAATTAATTTTCCCAAGGGGCCACATGAGAGACTGTTGTGGAGGGCCGAACCAATATTAATATTGATATATTTTATAATTTTTATATTATTGATAATTATATTAATATTAATTGTATCAATTAATATTGAGCAGAATTAAGTATGCTGACATCCCCCTAAATATCGTTTGAACCTGAGTATATTGTATGAGCCCCCCATATACTGTAAGAGCCCCACAGAGCATCCCGCATACGCGGCATGAGCCACACATAGTCTCTCCCATATGCGCATGAGCCATACACAGCCTTCTCCATATGCGGCATGAGCCCCACACAGTCTCTCCAATATGCGCATGAGCCCTACACAGCCTTTTCCATATGCGGCATGATCCCCACACAGCCTTCCCCTTATGCAGCATGAGCCCTACACAGCCTCTCCCATATGCAGCATGAGCCTCACACAGCCTCCCCATATGCGGCATGAGCCCTACACAGCCTCTCCCATATGCGGCATGAGCCCTACACAGCCTCTCCCATATGCGGCATGAGCCCTACACAGCCTCTCCCATATGCGGCATTAGCCCCACACAGCCTCTCCCATATGCGGCATGAGCCCTACAAAGCCTCTCCCATATGCGGCATAAGCCCCAAACAGCCTCCTCCTTATGCGGCATGAGCCCCACACGGACTGAGACAGTCAGAGGGCCAGATGTGGCCTGCGGGCCGCACTTTGCCCAGGTCTGTTTTGTAGGGTTTTCATTTACCATGTTCACTATATGATAAAACTGTCCAGTCAGGTCAGGGGCTCGACATATGACATAATTGTACGTATATGACGGGAAGGAGTTAATAATTACTGAACTTGATTTTACATTTATTTTTATAAATATCAGGCTTCATAGTCTTACCTCAAACTGAATAATGGTATTCTCATCAACATCCAAATCTCTTGTAGTGATGGAATGCTCCCCTACCTCATTTGAGACAAATACCATGGCTGAATCTTCCTCCCTGTGCGAAAACAATAAAAACTATATAGAGCAACATTGCTTCTTCTCACTAAGGGTAAAAACTAAACAATAACTTTTATTACTTTGCAATTAAACAATATTGAAAATTAAGAACAAATTTAAAAAGCTCCAAATGCTCCCATTGGCAGAGCCGTTATTTAGGAAACAATGCAGCAAAAAAAATCTGCTATGTACTGTCTTATTAGATGAGTCTGACTATGCAAAGCTGTTCAAGTTCATGGTCGGCACATACCACAGCTTCTGGCCAGGAGAGGAAGCAAAAGTCACTTTTGATATAATTGAGTACATACACTGCAGGGGCTTACAGCTGCTACTTTCTGATGAAACACAATTACCTGCCAGTTTTATCACAGGAGTGAACATTTCTTCCTTTTCTCCACCCCCTGATCTCATTATAAATCAAGTCAGTGTGGTAGACAAGACAGCAGCCACTGAGCACATATGTCACTGACTTGATTAATGATGAGCTCACAGAGCTGGTGAAGCAACAGAAACACTTGCTCCTGTGATAAGACAGGCAGGGAAAAGTGTTTTCTCAGAAAGCAGCAGCTCTGAGCTCCTTCATTGTTGTTTAAGTGTATTCAATTATCATACACTCCCTGACAGAAGTTATGTTGCTTATCCATGTTATGTAAATAAAAACTTATAACCTGACGTTAAATTCATCCATTGGTTGTATAAATTATTCTTTTGAAAGCTGAAACCATCCAAAATGTGGTTTAGGTTTAGAAAATAAATTGGCATCAAAGCAGAAATATTGATCAGATAATGGACACAGAATGGTCAGGTTTTGGCAAAAAAAAAAAGTTTTGTCGCCTGGTCATATAATGCACCTAATCCTAGTTTACATCCTCACCTGTGCTCAGTAAATGATCGGTTAATTAGTTTGCATGTATGAAAAGAAACCCAGCACCCCAGATCTTCACTTGAACTGCAACTTGAGCTCTGACAACATACCTAAAATCCACCCTGCGACCAAAGCCTGGATTATCAAGAGGCTGAAGACCAGATCCACTGCAGAGGTGGCTGGCACCTTTAATATGTCTCAGCGTCAAGTACAAAGAATTAAAAAAAGATTTGAAGAGACTGGAGATGTGTTTGACAAGCCCAGGTCCGGCACACCCCGCAAGACAACTGCTGAGGAGGAACGTTTGTTGGTTAGAAAATCCAAAGCAAACCCCTCTTCCACTGCAGCCAAGCTCCAACAGGCCTGGTCACCTCAAGTCCCTGTGTCAACTAGAACAGTTTGTAGGATTCTGTCTCGAAATGGCCTCCATGGTCGAATCAGTGCCCAGAAGCCAGGACTAAACAAAAGGCAAATAAAAAACCGTGTGGCATTTGCAAAGTCCCACAGCCTGCTAAACAGATGTACTCTGGAAAAGTGGCAGAAGGTGGATTTCTCTGATGAATCTTCAGTAGAATTACACTACAGCCACCGCAAATACTGCCGGAGACCTACTGGAGCTGTAGGGATCCAAAATACACCCAGAAAACAGTTACATTTGGTGGTGGAAAGATCATGGTCTGGGGTTAGATTCAGTATAGGGGTGTGCAAAACATTTGCAAGGTGGAAGGCAATATCAATAGCCTAAAATATCAAGAAGTATTAGCTACCTCTTATATTCCAAATCATAAAAGGGGTCAAATTCTGCAGAAGGATGGTGCTCCATCTCATACATCCATCTCTACAACAAAGTTCCTCCAGGCAAAATAGATCAAGGTGCTCAAGGACTGGCCAGCCCAGTCGCCAGACATGAACATCATTGAGCATGTTTGGGGTAGAATGAAAGAGGAAGCTTGGAAGACAAAACCAAAGAATCTAGATGAACTCTGGGAGGCATGTACGACTGCATTCTTTGCAATTCCTGATGACTTCATTAAAAAATTGTATGAATCATTGTTGAACTGCATGGATGCAGTCCTTCAAGCTCATGGAAGTCACACAAAGTATGACTCTAATAGCGCCACAACTTCATTCACCAATGTTATGCAACATATATTTGTATTTTAAGTTAATTATTTGTTTGAATATCACATTACTTTCTGTGGGCGACAAAACTTTTGTCTTGCCAAAGTCTGACCATTCTGTGTCCATTAACTGATCAATATTTCTGCATTGATGCCAATTTATTTTCTTAACCTAAACAACATTTTGGATGGTTTCAGCTTTCAAAAGAATAATTTATACAACCAATGGATGAATTTAACGTCAGGTTATAAGCTTTTGTTTACATAACATGGATAAACAACATAACTTCTGTCAGGGAGTGTAGCTGAATTATTTTTCCTTCCCTAGCTAAGAGCTGTGGTATATGCCGACCATGAGGTGGAGCAGTTCTGCATGGTCGGACACAGCAAGTAAGACAGTACTTAGCAGGTGAACATTTCTAGGATTATCTCAGCACAGGAACATTTTGGTTAATACATCCAATTGTGGAACTTATTATTCCAAGATCTATTCGTTAAAATGTAATTGGTTTGTGAGACTACCCTTTTAATATCTCAATATCATCAGCCTTAAGGCCCACATACAGATTAGACAAATGTCAGCCAACATTCCAACATCCCCTTGTTCTCCTGTATACAATTTGGTGTCATAGAAGTCTGGCTCTCGCTCTCACATAGAGAAAATGAGAACACTCAACTAAACAGAGCATACCTGTGTATGGTGGACTTAGGAGACATAGTTGTCAACTCAACGATTGTTTATCCAGCATCTATCTATTGGGTGTGGAGATTTTGTCTGTTGTTAACATACCAGAACATGTCATCTCACAGTTGTAAATTAACTGTGAATTGACCCCTGCTATTGGAGAATTGTTGTTTCTGACCATTTACTTTTTTACTATCATTATTTGTACTGGTAAGTATCAGTCATAAGGTGGGATTATAAATGATACAGACTTACGGTGCTCCCTTTGAAGTGTATGGACAGTAGAGACCAATATTGCCACCATGATAAAAAAACCAATTATCTTCTTTTGGACCAAAATCAAATGTATCCATGAGAATAGAAGGGTTGTTTATGTTATTTCCATCAATCACAAAGTCTTCTATGATCCATATTTCATCCTTCTTTCCTGGGATGTGAAAAAGTATAGTAGGGTTAACCTTCTGTGGAGTCGGTTCTTAACTACACAAACAGGATATCAGACCCAGTAAACTAAGTGATACATCGTTGGATTCAGGATCTCTTTCTCTACATCATGCTGCACTCAGACGAGGTAGCAAAAACCTGCTGACAGATTCATTTTAAAACTGACAGCTCATCTTTAAGCTAAACCATCAACATTGAATTGATGGATGTTCAAGTCTGGGGACCTCTGACGATCACCTATTTAAAGGGACCACAAAACTCTTGTGAGAAAAGTTCATTGTTTACAATGCATGCACAATGCCATTCATTTAATAAAATCTGTGCTTGGTACTATTTAATTCACTTGAATGCACTCTCTGTACCTTCGACAATCAACTGTTTGAAAGGACCAGCGTAAAAAACAATTTTGTACTTCCATCATGAGAGATGTGGAATTGCAGTGAAACCTTTTTTTTCTTCCTAGCTATGTATTTGCATTATTTTGCTCAGTAATGAATAACTTGAAAAAAGTACGAGCATCTGTCTTACAGGGATCCTTTCACGTCCCCAATGCTCTCCAACCCAGCAGCATTCAGCTATGTGTGATTAAACTCCCTGCCTAACCAGCCCTGTATAATGTAATTCAGTTAAACAAATGCTTTTAAAAAAGCATTTATAATGTCCCTATATGCTATGCTGATGAGGGCTTTGACTACTCAGCCCTCTTTCCATGTTATCGAGCCACTCATTTCAGAGTCTCAATGCATTTCTGAAGCTGGGGGTATGCTTCCTGGCTTCAGAGATCTTCTTAACTTCCGGTCGTGCACAGTGCATCGCTGAAGCCAGGAAGTGTATCCCCAGCTTCAGAGACACATTGAAGCTCCCGAAATGAGCGGCATGCATGTGCTAGATTTGCATGAGCTGGCGATGTGACCAGCTTGTGCAAATGATGTTATCACACCCACAGGGGCATGATAACATGAAAAGAGGGCTGACTAATTTGGGGAAACTAATACCCCATTGACTAGTCAAAGCTCTCATTAACATAGGAAACTTGGACTTTATAAATTATTTTTTAAAGTTTTTATTTAACTTAATTGCGCTATACAAGGCTCTTTAGGGAGGGAGTTTCATCTCATATAGCTAAATGGGTTGGAGGGCATGGGGACCTGACAGGTTCCCTTTAAGTTCATAGCGATTTGTAATTCATTAAAAATTGCTTGTATTAATTTATGTTGTGTAAAAAGATCTTTAACCTAAGTAACAAATTACTGTATATACTCGTGTATAAGTCGACCCGATTATAAGCCAAGGCACCTACCGTATTTTTGCCTCGAAATACTGGGAAAACGTATTGACTCGAGTATAAATTGCATTGTCCCCTAATCCCTATTCTGGTATGCATGGTTCCTCATCCCCTCCTTGTTTGCATAGCTCCTTATTCCCATCCTTGTCTGCATGGCTCCTCATTCCCATCCTTGTATGCATGGTTCCTTATTCCCATCCTTGTCTACATGGCTCCTTATTCCCATCCTTGTATGTATGGCTCCTCATTCCCATCCTTGTATGCATGGCTCCTTATTCCCATCCTTGTCTGCATGGCACCTTTTCCCGTCCTTGTATGCTTGGCTCCTTATTCCCATCCTTGTATGCATGGCTCCTTATTACCATCCTTGTCTGCATGGCTCCTTATTCCCATCCTTGTCTGCATGGCTCCTTATTCCCATCCTTGTATGCATGGTTCCTTATTCCCATCCTTGTCTGCATGGCTCCTTATTCCCATCCTTGTATGTGTGGTTCCTCATCCCCATCCTTGTATGATTGGCACCCATGAGAAAAGCATAAAAAAACAAAAACATCCTACTTACCTTCTCTGCGCACCCTATAAGCATATCGTTTTGGCTTCTAGCAGCTACTGTGGCCGGATGATCATGTGTCGCCACTCATTAAGTTAATAAATATTCACCTCTCTCCACGCCTATGGGAGTGGAGAGAGGTGAATATTCATTAACTTATTGAGCGGGCACCCGTGAGAGCCCGGCAACTGCTGGAAGCCAGCGGCTGCGGCTGTAACTATGCGCGCTGTAAGAGAAATTAAAATTAATTGCCAGTGCAGTAAATATTAATTTCTCTTTAGCAGCGAGAACAGGCTTTAGCTGCAGCCGCCGGCTCCTGCCTCCTGTGACCCGCTGCTCCACCGCTCCCCCTCCCCCGCCATAAACTGGGACAATGACTTGTGTATAAGCCGAGCAGGGCACAAAAAAAGTGCTGAAAAACTGGGCTTAACACGAGTATATACAGTAATTTCCCTGACAAAATAATAATAATAATAATATACTGATGATTTTGTTTAGTCTTACTTTTTTTCATAATACATTTCATATCTACTGAATAACACAACGTTACAAATAAAGGTGTTTTAATACCATTGTGGTATGGTTGCCATAGCCTAAATTTGGTTGCATTGGTTTGTGCGGCAAGTGGCAAAGGAACATTAACAAACAGAACATCAGTAGTTTGTGTGAAGTAAAATTCATCCATAAGGTGCCAGGTGATGCCCCCCGTGACAGAGAATTGTAGAAGAATAGAGTGGGATCTTTCTGGTGCACCTAGAACAACACAAACATACATTTAAACAGGTTTTATTATATTCCATGTATTACAATATAGAGATAGACCTAAAGTATCATCTCATCAGGTAGTAGTTCAAATACATACAGCAATAAATAGGTTAAAAATGCATATATATATATATATATATATATATATATATATATATACTGTATATATACATTATGTTTATTGTTGTTTTGGGATAGAATGCATTTTCAGTGGACAGGCCTGCCAACATATGGAGTGAGATCCCTGAAGACCATGATGACAAGTTCACTCATAGTCAGGGCATTCACTGTAAACTGGTCTTCAGCAATAGTCTTATCACATACAATCTGATTGTGACCAAAACTGACATCCGGGTCTTTGGGGATCACACTGCAGCTACTTGAAGATCTGAGGGCATGCTCCAGGCTAAATGTCATGACATAAAAGTGGTTCCTTTGGATGTTTAAAATAGGAAGCTTATTTATTTTGCAGAAATATCCATAATATAAAAGAAAAAAAAATGTATGTTAAATTTAAAAAATATTATCTGATGGCTGATTTCTGATAGAGAGGTTTTTTTTAATCATATCTCGTAAACATCTTGATCAACAAACTTAAAGGGGTTGTCCACCTTTGACGCCATTTTTTTTCTCTTTCTGAAATGTATGCAATTGGGGTTAAAAATATTTTTTACAACTGGGTTTAATTAGAAATTTTGCACCACTTTCCTTTTATAGCCTTTGAATTACACTGTCTAATGCAGGCTGCAGAATGAATTAATGGGGTTGGCCCCATTACCTTTATCTTAATTGATGTGTTGGGGGGGCAAAATGCATGCATGGGTGCCATTGACAAAAGATACCTCTCCTAAAGCCCATGCCCCAAAAAGCTTGCCTACAAATTGCCAGGACCCATGCTGAAAAATATGAAGACTACTGCGAATCTATACTCTGAAGGATGAGACCAAGATAAATATTTGTTGAACTGATGTCTTCAAAACTGTATGATGTTGCAAAGGTGAGGAGTACAAAGAAAAATGCATTGCGCCAACAGTGAAACTGGTGGCAGTGTCCATATGTGTGGCCGCTGGTGTCGTCAGCTGCATTTCATTGAGGGTGTTGTGAATTTACATATGTACTGCTCTATATTAAAAGTAAACATGCTACCATCTCTCCTTGCCCTTAGTAGATGTGCACGTATCCAACATGACAACGATCCACAGCACATATTTAAGGCCACTGTTAACAATTCTGAAGAACAGGGTGAAAGGGAAATAGTGGCCAAGTATGTGTCTTGATCTGAACTTAATCGAACACCTATGGGGAATTCTGAAGAGACAAGATGAGCATCATTCTCCATTTAGCATCTAAAAGAGGTTGTTCTTGAAGAATAGAAAATGATACATGTAATATGTCACAATTTGTTCATTCCATGCTTAGAAGACGTGGTGCTGTCCTTAAAAATCATGGAAGTCATATGTGGGGTGTATTCCTTTTTGCATCAATTTTTGTATTTTGTAATTTTGGTGAAACTGAATATTTTATACAGAAAATTATGTTATTTTTTTTTAATTAGTTATTTATTTTTACGTTTAATAAAAATGTTTAACTGATATTGCATGTCACATATCCATACTCATTTTACATTTTAACAGTAAATTACCCCTCCCTCACCCTTTTCCCTCATGGAGACTATTCCAGGAGCAGACAACCCTACGCCCATAGTTAACAATGTCAAACATTAGTCCAATTTGCTGTAAATTTGACACTACATTACAGTATATTGGTACAACATTAATAAGTCCTGTCCAACCACGGCTGCCACAGTCTGTGAAACAATTCCAGCTTGTTTCTCTTGGCATAAATACTTTTGCAAGTTGAATTATATGGTACGTTTGTGCAGTAAATTCACGTCTGGACGGAGGTTCCTCTCTAATCCAATATTTTGCAATCAATTTTCTTGCAATAAACAATAATCTTGCAACTACTATTTTGGTCGTGTTGTCCATCATTATTTCCTCTACATATCCTAATATACATACCAACGGCTCCCTAGGGACGACACACCCATATACAGAAAATTATATTATTAACCTTACTTTCATTCTATACAGTAGGTTTCAAAAATTTATATAAAACAAAAGTGTATTTCTTGCACAATTTCACAGCACTTGGATTTTTTTTCTTGTTTTCCAGTGCATTGAATGGTAAAATGAATGGTGTCATTCAAAACTACATCTCATCCCCACAAAAAAAGCCTCATTTAGATATATCGATTTAAAAATTTTAAAAATTAAAAAGTTTAAAGTGCAAAATTGAAAAACTGCCCAGGCGGAAGGGGTTAAGTGCAACAAAGTATGCATTTATTGAAACACAAATTTGGAGGGACAGAAGGCATCTGCCTGCTATGAATCTCCTTAACTGGTTTCATACTTTCCTTAGCGACCTATAAAATGATTTCGATCCAGAGATAAAGAACAGGAATTAATCTTGGGACAGAGCTGTGTGCTAGCCAGCCTCTGGATGTCACCAATCTTCATACATTAGCACTGACCGGGCTCTGATAAGCAGCCCATGATCTGCATGATTTTTTAATAGTGGGCTCCGAAATGCTACCAAGTTTTGGCATTTAGATTTTGAATTCTTACCTTTAGTAATATATTTAAGTGAAAACTGAATGTATAAAGTATGCGCACAGTCCAGATCTCTTGATACAAGCATTCTGGAGCCTTCCTGTAAATAGAAAAAAATATTTATAGGTTGCACTCTAATAACATGACCAGAATACAAGAACATTTTTATTTTCTCTGATGAAGTTTCTTTTTCTTGGCACCAAATACCAGTCTTTTTCTTAATATACTAAACTAGTTTACCTTATAACTTATAATTGAAACTCTCATTTTATATCTCAGTATTAGGGTACTTACAATAAAAAGACTAACATCATATGACATACATTGCCCAATCTTGTAATTCCTGCATGATGCCATGTTCTCCATTGGCAAAATAATTATTTGGCTACATGTTCACATTTGGAAATATGAATGTAATTTAGGGCTCAGTCAGACAACAGTTTTTCACACGTGAGTTTTACAGATAGAACTCGTACCAATTATAGCCTATGGGGTTGTTAACATGTCTGTGTATTTTTGGGGAACAACTGGTCAGCACCAATGCAAAGAGATATATCCTATTTTTATCCAAGTCACAGATCAAAACTTGCCAATGCAAGCTTAAATGTCATGAGAAAGCCGGACTGCGCATGGATGTCATCCATATGCCAGCCTTGTGCAGTCTCTTTTTCACCAATTGCGAGATAGGAGAAATTTGAGAAACCTCCATCAGTTTTTTGGTTGTTGAAAAAATCTGATGGTAAAAACTGACACCCAAATGATGACACTCAGATCCAAAACCCAGATGAAAATATGATCCAAAATGTTGATGAAAATCAGTTTTTTGTTTACAGGAAAATTCAGTAACATCTCAATGAGGCCATACAAGAATAATAGTAATTATACAGTTGCAATCAGAATTATTCAACCCACCTTGTAAATTAGATTTATTCAGGAACACTGCCAGAAACTGGTGCATTGCTAGGCATCACATTAGCAGCAGATCATAACTGCTTATCATTAAGGGGTTGAATATTGCGGAGACTGCAGTATTCATTGAGTGGCATTTTGTGTTGAATTTGGAGTAACCACTTGTTATATTAGTTGTGTTCAGTTACTTAAATTCTTCTTCAATAAATGGTTCATTGCAAACAGCAGAAAGTTTGCAGGCTTTGCTAATAAACCTAATTTGCACTGGGGGTTGAATCATTTTGATTGCAATTGTACTGTACATGGTGATGAAAAAATAAACTTTTGAGAGAGAGAGAGAGAGAGAACACAGTAGATCCGATGACTGATTTGGACAAAATCATTAAAAAGTACTAACCCCCTTAAAGATAAATGCTGTCCCTGATTTAATGGTTTCTCCATTAAGATTTCCCCTTTCTGCACCATACACTTCGGGCCATTGTTCTGGATGTAGATTTCTGTTAAAGTCATCTTTAAGAATTGAAGGTAAAGGAACAAGTGGAACACAGTATGGACCTCCAAAGCCATGGTCACACCTAGAAATGTTAGGATTTGTGTATGGTATTAAAAAACACAAGTTAAAAGAGGCAAATATATAAATAAAACACATAAATGTATTGTTCAGCAAAACAAAAAAAAATATTTCAGACAAGCAGGGATCATTTGCAGTGGGCATTTCTCTACCTTTGGGGTGAGTTCAAAACCAGGAATATGATGTATAGATTGAAGCTAAGTGTAGAGCTGGACTGCCCACCTGGCAATGCTGAAAAATACCAGATGAAGCAGCCCTGCAGAATGACACATTGGCATCCATGTCTTCACCAGTGTGGCAGAGCAGAGAGCCATTGGCTCTCTTCTTCATCTCTCATGCTGGCAGGATGCAAGCTGCTTCAGGCCTTTGGCCTGCTGAAGGCTGGGGAGATGCCTGCGGCAAGCCGGAAACTGCAGTAAGGGGGAAATGTAGCCCATCACCACTTATCGTGGGAGCAGGTTAAGTTTTAGCTTATTTTGCTTTCATTGCCAGGTACAGAAGGACTCAACTGGGAAACGAAGGTGGGGTGTTACTGTGTGGAGGCACAGTGGGGGTATTAGTACTATGTTGTGGCACAGAGGAGGCATTATTACTACGAGGAGGTATTATTACTATGTGGAGGTGCAGGTGAAGTATTGCTATAATAAGGTATGGGGGCATTCTTAAAATGAGGTGGCATGGAGAGAGGCATTACTTGTGTGAAGAGACACAGAGGGGGCATTATTGTTATGGGGAGGCACAGGAGGTCTGCATTACTATGAGGAGGTACAGAGTGGGGCTTTATTACCAAGTTGAGGCACAGTGGGGTATTTTTGCAATACCAAGCAGACACACAGTGGACACACATTATTACTATGTTGTAGCACATGGAGAGGCATTATTACTATGATATGGAACCAAGAGGGCCATTATTAATATGAAAAGCCACAGTAGGAACAATGATACTATTAGGAGGCAAAGAGAACGACATTATTACTATGAAAAGGCACAGAAGGAAGCATTATTACAATGTGTTGGCAAAGAGTATATTGGTCACTATTTTATGGTTGTAGCAATAGGAGAGTGATATAAAAACAATCAGCCAAAGATGAAATATGAAACTGAAAAACAAGAACATCACCGGTGAGTCGCTCTAGAATTACCTGTACTGTCTATATATATCTTCTGTAGATTTCTATTGTAGAACTAGTATACTGTATACCATTATATGGTTATTGTTTGGTAGTAATATCAATGTTAGTACAGTGGTTTTTGTTGATTCTCAGTATGGTGGTATTATTCATGAACAACTGTATATGCTGGTTATACTGTATGGAGTCATGGTCTGCCATGGTCTGGCATATATTTGTCTTTTACACTGTAGTGTTGATGGTGATATTTTCATGCTGCAGTGCTCTTTGGTAATGATGAGTATGGTGGCATAGGGTTCTTATGTGGTGTTACTATGTGGCCCTAATATGTCAGTTTGATTTACCCTTATATAGAGATATTGGTAAAATTGCTTTTGATATACTTGACAGTATTTGTAAGGTGAAAAATGTTTATTCACACATCTTGTTAAACTACGCAGCGTCCAACCAGCAGCGTTTACTGACTGTGTGCACATACCCTATCTGCAAACAGGAAATCACTTTTTTTCCTTCCCAAAAGCCAACTTTCAATAAAGTTTGTTTCAAGTGACAAAAAAAAAGCATGTAATGTAAAAAAGCATCAAAAACGCAGGTGACCTGCCAGTGACCTCAGATGCAGATTTCTCCTGCGTTAAATCCTGAGCAAATACTGAGTTACTCCTGACGGTGGAAACATACCCTAAGGGTATGTGTCCACGTTCAGGATTACATCCGGATTAGCTGCGGATTGAATGCTGTGTACAGCCACAGCGTTGAACCCGCAACGTCCAGATGTTACAGCATAGTGGAGGGTATTTTATGAAATCCCGTCTTCACTATGCGTGCGAACACGCATCCGGCAGCCCAGCGTTTACGGACATGCTGCGCGTCTTTTTAGAACGCAGCATGTCTGTTTACCTTGCGGCAACGCTCCGTCGCCGCAAGGTAAATCACAGGGCCCTATGTATGGGGTGCGGCGATTCCGGATGTGTGCAATGAACACATCCGGAATCACCGCGCGTACAGAAGGGGGTGGCGCTTTGGGCAGAGCAGGTTTCCCGCTCCGTCCAAAGCGCCGTCATTACGGACCGTGAACACGCACCCTAAGTGTTGTGGTGGTGATAGAAGCTGTACTAAGGGACCATAGTGCTATCCCCTGATGATGTCCAGTTTCAAAATGAGAGCTAGAGTCTGCAGAGAAGTGACTGCAGAGTCAGCCTCCTGATGATGTCTGTTGGAAATGTTATGGATTGTAAAGTTAAAAAAAAACAGATACATGGATTTGATATATTATTTTTCTGTAAATTACAATTCAATTGTAAAATGAAAGTTCAAAATATGCTATTTCAGCTATTACATCTTTATTCAGAACTTACACACAGTGGCCTGATTCACATATCCCATGTCCTGAACACATCCAAGGGCATCCTGAAGATAGAATAACATTATCAAGGGCCCAGGCATCTGCACCAGGCCCATAAAGTTTCTGTATCCATCTGAAGCGAGTCCTTGGAGAGCTGCCGGAAAAATCAAAGCTCATTTGCACAATTATATCACAATTTGCAATCAATACTTCATGAGTGCATAGTCAATTATTTATTTATTTGCAAACCATATTTAATATGCAGGGTGCTGACTCAGTCTCATCCAAAGTGGTGAAATGTTACAAGAGCCAGAACAATACATCTAGTTAAAGACAGCTTGAATCACATACAATCCCCAATTGTGTTATTGTAATAGATGGTTTGGCGACTCTTGAAACAGATTTAACGGCAAATCTGTCATGTGGCAACTTTGATACAGAAACACGTGATTAATTCTTACAATAAATACTTCCACGTAACAGATAATTTATGACAGAAGTAAGAAAAACTACCTTTACCCAAATATGTCATTGATTTTCATAAAAAAATCTAAATAAACTTAGTGAGCATTGTAAACAGACCAATATTTTTGTATATATTTTTTATCATATAATATTTTTCCCTCATATTAAAATTATCCTATGCATAATATGCATGCTTTAAAAATAATAGTACCACTGGTTCTCAGCACAGTAATGAAAGTTTTCCAGTGTTGTGCTTAAGAACAGAAGTATGACAACTATATGTTAATATTTATCAACAGCAGACTAGTTGGCATGATAGTTATTACTATAGTCTAACTGGAGGAGAAACAAAATCTAAAATATATATTTTGCACTATATATATATATATATATATATATATATATATACAGTGGGGCAAAAAAGTATTTAGTCAGTCAGCAATAGTGCAAGTTCCACCACTTAGAAAGATGAGAGGCGTCTGTAATTTACATCATAGGTAGACCTCAACTATGGGAGACAAACTGAGAAAAAAAAATCCAGAAAATCACATTGTCTGTTTTTTTAACAATTTATTTGCATATTATGGTGGAAAATAAGTATTTGGCCAGAAACAAAATTTCATCTCAATACTTTGTAATATATCCTTTGTTGGCAATGACAGAGGTCAAACGTTTTCTGTAAGTCTTCACAAGGTTGCCACACACTGTTGTTGGTATGTTGGTCCATTCCTCCATGCAGATCTCCTCTAGAGCAGTGATGTTTTTGGCTTTTCGCTTGGCAACACGGACTTTCAACTCCCTCCAAAGGTTTTCTATAGGGTTGAGATCTGGAGACTGGCTAGGCCACTCCAGGACCTTGAAATGCTTCTTACGAAGCCACTCCTTCGTTGCCCTGGCGGTGTGCTTTGGATCATTGTCATGTTGAAAGACCCAGCCACATTTCATCTTCAATGCCCTTGCTGATGGAAGGAGGTTTGCACTCAAAATCTCACGATACATGGCCCCATTCATTCTTTCATGTACCCGGATCAGTCGTCCTGGCCCCTTTGCAGAGAAACAGCCCCAAAGCATGATGTTTCCACCACCATGCTTTACAGTAGGTATGGTGTTTGATGGATGCAACTCAGTATTCTTTTTCCTCCAAACACGACAAGTTGTGTTTCTACCAAACAGTTCCAGTTTGGTTTCATCAGACCATAGGACATTCTCCTATGGATCATCCAAATGCTCTCTAGCAAACTTCAGACGGGCCCGGACATGTACTGGCTTAAGCAGTGGGACACGTCTGGCACTGCAGGATCTGAGTCCATGGTGGCGTAGTGTGTTACTTATGGTAGGCCTTGTTACATTGGTCCCAGCTCTCTGCATTTCATTCACTAGGTCCCCCCACGTGGTTCTGGGATTTTTGCTCACCGTTCTTGTGATCATTCTGACCCCACGGGGTGGGATTTTGCATGGAGCCCCAGATCGAGGGAGATTATCTGTGGTCTTGTATGTCTTCCATTTTCTAATTATTGCTCCCACTGTTGATTTCTTCACTCCAAGCTGGTTGGCTATTGCAGATTCAGTCTTCCCAGCCTGGTGCAGGGCTACAATTTTGTTTCTGGTGTCCTTTGACAGCTCTTTGGTCTTCACCATAGTGGAGTTTGGAGTCAGACTGTTTGAGGGTGTGCACAGGTGTCTTTTTATACTGATAACAAGTTTAAACAGGTGCCATTACTACAGGTAATGAGTGGAGGAAAGAGGAGACTCTTAAAGAAGAAGTTACAGGTCTGTGACAGCCAGAAATCTTGATTGTTTGTTTCTGACCAAATACTTATTTTCCACCATAATATGCAAATAAATTGTTAAAAAAACAGACAATGTGATTTTCTGGATTTTTTTTTCTCAGTTTGTCTCCCATAGTTGAGGTCTACCTATGATGTAAATTACAGACGCCTCTCATCTTTTTAAGTGGTGGAACTTGCACTATTGCTGACTGACTAAATACTTTTTTGCCCCACTGTATATATATATATATATATACACACACACACAGTATATAGATATATATATATATATACAGTACAGACCAAAAGTTTGGACACACCTTCTCATTTAAAGATTTTTCGGTATTTTCATGACTATGAAAATCGTAAATTCGCACTGAAGGCATCAAAACTATGAATTAACACATGTGGAATTATATACTTAAGGTACCTTCACACATAACGATATTGTTAACGATATCGTTGCTTTTTGTGACGTAGCAACGATATCGTTAATGAAATCGTTATGTGTGACAGCGACCAACGATCAGGCCCCTGCTGGGAGATCGTTGGTCGCTGAATAAAGTCCAGAACTTTATTTCGTCGCTGGACTCCTCCTGACATCGCTGGATCGGCGTGTGTGACACCGATCCAGTGATGTCTTCACTGGTAACCAGGGTAAACATCGGGTAACTAAGCGCAGGGCCGTGCTTAGTAACCCGATGTTTACCCTGGTTACCATCCTAAAAGTAAAAAAAAACAAACGCTACATACTTACCTACAGCTGTCTGTCCTCCAGCGCTGTGCTCTGCTCTCCTCCTGCTCTGGCTGTGAGCGTCGGTCAGCCGGAAAGCAGAGCGGTGACGTCACAGCCAGAGCAGGAGGAGAGCAGAGCACAGCGCTGGAGGACAGACAGCTGTAGGTAAGTATGTAGCGTTTGTTTTTTTAACTTTTAGGATGGTAACCAGGGTAAACATCGGGTTACTAAGCGCGGCCCTGCGCTTAGTTACCCGATGTTTACCCTGGTTACCGGCATCGTTGGTCGCTGGAGAGCTGTCTGTGTGACATCTCTCCAGCGACCAAACAGCGACGCTGCAGCGATCCGGATCGTTGTCGGTATCGCTGCAGCGTCGCTTAATGTGAAGGGGCCTTTAACAAAAAAGTGTGACACAACTGAAAATATGTCTTATATTCTAGGTTCTTCAAAGTAGCCACCTTTTGCTTTGATGACTGCTTTGCACACTCTTGGCATTCTCTTGATGAGCTTCAAGAGGTAGTCACCGGAAATGGTTTTCACTTTACAGGTGTGCCCTGTCAGGTTTAATAAGTGTGATTTCTTGCCTTATATATGGGGTTGGGACCATGAGTTGTGTTGTGCAGAAGTCTGGTGGATACACAGCTGATAGTCCTATTGAATAGACTGTTAGAATTTGTATTATGGCAAGAAAAAAGCAGCTAAGTAAAGAAAAACGAGTGGTCACCATTACTTTAAGAAATGAAGGTCAGTCAGTCCGAAAAATTGGGAAATCTTTGAAAGTGTCCCCAAGTGCAGTTGAAAAAACCATCAAGCGCTACAAAGAAACTGGCTCACATGAGGACCGCCCCAGGAAAGGAAGACCAAGAGTCACCTCTGCTTCTGAGGATAAGTTTATCCGAGTCACCAGCCTCAGAAATCGCAGGTTAACAGCAGCTCAGATTAGAGACCAGGTCAATGCCACACAGAGTTCTAGCAGCAGACACATCTCTACTACAACTGTTAAGAGGAGACTTTGTGCAGCAGGCCTTCATGGTAAAATAGCTGCTAGGAAACCACTGCTAAGGACAGGCAACAAGCAGAAGAGACTTGTTTGGGCTAAAGAACACAAGGAATAGACATTAGACCATAGGAAATCTGTGCTTTGGTCTGATGAGTCCAAATTTGAGATCTTTGGTTACAACCACCGTGTCTTTGTGTGACTCAGAAAAGGTGAACGGATGGACTCCACATGCCTGGTTCCCACCGTGAAGCATGGAGGAGAAGGTGTGATGGTGTGGGTGTGCTTTGCTGGTGACACTGTTGGGGATTTATTCAAAATTGAAGGCATACTGAACCAGCATGGCTACCACAGCATCTTGAAGCAGCATGCTATTCCATCCGGTTTGCGTTTAGTTGGACCATCATTTATTTTTTCAACAGGACAATGACCTCAAACACACCTCCAGACTGTGTAAGGGCTATTTGACCAAGAAGGAGAGTGATGGAGTGCTACGCCAGATACCTGGCCTCCACACAACCTAATCGAGATGGTTTGGGGTGAGCTGGACTGCAGAGTGAAGACAAAAGGGCAAACAAGTGCTAAGCATCTCTGGGAACTCCTTCAATATTGTTGGAAGACCATTTCCAATGACTACCTCTTGAAGCTCATCAAGAGAATGCCAAGAGTGCGCAAATCAGTCATCTAAGCAAAAGGTGGCTACTTTGGAGAACCTAGAATATAAGACATAATTTCAGTTGTTTCACACTTTTTTGTTAAGTATATAATTCCACATGTGTTAATTCATAGTTTTGATGCCTTCAGTGTGAATTTACAATTTTCATAGTCATGAAAATACAGAAAAATCTTTAAATGAGAAGGTGTGTCCAAACTTTTTGTCTCTACTGTATATATATATATCTACTATATAAAGCTGAATGTGTGTGTGTATGTGTGTGTGTGTGTGTATGTGTGTATGTCCGGGATTGGCATCTGCACCGTCGCAGCTACAGCCACAAAATTTTGCACAGTCACACGTCTGGACCCAGAGAGCGTCATAGGCTATATTGTGAGGCGAAATTTTAACCCCGCGCGTTCCAATTCACCAAACAATTTTGCCCCTATCTACATAATGGGGAAAAAAGTGAAAGGAAAAGTGTTGGAGGCATCGCAGCTACAGCCACAAAATTTTGCACAGTCACACGTCTGGACCCTGAGAGCATCATAGGCTATGTTGTGAGGTGGAAATTTAACCCTGCGCTTTCCAATTCACCAAACAATTTTGCCCCTATCTACATAATGGGGAAAAGTGAAAGGAAAAGTGTTGGAGGCAAATTGACAGCTGCCAGATGTGAACAAGGGGGACTTAAAGAGTGAGAGCGATGGCGCCAAAGAGTATATACCGTACAGTTGCTAAGGTGGGGCCCCGACATGGGATACTCACCACACACGGGGATATGAACACACACACAAAATGCGCCACACACTACCACGTGCTTGAACACATATACCACCCTCAGAACACATTTCACCACACATACACCAACCTCGCCACATAAAAGTCAAAATACAAAAGTCGCCGCTCAAAACTCGCCACGAGCAAAACTCGCCACATGCAAAAACTAGGCTCACGCAAAACTCGCCACAAGTGCAAAACTCACCTCATGGAAAACTCGCCACACGCAAAACTTGCACACGCGGAAAAATTGCCACATGCACAAAAGTTGCAACACATGCAAAAGTTGCCTCACACAAAACTTGCACATACTCAAAAGGCACCACACATAAAACTCGCCACGCGCAAAACTCGTCATGCGCAAAACTTGCTGAACACAACTTGCTACACTAACCTGTCACATGCAACTTGACACACAAAAAGTTGCTATACGCATGTTGCCACACAAAACTCATCCCACAAAAGTCGCTATATGCATGTCGCCACACGCAACTCAACACACACAATTTGACAAACGAAACTCGCCCTAAAACACACACAAGTCTGGTATTATCTTCAAAAATAAAAATCTGATTAATAAGCAAACAAACTACAAGAGCAACAAATGTACCATATAGGAAATACGTCAGCTGTCAGTCACATGACCTATCTATTATGTGTATGTGTGAGCTAATATATACTGCCAGGGGGAGGGCTTCTTGTTGGCTGGGGATTTATCAGGCTGCCAATTTAGCTTACAAATACTGAGGTAAAAATACTGAGCAAATAACGTGTGAACGAGGTCTAATACAGGAGGAGATGACACACAGGTATATACTATATACAGGGGAGATGACACACAGATATATACTATATACATGAGAGATGACACACAGGTATATACTATATAGAGGAGGAGATGACATACAGGTACATATATATAGAGGAGGAGATGACATACAGGTATATACTATATACAGGAGCAGATGACCTACAGGTATATACCATACACAGGAGGAGATGACATACAGGTATATGCTATATATAGAAGATGATATACAGGTATATACTATATACAGGAGGAGATGACACAGATATATACTATATACAGGGGAGATGACACACAGGTATATACTATATACAGGAGGAGATGACATACAGGTATATACTATATATAGAAGGAGATGACATACAGGTATATACTATATATAAGAGGAGATGACATACAGGTATATGCTATATACAGGGGAGATGACACACAACAGGTATATACTATATACAGGGGAGATGACATACAGGTATATACTATATACAGGAGATGACATACAGGTGTATACTATATATAAGGGAGATGATAAACATGTATACACTGAGGTGAAAATGAGAGGTGTGAGGTGAAAATGAAAAGGTGTGAGTGCAAAATGAGAGGAGTGAGGGAAAATAGTGGAGTGATCAGAAAATGACAGATGTGAGGTCGAAATGACAAGTGTTAGGGGGAATGAGAGGAGTGAGGGGGAAAATAAGGAGTGAGGGGGAAAATAAGGAGTGAGGGGGGAAAATAAGGAGTGAGGGGGAAAATAAGGAGTGAGGGGGAAAATAAGGAGTGAGGGGGAAAATAAGGAGTGAGGGAGAAAATGAGAGGTGTGAGGGAGAAAATGAGAGATGTGATTGGGAAAATGAGAGGCGTGATGGGAAAATAAGAGAAGTGTGGTGCTATAACTAACCACAGATATTTACTATGCCCAAGCAACGCCGGGCTCTTCAGCTAGTATATATATATATATATATATATATATATATATATAGTTAGGTCCATATATATTTGGACATAGACAACATTTTTCTAATTTTGGTTATAAACATTACCACAATGAATTAAAAAAAAACAATTCAGATGCAGTTGAAGTTCAGACTTTCAGCTTTCATTTGAGGGTATCCACATTAAAACTGGATGAAGGGTTTGGGAGTTTCAGCTCCTTAACATGTGCCACCCTGTTTTTAAAGGGACCAAAAGTAATTGGACAATTGACTCCAAGGCTATTTCATGGACAGGTGTGGGCAATCCCTTCGGTATGTCATTCTCAATTAAGCAGATAAAAGGCCTGGAGTTGATTTGAGGTGTGGTGCTTGCATTTGGAAGGTTTTGCTGTGAAGTAAACATGCGGTCAAAGGAGCTCTCCATGCAGGTGAATCAAGCCATCCTTAAGCTGCAAAAACAGAAAAAAAACCATCCAAGAAATTGCTACAATATTAGGTGTGACAAAATCTACAGTTTGGTACATCCTGAGAAAGAAAGAAAGCACTGGTGAACTCATCAATGCAAAAAGACCTGGGCCCCCACGGAAGACAACAGTGGTGGATGATCGCAGAATAATCTCCATGGTGAAGAGAAACCCCTTCACAACAGCCAACCAAGTGAACAACACTCTCCAGGAGGTAGGCGTATCAATATCCAAATCTACCATAAAGAGAAGACTGCATGAAAATAAATACAGAGGGTTCACTGCACGTGCAAACCACTCATAAGCATCAAGAATGAAAAGGCTAGATTGGACTTTGCTAAAAACATCTAAAAAAGCCAGCACAGTTCTGGATGAACATTCTTTGGACAGATGAAACCAAGATCAACCTCTACCAGAATGATGGAAAGAGAAAAGTATGGAGAAGGCATGGTACAGCTCATGATCCAAAGCATACCACATCATCTGTAAAACACGGCGGAGGCAGTGTGATGGCTTGGGCATGCATGGCTGCCAGTGGCACTGGGTCACTAGTGTTTATTGATGATGTGACACAAGACAGAAGCAGCCCAATGAATTCTGAGGTATTCAGAGCCATACTGTGTGCTCAGATCCAGCCAAATGCAGCAAAACTGATTGGTCGTCGTTTCATACTACAGATGGACAATGACCCAAAACATAAGGTCAAAGCAACCCAGAAGTTTATTAAAGCAAAGAAGTGGAATATTATTGAATGGCCAAGTCAGTCACCTGATCTCAACCCAATTGAGCATGCATTTCACTTGTTAAAGACTAAACTTCAGACACTAAGACCCACAAACATACAGCAACTGAAAACCACGGCAGTGAAGGCCTGGCAGAGCATCAAAAAGGAGTAAACACAGCGTCTGGTGATGTCCATGAGTTCAAGACTTCAGGCAGTCATTGCCAACAAAGGATTTTCAACCAAGTGCTAGAAATCAACATTTTTTAAAAAATTGTAGAATCTGTCCAATTACTTTTGGTCCATTTAAAAACAGGGTGGCACATGTTAAGGAGCTGAAACTCCTAAACCCTTAATCCAATTTTAATGTGGATACCCTCAAATAAAAGCTGAAAGTCTGTACTTCAACTGCATCTGAAATGCTTTGTTTAAAATTTATTGTGGTAATGTCTATAACCAAAATTAGAAAAATGTTGTCTCTGTCCAAATATATATGGACCTAACTGTATATATATATATATATATATATATATATATATATATATATATCCTAAAGGGGCTATTTTCATGTTATTAAATTGCTTTAGTTAGCTTAACAGCATAAAAAAATAAGTAAGTTTGAAATTCACTTGCTTTCTCTATCCCTTCTCCTGTAATCTCAGCTTTTATCATACAAGGTATACAGCTAGTTTCCATGAAGCTCGGCCACCTAAGCCTGGCCAGTGTGCTCAGTAGTTACAATACAGAAGAGGAGTTAACTCCTCACATCCTAGTCAGCTCTCTCCAGTCCATTGATTTCTACACCACAGCAATATCCTTGCCCTCAGCTTCTGACCATGGTGCTCTTATCAGTCCTGTAAAATCACAAGCTCCCCCTTACCTCAGCATCAGTATTTTCCAGTGGCAGTTCTCCTAATCACAGCTCTCACTTTACTGAGCAGTGTGCTTGTTTGAATGCCCTGTTATCACTGTATACAGATATAGTGATAAGTGTAGACTCAGAACAAACATTGACAGACTTTTAATGTGTAGTAGCAGGATGAATATCTTGGATCAGAAGTGCCACTCAAGACGAAGTGCTCACACCCAAGGCAACCAAGAAGTAAGGAGACTGCAAAGCTCTGATATACTCTAGAGGCAACTTGAGAATAGCCCTTTAAGCATAGAGGTTTGAATTTTTAAAGGATACTAGACAGTGCTGTTAATTCCTCATATGCAGTACCTTAACAAGATCTTTCTCTTTAAAGCTCAGCTATTTTGCCACATATCTTGGCTTCTAAATAACTTACTAACAAAAAGTCATTATAATTGTCTGCCATGTTACACAAAGAGTAGCTGGAGCATGGTCTTAGTCATTATTTAGATAAGCCTGCTAGCTTGCATTCCACTTGTCACTTCTCCCCCTCTCCTATCCCTACTACCCCAATATTCAGCCCCCTCCATCTCACACATCAGAGAAAGGGACTTTGCAAGCTAATAATTTCCCTCTAGACTTATCTATTTGATGCCAGAATGGAGAAAGGGAAGGGCTATAATAATTCAAGTCTCTTCCTATCTGTCCCATTTATGTTTTACCTCTTTGTTATATCAAAATTTAATACATAAAATAAAACACATTCATTTTAAACAATTAACAAAATAAACCCTATTCTGCTTCCACACTATATTCTGCGTTATTTGGAACCCTAATATAAAAAATTAACATAAACAATGAGAAACTAATTAATCCCAGTTTCTGCGTTCCCAGCATTTTGTCCATTGAACCAAACTCTGCCTTATTTTAAAATGAAGTATGCAGACAGCAATAGAATGAAGCAACGAGACAGTAAAGAGCACGCAACTGTTAATACTAGATTTTCTAAAATTATATTCACCTATTGGGGTAATACAAGACTGTTGACTAGAGAAACACTTCAGTACGTCTTGCAAATACTGCTAAGATATACAAATAATCACTTATGTATATTGTGTTGTTCATATCTTCCAATGCAAATTTTTTCGAAACCTTTAAACTTACATTGTAGAAGGTGGAAGGTAGACAGTAACTCGTTTCCAAGTTTGGAATCTTTCAGAAGAGTACATAGAGGTTTCAGTATAATGCAGGCAGCCAATGCTGGGGGGCACACACTCCTCAGTAACCTGGTGCCAATCCCTTCCGTTATTTAGTGAGTACTGCAACTGAATTGTGTGGGCATCACTAGATGGCTTATTACACCCCATGCTCAACTCAAACTGTAAAGAAGTAGATGGCATAACATGAAAATCCCATGTTTCAGCATATCGAGGTTTTCCTGTAATACAACATAAAGAATCGTTTGGTTACAAATTATACAAATGTAATTTTTAACAAGCAAAGAAGGATATATTTTAATGTCTTTTACCTAAAAGTTTCAAATCTGAATAAATCATATTCTGAACTTACCGAATAACTGAAGAAGTGTAACTGCACTGCACGCATTTGGCTATTTGTAATTCAAAATTGGCCTCTGCCATAATACAATACAATGACATTGTAATCACATTCCATCATAACATTTTTTTTAATATTCTTTAGCTTCAAACAATGTTTTATTAATACTTTTTAATGCAGAAATGACCAACCTATAAACATTCCCCATGCAGGGAGTTTGTAAAAATTGTATACATTTGTAAGTAATAAGAAGGGGGATGGGGTACAAAACATAAAAGGATAAAAGGGAAAAAATCATCATCAATATATTCCAAAGTGTCTGTTTTTATCATGACTGTTGTTTTGGTTTGAAGTAACAGATAACATGAGCAAAATATTCCATTAACAGAAAGTTATTTCGCACAATTTGATGTTTCATTACTCACTAGACAGAGCACAGTTGTTATCAAAAAGGTGGTTAAGGTGATAAATCTAGGGCTTGACTCAAATGTGAGTCATATTGGATATCTACCCAAGGTGTCCAAATGTCATGGAAAGTTTCTAGATCATCTGATCTAGTTGCTTCAATTTGTTCATATAACATTATTATAATTATTTTTTCTTTGACCACTGATAAAGAAAAAGTTGGAGTTTTTAATTTTGAAACTATGTGAATTCTAGTCGACATAATGATGTAGTTAAGGAGGCAAAAGGTAATATTGGAGATCCCAGGAGGTTTATCCCCAAAGAGCAAGGGCAGACATATAATTGGAGCAACCTGTGCTGCCTCACAGGGGCCAAAGAAGTAAGGGGGCCCATTTATACCTCCAAAACAGGTGCAATTTTTGATTTTTAAAAGCTCTTGGTCTGTAAAGGGCCCATATATTGTTCTTAAGAAAGGGTCCATTTCTGTCTGTGCTGTGCCAAATAGCATGACAGTGGAGCTGAGTTGAATAAACCTTCCAAAAAGATTATTCAATAAAGTTATTATATCTTGCAAAAATGTTTGTAATTGTGTACAGGACCACCATATGTGTTCCGTATCACCAAGAGAATCACACCCTCTAAAACATCTGGAGGATATATTTTGTGTAATCTTGTTGGAACAAAGTATGTTCTGTGAAAAACTTTGAGGGATGCTTCTGTCAGTGAAATTTGGTTGCTACCTTTTAATCAATGTGTCACAATAATGGTGCCATCTTTCAAGAGACATTGTAAAATCTAGATCTTTTTTCCCAGTGGTTCATGAACTTTGTTTTTTATTTTCTAGAGAATTAAAAATGGAATATACAGTGTGTCCGTAAAGTTATGGTGCACTTTTGACCAGTCACCTCAAAGCAACAAAAAACGATAGAAATGTGAAATCTGCTCCAAATAAAAGAAAAACTCTCCCAGTTTCATACCTTTTCATGCATCAGGCCACATCACACGTTCATTTTAGGGGTGTTACGTTTGTACTCAACATAGGCATGAGGATGTTCAGCAGCCCATATTCAGATGTTATGGTGATGAACATGTTCGCAGATATATAGACTAAATATCATTCAATATATGATGGTACACACAATTGAGTAAAAAAATAAAGGGAGAAAAAGTAATAACAATAAAAAATAAATTGGGGTAAGAAAATGGGTATGTAACCAGGCCCTGACACCTGCTGGCATACAGTGCCAGCAGTGCCTAGGGCCCCCGCTGCTCCAGGGGCCCCCAGCAAGTGGGGTGTCACTAATAGCGGCACACCATGCAGCTGCTATGGGGGCCCCTGTACCAGCGGAGAAGCAGCGGGTGACAGGAAGCCTAAGCCTGTCCCCACTGCTAAAGTGAAATGAATATTCACGCTTCCCCACGCCCCCATGGGCATGGAGAGGATTGAATTTATTTCACTATAATAGCGGGCAACGTTTCCTGCAAATTGCGGCTAAACACTGCCCGCTATCAGAGCCCGCAGAGCAGCCCCCCCGCCGCTCCCTCAGGGCCCCCCCGCCGCTCGCTCAGGGGCCCCCAGCTCACACAGCTGCTATGGGGCCGTAAGCCAGGGGTCCCGGCACCAATGCCACCCCCAGCGCTCATTAATGGGGAGAGAGCGTCAGATGAGGCTCCCTCTCCCATGATTCCCCTCGCCGCTGACACACAGCAGGTGCACGATGACGTCACTTCATCGCGCACCTGCTGTGTGTGAGGCCGACAGCAGCGCAGCTCCTGACATCTGAGCAGAGCCACTGCTGGAGTCAGCATGGGAGCGAGGAGGAGAGGAGTATTGTGCTTTTTTTTGTGTTATTTTTTATTATTGGGTCCTGGCTGGTTGTATGGGGGGTGTGAGCTGTATGATGCCCTATGGAGCAAGGAGGGGGTGTGAGCTGCATGATGCCCAATGGGGCAAGGGGGGGTGAGCTGCATGATGCCCTATGGGGCAAGGAGGGGGTGGGAGCTGCATGATGCCCTATGGGGCAAGGGGGTGAGCTGCATGATGCCCTATGGGGAGGGTGAGCTGCCTGATACCCCATGGGGGGAATGAGCTGCATGATGCCCTATGGGGGGAGTGAGCTGAATGATGCCCTATGGGGGAGTGAGCTGCATGATGCCCTATGGGGGAGTGAGTTGCATGATGCCCTATGGGGGAGTGAGCTGCATGAAGCCCTATGGGGGGAGTGAGCTGCATGATACCCTATGGGGGAAGTGAGCTGCATGATGCCCTATGGGGGGAGTGAGCTGCAAGATGCCCTATGGGGGGAGTGAGCTGCATAATACCCTATGGGGGGAGTGATCTGCATGATGCCCTATGGGGAGGGTGAGCTGCCTGATACCCTATGGGGAGGGTGAGCTGCATGATGCCCTATGGAGGAATGAGCTGCATGATGCCTTATGGGGGGAGTGAGCTGCATGATGCCCTATGGGGGGAGTGAGCTGCATGATGCCCTATGGGGAGGGTGAGCTGCCTGATACCCTATGGGGAGGGTGAGCTGCATGATGCTCTATGGGGGGAGTGAGCTGTAGGATGCCCTATGAGGGTGAGCTGTATGATACCCTATGAGAGGGGGCAGCGTGATACCCTACGAGGGGGCTACATTATATTCCATGAAGGGGCTGCATTATACCTTATGAGGGGGGCTGCACTATACTCTAAGGGGGCTACATTATACCCTTTGGGGGCTGCATTATACTTTGAGGCTGGTTGCATTATATTCTATGGGGGGCTACATTATATTCTATAGGGGGCTGCATTATATTCTGTCTGGGGGATACATTGTACCCTATGAGGGGGCTACTTTATTTTGTTTGAGGGGGCTACCCCAACCCCTGCTACATAATTAAGACGTGTACTACCTTATATTATACCCTGATATTAGCGTGTTTTATCGCACAAATGGTGGTCTTGTATTTAATAATAATAATAATAATTTTTATTTATATAGCGCCAACATATTCCGCAGCGCTTTACAAATTATAGAAGGGACTTGTACAGACAATAGACATTACAGCATAACAGAAATACAGTTCAAAACAGATACCAGGAGGAATGAGGGCCCTGCTCTCAAGCTTACAAACTATGAGGAAAAGGGGAGACACGAGAGGTAGATGGTAACAATTGCTTTAGTTATTCGGACCAGCTATAGTGTAAGGCTCAGGTGTTCATGTAAAGCTGCATGAACCAGTTAACTGCCTAAGTATGTAGCAGTACAGACACAGAGGGCTATTAACTGCATAAAGTGAATGAGAACATAATATTTCTATGTAGCTACATAGTGGGCCCCAAGAATGATTTTCTCTGGTGGGTCCAAGGTGCCCCAGTCCGACGCTGTATGTAACCCTTGAATGTTTGCAACAAGGAGTCCTATATTAAAGGGGAAGATCCCAATCACTGCCAAAGTTGTACAATATGTGGTTAACCTGGACAGACACATAACAGCTATGTAGGTATACCTGCTTAACCAAGTGGGGGAGGATTAAAATAAAGCGCCTTTTGTAAGTTTAACTGTTTAACTACTGTTAGTTGTATATTGCAATAAATGCATATAACAAGGAAATACTGATTAAACTATGTTCTTATTGTACTGATAACAGTGGTTTACTACTTCATACAGTTCTAGACAATGTACTTCTGATAGTAATTAAGTACATCTTAACAACTCACTGTTTCTTAGTATGTACTCATGAAACCTAGTGCGATTGTTATGACACGTGACCCTGGCACCCAATCAGAGCTGGCATCACTGTCCCCACCTTCGGACAAATTGAACATGAAGAGGAAGTCTGGGCTACAACTTGTCTCTGATTTCCTCTTCATTTTCAATTTGACAGAAGAGGGAGACAGTAACACCAGCACTGATTGGGCATTGGGGGGTCACGTGTCATAACAACCGCATGAAACCACGGGGAAAGCGAGTGACCACACCGCGGGAAAAGCACTAGCATGGGAGGTGAGTATAAGCTGCTTTATTTTATAGGGGCCAAGCGTGGGGTAAAAAAAAGGAGTTGTCCAAGTAGTGCAGTAGTTAATTGCCAGAGACAATTTGAATTCCTTCCTAAAGGTTTGATGGGCATCTTCTCCCTCTACTTGCTTGTCTCCATTCTGTCACCGAGTGTGAGGTATGGGGGTAACGGTTGGTTTTCTGCTGGTGGTATTTCCGCTCTCTTCCACACTGTTTTTCCTTCTTCCAGAGACCTCAAAGTGAAGGTATTGTTGTTATGGAGAAAGGACAAGGTAAAGGGATTCCGTGATGAGCCACAGAGATCGCTGTTTGAATAAAGTGTTGGGAGAGATGTCAGAATAAAAATGGACTGTGCCTGGTAGGTTCGGTAGTGCGGTGCTTTTTCATGCTGTCAATAAGATCAGATCTTTCGAACCTTCATGGTATAGTTTCAGTGCCACATCCCTCGGATTGTCGTCTGAGCATGGTCATCCTATTGTGCTATGGATCCTCATTATACGCAATTGTGAGGGTGTCTACCTGAGGTAGGAGAGCTGTGAACATGGATATGGCTGTATCTAAGAGAGAGGTGATGGTCTCTGGGAGTCATTTTATGCGTATGTTGCTTCTACTAAACCTGTTTTCAATATCCTCAAATTTAAATTTAAGTTCCAAGTAATCAAGACGCTTAGAATGTTGCTTCGTCTGGTCCTCCTTCAGTGCATCGTCCATCTTTTTTGCCAAATTAGATGTATCTTGTGCTATGTCCTTAGTCTGCTGAACTGCCGCATGACCAGCTCTATCCTCTGCTAGTGTATCCTCACCCATCCCCTATAGACTGTGAGCACTCGCGGGCAGGGTCCTCTCTCCTTCTGTACTTGTGTGTGCGTTGCTTTGCTCATGTTTATTGTACTTGTCTATATTTGCCCCTCTCACATGTAAAGCACCATGGAATAAATGGTGCTATGAAAATGTATAGTAATAATAATGTCCTGCAATTGTGTGGTGAAAGTCTCTAGATCAGATGTTTTAAACGTTTGATTTGAACGTTTCCTGCATGCTTTTCAGCAGAGCTGATGTTGCTATTAGGGTTGAGCGAAACAGATCGGTCATTTTCATAAATTGGCGACTTTTAGGCAAAGTCGGGTTTCATGAAACCCGAACCGATGCTACAGTGGGATCGGCCATGCGGTACACGATCAGAGCGCCAAAGTCGCTTTTCATATGACGCTGTCACCGCCATTTTTCATCCAATGAAGGAGGACGCAGAGTGTGGGCAGCGTGATGACATAGGTCTCGGTCCCCACCATCTTTGAGAAGGGCATGGCAGTGATTGGCTTGCTGTCTGTGGCGTCACAGGGGGTATAAAGGGGTGTGCACGCCGACTGCCATCTTACTTGATCTGAGCATAGGGAGAGGTGTTGCTGCAGTTAGTCAGAAGCAGGGACAGAGTTAGGGAGGAAATATAAACCCCCAAACCACTTGTGCTGGAGCGATTTTCACTGTCCCACACCACCTTTTTGTGCAGGGACAGTGGAGGTCGTATTTTAGTGCAGCAGCTGCATAGCTGTGTGCACGGTGCTGTGCAAACTAACTGCTTTTTTTAAAGCAAAATTCCTGTTGCTCCTTTCTGCACAGTTACCTATCTTGTTTATTTGTCCACATTTTTGTGTTAAGCAGTCCTTTTTTATTGCTGCCATACTTGTCCTGAGCTCATTGTAGGGAGCTTGTTATTTTTATTTATTTATTTATTTTGAAATAATAATTCCAGCCACTTTCTGGCACGTTCATAGTGTTGTGTTATACCACTGGGCCAGAGTTGTGGTTCTGTGTCTCCCCCCCCAAAAAAAAGGGAGATTAAAATTCGCACACAGTGTATATTCTGCTGTACTGCTAGTGTGTCGTATATATCAGGCAGCCACTTTCTGCCACATTCATAGTTTACTGTTATACCACTGGGCCAGAGTTGTGCTTCTGTGTCTCCCCCCAAAAAAAGGGAGATTAAAATTCGCACACAGTGTATATTCTGCTGTACTGCTAGTGTGTTGTATATATCAGGCAGCCACTTTCTGGCACGTTCATAGTTTACTGTTATACCACTGGGCCAGAGTTGTGGTTCTATGTCTCCCCCCCAAAAAAGGGAGATTAAAATTCGCACACAGTGTATATTCTGCTGTACTGCTAGTGTGTCATATATATCAGGCAGCCACTTTCTGGCACGTTCATAGTTTACTGTTATACCACTGGGCCAGAGTTGTGGTTCTGTGTCTCCCCCCCAAAAAAGGGAGATTAAAATTCGCACACAGTGTATATTCTGCTGTACTGCTAGTGTGTCGTATATATCAGGCCGGCTTCACACTTGCGAGTTTTACGGACGTAAGAGCGCAGAAACTACGTCCGTAAAACTCGCAAAAAATACGGCACAATTATTCTCTATGCCCCTGCTCCTATCTGCCGTATTTTACTGATCAGTATTAGGCTACGTTCACACTAGCGTTGCGCCGCCCTGCGTCGGCGACGCAACGCGCGACGCACGGAAAAACGCGCGCAAACGCGTGCAAAAACGCGCGCGTTTTGCCACGCGTGCGTCGTTTTTTGACGAAATCGGACGCAAGAAAAATGCAACTTGTAGCGTTTTCTTGCGTCCGACGCTAGCGTCTAAAACGACGCACGTGTCGGAAAACGCGTGCAAAAAGACGCACGCGTCCCCTATGTTAAACATAGGGGCGCGTCGCCGCTGCGTCGCCGACGCAACAGCGACGCGACGCTAATGTGAACGTAGCCTTATACGGCTTTCTACAGCCGTACAAAATCGCAGCATGCTGCGTTTGTCACCGTACTGCGCAAGAAATACGCCAAGTCTATGGAAGCGTGAAAAATACGGATTACACACGGACAAGCAGTGTGACTTGCGAGAAATACGCAGCGCTGTTAGAGAGAAAAGCCGGTAATTCAGTGCGGTGTACAGTAAAATCACACTGACAGCTTACAGTAGAATAGGTAGAATAAATGTGTACACATAGAATAGGTATATATATATATATATATATAGGTATATATATATATATATATATATATATATATATATATATGTCAGTGAGACACATATATGTATATATATTAATATTTATTCCAGCGCTATACAGCTTGAAAGCCGGTAATTCAATTACCGTCTTTTTCTTTCTCCTTCCTAAAACCCGACATGATTTGAGACATGGTTTACATACAGTAAACCATGTCTTCTCTCCATTTTTTTTGCAGATTTCACACTACTAATGTCAGTAGTGTGTATCTGCAAAATTTGGCCGTTCTAGCTCTTAAAATAAAGGGTTAAATGGCGGAAAAAATTGGCGTGGGCTCCCGCGCAATTTTCTCCGCCAGAGTAGTAAAGCCAGTGACTGAGGGCAGATATTAATAGCCTGGAGAGGGTCCACGGTTATTGGCCCCCCCCGGCTACAAATATCTGCCCCCAGCCACCCCAGAAAAGGCACATCTGGAAGATCCGCCTATTCTGGCACTTGGCCACTCTCTTCCCATTCCCGTGTAGCGGTGGGATATGGGGTAATGAAGGGTTAATGCCACCTTGCTATTGTAAGGTGACATTAAGCCAAATTAATAATGGAGAGGCGTCAATTATGACACCTATCCATTATTAATCCAATTGTAGTAAAGGGTTAAATAAAACACAAACACATTATTTAAAATTATTTTAATGAAATAAAAACAATGGTTGTTGGAGTATTTTATTCTACGCCCAATCCAGTCACTGAAGACCCTCGTTCTGTGAAAGAAAAAACATAATAAACCAACAATATCCTTACCCTCCGCAGATCTGTAACGTCCAACGATGTAAATCCTTCTGAAGGGGTTAAAACATTTTGCAGCAAGGAGCTTTGCTAATGCAATGCTACTCCTCGCTGCAAAACCCCGGGGAATGAGTCTAAATATAGATCAATGAGCTATATTTAGCTTCATTTGCGGTGAGGCGCCCTCTGCTGGCTGTTCATAGATCGTGGGAACTTACCTAGAAAGCTCCCAGGCTCCCAGCTCCCAGGCTTTCTAGGAAAGTTCCCACGATCTATGAACAGCCAGCAGATGGCGCCTTACCGCAAATGAAGCTAAATATAGCTAATTGATCTATATTTAGACTCATTCCCCGGGGTTTTGCAGCGAGGAGTAGCATTGCATTAGCAAAGCTCCTTGCTGCAAAATGTTTTAACCCCTTCAGAAGGATTTACATCGTTGGACGTTACAGATCTGCGGAGGGTAAGGATATTGTTGGTTTATTATGTTTTTTCTTTCACAGAACGAGGGTCTTCAGTGACTGGATTGGGCGTAGAATAAAATACTCCAACAACCATTGTTTTTATTTCATTAAAATAATTTTAAATAATGTGTTTGTGTTTTATTTAACCCTTTACTACAATTGGATTAATAATGGATAGGTGTCATAATTGACGCCTCTCCATTATTAATTTGGCTTAATGTCACCTTACAATAGCAAGGTGGCATTAACCCTTCATTACCCCATATCCCACCGCTACACGGGAATGGGAAGAGAGTGGCCAAGTGCCAGAATAGGCGCATCTTCCAGATGTGCCTTTTCTGGGGTGGCTGGGGGCAGATATTTGTAGCCGGGGGGGGGCCAATAACCGTGGACCCTCTCCAGGCTATTAATATCTGCCCTCAGTCACTGGCTTTACTACTCTGGCGGAGAAAATTGCGCGGGAGCCCACGCCAATTTTTTCCGCCATTTAACCCTTTATTTTAAGAGCTAGAACGGCCAAATTTTGCAGATACACACTACTGACATTAGTAGTGTGAAATCTGCAAAAAAAATGGAGAGAAGACATGGTTTACTGTATGTAAACCATGTCTCAAATCATGTCGGGTTTTAGGAAGGAGAAAGAAAAAGCCGGTAATTGAATTACCGGCTTTCAAGCTGTATAGCGCTGGAAAAAATATTAATATATATACATATATGTGTCTAATGATATATATATATATATATATATATATATATATATATAGACAGTATATATATATATTTTTTTCTTTTTGGGACACATGGATCATTTCTATAGCGGTATGTTGGTTTTGCAAGCCTGCGAGAAAACCACGCAGTACGGATGCCATACGGACTACATACGGAGGATGCCATGCGCAAAAAACGCTGACACACCCTGCCTACGGAGGAGCTACGGACCACTATTTTCGGGGCATTTCAGCGTATTACGGCCGTAATATACGGACCGTATTTTCATACGCTGAGTGTGAAGCCGGCCTCAGGCAGCCACTTTCTGCCACATTCATAGTTTACTGTTATACCACTGGGCCAGAGTTGTGCTTCTGTGTCTCCCCCCCAAAAAAAGGGAGATTAAAATTCGCACACAGTGTATATTCTGCTGTACTGCTAGTGTGTCATATATATCAGGCAGCCACTTTCTGGCACATTCATAGTTTACTGTTATACCACTGGGCCAGAGTTGTGCTTCTGTGTCTCCCCCCCAAAAAAAGGAGATTAAAATTCGCACACAGTGTATATTCTGCTGTACTACTAGTGTGTCATATATATCAGGCAGCCACTTTCTGGCACATTCATAGTTTACTGTTATACCACTGGGCCAGAGTTGTGCTTCTGTGTCTCCCCCCCAAAAAAAGGGAGATTAAAATTCGCACACAGTGTATATTCTGCTATACTGCTAGTGTGTCGTATATATCAGGCAGCCACTTTTTGGCACGTTCATAGTTTACTGTTATACCACTGGGCCAGAGTTGTGGTTCTGTCTCCCCCCCAAAAAAAGGGAGATTAAAATTCGCACACAGTGTATATTCTGCTGTACTGCTAGTGTGTCGTATATATCAGGCAGCCACTTTCTGGCACGTTCATAGTTTACTGTTATACCACTGGGCCAGAGTTGTGCTTCAGTGTCTCCCCCCCAAAAAAAGGGAGATTAAAATTCGCACACAGTGTATATTCTGCTGTACTGCTAGTGTGTCATATATATCAGGCAGCCACTTTCTGCCACATTCATAGTTTACTGTTATACCACTGTGCCAGAGTTGTGCTTCTGTGTCTCCCCCCCAAAAATGAGGAAGTCTGGTGGAAGAGGCCGTGGGCGGGGGTTGTCAGCTGGTACTGATGGTGGTGCTGCATCTGGTGGTAGTGGCAAAAGCACAGTAGCACCTAAGGCTGGAGGTGTTGAGCCTGCGTCATCGTCTGGCTACACAAGGCCTCGAAGGCTCCCTAACCTGGGAGTAGGAAAACAGCTTTTAAAGCCGGAGCAGCAGAAAAAGTTTTGGCTTTCCTTGCTGACTCAGCCTCTAGCTCTTTGGCCTCCTCTTCCCAAAGTTCAAAACAGCAGCCAGTCGTCAGTGAATGCTCCCGGTTAGGAACAAGACGTTTCCTTGTGTCCTTCTCCCAAACCAAAAGTGAAGGATGCGTCAGGCGACACAACAGGTTACTCCATGGAACTCTTTACACATAGCGTGCCTGGGTTAGAAAGGGAAATTGTACCCTGCCAATTACAAGAAGAATCGGACATGGAGTGCACTGATGCACAGCCACAGCTAGATTATGATGCTGTTCCATCGAGTCAGATCACTACATTGCCCTCGCAGTTTGCTGAGCCAGAATCTGACCCTGATGAGACTATGGTGCCCTGTCCCGAATGCTATAGCACCTTACACGGTGACACTGAGGAAGGTGCACATGACGTTGAGGAGGAGGTGATAGATGACCCAGTTGTTGACCCAGATTGGCAGCCATTGGGGGAAGAGGGTGGCGCTGCCACTAGCTCAGAAGCGGAGGAGGGTTATCCACAGCAGCACCAATCTACATCGCAAAAGCTGTCATCTGGCAGGCGCGTATCAGGCAAAAAATGTTTGACAAAACCAGTTTTAGGACAGCGTGGCCATCCTGTGAAAGTTGCACAGCGTGCAATGCCTGAAAAGGAATTCCATAGTAGGAAGAGTGCAGTGTGGCATTTTTTTGACCAAGATCCCAATGATCAGTCAAAAGTGATCTGTAAAAAATGCTCAAAGACCTTTAGCAGAGGGAAGATTCTTAACAATTTAAATACAATGTGCATGCGTAGACATTTAAACAGCATGCACTTGGAAGCCTGGACTAACTACCTAACGTCCCGTACCGTTGGTGCACCAAGTCTGAATGAAGGTAGTCAGCACTGCAACATTGCTTCCCTCACTGTAAGCCCACCGGTTAGGACACCAGCAGCAAATGTGGAGGGATCGTCGCTAGGCCAAAGCAGTCAGGGAGTCAGAAGGTTATTGGTAGGAAGCACTGTATGTAGGCCAACATCACCAACTCACTCTCAATCTGCCATGTCCATAACCACCACTGCTAGTTCCACCATAGGCAGCTCTCCAGTCCAGCTCACCCTAGAAGAGACTCTTGTTAGGAAACAAAAGTACTCATCCTGTCATCCGCGTACAAAGGGTTTGAACGCCCACATTGCCAGACTTATCTCGTTAGAGATGATGCCCTACCGGTTGGTTGAAAGCAAAGCTTTCAAAGCCCTGATGGCCTACGCAGTACCACGCTATGACCTACCCAGTCACCACTTCTTTGCGAGAAAAGCCATCCCAGCCCTCCACCAGCATGTCAAAGACCGCATTGTCCATGCACTGAGGCAGTCTGTCAGTGGGAAGGTGCACCTCACAACAGATGCATGGACCAGTAGGCATGGCCAGGGACGTTACGTGTCCATCACGGCGCACTGGGTTAATGTCGTGGATGCAGGGTCCACAGGGGACAGCAATAGTGGGACAGTTCTGCCTAGCCCATGATCTAGGAAACAGTTGGCTGTAGACCTTCGCCACCCCACCTCCTCCTCCTCCTCCTCCAGAAGCGAAAGCTCATCCACAGAGCGCTGTCGCACGACCACTCCATCCGCAGCTGCCAGTGTTGCACACGAGGTGTCCCATTACGGAACAGCTAGTGGGAAGCGTCAGCAGGCCGTGTTTGAAATGAAGTGTTTGGGCGACAACAGACACACCGCGGAAGTTCTGGCCGAGTTCTTGCAGCAAGAAACTCAGTCATGGCTGGGCAGTGTAAATCTTGAGGCAGGCAAGGTAGTCAGTGATAATGGAAGGAATTTTATGGCTGCCATAGCCCTTTCACAACTCAAACACATACCTTGCCTGGCTCACACTTTGAACCTGGTGGTGCAGTGCTTTCTTAAAAATTATCCAGAGTTACCAGCCCTGCTCCTGAAGGTGCGAAGACTTTGCTCGCACATCCGCCGGTCGCCCGTACACTCCAGCCGTATGCTGAACCATCAGCGATCGCTCAGTCTTCCACAGCACCGCCTAATTATCGACGTTGCAACAAGGTGGAACTCCACATTGCACATGGTTCAGAGGCTGTGTGAACAGAGGCGTGCTGTCATGTATTTGTGGGAGGATACGCATACACGGGCAGGCAGTTGGATGGCAGACATGGAGTTGTCTGGTGTGCAGTGGTCCAAGCTACAAGACCTCTGTCAAGTCCTTCAGTGTTTCGAGGAATGCACACGGCTGGCAAGTGCAGACGACGCCATCATAAGCATGAGCATCCCACTTATGCGTCTGCTGATGCAAAGTTTGACGCACATCAAGGAGCTGGCGTCTGCAGCCGAGGAGGAGGGAATCCTTGATGACAGTCAGCCATTGTCTGGTCAGGGAACTGTCCAGGACGAGATGGCGGTCGAAGAGGATGAGGAGGAGGATGATGGGGATGACTATGTATGGGAGGAGGATGCTTCTCAGGGGCCACTTGAAACTGGTGGCGTTGCAAGGTCAGGTACAGGTTTCTTGCGGGACACTTGTGATGTGGATTTCCAAGAAAGTGCTCCTCAACCCAGCAGGACCAGTGAATTGACACCAGGAACATTGGCCCACATGGCCGAGTATGCCGTGCATATTCTAAAAAGGGACCTCCGCATTGTCAAAATGATGACCGATGACGATTACTTGTTGGCCTGCCTCCTGGATCCACGCTATAAAGGGAAAATGCAAAACATCATGCCACATGAGAACCTTGAGCAAATATTGGCTACCAAACAAGCAACTCTTGTAGACCGTTTGGTTCAGGCATTCCCAGCACACAGAGGTTGTGATGGTCCTCACACTTGCCGTAGGGGGCAACATGGCAGAGGTGCTAGAGGTGCAGAAATCCGAAGTGGCGTTGGACAGAGGGGTTTTCTGACAAGGTTGTGAGTGATTTTTCAATGACCGCTGACACAACAGGGACTGCTGCATCTATTCAAAGTGACAGGAGACAGCATTTGTCCGGTATGGTTACAAACTATTTTTCATCCCTTATCGATGTTCTCCCTCACAGGTCATTCCCCTTTGATTATTGGGCATCTAAACTTGACACCTGGCCCGAATTGGCAGAATATGCATTACAGGAAATCGCTTGCCCTGCTGCCAGTGTGCTTTCAGAAAGAGTCTTCAGTGCTGCTGGTTCAATACTGACCGAAAAAAGGACACGTCTGGCTACCCAAAATGTAGATGATCTAACCTTCATTAAAATGAACCAATCATGGATTGCCAATTCTTTTGCCCCACCTTTCCCTGCTGACACGTAGCTTGGGTGATAAATGACTCGCTTTTGCCCTCCTCTTACTGACTTTGCCAATTCCTCCATTTGCAGATGCTGAATGTCCACCATAGGCCATTTTTATACCTCCCTAAATGGGCTGACTCCCCCCACAGGACCGTGGTAACCACTTGGCGCAAGCACCCGTGCAAGTGCCGTTTGCCTGGACAGGTGAGTGTGCCCACTCTACCTCTACTAAACAGAGCTGAGTTTCAATCTACAGGCTTTCGGCCTCTGTCAACAATATGAAACTGCATTTGGCCTGGTTCTTGGTTTGGGCCTAGTGACGTCTGCTGCTGCCTCTTGGTTTCCTCAAAGAAACAAAGCTGAGTTTGAATCTACAGGCTTTCGGCCTCTATCAACAATATGAAACTGCATTTGGCCTGGTTCTTGGTTTGGGCCTAGTGACGTCTGCTGCTGCCTCTTTGTTTCCTCAAAGAAACAAAGCTGAGTTTCAATCTACAGGCTTTCGGCCTCTATCAACAATATGAAACTGCATTTGGCCTGGTTCTTGGTTTGGGCCTAGTGACGTCTGCTGCTGCCTCTTGTTTTCCTCAAAGAAACAAAGCTGAGTTTCAATCTACAGGCTTTCAGCCTGTATTTAGAATTTGAAACTTATTTGCCCTACTAGTTTGGTTGGGCCCTACTAACAGTGTCTGCTGCTGCTTGTTGTTGTCCTCCACTGAACAAAGCAATGCTGCCTGTTAACTCCTGTTACCAATTTTTTTCTGCTTTTAGCCTCCTTTTTTATTTTGGGCCTATATCTGTGTTTCCTCCTCATCCTGCCTATTACCCAGCCACTGCTTGATGGGTCTGCTGGTACATTGACCCAGACCACTACATTCCCCTTGCACTCTACACAGCCAGAATCTGACCCTGCTGAAAGTCAGGTCCCCCTTCCCGCATACTATACCACCTTACACGGGGACAAAGAGGAAGGTGCATATGAAAGTGCAGGTTCCTTCATCAGGTGGGGGGCATACTCGTTGGCGACGTCACTGTCACAGGGCCTGTCATAGTACGCAAAAGTGTCACTGCCGGTGGGAGGCACCCCCGCCGTCAAACACAACGCCGTACTTTGAGGGGCCCTGTGTCAGTGCCAATACGAATGAGTGGGCCCCCCTGCTTGCTCTGGATCACAGCACTTGCAAAGTTGAAATACTTACCTCTCCCTGCTCCACCGTCGTGACGTATTCCACATTTCCTGGGCCCAAGAAAAAATTGAGCCAGCCCTCCCCCCCCCACAACCAAATGACCCCCAATTTTCAATACCTAACTATTATTATAAGGTTAATTAAGATTGACAAGCTTAAGTAACAAGAATTGATGTTTGTGACATTAAAATGGGCTCTGTAGGTGTTTTTCTGTCCTCCACTCACTGCCGACTTTTATTCCCCATTGACTTGCATTGGGTTTCGTGTTTCAGTCGGCCCCCCGACTTTTCGCAATGATCGGCCGATTTCACCCGACCTGACTTTTGACAAAGTCGGGTTTCGCGAAACCCAACTCGATCCTGAAATAGTAAAAGTCGCTCAACCCTAGTTGCTATCACTAAGTCTGGTGGGACTTGCAGTGGAGTGGACTTATCAGAGCTACCTTCCGACGGTACATGAGATGAAGAGGAGGCAGTGGCGGCCATTATAGGCGTCCTGCCTGATTGTTGAACCATGAAGAGATCAATGGTAGTTGTAGCAGTCCCCTGTTTTGGCATGATGCTTCTTAAGGTATCCCCTACAGGTAGTTGCTTATGGATTAGCGATGTTGGTGCTGTAAATTGATGTGTTCAGGTATCCAGGACATGGATCTCAGTCAGACATGTCTGCTCCCACTGAGTGCCGCTCATGGGCCCCTTTTTTTATATTTAAAATCAATAGCACATATTTATTAGTTAGGCTTTGTTAACATCTGCTTCCCTAATTTTATTGCTTTTCCCACATCAAAATAAATAAAAGTGTTGGTTCTGTTGCATAGGGGATAACATCACAGGATCTTTACAATGGCTCTGATCCTCCATTGGACATATGTAAATGTTTAAGGTAGGTAACATTACTCCCTGAGTTGCCATTATTGTCTGTGTATGCAGAACATTACAGTGTGGATTGCATATAACTACCGTATGTCAAGAACATATTATAAAGCAGAAATATATAAAATTATGCTAAATTTAATACATACCGATATTCTCTGTAAACACAAGGGCAGTATCCATAGAGAGACAGTCAATGTCTACTTGGCCTCCTTGGATTCTGTACCAGTTTGCTTGGAGGTTAACAGAACCATCAAATTTATCTTGAAATCCTGCCCGAGAACTGTCATTCATTCCAATGAGGACATCATCTAGTGCCCACTGACCAGACTGTGTTCCTGGAAAGGACAAATTGTTCAAAGCCAAGATGTATATTAAAAAATGAGTAATCATTGCATATTAGAAAAAAAAATAGACTTACTGTATACTACAGCAACTATAATATCTGTAGACAAATGTATCAGCAACATGTTTGTATTGTATAAAAAGGTAAATAAGGTAAAAGTGGTCATTATCATTTCCATTATTCTAGAATATCTTATTTTCATACGTAAGGATATAAAGATAATTAATGCTGTGACTGGAACCTTAGTTTATCCTGGATATTTATTAGTTAAAGAGGATTAAGTATCTTATATAAACATGACTTAGTACAGCACATGCACAACTCTAAAGTGCTAATAAATGTAGTGTTTATGTGCACTGATTTTTGGAGCTCAAAGCCTCTTAAGCACACAATTTACAAACATATACTGGCCAATTATTGTATGAAATCATTCTGTAGATCTATGAATATATTCCATTTTTGTTAGCAAACATCAGTAAACAAATACCAGCCCTGCAACTGCAGCCATTTAGATCTTATAGATAACATTTTACAACACAGAAGTTTATGTCTATATAAAAAAATAAATAAAAGGATTGTCCATTATGCTGTTAAAAGGAACACAAACAGCCCAGCACATAACAAACAACATATGCTCATTCAAAAGTCCCCTGACGCTTCTCTGATACAGCTGCCCAGGTAATTCAACAGTCACTACTGGCTGCATAAGTTACCTGCCTTGACTCTAATAGGACAATTATTATTGTTAATGATCATTCTATTGCATGATATTAACAATTTTACATTGTACAGCCATGGCCGAAAGTGTTGGCATCCTTGCAGTATTTCTCCCAGAAAAATATTGCAATTACACGTTTTGTTATTTTTCCTTTGTGTGTATTGGAACAACATAAAAAAAGAGGAAAAAAAGAGAAAAAAAGGGAAAATTGGACATAATTTTATACAAAACCCCAAAAATGGTCTGGACAAAATTGTTGGAACCTTTCTAAAAGTTTGGGCAAACAACTTTGTTTCAAGCATGTGATACTTGTTTCAAATCACCCGTGGCAAATAATAGGTGTGGGTAATATAAAAATGACACCTGAAACCAGATAAAAAAGGGAGAAGTTGACTCAGTCTTTGCATTGTGCATCTGTGAGTGCCACACTTAGAATGGAGAACAGAAAGAGGAAAATAAAACTGTCTGAGTACTTGAGAAACAAAATTGTTGAACAATATTAACAATATTAAGGCTACAAGTCCATCTGCAGAGCAGAGATATTAATGTACCTTTATCCAAAGTGCGCAACATAATCAGGAAGTTTACAACACATGGCACATGGTAGCTAATCTGTCTTGACATGGAGGGCAGGGAAAAATTTATGAGAAATGTTGCAAAGCAGGATAGCCAAGATGGTGGATATGCAGCCCTAATCAAGTTCCAATCAAGTTCCAAAGAAATTCAAGCTGTCCTGCATGCTCAGGGTGCATCAGTGTCATCATGAACTATCCATCGAAATTTGAATTAAATCAAAAGCTATGGCACGAGAACCAGGAGGACAACACTGATGACACAGAAGCAGATAAAAGCTTGACTGAAGTTTTACAAAATGTACATGTAAGCAAAATCCTTTTGGGAAAATTTTTTGTGGACAGATGAGACCACGATAGAGCTTTTTAGTAAAGCACATCATTCTACTATTTACCAAAAACATTATGAGGTCAATAAAGAAAAGAACACAGTACCTACAGTCAAATATGGTGGAGGTTCAAAGATGTTTTGGGGTTGTTTTGTTGCCTATGGCACTGAGTGCCTTGACTAAGTGCAAGGCATCATAAAATCTGAATATTACAAAAGGATTTTGAGTCGCAATTTAGTTCCCAGTGTCAGAAAGCTGGGTTTGCGTCATAAGTCATTGGAATCTTCCAGCAGGACAATAACCCAAAATATACTTCAAGAAGCATCCAGAAATGGATGAAAACAAAGCGCTGGAAAGTTCTGAAGGGCCAGCAATGAGTCTGGATCTAAATCCCATTGAACACCTGTGGAGAGATCTTAAAATTGCTGTTGGTAGTAGGCATCCTTCAAATATGAGAGACCTGGAGCAGTTTGCAAAAAATGAGAGGTTCAAAATTCCAGTCGAGAGGTGAAAGAAGCTTGCTCATGTTTAGGAAGCAATTGATTGCAGTTATTTACTCCAAAGTATGTGCAAATATTAAGTTGAGGGTGCCAACAATTTTGTCCAGTCCATTTTGGGGGTTTTGTGTGAAATTATGTTTAATTTCCTTTTTTTCTTCTCTTTTTTGTGCTATTCCAATCCACACAAAGGAAATAAACGTGCATAACAAAACATGTGTAATTTCAAGAATTTTCTGGGAGAAAAACTTCATTTTTTGCAACATTTTAAAGTGTGCCATCACTTTCTGTCATGACTCTATATTGCATGATGTGATTAAAGCAAAAAATGTATACCATAATCTGTCAACAAATATGTATTCTATTACAGTTGTCACACACATAGGTTTCATGTTATTCTTAATTATAAAGACCAAATTAACAGAAAAAAATACAAAAAAGTAATAACTGATAGTAATGAGAAACCACAAACCCATAAAACATAGCTGTCATCCTATAGGAAGAAAGCAGGCATTTAAAACTGACTTTGCTTTAAGCACTAAGTAGTAGCTGAGTCATTGGAATTAACTTGTCACTATAAAGCAAAAATTGCGCCAAAATACTGATGTACTCAAAAATACACCAAGGTGGACTGGAGTGAAATTGCAACAAATTTTTGTGACTTTTTGAAAAGGTGTAATTTATGCATCAGGGGAAAACATCTGGAATTGCTAGACTCCACTCACAAAGAAGAAAACAAAAAGGAAAAAAAAAACAGGAGAGCACATATAAAATAAACATAAAAAAGGTGCAAAGAGAATTATTAATTGGATAAAGAATTGGGGACATTGTTTTAATAGTAAGATCAAAAGCAAAATATGAATTTTTGTAAACTATAACTAAAACTTAAATAACAAATAAATTACCAGTATCTGCTTTATTTTAAAGTAGGCATCATATGCATATAGCAAGTGCAATTTGCAAATTTTACTGTCTGTGGTCTTATAAACTAATGTAATTTGGCTGCATTATAATTATTCTTAAGAAGTTCTTTTTATTAAACTTACCATGCTGGGGTTGCCACCATCGAAAAGCAGTGGAAGATGTCTTGGCATCACGAGGTAACTCTATGGAAATTATTTGTGGATCCAGAAAGGAAAGGAAATCTAGTTCTCGCAACAAATTCCAACTGATACCATTGTCATTGGTGTACTGGACAATAATACCTGAATTAATTTGACATAAATATGAAATTAAATACACATAAAGTATACAATTTCTGTAAATATAAAAACAAGGTTTACTATGAGCTTTAGAGTGAACCTGTCTGCTGATTCACGCTGACCAAATGCTCTGGCATTTCAGACAAAATATAGCTTTAAAGAGTCTGGCACTGCCTCCTGGCTGGCATTTCCCAGTGATGCTCCAGTTGATTGACAGGTCTCTTGTTAAATACACACATGGGAAAGACTTGACTATCAACTAGACTCTATAGCAATGTGGGAAAATCCTGTCATCAGTGTCATCAAACTAGTCTCTGCCAATGGTTCCTGGGCGGCTTTTAAAACTATATGTCTCTGAAATTCATTCATGTACCCAGGCTCTTATTCATGTCGACCATGGTTTGAGCAGCATGAACCGAGTGACAGTTTCTCTTTAACAGTCTTGGAAATTACTATGTATTCATTTATCCATCGAATCTAACAATTACTGTGCATACTGCAATGGCTAAAAAGGTGATGGTTTATCATCACAAGTATGGTTCTCAGCAATGTATATGTTGTTTTAATGTGAGAATTAAGTAAGAAATATAATTACATCATGAATATTTAGTATTCAGCTCTATCTCTTCTACTAATGGATTGGTTTAAAAAAATAATTATTTGCACGTTCATTCGCAGCCTCATAAATTAGGGTCCTTTCTCGCTATTCCTTTTGTTCTTGACAAGTTCAGGGAGTAATGGAGGAACCCATGGACATGGAGGGAAGAATCTCATCAAAGGGTCTTAGGACAGTAGCATAGCTACTGGGAAGGGAAAAAGAGGGTAGTTGCCCCAGGGTCACCCGCTTAGAGGGGCCCACCCAGAGCTACCGCTATTCTTAACTATCGGCACCGAATACCGATTTGGCTAACCCTGTGGTAGTGCAGGGAGACATGATCACCCTCAACTACCGCTCTCTGTTCTGTTCTCTCTGGACTCTGAGATCCAGCGCAAGCACAAGATCTCAGAATCCCAGAGCGGTGACATCACCACGCAGGGACTCATGTCCTGGGAGCGCATTGGTATTGTGAAATCAGCATATTGGTCCTCCCAGAGGGCTCATCAGGATCGTAGATTAGATGAGTATATGATGTTTTTTATTTTGATCAAAACTTGTGGTGTAACTGTGGGGGCATCATAAAGTATGGGGGCCCCTCATAAATTGTAGAGAATACTGTGGGGGCCATCATATAGAGTGGAAGATAATGATTGGACCATTATACAGTGAGGGAGCTACTGTAAGGGCATTATACAGTGTGGGAGCTAATGTGGGGCCATTATATATGGTAGAAGCTAATGTGGGGCAATTATGCAGGGTGGGAGTTAATGTGAGGCTATTATACAGTTTGTGGGCTAATATGGGGGCCATTATAGAGCATAGAAGCTGATGTTGACGCCATTTTGCAGTGTAGGAGCTAATGCTGGGGCCGTTATACAGTATGGGAGCTAGTCTAAGGAAATTTTACAGCGTGGGGGCGAATATAGGGGTCATTGTAGGTATTAATATGAAGGCCATTATACAGTGTGGGAGCTAATGTTGGGGCCCTTATACAGTGTAGGAGCTAATGTTGGGGCCATTATACAGCATAGGTATTAATATGGCGACCATTATACAGCAGGGACGCTAATATGGGTGTGATTGTGCAGCATGGGGCCATTTCACAGTTTGGGAACTACTCTGGGGGCCCTCATACAGTGTGAGGGCCCTCGTAAATGTGTGCGAGTACTGTGGAGGTCATTATACAGTATGGAGCTACAGTATAAGCCATTATATATTGTGGGGTTATTGTGCGGAATGTGTTTTGATGGAATAGTCATACTGTATATCCGGAGATGTGGGGGCATCATACTGTGTATAGGGGAGCTGTGGACCCACCATACTGTGCTTAGGGAAATTGTAATTGGGGTTACTGAGGGGACATTATTAAATGTTAAGTAGGCAAGTAAGAAGTATTATTGTTATGGGAGCACACAGGGAATTGTGATTGCCAAAGGTGCGTATGAGGCAGAATTATTTTCTTGGGGCAAAATATGTACACTGTTTTCTAAGGCACTTGCAGAGTGCATTAATATTTTTAGGGGGCAATTTTACCATTTAGAGGGCACAAACGAGGCATTTTACATTGTAAGGGGCACAGTGCTGGGCATGATTATGTGGGGGATACAGTTGTGGGCATTATTATGTCGGGCACTAAGAGGAGCACTGTTATTGTGAAAACAGCAGATGCAGTAATAGGGACACATGGCAGCAGCAACTCAGCATTGGGGTGACAGAAGGATGAGGAGTTTGTGAAGGCTGAGAATAAATGGTGGATGCAGGAAATGTGAGAAGTCAAATGTGTCTTTGTTGTAATCTCTGCAGAAAAGTCATTGCTGTAACTAGTTGTCTTGTCAGTCTGGGCCAAATGGAAAAGATGGGAAAAGTGTACTACTCCATCAAACATAATGTGAGCTGTAAGTCACCATCTATTCCTGTACTCTGATCACTTGTATGTTCTAGCACTATATGGTCACCATACGACAGTAATATCACTCTTTGTGTTGGTCTTTGTATAGTGCATTATTTTCAACAGAGCGGCCATCTGCTGAGGTTCCCCTCTACCCACAGTTAGGGTCCACCACCATACAGTAGTTGTAATCACGATTACCTGATTAGGGGCCCACTCGGATGTTTCACACACCCCCAAGGCTAAACTCCTAGCTACTCTGCCTTGGAGCCAACCTCCAATCACCCATCCTGCACTACAGTTGGTGATACTTTCATCCTTCTTCCCCCTTGTAGAAGATGTAGAAGGTAGACGAAATAAGGAAATTAAGCTGAGTTTTTTTCTTGTTCATCTTTCTTTTTTTTTGTATCACAATATTAAGTAATATTGGGGTGTTCTATTAAATATTTTTTATTTTTAATTGCTATTATGATTTATAAAAATGACCTATAACTTAAAAAAAAAACAGAACAGTAGAAAGCAAATTCCCAAAAGCATGATTTGCCATTTAAAAGGTCAGGTCACTGAGTTTTGGTCAGTGTTCTGACAGTCATATTCCCTAAATCAACATGAGATAGTATATCTTTGTTAATGGAAAAATGACATTTGGAATTGGATTTTTAGCCACTGTAAAAAAATATTCAAGCAATGCTGAAAGAATTATAAACTGGATTTTTGTATAAAGGCAACTTGACATATTGTACAATTAGGTCCAGAGATATTTGAACAGTCACCAAATCTTCATGATTTGGGCTCTGCATGCCACTATTTTTTATTTATAATTAAACAACTGAGATGTAATTGAAGTATAGACTTTCAGTATAAATTAAAAGAGTTGAACAAAAATATCCTGTGAAATATTAAGGAATTGCAACCATTTTTCTACAAAGCCTCCTCATTTCATGTGCACAAAAGTAATTGGACAAATTAACTTTACCATAAATAAAATGTTCATTTCTTATAATTTGCAGAGAATCCTTTGCAGGCAATGACTGCCTGAAGTCTGAAAGTCATCAACATTAAAGGGAACCTGTCACCTGAATTTGGCGGGACTGGTTTTGGGTCATATGGGCGGAGTTTTCGGGTGTTTGATTCACCCTTTCCTTACCTGCTGGCTGCATGCTGGCTGCAATATTGGATTGAAGTTCATTCTCTATCCTCCATAGTACACGCCTGCGCAAGGCAAGATTGCTTTGCGCAGGCGTGTACTATGGAGGACAGAGAATGAAATTCAATCCAATATTGCAGCCAGCATGCAGCCAGCGGGTAAGGAAAGGGTGAATCAAACACCCGGAAACTCCGCCCATATGACCCAAAACCAGTCCCGCCAAATTCAGGTGACAGAGTCCCTTTAACATGCGCTGGGTTTCCTATTAGTGATGCTTTCCCATTGACTTCAGTTGCTTTTTTATTTAAAATGAAACAACTGAGATGCAATTGACATGTAGACTTCAGGTTTAATTAAAGGGTTTCAACAAAAATATCCTGTGAAACATATAGTGTAGGAATTGCGACAATTTATCTACAAAGCCTCATCATTTCAGGAGATCAAAAGTAATTGGACAAATTAATTTTACCATAAATAAAATGATGATTTTTAATACTCTGAAGAGAATCCTTTGCAGGCAGTGGAATTCATAGATGTCACCAAACACTGGGTTTCCTCCTTTGCGATGCCTCTTCAGGCCTCTACTGCAGCTGACTTCAGTTGTTGCTTGTTTGTGGGTCTTTCAGCCTTAAGTTTTGTTTTAAATATGTGAAATACATGCTCATTGGGGATGAGGTCTGATTATTGACTTAGCCATTGCAGAATATTCCACTTCTTTCTCTTAATAACTCCTGGGTTGCTTTGGCAGTATGTTTTGGATCATTGTTCATCTGTACTGTGAAGAGCCATCCAACCTTGCAGCATTTGGTTGAATCTGAACAGAAAATATAGCCTATATATAAACTTGAGAATTCATTCGGCTGCTTCTGTCTTCAGTCATATCGTCAATAAACACTAGTGACCCACTGCCATTGGAAGCCATGCAAGCCCATGCCTTCTCTATACTTTTTCTTCCCATCATTCTAGTAAAGGGTGATCTTAATTTCAATGTGCAAAGTTGCAAAGAATGCTTTTCCAGAACTGGGCTGACTAATCTGGCCTTTTATATTTTTAAGGCTATTTAATACTTTGTATCGTGTATTTGCTCTCACAAAGTCTTTTCTCTATGGTACCCTTAAATACTTAAACACATACTTTATGGAGAGTGTTCTTCACTTAGGTAGATGTTGTGAAAAGGTTTTTCTTCACCATGGAAAGAATTCCGATCATCCACCACTGTCATCTTCAATGGACATCTAGGTCTTTTTGCGTTCCCAAGCTCACCAGTGCACTTTTTTGCAGAATGTAGGAAACTGTTGATTTGGCAAGTGCTATCTCTCTGATAAATCTCTTCTTTTTCAGCTTAATGATGGTCTGTTTCTTTTCCATTGAGAGCTCTTCTGACCACATGTTGTGCGTTCACAGAAACAGCTTCCAAATGCAAATGCTACACCTGGAATCTGACCTTTTAACTGCTTAATTGATGATAGATTAATGAAGAAATAGCCCATATAGAACAAGAGCTTTTGAGATAATTGTCCAATTACTTTTGGTCCATTTAAAAAAAGGCAGTTTCTCTTTAGAAAGAGTGTGCACTTTAAGTCCATATGGATTATTTAACTATATCTTGAATATGTTTTGGTAAACAACTAATATGCCAAAACTTGTGTCACTGTCCATATATTTCTGGATCTAACTGGGCTGCATATTCTAGACCTGGAGAAGCAGAGCTGATAAATAGTTTTGGGCAAAAAAATCAGTGTAAGATCCTGATCATATCACATTTGAAAAGCACTGTACTTTAAACCAAATTACAATGACTTATGACTTGCAAGAACTATACAAACCATTTTTGAAACTTACTTTGTTTAATTTTTACATTTTATATCCATTATTTACAGGCAAAAGAGAAAAAGCGTTTGTGGGATGCAAATTATGCATATAACAAAGCAATTCACAGATGGAAGGGATTGCTTAGAAGTCCTGTTTGCCTTCATTTGTTAGACAAAATCTCTGTGGTATCTGTTTGTGGCTGCATCAAGAGAAGCCAATCCGCCTTCTAAGTAGAGACCCATGTGGAGTTAATGGGTATCTCGGAAAGCAATGTATGAGACAATTCAAACTAAAAGTGAATACTTCATTCTTGTCTGACTTATGTAAGTATTTTTAGAGAGCAATTTTAAGCTACTAAAAAGAACTTAAAATTGCAGATAATACTAACAATCACAATTCATGTTATGGCTTTAAGGTTTGTTCACACATACCATTTTTTATTTAAATAAAAAGAAAATGCAATCATTGAACAATATATTCTGGAATAGTAACTGAGCAACTTCCCAAAGTGCACTTGTACAAATGAGTAAAAAATAAAGATATTGTGTTAACCAATTTTAAGAATCTATCACATTACCTTGCCCTATATACTGTGCGCACTAGTTTGAATGTTTAGGATTCTTTATTATTATAAAAAAAGAGTTTATGACTATAAAATTTAATGTCCCATCCTTGTAAGAGTTTTGTAACGACAAATATTATAGTATATTATTCAACTCTCCTGGCTCCAGCACCAGTTTTTGCTTTGTTCCCCTACGACTGTCTATCTCTGTGCCAGTCTGAGCTAGGTTAAGGTACCTTCACACATAACGATATCGTTAACGATATCGTTGCTTTTTGTGACGTAGCAACGATATCGTTAAGGAAATCGTTATGTGTGAGTGGCAGCGACCAACGATCAGGCCCCTGCTGGGAGATCGTTGGTCGCTGAATAAAGTCCAGAACTTTATTTCGTCGCTGGATCTCCCGTGGACATCGCTGGATCGGCGTGTGTGACACCGATCCAGCGATGTCTTCACTGGTAACCAGGATAAACATCGGGTAACTAAGCGCAGGGCCGTGCTTAGTAACCCGATGTTTACCCTGGTTACCAGCGTAAAAGTAAAAAAAAACAAACACTACATACTTACCTACCGCTGTCTGTCCCCGGCGCTGTGCTCTGCACTCCTCCTGTACTGGCTGTGAGCGTCGGTCAGCCGGAAAGCAGAGCGGTGACGTCACCGCTCTGCTTTCCGGCCGCTGTGCTCACAGTCAGTGCAGGAGGAGTGCAGAGAAGCAGAGCGCCGGGGACAGACAGTGGTAGGTAAGTATGTAGTGTTTGTTTTTTTTACTTTTACGCTGGTAACCAGGGTAAACATCGGGTTACTAAGCGTGGCCCTGCGCTTAGTAACCCGATGTTTACCCTGGTTACCCGGGGACTTCGGGATCGTTGGTCGCTGGAGAGCTGTCTGTGTGACAGCTCTCCAGCGACCAAACAGCGATGCTGCAGCGATCCGGATCGTTGTCGGTATCGCTGCAGCGTCGCTTAATGTGAAGGGGCCTTTAATGTGGTATCTCAGCAAGCACCATTCATAACATCACCTAAGCCTGTTAATTCCTTAGTGTAAAATGACATACATGTACGTCAGCGCTGAAGTCAGTAACGTTTAGAAGGGGCTTCCATATGGTAATATGATGGCTATGTCCAATAATTTGCAGGCATTTGTCGATATTAGAAGCAAGCGTACCTAAGCTCCAATCGTTGCTATTAACCATTTAGATCAGTGGTCCCCAACTCCAGGCCTCGAGGGCCGCCAACAGTGCAAGTTTTCAGGATTTCCTTAGTATTGCACAGGGGTTGGAATAATCACCTGTGCAGATGATCACATTACCACCGATGCAATACTAAAGAAATCCTGAAAACCTGCACTGTTGGCGGCCCTCGAGGCCTGGAGTTGGGGACCCCTGATTTAGATGGTTAATCTCTAACAATTGCATTTAAATGAATCGCAGGGCATCAATAGGTTGAAGGACCCCAATGCTGTCATCTTTGCACCAATTTGAAGCTCAGCCATGAACTGAGCTTCATAGACCTGCATAATCAGTGTATATTATATTATTTATTATCTCAGGTTCAAGACATAGAAGAAAACTAAAAGCTAAAATTAAAAAAAATCTGAAAGAAAAACCAAAAAATTACAAATTTGATTGATCCTCTTTTCCCCCATTAAAAATAAGGAAATAAAAATAAACATATTCTCCCATTGGAGATCGAGAGTCACATGCTCAGATACTGCAGCAGATTCCATTGGTCCTCCAGGAAGGTCCTGAAGGCGCTCAACTTCTGTGGCAGCCTCCCATTGGTCCTTCTGGGAAGGTCCTGTACATACTGCAGCTATAAAAGGTTTGCATGACCGCACGGCCATGCGCTAATGTACATTTGTAATCGTGTGTGTGTTCATGAGTGCAAGTCGTTCCTTAAAGAACCAATCTCTTGTGTATGACTGTTCGCGAAAGGTATATGGCTGCTATCTAGCGCCCGGCTGAACGCACAGCGTTAACACACAAAACAGCGTCTACTGATATGACCGCCAGTATGGCGCCACACGCCATTAGATCGCTTCTTTAGCCCAAGTCTGGGTGGTTAGTGGCATCCGCCAGTACGGCACAGCTTGCACTCTCGTGCTCAAAATTATTATTTCAGTTTACCTCTTACACCCAGTAGTGGTGCCGAGCGCAAGTAATCTAGACAGACTCAAATCCCGAGTCTTGGGACTGAGTTTGGTGACTCCTTGCTTGCAATCTTTTGTGCGGTACCGCGGCCCTGTAACTTAACAGGGTTCGCTTCTACCACCATATAGCGCTGCCATTTTCTAGCAGCAGGTTCTCACCTGCACGGTGGACCCCGGACTGCGAACGCACCTAATAACATCTTACTTTTTATTCGGTGCGTTCCACCAGTCTTAACAGAACACTAGTGCCAGGGTTTGGCTAGTAAATGGCGGACGATCAGCGTCTACAGTGGTACATCCAGCAGCTGGAGGGTAGGTTGGCAGCTCTAGAGCATACAACCTCAGCTGTGGATGTCACTGCAGTTGCTGTTCAGGCTGCACTTTGTCCGCTGCCACCCCTGCTCTGACTATTTCCCGTCTCCCGCTTCCAGACAAGTTTGCTGGTGACAGTAAGCTATGTCAGGGATTCATGAGCCAGTGCTCCATACATCTTGAGCTCCTGGCTGCACGTTTTCCTATGGAACGGGCAAAAGTGGGATTTATTTTATCTCTTTTGTCGGGCAGGGCGTTGGAGTGGGCAATGCCACTTTGGGAGTGTGATGATCGTGTGGTGCAGAGTGCTCCTCTCTTCTTGGACGCTCTGAGGCAGGTCTTTTTGGGACTCCGTGTCACCCACGATACCGTGCCCCAATTGTTGCCATTAATTCAGGGTTTGTCCATAGTCAGCCAGTTTGCCATCCAATTCCGGACTCTAGCCTCTGAGCTAGAATAGTCAGATAAAGTCCTTATTCCGGTGTTCTGGAGAGGACTGGCAGACCATTTGAAGGATACCTTGGCCACCAGGGAGATTCCCACCACACCGGAGGAGTTCATTTCTATATCTTCCCGCATCGACCTCCGTTTTAGCGAGCGGAGGTCAGAGCGGACCCAGTGTAGGCAGAGGTTTCGGCTGGCTTCCACCTTCGCCAGACCTCTAGAATCTCCTGTTCTGGCATCCGACTCACATGAGGCCATGGAGGTTTCCCAAGCGGGACCTAAGTCTCAGACCGCTCGAGTACCTGTGGTTTGTAGAAATTGCCAACACCAAGGACATTATGAAAATAAATGTCCACGGCGGTCGGGTAAACGATCGCATCTAGTAACCATTGGAGGAGGTTCACTAGACACAGTGGCGTTTTCGTCCAAGCTGTCCTTCAAAGGGACAATCATGTTTGGCTCATCCTCTCTAACAGTCGAGCTTTGTGTGGATTTTGGAGCAGAGGGAAATTTCATGTCCTCTGCTTTTGCTCTGCGCCACGCAATACCTCTGGTGATGCTCACCAAACCGGTAACTGTTAGAGTAGTGAATGGGTCGACGCTTCTATTACAAATCACACACCAGACTGTCCCTTTCACATTGTCCATGTCCCCTTCCCACCAGGAGATTATTTCCATTCTTGTCCTTCCCGAGGGAATGGATGAGATTCTGCTGGGAATACTCTGGCTCCGTTTCCACTCCCCACATATTGAGTGGACCTCTGGGAGGATATTGGGTTGGAGTGAGTCTTGTAAGGGCAGATGTGTGAGAGAATGCGTACAGGTATCCACTACCGAGATACCCACAGATCTTTCTTCCCTTCCCAAGTGCTATTGGAGCTATGCGGATGTCTTCTCCAAAAAGGCTGCAGAGACCCTTTCACCTCACCGCCCATGACTGTCCTATTGATCTCATGCCTGGAGCTGAACCTCCTCGGGGATGGGTCTATCCCCTCTCTCTCCCTGAGATGGAGGCTATGTCTCAATACATCCAGGAGAATTTGGCAAGAGGGTTCATTAGGAAGTCAGTGTCACCTGCAGGGGCAGGGTTCTTCTTCGTGCAGAAGAAGAATGGAAAGTTACGCCCATGCATCAATTACAGGGGTCTTAACGCCATCACCGTTAAAAATAAGTACCCGTTGCCCCTGATTTCTGAGCTCTTTGACAGGCTAAGGGGTGCAAGGGTATTCACCAAATTAGATCTGTGGGGTGCTTATAACCTGTTTCGCATCCGTGAGGGGGATGAATGGAAGATGGCTTTTAATACCAGGGATGGGCACTATGAGTATCTGGTGATTCCCTTTGGGCTCTGTACTGCCCCAGCCGTTTTCCAAGACTTTGTCAATGATATCTTCCGGGATATGCTCTCCACCTCAGTCATAGCCTATCTGGATGATATTCTCATCTTTTCTCCAGATATTGACTCCCACCGGAGAGATGTTGGCAGAGTCTTCGACCTCTTACGTGCAATTTCCCTCTATGCAAAGTTGGAGAAGTGCGTGTTTGAGCAGGAGTCTTTACCTTTCCTGGGCTATATCATCTCCGCCCAGGGATTGGCTATGGATCCTGCCAAACTACAGGTTGTGATGGACTGGCAAGAACCCCATTCTCTTAAAGCGGTGCAGCGCTTTATGGGGTTCATAAATTACTATCGCCAGTTCATTCCCCACTTCTCAACTTTGGTAGCTCCCTTGGTAGCCCTCACCAAGAAGGGAGCAAATCCCAAATTGTGGTCTGAAGAGGTCTCCAAGGCCTTCACTTCTATTAAGTCTCATTAGCTAGCGCTCCCATCCTACATCGTCCCGATGTTGATAAGCCATTCATAATGGAGGTGGATGCCTCATCTGTTGGTGCTGGAGCAGTCCTCTTCCAAAAGGATGCTCAAGGTCAGAAGCATCCTTGCTTCTTCTTTTTCTCCAAGACCTTCACACCAGCGGAGAGGAATTATTCCATTGGGGATAGGGAGTTGCTAGCAATGAAGTTGGTCTTCTCGTAGTGGAGACATCTTTTGGAGGGAGCTCGCTTTCCCTTCCAAGTCTTCACGGACCACAAAAATTTGATTTACGAACAGCCCAGCGGCTAAATTCTCGACAGGCCAGATGGTCCTTGTTCTTCTTCCGGTTCCACTTCACTCTCCATTATCTCGCTGGGGAGAAGAACATTCGTGCTGACGCCCTCTCTCACTCCGTTGTGTCATCTGAGGAGGAGGAAGGGGAGCCTCGGCTTATTGTCCCTTCTGAGAGCCTGAGAACTGTAGCTCCGGTTTTGCTAGGGTCTGTGCCTCCGGGCAAGACTTTTGTACCCATTAATTTGCGACCAGAGGTTCTCTCTTGGGCTCATTCGTCCAGAGTGGGTGGACGCTTTGGGACAAAGAGGACACCTGAGCTGCTGGCGAGAACGTACTGGTGGCCACATATGGTCCGTGACGTTAGAGACTATATTCGGGCGTGTGTCTCCTGCGCCAAAAATAAGTCTTCTCGACAATGGCCACCTGGGTTATTATATCCCCTGCCGGTGGCAGACAGGCCCTGGGAGATGGTCGGGATGGACTTTGTGGTGGGTTTTCCCAAATCTCGTGGCTGTACCATCATTTGGGTTATCACCGATCATTTTTCTAAAATGGTGCACTTGGTGCCGCTTCCACGGCTACCTTCTGCACGGGCCTTGGCAGCGTTGTTTATTAAACACATCTTCCGCCTACACAGTATGCCGGACAAAATTGTCAGTGACTGGGATCCCCAGTTTGCGTCTTGGTTCTGGAGAGAGCTTTCTCATCTTCTCAGCATTGAGTTAAATCTCTCTTCTGCATATCATTCCGAGATGAATGGGTTGGTAGAGAGTGTCAACCGGACCTTGGTCACATATCTGCAACATTTTGTCTCAGCCAGGCAGGATGACTGGGCATCTTTGCTATCGTGGGCGGAGTTTGCACTGAACAACGCTGTAGCCAACTCCACTGGACAGACTCCATTCCTCCTTAACTATGGTCAGCATCTGCGGGTACCTGTGTCTATGTCCGTGTCTTCCACCGATTCCAGGGTGGCAGACTGGGCTGTGAAGGCCGGGACATTTGGGACCGCACTCAGGATGCCATTCGGGCCTCCAAGGAGAGAATGAGGTCCTCCGCCAATGCACATCGGCACCCCGCTCCGACCTTTGCTCCTGGCGATTTAGTGTGGCTCTCCGCCCGTAACATCAGGCTGCGAGTTGAGTCCACTAAGTTTGCACCTCGCTACTTAGGCCCTTTCAAGGTCCTCGAACAGGTTAACCTGTGGTGTACCGTTTAGCCCTTCTGCCACACCTGGTTATCACCAACACCTTTCATATGTCCCTCTTGAAGCCCGTATACATGTCCCGGTTTTCCGAGTCATCTGCCGGGACATCGGGTTCGTCTACGGATGATTACGAGGTGAATACTATTTTGGGGTGCAAGGTGGTACGTGGCAAAAAATTCTATTTGGTGGACTGGAAGGGTTGTGGTCCTGAGGACAGGTCCTGGGAGCCTGTTGATCACATTCGGGCTCCGCAGCTCATTGCTGCCTTTGAGCGTAGCAAGGTCCAGGGAGAGGGGCCCTGGTAGGGTAATGTTAGGGGTCGAGTTCCCGCCTCTGGACAGGGGGAATCTCGGGCCATCTCCACTGCGGTCTCCCATTCTTCTGCCGCAGAGGAGCCTACTCAGAGGAGACGTCGGTCCCAGCGTCTTGCTCAGTCTCACTCTGTGCAAAGGGTTACTGCTGCTTTTCCAGCTTCTGCCATTGAGGCCAATGCTGGGCAGCGGCAAGCAGATGCTTTTGGAACTAAGTCCTGCTTTTCCTCTTCTTGAGCATGCCCAGGGCAAGACCTCCCATTGGAGATTAAGGGTCACATGCTCAGATACTGCAGCAGATTCCATTGGTCCTCCAGGAAGGTCCTGAAGGTGCTCAATTTCTGTGGCAGCCTCCCTTTGGTTCTTTTGGGAAGGTCCTGTACATGCTGCAGCTATAAAAGGTTTGCATGACCACATGGCCATGTGCTAGTGTACATTTGTAATCGTGTGTGTTCATGAGTGCAAGTCGTTCCTTAAAAAAACCATCCCTTGTGTATGACTGTTTGCATAAGGTGCATGGCTGCTATCTAGCGCCCGGCAGAACTACAGCGTTAACACACGAAACAGCCTCTACTGCTGTGACTGCCAGTATGGCACCACGTGCCATTAGAGTGCTTCTTTAGCCCAAGTCTGGGTGGTTAGTGGCATCCGCCAGTATGGCACAGCTCGCACTCTCATGCTCAAAATTATTATTTCAGTTTACCTCTTACACCCAGTAGCGGTGCCGAGCGCAAGTAGTCTAGACAAATTCAAATCCCAAGTCTTGGGACTGAGTTCGGTGACTCCTTGCTTGCACTCTTTTGTGTGGTACCGCGGCCCTGTGACTTAACAGGGTTCGCTTCTCCCGCCATATAGCGCTGCTATTTACTAGCAGCAGGTTCTCACCTGCACGGTGGACCCCGGACTGCGAACGCACCTAATAACATCTTACTTTTTACTTGGTGTGTTCCGCCAGTCCTTACAGATTGTTTTATTTCTATCCCAAGTTATACACTGCATGATTCCCTATTATTGCAAGAATTACAATATACTTTATTTTTTTTACAGGACAAAATTATTTTGAGAGCAAAGTTACATCATTACAAAATGTCTAAGAAGCATCTTATGGAGTCAGCTGTATTTGAGCGTTTCACAGTGACTCAAGATAATAAACATTTTGTGTGTCAGTGTAAAAGTGACCCAGATGAAAACAAATGCTGTGATGCCAAAATCAGTGCATGCTCAGGCAGTGGTAAAAATGCTCCTTCAAGAGCTTCCAATCTAAATAGACATTTACAACACTGCCACCCAGAAGTTTACAAAGCTGTGACTGAAAAAGGTCACAGCAGCACCAGGAAACCAGAGACGGTCTCAAACGTCATTTACAAGATATTTTGTAAGTGACAAAGTTACCGTAACAATGATAGCAGATGTGTTTAAAAGACAGCTCATCGAACTTATTGTGAAGGACTGTGGACCATTATCATTTGCATGACCAGCGTTTACAGCTCTTAATGGAGAAATGGCTCTCAAACTTGGTGTTTCTCTGGAAAGAGAAAGTATTAGAAAAATAGTGAATGAAGAATCCCTTAAACAAAAGGAATATATTAAAAAGACTCTCAAGAAATGCTTTGTATTTCTAAAAATGGATGCCTGCACACGTCACAGAGTGAACTATTTTGCTATCAATGTTCGATATGTTTGTGACAACTAAAAAAAAGTTACTAAGACACTGGCAGTAAAAAACACTAAAGCTCATCACAGCAGCCAGTTTCTCCAGACCTTAGTGGAAAAAGTTCTGAAAGATTATGAACTAAAAAAAAAAGAACAGGTTTTTGCTATTGTAACTAATAATGCTTCAAGCATGATAAGTACAATTAAACTGATGAATGAGAATAATGAAGGTGAACAGCAGCTAGAAGAACATTTCACACTCAGTATGTTGGAGATGGAAGTTCACAGTCTTGTTCCCATGATGGAGGAACAAACATATTACTACAGAAGAAAAGCAAAATGATTCTTTACAATTAGATGATCTTGTTGAAGTTGCTGCACACCTCTTTCCTATTCATCATATGCGCTGTGTTGTGTACAGGCTGCAGCTGGCAATAAGAGATAGTCTGCAAGAGGGACATGCTGGAACTCTGATTATCAAATTGATGCAATTCTCTACTGCTGCCAGTACTCCTAAAATTGATTCCATCTTGAAGAGACGGGCTGGAAAAGTGGCACATGAGGATCAAGCCACTCGGTGGAGCAGCACCTTTTTAATGATTGAGCGATTGCTTGAGCTGAAACCCTTTCTTGTAGATATGGCCAACCCTCAGGTAACACTACATGAAGGTGAATGGACACAGGTGGCTGAATTGAATCAATTGCTTCATCACCCATTTACTGTGACTACTGTGCTCTGCTTTACGGCCGGCGCTGACACAGTCAGTGCGGGAAGCTGACGGCGGGGGACATGACAGACATCGGAATGTGAGTATGTAGTGTTTTTTTTTTTACTTTTACAATGGTAACCAGGATAAATATCGGGTTACTAAGCGCAGAGCTGCACTTAGTAACCCGATGTTTACCCTGGTTACCCGGGGACTTCGGCATCGTTGAAGACAGTTTCAATGATGCCGAAATCGTTCCCCTGATCGTTGGTCGCTGGAGAGAGCTGTCTGTGTGACAGCTCCCCAGCGACCACACAAGGTCGTATCGCTGGTCGTGATCGTTGGTAAGTTGTTTAGTGTAACGGTACTTTTAGGATAAACATTACAACGCTAGGCCTATGATTAAACTACAAAATAATTTATTTAACATTTTAATCAAAAACAAATTGTTATATGAAGACCATGCTTAGGCTATCATAATTCTGAATGCTGAGTAAGCCTATGTAAATCCCTTATACTGTAGAACAGACAATGTAAAGATCTTATACTGTAAAATAGAATAACAGTTTTAATCCTAATGGAAATAGGAAAAATGTGTAGGACAAATAATTATAGTGACATCCTGATATGTAACCATGTAAAAGTCTACAAATTCAAGACCAATAATAAAATATTTACCTTCGTTTCTTGACTTTGGTTTGCTACAAGAAGAGCCACTGTTCTTACTTCCAATCTGTATATAAAACTGAAGTAATCTGTAAAGTAGAAGCAGAATAAGCAAGATAATATATATTGTGTATTTGCAGCAATGCAAAGTAATTATTTAATGTTTAAAATAGAATCAACAGGAAATCTTTTTTAATCTTGGAAAACAAGTAATCTTGAAAATGACTTGTTATTAATAATTCTACCCATTCTCAAGAATAGAGTAATGATTTAATCCATCAATCGATCTGCTTTTATCCTTTCAAAAATTAGCATTAACCTAATAAACTGTGTTATGTTTACCTTATGGTTCCATTGTCTTTGAAATCTCTGGAGGATGTCACTTTTACACCACTCTGTGCTTTTTTGGGGGGAGGATTGATTTGAACCAATCTTTTCTATAATTACCACTGAATTTCTAAGGATCTTTTATAGTGAAACGATCAGTCAGCCTGATCTACATTTTAAAAAATATGCTTGTATAAAGGTACCTTCACATATAACGATATTGTTAACGATATCGTTGCTATTTGTGACGTAGCAACGATATCGTTAATGAAATCGTTATGTGTGACAGCGACCAACGATCAGGCCCCTGCTGGGAGATCGTTGGTCGCTGAACAAAGTCCAGAACTTTATTTCGTCGCTGGACTCCCTGGAGACATCGCTGGATCGGCGTGTGTGACACCGATCCAGCGATGTCTTCACTGGTAACCAGGGTAAACATCGGGTAACTAAGTGCAGGGCCGCGCTTAGTAACCCGATGTTTACCCTGGTTACCATGCTAAAAGTAAAAAAAAACAAACAGTACATACTTACCTACCGCTGTCTGTCCTCCAGCGCTGCGCTCTGCACTCCTCCTGTACTGGCTGTGAGCCGGAAAGCAGAGCGGTGACGTCACCGCTCTGCTTTCCGGCTCCCAGACAGTACAGGAGGAGAGCAGAGAAGCAGAGCGCAGCGCTGGAGGACAGACGGCTGTAGGTAAGTATGTACTGTTTGTTTTTTTTTACTTTTAGCATGGTAACCAGGGTAAACATCGGGTTACTAAGCGCGGCCCTGCGCTTAGTTACCCGATGTTTACCCTGGTTACCGGCATCGTTGGTCGCTGGAGAGCGGTCTGTGTGACAGCTCTCCAGCGACCAAACAGCGACGCTGCAGCGATTCGGATCGTTGTCGGTATCGCTGCAGCGTCGCTAAATGTGAAGGGGCCTTAAATCCCAGTAAGGCTTGCAAGTTCTTCAATGTCAACGACCTTGAAAATATTTGAGAAACACTGCATAGCTAGTAGCATATCATGGGATACCATTCCATGCACATTACCAATTTTAGAAATCAATATTTTTATTTAATAACAAAAAAAAAATCACTTTTCAGCTCCTTGAGTTGTTAAAAGAATGAATATCTCTGTCAACTACAAGTCTATGGCACTTGCATGAAAATGCAAACTGATTTGAAATTTTTTCCACCTATTTGAGGTTTATCTAGAAAGATATCCAGGCATGAGTTTAGTACTTTTACTACATATTATTAGGAGAACATATCTATCTTGTTATCTTGTCCTAATCATTATTATGGAAGAATTACTTTCTTCGCAATTGAAAATATATATACTGTATATATATATATATATATATATATACAGTATATATATATATATACATATACATATATACATCAGAAATGCATACCGTAATTTCCAATATTGTCAATATCTTGTAGTTTGAAGATAACAATCAATCAATATGTCTCCTATTAAGGGGTCAAGCCTAGTTCACACATCACTGAATGACATTATTTATAAATAGATCTAATAATTCAAGTAAAACTGACTCCTGATAATTGGATACACTTTTCTAAAATCCCAGTAAAGAAAATATATGATCTCTTTGAATAATGTTCTATGCCTATTACTCAAGAGCTCAGTACTTCTTTTACAGGCTTTAGAGTAAATAAGAAAGACCAATAAAAGTGATTAACTTACTTAGCAATTTTTAGGAGAAAGCTGTGTGTCATAAAGACAGATAAAATCTCATGGATGCGTATTCACCTGGTATTTGTTGTGTCCAGTGGAGCAGTTCTTGCTTCTCGCTTTCCAGGACCATTAAAATAGAGAGATTTTCCATCAGTTAGGACCCCACAACCTGTGCCCACTTGACCGCCTGTGATTTTATGCCAAAGCTGACTAAGTTTGCCTTCGAATCTATCAAACATTTCATTTGAATTTGCCTTATTTGAGACACACGTTCCATGTTCAGCTAAAACAAAAATAAATATATGTTTTATACATGTGGTTACAAATCTTGCAGTGCTAAATTTATCACTTAACTCTTCAGACCCTTTCCACATGAGGAGAAACCTACAAAAAACAGAGATGATAACAGCCAAAGTAAAATTTAAATACTTATTGAAGAAATACAAACAAAGTAAAAATACTTGAAAAGAGGATGTCAGAGGATTAAAATGATACAGGAAGCCCCAATGCCAAAGTGACACAGTTAATTAGACAATAACAGGGAGACAAATTGTATTGTCAAGTAAATAAATATTATGTAATCAATATAATAGTAGACCTGCAAAGGAGCATGCCAAGTGGCAACCTTCAAAGGGAAATCCAGATAAAAACGAATGCATGTTAGCAGGAGAATCCAAGGACTCATAAAAATAGATATTGGAATGAATTCCTACAAAGTTATTGCACTAGATTCATATATTAGTATAACCGAGTGGTCATTAAGACAGACAGGATACAAAAATCCTAAAAAGAAATAAATCCAATGTATAATACGGAATTACTACACTAGAGCATCCTTTTGTTAATATAACCAACTTGTCAATGAAGAAAAAGAAGGATAGAAAAAATCCTAAAGCAAAAACAGGGGTGGAAAATTGCATGGCACAACAGTAATTGCAAGATGCACTGCATAATCAGGAGCAAGACCTGTGTGGAAATCAGACTTGTGTTTTGCGTGCAGACTCTTCCTTTTGAAAAAAAATAATTTCAAGAAAAATAATTTCAGAATATTGTACTCCTTTACTGTCACCCATAATCTGAACAAATTTATTGAAAAAAAATCTGAAATTATTTTGAGGGAGAAAGTAAAAATAACAAAACTAAAATAATTTGGCTGAATAAGTGTGAATACCCTCCTGTAATTGGGGATGTGGTTGTATTCAGAATTAGCATTTCATATTGAAACACATTTTAAATAGTAGTCGGTATACATCTGCCATCAAACCCATTTAAAGTTTTGCTGTGTTGGTAGGATTTTCCTCACATTTCCTCAGTTGCATTTTACAACAAAAGCCACGGTCTGAAAATAGCTTACAACACAGCAATGGGATCTCAATGTCAAAAGACAGAATTCAGGACAAGGGTACAAAACAATTTCCAAAGAAATAAATATATCATGGAACATTGTAAAAACAGTCATCAAGAAATGGCTTAAATTTCGCCTAACAGTGACTTATCTAGAACTGGACGTCCCTCAAAAGTTGATGAAAAGACAAGACCAAAAATTGATCCGGGAGACAGTCAATGTGCCTACAACAACATTAAAGGAGCTTCTGTAAAGTAACGGTTTTGTACTACATGTGACAACAATCTCCTGTATTCTTCATATGTTTGACCTGTGGTGTAGGGTAGCAAGACGGAAGCTTATTCTTACAAAGAAAAACATCCATGCCCAGTTATCTTTTGCCAAAACCTACATCAAGTGCCAAAAGTATATGATAAAGCATGTTATGCTCTTATGAGACCAATCTTGAACCTTTTTGGCCATAAGTCCAAAAAGTATGCTTGTTACAAAGCCAATACTGAGTCTCACCAAAAAAACATATACCTACAGTGAAGCATGGTAGAAGCAGCTGGGACTTTTTCAGTAGTTGGAACTGGGGCTTTAGTCAAGGTGGAAGTCTTTATGAATAGTAGCAAATTTCAGTAAATTTTGCAACAAAACCTTAAGGCCTATGATTAGAAACTGAAGATGAAAAGAAATTTCACCTCTCAGCATGACAACAACCGTAAATATGCCACCACATCAACAAAAGAATGGCTTCACCAGAAGAAGATCAAAGTTTTGAAATGGCCCAACCAGAGACTAGCACTGAATCCAATTGAAAATCTATGGATTGACTTGTAGAGGGCTGTACACAGGAGATGCCCTCGTAATCTGACAGATGTGCCATGATAATGGACTCCTACTGAAAAACATTAAATTATGTCATAAATTCAAATGGTACTTCTACAAGGTATTAGTTTACGAATTTGGAATATTTACACAAACACATTATTATAGTTCTTTATTTTTCTTTGTCCATCCAAAACAAATTCTGTTTATTTTTTCAATTGGATTGTACAGATTATTGGGTACACAAAAGGTGGAAAAAGTTCTGAAATGATAATTCTTGGCGTGATTTTTTTACATGACAAAAAAAAAACATTTTAAAAGGCGTGTGTAGACTTTTTATACCCATCATACAAATATATTTTTGTATAATGGATATAAAAAGTGGACATAAATATTGCAAAAGCTTACACTAATACCTTGCAGAAGTACCATTTGAATTTATGACAAAATGTAGTCTTTTTCAGCAGGAGTCTTATCATCATGGCACATCTTTCAGATTGCTAGGGGATCTCCTGTGCACAGCCCTCTACAAGTCAATCCACAGATTTTAAATTGGATTCAGGTCTGGGTTCTGGTTGGGTCATTTCAAAACTGTGATCTTTTTTTGGTTGCATATTTATTTTATTAATGACGGAAATCTGTACACTTTATTTACTCAAAGAGCCATGTGTTTATTCATAGCTGTTTTCTTTTTCCTGTCTTTGTTTTCAGGAACCCTTTTGCAATACACATAAGTGTCTCCTTTTATTATGGATGAATGCAGAATCAAATAGCCCTTTTACCCTAATTCTTTTTACAATCAACAATTATATCTGTATTGTATGTAGTCCTGCAATGATTTGAATATTAAATATGTTCTCCTGTAATAAACCAAAAATAAAAAAAACAGCAATATACCATACCTGTCCGTCGTTCTGTCCCACGCTGTAATCCATGTCAGACATCTCCTCTATTGGGAGGTTTGTTGTGGTACCATTTTCTTTCCATTTGATAATCAAGGATTTAATGATGCTCAAGGGGATCATCAGAGATTGGGATATTTTTTTATAATCTAACCCTGACTTGTACTTCTCAACAACTTTGTTCCTGACTTATTTAGAGATCGCATTGGCCTTCATGGTGTTGTTTGGCTGATGGTGCATCATGTTTAATGGTGTTGCAGCCTCTCCTCTGTGACCTTTCAGAGAAGGTGTGCATATGATACTTAGATTGCACACAGTTAGACTTCCTTTCACTAAGCATATGACTTATGAGAGTAATTACTTGCACCAGAAATTTTCAGGGGCTTCATAGCAAGAGGTGTGAATACATATGTACCTGCCAATTTTTAGTTGTTTTATCCCATAAATTTAATTTATGCCCATATTTTTAGCACTTTCCTTCACCAACTTAGATTATTTAGTGCTAGTAATGATGCATCACACACAAATTGGATTACAAAAATATTTAAACACAGGTTGTAATGTAGCAAAATAGGTTAAAAAAAAGCCATTGGGGTGAAAACTTTCACAAGCCACTGTATATAATGAAAAAAGTACATACATATTGACTACTTTAAACTGATTAATATTGTGAATAAATCATTTAATTATGTTTGATTGACATGCAATTATATATTTACCTGTGTATCCACGATCACAAAAACAAACTCCAGAAATACAATCCCCATGACCATTACAGTAATTCGGGCAAGATTCAGATATATAAACACCGTCCAGACCAAAAGCCGGGGCATTTTTTATTGAGTTACTTTCTTGAATCCATCGAAATCTGGTTTTACTAAAATGATAAGAAAGATGAGTTATGCATAATAATAGAATACAAACATATACAATGTGCACTTAGGAGGATACTAGATATGAATGTATCTGCACTAAAACAGAATTAAAAAACACAAGGAGTCTTCATCTAGCCAGTAGCGATACTTTATTGCCTTCATCAAGCCTATCCAGACTTGTAGTTGAGGTCAATTATCTTACACCTGATTAACATTGGCTGCTAGCATGAAATACTGAGGTCTGAAAGTTAGAGCAACCTGCAGCTGTGTATTACATATTATATTCATAAATACAAGCTATAAATACAGTTTAAGCTATAAATGCAGAAACATGTTATTGGCATAATAGCAGACTATGGCTACGTTCCCACGATCAGGAAGTAGTACCGCTTTGGACGCAGCATGTCTTCGTTCTAATTATGCAGGTAAATCCGCATGCGTTCACTAAACAATGATTTACCGCATCCAATACATTCTATAGTGGAAATTTCTGTTGCGGCTCATAAACTTGCACCACAGGTAGGTTTACGCCACATAAAATAGAAGCACAAAGAGCATGGGATTTCTATAGATCTCATCCACTGTGCTTGTACTGTACAATGCAGCGTTTTGAATGCAGCCCAAGTGCACTGCATCCAAAGCGCTGCTATTCCTGATTGTGGGCACGCACCATTACAGTATGATTGAAGCATACAGTACTTGGATTCATGTCCACAGCTAAAATATAACTTAATGTACATCAAGGACAAATAAAAAGTCAGGTTTTGTTTTATGAATCTGCCTCATGTTGTCTGCCACTTTGGTGCTTGTCATCTTTTTAAAGACCCTTTTGTTGTTTATATATGTAAAGTCTTAAAAGTATCTGGAAGTGTAATTATTCAGAATAATATACAAAATGCTGGAACAAAGAAATCATAGGTGAATTAGACAACACAATTAAAATAAATAAATATAATTTCCCTGTGCTAAGAGCAGCTTTTTTACAAATCTATAAAATGCCTATTTATACAGTTGTTCCCTGTATATATGTAGCCTTTGCTTCCTACAGAAATCCCCAACCTTTTCAAGCTGATAAGTCACTTCCAATTATGACAGATGGTAGTGAGCCACACTGGGTGTTCAAATGTAAAAAAAAGTCTATTAAAGACACAACTGAGTCATACGGCTCTTATGATAGTGTTAACTGTCACTGATAAGGTTTTATTCTTGGTGCCAAGCTTCAGTATTAGGGTATGTGTCCACGTTCAGGATTGCATCAGGATTTGGTCAGGATTTTCCATCAGTTTTTGAAAGCCAAAACCAGGAGTGGATGATAAATACAGAAGTGGTGCATATGTTTCTATTATACTTTTCCGCTAATTGTTCCACTCCTGGTTTTGGCTTACAAATACTGATGGAAAATCCTGACCAAATCCTGATGCAATCCTGAACGTGGACACATACCCTTACTGTGACATCCCTAAGGCACATTAGCCAAAACTATCACCAGCTGGGTAGCTACTTGCAAGGACATGAGATCCATGCTGTAATATACATACCATCGGGTGGGTAACACCTAGATATTAGATTCCAGATACTCTTATTACATATTTTGCACTTACATTTGAGTAGAATACGCATTTCAAGCTTTTATTAATTGTATATGATACACAGTACTTTGCAAAAGTTTCAGGTAAGTGTGGAAAAAATGCTGGAAAATGCAATTGCTTTTAAAAATAGAAGTGTTAATAGTTTATTTTTATCAATTAACCTCTTACAGACATCCGCTGTACATGCAAGGTCCAAGACGGTAGCGGGTGTATGGAGCGGGCTCTCGGCTCATCTGCCCCATTCTCAGCAGATAATGGCTGTTACATACAGCAAGACTTGCCTCTAACAGGCTTGGATATTTAACCATGATTTGTAATATATTCAGCAATTCTGTGGTATTGTTCTATATAATACAAGTGATCAGACAATCACAGGTGTAAGTCCCACTAATAACTACAGTACAAAGTTTGAAAAAAAATAAAAATAAAAAAAAATGAGAACTTCAAATAATCACCCTTTTCCCCATTAAAAATAAAGATAAAAAATTAAAAAATGACACCAATGTCCTATCACCACATCCATAAAATTCAGATCTATCAATAAAGCAAAATAATTTACTGGATTAAATTAAAACTGCTTTTTTTTGGTTGCTGCAAAACCACAAAAAAAAGTTGTAAGCATTGATCAAAATGTGATATTTTTTTCAAAATTGCTATCAATAAAAAAAACTTCTGGATTGAAAAATAAAAATGTTGCGAGTCTCAGGAAATGGTGACACAGTCAAAAAGATTGTTTTTTCACATATTTCCGACGTTTTCTATCATCACTAAAATAAAAAAAAATCTGGACAAGTTTGGTACTGCCATAATTGTACTAATGATGGAGAATTATATTGCCGTGTCATTTTTCTACACTATGTATGCTGTAAAAACAATTCCCAAAAAACAATGCCAGAATTGCATTTTTATGGCAGTATTTTTTATTGCAATTTCACCACACTTTGAATGCTTTTTTTTTTCCTGTTTTCCAGTACACTATATGGTAAACTGAATGGTGTCTTTCAAAAATACAACTCATCCAGCAAAATAAAAGCCCCGTTATGTCTATGTGGACAGAAAAATAAAAAACTTACAGCCCTTGGAAGGAGGAGAAGAAAAAAAACACAAACACAAAAGTTAGTTATGTCAGGAAGGAGTTATTAAATGCAAAGAGAATACAGAAAATAGAAATTTAAATCAAATCTTTATTTGCTGTGAACGCCTTTTGCCTTCAAAACAACATCAATTCTTCTAGGTACACACGCAAAAAGTTTTCCAAGAATTATGACAGTAAGGTTGCTCCAAACATTTTGGAGAACTAACCACAGAACTTCTGTGGATGTAGACTTGTGCAAATCTTTCTGTCTCTTAATGCAATCCCAGACAGACCCGATGATGTTGAAATCATTGCTCTGTGAGGACCATTTCATCAGGACTCCTTGCTCTTGTTTAAGCTGTAGTTTGTAATGACATTGTCCTAACGTAGAATCATTTTGGGGCCAATCAGACACCTCCCTGATAGTATATCATGATGTATAAGTATCTGCCTGTATTCCTCAGCATTGAGGATACCATTAATCCTGACCAAATCTCCATCTCCATTTGCTGAAATGCAACCCTATATTTGCAGAGAACCTCCACCATATTTCAATGGCTACTGAAGACATTCATTATTGTACCACTCTCCAGTCATTTGATGAACAAATTGCTTTCTGTTACAATTCTAAATTTTATCTCATCAGTTTAGAGAACCTGCTGCCATTTTTCTGTACACTAGTTCCTATGTTTTCATACATAGCTGAGTCAGTTGGCCTTGTTTCCCTGTTCAGAGTATGGCTTTTCGGCAACAATTCTTCCATGAAGACTACTTTTAGACAGGCTTCTTCGAACCTTAGATTGGTATAGCTCAGACCCAGCCAGTTCTGAGCTGATGGTAGTGCTGGACATTTTCTAATTTAGATTGGAAGTAACCAACATTGTCTTTCAATCTTACTATCAAATCTTTACTTGGGAGAGGCCTTGCTGATGCAGTATAACTATCTTGTGCATTGTTGCTTTGCTCATTTTTGCTATGGTGTATGACTTGTGAAACTGTAGCAGAGTTTGGATGTTCCTTACCCAGTCTTCATCCACATCAGCAGAAGTTTCTGCTTCAGTTAATAATTGTGTTTCAACTTATATATATTAAAAACATGATCATTTCATCTGTTTGGTATAATTGGTCACTCATACACCTCACAACTGGTTACTCATATGCCTGACTTTAATTCTGAAAAATCCCTGACTATGTGCAAATGTACTTAAAAGAATTATTGCTGTTTTGGTACAACTTCTCCGACGAATTTCTTCAAAAACAGTGTTCAAAAATAACATTATCTGGTTGGAAAAAGGGGTATACAGAAAGAGAAATGCAATGAAGATATCTGAAAACATTTGGGGACCCTGGCTGGATGTTCCAGGACTGACATTTGAATCCCTGTTGAGAGACCCTACACTGCAGCCATTGGTTCCTTATATTAGGATCTGAGCAATATATCTTGCCTGTTAAATAGGTAACTTAAAATATAGTGTTTTGAAACATATTTACTTTGACTAAATAGTAGATATACCTATCTCAACAAATCTACATGTCATGGAAAAAAAGATGCATATAGGTTTCTCTGGTATAGTAATGGTAGGGAGGGGGAGTTTCTTCGTAATAGAATAAAAACAAGGAAAATCTGAAAAGTCAACTTTATTTTGTATAAGATATGATATACGGGGTGATTCACTTGCTACTTTACTTTAAAAAATTGCTGTAACTTCTAAAAGAGACAGTTTGGACTGTGCATACTTTGGTTCATGAGAAGTGAGAATGTAATGAACCTCAGCAACAGCGACAAGAAACATTCTCTCGCCAACTTGTCGCCCCGCTGATTGGCTACACTACAAGATAGACTTGCTGCATGCCTTTCTATGTGTTAGTTGTGTATGTGCAGTGCTTACATTTCACTCTTGCCAAATTCCTTCTTCATTTGTTAACAATGTACCGATACAGTTTGGAGGAACGTGTTGTCAATGTGAAACTTTATTAGAAAACTGAGTCCTTAAACAGGTGCCAAAATGAGTTTCTAAAGAAGTTTGGAGGTCGAAATCCACCATCCAAACAGTTTATTCTGTCAGTGGCGAATAAGCTGGAACATACAGGAAAATTACGGGTGTACAGTAACAAGCCACGAACATTATAGGCACCCCGAGAACATACAGCAAGAAATTCATCATATGATCATAGACGTCCTGCGGAATACATTCAACAATATGATGTGCTTGGATGCGAATGGTGAACATTTTCAAAACCTGCTTTAAAATATCAGGTTCTCAAGAACCAAGGTATCTACAGTCTAAATTTCAGTGTGATAGATGTTCTCTTTTAGAAGTTACAGCAATTTTTCTGAGTGAAATAGCGAGTGAATCATAATGTATGTTACAGTTCTGTACCACAACAAGACATGATGGATATTAAAGTTCTCAACTGATCTGTTAACAACTACCTGTTTCTCATTTTTGAATAAAAAATGATCTGATTAAAAATTGTGTGCAAGAATTTTTACCATAAAAAATTATACTTTGATGCTGTATTGAAGGCAAAGGGTGGTCACACCACTTATTGACTTAGATTTATCTTGTTTACTCATTTGGCATTTTGTTAACAGATACAAATTAACTTTTAACACTACTATTTTTAAATGAATTCTTATTTTGCAGTATTTTTTCCACATCCAACTAAAATTTTGTACAGCACTGTATTTAAAATGTTACCCCAATACTACTACAAGTTCTTTCTGAACTCTTTGAACCAACCCACCCATGATTGTCCAACAATCTACAATATAGTAAGGTGCCTGAGCGAGGTAGTTTTGGTAGTTGTGCTGCTTCTGCTTGCTCTGGCACCCTACAGACAAAGCTTGTCCCAGTCCCAGTGTGCAGCTATGTGTTGGATGCATCACATTTACTTGTGGCCCATGGGCCTCCACTAGCTCCAGGCTTTCATCTTCCTGAACCATTGCAGCAAACAATCCAGGGGACACTGGATTTGTTAAAACAGTGAAAATTTTACTTGGCAGCTTATGGTCATTACAAAGAAGCCTATAGGATAGGGCCCAATGGATTACAGTCTTTCCTACAGGTACCAGACATAACGTAAGCCCTATTTCTCAGTATGGGTAGAGCATCCATCTTGCTAACTTCTCTACCACTAGGAATTCCTCTTCACCACAAGCATTGAACCCAGATTGCATCACCTCCTGCCTCTGAGAGTTTGAGTCCATCTTTCTCTGTAGCACTGTAGGCTTAATGTGCCCAAGGGCCCCAACAACTATCTCGAGGTTCCCAGGCCAACAGACAGATTTGCATGGAAGGGATCTATGGCAATCCACTGCCCTGAGTAATAGACTCACGTTGTCCCTAGCAGCCTACTGCCTATGATTACTGCTGCTACTTCACCACACTTTCTCTAACTGAACTTGACACTTCCTGAACTTGGCACTCTCAGCTCCCCCCCAGGCATTACAGTTAAACCTAGCTAAGCTAAACTGCAGCCCCAATGGGTTTTACTTTCAGATAACATACACTAATGTAAGATACATTTAACCAATTGAAGTGCCAGAAAGTAGAACATCATTTCCACCACTTCTACAATATCATCCATATTTTTCGTATCACAACCACTTTATTTGTCTTGCTCTATTGTATACACTGGGATGCTTAGGCTTAGATAATAAGACTTCTCTTCAATAAACAATTAGTTTTACTTACCTGCACACTTGATTCAATGTACTTTATATGTTGTCGCTATATAAAGGTTATTATTATCATTATTATTATTACCAATACATATAAAGGAAATGGTTTTTCATCATTTTCTTTTAGGTGTCTAGTTGCTGAGCTTCTTCTTGTTATTTACAACAAAACATAACTATGCCTTAGCTTCTTGAGTATATAAATCATATGCCGAACCACATACATAAAAACCATGAGACAATTTCCTAGTAGGAGAAGAAGGTCGAGAATGTAAAAGATATTATTCATAACCTTGTCTGGTGTCATACTTTTTATTGGCTGTGTGCGGTGATCAGCTTTCATTCCTAATATTATTTTAAGCTGCTAAATAGACTGAGTAATTGTGGTGGTCCTAAGGCAAAATTTATTTTAATTTCCTCTATTTAGTCCCATCAACATGAACTATCACTGTGGCACATTTACTACTTCTTAATGGCTCCTGTGACTTTCAGCATATGACTCTGCAAACAAGCTGCTGAGGAGCAGTGGTAATGATGGCAAGCTGAGATGAATTGCATACGCCAGTCAATCACTGGCTCCCCTTTCTTGTAGAAAGAGAGGGGATTTATACAATATGTCCTTGCTGTGCAGGGCTTTCTTGCCATCTGGAGATATGTTGATCCAAGTACATCGTTTCTGGGAAAGGACAGTAAGCCTAAACTCCCAGAAGTGATTTTTGCTAGGCAAAAAAAATGTATTTTGAAGTGCAGCCACCACGATTGTACATTTCTAAAATACGTCTTACACATTGACCATAAATGTAGGGGACAGCCCAGCTATATTACCGGTCCTAACAAAAATCTGTTATAATCTGAGGAACATAAACGATAACATATCAAAGTGCTAATTAGCTATAATGTATTTTCTTTGTTATGAAATACCACGACTGACCTTTTATTTCAGAACACAGTTCCATGATGATACACGAAAAAGATGTTTGTAATATTGTAATTTAATTAAGAAAATGACAGAACATTCAAAATTCATGACTATTGGCATTCAATGTAATAGATTGTTTTCAGAGTTGTTTCTTTTTTAGCTTCTACACATGGAACATTGTCCAAATAGCACAATATTTAGCACAAAGCCCGTAGGAAGGGTGGATAGTGAAGGTAGAATGGGTCCTCCATATTGACTACTTCTTTGACATGAACACCATTTGCTATTAGCTAAAAAGTACAACTACAGAAATTAAAGAGAATCTGTCACTAGATTTTTGCCACCTACTCTGAGAGCAACATACAGTAATGTAGACACAGAGGCCTTGATTCCAGTGGGTTGTAGTTTTGATAAAAACTCTATTTTATAGGCAGATTATCACGAGAGGGCTAGTAAACCTGTTGCTATGTAGTGCTCCATATTTATGAGCTCTGTATAACCCCCAAAGATTTCTATCTATGCACAGAGTGTACAGAAAGTGGCCAATCAGTGGGGTTATGCAAAGCTCAGTGTTCAGAGAACTGCCAGATCTGCAGCAGATAAAATAGGGATTTTATCAAAACTGCAGCAAACAGCAGAGTAAGTGATACATCACTGAAATCAGGGTCTCTGCCCCTACATCATGCTGCTGTCAGTTGGGGTAGCAAGAACTTGGTGACCGGTTCCCTTTAAAGAAGAATACATCAAGGCATACATATATTTTAATTCATATTTAAAGGGGTAATGTGGCTTCAGGAGATACATTTAGAAGTTATGCAATTTTCCCTTTTCTTTGGAGTAATTCAAGATTTCTGCTTTCAGTCGGTAAATCAGAATCTTGAGTAGTGCTCCCCTACTCCAATCCTCAAAGCCCACCAACAGATCATGTTATCCTGGCTACAGGTGACCAATGACACAGTCAAGTGAGTTGTACTTGTTAACGGAATAATTTTGGGGTGCAAGAATGAATAGAAGTTCGTTAATAAGTTATTAACGAACTTCTATTCATTCCTTTCGAAAGAAATGTAAACAAAACAGAAATTTTGCCACTTTTTTGCATTTTAAATGTTACATTAATCGCCTTGCTGCACAAATAATCTCAAAACTACAATATAGTCTAAATAATAATGTACACATATTTATTAAATAAGCACTCCCATCAAAGTTTTTATCCTCTTGATATATTGCAATCATATTACACTGCACTGTGTACTTACAATTGTTCATTTTGCCTTTCTCCCCAGCAAATTCTTCTATTTTCTCTGCTCTATGTAGAAACAGGAAATCTCTTGTCCCTGTATTTATCATCCCCCTCTTCAACTCCTGACCCAGCTGTTACCTCAGCTGTTACCTCCTCCTTCCTGCCAGGGACTTTTGCAGTTAAGGCCCCGTCACACATAGCGACGCTTAAGCGATCCCGACAACGATACGACCTGTCAGGGATCGTTGCTGCGTCGCTATGTGGTCGCTGGTGAGATGTCAAACAGTGAGATCTCCCCAACGACGCAGCAGCGATGCGGCGACCTGTAGCGACCTGTACAACGATGCTATTTCATGACGATTCAATGGGACGTCCTGTCAACGAGGTCGTTGGTAAGGTGTCAAACACAGCGATGTGTGCTACCCAGCGGGACCTCAACGATCAAAAAACGGTCCAGGCCATTCCGACACGACCAGCGATCTCACAGCAGGGGCCTGGTCGCTGCTACGTGTCACACATAGCGAGATCGCTACTGAGGTCGCTGTTGCGTCACAAAACTTGTGACTCAGCAGCGATCTCGCTAGCGATCTCGCTATGTGTGACGGGGGCTTTACTCATGACTCAAACTGGGAAAATTGACCTCCAGTTTCTACATAAAGAATAGAAGGATTCAGCTTGTCAGTTTTAATCATGTGATGTCACATACCTAATAGAAAAAATAATACTGTAATTAACTGGGTAGAAAGGCAAAATTAGCAATTGTTAAGTAAACAGTTCTATATAATATGATTGCGATATATTAACAGTTTAAAAAATTTGATGGGCGTGCTTCTTTAATTTCTGCCAATTTAATTCAGTTTCAACTGTGCCCAGATTTGCATATATCACTCCCAATGAATGCCCTTGCAGGCTCTGTTAACCCTTCTTTGACACTGCACTGGTACAGTTTCACTGCTCCTGGTCAATCCTGCCATCAATCTCTCTTAGCTGGCTTCCTGTCAGCATTGCCGTGCTGTGGGATGTATCTGATACTGAGCTGCTCCTGTGAGGCATGATGACACAGAAAGGGCTGAGCCTCCTTCATACCAGGAAGCAGTGGTGTTCCTGTCTGCTGATAAGAACTGCAAAATAAGGCTGTATATAAGGGGACTTAAAGGAGAAATATCATACAGGATGGGACAGTGTATAAAGTGGCCTGATAACAAAGATACACTGCAGGATGGGACAGTGTATAGGGTGTGCAGAAAGGAGATGTATTTTGAAGGATTAGGCTGAAAGAAGCGATCTACTGCAGTATAGGGCTGTTTACGAGGTGGCTGAAATGGGAAATATACTACAAGATAGGGCTGTGTATAGAGAGGACTGAAAGAAGAGATATACTATGAGATTTTCATTATCTAACCTGTCAGTCAGTTTTAAGGTACCTTCACACTCAGCGACGCTGCAGCGATACCGACAACGATGTCGATCTCTGCAGCGTCGCTGTTTGGTCGCTGGAGAGCTGTCACACAGACAGCTCTCCAGCGACCAACGATCCCAAGGTCCCCGGGTAACCAGGGTAAACATCGGGTTACTAAGTGCAGGGCCGCGCTTAGTAACCCGATGTTTACCCTGGTTACCAGCGTAAAAGTAAAAAAAACAAACAGTACATACTTACCTACCGCTGTCTGTCCCCGGCGCTCTGCTTCTCTGCTCTGGCTGTGAGCACAGCCACCACTGTCACCACGTCACCACTCTGCTTTCCGGCTGACCGACGCTCACAGCCAGTGCAGGAGGAGTGCAGAGAAGCAGAGCGCCGGAGACAGACAGCGGTAGGTAAGTATGTACTGTTTGTTTTTTTTACTTTTACGCTGGTAACCAGGGTAAACATTGGGTTACTAAGCGCGGCCCTGCTCTTAGTAACCCGATGTTTACCCTGGTTACCAGTGAAGACATCGCTGGATCGGTGTCACACACGCCGATTCAGCGATGTCAGCGGGAGATCCAGCGACGAAATAAAGTTCTGGACTTTCCTCATCGACCAACGATCTCCCAGCAGGGCCCGGATCGTTGGTCGCTGTCACACAGAACGATTTCCTTAACGATATCATTGCTACGTCACAAAAAGCAACAATATCGTTAACGATATCGTTATGTGTGAAGGTACATTTACAGTTAGCCTATCAGGACATGCTTCAGTCAAGTAAGGAAACACAGACAAGGTACCTAAGTAGGGTCCCACACCATATATACAGAAGAAAATAAACTTAGGCACTCAACTTATGCAAAGCTTTTTGTGGTTTTTAATGTAGTCATCAAATAAACGTTTCGGCCACAGTGATCGGCCTTCTTCAGTAACGATTAGTATCAGAAGATAAAAGCGTGGGTGAACGCAATTATATAACCGCAGCACATTAGCAGTAATGTCTGTGTAAAGGTACAATGTCCAAACCGGTGTGACCGGTGTATAAAGGAGGCTCTTCCACAGGGACAGAATGCCAGCGTGTCTGGCAGGGACGCGGCATCCACCGCTAGGAGCTGACTACCTTTACACAGATATTACTGCTAACGTGCGGCGGTTATATAATTGCGTTCACCCACGCTTTTATCTTCTGATACTAATCGTTACTGAAGAAGGCCAATCACTGTGGCCAAAACATTTATTTGATGACTACATTAAAAACCACAAAAAGCTTTGCATAAGTTGAGTGCCTAAGTTTATTTTCTTCTATGCCTCAGTCAATATCTGATAGGCTGAAGGATATGGAAGACACTGATGAAAGACACGGAGGCCAAAGGCCAGCCATAGTAACTCATGAGCACCCAGCAATCTTGCTTTGGGAGTGCCAATAGGATGACAAAGAGCACGATCTTCCTACGCCAAACTCCTCACATGCAGCATAAAAGGGGTTAAAGTGTTGGGATCAGAGCTAGTATAATAACCAGCTCTGAGGATGACATGTGGACAATTCCCGTGCTTGTGCAATCTGTGAGACATGCAGTCATGGCCAAAATTGTAGACACCCTTAAAGTTGTTCCAGAAAAATATTTCTTCTAGAAAGTTATTGCACTTGCACATGTTTTGTTAAGCACATGTTTATTTCCTTTATGTGTATTAGCACAACACAAGAAAAAAACAGAAAAAAAGGCAAATTGGACATAATTTCACACAAAACTCCAAAAATGGTCTGGACAATATTGTTGGCACCCTCAACTTCATATTTGGCTGTACACCCTTTGGAACAAATAACTGCAATCAATCACTTCCTATAACCATCACCAAGCTTCTTACACCTCTCAACTGTAATTTTGAACCACTCTTCTTTTGCAAACTGCTCCAAGCTTCTCATATTTGAAGGTGCCTTCTCCCAACAGCAATTTTAAGATTTCTCAAAATGTGTTCAATGGGATTTAGATCCAGACTCATTGCTCAGATTGAATGTCTCCTTTGCATACAATGCTGCATGATACTGGCCATACAAATTAGTCTTGGACACATTTCAGTTCAGTTTTTGTTTATCGTAATGGCATCTCCTTTTATATATTTTGTTTGTGTCTAAAATGTATTCATCTAACCCCGATGGTTGTTGGATGACCTCTTTTTGTCTCTGTAGGTTGTCTCATTGCTAGTAGGCCTCCATACTATTAGCCAAGACTTTGCAGCAGTAGCTACCACTATGCCCCATCATTGACTGACAGCCATCTCTGCAGTGTATCAGTGCTGAGCCAGCTGTCACTCAGTGCCAGGGCATGTTTACAGTCATCGCCCACTATGTGCTGAGCGGTGACTGAAACCACACCTCTATAACTAAAATCCAAAGCCTGTTGGGAAAAGTAAACTTAATTTCCTCTTGGCTGCCACACTTTCAGTGTGGCAGCCGCACAGCTTAACCTTTTTACCTGCAGAATAATCCTACTATGGGATTAATCCTATATCTGCATGTCAATAGCATTTTTTTTTACATGACAGGTGCCCTTTAAAATAAAGATTTCACATGTAAGTTACCTTGAGGCTAGTGTTCTTGGTATGATGATTGTAACCCGGGTCCAATCTTCATAGTCCCCTTGAGAGTATGAGGTTGGTTCACCTAATTCCCTGGAACTTCCTTCACAGTCTTTGATTCCTGGGGATGCAGGATAACATCCCTCCCTTACGAGTGACCAAGACAGACCAGCATCATGAGAGTACTGTAGAAGGACTGGAGTTGTATTGCTGAATTCTTTTGTGCAACCTACATTTAACTAAAGCAAGTAAGAATACAGCATGTAATCGTCCATAATGTGTAAATAGATCAATGTTTAAGCAGATCATGCAATTTGACACAAATAGTTTTGCACATTGAGCTGGTCAACCTTCTACCGTGTTGACATGTGTAATACATGGGTACTGACGTCAATGAAAAAGGGAGCTTGTCAGCACAAAATGACTGTTCAAACCAAGAGCAACACCTTGTAGGGGACAGAGCTCTGCTAAAAAATTACTTATAGTAATTTTAACTTTAGTGCACAAATTCATCGTTACATTTCCCAAAAAGTGTTCTTTATTCAAATGAGCTAATGGTGCGCCAGGTGCAACATTGGCGTGAGTGATTAGTTCAGTACAACTTCCCATATGCTTGTCTTGCATTTACCTCTAATTTATCTCTGCCCCTTCCTCCCCCCTTTTCATTGATTGACAGCTCTGGCTTTACAGGAGTAGAAGGACGGCAAAAATACATAGAAAGCAAGATGTTTGAAAGGTGCATTGAATTGGGTCACCAGGAAAAAAGGGTATGATGACAGTAAAAAAAACTATACATGTACAGACATATCAGACTTATCTACTATATAATTGTCTAAGGATCACTTCCATCTTTCTGTCTTTCTGTCACAGATATTCATTGGTCGCGGCCTCTGTCTGTCATGGAATCCAAGTCGCTGATTGGTCATGGCAAAACGCCCACGACCATTGCCTCGACCAATCAGCGATGCCCGCAGTCCGGCGGCAATATGGCCGCTCTTTCCTCCCCGCAGTCAGTCAGTGCCCGCTCCATACTCCCCTCCAGTCAGCCCTCACACAGGGTTAATGCCAGCGTTACCGGACCGCGGTGTAACGCACTCCGGTTACGCTGCTATTAACCCTGTGTGACCAACTTTTTACTATTGATGCTGCATATGCAGCATCGATAGTAAAACGATCTAATGTTAAAAATAATAATAATAATAAAAAAAAGTTATTCTCACCCTCTGCTGTCACGTCCTCTCCTCGGCACTGCAAGCGGCAGGTTCTGCTTCCAAAGATGCTATGGGAGAAGGACCTTCCATGACGTCACGGTCATGTGACCGCGACGTCATCACGGGTCCTGCTCTCATACCAATCCTGGGACCGGAAGCTGCCGAATGCACCGCACACAAGCGCCGGAACTACAATGGGCTCTTCGGAAGGTGAGTATATGTTTCTTTTTTTATTTTTTAACCTGTTACTTACGTGGCTGGGCAATATACTACGTAGCTGGGCAATATACTACATGTCTGTGCTGTATACTACGTGGCTCTGTGCTGTATACTATGTCGCTGTGCAATATACTACGTGGCTGGGCAATATACTACGTGGCTGGGCAATATACTACTTCACTGTGAAATATACTATGTGGCTGGGCAATATGCTACGTGACTGGGCAATATACTACATGGCTCTGTGCTGTATACTATGTCGCTGGGCAATATACTACGTGGCTGGGCAATATACTACGTGGCTGGGCAATATACTACTTCACTGTGAAATATACTATGTGGCTGGGCAATATGCTACGTTATTGGGCAATATACTACGTGGTTCTGTGCTGTATACTATGTTGTTGTGCAATATAGTACGTGGCTGGGCAATATACTACGTGACTGGGCAATATACTACGTGTCTGTGCTGTATACTACGTGACTGGGCAATATACTACGTGTCTGTGCTGTATACTACGTGGCTCTGTGCTGTATACTACGTCGCTGTGCAATATACTACGTGGCTGGGCAATATACTACGTGGCTGGGCAATATACTACGTCGCTGTGCAATATACTACATGACTGGGCAATATACTACGTGGCTCTGTGCTGTATACTACGTTGCTGTGCAATATACTACGTGACTCTGTGCTGTATACTACGTCACTGTGCAATATACTATGTGACTGGACAATATACTACGTCGCTGGGCAATATACTACAATACTGGGCAATATACTATGTGACTGGGCAATATACTATGTGACTGGGCAATATGCTACGTGACTGGGCAATATACTACGTGGCTGGACAATATACTACGTGACTGGGCAATATAGTACGTGGCTGGGCAATATAGTACGTGGCTGGGCAATATTCTACGTGGCTGGGCAATATACTACGTGGCTGGGCAATATACTACGTAACTGGGCAATATACTACGTGACTGGGCAATATATTACAAAAGTTTCAGAAGTGAAGGACGGCATCCAATCCAGGTGAAAGAAGTAAACACTTTATTGTGCCAAAGGTGCGACGTTTCAACCCCTATGGGGTCTTTATCAAGCATACATAATATTCAAAATGACGGCCTTATAAAGGAAGTGGATCACCACCACCTGACAGGTCCGCCTACAAAATTTGCATACATAATAACTGGTGATCATATTAACCATAAAAAACATATATATAGTGAAACATACATAATTAAAATCTCATTGCATTCATATCACATGGCCACATTATTGGCAATAATGTTCAAATTCATAATAATATGCACATGTCAACGGTGAAAAGTAAATAAACAAAACCGCATGTCACCTGTAAGCCTATCAGAGGACACATGGGGGCTATTGCGAGCGTGAGCTGCCTATCACTGAACCCATATCACATCACTACTTAATTAGCCAATCTATGTCTCCGGTGAAAATCCAATCCAGGGCACTGACACATATCAAGCCCATGCGTTGGAGCCAATCCAAGCTCCATATCCGCTTACATAGAACCACCCCCCAGGCTGATCATTATGGTACCAAATAGTGACATAGGTAATAACATCATAGGCTCTCATTACTCACCTCTAGACATATCCGATTACAGTGTGTAAACCTGCCGGCCACACGGCAGTGCCAAACATGTAAAAACATGTGGCTTCGCCGAAAGCAGCCGAAAGGCACGCCCACCCCAACCGGCACACGTCCCATAAACTAGAATCACTGCAGGCTCTGTACCTGCATCCGCCCCCACTCAGGTCACATGACCAACCCGCGCGTCAGCCCAGCATACCGCACGTAAGCCCAGGACCGAGTACGCATGCCTGCCGGCTCACCAGCGGCGCATGTAAACACAGCGCCGCCACAGAGAGCCGACAGACACGCCCTCCGGCCCCCACGGCAATGTGCTAATGATCCATCGGTACCCTTGCTCACACTAAATGTGCTAATGATCCACCGGTACCCTTGCTCACACTAAATGTGCTAATGATCCACCGGTACCCTTGCTCACACTAAAGGGCTAATGCCATTAAACATGTGGACATACAAAAAAGGTATGTGAAGACATTAGAGCCCCCCATCTAAAGATATTTAAAGGTGGTCCTCAAAATTAACCCCTCAATCACTAAATAGGGCCATAAATAGCTAAAAATAGCTCAGACCCACCATACTCGATGGACAACTATATGGGGAGACATACACATGAATCGTCTTAACAAATATAACGCCATATCCATGGCTATATATCCATCAAGAAGGCAGAACGCCATCTCCAACAGACAGGAGAAGACCAGCCAATTTACTATATGTCAATTCACATAAATCTAGAAAAAATGCAATAAGTAGTATACCAATCACCACATTAAAAACAATCTAAACGGATGTGAGCCACACGAACCATATAAAGATAGATCAAGATACACATACTGAGAGATTGTAGTCAACATTTAACCCCCCAGGCTGTCGAGAACCCAACATCGATATCCATCTAAGTTCTTTCTTTTTTAATAGTTTAACCCTGTCCCCACCCCTACGGAAAGGAGGCACGCCATCAATCACCCTAAATCGTAACTGACTAACTGAGTGTCCACTCTCAATGAAGTGTTTAGGTATTGGTAACTCCATCATCTTGGTTCTGATGGTACTTTTGTGCTTGCTGATGCGTGCCTTTATTTCCATTGTGGTCTCCCCCACATATGTGAGTCCACAGGGACAAACAATAAGATAAATAACAAAACTTGAGGTGCACGTGTACCTCTCCCTGATGGAGTACCTCTGGCCTGTGTGAGGATGATTAAAAAAATCACCCTTGATCATATTCCCACAGCACGCGCATCCTAAACAGGGAAAATTACCAAATTTCGGGGGGCCCAACGTCCTCTGCACATCATATTTTTCATCAACCCACTAGCTGTATTAAAGGTGGACACAAACAGCTAGTGGGTTGATGAAAAATATGATTTTGAAACATTGGCACATTTTGCATCAGGGTCTGCCTGATATTGAAGAATTTGCCCTGCCGCCAATCTTATCCTACAAAAGAGGACGTAATCTAAAGGACAAATTGGTCAAATCCGACGTTGGTCCTACAGTGGTCAATGTGCAGAGGACGTTGGGCCCCCCGAAATTTGGTAATTTTCCCTGTTTAGGATGCGCGTGCTGTGGGAATATGATCAAGGGTGATTTTTTTAATCATCCTCACACAGGCCAGAGGTACTCCATCAGGGAGAGGTACACGTGCACCTCAAGTTTTGTTATTTATCTTATTGTTTGTCCCTGTGGACTCACATATGTGGGGGAGACCACAATGGAAATAAAGGCACGCATCAGCAAGCACAAAAGTACCATCAGAACCAAGATGATGGAGTTACCAATACCTAAACACTTCATTGAGAGTGGACACTCAGTTAGTCAGTTACGATTTAGGGTGATTGATGGCGTGCCTCCTTTCCGTAGGGGTGGGGACAGGGTTAAACTATTAAAAAAGAAAGAACTTAGATGGATATCGATGTTGGGTTCTCGACAGCCTGGGGGGTTAAATGTTGACTACAATCTCTCAGTATGTGTATCTTGATCTATCTTTATATGGTTCGTGTGGCTCACATCCGTTTAGATTGTTTTTAATGTGGTGATTGGTATACTACTTATTGCATTTTTTCTAGATTTATGTGAATTGACATATAGTAAATTGGCTGGTCTTCTCCTGTCTGTTGGAGATGGCGTTCTGCCTTCTTGATGGATATATAGCCATGGATATGGCGTTATATTTGTTAAGACGATTCATGTGTATGTCTCCCCATATAGTTGTCCATCGAGTATGGTGGGTCTGAGCTATTTTTAGCTATTTATGGCCCTATTTAGTGATTGAGGGGTTAATTTTGAGGACCACCTTTAAATATCTTTAGATGGGGGGCTCTAATGTCTTCACATACCTTTTTTGTATGTCCACATGTTTAATGGCATTAGCCCTTTAGTGTGAGCAAGGGTACCGGTGAATCATTAGCACATTTAGTGTGAGCAAGGGTACCGGTGGATCATTAGCACATTTAGTGTGAGCAAGGGTACCGGTGGATCATTAGCACATTTAGTGTGAGCAAGGGTACCGATGGATCATTAGCACATTGCCGTGGGGGCCGGAGGGCGTGTCTGTCGGCTCTCTGTGGCGGCGCTGTGTTTACATGCGCCGCTGGTGAGCCGGCAGGCATGCGTACTCGGTCCTGGGCTTACGTGCGGTATGCTGGGCTGACGCGCGGGTTGGTCATGTGACCTGAGTGGGGGCGGATGCAGGTACAGAGCCTGCAGTGATTCTAGTTTATGGGACGTGTGCCGGTTGGGGTGGGCGTGCCTTTCGGCTGCTTTCGGCGAAGCCACATGTTTTTACATGTTTGGCACTGCCGTGTGGCCGGCAGGTTTACACACTGTAATCGGATATGTCTAGAGGTGAGTAATGAGAGCCTATGATGTTATTACCTATGTCACTATTTGGTACCATAATGATCAGCCTGGGGGGTGGTTCTATGTAAGCGGATATGGAGCTTGGATTGGCTCCAACGCATGGGCTTGATATGTGTCAGTGCCCTGGATTGGATTTTCACCGGAGACATAGATTGGCTAATTAAGTAGTGATGTGATATGGGTTCAGTGATAGGCAGCTCACGCTCGCAATAGCCCCCATGTGTCCTCTGATAGGCTTACAGGTGACATGCGGTTTTGTTTATTTACTTTTCACCGTTGACATGTGCATATTATTATGAATTTGAACATTATTGCCAATAATATGGCCATGTGATATGAATGCAATGAGATTTTAATTATGTATGTTTCACTATATATATGTTTTTTATGGTTAATATGATCACCAGTTATTATGTATGCAAATTTTGTAGGCGGACCTGTCAGGTGGTGGTGATCCACTTCCTTTATAAGGCCGTCATTTTGAATATTATGTATGCTTGATAAAGACCCCATAGGGGTTGAAACGTCGCACCTTTGGCACAATAAAGTGTTTACTTCTTTCACCTGGATTGGATGCCGTCCTTCACTTCTGAAACTTTGGTATGTACTCCTCCACTTGGATCCTGTGGAGTTAGGACGAGCAACCATTGTATACTACAGAGTGCTGTCTGCCGCCATTTTGTTGTTTGGGCAATATATTACGTGACTGGGCAATATAGTACGTGACTGGGCAATATACTACGTGGCTGGGCAATATAGTACGTGGCTGGGCAATATACTATGTGACTGGGCAATATACTACGTGGCTGGGCAATATACTACGTGGCTGGGCAATATACTATGTGGCTGTGCAATATACTACGTGGTTGGGCAATATACTATGTGGCTGGGCAATATAGTATGTGGCTGGGCAATATACTACGTGGCTAGGCAATATAGTACATGGCTGGGTAATATACTACGTGTCTGGGCAATATACTACGTGACTGGGCAATATACTACGTGGACATGCATATTCTATAATACCCGATGCGTTAGAATCGGGCCACCATCTAGTTAGTAAATAATCTTAAAAAATAAAGCAGTTATTCTCACAATTATTACTCTCCAATGACTATGGCTATATTCATGTAACTACAGCATCTAATTTTACAAAATATTAAACATGTAGAAAGAACAATAAAAAATATTCAGTCACTGGAAGATGTTTGATCACTGGAAATATCAGTTCTAATCTATTTGTGCTGGTAATAAACAGGGAGGCAGGATTCATTTTGTTCTGCTATTACTTCAGCTGTTAAAGCTAGCAAGAGGTCCTGTACATATTTCTCAATGAGATGTCTACTTCAAGGTTGAGTCTGGTACTTTATGAAGGCTTAAAAAAATAAATGATGAATTACTTCTTTATTTAGGTTGTTTTGAGAAACCTTGTGAGTGATAACACCAGCCCAGCTGCTATGTCACAAGCTGTGCAGAGAATGTGTTAATGTGAAAGGTGTTGATGATCTTCACATTGCTGTTTAACACTCATGGTGGAATTCTAACAGAACAGTATATTAAACATAAACCCCAAGGCTTACAGCATATATGCCGGTTTTCCTTTTACATTACAAACCATTTGAGGAAACATTTTATTTAGAACACCAGTCCAGTCATATGTTATTTTTATAGATTATCTATAACTCTATCAAGTGGATTTTATGGTTTTAGCAAAACGTATAATATAATGTTATCCAATTTTTCTATATACTTTCTGCATAAGTTTCTAAACGGGTTTCAAGATCTCTTGATTTCATTCTATAGAACCTTTCAATATTGACTTAAAGTTAGGGCTCATTCAGACATCAATGATTTTTTGTGTACAGAAAAAAAAGACTAGTCAGTGGATCAGACTTTCATCAGTGTCACTATAACAACTATTAGGCTATATGCCCACATTGCGGATTTCTGTGCACACTGCATTTTACCTGCGGATCACCAGTGGATTTCCAGCGGATTTCCATCATTTTTTGTGCGGATTTCACCTGTGTTTAAACACGCGCGTATTCCTACTGAGGAGCAGGTGTAAAATGCTGCGGAATCTGCACAAAGAATTGACATGCTGCAGAAGAAAAACACAGCATTTCTGTGCGGAATTGTTCGAAGCATGTGCACTGCGGATTTGGTTTTCCATAGGTTTACATGTGACTGTACAACACATGGAAAACTGCTGCGAATTTGCAGCGTCCAATCCGCTGCAGGTCCGCAGGCAAATAATAATAATAATATTATTTATATAGCGCCCACATATTCCGCAGCACTTTACAATTAAGCGGGGACATGTACAGACAATAAATTCAATACAAGTTAAGACAATTTAACCAGTGACATTAGGGGTGGGATCCCTGCTCGCAAGCTTACAATCTACAAGGAAATGGGGGGACACAATAGGTGAAAAGTGCTTGTTATTTCAGGTCTGGCAATTATAATAAATAGGGATTTTCATATAAAGCTGCATGATCCGGTCATCAGCCTGTGTGTTTAAGTGCAATAGTCAAGTATCAAGTGCAGTTATCGTGTGCATGGAGGGTGTGGAGACAGATGAATAGTAGGGTGCAGATTCAGAATAATATTTGGAAGGAGTGAACAGGGCAAAGTTAGTTTACTGAGTAGTTGATGTGGTAGGCTTGTTTGAAGAGATGGGTTTTTAAAGCGTGCTTGAATAGGTCAGGGCTAGGTATCAGCCTGATCGTCTGGGGAAGTGCATTCCAGAGAGCTGGCACAGCACGAGAGAAGTCTTGGAGATGGAGTTGCGAAGTTCGGATTATGGTGGATGCTAATCTTAGGTCATTTGTAGAACGGAGGGCACATGTAGGGCGATAGACGGAGATGAGAGAGGAGATATAAGGCGGTGCAGAACTGATGAGAGCTTTGTGGGTGAGAGAGATGAGTTTATACTGGACCCTGTAGCGAATGGGTAGCCAGTGTAATGACTGGCACAAGATGGAGGCATCGGTGAAGTGGCTGGACAGAAATATGACCCTGGCTGCCGCATTCAAGATGGATTGGAGAGGAGAAAGTTTGGAAAGAGTGAGACCGATCAGAAGAGAGTTGCAGTAGTCCAGACGGGAATGAATAAGAGCAACAGTAAGAGTCTTAGCAGTGAGAAAGGGTCGGATTCTGGAGATGTTTTTAAGATGCAGGTGACAAGAGCGAGTGAGTGATCGGATATAGGGAGTAAAAGAAAGTTCGGTGTCGAATGTGACCCCAAGACAGCGGTCATGCTGCTTGGGAGTTATGGTTGATCCCTCCAGGGTAATTTCGATGTTGGGTAGAGTGAGGTTAGTAGAAGGGAGAAACACAAGAAGTTCCGTTTTGGAGAGATTTAGTTTCAGATAGAGGGAGGACATAATGTTAGAGACAGCAGACAGACAATCCTTGGTATTTTGAATTAGGGTAGGGGTGATGTCAGGGGAAGAAGTGTATAATTGGGTGTCGTCAGCATAGAGATGGTACTGGAACCCAAATCTGCTGATTGTTTGTCCAATAGGGGCAGTGTATAGAGAGAAGAGGAGGGGGCCTAGGACTGAGCCCTGTGGAACCCCGATAGTAAGGGGACGAGGAGAGGAAGAGGAGCCGGCAAAAGATACAGTGAAGGAGCGGTCAGAAAGGTAGGAGGAGAACCAGGAGAGGGCTGTGTCATTGAGGCCTATAGAGCGGAGCATAGAGAGAAGGAGCTGATGATCCACAGTGTCGAATGCTGCGGAGAGATCCAGGAGAATCAGCAGGGAACAATGACCTTTGGATTTAGCTGTATTGGATCATTAGAGACTTTAGTGAGAGCAGTTTCAGTGGAGTGTAAAGAGCGGAAACCTGATTGTAAAGGGTCGAGAAGAGAGTCATCCGAGAGATAGCAGATTAGACGGGAGTGGACCAAGCGTTCCAGGAGTTTAGAGATGAAGGAAAGGTTAGAGACAGGTCTGTAGTTAGCAGTGCAGTTCTGGTCCAGGGATGGCTTTTTAAGTAAAGGGGTTATAATGGCATGTTTAAATTAGGAGGGAAAGATACCTGAAGAAAGAGAGAGGTTAAATATTTTAGTCAAGTGAGTGGTGACCACTGGTGAGAGAGACTGCAGGAGATGTGAAGGAATGGGGTCACTGTTGCAGGTGGTAGGCCGAGCAGAAGCGAGGAGCTTGGAAACTTCTTCTGAAGCAGGCTCAAAGATGTCTAGTGAGCTTGAGGTGCGGCAGGGCATGGGCTCCAGGCACTGAGGAGATTGGACTGAGATATCCTGATGGATGTGGTTGATTTTTTTCTAGGAAATAAGTGGCCAGATCCTCACCGCTGAGGTTGGTGAAGGGGGCCTGTTCTTTAGGTTTCAGGAGGGAGTTTAAGGTTTCAAAAAGTCATTTTGGGTTGTTGCATAGTGAGGTGATGAGTGTGGTGAAGTTGGCCAGATGAAGGGCAGAGTTATAGGTTTTGAGCATGAACTTATAGTGGATGAAATCTTCTGCTAAGAGAGATTTTCTCCACTGCCGCTCTGCACACCTTGAGCAATGCTGAAGAAAGCGTGCTTGCATAGTGTGCCAGGGCTGCCGTTGTCTGTGTCGGGTCTTTCTGCGTGTAGAAGGTGCTGCGGCAAATCCGCAATGTGTGCACATACTCTTAACCAGGCATGAGTATGCCCAGACAATCCAGAGTATATTAAACCAACATAATCTTTATCATAAAATACATTTAAAAAACCATAACACATAAGAGTGTCACACAAGAATGCAGGGTTATATCGGCATCTACACAACCAGTCAAAGTAGAGTATATTCCATGTGGTATCAGACACAAAATTTGTTCACAAGTATTCAAATTTTAGGCTAGGTTCACATTGCGTTAAAGCAGCCCATTCAACACATGCGTTAAATGGGCTGCGTTAACGCAAGTGCCGCCATGCCATTGCGCTAGCGCAGATAGAGCTAGCAGATGCTCTATCTGAGCTAGCGGTGACGGGCCCAGAAGTGCTGCAGCCCGTGTCCTAGGGTCCGTCACTCAATGACGGCACATCACCCAAAATGGGTGTGCGCTAGCAATGCGTCCGAAATAGGGCTTAATGGCAGCATTAACGGACTGCGTTACACCGTGTTATGCTCTGTCTGTACATGTTTTTCTGGGTCTTGAGTTGAGCTAACAAACTTGTTTCTACATTATGCCCAACACACTTTATACACAAAAAAGTTGAAAGATAAAATAAAAACTTTAGGCTATGTGAACACGTTGCAGATTTGTTGCGGATCCGCAGAGTTTTTTCTGCTCGGAATTGCACCAAATCCACAAAAGATTGCTCAAGCAAAGTTAATCAATGGGAATCCAGAATTGGTGTGCACATGCTGTGGGAAATTCTGTCCTGATTCGCAGCATTTATTTTATGCAGCATGTCAATTCTTTTTGCGGATCTGCAGCATGTCTGCACCCATTGACTTACACTGAGTCAGTCAAATCCGAAGCCAAATTGCAGGTGTAAAAAGGTTTGCGGATTTGCATGCCAAAAGCACCGCAGAAAGGAAATGATTTCAGAAGGAGGAAGAGTGTGTGGGTGGAGAATATGTGTGTGGGTGTAGAATACAGTTGTGGCCAAAAGTATTGACTCCCCTGCAATTCTGTCAGATAATACTCAGTTTCTTCCTGAAAATGATTGCAATCACAAATTCTTTGGTATTATGATCTTCATTTAATTTGTCTTAAATGAAAAAACACAAAAGAGAATGAAGCAAAAAGCAAACATTGATCATTTCACACAAAACTCCAAAAATGGGCCAGACAAAAGTATTGGCACCCTCAGCCTAATACTTGGTTGCACAACCTTTAGCCAAAATAACTGCGACCAACCACTTCCGGTAACCATCAATGAGTTTCTTACAATGCTTTGCTGGAATTTTAGACCATTCTTCTTTGGCAAACTGCCCCAGGTCCCTGATATTTGAAGGGTGCCTTCTCCAAACTGCCATTTTTAGATCTCTCCACAGGTGTTCTATGGGATTCAGTTAAGTAAATAAGGCAGCACACTGCAGCGCTAGAACATACAAACTTGAAAAATGAAATTTGAACTGCATTACTGCACTAGAAATATGAAAAATGAGAGCTTTTAGCGCATAAAAATGGCCAATTTTATGTGTACCTGGTAGCCCCTTTACGGCATCTCTCTTATACCAGGTCCTACACTTGCCTTACCTCGCTGAGAATAAACGTCTCCATCTGAATGGGTACATGTGAAACCTCTTCCTAGACCAAAATTCTCTCTCTCTGTGGAGGGGTATCGGACCTGCTGTAATTAAAACACCTGTGGCTAGGAGGCGGAGTGCACGATCAGAAGGCTAGAGAATGAAAAATGAGAGCTTTTAGCGCATAAAATTGGCCATTTTTATGCGCTAAAAGCTCTCATTTTTTCATATTTCTAGTGCAGTAATGCAGTTCAAATTTCGTTTTTCAAGTTTGTATGTTCTAGCGCTGCAGTGTGCTGCCTTATTTACTTAACTATATACGAGTTGGCGACTCTAGGTTCAGCACCTGTTCACACTTAGTCTATGTTTGGATGTGCCGGTCAGGTTTTTGAATTGTATTCTCTAGCCTTCTGATTGTGCACTCCGCCTCCTAGCCACAGGTGTTTTAATTACAGCAGGTCCGATACCCCTCCACAGAGAGAGAGAATTTTGGTCTAGGAAGAGGTTTCACATGTACCCATTCAGATGGAGATGTTTATTCTCAGCGAGGTAAGGCAAGTGTAGGACCTGGTATAAGAGAGATGCCGTAAAGGGGCTACCAGGTACACATAAAATTGTCAATTTTTATGCGCTAAAAGCTCTCATTTTTCATATTTCTAGTGCAGTAATGCAGTTCAAATTTCGTTTTTCAAGTTTGTATGTTCTAGCGCTGCAGTGTGCTGCCTTATTTACTTAACTATATACGAGTTGGCGAATAGGTTCAGCACCTGTTCACACTGAGTCTATGTTTGGATGTGCCGGTCAGGTTTTTGAAATGTATTCTATGGGATTCAGGTCTGGACTCATTGCTGGCCACCTTAGAAGTCTCCAGTGCTTTCTCTCAAACCATTTTCTAGTGCTTTTTGAAGTGTGTTTTGGGTCATTGTCCTGCTGGAAGACCCATGACCTCTGAGGGAGACCCAGCTTTCTCACACTGGGCCCTACATTATGCTGCAAAATTTGTTGGTAGTCTTCAGACTTCATAATGCCATGCACACGGTCAAGCAGTCCAGTGCCAGAGGCAGCAAAGCAACCCCAAAACATCAGGGAACCTCCGCCATGTTTGACTGTAGGGACCGTGTTCTTTTCTTTGAATGCCCTTTTTTTCTCCTGTAAACTCTATGTTGATGCATTTGCCCAAAAAGTTCTACTTTTGTCTCATCTGACCAGAGAACATTCTTCCAAAACGCTTTAGGCTTTTTCAGGTAAGTTTTGGCAAACTCCAGCCTGGCTTTTTTATGTCTCGGGGTAAGAAGTGGGGTCTTCCTGGGTCTCCTACCATACAGTCCCTTTTCATTCAGACGCCGACGGATAGTACGGGTTGACACTGTTGTACCCTCGGACTGCAGGGCAGTTTGAACTTGTTTGGATGTTAGTCGAGGTTCTTTATCCAATGTCCGCACAATCTTGTGTTGAAATCTCTTGTCAATTTTTATTTTCTGTCCACATCTAGGGAGGTTAGCCACAGTGCCATGTGCTTTATACTTCTTGATGACACTGCGCACAGTAGACACAGGAACATTCAGGTCTTTGGAGATGGACTTGTAGCCTTGAGATTGCTCATGCTTCCTCACAATTTGGTTTCTCAAGTCCTCAGACAGTTCTTTGGTCTTCTTTCTTTTCTCCATGCTCAATGTGGTACACACAAGGACACAGGACAGAGGTTGAGTCAACTTTAATCCATGTCAACTGGCTGCAAGTGTGATTTAGTTATTGCCAACACCTGTTAGGTGCCACAGGTAAGTTACAGGTGCTGTTAATTACACAAATTAGAGAAGCATCACATGATTTTTTGAACCGTGCCAATACTTTTGTCCACCCCTTTTTATGTTTGGTGTGGAATTATATCCAATTTGGCTTTAGGACAATTCTTTTTGTGTTTTTTTCATTTAAGACAAAGTAAATGAAGATAATAATAACAAAGAATTTGTGTTTGCAATCATTTTCAGGAAGAAACTGAGTATTATCTGACAGAATTGCAAGGGTGTCAATACTTTTGGCCACAACTGTATGTGTGAGCAGAAAATATGTGCGTGTCTGTCTGCGAGATTGTGTGTGTGTCTGTCTGCGGGTGTGTGTGTGTGTCTGTCTGTGACAGTGACAACATGAGCCGATGATAGGAGATAATCATCCAATCATCCGGTACCTTATTCAATTGCAAAAAAAATAAAAACATTTACATATTTACATACACAATACATACTCACCAAACACCTAATCCCCGACGCCGGTAATTCCTGCAAGCAATCAAAAATAATAAACCAACATATACTCCCTGTCCATCATAGTCCATTTAATAACGAGTGTCCCACGACGATCTCATGTGTAGAATAGTCACATCGGGATATGTGACCGCTTTACCCAGCCTCCGGTGATACACTGACAGGAGGTAATCGCTCCTGCAGTGTATCACTGAGTCGCCGTGAGAGTTCAACAGAGTTCATCAGCTGATCAGATCCGGTGCTCTCACTTGCGGCACTGCTGAGTGAGCAAATTCTCGCACAGCTGTGCAGTAAGTGAGAGCACCGGAGCTGATGAACTCTGGTGAACTCTAATGGCAGCGCAGTGATACACTGCAGGAGTGATTACCTCCGGTCAGTGTATCGCCGGAGGCTGGGTAGAGCGGTTACATCTCCCAATGTGACTGTTCTATACGTGAGATCATTGTGGGACACTCGGTAATGGACTACGTCAGACAGAGAGTATTATATGTTGGTTTATTATTTTATTTTTGTTGCAGGAGATGAGGATGTAGGGGATTAGATGTTCGGTAAATATGGTAAATTAAGATTCAATAAAGGAGTCTGTGTGATTATTTTAAATAAAGGACTTTATTCTGGCCCTGTCTTTATTTACCATGTAACTATAGGGTTAGTAATGGATAGGTGTCTTATAGACGCCTCTCTATTACTGACCTGTGGGCTTGATGTCAACTGACAATACAAAGGTGACATAAACCCCACAAATATGAACCCCACTTGCTACCGCTACAGGGCAAGTGGGAAGAGTGAGGCTGAGTGCCAGATTTTGTGCATCTATAAGATTATTCATTTCTGGGATGGCTGAGAGCTGATGTTTTTAGCCTGAGGGGGGGCCAATATACATGGCCCCTCCCAGGCTATTAGTATCAGCCCGCAGCTGTCTGCCTAGCCTTTGCTGGTTTGATTTTATAGGGGAACCCATGTCAATTTTTTTCATGGATTCCCCTATAAACTAGCCAGTAAAGGCTAAACAAACAGCTGTGAGCTCATATTAATAGCCTCGGAGCCTTTATGGCTATTGGCACCTTCCCAGAATATTAACATCTGCCCTCAGCCGTCGGCTTTCCCTCTGCTGGTTATAAAAAATACACTGGAGCCCATGCAATTTTTTTTTTAAATAAACCGATATTGCATTGCACACAGATTTTTGACAGTTGCTTTATTGTTACAACATATGTAGGTTAATTATGTGGAGGTACTGTATGTTCCCATGGTCAGTAAATGCTGCGGGTGAGACGCTGCGCACATCCGCAGTAGCCAGATGTTACAGCATAGTGGATGGGATTTCAAGAAATCCCATCTCCACTATGCATGCATGAATGCTTTGAACAGAGCAGACATGTGCTGCGTCCAAAGCGCTGCCGATCACTGATAGTGGGAACATACCCTTAATGCTCCTACATAGGCGTGTGTGTGTCTTTATTTAATATTAATGACGGTATCTGGCTGAAGAGGTTGAACAAGGAAATGACATCACAATTATTTTTCTTTTTTTTAATAAAATATTTCTATTTAGCTCTATGGATTTACAAAAAACGCAAGAAAATCCGCAAGAAAACCCGCATCAAATCCGGATAAAAAACACATCAAATCTGCATAAAAACCACACAGAATTTCAACTGCGTTTTCTGCCAAAAGAGGCAGAAACCACGCATAATTTTACACAAGCAAATCTGCATCGTGCACACATAACCTTGCTTGCAAACTCAATCCTAAAAAGTATAACTGTCTTTGTTTAGGGATATTTTTCTTAAAGCCCAATATTCTAGCTCAGCATTGCCTATTTAAAGCATATTGACCCCCTTCCAAGCTTGCTGTCCTATTTATAGAACTGAGGAAATGATCTTTGAAGGCTCCCCTGTAAACATCTGATCTCTTTAATAATTCCCCTTGTAAATTATTCATCATCTGTATTCACCAATTATGTAAGGACCATGTAGTGGTGGCTAGCTCATTAAAATTACATTGTTGTTCTACCCCTGGAAATTCACAAATGGGAATTCATTATAAGCTCAATAAAAATTTGATCAGGGTTTAGAGACAATGACTTGTCTAACCAAAGAAAGCATAATTTCATACACACATTTTTAAATATTTCCTTTGCCAACAATAAGCTAAAATTTAGACTAAGAAAATAACACTATAAACATTATAAAAACCATGTATGAATGTTAGCCGGCTATTACATAGCAGCCTTAATTATAAAAAAGTCACATTTTGTTTGATTGCTATGGTCCGATTCAGAAAAAAAGAGGTTGGTTGACAGCTAATCACTGAACTTATCTTATTCATTTGATCTACCTGGTCAGGTTGGCACATAGCAAGACTAACAATTACAAAAATGACTAATTCACTGTTTCTACCACTGGGATGTATAACTCAGCTCAGTTTACTATATTAAACATATGTTTAAAGTTCCTATAGGCAGAGCACGAATTTTAGCATAGGCATAGTCAACAACATCCATTAAATAACGGTAAGCCAGTAGGGAATTTAACATGTCCAAATGTCAAACACAGAATATATATTAATACTAATTTACTATTTCAATACACCTTTCATGGTGTACTTTTGATGTGAATATTTTTCTGCCCAATGATGACAGAAGTTTTCTAGGAGTGATACCTTTATTGGCTAACCAGAAAATACTATGTTTGCAAGCTTTCAGAGCACAAAGGCTCCTTCTTCAGGCAAGATTACAAATAGATTAATAAGAAACAAGCACATTTAAAGAATAGTACAGGAGGACATTTGTTAGGGGTGGGAAGTATGATGACTCCATAGATAAGCCAAGGTAATCAAATTAGGCATTTTCTTACAAATGGAGAGGCAGTGGGAACAATGTTCTAAAGGTACCGTCACACTCAGCAACTTTCCAACGATTACGACCAGCGATACGACCTGGCCGTGATCGTTGGAAAGTCGTTGTGTGGTCGCTGGAGAGCTGTCACACAGACAGCTCTCCAGCGACCAACGATGCCGAAGTCCCTGGGTAACCAGGGCCACAGGATGCAGGAGGAGTGCAGGGAAGCGGACGCCGGGGGACGCGACAGACACCGGAATGTAAGTATGTAGTGTTTTTTTTTTTACATTTACAATGGTAACCAGGGTAAACATCGGGTTACTAAGCGCGGCCCTGCGCTTAGTAACCCGATATTTACCCTGGTTACCAGTGAAGACATCGCTGGATCGGCATCACATACGCCGATTCAGCGATGTCAGCGGGTGATCCAGCGACTAAATAAAGTTCTGACCTTCTAGCTCTGACCAGCGATGTCACAGCAGGATCGCTGCTGCGTGTCAAACACAACGAGGATGCTGCAACGTCACGGATCGCTATCGTTATCGTTGTAATGTTGTTCAGTGTGAAGGTACCTTTAGTTATCTGGAGTCCGTCTGGTGGAGGTGTCAATTGTATCCATGTTGTATCCATGTTATGGATACAATTGACACCTCCACCAGACGGACTCCAGATAACTAAGAACATTGTTCCCACTGCCTCTCCATTTGTAAGAAAATGGCTAATTTGATTGCCTTGGCTTATCTATGGAGTAACATAGTAACATAGTAACATAGTTAGTAAGGCCGAAAAAAGACATTTGTCCATCTAGTTCAGCCTATATTCCATCATAATAAATCCCCAGATCTACGTCCTTCTACAGAACCTAATAACTGTATGTTACAATATTGTTCTGCTCCAGGAAGACATCCAGGCCTCTCTTGAACCCCTCGACTGAGTTCGCCATCACCACCTCCTCAGGCAAGCAATTCCAGATTCTCACTGCCCTAACAGTAAAGAATCCTCTTCTATGTTGGTGGAAAAACCTTCTCTCCTCCAGACGCAAAGAATGCCCCCTTGTGCCCGTCACCTTCCTTGGTATAAACAGATCCTCAGCGAGATATTTGTATTGTCCCCTTATATACTTATACATGGTTATTAGATCGCCCCTCAGTCGTCTTTTTTCTAGACTAAATAATCCTAATTTTGCTAATCTATCTGTCATCATACTTCCCACCCCCTAACAAATGTCCTCCTGTACTATTCTTTAAATGTGCTTGTTTCTTATTAATCTATTTGTAATCTTGCCTGAAGAAGGAGCCTTTGTGCTCCGAAAGCTTGCAAACATATTATTTTCTGGTTAGCCAATAAAGGTATCACTCCTAGAATACTTCTGTCATCATTGGGCAGAAAAATATTCACATCGATTTTTCTGGCTAACACGGTACCACAATACAATTTGTTATTGTACATCATGGTGTACTTTTATGATTCAAAACAATATATGCATCACTTTTTAATGCTCATTTTAGGCTTCATCAGTTTTCAATTAATGTCTAATCTGTTTGCTTCTTGAACCTTATTACACATAAATAATTCCATACAGGTGGATTTAGTTGCATAATCAATTGGGATGTAGTTCCATTATCAATGTGAACAGCCCATTGCCCAATTAGCTAATACTACCTTTCCACCAAATTAAGGGGCCAAGCTCCTATGACCTAGGTAAATGTGAAGAGCTGGCCTTGGACTAAAGACTATTGGACCAATGGACTTAGAGCAGAGTCCACTGTTTTAAGGGATGCAGATTTTTTTCCAAGGTGCTGCAACGTTTACGTTGATCTGATTGCTGTGTTTTATTAGAGATTTGCTTGCTTGTCAGTTTAATGGCATAAATCTGAATCAATGTTTACATTCAGTGACAGTAAGCAGAGGAAAATGTGAGGACTGGATCTTTTGAATAAATAAGACCAGACACAAGGTTGGTAATCAGGTAAAGCAATCATTCCATTACTCTCGCCAGTGTCTCAGGGGCTTCAAGACATTGTTCACCAAGCCACTAGTCCCATTATGTGGATGGGCATAGTAATGCCAGTGGAGCCATTATCATAGGGAGTCTCACATGCAGTCGCAGGTGATGGGCTTGGCATAAGGAAAATACCTTCACCAATCCAGAGTTACCTTTGAGGGGGTATTTCCCAAGGGCTGGGCTCAATTCCAGGGATGCAGCTTGGGGTATTTAGGACAAAGGAATGTAGGAATTGCTGCTGGAACTGGATACACATGCTACAGTCGTGGTATCCGTTGTCTGGAGGAGCATAGGTTGTGACTGCAGACTATATAGGTGGGAGATACAAAAGCTGTGGGCCAAATAAAAGTTGGGAGACAGTAGGTATTACCTGGTATGAGGGCAGTGGAAGTACTAGTTCTGGGTTGGGATCTTGTGGACTGGGGACATCCTATTGTGGCCATATACTTGGAGTTGCTGTATGACCGTGGATGGAAGAAATAAAACTAATTGCATCGCTAACCTGCCTAGGTGATAACTTTTTGGCCACAACCATAAAGGTTACATTTTGAGATAGGTCAACAAGGCATATGATGAAAGGAACACCATTCCTACTGTAAGGCATGGAGGTAGATCGCTGATGTTTTAGGGATGTGTGAGCTACAAAGGCACAGGAAACGGTCAAAGTTGAATTAAAGATGAATGCAGCATGTTATCAGCAAATACTGGAGGCAAATTTGCAATCATCAGCCCAGAAGCCATGCATTGGACGTACTTGGATGTACCAACATGACCACGATCCAAAACACATGGTCAAGTCGATCTGTTATTGGCTACAGCAGTGGCCATCTCAGTCTCCTGACCTCAATATCATTGAGCCACTCTGAGGAAATCTCAAGTGCGCAGATCATGCTAGACAGCCCAAGAATTTACAGGAACTGGAGGCTTTTTGCCAAGAAGAGTGGGCAGCTTTAACATCTGAGAAAATAAAGAATCTAATCCACATCTACCACAAAAGACTTCAAGCTGTCATTGATGTTAGAGAGGGCAATACACAGTATTAAGAAATGGGGTATGTGAACTTTTGATCAGAGTAATTTGGATGTTTTGGGTTGTCATTATGATTTCAAAAGAGAAAACACAGTAGTTTGACAATAAAAATTGCTTCACTCAACCACTAACCATGAGTGGAGAAAAAGTTTTGGTGTTATCATTCATATTCTCTGGCCAAGAAAGCAAAAATTCTGCCATGATATGTAAACTTTTGAGCACAACTATATATATATATATATATATATATATATATATATATGTATATATACATATATATATATATATATATATATATATATATATATATATATATGTACACTACTGGAACAACACGTCCATCTTGAACTGTCCTCCCACCTCTCACCTTGCTCCCTCTTCAACCTCTTACAATCTGGCTTCCAGCTGCACCACTCCACTGAAACTGCCCTAACTAAGGTCACCAATGACCTATTAACCTATTAACCGCCAAGAGCAAGCGACACTACTCTGTCCTCCTCCTTTTGGACCTGTCCTTTGCCTTTGACACAATGAACCATTCCCTATTACTGCAGACCCTCTCATCTCTTGGCATTACAGACTTGGCCCTATCTTGGATCTCGTCATACCTAACAGACAGAATATTCAGCGTCTTCCACTCGCACACCACCTTCTCACCTCGCCCCCTATTTGTCGGAGTCCTGCAAGGTTTAGTCCTAGGGCCCTCATCATCTCCCGCCTTGACTGCTGCAACCTCCTGCTCTGTGGCCTCTCCTGTAATACTCTCACACCCCTCCAATCTATTCTAAACTCTGCTGCCTGACTAATCCACCTGTCCCCCCGCTATTCCCTGACCTCTTCCCTCTGTCAATCCCTGCACTGGCTCCCCATTACCCAAAGATTCCAGTTCAAAACCCTAACCATGGCATACAAAGCCATTCACAACCATTCTCCTCCATACATCCGTGACCTCGACACCCGGTACTTACCTACACACACCCACCAATCCTCACAAGATCTCCTTCTCTACTCCCTTCTTATTGCCTCTTCCCACAAACACATACAAGATATTTCCCGCACATCACCCCTATTCTGGAACTCTCTACCACAACATATCAGACTCTCGCCTACCAACCTTCAAAAGGAACCTGAAGACCTACCTCTTCCGACAAGCCTACAACCTGCAGCAACCACCAGTCGACTAAGCCACTGCATGACCAGCTCTACCCTCGCCTACTGTATCCTCACCCATCGCTTGTAGATTGTGAGCTCTCGCGGGCAGGAGCCTAATCTCCTGTACCAATTGTGACTTGTATTGTTTAAGATTACTGCACTTATTTTTATTATGTATACCCCTCCTCACATGTTAAGCACCATGGAATAAATGGTGCTATAAAAAAAAAAATATATATTATATATATATGTATATATATATATATATATATATATATATATACACAGTATATACACTACCTTTCAAAAGTTTAGGGTCACCCAGACAATTTTCTGTATTCCATGAAAACTCGTACTTTCATTAATAAAATGAGTTGCCACATGAATTGAAAATCTAGTCCAGACATTGACAAGGTTTGAAAAAAAGATTTTTATTTGAAATAATAATTTTCTCCTTCAAACTTTGCTTTCGTCAAAGAATGCTCCCTTTGCAGCAATTACAGCATTGCAGACCTTTGGCATTCTAGCAGTTAATTTGGTGAGGTAATCTGGAGAAATTTCACCCCATGCTTCCAGAAGCCCCTCCCACAAGTTGGTTTGGCATGATGGGCACTTTTTGCGTACCATACGGTCAAGCTGCTCCCACCACAGCTCAATGGGGTTGAGATCTGGTGACTGCGCTGGCCACTCCATTACAGATAGAATACCAGCTGCCTGCTTATTCCCTAAATAGTTCTTGCATAATTTGGAGGAGTGCTTTGGGTCATTGTCCAGTTGTAGGATGAAATTGGCTCCAATCAAGCTCTGTCCACAGGGTATGGCATGGCGTTGCAAAATGGAGTGATAGCCTTCCTTATTCAAAATCCCTTTTACCTTGTTCAAATCTCCCACTTTACCAGCACCAAAGCAACCCCAGACCATCACATTACCTCCACCATGCTTGACAGATGGCATCAGGCACTCTTTCAGCATCTTTTCAGTTGTTCGGCATCTCACAAATATTGTGTGTGATCCAAACACCTCAAACTTGGATTCGTCTGTCCATAACACTTTTTTCCAATCTTCCTCTGTCCAATGTCTGTGTTCTTTTGCCCATATTAATCTTTTCCATTTATTAGCCAGTCTCAGATATGGCTTTTCCTTTGCTACTCTGCCCTGAATGCCAGCATCCCGGAGTCGCCTCTTCACTGTAGACGTTGACACTGGCGTTTTGCATGTACTATTTAATGAAGCTGCCAGTTAGGACCTGTGAGGCGTTGATTTCTCAAACTACAGACTCTAATGTACTTGTCTTGTTGCTCAGTTGTGCAGCGGGGCCTCCCACTTCTTTTTCCACTCTGGTTAGAGCCTGTTTGTGCTCTCCTCTGAAGGCAGTAGTACACACCATAGTAGGAAATCTTCAGTTTCTTGGCAATTTCTCACATGGATTAGCCTTCATTTCTAAGAACAAGAATAGGCTGTCGAGTTTCACATGAAAGTTATTTTTTTCTGGCCATTTTGAGAGTTTAATGGAACCAACAAAAGTAATGCTCCAGATTCTCAACTAGCTCAAAGGAAGGTCAGGTTTATAGGTTCTCTAAACAGCTAAACTGTTTTCAGCTGTGCTAACATACTTGCATAAGGGTTTTCAAGGGTATTCTAACCATCCATTACCCTTCTTACACAGTTAGCAAACACAAAATACCATAAGAACACTGGGGTGATGGTTGTCTGAAATGGACCTCTAAACACCTATGAAGATATTGCATTACAAACTAGACGTTTGCAGCTAGAATAGTCATTTACTACATTAACAATGTATAGAGTGTATTTCTGAATTATTTAATATTAGCTTAATTGGAAAAAACTGTGCTTTTCTTTCAAAAATAAGGAAATTTCTAAGTGACCCTAAACGTTTGAACGGTAGTTTATATATATGTTACTTGGCTTCAGTTCCATCAAAGAGTGTTTTTTTACCCTTATTGCTAATTTTAAAACAGTAGATAGGTGCTAGCCCTGATTTGCATGCCCTCTCCCTTCTGTGTTAGCATATCAACTGGGTATGACTAAAGGCAGCCATATCCACTATATGACTTTTCACTAAAAAAGTTTATGCGATCATTCAGCCAGCAATCATTTTGGCTGACTTCCCCATACACAGTAGCACTTGTTCGGCCAAGCACTCTTTTCTATGTTCTCTATTAAAGAGCTGTCGCCAGACATGTCTGGTGATAACTTAGTGCCACGAGTCAAGATAAACGGTAGTCTGAAATTGGAGAAGTCAAATTGATATTTGCTCAATGAAGGGCTCCGAAACACATTATACCGTCAACTGTACACACAGTATCGGCTGGTTCAGTTGACATTAATCTAAAGCATATAGGGGGATTTACAATTTGCATACAGAGAAGGAGGTAAACCAATATCCATTTAGAAAACTTGTAAAAAAAAATGATGAGAAACAGTTTTCAGTGGATAATGAGGCAGCTTACACAAAGAACTGCACAGCTTCTGGACCATTGTGAATGACAATGGATCCCAGACAAGCAGAGCTGTGGAGTCAGTAAACCAAAGTTTTGACTCTGACTCTCGGTTTCTCTACACTAACTCCTTTAATAAATGCCCAATGATTTATATGAAGACATTTACTGAAGTAAAATGGTAATATCAGGGTTTCTCGGGACGATTGCAAGTATGTCCACTAGTGAACTTCTTTGTCTGGTCTATAGAGAAGGAACTTTAGTATGGAGCATGTGCAGCACAGATCAAGACAGTTAAACTAACTTGAAGCAGCACAAAGATAACTAGTATAAAGGACAAAAGCAAAAGAGAATACAGGAGAGGTGATAACTGAATATTATCACCACTAGAATATCCTAGCTATGTCAATTTTTTTTTAATAGATAGGGGCCTTACATTGAAGGATATAAAATATATTTTTATTATCATAGCTAAACTTTTCTAAATTCCTATAGTAAATAATAAATTATTTAGACAATAGTAATAACAGGTTATATAAATATACTGACTCCAACTCCACCCAAAACTAGCCCAGACTCCAACTCCAAAGCCTTATTTACAAGCCCTGGATTTACACAGCAACAGTCATAGCTTTTTTAAGATAGGTCTATTGTTGAATATTTTTTAGTGGACAGAAAATGCTTTGAAGTGCTGCAAAAAATGAAGAAAATGAAAAAAGACATTAAAGTTCAAAATGTGTTATACAGTTTGTACAGCACTCCAGTATTAAATCCATTACAAGGGAAAACTGAAATACCTTGAACTGCAGTACATATCCTGGCTTCAAAGTTAGATCTCGAGTAACAGCAAATCGATCACCATCTGATTTTCCAAATATCATAGCAGAGGGGGTGATAGAGCAGAAACTTTCATTTTTAACCATCCCTTCATTAGCCATCATTAGCCAAACACTCAGCTGATTCATTGGATAGTCAAATGCAGGCTTTTCATAAAAATTCTAATTGGGAAGAAAATGCAAGGAAAATATGAAAATATTTTGTATTTATTACTACTACAGAACAATATATAAAAAATATATAAGAATAGAAATGTTGAAATAATATATCATGTAATAGTGTGATGTAGACAGAAAAAAATAACATACTATCAGTAATACTTAGTTAGTAAAAATCATCTCTACTGCTAAAATATGATTTTTGCTTTACTTTTATTGAGGTTTTCCTTGTTATAAAGGATTAGAATGTTCATTCATAGACACAAATGTTCCTTCATAGACATAAACAGAGGGTTAACCCCTTTACCCCCAAGGGTGGTTTGCACGTTAATGACCGGGCCAATTTTTACAATTCTGACCACTGTCCCTTTGTGAGGTTATAACTCTGGAACGCTTCAACGGATCCCAGTGATTCTGACACTGTTTTCTTGTGACATATTGTACTTCATGACAATGGTAAAAATTCTTTGATAGTACCTGCGTTTATTTCTGAAAAAAGTGGAAATTTGGCGAAAATTATGAAAATTTCGCAATTTTCCAACTTTGAATTTTTATGCAATTAAATCACAGAGATATGTCATACAAAATACTTAATAAGTAACATTTCCCACATGTCTACTTTACATCAGCACAATTTTGGAACCAAATTTTTTTTTTGTTAGGGAGTTATAAGGGTTAAAAGTTGACCAGCAATTTCTCATTTCTACAACACCATTTTTTTTTTAGGGACCACATCTCATTTGAAGTCATTTTGAGGGGTCCATATGATAGAAAATACCCAAGTGTGACACCATTCTAAAAACTACACCCCTCAAGGTGCTCAAAACCATATTCAAGAAGTTTATTAACCCTTCTGGTGCTTCACAGGAATTTTTTGAATGTTTAAATAAAAATGAACATTTAACTTTTTTTCACAAAAAATTTAATTCAGCTCCAATTTGTTTTATTTTACCAAGGGTAACAGGAGAAAATGGACCCCAAACATTGTTGTACAATTTGTCCTGAGTACGCCTATACCCCACATGTGGGGGTAAACCACTGTTTGGGCGCATGGCAGAGCTCGGAAACGAAGGAGCGCCATTTGACTTTTCAATGCAAAATTGACTGGAATTGAGATGGGACGCCATGTTTCGTTTGGAGAGCCCCTGATGTGCCTAAACATTGAAACCCCCACAAGTGACACCATTTTAGAAAGTAGACCCCCTAAGGAACTTATCTAGAGGTGTGGTGAGCACTTTGACCCACCAAGTGCTTCACAGAAGTTTATAATGGAGAGCCGTAAAAATAAAACAAATATTTTTTCCCAGAAAAATTATGTTTTAGCCCCCAGTTTTGTATTTTCCCGAGGGTAACAGGAGAAATTGGACCCAAAAAGTTGTTGTCCAATTTGTCCTGAGTACGCTGATACCCCATATGTTGGGGGGAACCACCGTTTGGGCGCATGGGAGGGCTCGGAAGGGAAGGAGTGCCATTTGGAATACAGACTTAGATGGAATGGTCTGCAGGCGTCACATTCCGTTTGCAGAACCCCTAATGTACCTAAACAGTAGAAATCCCCCACAAGTGACCCCATATTGGAAACTAGACCCCCCATGGAACTTATCTAGATGTGTTGTGAGAACTTTGAACCACCAAGTGTTTCACTACAGTTTATAACGCAGAGCCGTGAAAATAAAAAATCTTTTTTTTTCCCACAAAAATTATTTTTTAGCCCCCAGTTTTGTATTTTCCCAAGGGTAACAGGAGAAATTGGACCCCAAAAGTTGTTGTCCTATTTGTCCTGAGTACACTGATACCCCATATGTTGGGGTAAACCCCTGTTTGGGCACACGGGAGAGCTCGGAAGGGAAGAAGCACTGTTTTACTTTTTCAACGCAGAATTGGCTGGAATTGAGATCGGACGCCATGTCGCGTTTGGAGAGCCCCTGATGTGCCTAAACAGTGGAAACCCCCCAATTATAACTGAAACCCTAATCCAAACACACCCCTAACCCTAATCCCAACCCTATTCCCAACTGTAAATGTAATCTAAACCCTAACCGTAACTTTAGCCCCAACCCTAACTGTAGCCTTAACCCTAGCCCTAACCCTAACCCTAACCCTAGCCCTAGCCCTAAGCCTAGCCCTAACCCTAAGCCTAGCCCTAACCCTAGCCCTAACCCTAGCCCTAACCCTAGCCCTAACCCTAACCCTAGCCCTAGCCCTAACCCTAGCCCTAGCCCTAACCCTAGCCCTAATCCTAGCCCTAACCCTAACCCTAGCCCTAACCCTAGCCCTAACCCTAGCCATAGCCCTAGCCCTAACCCTAGCCCTAACCCTAGCCCTAACCCTAGCCCTAGCCCTAACCCTAGCCCTAACCCTAGCCCTAACCCTAGCCCTAACCCTAGCCCTAGCCCTAACCCTAGCCCTAGCCCTAACCCTAATGGAAAAATGGAAATAAATACATTTTTTTTAATTTTTCCCTAACTAAGGGGGTGATGAAGGGGGGTTTGATTTACTTTTATAGCGGGGTTTTTAGCGGATTTTTATGATTGGCAGCCGTCACACACTGAAAGACGCTTTTTATTGCAAAAAATATTTTTTGCGTTACCACATTTTGAGAGCTATAATTTTTCCATATTTTGGTTCACAGAGTCATGTGAGGTCTTGTTTTTTGCTGGACGAGTTGTCGTTTTTATTGGTTACATTTTCGGGCACGTTACATTTTTTGATCGCTTTTTATTCCGATTTTTGTGAGGCAGAATGACCAAAAACCAGCTATTCATGAATTTCTTTTGGGGGAGGCGTTTATACCGTTCCGCGTTTGGTAAAATTGATAAATCAGTTTTATTCTTAGGGTCAGTACGATTACAGCGACACCTCATTTATATCATTTTTTTATGTTTTGGCGCTTTTATACGATAAAAACTATTTTATAGAAAAAATAATTATTTTTGCATCGCTTTATTCTCAGGACTATAACTTTTTTTTTTTTGCTGATGATGCTGTATGGCGGCTCGTTTTTTGCAGGACAAGATGTCGCTTTCAGCGGTATCATGGTTATTTAGATCTGTCTTTTTGATCGCGTGTTATTCCACTTTTTGTTCGGCGGTATAATAATAAAGCGTTGTTTTTTGCCTCGTTTTTTTTTTTTTTTCTTACGGTGTTTACTGAAGGGGTTAACTAGTGGGCCAGTTTTATAGGTCGGGCCGTTACGGACGCGGCGATACTAAATATGTGTACTTTTATTGTTTTTTTTTAATTTAGATAAAGAAATGTATTTAGGGGAATAATATATATATATTTTTTTTCATTATTTAGGAATATTTTTTTTAATTTTCTTTTACACATTTTGAAATTTTTTTTTTTAACTTTTTTACATTGTCCCAGGGGGGGACATCACAGATCGGTGATCTGACAGTGTGCACAGCACTCTGTCAGATCACCGATCTGAGAGCAGTGCAGGCTGCTTCACAGTGCCTGCTCTGAGCAGGCTCTGTGAAGCCACCTCCCTCCCTGCAGGACCCGGATCCGCGGCCATTTTGGATCCGGGCCTGGAACAAGCAGGGAGGGAGGTAAGACCCTCGCAGCAACGCGATCACATCGCGTTGCTGCGGGGGGCTCAGGGAAGCCCGCAGGGAGCCCCCTCCTTGCGCGATGCTTCCCTGCACCGTCGGCACATCGCGATCATCTTTGATCGCGGTGTGCCAGGGGTTAATGTGCCGGGGGCGGTCCGTGACCGCTCCTGGCACATAGTGCCGGATGTCAGCTGCGATAGGCAGCTGACACCCGGCCGCGATCGGCGGCGCTCCCCCCGTGAGCGCCGCCGATCGCGCTGGACGTACTATCCCGTCCGTGGTCATGGTGGCCCACCCCACCTCGACGGGATAGTACGTCTAATGTCAGAAAGGGGTTAATGAACCAACAGGCCATGTAAGACTCTTTTTCAGTCAGGCAGATTTCTGATCATAATAAGTGCTGATTGAAGCCATAACAAGTCATTTAAAGGCTCTTGTACATGGGCCAATGCAATCTGTATATAAACGAACCATGGTTACTATAGGGGTATGTTTCCACGTTCAGGAAACGCTGCGTGTTTGACGCTGCATAAAGACGCAGCGTCAAACATGCAGCGTCCAGATGTTACAGCATAGTGGAGGGGATTTAATGAAATCCCTTCTACACTATGCGTGGTAACACGCATCCGGCGGCCCTGCGATTCCGGACATGCGCCGCCGCAAGATATAACACAGAGCTCTATGTGTGGGGTGCGATGATACCGGTTGTGTGCAATGAACACATCCGGCATCATCACGTCTCCAGAAGGGGGCGGAGATTTGGGCGGAGCGAGCTTGCTGCTCCGTCAAAACCGCCGGCCATCCTGAACATGGACACGTACCCTACGGCCACATTCCCATGTTGAGCATTTGGTGAGTTTTTGATGTTGCAGAGTTTTCTGCACCGTTTCTGCACCTATTAAGTTAAGTAAATGACTTGCTTTTTTACATGCATTTTATTGTGCATTTGACCCTGTGTTTTTATTGTCTTTTCCTGGTGTGACGTGTTTTAAACAAAGATGCTTTTGTTTTTCATGTTTCCTGGTATTTGGCTTTCACAAAACTTTATTGATACATTCATATGTGGTTTACATGGGTTTTTAATGCGTTTCCGCCACAAATTTGCAGGCACTAGCCAGCATAATAACGCTATTAACCTGCAGATTAACTGCATACCTTCAGGTTAACAGTGTTAGTTATGGTGAGAGGTTCCCTTTAATAGTTATTTTTTTGACATTTCATTAAAGCACCATTCCAGCGACTTTATTTATTTCACAGCTGGAGTGATGCTACTAAGCTAAGTTCCCTGACCCTAGCCTTATATTACTAATCTATAGTCCCTGCCCCTAGTATAAGACTAGGTGCAGGGACCATAGATTAGTAGCACCACTCCAGCTCTGCATTAACCCCTTCATGACCCAGCCTATTTTGACCATAATGACCTGGCCATTTTTTGCAATTCTGACCAGTGTCCCTTTATGAGGTAATAACTCAGGAACGCTTCAACGGATCCTAGCGATTCTGAGACTGTTTTTTTGTGACATCTTGGGCTTCATGTTAGTGGTAAACTTAGGTCGATAATTTTTGTGTTTATTTGTGAAAAAATTGGAAACGTGGCAAAATTTTTGCAAATTTCACAATTTTCAAATTTTGAATTTTTATTCTGTTAAACCAGAGTTATGTGACACAAAATAGTTAATAAATAACATTTACCACATGTTTACTTTACATCAGCACAATTTTGAAAACAAAATTTTTTTTGTTACGAAGCTATAAGGGTTAAAAAGTTGACCAGCGACCAGGAACTTATCTAGATGCATAGTGAGCACTTTGAACCCCCAGGTGCTTCACAAATTGATCCATAAAAATGAAAAAGTACTTTTTTTCTCAAAAATTTTCTTTTAGCCTCAATTTTTTCATTTTCACATGGTCAAAAGGATAAAATGGATCCTAAAATTTGTTGGGCAATTTCTCCTGAGTACACCGGTGCCTCATATGTAGGCATAAACCATTGTTTGGGCGCACGGCAAGGCTTGGAAGGGAAAGAGCGCCATTTGACTTTTTGAATGGAAAATAAGCTCCAATCATTAGTGGACACCATGTTGCGTTTGGAGAACCCCTGTGTGCCTAAACATTGGGGCTCCCCCTCAAGTGACCCCATTTTGGAAACTAGACCTCCCAAGGAACTAATCTAGATGTGTGGTGAGCACTTTGAACTCCAAAGTGCTTCAGAGAAGTTTATAACGCAGAGCCGTGAAAATAAAAAATCCCTTTTTTTTAAAAAAAAAAGGATTTTTTAGCCCACAATTTTTTATTTTCACAAGGGTAACAGGAGAAATTGGACCCCAAAAGTTGTTGTCCACTTTGTCCTGAGTAAGTTGGTACCCCATATGTGGGGGGGGGGAACCACTGTTTGGGCGCATGGCAGAGCTTGCAAGGGAAGTAGGGACGTTTTGAAATGCAGACTTTGATGGAATGGTTTGCGGGAGTCATGTTGCATTTGCAGTGCCCCTGATGTGCCTAAACAGTAGAAACCCCCCACAAGTGACCCCATTTTAGAAACTGGACCCCCCAAGGAACTTATCTAGATGTGTGGTGACCATTTCTTACCCCCATATGCTTCACAGAAGTTTATAACGCTGAGCCATGAAAATAAAAAATCTTTTTTCCTCAAAACTGATTTTTTAGCCCACAATCAGCCCCTAATCCTAATCCTAATCCCAACCCTAACCCTACCCCTAATCCTGACCCTAATCTCAACCCTACCCCTAATCCCCACCCTAACCCTACCCCTAATCCTAACCCTAATCCCAACCCTAGGCCTACCCTAACCCTACCCCTAATCCTAACCCTACCCCTAACCCTAATACCAACCCTAACCCTACCTCTAACCCTACCTCTAATCCCAACCTTACCCCTAACCCTAATGGGAAAACTGGTGCAGGGGAGTGATCACCGGGGCAGGGGGGAGATCAGCATCGCAGGGGCATCAGCAGGGCAGGGGGGAGATCAGCGGGGCAGGGGGGAGATATGGGTCACAGAGGGAGATCGGAGTCACAGGGGGTGATCACCGGGGCAGGAGGGATCAGGGTCGAAGGGGGAGATCAGCGTCACGGGGGGATTAATGGGGCAGGGGGGGATCAGCTGGGCAGGGGGGATATCAGGGTCACAGGGGGGAGATCAGCATCGCAGGGGGGATCAGCGGGGCAGGGGAGATCAGCATCGCAGGGGGAGATCAGGGTCGCAAGGGGGAGATCAGCGGGGCAGGGGGGGATCAGCGGGGTAGGGGGGAGATCAAGGGTAGATCAGCATCACAGGTGGAGATCAGCATCGCAGGGGAGTTCAGCGTCGCATGGTAGATCAGCGTCACAGGGGGATCAGCGTCGCAGGGGGGATCAGCGGGGCAGGGAAGATCAGCATTGCAGAGGGGAGATCAGCATCGCAGGGGGGCTCAGCGTCCCAGGGGGGAGATCAGCGTCACAGGGGGATCAGCATCGCGGGGGGAGATCAGCATCGCAGGGGGATCAGCAGGGTAGGGGGGAGATCAGCATCACCGGGGGTTGATCAGTGTCTCAGGGTGAGATCAGCATCACAGGGGGGATCAGCATCGCAGGGGGATCAGCATCGCAGGGAGATCAGCGTCGCAGGGGGAGATCAACAGGGCAGGGGGAAATCAGTGGCGCAGGGGAGATCAGTGTCGCAATATATGTGGTTTTTCCTGTCATTCCCATTTCTTTGCTTGTCTCACTTAATTGTGAATTTTCTTACAGGGACAACATCAGTAAAGGTTTTCAAGAGTTTTATGGCATGTAGTATTGACAGTGCAGTCAACCAATCACTGCTTCTCGGAAAGTCACATGTTATGGGGAGGAGCTAACTGTTATGAGGTGGTAAGATTTGAGTCAGTCAGAAAAGGATGGTGATGGCAGCAAGGACTGGTATGTGAGACTCTGACAGGAGTCAGGGCTCTACAGGGATTTGAGCCCTGCCACAGGGAGGTAGAAGGGAAGGCAGTGGACAGCCGCCTTTGTGAAAGGATTTCCACTGCATTTCTGGGAGGGCAAGTCGCCTCAGAGGGAAGAAAACAACTCAGCCACTGAGGTGTAACGGAGTGAGAGTTTCCACAGAGAGAACCTGAAAGCAGCCAATATCACACTGAGAAACTGCCTGTCTGCAAATGTTCATCTGTAAGGAATAGGCTGACCAGTTTACCTCACAAATGTATATAGTTATCTACCAGATTACCTTCAGTAAAATCAGTTCTAAATACAAGCTGCCACTGTCATCTCTGGAGAAATATCTACATGTAGTCAGTGGGCTCATCACATTTTTTTTAGTTTGTCACCACCATTGAACTGAACTTACTCTACTGTTTGATCTGAGTTAAAGTAGAAAAATGCCCCGACAGTGTATCAATCATTTGAACAGATTCTGCCATGTGTGTGGTTCTTTTACACCAAAATGCCAAGTACGTTCAATCACTCATGATATTAAAAAGATGTACCAGATGTAAGTGTCCACTTGGTGATCAAGACAAAAGCTGGGCCCGTCATGTGATATGCTCAAGTTGTTCAAATGGTCTTCGTGACTGGTTGAATATGAGAAAGTGGCTACGCCATTTGCTGTTCCAGTTATTTGGAGAGAACCCAAAAATCATAGTGATGACTGCTACTTTTGTTTTGTCAAACTGAAGGGCTTTTCTACAAAGGTCAAACATAAGATTAATTACCCTGAACTTGAATCTGGCGATTAGGCCAGTTCCCCATGATGGTACCTTGCCAGTTTCTGAACCACCGTTGTCTGGATTACATGAAAATGAAGTGGAATATGAAGACTATGGAGATGAAGCTACTGGCGAAGACATGGAGACCTCAAGTCAAGATGAGTATGTACCTGATGGAGCAGCCGAGCAGCCAGAACGCTTTACTCAACATGAATTAAATGATCTCATCAGAGACCTTTCATTGTCAAAAGATAAAGCTGAACTTCTTGCATCTAGATTGAAACAGAAGAAGCTTCTTCATGATGATGTCAAATTGTGTTATTAACGAAAGAGAGAAGTAACACTTTAACAATTTTTCACAGTTGATGGACCAATGGTGTACTGTAACAATGTGAATGGCATCTTTGAAGAACTGAATCAAGAGCATTTTGTTACAGATTGGCAAACTGAATCAAGAGTATTTTGTTGCAGATTGGCGATTGTTTATTGACTCATCCCAGAGAAGTTTAAAAGCAGTGTTGCTTCACAATGGAAATATGAAGCCATCAATCCCTATTGCTCACTCAAGTCATCTAAAAGAAAGTAATGAAAATCTGTCAGTTGTTTTGGATGCTATACAATATAGGCATCATCAATGGAATATCTGTGGAGATTTGAAAGTGATTGGTCTGCTAATTGGAATGCAAGGAGGTTTCACAAAATATTGTTGCTTCTTGTGTTTATGGGACAGAATAAATACAGTACAGCATTATGTTCGTCGTGGTTGGGGACAGAGAAACATCTATGCTCCAGGTAGAGACAATGTTCTGCATAATCCTTTAGTTGCTCCAACAAAAATATGTTTTCTTCCACTACATATAAAGTTGGGATTGATTAAAAACTTTGTAAAAGCCATGGCAAAGACAAATTGACAAGGGTTCCAGTACATTTCACAGAAATTCTCCATAATTTTACCAGCAAAACTGAAGGAAGGGGTATTTGTTGGTCCTCAGATCAGAGAACTTATGAGAGATGAAGTGTTTGAAGGAACTCTAAATGATAAGGAACTGAGATCTTGGAAAAGCTTCAAGTGGATCTGTGAAAACTTCTTAGGAAAACAAAAATCTCCAGAATGTTGAAGGAACTGCGAAATGCATACCAGTCTTGGATGTCGCATGTCTCTGAAAATGCACTTTTTGCCTTCACATTTAGATTTCTTCCCTCAAAATCTTGGGGACGTAAGTGATGAACAAGGCGAGCGGTTTCACCAGGACATTAAAGTAATGGAACACCGCTACCAGGGTTTTTGGAATGACTCAGTGATGGAAGATTACTGTTGGATGTTATTTAGGGAGAACCCTGAAAAATCGTATCAACGACAGTCTAATGTCAAGCACTTTTAATTTCTGCTCATATTTTGGTTTCTATTTTGCATGTGAAATTATTTGGGTTCAATAAAAACTGTTTTGTAAGGTGAAGCATTTTTTTCTGATATGCAGATTACTGTTTTCTTAATGTTGCCAGTATATTTCCTTTACCTTATAATAATGATGCTGCTCCATGGAAACTATACGTGCTACAGAAAAACCATATACATTTTTGAAATCAGGACAAAAAGATGATTCAGAAAAGTGCAAAGTCACCTGCGATGATTACAAAACTTTTTTTTGTAGACCTGTTATTTAAAAAAAAAACGTAATAAAAAAGTGGTTACTTCGCACTGAGTTTTTCTTTCTAAGTAAATAATGGCCTTATGCTGTACATGTACAGTATGTCACAAAAATGAGTACACCCCTAACATTTTTGTAAATATTTTATTGTATCTTTTCATGGGATAACACTGAAGATATGACACTTTGATACAATGTCAAATAGTGTACTGCTTGTATAACAGTGTAAAATTGGTGTGTCCTCTAAATAACTCAACACACAGCCATTGTCTAAACTGCTGGCAACAAAAGTGAGTACACCCCTAAGTGAAAATTACAACATTGTGCCCAAAGTATCAACCATTGGCCACTATTATTTTCAAGCACTTGCTTAACTCTCTTGGGCATGGAGTTCACTAGAGCTTCACAGGCTGCCACTGGAATCCTCTTCCACTCCTTCATAATAACATCACAGAACTGGTGGATGTTAGAGACCTTTGCTCCTCCACGTTCCATTTGAGAATGTCCCACAGATGGTCAATAGGATTTAGGTCTGGAGACATGTTTGGCCAGTCCAGCACCTTTACCCTCAGTTTCTTTAGCAAGGCCATGGTTGTTTTGGAGTTGTGTTTGGGGTTGTTATCATGTTGGAAAACTGCCCTGCAGCCCAGTTTCCAAAGGGAGGGGATCATGCTCTGCTTCAGTATGTCACAGTAGATGATGGTGTTCATGGTTCTCTCAATGAAGTGTAGCTCACCACAACCGGCAGCACTCATTCCCCAAACCATGACACTCCCACCACCATGGGCAATATGCCCACTACTGTAGGCAAGACACACTTGTCTTTGTACTCTTCACCTGGTTGCCATCACATATGGTTTACATCATCTGCACCAAATAAGTTTATCTTGGTTTCATCAGACCAATGGACATGATTTCAGTAATCCATGTCCTAAAGGCCCCTTCACATTAAGCGACGCTGCAGCGATACCGACAACGATCCGGATCGCTGCAGTGTCGCTGTTTGGTCGCTGGAGAGCTGTCACACAGACCGCTCTCCAGCGACCAACGATGCCGGTAACCAGGGTAAACATCGGGTAACTAAGCGCAGGGCCGCGCTTAGTAACCCGATGTTTACCCTGGTTACCATGCTAAAAGTAAAAAAAAACAAACACTAGATACTTACCTACCGCTGTCTGTCCTCCAGCGCTGCGCTCTGCTTCTCTGCTCTCCTCCTGTACTGGCTGTGAGCCGGAAAGCAGAGCGGTGACGTCACCGCTCTGCTTTCCAGCTCACAGCCAGTACAGGAGGAGTGCAGAGCACAGCGCTGGAGGACAGACAGCGGTAGGTAAGTATGTAGTGTTTTTTTTTTTTTACTTTTAGCATGGTAACCAGGGTAAACATCGGGTTACTAAGCGCGGCCCTGCGCTTAGTTACCCGATGTTTACCCTGGTTACCAGTGAAGACATCGCTGGATCGGTGTCACACACGCCGATCCAGCGATGTCAGCAGGAGTCCAGCGACGAAATAAAGTTCTGGACTTTCTTCAGCGACCAACGATCTCCCAGCAGGGGCCTGATCGTTGGTCGCTGTCACACATAACGATTTCATTAACGATATCGTTGCTACGTCACAAATAGCAACGATATCGTTAACAATATCGTTATGTGTGAAGGTACCTTTAGTCTGCTTGACTTTAGCAAACTGTTAGCAGGCTTTCTTGTGGATCATCTTTAGAAGAGGGTTCTTTCTGGGACAACAGCCGTGCATGCCAATTTGATGCAGTGTGCGGTGTATGGTCTGAGCACTGACAGGTTGACCTCCCTTTAACATCTGCAGCAATGCTGGCAGCACTCATACATCTATTTTGAAAAGATATCCTCTGGCTATGACCTTGCATGCAACTTCTTTGTTTGACTATGGCGAGGTCAGTTCTAAGTGGAATCTGTCTTGTTAAACCGCTGTATGGTCCATCGTGCTGCAGCTCAGTTTCAGAGTGTTTGCAATCTTCTTCTTTTTTCAGATCCTCAGAGAGTTATTTGCCATGAGGTGCCATGTTGAATTCCAGTGACTAGTAAGAGAATATTGTGAGAGTGATAACACCAAATTTAATACCCCTGTTCCCTATGCACACCTGAGATCTTGTAACACAAATGAGTCACATGACACCGGAGGAGGAACATGGTTATTTGGGCACAATTTGGCCATTTTCACTTAGGGTGTACTCACTTTTGTTGCCAGAAGTTTAGACATTAATGGCTGTGTGTTGAGTTATTTAGAGGGCACACAAACCACTATGGCTGAGTACAATGGTGTGCTGACAAAAGCACTGACACAGTGGAACGACAGTGCTCCACAAGGTGAAGTCAGGATGACAGTGGAAGCCATACCAGAACTTATGACCAGACGGAAGTGTGGGTCTGACCAACTCTGGGACTTAAAAGGTGACCAACAGTTGGACCGATGAAGACGGGGAAGCTCCAGGATTGGGGTCCGACACTGTTAGAAATGGGGACCGCTGGTTCCTGGATGACCGATCTGGTCGTGGTGACTTCCATTCAGACTGTGACGAAAGCGGAAAAGAGTGCAGTAAAGCTGACTCGGGTACAAGTGGCAAGTCTTCCTCCCATCGCCGGAGACATAAAAGAGGCAAAGAGGCTGAATAAATGGCACCCTCTGAGAAGATTGATAAATAGGAGAATTCGACCGCTGTCACCCGACAAGTAGAGGAGGTCTGTCAACAGCTGGCGAATGAGAGGTTGAAGGTGTCGAATATGGAAGCCGCCAACTCCGCACAGTTGGATCAGGTGCGTCACCTGGAGTCTGAGCTCTCGGTAGTAAAATGTCCAGAGGATGGGAGAAGTGAGTTAAGGAGGATCCAGGAGGCAGTAGAAACCCGGTTGAAGCAAGAGGAGCTTTGGAGACAGGCTGCTGAGTGGGTGCCTTGGAGAAAAAGGTGTCTGAGCTCAGAGGTCACCTGTCAACGTGGCAAACTGTGACCAAAGTCCTAAGGGAAGATGTGGAAGTGCTCAGAGAAGCCTTAAGAGGCCCTCTACAAGAGAAAGAGGTGGTGGTTGCAGACTTACCACGGCAGTGCCAGAGTGGTAACGAGGCGGAGCTGCCAATGCCCATCTTGGCGAAGGCTTGTGCAGAAGATAACGCGGAGGAAGAGTCTGAACTAAGAGCTGAACAAGACAGTCACCCGGTCATGGCCGGTGTCTTGATGGAAAGGTCCATGGCAAAGCAGGAGCCGTCCATCCATGAAGAGAGTGAGGCTCCACTCTTTAAGTCCATGATACAGTGCCTTGTGAAAGTATTCGGCCCGCTGAAACTTTTCAACCTTTTCCCACACATTATGCTACAAACATAAACATACCAAATGTAAATTTTTGGTGAAGAATCAACAACAAGTGGAACACAATTGTGAAGTTGAATGAAATTTATTGGTTATTTAAAATTTTTGTGGAAATTCAAAAACTGAAAAGTGGGGAGTGCAATATTATTTGGCCCCTTTACTTTCAGTGCAGCAAACTCACTCCAGAAGTTAATTGTGGATCTCTGAATGATCCAATGCTGTCCTAAGTGCCTAATGATGATAAATATAATCCACCTGTGTGTAATCAAGTCTCCGTATAAAGGCACCTGCTCTGTGATAGTCTCAGGGTTCTGTTTGAAGCACAGAGAGCATCATGAAGACCAAGGAACACAACAGGCAGGTCCATGATACTGTTGTGGAGAAGTTTAAAGCCAAATTTGGATACAAAATAATTTCTAAAACTTTAAACATCCCAAGGAACACTATGCAAGCGATTATATTGAAATGGAAGGAGCATTATACCACTGAAAATCTACTAAGACCCGGCTGTCCCTCTAAACTTTCATCTCAAACAAGGAGAAGACTGATCAGAGATGCAGCCAAGAGGCCCATGATCACTCTGGATGAACTGCAGAGATCTACAGCTGAGGTGGGACAGTCTGTCCATAGGACAACAATCAGTCGTACACTGCACAAATCTGGCCTCTACGGAAGAGTGGCAAGAAGAAAGCCATTTCTCAAAGATATCCATAAAAAGTGTTGTTTAAAGTTTGCAACAAGCCACCTGGGAGACACACCAAACATGAGGAAGAAGGTGCTCTGGTCAGATGAAGCCAAAATCGAACTTTTTGGCAACAATGCCAAACGATAGGTTTGGCGTAAAGGCAACACATTTCATCACCCTTAACACACCATCCCCACTGTCAAATATGGTGGTGGCAGCATCATGGTTTGTGCCCGCTTTTCTTCAGCAGGGACAAGGAAGATGGTTAAAATTGATGGGAAGATGGATGGAGCCAAATACAGGACAATTCTTGAAGTAAACCTGTTGGAGTCTGCAAAAGACCTGAGAATGGGACAGAGATTTGTCTTCCAACAAGACAATGATCCGAAACATAAAGCAAAATTTACAATAGAATGGGTCACAAATAACCGTATCCAGGTGTTAGAATGGCCAAGTCAAAGTCCAGACCTCAATCAAATCGAGAATCTGTGGAAAGAGCTGAAAACTGCTGTTCACAACTGATCTCCATCAAACCTCACTGAGCTCGAGCTGTTTGTCAAGGAAGAATGGGCAAAAATTTCAGTCTCTCGATGTGCAAAACTGATAGAGACATACCCCAAGCGACTTGCAGCTGTAATCGCAGCAAAAGGTGGTGCGACAAAGTATTAAGTTAAAGGGGCCGAATAATATTGCACTTTTCAGTTTTTGAATTTCCACAAACATTTTAAATAACCAATAAATTTTGTTCAATGTCACAATAGTTACATAGTTATTAACCCCTTCATGACCCAGCCTATTTTGACCTTAAAGACCTTGCCGTTTTTTGCAATTCTGATGGTGTCACGGCGGTGGAGGAGGGAGATGTAAGTATTTCAACTTTGCAAATGCTGTGATCCTGAGCAAGCAGGGGAGTCCCACTCGTTGGCACTGGCACAGGGCCCCTCATAGTACGGCGGTGTGTTTGACGGCGGTTGGCGCCTCCCACTGGCAGAGACACTTTTGCGTACTATGAGGGGCCCTGTGCCAGTGACGTCGCCAACGAGTATGCCCCCCCACCTAATGAAGGAACCTGCACTTTCATCTGCACCTTCCTTTTTGTCCCTGTGTAAGGTGGTATAGTATGCGGGAAGGGGAACCTGACTTTTAGCAGGGTCAGATTCTGGCTTTGTAGAGTGCAAGGGGAATGTAGTGGTCTGGGTCAATGTACCAGCAGACTCATCTAGCAGTGGCTGAGCAATGGGCAGGATGAGGAGGAAACACAGATATAGGCCCAAATAATAAAGTAGGCTAAATGCAGTTCAAAATTGGTAACAGGACTAGACAGGTGGCATAGCCAGGTACAGGGGTGGGCTCCTCTGCTGAGTATCAGACAGTGGTAGTAGGCGCAAAGTATTAACTGGTCTAAATGGAGGCCAGGGCCCCTGTATATTTTAACTATCATCTATCATTTCAACAAATTTGTATTGGCAGTGCCATTGAAGGATTTAACAGCACAGACTACACAGTGGTGGAGCAGGGAGAGGTAAGTATTGCAAGTGGTAGAGCACTGTTCGAGCTGGGGGGAACACTCTCTCATGGGCGGCGGTACTGGCACAGGGCCCCTCATATTACGATGGTGTGTCTGACGTTGGTTGTGCACCACCACCGTCAGAGACACTTCATTGTACTATGAGGGACCCTTTGCCAGTGCCATCGCCCAAGACTGGGCACACCCATCTGTCCAGGCAAACGGCACTCGCACGGGTGCTTGCGCCAGGTGGTGACTACGGCCCTGTGGGGGGAGTCAGCCCATTTAGTGAGGTATAAAAATGGCCTATGTTGGACTTTCAGCAGCTGCAAATGGAGGAATTGGAGAAGTCAGTAAGAGGAGGCCAAAAGCAAGACATTTTTCAGGCAAGCTACGTGTCAGCAGGGGAAGGTGGGGCAAAATAATTTGAAATCCATGATTGGTTCATTTTAATGAAGATTAGATCATCAACATTCTGAAGAGGAGGCGAAAGAGCTAGAGGCTGAGTCAGCAAGGAAAGCCAAAACTTTTTCCTGCTGCTCCGGCTTTAAAAGCTGTTTTCCTACTCCCAGATAAGGGAGCCTTCGAGGCCTTGTGTAGCCAGACGATGACGCTGGCTCAACACCTCCAGCCTTAGGTGCTATTGTGCTTTTGCCACTACCACCAGATGCACCACCACCACCACCACCATCAGTACCAGCTGGCAACCACCGCCCACGGGCTCTTCCACCAGACTTCCTCATTTTTTGGAAAATCTAACCAAACTAACAACCATTATATGGTACTGTAAAACAAGGTAGAAGGTGTTACAATAAACTTGTTGAGAATTTAAATCTCCCTATTTTTTGGAAGACTGAACCAAAACTCAGGCCCAGTGTATATAACAACGCAATCTAAGTGGCAGAAAGTGGCTGGCTGACATACGACAAACTAACGGAACTGAAGTATATCCATTTTGTGAGAATTGAATCTCCCTTTTTTTTTTTGGGGAGACTGAACCAAAACTCAGGCCCAGTGTACATAACAACGCAATCTAATTGGCAGAAAGTGGCTGGCTGATATACGACAAACTAACAGGACTGAAGTATATCCACTTTGTGAGAATTAGAATCTCCCTTTTTTTTGGGAGACTGAACCAAAACTCAGGCCCAGTGTATATAAGAACGCAATCTAAGTGGCAGAAAGTGGCTGGCTGATATACGACAAACTAACAGGACAGAAGTATATCCACCTTGTGAGAATTTGAATCTCACTTTTTTTTGGGGAGACTGAACCAAAACTCAGGCCCAGTGTATAAAACAACACAATGTAAGTGGCAGAAAGTGGCTGGAAGATATATGAAAAAATACAAGGACTGTAGTACAATTTCAATCTCCCTACAATGATATCATGAAAAGTATGGCAGCAATAAAAAGGACTGCTGCACACAAAAGTGTGGACAAATAAACAAGATAACTGTGCAGAAAGGAGCAACAGGATTTTTGCTTTTAAAAAAGCAGTTGGTCTGCACAGCAGCGTGCAAACAGCAAATGCAGCTATCAGGGAGCCTTATAAGCGCAGCCTAATAAGCTACAGAGATGATGCACAAAAATATAGCCTCCACTGTCCCTGCAAAAAAATGGTGGTGTTGGACAGTGGAAATTGCTACAGCACAAGCAGTTTAGGGGTTAATCTTCCCTCCCTAACTATATCCCTTCTTCTGATGAAGCTGCAGCAACCTCTCCCTATGCTAAGATTGGAAGAAGTAAGATGGTGGCCAGCATGCACGCCCCTTTATAGCCCCTGTGACGCCGCAGAAAGCAAGCCAATCACTGTCATGCCTTTCTCTAAGATGGTGGGGACCGAGACCTATGTCATCACGCTGCCCACACTCTGCGTCCTCCTTCGTTGGCTGAAAAATGGCGCTGAGAAGCATCATACGAAACGCGACTTTTGCGCGCAGATCGCCGACCTCATGGCCGATCCCACACTAGGATCGGGTCGGGTTTCATGAAACCCGACTTTGCCGAAAGTCGGCGATTTTTGAATTTGTCCGATCCGTTTCGCTCAACCCTACTGGTGAATAGATCCGATGTGGCGAGAGTGATGATGGTGAAGTCCAGGTAGCTGGTGAAGATGGGATGGTCCCATTTGTCGTAGTTGGCTCAGTAGAAAGCCTTAGGAATGCTTCTTGAATACCGGGTGACATATCTGAAGGAGATAGAGCAGCTAACACTGGACCGTCTGCAGATTAATAAACAGCTGCAGAATATAAGATGGTGACCACTTCCAATCCGGGGTCTGGAGATATGAAAAGATACCCTAAAGAATAGAAGAGTTCAAAGAAGTGACTCCTCTGTTAGCTCAGGGCTGAGTGACCTAGGTGGGAGACCAGGTAGCAGACGTAGTAACAAAGAGTCAGACTCAGATCAGTCACTAGGCTCGACTGGACGATGGACTCATGACGGCAAGAACCATGGGTGGCGGCCATGGAAAGAAAGGTCACGAGAAGGGGCACACTTGGAATGTGGATTGACTAAAAAGGGTCTGGTGACACAGACAGATGGTGACTAAAGGGTTGAAGCCCAAGGACGACAAACTGCTGGGGGCGGGGGAGGCCTAAACAAGGTGTGATGCTGAATGACACCCAAAACCGACTGAGACGGTCCTCTCGACTTGTAGGGCAAGGTGACACGGGTACCCGGTGTCGTGATCTCTGGTTTATGTCAAGTGTTCAACCCCGCAAGTTTGAACAGAGGGAGAGGGTATGTGATGCAGTGACCCATGTTACAGCCAGGTGGCGCTGTATGAGCTCCTCAGGATACGCATGGAGGAGTATCTGTAGTGGTGATAATGAAACAGTGTCAGGCATGATTGTAAATGGCTGGTATGTGTCGCTGAGGGAGTCTGCACTGTAAGTCAGTAATGTTGTTCTGGGACCTGTAGTCCCACAAGTATTTGTATAGTTTAAAAGGGAGGCTTGCAGGGTTAGTTGGAGAGCTGGGTGGGACTGACTAACCACACACACCTCCCACCTATGGGGGTGGTTACAGCTACATAATGTGACCAGGGTTTGGTCACATGGTTGAGAGTGTATGCGCCTGAATGGTCAGAGAGTGAAGTCCTGGATAGCATGTGTGTTGGAATGTCCTGGAGTGGACTGGATTCCTGGAAGCACCTAGTGAGGCTATGGACTGAAGGCCTGTGTCTTGGAAGTGTGTGGGACTAGACTTCCTGAATAGCACACGGAGAGGCCGTATCTGCAGAGCCTGTGATGGCTACTATGTTGGGGAAGCTACAGTTCCGTCTGTGGGTCTAGACTATCTGAAGTGCCCTGGGCACAAGGATGGCGATCCCAGTTTGGCAGCTTCCCTGGGAACCAGGACTGACAGGAGTCAGTGTGTGGAGCAGGAGCTCCTGTAAGGTAACTCCAGATACAGGGGGTTACGGGCAGAGAATTATCTGCCATTGGAACTGACTGTCGGTGGTTAATGTGTTCCTTGATGTATATAATGAACTGTTTGTGATGCGGTTTATGAGTCTAAATAAACCAGAATACACTGTTTTTGTGAGAAACCAAGCCTGGGTGCTTTAATCCCCGTTGCCAAGCGAGTGTCCCCCAACACACTCAGGTAGTGCTGTCTCACAGTACTCAGCAGTTAAGATATAACAACGACTTACTTGTGGTAAGGTTTAAGGACTTACTTGTGGTAAGGTTGGATAAGCAATAGGTATAATCTGTTTTTGATTTTCTGACAATATGATGACATCATCAATGGCCCACTGGTCATATCCTTCTCCTGAGAAGACAGGTTGCCACCAGCGGAAACGGGTACATGGTGTTTTTGCTGCATTTGGAAGCTCAAGATATACAAACCTGGTAGAATATAAAAGATGTGCAAATATTTTACATAACCATGCAAGGAGCTAAATTTATCCAACAGTGGTCAGACGGGCAGAATCATCTGGTATATCAAGATGACTAATCACGTAGAAGTCATTTCTAATATTATTCATATCAGAAACCACACATCATGCCAAATTAACTAATGGAAAATTAAAAAAAAAGAAACAAACAAAATAAAAACAACATGATCACAAAAGAAATCATCTGAATGTCATCACGGGACTTAATTCATAAATAAGAAAGAAAAAATTGGTACTTACTTAGGTTTTGTGAAGTCAGAGAAATACATTTCCGCTAGCAGATGCCAATTTATACCTCCGTTGTTGCTGTACTGAAGTAACACTCCTTCTTCCCTACTATCTGCTTTATTACATGAAGAGGTTTCCCCTCCTATTTGTATGTAGAACTGTATGAAATCAACCCAAGTTGTGTCCATGTCCCAGCTAATCAGCTGCCTCCTCCCATCCTTTAAACAGAAGAGGTAAACAATAAATTATCCTAAAATGCACAAGTGCCTCATCCTAGAGCAGGGTTAACAACCTGTGACCCTCAATTCCATTCTGTCATTCTGTGTGGCCCCCCCTGCCATAAATGTGGCTCTGATTGTGGCTTACCTCCAGGGAGAACAAAAGGATTGCCCATTGAAAATCAGCAAGCAATAATCTTTTCTCACCCAACATCATCTGTTGAGGGATAGTTAGGAGGCCCCATACACATTAGACTGCCATCAGATAGTGCCAAAATCAACAAGTTCAGCTGACTTTAATCTAATGTATTTGAGGGCTTTAAATTTATGGCGGCCCTAGGGAGTAGTATAATCTAGCAATGCGGCCCTTGGTCCAAAATGACTGTGAACTCTTGACCTAAAATACATTGAAAAGATCCACTTGTTCAAGAAATATTGACCTCCTTGGGAATGAGCCAGTTATTTAAATGAGAACTATTTAGCCATAGAAGGTCTTTTTAATTTTGTTCACTAAATAAATACAATGAGCATTACTCCAATACATTTCTCTGGCCAGTTATTTATAGGAGGCTAGAAAGTCTGTTTCCTGTGGCTTGTCATCAATATATGGCATTGCCTGTAATATTCTGGCATTAACTTCAGTATTACAATCAGAAGCTAGATGACAAGGACATCATTATAGAATACATGTTGTTTGTCAGATAAATTTCAAAATTCACATCAGTAGCTGAAAGGAAGTTGCCACGAGATTTATGCCACCTGAACCACGAACAACATGAGTGATCACTGGCTACATTATTGCAGCCGTGTGTTTTAGTCTGAATTGCTGAAGTGTTTCAGAGAAGACATATTTTAAAGAGCCGACAAAGGTCTATGCACCTCGGATGACTAATCCGATGTTATCCACGGTGACTTCTCCACTCTCCATTCTCCCAGACTGACAGGTCTCTCTCTATGTGTGTATGTAGGGAAAGAGCAATCAGTCTGGAGCAAGGAGACTAGAAACTGTCAGGGGATCAGCCTTGAAGTACTCATCTAAAACACATAGTACCTGACAAACATGGCTGCAATAATAGAGCCAGTATCTGATTTATGCTGTCCGTGGTTTAGGTAGCATGAATCTCATGACAAGTTTACACTCCAGACATGCATTCTGGTAAGTGTAATCTTTTAACACTAAGAATTTTACAGTATGATCTTGTAATATGAGAACTTTTATCTTGAAAAAGTAAATAAAACATACACAGTATGTGATAAAGCAGTATACCCTTTTATTATATAAATTTGTAAAACCTCTCCCAAGCCTTCTACCCTTGAGCTGGTAATTACTACCAGTACCAGTGACAACAGGATGTATTCACAGAGTAGGAATCTTTTGTGATCAGTAGGGGCAGTTTTGGTATTTTCAAAATAAACTCTTGGTTGGCTCATGACAACCCTGTGCAGTTTAAAGACGACCTGTCACTTACTCAAAATAATTGAGTGAAATACCTTGTAAAAATCCCTGAGCACCCCCGATTCTGCCATTGTTTTCAGTTTTGTGTTGCATGACTCCATGGCAGAGATATTTATATTTGATGCTTTTGGGTCACAATATGTGAAATCTCTGCTTGTAGTCCATCTGAGCATTTCTTTTAGTCTTTTGCAGGGATGTGTGCTTTAAGCCCTCCCAAACACTGTCAGTCACAGCTCAGCTGCGCCTGAGACTGGTGGACTAGCTGCTGAGCAGTGATTGGCAGCATTTGGAAAGGAGGGGTGAAAGTGCACGGCCACAGAGAGCAAGCAGAGATTTTACATCCTGTGCTCCAAAAGCATCAAATTTAAATATCTGTGCAATAGAGTGAGAAACGGAAAACAGTTGCAGAATCAGGGGTACTTGGGGATTTTTGCAAGATATTTAACTTAATTTTAAGAATATATTTTAGAATATTTTAAGCCTGTATCCTATTATGGCAGTAATGCAGTGTACAATTCCATAAATAGTACTTGTATGTGGTTCATAATGTTATACTGTGTTGATTAATTTTGTATTTTGAACAACAAACAATATTAACATTTGGAAGCACACAGCGAGGAGCTACCATAATATTGTAAATTTAACAAAAAAGCACAAATGGTAGTTACAATAAATTTTAATTTTATGTTAGTGAGTTCAATCAACAAAGTAAAACAGTAGCCTTAGGCGTCATTCACACGTCCTAATGCGGTCAGTATTTTGCATCAGTATTTGTATTCCAAAACCAGGAGTGGAACTTTATAATTGTAAGATTGACACCTGTTCTGTGTATTGGAGAAATTCCTGGCTTTGACGTACAAATAGTGATTAAAAACACTGATCAAAAATTCTGATATGTAAACGAGGCCTGAGATTGTGTAGTATAAAATACAGGTATAAAAATATAAATGGAAAAGCTAAAAACTAAGATTAAGTCAATATAACTAAACAGAAAAGTTCTGGCCTTTAGTCTACAACCCCTTCACAACACAGACAATTTCCATTTTTGCATTTTCATTTACTCCTCCCCTTCTTCCAAGGACCATAACTTTTTTGTTTTTTCATCCCAAATATTTTTGATTGTCGACATTTTTCGAGATGCATAATATTTCCATTTCTGGATCAATGAGGTTATTGAGGGCATATTTTTTCTAGGTCGAGACAGCATTTTTATTGATACTATTTTGGGATAGATATGATATTTTGATTGCTTCTTACTGCATTTTTTTTGCAAAAAACAAAAAAGTCTTGCAATTTTGGAGTTTTTAATTTTTTTCTGTTTACGGTGTTTACCAATCTGGTTGGTTAATTTTACATTTTTAAAGATCAGACTTTTATGAATTCAGGGATACCACATTTTTTTATATATTTATTTTTAGTGGGGGCAAAAGGAAATGATTAAAATTTTTATGCTTTTTACTTTTTTCCAAAAATTTTTAAAACTTTTTTTTATTACTTCTTAGTTTATTTGTTAGTCCTCTTAGAGGTCTTGAAACTTTGATTGTGTGGTTGCTTCTTCTGGATACAGAAATAAAACATTATTGCTGTATATAATACAGTCATGGTCAAAAGTGTTGGCACCATTGAAATTGTTCCAGAAAAGGAAGTATTTCTCCCAGATAATTATTGCAATTGCACATATTTTGTAATACACATGTGGCGCCCCTGGGGTCCAGTCGCCACAGAGGTTGCCACAGAGGAAGAAGGGGTCCTAGGGGCATGGGAAGTGCAGAAGCCACCCATGAGGCCCGCATCCAGATGAGGAGGGACCAGGTCGCAGTCAGGGGGACCAGCCCCAACTTAGTGAAAGACTTCAAGTACAGCTAACAAACCGGTGGCTGTGGCTTTTGCAAGAGTCACAGCCACATCCACTCATACTTTGACAAGAAGGCAGCTGGATAGAATCCAGGGGTCTAGCTCTACCTGTGGAGAGCTTCACCAACCCAGCTGCATCACCATCAGGCACTGCAGACTCTAAAGCAGTGTCGGCTAACACCTTTATTGCCGAGTACCACAGGTGGTGTCACGAATAATCCCAGCAAACATTTTCCTCATCCCTTTTATTGTGCGCCCAGGGCCACGGACTGGGTCACTGCTGCCATGACCACCCCTTTAAAGGGACTCTGTGACCCCCTCCAGCCGTTAGAAACTAAAAGAGCCACCTTGTGCAGCAGTAATGCTGCATTCTGACAAGGTGGCTCTTTTAGTTATTGGTGCAGTCAAAGTAGAAATAAAGCGTTTTATAATTTTGCAAAAATTCCTGTCTTTAGACAGGGAGGCAGGTCTTAACCCCCCTGTTGCAAACGCCACACTTCCGTCACTCAAACCTTCTTCGGCGCCAGGTGCCGCCCCCTCCGCGCTGCTTTCAAATCAAATCCGGCGCCTGCGCTGTTTAGTTCTGCCAAGGGCAGGCGCAGTGAGCGCTGCCCGTCTGACCTCAAATGCAGTCTTGCAGACTGCGCCTGTTATTACACCTATAAACCGCACCTAAATCATTATTACGCCAGGCAAGTAGTTATAAATACACCAAAGAAAAAGCACTAAGCGAAAAAGTAACAAAATATATAAATTTTATTATAACACCAATAAAATCAATCATGTAAATACCAAACATAACCAAGGGGAACCAAAAAATACAGAAAAACCACAAGGTATGGCTGGAAAAAGTGGTAACAGTCAATATGGAGTGACATTCACAATATCAGCATCATCATAATGACAGCAAAGTAATCACATGTTCAAAGGACTATATATAAAACATTAATAATACACCTGATACCACAGCCGTCAATGACAATGACCTGGCGCCGAAGAAGCTTTGAGTGACGGAAGTGTGGCATTTGCAGCAGGGGGGTTAAGACCTGGCTCCCTGTCTAAAGACAGGTATTTTTGCGAAATTCTAAAACGTTTTATTTCTGCTTTGACTACACCAATAACTAAAAGAGACACCTTGTCAGAATGCAGCATTACTGCTGGAAAAGGTGGCTCTTTTAGTTTCTAACAGCTGGAGGGGGTGACAGAGTCCCTTTTAAGAGCCGTCCGACCCGGTTCTGAGTACCCCACGGCCCTAGCAGGTGTTGCACACATATTTATTTGCTTTATGTGTATTGGAACAGCACATAAAAACAGAGAAAAAGAGGCAAATTGGACTTAATTTCACACTAAACCCCAAACATGGGCTGGAGAAAATTGTTGACACCCTCAACTTTCATTTGGTTGCACACCCATTGGAACAAATAACCGCAATCAATTGTTTCCTATAAACATCAACAAGCTTCTTACACCACTAAACTGGAATTTTGGACCACTCTTCTTTTGAAAACTGCATCAGGTCTCTCATTTTTGAAGGGTGCCTTCTCCCAACAGCAATTTTTTAGATCTCTCAGCAGGTGTTCAATGAGATTTAGATCCAGACTCATTGCTGACCACTTCAGAACTCTCCAGCACTTTGTTTACATCCACTTATGGATGCTTCTTGAAGTATGTTTGGGGTCTACTGGAAGACCCACGATCTAGTACACAAACCCAGCTTTCTTGGCACTAGATTGTGACCCAAAATCTTTTGGTATTCATTGAAATGTTGACGGAGAGTTTGCGCTGACAATGATGCACCCTGAGCCTGCAGGACAGTTTGATTTTCTTTGGAACTTGATTGGGGCTGCTTATCCACCATCCGGACTGTCCTGTGTTGCAACCTTTCATCAATTTTTCTGTGCCATCCACATCCATGGAGATTAGCTACAGTGCCATAGGTTGTAGACTTTTTATTATGTAGCACACCGTGGACAAAGAAACATCAGGATTTTTGGAGATGGACTTGTAGCCTTCAGATTGTTCAACAATTTTGGCTCTCAGGTCCTCAGATAGCTCTCTTCAGCTCTTTATAATCTCCATGCTTAGTGTGGCACACATAGGCACACAATGCAAAGATTGAGTCAACTTCTCCCCTTATTATCTGGTTTCAGGTGTGATTTTCATATTGCTCACACCTGTTATTTGTCACAGGTAAGTTTGAGTGAGCAACACTTGCTTGAAACAAAGTTGGCCACCCACAATTTTGTAAAGGTGCCAACAATTTTGTCTGGCCCATTTTTGGGGTTTTGTGCAAAACTATGTCCAATTTGCTTTTAATTCTGTTTTTTTGTGTTCTATCAATACAAATAAAGGAAATAAACATGTGTATAACAAAACATGTGTAATTGCAATCATTTTCTGGAAGAAATACTTCATTTTCTGGAACCATTTCAAGGGTACCAACACTTTCGGCCATGACTATGAAACAAATCATAATTTCTTTTGAAGCACAGACACAGGCTGGATTTCATTGAAAATTCATTGATTTCAACAGACCCATGACTGTCATAGCTATCCATCAACTCCCCATGATCACATTGGGGAAGGGGGGGCAATAGACATATAAAATGCACCCATGATAATGCCATTTTCATGAGATCCACAGCAGAATTTAACAGGTTAATAGCAGAGCTCCTCTCTATCTGCATGTTGGAGGCAGATACTGACTGTGACAAACAGCCATTTTCTGTTGGGTATGAGGCGGACTCAGTTAGTGAGCCGGCTCCATTAAACCACTCCTGATTTGCACCATATATGTATGGTGGATGTCTGGACCTTTCACTAGTTTGACCATGCTAAAGTGGCCAGATCGTAGAACAATTGATGCAGAGCTGAAAAAGCGTTGTTTATTTTTTTAATTCTCATCTCTTTTGTGGAGATATTAGCTAGTGAAGTTAGGTTGTAATTTATGTTAAGCCCAAGAAAGGCATTAGTAGACATTCTTCATTGGTGGCATGTACTTTTTCCTTGCATGAAGTTGATCAATTATAAGCAGGAGATGCCATGCAAGGGAAAAAGAAAGTCAGAAGAATATGTTCTCTCCTGTGAGATATGTGATGACAGATAGTTTTGCTCTAAGTCATGATTGTAGAGTACAGCACAGCTGAGTGTGATTACAAACATCTCTCCAGCTCTCCTCTCACAGGGCATTCAGATCTGCCCCTCCCCACACTGACTGCCATGAGATGAAAGCTACAAGAGGTGTTTGTAATCAAACTCAGCTCTGCTACACTCTATACAGTATATGCAAAGATCTGGGCTGTCTATCTATCATTACATCTCAAAGGAGAAAGCATGTTGTTCTGAAGGCATGGTTTTTTTCCCTCCATGATGCTTCTGGCTTATGATTGGTCAATCATGCAGGAGAAAAAGTACAAATTCCCAGAGAAGAATCCCCTATAACTGTAACGAGGGTGTTAAGTCCCCATGGAAGACTTGGAGTTAGATGGTCACGTCGGGTAATAAATCACAGTACTCTTTAGAGATGGTGTGATTCATGTCCTAATTTAAATGTATTTCCTTTTCCTTCAGTACTGAGATGTAAAGGACTCTTTCCATGCTGGCTGAGACCATACAGCCTGGTTGATCTGCAGCCGCAACTGCTTACTCTTTACTCCCTCTTCATATACAGGCTCTGGGCATTTAGTCCCTGCCGGTGAAAGATTTGTCTTCCTATGCTGTGTGCTAAAGCTAAGTAGTTGAAGTTTGGAGTTGGAGTGTTCTGTAGTTTCTTGTTGCATGTGTGTTTATCTTCTGGTCTATTTTTCCATTTAGTTTATTCCTCCCTGTCCCTATCCTCCTCCCAATTGTTGGTTAGTGCTTTTATATGATAGAGGTTTTCTGTTATAACTGTTTTGTCTTTGTGTCTGGTTCACCTTTCATTTCTGTGCCATACAGGAGTATAGTACGGTCAGAGACTCTGGCCGCTCTACATTTAACCCCTTAGCGACCGCCGATACGCCTTTTAACGGCGGCCGCTAAGAGTACTTAGCTTACTTGTGATCGCACATCGGAGGACAGAGAAAAGGGGTCCCAGGTAGCCCCCCAATACTCACCTATCTTCCCCGATGCTCCTCGTGTCTCCCGGTGGGCGCCGCCATCTTCAAAATGGCGGGCGCATGCGCAGTGCGCCCGCCGGCCGGCCCCGCGAGAATCTTTGGGGTCTCGGCTGCCGGGGGTAGCCGAGACCCCAAAGAGCATGATCGGGGTCGTTTTTACCGACCCCTGTTTTGCGATCACCGGTAATTAACTGTTTACTGGCGACCGCAAAAAAAAAAAAAAAAAGTAAAGTGTAATTCTCTGTCCTCTGATGTGAACGCACATCAGAGGACAGAGAAATAGGGGGATTCGGGGACCCTACAATACTCACCTGTGTCCCTGGATCCTCTTGCTGCTCCTCCTGGCCGCCGGCAGAAGAAAATGGCGGGCGCATGCGCAGTGCGCCCGCCATCTTTCTCCATCTGCCGGCCGGCAGGAGAACAGCAGTTGGGGCTAAAATTAGGGTTAGGGGTAGGGTTAGGGGTAGGGTTAGGGGTAAGGTTAGGGGTAGGGTTAGGGGTAGGGGTAGGGTTAGGGTTAGGGGTAGGGTTAGGGCTAGGGTTAGGGCTAGGGTTAGGGCTAGGGTTGGGGCTAAATTTAGGGTTAGGGTTGGGGCTAAATTTAGGGTTAGGGTTGGGGTTAAATTTAGGGTTAGGCTTCTTTCACACTTACGTCGGTACGGGGCCGTCGCAATGCGTCGGCCCGACATACCGACGCACGTTGTGAAAATTGTGCACAACGTGGGCAGCAGCTGTAGTTTTTCAACGCATCCGCTGCCCAATCTATGTCCTGGGGAGGAGGGGGCGGAGTTACGGCCACGCATGTGCGGTCAGAAATGGCGGATGCGACGTACAAAAAAAGTTTCATTGAACTTTTTTTGTGCCGATGGTCCGCCAAAACACAACTGATCCAGTGCACGACGGACGCGACGTGTGGCCATCCGTCACGATCCGTCGGCAATACAAGTCTATGGGCAAAAAACGCATCCTGCGGGCACATTTGCAGGATCCGTTTCTTGTCCAAAACGACGGATTGCGACGGAATGCCAAACGACGCAAGTGTGAAAGTAGCCTTAGGGCTAGGGTTAGGGTTGGGGCTAAAGTTAGGGCTAGGGTTGGGGCTAAAGTTAGGGTTAGAGCTGGGATTAGGGTTAGGGTTTGGATTAGGGTTGGTATTAGGGTTAGGGTTGGCATTAGGGTTACGCTTGGGATTAGGGTTAGGTTTGGGATTAGGGTTAAGGTTAGGGTTGTGATTGGAGGTGTATTGGGATTAGGGTTAGGTTTGAGGTTAGGGTTGAGATTAGGATTAGGGGTGTGTTGGATTTAGGGTTTTGATTAGGGTTATGGTTAGGGTTGACATTAGGGTTGTTTTGGGGTAAGGGTTGTGATTATGGTTAGGGTTAGTGATTAGGATTATGGATCAGGTTGGGATTAGGGTTAGGGGTGTGTTGGGGTTAGGGTTGGATCTAGAATTGGGGGGTTTCCACTGTTTAGGTACATCAGGGGGTCTCCAAACACGACAGCCAATTTTGCGCTCAAAAAGTCAAATGGTGCTCCCTCCCTTCTGAGCTCTGCCGTGCGCCCAAACAGTGGGTTACCCCCTCATATGGGGCATCAGCGTACTCGGGATAAATTGGACAACAACTTCTGGGGTCCAATTTCTCTTGTTACCCTTGTGAAAATAAAAACTTGGGGGCTACAATATCTTTTTTGTGAAAAAAAAAATATTTTTTATTTTCACGACTCTGCATTCTAAACTTCTGTGAAGCACTTGGGCATTCAAAGTTCTCACCACACATCTAGATAAGTTCCTTGGGGGGTCTAGTTTCCAAAATGGGGTCACTTGTGGAGGGTTTCTACTGGTTAGGTACATCAGGGGCTCTGCAAACGCAACATAATACCCGCAGACCATTCTATCAAAGTCTGCATTCCAAAACGGCGCTCCTTCCCTTCCGAGCTCTGCCGTGCGCCCAAACAGTGGTTTACCCCCCACATATGGCGCATCAGCGTACTCGGGATAAATTGGACAACAACTATTGCAGTCCAATTTTTCCTGTTACCCTTGTGAAAATAAAAACTTGGGGGCTACAATATCTTTTTTGTGGAAAAAAAAATATTTTTTATTTTCACGACTCTGCATTCTAAACTTCTGTGAAGCACTTGGGCATTCAAAGTTCTCACCACACATCTAGATAAGTTCCTTGGGGGGTCTAGTTTCCAAAATGGGGTCACTTGTGGAGGGTTTCTACTGGTTAGGTACATCAGGGGCTCTGCAAACGCAACATAATACCCGCAGACCATTCTATCAAAGTCTGCATTCCAAAACGGCGCTCCTTCCTTCCGAGCTCTGCCATGCGCCCAAACAGTGGTTTACCCCCACATATGGGGTACCAGCATACTCAGGACAAATTGGACAACAACTTTTGGGGTCCAATTTCTCTTGTTACCCTTGTGAAAATAAAAACTTGGGGGCTAAAAAATCTTTTTTGTGGAAAAAAAATTTTTTTTTATTTTCATGGCTCTGCGTTATAAACTTCTGTGAAGCACATGGGGGTTCAAAGTGCTCGCCACACATCTAGATAAGTTCCTTAAGGTGTCTAGTTTCCAAAATGGTGTCACTTGTGGGGGTTTCCACTGTTTAGGCACATCAGGGGCTCTCCAAACGCGACATGGCGTCCAATCTCAATTCCAGCCAATTCTACATTGAAAAAGTAAAACGGCACTCCTTCTCTTCCAAGCTCTGCGGTGCGCCCTAACAGTGGTTTACCCCCACATATTGGGTATCAGCGTACTCAGGAGAAATTGCACAACAACTTTTGTGGTCTAATTTCTCCTGTTACCCTTGTGAAAATAAGAATTTGTGGGCGAAAAGATCATTTTTGTGTAAACAAAAGCGATTTTTTATTTTCATGGCTCTACGTTATAAACTTCTGTGAAGCACTTGGGGGTTCAAAGTGCTCACCACACATCTAGATAAGTTCCTTAAGGGGTCTAGTTTCCAAAATGGTGTCACTTGTGGGGAGTTTCCACTGTTTAGGCACATCAGAGGCTCTCTAAACGTGACATGGCGTCCGATCTCAATTCCAGCCAATTCTGCATTGAAAAAGTCAAACGGCGCTCCTTCACTTCTAAGTTCTGCGGTGCGCCCAAAAAGTGGTTTACCCCCACATATGGGGTATTGGCGTATTCCGGAGAAATTGCATAACAAAATTTATGGTTATATTTCTGTTTTTACACTTGTGAAAATAAAAAAAATGGTTCTGAATTAAGATGTTTGCAAAAAAAAGTTAAATGTTCATTTTTTCCTTCCACATTGTTTCAGTTCCTGTGAAGCACGTAAAGGGTTAATAAACTTCTTGAATGTGGTTTTGAGAACCTTGAGGGGTGTAGTTTTTAGAATGGTGTCACACTTCATTATTTTCTATCATATAGACCCCTCAAAATGACTTCAAATGTGATGTGGTCCCTAAAATAAAATGGTGTTGTAAAAATGAGAAATTGCTGGTCAACTTTTAACCCTTATAACTCCCTAACAAAAAAAAATTTTGTTTCCAAAATTGTGCTGATGTAAAGTAGACATGTGGGAAATGTTATTTATTAACTATTTTTCGTGACATATCTCTCTGATTTAAGGGCATAAAAATACAAAGTTTGAAAATTGCAAAATTTTAAAAATTTTCGCCATATTTCCGTTTTTTTCATAAATAATCGCAAGTAATATCGAAGAAATGTTACCACTAACATGAAGTACAATATGTCATGAAAAAACAGAATCAGCGGGATCCGTTGAAGCGTTCCAGAGTTATAACCTCATAAAGTGACAGTGGTCAGAATTGCAAAAATTGGCTCGGTCATTAAGTACCAAATTGGCTCTGTCACTAAGGGGTTAAAAGTACTGTACCCCATTTATGCACTGGAGATGAGGTGATATTTTATTCAGCTCTGCGGCCACTATTCCTTGATGTGGCCAGTTTAGACTGCTAAAACTAGTGGAAGGTAATTTTTAAGGACAGTGTTGCTTTATTAAAATAAAAATATACAGTGATGGAAGTACAAAGAATTCTATTATGTTCTTGCATAAAATACTGAATACATGCATGTCTTTGCAAAAGAGAATATTAAGTAATCACATTCAAGCTTCCAGATCCCTTCAGGGGAAGCATACTGGCAATGCAGTTTGCTTTTTACAGATGAGAATTAGTCATTTGGCAGAGTACCATACAAAATATTGGCCTTACATGAAAGATGCTCAAAGGTTTTGTTATACATGAGGTTCGAAGATCAGACAGTTGTCTCTATCAAGTGACACCTTGTGATGCGTATAGGCTTTCCTAAAATATTACTGCATAGTACAAGAAACACATTATGCACTACCGTTGCAGACATAATGTTTGCACAGATTATTATTATTATTTATTATTATAGCACCATTTATTCAATGGTGGTTTACATGTGAAGAGGGGTATACATAATAAAAACAAGAACAATAATCTTATACTAGAGTAACATATTTACTGGGTATATTGTCTTAGCTACAAAGATGAAGAGACCATTATGCTTATAGCTCATGGGGTTATTGACCTGCCCATAATTTATGTGCACACACCTTGCAAGTATTATTTTTAACACTTGATATCACCTACTGTTACAGGGATTCTTACAGCCCATGTTTGCAGGTGGTGAGTGAAAACAAACACATCTAACAATACTTGCAAGACAGTTCCTGAAGATGCCATGTATATTTTGGCTGTATTAAGAAATGCAGATATTAAAGTCTTTCAGTGATTGTCTGAGAATTAAACTGATGAATGAGGAATAGCAAAAAATATATAGACACAAAGTAAATAGAAAAAAGTGTAGGATATTATTTCTTATTAAATGTATGACTGTAAAGGTACCGTTACACTAAACGATTTACCAACGATCACGACCAGCGATACAACCTGGCCGTGATCGTTGGTAAGTCGTTGTGTGGTCGCTGGAGAGCTGTCACACAGACAGCTCTCCAGCGACCAATGATGCCGAAGTCCCTGGGTAACCAGGGTAAACATCGGGTTACTAAGCGCAGGGCCGCGCTTAGTAACCCGATGTTTACCCTTGTTACCGTTGTAAAAGTTAAAAAAAACAGTACATACTCACATTCCTGTCACGTCCCCCAGCATCAGCTTCCCTGCACTGTGTATGCGCCAGCCGTAAAGCAGAGCGGTGACGTCACCGCTGTGCTCTGCTTTACGGCCGGCCGGCGCTGACAGTCAGTGCAGGGAAGCTGACGCCGGGGGACGTGACAGACATCAGAATGTGAGTATGTGCTGTTTTTTTTTTTACTTTTACAATGGTAACCAGGGTAAATATCGGGTTACTAAGCGTGGCCCTGCGCTTAGTAACCCGATATTTACCCTGGTTGCCAGTGAACACATCGCTGGATCGGCATCACACACGCCGATCCAGCAATGACAGCGGGTGATCAGCGACCAAAAAAAGGTCCTGATCATTCCCAGCGACCAACGATCTCCCAGCAGGGGCCTAATCGTTGGTCGCTGTTACGCATAACGATTTAGTTAACGATATCGTTGCTACGTCACAAAAAGCAATGATATCGTTAACGAAATCGTTATGTGTGAAGGTACCTTAACTGTATGAATGAAAAAAAAAGTCAACAATGACAATTAAATTGGTAGTAACAGTTTGTGCATTCCTGGTCAAAATTACTGCTATTGTGAACAGTTAAGCAAGTTGAAAATGAAATAATCGCTAAAAGGCCTAAAGTTAAAAATAAAACATTTACTTTGTATTTTAGGCAAAAAAATATATATCTAAATTGTCATTTTTCACATTTTAAAAATTACAAAAGGAAAATAGGCAGATGCCAAAGTTTGGTCAGACTTGGAGATTTGTGTGCTCAGATAACTTTGACCAAGGTTTGAGACCTTATTTGGCCTGTTAGGGTTATGGCTTGCTCTTGTCATGATCCAGTTCGGAGTTTGTTTTCTGCTGTTCCCTCTCTGGACTGGTCATGCGGGAGTTAATCCCCTGGGCCTCATTTTGGAGCTGGCTGGGCTTTTTAAGTCCTCGGTAAGCTGCTGGCCAGAGTCAGTGCTAGTTCATGCTTCCTGGCTGGAGCAGCTGACCCGTATACCCTGGTGTTCCTTCAGCCTCTGACTTCCCTTATTTGTATTTGACCCGTTCCCTACAGTGTATGACTCGGCCTGATTTCTGACCCCGCCTCTTGCTTTCTGTCTCTGTACCACGTTCTCCGACTGGCTTGTACCCCGACTTTATTTTACTTCTCATGTTTTGGATGCAGCGTTCCCATTTGGCTCTGACTCCTGGCTTGCCTCTGACTATGTGATCTGCTGTTACTTCTGGTACCTCGTCTCCTGTTTGTTGCGGACCGGCCTGTCTGACTACTCTGTCACCTCCTAGTTGTTCTCTGCGCCTTGCACTGTAGTGCTTCATGGTGAGTGCTACCTTGTCCCCCCTTACCCGCACCCCCCTGGGAGAGGTTGCGTGCAACTGCCTTGCAGTTGCATCACAGTTCTCACTATCATCGTTAGGAAAGGCTAGGTGATGCAATATCCCAGCTTTATAAAAACCCAGCCTCCTCTAACCTTGTGCCAGAAAACAGCAGCCATGTGTTCTTCGAAGCAGCTGCCTAGCACTTAGGGGCTCTGTATATGGAGTCAGCAAACTATTCTAGGAAAATCTGTGCTCCAGGAGGCAAATAAAGCTACGTCCCTCCCGAGTCTTGCTGTATGGCAGCAGTACTGTGCAGCCACATATCGGGTATTTTTACATTCAGCAGAAATTGTGGGATAAATTTTGGTGTAACTTTTACGCATTTTTCCATGTGAAAATATAAAGTATGGAGCTAAAACAAAATTTTGGTGGTAAAGATGTAATGATTTTTTCTTCACTGCCAATGGTATAAAATTCTGTGACACACTTGTGGTGTCAATTTGACCACTGCACCCCTAGGTGAATTCATTGAGAGGTGTAGTTTGTAAAATGAAGTCACTTGTTTGTAAAATGAGGTCACTTGTGTGGGGTGCTGTTGCTCTGGCACCTCAGGGGTTCTGCCAATGTGACATGGCACCTTCAAACCATTCCAACAAAATCTGAACTCCAATATTTTGCTTCTTCCGTTCTGAGTTTTGCACTGTGCCTCAAAAATAATTTTCAACTACATATGCGGTATCAGTGTACTCAGGAGAAATTGCGCAACAAATTTTGGGGTCCATTTTCTCCTGCTATCCTTGTGTAATTGAAAAAATTTGGAGCCAAGAGAACATTTTTGTGGGAAATTTTTTTTTCTTTTTCACTGATCAATGTTGTAAAATTCTGTGAAGCACTTGTGAGTTCAGGGTGCGCTGCTCACCCCATGTCTAGATAAATTCCTTGAGGGGTCTAGTTTCCTAAATGGGATCACTTGTGTGGTGATTCCACTGTTTATGCACATCAGGGGCTCTCCAAACAAAACATGACACCCGCAGACCATTCCATCAAAATCTGCATTCCAAAACATCACTCCTTCTGTTCTAAGCCCTGCCGTACACCCAAACAGTAGTTTTCCCCCACATATAGGGTATGTGTGTACAAAGGAGAAGTTTCACATCATATTTTGCAGTCCATTTTTTCCTGTTACTCTTGGGAAAATAAAAAAATTTGGGCTAAAAAAAACATTTTTGTGGGAGAAACGTGATTTTTTATTTTATTTTCATGCCTCTACATTATAAACTACTGTGAAGCACCTGAGGGTTCAAGGTGCAGTACACATCTAAATATATTCCTTGAGGGGTCTAGTTTCCAAAATGGGGTAACTTGTTGGGGGTTTACAAGGGTTAGGCACATTGAGGGCTCTCCAAACGCGACATGGTGTCTACTAATGATTCCAGCCAATTTTGCGCTCCAGTGTCGCTTCTTCATTTCTGAGCCCTGCCGTGCACCCAAACAATATTTTTCCCCAACATATGGGGTGTTGGCATATTCAGGAGAAATTGAACAACATATTTTGGCTTTGTTGGTGAAGGGATTAACTTTACGCCTTTTTGAGTTAATTTCATCTTCAATTTGCTTAACTGTTCACAATAACAGTAATTGTGACAAGTGGTGCCCAAACTTTTACATGCCACTGTATGCCCTAAAAAACACTAACTTAATAATCCAACTCTTCTGTTTACCTATTCTACATAATTCCTCACAACCTGATACTGTAACTTCATTCGACATTAACCTACTGGACCCTATTGCACTTCATAACTGTGCAAACACATATACCCGCTAGTGACTGGCTCATGCAAATTCGTGAATTGCCAGATTTAAAAAAATGGTTGGACCACTGTATAAATCAAGTACATTTTACTTATTGCACCACTCTTTATCCTTTAGATTATAAACTATTGCAAACAGGGCCTCACTCCTATTGTTTGAATTGTTAATTAGTTTGTTACTTCAATGTCTGATTTTCTTTGCACATGTAATCTGTGAATGGTAAAGTGCAGGGGAATATGCTGGTGTTATATGAATAAAGATGGTTATCACTGTTATTGTTATCATTAATATATATCTTATAAGTATAAAGCCGTTCTATAACTTTTGTAGCATAAAGACAATAGCTGATATGTGGCTTGAAATCATCAATAAAATAATACCTTTGAGAAGTACAGAGATGATCCCGCTGAAATAATTCCACAGCCTTCTTCAGGCTTAACAATTTCTCCTCCAACTACTTCCTGCCAATCTGTTTCCCAGCCATTCAGACCTTCAAAGTCTGATATTACAGTGGATGGCAGGGAATTTTCAGGAAGACATTCTGAACCCTGATACCCAGAATCACACCTGTATGAAACATTTTAGAAAATGTCAGTGTTATTTTATTATAATATATACAACTTGCTTTGAAATATAATTTGAAAAATTGGTGAATACTCATAAACACTCAGCAGGATTGACAATGCCAGCAAGTATATTTAATGGGGATGTCAATTTTGAGACAACCCATTCTGAAATGCTAAAGAGTCCAGCTAATATAAAGAAGTACAGTTAGGTCCATATATATTTGGACAGAGACAACATTTTTCTAATTTTGGTTATAGAAATTACCACAATGAATTTTAGACAAAACAATTCAGATGCAGGTGAAGTTCAGACTTTCAGCTTTCATTTGAGGGTATCCACATTAAAATTGGATGAAGGGTTTAGGAGTTTCAGCTCCTTAACATGTGCCACCCTGTTTTTAAAGGGACCAAAAGTAATTGGACAATTGAATCCAAAGCTATTTCATGGAAAGGTGTGGGCAATCCCTTTGTTATGTCATTCTCAATTAAGCAGATAAAAGGCCTGGAGTTGATTTGAGGTGTGGTGCTTGCATTTGGAAGATTTTGCTGTGAAGTAAACATGCGGTCAAAGGAGCTCTCCGTGCAGGTGAAACAAGCCATCCTTAAGCTGCGAAAACAGAAAAAACCCATCCGAGAAACTGCTACAATATTTGGAGTGGCAAAATCTACAATTTGGTACATCCTGAGAAAGAAAGAAAGCACTGGTGAACTCATCAATGCAAAAAGACCTGGGCGCCCACGGAAGACAACAGTGGTGGATGATCGCAGAATAATCTCCATGGTCAAGAGAAACCCCTTCACAACAGCCAACCAAGTGAACAACACTCTTCAGGAGGTAGGCGTATCAATATTCTAATCTACCATAAAGAGAAGACTGCGTGAAAGTAAATACAGAGGGTTCACTGCACGGTGCAAGCCACTCACAAGATTCAAGAATAAAATGGCTAGACTGGACTATGCTAAAAACCATCTAAAAAAGCCAGCAAAGTTCTGGAAGAACTTTCTTTGGACAGATGAAACCAAGATCAACCTCTGCCAGAATGATGGAAAGAGAAAAGTATGGCAAAGGCGTGGTACAGCTCATGATCCAAAGCATACCACATCATCTGTAAAACACGGCGGAGGCAGTGTAATGGCTTGGGCATGCATGACTGCCAGTGGCGCTGGGTCACTAGTGTTTATTGATGATGTGACACAGGACTGAAGCAGCCGAATGAATTCTGTGGTATTCAGAGACATACTGTGTGCTCAGATCCAGCCAAATGCAGCCAAACTGATTGGTCCTCATTTCATACTACAGATGGACAATGACCCAAAACATAAAGCCAAAGCAACCCAGGAGTTTATTAAAGCAAAGAAGTGGAATATTCTTGAATGGCCAAGTCAGTCACCTGATCTCAACCCAATTGAGCATGCATTTCACTTGTTAAAGACTACACTTCAGGCAGAAAGGCCCAAAAACAAACAGCAACTGAAAACCACTGCAGTGAAGGCCTGGCAGAGCATCAAAAAGGAGGAAACACAGCGTCTGGTGATGTCCATGAGTTCAAGACTTCAGGCAGTCATTGCCAACAAAGGGTTTTCAACCAAGTACTAAAAATGAACATTTTATTTAAAATTATTGAATCTGTCCAATTACTTTTGGTCCCTTTTAAAAACAGGGTGGCACATGTTAAGGAGCTGAAACTCCTAAACCCTTCATCCAATTTTAATGTGGGTACCCTTAAATGAAAGCTGAAAGTCTGAACTTCAAATGCATCTGAATTGTTTTGTTTAAAATTCATTGTGGTAATGTCTATAAATAAAATTTGAAAAATGTTGTCTCTGTCCAAATATATATGGACCTAACTGTATATACTCATATACTGAACCGATGGCGTTCCAAAAATCTCAGCACTGTTTCTTCCAGCAAGCATGTGAGATTTATATGTCCATGTTCCATTTGATGGACGTGTGAAAACTGCAGTTGATCAGCAACAGCTGAATGGCTGCAGAGGTCACATGACATAATGCCATGTGACTGCCAGGGAACACATTTTCTGGAATGGCGCCAGTACGGAAGGTGAGTTTGTAGGGTTTTATTATTTTAACTGGGACTCTAGCATTTAAGAAGGGGTGTTCCTGGATTAGACAACCCTTTTAAATTTTAATATCTGCAGATTTGAATAATCGACAATACCAAGTACATTGACAATGTACACAAAATAAATCAAATTACTAAAGTGAGCAAAAGTTTGATATAAGTAAGAAGTATTTGAAAGACTTGGTTACGGTGAAGGTATTAGTTCATGAAAAACAATGCTGCTGTTCTCTTTTTCTTCACCAAATATGTTATGCATAGCAAAGAGGTATATGCCAGATCAATGTGTGGCTGCTGAATGAAATTTCCATAAAAGAAGCTTTGGCCACAGAGTTTAGTAGGACATTGCAAAATAGAGTAGTAGCCTTTCTGGGTCACTACCCCATGCACTCTTTGGAAATCCTCACATTATCAGCAGCACAGTGACCCCATACCATTACATTTCTACTGTCATGCTTGAGAGAACGCATTATGCACTCCTCCACTGTTTGACCTATATCTCACATATGTTCTTATATGGTCTGAGAACATCAGACTTAAACAGTATTATGGACTGTGGTACACACTAATATGCAATGCTAAATTCCATGGTAGTTTGACGAATGGTATAGTGGTCATTTAGTAACACAACTGTCTGACGTTTCATGAAATAGCATATTTTGTTTTTGCCCTTTTGAATGTAAATTTTCAATAATATGTAAACAGATTATAGATTTGTGATTGCAATTAGTCAAAGTTATGGCATGGATCTTTTCAAAATAACAAGTGGAGGTATGGTCATGTTCTGTCCACCCAGTGGATCCATCATAAGCTTCTCTGGAGTATGTGCCTCTACTGAAAGTAATGTCTGCACTGTCAGGACATCACAGGATTGCTGAAAACTGTAATTTGCTTCAGCGGTCATTGAGACAAAAAGAAAGCATCCAATGACGCTCTATATTAGTTACCTTACTGCTGCTTCCATTCACAGACAACTGCGGCCCTGTGATTTCCAGACAGTGAATGCTGTATATCGCTTCTAGAGCTGGGGCTAATGGAAGAGGAGTATGCCTCTTTTTGCTATTTTGAAAGGATCCATGCTTAGGAGAAAAAATGTCATACACTGACAAACCCTTTCATAAAAAAAGTATTTTACATTGAAAAATGTTCCTTAGTAATAAAATATGTGCACATAAGTGTAGATGCTCTAAATACTTTATTATTTTGTAATATATTATCAGCTAAAATGCATTGTCTGATTTGAAAAATCCATTTTCAAATATCCAATTATGTCATTCTTAGCTAAGCTTGATTTACACTGGCCAACAGGTTAAATGATCACAGATTGGCTATATGCAAGCCAATTGACAAACGTTTAATGGTCTGTATTTAGCAGGACAATTGCACTATCATGCTTAAAGAACGATCTTTGACATGACCGTTCTGTGTGCATAGACATAGTCATATTTCTCTGCATTCTCGCCATTGTTTGCACAGAATAATATGCAACTGAGAACGATAATTTTCAATGAAGCTAAAAATCATTCCACCAGATGAAAGATTGTTTTTCTTATTCATCAGATGATTGACAGCCTGTTTAGACTGAACATTCTTCGGAAAACTTTTTCCCGGAAATCGGCACTTGTAAATGCACCCTTAGTACATAGGCTTCTTTTGTTCACGATTCGAATCATGATTGTCTTCTATTAGCAAGAGGGAAGAGTGATGACAAAGAGCTTGTCACAGTGTGACCCGACCAAATGGGTGGTTGGTCAATGGACGGCACAACTCACAAACAACGGGATCGAAAAGGTGAGAGGAATGCCCTACCCGTAGGGAATGGGGAATGGTCACCACCTGAGCTCAAACCTGAATCTGTCCCTGCACTCCCCTAACACTCTATACGGGTCCTTCCCTCTGCTGCTGTCAGGATACCTTGTCCCTAGTAGTCACCTATTACTGCCATGGCTAGTGCACTGGCTGTCAAAGAGCACTAGCCACAACTCTGCAGATAATACACACAGGGGAAAGTGACAAACACCAAAGGGACAAGGTAACAAAAACACCACACTTAGCTTATGAACACCGCTGCTAGGGTCCACACAGCAGATAACAACAGCAACTGGACTCCAATCACCAGACGTGGCTGACACCAGAGAGCTGCTCCTGCTTGGCTGGTCTCCGGTGACCTTTTAAAGGATGGTGGGAGTGGTCACCACCTGCATCAGCTGACCCAGCAGCACTGCAGTAACATCAGATTGCCAGCGGGGGAAAGAAACTGCCATTAACCCCGATGGTTCAAAAGGAAAAAAGTTTTTAACTGAGTGGAACCAGAGCTGCCACAAATCCAAAAAATAATCGGGGCAGAGTTGGTCTGGAGAATGTGGCTTTACTTAGGCAGGAAATTAATTTTAATAGGTGATGTTTAATTCTACTTTTCACCTGTGGCATCTATGATGAAGAACTGCACATTCTATGTCCCAGAGATAAGAAGTCAGAGATAACAACTTATTGCTGGGAATTTCAAAGCTGATAACCCTTTCAATGATTAAAGGAAGCATGTATATTTACCTACAAATCCCATGGTTACACCAACCATGTCCAATGCACATGTTAGGGCACTGTTGTCCAATGTAAATATTGTCCAACGCCCATTCATCTTCTGATGTGTAATATCGCTGGCTCCAACGGAAGCGAGTTGCACTAGACCTTAAAACAGCACAAATCAAAATGTATTAATACGTACATTATGGACCTTCTTGAAACATACATTTTTATTATCAGTATGACACTCTTTGGCTGCATGAGTAATGCAGATAACATGCAGGACATAAGAACAACTCATCAGTTTATAGAAAAGAAATGGAACATAAGGGGGTTGTATCAAGTTTGTAAGTTATCCTAGAAAGGGCATAATCTGACGGTCACTTGGAGTTCCCCATCAGTCCTGAGAACATGTCTAAATAGAGTGGGGTAATAGACATGCACTTCCGCTCTATTCATTCTTAATGGGAGTGCTGAATACAAGTCGAGCAGAGCACTTGGCTATTTCCGGTATTCCCATTGAGAATATATGGAGAAAAAGTGCACCTTTTTTACCATAACTTTTCACCTGCTCATAATAGGGCTAGTATTAAACTTCCAATGCCTGTTGTGAACAATACCACATATATATATATATATATATATATATATATATATATATACAGTGGGGCAAAAAAGTATTTAGTCAGTCAGCAATAGTGCAAGTTCCACCACTTAAAAAGATGAGAGGCGTCTGTAATTTACATCATAGGTAGACCTCAACTATGGGAGACAAACTGAGAAAAAAAAATCCAGAAAATCACATTGTCTGTTTTTTTAACAATTTATTTGCATATTATGGTGGAAAATAAGTATTTGGTCAGAAACAAACAATCAAGATTTCTGGCTCTCACAGACCTGTAACTTCTTCTTTAAGAGTCTCCTCTTTCCTCCACTCATTACCTGTAGTAATGGCACCTGTTTAAACTTGTTATCAGTATAAAAAGACACCTGTGCGCACCCTCAAACAGTCTGACTCCAAACTCCACTATGGTGAAGACCAAAGAGCTGTCAAAGGACACCAGAAACAAAATTGTAGCCCTGCACCAGGCTGGGAAGACTGAATCTGCAATAGCCAACCAGCTTGGAGTGAAGAAATCAACAGTGGGAGCAATAATTAGAAAATGGAAGACATACAAGACCAGTGATAATCTCCCTCGATCTGGGGCTCCACGCAAAATCCCACCCCGTGGGGTCAGAATGATCACAAGAACGGTGAGCAAAAATCCCAGAACCACGCGGGGGGACCTAGTGAATGAACTGCAGAGAGCTGGGACCAATGTAACAAGGCCTACCATAAGTAACACACTACGCCACCATGGACTCAGATCCTGCAGTGCCAGACGTGTCCCACTGCTTAAGCCAGTACATGTCCGGGCCCGTCTGAAGTTTACTAGAGAGCATTTGGATGATCCAGAGGAGTTTTGGGAGAATGTCCTATGGTCTGATGAAACCAAACTGGAACTGTTTGGTAGAAACACAACTTGTCGTGTTTGGAGGAAAAAGAATACTGAGTTGCATCCATCAAACACCATACCTACTGTAAAGCATGGTGGTGGAAACATCATGCTTTGGGGCTGTTTCTCTGCAAAGGGGCCAGGACGACTGATCCGGGTACATGAAAGAATGAATGGCGCCATGTATCGTGAGATTTTGAGTGCAAACCTCCTTCCATCAGCAAGGGCATTGAAGATGAAACGTGGCTGGGTCTTTCAACATGACAATGATCCAAAGCACAACGCCAGGGCAACGAAGGAGTGGCTTCGTAAGAAGCATTTCAAGGTCCTGGAGTGGCCTAGCCAGTCTCCAGATCTCAACCCTATAGAAAACCTTTGGAGGGAGTTGAAAGTCCGTGTTGCCAAGCGAAAAGCCAAAACATCACTGCTCTAGAGGAGATCTGCATGGAGGAATGGGCCGACATACCAACAACAGTGTGTGGCAACCTTGTGAAGACTTACAGAAAACGTTTGACCTTTGTCATTGCCAACAAAGGATATATTACAAAGTATTGAGATGAAATTTTGTTTCTGACCAAATACTTATTTTCCACCATAATATGCAAATAAAATGTTAAAAAAACAGACAATGTGATTTTCTGGATTTTTTTTTCTCAGTTTGTCTCCCATAGTTGAGGTCTACCTATGATGTAAATTACAGACGCCTCTCATCTTTTTAAGTGGTGGAACTTGCACTATTGCTGACTGACTAAATACTTTTTTGCCCCACTGTATATATATATATATATATAGACAGTACATATGTTTTTATGTTTTTGGGAGCACATGGATCCATTGTATGTCCGTATGTCGGTTTTGCAAGCCTACGAGAAAATCTCGCAGTACGGATGCCATACGGATTACATACGGAGGATGCCATGCGCAAAATACGCTGACACACCCTGCCTACGGATGAGATATTGGGAAAATATTCAGAAAAGTCATATGAGGACATCCAGCAGAGGGCGCCTCACCGCAACTGAAGGTAACTACAGGTCATTGACCTACATTCCATTCATTCCCCAGGGTTTTACAGGCAGGAGCACAGCTGCATTATAGCAGAGCTCCTGCCTGTAAAATAATTTAACCCCTTCAGATGGATTTATATCATGGGACATATCGACGGAAGGTATGAGATATTGTTGGTTTATTATTTTTAATTTTTTACAGGTCGAGGGTCTTCAGGTGGATTGAGAGTGGAATAAAATATTACAACAACCTGTGTATTTATTTCATTAAAATACTTTGCAATATTGTGTGTGTGTTTTTTTAACCATTTCATGCTATTGGATTAATAATGGATAGGTGTCCTAATTGACGCCTCTCCATTATTAATCTGGCTTAATGTCACCTTACACTAGCAAGGTGACATTAACCCTTCATTACCCCATATCCCACCGCTACACGGGAATGGGAAGAGAGTGGCCAAGTGCCAGAATAGGCGCATCTTCCAGATGTGCCTTTTCTGGGGTGGCTGGGGGCAGATGTTTTTAGCCAGGGAGGGAGCCAATAACCAAGGACCCTCTCCAGGCTATTAATATCTGCCCTCAGTCACTGGCTTTACTACTCTGGTGGAGAAAATTGCGTGGGAGCCCATGCCAATTTTTTCCGCCATTTAACCCTTTAATTTAATAGCTAGACAGCCCAAATTTTGCACATACACAATACTAACATTAGTAGTGTGGAATATGCAAAAAAATGGGGATATGACATGGTTTACTGTATGTAAACCATGTCTCATATCATGTCGGGTTTAGGAAGGAGATAGCAAAAGCCGGCAATTGAATTATCGGCTTTTAAGCTATCTCGCGCTGGATGAAATATTAATATATATATATACAGTGGGGCAAAAAAGTATTTAGTCAGTCAGCAATAGTGCAAGTTCCACCACTTAAAAAGATGAGAGGCGTCTGTAATTTACATCATAGGTAGACCTCAACTATGGGAGACAAACTGAGAAAAAAAAATCCAGAAAATCACATTGTCTGTTTTTTTATCATTTTTTTTGCATTTTATGGTGGAAAATAAGTATTTGGTCAGAAACAAACAATCAAGATTTCTGGCTCTCACAGACCTGTAACTTCTTCTTTAAGAGTCTCCTCTTTCCTCCACTCATTACCTGTAGTAATGGCACCTGTTTAAACTTGTTATCAGTATAAAAAGACACCTGTGCACACCCTCAAACAGTCTGACTCCAAACTCCACTATGGTGAAGACCAAAGAGCTGTCAAAGGACACCAGAAACAAAATTGTAGCCCTGCACCAGGCTGGGACGACTGAATCCGCAATAGCCAACCAGCTTGGAGTGAAGAAATCAACAGTGGGAGCAATAATTAGAAAATGGAAGACATACAAGACCACTGATAATCTCCCTCGATCTGGGGCTCCACGCAAAATCCCACCCCGTGGGGTCAGAATGATCACAAGAACGGTGAGCAAAAATCCCAGAACCACGCGGGGGGACCTAGTGAATGAACTGCAGAGAGCTGGGACCAATGTAACAAGGCCTACCATAAGTAACACACTACGCCACCATGGACTCAGATCCTGCAGTGCCAGACGTGTCCCACTGCTTAAGCCAGTACATGTCCGGGCCCGTCTGAAGTTTGCTAGAGAGCATTTGGATGATCCAGAGGAGTTTTGGGAGAATGTCCTATGGTCTGATGAAACCAAACTGGAACTGTTTGGTAGAAACACAACTTGTCGTGTTTGGAGGAAAAAGAATACTGAGTTGCATCCATCAAACACCATACCTACTGTAAAGCATGGTGGTGGAAACATCATGCTTTGGGGCTGTTTCTCTGCAAAGGGGCCAGGACGACTGATCCGGGTACATGAAAGAATGAATGGGGCCATGTATCGTGAGATTTTGAGTGCAAACCTCCTTCCATCAGCAAGGGCATTGAAGATGAAACGTGGCTGGGTCTTTCAACATGACAATGATCCAAAGCACACCACCAGGGCAACGAAGGAGTGGCTTCGTAAGAAGCATTTCAAGGTCCTGGAGTGGCCTAGCCAGTCTCCAGATCTCAACCCTATAGAAAACCTTTGGAGGGAGTTGAAAGTCCGTGTTGCCAAGCGAAAAGCCAAAAACATCACTGCTCTAGAGGAGATCTGCATGGAGGAATGAGCCAACATACCAACAACAGTGTGTGGCAACCTTGTGAAGACTTACAGAAAACGTTTGACCTCTGTCATTGCCAACAAAGGATATATTACAAAGTATTGAGATGAAATTTTGTTTCTGACCAAATACTTATTTTCCACCATAATATGCAAATAAAATGTTAAAAAAACAGACAATGTGATTTTCTGGATTTTTTTTTCTCAGCTTGTCTCCCATAGTTGAGGTCTACCTATGATGTAAATTACAGACGCCTCTCATCTTTTTAAGTGGTGGAACTTGCACTATTGCTGATTGACTAAATACTTTTTTGCCCCACTGTATGTGTGTCTCAATGACATCTATATATATATGTGTGATTTTACTGAACACCGCACTGAATTGCCGGCTTTTCTCTCTAACACCGCTGTGTATTTCTCGCAAGTCACACTGCTGGTCCGTGTGTAATCTGTATTTTTCTCGGCCCCATAGACTTTCATTCGCGTTTTTTGTGCGCAATACGGTGACAAACGCAGCATGCTGCGATTTTCTACGGCCGTAGAACACCGTATAATACGGATCAGTAAAATACGGCAAATAGGAGCTGGGGCATAGAGAAGCATTGTACCGTATGCAATCCGTATTTTCAGCACCTCTCTTACGTCCGTAAAACATGGTAGTGTGACGCCGGCCTAAAACTGTTTTATATGTCTATTAGAGAACTGTGTAAAGGCTTGTTTTTTTTTGTTTTACAAGCTGTAGTTTTTATTGCTACCACTGTCAAATACATATACTATGACTTTTTGATCATTTTTTAACTAACATTAACAAAATGGCAATTGTGGCCTAGTTTTTAATTTTTATTTTTGTATTTTTATTTTTAATGGTGTTCATGGTCAGGGATTAAAAGTAATATAGTTTTATAGTATGGATAATTACATACATGATAATGATCTAATAGGTTTCATTTTTATGGGGTGGTTGCTTTTTTACCAAGAAAATGATTTTTTAACTACTGAAAAAAAAGTAAAAAAAAACAGATGTTGACATGAATTAATGAATCACAACTTCAATTTTATTGCAGATGTTTACTGCATTAACATACCAGGTCTTCTGTGGCAAAGGTAATGTTATTCTTCTCCAATGAGTGAATTCACTTGAGTGATAGATGCTTGCTGAGGTGAATTCCTGGCAGCTAGGCATACTCGGCAAACATTCCTGGAAAACAGAATATCTTAAATTAAAAATAAAATATCTATATATATATATATATAATCGCCTACGGGGGAATTCCGTCTGTCTGTCTGTCACGGAAATCCCGCGTCGCTGATTGGCGACCACGACCCATCAGCGACGGGCACAGCCCGGCCAAGAATTAGTCCCTCCCTACTTCCGTCCAGTCAGTGGCCGGCGCCCGCTCCATACTCCCCTCCAGTCAGCGATCACACAGGGTTAATGGTAGCATTAACGGACCGCATTATGCCGCGGTGTAATGCACTCCGTTAACGCTGCTATTAACCCTGTGTGACCAACTTTTTACTATTGATGCTGCTTATACTATTCACACCTTCCGTCATCTGCCGATGCGCGCGCGGCTGCCACCAGCTTCCGTTCCCAGAGATGCATTGTGAAATTACCCAGAAGACTTAGCAGTCTCGTGAGACAGCTAAGTCACTGGGTAATTTCGCAATGCATCTCTGGGAACGGAAGCTGGCGGCAGCAGCACGCGCATCGGGACAGCTTCGCTGGATGCCGGAGGGTGAGTATATAACTATTTTTTATTTTAATTATTTTTTTTAACAGGGATATGGTGCCCACACTGCTATATACTACGTGGGCTGTGTTATATACTGCGTGGCTGCTATATACTACGTGGGCAGTGTTATATACTCCGTGGGCTGTTATATACTGCGTGCGCTGTGCTATATATTACGTGGGCTGTGTTATATACTGTGTGGCTGCTATATACTATGTGGGCAGTGTTATATACTATGTGGGCAGTGTTATATACTGATGCGTTAGAATTGGGCCACCATTTAGTATTTCTATAAATAAATTACTGTGTTAATATAGTATCTGAATATTATTTACTAAAAGTCTAACAATAAAAAATTAAATTAAATATAATAATACCACGTGGCTGGACCATAGCCTACTTTGGCTATGCACCTCTTACACCACTTAAAAAAAATAATTTACTCTACAAAAATACATAAATGTAATCTATTTTTGCTGTTATTGCAATGATCTACATAATAAGTTTAATATGATGAATTAAATTTAAGAAAATCCTCAAAACATTTCCAGAAAAGCCATTTATTTTACCATTTCAAAAGTAGTAAAATAACCATACATATTTTGTATTGCTTTAATTGGAACAATTCATAAACTAAGGCTATTACAGAATTTATACCACTAAATGGAATAAAAAAAAATACCACCAAATAATTGCAAACAGAATTATTGTTTTTACTAAAAAAATTATAAAAGTTAATTGATTAATTATGCATACTCCAAAAGTGAAAATTACAACCACTATACACCAAAAAATATTAATTAAAGTGCTTTTGTCACACCGATAGGCCAAGCTGAAGGCTTTTATAGCTAAGGTTATAATTTATGATAAGTTCACCTGGGCATTACTAGAGATATTTATCTAAGAATACAGCAGAGCTGACAGCAACATGAGAAGAGAGCTGTAGCTGCAGAAGTGTTGTAATGAGACAAAGCTCACTTCTGCTATATTTCCACCCCACCCACACTGCCAGGAGATAAAAGCTGCAGAAGTGTTAGTAATCACACTAATCTTTTCTTTATTCCTGGCATTTGTAATCACTCTGCAGTGAGATCAAGGAAGAGAGCAGACTGTCTATCATTACTGTACATCTCACACAGTAGAAAGCCTCTTTTAAGCAAGTGTTGGGATTTGTTATTTTTTCTCTCCATTACTAAGCTGTAGGCTTGATTTCACCTGACAATACAAAGGTGACATCAACCCCACAAATATGAACTCCATTTGCCACCACTACAGAGCAAGTGCAAAGAGACGGCAAAGTGCTCTTCATACATGTGCCTTTTCCGGGCAACTGCAGGCTGCTATTTTTAGGCTGGGGGGTCTATATCAATTGCTCCTTACCAGCCTGAGAATACCAGACTCCAGATCGCAGCTTTAGCAAGGCTGGTTTCAAAAATGGGGGGACCCCACTCCATTTTATTTTATTATTTATTTATATAATTAAAAAAACAGAGTGGGGACCCCTCTATTCTTGATCACAAGTCTTGCTGAAGCTGACAGCTGAGGGTTGCATCCCCCAGCTGTGAGTTTTCCCTGGCTGGTTATAGAAAATAGAGGGGAACCAACGCCAGGTTTTTCATTTATTTATTTATAGAGCAAGCGGTGACTGATGAATACTCCTATCAACTGCTCCTGCTGTCACTGCTATTAGCAGCAGAAGGTGTAGGTTGACGGGAGTAATAGTCCCAGCAGCCGCTGTCTGCTGTTATTGTGATCACTGGAATACAACTCTCATCATTATCCTCTGCTTGTGATGATCGCCGGCAGTGCAGGGGAGAATGATGTGAGCGGTCTTGAGCACCCAGCACTGGGGAACAGCACTTACTATGGTGCTTCTTCCCTGGCGCCCGTCTGTGTAGTACTGATGTGGTACATGGGCAGCACATGATTGCCACACGTGTGCTGCAAGTATTACACACACAGACACTGTCATCTCCGGAACTGTTTTTATCTGGTATCGGAAAAAAACAGACGTGTGAAACCGGCCTAAGGTATCGAGGAACAATTTTAAAATTCATACTTAGATTTTTTATTTTATTTTGATTAAGGGAGGCGAGGATGGGGGAGTGGTAGCACTATGTAAACTTGCAGCTCTCATGCGGGAGAGAAAGTGAAGCAGAGGCATTATTTTCTAGTAACTTTTAAATTAAAATGTTATGAAACTGAAATGTATTACAGTACATTATCTGCATGTGCCCAATTAAAAAAAGAAAACCATAGCTCTTAACTTTCAATTTTGTCATTCAAATATTTTCACAATTGTATGTTCCTCAAGAGTTTGAAATATTACAAAGATATAAGCAAAAACAAAACCTCTCTAGATGAAAATCTTGTATCCTGATGGAATTGTCACCAAAAAGTCATTTGTGTTCATTATTATCCTTTTATCATAAAAACACCTGGTAGTGTGGAAAACCTGATTAAATGGCAGGCTTTCTGCTCAGCACTCATCAAGACCAATTTCAGATAACACAGGCACAATGGGACCAAATATACTGTATTCCATTCAGCAATAGGGAGAACCCACAACAAAAAAGCTTTGCTGCAAATGTTTTTTACAAGATAATCAGAGGTCCACCAGAAAGTTCACTCTATAAATCATGCAGCAACATAAAACATATCTTGATATCTTTGTGCGGATTACCGTACTAAAGTTAAATTAGAATAGAAAAATTAAATATTAAAATTCATGTATCTTTAGTATGATTAAATAATGCTGTGCATTTTCTTTCTATTTTAAAGCTCGAATAAGCACAGGATTTGGATTTTTTCCTTCTTTTTTTCCCACTGGACTATGTCAGAAGGAAAAACAAACATAAAAACATCCTAGAAGATTATGCAATATAAATTGGTTACCTTTCAACATTCTCTTCAATTACAGTAAAAAAGCACATTGTGTAACCCCTTTACCCCCAAGGGTGGTTTGCACGTTAATGACCGGGCCAAGTTTTACAATTCTGACCACTGTCCCTTTATGAGGTTATAACTCTGGAACGCTTCAACGGATCCTGGTGATTCTGACACCGTTTTCTCATGACATATTGGGCTTCATGATAGTGGTAAAATTTATATGATATTACCTGCGTTTATTTGTGAAAAAAATGGGAATTTGGCAAAAAATTTGAAAATTTCCCAATTTTCCAAATTTTTATTTTTATGCAATTAAATCACAGAGATATGTCACACAAAATACTTAATAAGTAACATTTCCCACATGTCTCCTTTACATCAGCACAATTTGGGAACCAAAATTTTTTTTGTTAGGGAGTTATAAGGGTTAAAATTGACCAGCAATTTCTCATTTTTACAACACCATTTCTTTTAGGGACCACATCTCATTTGAAGTCATTTTGAGAGGTCTATATGATAGAAAATACCCAAGTGTGGCACCATTCTAAAAACTGCACCCCTCAAGGTGCTGAAAACCATATTCAAGAAGTTTATTAACCCTTCAGGTGTTTCACAGGAATTTTTGGAATGTTTAAATAAAAATGAACATTTAACTTTTTTTCACAAAAAACTTACTTCAGCTCTAATTTGTTTTATTTTACTAAGAGTGACAGGAGAAATGGACCCTAAAACTGGTTGTACAATTTGTCCTGAGTACGCCGATACCCCATATGTGGGGCTAAACCACTGTTTTGATGCATGGCAGAGCTCGGAAGGGAAGGAGCGCCATTTGACTTTTCAATGCAAAATTGACAGGAATTGAGATGGGACGCCATGTTGCGTTTGGAGAGCCACTGATGTGCCTAAACATTGAAACCCCCCACAAGTGACACCATTTTGGAAAGTAGACCCCCTAAGGAACATTTGTAGATGTGTGGTGAGCACTTTGACCCACCAAGTGCTTCACAGAGCCGTAATAATAAAAAATCATATTTTTTCACAAAAATTATCTTTTCACCCCCAATTTTTTATTTTCCCAAGGGTAAGAGAAGAAATTGGACCCCAAAAGTTGTTGTACAATTTGTCCCGAGTACGCTGATACCCAATATGTGGGGGTAAACCACTGTTTGGGCGCATGGCAGAGCTCGGAAGGGAAGGAGCGCCATTTGACTTTTCAATGCAAAATTGACTGGAATTGAGATCGGACGCCATGTCGCATTTGGAGAGCCCCTGATGTGCCTAAACAGTGGAAACCCCCAATTATAACTGAAACCCTAATCCAAACACATCCCTAACCCTAATCCCAACGGTAACCCTAACCACACCCCTAACCCTAACACACCCCTAACCCTAATCCCAACCCTATTCTCAACCGTAAATGTAATCCAAACCCTAACTGTAACCTTAGCCCCAAACCTAACCCTAACTTTAGCCCCAACCCTAACTGTAGCCCTAACCCTATCCCCAACCCTAACCCTAGCCCTAGCCCTAACCCTAACCCTAGCCCTAACCCAAGCCCTAACCCTAACCCTAGCCCTAATCCTAGCCCTAACCCTGATGGGAAAATGGAAATAAATACATTTTTTTATTTTTTTCATTTTTCCCTAACTAAGGGAGTAATGAAGGGGGGTTTGATTACTTTTATAGTGGGGTTTCTAGCGGATTTTTATGATTGGCAGCCGTCACACACTAAAAGACACTTTTTATTGCAAAGAATATTTTTTGCGTTACCACATTTTGAGAGCTATAATTTTTCCATATTTTGGTCCACAGAGTCATGTGAGGTCTTGTTTTTTTGCAGGACGAGTTGATGTTTTTATTGGTAACATTTTCGGGCACGTGACATTTTTTGATCGCTTTTTATTCTGATATTTGTGAGGCAGAATGATCAAAAACCAGCTATTCATGAATTTCTTTGGGGGGGGGGGGGTGTTTATACTGTTCCGCGTTTGGTAAAATTGATATAGCAGTTTTATTCTTCGGGTCAGTACGATTACAGCGATACCTCATTTATATCGATTTTTAATGTTTTGGCGCTTTTATACGATAAAAACTATTTTATAGAAAAAATAATTATTTTTGCATCACTTTATTCTGCGGACTACAACTTTTTTATTTTTTTGCTGATGATGCTGTATTGCAGCTCATTTTTTGCAGGACAAGATGATGTTTTCAGCGGTACCATGGTTATTTATATCAGTCTTTTTGATCGCGTGTTATTCCACTTTTTGTTCGGCGGTATGATAGTAAAGCATTGTTTTTGCCTCATTTTTTTTTTTTACGGTGTTCACTGAAGGGGTTAACTGGTGGGACAGTTTTATAGGTCGGGTCATTACGGACGCGGCGATACTAAATATGTGTACTTTTATTGTTTTTTTTATTTAGATAAAGAAATGTAGTTATGGGAACAATATTTTTTTGGGGGGAATTTTTAAAAAATTTTTTTTACACATCTGAATATTTTTTTTTTTTACAATATAACATTGCCCCAGGGGGGGCATCATGTTATAGTGTAAGATCGCTGGTCTGACACTTTCTTGTGCACTGTGTCAGATCAGCGATCACACAGGCACAGCACTGGCTTCCCGCCGCCTGCTCTGAGCAGGCGCTGTGAAGCCACCTCCCTGCAGGACCCGGATGCAGCCCCGCAGCCATTTTGGATCCGGACCTGCTGCAGGGAGGAGGAGGTAAGGACCCTCGGAGCAACGCGATCACATCTCAGGGAAGCACGCAGGGAGTCCCCTCCCTGCGCGATGCTTTCCTATACCGCCGGAACACTGCGATCATGTTTGATCGCAGTGTGCCGGGGGTTAATGTGCTGGGGCGGTCCGTGACCGCTCCTGGCACGTAGTGCCGGATGTCAGCTGCGATAGTCAGCTGACACTCGGCCGCGCTCCCCCCGTGAGCGCGGCCGATCGACTATGATATACTATGATATACTATCCCACCGGTGGTCATACGGGCCCACCCTACCTCAACGGGATAGTACGTCCAATGTCAGAAAGGGGTTAAAGTTTGAATACAAGTAAGTGACCCCTTGGAAATGGCCAATATTTCTGAATTAATTACTAATACAACTTGGTCTGATTTGTTATTTAAGTCACAATTACAGGCAAACACAGTATAAATAAGCTACATAATCCTACATAAACGGTTTGCACTGTTGATGACTTTGATGTCGCTGATTAATAACCCGCAGTGCAGGAAGAAAGAAAACCCTTAGGGTTCAATCACATATCAAGTAAGAAGTAGAGAGAGGGCAAATATAATTATGTTAAAACCTAACTTTTTGTAATAAGGAGTAAAAAGACTATGCTCAAACTGATACAAAAACAACAAATGTGCCAGAAGATATACAGTATATCATAAAAGTATGTACAACCGTCACCTTTTTGTACATAATTTAGTCTAACTTTTCATGAGACAACACTGAAGATATGACACTATGATACAATGTAAAGCAGTAAGTGTTCAGCTTGTATAACAGTGTAAATTTGGTGTGCCCTCTAAATAACCCATTAATGTCTATACCGATGGCAAGAAAGAGGAGTACATCCCCAAGTGAAAATAGCCACATTATGCTCAAAGTGTCAATATTTTGTATTACCACCATTATTTTCAAGCACTGCCTTAGCTCTCTCGGGCATGGAGTTCACTAGAGCGTCACATGTTGCCACTCGAATCCTCTTCCACTCCTCCATGACAACATCACAGAGCTGGTGGATGTTAGATACCTTGCGCTGCTCCACATTCCATTTGAGGATGCCCCACAGATGCTCAATAGGGTTTAGGTCTGGTGAAATGTTCTGTTTCTTTAGCGAGGCAGTGGTTGTCCTGGAGGTGTGTTTGGGGTTGTTATCATTTTGGAATATTGACCTGTGGTCCAGTTTCCGAAAGGATAGGATCATGCTTACTTCTGTATGTCATAGTACATGTTGGCATTCATGGTTCCCTCAATGAACTGTGGCTCCCCATAGGCGGCAGCACTCATCCAGCCCCAAACCATGGCACTCCCACTACCATTAATACAAACACAATAATTAAGTGTAAATAACAAATACAGAGACGCACTGCTTCAATACTAAATACCAACAAAAAACTAGTGCTATAAGATCTCATAAAATGTATATCTTTATTGTAATACATGATAAAAACACTAAATACATGACAATACGTGCCCCAAGGAAAATAGACTACTACACACACACACATTTAAATATGCATAAAAACAGATGATGTGTAGCTGTGAAAATCTCCATGTCTATAAAGGTACCTTCACACTAAGCGAGGTCGCTAGCGAGATCGCTGCTGAGTTTTGTGACGCAACAGCGACCTCAGTAGCGATCTCGCTATGTTTGACACGTAGCAGCGACCAGGCCCCTGCTGTGAGATGACTGGTCGTGTCGGAATGGCCTGGACCTTTTTTTGATCGTTGAGGTCCCGCTGGGTAGCACACATCGCTGTGTTTGACACCTTATCAACGACCTCGTTGACGACTCAGACACCGACACATAGGCGTGCATTTGCGTTGCCTTTTCCGGACCCCTCCGCTCCGATTGGTGGTCGCTACTGCGTTCTGATTGGCGGTCATGCCTTCAACAGAAGGCGACATAGTAGCGCTTCCATCCTTTGTTCCTGACCACCAATCGGAACTGAATGGGCGCGGAAAAGGCAACGCAAATGCACGCCTGTGTGACTACAACGTTACACAGGACATCCCTCATCGAGGTCTGAATCGTCATAATAGCTGCCATGTGACAGGGTCACAACGACCATCGACATCATTGTACAGGTCGCTAAAAGGTCGCCGCATCGCTGCTGCGTCGTTGGGAAGATCTCACTGTTTGACATCTCACCAGTGACCACATAGCGACGCAGCAACGATCCCTGACAGGTCGTATCGTTGTCGGGATCGCTTTAGCGTCGCTAAGTGTGACGGGGCCCTAAGGTTTATCCCCAGACTGCCAAAGAGGACAAGGTCTACCAAGTTAAAAAGACAGTACTTTCATCCAGTGATGTGACCAACGGGGATGTGTGTTGTGTGTAGAATGGTCAGAAGTTGCATTAACACCACATTTACATTGTTATGCAAGCTGTTCGCTGACTACTTTACATTGTATCAAAGTGTCATATCTTCAGTGTTGTCCCATGAAAAGAGCTAATAAAATATTAACAAAAATGTGAAGGATGTACTCACTTTTGTGACTGACATACTGCATAATAAAATGGGACCATATACGATAAAGTGCCCAACAATACCAGTGCATCACAGCATCATCAGGAGAGTGTACTTGTAAAAGAGGGGGAGTTTACTGTACTAGGTAATAATAAGTGCTCTACAGTGGCAGTAATTCCTAATAGAGGTGTGCAGAGTGTTGCACAGTCTCAGAGGTATATAGGCCTCTATTCTTATTCTTCTGAGGCTGTGCAGCACTTTGCACGCCTCTATTAGGGATCACTGCCACTGCAGAGCCAGGGGCGGGCTGGGCCGGGTGGCAGTGAGGCCAATGCCCCCGGGCTGCTCCCCCAGCAGCTGTGCAAGGCCAGCTGCCTGATGGCCATGCACAGCAAACTGTGTGCGGCCGTGTCTGCTGTGCTGTGATGCGGCCGGCAGGAGACATGGCTGCATGGCGCACATCACAGTCTGTCAGTAGAGTAGATACGGGGGGGGGGGGGGGCAGAGGGGGCCCACCCAGAGCTACGCTACTGTAACTGTATTGGCGTGCACAACGCACCGATACAGTTACATTTTGCGGAAGATAAGGGAGAATCGATCTCCCTGCTCTGCCACCCAGCCACTATGTGGGAAGGCCGGTGCCAGCAGTGGGCCCCCACCTGTCATCTCAGGGTCAGCTATAGCAGCTGGATGCCGATACAGCTGACCGCATTGATGAGAGTGAGCAATGAAAAAGAAAAAATAATCTCCAGCATGGATCTTCTAAAAAGTCAATTTATTGGAAACACTTTAACATGCAAACATTTGCAAAAAAGAGATGGGGTCCCAGGTGGTCAACGCCGATGCGTTTCGACCATCAGGTCTTAGTCATGCCATGCTGACAGCGGCATTTAACCGGCGCTTCTGGCCGGGCGGCCGGGAATGAGCGCATCGCTGACCCCCGTCACATGATCGGGGGTCAGCGATGCTTCTGTATAGTAGCCATAGAGGGTCCTTGAGACCTCTATGGTTACTGATCCCGGCTAGCTGTGAGCGCCACCCTGTGGTCAGCGCTCATAGCACACCTGCATTTCTGCTGCATAGCAGCGATCTAATGATCGCTGCTATGTAGCAGAGGTGATCGAGTTGTGCCAGCTTCTAGCCTCCTATGGAGGCTATTGAAGCATGGCAAAAGTAAAAAAAAAAAAAGTAAGAAAAAAAATGTGAAAAAAATAAAAAAAATATAAAAGTTTAAATCACCCCCCTTTTGCCCCATTCAAAATAAATCAATAAAAAAAAAAATCAAACCTACACAGATTTGGTATCGCCGTGTTCAGAATTGCCCAGTCTATCAATAAAAAAAAAAGCATTAACCTGATCGCTAAACAGTGTAGAGAGAAAAAAATTAAAAACGCCAGAATTACGTTTTTTTGGTCGCCGCGACATTGCATTAAAATGCAATAACGGGCGATCAAAAGAACGCATCTGCACCAAAATGGTATAATTAAAAACGCCAGCGCAGCACACAAAAAATAAGCCCTCAACTGACCCCAGATCATGAAAAATGGAGACGCTACAGGTATCGGAAAATGGCGCAATTTTTTTTTTAAGCAAAGTTTGGAATTTTTTTTCACCACTTAGATAAAAAATAACCTAGTCATGTTAGGTGTCTATGGACTCGTAATGACCTGGAGAATCACAATGGCAGGTCAGTTTTAGCATTTATTGAACCTAGCAAAAAAAGCCAAACAAAAAACAAGTGTGGGATTGCACTTTTTTTTGCAATTTCACCGCACTATACGGTATATAGGGAGATCTGGGATCCTGAATGTATAATAATGGGCTTTGGGGACCATCATATTGTGTTTTGGGGTCTGTAGGACTATCTTTCTGTATATTCAGAGCTGTGTGGGCACTCAGAGGACATTATTTGTTATAAATGGGGACATTATTAGTTTTAATAGGGGCACTCAGGTTCTATTATTTATTTTCTTGGGGGGGCATTGTTATCTTTAAGTGGATACTCAAGGGTATTTGTTGCTAGAAGGGGGCATTTGGGATATTATATTCTTCAAAGGAACATACAGGGTTTTTCTATGTAGCACAGTAGGGGCATTAATACCTTCTATGGCACACTTTAATTTTGGGGGGAGGGAGTAATCATAGTAATGACACAGTTTTTAAATATTGGGGTCACTGTTCCTCTCCTCAGGTGCACCGAGAATGGGGAATATTTATAGGTTGGTAATAGATGGAGACGTTGATGGAAATGAGAGACGTCAAATGTGTTTTTGTTGTAATCTGTGCAGACGAGTTGTGGCTGGAGAAGTTGTCATGTCGGTCTGGGCCAGATGGAAAAGACGGGAAAAGCGAGCGACCGAAATCAGAAAGATCGTCAGCTGTAAGTTACTATATATAACCAGGTCGGATTGGAGCACCTTGGGCCCACCAGAGAAAATCATTCTTGTGGCCCACTATGTAGCTACATAGAAATAGATACAAGACCACCAATTGTGCAGTAAAAAGCGCTAATATCGGGGTATAATATAAGGTAGTTCACATCTTAATTATGTCGCTAGGATTGGGGTAGCCCCCTCACAGAATATAATGTAGCCCCCTCATAAAATATAATGCAGCCCCTCTCATAGAACATAATGCAGCACCCCACAAAATATAATGCAACCCCCTCAGGTATAATGCAGTCCCCACCATAGACTATAATGTAGCATCCTCATAGGGTATAATACAGCCCCCATTATATAGTATAATGCAGCCCACCACAAAATATAATGCAGCCCCCCCATAGAGTATTCTGTAGCCCCATCACAGGGCATAATGCTGCCCCCCTCAGTATGGTTGCAGTCCAACCACAGAATATAATGTAGCCCCAGCCCCCTCGTAAAGTATAATGCAGTCCCTCTCCACCCTTATCATTGTCCTCATCACCACCTCCATCTTTGCCTTCTCCCCCACCACCCCTATCATTCTCCCCCACCACCCCCATCACTGCCCATTCCACCACCGGCATCTTTGCCTCCTCCCCCACTATCATTGTCCATTTCATCACCTCCACCATTGCCTCCCCACCACCATCATTGCCCATCACCTACATCATTGCCTCCCCCACCACCATCATTGCCCATTTCATCACCTCCATCATTGCCTCCCACCACCATAATTTCCCATCACCTCCATCATTGCCTATGACCTCCATCATTGCCTCCTCCACCATCATTGCCTATCACCTCCAACATTGCCTCCCCACCATCATTGCCTATCACCTCCATCATTGCCCATCACCTTCATCATTGCCTCCCCCACCATCATTGCCCATCACTTCCATCATTGCCTTCCCTCACCATAATTGCTTCCCCTCACCTCCATCATTCCCTCCCTCACCATCATTGCCCATCACCTCCATCATTGTCTCCCTTACCATCATTGCCCATCACTTCCATCATTACCTCCCCTCACCTCCATCATTGCATCCCCCACCATCATTGCCCATCACCTCTATCATTGTCTTCCCCCCACCATCATTGCCCATCACCTCCATCATTGTCTCCCCCCACCAATATCATTGTCCTTCACCACACACACACACACACACACACACACACACACACAGCACAGCTCACCGCAGCAGCAGCTCATCACACACACACACACGTAGGCACACAGCACAGCTCACATCCCCGCAGCAGCAGCACATTCCAGCAGCCTCTTCCTCGCTGGAAGCTTTCTGTCTGAGACAGAGCACTGGATGATGAAGTCATCCAGCTGGGCTGTCTCAGACAGGAAGCAGGACTCTGGGAGGTAAGCTGCCCTGTGAGTCTGTGTGTGGTGCTGTGTGTGTGTGCATGAGTGTGGTGCTTTGTGCATGTGTGTGGTGCAGTGGTGGGGCTTTACATGGGGGCAGTGTTAGCTGCAGCTTGGGCTAACGCTGCCCACTATTAAAGAGAAAAGGTATTCACACTTCTCCACGCCCATAGGGGCATGGGGAAGCATGAATATTCATTTTGCTTTAGCAGCGGGGACAGGATCCTGTCTCCAGCTGCTGCAACTAGCAAAGGGCGGGCCCCCTTGACTCAGGGGCCCCTGGAGCAGTGGGGGCCCTAGACAGCTGCTGGCCAGTATGCCAGCAGGTGTCAGTGCCGGGGCCCAACGGAGAATCCTTCAGTTCTCCGGTGGGCCAGTCCGAGCCTGTATATAACTGCATTGTAATCGTGTGTGTTCTGCAGGACTAGTATCTACCAATATACAGTTTCTGTAAGGTGGGAATATTGCTCTTTTTAATATCTTTTTCCTATTTATTTAGTAACAGTTTAATTTGTTTTGGTCATTATGAAGTAGAAGGTGCATGGTTGTGTCATTAGTCTTTCTACAGAGTGTTTTGTTATGCAGTGGTAATGGTCATATTATATTATGTATTCGCTGTGTAGTAGTGATGGCAGTGGGCATTGTGCAGCCATATTGTTTTGGCCTTTTATAGTAGTCATTTTAATAATATTGGTCTTTGCATTGTGTGTTTTTGGTTAGCAACAGTGGTATACTGTAATTATATATACATGCTATTTTAAATGGCTATAGGGTGGTCGTATGGGACATGCACTTTGGGGCTGGGGCCCTTGATCTTTAAGGACCCTAGCAATGCCACTGCCGTACTGTGTGTTTACATGTCCATGTTTCTGGAGTTGTATGTATGTTTGTAAGTAAGCTCAGTTATGGTACCATATGTAAGCTGTAACCTTGGTTCTGGTACTGTATCAATGTGGTAATCTAGATTCTGGTACGATATGTATGCCGTAAGCTCGTTTCTGCTCCCTTATCTCTGCAGTACGCTTGGTTCTGCTCCCATATCTTTGTGGTAAGCTCGGTTCTGCTCCCTCATCTCTGCAGTAAGCTTGGTTCTGTTCCCATATCTCTGTAGTAAACTAAGTTCTAAGTAAAACTCTAGCGTGAGAAAATATTCAGAAAACTTCCCACGCTAGAGTTCATATGAGTTTATACCAGCAGGGGGTGCAGAACCGCAAGTCTACGATGCTATGTTCCCCTGCTTTCAATTCATTCCCCAGATTTTACATTCAGGAGCACAGTTACATTAGCAGGCTCCTGGATGTAAAATTTTTTAACCCCTTCAGATGGATTTACAGTGTGGGACGTGACTGAGCACAGGAAAGATATGGGATATTGTTGCTTTTTTCTTTTTTTTCTTTTACAGAATGAGGGTCATCATTTGGATTAAGAGTATAATAAACTATTACAACACCCTGTGTCTTTATTTCAATAAAATACTTTTTTCCTAATGTGTGTGTGTTTTATTGGCCAGTTACTACTATTGGATTAATAATGGATAGGTGTCTTATTGACACCTCTTCATTATTAACCAGGCTTAATGTCACCTTACAATAGCAAGGTGGCATTACCCTTTATTACCGCCATATCCCACCACTACAGGGGAGTGGGAAGAGAGAGGCTAAGTGCCAGAATAGGCGCATCTTACAGATGTGCCTTTTCTGGGGTGGCTGGGGCAGATGTTTTTAGCAGGGGGGGCAATAACCATGGTCCCTCTCTAGGCTATTAACCCCTTCCCGACCTTTGACGCCACGTAGGCGTCATGAAAGTTGGTGCCAATCCGACCTGTGATGCCTATGTGGCGTCATGGAAAGATTGCGTCCCTGCAGATCGGGTGAAAGGGTTAACTCCAATTTCACCCGATCTGCAGGGACAGGAGGAGTGGTACTTTATCCCAGGGGGGGTGGCTTCACCCCCCCGTGGCTACGATCGCTCTGATTGGCGGTTGAAAGTGAAACTGCCAATCAGAGCGATTTATAATATTTCACCTAAAAAACTGGTGAAATATTACAATCCGGCCATGGCCGATGCTGCAATATCATCAGCCATGGCTGGAAACAATGATGTGCCCCCCCACCCCACCGATCTCCCCCCCAGTCCTCCGATCTGTGGTCCGCTCCCCTCCGTCCTGTGCTCTGCTCCCCCGTCCTCTCGTCCACTCCCCCATGCTCCTATGCCACCCCCCGTGCTCCGACGCCCCCCTATACTTACCGAGGCTCCTGGTGTCCGTCCGTCTTCTCCATGGGTGCCGCCATCTTCCAAAATGGCGGGCGCATGCGCAGTGCGCCCGCCGATTCTGCCGGCCGGCAGATTCGTTCCATGTACATTTTGATCACTGTGATAAAACCTATCACAGTGATCAAAATAAAAAGAAAAGTAAATTAACCCCCCCTTTATCACCCCCATAGGTAGGAACAATAATAAAATAGAGAAAAAAAGAGAAGAAAGCAGATGCACTCACCAGATGCAGTTACAAAGCGTCCTTTATTTCAGTGCCAGTCGGCACATAATTCACGGCACGGGGGAGAGGGAAGTGGACAGGGAGAGTGCGACAGGTAAGACGACGGCCGTTTCGCGCTGCCTGAGAGCGCTTCTACGGGTCCTGCGGATTTATAAATCCGCAGTGCAAAACCGCTGTGGATTTATTGCGGATTTACCACAGTTTTTCTGCGGATTTCACTGCGGTTTTCTATTGGAGCAGTTGTAAAACTGTTGCGGAATCCGCAAAAAAAAGTGAAATGTGCGGAATGTAAACCGCTGCGTTTCCACGCAGTTTTTCCCGCAGCATGTGCGCAGCGTTTTTTGTAAACTCATGGGAAACTGCTGCGGACCCGCAGCGGCAGAAACGCTGTGGATCCGCAGCGTTTTCCGCATCGTGTGCATATACCCTTAGAATTAGGCTATGTGCACACGGTGCGGATTTGGCTGCGGATCTTCAGCGGATTGGCCGCTGCGGATTCGTAGCAGTTTTCCATCAGCTTTACAGTTCCATGTAAACCTATGGAAAACCAAATCCGCTGTGCCCATGGTGCGGAAAATACCGCGCGGGAACGCTGTGTTGTATTTTCCGCAGCATGTCAATTCTTTGTGCGGATTCCGCAGCGTTTTACACCTGTTCCTCAATAGGAATCCGCAGGTGAAATCTGCACAAAAAACACTGGAAATCCACAGTAAATCCGCAGGTAAAACGCAGTGGGCACATAGCCTTAGGGTTAGGGTTGGAATTAGAGTTAGGGTTGGAATTAGGGCTAGGGTTGGAAATAGGGTTAAGATTAGGCTTGTGGTTAGGGTTATCGTTAGGGATGTGTTGGGGTTAGGGTTGTGATTAGGGGTGTGTTGGGGTTAGGGTTTGGATTAGGGTTAGGATTATGGTTAGGGTTGGGATTAGGGTTAGGGGTGTGTTGGGTTTAGGGCTGTGGTTAGGGGTGTGTTGGGGTTAGGGTTGTGATTAGGGTTATGGCTACAGTTGAGATTAGGGTTAGGGGTGTGTTGGGGTTAGTGTTGGAGTTAGAATTGAGGGGTTTCCACTGTTTAGGCACATCAGGGGTCTCCAAACGCAACATGGCGCCACCATTGATTCCAGCCAATCTTGCGTTCAAAAAGTCAAATGGTGCTCCCTCCCTTCCGAGCCCCGACGTGCGCCAAAACAGTGGTTTATCCCCACATCTGGGGTACCAGCATACTCGGGACAAACGTTCAAAGTGCTCAACACATATCTAGATAAGTTCCTTGGGGGGTCTAGTTTCCAAAATGGGGTCACTTGTGGGGGGTTTCTACTGTTTAGGCACATCAGGGGCTCTGCAAATGCAACATGACGCCCGCAGACCATTCCATCAAAGTCTGCATTTCAAAGCATCACTACTTCACTTCCGAGCCCGACGTGTGCCCAAACAGTGGTTTACCCCCACATATGGGGTACCAGCATACTCAGTGCAAACTGGGCAACAACTATTGGGGTCCAATTTCTCCTGTTACCCTTGTGAAAATAAAAATTGCTTGCTAAAACATCATTTTGAGGAAAGAAAAATTATTTTTTTTATTTTCACGGCTCTGCTTTATAAACTTCTGTGAAACACTTGGGGGTTCAAAGTGCTCACCACATATCTAGATAAGTTCCTTGGGGGGTCTAGTTTTCAAAATGGGGTCACTTGTGGGGGGTTTCTACTGTTTAGGCACATCAGTGGCTCTGCAAACGTAACATGATGCCCGCAGACCATTCCATTAAAGTCTGCATTCCAAGACGTCACTACTTCCCTTCTGAGCCCCGACGTGTGCTCAAACAGTGGTTCCCTCCCACATATGGGGTATCAGCGTACTGAGGACAAACTGGACAACAACTTTTGGGGTCCAATTTCTCCTGTTACTCTTGTGAAAATAAAAAATTGTGGGCTAAAAAATAATTTTTGAGGAAAGAAAAATGATTTTTTTATTTTCACGGGTCTGCGTTATAAACTCCTGTGAAGCACTTGGGGGTTTAAAAGTGGTCACCGCACATCTAGGTTAGTTCCATGGGAGGTCTAGTTTCCAAACTGGGGTCACATGTGGGGGAGCTCAAATGTTTAGGCACACAGGGGCTCTCCAAACGCGACATTGTGTCCGCTAACGATTGGAGCTAATTTTTCATTCAAAAAGTCAAATGGCGCTCCTTCCCTTCCAAGCCCGGCCGTGTGCCCAAACAGTGGTTTACCCCCACATATGAGGTATCACTGTACTCAGGAGAAATTGTCCAAAAAATTTTAGGATCCATTTTATCCTGTTGCCCATGTGGAAATGAACAAATTGAGGCCAAAATAAATTTTTTGTGAAAAAAAGTACTTTTTCATTGTTACAGATCAATTTGTGAAGCACCTGGGGGTTCAATGCACTCACTATGCATCTAGATAAGTTCCTTGGGGGGCCTAGTTTTCAAAATGGGTCACATCTGGGGGAGCTCCAATGTTTAGGCACACAGGGGCTCTCCAAATGCGACATGGTGTCCGCTAACGATTGGAGCTAATTTTTCATTCAAAAAGTCAAATGGCGCTAATTCCCTTCCGAGCCCTGCTATGTACTCAAACAGTGGTTTACCCCCACATGTGAGGTATCATTGTACTCAGGAGAAATTGCCCAATAAATTTTAGGATCCATATTATCCTGATGCCCATGTGGAAATGAACAAATTGAGGCTAAAACATTTTTTTGTGAAAAAAAAGTACTTTTTCATTTTTACGGATAAATTTGTGAAGCACATGGGGGTTCAAAGTGCTCACTATGCATCTAGATAAGTTCCTTGGGGGGTCTAGTTTCCAAAATCGGGTCAAATGTGGGGGAGCTCCAATGTTTACGCACGCAGGGGCTCTCCAAATGCGACATGGTGTCCGCTAAAGATTGGAGCCAATTTTTAATTGAAAAAGTCAAATGGCGCTCCTTCCGAGCCCGTGTGCCTAAACAGTAGTTCCCCTTCACATATGGGGTATCGGCGTACTAAGGACAAATTGTACAATAACTTTTGGTGTCCAGTTTCTCTTTTTACCCTTGGGAAAATAAAAAAATTGTTGCTAAAAGATCATTTTTGTGACTAAAAAGTTAAATGTTCATTTTTTCCTTCCATGTTGCTTCTGCTGCTGTGAAGCACCTGAAGGGTTAATGAACTTCTTGAATGTGGGTTTGAGCACCTTGAGGGGTGCAGTTTTTAGAATGGTGTCACTTTTGGGTATTTTCAGCCATATAGACCCCTCAAACTGACTTCAAATGTGAGGTGGTCCCTAAAAAAGTTATAGTTATAAATGGATTAAAAAAGACACAACCAGAAAAAGGTATTTTAATGAAATATAACACTCCACATCTTTTTCATAATTTTCATTCCACGCCTAATCCAATCAAAGCCATTGATCACCTGCAAAAAATTAAAAAAACAAACACAAATACTCAATGTTCCGACGCAATCCCTCTTTAATAACGCGTGTCCCATGAGGATCTCCCCTATAGAGTAGTGACATCAGCAGATGTGACCACTCTATAGGGCCTCCGATGACACACTGACTGGAGATAACCCTCCCGCAGTGTATCTTCAGAGTTCACTTTACGGCAATACAGCCGTGAGAAAATTCTTACGCTGTAGTGCTGCAAGTGACAGGTGAACTCGGGTTACATGTCGGCGGCAGAGGGATACAGTGCAGAGGATTATCTCTGTCATTGTATTACCGTAGCCCCTGGAGAGCCGTCGCATCTGCTGATGTGACAGCTCTCCATGCGAGATCATCATGGGACAATTGTTATTAATTGGATTACGTCAGACACCGGGAGTATATTGTTTGTTTATTATTTTAATTTTATTTGCAGATGATCGATGGCTTCGGGGATTAGGTGTATATGGTAAGTATGTAATATATGTGTACTGTATGTGTTTTTTTGTTTTTTTTACATTCAACACATTAGCTGGATGATGGGACTACTTTCCCATCATTGGCTAATGGTGTCACTGTAGCAGGCATAGCCGGATGGGAGCAGTAGTCCCATCAGATGATGCCTGCCTACACACAGACACACACACACACAGCTTCGCACACACACAGCGCCGACGACACCCGCAGACCCCTGCACACAGACACAGATTCACGCAGACACTGGCACACACACATACATGCACATAGCTCTGCCCACACAAGTCCCTCCTCCTGATCTGCAGCATTTCTAGCACCCACATCCGCAGCAAATCTGTAGATCTTTTTTACATCTGTGGTTTTGCTGCAGATGTGCCTGACTCAATGGAAGTCAATGGGTGCAGAAATGCTGCAGATCCGCAAAAAAAATTGACATTCTGTGGAACAAAACCCGCTGCGTTTCTGTGCATATTTTTCTGCAGCATGTGCACAACAAATCTCCATTTCCCATAGATTACCATTGGCTGTGCACTACAATGCGGATTTGATGCAAAAAACGCTGTGGATCCACATCGAAATCTGCAATGTGTGCACATAGCCTTAGAAATATGTATTCCAATCTTTTCAGTAACTTACTGTATAGTATATTTTCTCATGAGCCTAATCTTACCTCTTGCACAAGGTGCCATGTGAGACCATGGTTGGTTGAGTACTCCAACTTCACTTGATTGTCCATATGTGGAGTGAACTGTTCACCACATCCCATTACCAAGTTAAACTGTATCATATAAGATGCTCCAATCTGCATGGACTGTGTCTCCACATAACGTGTACTAGTAGATTGTTTAGAGTCTCCTGTAAAACTTTTAAGAACAACACAACACTTGTTAAATATTTTTACTCCACATCTTCAAAACTCTGGAAAGGATAAAATACAAAACTTATTTTTTTAATTAATTTGCAACTGTACAAAGTTTATGACATAAAATGCCACCAAAAATGATGATCTCATATGTACTCATGGGAGAGGGTGTAGATGTACACCAAAACATTAGTGTACACATATCAGAACAATTAAAATGGCAATGACAATGTTAATATTAGAAGCAGGTGCCAGATGTATAACACAGCTGTCACCTGTTGTGTATGTAGCAAGCTCAGTTCTTGAGCTGACTTCTAGAACCTGCACCCAAAGTAGGACATGTACAAGAATGAATTAAAATAAAGTTTTAAACACATACACAGGGATAGGATGTTAGTTTGTCCATGCAGTTAATACTGTATGTCTATCTGACTAGCTTGCGAAAGCCCCTGTACAGAATACATCAAAAAGTCACTTCTTACATGGGAGAATAAAAGTATTTTTTTTTAACTTAAAGCTGTTATGGCGTGCTGTCTCCTTAGTAGATAACAATGTTGGTTTGACGGTTGAAAGTTTGGGTCTTGCAATCCACAATTTGAACTTGTGCAGCTTTGTGTACTTTGAATGTATCTATTAAACTACAGCTAGGTCCATATATATTTGGACAGTGACACAAGGTTTGGCATTTTAACTATTTACCAAAACATAATCAAGAAACAGTTATATAATCAAAATGGGCTTCAAGTGCAGACTCTCAGTTTTAATTTGAGGGTATCCACATCCTAATTGGTGCAAGGGTTTAAGAATCACAACTCTTTAACCCATTTCTGACATCGAGTGTAATACAGTAGTACGCCGATGTCGGACTCCATTTCTTTTTATGTGGGCTCCGGCAGTGAGGTCACATCTATCCCGACACATGTCAGCTGTTTTGAACAGCTGACATACCTGGAACAGCCACGGGTGGAATTGCGATCCACCTGCAGCTATTAACCCGTTAAATGCCGCTGTCAAACGCTGACAGCGGCATTTATTATGCTCTTCCGGCAATCGTGCTGGAAATCCGCCCACCGGTGACCCCCCGTCACGTGCTCGCTGGTCACCGATGGGTTGGCATGACAACCAGAGGTCTCCTGGAGACCTCTACGATTGTCAGTGCCGGCTTGCTATGAGTGCCGCCCAGTGGTCACCACTCATAGCAAGTGAGCAATTCAGCTACATACAGGTGAACTGATCATCGCCTGTATGTAGCTGAGTCAATTGAGTTATGGCAGCTTCTAGTCTCCCATGGAGACTATTGATGCATGCCAAAAGTAAAAAAAAAAGTTTTTAAAAATATAAAAAAATAAAGAAAAATAAAAGTTCAAATCACCCCCCTTTCGCCCCATTCAAAATAAAACAATAAAAAAATCAAACACATATTTGGTATTGCCGCATTCAGATTTGCCCAATCTATCAATAAAAAAAAAGATTAACCTGATCGCTAAATGGCATAGTGAGAAAAAAAAGTGAAAACTCCAGAATTACGTTTTTTTTGGTCGCTGCAACATTGCATTAAAATGCAATAACGGGCCATCAAAAGATCGTACCTGCATCCAAATGGTATTATTAAAAATGTCAGCTCGGCACGCAAAAAATAAGTTCTCACCTAACCTGAGATCACGAAAAATGGATACACTACGGCTATCAATAAATGGCCCAATTTGTTTTTTTAACAAAGTTTGAAATTTTTTTCACCACTTAGATAAAAAAGAACCTATACATGTTTGGTGTCTATGAACTCAAAATGACCTAGGGAATCATATTGGCTAGTCAGTTTTAGCATTTAGTGAACCTAGTAAGAAAGCAAAGCAAAAAAACAAGTGTGGGATAGCTGTTATGAACTGGTGGTTTAGGAGCAACATGGGACGAGCTCTGAAGGAGGTGGTACCTATACTGACCGCAGTCCCTAAGCTCAACACAACACTAGAAGTAGCCGTGGGATGCTCCTGTCACTCCCTAGGCTCCTCGTCACAGCCTGAGAACTAACTACCCCTAAAGATAGAAACAGGAAAACTATCTTGCCTCAGAGAAAATCCCCAAAGGATAGATAGCCCCCCACAAGTAATGACTGTGAGTGGAGAGGGAAAAAGACATACACAGAATGAAACCAGGATGTAGCACAGGAGGCCAGTCTAGCTAGATAGATAGGACAGGATAGAATACTGTGCGGTCAGTATTAAAAACTACAAAAATCCACACAAGAGTTTACAAAAATCTCCACACCTGACTAAAGGTATGGAGGGTAAATCTGCTTCCCAGAGCTTCCAGCTTAACTGAATTAATCCATACTGACAAGCTGGACAAAACATAGAATGCACAGAACGAATAAGTCCACAACATGTGGACAGAAAAGAGCAAAGCAAGGACTTATCTTTGCTGAACTGGTCAGGATATCAGGGAAATCCAAGCTAAGATGTGAATCCAACCAGGAACCATGACAAGTGGCACTGGCTGAAGGGAAGAGCCAGGCATAAATAGCCGAGCAGAAAGACAATCAGTGGAAGCAGCTGCAGACTGCTAAATCCAAGGAGCAGCCATTCCACTTAAAACCACCGGAGGGAGCCCAAGAGCAGAACTCACAAAAGTGCCACTTACAACCACCGGAGGGAGCCCAAGAGCGGAATTCACAACAGTACCCCCCCTTGGGGAGGGGTCACCGAACCCTCACCAGAGCCCCCAGGCTGATCAGGACGAGCCAAGTGAAAAGCACGAACCAAATCGGCGGCATGGACATCGGAGGCAACAACCCAAGAATTATCCTCCTGGCCATAACCCTTCCACTTGACAAGATACTGAAGCCTCCGCAACAAAGATCTATGGAAAACATTATGAATGGCAAAAGAGGCTGGAAGAGCCAAACGAAAAGACACCGGATTGATAATTTCAGAAATCTTATAAGGACCAATAAACCGAGGCTTAAACTTAGGGGAAGAAACCTTCATAGGAACATGACGAGAAGACAAACAAACCAAATCCCCCACACGAAGCCGGGGACCAACACACCGACGGCGGTTAGCAAAATGTTGAGCCTTTTCCTGAGACAACGTCAAATTGTCCACCACATGAGTCCAAATCTGCTGCAGCCTGTCCACCACAGAATCCACACCAGGACAATCAGAAGGCTCAACCTGCCCCGAAGAAAAACGAGGATGAAAACCAAAATTACAAAAGAAAGGTGAAACCAAAGTAGCCGAACTAGCCCGATTATTAAGGGCAAACTCGGCCAACGGCAAGAAAGCCACCCAATCATCCTGATCAGCAGACACAAAGCATCTCAAATAGGTATCCAAGGTCTGATTAGTTCGCTCAGTTTGGCCATTAGTCTGAGGATGAAACGCCGAAGAAAAAGACAAATTAATGCCCATCCTAGCACAAAAGGCCCGCCAAAACCTAGAGACAAACTGAGAACCTCTGTCAGACACAATATTCTCCGGAATGCCATGCAAATGAACCACATGCTGAAAAAACAATGGAACCAAATCTGAGGAGGAAGGCAACTTAGGCAAAGGTACCAGATGGACCATTTTAGAGAACCGGTCACAAACAAACCAGATAACAGACATCTTCTGGGAAACAGGAAGATCCGAAATAAAATCCATGGAAATATGCGTCCAGGGCCTCTCAGGGACCGGCAAAGGCAAAAGCAACCCACTAGCGCGGGAACAGCAAGGCTTGGCCCGGGTGCAAGTCCCACAGGACTGCACAAAAGCACGCACATCGCGCGACAAGGAAGGCCACCAAAAGGACCTAGCAACCAAATCTCTGGTACCAAAAATCCCAGGATGACCAGCCAACACTGAACAATGAACCTCAGAAATTACCTTACTTGTCCATCTATCAGGAAAAAACAGCTTCCCCACTGGATAGCGGTCAGGCTTATCAGCCTGAAATTCCCGAAGCACCCGCCGCAAATCAGGGGAGATGGCAGAAAGAATCATCCCTTCCTTAAGAATTCCAACCGGCTCAAGGACTCCAGGAGAATCAGGCAAAAAACTCCTAGAGAGGGCATCAGCCTTAACATTCTTAGATCCCGGAAGATACGAGACCACAAAATCAAAACGGGAGAAAAACAGGGACCATCGAGCCTGTCTAGGATTCAGCCGCTTGGCCAACTCGAGGTAAATAAGATTCTTATGATTAGTCAAGACCACAATGCGGTGCTTAGCTCCCTCAAGCCAATGTCGCCACTCCTCAAACGCCCACTTCATAGCCAACAACTCCCGATTGCCGACATCATAATTGCGTTCCGCAGGCGAAAACTTTCTGGAAAAAAAGGCACACGGTTTCATCAAAGAACCATCAGAATCCCTCTGAGACAAAACGGCCCCTGCCCCAATCTCAAAAGCGTCAACCTCCACCTGAAAAGGAAGAGAAACATCTGGCTGACGCAACACAGGGGCAGAAGTAAATCGGTGTTTAAGCTCCCGAAAGGCCTCAACAGCCGCAGAGGACCAATTCGTAACATCAGCGCCTTTCTTCGTCAAATCAGTAAGGGGCTTAACCACACTGGAAAAGTTGGCAATGAAACGGCGATAGAAATTAGCAAAGCCCAAAAATTTTTGAAGGCTCTTCACAGATGTGGGTTGAATCCAGTCATGAATAGCTTGGACCTTAACAGGATCCATTTCCATAGACGAGGGAGAAAAAATAAAACCCAAAAAAGAGACCTTCTGAACTCCGAATAGGCACTTAGACCCCTTCACAAATAAAGCATTATCACGAAGGATCTGGAATACCATCCTGACCTGCTTCACATGAGACTCCCAATCATCGGAAAAAATCAAAATATCATCAAAATATACAACCATGAATTTATCAAGATAATTGCGGAAAATATCATGCATGAAAGATTGGAACACAGATGGAGCATTAGAGAGCCCGAATTTCATCACGAGGTATTCAAAACGGCCTTCGGGCGTATTAAATGCAGTTTTCCATTCGTCACCCTATTTAATACGAACAAGATTATATGCCCCTCGAAGGTCAATCTTAGTAAACCAACTAGCCCCCTTAATCTGAGCAAACAAATCAGAAAGCAAAGGCAAGGGGTATTGGAATTTGACCGTGATCTTATTAAGAAGACGATAATCTATACAGGGTCTCAAGGAGCCATCCTTCTTAGCAACAAAAAAGAAACCCGCTCCCAATGGTGACGAAGATTGCCGAATATGCCCCTTCTCCAAATATTCCTTAACATAACTCCACATGGCGGCATGGTCTGGCACAGACAGATTGAAAAGTCGGCCCTTAGGGAACTTACAACCTGGAATCAAGTTAATAGCACAATCACAGTCCCTATGTGGAGGAAGGGAACTGGACTTGGGCTCATCAAATACATCCTGGAAATCCGACAAAAACTCAGGGACCTCAGAAGAGGGGGAAGAGGAAATTGACATCAAAGGAACGTCACTATGTACCCCTTGACAACCCCAACTAGTCACAGACATAGTTTTCCAATCCAGCACCGGATTATGTTCCTGTAACCATGGAAACCCCAGTACAACAACATCATGCAGGTTATGCAACACCAGAAAACGGCAATCTTCCTGATGTGCTGGAGCCATGTACATGGTCATCTGCGTCCAGTACTGAGGTTTATCCTTGGCCAATGGTGTAGCATCAATGCCCCTCAAAGGAATAGGGCTCTGCAAAGGCTGCAAGGAAAAACCACAGCGCCTGGCGAATTCTAAGTCCATTAAGTTCAGGGCAGCGCCTGAATCCACAAATGCCATGACAGAAGAGGACGACAATGAGCAAATCAGGGTCACAGATAAAAGAAATTTAGGCTGTACAGTACTGATGGTAACAGACCTAGCGACCCTCTTAGTACGTTTAGGGCAATCAGAGATAACATGAGCAGAATCACCACAGTAAAAACACAGCCTATTCTGACATCTGAATTCCTGCCGTTCTGTTCTAGTCAAAATCCTATCACATTGCATAGGCTCAGGACTCTGCTCAGAGGACACTGCCATATGGTGCACAGCTTTGCGCTCGCGCAGACGCCGATCAATCTGAATGGCTAGAGACATAGATTCGCTCAAACCAGCAGGCGTAGGGAAGCCCACCATAACATCTTTAAGGGCTTCAGAAAGACCTTTTCTGAAAATAGCAGCCAGAGCATCCTCATTCCATTTAGTGAGCACAGACCATTTCCTAAATTTCTGGCAGTATAATTCTGCTGCTTCCTGACCTTGACACAAGGCCAACAGGGTTTTTTCTGCATGATCCACAGAATTAGGCTCGTCATACAATAATCCGAGCGCTTGAAAAAATGCGTCTACATTCAGCAATGCCGGATCCCCTGATTCAAGGGAGAATGCCCAGTCCTGAGGGTCACCACGCAGCAAGGATATGATGATTTTAACTTGCTGAATGGGATCACCAGAAGAACGGGGTTTCAAAGCAAGAAACAATTTGCAGTTATTTTTAAAGTTCAAAAACTTGGATCTGTCCCCAAAAAACAAATCAGGAGTAGGAATTTTAGGCTCCAAATCCGTAGTCTGGACAACATAATCTTGGATACTCTGTACTCTTGCAGCAAGTTGATCCACACGAGAAAACAAACCCTGAACATCCATGCCAGAGCATAAATCCTGAACCACCCAGAGATCAAGAGGAAAAACAAGACAAAACAGAGCACAGAAAAAAAAATGGCTCAGAATTTTTTTTTCCTTCTTTTGAGATGCATTTAATTCATTTTTGGCCACTTGTACTGTTATGAACTGGTGGTTTAGGAGCAACATGGGACGCGCTCTGAAGGAGGTGGTACATGTACTGACCACAGTCCCTAAGCTCAACACAACACTAGAAGTAGCCGTGGGATGCTCCTGTCACTCCCTAGGCACCTCGTCACAGCCTGAGAACTAACTACCCCTAAAGATAGAAACAGGAAAACTATCTTGCCTCAGAGAAAATCTCCAAAGGATAGATAGCCCCCCACAAGTAATGACTGTGAGTGGAGAGGGAAAAGACATACACAGAATGAAACCAGAATGTAGCACAGGAGGCCAGTCTAGCTAGATAGATAGGACAGGATAGAATACTGTGCGGTCAGTATTAAAAACTACAAAAATCCACACAGAGTTTACAAAAATCTCCACACCTGACTAAAGGTGTGGCGGGTAAATCTGCTTCCCAAAGCTTCCAGCTTAACTGAATTAATCCATACTGACAAGCTGGACAAAACATAGAATGCACAGAACGAATAAGTCCACAACATGTGGACAGAAAAGAGCAAAGCAAGGACTTATCTTTGCTGAACTGGTCAGGATATCAGGGAAATCCAAGCAAAGATGTGAATCCAACCAGGAACCATGACAAGTGGCACTGGCTGAAGGGAAGAGCCAGGCATAAATAGCCGAGCAGAAAGACAATCAGTGGAAGCAGCTGCAGACTGCTAAATCCAAGGAGCTGCAATTCCACTTAAAACCACCGGAGGGAGCCCAAGAGCAAAACTCACAAAAGTGCCACTTACAACCACCGGAGGGAGCCCAAGAGCGGAATTCACAACAGATAGCACTTTTTTTTGTAATCTCACAGCACTTGGAATTTTTTTCCGTTTTCTAGTACAAGACATGGTAAAACCAATGGTGCTGTTCAAAAGTACAACTCGTCCCACAAAAAACAAGCCTTCACATGGCCATATTGACGGAAAAAATAAAAAAGTTATGGCTCTGGGAAGAAGGGGAGCAAAATGAAAATGCAAAAAGAAAATACCTCCTGGGGCTAAGGGGTTAATATGTAGCTGCCTCTTTTTAGAGTGGATAAAATTAATTGGATAATTATCTCAAAACTTTTTTAATGGACTGCATGGGCTATTCCCTTATTAATCCATCATCAGTTAAATAGGTAAAAGGTCTGGAGATGATTTCTGATGTAGCATTTTCCTGTAAGCTGTTGCTGTGATCCCACATCATGCGGTCAATGGATCTTTCAGTGGAAGAGAAACAGACCATTATTTGTTTGAAAAAATCCTTCAGACAGCAGAAATGTTAGGAGTGGTCAAATCAACAGTTTGGTACATTTTGCAAAAAAAAAAAGAGCACATTGGTGAGCTTGGGAACTTAAAAAGTCCTGGACATCCATGGTGAAGAGAAACCCCCTGCACAACATCTAGCCACGAACACTCTCCAGGAAGTAGGTGTTTTAGTACTTAAGTCTACCATAAGGATACGACTTCATGACAGCAAATACAGAGTAGAATAGAAATGCCAGATTAGACTTTGCCAAATAACATCTAAAGACGCCAGTCCAGTTATGGAAAATAATTTTTTGGACAGATGAAACTAAGCTCAGCCTGTGCCAGAATGATGGGAAAAAGAAAATATGGAGAAGTCTTGGAATGACTCATGATCCGAAGCATACCACATCCTCTTTAAAACATGGTTGGAGGCAGTGTGATGGCATAGGCATGCATGGCTTCCAATGGCTCTAGGTCATGAGTGTTTATTGATGATGTGACTGAAGACAGAAGCAGACGGATGAATTCTGAAGTGTACATGGCTATACTTTCTGTTTAGATTCAACCAAATGCAGCTAGGTCGATTGGATGGCATTTCACAGTACAGATGGACAATAACCCAAAACATAGTGCAAAAGCAAGAATATTCTACAATGGCTGAGTTATTCACCAGCATTCAACCCCATTGAGCATGATTTCACATGCTTAAGACAAAACTTAAGGCAGAAAGACTCACAAACAAGCAAGACTTTACTGCAGTGATGTCAGCTGTAGTAAAGTCCTGGGAAAGCATCACAAAGGAGAAAACTCAGCGTTTGGTGACATGCACGGCTTCCGGACTTCGAGAAGCCATTGCCTGCCAACAATTCTCTATAATATGCAAATTGCCTCTTCTGAGAAAAAGAGGACTTAAACTCTATAGCGCCACCTGTTCTCTACAAAATATTAAAAATAAACATTTTATTTATTGTAAAGTTAATTTGTCCAATTACTTTTGAGCCCCTGAAATGGGGAGGACTTGAAGAAAAATCGTTGCAATACCTAAATGTTTGACAGGATGTTTTTGTTCAATCCCTTTAATTACACCTGAAAGTTTACACTTCAATTGAATTTCAGTTGTTTTATTTTGAATAAAAAAGAATGTCATGCAGAGCCCAAATCATGAAGATTCGGTCACTGTCAAAATATTTCTGGACCTAATTGCATCTATCTTCTTGCACTTTACTACTATTCTTAACATTATTATTACTTTGACATATAAATATTTTGACATACCTAAAAACAATTACATTCTAGTAAACAGATAATAAAAATTCAGATTTGAAGTGTAAAAATAATGAATGTAAAAAACATTATCATGGTTCCCCAGCAAGTACAATTTTCAAGCACATACTGTAAATCTTTATGCACGTAAAAGCAAGGGGTAAAAAATTGTTGAGAGATTAATGGTCAAGCAGCTGGAGGAGAGTAGAGCAACTGGAACTAACCACCCACAATTGAAGAACACGATGTTGATATAATCCAAATAGGAAAGTAAAGTAAAAAATATAATTAATACATTTAAAGTTTTGATTAAACATGAAATATTATACTACGCTAGCATTATGTATGGTTTTTAATGTTCCAATGAGCTTTTTTTCCCGGTAAACCTTATATGTACAGTACTGTGCAACATTTTTAAGCAGATGTGGAAAAATGCTGCAAAATAAGAATGCTATAAAAATAGAAGTGTTAACAATTTGTTTATCAATTAGCAAAATGCAAAGGAAATGAACAAAAGGGAAATCTAAATCAAATCAATATTTGGTTTGACCACCCATTGCCTGCAAAACAACATCAATTCCTCTAGGTACATTTACACACAATCTTGGAGAACCAATCACAGATCTTTCATTGAGTAAGACTTGCACAATGTGTTTTTTTTCATGTAATCCAGACAGACTAGAGGATGTGGAGATTAGAGCACTGTGGATTGATATTATCACTCCCAGGACCTAGTTGTTAATGACACTGGCTGTATGTGTCAGGTTATTCTGCTTCAGAAAAAAATTGAAGCCAATCAGACGCTTCCGTGATAGTATTGCATGATGGAAATGTATGCCTGTATCCTTCAGCATTGAGGATACAATTAATCCTGACCAAATCCACAACTCCATTGCTCAAATGTAGCCCTAATCTTGTAAGGACCCTCCACCATGCTTTACTGCATTATTTTAATGTTCTTTTTTAAAGCCAAATATATCAAATTTTGACTCATCAGCCCAGAATACATGCTCTCGTTATTCTGCATCATAGGTTTTATGTTTTTGTGCATAGCTAAGTCTCTTGGTCTTGCTTCCATTTCAAACATATGTTTTTCTACAACCAATTATTCCATGTAGACTACTTCTGGCTAGACTTCACTGAATGGTAGATGGGTAGCTGGGTAACACTGATTACAGCAAGTTCTGAGCAGGTTGCCTGGGAGAGACCTTCCTGATGCAGAACAACTAACGGCCTTGCACCTCTCTTCTCTAATCAGTCTTGCCATGACTGTAACATTAAACTGTCTTCCATCACCAGTGAAGCAGAGATTGGCTGTTCCTCACCCAATTTTAAGCCTCCTATACAGCAAGTTAATGACTGTGCATTATGATTGCAATCATGGGACCTGGAGGAAGACACATGTGGTGTCGAAACATGTCATCCATAAGGGATTGAATGTATGCAATATTGTAAGTGAAGAAATCTGGAACTTTTTGTAATGGATAAATAAAAGGTATATTTTACTCTACCATTGGACTGATCGCTGGAGAAACAAAAAGTTTTATATATATATATATATATATATATATGTCAATTTAAAAAAGTTGGGAAGCTGAGCAAAGAGTAAAAAAACAAAAATGTGCATGCATCGACACACACATACATACATACGAGGCTTCTTATTTGAGATTCAGCCTGTATTTCAGGAAATAAAGCTCAATCTAATATTGAAAACATACAGTTATGGCCAAAAGTATGGTAACCTTGAACTTGTCCAAGAAAATGAAGTATTTCTCCCAGAAAATTATTGCAATAAAACTTTTTGTTTCTCCAGCGATCAGTCCAATGGTAGAGTAAAATATACCTTTTATTTATCCATTACAAAAAGTTCCAGATTTCTTCACTTACAATATTGCATACATTCAATCCCTTATGGATGACATGTTTCTGTAACAATATCAAAAGGTGCCAACACTTTCGGCCATAACTTAATATACTATAGAGTAATAAATATAATTAAGTAAAGCACAAAGCAAAGCAAAGCATTTTTCTTTATTCCATTTTGATATATTGATCAAAAAAAGTGTAAACACTGTGGAGCAAGTCATGTTGATTCACGTTAACGAGGCTATAGAAGCAGTATTATCCACTTTAACGAGGACAAGGGAAGTTCTCACTGCTCATTATCACTGCTAGAGCACATTCTCTGCAGAATGTACAGACGGCCCCCTTCAGATGGGTAGATGATCACAAAGTGGAATCAGATTGCTGTAATGTGCTAGGCGATAAAACTGCACTGCTGCTGCTCTAGAATCCTATGGGATATGACTATTATTTTGGCTTCCTAAGGTGTGCTACAATAGCTCTGATTATGTGTGCTATAGGTCAATATGCATTATAATGAAATAATTGAATGGTCTTGAATGTTTCTTAGATGCAGCTGAAAGATTGATTGTTTCAATAGTAATTCTGTAATTATGACAAGAAGATTGTAATATACCGAGTATAACTGTATGTTTTCGCTATTGAATTTCTATTAAGTGCTATTACAGTACATCTCAGAGAGGACTTCAACTGTTAGTCAATTATTAAAATACAACTATTTTGCAGTATATATGAGTATCAGTGTTAGGTGTCGAGTTCCCGCCCCTGCACAGGGAGAATCTCGAACCATCTCCGCTGCGGTCTCCCATTCTTCTCCAGCCGCAGTGGAGCCTGCTCAGCGGAGAAGTCGGTCCCAGCATCTGGCTCAAGCTGATACTGTGTGACTGGTTACTGCCACCCTTCCAGGCTCTGCCTTTGTAGCCAGCACGGATCAGCAGCGAGCAGGACTTTCTGGGACTAAGTCCTGCTTTTCCCATACTGAGCATGCCCATGGGGCGACATCCCATTGGAGGTCAGGGGTCACATGCTCAGGTCCTGTTGCGGCTCCTGTTGGACCACCTAGAAGGTCCCGTAGCACTGCTGCTATAAAAGGTTTGCATGGCCGCTCAGCCATGCACTAGTGTTTACTTGAAAACATGTGTGTGTAGATGTGTGACTGTGTTAGGGGTTGAGTTCCTGCCTCTGCACAGGGGGAATCTCGGGCCATCTCCGCTGCAGTCTCCTATTCTTCTCCTGCCACAGTGGAGCCTGCTCAGCAGAGACGTCGGTCCCAGCGTCTTGCTCAGTCTGACTCTGTGCAAAGAGTTACTGCTGCATTTCCTGCTTCTGCCATTGAAGTCAGTGCTGGGCAGCGGCGAACAGACGCTTCTGGGACTAAGTCCTGCTTTTCACGTTCTGAGCATGCCCAGAGTAAGATCTCTCAGTGGAGATCGAGGGTCACATGATCAGATACTGCAGCTAAGGTCATTGGTCCTTCAGGAAGGCCCTGTAGGTGCTCACGCTCTGTGGCAGCCTCTCATTGGTCCTTCTAGGAAGGTCCTATACATGCTGCAACTATTTAAGGCTCGCATGGCCACACGGCCATGCGCTAGTATTGTCTTTTGTTATGTGCTTTGCGCCAGTGTGGTCACGTGAGAGTGTGTTCAGGGACCCGGCTGAAATAAGCCCCTAGAATGCTGGCACCTCCGGCGAGGAGTTTGTGCTTGAATGTATTCAGGGACCTGGCTGAAATAAGCCCCTAGAATGTTGGCACCTCCGGCGAGGAGTTTTGTGTGCATGCGTGACCACTGACTGCTCTCTGTTTGGGCAGTTAGCCTGTGCCTCTGTGGAGTCTAACAGGGCACAGTGCTTTTCTTTCACAGCTACTCGGTGAATTAACTGAGTTAGTCCATACCGCCATATAGTACCGCCGTTTGCTAGCAGCAGGTACTCCTGCACTGTGGACCCCGGGCTGCGAACGCACCAATATCAATAAAAACATCTCTATTTACTTGGTGCGTTCCGCTAGCCCTAACAGACTGTCACTCTTTAATCATCCCCCTCCCTAGTGTTGTTGACTGCTCGCGAATGGTGGATGCTTGCTATCTAGCGCCCGACATGACACAGTATCTGATTGCAGTGACCGCCAGTGCGGCACCGTGCGCAATTAGAGAGCTTTCCTGACCCAAGTCTGGGTGGTTAGTGGCATCCGCCAGAGCGGCACTGCACGCACTTTTGTGCATTTAATTATTGTTTCTGTTTAACCCTGACACCCCAGTAACGATGTCGAGCGCAAGAGGTCTAGAGGAACTCCTTCCCTGAGTTTTGGGATAGAGTTCTGTGACTCCTTGCTTGCGCTCTTTGTGCGGTACTGCGGCCCTGTGACGCAACAGGGTTTGCTTCCTTCATATCAGGTGAAGCTAACCTGTGTGGGTATCCACATTATACCGCCATATAGTCCGTCATTACTCAGCAGCAGGTTCCATCTCTGCATGGTGGACCCCAGGCTGCGAATGCACCTTATACCATCTTCCTAATTATTTGGTGCGTTCCGCAAGCCCTAACAATCAGTTCCACTCACTCTTACAAAATCTTTTTTTTGCTGTCAGCAAATGATTTATTGTTCATTTTCAGAGGAAGATATTTTATGTTTCATGTTTACACAAATGCATGACCTTAGAATTGAGAATTCTAAATGAATAATGAATCATGTACTTGTGTAATCGGTTTCTTATTCAATTACTGCAAGCATAGATCCCGAAAAAAAAAATTATATTAAATTACAAAACTGTAACACTTTCAATATATTAATAGTAAGCTTTATGTACTATAATTAATGAATTATTATAGGTCAATGAGAACTGAATAAAATATTATATTAAAAAAACTTTTAAAGAGTTGTTTGTTTTTTCCTACATGCTAAGTTATGATTTCCTCAAGTGTACATGATGGCACATGGTGGGCAGTGTTCAAATGTTTTTGTGTAGATTACTTGCGTCCAAACACATTTAGGGCCAGGCTTAGACAAGCGGCATCAGTATGGTTGCATAGGGTACATCACCTTTCATTATTTAAAGTGAATCTCATAGCTAAATCATGCTGCCTGAACCGTGGCAACATGAATCACACACCGCCTCTGCCATTTCAGTCAGGTATGTATTACTCTGAAATGCTTTGGAGTTTCCGAGGAAACATATAATTAAAAGCCAGCCGGGGAATATGCTGCTCAGATGACTAGTCCAAGAGGACAAACCCCAGCAGTTTATCCTTGCCCCACTCCCCTTTAAGTGACAAGTCTCTCATTTTACCCACATGCAGGGATAGACCTGTCGCTCAAAGAGAGCAGGATAGAAGAAGAAGCTAGGGACAATTATATGTTTTCTTTGAAAAACTGCAAAGTTTGATTCAAATATACCTGCCTCAAATGATGGAGCTGGACTTGGATTCATGCTAAATAGAAAAAATTCGAGTCCGGCTCAACAGGACTGGATTTTCCTTTTCTTTTCTTTTTCAAAAGAAAAATGTACATGGTTGACATGACCCAGCCGATGCGTTTCGACTGCACTAGGCAGTCTTACTCATGAGCCATAGCTGATATCATGCCTATGGGTTGGGCAGCATGCATTAGCTGTCGAGTTCCCTTTAAAGGTTGATGAAGGTATCTGATCTGCAGTTATGATTGTGTAGAGCAGAAGGATCTGATAAAATTAATGTACATTATTATGTACATTTTTCGGGGAAAGAATCAAACTCGCATACAATTAACTGAAATCCCTGGGGTTTATATGCATATGAGTCCAGTGAGTGGTCTTCTTCAGTTATTGACAGTATTCCATTAATGACTATGCATGCAGAGATGTCAATCACTGAGTAGAACCGCCTACTGGACTTCATGGATTTCAATGAATAAAATACAAGTTATACTAAATCTTTTTCAATAAAACTATTTGTCATTCTGCTGAACTTGTTTTTCTTTATACCACATCCTCAGATATATCCACAAATTACGCTGTATGTACAACATGACCAGTTCACTTTAAGGAGGTGCCACAGTCTCAATGAAAAAAAAATATTGCACAGCATTCAAATTTTAGTGTTTACTTTGAACTATAGGCACAATCACAGTTATCTGAAGAATAATCCTACCTGCAAAAATGAATAATGAACACATATATTTCTTTTGATTGTAGATATTATGAAAGTTAGGAGCTCTCTATGAGGCCGGCGTCACACTTGCGAGTTTTCCGGATGTAAGAGCGCAGAAACTACGTCCGTAAAACTCGCAAAACATACGGCACAATTATTCTCTATGCCCCAGCTCTTATCTGCCGTATTTTACTGATCAGTATTATATGGCTTTCTACGGCCGTACAAAATCGCAGCATGCTGCGTTTGTCACCGTACTGCGCAAGAAATACGCCAATGAAAGTCTATGGAAGCGTGAAAAATACGGATTACACACGGACAAGCAGTGTGACTTGCGAGAAATACGCAGCGGTGTTAGCGAGAAAAGCCGGCAATTCAGTGCGGTGTACAGTAAAATCACACTGACAGCTTACAGTAGAATAGGTAGAATTAATGTCTACACATAGAATAGGTATACATATATATATGTCAGTGAGACACATATATGTATATATATTAATATTTATTCCAGCGCTATACAGCTTGAAAGCCGGTAATTCAATTACCGGCTTTTTCTTTCTCCTTCCTAAACCCGACATGATTTGAGACATGGTTTACATACAGTAAACCATGTCTTCTCTCCATTTTTTTTGCAGATTCCACACTACTAATGTTAGTAGTGTGTATCTGCAAAATTTGGCCGTTCTATCTACTAAATTAAAGGGTTAAATGGCGGAAAAAATTGGTGTGGGCTCCCGCGCAATTTTCTCTGCCAGAGTAGTAAAGCCAGTGACTGAGGGCAGATATTAATAGCCTGGAGAGGGTCCATGGTTATTGCCCCCGCCCCTGGCTAAACACATCTGCCCCCAGCCACCCCAGAAAAGGCACATCTGTAAGATGCGCCTATTCTGGCACTTGGCTACTCTCTTCCCATTCCTGTGTAGCTGTGGGATATGGGGTAATGAAGGGTTAATGCCACCTTGCTATTGTAAGGTGACATTAAGCCAGATTAATAATGGAGAGGCGTCAATTATGACACCTATCCATTATTAATCCAATTGTAGTAAAGGGTTAAATAAAACACAAACACATTATTTTAAATTATTTTAATGAAATAAAAACAATGGTTGTTGGAGTATTTTATTCTACGCCCAATCCAATCACTGAAGACCCTCGTGCTGTAACAAAAATAACATAATAAACCAACAATATCCTTACCCTCCGCAGATCTGTAACGTCCAACGATGTAAATCCATCTGAAGGGGTTAAAATATTTTGCAGACACGAGCTTTGCTAATGCAATGATGCTCATGGCTGCAAAATCCCCGGAAAATGAAGGTAAAGTAGGTCAATGACCTATATTTACCTGCATTTGCGGTGAGGCGCCCTCTGCTGGTTGTTCCTAGATTGTGGGAACTTTCCTAGAAAGCTCCCAGGCTCGAGGTCATATGAGGACAACCAGCAGAGGGCGCCTCTTATGAACTCGAGCCTGGGAGCTTTCTAGGAAAGTTCCCACGATCTAGAAACATCCAGCAGAGGGCGCCTCACCGCAAATGAAGCTAAATATAGGTCAATGACCTACTTTACCTTCATTTTCCGGGGTTTTTGCAGCCATGAGCATCATTGCATTAGCAAAGCTCGTGTCTGCAAAATATTTTAACCCCTTCAGATGGATTTACATCGTTGGACGTTACAGATCTGCGGAGGGTAAGGATATTGTTGGTTTATTATGTTATTTTTGTTACAGCACGAGGGTCTTCAGTGATTGGATTGGGCGTAGAATAAAATACTCCAACAACCATTGTTTTTATTTCATTAAAATAATTTAAAATAATGTGTTTGTGTTTTATTTAACCCTTTACCACAATTGGATTAATAATGGATAGGTGTCATAATTGACGCCTCTCCATTATTAATCTGGCTTAATGTCACCTTACAATAGCAAGGTGGCATTAACCCTTCATTACCCCATATCCCACCGCTACACGGGAATGGGAAGAGAGTGGCCAAGTGCCAGAATAGGCGCATCTTACAGATGTGCCTTTTCTGGGGTGGCTGGGGGCAGGTGTTTTTAGCCAGGGGGGGGGACAATAACCATGGACCCTCTCCAGGCTATTAATATCTGCCCTCAGTCACTGGCTTTACTACTCTGGCGGAGAAAATTGCGCGGGAGCCCACGCCAATTTTTTCCGCCATTTAACCCTTTAATTTAGTAGATAGAACGGCCAAATTTTGCAGATACACACTACTGACATTAGTAGTGTGGAATCTGCAAAAAAAATGGAGAGAAGACATGGTTTACTGTATGTAAACCATGTCTCAAATCATGTCGGGTTTAGGAAGGAGAAAGAAAAAGCCGGTAATTGAATTACCGGCTTTCAAGCTGTATAGCGCTGGAATAAATATTAATATACATACATATATGTGTCTACTGACATATATATATATATATATATATATATATATATATATATATAGACAGTATATATATATTTTTTTTTGGGACACATGGATCACTTCTATAGCGGTATGTTGGTTTTGCAAGCCTGCGAGAAAACCACGCAGTACGGATGACATACGGATTACATACGGAGGATGCCATGCGCAAAAAACGCTGACACACCCTGCCTACGGAGGAGCTACGGACCACTATTTTCGGGACTTTTCAGCGTATTACGGCCGTAATATACAGACCGTATTGTTTTACGCTGTGTGTGACGCCGGCCTAACTGTTACATATATACAATCTATTTATACTATCATCAAAACGGTTTGTTCCCATGTTCATAAAAGTCTGAATCCTTTTCTGACTAACCACTTTCTCCTGTCTTGATAACAATAGAGGCATGGAAAGGGACAGTGGAATCCACATGGATTTATAGGATGTGTTTGCATTATACTGAACTCTGGTCAACGTGCACATCTGGTGTTAACTGATAATTAGTGAGCAAAAAACAATGACTAATAATGACAAATATGTTATGGAAAATACTTTCAGAGTTCCTTCAATAAATTCTCACCATAGAGTCCAGTCATGTCCGCAATATGGCTGAACATTACCCAAATAAAACCCAAGAGACTGAGTAACATCCACTAGATTGGTGAAGTCCAGGCTAATGCTGTTAAATAACACAGATGTCATGATGATTTCATCAATAGCCCAAACATCTTCTCCTTGTCCAGAGTGGTAAGGCTGCCACCACCTAAACTGAATTCCAAACTTCTTAGCTTCTTCAGGTAGCTCCACAGATATAATCCTGACGTAAAAGCAAATTGTAAAAAAGAAAAATTAATTCACAGTATTTTACAAGAACATAATTAAAAGGGTACAGTATTTATGCTGACCTCACCAATCGGGCCCTGTCAAATTTTGATGTCAGCGGAGAGATGGTTGAAATTCCCTTACAAATGACAGTGATGTATGTCGCTGCCCCATTCTCAAGATAAATTTGGGTCCCATTGGTGAGACCTGCATGTACTGTACATTTACAGCATATTCCATGGACATGTCATAACTTTATCAGATGTTAATACCCCTTTAAACAAATTTTATCTTAAAAACATTGATCATAAAACAGGGAAAAAAAGTCATAAATTACTGGTGCAATTTAAGACATACAGTGGGGAAGATAAGTATTTGATGCACTGCCGATTTTGCAAGTTTTCCCACCTACAAAGAATGGAGAGGTCTGTAATTTTTATCATAGGTGCACTTCAACTGTGAGAGACAGAATCTAAAAATAAAGACCAGAAAATCACATTGTATAATTTTTAAATAATTAATTTGCATTTTATTGAGTAAAATAAGTATTTGATACAATAGAAAAACAGAACTTAATATTTGGTACAGAATTGTTTGTTTACAGTTACAGAGGTCAGACGTTTTCTATAGTTATTGACCAGGTTTGCACACACTGCAGAAGGGGTTTTGGCCCACTCCTCCATACAGATCTCCACATCTTTCATGGTTTGGAGCTGCGCTGATTAACATTGAGTTTAAGCTCCCTCCAAAGATTTTCTATTGGATTCAGGTCTGGAAACTGGCTAGACCACTCCAGGACCTTGAAATGCTTCTTAAGCCCTTAACGACCAGGGGTATTTCAGTTTTTCAGTTTCTGTTTTTTGCTCCTCTTCTTCCCAGAGCCATAAATTTTTTGTTAATTTGGCCATGTGTCAGCTTGTTTTTTTTTTGCAGGACAAGTTGTACTTTTGAACGACAGCATTGGTTTTAACTAGGGTTGAGCGAAACAGATCGGCACTTTTCAAAAGTCGCCGACTTTTAGCAAAGTCGGGTTTCGTGAAACCCGACCCTACTCTGGGATTGGGTCGGGGTCGGCGATCTCTAATGAAAAGTCGGGTTTTGTATTATATATATATATATATATATATATGTCATTCAGACACATATATATATATCAACATACTGACCAACTAAAACGGTTATTAGACCGAACGCTGAGTCAAAAAGTATCTTTTGCTTTTTTTGTAAAAAGTTACAACTTTATTGAAAAACACATTTCACATAAAAAATTAGTTAAAACAATACCTCTGAACCACAATAAACAGAATAGCTGACAGATAAGCGTATTGAACAAATGTTATTTAGCAGATCCCTCGTAACTTAAGCAGCGAATTTTAGGTTAGCTTATAAACTTATGCATCCTTAGAAAAGACCAAAATTGAACTTTACCAAGTGCAATAATGCCAACCGCTGTCAGTAAATTAATAGCTGCTGAGTAAACCTGATACCATAGCCAAAGTGCTTCTCCCATAAAGGACGCTGGAATCCTCTATACATAGAATGAGCTGAGCTGCTGTACAGCAAATTCAAATTCATCTACTGCTCGAGTATATAGATATAGATAAGTAGCTGCCTGTATTTCTAAGCATTGCCCTGTCATGGGCAGCCCAATCTCCAGACCTGAACCCCATTGAAAACCTCTGGAATGTAACCAAGAGGAAGATGGATAGTCACAAGCCATCAAACAAAGAAACACTGCTTAAATGTTTGTGCCAGGAGTGGTATGAGGTCACCCAAAAGAAGTGTGTATATAAATATTTCCATTGAAAACTATCTGTAAATGACGTGGAGAATTACTGTAAGTAAAAGCTCATGTTAAGATTGCATTGCAATCAGATCACATTCGCATGTAAATCAGTTGTCATTTGGATTCTAGGTGATAAAAATTGTATTGTACTCACAAGAAAATTGCATGACGCTTGTGTAAGCAGGAGCGCGGGATGCAGTGACGGACAGGAGGCAGAGCAAGGGTTAACAATTTTACTTAACAGGGGAATACGCCACTCAGGGAGGCAAACAGTTTAAGGGAGAACAAAAAACAGTTCAGATGCAAAAAAGATGTGCAGTGTCAATGAAAACAAGGGAAAAGATAGTGGAAGTTCATGTTAGATCAACTTAGCCTGTCAGTCGCCTTCCAGGCCATGGCAATTACGGAGCAGGTGATGACGCCAACAACGGCTGGCATGGTGCTGTTCCAGTGGGGCCCTGCAAACAACGGTCCGTCTTCTGGCGGCAGTGCTTGGTGTCCAGTACCTTCCACTGAGCCCCTTGTCCATGAACATATGCGGATGGGAGCAAACAAAACTGCAGCACAATCAGGTTCTCCCGTGGGTGGGAAAGTATATGCTGGTAAGGTGGGTTACAAAAGTCTATCCAGTACTCGGTTCTCTCTTTGTGGCACATGCGCTGTATTCATGGACATGAAGCACACGGCACCTCGATCTCTGCCAGATACTGGGCGCGCTGCACTTTTCTCTCTATGCTGCATGCTGCCTGTTCCTGCCAAGACTGAAGCGCCGACAACCACTGGCACGCTGCTTCTCCGGCGGGGTACTGCAGACCACGGTCTGATGACTAGGGCAGCAGTGAACAGTCCTGAACTCTGCCCTGGCTCTTAGGCTAGCGTGCAGCGCTTAGCTGACAGGGCTCCCGTCTCTTTCCTTATTACTGTGGTGGGGTCAGGCACTGTCTGAACCTGAAGTGGTCCGACAGATATACCCTGGTGAATCGGGGTGCAGATGGCAGTCCTGCACCTGATATCTCTTTAGGCCACCGGGTCTGTCTGCTGCAGTCCGTCGCAGTGCCAGCAGTTCAGGTGCAGAGCACGCTGCATGCCCTGCTGCTCACACGCTGATGGCAGGGGGCCTCTCTGAAGCTTCGTGTGCTTTCTCTCTCAATTTCTGGCCAGGTTACATCTCTAAACACACGTCCTCTTCCTGGGTTATGAGGCCTGTCCGGTCCCCTATTTATTCCCCCAGGAAACAGGAGATGCAGCCTCAGCAGTTCAGGAACCGGCTCAATACAGGTACTTGCAGCCTGGTCTCCCTCCTTACACTTGCTTAACACTCATCACACTTTTCTGGACCGATATCGGACCGCTTTTTTACAGTGATGGGTATGAGCCCAAAAGTTGTTGATTTTTTATCTACCTGAATATTTGTTTTGGATGGTGCATGGACAAAAAACATTTTGGCTATTCCTATCTCTGGACAATTTGTTCCATTAGTCAGCACACTGACTTATTAATTGTATTCATTTTATGAAGAGGTGGGTGCGTTGTTGTTATTGTCCTCTCCTTTTGGATGATTTACAGATTATTTATTGGATGATAATTATCATGTTTTTTCCTCTCTTCATGATGATGAAAATAAATCTGATTCTGTTATAAAAGAAGGTGCTAATGTTTATTAACTGTATCTGGAAAAATTTTGGGTGATATATATATCAAGCAACTCAGCATTGTAATATAGTGGAGTGACTAATCAAGTCGCTTCATACATCTTAATAATAATAATCTTTATTTTTATATAGTGCTAACATATTCCTCAGTGCTTTACAGTTTGCAGACATTATCATTGTTATCCCCATTGGGCCTGACAATCTAGATTCCCTATCAGTATGTCTTTGGAATGTGGGAGGAAAGCGGAGTACCTGAAGGAAACCCACGCAAACACGGGGAGAACATACAAACTCCTTGCAGATGTTGTCCAAGGTGGGATTAGAACCCAGGACTCCAGCACTGTAAGGCCACCGTGCTGCCCTTCATAATTCATATGCTTCCTATTTGTGTTGTGTTTGCAATGCAGCGCCCCAGAGTCCTGGTCGTTGCAGTAATGTTGCTCTGCCACTAAGGGGAGTGATGTTATGTCTGATCTATTATTTATCTGCTATAATTTTATTGTTTTAACTAATTGTGAAATGGAATCTTGTAAATAGTTACTTTTTTTCAGAAGTTCCTTTTGATCATCCATTTGGTGTATGATCTGATTTATAATACACTAGCATCTGATACGTGGGGCCGCTCATTTACAGTAATGAATATGCGGCTCCACCCCTATGGTAGGTGGAGCCGCATATTCCTGATTGTAATCAGCGGCCCCACGTGACCGCTCATACAGTAGAAGGTGCGGCCAGGACAGGAAGCAGCGCCAGCGAGGGAGCAGCATTACTACGCTTCCTTTCAAGGAGGGGGCAGGGGCTTTGTCAGTGGCCACATCCTCTGCGCACTGATGACGCTTCGCTTGAGCATCCCAGCATCAACATGTCATCAAAACAGGAAGTGGTAAAAAAAGACAGACAGTCAGATAGTGTAGTTAGGGAAGGATAGGGAAATTTTAATTCAAGCATATCAGAAAATAGTTTAGATCATGGCATTAAATAAATAGTAAAATGTCTTTGTATGTTGGACCACCCCTCTAAGGTCACCTTGAAGTTGTCAATTTCAATAGGCTCAATGTCTAATGTGTATGGGAGTCTCCAGACTCTCCCCAGACATATGATGCCAGGGAAGATGAGGATCCAGAATGTCCAATTTTGGACTGCTGATCACATTTTGTTCTTGCTGAGATTAGCTGCTACCAGAGGAGTTTGGCAGTGGCTACCTGAGAAAGCACAGTAGTTGGGAAAGCCTGACATATATCTATTATGTATGGGGGGGGGGGGGGGTGGGGTTACAAACTCAATCAGAACAAATTCACTGACAGATTCACAGATAACTAATTCTTCCGGCAGTTATGCGCAGTGAAACATACAAGCTGCAAAAACCAAACTGTTTAAAATTGTAAAAGAAACTAAATTGCATAAATGTGTATAGCCACAAAAATCATGCATTTAAGTAAACTTGCCCTGGTGCTGATATTGTGTTAGTTCATCATATGATGTGATGAGGACTAGATTTTAAACATGTGAACTTAACAAGTAGGAGATAAGTTCAAATACTTCTGGCCATAACTTGTCTAGTGGTAAAATAGCTATACAGTGGTTACGGAAAGTATTCAGCTCAGCTAAATTTTTCATTCTTAGTTTTATTGCAGCCATTTGGTAAATTCAAAAAAGTTCATTTTTTTCACATTAATGTACACTCTGCACCCAATCTTAACTGAAAAAAACAGAAATGTAGACATTTGTGCAAATGTAATAAAAAATAAAAACTGAAATATCACATGGTCATAGTATTCAGACCCTTTGATTAGACACTCATATTTAAGTCACATGTCCATTTCCTTGTGATACTACATGAGATGGTTGTACTCCTTCAACGGAGTCTAGCTGTGTTTAATTAAACTGATAGGACTTGATTTGGAAAGGCACACACCTGTCTATATAAGACCTCACAGCTCACAGTGCATGTCAGACCAAATGAGAATCATGAGGTCAAAGGAACTGGCCAAGGAGCTCAAAGACGAAATTGTGGCAAGGAACAGATCTGGCCAAGGTTGCAACATAATTTCTGCAGTACTCAAGGTTCCTATGAGCACAGTGGCCTCCATAATCCTTAAATGGAAGAAGTTTGGGACCACCAGAAGTCTTTCTAGACCTAGCCATCCAGCCAAACTGAGCAATATTGGGAGAAGAGCCTTGGTGAGAGAGGTAAAGAAGAACCCCAAGATAACTGTGGCTGAGCTCCAGAGATGCAGTAGGGAGATGGGAGAAAGTTCCAGAAAGTCAACTATCACAGCAGCACTCCACCAGTCGGGACCCTATGGCAGAGTGGCCTGATGGAAGCCTCTCCTCAGTGCAAGACATATGAAAGCCTGCAAAGAGTTTGCTAAAAAACAAATGAAGGACTCCCATACTATGAGAAATAAGACTCTATGGGCTGATGAGATGAAGATAGATCTTTTTGGTGATAATTCTAAGTGGTATGTCTGGAGAAAACCAGGCACTGCTCATCACATGCCCAATACAATCCCAACAGTGAAGCATGGTGGTGGCAGCATCATGCTATGTGGTGTTTTTCAGCTGCAGGGACAGGACGACTGGTTGTCATTGAAGGAAACATGATTGCGGCCAAGTACAGAGATATCCTGGATAAAAACCTCTTCCAGAGTGTTCTGGACCTCAGGCTTGGCAGAAGGTTCACCTTTCAACAAGACAATGACCCTAAGCACACAGTTAAAATAACAAGGGACTGGCTTCAGAAGAACTCTGTGACCATTCTTGACTGGCCCAGCCAGAGCTGTGACCTAAACCCAATTGAGCATCTCTGGAGAGACCTGAAAATGGCTGTTCACCAATGCGCACCATCCAACCTGACAGAACTGGAGAGGATCTGCAAGGAAGAATGGAAACGATCCCGAAATCCACGTGTGAAAAATTTGTTGCATTATTCCCAAGAAGACTCATGGCTGTACTAGCTCAAAAGGGTGCTTCTACTCAATACTGAGCAAAGGGTCTGAAAACTTATGACCATGTGATATTTCAGTTTTTCTTTTTTAATACATTTGCAAAAATTACTACATTTCTGTTTTTTTCAGTCAAGATGGGGTGCAGAGTGTACATTAATGAGAAAAAAATAACTTTTTTGAAATTATCAAATGGCTGCAATGAAACAAAGAGTGAAAAATTAAAAGGGGTCTGAATACTTTCCATGCCCACTGTAGATTATAATTTTGTGGCATGGTTATGTTTTGGGATTCTACATTTCTACTGTTAATAAGGGTATTACTCTATAAATAGTGCTAGACTACTCCTAAAAATAGCCTGCAAGACCACCTGCATGAACAGTGCCTGCCATGGTATCCTCAAAGCCTGGCTAGAGAATGATAATTTCAACAGTGGTTCCTAGTCTCCATCCAGGCACCCCACTTCTCATGTTTATATACTACAGCTTCTGTTAAGGCAGTCCCACAGGTGTTAAATTAATATATAGGATTGAGTGGACTGTAAAATCACACTGAATGCAGGTTATGTGTGCACTCATGTAAAGATGAATACACGTAGACCTACACAGGATATGAAGATACAAAACAAGATTTTTTATGGAAGAGTATTTTCAAAGATGCCTCGTTTTTTATTTTAAATATATTATAACAATAAGAAATGGTTGCAAGTATACACATGGCATTTAAAACATTTTTACAATGCTATATGATTTTCATATTTTTTTGCAATGTAGCATATTCATTATCAATATATTACAGACTTGTAAGAATACTTGTAAACAACAGTTTATGGACTACAGTGTATAATGTGTAGTACATATGGAAATTATACCCATACCCATTCCTAAGGGTATAGCAAAATGTGCAGAGTTATTTGATTTACTGTGGCAGCTGTGACAACAAAGGTGCATGTTGACAAATGGCAAAGAAAATTAAGAATAATACCTAATATTCTGCATTAATTTCTGTACATGGGAGTGGAGAAAACATAAGCATTGTTTAAGAAATGCAACATCAACAGTTTTAATATTCATTAACTCACTCCTCTGTATTTTTGTTGTTCAAAAATGGTGTTGGTAAGGAGTCAAATAATTGATCAATCATAATGTGCGTTATAATAGAATGTCCCGACTCAGCATCAGAGCCCTGGGAATTTCAGTGCGAATGGCATGTATTAGAAGATGCGACATGGGCCGGACTGGTGGCTGAAAGGAGCAGTGGAGCCAGAGAAGTGTGATGTGAGATAAGTATTTTAACTTTTGATGGTACTTTACATTAAAGGGTCCTCATGTGATACAACCTCCTGCTCCCATGGTAAAATCTCATGTAATATGCAAGAAAAAAAGGCTAAATAGCCACAGCCAGCTCACCGATCCACGCAGGTGCACGGAACTTCATCTCGGACCAGGATGAGTGAATAGCAAACGAATAGAAGAAAGGCGTTCCAGCTCCTTAAAATTTCCAAACTTTATTTCTTCATTAAAATATGAACAGCAAGTCCTTGCCTTCGTGCAAAAGTATGAGTGCAGAGTACATGCGACGCGTTTCGATCAAAAATGATCTTACTCAATGCATTGAGTAAGATCATTTTTGATCGAAACGCGTCGCATGTACTCTGCACTCATACTTTTGCACGAAGGCAAGGACTTGCTGTTCATATTTTAATGAAGAAATAAAGTTTGGAAATTTTAAGGAGCTGGAACGCCTTTCTTCTATTCGTTTAAAATCTCATGTGTCTAACAGCTGGGGACCCTGCAGAGAAGACAGATGTGGTTTAATATTACCTCTGTCTTCTTCTTCGCTACATAATGCTCAGAGAGAGCAAGAAAGTGAACAAAAGCATCAGCAGTGGCACTGCTTTTGTTAGACCTGGCAATCACATGGTTGGGGGTCCTAGCAGACCTACATTATTTATTTATTATTTATTATGCTTTGCTTATATAGTAACATAGTAACATAGTTAGAAAGGCCGAAAAAAGACATTTGTCCATCCAGTTCAGCTTATATTCCATCATAATAAATCCCCAGATCTACGTCCTTCTACAGAACCTAATAATTGTATGATACAATATTGTTCTGCTCCAGGAAGACATCCAGGCCTCTCTTGAACCCCTCGACTGAGTTCGCCATCACCACCTCCTCAGGCAAGCAATTCCAGATTCTCACTGCCCTAACAATAAAGAATCCTCTTCTATGTTGGTGGAAAAACCTTCTCTCCTCCAGACGCAAAGAATGCCCCCTTGTGCCCGTCACCTTCCTTGGTATAAACAGATCCTCAGCAAGATATTTGTATTGTCCCCTTATATACTTATACATGGTTATTAGATCGCCCCTCAGTCGTCTTTTTTCTAGACTAAATAATCCTAATTTCGCTAATCTATCTGGGTATTGTAGTTCTCCTATCCCCTTTATTAATTTTGTTGCCCTCCTTTGTACTCTCTCTAGTTCCATTATATCCTTCCTGAGCACCGGTGCCCAAAACTGGACACTGTACAAATCCCTAGTTAGACCGCACATGGAGTACTGAGGCAGTATAATGCTCTCATCATGTGTATCCAGACCTCTTTTAATGCACCCCATGATCCTGTTTGCCTTGGCAGCTGCTGCCTGGCACTGGCTGCTCCAGGTAAGTTTATCATTAACTAGGATCCCCAAATCCTTCTCCCTGTCAGATTTACCCAGTGGTTTCCCGTTCAATGTGTAATGGTGATATTGATTCCTTCTTCCCATGTGTATAACCTTACATTTATCATTGTTAAACCTCATCTGCCACCTTTCAGCCCAAGTTTTCAGCCCAAGCACTATCATAATCCGCAGAGCTATGCATATATTATCATAGATCAGCTCTGGCAGTGAAGCCTAGCTGTATTTACATGTAACTGAGGCACCATGTGGTTCCCAGCCACTGTGGGGAAAAAATGAACAACTAAAGAAAAAACATCATGTTCCTCAGATATCTTATATGATATTTTTAGGAACAAATCATATAAAAATATATGAATATGCAGAAAACATTACCGAAACAAGAAAAGGTGTAAAAAATCCATTCACTCTATATATATATATATATATATATATATATATATATATATATATATATATATATATATATATATATATATATATATACACACTGTATATATATATATATATATATATATAAATATATATATATACACAGTGTATGTATATATATATTGTAGTGCAGCGGTGTTCACACAGTGCGATAGAGAGGCAGTGATCCAAGAGAGTTCAACATAAAATGTCTTCATGTAAAAAAACCCTCACTAAGTAAGGTGAACGTTGTCCTGCGGATTGCAGCCAGGCCATCCAAACAGTCCATATCAGAAGAGGTTACCATGGGCGACTGCACCGCCATATCTCTCTTGGATGCATCAGAAGCTTTGTTTTCCTTGGCTCTGTGTTAGCCTTACACAGGCCTGTATCACATAGAGCCTCCTACTCTCCAGCTTGCTAAACAAAATAATGACACACCCAAACCTCAACTCAAAGTTTAAAAGTGAATTGTGGACATGGGCTACTTCAAAAACCCGGAGTGGAAGGAGAGATTCGCCCCACTACCAAACCTGAAATCTCTCCAAAAATAGAAGCCCATGTCTGGTTTTCCTAAAATCTGACTTCCATACTCTCTTTTATCTTGCCTTGTAACCACAGGTGTAGCTGTGATTGCAATGCACTCCAGCAGATTCAATATACCTTTATGCGCATCCTAGGGGATACATAACTTGCATGACTCCCTTCACTGCCTCATATAGCCCCACTCTGTACTTGTGAGGTGGAACACCTGTCATCATACAGGGCGATCGTGACAGAGCTACAATTTTGCAATGACAGGAACCATCTGGTGACTCTATTCCTCTCCTTGGCATTTCTCATGCAGACCAAGGGTGAATGATCTGTTACCAAGCGAAACTGTCGCCCGAGCAAATAATAAAATAGGGACTCCAAAGCCCACTTAATGGCCAAGTACTCCTCAACTACGCTATAATTGTTTCAGCATGGGTAAGTTTCCTACTCAAGTAGGTGACCAGATGTTGTTCTCCTTTCATCTCCTGTGACAGAACCTCTCCTAGGTCTGCCTCCGAGGCATCTGTTTGTACGGTAAAGCCTTTCTTGAAGTTGGGACTGGAAAAAAACAGGCTGTCCCCACAACACCAGCTTCAAAGATTGGAAGATTTCCTCCGCTTGGAGGTTCCACAGAACCATGACCAACTTATTTCCATTTAAGAGAAGGGACAGGGGTGCAGATCTCTCTGCAAAATAAGGTATAAACAGTGTGTAATACCCAATGATGCCAAGGAACACTCTTACCTGTTTAGTAGTAGTAGGCTGGATTTAGTTTAAAATGACCCTGAACTTGTTTATTTGGGGTTTGATAACCCCATGGACAATCACGTACCTCAAGTACCAGGCTTCACTGCTGAGACCTATCGCACATTTGGGTTCACTGTCAAGCTTGTGGCTCTGAGCGAATTTACTGCCACTGGTACTTGGGACAAGTGGGTATGCCAGTGAGTAACTAAAGATAATAATATCATCCAAATACACTGTTCCATACTTCTGATGGGGCTCTAACACTATGTGAATCAGCCTTTAGAATGTGGCCAGGCCAAATGTAACACAAAAGGCAAGAAAACATAGTGATAGAGACCGTCCGGCGTTATAAAGGCTGACTATTCTTTCGCCGTCTGTCAGCACCTATCAGCAACCCCTGGTTAGATTGGGCGTGGTGAAGTACTAGGCCTACCCCAGTCTCTCAATCAGCACGTTCACCCAGGGCATTGGATAAAGGTCAAATTTTGACACCTCATTCAATTTTCGCAAGTCGTTACAAAATCATAGCGATGTGTCTGGCTTTGGAATCAGAACAATGGGGCTAGCCCACTCAGTCTTGGACTTCTCAATAACTAATTTATTTTACCTCAGCCATGATGGCTTGCCTCCAGGCCTCTGGCACACGGTGCGGTTCATTTGTACCCTTACCTTAGGTTCGGTGAAAATGTCATGTCGGATCACAGATGCGAGGCCGAGCAGTTCTGAGAATACATACATATTCTTTTGCACTAGTTTCCGAACCTCATGTCGCTGTTGTTAAGAGAGAAGTGCTTGTCTTTCTTTCTCCTGGCCTCCTCCTAGGCCAGTATCAGAGGGTCCCTAGATGATACGACCAGAGTCGCATCGGTAATCATACATTCCCAGTCCTTCCATCCTTTTAGCAGATTTACATAATACAGTTGTTCGGGTTTTCTATTTTCCGAGCCGGTATACTCTGTAATTCACCTCCCCAACCTTTTCCTGGACTTCATAAGGCCTTTGCCCCCTGGCCATGAGCTTACTTTCTTCTGTGGGCACTAAAATTAATATCCGATCCCCTTCTTTAAAGGACCTGACTGTGGCATTTTTATTATACGCTCGGCTCTGCTCTGCATGGGCATTCATTAGACTTTCTTTCACTATAGGCATGACTACCGCAACTGGTCCTGCTTGTTTGCCATGTGCTTTATTACGCTTTTATGAGGAGTAGGCTCCTGTTCCCACGTCTGTTTTGCGAAGTCCAGCAGCCCGCTACGATGCTCACCATACCATAGCTCAAAGGGTGAGAACCCTTTGAAGCCTGAGGTACCAGGGGATGCCAAACATTAAATAGGGCTATGTCCCAATCCCTCTAATTATTGGAGACAACTTTTTTTTAGCATGGATTAAAGTGTTTTGTTAAACCTTTCAACTACTCCATTGGTCTGCGAATGGTACACCAATGTGTGCAATTGTTTTATCCAGAGACGTTTACACAGTTCCTTTGTAACTTTTGACATAAAAGGAGTCTCCTGATCAATAAGGATCTCTTTAGTTAATCCGAGGCAGCAGAACATGGCAAACAACTCCTGGGCTATAATTTTAATCGAAGTGTGGTGAAGCGGAATTGCTTCCTGGTAACTGGTGTCATCTATGACCACCAATATGTGATGGTGGCCACAGGCGGATTTTACTATTGACTCCACCAAATCCATAGCAATCCACTCAAAAGGTACTTCTATTATAGGCAGGGGTACCAATGGACTCTGGAAGTTTACAGTGTGTTTGGTAAGTTGACACTCTGGACACGTCTCACAAAACCTCTATATCTCGAAATAAAATCCCAGGCCAAAAGAACCATTGTAAATTACGTTCTTGCACCTTTTTAACCCCTAAGTGCCCACCCAGCATGTGTGTATGTGAGCCATCCTGAGCAACAGTAGGATTGGGGCACTACCAGCTGTTCCACTACTTCATCCCTATATAGCAACTCCTGGTTAACCATCATGCCTGGAAAAAATGCCTCTGCACCCGGTTGCTGAGTCACCCCATTTATTTTTATCACCCTTTCCCATGCCCAGGTCATAGTGGGATCCTGTAGCTGGGCTATCCCAAATATTCCTCGGGATACTACTAACTCCTAGATTGATGGGGGTCTGTGTAACCTCTCCTGTCAATACCTCTAGCGGAAACCTATCTGGTTTATACTCTGTTCCTAGGTTGATGGTCCCTAAGGAAGGTATCCCTGACTTGGGATCTTCGGGTTCAGCACTCCGAAAGAGATTTACCCTGGAAGGGTTAATTTTACACTCCCACAGGGACCAAAAGAGGGGCAAGTCTCTTCCCAAAACAGTTCTGTAATGAAGAGTCTTCAACACTCACATCACATGTGTAAGCTCCCACAAGAGGTGGAAAAAGTAACCTCTGCAGTTGGATACTCTTTGAGATCCTCATGTATACAGACAACCCCGACTTTCTGACCATTGAGGTTGTTCAAGGCAACCAGTGACCCATAGGCAACTGTCACTGAGTCCAAGAGAGACTTTGTCTGGTATCATTGACATGTACCTTGCACTGTTGGGGTTCACATTGTGCAGTGTCTGCATTGGTAGCGCAGACAGTCTGGGCATTCATTGACACCTGGCGAGTAAACCAGCAGTCCATTGGTTCAGCAGTCAGGGTCAGTTGGCAGCCACATTTCCTGCCCCTTGGCATCGCCGGATAGTGACAGCACTGTTAGTCTTCGAGACAGACTTAGGGGAAACTGGTCTCCTGCTATGCTCCCCCCAGGGTACCCCCTCAGTATGGGCTCAGTTATGACTGTCCTCAGCAGAGGGACGTGACCCTTTCCCCTTCCTGGGTTTGCAGGGGCTGGCAGGATACCTGGAGTCCTGTACGAAGTCCTCAGTGACTGTATAACAATCAGGCTAACCACCTAGTTTATGTCACCCAGGTCCACTTGCCCCACCCAACGCTGTATGACTGCTGGCAGAGTTTGCACCAACCGGTCAACTACTACCCTCTCTACCATTTGGGCTGGGTTGAAGGTCTTAGGCTGGAGCCATTTTTTTACTAACTGCAACTAGTCATATTCCTGAGACCTAGTGAGTCGGGTCTCCACAAAAGACCATTGGTACACATGTTGTGCCTATATGTAAGTACTAACCCCAAGTCGGGCAATGATCTCACCTTTGAATTTCCCAAAGTCCTGGGCATCCTTCCATCTGATGTCAAAGTATCTCCCATCAGGAACGGGCCACCATTTCAGCCCACTGCAAAATTGGCAAGCTCTATCTCTATGCGTTCAAACACAGTGAGGAAAACTTCTATGTAATCCTCAAAACTCATCTTCCTCAGCGCTGACCGGACTTTGTCCATGGCCTTACCGTGGAACGGGGATGGCAATGAGGACGTCTCTTGCAAGGCTCCAATATGTTGCAGAATCAGTATTATTGAAATCCACCGCACTCCCTGTGTGGAATATCTTAGAAACAAAAGGATCTTTTGAAACTTGCTAATTTATTCAAGTGGGAAGGCACAGGACGCAGGAGTGCTATCCTCCATCCACTAAGGGTATTAAGCCTACATGTCCACCAGCAAGACGCAGATGCGCCGCTGTTACCCCTCTACAAGGCTTTATCCAGAACTGGCAAATCCATTAAACCACATACAACTTCCCAGCAATTTAAGGCTGATACGCTGGCACCTGCAAAAAAGGTTGTCTCCAGCGACATACCAACTTTCTATTTAAATCACATATGCAAACAGCAGAAAGACGCTGATGCACTGCTGCTATTCCTCAACAAGGTCATACTCAGAGAAAAATCAACTATTAGGCCATACTTGGTATCAAAGAGACTGCACCTGCCCCTTGACACTACAGGGACAACATCCTCTTTACCATAAGAGCCACTCATAAATCCTGGATTAAGTGCGACTTTAGAGTAAGACCCGGGAGGGTCGAAACGTCAATCACATTGAGTCGCTTGTACAATTGTTTAATAAGTGCCTACTATTTGATCTGTCACATTTGATTGATTTCTGTTTTTCACTTGAATAAATTAGCAAGTTTCAAAAAATCCTTTTGTTTCTATGATATTCCACACAGGGAGTGCGGTGGATTTCAATAATATTGATATTAGACCTTACGGTCTGTCTCACCAGCACCCCGATCTAAATTTAGAGTGCAGGCCAAATTAGATATATTTATGTTGCAGAATCAGGACATTTGTTTTCTGCTGCTAAAGCAGCTGCTGATGATGATTGTGCAGCTGTTGCTGCTACTGCTGCAGATGCTGCTGCTCCTGCTGTTGCCTCACAAGCTGCTGGTGCTGTTCCTGATGTTGCCACTCAAAGTGCCGTTGCAGCTGCTGAGTGAGGGCCAACTACTTGAGTATTTCCTCCATATTGTGCATAAGTCCGATTTGGAACTTTTCGGGCTTAATCACAGACATGCGGCTTTATCAGGGTGTGCCTCAGTTCACACTGCCCACATTTTCCACCATATGTAGTGCAACGGTATTCACACAGTGCAATAGAGAGGTAGTGACCCAAGAGAGTTCAACATAAAATGTCTTTACTTCCAAAAAAATCACAAAGTAAGGTAAACGTTGTCATCCGGATTGCAGCCGGTCATCCAAACTGTCTGTATCAAAAGCCGTTGCCATGGGAATCTGCACCGCCATATCCCTTTTGGGTGCATCAGAAGTTTTGTTTTCCTTGGCTCTGTGTTAACCTCACACACGCCTGTATTGCATAGAGCCTCCTGCTCTGCAACTTGCAAACAAAATACTGACACACATGTCAATCGTGGACATAGGCTACTCCCAAAACCCAGAGTGGAGGGAGAGATTTGCCCCACTATCAAACCTACAAATCTCTCCAAAAATAAAAGTACATGTCAGGTTTTCCTAAAATCTGACTTCGTCAAATAGTTTGACCAAATCCACACTTACCGTATTTTCTGGACCATATGACGCACTTTTTTTCCAAAAATGTATTGGTGAAAATGGGGGTGCATCTTATGGTCGCAATATATTTACAAATCCTGTGGCTGTGGTGGTGCGGCGGGGCTCTGTGGTGTGGTGGTGGCGGGCTGTGCACCGGGGAAGTGGCAGCAGCTCTCTGTGCTCCATGGGGGGGATCTGCAGGCATTTCTTCAAAGCCCGGAGACCCCCGCACATCCGTTGCTGCCATGTTGCGGTGGCCTCCAGGAACATGGCCTCCGGGAAGATGGCCACCGGGCTGGGGACGTGCATGCTCAGACTCAGATTTCGTTGCCCACCCTAGGAAAGGAAGACCAAGAGTCACCTCTGCTTCTGAGGATAAGTTTATCCGAGTCACCAGCTTCAGAAATCGCAGGTTAACAGCAGCTCAGATTAGAGACCAGGTCAATGCCACACAGAGTTCAAGCAGCAGACACATCTCTACAACAACTGTTAAGAGGAGGCTTTGTGCACCAGGCCTTCATGGTAAAATAGCTGCTAGGGAACCACTGCTAAGGACAGGCAACAAGCAGAATAGACTTGTTTGGGCTAAAGAACACAAGGAATGGACATTAGACCAGTGGAAATCTGTGCTTTGGTCTAATGAGTCGAAATTTGAGATCTTTGGTTCCAACCACTGTGTCTTTGTGCGACTCAGAAAAGGTGAAGGGATGGACTCTACATGCCTGGTTCCCACCTTGAAGCATGGAGGAGGAGGTGTGATGGTGTGGGGTGCTCTGCTGGTGGTTGGGGATTTATTCAAAATTGAAGACATACTGAACCAGCATGGCTACCACAGCATCATGCAGCGGCATGCTATTCCATCCGGCTTGCATTTAGTTGGACCATCACTTATTTATCAACAGGACAATGACCTCAAACACACCTCCAGGCAGTGTAAGGGCTATTTGACCAAGAAAGAGCATGATGGGGTGCTACGCCAGATGACCTGGCCTCCACAGTCACCAGACCTGAACCCAATCGAGATGGTTTGGAGTGAGCTGGACTGCATAGTGAAGGCAAAAGGGCCAACAAGGGCTAAGCATCTCTGAGAACTCCTTCAAGATTGTTGGAAGACCATTCCCGGTGACTACCTCTTGAAGCTCATCAAGAGAATGCCAAGAGTGTGGTAAGCAGTCATGAAAGCAAAAGGTGGCTACTTTGAAGAACCTAGAATATAAGACCTCATTTCAGTTGTTTCACACTTTTTTGTTAAGTAGATAATTCCACATGTGTTAATTCATAGTTTTGATGCCTTCAGTGTGAATGTACAATTTTCATAGTCATGAAAATACAGAAAAATCTTTAAATGAGAAGGTGTGTCCAAACTTTTGGTCTGTACCGTATATATATATATATATATATATATATATATATATATACATATATATACATATATATATATATATATATATATATATATATATATATATATACACACACCATTAGATATTAATGCAGCCATAGTAACCTGGATAATTAACTCAACTGGTTATTTGATGTAAAAAGTGAATAGTAAAAGCTTTTTTTCTTTTCTGGTTTTATTTAAGAGTTGTGCAAAGAACAATTATATAAAGTAAAGAGTAATTTATCTATACCTCAATACAGTCACATCAAACAGATATAAAAATTATGGCTGCTGAATAGAGGAGAGGCAAAAATAAAAAAACATGGCCTGTCGCCGAGTCCCATTGAGGACTGGTTACTAAGAGGTTAAAAAATAACAAAGACCTGAGTGTTCAGCAAACAAAAAATGAATGAACTAAGAAAAAACTTTTAGAATGCAAAATTTTAAAAGGTAAAATTAAGGGTTTACTGTAGTTTTATTTTCATGAAATGTCAGAATCCTGTATAAATCAGATAATTTTAATTATTCCTCTGATGTTCACAAATAAATGAGTGGCTGTGAGTTTATAGTATAGAAAGCCAGATTTTCATTTTAAGAATTTCATCATTTTTTTGGCAGATTTATGAATGACGACAACACACTTTGTAATACCTAACACATCCTGCAAACAGACGTGTGTGATCTGAATGATGCATAATTCATGTCTTGCTTCTTTTCATTAAGTGAAATATATGGATCCTTTGCTGAAAGCAGTGCATAATGAATCCCCCTAGTACTCTACGATATGGAAAATAAATCCTTAGCAGACTCATCAGTATTTTGGAAGAACCTTGTAAGACTCCTTGACTATGGATTGGGATCTATATCAATAAAAATGGCACATCCCTTGCTTACAGTGAAATAATCTACCTAAGTAAATAAAGAAGATGAAACTAACATAGTATTTTAACAATGATGTAAAGCATTGACTACACAAATTAAAACAATCATTTTTACTATATCAAAACTTACAATGTGCAAGATATACCGTATATACTCGAGTTTAAGCCGAGATTTTCAGCCCACCTTTTTGGGCTGAAAGTAACCATCTCGGCTTATATTCAAGTCATACCCAGGGGTCGGCAGGGGAGGGGGAGCGGAGCTGTGTAATAATACTCACCTGCTCCTGGCACGACCCCTGCATGTCTTTTCCCCGGCGCCGGCAGCTTCTTCCTGTAGAGAGCGGTCACATGGTACCGCTCATTACAGTAATGAATATGGACCCCACTCCCATAGGGGTGGAGCCGCATATTCATTACTGTAATAAGTGGTACCATGTGACCGCTCACTACAGGAAGAAGCTGCCGGCGCCGGGGAACAGACGTGCAGTGACAGCGCCAGGAGCACGTGAGTATGACGGGGGGCAGTGCGCGATTCTCACCTTCTCCTCGTTCCACCATCGGCGCCGCTGCATCTTCCGCATTCTCTGCAGTGACGCTCAGGTCAGAGGGCGCAATGACGCAATTAGTGCGCGCCGCCCTCTGCCTGAACGTCGGTGCAGACTGAGGACAGGAAGACAGCGGCGGTCGGCGGTGGAATGCGGAGCAGGTGAATACAGCAAGTGCTGGGGGACTGAGGTGAGTATGTGATTTTTTCATTTTTTTAATCGCAGCAATAGCATATGGGGCAAATACCTGTATGGAGCATCTTATGGGGCCATGTACAGCACTATATGGGGCAGATATCTGTATGGGGCCATGTGCAGCATAATTGTTGTGAATTCTGCTCTTGGGCTCCCTCTGGTGGTTATGAGTGGTAGTGCTGCTGTCTTTGGATCACAGGTGTATCCATTTTTTGCAATTTAGGCTGGGCTATTTAGTCCTGCTTTATCCTTTAGTCAGTGCCAGTTGTCCATTGTTTTTGGAGGATTCATATCCATACCTGGTCTCTCCTGTTTCGCTGTTCATTTCAACTAAGATAAGTTCTGGCTTTGTTTTTGCTGTCCACCTGCTGTGGACCTTATAGTTCTGTGCATTTTCATGTTTTGTCTTGTCCAGCTTTGTCTGTGAAGGATTTTTTGCAGCCAAGCTGTGTCTCTGGAGATGCAGATATACCCTCCATGTCTTTAGACAGATGTGGCGATTTGTATTTTCTGTGGTGGATATTTTCTAGTGTTTTAATACTGACCGCATAGTACTCTGTCCTATTCTTTCTTTTTAGCTAGAATGGCCTCCTATGCTAAATCCTGATTTCATGTCTGCGTATGTTATTTCCCTCTCCTCTCACAGTCAATATTTGTGGGGGGCTGTCTATCCTTTGGGGGATTTTCTCTGAGGCAAGATAGTTTTCCCGTTTCTGTCTTTAGGGGAAGTTAGTTCTTAGGCTGTGTTGAGGGGTCTAGGGAGTGTTAGGTACTCCCCACGGCTGCTTCTAGTTGCGCTGCTAAGTTCAGGGTTTGCAGTCAGTACAGGTACCACCTTCTCCAGAGTACGTCTCATGCTGCTCCTAGGCCACCAGATCATAACAGTACAACTGGCCAACAATGAGTTAATTGCATCTCAGAAGAAGGGAGGAAAGGTTTTGAGCCATTTTTTTTCCTTAGCCTGTTTTGTCTTTTCCTCCCTCTTAATCTCTGGGTGGCTACGAAACCTAGTAATAACATGAATGTTCAGGAGTTAGTTTCTCGGGTGGATCAGCTTGCTGCTAGGGTACAGGGTATTTCAGATTATATTATTCAGACTCCTGCCTTAGAACCTAAGATTCCCACTCCTGATTTATTTTTTGGTGACAGATCCAAATTTTTTGAGTTTCAAAAATAACTGTAAACTGTTTTTTGCATTGAGACCCCAGTCCTCTGGTGATCCCATTCAGCAGGTTAAAATCATCATATCCCTGCTGCGTGGTGACCCACAGGATTGGGCATTTTCCCTGGAACCTGGCAATCCTGCTTTGCTTAATGTTGATTCTTTCTTTCAAGCCTTAGAGTTATTGTATGATGAGCCTAATTCTGTGGATCAAGCTGAGAAGATCTTGTTGGCCCTGTGTCAGGGTCAAGAAGCGGCAGAATCGTATTGCCAGAAATTTAGAAAATGGTCTGTACTGACTAAATGGAATGAGGATGCCTTGGTGGCAATTTTCAGAAAGGGTCTTTCTGAATCCGTTAAGGATGTTATGGTGGGGTTCCTCACGCCTGCTGGTCTGAGTGATTCTATGTCTCTGGCCATTCAGATTGATCGGCGCTTGCGCGAGCGCAGAGTTGTGCACACTGTGGCGTTGTCCTCCGAGCGGAGCCCTGAGCCTATGCAGTGTGATAAGATTTTGTCTAGAGCTGAACGACAAGGATTTAGGCGTCAGAATAGGTTGTGTTTTTACTGCGGCGATTCTGCTCATGTTATTTCTGATTGCCCTAAGCGTACAAAGAGAATCGCTAGTTCTGTTACCATCAGTACTGTACAACCTAAATTTCTGTTATCTGTGACCTTGATCTGCTCATTATCGTCATTTTCTGTCATGGCATTTGTGGATTCAGGCACCGCTCTGAACTTAATGGACTTAGAATTTGCCAGACGTTGTGGTTTCCCCTTGCAGCCTTTGCAGAACCCTATTCCTTTAAGGGGAATTGATGCTACACCGTTGGCTATAAATAAACCTCAGTTTTGGACACAGCTGACCATGCGCATGGCGCCAGCCCATCAGGAAGAATGTCGTTTTCTGGTGTTGCATAATTTGCATGATGATATTGTGCTGGGTTTTCCATGGTTACAGCTACATAATCCGGTGTTAGATTGGAAATCTATGTCTGTGACTAGTTGGGGTTGTCAGGAGGTTCATGGTCACGTTCCTTTGATGTCAATTTCCTCTTCCCCCTCTTCTGAAATTCCTGAGTTTTTGTCAGATTTCCAGAATGTATTCGATGAGCCCAAATCCAGTTCCCTTCCACCACATAGGGACTGTGATTGTGCTATTGACTAGATTCCAGGTTGTAAGTTCCCTAAGGGCCGACTTTTCAACCTGTCTGTGCCAGAACATGCCGCCATGCGGAGCTATATTAAGGAGTCTTTGGAGAAGGGGCATATTCGGCCATCTTCTTCACCATTGGGAGCAGGTTATTTTTTGTTGCCAAGAAGGATGGCTCCTTGAGACCGTGTATTGATTATCGCCTCTTGAATAAGATCACGGTCAAATTTCAATACCCTTTGCCTTTGCTTACTGATTTGTTTGCTAAGATTAAGGGGGCTAGCTGGTTTACTAAGATTGACCTTCGAGGGGCATATAATCTTATTTGTATTTAGCAGGGTGACGAATGGAAAACTGCATTTAATACGCCCGAAGGCCATTTTGAATACCTTGTGATGCCATTCGGACTCTCTAATGCCCCATCTGTGTTCCAATCCTTCATGCAGGATATCTTTCGGAGATATCTTGATAAATTCATGGTTGTATATTTGGATGACATTTTAATTTTTTCCAATGATTGGGAGTCTCATGTGAAACAGGTCAGGATGGTATTTCAGATCCTCCGTAATAATGCTTCATTTGTGAAGGGGTCGAAGTGCCTCTTTGGAGTGCAGAAGGTTTCTTTTTTGGGCTTCATTTTTCTCCCTCATCTATAGAAATGGATCCGGTTAAGGTTCAGGCCATTCATGATTGGATTCAGCCCACATCTGTGAAGAGCCTTCAGAAATTCTTGGGCTTTGCTAATTTTTATCGTCGTTTCATTGCCAACTTCTCCAGTGTGGTTAAACCTCTGACCGATTTGACGAAGAAAGGTGCTGATGTGACGAATTGGTCCTCTGCGGCTGTTTCTGCCTTTCAGGAGCTTTTAACGCCGATTTACTTCTGCCCCTGTGTTGCGTCAGCCGGATGTTTCTCTTCCATTTCAGGTTGAGGTTGACGCGTCTGAGATTGGGGCAGGGGCCGTTTTGTCTCAGAGGAATTCTGATGGTTCCTTGATGAAACCGTGTGCCTTCTTTCTCAGAAGTTTTCGCCTGCGGAACGCAATTATGATGTCGGCAATCGGGAGTTGTTAGCTATGAAGTGGGCATTTGAGGAGTGGCGACATTGGCTTGAGGGGGCCAAGCACCGTATTGTGGTCCTGACCGATCATAAGAATCTGATTTACCTCGAGTCTGCCAAATGACTGAATCCTAGACAGGCTCGATGGTCCATGTTTTTCTCCCGTTTTGATTTTGTGGTCTCGTACATTCCTGGTACTAAGAATGTTAAGGCGGATGCCCTCTCTAGGAGTTTTTTTCCTGATTCCCCTGGGGTTCTTGAGCCGGTCGGCATTCTGAAGGAAGGGGTGATTCTTTCTGCCATCTCCCCTGATTTATGACGGGTTCTTTAGGAATTTCAGGCTAATAAACCTGACCGCTGTCCAGTGGGGAAACTGTTTGTTCCTGATAGATGGACTAGTAAAGTGATTTCTGAGGTTCATTGTTCTGTGTTGGCTGGCCATCCTGGGATTTTTGGTACCAGAGATTTGGTTGGTAGGTCCTTTTGGTGGCCTTTTTTTTCGCGGGATGTGTGTTCTTTTGTGCAGTCCTGTGGGATTTGTGCACGGGCCAAGCCTTGCTGTTCCCGTGCTAGTGGGTTGCTTCTGCCTTTGCCGGTCCCTGAGAGACCTTGGACGCATATTTCTATGGATTTTATTTCAGATCTTCCGGTTTCCCAGAGGATGTCGGTTATCTGGGTGGTTTGTGATCGGTTTTCTAAGATGGTTCATTTGGTACCTTTGCCTAAATTGCCTTCGTCTTCTGATTTGGTTCCGTTGTTTTTTCAGCATGTGGTTCGTTTGCATGGCATTCCGGAGAATATTGTGTCCGATAGAGGTTCCCAGTTTGTTTCTAGGTTTTGGCGGGCCTATTGTGCTAGGCTGGGCATTGATTTGTCTTTTTCTTCCGCATTTCATCCTCAGACAAATGGCCAGACCGAGAGAACTAATCAGACTTTGGAAACTTATTTGAGATGCTTTGTGTCTGCTGATCAGGATGATTGGGTGGCTTTCTTGCCATTGGCCGAGTTTGCCCTTAATAATTGGGCTAGTTCTGCTACCTTGGTTTCGCCTTTTTTTTGTAATTTTGGTTTTCATCCTCGTTTTTCTTCAGGGCAGGTTGAGCCTTCTGATTGTCCTGGTGTGGATTCTGTGGTTGACAGGCTGCAGCAGATTTGGGCTCATGTGGTGGACAATTTGGTGTTGTCTCAGGAGGAGGCTCAGCATTTTGCTAACCGTCGTCGGTGTGTTGGTTCCCGGCTTCGGGTTGGGGATTTGGTCTGGTTGTCTTCCCGTCATGTTCCTATGAAGGTGTCTTCCCCTAAGTTCAAGCCTTGGTTTATTGGTCCTTATAGGATTTCTGAGATTATCAATCCAGTGTCTTTTTGTTTGGCCCTTCCAGCCTCTTTTTCCATCCATAATGTGTTCCATAGATCTTTGTTGCGGAAGTATGTGGTGCCCGTTGTTCCCTCTGTTGATCCTCCGGCCCCGGTGTTGATTGATGGGGAGTTGGAGTATGTGGTTGAGAAGATTTTGGATTCTCGTTTTTCAAGGTGGAAGCTTCAGTATCTGGTCAAATGGAAGGGTTATGGCCAGGAGGATAATTCTTGGGTTGTTGCCTCCGATGTTCATGCTGACGATTTGGTTCGTGCCTTTCATTTGGCTCGTCCTGATCGGCCTGGGGGCTCTGGTGAGGGTCGGTGACCCCTCCTCAAGGGGGGGTACTGTTGTGAATTCTGCTCTTGGGCTCCCTCCGGTGGTTATGAGTGGTAGTGCTGCTGTCTTTGGATCGCAGCATTTATCAGGCGTATCCATTTTTTGCAATTCGGGCTGGGCTATTTAGTCCTGCTTTATCCTTTAGTCAGTGCCAGTTGTCCATTGTTTTTAGAGGATTCACATCCATACCTGGTCTCTCCTGCTTTGCTGTTCATTTCAACTAAGATAAGTTCTGGCTTTGTTTTTGCTGTCCACCTGCTGTGGACCTTATAGTTCTGTGCATTTTCATGTTTTGTCTTGTCCAGCTTTGTCTGTGAAGGATTTTTTGCAGCCAAGCTGTGTCTCTGGAGATGCAGATATACCCTCCATGTCTTTAGTCAGATGTGGTGATTTGTATTTTCTGTGGTGGATATTTTCTAGTGTTTTAATACTGACCGCATAGTACTCTGTCCTATTCTTTCTTTTTAGCTAGAATGGCCTCCTATGCTAAATCCTGATTTCATATCTGCGTATGTTATTTCCCTCTCCTCTCACAGTCAATTTGTGGGGGGCTGTCTATCCTTTGGGGGATTTTCTCTGAGGCAAGATAGTTTTCCCATTTCTGTCTTTAGGGGAAGTTAGTTCTTAGGCTGTGTTGAGGGGTCTAGGGAGTGTTAGGTACTCCCCACGGCTGCTTCTAGTTGCGCTGCTAAGTTCAGGGTTTGCGGTCAGTACAGGTACCACCTTCTCCAGAGTACGTCTCATGCTGCTCCTAGGCCACCAGATCATAACACATTATATGGGGCAAATATCTGTATGGAGCATCTTATGGGGCCATGTGCAGCATTATATGGGACAAATATCTGTATGTGGCAATGTGCAGCATTATATGGGGCAATTACAGTTAGGGCCAGAAATATTTGGACAGTGACACAAGTTTTGTTATTTTAGCTGTTTACAAAAACATGTTCAGAAATACAATTATATATATAATATGGGCTGAAAGTGCACACTCCCAGCTGCAATATGATAGTTTCCACATCCAAATCGGAGAAAGGGTTTAGGAATCATAGCTCTGTAATGCATAGCGTCCTCTTTTTCAAGGGACCAAAAGTAATTGGACAATGGACTCTAAGGGCTGCAATTAACTCTGAAGGCGTCTCCCTCGTTAACCTGTAATCAATGAAGTAGTTAAAAGGTCAGGGGTGGATTCCAGGTGTGTGGTTTTGCATTTGGAAGCTGTTGCTGTGAGCAGACAACATGCGGTCAAAGGAACTCTCAATTGAGGTGAAGCAGAACATCCTGAGGCTGAAAAAAAAGAAAAAATCCATCAGAGAGATAGCAGTCATGCTTGGAGTAGCAAAATCAACAGATGGGTACATTCTGAGAAAAAAGGAATTGACTGGTGAGCTTGGGAACTCAAAAAGGCCTGGGCGTCCACGGATGACAACAGTGGTGGATGATCGCCGCATACTTAATTTGGTGAAGAAGAACCCGTTCACAACATCAACTGAAGTCCAGAACACTCTCAGTGAAGTAGGTGTATCTGTCTCTAAGTCAACAGTAAAGAGAAGACTCCATGACAGTAAATACAAAGGGTTCACATCTAGATGCAAACCATTCATCAATACCAAAAATAGACAGGCCAGAGTTAAATTTGCAGAAAAACACCTCAAGAAGCCAGCTCAGTTCTGGAAAAGTATTCTATGGACAGATGAGACAAAGATCAACCTGTACCAGAATGATGGGAAGAAAAAAGTTTGGAGAAGAAAGGGAACGGCACATGATCCAAGGCACACCACATCCTCTGTAAAACATGGTGGAGGCAACGTGATGGCATGGGCATGCATGGCTTTCAATGGCACTGGGTCACTTGTGGTTATTGATGACATAAGAGCAGACAAGAGTAGCCGGATGAATTCTGAAGTGTACCGGGATATACTTTCAGCCCAGATTCAGCCAAATGCTGCAAAGTTGATTGGACGGCGCTTCATAGTACAGATGGACAATGACCCCAAGCATACAGCCAAAGCTACCCAGGAGTTCATGAGTGCCAAAAAGTGGCACATTCTGCAATGGCCAAGTCAATCTCCAGATCTAAACCCAATTGAGCATGCATTTCACTTGCTGAAATCCAGACTTAAGACGGAAAGACCCACAAACAAGCAAGACCTGAAGGCTGCGGCTGTAAAGGCCTGGCAAAGCATTAAGAAGGAGGAAACCCAGCGTTTGGTGATGTCCATGGGTTCCAGACTTAAGGCAGTGATTGCCTCCAGAGGATTTGCAACAAAATATTGAAAATAAAAATATTTTGTTTGGGTTATGTTTATTTGTCCAATTACTTTTGACCTCCTAAAATGTGGAGTGTTTGTAAAGAAATGTGTACAATTCCTACATTTTCTATCAGATATTTTTGTTCAACCCTTCAAATTAAACGTTACAATCTGCACTTGAATTCTGTTGTAGAGGTTTCATTTCAAATCCAATGTGGTGGCATGCAGAGCCCAACTCGCGAAAATTGTGTCACTGTCCAAATATTTCTGGCCCTAACTGTATCTGTATGGAGAATCTTATGGGGCCATATGCAGCATTATATGGGGCAAATATCTCTATGGAGCATCTCATAGGGCCATAATCCATATTTTTGCAGCATTGTATGGGGCAAATGTCTGTATGGAGCATCTTATGGGGTCATAATCAACATTTGTGCAGCATTATATGTGGCATATTTTGATATGGGGCCCATGATAAACTGTATGGAGCATTATATGGTGCGTATTTTGTATGGAGCATCTTATCAGGCTCATGATTCAATATGGATATTCAAAAACACAACCTACTGATGTCTCAATTAATTTTACTTTTATAGGAATCTATTTTTATTTTTCAAATTTACCTGTAGGTGCTGCATTTTCCACCCTAGGCTTATACTCGAGTCATTACGTTTTCCCAGTTTTTTGTGGCAAACATCACACAGAGCACAGAAGAAAGGTATATAAAATGCACATCATGCATAGCTGACAATTCTAAGAAGGTACAAGATATGTATAGCAAAAATGAATATAGTCTGAAATGCTAGGATATATGACTAGAAAAAATTATAAGGGTGACAGTATAATAATGAATAGTATGTGATATATACCCCAAATGAGAAAAAAAAGTAAAGTGTGAGCATAGTGCTTATATAAATAGGTCACTTAACTAAAGAAAAAAACATACATCATAGCAATATCATTCATCATTTCTAGTACAAATAACAGTTATCAGGAAGTCATTTTAAAGGGGTTGTCCAGTCCAAATCGATAAGTCTGCAGTCACTCTGTGTGAATGCAGACTTATGAATCCCACCAGTGCACACTCTGTGCACTGCAGGGATTTGCAGTTTCTGACCAGGGACCAGAGGCTATGTATGCGTTATACATACTCCCGGCTAGTGGGTGCAGCCTCACTCTCTATACACTTAAAGGAGCGAGGCAGCAACCTCTACTCGGCCACGCCCACTGCGTGGTGTCACTAGACGGGCGGCCTCGCTGAAAACAAATGTATGGAGCGAGGCCATGCCCATTAGACATGCCCTGGCTGGGAGTATGTATAACTCATACATACCCTGCAGTCCCTGGTCAGAAAACGGTCCCACTAGTGAACACATGGCAAAAAACTGTTTCGAATCATACCACTGAAAAAAAAGTGGAATAAAATGTGATCAAATTATAGAATGTAAATAAAAAGGGTATCGTTAAAAATGGCTTCTTGTCCTGCAAAAAGCAAGCCATCATATAATGCAAAAATAAAAAAGCTATAGTTCTCAGAATAAACTCAAAAGGCAATTCTTGTATTGCTGGTTTTTGTTCATTCTGCCTCCCAAAAATCTAAATAGAAAGCGATCAAAAAATGCTATGTGACCGGAAATGGTACCAATAAAACCGTCAACTTGTCCAGCAAAAAACAAGCACTCACTTGACTCTGTCAGCAGAACTATAGAAAAATTATAGCTCTCAAAATATGGCAATGCAAAAACTTTGTTTTGCAAAAAAAGTGTCTTTTAGTGTGTGACAGCAGCCAAACATAAAAAAATGATAAATTTAGTAACATAAAAAACAATATATCTGGTATCTGCAATTACACCTACCCGAATAATAAAGTAATCTAATCACTTATACCACACGAGGAATGGTGTAAAAAATAAATAAAACAATTTCTTCAACTGCCGTTAATTTGTTGGTTCTGCCTCACCAAGATCGCAGTAACTCTTGACTCACATTTATTCTGCACTGTACACTGAAATTGCTTACACCAGGATTCAGTGTAAATTTCTGAAATACGTGATTCAGACAGAACCCCTGGTGGAAGATTCCCTGCAATAAGTCAGATGGAGACACCATGGATGCCGTGACCTATGATTCAGTGTTGTCCATCTTTTTAAGCATGCATAAAAGCAAGGCCAGACGGAGTACAAAGTACCTGTTACCTCATTATAGAGAATGGATCTCTCACGGGTTTTATCTGAATCACATAATTCGGAGATTTAGATGGAAACCCTGATGTAAGTGCTCACCATACAGAGCAGGATAAATGTGATCCCAAATATTGGGTAAAATGTTCCCAATAAAAGTTTCAACTCAATCCACAAAAAAACAAGTCCCCACTCAGGTCCATCATCTGTCAATGAAAATATAGGGGGTTTCTATGTTACTAGCAGCACAAAGGCTGTAGAAAAGCGCTACGGCTTCTCGCCCCCAAAAGAAATCCAGCTAATTTTGCGCTCCCAAATCCAAATACCCTCATCCCTTCTGAGCCCCACAGTGGGCCCAAACTGCAGTCAACATCCACATTTTGCATTTCTGTAGAGTTAAGAGCCCGCTTAACTTACTGATGCCATGTCTTCAGAAGCATGACCTGGGCACAATGTTTGGTACTACTATGTGTGGGCAGTACAACGTCTAGGTACTACAGTAGCAGATTTGCATTTTTCACTTGGAAACATTCACTGCTACTTGTTTCTGGCAAGCACCCATGGAGTCAAATTCGTCTCTGCACCTGTAGATAAATTCCATGAGAAGTATAATTTCCAAAATGGGCTCACTTGATTCTGCTCTTCTGGCTCTTTGGGGCTCTGTATATAAAGTCCGCAAATTATTCAACAATAATGTGTTCTCCAAGAGTCAAACAGCGCTCGTTCTGTTCCGATTCACGCTGTGTGGCTAAGCAGTACAGTACAGCCACATATGGGGTATTGCCACATTCAGCAGAAATTGTGTGACATATTTTGGTGCGATTTTTACCCATTTTCCTGTGTGACAATGAAAAATCTGAAACTAAAACATTTCTGTAATAAAAATGTAATTATTTTTTCTTCACTGCCCACTGGTAAAAAATTCTGTGACCCACCTGTGGTGTCAATATCATAACTGCACCCTTAGATAAATTAATTGAGAGATTTAATTTGTAAAATTAAGTCACTTTTGAGTGTTTCTGCTGTTCTGGGACCTTATGGGCTCTGCCAATGTGACATGGCCCCTTCAAACCATTCCAGAAAAATGTGCACTACGATATGGTGCTCCTTTCATTTTGAGCTTTGCACTGTGCCTCAAAAGTAGTTTTCCACTATCTATTCCAGCCAATTTTGTACTCCTAAATGGCACTCCTTACTTTCTGAGTATTCCTCTGAATATGGGGTATTGGTATACTCAGGAGAGGAATTTGGAGCTAAATGAACATTTTTGTGGGAAAAATGTAAATGTTCATTTATTCCTTCCACGTTGCTGTAATTTCTGTGAAGAACCTTAAAGGGAACCCGTCACCCCCCAAATAGAAGGTGAGCTAAGCCCACTGGCATCAGGGGCTTATCTACAGCATACTGGAATGCTGTAGATAAGCCCCTGATGTATCCTGAAAGATGAGAAAAAGAGGTTATATTATGCTCACCCAGAGGCGTTCCCTATGCAGTCTGGTCCGATGGGTGTCCTGGTCCGGTCCAGCTCCTCCCATCTTATTACGATGACGTCCTCTTCTTGTCTTCACACTGCGGCTCCGGAAAGGTCAGAGAGGCCCGGCGACTGCGCACTGCAGTACTTTGCTTTGCCCTCAACAGGGCAGACAAATACGCCTGCGCTGTAGTCACGGCGTGAAGACAAGAATAGGACGTGATCGTAAGAAGATGGGAGGCCCCGGACCGGACGCCGATCGGATCGGACCGCCCGCCCAGGTGAGTATAATCTAACCTCTTTTTCTCATCTTTCAGGCTACATCGGGGGCTTATCTACAGCATTTCAGAATGCTGTAGATAAGCTCCTGATGCCGGTGGGCTTAGCTCACCTTCGATTTTGGGGGTGACAGGTTCCCTTTAAAGATTAATAAACTTCTTAAATGTAGTTTTGAGCAGTTTGAGTGGTGCAGTTTTTAAAATGGTGTCACTTTTGGCTATTTTCTGTCATATATGCCCCTCAACAGGGTCCCTAGAAAAATGGTTTTGTAAATTTTGTTGAAAAAATGAGAAATTGCTGATAAAATTTCAACCTTTCTAACAAAAAAATATGTTTACAAAATGATGCTTATGTAAAGTAGACATGTGGTAAATGTTATGTATAAATTATTTTATACAGCATGTCTATCTGGTTTAAGGACATAAAAATAAAAAATTTGAAAACTGTGAAATTTTGAAAACTTTTGCCAAAATAGAAACAAAAAAATTCTACCTAAATTTACCACTAGCAAAAAGTACAATGTATCACAAAAAAAACAATATTTGAATCATTGGGATTTGGTAAAGAGTTCCAGAGTTATTCCCACAGAAAGTGACATTAGTCAGAATTGTAAAATTTGGCCTGGTCAGGAAGGTGAAAACAGGCTTTGGGTGGAAGAAGTTAATTAAATGTTTTGAAATAATATTAACATTATAACATTGAATGGTAATACTAGATTAAAGTCATATTTCTGATTCTAATCCCTGTTTTTTTATTTAGTTTTTTGCAAGTGTGAAACTTCATAGAAATACTCAAATATTAATAATTAAGAAAGAACATGTTATATGCTTTATTTTTGTTATTTAAAGTTATACTCCCCAACTGCTAGACACTTTTTTTTACCATCCAGTACCAAATAATTATTCTATTTTAAAAAATTTCACAAGTAACCAAACCAAATTTCAAGCAGTAGCAGAGATATCTGATAGGGCAAACGTAATCAAAAACGTAATGTGACCCTCACAATCAAGATTACCAGCAACACTTAGGAGACCATTGGTATCGTTTCAACATATATGCATGTACATACCTTGGCTCATGATAGTTAAGGTAAGAAAAATGCTCTAGAAGTTTCCAAGTAATGCCATTGTCATGTGAGTAGTGGAGTAAAACACCTTCTCCTGGCTTATTGGGCGCCTTGCATGTACTTAAAACAGATTTACTTCCAATCCGTAAAGTAAACTGCAGAAATCTGTGGATAAAATTCTTAAACACTTTAATCTTGGAAAAGGCATTTCATGCTTTTTTTCTAAGATGCTTGTATTAGAAAATGGATAATATAGGAATATGTTTTCTATTGTCAATGCTCGTGTTATTTTACCAATATGCACTCACAGCATGGTAAGTTCTTATATTGTACCTCAGTGTGCTGCCAATTTAATTTTCACTGAAACAGAAGGTGCATAAAAGTGGCATTATACAGTGTAATGTGGAGTTCCAAAGTAAAGGGACTCCATGTGTCATAGTATAGCATCAATGAATAGGACTTGAGATATAACCCTTAAACTACTTTCACACATCAGGCTTTTTGTTTCAGGCACAATCCGGCAACTTTTGAAAAAAACAAATCTATTTTTTTTTACGCCGGAACCGCTTTTTTCACATAGAGTTGTATTAGCGCCGGATTGTGCCTGATATCCATGCGCATTAAAGACGACCGGATCCAGCGCATCAGTTTTTTGCAATTTCTGTCGGATCCGTTTTTTTAAACATTGGCCGGATTTAGCCTGAAACAAAAAGCCTGATGTGTGAAAGTAGCCTTAAAGGGAATATGTCAGCAGTTTATTGCTATGTAATCTGAGAACAGCATTTTATAGTGGAAGAGACCCTGATTCCACAGATGTGTCATATACAGTATTATGCTGTGTTTTATCAGCAGGAGATAATCGCCAGAGGACTAGGTGTCTTGTGCCTCATGGTCCAACCACACCACCGCCACTGATTAGAGGCTTTCAGAGAAGAGAAAACTGTTATTCTATCACAACTGCTGAATCCAGTAAACTAATAGCTGGAATTAGATTTATGTGCCTAAGATTATTATTATTACATCATGCTTCTTTGAAATTACTAAGGAAAACCTGCTAATGCATTCCCTTTAACTTTTAAGCTATGTGCCCACGTTCAGGAAAGTGTGCAGAACTTTCTGAGCAAATCCGGACTACTTTCGCAGGAAATCAGCACGTGTATTTTTCTGGCGTTTTTTTTTTTTTGCAGACTTTTCACTTTTTTTCGGAGCTTCCAATGCAATAATATAGCGGGAAATCCACGAAAAATCCACGCAACATGTGCACAAAAATTGCGGTATGCACTAAAAATGATGGGATGCTTAATGTAAGCGCTTTTTAAGCGTTTTTGCAGCGGAAAATCACCGAGAAAACGCAAACAAAACGCAAAAATCCGGAACGTTTGCACATAGCCTTACAGCATTACTTATAAAATTAGTCAAAAATTTCCAGTGTGGTCTAATGGAAGTATAAAATTGTTTACAATTTTGTGAAAATATGAAGTCTTCCATGTAAGGCTATATTCCCATCTTCCATACAAAAAGGCAGATAGTATATCACAGCATGCAATGATGTTTTTCTGTTAAAATGACATACATTATGACATACTTTGTATCACATTGCTCAATAACAAATGTTCTAAAAAACAATAACCTGTCAATTTTTGTTAGATGAGAGAAATATTCTACCTGCATGAGTCCTACGGGTGCTTTACCAGAACAAAGCATTAAGATACAAACATTTGATTTCCTTTATTTATTCTTTTTTTTTTAAGAACTAAGGCTAAGCAGTTTTAATGGATATGTAGCTCTCCTACTAACTCACCTGGACTGCGAGCTATCGAGAAAGGTAGTAATGAGCTGCCTTCTCCCATCCTTGTTAAAAATCAAAGCTTTGCCACTAGCAAGAACACCACAGCCAAAACTAACTTCAGCACCACGGATAGAGTAGAAATTGTGGTAAGAAGAAAGCCTGGAACTGGTGAAGCTTTCTGAAATAAACATTGGGAAAGTCTGTGAAGCCATTTCACAAGCTGGTCCTGAAAAACCAGGCTCACACCTGTAATATAAAAAATGCTAAGTTAAAGCCTAGATGTAGCTACATGATATTGACACTTTATTTAATGTAGGATATTAAACATATTAATACTGGAAATCAGAAAGTACTGGTGGGGGATAAATATTGACTTTACTACACAATTTATAAAAAAAAAAAAAAAGAAAAGTCAACATGTTTGATACATGTACACAGAGGCTACAAGTAGATGACACATAGTTTAATTTCTCATATATTTAAAATGCTATAGAAACATTATTACCAAGAAATATTAGACCAAAATCAGCTTAAACTCAAAGTATCCACAAATAGTGAGGAACCACATATGACAGATATATGCTTTAACTCAGATGACAAGGATGATTACACAATAAAGAACACAGCAAAAATCAATAGGGTGAAATCTCATCACTTCAAGACAAAGTGTCATGTGGGAGGTCTGACCTAGACGGCAGTAATAAGTGCATCGAGCAGCAGATGAGGTATTTTCAAGATATATGTGACACTCACTTGCAACCAGTTCTTGTACATTGTCCTCGACCCGAGCAGAATTTCAGACAAGATGGTCCAATATAAACTGTAACAGAAATTTTATTTACTCATCAATTGATTTGTGGTTACAAAACTGTATACTCTGATTACAGCCAGGAGAGTGCTGATAATAAATCCATGATATGAATAAAAAAGAACACATTTTTCAGGGGCACTGTAACACAGCACCCGTAAATATCTGCTTGCTATACTGCTGACCTTTCTAGAGCCTTAAATCACTGGTGATCTGGGACATTTATCTATACTGTCATGATGTTTTTAAACAATACAAAATAACATGTTCAATAAATCCTTATAAAGTATACTTGAAGGCCCCTGGCAAATAATTGAAACTATAAATTATACACAGGACTTTGAATACATTTCTATTTGTTACAATATATAGAAAAATAAAAACAATTAAAATTATACAAAAATAATCATACATTTAACTTTGAAAACAATAATGAACTTGAAAGAGCCTTATAAAATCCTGACATCCAGCACCATCATTACTGTTTTAAGGCTCGTTCAGCATATTATACTTATGTGTGTTGTTCCTGTTAAAATTGGATAGCACATAGGCAGCACACTGATCAATGTTAGTGAAAAGGATTGTTGGGATGACCGTTTCTTCACATGGACCGAGTGTCTATGTAAAAAAAGAAATCGTCAAATACACTTGTCCCTTCCGCATTTCAGATGAGACTCACCTATACAAGTCTATGTGTGTTTTATGTGTTTTAAAATATATATATATATATATATATTTTTTTTTTTTGCATTGGTAATTGTTTTTCATCATGTATATTTTAAACTGTTGATGTATAAATATGAATGCTATATGGATGTCATAAGGATATAAAAACAGACATACATATGACACATAGATGGAATACACATGAAACTGGATTATTTTTTATACACTCGTCTGAACCTGGCCTCAATCAAAGTTCTACGGGGCTGATTCCTCAAGGCTTTTACACCAGATAACTGACTGATGTAAAAGGTTTGAAAAATTGCTAAATGTTTGTGCATGAAGGAAATGTACAAAAATATTGTGACTTGTGACATTTTCACATCAGTTTCAAATGAGCTGGGTAGGAGGATGGGGTGTGGCCACATCAGCCTATCAAATTAATAAAAAAAGACAAGGGTTTCTATGTCCTAAAATGTCACTCCAGTCACTGACCGGAGTAAAATATCTGGCGCTGCGCATGAAGGCCCATGCTACCCAGAAGAGGCGCCAAATTCCGGCCTGTTAACAAATTTAGTTCCTACTAATCTAGCAAGAGTCAAGCAAGACAGGTGTCACATGAGCGTGCGCTACTTTATTCTTAATGAATCGGTCCATAATTGTTTTATTTTGCCATAACAGTAGTCTCACATTGTCTTTTTGACAGCCTAGCCTGACAAATTGAGGAGCCATCACACCCCTGACTTAAACATCCAGATTTTAGACACTAAAAGGGATAACATGTCAGCAGGATTTTGCTTGGTAAACTACAGGTATTGTCAGGTTGGCAGTGTTAAACTGACTAAAATGACACCTGGGGTGAAGAAATCAGTCTTGTGGTTTCATGTGTAATCAGTGTTAGAAGTTTTCAGTTAATTATATGCCTGTGCTCGGGGATGGGACTGTAGACAGAGTCTTTATTTTCCAGCTCTAGGCCAGAGAAACCAGGAACAGATCTGCCCACAGGCCCTCCCCAAAAGCACAAACAGTCTGTCCCTCTCTTTGTCTTAATGATGAGGAACATGTTGGTGCTTCTAGATGGGCCTGAGGACAGGTCTTTCCTTTTTTTCTCTGGCTTAGAGCAGGAAGATAAGACTCTGTCTACAGTCCTGCCCATGAGCATGGGCATATCATTAACTAAAAACTTCTAAAATTCATTACACAAGAACTACAAGACGTATTTCTTCACCCCAGGTATCATTTTAATCAGTTTAACACTGCCAATCTGACAATGCCAGTAGTTTACTTAGCCAAATCCTGCTGACAGGTTTGCTTTAAACACAAATAGTTTCAATAATGCAGTTTTTATCCCTAAAACTAGAATATAAATCCACCCATGTGCATAAAACAGTGATTAAATAAATATTCAGATAATAGCATAGCTAACAAACTGCACAGATACATGGCTGTTTGTGTGTCAAAAGAGCTGATGGCTTTTATTGAATTCACACACCACCTCCGTAATCAGCAGCTCAGCTGGCGGCATGATATCAGAAGCCAGCAACAGACACATTGCTGCTTTACCTCCTGTTACATTCCCCTCATAAACTACTAAAGTATTAAACCATGTGTTGCAAGAGAAATTATTAGAATTTTGCCGTCTGTTGTGAGGGTATTTTTAGGTTAACTATTGTGTACACCATCTATGTTCTGAACAGCAAACCATTAATACTATACATGCTAGACAGCACTTGCTGTATTATTTTTATTTTTAGTTTAATAAATGACCTAATATCAAGTAAAAAAAAAATCATTACAGGATATAAAGCGCATGCTAAGCTTTTTATAAAACTTGATAATAATAATAATAATCGCAATCTATCATCAGTGGGGTATTGTTATCTAAGTTTTGATTAAGAATATTAATACTAACTGTTATCAAGTGCCCACATGTTCCCAACAACAGGTCCGTTCTGCCTCCATCGAACTCGTGTATTCCTAGTAAGTGCTGCATTTGGGAGCGGGGTTGTAATCCTATTCCACCTAAGTAATATAAATATCTAGATTAACATTAGATAAAATACTGACTTAAAATCATGGCTTGTATAATCTTATCATTAAACTATAGTATAGTTCACAATCACAGATAGCTTTGAGTTTTAATGAGTAATCATCATTTTAATTTTTTGTTCATTACTCAATATTACACGGGAAAATAAGTCATAGATCTTATCAGATAAATCTGTGTATTCCTTGTCGTATACTGATATTTTCTATATTGAGGTTTTATTCAATTCACTGGGTAAAATCTGTCTTTAGTTTAAATAGATTTTCTCATTAATGAGACAGTCACTTTTCATTAAGTTTTATGTAGAAGGGAGGGAGACAGGCTCGGACTGGCCCATAGGGGAGCAGGGGAATTCCTGGTGGGCCCCTGTGCAGACACGGGCCCCAACCCCAATATATGGTTAGTACTTGTGGCATAATTCACATGATTTACTCTGTACAGAAAAAAAGCATCTCATCATTCACTAACCAAGCTGCCCAGTTTATTATATAGAGATATAGGTACATTTTTGAACGAGGGTAGTGAGATATTTGTATGCAGGTGAAAAGTGGGCCCTCCAAAGTCATTGTTACTGGTGGGCCTTTGGCACTCCAGTCCGATACTGGAGAGAGACAGATAGAGTGAGACAAAGACATTCTGCTGCAAGTTCACCTGAAACAACAGTTACATTTTAAAGTGTAATTGTGATTTCAGAAGAACTTGCAGCAGAATGTCTGTGTCTGCATCTAGCTCCTCTCTCCTCCTTTTCTCTAAATATATTATTATAATAATCTTATGAGCTGAAATTCCATCCCCTACCTCAGTACTTGAAAATCTGTATTCACCGAAATCAGATTTTTACAGATTTTAATAGTGAACTGAAAATGAAAGATCAATCCAGGAATAAAAAGAAGAGAATTTCACTGATAGTATATATTACAAAGTTATTTATTTTCCCATATACTATTGGTTTATGAAGTAAAAACTAAAAGGATGGTTATTCTTTAAGTCCAGAGACAAAACACAAGTTAAACTAGTGGTTTGATAACCGACGGTAGAGACATAAAATGCAATCTGATAGGACACCAAGTGTGCATGTGTACAGACATCATTACATGAGAGAACCAACTCAGGGATCTGCACAACATAAAGTATGTCTGGCTACAGTGATCTGATCGCTAATATCTGAATAGTGCTGTTTGCAATTTTTTTCTTAAAATCTGAAGTCTCAAGTTCCGTCTTACCCACTGTAGTTGTCCGATGAATATATGGTACTGTGTGGCAGATGAGGTCCTGCACAAAGCTCAGGCAGACATTCAGAATGCAATAAAGACCAGGTCCTGCCATGATTGGTTGAAAATTCCAGGCTAACACTATTGACATTTAAAAGAAAAAAGTTAATATAGTTTCTTACAAGAAAATTTCAAAATGTATACTCAAATAAAAGAAAAGTTGGTCAGCCAGATCTTTCACCAAATTTGTGTGATATCAAGTGTACTATAAATTACCTGATGGATCATTAAATTAAAACATAAATATTACTGTAGGGTATTGTTTTTCCAAATACTCAGTTTACATGTTATAATCTTGGTCTATTGAGATAATAAGGTTATTCCACGGTTCCCTATTGAAATTGCTACTCCAAAATATTGCTTAATATATCTATCTATAGACCGGAAAATAATATTTGACCTATTTTTTTTAATAAATTAGGTACTTTTAATACTTTACAAGTAGATAATAGAAATCTTAACATGATTCATAGTCACAAGACTAAATGCATAGAAATATTATGTTACATACTGTTGTGTTTCATTGGCTCAATTATATACACAGTTAGCTGGATTAAAAACTGACAGAATGGGTTGTGTAAATGTGTGCTTTGCACGGCTGCAGATTACAGAGAGGTTTTAATGAACAGCAGTATTATTACGCTTTAAATTCTAGAAACTGAAATGGATTACTGACATCCAGCTAAGTCTATGTATAAATGAGAATGTGACAGTATTGTAAAGTAGAATACATGTCCCATGGGTAAGGATTAAGCTAAATTTTAAAACACGTGGTACTGTACACATATAATTCAAATCCCTGGAGAACATAAAAAGCAGATAAATGATTCCCAAACGTAGAAAAAAAAAAAACAGCTGTAAATGTATGTCGAGGGAAGATAGCAATTAACTTGTAGTGCTGTACATTAATGACAATGTGAACATTGTGCAAACACAGTTGCTGTGCCTTTGCCAATCGCGCCGCCCTGTGGCTATGCCGTTTTTCCAATATAGGCTGTTAACATTTGCACTGCCAAAGCTAACAAGGAACATGGTATAACAAGAGAGGGAGAGACTGTTTTAAACTAGAAAGCTGTGGCTGACATTATTGAAAAAAAAAATACATGTATTAAATACAAGTAATAACATAAAAGTACATACATTACAAATATAATTGTGTGTGTTCAGAGAACTATTAAATTGGTATCTATTTTTAATTTTGAAATTTACCAGTAGCTGCTGCATTTCCCACCCTAGGCTTATACTCGAGTCAATACGTTTTCCCAGTTTTTTGTGGCAACATTAGGGGTCTCGGCTTATACTCGGGTTGGCTTATACTCGAGTATATACGGTAATCAGCAAATTGCTAAATTGAGACAACGCCTTTAAATAATCAACAGGAATTAAGCTAGTCCATCAGGAGTATTCATTCACACATGGTTCGCAAAAAGTAGGTTTTTGATTTCTCAAAGGCATTCTATTTTTTCGGTTTACCTGTTTCCGGGCTGATGTGATCCACATCCAAGATTTATAGAGAACTGTATCATGTGGGATTCAGTAGCAGGCAAAACAGGAAGCAAGTGGAAAAAGTCCACAGCCCAAACATTTAAGTTGTCTCCTCGATGACTGATTTGCTTCAGGCAAAATTTAGTGGCTGGAGTCTGCAGTTCGGGGCTAATAATTGAAGAAACTAAAGAAGGCACCTTAAAAAAATAAATATTTTTAAATGTTATTCAAAGTAAGCGACACCAAAAATTAAATTAATGTGGACTTGACACAAGCTAAAAAAGGGTACTGGTTAAGAATTAGGTATTACAGACTCTGCTGTTATAATAAGTACTTTCTCAGCAAAGCTTCTCTTCTAGTCTCAAGTCGGACATACATATTAAATTACTGTTGGCTGAATGATGTTTGTATGGCCCACAGTCCTCTCAGCCAGCTCTCTCCTGCACGGCAGCATTCATTTGGCTAAGTGCTCTTTTGTGCTCTATGAGCTAGCCATCGCCGGGAGAACAAAGTGATCAGAAGTCCGAAATGGAACATGCCCATTCTACACCTTCCCAGATGCTAAGTTGTCTGATGCCCCCATACACATTTGAGTATCAGCTAAATCTGTTATCAGCAGGTGCACCGACATTAGTCTAATATGTATGTAGGGCTTTACTTAACCCTTTCCCGACCTGTGACGCCACGTAGGCATCATGAAAAATGGTGCCTTCCCGACCTGTGATGCCACATAGGTGTCATGGCGGGATCGCATTCCTGCGGGTCGGGTGACCAGGGTCACTGAAATGGCACCTGACCTGCAGGTACGTGAGGACCTTTAGTTGATCCCAGGGGGGTGGCTTTGCCACCCTTGGCTACGATCACTCTGGTGACTTCTGTGTCACCCCCCAGATCTGACTGGAACTAGCGTCCTTGTGACGCTATCTCTCCAATCAGATGTGGAGGGGTGGAGTGAACTATGGCTGCCCTCGCTCTTCAGCCTCATCCCATCCATGGAAGCTGAAGTGTGAGGTCCCTGCCTGCTGCCCTGCCGCCGCCTCTGCCACTGACAGATGACCATCATCTGCCACCGCTACTGTTGCCGCCTCCGATCACCCCGCTGCCATCCGGTATTTGCTCCCCTCTGCTGCCCTCCACTCCCCCGCCATCCGATTACACTCCCCAACCTCCGCTCTCTCCCCCCGCCCCAGTGGTCACCCCCCTCCCTTGGTGATCACCCCCCTGCCCCGGTGATCACCCCCCACCCCAGTGATCACCCACCAGCCGGTGCCTTGCTTCTGCCAGCGCCCTGCTGCTGCCAGTGATCGCCCCCTGCTGCTGCAGGTGATCGCCCCCTGCCCCAGTGATCACCCCTCTGCCTTGGTGATCACCCCCCTCCCCGGTGATTTCCCCCCACCCCAGTGATCACCCCTCTGCCCCAGTGATCACCCCCTGCCCCAGTGATCACCCCCCACCCCAGTGATCACCCCCCTGCTGTCAGCTCCTGCATCTCTGCAGCCCCCTCCTGCCCCCCTGTGCCTGACAGCCCCTTCCTGCCCCCCAGTGCCTGACAGCCCCCTCCTGCCCCCGCACCTGACAGCCCCCTAGTGCCCTCACACCTGTCAGCCCCCTCCTGCAGTAGAAAGTTTCACCAAACACTCTCACATACACGCGCACATTATAATAAAGTTTTGCTTTTTTACACACGCACACACACACCACACACAATGCCCCGCTCGTCCCGCTCATCCCAGTGACAAAGGGTGTACTCAGCTGAGAAGGAATATGCCATTATTGCCTCCAAAGCTGATAGTGAGGAAGAGGACCCCATTTTTCTCTATTCCTATGACTCTTCCTCCTCCAGCGACAGACTCGCCACCATGAAGATGTCGCAAGACAAGAAATCATCCGGAGGCTGGAGGAAGACCCACAGCCAAGTGTGAGCAACCTCCAACCTAGTGCTAGTCACACCCAACCTAGCACTAGTGCCCCCTTCTGGACCTCCGTCCCAGAAAAATTTGTTCCACGGATTCCTGATTTCATTCCCCAATCAGGAATCCAGTTTGAGACTGCCAACTTCAGGGAAATAGACTTTTTCAAAGTCTACTTCTATGAGTCAATTGTCAGTCTTATGGTGGAGCAAACTAACTTGTACACCCTGCAATTTTTGGCTGAAAACCCCAATTCATCATTTTCTACTTCGAGTCCCGTTGACTCAGTAGAAATGATCAAATATTGGGGACTGGTCCTTCACATGGGGATTGTGAAGAAACCAGAAATTCACCAATACTGGAGTACTGATATTTTATATCAAACTCGAACATTTGGCATGGTTATGTTTCGCAAACATTTTGAGGTGATTCATAAGTTTCTCCATCTTAAGGACAATACTGACATCTTTCCCCATGATGACCCGAATTTTGATAGACTGTTCAAAATTTGGCGGCTCATCGAACACTTCAGCAACAAGTTTGCTGAAGTGTACAGTCTTCAAAGGGAAATTTGTGTGGATGAATTCCTCAGCCACTTCAAAGGGAAGCTTCAATTCTGTCAGTACCTGCCCAGTAAGAGGGTGAGGTATGGGATAAAACTCTATAAGCTGTGTGAGAGTACCTCAGGGTTCACTCACAGCTTTAGAGTTTACCAAGGGAAAGATAGTAGGATCCAGCCCCCAGAATGCCCAATGCTCTGAGGGTGAGTGGGAAAATAGTGTGGGATTTGGTCCACCCACAGCTTGATAAAGGTTACCATCTGTATGTTGATAACTCTTATACAAGAATCCCACTCTTTCAATCCCTCTCTACCAGAGCTACTGCAGCTTGTTGTACTGTGTGCAGAAACCAGAGGGGTCTCCCTTTGTCGCTAATTGAGCAGCCTCTCCCAAACGGTGAGAGCCAAGCCCAATGTAGCGGCAACATGGTTGTGGTCAAGTTCAAAGACAAAAGAGACGTCTTTTTCTTGACAACAATCCACCACGGCCACCACCGTTAAAGGTACCCCAGCACAGGTCCACAAACCAGATTGTGCCCTGGGGTACAACAAACACATGGGGGAGTTGATCTTTCTGATCAAGTCCTCCAGCCCTATAGTGCCATGCGGAAGGCGAAGGTGTGGTATAAAAAACTGGATGTGCACATAGTACAAATGGCACTGTATGACGCATACGTGCTATCACGATGTGCAGGCCAGACCAACAACACCTTCCTTCAGTTCCAGGAGGCGGTGATAAAGGGTCTGATGTTTGGAGATGAGGAAGGAGAGGGCCTCAGCACCCCTGGAACTCAAGTTTCCCATATGGTACCAGGGCAACATTTTCCCGTGAGGGGAGAGCAAAAAAAAGTGCCAGGTATGCTATAAAAGGGGGATAACAAAGGAAACTCATTTCCAATGTGAAAGGTGTCCTGTCAAACCTGGACTATGTTTGAATGAATGCTTCAGAATTCATCACATGTCCGTGGACTAAACACATCCTGACATTCCCCTACAGAACTCACCCACACCAGCCTGACATACACCACACACACACCAAACTGATGTACACTAAACCACACACACCAACCTGACGTACACTACGCCACACCAACCACCAACCTGACATACACTACATCAGGTTGGTGTGTGGTGTGGTATAGTGTATGTCAGATTGGTGTGTGTGTTGTAGTGTACGTCAGGTTGTTGTGTGTGCATGTGTGTGGTGTATACTACATCACACATATCAACCTGACATACACTTCACCACACACACCAACCTGACATACACTACACTATACCACACCGCACACCAACCTGACATACACTACACTACACCACACACCAACCCGACATAGTGTGTCAGGTTGGTGTGTGGTGTCGTGTAGTCAGGATGGTGTGTGTGGCATAATGTACGTCAGGTTGATGTGTGGTGTAGTGTACATGTGATGTAGTACACGTCAGGTTGGTGTACATGTGGTGTAGTATACACCACACGTACACTATACCATACACCAACCTGACATACAGTATGTCAGGTTGATGTGTGGTGTGGTATAGTGTACGTCAGGCTGGTGTGTGTGTTGCAGTGTACGTCAGGTTGTTGTGTGTGTACCTGATGTACACTACACCACACACACCAACCTAACGTGTACTACACTACACACACCTACCTGACATACACTATACCACACACCAACCTGACATACACTACATACTTTCCATACGCGACATGGTGTCCGCTAACGATTGGAGCTAATTTTCCATTCAAAAAGTCAAATGGCGCTCCTGCCCTTCCGAGCCCTGCCGTGCGCCCAAACAGTGGATTATGACCACATATGAGGTATCGGTGTACTCAGGAGAAATTGCACAACAAATTTTAGGATCCATTTCATCCTGTTACCCATGTGAAAATGAAAAAATTGAGGCTAAAAGAAATTTTTCGTGGAAAAAAAAAGTACTTTTTCATTTTTACGGATCAATTTGTGAAGCACCTGGGGGTTAAAAGTGCTCTATGCATCTAGATAAGTTCCTTAGGGGGTCTAGTTTCCAAAATGGGGTTATTTGTGGGAGAACTCCAATGTTTAGGCACACAGGGGCTCTCTATACGCGACATGGTGTCCGCTAACAATTAGAGCTAATTTTCCATTCAAAAAGTCAAATGGCGCTCCTTCCCTTCCAAGCCCTGCGCCCAAACAGTGGTTTATGACCACATATGAGGTATTGGTGTACTCAAGAGAAATTTACTAACAAATTTTAGGGTCCATTTTATCCTGTTGCCCATGTGAAAATGAAAAAATTGAGGCTAAAAGAATATTTATATTGGAAAAATTAAAATGTCCATTTTTTCCTTCCATGTTGCTTTAGTTCCTGTGAAGCACCTGAAAGGTTAATAATCTTCTTGAATGTAGTTTTGAGTAGCTTGAGGGGTGCAGTTTTTGGAATGGTGTCCCTTTGGGGTGTTTTCTGTCATGTAGGCCCCTCAAAGGGACTTCAAATGTGATGTGGTCACTAAAAATAATGGTTTTGTACATTTTGCTGGAAAAATGAGAAATTGCAGATAAACCATTATAACTTCATAACAATTTTTTTTCCCCCAAAATTATGCTCATGCAAAGTAGACATGTGGGAAATGTTATTTATTAACTATTTTGTGTCACATAATTCCCTGGTTTAACAGAATAAAAATTCAAAATTTGAAAATTGCGAAATTTTCGCCAAATTTATGATTTTTTTCACAAATAAACGCAAAAATTATCGACCTAAATTTACCACTAACATGAAGCCCAATATGTCACGAAAAAACAATCTCAGAATCGCTAGGATCTATTGAGTGTTCCTGAGTTATTACCTCATAAAGGGACACTGGTCAGAATTGCAAAAAATGGCCAGGTCATTAAAGGGAACCTGTCACCCCCCCAGGGCCTAATAAGGTAAAAGAGCCACCTTCTTCAGCACTAAGGCTGCATTCTGTGAAGGTGGCTCTTATGTTTTTGATCCCTAATAAAGCTGAAATATTCACTTTTATAAGAGGAGGAGGCGGCGCCTGGTGGGATGATGGATGGTTGTGAGGCGGCTGAGTCAGGGGGAGAAAACGTACCCCCCGGACTCAATAAAGGTATGGCGTGCAATTTATAAAAGTGAATATTTCAGTATTATTAGGGATCAAAAACATAAGAGCCACCTTCACAGAATGCAGCCTTAGTGCTGCAGAAGGTGGCTCTTTTACCTTAATAGGCCCTGGGGGGTGACAGGTTCCCTTTAAGGTCAAAATAGGCTGGGTCATGAAGGGGTTTGGTCTTATTTCAGATTTACCTTATAGGAAGAATATGAGAGTGTATCCATTACAATATGTTCTTTTCTACCATCAACCTGTGCATATAGGACAACATCATTTTCATGGGATTCTCCTGGGTTACAGAGTCCACCTAAATATGATCATACATAAATAAAAAAAAAAATTGTAATTGAAAACATGTATCACCAAAATAACCGTTAAAAGTGAAAAGTAATGGAGAGTATTTGCACAAGCTAACTATCATACATTTTGAGTAAATTAACCCCTTTATCACCTTGTGTATTTCCGTTTTTTTTTTTTTTTTGTGCTCCATTTCCTCCCAGAGCCATAACTTTTAATTTTCCATCAATATGGCCATGTGAGTGCTTGTTTTTTGCGGGATGAGTTGTACTTCTGGAAAACACCATTGGTTTTACCATATAGTGTACTGCAAAATGGGAAAAAAAATTCCAAGAGCGGTAAAATTGCAAAAAAGTACAATTCCACAATAGTTTTTTTTTCACCATGTTCCCTAAATGCTAAAAATGGCCTGCCATTATGATTCTCCAGGTCATTATGAGTTCGTAGATACCAAACATGTCTAGGTTCTTTTTCATTTAAGTGGTGAAAAAAATCCAATGTTTGTACCATTTTTATTGATACCATTTTGGGGTAGATACGATGTTTTAATCACCCGTTCTTGCATTTTATTACAATGTTTAGGCGACCAAAAAACATAATTCTGGCATTTTTATTATTTTTTTCTAGTTACACCATTTACCTATCAGATTAATAATTTTTAGGGTATGTGCACACGTTGCAGGTTTGTCTGCAGAATTTTCTGCACAGAATCTGCATCTCTTGCCAGAAAAACGCACATAAAAATCCACATGGATTTGATGCATTTTTGATGCATTCTTGATGCAGATTTTCATGTTTTTTTCATGCGGATTTGTATGCGTTTTTCAAAGCTAAATAAAGATCTATTATTGAACAAAAAAAAAAAAGAATTGTGATGTCGTTTCTTGTCCAACCTCTTCATTTACATACTCCATTGAACAATGTTTACACACAGAAAGATAGATATGTGATAGATAGATAGATAGATAGATAGATAGATAGATAGATAGATAGATAGATAGATAGATATGTGATAGATAGATCAACAGAGTGGACAATTTATATGGATACACCTAAGTAAAATGGGAATGGTTGGTGATATCAACTTCCTGTTTGTGGCACATTAGTACTGTATATGGGAGGGGAAAGACTTTTCAAAATGGGTGGTGTTAGGAGTCGAGTTTCCTCTGCTGCACAGGGGGAATCTCGATCCGTCTCCGCTGCGGTCTCCCATTCTCCTCCGGCCGCAGTGGAGTCTGCTCAGCGGGGACGTCGCTCCCAGTGTCTTGCTCGCTCTCACTCTGTACAGAGAGTTACTGCTGCTTCTTCAGCTCCTGCCATTAAAGTCAGTGCTGGTCAGCGGCGAGCGGACTTCCCTGGGACTAAGTCCTTGTTTGCGCACACTGAGCATGCCCAGGGCAAGATCTCCCGTTGGAGATCGAGGGTCATGTGCTCAGGCTCTGCAGCACATTCTATTGGACCTCTTGGCAGGTCTTGGAAGGGCAAAGTTTCTGTGGCCACTTCCTGTGCTGCAACTATATAAACTGCGCATGACCGCACGGCCATGCGCTAGTGTACAATTGAATACGTGTGTTTGTTGTGAGTGCAAGTCGTTCATTAAATACCCCTACCCTATTGTATGACTGTTCGCGTATGGAGTATGGCTGCTATCTAGCGCCCGACAAATCACTCAACGTGTCACACACGTATCAGTGTCTATTGCTGTGACCGCCAGTGCGGCACCACGCGCCAGTAGTGCGCTTCCTGACCCACGTCTGGGTGCTTAGTGGTGCCTGCCAGCACGGCACAGTTCGCACTTCGGTGCTCTAATTATAAGAGTTGCCTAACACACCCTGTTGCGGTGTTGTGTCAGCAAGTGGTCTAATCGGACTTCAATCCTAGTTGGGGTTAAGTTCGCTGACTGCTTTCTCGCCTTCTATGTGCGGTACCGCGATCCTGTGACGCAACAGGATCGCTTCCTTCACGTTGGGTGAAGTTTAACCCACGCGAGTATACTTACGAATACTGCCATATAGTCCGTCATTACTCAGCAACAGGTTCCATCTCTGCACGGTGGACCCCGGGCTACGAACGCACTGTACACTATCAGTCTTATTATTTGGTGCGTTCCGCTAGCCCTAACATTACACTAGCGCCAGGGTCTGGCTAGTGATGACGGACAAACAACAATCCCTGCGGTATATACAGCAGCTGGAGGGTAGGTTGGCGGCTCTCGAGAGTGCAACCTCAGCTGTGGATGTTACCGCAGTTGCTGTACAGGCTGCCAGCGTGGCTGCAGCAACTTTGTCCATTGCCACCCCTGTTCCGACATTTTCTCGCCTCCCGCTGCCAGAAAAATTTTCTGGTAATAGCAAATTTTGTAGGGGATTCGTGAGTCAGTGCTCTATTCATCTCGAGCTTCTGGCTGCACGTTTCCCCACAGAGCGGGCTAAGGTGGGATTTATTGTGTCTCTATTGTCGGACAGGGCGTTGGAATGGGCTACGCCGCTGTGGGAGCGTGGCGATCATGTGGTGCAGAGTGCTCCTCTGTTTTTGAGCACTTTAAAACAGGTCTTTTTAGGACCTCAAGTCACCCATGACACTGCGCTCCAACTGCTGGCATTAACTCAGGGTGAGTCCTTGGTCAGTCATTTTGCCGTCCAATTCCGCACTTTAGCATCTGAGCTGGAATGGTCGGATAAAGCTCTTATCCCCATATTTTGGAGGGGCTTGGCTGACCATGTAAAGGACGCTCTGGCCACTAGGGAGATTCCTGCCACACTGGAGGAGTTAATAACAGTCTCCACTCGAATTGACCTCCGTTTTAACGAGCGGAGGTTAGAGCGAGCCCAGTGTAAGCAGAGGTTTCGGCTGGCTCCTACTTTCGCCAAACCTCTGGAATCTCCGGTCCTGGTTCCTGAGTCACATGAGGCCAGGGAAGTGTCACAAGCGGGACCTAAGTCCCGGACCGCTTGTGCACTCAGGGTCTGTCATGTTTGCCAGCAGTCTGGACATTTAGCCACCAGATGTCCTCAGCGGTCGAGGAAACGTCAGCGTCTAGTGGTCGTAGGTGGAGGTACACTAGACACGGCGACGTTTGCCTCTAAATTGTCCTTTAAGGGGACAATTACTTTAGGCTCATTCTCCCACTCGGTAGAGCTCTGCGTGGATTCTGGGGCGGAGGGCAATTTTATGTCTTCTGCCTTCGCCCAACGCCACGCAATATCTCTGGTTATGCTAGCTCAACCTGTAATGGTACGAGTGGTGAATGGGTCGACTCTGCCCTCACAGATAACTCACCAGACCATCCCTTTTACTCTGTCCATGTCGCCATCTCATCAGGAGATTATTTCTCTGCTCGTCATTCCAGAGGGAATTGATGAGGTCCTGTTGGGAATACCTTGGCTACGGTACCACTCTCCTCATATCGAGTGGTCCTCAGGCAGAATTCTGGGATGGGGTGAATCTTGTGGGGGTAGGTGTCAGAGGGAGTGCGTTCAGGTAGCTACAACTGAGGTACCCGCAGATCTTTCCTCTCTCCCCAAGCAGTATTGGTCGTATGCAGACGTATTCTCCAAAAAGGCGGCGGAGACCCTTCCGCCCCATCGCCCCTATGACTGTCCTATTGACCTCTTGCCTGGTGCTGAGCCTCCCCGGGGTCGAGTCTATCCGCTATCTCTCCCGGAGACGGAGGCAATGTCACAGTACATCCAGGAAAATCTGGCAAGAGGGTTCATCAGGAAGTCAGTGTCACCTGCTGGGGCAGGGTTCTTCTTCGTGCAGAAGAAGAGTGGGGAATTGCGTCCATGCATAGACTACAGGGGTCTTAACGCCATCACCGTTAAGAATAAATACCCTTTGCCTTTGATATCTGAACTGTTCGATAGGCTTCGGGGAGCAAGGGTATTTACTAAATTAGATCTGCGGGGTGCTTACAACCTGATTCGCATCCGTGAGGGGGACGAATGGAAGACGGCTTTTAACACCAGGGATGGGCACTATGAATATCTGGTGATGCCCTTTGGGCTCTGTAATGCCCCAGTCGTTTTCCAAGACTTTGTGAACGATATCTTCCGGGATATGCTTTCCACCTCGGTCGTAGTCTATCTGGATGATATTCTCATCTACTCTCCAGATATTGACTCCCACCGGAGAGATGTTTGCAAAGTCTTCGACCTCCTACGGGCAAACTCCCTCTATGCCAAGTTGGAGAAGTGTATGTTTGAGCAGGAGTCCTTACCTTTCCTAGGCTACATCATCTCAGCCCAGGGATTGGCTATGGATCCTGCCAAACTACAGGCTGTGATGGACTGGCAGGAACCCCATTCTCTTAAAGCGGTGCAGCGCTTTATGGGGTTCATCAATTATTATCGCCAGTTCATCCCGCATATCTCAACTTTGGTAGCTCCCTTGGTTGCCCTCACCAAGAAGGGGGCGAATCCCAAATTGTGGTCTGAGGAGGTCTCCAAGGCCTTTATCTCTATAAAGTCACACTTCGCTAGTGCTCCCATTGTTCATCGCCCCGATGTTGATAAGCCATTTATCATGGAGGTGGATGCCTCTTCTGTTGGTGCTGGAGCAGTCCTCTTCCAAAAGGATGCTCAAGGTTGGAAGCATCCTTGCTTCTTTTTCTCCAAGACCTTCGCACCAGCAGAGAGGAATTATTCCATCGGGTACAGGGAGTTGCTAGCCATGAAGTTGGCTTTCTCGGAGTGGAGACATCTCTTGGAGGGAGCACATTTTCCCTTCCAAGTCTTCACAGATCACAAAAATTTGGTGTATCTGCAGACAGCTCAGCGGTTGAATTCTCGCCAGGCCAGATGGTCCTTGTTCTTCTCCCGGTTTCATTTCACCCTCCATTTCCTTTCTGGGGAGAAGAACATTTGGGCCGACGCTCTCTCTCGCTCCGCTGTGTCATCTGCGGAGGAGGAGGAGGAGCCTCGGCTTATTGTCCCCACTGAGAGTTTGAGAACCGTGGCCCCGGTTTCGCTGGAGTCTGTGCCCCCGGGCAAGACTTTTGTTCCATCTAGTTTGCGACCGGAGGTTCTCTCTTGGGCGCACTCATCCAGGGTGGGTGGACATTTTGGTACTAAAAGGACATCAGAGTTACTGGCGAGGACATACTGGTGGCCACATATGGCTCGTGATGTCGCGGAGTACGTTCGGGCGTGTGTCTCTTGCGCCAGGAACAAGACTCCTCGGCAATGGCCAGCTGGTTTGCTTTATCCTCTGCCCGTGGCTGACAGGCCCTGGGAGATGGTCGGGATGGACTTTGTGGTTGGCTTACCCAAGTCTCGTAATTGCACCATTATCTGGGTGATCACCGATCATTTTTCCAAAATGGTGCATTTGGTGCCTCTTCCACGGCTACCATCTGCACGGGCGTTGGCTGTCTTGTTTATCAAGCATATCTTTCGCTTACACGGTATGCCAGACAAAATTGTTAGTGACCGGGGTCCCCAGTTTGCGTCTCGATTCTGGAGGGAGCTATGTCGTCTACTCAGTATTGAGTTAAATCTCTCTTCGGCATATCATCTCGAGACGAATGGGTTGGTAGAAAGGGCCAACCAGACCTTGGTCACATATCTGCGACATTTTGTTTCTGCCAGACAGGATGACTGGGCATCCTTGCTACCGTGGGCAGAGTTTGCACTTAACAATGCCGTAGCCGACTCCACCGGTCAGACTCCATTCCTCTTAAATTACGGCCAGCATCCGCGTGTTCCTGTGCCCATGCCTGTGTCTTCTGCTGATCTCAGGGTGGCAGACTGGGCTGTGGAGGCACGGGACATTTGGGATCGCACGCAGGATGCCATTCGGGCCTCCAAGGAGAGAATGAGGTCCTCCGCCGATGTTCATCGGTGCCCCGCTCTGACTTTTGCCCCTGGCGACTTGGTGTGGCTCTTCGCCCGTAACATCAGGCTGCGAGTTGAGTCCACTAAGTTTGCTCCTCGCTACTTGGGTCCCTTCAACGTTCTCGAACAGGTTAATCCTGTGGTCTACCGCCTGGCTCTTCCTCCACGCTTGGGTATCACCGACACCTTTCATGTGTCCCTCTTGAAACCCGTATACATGTCCCGGTTTTCCGAGTCATCTGCCGGGACATCGGGTTCGTCTACGGACGATTACGAGGTGAACGCTATTTTGGGGTGCAAGGTGGTACGCGGCAAAAAGTTTTATTTGGTGGATTGGAAGGGTTATGGTCCAGAGGACAGGTCTTGGGAGCCTGCTGAAAACATTCGGGCCCCACAGCTCATTGCTGCCTTCGAGCGTAGCGAGGCCCAAGGAGGGGGGGGCCCTAGGAGGGAGGGTAATGTTAGGAGTCGAGTTTCCTCTGCTGCACAGGGGGAATCTCGATCCGTCTCCGCTGCGGTCTCCCATTCTCCTCCGGCCGCAGTGGAGTCTGCTCAGCGGGGACGTCGCTCCCAGTGTCTTGCTCGCTCTCACTCTGTACAGAGAGTTACTGCTGCTTCTTCAGCTCCTGCCATTAAAGTCAGTGCTGGTCAGCGGCGAGCGGACTTCCCTGGGACTAAGTCCTTGTTTGCGCACACTGAGCATGCCCAGGGCAAGATCTCCCGTTGGAGATCGAGGGTCATGTGCTCAGGCTCTGCAGCACATTCTATTGGACCTCTTGGCAGGTCTTGGAAGGGCAAAGTTTCTGTGGCCACTTCCTGTGCTGCAACTATATAAACTGCGCATGACCGCACGGCCATGCGCTAGTGTACAATTGAATACGTGTGTTTGTTGTGAGTGCAAGTCGTTCATTAAATACCCCTACCCTATTGTATGACTGTTCGCGTATGGAGTATGGCTGCTATCTAGCGCCCGACAAATCACTCAATGTGTCACACATCTATCAGCGTCTATTGCTGTGACCGCCAGTGCGGCGCCATGAGCCAGTAGTGCGCTTCCTGACCCACGTCTGGGTGCTTAGTGGTGCCTGCCAGCACGGCACAGTTCGCACTTCGGTGCTCTAATTATAAGAGTTGCCTAACACACCCTGTTGCGGTGTTGTGTCAGCAAGTGGTCTAATCGGACTTCAATCCTAGTTGGGGTTAAGTTCGCTGACTGCTTGCTCGCCTTCTATGTGCGGTACCGCGATCCTGTGACGCAACAGGATCGCTTCCTTCACGTTGGGTGAAGTTTAACCCACGCGAGTATACTTATGAGTACCGCCATATAGTCCGTCATTACTCAGCAGCAGGTTCCATCTCTGCACGGTGGACCCCGGGCTACGAACGCACCGTACACTATCAGTCTTATTATTTGGTGCGTTCCGCTAGCCCTAACAGGTGGTGACCATGGTGGCCATTTTGAAGTCGTCCATTTTGGATCCAACTTTATTTTTTTAAATGGTAAGAGGGTTATGTGACACATCGAATTTATTGAGAATTTAACAAGAAAAACAATGGTGTGCTTGGTTTTAACATAACTATATTCTTTCATGAGTTATTTACAAGTTTATGACCACTTATAAAATGTGTTGAAAGTACTGCCCATTGTGTTGGATTGTCAATGCAACTGTCTTCTCCCACTCTTGATACACTGATAACAACACTGCAGAAGAAATGCTAGCACAGGCTTCCAGTATCCATTGTTTCAGATGCTGCACATCTCGTATCGTAAGGCAATTGTCTATGCTGTGAAGATACGAGATGTGCAGCATCTGAAACAACGGATACTAGAAGCCTGTGCTAGCATTTCTTCTGCAGTGTTGCTATCAGAGTGTCAAGATTGGGAGAAGAGGGTGGCATTGACACTTCAACACAATGGGCAACACTATGGTCGGCGCTCATAGCAAGTGAGCATTTCTGCTACATACAGGCGATCTGGTCATCACCTGTATGTAGCAGAGCCAATCCGACAACTGCAGCTTCTAGCCTCCCATGGAGATTATTAAAGCATTACACACGGACCAGCAGTGTGACTTGCGAGAAATACGCAGCGGTGTTAGAGAGAAAAGCCGGCAATTCAGTGCGGTGTATAGTAAAATCATACTGACAGCTTACAGTAGAATAGGTAGAATAAATGTGTACACATAGAATACGTGTATATATATATATATATATATATATATATATATATATGTCAGTGAGACACATATATGTATATATATTATTATTTCATACAGCGCTAGATAGCTTTAAAGCCGGTAATTCAATTGCCGGCTTTTGCCATCTCCTTCCTAAAACCCGACATGATATGGGACATGGTTTACATACAGTAAACCATCTTATATCACCATTTTTTTTGCATATTCCACACTACTAATGTTAGTAGTGTGTATATGCAAAATTTGGCCGTTCTAGCTATTAAAATAGAAGGTTAAATGGCAGAAAAAATTGGCGTGGGCTCCCGCGCAATTTTCTCCGCCAGAGTAGTAAAGCCAGTGACTGAGGGCAGATATTAATAGCCTGGAGAGGGTCCACGGTTATTGGCCCCCCCTGGCTAAAAACATCTGCCCCCAGCCACCCCAGAAAAGGCACATCTGGAAGATGCGCCTATTCTGGCACTTGGCCACTCTCTTCCCATTTCCGTGTAGTGGTGGGATATGGGGTAATGAAGGGTTAATGCCACCTTGCTATTGTAAGGTGACATTAAGCCAAATTAATAATGGAGAGGCGTCAATTATGACACCTATCCATTATTAATCCAATACTAATAAAGGGTTAAAAAAAACACAAACACATTATTTAAAAGTATTTTAATGAAATAAAAACAAAGGTTGTTGTAATAATTTATTCTACGCTCAATCCTTCTGAAGACCCTCGCTCTGTAACAAATAAAAAATAATCAACCAACAATATACATACCTTCCGAAGATCTGTAAGGTCCCACGATGTAAATCCATCTGAAGGGGTTAAAATATTTTGCAGCCAGGAGCTCTGTTAATGCAGCGGTGCTCCTGGCTGCAAAACCCCGGGGAATGAAGGTAAAGTAGGTCAATGACCTATATTTACCTTCATTTGCGGTGAGGCGCCCTCTGCTGGTTGTTCCTGGAGTGTGGGAACTTTCCTAGAAAGCTCCCAGGCTCGAGTTCATATGAGGACAACCAGCAGAGGGCCTGATCCAGCCTCTGGCCCATCAAGAGTCACTCTCATTTCATCAGGCCATAAAACCTTTGAAAAGTCAGTCTGATGATATTTCTTGGCCCAGTCTTGACGTTTTATCTTCTGTTTCTTGTTCAAAGGTGGTAGTTTTTCAGCCTTCCTTACCTTGGCCATGTCCCTGAGTATCGCACACCTTGTGCTTTTTGATACTCCAGTAACGTTGCAGCTCTGAAATATGGCAAAACTGTTGGCATATGCAACAGATTTTGACTTATTATAAGTGAAAGGAGGACTTTATACTAACCAGACAGCAGATGGCGATAGTGTGTAAAGTTATATACTTGCTGTAATGTGGGGAGGGAAGCTCTCAGTTGTTGGTTGTTTTCTTACTTTCTGTTTTGCTTTTCTTCATGAATGTGCTGTGTTCAGTGCACAGACTGTGTGACACTGAATTGTATCTCATGTTTATCCAGTATGAAGTAAATACTGTTTACTCAAGATATCTTGCTGATTGAAGCTCTCCTAAGTACAGCGGTGACTGTAGAAGACGCACTCTGCAACAGGTTATGGGCCCAGACACCCCAGACACTACAGGTCTGCACTACAAGCTCAGGCAGAAGGATCCTGGTTTATAGCCCAGATAATGGAGCACACAGATAAGCTCTGTAAACAGAAGGAACTAAATCCAGATACAGAGTGACAGAGGAATTCAGCATCCCAGGAGCTGGATATAATTGCAGAGAATTCACAGGACATACAGGAGAATATCTTCAGTACAACTCTCTAAACAAGTAAGACTATATAAAGATGATGAGTAACACAGAACTGAAATTTACAGTAGCTAAACTGAATAGTGAAAATTATCAGTTATGGAAATTCAAAGTAGAGATGTTGTTATCTAAGGATGATCTATGGGAAGTAATTGTTACAGCAAGACCAGATCAAGATAATCAGACATGGGATAAGAAGAATATACAAGCGAGAGCCACCATTAGCTTATTAGTGGATGATGCTCAATTAATATATATAAGAAATGAAGAAACAGCTAAGGGAATGTGGGAAGCATTAAGAAAACTGTATGAAAGACCTAGCTTGAATCACAAGTTGTTTTTATTAAGAAAGCTGTACAGTATGAGATTGAGTGCAAATGACGATATGCAAAAGCACATATTCTCAATGATGGAAGTGATATCACAGCTAAAATCTATTGGTGAAGATATTAAAGAAAGTCATGTAGCAGCTATATTGTTGTGCAGTTTACCAGATTCGTATACAGCCTTGATAAATGCCCTTGAGACGAGACCAGAAGCTGACATTACATTAGATTTTGTGAAAACAAGACTAATAGATGAATATCAGAGAAGAAAAGAACAAAGAAATGATTCTTCTACTGAAAAGGACAGTGAAAACGCTCTTAAAGCTACAGAATTCCAAAAACCCTATAATAAAGAGACAAGAGAATGCTTCAGATGTAAGAAAAAAGGTCATTTAAAGAAAGACTGTACCATATGGAAAGCAGAACAACAAAAATTACAACATAAAAAGCATACAGAGAAAGTAAAAAACACAATTTCCGATTCATGTGAGAATAATTGGAATGGCACATTTAAAATAACAGACAAGAAATCATCACTTGGTTGGTTTATTGATTCAGGAGCAACGAGTCATATGACAAGTGACAAGAATTTCTTTACTGATCTTGATTTAGATAAGAAAGAAACCATTTATCTCGCAGATGGAAGCAAAATAACCGCAGAAGGTATCGGACAAGGTATGCTAAATTGTTCAAACAAGTTCGGACAAGATTCAAAGATACTTGTACAAGATGTGTTGTATGTTCCAAAATTGGAAGGCGGATTATTATCTGTGAAACGTTTAACAGCAAAAGGACTTACAGTGAAATTCAAAGACAATGAGTGTGCAATTATTGCAGGAAACAAGGTGATAACCAAAGTCAAGGCAGATGAACAATTATATCATTTTGACACACCAAAGGAACAGATGAAGGTATGTACACATGATCACAAAAACTGTATTCACATGTGGCATAGACGTCTAGGACATAGACACCCTGACAGTATAAGGGAACTACAGAGAAAAGAATTGACAAAAGATTTAAAGATATCAGATTGCTCAATTACCATAAGATGTGATTGTTGTATAAAATCCAAAGCCACAAGGATATCTATTCCAAAAGAAAGTGAGATGAAAAGCGAAAGACCACTTGATTTGGTGCATACGGACGTATGTGGACCCATGAAAGTGACATCAGGAGGCAATAGATACATGTTGACTTTTATAGATGATTACTCAAGATACACAGTCACATACTTAATTAAAAACAAAAGTGAAGTTTTTGATAAACTTGTAGACTATGTAACAAGATCAAGTAACAAATTTCAAAGGAAGCCAATTGTCATCAGAAGTGATAATGGAGGTGAATTTACAGGTCACAGAATAGAAAACTACTTAAGACAAAATGGAATAGAACACCAGAAAACGGTTCCATACACACCTGAACAAAATGGAGTAGCAGAAAGAAAAAACAACTCTAACAGAGATGATAAGATGTATGCTGACAGATTCCAAACTACCAAAGAAATATTGGGGTGAGGCAGCAATGACAGCTACTTATCTACAGAACCGACTTTTTTCCAGAAAACTGACGAAAACTCCATATGAACTGTGGCAAGGTATGAAACCAAGTGTCAATCATTTAAAAGTTTTTGGATGTAAAGTTTTCATATTCATTCCAACAGAAAAACGTTCCAAACTTCAAAACAGATCCATGGAAGGAATATTTGTTGGATATAGTGAAAATTGCAAAGGATACAGAATCCTAGATCCCAAAACAGACAGAGTTACGGTGAGTAACAGTGTGACATTCATTGAAGATTTGAATGAAGACATTATGATTTCAGTTGAAACAAAAAATGAGAAAACCAATAATGACACAACTGAAGAAATATCTGGTGAGAAAGAAGCAGAAGTTAATGAAGAACAAAATACTGAAAGTGAAGAATCACAACTACAAACAGACACAGAACCAAGACGTTCAATGAGAGAGAACAAAGGAAAACCACCAAAACGTCTCTCATACAAGACAAGCACAAGAAAAATCTATGAGCCTACTTCTTGGGAAGAAATATCTAAACTGCCTGTAGAAGAAGCTAATAAATGGATAGAAGCAACAGAAACGGAAATTAAATCCATGCAAGATTCAAATACATGGACACTGACAGATTTACCAGAAGGAAGAAAAACCACAGGATGTAAATGGATATTTAAAGTTAAATACCAAACAGATGGCACAGCTGAAAGATACCGAGCAAGACTCGTAGCTAAAGGGTATTCTCAAAAATATGGAGAAGACTATGATGAGACATTTGCTCCAGTTGTCAAACACACTACAATAAGAACTTTACTTACAGTTGCAGCAATGAAACAGATGCAACTGAGACATCTGGATGTAAAGACAGCTTTTCTTAATGGAGATTTAACAGAAGACATTTATATGGAACAACCTCCAGGATTCAAAGATGAAAGAAATCCAAACAAAGTTTGTAAACTACAGAAAAGCATATATGGTTTAAAGCAAGCAGCTAAAGCGTGGAATGACAAAATCACGGAAGTACTTACAAATGAAAAATTTCAAAGAAGCAAAGCTGATCCATGCTTATACACAAAAAGGCTGATTAATAGATGGATTTACATACTCATATATGTAGACGACATTTTGATTTGTTTTGAACAAGAAAGGGATAACGAAAACATTCTAAAAATCCTGAAGCAACATTTCGAAATCAAAGACTTGGGAAATGTAAAACAATATCTAGGAATACAAGTAAAAAGAGAAGAAGATGGAGGTTTCCTACTGAATCAAAATCACATGATTCAAGACATAACAGAAAAATTTGGATTAAAAGATGCAAAAACAGTAAAGTCTCCAATGGAAACTAATTATCTCAAAGAGATGAACAGTGAACAAAATATGCTACCAAATAATGAAGAATACAGAACAGCAATAGGAAAACTACTGTATCTAGCGACCGTTACAAGACCAGACATCGCAGCAGCAGTAGGAATCCTGAGTAGAAAGGTATCAAAACCAAATAAAGCTGATTGGAATGCCGTGAAGAGAGTAATGCATTATTTGAAAGGAACTAGCAATGTTAAGCTGAAATTACTCACAAGCGATGATTGCATTTTAACAGGATATGTTGATGCAGATTGGGCTGGAGATCCAACTGACAGAAGATCTACCAGTGGACATATTTTTTTCCTCTCAGGTGGACCAATAAGTTGGACAAGTAAGAAACAGTCAATTGTGACACTATCTTCAACAGAAGCAGAATATGTTGCCGCAGCACATGCGAGTCAAGAAGTACTGTGGTTAAGACAATTGTTGACAGAATTAGGACAACCACAGTTGGCACCAACAAAACTGAAAGAGGACAATCAAGGATGTCTTGCTCTTGCTCAGATGGAAAGAGTCAATCCAAGAACCAAGCATATTGATGTGAAATATCATTTCTTGAGAGATCATCAGGAACAAGGAGTCTTGAAGTTAGAGTACTGTCCTACTGAAGAAATGACAGCAGACATTTTCACGAAGGACAATAGTAGAGAAAACATACATCCGCACTGCTCAAAGGTCCAACTCAGTGACCGTATTATAATATCGGTCTAGCACCACAGAAAGTGATACTGGCTGTATGAATCCTTTACACCTGAATCAACTGCTGCTGCCAGGAAAAATGTGTGCAGAATCCAAATGGCAAAAAAGAAAAAAAGAAAAAGTAGGCGCGCACTTACCCTGTTGCGGTGAATATCACTTTATTAGGACATATAAACAAACGGATAGCAGGGAGGGATAGGGTCAGCCACGGACAACGATCGTTTCGTGCTCTACGGCACTTCAACGGGTCCTCAAAGGACCCGTTGAAGTGCCGTAGAGCACGAAACGATCGTTGTCCGTGGCTGACCCTATCCCTCCCTGCTATCCGTTTGTTTATATGTCCTAATAAAGTGATATTCACCGCAACAGGGTAAGTGCGCGCCTACTTTTTCTTTTTTGGCATTTTCACGAAGGAGTTGAATGCTGATAAACATCAGAGACTAATAAAAAAGTTGGGTTTGATTGAATAAGTCCTTACTGTTGAGAAAGGGTGTTGGCATATGCAACAGATTAGGACTTATTATAAGTGAAAGGAGGACTGTATACTAACCAGACAGCAGATGGCGATAGTGTGTAAAGTTATATACTTGCTGTAATGTGGGGAGGGAAGCTCTCAGTTGTTGGTTGTTTTCTTACTTTCTGTTTTGCTTTTCTTCATGAATGTGTTGTGTTCAGTGCACGGACTGTGTGACACTGAATTGTATCTCATGTTTATCCAGTATGAAGTAAATACTGTTTACTCAAGATATCTTGCTGATTGAAGCTCTCCTAAGTACAGCGGTGACTGTAGAAGACGCACTCTGCAACAAAAACTGGTGGCAAATGACATCTTGGCAGCTTCACACTTGATTTTCCTCAATTCATGGGCAGTTATTTTGCGTCATTTTTGCCCAATACACTTCTTGTGACCCTGTTGGCTATTTGCTATGAATCGCTTGATTGTTCGGTGAGCACGCTTCAAAAGTTTGGCAACTTCAACACTGCTGCATCCCTCTGCAAGATATCTCACAATTTTGGACTTTTCAGAGCCCATCAAATCTCTCTTCTGACTCATTTTGCCAAAGTAAAGAAAGTTGCCTAATAATTAAGCACAACTTATATATAAGGTTTTGATGTCATTAGACAACACCCCTCCTCATTACAGAGATGCACATCACCTGATTTACTTAATTGGTGGTTGGCTCTCAAGCCTGAACAGCTTGGAGTAGGACAACATGTATAAAAAGTATCATGTGATCCAAAAAACAACTTGCCTACTAATTCTGCACGCAGTGTAATCACTTATACAGCACGAGGAAAGGTGTAAAAAATAAAGAAAACCAATTTTTCATCTGCTGTTGATTTTTTCCTTCTGTATTCGAAAGATCGCAGAAAGGCTCAGTTCACATTTATCCTGCTCTCTAAGCTCAGCGATTACATCAGGGTTTTCTGTGTAAACCTCTGAAATATGTGATTCAGACTGGACCCCCAACAGAAGAGTCCATAAAATGAGGGAGATGTAGGCACTGTGGACGCTGTCTAACCTGTGAACCGACGGTGTCTGTCTTTTTAGGTGTGTGTAAAAGCATGGTCTGACACAATTGTTTTGCACTTCTGAAAATAAGGACACGGCTGAAAAGAGGACAGACAGAGTCAAGAGTAACTCTGCTGCCTCATTATAGTGAGTGGCTCCCTCGGGGGTTTACTCTGAATCAGATCACTCGGAAATTTAGATGAAAATCCAGACATAAGTGCTCAGCATATAGCGCAAGATAAATGTGATCCCAAACATTATGTAAAATGTTTAGTGATGTGCGAATATACTCATTACTCAAGATTTCTCGAGCACGCTCGGGTGTCCTCCAAGTATTTTTTAGTGCTCTGAGATTTCGCTTTTCTTGCCACAGCTGAATGATTTACATCTGTTAGCCAGCATAAGTATATGTGGGGGTTGCCTGGTTGCTAGGGAATCCCCACATGTACTTATGCTGGCTAACAGATGTAAATCATTTAGCTGCGACAAGAAAAACTAAATCTCCGAGCACTAAAAAATACTCAGAGGACACCCGGGCGTGCTCGAGAAATCTCGAGTAATGAGTATATTTGCTCATCACTAAAAATGTTCCCAATAAAAGCTTTAACTCAATCCACAAAAAAAGCAAGTCGTCACTCAGGTCCATCTTATGTTAACGGAAATATAGGGGGGCTTCCACGTTACTGGTAGCACAAAGGCTCTGGAAAAGCGCTGTGGCTCCTTGACCACCAAAATAAATTCAGCCAATTCTGTGCTCCCAAATCCAAATCATAACATAAACCCACACTATACCTGAGGCATATAAACTGAGGAGCACTAGAACAACAAGAGAACAAATCAGTATACAATGCCAATAACTAAGGAAACAACCTTTATTTAACAATAATAATTAAAATAACCAGACAAGGTAATTGCTACGAAAGCAGGGACAAAGCCACTGTGAACACATGAATGACAGGCGATCAAGTAAGGTGCTACTTGATCCCAAATCCAAATGCCTACCCCTTTCTAAGCCCCACAGTGTACTTAAAACTACATTTAGTGTCCACATGTTTGGCAATTCTGAAGCGATGAGAGACCACCTAATTTATAGGTGCATGTCTCCACGAGCATGAGCTGGGCACTACAATGTACTGGTCACTACATCGTAATGATCACTACAGCGGCAGTTTGAAATTTTCACTCAACAACATCCACTGCGGCTTGTTTTTGGAAAACATCCATTGAGTCAAAATCGTCACTACACCTGTATATAAATTCCCAAAGGGGTAAAATTTCCAAAATTGGGTCATTTGAAGGGGGATTCTCCCCTTCTAGGACTTAGGGACTCTGTATATGAATTCCGCAAACTATTCTAGGAAAATCTATGCTCTAGGAGGCAAGTAGCGCTCCATCCCTGCCGAGTCTCGCCCTATGGCTAAGCAATACTGTACAGCCACATATGGTTTATTTCTAAATTTAGCAAAAATTGTGGGGCAAATTTTGGTGCCATTTCTAGCCATTTCCATGTGTGAAAATGTAAACTCTTGGGCTAAAACAACATTTTTTGGGGAAAAAATGTAAGTATTTTTTCTTCACTGCCCAATGGTATAAAATTCTGTGACCCAGCTATGGTGTCAATATCATCACTGCACTCCTAGATGAATTAATTGAGAGCTGTAGTTTGTAAAATGGGGTCACTTATGGGGTTCTGCTGTTCTGGCACCTGAGGGTCTTTACCAGTGAAACCAGTCCAGCAAAATCTTGGCGCTTCATCCCTTCTGAGCTTTGCACTGTGCCTCAAACATAGTTTCCAACCACATATGAGATATCGGTGTACTCAGGAGAAATTGAACAATGAAATTTTGGATCCATTTTCTCCTGCTGCTAAAACATTTTTTTCATTTGCATAGATCAACGTTGTAAAATTCTGTTAAGGACCTGTGGGTTCAAGGTGCTCACCACACATCTAGATACATTTCTTGAGGGATGTAGTTTCCATAATGGGGTGTTTCCACTGTATAGGCCCATTAGTGGCTCTCCAAATGCAACCTGACACCCGCAGACCATTCCTGCATTCCAAAACGTCACTACTTCCTGTTGTTCACCCAAACAGTAGTTTTCCCCCATATATGGGGTATCAGCGTACACAGGATAAATTGCACAACAAATTTCGGGGTCCATTTTTTCTTCCATTCCTCATATGAAAAAAAAAAAAATTGGGACTAAAAGAATTTATTTGTGGTAAAAATTTTTCTATTTTGCCGACTCTACTTTATAATTTTCTGTGAAGCACTTGGGGGTTCAAGGTGCTTACCACATATCTAGATACGTTCCATGAGAGGTCTAGTTTCAAAAACGTTGTCACTTGTGGAGGGTTACCACTGTTTAGGCACATTAGAGGCTTTCCAAATGCGATATGTCAAACGCGATATGGCATCCGCTAATAATTCCAGCAAATGTTGCATTTAAAAGGTCAATTGGGGATCCTCTGCCATTCTTCCTTGCAGATCCTCTCCAGTTCCTTCAGGTTGGATGGTGAACGCTGGTGGACAGCCATTTTCAGGCCTCTCCAGAGATGCTCAATTGGGTATAAGTCAAGGCTCCGGCTGGCCAGTAAAGAATGGTCACATTGTTGTTCCGAAGCCACTCCTTTGTTATTTTAGCTGTGTGCTTAGGATCATTGTCTTGTTGGAAGGTGAACCTTCTGCCAAGTCTGAGGTCTAGAGAACTCTGGAAGAGGTTTTCATCCAAGATATCTCTGTACTTGGCCGCATTCATGTTTCCTTCAAGGGCAACAAGTCGTCCTTTCCCTGCAGCTGAAAAACGCCCCCACTGCATGAAGTTGCCACCCCCATGTTTCAATGTTTGGATTGTATTGGGCAGGTGATGAGCAGTGCCTGGTTTTCTCCACACATACCGCTTAGAATTATCTCCAAAAAGGTCTATCTTCGTCTCTTCAGACCAGAGAATCTTATTTCTCATAGTCTGGGAGTCCTTCATGTGTTTTTTTTATCAAACTCTATGTGGGTTTTCATATGTCTTGCACTGAGGAGAGGCTTTCGTAGGGTCACTCTGCCATAAAGGCCTGATTGGTGGAGGACTGCAGTGATAGTTGACTTTGTGGAACTTTCTCACATCTCCCTACTGCATCTCTGGAGCTCAGCCACAGTAATCTTGGGGTTCTACTCTATCCCTCTCACCAAGGCTCTTCTCCCACAATTGCTCAGTTTGGCTGGATGGCCAGGTCTAGGAAGACTTCTGGTGGTCCCAAACTTCTTCCATTTAAGGATTATGGAGGCCACTCTGCTCACAGGAACCTTGAGTACTGCAGACATTCTGTTGTAACGTTGGCCAGATCTGTGCCGTGCCACAATTCTGTCTCTGAGCTCCTTGAGCAGTTCCTTTGACCTCATGATTTTCATTTGGTCTGACATGCACTGTAAGCTGTGAGGTCTTATACAGACAGGTGTGTGCCTTTCCAAATCAAGTCCTATCAGTTTAATTAAACACAGCTGGACTCCAATGAATGAGTAGAACCATCTCAAGGAGGATCACAAGGAAATGGACAGTATGTGACTTAAATATGAGTGCCTTAGCAAAGGATATGAAATGAATACTTATGACCATGTGATATTTCAGTTTTTCTTTTTTTATTAAATTTGCAGAAAATTATACATTTCTGCTTTTTTCAGTCAAGTTGGGGTGCAGAGTGTACATTAATGTGAAAAAATGAACCTTTTTGAATTTACAAAATGGCTGCAATGAAACAAATAATGAAAAATTTAAAGGTGCCTGAATACTTTCCGTACCCACTGTAGACCCCTCAAAATAACTTAAAATGTGATGTGGTTTTTAAAAATGGTTTTATAAATCTTGTTGTAACAATGAAAAATCGCTCCTCAACTTTTAACCCTTCTAACTTCCTAACAAAAAAATTATGCTTCAAAAATTGTGCTGATGTAAAGTAGTCATGTGGGGAATGTTATTAATAAACTATATTGTGTGATATAACTCTGATTTAAGGGCATAAAAATTTAAAGTTTGAAAATTGCAACATTTTCAAAATTTTTGTCAAATTTCCGATGTTTTCACAAATAAATGCAAGTCATAGCGAATAAATTTTACCAGTATCGTGAAGTACAATATGTCACAAAAAAGACAATCTTAGAATGAATGGGGTCCATTGAAGCGTTCCAGAGTTATTACCACAAAAAGTGATACTGGTCAGAATTGTAAAATGTGGCCTGGTCATGAAGGTGAAATCAAGCTGGGGATTGAAGGGGTTAATCTAATACAGGAAAAATAAATCTTTGTATGTGTTAGCCAGTAGATAGAAAAATATTACGATTTGAAAGTCCTCAGTGGCTGATACTTTTTAATGGCTAAGGCTACTTTCACACATCAGGTTTTTTGCATTAGGCGCAATTCGGCGAATGTTGGAAAAACTGGATCCGGCACAGATTGTGAAAAACTGATGCGACAGATCCGTTTTTTCGACGGATTTGGCTAGCATATCTAGATTATTGGATAAAAAAAAATTTGGAGCATGCACAGTTTAAAAAAACGGAATCCGGCTCTGGAATCCATCATTTTCTGGATCCGGCACCTTCCGGCTCCCAAAGGCTTCCATTCTAGCAAACAGCCAGAGACAAAAAACTTTGCTATGGACGTTTTTCCAGAAACGGCAGATTTTCTGGATCTGTCGAAAAACGAACTAAATGCAATGTAATCCGGCGCAATCCGGCACTAATACAAGTCTATGGGAAAAAAACGGATCCGGCGGCAACATTCGCCGGATCCGTTTTTTTTAAATTTAGCCAGATTAAGCCTGACAGCGAAAACCTGATGTGTGAAAGTAGCCTAACTGGAAAGATGATAAATAGCAAGCTTTCGAGACTACTCAAGTCTCTTCATCAGGCATAGTATTACACAAAATTTGAAGAGTCACATACTTTATACGCAATGTTCACAGAAAAAAACACCGGTACCAGTCAACATATAAAAATTCAGTAATTACACACCTGGATCCGTTGAGGTATTGTTGCGCAAAACGGCCATCATTCACTCTGCCTCTCCTTGCATGCCTCTCTAACCTGCACATCATGTTTTAGTTATAATTCCAAGGAATGGAATAAAGGACTTTTTCCACATTAATTCAAACTGGTGAGTGCCGCATCTTTTTTTTCTTCAATATTGCACATTTAGATGCAACAGGACAGTGCATTTTCCTGTGTCCTGTTGTGTATAAATATGTGACTCTTCAGATTTTCTGTTATACTGAGCCTGATGAGTAGTCCCGAAAGCTTGCTATATGTTACCATGTTTTCAGCTAGCCAGTATAAGGTATCAACCACTGTGGAATCTCAAATCTAAGACACATATACAAAATAGGTAATAAATAAGAACATGGTGACAAATCAAAAGTGCATTTTATTAACTTACCCATACTGAAATAAAATCGTAGGTTTCCAAATCCAGTAGTATCCATATAAGGGGTACATAATTTTCTTTCTCCATCTTTCATAAATATAAGAGAAGAGCCTGATTCTATTGTTCCACATTCAGTACCAATGGCAGCCCCAGAAATTTCCCACCTAATAGCAGAAAAACAGTAGGGTGTAAATCTTCAGCATACATATTTATAGCAGTTATTTACACAGCTATATCTATATTCACATAATAATGATTACTAATAGATACATAGTTGTTAAGGGTAAAAAATATAGATCTATTGAGTTGAATCTATAATCCTAATGTGTTGATTCTGAGGGAGGCAAAACCACCATCAGGCAAATATTAATTGCCCTATATTATGGAAAAAAATCCTTTCTGACTCCATACAGTACATGGTAATCAGATTGATTTATCAATGTTTCATTGTATGTTCTCTCGGTGTTTGCGTGGGTTTCCTCCGAGTTCTCCGGTTTCCTCCCACATTCCAAAGACATACTGATAGGGAATTGAGATTGTGAGCCCCATCGGGGACAGTGATGATAATGTGTGCAACCTGTAAAGTGCTACGGAATATGTTAGCGCTATAAAAAAATAAAGATTATTATTGTAGAAATCGAGAACCCATAACCTACAATATTGTATTTTTCAAAAACAAAATTTAACATTACTATTTGATAAATTTTTCAATAATGGCACCACATTTGCCATTTTGCCATGTATAAGTCAAATGGAACAAACCTTTTCATTATGGAATTCTTTAGTGAGTTGTCCAGAACTTTCATATTGATGAACTATTCATAGCATAAGTCATCAACACCAGATTGATGGGAGTGTGATACACAGCATCCATGACGATCAGCTATTCCTAGTTCTGAATGCGCTTAGTTGCGGAGTGGTATAGCACAGCTTCGTCAATTGCATAGTGTCACAGGTAGGTACAGCGGATGTGTAGTACCTGGTCACCTTTACATTTGATTAAGCTGTGCAGCTCCACAACTGATCATATACGTCTGCCATTGGCACCAGGTTCGGTGGGGTACTGCACCCCCATCTATTTGGTATTGCACAACCTCTTTAAATATTAGAAATAATGTTCTGTCTATCAAAGCACTCAATTTATGCAGAACTCATGGGTGCATGCAACCGCAACCTGGTGATTTCTCTATTTTGTGTCCCATTTAGATTTTGTACTTTCGTTTTTGAGGATATTGTTTCAATTTATGGCATTAAGTTAATCTCTTAAAGATCATTAACACATGCAGATTTCGAGCTGGATAATAAACACCCATCGAAAAATATACAAGTTAATCTCATTAGTTTACTGGCCAGTTCCCCTGCACCTGCAAAGGCTTCACAGGGTAGAATAATTTCATATGATCATTCTGTCCTTATGCAGCATCATCTTGTTGTCAGATCACCTCTCGTGTATGCAAAGTGAAGTGTTTCTGACAAATTCTATGCAGTATAACAATCCCATTACTCAATAACATTTTGTTTTCCTATCAGATGATTAACAACATGTTTACATGAAGCGAATCAGGAACCTGCATTCTTATGGATTCTAATTTGCCGATTATCTGACATTAGATGTGAAAGGTCAATGTAATTTATGATAATCAAAACCTGTTTTTTTATGTAGGAACTTTAAAGGGAACGTGTCACCCCCCTCAGGCGTTTGTAACTAAAAGAGCTCCTTGTGCAGCACAAATGCTGCATTCTGACAAGGTGGCTCTTTTAGTTATGATGCCTGCACACGCTGAAATAAACACTTATAAAATGTGCCCCCTCATACCATGAAATCGCCAGGGAGGCGGGACTTTCCTTCCTAATCAGACGCAGCACACAGTCACTCCGGGCCTGTGCGTGCCGGGTGCCGCCTCCTCTTGCTGCATTATCGTCCCCGGCGCCTGCGCTGTAAGTACAAAGGGCAGCGCCACTGCGCACGCCTGTAACAAAAATTAAATGCGCAGGCGCCGGGGACGATAATGAAGCAAGAGGAGGCGGCGCCCGGCGCGCAAAGGTCCGGAGTGACGGCTGTGCTGCGTCTGATTAGGAGGGAAAGACCCGCCTCCGGGAACATTTCAGGTTATGAGGGGGCACATTTTATAAACGTTTATTTCAGCATGTGCAGGTATCATAACTAAAAGAGCCACCTTGTCAGAATGCAGTATTTGTGCTGCACAAGGTGGCTCTGTTAGTTACAAACGCCTGAGGGGGTGACAGGTTCCCTTTAAGCTTTCTGCTTACCAGTTATCAGGGTAAATTAAGTTTCCCATAATAGTTACATAACTTAAATTGCTGCCTCCATTATTTGCATTATGAGTTGATTTTCTGCTGCTTTCATTATATTTACAGAGGTATAGCTAACCCCTATTGGTATTATTTATTGATGTTTATTTTTCTTGCTCCTCTTATTTACACCCGTATGGACTCTATGTGCTCATTTACAGCATATATATCATCTTACAGGATGGACTTTTAAACAGATTTAACACAAAAGCATACCATTCCCCTCTTGTATTTGTACTTTTGTATCTGTTCCTAAACAAACAATAACTCTGCAAATTAATAACTCAAACATAGAGGTCATCCAGTCATGTCTCAGATATCTGCACTATAATCTTATTGGAAAGGTTATCACATATCATATGAGGATAATGGAAAGCTAGAGTGGGTTCAAAGGTGAGCAACTAGGTTATAAAATAGGATTAGAGGTTTGTGTTATAATGAGAGGTTAGGATAACTTGGCTTATTCAGCTTGGAAAAAGTTGCCTCAGAAGTGATCTCAATTGCATGTATAAATTCATGTATAGTAAATTCAAAGAACTGTGACATGATTTATTCTATACAAGGACTTTCATTACATGTGGAGGAAAGGCAATGTACACATCAAAATAATAAAGGGTTATTTAAAGTTAGAGTAGTCACACCATAGAATGTCCTACCATAAGAGGTAGTAATGGCAGATACAATGTCAGCATTTAAAAAGGGATGGAGGATTGATTTTCTCACAGCAAATGTACTGAGGGAGGTTACAAATTATCTATATTACAAATTAACTATAATAATGTAAAGTTGATAAAGAAAGGTAGAACTTGATGGACCATTATCTGTTTTCAATACAGTATATGTAACTACACTGCTCAAAAAAATAAAGGGAACACTAAAATCCCAGTTCCTAGATATCACTGAATGAAATATTCCAGTTGTAAATCTTAATTCATTACATAGTGGAATGTAATAAAACCTAAAAATGATCAACATAAATCACAACTAATATCCCACGGCGGTCTGGAGTTGGAATGAGGCTCAAAATCAAAGGGGAAAATGAAGTTACAGGCTGATCCAACTTCAGTGGAAATGCCTCAAAACAAGGAAATGATGCTCAGCAGTGTGTGTGGCCTCCACGTGCCTGTATGATCTCCCTACAACGCTTGGCATGCTCCTGATGAGGCGGCGGATGGTCTCCTAAGGCATCTCCTCCAAGACCTGGACTAAAGCATCCACCAACTCCTGAACAGTCTGTGGTGCAACGTGATGTTGGTGGATGGTGCAAGACATGATGTCTCAGATGTGTTCAATCGGATTCAGGTCTGGGGAATGGGCGGGCCTGTCCATAGCTTCAAAGCCTTCATCTTGCAGGAACTGCTGACACACTCCAGCCACATGAGGTCTGGCATTGTCCTGCATTAGGAGGAACCCAGGGCCAACCGCATCAGTATATGGTCTCACAAGGGGTCTGAGGATCTCATTGCGGTACCTAATGGCAGTCAGGCTACCTCTGGCAAGCACACGGAGGACTGCGCGGTCCTCCAAAGAAATGCCATCTCACACCATTACTGATCCACTGCCAAACCGGTCATGCTGAAGGATGTTGCTGGCAGCAGACCGCTCTCCTCGGTGTCTCCAGACTCTGTCACGTCTGTCAGATGTGCTCAGTGTAAACCTGCTTTCATCTGTGAAGAGAACAGGGTGCCAGTGGCAAATTTGCCAATCCTGGTGTTCTGTGGCAAATGCCAAGCGTCCTGCACAGTGTTGGGCTATGAGCACAACCCCCATCTCTGGACGTCGGGCACTCAGGCCATCCTCATGGAGTCGGTTTCTAACCGTTTGTGCAGACACATGCACATTTGTGGCCTGCTGGAGGTCATTTTGCAGGGTTCTAGCAGTGCTCCTCCTGTTCTTCCTTGCACAAAGGCTGAGGTCGCGGTCCTGCTTCTGGGTTGTTGCCCTCCTACAGCCCCGTCCATGTCTCCTGGTGTACTGGCCTGTCTCCTGGTAGCGCCTCCAGCCTCTAGACACCATGTTGACAGACACAGCAAACCTTCCTGCCACAGCTTGCATTGATGTGAAAAAACAACACAAGAAATAGACCATAAAAGGGGATCACCCAAGGCAATGGATTAAATATGAAAATTACAAATTTTATTAGAATAACACTCATGGACATAGGAAACAACCACATGGAGCACACAATTAAAAGCATTTAAAATTGGTCACACATAGGACCTAGAAACATGAACAAATGGCCCATAATAGAACCCTCCTCCTAGATGCGATCCCTCCCCAAACGCACTGTAATGGCTAATAATAATATATAGTACAGTGTAAGATGTCTGCATGAACAGCACTATTGGAATATAGGGTAAAGCAACACACACAACCTAAGGAGTATAGTTGTGACCATGATATATAATGCACCAGTCTGTGAATACCTCACACCAGCAGGATTACCTATATAACACAAATAAGCAGATATGCAAAAAAAAACCAAAAAACCTTTTTGCAATAACGTAAGACATAGACAAAAGCTTAATAAAGCATACACAGTGAATCAGATTGACCCCAAACCACACATATGGCATGTAGGTCTACTTCATTAAGGTATAGAGTTGTATATAATGCAGAGTTAGTAGTGTAGCGATTCCACTGGTCTAGTCTAACGTGGTATATAACCCGTGCCATTAAATTGCAAAAGCTCCCATAGTAAGGGAAATAAAAGATCTGCTGAGGAGTGAGGATTCAGATCACCAATAACAAAAAACCAGTATGCAAACCCAGGAGCTGTTCAAGCTCTGTACATAGCCAAGGGGGGTATCAACAGGAGGAGCAGAGACCCTACGCGTGTCGCCACACCAGTGGCTTCGTCAGGGGTCGCATCTAGGAGGAGGGTTCTATTATGGGCCATTTGTTCATGTTTCTAGGTCCTATGTGTGACCAATTTTAAATGCTTTTAATTGTGTGCTCCATGTGGTTGTTTCCTATGTCCATGAGTGTTATTCTAATAAAAATTGTAATTTTTATATTTAATCCATTGCCTTGGGTGATCCCCTTTTATGGTCTATTTCTTGTGTTGTTTTTTCATGGCTTAGTATAGCATAGACCAGGTTGGATCCCCGTTTCCTATGTGGTGCCCCCGCTCTAGTTATTAGCTTGCATTGATGTGCCGTCCTGGATGAGCTGCACTACCTGAGCCACTTGTGTGAGTTGTAGAGTCCGTCTCAAGCTACCACGAGTGTGAAAGCACAACAAACATTCAAAAGTGACCAAAACATCAGCCAGAAAGCATTGGTACTGAGATGTGGTCTGTGGTCCCCACCTGCAGAACCACTCCTTTATTGAGTATGTCTTGATAATTGCCAATAATTTCCATCTGTTGTCTATTCCATTTGCCCAACAGCATGTGAAATTGATTGTCAAACAGTGTTGCTTCCAAGGTAGACAGTTTGATTTCACAGAAGTTTGATTTACTTGGAGTTATATTCTGTTGTTTAAGTGTTCTCTTTATTTTTGAGAAGTGTACAGTATATATTTCTCTTCCAATTCTACCAAGTCTTATTCTTCACTCTTGTTAGTGGGGCTTTTGGTATTTGCATGTGTGCACTTTTTCTGTATATCTATTCCTCCCATTCCTATTAACGGTTCTTTCCTTCATTCAAACCCCAGTTCATTACTTATGCCCAGGTCACTATTTAGACTATCTTCCCATTCTGTACAGTAATTACGCTTTCCACAATCTCTAGTATAAACACTCATCCAAATCTTTAACCATTCATTCCTCCAACAAAGCTGCACCCTCCACATTGCAGGTCATCCCTAATGCAAAGCTTGTAGTTACTGAGAAATTATCCCAGTTCTCCGAGAACCCAAAACCCTCTTTTCTGCACCAATTATTGAGCCACTTATTTACCTCCCTAATTTCCCACTACGTCTCTCATGTGATACGTGGAAAATATAGTACTTTAGAAAATACTACCCTTGCAGTTCTTGCCTTAAAGAGAACCTGCCACTAGGTCTGTCCCATGTGAGATAAGGCCATCACCTTTCAGCCCGGAATATATAGCATTCTAATATGCTTTATATATGCCCCCAATCCAGAGAAACTGTACGGGGCCCATGGCACCTAAGGGGAGGCCAACATGACCTGCTTACGTGGGACTTGGTGAGCTGACAAAGGTAGTTGGCTGGGAGGGACGGGTTAGCAGGAGTTAATGGCATGTGAGGGGAGGGATAATAGTCAGTTTTTCAAACTAGAAGGAGGTAGGGTTAAGGTTAGGAGAGGAGGGGTAGTATAAGAGGGAGCACGTATCTTACGCAGGCAACCATTTTAAGTACCCACCTGACGTGTAAGGAATCTGCAGGGTACTGCTTCAATGGAGATCAAAGCCTTGCTTCAATGCCTGAGATGCAGCCGGCTCCCAGGGTAAAGATTGGCTGCAAGCATCTGTTAACAGCCTGCTACAGGGGACAACAGATGGAGCTTCCCAGGCTCAACCAGGTGGGCACCGGCCACCGAGGTCCAGGCTTCCGGCGCGCTTGAACCCCGACATTGCCCCCCGGGTCTGACACCGAAATAGAAGCCCCTCCAGTAAGCAGCGCAGGCCCCGGTCCTTTGGGCGCCGCAATGTCGGGAGGAATCCACCTGAGTGGCGGCGCCTACATTGGGGAAGGAGCCAACCTCCCCTCAGTCTGTGCGGATGCAGCGAGGGGTGGCAGGAGCTGTGGGCGCGAGCACGTAGGCTGGTCCCGCTCAGCGCGGGAGACTTCGGGAGGCGAGGAGGCGGGGGCAGTATCTGGCGGCCCCTTTAGCACCAGGGACAACGTGGGCGGCAGCCGGCCAGCCTGGGTGACAGCACGCTGGCCAATGTAGCACAAAGTGGCATTGTGCATAACAGCGCTACACCGTTAGCTTACAGGGGGCAGGCAACATCAGCCTCTTAATGGTGGCAGTCGATCGCTTCGGCCTCCAGTCCTGGGGATATTTGTAAGGCAATGGGTCAAGTGCCTCCCCACCGACAGCAAAACGCTGGCCCTGATCCCATCGCATCGTCCACATCAGCTCCGAGGACTGCAGCACAATTCGTTGTGGTGGCACCTGACGATAGCTGGCGGTCCTTGGAGCAAGAAAACACAAGAGCTACAGATTCTAGAGTGGACCAGACCAGGACGGGTTTTGGACAACTTCACCAGGTATCCGGATCTTCGGCTGCTGGGTTCACAGCGCCCAGGCAGCTAGGTTAGAACAACTTTCCTTTACTTTCTAACCCTTATTTAGCTTCCCCTGATACTAGGAGGGTAGATGTCTTTTTGGGTTAGCTGGCGGGGATATGGGGGTCTGGGCATAACAGAGGGGCATTACCGTCGGCTGCCTGGTTGAGGAATTCCAGGGCGTTCACAGGATACGGCGGCTCATCTGAAGTTTTAGGTAATTTAGGCAACTTGGGGTCTAGTGTGGGTGTTGCGTGTTCTTCAGGGGAAAGTGGCAGGGCATCTAGAGCTATGACGCCAGTTGATGGTTCAGAGAGTGTGGTGTTATGAATAGGTAATTCAGAACCACAATGGACCTTGAAGTTCAGAGCACACAAGTGACCTGACAAAAAACCACAAAACATAGGACGAGCTCTGAGACGTGGAAACTCTGCTGACCGCAATCCCTAAACCTATCAAACCACACTAGAGGTAGCCGTGGATTGCGCCTAACGCTCCCTATGCAACTCGGCACAGCCTGAGAAACTAGCTAGTCCTGAAGATAGAAAAATAAGCCTACCTTGCCTCAGAGAAATTCCCCAAAGGAAAAGGCAGCCCCCCGCATATAATGACTGTGAGATAAGATGAAAATACAAACACAGAGATGAAATAGATTTAGCAAAGTGAGGCCTGACTAAAGGCCCCTTCACATTAAGCGACGCTGCAGCGATACCGACAACGATCCGGATCGCTGCAGCGTCGCTGTTTGGTCGCTGGAGAGCTGTCACACAGACAGCTCTCCAGCGACCAACGATGCCGGTAACCAGGGTAAACATCGGGTAACTAAGCGCAGGGCCGCGCTTAGTAACCCGATGTTTACCCTGGTTACCATCCTAAAAGTAAAAAAAACAAACAGTACATACTTACATACCGCTGTCTGTCCCCGGCGCTCAGCTTCTCTGCACTCCTCCTGTACTGTCTGTGTGAGCACAGCGGCCGGAAAGCAGAGCGGTGACGTCACCGCTCTGCTTTCCGGCTGACCGACGCTCACAGCCAGTGCAGGAGGAGTGCAGAGAAGCTGAGCGCCGGGGACAGACAGCGGTAGGTAAGTATGTAGTGTTTGTTTTTTTTACTTTTAGGATGGTAACCAGGGTAAACATCGAGTTACTAAGCGCGGCCCTGCGCTTAGTTACCCGATATTTACCCTGGTTACCAGTGAAGACATCGCTGGATCGGTGTCACACACGCCGATCCAGCGATGTCCACGGGAGATTCAGCGACGAAATAAAGTTCTGGACTTTGTTCAGCGACCAACAATGGCACAGCAGGGGCCTGATCGTTGGTCGCTGTCACACATAACGATTTCATTAACGATATCGTTGCTACGTCACAAAATGCAACGATATCATTAACAATATCGTTATGTGTGAAGGTACCTTTACTGAATAGACCGAGGATAGGAAAGATAGCTTTGCGGTCAACACAAAAACCTACAAACAACCACGCAGAGGGGCAAAAAGACCCTCCGCACCGACTAACGGTACGGAGGTGCTCCCTCTGCGTCTCAGAGCTTCCAGCAAGCAAACAAAACCAAAAAAAACAAGCTGGACAGAAAATATAGCAACAAAAGTAACACAAGCAGAACTTAGCTAATGCTGAGCAGACAGGCCACAGGAACGATCCAGGAGGAAGCAAGACCAATACTAGAACATTGACTGGAGGCCAGGATCAAAGCACTAGGTGGAGTTAAATAGAGCAGCACCTAATGACTTAACCTCATCACCTGAGGAAGGAAACTCAGAAGCCGCAGTACCACTCGTGACCACAGGAGGGAGCTTGATCACAGAATTCACAACAGTACCCCCCCTTGAGGAGGGGTCACCGAACCCTCACCAGAGCCCCCAGGCCAACCAGGATGAGCCATATGAAAGGCACGAACAAGATCGGCAGCATGGACATCAGAGGCAAAGACCCAGGAATTATTTTCCTGACCATAACCCTTCCACTTAACCAGATACTGGAGTTTCCGTCTCAAAACACGAGAATCCAAAATCTTCTCCACTATATACTCCAACTCCCCCTCCACCAAAACCGGGGCAGGAGAATCAACAGATGGAACCACAGGCGTCACGTATCTCCGCAACAATGACCTATGGAATACGTTATGGATGGAAAAAGAATCTGGAAGGGTCAAACGAAAAGACACAGGATTAAGAACCTCAGAAATCCTATACGGACCAATGAAACGAGGCTTAAACTTAGGAGAGGAAACTTTCATAGGAATATAACGAGATGACAACCAAACCAAATCCCCAACACGAAGTCGGGGACCCACACAGCGTCTGTGATTAGCGAAACGTTGAGCCTTCTCCTGGGACAAGGTCAAATTGTCCACTACATGAGTCCAAACCCGCTGCAACCTGTCCACCACAGTATCCACACCAGGACAGTCCGAAGACTCAACCTGCCCTGAAGAGAAACGAGGATGGAACCCAGAATTGCAGAAAAACGGTGAAACCAAGGTAGCCGAGCTGGCCCGATTATTAAGAGCGAACTCAGCCAACGGCAAAAAGGACACCCAATCATCCTGATCAGCAGAAACAAAACATCTCAGATATGTTTCCAAGGTCTGATTGGTTCGTTCAGTCTGGCCATTTGTCTGAGGATGGAAAGCCGAGGAAAAAGACAAATCAATGCCCATCCTAGCACAAAAGGCTCGCCAAAACCTCGAAACAAACTGGGAACCCCTGTCAGAAACGATGTTCTCTGGAATGCCATGTAAACGAACCACATGCTGGAAGAACAATGGCACCAAATCAGAGGAGGAAGGTAATTTAGACAAGGGTACCAAATGGATCATCTTAGAGAAGCGATCACAAACTACCCAAATGACCGACATTTTTTGAGAGACGGGGAGATCCGAAATAAAATCCATAGAGATATGTGTCCAAGGCCTCTTCGGGATCGGCAAGGGCAAAAGCAACCCACTGGCACGAGAACAGCAGGGCTTAGCCCGAGCACAAATCCCACAGGACTGCACAAAAGAACGCACATCCCGCGACAGAGATGGCCACCAAAAGGATCTAGCCACCAAATCTCTGGTACCAAAGATTCCAGGATGACCAGCCAACACCGAACAATGAACCTCAGAGATAACTTTATTCGTCCACCTATCAGGGACAAACAGTTTCTCTGCTGGGCAACGATCAGGTTTATTAGCCTGAAATTTTTGCAGCACCTGCCGCAAATCAGGGGAGATGGCAGACACAATTACTCCCTCTTTGAGAATACCCGCCGGCTCAGGCAAACCCGGAGAGTCGGGCACAAAACTCCTAGACAGGGCATCCGCCTTCACATTTTTAGAGCCCGGAAGGTACGAAACCACAAAGTCAAAACGGGAAAAAAACAGCGACCAACGAGCCTGTCTAGGATTCAACCGTTTGGCAGACTCGAGATAAGTCAAGTTCTTGTGATCAGTCAAGACCACCACGCGATGCTTAGCTCCTTCAAGCCAATGACGCCACTCCTCGAATGCCCACTTCATGGCCAGCAACTCTCGATTGCCAACATCATAATTTCGCTCAGCAGGCGAAAACTTCCTGGAAAAGAAGTCGCATGGCTTCATCACCGAGCAATCAGCACCTCTTTGCGACAAAACAGCCCCCGCTCCAATTTCAGAAGCATCAACCTCAACCTGGAACGGAAGCGAAACATCTGGTTGACACAACACAGGGGCAGAAGAAAAACGACGCTTTAACTCTTGAAAAGCTTCCACAGCAGCAGAAGACCAATTGACCACATCAGCACCCTTCTTGGTCAAATCGGTCAATGGTTTAGCAATACTAGAAAAATTACAGATGAAGCGACGATAAAAATTAGCAAAGCCAAGGAACTTTTGCAGACTCTTCAGAGATGTCAGCTGAGTCCAATCATAAATGGCCTGGACCTTAACAGGGTCCATCTCGATGGTAGAAGGGGAAAAAATGAACCCCAAAAATGAAACCTTCTGAACACCAAAGAGACACTTTGATCCCTTCACAAACAAAGAATTAGCACGCAGGACCTGGAACACCATTCTGACCTGCTTCACATGAGACTCCCAATCATCCGAGAAGACCAAAATATCATCCAAATATACAATCAGGAATTTATCCAGGTACTCTCGGAAGATGTCATGCATAAAGGACTGAAATACTGATGGAGCATTGGCAAGTCCGAATGGCATAACTAGGTACTCAAAATGGCCATCGGGCGTATTAAATGCAGTTTTCCATTCATCGCCCCGTTTAATACGCACAAGATTATATGCACCACGAAGATCTATCTTGGTGAACCAACTAGCGCCCTTAATCCGAGCAAACAAATCAGATAGCAGCGGCAAGGGGTACTGAAATTTGACCGTGATTTTATTTAGAAGGTGGTAATCAATACAAGGTCTCAGCGAACCATCCTTCTTGGCCACAAAAAAGAACCCTGCTCCCAATGGCGATGACGACGGCCGAATATGACCCTTCTCCAAGGATTCTTTTACGTAACTCCGCATAGCGGCGTGCTCAGGTACAGATTAATTTAACAGTCGACCCTTAGGAAACTTACTACCAGGAATCAACTCGATAGCACAATCACAATCCCTATGCGGAGGTAGGGCATTGGACTTGGGCTCATCGAATACATCCCGGTAATCAGACAAGAACTCTGGGACCTCAGAAGGGGTGGATGACGAAATAGACAGAAATGGAACATCACCATGTACCCCCTGACAACCCCAGCTGGACACAGACATTGATTTCCAATCTAATACTGGGTTATGGACTTGTAGCCATGGCAACCCCAACACGACCACATCATGCAGATTTTGCAACACCAGAAAGTGAATATCCTCCTGGTGCGCAGGAGCCATGCACATGGTCAGCTGGGTCCAATACTGAGGCTTATTCTTGGCCAAAGGCGTAGCATCAATTCCTCTCAATGGAATAAGACACTGCAAGGGCTCCAAGAAAAACCCACAGCGCCTAGCAAACTCCAAGTCCATCAAATTCAGGGCAGCGCCTGAATCCACAAATGCCATGACAGAATAGGAAGACAAAGAGCAGATCAAAGTAACGGACAAAAGAAATTTCGACTGTACCGTATCAATGGTGGCAGACTTAGCGAACCGCTTAGTGCGCTTAGGACAATCGGAGATAGCATGAGTGGAATCACCACAGTAGAAACACAGCCCATTCTGACGTCTGTGTTCTTGCCTTTCAGCTCTGGTCAAAGTCCTATCGCACTGCATAGGCTCAGGTTTATGCTCAGATAATACCGCCAAATGGTGCACAGATTTACGCTCACGCAAGCGTCGACCGATCTGAATGGCCAAAGACCAAAGACATAGACTCATTCAGACCAGCAGGCATAGGAAATCCCACCATGACATCCTTAAGGGCTTCAGAGAGACCCTTTCTGAAGATTGCTGCCAAAGCACATTCATTCCATTGAGTGAGCACAGACCACTTTCTAAACTTCTGACAATAAATCTCTATCTCATCCTGACCCTGACACAGAGCCAGCAAATTTTTCTCTGCCTGATCCACTGAATTCGGTTCATCGTACAGTAATCCGAGCGCCAGAAAAAACGCATCAATATTACATAATGCAGGATCTCCTGGCGCAAGGGAAAATGCCCAGTCTTGAGGGTCGCCACGTAATAAAGAAATAGTGATCTTAACTTGTTGAACTGGGTCACCAGAGGAGCGAGGTTTCAACGCCAGAAACAGTTTGCAATTATTTTTGAAACTCAGAAATTTAGCTCTATCTCCAGAAAACAAATCAGGAATAGGAATTCTTGGTTCTAACATAGAATTCTGAGCCACAAAGTCTTGAATATTTTGTACTCTTGCAGTGAGACGATCCACACATGAAGACAGACCTTTAATGTCCATCACCACACCTGTGTCCTGAACCACCCAAATATCTAGGGGGAAAAAAAGGCAAAACACAGTGCAAAGAAAAAAAAAATAGTCTCAGAACTTCTTTTTTCCCTCTATTGAGAAGCATAGTACTTTGGGCCTCCAGTACTGTTATGAATAGGTAATTCAGAACCACAATGGACCTTGACGTTCAGAGCACACAAGTGACCTGACAAAAAACCACAAAACATAGGACGAGCTCTGAGACGTGGAAACTCTGCTGACCGCAATCCCTAAACCTATCAAACCACACTAGAGGTAGCCGTGGATTGCGCCTAACGCTCCCTATGCAACTCGGCACAGCCTGAGAAACTAGCTAGTCCTGAAGATAGAAAAATAAGCCTACCTTGCCTCAGAGAAATTCCCCAAAGGAAAAGGCAGCCCCCCACATATAATGACTGTGAGATAAGATGAAAATACAAACACAGAGATGAAATAGATTTAGCAAAGTGAGGCCCGACTTACTGAATAGACCTAGGATAGGAAAGATAGCTTTGTGGTCAACACAAAAACCTACAAACAACCACGCAGAGGGGCAAAAAGACCCTCCGCATCGACTAACGGTACGGAGGTGCTCCCTCTGCGTCTCAGAGCTTCCAGCAAGCAAACAAAACCAAAAAAAACAAGCTGGACAGAAAATATAGCAACAAAAGTAACACAAGCAGAACTTCGCTAATGCTGAGCAGACAGGCCACAGGAACGATCCAGGAGGAAGCAAGACCAATACTAGAACATTGACTGGAGGCCAGGATCAAAGCACTAGGTGGAGTTAAATAGAGCAGCACCTAACGACTTAACCTCATCACCTGAGGAAGGAAACTCAGAAGCCCCAGTACCACTCGTGACCACAGGAGGGAGCTTGATCACAGAATTCACAACAGTGTGGCTTTAGTTGAGGGATTGACTGGGGAAAAAGAAAAGGAAGATGCAATCCGCTTGGACGATACAGCCAGAGGGGAAGTGTACGTATGTTTTGAGGGTCCTTTAGGAGCTCATTTAAAACAAGAGGTGAGGGAGAAAATATGGAAGGGAGAATTCATAGAGATATTTTCCCTATTGCCTCTAGAGCATTTTAATTTAGACAGAGTGAGGAGGGAGGATTCAAAAAAAGAGGACGAAGAGAAATAGAGGTATAGGTTAATTCCAAGATCCTTTGCGTATTGGCTGCAGGCTTTCGCTATCTTAGCTAGCGTTATTGGAGAAAAGGCCCCTGAAAACTGTTCGGGCTTTTTTGCTATTTGGATGCAATAGGTGAGGCTTACAGGGGTGACTCCGGTACAGTGGGACATCATGGAGGGCATTCTAAGTAGATATCCTGATTCAGCGGCAGCAGCTTTGCTGTGCGACAGTTTTATGGAAGGCTTTAAAATTCCATTTGTTGAGCATGAAGTTCGGTTATCTAAAAGGAATTTGAAATCAGGGTCACAATTTCTTGATGTAGTCTTGGAGAAATTAAGGAAAGAAGTTGTATTGGGTAGAATGGCAGGGCCATTTGCGGAGCCTCCTGTCGACAATTTGAGGGTGTTACCACTCGGGGTGGTCCCTAAGAAAGAACCGAATAAATACAGGTTGATCCATCATTTATCTTTTCCGAAAGGCTCCTCAGTTAATGATGAGATTGACCCTCAATTGCGTTCAGTACTGTACACGTCGTTTGATACGGCTATGGAGTGGGTTCCTTTGTGTGGAAGAGGGGCCAAGCTAGCAAAAACTGATATTGAGGCAGCTTTCCGTTTATTACCGGTTTACCCTGAGAGTATGCATTTGTTGGGTTGTTTTTGGGATGGCGGGTTTTTTGTTGATCGTTGTCTCCCTAAAGGGTTGCTCGCTTTCCTGTGCTTATTTTTAGGCATTTAGCACTTTTCTGGAGTGGGTTGTTAAAGACGTGTCCGGGTTAAGTTTGTGTATCCATTATCTGGATGATTTTTTATTTGTTGGTCCCGCTCAGACGGCGGATTGTTTAGTTTTGCTGCACACTATGGAAAGTGTGGCGAGACGATTTGGGGTACTGTTAGCAGAAGAAAAAACAGTGGGTCCGGTGACGGTGTTGAGTTTTCAGGGAATCGAAATCGACACCATGGCAATGGAGTGCAGATTACCCGTGGACAAGCTAATTGCTCTACGCGAGGAAGTGGTTAGAGCAGTCAGTTTAAAAAAGATTACCTTATGTGGTTTGCAATCACTGTTAGGAAAACTGAATTTTGCTTGCAGGATCATGCCGATGGAGCGTGCGTTTTGTTGGCGTTTATCATTGGCAACGATAGGGGTGAAGTCCCCCTTGCATTTTATCAGACTGAAAGGTGAATTTCACGAGGATTTGAAGGTGTGGGCAATTTTTCTGGATGATTACAATGGAAAATCTCTTTGGATACAGCCGGTGGTGTATGCCGACAATTTGAGCCTTTTGGTCAGTATCGTTGAGGAGAGTGGTTTTAGTCTATTCTGTCAAGGGAGCTGGCTGGCAGCCGAATGGCTTTCGGCATGGAAGGAGCAGGGTTTAACTTCAAATCGGATATTGCTTCAATTGTTTCCAAGGGTCATGGCGTTGTCCTTGTGGGGTGACAAATTGATGATTTCAAAGATTTGTTTTCCTTGTGAGCACGTAGGGGTGGTGTCAGCCATAAACTCACTGTCAGCGGCAACGTCAGCCGTGGTGAAGGTATTGCAACACTTGTTTTTCTTGGACCTTAAACATAATTTATGGATTGTTTCTGAGGTTGGACCGTTTATGCCCGATCCAATCGTTGATGTTCTTTCTCAATTTCAGTGGCAGCGTTTCCGGGAGTTGGCACCACAAGCGGAGGCAGCGGGCTTGGAATGTCCAGTGGAGTTATGGAACCTGCCGTGCGGGCTGTAAGGGATCTATTTTCTAGGTCGCTGTCGGACGGATCGTAGACTCAATATGGTCAGGTGTGGTGTTTGTGGGAATCTTGGAGGGCGACCATGGAGGAAGAGATGGATGAAGATTGTAGCTTGTTGTTGTTCATCGGTTACTATTGTGAGGCAGGGTGGTCCATAGCAAAATTGAATAAGTTTTTAGTGGGGCTATCTTTTAGTTTTAAGACCAGAGGTTTCAGGGATGTAACAAAATCCTTTTTGGTGCGTCAAGTGGTTTGAGGCTGGAAAAAAGGGTAGAAGGCAGTAGCTGGCAGGCGTCCCGTTTCTTACGAAGTGCTATTAGCTATCGGACATCATTTACAGGAGGTATGTTCATCAGAGTGGGAAGTGTTTTTGTTTAAAGCAGCCTTTTCGTTGGCCTTCTTTGGGGCCTTTCGGCTGGGGGAATTGATCAGCCCTTCTAGGTGTAAAAGGGAAATTTGTTGAGAGAAAATGTGGATGTCGACGGCAATAAGATGATTGTGTTTATTAAGTCTTCTAAAATGGATTTATTTGGCAGGGGGTGTACAGTGGTTTTATTTGGCGTTGATGGTTCTCCCTTATGCCCAGTGGTATGTGTTAAGAATTACATGTCTAGGGGTGGTGTCCTGAATGAGCCATTGTTAGTTCATGAAGACGGCTCCTTCTTGTCTCGTTTTCAGTTTATCACGATATTTAGAAGATGTTTGGAAGCGAGTGGCATCCACACAGCAAATTATAGCGGGCACTCTTTTAGGATGGGGCAGCGACAGAGGCAGCCAGAATGGGTCTGGGCGATGAAATGGTTAAGAGGATCGGACGTTGGGAATCTACGAGGTTTTGTTTGTATGTTCGTCCGGCGTTAGTGTGAAGATCTTAGCTGGCTTTGGTTTGTTTGTTACATACTTGTTGTTATTTTCTTTTATTTCAGAGGCCGATCCGATGCTTGTTTGGATAATCGGGCACTCGTTTGTTTTTTGGGCCGCGTTGAGAGCAACGGTACGTCCGGACGGGCGACAATTAGGTTTTCCTCGCGAGTTAGTAACGCTACGTTAGATTGGTAAAAGGGGAATGGTATGGAAGCAATGGTTGCCTGAATTTCACCTTTTTGTCTGGTTGGACAGGGTATAAAGACACAGATGATTGGCCTCGGGGAGACCAAAACATCCAACACCGCGGAGACACCATCACGTGTTTCTCAACGCAGTGATTCCAGAACACTGCCCCCATCCCTTATGGGAAATATGCAGATGCATGTAAAGAAGCTGCGGAGACACCATCACGTGTTTCTCGACGCAAGCAGTGAATAGCCAGGCCTTTCCCCGGGAAGGAACAACCACGGGAAGGGCAGCATCCTATGAAGGAAAGCCACCTATGCCAAGCATGGTATCCATCCACAGACAGCTGTTTCGGGGTGTTTGCCCCTCATCAGTGTGGAGTAGGAATCTGGCTATTAGGAGCAGTGCCTAGTAAAAAGGCTATAAAGACACAGATGATTGGCCTCGGGGAGACCAAAACATCCAACACCGTGGAGACACCATCACGTGTTTCTCAACGCAGTGATTCCAGAACACTGCCCCCATCCCTTATGGGAAATATGCAGATGCATGTAAAGAAGCTGCGGAGACACCATCACGTGTTTCTCGACGCAAGCAGTGAATAGCCAGGCCTTTCCCCGGGAAGGAACAACCACGGGAAGGACAGCATCCTATGAAGGAAAGCCACCTATGCCAAGCATGGTATCCATCCACAGACAGCTGTTTCGGGGTGTTTGCCCCTCATCAGTGTGGAGTAGGAATCTGGCTATTAGGAGCAGTGCCTAGTAAAAAGGCTATAAAGACACAGATGATTGGCCTCGGGGAGACCAAAACATCCAACACCGCGGAGACACCATCACGTGTTTCTCAACGCAGTGATTCCAGAACACTGCCCCCATCCCTTATGGGAAATATGCAGATGCATGTAAAGAAGCTGCGGAGACACCATCACGTGTTTCTCGACGCAAGCATTGAATAGCCAGGCCTTTCCCCGGGAAGGAACAACCACGGGAAGGGCAGCATCCTATGAAGGAAAGCCACCTATGCCAAGCATGGTATCCATCCACAGACAGCTGTTTCGGGGTGTTTGCCCCTCATCAGTGTGGAGTAGGAATCTGGCTATTAGGAGCAGTGCCTAGTAAAAAGGCTATAAAGACACAGATGATTGGCCTCGGGGAGACCAAAACATCCAACACCGCGGAGACACCATCACGTGTTTCTCAACGCAGTGATTCCAGAACACTGCCCCCATCCCTTATGGGAAATATGCAGATGCATGTAAAGAAGCTGCGGAGACACCATCACGTGTTTCTCGACGCAAGCAGTGAATAGCCAGGCCTTTCCCCGGGAAGGAACAACCACGGGAAGGGCAGCATCCTATGAAGGAAAGCCACCTATGCCAAGCATGGTATCCATCCACAGACAGCTGTTTCGGGGTGTTTGCCCCTCATCAGTGTGGAGTAGGAATCTGGCTATTAGGAGCAGTGCCTAGTAAAAAGGCTATAAAGACACAGATGATTGGCCTCGGGGAGACCAAAACATCCAACACCGCGGAGACACCATCACGTGTTTCTCAACGCAGTGATTCCAGAACACTGCCCCATCCCACGTGATGGTGTCTCCGCAGCTTCTTTACATGCATCTGCATATTTCCCATAAGGGATGGGGGCAGTGTTCTGAAATCACTGCGTTGAGAAACACGTGATGGTGTCTTCGCGGTGTTGGATGTTTTGGTCTCCCCGAGGCCAATCATCTGTGTCTTTATAGCCTTTTTACTAGGCACTGCTCCTAATAGCCAGATTCCTACTCCACACTGATGAGGGGCAAACACCCCGAAACAGCTGTCTGTGGATGGATACCATGCTTGGCATAGGTGGCTTTCCTTCATAGGATGCTGCCCTTCCCGTGGTTGTTCCTTCCCGGGGAAAGGCCTGGCTATTCACTGCTTGCGTCGAGAAATACGTGATGGTGTCTCCGCAGCTTCTTTACATGGTTGGACAGGGTGCCAGAAGTGGTTGTTGTACATTTGGGGGGGAATGATTTGGCCAAACGGCCTTGTAGTGAGTTGATCAAGGATATTAAATTTGACATGTTGAGGTAATGGGCCATGTTTCCGAAGGTCTTATTAATTTGGTCTGATATCATCCCGTGGAAGGTGTGGCAAGGTGCCAGGTCTATTGACGGAATCAATAGAGCGAGGATCAAAGTGAACAGGGCTATATCCCGGGTCATGGTTCGGAATGGGGCGTTGGTAGTGAGGCACGTGGATTTAGAGTTGGGCCAGGGCGGTTTTTGGAGAGCTGATGGAGTACACCTGAATGCAGTGGGGACTGATATGAGGTGTCTGGCTATTCATGATGGCATTGAATTAGGCTTAAAGGGACATAAATGGCTAAGGTGTCAGACCATTTATGTTCATGGCGGGGGGGAGGTCCTCGAAGTCGGTGGAAGTGGAAAATGATGAATTAGTGGGGGGAGATCTTGAGAGGTCCTGGACTCCCCATGAGTGAATTTAACTAGGCGTGGTTCGATTATACCACTGGAGGGGTACTCAAGGGACCCTTGGATGGATTTTTGGTTGACCAGGTTGGTTGTTATCTATCCCTGAGCTGGAACTTATCGGTGGGGGGCAAGACTTAATCTGGGGGCAAATGTGGGATTTGGAGATTTGAGGTTTATAATTTTGGGGCTTCGAGGACCACCCCTCTTATTTTTTCTATTGTTAAATTTTTTTTTATACTTTATGTGAATAAAAGGCTGCTGTGGCCATTTAAATCCAAACAATGATTTGAGTGTTTATTGGGACAAGGGGGATGTTTTTTATTATACGGGGTTGGAGGGGCTGGGGGGTGTTTGTTATCAAGAGTTAATTGGGAGTTTTAATTCAAGCTCATGGGAGTCACGTATACCATTATGTCAAGCCTGCAAGAGAAGAAAAAGACCTTTTATAATACTCACTTACAGGGCAGTCAGGTCCAATTGGCATCACTGTCTTGGACCACTGCCTTCTCTCTTCTTGCGATGCCGTCCTCATTCTTGCTTTGTGTGGATGATGCATCCTACATTATCCCCACAGTGTCCCTGGCATTGTGCTCCTGCACAGGCATACATTTCTCTGACCTGTTGAGGGCAGAGCAAAATACTGCAGTGAGCATGCACCGGGAAAGGTCAAAGAGCCCTTGCACATGGGCACTGCAGTACTTTACTGTGTCCTGGTCAGGGCAGAGAAGTACGCCTGTGGAGGAACACGATGTTGGAGACACTATGTGGATGACATAGGATGCATCATCCACACAAATATTATAAAAGGTCTTTCTCTTCTGTTGCAGGCCAGATTTATACAGCTTTATAGAATAATGTATATCAGGGCTGAAATGTGGTGCTGTTATCTCACATGGGAATAATAATTTAGTTTTAGAATAAATAATTATAGAATAACAGAATAAATTTGAGGGACCTTTTACCTACCTCTAACTATGTGGATGGTTCCAATACCCACCATGACTAATAGATCCTCACCAGCCCCTCATAATAATCTACTAATCTGATCCCTGATATGTTTAACTACAGTGCCTTGAAGAAATCATGCTTTCCAACAATCTCAGTGTTTGTGACACGGCTGCATTATCTGCACCTACATACTACCTGCACTTCCATACTACTATCCTCCCGAGTGTCTAATCCAACTGTGTAGTATCCTCTCCATGTTATGAATGGATCTCAGTGTTGCTAGATGCTCTTTTAGACCCAATGTCAGGGATTCCATATTTTCAACATGCACACATCTTTGCATAAATAAACAGTAGTGATGGTCGAGCACTAAAATGCTCGGGTGCTCATTGCTCAAGTCGAGCAAACTGGAATGCTCAGGTGTTTGACCCAAGCAACGAGACCAATGTAAGTCTATAGGAAACTCGAGAATTTTTGCGGCAGCACCCCTGGCGGTCTGCAGAGGTACTAGAAATTGCAGAAATCGATGAGAACAGCATGGGGAAGACCCCGGGAAGCATTTCTGACTCCCAGGTCTCTGCTGTGAACAATGTTGTCAGAATCTTACGCCACTTTTACAGACTCACAATAAAATATACAAAAACGAAACCAAAATGGATTTTCCTGGGAAATATGTTATGGAACATCCTTTCCAGGGTAATGACTTGTTATATAAGGCAAAATAAATAATTCAAAACAAAAATGCTCCTCCACATCTAGGGCTATGTTCACACATAGCGTTTTTGATGCATTTTTGACCTTTAGCACTGCTTCCAACAAAGACAAATGCATTCACTGGGAAATGTCATTTTAAAATTTTACATCCTTATTTTGCCATGTGGTGTTTGACACATCATCAGACACATCCTATTTCATTTATGAAGGAGGGACTTTGAAAGTCACAAACCCTTTTTTTATAGGGCCATCAGGTGGCCTTCACTTTTCTTAAAAGGCCCGCAGTCGGCCTTCACTATTCTTAAAGGGTCCGCAGTCGGCCCTCACTATTCTTAGAGAGCAATCAGCCATCTATGCTTTGTTGTTCCCATTATTAAACAGTGGGTCTCCTATACTGTTATTGCGTATGCAGAGAGTGGCAGGACTGCCCAAAATTTCGATGCACCTCAATACACCTTTGAAGAGACATACAGGAGGGCCTCCTGAAAACAATGTTCCCATTATTAGGAAGTGGGTCTCCCGTACTGCTTGCCTATGCATTGAATGCAAGGGCAGGCAAAAATTTGGAGGCACTCCAATGCTCCTTTGAAGAGACGCAGAGGAGAGCCTCATGAAAAAATGTTCACACTATTAGGAAGTCGGTCTCCCATAGAGTTTTCCTATGCAGTGAATGCAAGGGCTGCCAAAAATTTGGAGGCACTCCAATGCTCCTTTGAAGAGATGTAAAGGTCAGAGGGCCTCCTGAAAACAATGTTCCCATTATTAGGAAGTGGGTCTCCCATAATGTTTGCCAATGCATTGAATGCAAGGGCTGCCAAAAATTTGGAGGCACTACAATGCCCCTTTGAAGAGACGTAGAGGAGGGCCTCATGAAAATTTTTTTCCCATTATTAGGAAGTGGGTCTCTCATAGTGTTTCCTATGCAGTGAAGCAACAGCTGCCAAAAATTTGGAGGAACTCCAATGCCCCTTGGAAGAGACGTAGAGTTCAGAGAGCATCCTGAAAACAATGTTCCCATTATTACAAAGTGGGTCTCCCATACTGTTTCCTATGCAGTGAATGCAAGGGCTGCTAAAAATTTGGAGGCAATCCAGTGCTCCTTTGAAGAGACGTAGAGGAGGGCCTCATGAAAAAATGTTCCCATTATTAGGAAGTGAGTCTCCCATAGTGTTTGCCTATGTGGTGAATGTAAGGGCTGCCAAAAATTTGGAGGCACTCCTATGCTCCTTGGAAGAGATATGGAGGAGGGCCTCATAAAAAAAAGTTCCCATTAGAAAGGAGCGGGTCTCCTAGACTTGTAATGCCCATGTACTGTGTATGGGCTGACAAACATTTACCCCTGGGGGTCTACATGAACATACTGTATACCAATTTTTTTTACGGGCATCATAAACATCCTTTAAAAAATTATGCTGGTGTTAAATCACGGACCATGGTCACCCTGGTGATATTGTGTTAGAGGATAAGGATGAGGAGAAGGAGGAGGACAACAGCAAATAGCTAAAATAAGGAAGCATATACCCATGTGTTGGTGTGAAGAGGTGCATGGGAATAGACCTCCCAAAAAAAAACACTGGGTTTGAGTTTATATTACGCTGCTATCATTCGGTGGTGTTGAGAAGTCTGTAAAAAACATCGGGAAAAAGGCAGAGATGCTTACCTGCCCAGGCCTCAAAACAAATGCACTCAGGGTTCAGTGGACCCAATAAAAGATGGTGGCAACACAGGTGTAGCAATACCGATGAAACAGCCATCCTACAATCAGGAATTGGCCATTTGGTATATTAGTGTACAAAAGATACAATCTGTATACGGCATTATTCACACACAGGAGATGCAGAGCATCTGGCTTACAGCCTATTAATGATGCCCATACTCTTAGATCAGGCAGGCTGCCCAGTGCTACCCATCCTGTGTGAACAGAGGCCACAGTTTACAGAGCCATCTGGGCCCAGATGCACCCTGAAAAATAAATAAAGTGCAAAAAAAACACATAGCAATATGTGTGAGGTATTAGTTGATATTATGGCCAAAATATGGAAGCACGCAACCCACATCAAGGGTCCCCACGTTTGCGAGTCCTACTCTAACAGCAAAACCACAAAAAGAGGACTTAGAAATTGTCAAAAAATCAATAAAAAACACCTGATCTAAGAGTATGGGTGTCATTAATAGTCTGCAAGCAAGAAGCTCTGCATATCCTGAGTGTGAACAATGCCGCATACAGATTGTATCTTTTGTGCACTAATATACCAAACGGCCAATCCCTGATTGTAGGCTGGCTGTTTCATCTGCATTGCTGAACCTGTGTTACCGCCATCTTTTATTGGGTCCACTGCACCTTAATAGTGCATTTGTTTTGAGGCCTGGGCAAGTAAGCATCTCTGTCTCTTTTCTGGTGTTTTTTATAGATTTTTGGAGGATTTCTAAGTCCTCTTTTTGTGGTTTTGCTGTTGAGAAGTCTGGCCCAATACAGCCCTTGTTCATTTTCATAAGAGTCAGCCTGTCAGCATTTTCAGTTGACAGACGGATGTGCTTATCAATTATTCCACCAGCGGCACTAAAAACCCGCTCTGATAAAACGCTAGCTGCAGGGCAGACCAGGACCTCCAAGACGTAGAGAGCCAGTTCATGCCACGTGTCCAGCTTGGATACCCAATAATTATAAGGCACAGAGGAATCACGGAGGATGTTGGTACGGTCAGCAAGCTACTCCCTCAACATCTTCCCAAGTTTTGCACTCCTTGTGAGAGTACCCTGTAACTCAGGGCCTGTGCGATGGGAGGGTCTCAGAAAACTCCCCCAGAACTTTGACAGTGTTCCCTGCCTCTGCTGGATTGGAGTTGTGTTTCTCTCGCCTGTACTCCTTGGTTGTCCAACACATTGTGACCTCTGTCACCAGTGGTTTCAGTTGGGAATTTTAATAATTCTGCAACAAGGGCATTCTGGTACTGCCCCATTTTAGTAGACCTGTCCGCCTCGGGAATAAGAGATAGAAAGTTCTCCTTGTAGCATGGGTCTAGAAGAGTCACCAACCAGTAATGACTGTCACCCAAAATTTTGAGAATGCAATAGTCACGGGAAAGGCAGCATAACATAAACTCAGCTATGCGTGCCAGACTGCTAACAGGCAAAACTTATGTGTCATCACCAAGAGGACAACTGACCATGCTCTCCTCTTCCTCCCTGTCCTCAGGCCATCCACACTGAACAGAAGATATGACAGTTGTGCAGGTAGTACCATCTACAGCGCATGAAACTAGCTCCTGTTCTTCCTCCTCCTCTTCCTCATTGTCAATCAATCCACATTGGGATGAGATGAGGCTGGGTTGTGTGTAATCACCTTGTATGGTTGCTCCTTGCTCCATTTCATCGTGCTCCGCCTGCAATGCATCCTCTTTAATTGTGAGCAGGGAGCATTTCAGAACACACAGAAGTGGGATGGTGATGCTAGCTATGGTGTTATCGCCACTCACCATCTTGGTGTAGTCCTTAAAGTTTTGGAGGATGGTACATATGTCAGACATTCATGTCCAATCCTGAGGTCTTAAGTGTGGAGTCTGAACTGAATATCGACGGCCTTGTTGATGCTGGTAGTCAACAATTGTCCTCTTCTGCTCACAAATCCTTTCAACATCTGCAATGTAGAGTTCCAACTCGTGGGGACATCACACACCAGTCGTTGAGCCGGAAGCTGCAAACACTGCTGAAGCACGACAAGGGCGGTGGAAGCTGTAGCTGACTTTCTAAAATGTGCACACAGGTGGCGTACTTTGACAAGCAGATTCGGCAGCTCTGGGTAGGTTTTGAGAAACCGCTGAACCAAGGGGTTTAAGCACATGGGCCAGGCATGGTACATGTGTGAGCTCGCCTCGCCTCAGAGCTGCCACCAGGTTCTGGCCATTGTCACACATGACCATGCCTGGCTGTAGGATCTGCCTGCTCTTTTAGAGCTGTCCACAACTCTTCAGCATTGTGCATTGTGCGGTTTGTCACCTAAGCATATTAGCTTCAGCACAGCCTGTTGCCGCTTGGCTGAGGCAGTGCTGCAGTGCTTCCAGCTTTTTACTGATGTGCTCATTTCGGAGTTGGTGGCGGAAGAGGAGGATCAGGTGCCGGAGCTGTAGACTGTGGGGGCAACCCTGATTGACCTAGGGCCCGCAATCCTCAGTGTCGGGAGGACATGTTCCATCCCAAGGTCCAACTGGGTCCAGGCTTCCACTATGTTAACCCAGTGGGCCGTCAGAGAGATGTACCATCCCTGCCCACAAGCACTTGCACTTGCTAATTGCACATTACTGATCTGCACCTATACCCAGGAGGCACGGTGGCAACTTGTGGGGGCCGGGGCGTGCTAGAGTCCCTGTAAAAAGCCCCAGGCCACCAGTCATACGGGTTTGTTCCTATCCATCTGGGGGACAGAGAGAAAGACATAACATCTAGAACACCAACATCAGTTGTGAGGACCTTACCGAGAAGCTCAGCAGGAAGAGACTACAACATCCAGGCGCTAGAGGAAGGCTACTGATTTCCACCTGGATAAGGGGACTCTGGATTTGCCTTCAGACCGGCCAGACTCTGCCTGCCCTGTGATCTGGTGCTCTGGACTCTGGATGCTGAAGCCTTCAGTAAAGGTAAAGAGACTGCAACCTTGTGTCCTCGTTCTTCACTGCGCCTCACACCATCCATCATCTACACACTGGGAAGCCCTGGGGACACACCACCTGTGGGAAGGTATACCATCTAGCTGCCATAACATCACCCCAGCGGACCCCTGAGCAGCGTCGGTCACCCTGACCAAATACCACAGGTGGCGTCACGAACATTTCCCCTTTAAAGACCTTTCCCTTTTACAACGGACCTCCCGAGGGCCACGGACCTGGTCAGCCACCGTGACATCCCCCTTTGAGAATCGAAGGACCCGGTACCGAGTACCCCACTGCCCTATGGGGGCGCTCCACATACATGGAATAAGACATAAACTGGAGTTTAGCTGACTGGATGAGGTGCCATTTTTTTTATTTTTTGGCGACTGCTGGATTAAGTCTATAGACGTGTGCATTCCTTGTTTTAAATTGCCAATGCAGCTGCGATTCTTTTAGATATTTTCTAACTCATGTACTATATTTAATAGAATAGGGAACTAGATGAAAAAAATTGTATGTATGTATATGTACACTACCGTTCAAAAGTTTAGGGTCACCCAGAGAATTTTGTGTATTCCATGAAAACTCATACTTTTATTAATCAAAGATTTTTATTTGAAATAATAATTTTCTCCTTCAAACTTTTCTTTCATCAAAGAATGCTCCGTTTGCAGAAATTACAGCATTGCAGACTTTTGGCATTCTAGTAGTTAATTTGCTGAGGTAATCTGGGGAAATTTCACCCCATGATTCCAGAAGCCCCTCCCACAAGTTGGTTTGGCTTGATGTGCACTTTGTGTGTACCATACGGTCAAGCTGCTCCCACAACAGCTCAATGGGGTTGAGATCTGGTGACTGCGCTGACCACTCTATTATAGCTAGAATACAAGCTGTCTGCTTCTTCCCTAAATAGTTCTTGCATAAATTGGAGGTGTGCTTCGAGTCATTATCCTGTAGTAGGATGAAACTGGCTCCAATCAAGCGCCGTCCACAGGGTATGGCATGGCGTTGCAAAATGGAGTGATAGCCTTCCTTATTCAAAATCCCCATTACCTTGTACAAATCTCCCACTTTACCAGCACCAAAGCAAACCCAAACCATCACATTACCTTCACCATGCTTGACAGTTGGCGTCAGGCACACTTCCAGCATCTTTTCTTTTGTTCTGTGTCTCACAAATGTTCTTCTGTGTGATCCAAACACCTCAAACTTTGATTCGTCTGTCCATAACACTTTTTTACAATCTTCCTCTGTCCAATGTCTGTGTTCTTTTGCCCATATTAATCTTTTCCTTTTATTAGCCAGTCTCAGATATTGATTTTTCTTTGCCACTCTGCCCTGAAGGACAGCATCCCAGAGTCGCCTCTTCACTGTAGATGTTGACACTGGTGTTTTGCGTGTACTATTTAATCAAGCTGCCAGTTGAGGACCTGTGAGGCATCGATTTCTCAAACTACAGACTCTAATGTACTTGTCTTGTTGCTCAGATTTGCAGCGGGGCCTCCCACTTCTTTTTCTACTCTGGTTAGAGCCTGTTTGTGCTCTCCTCTGAAGAGAGTACTACACACCGTTGTAGGAAATCTTCTGTTTCTTGGCAACTTCTCGCATGGAATAGCCTTCGTTTCTAAGAACAAGAATAGACTGTCGAGTTTCACATGAAAGTTTTTTTTCTCTGGCCATTTTGAGAGTTTAATGGAACCAACAAATGTAATGCTCCAGATTCTCAACTAGCTCAAAGGAAGGTCAGGTTTATAGGTTCTCTAATCAGCCAAACTGTTTTCAGCTGTGCTAACATACTTGCACAAGGGCTTTCAAGAGTATTCTAACCATCCATTAACATTCTTACATAGTTAGTAGACACAAAGTACCATAAGCACACTGGAGTGATGGTTGTTGGAAATGGGCCTCCATACACCTATGAAGATATTGCATTAGAAACCAGACGTTTGCAGCTAGAATAGTCATTGACCACATTAACAATGTATAGAGTGTATTTCTGAATCATTTAATGTAAGCTTCATTGAAAAAACTGTGCTTTTTTTTCAAAAATAAGGACATTTCTAAGTGACCCTAAACTTTTAAACAGGTGTGTATATATGTATACATATAGTGTATATGCATATATATGTAAATGTATGTAAATATGTATGGTATACTTTTCTGCTCTCATAAAATTGGCATGTTGGCATGTTGTTATGATTTACAGACACTGGTTTAGTTAATGGTTTTCCAGTAAAGAAAGTTTAATAAATTAATTTAGAATATAAAAGATTTTCATGGATTCAATTCAATTGTTTACACTGCTCTGAACAGACTGTAATGCTTACACAAGACCTGCAGCTCCCTCAATCAACTGATCAGCAGAAGTTGCGGAGAGTCAGACGCCCAACAATCTGATAGTGATGACCTACCCTAAAGACAGAACATCAATATTGAGACAATGGAAAACCACTTTATAATGCAACATTTAAATTGACTTTGAATATTTTCAACATCTGTTTGCTTATAGAGGCAACATCTCTAAGGGTATGTTCACACGTTCCTGATTTCCCTCCTTTTTTTTCAGGACTAAAAACCGCAGCTCTTGGCAGAAAACACAGGTCCTTTTTTTGGTGCTTTTTTGGTGCGTTTTTTGATGCGTTTTTTTGATGCTCTTTTTATGCAGTTTTCTATGCAGAGTCTGTGTGTTTTCTAGGAAGTTTTTTAGGGTTAAAATGGCTGAAAATACCCTAACCCTACCCCTAACCCTACCCCTACCCCTAAACCTACCCCTACCCCTAACCCTACCCCTAACCCTACCCCTAACCCTAACCTTAGTGGAAAAAAAAAAATTCTTAATTTTTTTATTGTCCCTACCTATGGGGGTGACAAAGGGGGGGGGGGTGTCATTTACTATTTTTTTTATTTTGATCACTGAGATAGGTTATATCTCAGTGATCAAAATGCACTTCGGAACGAATCTGCCGGCTGGCAGATTCGGCGGGCGCACTGCGCATGCGCCCGCCATTTTGCAAGATGGCGGCGCCCAGGGAGAAGACGGACGGACGGACACCGGGAGGCCGGGTAAGTATAAGGGGGGGAGATGAGGGCACGGGGGGGCGTCGGAGCACGGGGGGGTGGCATCAGAGCATGGGGGGGTGGCATCGGAGCATGGGGGGGTGGGATTGGGGCACGGGGGGCAGCCACACTGCAGCGGTTCTGCACCACAAACCGCAGTAAAACCCGCAGATATATTTTTCATCTGCGGGTTTTACTGCAGGTTTGACCTCACAATGGAGGTCTATGGGTGCAGAACCGCTGCAGTTTTGCAAAAAGAAGTGACATGGTACTTCTTTTTTACCGCGGCTATTCAGCGCGGCTTTTTTTCCCGATTCCCGCATCATGTGCACAGTGGTTCCTGTTTTCCATAGGGTACAGTGTACTGTACCCTGCATGGAAAACAGCTGCGGAGCCACAGCGGCAAAATCGCGGCGGTTCCGCAGTAAAAAACGCACTGTGTGAACATGGCCTAACAATGGAAACATTCATGCTTACATCTAAAGCATAGAAGTAATATATTAAGGTGGATGCCCCATGACTGCTTTTCTGAATTTCAACGCTTCCTCTGCTTCAGTTTCCTGCTTACAATGGTTGTGCCACTGACCTGAATTGTGCTATATCCCATACTACATATTTACAAGTTGCCAATGGCAAATAGACCCTAACTAAAGATTCTGGGGGCTAACTAAAAATTAACTTTTATTTTATAAATTCATATAGGCACATTTATAAAACCACAAGGTTTGTATTGTTCACTATATGGATTTCTACTGGTCTTGTGAAGTAATGAGGGAGATCAAATACCTATCATTTTATAGATCAATAATCGTTTTTGTATACCAGTCTAAACAGCTGGTTTTATGTTTCAAATAGCAAGGTGTTGTAGTGGTCCTAATAGGCAGTGAGTGATAGTCACACAATGCAGGAGATATAGGAATAAATCTATAAGCTTGAGAGCTATAGTAGTGCAAAATCAATATTAAGGAGGAAATATCAAACTAGTAATCCCACCGCAACGAATCTTAAACCGATTGTTGAGAAAAATTTCAATAACAATATATAAAATTAATAGATTATGAAAATATATTCTCCCAACATTACACTATAAGGTGGATATGTATATATATAGTATATATATACATATATATATATATATATATATATATATATATATATATATATATATATATATACAGTGGGGCAAAAAAGTATTTAGTCAGTCAGCAATAGTGCAAGTTCCACCACTTAAAAAGATGAGAGGCGTCTGTAATTTACATCATAGGTAGACCTCAACTATGGGAGACAAACTGAGAAAAAAAAATCCAGAAAATCACATTGTCTGTTTTTTTAACATTTTATTTGCATATTATGGTGGAAAATAAGTATTTGGTCAGAAACAAAATTTCATCTCAATACTTTGTAATATATCCTTTGTTGGCAATGACAGAGGTCAAACGTTTTCTGTAAGTCTTCACAAGGTTGCCACACACTGTTGTTGGTATGTTGGCCCATTCCTCCATGCAGATCTCCTCTAGAGCAGTGATGTTTTTGGCTTTTCGCTTGGCAACACGGACTTTCAACTCCCTCCAAAGGTTTTCTATAGGGTTGAGATCTGGAGACTGGCTAGGCCACTCCAGGACCTTGAAATGCTTCTTACGAAGCCACTCCTTCGTTGCCCTGGCGGTGTGCTTTGGATCATTGTCATGTTGAAAGACCCAGCCACGTTTCATCTTCAATGCCCTTGCTGATGGGAGGAGGTTTGCACTCAAAATCTCACGATACATGGCCCCATTCATTCTTTCATGTACCCGGATCAGTCGTCCTGGCCCCTTTGCAGAGAAACAGCCCCAAAGCATGATGTTTCCACCACCATGCTTTACAGTAGGTATGGTGTTTGATGGATGCAACTCAGTATTCTTTTTCCTCCAAACACGACAAATTGTGTTTCTACCAAACAGTTCCAGTTTGGTTTCATCAGACCATAGGACATTCTCCCAAAACTCCTCTGGATCATCCAAATGCTCTCTAGCAAACTTCAGACGGGCCCGGACATGTACTGGCTTAAGCAGTGGGACACGTCTGGCACTGCAGGATCTGAGTCCATGGTGGCGTAGTGTGTTACTTATGGTAGGCCTTGTTACATTGGTCCCAGCTCTCTGCAGTTCATTCACTAGGTCCCCCCGCGTGGTTCTGGGATTTTTGCTCACCGTTCTTGTGATCATTCTGACCCCACAGGGTGGGATTTTGCGTGGAGCCCCAGATCGAGGGAGATTATCAGTGGTCTTGTATGTCTTCCATTTTCTAATTATTGCTCCCACTGTTGATTTCTTCACTCCAAGCTGGTTGGCTATTGCAGATTCAGTCTTCCCAGCCTGGTGCAGGGCTACAATTTTGTTTCTGGTGTCCTTTGACAGCTCTTTGGTCTTCACCATAGTGGAGTTTGGAGTCAGACTGTTTGAGGGTGTGCACAGGTGTCTTTTTATACTGATAACAAGTTTAAACAGGTGCCATTACTACAGGTAATGAGTGGAGGAAAGAGGAGACTCTTAAAGAAGAAGTTACAGGTCTGTGAGAGCCAGAAATCTTGATTGTTTGTTTCTGACCAAATACTTATTTTCCACCATAATATGCAAAAAAAATGATAAAAAAAACAGACAATGTGATTTTCTGGATTTTTTTTCTCAGTTTGTCTCCCATAGTTGAGGTCTACCTATGATGTAAATTACAGACGCCTCTCATCTTTTTAAGTGGTGGAACTTGCACTATTGCTGACTGACTAAATACTTTTTTGCCCCACTGTATATATATAATATATGTATATATATATATACTAGATTGTAGCTCGATTCTAATGCATCGGGTATTCTAGAATATGTATGTAGTTTATTTATGAAGATTTTAGAATAATGCATTGAATACACAGGATTCGGCCGGCTGCGACCAATTAGCTAAGCGTGGTTCAAATCCCGCGCCAATTTGCGGCCGGATTGTGCCTGTCGCTGATTGTTTGCAACTGGCCTCATAGTATATAGCACAGCCACGTAGTATATAACAGCCCACGTAATAAATAGCACAGCCACGTAGTATATTGCACAGCCACGTAGTATATAGCACAGCCATGCAGTATATAGCACAGCCCACGGAGTATATAGCACAGTCCTCGGAGTATATAGCACAGCCCACGCAGTATATTGCACAGCCCGCGTAGTATATTGCCCAGCCCGCGTAGTATATTGCACAGCCCACGTAGTACATTGTACAGCCCACATAGTACATTGCACAGCCCACGTATTACATAGCACAGCCCACAGAGTATATAGCACAGTCCACGGAGTGTATAGCACAGCCCACGCAGTATATTGCACAGCCCACGTAGTATATATCACAGCCCACGTAGTATATTGCACAGCCCACGTAGTATATTGCACAGCCCGCGTAGTACATTGCACAGCCTGCGTAGTACATTGCACAGCCCACGAAGTACATTGCACAGTCCACGTAGTACATTGCACAGCCCGCGCAGTATATTGCACAGCTCACGTAGTACATTGCACAGCCCGTGCAGTATATTGCACAGCCCGCACAGTATATTGCACAGCCCACACAGTATATTGCACAGCCCGCGCAGTATATAGCACAGCCCGCGCAGTATATAGCACAGCCCGCGCAGTATATTGCCCAGCCCGCGTAGTATATTGCACAGCCCGCGTAGTATATTGCACAGCCCGCGTAGTATATTGCCCAGCCCGCGCAGTACATTGCACAGCCCGCGTAGTGCATTGCAGAGCCCGCGTAGTACATTGCAGAGCCCGCGTAGTACATTGCAGAGCCCACGTAGTACATTGCAGAGCCCACGTAGTACATTGCAGAGCCCGCGTAGTACATTGCACAGCCCACGAAGTATATTGCCCAGCCCATGTAGTATATTGCCCACGTAGTATATTGCACAGCCCACGTAATATATTGCACAGCCCACGTAGTATATAGCAATGTGGGCATCATATCCCTGTTAAAAAAAAAGAATTAAAATAAAAAATAGTTATATACAGTACTCACCCTCCGATGTCCCCTGGATCCAAGCGAAGCAGTTACCGACGCTCCTCGCGCGCTCCGGTCTCCAGAGTGCATTGCGGTCTCGCGAGATGATGACGTAGCGGTCTCGCAAGACCGATACATCATCTCGCGAGATTGCAATGCATGGAGCGGTCACCGGGGCGTCGCGAGGAGCGGGAAAGGCCTGTTCCTGATCCGGGGGCCGACGGACGGTGAGTATATAACGATTTTTTATTTTATTTATTATTTTTAACATTAGATCTTTTTACGATTGATACTGCATAGGCCGCATCAATAGTAAAAAGTTGGTCACACAGGGTTAATAGCAGCGTTAATGGATTGCGTTACACCGTGGTCCGTTAGCGCTGCAATTAACCCTGTGTGAGCGCTGACTGGAGGAGAGTATGGAGTGGGCACTGACTGCGGGGAGGAAGGAGTGGCCATGTTGCCACGGGACTGTGCCCTGTTATGATCCGGTGACCTTGGAGCCGCATGGAACTTTCTCTGGAGTTGGTGTAAACTGTACTGACCGCAAATCCTGAACTTAACACCGCAACTAGAAGTAGCCGTGGGGTGTGCCTAACAAATCCTAGACACCTCGACACAGCCGGAGGACTAAATACCCCTATAGATGGAAATGGGAATTCTACCTTGCCTCAGAGCAGAACCCCAAAGGATAGGCAGCCCCACACAAATATTGACTGTGAGTAGTAGAGGAAAAGACACACGCAGGCAGGAAACAGGATTTAGCAAAAGAGGCCACTCTAGCTAAAATAGGAAATGATAGGACAGAATACTAAGCGGTCAGTATTAAAATCCTTCCAAAAATATCCACAGCAGAAAATACAAAAAACTCCACCATCTAACTAAAGATGTGGAGCGTATATCTGCAACTCCAGAGAATCCAACAAGACTGAGAAAACACTGACACAGTCTAAGCTGGACAAGAGAAAACAAATGAATAGCACAGAATTATTAAGCACACAGCATGTGTGCCACAGAAACAAAATCCAGACACTTATCTTTGCTGAATTGGCAGCAAGGCAGGAGGAACCAGACAAAGATCCAAAACCTCCCAGAACCATGGACAACTGGCAAGGACTAATGAATCCTGCACACCTAAATACCCCAGTCAGAACTGCAATCAGCAGAAACACCTGACCAGGACTGCAACTCAGGGACAACTGCATTACCACCTACAACAACTGGAGGGAACCCAAAAGCAGAATTCACAACAGTGCCCATTGCTGATTGGTCGTGGCAATGGTCGTGGGAGTTTTGCCACGACCAATTAGCGACTTGGATTTCCATGACAGAAGCCGCGACCAATGAATATCCATGACAGAAAGACAGACAGACAGACAGAAGTGACCATTACACAATTATATTGTATTATATATATATATATGTATATATATATATATACAGTATATATATAAAATGCATCCAGCAGTTTTGGTTCTTGAATCCCGGACTATGGTGTACAAAAACAATTATGGATCTACTAGATGGTTGCCCGATTCTAACGCATCGGGTATTCTAGAATATGTATGCGTAGTGTATAGCACAGCCCACGCAGTACATTGCGAAGCCCACGCAGTACACTGCGAAGCCCATGCAGTACATTGCGCAGCCCACGCAGCCTACATAATACATTGCGCAGCCCATGTTGTATATTGTGCAGCCCACGTAGTATATTGCACAGCCCACGTAGTATATTGCCCAGCCCACGTAGTTTATTACGCAGCCCACATTGTATATTGCGCAGCCCACGTTGTATATTGCGCAGCCCACACTGTATATTGCGCAGCCCATGTTGTATATTGTGCAGCCCACGTAGTATATTGCGCAGCCCACGTAGTTTATTGCCCAGCCCACGTAGTACATTGCGCTGCCCATGGTGTACATTGCGCAGCCCACATAGTATATTGCGCAGCCCACGTTGTATATTGCACAGCCCACATTGTATATTGCGCAGCCCATGTAGTATATTGCCCAGCCCACGTAGTACATTGCGCAGCCCACATTGTATATTGCGCAGCCCACGTAGTATATTGCGCAGCCCATGTAGTATATTGCGCAGCCCACGTAGTATATTGCCCAGCCCACGTAGTATATTGACCAGCCCACATAGTATATTGCACAGCCCACATTGTATATTGTGCAGCCCACGTAGCATATTGCGCAGCCCACGTAGTGTATTGCCCAGCCCACGTAGTATATTGCGCAGACCACATTGTATATTGCGCAGCCCACGTTGTATATTGCGCAGCCCATGTAGTATATTGCGCAGCCCACGTAGTATATTGCCCAGCCCATGTAGTACATTGCGCAGTCCACGGTGTACATTGCGCAGCCCATTCCCATTTTGTTTAGGTGCATCTATATAAATGGCCCACCCTGTAGAATGCAACCTTACATGGATACACTACAGGATTAACAAATGCAACAATGCAGAAAAAAATAAAAGATCAAGCAATAAAGGAATTTCCAATAAAGCACTACTTTTATTCCATGTTCCAGTAGAAATGTAACAACAGAACAGGAGCTTCTGATCATTTTAACAAGTTTCAGCAATAAAACCATAGTTGTGGCTGAGAGATTCAATGTATTGTAACATGTAAAAAATACTGGTGAAATTATTTTTTAAAAAAATTTAATTTCACCATTGTTTTAAGGCTTTTTTTTAAGGCTATATGCACACGTGGCAGATTTGATTGTGGAATTTTCTGTGCAAATTCTGCATTTCTTGGCAGAAAACACAGGTCAGAATCTGCGCCTTTTTTTGGTATATGCACACGTTGCAGATTTTTGTGCGCATTTCTTCCTTTTTTTACCCCTGCAGATTTCTATTATGGAATGGGTGCAGAAACGCAGCAGATCTGCAAAAATAATTGACATGGTCCTTTTTTGCTTTTTTGAATCTGCTGCGTTTTCCGTGCAGATTTTTTCACACCATTAGCACAGCATTTTTTTTTGCCATTGATTTACATTGTACTGTAAATCACTTGCGGATCTGCAGCGTTTCTGCGTGGAAAAAAACGCTGCAGATCTGCAGGAAATCTGCAACGTGTGCACATACCCTTATGGTATTCATTGTGCATTAACCCCTTCCCGACCTATGATGCATACGCTGCGTCATGAAAGTCGATGCCAATCGACCTGTGACGCAGCGTATGGCATGGCTGCCTCGCTGTCCAGCTTCATGCCTTCCGTTGAAGCTGAACAGCGAGGTGCCTGCATGCTGCCCTGCCACATACTGCGATCGCCGCTGCTGCAGTCACCACCGCGGCTGCCATCACCGCCGCCGCCACCAGGTACTTCCCTCTGCTTCTCTTCCCCACCTGCCTTGCGACTCCACACCCCCGACCTTCGCTCCCTACCCCCTGCCCCCCGGTGATCACCCCCTCCCCCCTGCCCTGGAGATCACCCCCCTACTGCCGGCTGCATTTCCTCCTGCTGCATCGCACCTGACAGCCCCCGCCCCAGTGATCCCCCTGATCTTCCCCCCTGATCTTCCCCCCTGATCTTTCCCACTGATCGCCTCCCCTTATCTTCCCCCACTGATCGCCCCCTGATCTTCCCCCTGATCACCCCCCTGATCTTCCACCACTGATCACCACCCTGATCTTCCCCACTGATCTTCCCTCCTGAGCTTCCCCCCTGATCTTCCCCTCTGATCACCCCCATGATCTGTGGATCACCCCCTGCCCCGCTGATGTCCCCGTTGCCCCACTGCTGTCCTCCCCACCCTGCTGTTGTCCTCCCCTGCGCCACTGATGTCCTCCCCTGCCCCGTTGCTGTCCTCCCCTGCCCCACTGCTGTTCCCTCTGCCCCACTGATGTCCTCCCCTGTCCCGCTGATGTCCCCCCTGCCCTGTGGATCGCCCCCTGCTCCGCTGATGTCCCCCCAGCCCCACTGATGTCCCCTCTGATGTCCCCTCTGCCCCGCTAATGTCCCCTCTGCCTCGCTGAGCTCCCCCCTGCCCCGCTGATGTCCCCTCTGATGTCCCCTCTGCCCCGCTAATGTCCCCTCTGCCCCGCTAATGTCCCCTCTGCCCCGCTGATGTCCCCTCTGCCCCGCTGATCTCCCCCTTGCCTCGCTGATCTACCCCCTGCCTCGCTGATCTCCTCCTTCCCCCGCTGATCTTCCCCCATCCCCTGCTGATCTTCCCCTGCCCTGTGGATCGCCCCCTGCTCTTCTGATGTCCCCCCTGCCCCGCTGATGTCCCCTCTGCCCCGCTGATGGCCCCCGTGCCCCGCTGATCTCCCCCCTGCCCCACTGATCACCCCCTGCCCAGCTGATCTCCTCCTTCCCCCGCTGATCTTCACCATCTCCCGCTGATCTCTGTTATGATCCGGTGACCTTGGAGCAGCATGACAACTTTCACTGGAGTAGGTGGTCACTATACTGACCGCAATCCTGAACTTAACACTGCAACTAGAAGTAGCCGTGGAGTGTACCTAACAATCCTAGACACCTCTTCACAGCCGGAGGACTAAATACCCCTAAAGATGGAAATAGGAATTCTACCTTGCCTCAGAGCAGAACACCAAAGGATAGGCAGCCTCCCACAAATATTGGCGGTGAGTCGGAGAGGAAAAAACATACACAGGCAGAAAAACAGGATTTAGCACAGGAGGCCACTCTAGCTAAATAGGACAGGATAGGACAGAGTTCTGTGCGGTCAGTATTAAAACCCTTCAAAAATATCCACAGCAGAATATACAAAAACTTCCTACATCTAACTAAAGATGTAGGAGCGTATATCTGCAACTCCAGCGAATCCTACAATCAGAGCAGGAATACAAACAAAAACAAGCACACAGCAGTGTGCCACAGACACAAAAACCAAACACTTATCTTTGCTGAATTTGGCAGCTAAGCAGGAGAAGCCAGAAAGTGATCCAACACTTCACAAGGAACATTGACAACTGGCAAGGGCTAATGAATCCTGCACACCTAAATATCCCAGTCAGAATTGTAATCAGCAGATACACCTGGCCAGGACTGCGACTCAGAGACAACTGCATTCCCACCTACAACCACTGGAGGGAACCCAAGAGCAGAATTCACAACAGATCTCCCCCTGCCCTGTGGATCGCCCCCTGCTCCGCTAATGTCCCCCCCTGCCGCACAGAAGTCCCCCCTGCCCCACTGATCTCCCTCTGCCCTGCTGATCACCCCCCAGCCCCAGTTTTTCAATTAGGGTTGGGGTAAAATTAGGGTTAGGGTTGGTGCTAAAGTTAAGGTTGGGATTAGGGGTAGGGTTAGGGTTGGGATTAGGGGTAGGGTTAGGATTAGGGGTAGGGTTAGGATTGTGTTGAGGTTAGGGTTGGAGTTAGAATTGGGAGGTTTCCACTGTTTAGGCACATCAGGGGCTCTCCAAATGCGACATGATGCCCGCAGACTATTCCATCAAAGTCTGCATTTCAAAATGTCACTACTTCCTTTCCGAGCCCCGACGTGTGCCCAAACCGTGGTTCCCCCCAACATATGGGGTATCAGCGTACTCAGGACAAACTGGACAACAACTTTTGGGGTCCAATTTCTCCTGTTGCTCTTGTGAAAATAAAAAATTGCGGGCTAAAAAAATTTTTTGAGAAAAGAAAAATGATTTTTTATTTTCACGGCTCTACATTATAAACTTCTGTGAAGAACTTGGGGATTTAAAGTGGTCACCGCACATCTGGATAAGTTCCTTGGGAGGTATAGTTTCCAAAATGGGGTCACTTATGGGGGATCTCCAATGTTTAGGCACACAGGGGCTCTCCAAATGCGACATGGTGTCCGCTAATGATTGGAGCTAATTTTTCATTCAAAAAGTCAAATGGCGCTCCTTCCCTTCCAAGCCCTGCCATGTGCCCAAAAAGTGGCTTACCCCCACATGTGAGGTATTGTTGTACTCAGGAGAAATTGCCCAATAAATTTTATGATCCATTTTGTCCTGTTGCCCATGTGGAAATGAACAAATTGAGGCTAAAATAAATTTTTTGTGAAAAAAAAGTACCTTTTCATTTTTTACGGATCAATTTGTGAAGCACCTGGGGGTTCAAAGTGCTCACTATGTGTTAGGGGTCGAGTTCCTGTATCTGCACAGGGGGACTCTCAGGCCTAAGTCCTCCTTTTCCCCTTCTGACCATGCCCAGGGCAAGATCTCTCGTTGGAGATCGAGGGTCACATGCTCAGATACTGCAGCAATTCCCATTGCTCCTTCAGGAAGGTCCTGAAGGTGCTCAACTTCTGTGGCAGCTTCCCATTGGTCCTTCTGGGAAGGTCCTACACATGCTCCAGCTATAAAAGGTTCACATGACCGCACGTCCATGCGCTAGTGTCAATTTATGTATGAGCTCAGTGCCAGTGTGGTCGTGTTTGTGTGCAGTCAGGGACCCGGCTGAAATAAGCCCTTAGAATGCTGGCACCTCCGGTGAGGAGTTTTATGTGAGTGGATTCAGGGCTGGCGTATAGCCATTAGAATTCCGGCTCCACCGGAAAGGAGCTGCGTGTTTGCATTTGACTGCATGACCACAAACTGCTCTACTAAGTAGCTGTGTTCCTCTGTGAACTAAACAGGGCACAGCATTCTCTTTTCTCTTTGCTAACAGACTCTGTGAAGTAACAGAGTTTGTTTATAGTACTATATTGTACCGCCATATCTAGCAGTAGGTTCTTTCCTGCACGGTGGATCCCGGGTTGCGAACGCACCTAAAACTAATAATAAATATATATAATTGGTGCGTTCCGCTAACCCTAACACTATGCATCTAGATAAGTTCCTTGGGGGGTCTAGTTTCTAAAATGGGGTCACTTGTGGGGGATCTCCATTGTTTACGCACACAAGGGCTCTCCAAACGCGACATGGTGTCCGCTAACGACTGGAGCTAATTTTTCATTCAAAAGTCAAATGGCGCTCCTTCCGTTCCGAGCCCTGTCGTGCACCCAAACAGTGGTTACCCCCAAATATGGGGTATCGGCGTACTGAGGACAAATTGTACAATAACTTTTGGGGTCCAGTTTTTCCTTTTACCCTTGGGAAAATAAAAAAATTGTTGCTAAAAGATCATTTTTGTGACTAAAAAGTTAAATGTTCATTTTTTCCTTCCATGTTGCTTCTGCTGCTGTGAAGTACCTGAAGGGTTAATAAACTTCTTGAATGTGGTTTTGAGCACCTTTACGGGTTCAGTTTTTAGAATGGTGTCACTTTTGGGTATTTTCAGCCATATAGACCCCTCAAACTGACTTCAAATGTGAGGTGGTCCCTTAAAAAAATTTTTTTGTAAATTTTGTTGTAAAAATGAGAAATTGCTGGTCAAATTTTAACCCTTATAACTTCGTAGCAAAAAAAAACTTTGTTTCCAAAATTGTGCTGATGTAAAGTACACATGTGGGTAATGTTATTTATTAATTATTTTGTGTCACATAACTCTCTAGTTTAACAGAATAAAAATTCAAAATTTGAAAATTGCGAAATTTTCAAAATTTTAGCCAAATTTCCATTTTCTTCACTAGTAAACACAAAAATTATCGACCTAAATTTACCAATAACATGAAGCCCAATATGTCACGAAAAAACAATCTCAGAACGCTAGGATCTGTTGAAGTGTTCCTGAGTTATTACCTCATAAAGGGACACTGATCAGAATTGCAAAAAATGGCCAGGTCATTAAGGTCAAAATAGGCTGGGTCATGAAGGGGTTAAAGAGGATCTAGCAACATGACTCTTAGGTTACGTGCACATGTTGAGGATTTGGCTGCGGATCCGCACCGGATTTGGCCCTGCGGATCCGCAGCAGTTTTCCATGCGGAGTACAGTACCATGGAAAACTATGGAAACCAAAATCCGCAGTGCAAATGCTTCGAAAAATTCTGCGCAGAAACGCTGCAGTTTATTTTATGCAGCATATCAATTCTTTGTGAGGTTTCCACAGTGTTTTACAACTATTCCATTATAGGAATCCGCAGGTGTAAAAATGCAGGCGAATTCTGCACAATATCTGCACAAAATGCGAAGAAATCCCTCACGGAATCCGCAGGTAAAACGCAAGTCGTTTTACCTGTGGATTCTGCAGAATCCACGTGGAAAAATCCGCAATGGAATCCGCAATGTGTGCACATACCCTTAAGGTCGGTACAATTAATAGATTAATTAATTAATGCTATACTTGTATAGTTCTATTTTTCAATTCATGGAGTGGAAAAACATACCAAACATTTGTAAAATAAATTGCATTGAATAGTCATTTTCTGAGATTTGTAATTCTTATATGACTTTTTTTTCTTGTAGAGATTGCTGTGTGAGGGCTTTTTCCATGGTGAACTGACATTTTTATTTTTACCATATTGGGGTATATACACACACTGCATTAAGGCTACGTTCACATTAGCGTCATGCGACGCTGCGTCGTCGACGCACGGCAACGCATGCGTCATGCGCCCCTATCTCTATCATTGGGGACGCATGCGTTGCGTTGTCGTGCGTTTTCGGTAAAACGCACGACGCATGCGTCGTTTCACCGCACCTGGGTGGCGTCGGAGACGCTACATGTAGCATTTTTGTAGCGTCAAAAAAACGCGCGCGTCGCACTTGCGTCGCTCGTGCGTCGTCAATGCGTTACAATTTCCCATTGAAACGTATTGACGACGCACTTGCGTCGCGGGTGTGCGTTTTGCGTGCGTTGTGCGACGCATGCGTCGTTAGATAAAAAGAAACAAAAAGTGTCTAGACAGTGTCTAGACAGTGCAAACAGTGAGAAAAACATCCCCCATATATAAAGAAAATGTTGGATTGTTTGTCACTTCTGCTGCAGGCTACACTACAGAGTACATCTACTCCTACTACAGTCTTCTCATCCGCTGTCCAGAGATGTAAGTATAGAATGATTCTCTGCATTTTCTACATGTTTTTTAAAATTATTTTTGCAAGTTGGGTTTTTATATTCTGCACTGTGGTTAAAGATATTGTGGTATTTTTAGTCTGGTTGTGATGTATGGCGTTGTATAGGATGGCGTTTCATTGCCTGCGGCCTAGATTATTGTTCTTTCTAGGATAGATTTTTCGTTTCCATTTTTTGGTTTGGTGGTGTTTTTTGAATTCAGTTGTGATGTTTTATTCTTGCGTTATATGATGGCGTTTAATAGTCTCCGGCCCTGTCGGTTTTATATTAAAGTATGGTAGTATAGAATGATTCTGCGCCCTTTTATTACATTTATTAATTTTTTATTGCAAGATGTGTATTATGTTCTGCACTGTGGTTGTGTAAAGACATCGTTGTATGTTTATGGTTGTGATGTATGGCGTTGTATGCCCTTTTATTGTCTCCGTCCCTGTCGGTTTTATTGTAAAGTACGGTGTGTTATTAATGTTTATGCCCTTACTTTTTGTGTGTTGGTACTTAAAAAAAAAATATTGTGTTTTTTGTGTTGCTCCGTTCATTCTGTACTTTAAAAAAAAAAAAAAAAAAAACCTTTTTTGGGATTACTACATAGGGTCTGTTGTAGATTAGTTTTCTTATCTTTAGGCTTTTGTACTCTGCCATTGGGTTGTCTCTGCCATTGTTTCTTTAATCTAATCAATGTGGCAGTGTTGTTTGCTCAGCGTTAGTTCAGTTGGAGTGCAATGTTCTTTGTGGTTTAAATGAATATTTTTTTTTTTCTTTTTATATATATTGCTGGATTGTGCATAGGAGCATAGGATCAATGTTATTTTGTTCTTTATTTCAGATTTGCATTATTAGTCATGGCCAGCGGCACTGATTCCAGCAATACCCCACCGCTGAGGAGTCCGGTGAGTACATGATCTACTATTGCTTACTATATTCGCTGTCATTTGTAGATGGGTCACTCAACTTTTTGGTAAACTATTTTGCAGGCTTCTTCAAGTGAGGAGGAGAACCAGGAGGAAGAGAGGGAGCAGCAGCAGGGACCACGGGGCCAAGCTGTGGTTGCAGGACGGAGCGTAAGTATTTCTTTCAAACCTATAATTTTTTTATTTTTTTATTTTTTGCGGGTATGGGGGGTGGTGGGAGGTTGTGGTGTTGTGTGTAGTAGGTGGCGGTGGAGGAGGTAGGGACAATTTTTTTTATCTTTCAAACATTAATATTTTCTATTTTTTTTTAGGTTTCACAATGGGCCCTGGATGAGCCACTTAATATCGACCTTATGGTGGCATCAATAGAAGCACGGGGCCCGTTGTGGGACAGCCGTGACCCCCAGCACGCGGACCAGGGCATATTGCGGCGTCTGTGGTTGGAGGTGGCACAATCGCTGTGGGATGGCTTCGACAGCGCTTCCACCAAGGCTAAAGCTAGTTTCCGTAAGTATTTCCAAAATGCTGCTGTGACCCATCATGCCAGGATTACACAACCGTCTGTGATGTCTTCTATTGGGATTGCACACGGTTGCGTAATCGTTTTCAATATATTATCTAAAACCTTTTTTATTTTTTATCTTTATACACAGTTAAACAATTGAAGACCAGATGGCGCTCCATGAAGGACCGCTTCCGGAGGGGCCTGAAAAAGGAAGGACAGACTCGTAGTGGTGCTGCCGCTTCAAGGACCTCGGTGTACAAGTATAACCGTATACTGCAGTTCTTGCGACCGGTCCTTGAAAGCAGAGAGTAAGTATAGTACCTATGCACACACCTAGTTTTTACAACATGCATATTCACATACTACATTCCAGCCACGTAGCTTATTGCCCAGCCATTTATTTTGGCAAGTCCCAAGTATAGAAATGAAGAAAAAAAGGCAAGTTCACCGAGGTGTGAAAAGTAAAAAATACATACTTTTATCCACTTCAATCATAAGCAGAGGATGAAACATCAGCACAATGCAATAGACACTATGTACGCGTTTCAGGTGACAGGGAACATCAGACCTGAAACGCGTAGATAGTGTTTTTATTGTATTGTGCAGATGTTTCATCCTCTGCTTTTGATTAAAGTGAATTTTGTTTTTACTTTTCACACCTCGTTGACCTTGAATTTGTAATTCATTTCTGGTCTTCTCACACTTGACACAGCGGCTCCCTTCTGGGATTACTGCAATGGTGAGCTTGACTTTTAGCAATTTCACTAAAATCTGAAGTATACATAAAAATAGTAGATTGTCCAAGCCCATCCAATATTTCATAGTGGAGTAGTATATTGCCCATCCAGGTGTATCCACGATTTTTTATACACAAAAAAGTAAAATATAATAGATACGGCATACATTCTACTGCAAGGCAGGTTATGTTCCCATGGTTGCTCAGCTCGCAGGACCTGTGATGACGTCTCGGTCACATGACCGTGACGTCATGGCAGTTCCAACGTAAGCATAATTGTCTGGCGTTGCAAACCACAACCTTGGTTGACTATTTAGAAATACCTTTTTTTTAATATTGATGGTGCATATGCAGTGTCAATATTAAAAATAGTTTAATATTTATGGCGGCAATGGATACCTGGCGGTAAAGTTTAATGACGCATGTGAAATGTGATATTTTGTATACTAATGGTTTCCTTATGTTTTCACAGAACACACAGCAGCACCCGCGAGACTGTCCGACCCTCTGGAGCGGTCCTTTGTGAAGCGCCATCTGAACTGTCGCAGCCATCCCACAGCGAGAGCAGGTCTGCACCAACACAATCTGGCGAACCGGCAGCCGGTCCATCAGATGTTCCCCTGGCCGAGGCCTCTGGCGTTCCTTCCTTCGGGTCTTCCCAACAGCGTCAGCGGGCCTCGGACAGGGCGCCCATGTCCGAATTTTTACATCTGAGCACCGTATTTCAGAATGGTTTCAAGGCGCTGTGCGATAAAATGTGCAATATCGAACAGCGTCTTGAAAACATCGAAACGGATCTCTCGAGGCCGGCCAAACATTTTTTTTAGTGCCATTCACAACGGCATGGTTGAACATCTTACGCCGGAACTCCAGATTTCGTTCATGCAGGGCTGCAACAATTTATATGTCAGTGCTCTGCAGCAGGCTCGGGTCATGCAGTCAGCGACAAATATGCCCGCAGTACCATCGCTGGCTGCCATGACTCCGACTCCTGCTGCAGAGCACCACCACAGAGCTCCGCGTGCTGAGGGCCACCGCCACCGCCACCACAGAACAGAGCCCCAAAGTTCTGAGCCTGACAGGCCTTCAAGGGGACACAGACGGGGTGCCGACCCACACCCAGAGGGAGAGAGGAGGAAAAAGAAGAAGAAGCGAACGACGACAACAACAACCAGTACGTCCTTGGCTATGGCTGCTCCCCTAAGTACCACCAGAAAACACCCCGGGTCGACCCGGAGCACACCAAGTACCCAGGCTGGGTCTACACGGAGCACACCCAGTACCCAGCCTGGGTCAACGAGGAGTACACCATCAACACAGCCTGGGTCGACCCGGAGCCGGAGTAGCCAGCCAAGGACACTGGTCGTCCCTCCTCCTCCCTCACCTGCTACTTTCCACGTCTCACCACCATCCACTTCCTGGATTGATGTCGGCATCCCGTCTAGTGTGATAGAGTATGCTGCTTCCTCCCCCTCGTCCTCCTCCTCCTCCTCGGTCTCCTTTACACCCCAAAAAACTGTGGGATATGAATCCCCTTTAGTTGCGGATATTGGTACCCCATAAAAACATTTTCCCAAATTTTATTTCTGTACCCTAAATAAATTTGTTATATTTTTTCAAAAAAAATTTGTTTTTTATTGTCTCAAATAAAGTTTGCACCAAATCACACCTTGCGCCGTACACACAAATCTTGTCTTTGTAACACCTGATGTGCAATGTGTGACAATATTGTATCACTTTGTTATTTCCTTTTTTTATAGGGCTGTCGCTCATTGTACTCAGATGTTACAAACACAAACAGCATTGCTCAATATGTCAAGTTTTTTACAATGTACCATCACACAACGATTTCAGTATAAAGTTGGTTTCTTCTGTGTAACCAACGTTATCTTTTCTGAAATCGTAAAACGATTGAGCACCTGCTGTGAGTTTTTTGGTGTCAGCGAATGATTTGGAATTTTTTTTGGACTGATCAGACGCTGTCATTGTTGGATCGGCGAGTTTAGACCGATCCAGCGATGTCTTTGTTTTAAACAAGGGAATATTGGGTTACTAGCGCACTGTTTTAAACACTCAAATAAAAAGTGAACAATAGCCCACAAATATAAAAAGGTGTCTACCACGTCCCTCGCCGTCATCTTTCCGCACTGACACTGTGATTAACGCCCGTAAAGCTGAGCACACCGTTGACTTAATAATAAACGCTGTGCTGTGCTTTAGGGCTGCCACAGTACGGGAAGTTGACGGCGATGGACGTTTCACACACCGGAGTGTAAGGTTTTTTTGTAATTTTTAAAATTACATTTACAATGGTAAACATCGTGAGTGTGGCAAAGCGCTTTTACCCAGATTACACGGGACTTGCTCTTTTTTGGTCGCTGGAGAGCTGTCTGTGTGACAGCTCTCCAGCAACCACGCGACAACTAAACAACGATCTCGATCCAGTCGTATCACTGGTCGGTATCGTTGGATAATACTTTTATTAATGTACCTTAAGATTATTGGTCAAGTGAGGTGGAAGCAATGTTCACAGTGTCGCCACTATTTGACTCAGGACGATTTCTACCATCCTGAGTACAATAGTGTTAACTCTGTAGAGTTTTGCAAACATGATCGTCTCCCTCCTTGTCAAGCCAGGTTCCATATGCAAATAGTCTGCAGGATTAAAAATGCTTGACAAGGTGGGAGCCAATCATGTTATTATACGTCAAAACTATGGAACACACAAATTTTGTGTGACACACATTACTTTCAATATTGGATTTTACAATTCTATTATTACTATGAAAAAACGTATAGGAGATTTGTTTGGTGAAAACGGAAAGGCACAAGAACTTTATTTCAAAACACAACGCATTAGAAAATCAGGGGACATTATAACAATAACCAAACATAGGATGGTTAAATGACATGGACTACACGGTGTTTACATGACATCATAACACGAAGAATTAAACCATTTGATCTTGCCATGAAACACGCCCAACATCTGAAACAAAGTATGCAGCAAATTGGTCCCTCATATGAGCAATCTCCACAGTTGTCCGCAGAGGATGAGCTTGGTAATCAGGCAATGGATTTGGAATGGGTTCATCAAGTTCCACGTTGACACTCTCTTTATCAATAATAAAATTGTGGAGAACCACACCCGCCTTCACCACCTCATCCACTGTCTCAATTTTCAAATTTATGGCGGATCCTAAGATACGCCATTTGGAGACCAGGATGCCAAAGGCGCACTCCACAGTTCTTCTGGCCCTGGACAGTCTGTAATTAAATATAGTTTTGGTGCGGTCCAACCCACGACTTGAGTAAGGTTTAAGTAGGTTGCCACTCATTTGAAAAGCCTCATCACCAACAACAACAAATGGCAGGGCCGGGCCGTCGGTGTTGGGAAGAGGTCGTGGCTGGGGGAAATTAAAATTGTTATTGTACAATCTTCGGCCCATATCAGACTCCTTAAATGTCCGTGAATCATTTGCACGACCAAAAGCTCCAATGTCCACAGCGATAAACCTGCAGTCCGCACCTGCAATTGCCATCAGCACGGTGGAAAAGTATTTTTTATAATTAAAAAAAAGAGATCCACTTCTTGAAGGCTTGGTAATCCTAATGTGCTTCCCGTCCACGGCTCCAATACAGTTAGGGAAAGAACACACTTGTTCAAATTTTTGGGCGTTGGCAAGCCAGATTTCTCTTGTGGGGATGGGTAAAAATTCCTCCCGGAGGTTGTCCCACAATGCGCGGCAAGTGTCGGCAATAATCCCAGACAGTGTGGAGACTCCAATCCGAAACTGGAAATGCAGTGATCTCAATGTCTCTCCGGTAGCCAGGAAACTGACAAGAAGATAAATAAATAAATATAATTAATTAAATTGGTATGAAAGAATTTTTCATTTTTAATTACAATCCCCCACCCCACAAAATCAAAACACGTTACTTTAAAAAATGGCAAGAACATATAAATCCTTCACATTCCATTACGTACCGTAGAGTCACCAGCAGACGTTCCTCAGGGGAAATCGATTTACGGAGCTGCGTGTCCTGCCTGGAAATGGTTCCTTCCACCAGACGCAGCAGATATCGGAAGCTGTCTTTTGACATCCTGGTGTATTCAAAGTATTTGTCCTGGTTCTCATTTAATTCGCCAGACAATGGTAGGCTCCACGACTCTCTCGGACTTCCACTATAGGGTGTAGCCAAAAACGCCGACGAATCCTTCTCCGTAGTTTGTCTCTTCTCCTCTGTTCATGACAGGCAAAAGCATAAGCTATAGCAAGGGCTAATTCCAGCTGAAAAATGAGGTAGATACTCTCCATGGGACGATCCATCTTGATGCTCTATGGTTGGAAATAATGTATGCCGGGGTATATATACCACTATTACATTAATACCCACCCCCATCTACCCATTGGTGGCATTATCGATTGTCTAGACACTAAACCCACCCTCTTCTATTCATTGGTGGTGTTATCTAGTGTCTAGACACTAAATTGTGTGTAAAGATCTAATCAGTGTTTGACAACGCATGCGTCGTAAAACGCTGCGTTTTTTGTATAAACGCACCAAAAACGCTGCGTTTTACGACGCATCCGTCCGACGCTTGCGTCAAAAAAGGTGCGTTTTTGCGTGCGTTTCCAAAGCGTCGTGCGTTGCGTCGGCGACGCTGCGTCGCATGACGCTAATGTGAACGTAGCCTAACACTGGTGTTGCATATCCTGATGATGCTGCTGAGGCTGTGAAACATGTTGGTGGGACATCTGTAATGTTTGTTACTATTTTAATGCACATTTTACAAACTAGCAATGTTGAGAAGTTACTCTGTAGCCCTATCTCTATATCATAATTAAAGTAAGTTTAGTGCTGTTTAATTTATAGAGTCATCAAATAATATTGGTGACCAGAGGCAATTTTTAATCTCTATTACCCTACTATGAATTTGATTACAGAAAGGAAACACTAAGGTTTAAGAATTGCATATGAATAAGTTTTAGTTGGCTATTAGATTGAGATGAGATTATTTAGATGAGAAGTTGCCCTCTTAGGGCTTATTTGAATTAATTCCCCTCGCAGCCCATGCTTTTTTCTCAGTGTACACAGCACTTAAAGGGAACCTGTCACCCCGAAAATCGCGGGTGAGGTAAGCCCACCGGCATCAGGGGCTTATCTACAGCATTCCGTAATGCCGTAGATAAGCCCCCGATGTTACCTGAAAGAGGAGAAAAAGACGTTATATTATACTCACCCAGGGGCGGTCCCGCTGCTGGTCAGGTCGGATGGGTGTCTCCGGTCCGCTGCGGCGCCTCCCATCTTCATTACAAGACGTCCTCTTCTGCTCTTCAGCCACGGCTCCGGTGCAGGCGTACTTTGTTCTGCCCTGTTGAGGGCAGAGGATAGTACTGCAGTGCGCAGGCGCCGGAAAGGTCAGAGGCCCGGCGCCTGCGCACTGCAGTACTTTGTCTGCCCTCAACAGGGCAGAGCAAAGTACGCCTGCGCCTGAGCCGTGGCTGAAGATCAGAAGAGGACGTCTTGTAATGAAGATGGGAGGCGCCGCAGCGGACCGGAGACGCCCGTTTGACCGGACCAGCAGCGGGACCGCCCCTGGGTGAGTATAATGTAACGTCTTTTTCTCCTCTTTCAGGTTACATCGGGGGCTTATCTACAGCATTACAGAATGCTGCAGATAAGCCCCTGATGCCGGTGGGCTTACCTCACCCGCGAATTTCGGGGTGACAGGTTCCCTTTAACAAGCTGCAGAAAATATCAGATTTATTAGCAAAGCAATCCAAAAACAGTGATGTTTGGGTCGAAAGGACCTTCTTCAGACAGATTGCATGTGGTACACTGCATGTTACAGTGTGGTGTGGAATAGGGATTCAATGCCCATAGAATTTGCACAAATCTTATGGGCATTGAATCCCTATTCACCACAGTGCTGTTCAGTGTCAGACTGGAGCACCTTGGGCCCTCCAGACAAAATCATTCTTGGGGCCCACTATGTAGCTACATAGAAATAAATACAAGACCACCAATTGTGCAGTAAAACACGCTAATATCAGGGTATAATATAAGGTAGTACAAGTCTTAATTATGTAGCAGGGGTTGGGGTAAGCCCCCTCATGGAATATAATATAGCCCCTCATAGAATATAATGTACTTTCCCTCATAGAATATAGTGTAGCCTCCCTCACAGAATATAATGTAGCCTCCCTCACAGAATATAATGCAGCCCCCCTCATAAAATAATGTAGCCCCCTGAGAGAATATAATGCAGCCCCTACTCATAGAATATAATGCAGCCCACCTCATAGAATATAATGCAGCACCCCACAAAATATAATGCAACCCCTTCATAAGGTATAATGCAGTCCCCACCATAGAATATAATGTAACACCCTCATAGGGTATAATGCAGCCCCCCTCATATAGTATAATGCAGCCCCCCATAGAGTATACTGTAGCCCCCTCATAGGGCATAATTGCTGCCCCCCTCATATAGTATGATGCAGCCCCCCAGAATATAATGTAGTTCCGAGAGAATAATGCAGTCCCCTCCACAGAATATAATGTAGACCCCTCATAAAGTATAATGCAGCCCCCCTCACAGGGCATAATGCAGCCCCTGTCCACCCCCATCATTGTTCTCACCCTCCACCCCCATCATTGCCTTCTCCCCTTTCCACCACCTCTATCATTGCGCCCATTGCGTTCTCCCCCACAACCCCCATCATTGCCCATTCCACCACCACCATTATCTTTTCCACCACTACCATTATTGCTTTCTCCCTCACCACCCCATCATTGCCGATTTCAAAACCCCATCATTGCCCATTTCACCACCTCCATCATTGTCTCCTTCCCCACCACCCCATAATTGCCCATTTCACCACCTCCATCATTGCCTCCTTCCCCACCACCCCAACATCCTTCTCCACCACCCCATCATTGCCAATCTCCAATACACACAGCACAGCACCACTCTCTCTCACTCACACACAGACTAAGCACCAAACTACATACACATACACCACCGCAGCACTCTCTCACACTCACACACAAAGAACCGCACTGCACCACATACACGCACGCAGACAGACACACAGGACCACTCAACTCTCGCAGCACATCCCGGCAGCCTCTTCTTTGTCGGCAGCTTTCTGTCTGAAACAGCCATGCGCTGAATGATGATGTCATCCAGCTGTGCTGTGTCAGACAGGAAGCACCGGGCAGGAAGCAGGATGCCAGGATGTGCTGCAAGAGGTGAGTGGTGCTGTGTGTCTGTCTGCATGCGTGTGTGTATGTGGTGTGGTGCTGTGTGTGTGAGAGAGTAGTGTGGTGGTGGTGGGGCTTTACATGCGGGCAGTGTTAGCTGCAGCCTGCGGCTAACACTGTCAAAAGAAGAAAAAGAGGCGACTATATAATCTGCACACCACCAGTCAAATATATGAAAAAAGGAACTAACTTTATTGGTAACAAATGCTAAAAACAATTAAAAATACAGAAGAAACTCCCCCATACGGCCTGTTCATAGTGCAATCTGCATGTATAGCCAAAATAACCCACATGGCACTGAGCAAAAATACATGTACAATAAAATATACTGCTGGGTAAAGTATGGAACACACATCCTATAGGAAGAATATACCGGTAAGCCCTTTGATTGTGCTAGATCCCAGCAAATAATAAGGCAAAAACAAGATCCCCAGTAGGCTGCTGATATGTGGGTATTGCCCCAGGTATGAGGGGGCACCAGCCCCGATGCACAGTGCAAAGTGGCTATTGATGCAAGTAAGAAGGGATATAGCAGCCGTGGAAATCCTGGCAGGACCACAGCCCAAGAAGTATAGAGAATTGCCTGAGAATCACCTGGAATAAGGAAAGTAACCTAAGCGGCCAGTGGAAGAAACAGGACCGGATGGTGGGAGGACACAACGCGTATCGCGGTTTCTAAAACCGCTTCTTCAGGGGAAGTGACTTACCAACGCCAGCGGCGTCCTTTTATGTCAAACAGCACGGTCATAAGTGGGCACTGGTGTGTGGCCTGCTGCCGGCCGGAAACGGAGAGGCTGGAAATGAATCAAGAGGAGGAGGTCAGATGAACCGGCAAGATAGCGCATCCGCAGAGAGCAAAAGAGTGCATACAGTGGGCAGACGTCTCTGCCCACACTGTTCTATTGCGCACGTGATGATCAGAAGGCTGACAGTCCGCAGAAGAACAGGCTAACACTGCCCGCTATCAAAGTGATATGGTATTCACTCCTCTCCACGCCCATGGGGGTGAGGAGAAGCGTGAATATTCATTTCTCTTTATCAGCAGGGACTAGAATGGCTTCCTGTCACCCGCTTATGCTTCACTGGCACAGACAGGGCCGCCATCAGGGCATTACAGCCGTGACTGGCATATGGGGCCCGGTGAGCAGAGGGGGCCCGCATCGGGCCCCGTCTCATCTGCTCACCGGGCCCCCCCTGCAGGCGCTGCGGCACACTATTGACGTGCGGGCCTGCGCCCGCACATCAATAGTTAACAGCCGCTAGCCAGTCTGAGGCTGGCAGCTGAATAGGGCCGCAGTGCGCACTCGCCGGCGTCTGACGTCATGGTCAGCCGCCGTGCCCGGCGAGTGCGTCTGTGTGGAGCCTGGAGGGATCTGCGCCCGGCGCAGGAGCATGGCCAGGAAAGAACTCGTGTTTTTTTTTTTTTCGAGAGCGGCGATCCAGGGGGGACTGGGGGGCAGAATGCTGGACACACAGGGGCAGAAATGCTGGACACAGTGGGGCAGAATGCTGGACACAGTGGGGCAGAATGCTGGACACAGTGGGGCAGAATGCTGGACACAGTGGGGCAGAATGCTGGACACAGTGGGGCAGAATGCTGGACACAGTGGGGCAGAATGCTGGACACAGTGGGGCAGAATGCTGGACACAGTGGGGCAGAATGCTGGACGCACAGGGGCAGAATGCTGGACACAGTGGGGAAGAATGCTGGACACAGTGGGGCAGAATGCTGGACACACAGGGGCAGAAATGCTGGACACAGTGGGGCAGAATGCTGGACACAGTGGGGCAGAATGCTGGACACAGTGGGGCAGAATGCTGGACACAGTGGGGCAGAATGCTGGACACAGTGGGGCAGAATGCTGGACACAGTGGGGCAGAATGCTGGACACACAGGGGCAGAATGCTGGACACAGTGGGGCAGAATGCTGGACACAGTGGGGCAGAATGCTGGACACAGTGGGGCAGAATGCTGGACACAGTGGGGCAGAATGCTGGACACAGTGGGGCAGAATGCTGGACACACAGTGGGGCAGAATGCTGGACACACAGTGGGGCAGAATGCTGGACACACAGTGGGGCAGAATGCTGGACACACAGTGGGGTAGAATGCTGGACACAGTGGGGCAGAATGCTGGACACAGTGGGGCAGAATGCTGGACACAGTGGGGCAGAATGCTGGACACACAGTGACAGGGGCAGAATGCTGGACACACAGAGACAGGGGCAGAATGCTGGACACACAGTGACAGGGGCAGAATGCTGGACACACAGTGACAGGGGCAGAATGCTGGACACACAGTGACAGGGGCAGAATGCTGGACACACAGTGACAGGGGCAGAATGCTGGACACACAGTGACAGGGGCAGAATGCTGGACACAGTGGGGCAGAATGCTGGACACGGTAGGGCAGAATGCTGGACACAGTGGGGCAGAATGCTGGACACAGTGGGGCAGAATGCTGGACACACAGTGGGGCAGAATGCTGGACACACAGTGGGGCAGAATGCTGGACACACAGTGACAGGGGCAGAATGCTGGACACACAGAGACAGGGGCAGAATGCTGGACACACAGTGACAGGGGCAGAATGCTGGACACACAGTGACAGGGGCAGAATGCTGGACACACAGTGACGGGCAGAATGCTGGACACAGTGACAGGGGCAGAATGCTGGACACACAATGACAGGGGCAGAATGCTGGACACACAGTGACAGGGGCAGAATGCTGGACACACAGTGACAGGGGCAGAATGCTGGATACACAGTGACAGGGGCAGAATGCTGGACACACAGTGACAGGGGCAGAATGCTGGACACAGGGGCAGACTGTGAGACCCTGGGGCAGAATGCTGGACACTGGGGCAGAATGCTGGACACTGGGGCAGAATGCTGGACACAGTGACAGGGGCAGAATGCTGGACACAGTGACAGGGGCAGAATGCTGGACACAGTGACAGGGGCAGAATGCTGGACACAGTGACAGGGGCAGAATGCTGGACACAGTGACAGGGGCAGAATGCTGGACACAGGAGCAGACTGTGAGACCCGGGGGCAGAATGCTGGACATTGGGGCAGAATGCGAGACACGGGGCAGAATGGAGATACGGGGCATGATTGGAGACACGGGGCAGGATGAAAGACATGGGGGCATGACTGGAGACAGATGGGGGAGGATTGGAGACAGATGGCGCAGAATGGAGACACAGGGGGCATAATTGGAGACAAGTGGCAGGATTGCAGACACGGGGGCATGGTTGGAGACATAGGGGGCAGAATGGAGACATGGGGCATGATTGGAGACACTGGGGGCAGAATTGGAGACAGATCGTGCAGGATCATGGGGCAGGATGGATATGATGGAGACAGATGGGACCGGATGGAGAGATCACATGGGGTGATCATATGGGGCAGGATGGGAAGATCATATGGGGCAGAATGGATACTCATGAGGGTAGGATGGGAGAACATATGGCTGACGCCAGGAATGAGACACACGGTGGCCAGGATGGGGAATATTATTACCATAGTGGCTAATTTAGGGATATTATTACTGCAGTGATGTATTTATTTTTTGAGTATACTGTTTTTAAATGAGGGGGCGGTCCTGTTACTGTATAGAGTGATACTATGTTGCCTCTTTTTCTTCATGTGGTGAAATGTAGAAGTTGTGAAAAATTAAGTAATGTATTCTACAAGCGGAGCTCGAGATAACTGTGTTATTTCCTGCAGAGACAAGTCCTGGCTGGATGAAATGATGGCGGTCTGTGCTGGATGAAAGATGAAGGACTTCACCTAGAGATGTCACTGGTGAGTCAGTGTGTTACCTATACACTGACACTATACACTGCATACTATATACAGAGCTCCTGTGTGTAATTTCACTAGTGATCACTGTATTATCTGTACACAGACACTGCATACTAAGTACAGATCTCCTGTGTATAAAGGCACTTATGGTGATAGTATGGTGCTTTTTTTAATTGATGATCAGAATTGTAGTATTCAGTCACTATGTGGTGGTAATATGTGGTCTGGATATGGTGTTGTGGTATTTGTTCCTTGTATGGGATATTATTCGATCACTGTGGTGGTAATATGTCATCTGGTCATGGTGTAGCGGTATTTGTTCCTTGTATGTGATATTATTGGTCATTTTAAAAATTGAAAAATAAATAAAAATATACCTAAATTGTATTGCATATTTTAACAAATATTTAATAGGTTACAGTAGAGTAGGGCCCGGCCAAAAGTGTCTACCGTGTTATAGTGGCGGCTTAAAAAATCTTTTGGCCAAAACAAAAGCTGCTGGCTATATGTGTGATCTGGTGATGGGAACTGTTAATGTGTGATAGGTGAGAAGTGGAGTTTTTCCAAGAGAGAGCGGTGGGACTGTGGACAGCTCGAGGGGTGGAGCCTGGAGGCGGGGCTGGGGTGGAGCCTGGGCGGAGTCTCAAGGGGGCCCCGAAAATGTTGCCAGTATGGGGCCCCGAAATTTCTAGTGGCAGCCCTGGGCACAGAGCGGGCCCCTTGACTCAGGTGCCCCACAGCCAGTGAGAGTGGGAGCCCTTAGAGCAGTGAGGGCCTTAGGCAGCTCTGCTGATCAGTATGCCGGCAGGTGTCAGTGTCTGGGCCCACCAGCGCCAGTACGACCCTGGCACTGTTACATGCAGTATTATACCATGTACAATCTGTCTGAAAAAAGGTATTTCGACTGAAATGTCACTGTTTTTGGATTGCTTTGCTCATAAATCTGATATTATTTTTCTGCAACTCGATGAGTGCCGCATTCTTTCTTCATGGAGTATGTGGAGTGATATCCTTTCCTGGCATCATATTTTTATACAGAGTGACGCACATGCTATCTATATTTTTGTCAGTGTAACCATGCAATTAGAGGAAGCACCGGTTGTTGCTATTAGGGGGTGGATGCCAACTGAGGAAAATAGCTGGCATCTGCTAAGTATGGTGCAGGCTCAGCTCCTGAACCCGCTCTATACACCCGCACTTAGCATGTGAAGGGAATGGGTTAAATTAGACCTACAAGGTCTCCCAACATGCTTGTTAGGTAAACATGAATCACTGGAATACAACTCTAGCAACAGTGTGATTTTTACAATATACTAATGAAAATATTTATTTTTAATTAAAACAACAGTGTGATTTTTACAATATACTAATGAAAATATGTATTTTTAATTAAATACACAAGAGTTAAGGAACTATGATCATGAGGAATGTATTTACTGTAATCATAATCTCTGTATTAAACAGTTTCTTTTTTCCCCTGTCTTGTATTGTATAGACAAACATTGAAGTTGGCTCATTCAAGAAACGTTTTCCAGAAACATGTAAAATAAATCTGTCAGCAGGATCAAGCCTCCTAAGTTGTACTTCTGGGCATGGAGGTCATAGGATGCTGAAAAACTTAATAAAATTATACCTTGATATCTGTGATCTGATGTCTTATACTAGAGAAACCCAGCTTTATCCTATATGTAAGCAAGCTGTTCCAGGCTATGGGCTGTACACCAATCTGCATTAGAATCTGTCTCCAGAGCTTAATTTAAATAAAAGAGGGCATTAGCAGTGTGATGTGTAATGGCTGCTATCGGCAGAGCTGTGCATAATTGACATATTTGCAGGTTCCTCTCAGGTTGAGCTTCCATCTCAAAGGCAGACAGGGTAATAAAGCAGAGCTGTGACAGCTGCAGCAAATCTGTTTGTAAGGAGACAAATTTCAGTTCTACTGCTCTGTGTTAGTTACATGTCTCATACTGGTAACTCCCCCTTGCATTTAAAATAAGCTCTGGAGGCAGATTCTCATGCAAATCAATTTCTGGATAGTTCTGAATAGTTCATCTAAATATAAGAAAAATCTTTATTTCTCTGGTATAAGACATCAAATCTCAGATATCAAGGTAGCATTTTATTCAGATTCCTATGACCTACATTCCCATTTACAGAAGATGGCTTAGGAGGGTTGATCTTATTTACAGATTTCCTTTTTTAGGGATATTCTTAAGTTTGAAAGTTATTCTCTATTGTTGGTAAAGGGGAAAACTTCCTGATCACGTGGGGTCGGACTGCTGGGGCCCCAACCAATCCTGAGAACTGTGGCTTTGAAGAGCCCCGAATGAATAGAGGAGAGCTTGATAATGGGCAAAGGAGCAGCTCCATTCATTCCTAATGGGACTGCCATAGATCAGACGAGCTCTGCACTTGACTGATCTTCAGCCCTCCTAGAATGAACCTTGGTTCTCAGGATCAGTGGAGGTCCTATCGATTGGAACCCCAGTGAATGGATTGTTCCCTATCCAATGGATAAGGGATAACTTTCAAACTTGAGAATATCCCTTTAACAAATATACATATGCTATTTCCTTTGTAAATGGCAAAGTGCTGTAAATTTATTACTCTTCAGCTATTCTCAAATAATTTCTCTCTTGACATCTGACCTAGAGTGACAGGTATTATAGTGGCTTTCAGCAAGCTTTCACATCTCTACGCTACATTATTTGAGTCTGAGTTAATGACAAATAGCTCTACTATATAATTTGGAAGTCACTGCTCTAAGTGGCATTTAAATACCAGTGAGGAAGAAAAGAAAGGTCCACTAGGGAATGAAGCTCTTGAAGAATACTATAGTTGAAATGAATGCTTGATTTACTTGCCAGTCAATTAATTTTGCCACACTCTCTCTCTGGTTCACTGGCTATAAATATGCTCCATTTACTCCAACTCAAGTAGATGTCTCTCCATTCACCCAAACACTAACCTAGGATTGCAATTTAGGACATGTGAGCAACGTCCAAAATGATGCATTCAGAAAAGAAGCAATCGATTAGTTATTATTATATGTAATTCTCTTACATCCTTTATTTCCTGAAAAGCATTAGAAATCAAAAAATCACATTTTGGAAGGTGTACACTTTGAATACAATTTTCTCCCAATAATAAGCGTATTGCATGGACAGCTTAATCTGTCAAAAGTATGGTATAGATGTACTTTATCCTTCAAGGAAATCTTTTAAACATATTTAGCTATTTATATCTTAAAAGACTTCCACTGTCCATAGGTACCAAAATATCTGGTGAACTGTCCCCCAAACCATAAGCAGCATTCATCTGTGTAGAGCGCCAATAATGGTTGTAAACATGCGCTTTACGTTTTGTAAGAAATAATATTAGTAAACAAAATATATAAATTACAGGGAACCTATCAGCTCATTCTTTTTGCCAGAACCACAGCCTCTCCCCACCCTGTTCCCCATGACAAACTCTTTATATGCTAGCCTACGGAAAGACCTGTCAGTCACAGGGAGTGGGGCAGAGAAAAGCAGCAGGGGAACTGCCTCGGCCTAGTTATCAGGGACGCATAGCCCCTGGCAAGCTTTTCAAATTACTGCATTTTCTCTGAAATGCAACAGTGTTAGGATTGCTCATCAATTTTGGATAAGTATGACACCCCGACAGATCAGCTATTATCAGCTCCAGTGATGTCTGCTTGTAAACAGCACATAGAATAAAACAGCACTGTTGAGTATTTAATTAACCCCTAGAATTTAATTAACCACTTGTACTTACTGTTATTAACCAGTTCCAGATGTACAGGTACATCAAGATGATCAGTGCCAGGAGCTTGGCTTTACTCACAGACGAGCTCCTGCAGCAGACTGCTAAGATCAGTGCCAGTACCGATCTTGGAAATTTAACCCTCTAGATGCCAACAGTGACCGCATGACAGTATCTATAAGGTTGTGAGAGGAAGGAGCTCCTTCTCTCACTCCATCGGCTACTCAATCACAGGACTGCAGGGTGCCAATGGTTACTATGGTAACCCGAGGCCAAGTGGGCTCCAAGTCTGCTAGCAATAGTGGCCTGATAGGCTTTGCCATTAGCAGGGTCTAACAAACCATATGCAAGTGTGAAATAGTATTCAATTTCCATAGTGGGACTAAGTAAAGATAGTAACAAAAGTTCAATAATATGCATAAAGAAGTTAAAAAAAAATCACGTAAAATGTTTTGCCCTTAAAAACAAAGTATTTACATAAAACCAAAAAATAACAAAGAATTGTTATCTCTGCATCTAGAGCAATCAATGCTATAAAACTGTCACCGTAAGCAGTATATGGAACACTGTACAAAAATAAATAAAAAAAAAAATGCCAAAAATGTTTTTCCATTGCCACACAAAAATGGAATAAAAAGTGATCAAAAAGTTGTATGTGAAAAAAAGTATCACTGAAGGACGCTAATGCTAGTCATGCAAACACCCATTTTCAGGTTATTATCACAGAACCCAATTAGTTAATAAGTAAAATGAAAGGGCATATAAGGCTTTTTTCTATGAGCTTTATATACAGACTACTTAAAGAAGACTCTATTAATAACATACTTCACAACGGACAAGCCAAGTCTACAGTACATAGTGTCATAGGATGCCCTATTTTTATGCATGAAGAAGGAAAATTCTGAAGAGTTCACAAACTTTCAAATGTAAATAATTAGGAAATAGGTGTTTTTATGCTAACATTCCTCTTAATCAGAAAATAATAAAAATCTGTTTTCTTCTTTATAGTAATTAACATTTCTCTTACAAAACATAAAACACTTATTTGTTTGTAATCATGAAAATTCAACCCATGTTTGTGAGTCGAAAAAATAGGACAAAAATGTTCTCTCATCAGCGTAAAAAGCTCTGTCTTTGTGTTACTGCTTTTTTTGTTATTGATGGTAAAAACATAGATAGAAATATCTTTATTAAAGTGCTGATTGCAGGATTGCTCACTATTACTAGAGCCTGAAGAAGAGCTGGACTATATCCTTTAATTTATCCATAAAACTGGTAGAGCACAACAGGACTTTTTTTTTAATGCTGAAAAACTGAACACCTTTTTGAAACATTTTTAATGCACTTATTTTGCACATTTTTGGTTTTTAAATAAACTCAAGGCTAACTAAAAAAAAAATCAAAGGAAATGTGCTTTGTAATTTCTGAATATTTTAATTTAAAGGTGTCAATTGTTTGAGTGATGATTTGTGTTTACAAGAGTAATGCTCACCCAGCTGGCTGACTCTCAAATTCTTCTGACCACTGATCCTGGATGTCTTCAGTAGATAAATCAACATCTCTTGTTGCTGCAAAATTATATTCACTGCCTTCTGTTCCATGGAAGTAGATGGAGTTGCCATCTGATTGACAACTATGCTATGGAGACAAGAACCAGACATGACAATCTATAACAAAATAATTTATAATAATAATTTTTATGTATATAATGCCAACATATTCCAGAGCACGTGATGTATCAGCACTTGATATACATCATTAAAAAATTCAAAGAAGAGGTACACGTATCCTGTTCAAAAGCTTACAATTGTTGAGGAAATAGGGACACAAAACTTAAAAAGTGCTTATATTGTATGTTCCAGCACACTTTCATGATAAATGAAGGTATTGATGTAATACTCAATGAACAGGTCACCACCAGCAAGTATATTTCCAATTAGAAAGTGCTATAAACAAGATTAGTTAAATGTTTGTACAGATTTACAAGCCCATCTAGTCTGGAATGAGATTTCAATGTTAAGTCTGTTTCTAGTTCTGTGCAAAAAAGCATATTTACTGTATAAATAAAAAAAAATACAATTTCCCAATATATTTTCATAATACTTGAACTAATATACTCCATTTGGTAAATAAAGGACAAAGTAAAATGACTGAATTTGCAACCTAATTATTAAAAAAATATTCTTTATTGATACAATGTAAAAAATGTGGGTAAGGGTGGAAACAAATACACAGGGAACAAGAAGAGGACGCAATGCATTGGGAACTGGTGAAATTATATAATAAAAATTAAGTAGAATATAGCAGCACAAAAAAGTTAAAGATTGATAGTAATACGAGTCTGCTGGTTTAGATACCACAGTATATTAACCCCTTTACCCCCAAGGGTGGTTTGCACGTTAATGACCAGGCCAATTTTTACAATTCTGACCACTGTCCCTTTATGAGGTTATAACTCCGAAACGCTTCAACGGATCCTGGTGATTCTGACATTGTTTTCTCGTGACATATTGTACTTCATGATAGTGGTAAAATTTCTTTGATAGTACCTGCGTTTATTTGTGAAAAAAACGGAAATTTGGGGAAAATTTTGAAAATTTTGCAATTTTCAAACTTTGAATTTTTATGCAATTAAATCACAGAGATATGTCACACAAAATACTTAATAAGTAACATTTCCCACATGTCTCCTTTACATCAGCATAATTTTGGAACCAATTTTTTTTTTTGTTAGGGAGTTATAAGGGTTAAAAGTTGACCAGCAATTTCTCATTTTTACAACACCATTTTTTTTTAGGGACCACGTCTCATTTGAAGTCATTTTGAGGGGTCTATATGATAGAAAATGCCCAAGTGTGACACCATTCTAAAAACTGCACCCCTCAAGGTGCTCAAAACCACATTCAAGAAGTTTATTAACCCTTCAGGTGTTTAATAGGAATTTTTGGAATGTTTAAATAAAAATGAACATTTAACTTTTTTACACAAAAAATTTACTTCAGCTCCAATTTGTTTTATTTTACCAAGGGTAACAGGAGAAATTGGACCCAAAAAGTTGTTGTCCAATTTGTCCTGAGTACGCTGATACCCCATATGTGGCAGTAAACCACTGTTTGGGCGCATGGGAGAGCTCGGAAGGGAAGGAGCGCTATTTGACTTTTCAATGCAAAATTGACAGGAATTGAGATGGGACGCCATGTTGCGTTTGGAGAGCCACTGATGTGCCTAAACATTGAAACCCCCCACAAGTGACACCATTTTGGAAAGTAGACCCCCTAAGGAACTTATCTGGATGTGTGATGAGCACTTTGACCCACCAAGTGCTTCACAGAAGTTTATAATGCAGAACCGTAAAAATAAAAAATCATATTTTTTCACAAAAATTATATTTTTGCCCCCAATTTTTTATTTTTCCAAGGGTAAGAGAAGAAATTGGACCTCAAAAGTTGTTGTCCAATTTGTCCCGAGTACGCTGATACCCCATATGTGGCAGTAAACCACTGTTTGGGCACATGGGAGAGCTCGGAAGGGAAGGAGCGCCGTTTGACTTTTCAATGCAAAATTGACAGGAATTGAGATGGGACGCCATGTTGCGTTTGGAGAGCCACTGATGTGCCTAAACATTGAAACCCCCCACAAGTGACACCATTTTGGAAAGTAGACCCCCTAAGGAACTTATCTGGATGTGTGGTGAGCACTTTGACCCACCAAGGGCTTCACAGAAGTTTATAATGCAGAGCCATAAAAATAAAACAAAATTTTTTTCCCACAAAAATTATTTTTTAGCCCCCAGTTTTGTATTTTCCCTAGGGTAACAGGAGAAATTGGACCCCAAAAGTTGTTGTCCAATTTGTCCTGAGTACGCTGATACCCCATATGTGGGGGGGAACCACCGTTTGGGCGCATGGGAGGGTTCGGAAGGGAAGGAGCACCATTTGGAATGCAGACTTAGATGGAATGGTCTGCAGGCGTCACATTGCGTTTGCAGAGCCCCTAATGTACCTAAACAGTAGAAACCCCCCACAAGTGACACCATTTTGGAAAGTAGACCCCCTAAGGAACTCATCTTGATGTGTTGTGAGAGCTTTGAACCCCCAAGTATTTCACTACAGTTTATAACGCAGAGCCATGCAAATAAAAAATATTTTTTTTTCCACAAAAATTATATTTTAGCCCCCAGTTTTGTATTTTTCCAAGGTTAGCAGGAGAAATTGGACCCTAAATGTTGTTGTCCAATTTGTCCTGAGTACGCTGATACCCGATATGTGGGGGGGAACCACCGTTTGGGCGCATGGGAGGGCTCGGAAGGGAAGGAGCATCATTTGGAATGCAGACTTAGATGGATTGGTCTGCAGGCGTCACATTGCGTTTGCAGAGCCCCTAATGTACCTAAACAGTAGAAACCCCCCACAAGTGACCCCATATTGGAAACTAGACCCCTCAATGAACTTATCTAGATGTGTTGTGAGAACTTTGAACCCCCAAGTGTTTCACTACAGTTTATAACGCAGAGCCGTGAAAATAAAAAATCTTTTTGTTTTCCCACAAAAATTATTTTTTAGCCCCCAGTTTTGTATTTTCCCAAGGGTAACAGGAGAAATTGGTCCACAAAAGTTGTTGTCCAATTTGTCCTGAGTACGCTGATACCCCATATGTTGGGGTAAACCCCTGTTTGGGCACACAGGAGAGCTCGGAAGGGAAGGAGCACTGTTTTACTTTTTCAACGCAGAATTGGCTGGAATTGAGATCGGACGCCATGTCGTGTTTGGAGAGCCCCTGATGTGCCGAAACAGTGGAAACCCCCCAATTATAACTGAAACCCTAATCTAAACACACCCCTAACCCTAATTCCAACGGTAACCCTAACCACACCTCTAACCCAGACACACCCCTAACCCTAATCCCAACCCTATTCCCAACTGTAAATGTAATCTAAACCCTAACCCTAACTTTAGCCCCAACCCTAACTGTAGCCCAAACCCTAACCCTAACCCTAGCCCTAACCCTAACCCTAACCCTAGCCCTAACCCTAGCCCTAACCCTAACCCTAGCCCTAACCCTAGCCCTAACCCTAACCCTAACCCTAGCCCTAACCCTAGCCCTAACCCTAGCCCTAACCCTAGCCCTAATGGGAAAATGGAAATAAATACATTTTTTTTTATTTTTCCCTAACTAAGGGGGTGATGAAGGGGGGTTTGATTTACTTTTATAGCGAGTTTTTTAGCGGATTTTTATGATTGGCAGCCGTCACACACTGAAAGACCCTTTTTATTGCAAAAAATATTTTTTGCAATACCACATTTTGAGAGCTATAATTTTTCCATATTTTGGTCCACAGAGTCATATGAGGTCTTGTTTTTTGCGGGACGAGTTGACGTTTTTATTGAAAACATTTTTGGGCACGTGACATTTTTTTATCGCTTTTTATTCCGATTTTTGTGAGGAAGAATGACCAAAAGCCAGCTATTCATGAATTTCTATTGGGGGAGGCGTTTATACCGTTCCGCGTTTGGTAAAATTGATAAATCAGTTTTATTCTTCGGGTCAGTACGATTACAGCGATACCTCATTTATATCATTTTTTTATGGTTTGGTGCTTTTATACGATAAAAACTATTTTACAGAAAAAATAATTATTTTTGCATCGCTTTATTCTCAGGACTATAACTTTTTTATTTTTTTGCTGATGATGCTGTATGGCGGCTCTTTTTTTGCGGGAAAATATGACGCTTTCAGCGGTACCATGGTTATTTATATCTGTCCTTTTGATCGCGTGTTATTCCACTTTTTGTTCGGCGGTATGATAATAAAGCGTTGTTTTTTGCCTCGTTTTTTTTTTTTTTTCTTACGGTGTTTACTGAAGGGGTTAACTAGTGGGACAGTTTTATAGGTCGGGTCGTTACGGACGCGGCGATACTAAATATGTGTACTTTTATTGGTTTTTTTTTTTATTTAGATGAAGAAATGTATTTATGGGAATAATATTTTTTTTTTTTTTTTCATTATTTTGGAATATTTTTTTTTTTTTTTTTTTTTACACATTTGGAAAATTTTTTTTTAACTTTTTTACTTTGTCCCAGGGGGGGACATCACAGATCAGTGATCTGACAGTTTGCACAGCACTCTGTCAGATCACTGATCTGACATGCAGCGCTGCAGCCTTCACAGTGCCTGCTCTAAGCAGGCTCTGTGAAGCCACCTCCCTCCCTGCAGGACCCGGATCCGCGGCCATCTTGGATCCGGGGCTCGAGCAGGGAGGGAGGTGAGGAGACCCTCGCAGCAACGCGATCACATCGCGTTGCTGCGGGGGGCTCAGGGAAGCCCGCAGGGAGCCCCCTCCCTGCGCGGTGCTTCCCTGCACATCGCGATCATCTTTGATCGCGGTGTGCCAGGGGTTAATGTGCCGGGGGCGGTCCGTGACCGCTCCTGGCACATAGTGCCGGATGTCAGCTGCGATAAGCAGCTGACACCCGGCCGCGATCGGCCGCGCTCCCCCCGTGAGCGCGGCCGATCGGCTATGACGTACTATCCCGTCCAGGGTCAGATAAGCCCAGGGCACCTCGACGGGATAGTACGTCTAAGGTCACAGAGGGGTTAATGTATAAAAAATAAATAAAAATGTAGATCCTCAATGGGATGAAGGAGATCAATGCTCATGATCTGATAAAAATTGACAAAGTGCCATATGAGGAAAGGGTTAAGTAATTTTTCGTACATAATTTCACCAGTTCCCAATGCATTGTGTCCTCTTCTTGTCCCCTGTGTATTTTTTACATTGTATCAATAAAGAATATTTTTAATAATCAGGTTGTAAATTCGGTCATTTTTCTTTGTCCTTTATATGTATTGCCGAAATGTCTTTCAATATTTCCATGCTATACATCTAATGGCACATATGGTATTATCCCATATTATACATTAAGTTATATATACTTCATTGCCTCTTGACTTTATGATGTGTATTGTTTTTTGAATCTGTAACTATCCATTTTGTAAATGTACATATATCCAAGCTCAGATAAATAAAATCAATTTGAACAATATCTAAGAGCTCTTAAGGGGCTCAACTACTGCGGTGCCCCAGTATACAGTATTTGGAGACTCTCTAGGGACTGGTAATGTGCCGAGCAACTGGATCAAAAGTAATGTGGTTGCAATTTTCAAAAAGAACTCTGTGTCTAGGCCAAGTAATCATAGACAAGTAAGAGTAGCGTCTATCCTGGAAGCTATTTTTGAGAGGCTTATAAGGGACTGTATAGAGAGGTACAGTGGAGCAAAAAAGTATTTAGTCAGTCAGCAATAGTGCAAGTTCCACCACTTAAAAAGATGAGAGGCGTCTGTAATTTACATCATAGGTAGACCTCAACTATGGGAGACAAACTGAGAAAAAAAAATCCAGAAAATCACATTGTCTGTTTTTTTAACATTTTATTTGCATATTATGGTGGAAAATAAGTATTTGGTCAGAAACAAAATCAAGATTTCTGGCTCTCACAGACCTGTAACTTCTTCTTTAAGAGTCTCCTCTTTCCTCCACTCATTACCTGTAGTAATGGCACCTGTTTAAACTTGTTATCAGTATAAAAAGACACCTGTGTACACCCTCAAACAGTCTGACTCCAAACTCCACTATGGTGAAGATCAAAGAGCTGTCAAAGGACACCAGAAACAAAATTGTAGCCCTGCACCAGGCTGGGAAGACTGAATCTGCAATAGCCAACCAGCTTGGAGTGAAGAAATCAACAGTGGGAGCAATAATTAGAAAATGGAAGACATACAAGACCACTGATAATCTCCCTCGATCTGGGGCTCCACGCAAAATCCCACCCCGTGGGGTCAGAATGATCACAAGAACGGTGAGCAAAAATCCCAGAACCACGCGGGGGGACCTAGTGAATGAACTGCAGAGAGCTGGGACCAATGTAACAAGGCCTACCATAAGTAACACACTACGCCACCATGGACTCAGATCCTGCAGTGCCAGACGTGTCCCACTGCTTAAGCCAGTACATGTCCGGGCCCGTCTGAAGTTTGCTAGAGAGCATTTGGATGATCCAGAGGAGTTTTGGGAGAATGTCCTATGGTCTGATGAAACCAAACTGGAACTGTTTGGTAGAAACACAACTTGTCGAGTTTGGAGGAAAAAGAATACTGAGTTGCATCCATCAAACACCATACCTACTGTAAAGCATGGTGGTGGAAACATCATGCTTTGGGGCTGTTTCTCTGCAAAGGGGCCAGGACGACTGATCCGGGTACATAAAAGAATGAATGGGGCCATGTATTGTGAGATTTTGAGTGCAAACCTCCTTCCATCAGCAGGGGCATTGAAGATGAAACGTGGCTGGGTCTTTCAACATGACAATGATCCAAAGCACACCACCAGGGCAACGAAGGAGTGGCTTCGTAAGAAGCATTTCAAGGTCCTGGAGTGGCCTAGCCAGTCTCCAGATCTCAACCCTATAGAAAACCTTTGGAGGGAGTTGAAAGTCCGTGTTGCCAAGCGAAAAGCCAAAAACATCACTGCTCTAGAGGAGATCTGCATGGAGGAATGGGCCAACATACCAACAGTGTGTGGCAACCTTGTGAAGACTTACAGAAAACGTTTGACCTCTGTCATTGCCAACAAAGGATATATTACAAAGTATTGAGATGAAATTTTGTTTCTTACCAAATACTTATTTTCGACCATAATATGCAAATAAAATGTTAAAAAAACAGACAATGTGATTTTCTGGATTTTTTTTTCTCAGTTTGTCTCCCATAGTTGAGGTCTACCTATGATGTAAATTACAGACGCCTCTCATCTTTTTAAGTGGTGGAACTTGCAATATTGCTGACTGACTAAATACTTTTTTGCCCCACTGTATATGGTAAAAATAACATTATAAGCAATAGTTAACATGAATTTACTAAGGAGAGAAGATGTAAAACTAGCCTTTTACATTTTTATGAAGAGGTGAGCAGAAACCTTGACAGAGGGGTAACTATGGACATAGTGCTTTTGGACTAGCGCTTTTGATTCATTTTCAGGTTAACAGCATTCTAAACATGTTAGGCCGCCGAACTGAAAGGCCGATTGCTGGGAGGAAATCTCTTGCCTCAGTTATAGAGGCGCAGCCTGCGTGACTTCAGGCACCGCTCAGTAAGTAGCGAGAAACGGCTACAAGCATGACCCAGCACTGACTGACAGCCAGTTCCCCACTGCATCAGTGGTTACAGCCACTGCTCACTATGTGGTGACTAAAGCTGTGCCTGTTGCAGTCAGAGGCTGTAAGTAGAAATAAAGTTAATTCCCTCCCTGTAGCCTTGCTGTCAGTCCGGCGGCCGCACGGCTTTAGAACACTATTAACCTGCAGATTAACCCCATATCTGCAGGTTAATAAAGTTTGACATGACAGGTTTCCTTTAAGTACAAGAAATTGATAGACTGATAGAGGGAGAGAGGAATCATTGACACTTTGTAGGCACAGAGCTGCTACAATCAGGGCTGCAATTCATCCCTTTCGCTCTTGCACAGCACTCATGTTTTACACATGTACAGTGTCTCCAGTTCTGCAACCGATATTGCAGAATTTTTCTGACTCAAATGACTAGCTTTCAACTTCCACACTACAATTTATTCAAGCTCAGTCACTAACAATTCAGTTAGTAACGGCAATCATTTTTGCCCTATGCAGTGTCTGCTTTTGCTGCACCCAGTATTGTTTTTTATTGTCAAAGTTCTAACTTTTAAGGACTCTTTAGGATGCAGCCAATTTTTGTTTTAGTAGTTTCACTTTTTACTCTTCTTGTTATTACATTTTTCTGATGACATAGCTGTGTCTATGAATGGAAAACCAGTGCAGCGCCCCAGAGTCCTGGTCGTTGCAGTAATATCGCTCTGCCGCTAAGGGGAGTGATGTTATGTCTGATTGCACTAAAGGAGTTCACCTGACCAGGGATCACAAGCACACATTACACTTCACACTCTGGCCACTAGGGGGAGCAAAAGGCACTATGTATTAGGCCACTCCTCATACTGGTAAAACTAGGGGTCGGATAGGAAGTTAGCACAGAACGCAGCCTGGGAGAGTCCAGGGAGGACCTGTCAAGGGTGGGTTCCTGACAGGGGCCTAGCAGAACGAATAGAAAGCAACGGAACCACGCCTGCACTACCTTGCGGTGGTATCCTAAGAAAGGACGCGAAGAGAAGGATATTGTGGAAAGTGAGAAACGAGATCAAAGCACAAAGGAGAGCCAGTAGGAGTCGTGCCCTGAGAACGGCAACATCCTACTGAGGTGTGTAGCCGGTGACCGGAACACCGAGGAAGTAACTGACTTTATGCCTTACTTCAAATACCGCTGGACAGTTGATTATAGGTCGGCTGTCTACCTACACCCTAAGCAGACAAAGGGGGCAAGCGTGGAGAGGGGCGTCTCTAGGGTCCCAGAATAGCTCCGAGCCTTCCCGTCAAATGGGTGCGTCCTATCCAGATAAACTTGGGGGATGGAGAGAGAGAGAGAGAAAGAACGAGAACAGAAGTTGTGAGGACTATCCCGAATGCTCAGCAGGGAAGAACTACAACACACAGGCGCTAGTGGTAGGCAATGATTTCCACCTGCAAAGGGAACTCTGGATGTGCCTTCGGACCGGCTGGTCTCAGACAGCCCAGTTAACAGTGCTCTGGATTGAGGATCCCGAAGCCTTCAGTAAAAGGTAAAGAGACTGCAACCCTGTGTCCTCGTTATTGACTGCGCCTCACACCATTGCCACCTACACTACTGGGAAGCCCTGGGGACATACTTCACCTGTGGGAAGGAATACCAACTAGCTGCCATAACACCACCCCAGTGGACCCCAAGCAGCGTCGGTCAACCTGACCGAATACCACAGGTGGCGTCACGAAACTTTAGCCGACTTTCCTTACCCCTTTTATTGGACGCCCCTTAGCAGGGTGATGGACCGGGTCCAGCCACCGTGACAACCTAAGAACTGAGACAGAGAGGACCGGTACCGAGTAACCTGCGGCCCTGTGTTTGGGGGCGCTCCACAAGCAGGTGGGAAGGTGTTTTTAAATGAATGGCCATACCATGATACACCAAGCACATATACCTGGTTTAATCAGTCATTTGGTGCTGACAAAGTCCTTTTAAATCACGTGGCAGTGCATTACCTTGCATGAGAAGAATAAAATGTAATGTAAACTGTAAAGCGCTGCGTAATATGTTAGCGCTATATAAAAATAAAGATTATTATTATTATTATTATTATTATTATTAATGTGTGGAATCAAGATGTACCCTGTGCTTGTAGGGATTGGGGTCATGTGTGTTGAGCAGGATCCAGAAGAGGTGTAGGAGAAGAAACATAATCACTGTCTGGTGGTGGAAACAAATGTAGTTCGCAGTCGCAGAGGCTTCAACACCTGTCCAGATGTGGTGGTGCATTACTGCTGCTAAAAGATTCAGGCAGTGACCTGTGAAAATTATCTATAGTGTCTGCCCAAAGTAGCTGCTCCAGGTTTCTACAGTATAGTGCACTTTGGAGCTCAAAGACAAGTCAAGAGAGCTGTCTACGTTCTTCAGCATGTGAGAACAAACCGTGGACACCCCTTTCTGCAAAAAATAATGGAGGCTGAGTGACCCAGTTATGAATGGATATTTTCCATTGTGAATTGTGATGTAGAAAGAGGAGAAGACTTTATCGGAATTCAACAAGCAGTTGTGTTGGATTACAATGATGATGGTGGTGATGATGATGAGGGTGTGGTCTGGCTGACAGAACGATGAGTGTGGTGTAAAGGGGAAGAGGACAACTTAAGGTTTGATGGCCAGCAGAACTTTGTCAAATGAGCCAGTGATATCATGTTGTGCTGATGGAGAGCTGTAGTCTCTAGTCTATGCAAGCCAGGATGTCTACAGCTTATTTTCCTCTTACAAAGCCTGCGGACTGCAAAAACATCAGCAAGTGGCAACTTGCAAAATAACTCACAAACACTAAATGCCCACAAGCACAACTTTCCCCCACTGCAACCATACTTTTTGGCGCTATTCAGGCTACTCCAACAGCAGCCAAAGCGGTATCACCTGCTCCAGAGCAGACAGCAAAGGAAGCCAAATTTTCCCCAGAGAATCTTTTAGCCACACATTGCCTACACTGTTTAACGCCAAAGCCCAAACCCTCCTCCTCTAATGATTGGACCTCCTCAACATGCCAATGTGATTCCCAGTTTTTTTTCCACCACAGAATCATCATTATTATCATTCCCATTTTGGCTCACAATTACCTTGGTGTGGGAAATGAGCTCTTTCGCACTGCTTGATTCCCAACTCAAGGTTTGCCCTGGCTCAGAAGGCTACTACCATTGCCAGTGCCCTCACCAGCAGAGTTTGCAGGGATAGAAACACAGCTTGGCTTGAAATTTTGTTTTCCATCTCCTATAGTTTCATGTCACCCAAGAACAAATGCTGACTATTCATCTCTTACAATAAATCAATAGGGATAAGTTAATCTGTTGCTTAGCCTCCAAAATGCTGTTGGTTAGGGGACTATGTGGCAGAATTGAAACAAGTTTCATTGACTGAATGGAAATAACACTCAGTACAACATTAAGTGTTATGGAGGCAGAGGAGTTTGACTGAGTAGAACACTGACACCAACTGAGTGGCGTGACAAATATCCCATTACACCCTTTGTTTCTTTTCCACTAATACACTTGCCAAAGGTAAAAGGAGGCCAAGTATAACCTGCATTTGGTACTTTTACTGCCATATGGTTGCTGTAAGCAGTGCCAATGGTGTTGATGCTGCTTGCGGCTCAGACATTTGTTCCATGATATGTTTTATTTTTCTTTCATGCTACCAAGCCCGTTATTGCTCATGCCACATTTTGGTCGCCCACTCCCTGAGTCTTCAAAAGTGTGTGAAATGCGATCGTGTAAAAAAAAAGGTATTTAAATACAATAAAAATAACAAAGAAAATGTTTCATCTATTTATGAATAGTAACACAAATATGTTGATCACTGAACTACATTACTTCCTTAATTAATAGTATTCTGGCGAGTTTTATGTGTGGTGCATATTGAGTATGTGCAAGTTTTGTGTGAGGCAACTTTTGCATGTGTTGCAACTTTTGTACATGTGGCAATTTTTCCGCGTGTGCAAGCTTTGCGTGTGGCGAGTTTTCCATGAGGTGAGTTTTGCACGTGTGGCGTGTTTTGCGTGAGCCTAGATTTGCATGTGGCGAGTTTTGCGCATGGCGAGTTTTGAGCGGCAACTTTTGTGTTTCGACTTTTATGTTGCGAGGTTGGTGTATGTGTGGTGAAATGTGTGCTGAGGGTGGTATATGTGTTGAAGCACGTGGTAGTGTGTGGCGCATTTTGTGTGTGTGTTCATATCCCCGTGTGTGGTGAGCAATCCCATGTCGGGGCCCCACCTTAGCAACTGTACGGTATATACTCTTTGGCTCCTTTGCTCTCACTCTTTAAGTCCCCCTTGTTCACATCTGGCAGCTGTCAATTTGCCTGCAACACTTTTCCTTTCACTTTGTCCCCATTATGTAGATAGGGGCAAAATTGTTTGGTGAATTGGAACGTGCGGGGTTAAAATTTCGCCTCACAACATAGCCTATGATGCTCTCGGGGTCCAGACGTGTGACTGTGCAAAATTTTGTGGCTGTAGCTGCGATGGTGCAGATGCCAATCCAGGATATACACACATACACACATACACACACATTCAGCTTTATATATTAGATGTATGTTTTATTTTTAATTTTGTATTATGCAATTAATGAATTATGCACTTTATATACCATTTACTGATGATGTATTATAAACATCTTTTTAATCATGGCTAGTGTTGAGCGATACCTTCCGATATCCGGAAATATCGGATCGGATTGGATCGACTGATACCTAAAAAATATCGGGTATCGCGGATTCCGATACCGGAAACCAATGCAAGTCAATGGGACACAAATATCGGAATTAAAATAAACCCTTTCTTTCCTTGTAGGTTAATTCTACATGAAGGAAAACAACTAAGAATAATGTAGAATGTATTGAGGGAGGTGGAGGAGACATTAACCCTGCTGTTGTCTTTGGTCTGGGGAGACCGATTTTGAACTTTGGTATTTTTTGGGGTGTTCAAGATGGGGTTCTGAAACTTGTGGTTGATTGACTTAAATGAGGATGGGTCGGTTGGCCACGGGTTTCAGAGCCGCATCTTGAATATTTTAAAGAATATTGAAGTTCAAGGTCGGTCGTTTTTGACCGACGACAACAGCAGGGTTTTAAAGGCATAGAGCAGTGGTCCCCAACTCCAGGCCTCGAGGGCCGCCAACAGTGCAGGTTTTCAGGATTTCCTTAGTATTGCACAGGGGTTGGAATCATCACCTGTGCAGATGATCACATTACCACCGATGCAATACTAAAGAAATCCTGAAAACCTGCACTGTTGGCGGCCCTCGAGGCCTGGAGTTGGGGACCCCTGGCATAGAGGTTTAGCCCAATCAAATGGAATAGCAGGAATAAAAATTTTTAAGACGTTCGGAGTTACAAAGATATTGACTATATTAAGCTTTTTTATATTTTGTCAGATACTTATGTTTCACTACCTCCATGCTCTTCACCTTCTTTTTTACTTCTCCCACACTTTCTCCATCATCCTCTCCGGGGTCGTCGTCTTCTTCGGGGTGGTCTTCAGGGTCGTCGTCTCCAGGTTCATCGTTTCCAGGGTCGTCGTCTTCTTCGGGCTGGTCTTCAGGGTTGTCTCCAGGGTCGTCATCTCTGGGGTCGTCGTCTTCTTCGGGGTGGTCTTCAGGGTGTCGTCTTTAGTGTCATCGTCAGGGAGATCCAGAGTGATTACCAAAAACCATTTCAAAAAGCTTGAACTTGGAAATGTAGCAGAAGGTACAAGAAGGCTGAGGAACTGCCGAGAACCAGCTGACGGTACTGGAACCCGGATGGGTAGCCGAAGGTACAAGAGCCAATGGAACTACCAAGGACCAGCTGATGGTACTGGAACCCGGTTACTAACTAGGAGGTACCTGTGCCAGAAAGCACTACCAAGGACCACCAGACGTTGGTGGAACTCTGATAACAAGAAGGAGTCACCTAAGCAAAGGGCTCTGCCTGGAACCAGCTGATGGCACTGGAACCCAAGGGGACCTATTCAAGATTGACTTCCAAAGAACCAGCTAATGGTGCTGGAACTCAGATAGGCAGCAGAAGGTCCACATGAAAAAAAATTGCAAGGCCGCGAGCCGGCCGGAGTTACCGAAAACCCACAGTCCAACAGGGGGAGCATGTCCTATTGGCACTACGGAACCATCCTTCATTGCCAGATCCTACAGCCCACAAAGTAAGCACCTAAACTGCGGGCACCATAGAGTCGGCTAGCCTGACCGCAACCCGACAGGACAACGTATTGGAAGCAAAGTGACCTTGACACTACCTGGAAACAGCTGGCTTGCTGGAACCAGGCTGGGCAGGAGGAAGTACCCGTGCCAAAGACACTTCTGAGCAGCAACTGGTGGTGTTGGAGCCCAGGGTCAATGCTAGAAACAGAGTGGAGGCAGAGGCGTAATTGGAGCATGTTTAAAATCTGTAGTAGTGTGAGTGTGGACGGAGCAGGAGAAATTGCCGCACACTCAGCAGGGGATCAGCTGACATTACTGAACCCCAATAACACGGCAGCAAGTGTTGACTGTGCAGATGGCACTTCTGAGCAGCAACTGGCAGTGTTGTAGCCCAGGGTCAATGCTAGAAACAGTGTAGCCAGAGGCCTAATTGGAGCAAGTTTAATATCTATAGTAGTGTGAATGTGGATGGAGCAGGTGAAATTGCCGGACACACAGCAGGGGGTCAGCTGACCTTACTGAAACCCAATTACATGGCAGCAAATGTTGGCTGTGCAGACGGCACTTCTGAGCAGCAACTGGCAGTGTTGGAGCCCAGGGTCAATGCTAGAAACAGAGTGTAAACAGAGGCCTAATTGGAGCAAGTTTAATATCTGTAGTAGTGTGAGTGTGGAGAGAGCAGGAGAAATTGCCAGATACACAGCAGGGGATCAGCTGGCGTTACTGAACCCCAATAACACAGGAGCAAGTGTTGACTGTGCAGATGGCACGTCTGAGCAGCAACTGGTGGTGGTGGAGCCCAGGGATTACAGGAGAAACAGAGTGTAGCCAGAGGCCTAATTGGAGCAAGTTTAATATCTGTAGTAATGTGAGTGTGGAGGGAGCATGAGAAATTGCCAGATACACAGCAGGGGATCAGCTGGCGCTACTGAACCCCAATAACAAAGGAGCAAGTATTGACTGTGCAGATGGCACTTCTGAGCAGCAACTGGCGGTGTTGGAGCCCAGGGATTACAGTTCAGGTAGTAGAAACATGAACACAACTGGAGACCTGGATACTGTTGCAAACCAATTATTTAATCTGGAAGAGGACTGGCAAATTCCTGCGAGATCCAGGCCTTGTTCATTTTCAGAAGAGTAAGCCGGTCAACGTTATCGGAGGATAGTCGCATGCAACGGTCTGTTAGTACACCATCTGCGGCACTAAAGACGCGTTCCAATAATACACTAGCAGCAGGGCAAGCCAGCACCTCCAATGCATACTGGTAAGCTCTGGCCATGTATCCAGCTTAGAGACCCAAAACTTGAAGGGGGAAGAGCCGTGTGGGAGAACACTGAGAGGGCAAGACATGTAGTCTGTCACCATCTGATGGAAACATTGCCTCCTGCTGTCTGGAGCCGTCTATGATGCTGTAGACATTTGTGGCGGGGACACAAAACTTTGCCACATTTGGGCCATACTGGTCTTGCCTTGTGCTGAGGTGCTGCTTCTGCTCCCTCTTTGTGCAGAGCTTCCTCCACTGCTTCGACGCACTGAGCTGCTTTGCAAAGCACTAGCAGCACTGCTCTCGGTTGGAATGGAGAACATGATGGAATGCACCAATGTGTCTTGGTACTCCTGCATTTTACGCTCCAGGTTCAACGGTGTTATGAGGCTTTGCAAGTTGTCCTCGGTAGCGAGGATCTAGGAGGGTGTACACCCAGTAATCAGCCGTGTTGAGAATATGGGCGATCCGGCGGTTGTTTCTCAGGCACTGCAGCATGATGTCAACCATGTGCTGCAGACTGCCAACTGGGCAAGAAACGCTATCCCCTGCTTGAGGCGTCATCTCTGCCTGCTCTGCATCACCCCACCCTCGCTCTACATACTGACTACTAGAGCATTGTGTAACTCCCTCCTCTGAACAGATGTCTTCCTCCTCCATTGACTCCTCATCGTCCTCACAAAGTGTCCCATGCCTAGGCCTTTGTGAGGAACCACGTTGCGCAGACTGTCCAGAAGCAGATGGCATTTGTGACTCCTCATCCTCTACCTCTTCCACAACCTCCTCCCTTAGTGCTTACAGTGTTTTTTCAAGCAGGCAGATAAGGGGGATAGTCATGTTGACTGGTGCATCATCTGCACTCGCCATCCGCGTGGAATCATCAAAGGCATGCAAAACGTGCCAGATGTCCTTCATAGAGGCCCACTCAGTGGTGGCGAAGTGTGAACGGCGCGCAGTGCGACTTGTTTGCACCTGATGCAGCTGGTATTCCATTACTGCTGCTTGCTGCTCACACAACCGCTCCAACATATGTAACGTTGAATTCCACTCGTTGGGTATGTCACATATGATGCGATGTTCCGAAAGGCGGAATCGGTGCTGCAGAGCTGCAATGCGCAATCTTGCCATGCTGGAACGCCTCACGTGAGCGCAGTCTAGGCGGACCTTGTGCAGCAGTGCATCAAGATCCGGATGATCCCTTAAAAAACTCCACACGACCAAGTTGAGCACATGTGCCAAACATGGGATGTGAGTGAGGTTGCCTAGGCCCAGAGCTGCCACCAGATTTCGTCCATTGTCACACACAACCATGCCAGGCTGGAGATTCACTGGCACAAACCACACGACACTCTCCTGCTTGATGGCATTCCAGAGCTCCTGCGCTGTGTGGCTTCAATTCCCCAAAGAAATTAATTTCAATACGGCCTGTTGACGTTTGGCCATGGCTGTGCTCATATCGGTCGTAACAGGTAAGCGTTCATGGGTCCAAGTGGAGGTAGAATGTGACATCTCCTGCAGCACTGATTCAGAGGAACTGGAGTATGAGGAGGAGTCAATGTGTACAGACTGGATTCCAGCAATTGTTGGAGTTGGCAGAACATGTACAGCGCCACTCTCAAGATCTGTACCCGGCTCCACAACATTTACCCAATGGGCAGTGAGGGAAAGGTATTGTCCCTGTCCATGGTTACTGATACACGCATCGGTGGTCAGGTGGACCTTGCTACTGACGGCGTTTAGTAGTGCATGTTTAATTTTTCCCTCCACATGCTTTTGCAGGGCAGGGACGGCTTGCCTGCTGAAATAAAAGCGGCTGGGCACGTTGTATTGTGGGACCGCCAATGCCATAAAGTTACGGAAGGTATCAGTCTCCACGAGCCTGAATGATAGCATTTCAAGGGACAGTAGTTTTGCAATGCCAGCATTCAAAGCCTGTGCTCGGGGGTGGTTTGCCGAGTATGGGTGCCTTTTCTCCCATGCCTGTTCTACCGATGGCTGTAGACTGGCCTGGGAGTGTGAGGATGATAGGGAACGTGGTCCTGTGGGTGGAATGACACTGTGTCTCTGTACAACACTGCCAGAGGTTCTTCCTCGGTGATCCTGTGAGGAAGCTGAACCAGCTGTATGTGAGCTGGAGGAAGAGGCTACAGCACAATCTGAAGAGGTGGAAGGTGACACTGTAGGTTGGCCTAGGTCTTCAGTGTGTCTTTGTGACTCCACCACGTGCTTGGTCTGCACATGTTTCCACATATTTGTGGTATTGAGGTTGCTGACACTTTTCCCTCTTTTCCCTTTCTGATTACACAGCTTGCATTTGACAAAGCAAATGTCATCTGCAACTGTGTCAAAAAAGGACCAGGCACTGCAAATTTTGGGATCGCCCATTTTGGGTTTTAGAAGAGGCATGCTCCTAATGGGTGCCAAAGTGGCAGCTACAGGCAACCCAGTCTGCCCCCTCCCTCTCCCTACTTTTTGGGCCGTTCGGGAAATCTCTTCCTCAGAGCTGCTCCCACCACCTTCCTGTACCTCATGCCATGATGGGTCAAGGACCTCGTCATCTACACTACCCTCTTCCAACAACTGCTTCTCCTGGGTAGTCTCGGCAGCACAGTATGCACCAGAAAGTGGCACCTGAGTCTCATCATTAGATGCGTACTGAGGTGTGCTGACTGTAGGCACTGGCCCACTTGCCTCTTCAGATTCAGAGAGACAGAGCAGTTGCGCATCACTGCATACTGCCTTTTCTTCTATTTCTCGAATGCTGCTTGGCTGGCCCCCTCTTTCCAAGCCAAGAGATCCAGAGAACAGAAGTAGAGATGGCTCCTGTCCAGGGCTCTCTGACTGCCTGGGCAATATGGCAGGTGGTGAAGGCACAGATGGGTGCTCTTCAGTGCTCTGGACCAGAGAGGATGTGGCACTAATTGAAGCCGATGCGTTAGCTGCCATCCATCCGACAACGGCTTCAATTTGTTCATCCCGCAGCAGTGGGGTACGACGAGCTCCTACAAAGCTGCACATAAAGGACAGTTCCCTGGTAAAACTGGGGGATGCTGAGTCACTTGTGCCCGCAGCAGGCACAGAATCCTCACGTCCTCTCCCTGCAGAAACTCCACGCCCACGACCACGTGCCTTACTCCCTGCCTTCTTCATCTTGGTAGACTGATAAAGATAGGCAGAAAAGTACTAAGGGCTTAGTGTGCTTATTCCTGAACAGCTGCTAACAGGTATAAAAAACACTAATTTTATAAAGTGTGGACTAGACTTAATATTAGCTAATGTGGGCTACACAACTGTAAAGTGGAGTGCTTGGTGAACTTTTTTAACTTTTTGTTTTTTTCACAAAAAGACACTGGATGTGCCCAAAGATGTAAAACCGATGGTATCACAAACTTTTTGTAGCTATTACAATGCAGGAAGGTAACCTACAATGCAATAGTGGAGGCTCCAAAAAATAGGCTAATACTAATCTGGCTGGGGCTGCAGGGCACAAGGCTGCAGAAAAGCTCCTCTATCTACTCCTATATAGTGTTTGCACGCAATCTAGCTGGATACGGATGGAAACACACTAATAGGAGAAATCAGGAAAAATGTGCAGCAGCACTAATGCAAAAAAGGACAATGTAACAGTATGAGGCAGTGACACACGCTGAGCAGACTACAACCTGATGTGGCTGCAGAACAGACTACCGCGTGAGCTGCACTCACACACACAGACCTCGCAGTCTGCCGTGAACAGCACTGCAAGGCTGCAGAAAAGCTCCTCTATCTACTCCTATATAGTGTTTGCACGCAATCTAGCTGGATATGGATGGAAACACACTAATAGGAGAAATCAGGAAAAATGTGCAGCAGCACTAATGCAAAAAAGGACAATGTAACAGTATGAGGCAGTGACGCACGCTGAGCGGGCTACAACCAGATGTGGCTGCAGAACACACTGCAGCGTGAGCTGCACTCACACACAGAGACCTTGCAGACAGCCGTGAACAGCGCTGCAAGGCAAAAAAAAGCTTCTCACACAGAGGTTGCTAAAGTAGGAAAAAACAGAAGTATTCAGCTCACCCATGAAAGTCCAAAAGCTGTGGTTATAGCATCCGGGAAGGGAAGAGACATCTGCGCTGTGACATGGATGAAGCACCAAACAAAGCAAGATTTCCAGCTCCAGGATGTAAATATAAAAATATTGTATCTTTATTCCATAATTTAAAATAGCAAAGGTTGACAAAAAAACGGAGAAAAGATCACACGGCAGTCATAACTGAACACGTTTCGAACACTAGGCGTTCAGTTATGATTGCTCTGTGTGATCTTTTCTCCGTTTTTTTTGTCAGCCTTTGCTATTTTAAATTATGGAATAAAGATACAATATTTTTATATTTATGTTTTGGAGCTGGAAATCTTGCTTTATTTGGTGGTTGCTAAAGTAGCCTGGGTAAAGCACAATGAAGCAAATCGCTATTTCAAACTGTCCCTCAGTCAGAACAGCAGCGTCCTGTCCCTAACTGAATTCACAGCAGAGTGAACCCAAAATGGCGGTGGCAGCTTTTATAGTGCGTCATGACATCATTTCAGCAGCCAATCACAGCCATGCCATTAGTTACATGCCTAACATGCATAACAGGATGTGCCCACACTTCTTAGGATTCCTCATTGGCTGAATTACATCAAACTGGCTCATTGCATTATGGGAACTTCCGATTCCGGTATTCGATATTGTAAAAGTATCAGAACTCAGTATCGGAACTCCGATACCGCGAATATCGTCCGATACCCGATATTGCAGTATTGGAATGCTCAACACTAATCATGGCACATCCTTTCCTCTTTATTAAACCTCTTTTATCTTGTTTTCTGTGGTTTATATATATATTTTTAAGATATCATTCATCTTTAATTAATAAAGTGATTTATGTTGCATTATTGCCTCTTTTTTAATACATTTTGTTCATTTATAAAACAAAAAATGACCGGATATAGTTTTTGCTCATTTGCAAATGTAGGAGTGGTGGAGCGGTTAGCCTGCTCCCTGACACTTTAAGGGGTTATATGTATTTTCAAGATGTTAAGCGTAAGGCTGCCGTCACACTAGCAGTATTTTGTCAGTATTTTACATCAGTGTTTGTAAGCCAAAACCAGGAGTGGGTGATAAATACAGAAGTGGTGCATATGTTTCTATTATACTTTTTCCCTGATTGTTCCACTCCTGGTTTTGGCTTACAAATACTGATGTAAAATACTGACCAAATACTGCTAGTGTGACGGCAGCCTTAACACTCACTGAAGCTGCAGTCTAGTCTAGGCAGGGATAATTGTAGTGGCCGGCCCAGTTTGGGGAGGGAGAACTGAGAGTTAGTGCCAAGTTCAGGAAGTGACAGTTCAGTGCAGGACAGTAGTGTGCAGTGACAGCAGCAGTCTCACGAACTGGGTTGCTAGGGACAACGTGGGCCTAATATTCGGGGCAGTGTCTGGCCAAATACACCCTTCCATGTGAATCCATCTGCCAGCCCGGGGAATCTCGAGATGGATGTCGGGTCTCTTGGGCGCATTCAGCCTGTGAAGCTACAGTGAAAGATGGACTTAGACTCTATGAGGCGGGATGTGTTGCAACGCGTGTGCACTGCTAGTTTTGGAGAAGACTTCCTAGTACTAGTGAAGACCGCAAGAGACACTCTACCTATACCGAGAACCAGGGCTGAAGTGGTGTCCGGTATCTGAGGGAAAGACATCAACTCGTTGAGCCGTATCCTATATGCCTATTTGTAAAGACTGCCAACTAGGGTTGAGCGAAATGGATCGTTCATTTTCAAAAGTCGCCGACTTTTGGCAAAGTCGGGTTTCATGAAACCCAATCCCTGTGTGGGGTCGACCATGCGGTACACGACTTTCGCGCCAAAGTCGCGTTTCGTATGACGCGCTTGGCGCCATTTTTTCAGCCAATGAAGGAGCGTGGGCAGAGTGATGACATAGGTCTTAGGGGCGTGGACGCCTATCGCCATCTTGTCGCTTGTGTGCTGTAGCGATTTGCAATGTGTAACACCAGTTTTTCTGTTCAGAGATGGGGGGGGGAAGAGAGAGAGAGAAAAGAAAAAAAAATTCCCATTGACTTTGCATTGGGTTTCGTGTTTCGGTCGATCCCCGACTTTTCGCCATAATCGGCCGATTTCACTCGACTCGACCCTAAAAAAGTAAAAGTCGCTCAACCCTACTGCCAACTATCCAGTAGAAGTTTGATTGTTTTTACAAAACTTGTGTCTCCTGAATAGATTGCTGACAAGGTTCCAGAAGAGGAAAACCTGGAGCCAATTGAGGCCCGCAGGCCAGAAGTAAGTGTGATTCACCCCACACACAGTAGCACACTGGGGCACTTGTCTGTAGAGTGCCAGAGACAGTGGGATCAGCAACTCGCTCACGAATACCTCGCTTGGGCACTTTACACAAACACGACAGCTTATTCTGGGAAGTGAGTTTTTTAATTATTACCAATTCTTTCACGAATATAGGTTGTAATATCAGTTGGAAATATCATATATGTGCAAATTAATTATCTTTCTTTGTAAAGTACTTATTGCTGCTGATGGAGCTAATAAAAAAGAAAAATTCACACATAACATTTACGTCACTGATTTATTTGGCAATGACAATAGCCACTGCCATTATTAGAATGACCTAGCATAGCTCTGCACAGTGTAAAGACATGGTTATTTTTAAAACTAAATGTGTTCAGCCAACAACCACTGATCCATTCGATTGGCACATTTTCAAGAGCGTGGGTATCCTGCTAAAAGCAGATAAGTTGAATTGTGTATGGATGATTTTAATCCTTACATAATTCCTTGCCAGTGCATTTTCTCTCTGAGCCAATTTTTGTCTATATGCCATCTCAGTACTATTAAAAAAATGACTTAATGCTTTACTAAAAGCTTTCTGCCAAGGACTTGGTGTAAGCTCTTATTTCCATTCATTGCTTTAAAGTGTCAATGCGTAGTGTATCCTTGAGGATTTAGAATCCTCTTTGCCTTTGTAGTGGTTAATAACTATGGCTCATTGATGGCACTGATCTGAAATGTCATAATACAGGGCATGTGACATGTGTATCAGTGTATAAATATATAATAGTATATTAATATACACTAGGTATAAAATACTATTCCTGTCTTTTCAGGCCTAATACGGTATATGAAACTGAGATTGTAATACACGGTATATGCCACTTGAGCGTAGGAAGAAATATAATTACTTAGTCTCTCATAATAAAATACAATTCCTACATTTTTAACTATGAATTTAATATTCAATTTATATATTAATATATGTTGGGGGTCGAGTTCCCACCTCTGCCCAGGGGGGATCTCGGGCCATCTCCGCTGCGGTCTCCCATTCTTCTCCTGCCGCAGTGGAGCTTGCTCAGCGGAGACATCGGTCCCAGCATATTGCTCAGTCTGACTCTGTACAAAGAGTTACTGCTGCTTTTCCTGCTTCTGCCATTGAAGCCAGTGCTGGGCAGCGGCGAGCAGATGCTTTTAGGACTAAGTCCTGCTTTTCTCGTTCTGAGCATGCCCAGAGTAAGATCTCTCAGTGGAGATCGAGGGTCACATGTTCAGATACTGCAGCTAAATCCATTGGTCCTTCAGGAAGGTCCTGTAGGTGCTCAGGCTCTGTGGCAGCCTCTCATTGGTCCTTCTAGGAAGGTCATGTACTTGTTGCAACTATTTAAAGCTCGCATGGCCGCACGGCCATGCGCTAGTATCTTTCTAAGTTATCTGCTTTGTGCCAGTGTGGTCATGTAAGACTGTTCAGGGACCTGGCTGAAATAAGCCCCTAGAATGCTGGCACCTCCGGCGAGGAGATTGTGTTTGTGTGTATTCAGGGACCTGGCTGAAATAAGCCCCTAGAATGCTGGCACCTCCGGCGAGGAGTTTTGTGTGCATGCATGACCACTGACTGCTCTCAGTTGGGTAGTTAGCCTGTGCCTCTGTGAAGTCTAACAGGGCGCAGTGCTTTGCTTTCACGGCTACTCTGTGAAATAACAGAGCTAGTTCATACCACCATATAGTGCCGCCGTTTGCTAGCAGCAGGTACTCCTGCACGGTGGACCCCGGGCTGCGAACGCATCTATAACAATAAAACCTCTATATTTACTCGGTGCGTTCCGCTAGCCCTGACAGAATACTAGCGCCAGGGTCTGGCTAGTAAATGGCGGACATTCAGCAATCCTTGCGTTATATCCAGCAGCTGGAGGGTAGGTTGGCGGCTCTCGAGAGCACAACCTCAGCTGTGGATGTTACCGCAGTTGCTGTACAGGCTGCTAGCGTGGCTGCAGCAACCTTGTCCACTGCCACCCCTGTTCCAACATTATCTCGCCTCCCGCTGCCAGAAAAATTTTCTGGAGATAGTAAATCTTGTATTGGATTCGTGAGTCAGTGCTCTATTTATTTCGAGCTCCTGGCTGCACGTTTTCTCGCAGAGCGGGCAAAGGTGGGATTTATTGTGTCTCTCTTGTCAGACAGGGAGCTGGAATGGGCTACGCCGCTGTGTGAGCGTGGCGGTCATGTGATGCAGAGTGCTCCGTTGTTCTTGAGCACCCTGAAACAGGTCTTTTTAGGACCTCGAGTCACCCATGACATGGCGCTCCAGCTGCTGGCATTGACTCAGGGTTTGTCCTTGGTCAGCCATTTTGCCGTCCACTTTCGTACCCTAGCATCTGAGCTGGAGCTGGTCAGATAAAGCCCTTATCCCCATATTTTGGAGGGGGCTGGCTGACCACGTGAAGGACGCTCTGGCCAATAGGGAGATTCCTGCCACACTGTTGGAGTTAATAGCTGTCTCCACTCGTATTGACCTCCGTTTTAACGAGCGAAGGTTAGAGCGAGCCCAGTGTAGGCAGAGGTTTCGGCTGGCTCCCACCTTCGCCAAACCTCTGGAATCTCCGGTCCTGGTCCCTGAGTCACATGAGGCCATGGAAGTGCCACGAGCGGGATCTAAGTCCCGGACCGCTTGTGCACTCAAGGTCTGTCATGTTTGCCAGCAGTCAGGGCATCTTGCCACCAGATGTCCCCAGTGGTCGAGGAAACGTCAGCGTCTAGTGGTAGTAGGTGGAGATACACTAGACACGGCGACGTTTGTCTCCAAATTGTCCTTTAAGGGGACAATTACCATAGGCTCATCCTCCCACTCGGTAGAGCTCTGCATGGATTCTGGGGCGGAGGGCAATTTTATGTCTTCTGCCTTCGCCCAACGTCACGCAATACCCCTGGTAATGCTAGCTCAACCAGTAACGGTACGAGTGGTGAATGGGTCGACACTGCCCTCACAGATAACACACCAGACCATCCCTTTTACTCTGTCCATGTCGCCATCTCATCAGGAGATTATATCTCTGCTCGTCATTCCTGAGGGAATTAAGGAGGTCCTGCTGGGGATACCTTGGCTACGGTACCACTCTCCTCATATCGAGTGGTCCTCAGGCAGAATTTTTGGATGGGGTGAATCTTGTGGGGGTGGGTGTCAGAGGGAGTGCGTTCAGGTTGCTACTACAGAGGTACCCGCCGATCTATCCTCTCTCCCCAAGCAATATTGGTCCTATGCGGACGTGTTCTCCAAAAAGGCGGCAGAGACCCTTCCGCCCCATCGCCCCTATGACTGTCCTATTGATCTCTTACCTAGTGCTGAGCCTCCCCGGGGTCGAGTCTATCCGTTATCTCTCCCGGAGACGGAGGCAATGTCTCAGTACATTCAAGAGAATCTGGCAAGAGGGTTCATCAGGAAGTCAGTGTCACCTGCTGGGGCAGGGTTCTTTTTCGTGCAGAAGAATGGGGAACTACGTCCATGCATAGATTATAGGGGTCTTAACACCATCACTGTTAAGAATAAGTATCCTTTGCCCTTGATATCTGAGCTTTTTGATAGGCTTCGGGGAGCAAGCGTATTTACTAAATTAGATCTGCGGGGTGCTTACAACCTGATTCGCATCCGTGAGGGGGACGAATGGAAGACGGCTTTTAACACCAGGGATGGGCACTATGAATGTCTGGTGATGCCCTTCGGGCTCTGTAATGCCCCAGCCATTTTCCAAAACTTTGTGAACGACATCTTCTGGGATATGCTCTCCACCTCGGTCGTAGTCTATCTGGATGATATTCTCATCTACTCTCCAGATATTGACTCCCACCGGAGAGATGTTTGCAAAGTCTTCGACCTCCTACGGGCAACTCCCTCTATGCCAAGTTGGAGAAGTGTGTGTTCAAGCAGGAGTCCTTGCCCTTCCTGGGCTATATCATCTCTGCCCAGGGATTGGCTATGGATCCTGCAAAACTACAGGCTGTGATGAACTAGCAGGAACCCCATTCTCTTAAAGCGGTGCAGCGCTTTATGGGGTTCATTAACTACTATCGCCAGTTCATTCCACACTTCTCAACTTTGGTAGCTCCCTTGGTTGCCCTCACCAAGAAGGGAGCAAATCCCAAATTGTGGTCTGAGGAGGTCTCCAAGGCCTTTATCTCCATTAAGTCACACTTCGCTAGCGCGCCCATCCTACATCACCCCGATGTAGATAAGCCATTTATAATGGAGGTGGATGCCTCATCTGTTAGTTCTAGAGCAGTCCTTTTCCAAAAGGATGCTCAAGGTCGGAAGCATCCTTGCTTCTTCTCTAAGACCTTCTCACCAGCAGAGAGGAATTATTCCATCGGGGGCAAGGAGTTGTTAGCCATGAAGTTGGCTTTCTCAGAGTGGAGACATCTCTTGGAGGGAGCTCGTTTTCCCTTCCAAGTCTTCACAGATCATAAGAATTTGGTTTACCTGCAGACAGCCCAGTGGTTAAATTCTCGCCAGGCCAGATGGTCCTTGTTTTTCTCCCACTTTCATTTTACCCTTCATTTTCTTTCTGTGGAGAAAAACATTCGTGACGATGCTCTCTCTCGCTCCGTTGTATCATCTGTGGAGGAGGAAGAGGAGCCTCGGCTTATTGCCCCACCGAGAGCCTGAGAACTGTGGCCCTGGTTTCACTAGAGTCTGTGCCTCCGGGCAAGACTTTTGTACCATCCAGTTTGCGACCGGAGGTTCTCTCTTGGGCTCACTCGTCCAGGGTGGGTGGACATTTTGGTTCCAAAAGGACATACTGGCGAGGACATACTGGTGGCCGCATATGGCTCGTGATGTCGCAGACTATGCTCGGGCGTGTGTCTCTTGCGCCAAGAACAAGTCTCCTCGGCAACAGTCAGCTGGGTTGCTTTATCCTCCGCTGGTGGCGGACAGGCCCTGGGAGATGGTCGGGATGGACTTTGTGGTAAGCTTACCCAAGTCTCGTAGCTGCACCATTATCTGGGTGATCACCGACAATTTTTCCAAAATGGTTCATTTGGTGCCTCTTCCACGGCTACCTTCTGCACGGGCTCTGGCAGCGTTGTTCATCAAGCATATCTTTCTCCTACACGGTATGCCGGACAAGATTGTCAGTGACCGGGGTCCCCAGTTTGCGTCTCGGTTCTGGAGAGAGCTTTGTCGTCTGCTCAGTATTGAGTTGAATCTCTCCTCAGCTTATCATCCCGAGACGAATGGGTTGGTTGAGAGGGCCAATCAGACTCTGGTCACATATTTACGACATTTTGTTTCTGCCAGGCAGGATGTTGTTACCGTGGGCAGAGTTTGCTCTTAACGCTGTAGCCGACTCCACCGGTCAGACTCCTTTCCTCCTTAATTACGGCCAGCATCCGTGGGTTCCTGTGCCTATGCCTGTGTCTTCTGCTGACTCCAGGGTGGCAGACTGGGCAGTGGAGGCACGGGTCATTTGGGACCACACTCAGGATGCCATCCGGGCCTCCAAGGAGAGAATGAGGTCCTCCGCCGATGCACATCGGCGCCCTGCTCCGACCTTTGCTCCTGGCGACTTAGTGTGGCTCTCCGCCCATAACATCAGGCTGCGTGTTGAGTCCACTAAGTTTGTACCTCGCTACTTCGGTCCCTTCAAGGTCCTCGAACAGGTTAATCCTGTGGTATACCTTCTGGCCCTTTTTCCACGCCTTGGTATCACCGACACCTTTCATGTGTCCCTCCTTAAGCCCGTATACATGTCTCGGTTTTCTGAGTCACCTGCCGGGACATCGGGTTCGTCTACGGACGATTACGAGGTGACGCTATTTTGGGGTGCAAGATGGTGCGTGGCAAAAATTTTTATTTGGTGGACTGGAAGGGTTATGGTCCTGAGGATAGGTCCTGGGAGCCTGCTGAGCACATTCAGGCTCCACAGCTCATTGCCGCCTTCGAGCGTAGCGAGGCCCAAGGAGGGGGGGGGCCCTAGGAGGGGGGTAATGTTAGGGGTCGAGTTCCCACCTCTGCACAGGGGGAATCTCGGGCCATCTCCGCTGCGGTCTCCGAATTCTTCTCCTGACGCAGTGGAGCCTGCTCAGCGGAAACGTCAGTCCCAGCATCTTGCTCAGTCTGACTCTGTACAAAGAGTTACTGCTGCTTTTCCTTCTTCTGCAATTGAAGCCAGTGCTGGGCAGCGGCGAGTAGATGCTTGTAGGACTAAGTCTTGCTTTTCTCGTTCTGAGCATGCCCAGAGTAAGATCTCTCAGTGGAGATCGAGGGTCACATGTTCAGATACTGCAGCTAAATCCATTGGTCCTCCAGGAAGGTCCTGTAGGTGCTCAGGCTCTGTGGCAGCCTCTCATTGGTCCTTCTAGGAAGGTCATGTACTTGCTGCAACTATTTAAAGCTTGCATGGCTGCATGGCCATGTGCTAGTATCTTTCTAAGTTATGTGCTTTGTGCCAGTGTGGTCATGTAAGTCTGTATTCAGGGACCTGGCTGAAATAAGCCCCTAGAATGCTGGCACCTCCGGCGACATAAAAGTGACCTCTCCACATACATAGCAAAAACTATCTGCTTTGCTAATGCAAGAACTAGACATATCTGAAAAAACATATAAGTAGAAACATGTCAATATGTTAAGAAACTAAGCTAAAAAAAACTGAACCTGTATACCTTACACAGAGAGAATTTATAAAAGTAGGTGATGCAACTATAATTAGGATTATATCATAGGAGCTGAGTTGGCGTTTTTTGATTGATCACCCTAAGATGAAAGAATACTGAAGGCTCAATAGATTAAATTGATGATGTAATAGACTAGCTACTAACAATGCAATAATGATGATGAAATAATGCGCAACTTTCTATAAGCCTGCATGAAAAGTGTAATAAATAATTACATATTCCTCTGGATCTTGAAAATTAGAACCAATCAGCAAATTTAAGCATCATATTAGTTTTCAGCACCACAAAATTCGTTAAGTTCAACTGTTTTCGTCTCTGTATCAATTTGGCTGTAGAACAGTCCAATACATTCACAAGCATGCCTATATTGTATATAGGAAATTAATTATAGTAGAGATGTAATAAAAATAAAGAGTAATGTGCAATATCAGGGCAAAAAGATAAAAACAGATAGGCTAAACAAAAAAATTAATAGAAGGATTAATTAAAATGTAATTAATACTGACTAATAGACTGCAAATTTGATATTTGGGATTTTTGCTTCCATTTTTATTGGATGTCATATAGGTATTTTTTATGTTCTATATTTGGAGAAATAACACATATTTATAAAAACTCAGATATCTGCGTTGTCATATTTTACTAGGCTAATCTACTATATAATTGTCTAAGGGTTACTTCCGTCTGTCCTTCTGTCTGTCTGTCACGGATAATCATTGGTCGCAGCCTCTATGTCATGGAAATCCAAGTCGCTGATTGGTCGTGGCAAAACGCCCACGACCAATCAGCGACGGGCACAGTCCAAAATGGCCGCTCTTTCCTCCCCACAGTCAGTGCCGCTCCATACTCCCCTCCAGTCAGCGCTCACACAGGGTTAATGCCAGCGTTACTGAAGCGCGGTGTAACGCACTTCGGCAATGCAGCTATTAACCCTGTGTGACCAACTTTTTACTATTGATGATGCGTATGCAGCATCAATAGTAAAAAGATATAATGTTACAAATAATAATAATAATAAAAAAGGTTATTCTCACCCTCCGACGTGGCACGCTGTCCTCGGCAGTGCAAGTGGCAGGTTCCGGTGCCAAGGATGCTATGCGAGAAGGACCTTCCATGATGTCACGGTCATGGGACCACGACGTCATCACAGGTCCTGCGCTCATACCAACCCTGGGACCGGAAGCTGCCGTGTGCACCGCACACAGGCGTCAGGACTTCAATTGGCCTTCGGAAGGTGAGTATATATTTATTTTTTATTTTAAGTCATTTTTAACAACGCATGTAGTGCCCACATTGCTATATACTACGTGGGCTGTGTTACATACTGTGTGGGCTGCATTATATACTACATGGCTGCTATTTACTACGTGGGCAGTGTTATATACTATGTGGGCAATGTTATATACTGCGTGGACTGCGTTATATACTACATGGCTGCTATATACTATGTGGGCAGTGTTATATACTATGTGGGCAATGTTATATACTGCATGGGCTGCGTTATATATTACATGGCTGCTATATACTTCGTGGGCAGTGTTATATACTGTGTGGGCTGCGTTATATACTACATGGCTGCTATATACTACGTGGGCAGTGTTATATACTATGTGGGCTGTGTTATATAATGTGTGGGCTGCATTATATACTGCATGGCTGCTACAGTGCCTACAAGTAGTATTCAACCCCCTGCAGATTTAGCAGGTTTACACATTTGGAATTAACTTGGCATTGTGACATTTGGACTGTAGATCAGCCTGGAAGTGTGAAATGCACTGCAGCAAAAAAGAATGTTATTTCTTTGTTTATTTTTTTTTTAAATTGTGAAAAGTCTTTTCAGAGGGTCATTTATTATTCAACCCCTCAACCCACCAGAATTCTGTTTGGTTCCCCTAAAGTATTAAGAAATAGTTCAGGCACAAAGAACAATGAGCTTCACATGTTTGGATTAATTATCTCTTTTTCCAGCCTTTTCTGACTATTTAAGACCCTCCCCAAACTTGTGAACAGCACTCATACATGGTCAACATGGGAAAGACAAAGGAGCATTCCAAGGCCATCAGAGACAAGATCGTGGAGGGTCACAAGGCTGGCAAGGGGTACAAAACACTTTCCAAGGAGTTGGGCCTACCTGTCTCCACTGTTGGGAGCATCATCCGGAAGTGGAAGGCTTATGGAACTACTGTTAGCCTTCCACGGCCTGGACAGCCTTTGAAAGCTTCCTCCCGTGCCGAGGCCAGGCTTGTCCGAAGAGTCAAGGCTAACCCAAGGACAACAAGGAAGGAGTTCCGGGAAGATCTCATGGCAGTGGGGACATTGGTTTCAGTCAATACCATAAGTAACGTACTCCACCGCAATGGTCTCCGTTCCAGACGAGCCCATAAGGTACCTTTACTTTCAAAGCGTCATGTCAAGGCTCGTCTACAGTTTGCTCATGATCACTTGGAGGACTCTGAGACTGACTGGTTCAAGGTTCTCTGGTCTGATGAGACCAAGATCGAGATCTTTGGTGCCAACCACACACGTGACGTTTGGAGACTGGATAGCACTGCATACGACCCCAAGAATACCATCCCTACAGTCAAACATGGTGGTGGCAGCATCATGCTGTGGGGCTGTTTCTCAGCCAAGGGGCCTGGCCACCTGGTCCGCATCCATGGGAAGATGGATAGCACGGCCTACCTGGAGATTTTGGCCAAGAACCTCTGCTTCTTCATCAAGGATCTTAAGATGGGTCATCATTTCATCTTCCAACAAGACAACGACCCAAAGCACACAGCCAAGAAAACCAAGGCCTGGTTCAAGAGGCAAAAAATCAAGGTGTTGCAGTGGCCTAGTCAGTCTCCTGACCTTAACCCATTTGAAAACTTGTGGAAGGAGCTCAAGATTAAAGTCCACATGAGACACCCAAAGAACCTAGATAACTTGGAGAAGATCTGCATGGAGGAGTGGGCCAAGATAACTCCAGAGACCTGTGCCGGCCTGATCAGGTCTTATAAAAGACGATTATTAGCTGTAATTGCAAACAAAGGTTATTCCACAAAATATTAAACCTAGGGGTTGAATAATAATTGACCCACACTTTTATGTTTAAAATTTATAAAAATTTAACTGAGCAACAAAACTTTTTGGTTTGTAAGATTTATGCATCTGTTAATAAATCCTGCTCTTGTTTGAAGTTTGAAGGCTCTAACTTATTTGCATCTCATTAAACCTGCTAAATCTGCAGGGGGTTGAATACTACTTGTAGGCACTGTATATACTATGTGGCCAGTGTTATAAACTATGTGGGCAATGTTATATACTGCGTGGGCTGTGTTATATACTGTTTGGCGTGTGTTATATACTGTTTGGCGTGTGTTATATACTGCGTGGCCACTGTTATATACTGCGTGGCCACTGTTATATACTGCGTGGCCTGTATTAACGCATTGGATATTCAAGAATATGTCGTGGTCTGTGCTATATACTATGTGGCTGTTATATACATACATATTCTAGAATACCCGATGCGTTAGAATCGGGCCACCATCTAGTCTATAAAATAAATGTAAGAATGAAAATGCACTGAACCTACTGCTTCTTTCCGTAATACATCTTGCCTGTACTTGGATAATGTTTTACCATCTTTAGCGCTACTGATAGCTTACATTCCCTTTTCTTCTATCCTTGGGGCTCAATGGGTAAATAATTCTTATAGACAGCTGTAGCCTAACAATTTATTTTTTGGCGACATCTTTTTGATTGAATTGAGAACATTGGGTATTTGGGACATGCAGCTTGCAAAAGGTCTGGTGGCAGATGGAAAAGAAATCTGTCCACTTTGCCTTCACCTCTTCATGGGCATAAAGTCATCAATTCCATCCATTAAGGAGTTGACACTCAGCCCATCTGAGTGGAAGGTTTCTGGTAACCAGATTAGCTTGTAAACAACCTTGATGCAAAAAAAAAAAAAAAAACCACTTTAGAGGCAGTAGAAAATAAGAGTTTATGAGTAGGTTGAAAATGAAGCAGCCAATTTCTGTAATGACTGTAATATTTTAAGTGATTATGTTTGCCACTTCTGAATCCTCCTTAGAGAGGACATTTTTTAATTAAAATCTAGGCAATAAGCACAGCTGAAATATGAGACGGGAAAATAGGAAAAAGATTAATGGGGTGCCGCTCTGGAATATTATAACATCTCTGTATTGTGATTAATTATATAGTCATTGAGATAAGTACAGTCTCATGTGCACATCTTGTGTATACATTGATCATGTACAGGCAAGACGCAAAACTGATTTGCTGAAACAATACAAACTACAAATATGTTTACGGCACTTTAACCCCTTCATGACCCAGCCTATTTTGACCTTAACCCCTTCAAGACCCAGCCTATTTTGACCTTAAAGACCTTGCCGTTTTTTGCAATTCTGACCAGTGTCCCTTTATGAGGTAATAACTCAGGAACGCTTCAACGGATCCTAGCGGTTCTGAGATTGTTTTTTCGTGACATATTGGGCTTCATGTTAGTGGTAAATTTAGGTCAATAAATTCTGCATTTATTTGTGATAAACACGGAAATTTGGCGAAAATTTTGAAAATTTCGCAATTTTCACATTTTGAATTTTTATTCTGTTAAACCAGAGAGATATGTGACACAAAATAGTTAATAAATAACATTTCCCACATGTTTACTTTACATCAGCACAATTTTGGAAACAAAATTTTTTTTTGTTAGGAAGTTATAAGGGTTAAAATTCGACCAGCGATTTGTCATTTTTACAACGAAATTTACAAAACCATTTTTTTTAGGGACCACCTCACATTTGAAGTCAGTTTGAGGGGTCTATATGGCTGAAAATACCCAAAAGTGACACCATTCTAAAAACTGCACCCCTCAAGGTACTCAAAACCACATTCAAGAAGTTTATTAACCCTTCAGGTGCTTCACAGCAGCAGAAGCAACATGGAAGGAAAAAATGAACATTTAACTTTTTAGTCACAAAAATTATCTTTTAGCAACAATTTTTTTATTTTCCCAATGGTAAAAGGAGAAACTGAACCACGAAAGTTGTTGTCCAATTTGTCCTGAGTACGCTGATACCTCATATGTGGGGGTAAACCACTGTTTTGGCGCACGGCAGGGCTTGGAAGGGAAGGAGCGCCATTTGACTTTTTGAATCAAAAATTGGCTCCACTCTTTAGCGGACACCATGTCACGTTTGGAGAGCCCCCGTGTGCCTAAAAATTGGAGCTCCCCCACAAGTGACCCCATTTTGGAAACTAGACGCCCCAAGGAACTTATCTAGATGCATAGTGAGCACTTTGAACCCCCAGGTGCTTCACAAATTGATCCGTAAAAATGAAAAAGTACTTTTTTTTCACAAAAAAATTCTTTTAGCCTCAATTTTTTCATTTTCACATGGGCAACAGGATAAAATGGATCCTAAAATGTGTTGGGCAATTTCTCCTGAGTACACCAATACCTCACATGTGGAGGTAAACCACTGTTTGGGCACATGGTAAGGCTCGGAAGGGAAGGAGCGCCATTTGACTTTTTGAATGAAAAATTATTTCCATCGTTAGCGGACACCATGTCGCGTTTGGATAGCTCCTGTGTGCCTAAACATTGGCGCTCCCCCACAAGTGACCCCATTTTGGAAACTAGACCCCCCAAGGAACTAATTTAGATGCCTAGTGAGCACTTTAAACCCTCAGGTGCTTCACAAATTGATCTGTAAAAATGAAAAAGTACTTTTTTTTCACAAAAAAATTCTTTTCGCCTCAATTTTTTCATTTTCACATGGGCAGTAGGATAAAATGGATCATAAAATTTGTTGGGCAATTTCTCCCGAGTACGCCGATACCTCATATGTGGGGGTAAACCACTGTTTGGGCACTCGGCAGGGCTCGGAAGAGAAGGCGCGCCATTTGACTTTTTGAATGGAAAATTAGCTCCAATTGTTAGCGGACACCATGTCGCGTTTGGAGAGCCCCTGTGTGCCTAAACATTGGAGCTCCCGCACAAGTGACCCCATTTTGGAAACTAGACCCCCCAAGGAACTTATCTAGATGCATATTGAGCACTTTAAACCCCCAGGTGCTTCACAGAAGTTTATAACGCAGAGCCATGAAAATAAAAAATAATTTTTCTTTCCTCAAAAATGATTTTTTAGCCTGGAATTTCCTATTTTGCCAAGGATAATAGGAGAAATTGGACCCCAAATATTGTTGTCCAGTTTGTCCTGAGTACGCTGATACCCCATATGTGGGGGTAAACCACTGTTTGGGCGCACGGCAGGGCTCGGAAGGGATGGCACGCCATTTGGCTTTTTAAATGGAAAATTAGCTCCAATCATTAGCGGACACCATGTCACGTTTGGAGAGCCCCTGTGTGCCTAAACATTGGAGATCCCCCAGAAATGACACCATTTTAGAAACTAGACCCCCAAAGGAACTAATCTAGATGTGTGGTGAGGACTTTGAACCCCCAAGTGCTTCACAGAAGTTTATAACGCAGAGCCATGAAAAAAAAAAAAAAAATTATTTTCTCAAAAATGATCTTTTAGCCTGCAATTTTTTATTTTCCCAAGGGTAACAGGAGAAATTTGACCCCAAAAGTTGTTGTCCAGTTTCTCCTGAGTACGCTGATACCCCATATGTGGGGGTAAATCACTGTTTGGGCACATGCCGGGGCTCGGAAGTGAAGTAGTGACGTTTTGAAATGCAGACTTTGATGGAATGCTCTGTGGGCGTCACGTTGCGTTTGCAGAGCCCCTGATGTGGCTTAACAGTAGAAACCCCCCACAAGTGACCCCATTTTGGAAACTAGACCCCCAAAGGAACTTATCTAGATGTGTGGTGAGCACTTTGAACCCCCAAGTGCTTCATAGAAGTTTATAATGCAGAGCCGTGAAAATAATAAATACGTTTTCTTTCCTCAAAAATAATTATTTAGCCCAGAGTTTTTTATTTTTCCCAAGGGTAACAGGAGAAATTTGACCCCAATATTTGTTGTCCAGTTTCTCCTGAGTACGGTGATACCCCATATGTGGGGGTAAACTACTGTTTGGGCACATGCCGGGGCTTGGAATTGAAGTAGTGACGTTTTGAAATGCAGACTTTGATGGAATGCTCTGCGGGCGTCACGTTGCGTTTGCAGAGCCCCTGATGTGCCTAAACAGTAGAAACCCCCCACAAGTGACCCCATTTTGGAAACTAGACCCTGAAAGGAACTTATCTAGATGTGTGGTGAGCACTTTGAACCCCCAAGTGCTTCATAGAAGTTTATAATGCAGAGCCGTGAAAATAATAAATACGTTTTCTTTCCTCAAAAATAATTATTTAGCCCAGAATTTTTTATTTTCCCAAGGGTTACAGGAGAAATTGGACCCCAAAAGTTGTTGTCCAGTTTCTCCTGAGTACGCTGATACCCCATATGTGGGGGTAAACCACTGTTTGGGCACACGTCGGGGCTCAGAAGGGAAGTAGTGACTTTTGAAATGCAGACTTTGATGGAATGGTCTGCGGGTGTCACGTTGCGTTTGCAGAGCCCCTGGTGTGCCTAAACAGTAGAAACCCCCCACAAGTGACCCCATTTTAGAAACTAGACCCCCCAAGGAACTTATCTAGATATGTGGTGAGCACTTTGAACCCCCAAGTGCTTCACAGACGTTTACAACACAGATCCGTGAAAATAAAAAATCATTTTTCTTTCCTCAAAAATTATGTTTTAGCAAGCATTTTTTTAGATTCACAAGGGTAACAGGAGAAATTGGACCCCAGTAATTGTTGCGCAGTTTGTCCTGAGTATGCTGGTACCCCATATGTGGGGGTAAACCACTGTTTGGGCACACGTCAGGGCTCGGAAGTGAGGGAGCACCATTTGACTTTTTGAATACGAGATTGGCTGGAATCAATGGTGGCGCCATGTTGCGTTTGGAGACCCCTGATGTGCCTAAACAGTGGTAACCCCTCAATTCTAACTCCAACACTAACCCCAACACACCCCTAACCCTAATCCCAACTGTAGCCATAATCCTAATCACAACCCTAACCCCAACACACCCCTAACCACAACACTAATTCCAACCCTAACCCTAAGGCTATGTGCCCACGTTGCGGATTCGTGTGAGATATTTCCGCACCATTTTTGAAAAATCTGCGGGTAAAAGGCACTGTGTTTTACCTGCGGATTTTCCACGGATTTCCAGTGTTTTTTGTGCGGATTTCACCTGCGGATTCCTATTGAGGAACAGGTGTAAAACGCTGCGGAATCCGCACAAAGAATTCACATGCTGCGGAAAATACAACGCAGCGTTCCCGCGCGGTATTTTCCGCATCACGGGCACAGCGGATTTGGTTTTTCATATGTTTACATGGTACTGTAAACCTGATGGAACACTGCTGCGAATCCGCAGCCAAATCCGCACCGTGTGCACATAGCCTAATTCTAAAGGTATGTGCACACGCTGCGGAAAACGCTGCGGATCCGCAGCAGTTTCCCATGAGTGTACAGTTCAATGTAAACCTATGGGAAACAAAAATCGCTGTACACATGCTGCGGAAAAACTGCACGGAAACGCAGCGGTTTACATTCCGCAGCATGTCACTTCTTTGTGCGGATTCCGCAGCGGTTTTACAACTGCTCCAATAGAAAATCGCAATTGTAAAACCGCAGTGAAATGCGCAGAAAAAAACGCGGTAAATCCGCCATAAATCCGCAGCGGTTTAGCACTGCGGATTTATCAAATCCGCAGCGGAAAAATCCGCAGAGGACCAGAATACGTGTGCACATTCCTAACCCTAACCCTACCCCTAACCCTACCCCTAACCCTAGCCCTAACCCTAACCCTACCCCTACCCCTAACCCTACCCCTAACCCTACCCCTAACCCTACCCCTAACCCTAACCCTAGCCCTAACCCTAACCCTATTCTAACATTAGTGGAAAAAAAAAAATTTCTTTATTTTTTTATTGTCCCTACCTATGGGGGTGACAAAGGGGGGGGGTCATTTATTATTTTTTTTATTTTGATCACTGAGAGAGATTATATCTCAGTGATCAAAATGCACTTTGGAACGAATCTGCCGGCCGGCAGATTCGGCGGGCGCACTGCACATGCGCCCGCCATTTTGGAAGATGGCGGCGCCCGGGAGAAGACGGACGGGACCACGGCTGGATCGGTAAGTATGATAGGGTGGGGGGGGACCACGGGGGGGGGGATCGGAGCACGGGGGGGGAGATCGGAGCACGGGGGGGGGAATCGGAGCGCGGGAGGGGTGGAACGGAGCGCGGGGGGCGTGGAACGGAGCACGGGGGGGCTGGAACGGAGCACGGGGGGGTGGAACGGAGCACGGGGGGGGTGGATCGGAGTGCAGGGGGGGTGATTGGAGCACGGGGGGGTGATTGGAGCACGGGGGGAGCGGACACGAGCACGGGGGGGAGCGGAGCACAGGGCGGAGGGGAGCCGGAGCAGTGTACCGGCCAGATCGGGGGGGTGGGGGGGCGATCGGAGGGGTGGGGTGGGGGCACACTAGTATTTCCAGCCATGGCCGATGATATTTCAGCATCGGCCATGGCTGGATTGTAATATTTCACCCGTTATAATGGGTGAAATATTACAAATCGCTCTGATTGGCAGTTTCACTTTCAACAGCCAATCAGAGCGATCGTAGCCACGAGGGGGTGAAGCCACCCCCCCTGGGCTAAACTACCACTCCCCCTGTCCCTGCAGATCGGGTGAAATGGGAGTTAACCCTTTCACCCGATCTGCAGGGACGCGATCTTTCCATGACGCCGCATAGGCGTCATGGGTCGGATTGGCACCGACTTTCATGACGCCTACGTGGCGTCAAAGGTCGGGAAGGGGTTAATGACCTGGCCGTTTTTTGCAATTCTGACCAGTGTCCCTTTATGAGGTAATAACTCAGGAACGCTTCAACGGATCCTAGCGGTTCTGAGATTGTTTTTTCGTGACATATTGGGCTTCATGTTAGTGGTAAATTTAGGTCAATAAATTCTGCGTTTATTTGTGATAAAAACGGAAATTTGGCGAAAATTTTGAAAATTTCGCAATTTTCACATTTTGAATTTTTATTCTGTTAAACCAGAGAGTTATGTGACACAAAATAGTTAATAAATAACATTTCCCACATGTATACTTTACACCAGCACAATTTTGGAAACAACATTTTTTTTTGCTAGGAAGTTATAAGAGTTAAAATTTGACCAGCGATTTCTCATTTTTACAACGAAATTTACAAAACCATTTTTTTTAGGGACCACCTCACATTTGAAGTCAGTTTGAGGGGTCTATATGGATGAAAATACCCAAAAGTGACACCATTCTAAAAAATGCACCCCTCAAGGTGCTCAAAACCACATTCAAGAAGTTTTTTAACCCTTCAGGTGCTTCACAGCAGCAGAAGCAACATGGAAGGAAAAAATGAACATTTAACTTTTTAGTCACAAAAATTATCTTTTAGCAACATTTTTTTTATTTTCCCAATGGTACAAGGAGAAACTGAACCACGAAAGTTGTTGTCCAATTTGTCCTGAGTACGCTGATACCTCATATGTGGGGGTAAACCAATGTTTGGGCGCACGGCAGGGCTTGGAAGGGAAGGAGCGCCATTTGACTTTTTGAATGAAAAATTGGCTCCACTCTTTAGCGGACACCATGTCACGTTTGGAGAGCCCCCGTGTGCCTAAAAATTGGAGCTCCCCCACACGTGACCCCATTTTGGAAACTAGACGCCCCAAGGAACTTATCTAGATGCATAGTGAGAACTTTGAACCCCCGGGGGCTTCACAAATTGATCCGTAAAAATGAAAAAGTACTTTTTTTTCACAAAAAAATTCTTTTAGCCTCAATTTTTTTCATTTTCACATGGGCAACAGGATAAAATGGATCCTAAAATTTGTTGGGCAATTTCTCATGAGTACACCGATACCTCACATGTGGAGGTAAACCACTGTTTGGGCACATGGTAAGGTTCGGAAGGGAAGGAGCGCCATTTGACTCTTTGAATGAAAAATTATCTCCATCGTTAGCGGACACCATGTCGTGTTTGGAGAGCCCCCGTGTGCCTAAACATTGGAGCTCCCCCACAAATGACCCCATTTTGGAAACTAGACCCCCCAAGGAACTTATCTAGATGCATATTGAGCACTTTAAACCCTCAGGTGCTTCACAAATTGATCTGTAAAAATGAAAAAGTACTTTTTTTTTTCACAAAAAAATTCTTTTCGCCTCAGTTTTTCATTTTCACATGGGCAATAGGATAAAATGAATCCTAAAATTTGTTGGGCAATTTCTCCCGAGTACGCCGATACCTCATATGTGGGGGTAAACCACTGTTTGGGCACACGGCAGGGCTCGGAAGGGAAGGCGCGCCATTTGACTTTTTGAATGGAAAATTAGCTCCAATTGTTAGCGGACACCATGTCGCGTTTAGAGAGCCCCTGTGTGCCTATGCATTGGAGCTCCCCCACAAGTGACCCCATTTTGGAAACTAGACCCCCCAAGGAACTTATCTAGATGCATATTGAGCACTTTAAACCCCCAGGTGCTTCACAGAAGTTTATAATGCAGAGCCATGAAAATAAAAAATAATTTTTCTTTCCTCAAAAATGATTTTTAGCCTGGAATTTCCTATTTTGCCAAGGGTAATAGGAGAAATTGGACCACAAATGTTGTTGTCCAGTTTGTCCTGAGTACGCTGATACCCCATATGTGGGGGTAAACCACTGTTTGGGCGCACGGCAGGGCTCGGAAGGGAAGGCACGCCAATTGGCTTTTTAAATGGAAAATTAGCTCCAATCATTAGCGGACACCATGTCACGTTTGGAGAGCCCCTGTGTGCCTAAACATTGGAGATCCCCCACATATGACCCCATTTTGGAAACTAGACCCCCAAAGGAACTAATCTAGATGTGTGGTGAGGACTTTGAACTTCCAAGTGCTTCACAGAAGTTTATAACGCAGAGCCATGAAAATAAAATAAAAATTTTATTTTCTCTAAAATGATCTTTTAGCCTGCAATTTATTATTTTCCCAAGGGTAACAGGAGAAATTTGACCCCAAAAGTTGTTGTACAGTTTCTCCTGAGTACGCTGATACCCCATATGTGGGGGTAAACCACAGTTTGGGCACATGTCGGGGCTCGGAAGTCAAGTAGTGACATTTTGAAATGCAGACTTTGATGGAATGCTCTGCGGGCGTTACGTTGCGTTTGCAGAGCCCCTGATGTGGCTAAATAGTAGAAACCCCCCACAAGTGACCCCATTTTAGAAACTAGACCCCGAAAGGAACTTATCTAGATGTGAGGTGAGCACTTTGAACCCCCAAGTGCTTCACAGAAGTTTATAACACAGAGCAGTGAAAATAATAAATACGTTTTCTTTCCTCAAAAATAATTTTTTAGCCCAGAATTTTTTATTTTCCCAAGGGTTACAGGAGAAATTGGACCCCAAAAGTTGTTGTCCAGTTTCTCCTGAGTACGCTGATACCCCATATGTGGGGGTAAACCACTGTTTGGGCACACGTCGGGGCTCAGAAGGGAAGTAGTGACTTTTGAAATGCAGACTTTGATGGAATGGTCTGCGGGCGTCACGTTGCGTTTGCAGAGCCCCTGGTGTGCCTAAACAGTAGAAACCCCCCACAAGTGACCCCATTTTGGAAACTAGACCCCCCAAGGAACTTATCTAGATATGTGGTGAGCACTTTGAACCCCCAAGTGCTTCACAGACGTTTACAACGCAGAGCCGTGAAAATAAAAAATCATTTTTCTTTCCTCAAAAATGATGTTTTAGCAAGCAATTTTTTATTTTCTCAAGGGTAACAGGAGAAATTGGACCCCAGTAATTGTTGCCCAGTTTGTCCTGAGTACGCTGATACCCCATATGTGGGGGTAAACCACTGTTTGGGCACATGTCGGGGCTCGGAAGTCAAGTAGTGACGTTTTGAAATGCAGACTTTGATGGAATGGTCTGCGGGCGTCACGTTGCGTTTGCAGAGCCCCTGGTGTGCCTAAACAGTAGAAACCCCCCACAAGTGACCCCATTTTGGAAACTAGACCCCCCAAGGAACTTATCTAGATATGTGGTGAGCACTTTGAACCCCCAAGTGCTTCACAGACGTTTACAACGCAGAGCCGTGAAAATAAAAAATCATTTTACTTTCCTCAAAAATGATGTTTTAGCAAGCAATTTTTTATTTTCTCAAGGGTAACAGGAGAAATTGGACCCCAGTAATTGTTGCCCAGTTTGTCCTGAGTACACTGATACCCCATATGTGGGGGTAAACCACTGTTTGGGCACACGTCGGGGCTCGGAAGGGAAGGAGCACCATTTGACTTTTTGAATAAAAGATTGGCTGGAATCAATGGTGGCGCCATGTTGCGTTTGGAGACCCCCTGATGTGCCTAAACAGTGGAAACCCCTCAATTCTTACGCCAACACACCCCTAACCCTTATCCCAACTGTAGCCGTAACCCTAACCACAACCCTAACCGCAACACACCCCTAACCACAACCCTAACCCCAACACACCCCTAACCCTAACCACAACCCTAATTCCAACCCAACCCTAACCCTAAGGCTATGTACCCACGTTGCGGATTCGTGTGAGATTTTTCCGCACCATTTTTGAAAAATCCGCGGGTAAAAGGCACTGCGTTTTACCTGCGGATTTCACCTGCGGATTCCTATTGAGGAATAGGTGTAAAACGCTGCGGAATCCGCACAAAGAATTGACATGCTGCGGAAAATACAACGCAGCGTTTCCGTGCGGTATTTTCCGCACCATGGGCACAGCGGATTTGGTTTTCCATAGGTTTACATGGTACTGTAAACCTGATGGAACACTGCTGCGGATCCGCAGCGGCCAATCCGCTGCGGATCCGCAGCCAAATCCGCACCGTGTGCACATAGCCTAATTCTAAAGGTATGTGCACACGCTTTGGAAAACGCTGCGGATCCGCAGCAGTTTCCCATGAGTTTACATTTCAATGTAAACCTATGGGAAACAAAAATCGCTGTACACATGCTGCGGAAAAACTGCACGGAAACGCAGCGGTTTACATTCCGCAGCATGTCACTTCTTTCTGCGGATTCCACAGCGGTTTTACAACTGCTCCAATAGAAAATTGCAGTTGTAAAACCGCAGTGAAATGCGCAGAAAAACCGCGGTAAATCTGCCATAAATCCGCAGCGGTTTAGCACTGCGGATTTATCAAATCCGCTGCAGAAAAATCCGCAGAGGACCAGAATACGTGTGCACATACCGAAACCCTAACCCTAACCCTAACCCTACCCCTAACCCTACCCCTACCCCTACCCCTAACCCTACCCCTACCCCTACCCCTAACCCTAACCCTAACCCTACCCCTAACTCCAACCTTAGTGAAAAAAAAAAAAAATTCTTTATTTTATTATTGTCCCTATCTATGGGGGACAAATGGGGGGGGTCATTTACTGTTTTTTTATTTTGACCACTGTGATAGATTATATCACAGTGATCAAAATTCACATTGGAACGAATCTGCCGGCCGGCAGATTCGGCGGGCGCACTGCGCATGCGCCCGCCATTTTGGAACATGGCGGCGCTCGGGGAAGAAGACTGACGGACCCCGCCAGGATCGGTAAGTATAAGGGGGGGAGATCAGGGCACAGGGGGGGGAGATCAGGGCACGGGGGGGCGTCGGAGCACGGGGGGGGAGGGATCGGAGCATGGGGGAGAGTGATCGGTGTGCGGGCGGGTGGATCGGTGTGCAGGGGGGGGGGATCGGTGTGCAGGGGGGGTGGTTCGGAGCACGGGGGGGGATCGGAGTGCGGGGGGGTTTGATTGGAGCACGGGGGGGTGTGATTGGAGCACGGGGGAGCGGACAGGAGGACGGGGGAGCGGAGCACAGGACGGAGGGGAGCGGGCCACAGATCGGGGGGCTGGGGGGGCGATCGGAGGGGTGGGGTGGGGGCACATTAGTATTTCCAGCCATGGCCGATGATATTGCAGCATCGGCCATGGCTGGATTGTAATATTTCACCATTTTTTTAGGTGAAATATTACAAATCGCTCTGATTGGCAGTTTCACTTTCAACAGCCAATCAGAGCGATCGTAGCCACGAGGGGGTGAAGCCACCCCCCCTGGGCTAAACTACCACTCCCCCTGTCCCTGCAGATCGGGTGAAATGGGAGTTAACCCTTTCACCCGATCTGCAGGGACGCGATCTTTCTGTGACACAGCATATGCGTCACAGGTCGGATTGGCACCGACTTTCATGACGCATACGCTGTGTCACAGGTCGGGAAGGGGTTAAAGAAAAACACCAAAGAGATCCTGTAGCTTCCCAAAGCACAATGTACCTGCAGATATAGTGGTAATCTGCAGGTAAAATAGCATTGTAACCATGCTCTTCTGTGCTACTGGAAGTACAGCTATAGAGAAAAAATGTAGTTACTGTAAATTATCGCTTCCAGTCATTGGGGCAGTGCAGGAGGTTTTTTAAGCCATGACATGAAACTAAGGTTAATAATATAACTTTTGTTCAAAAATCTTTAGTTTGCTCAAATTAGTTGATGCAAAAATGAATACACCCCACATCAAAATGTACCGTATTTTTCGGCGTATAAGACGACTTTTTAACCCCTAAAAATTGTCCCAAAAGTCGGGGGTCGTCTTATGCGCCGGGTACGGCTGCACGGAGCGATCCTGGATGGTTCCCAGGGTCTGGAGGAGAGGAGACTCTCCATCAGGTCCTGGGATCCATATTCATGTAAAAAATAAAGAATAAAAATAAAATATATGGATATACTCACCCCTCTGAAGGACCCTGGCTGTCACCGCTGCAAGCGTCTGCCTCTGTTCCTACGAATGCAGTGAGTAAAGGACCTTTCATGACGTCGCGGTCATGTGAGCGGTCAGATGAGCGGTCACCTGACCGTGACGTCATCGAAGGTCCTTTACTCACTGCATTCTTAGGAACAGAGGCAGACGCTTGCAGCGGTGACAGCCAGGGTCCTTCGGAGGGGTGAGTATATTCATATTTTTTTTTTATTCTTTATTTTGTACATGAATATGGATCCCAGGGCCTGAAGGAGAGTCTCCTCTCCTCCAGACCCTGGGAACCACACGCCGTATAAGATGACTGGGCGTGTAAGATGACCCCCATCTTATACAGCGGGTAAATCCCAAATTCCATATTTTATATGGAAAAGTTGGGGGTCGTCTTTTACGCCCAGTCGTCTTATACACCAGAAAATACGGTACTACATCTAGTATATTGTATGACCACTATGATTTTTAAAGACATCACCAAGCCTTCTAGGCATGGAATGAGCAAGTTGGCAAAATATTGCAACATCTATCTTATTCCACTCTTCAAGAATGACTTCTGCTAGGTATAAGTTTTTTGATTTTTTTTTTCAAATGGGATCATAAAGATGCATGGATGCCACTGGATTACACAAATTACATGCATCCCTCATACAGCCATAAAAATCTCCTGATAAATGTTTACGTTTAATGTGAAATGTTAATGCAAGCATAAGCACATTTACACATTCATACATACATATATAAATATACACACATATACATACTGTCATAAGAAAAAGTAAGCACATCATCTTTGAATTCTACAGTTTCATGCAAAAGGACAGAAAAAAATCTTGTCCTTAACCCCTTAGCGATTGCCAATATGCATTAAAACAGCGGCCACTAAGGGCACTTAATCCCTCATCGCCTTTCTAAGACAGCAATTGGGAATAAGGCTGTAGAGCCCCCAGAGATGGAAAATCTCTGGGGTCTCAGCTACTGGCAATGAATATTCATTTCTCTTATAGCACAGTTACAGCCACCAGCTTCCAGTAGCTACTGGGCTATCACTGGTGCCCACTCATTAAGGTAATGAATATTCACCTCTCTCCAATCCCATAGGTGTGGAAAGAATTGAATATGTATTCCCTTAATGAACGGGGACTCATGATCGCTCGGCCGTAGGAGCTGCTGGCACCAGAACAAGATGCTGTGAGGGAGCACAGGGAAGGTAAGTAGGATTTTTTTATGCTTTTCTCATGGGGGCCATGCATTCAAGGATAGGGATGAGGAGCAATGCAGACAAAGATGGGAATAAGAAGCCATGCAGACAAGGATGGGAATAAGGAGCCATGCAGACAAGGATGGGAATAAGGAGCCATGCAGACACGGATGGGAATAAGGAGCCATGCAGACAAGGATGGGAATAAGGAGCTATGCAGACAAGGATGCAGATGAGGAATCATCCATACCAGGATGGGGATGAGGGGAGAATGCATACCCGGCTTATACTCAAGTCAGTAGGTTTTCCCAGTTTTTTGCGGCAAAATTATTTGCCTCAGCCTATACTCAGGTTAGCTTATAGACAAGTATATACGGTATGTTTATTTTTCCTTCCACATTCCATAAATTCCTGTGAAGCACCTGAAGGGTTAATAAACTTCTTGAATGTGGTTTTGCGCACCTTGAGGGGTGCAGTTTTTAGAATGGTGTCACTTTTGAGTATTTTCTGTCAGATTGACCCTACAAAGTCACTGCAAATGTGATGTGGTCCCTAAAAAAATGATTTTTAAATTTTGTTGGAAAAAAGAGAAATCACTGGTCAACTTTTAACCCTTATAATATCCTAAAAAAAAAGTTTCCAAGCTGATGTAACGTTGACAAGTGGGAAATATTATTTATTAACTATTTTGTGTGACATGACTCTCTGATTTAAGGGTACAAAAATTACACGTATAAATTTTTGCCAAATTTCCAATTTTTCATAAAGAAACACAAGCCATATCGAAGAAATTTTACCACTGTCATGAAGTACAATATGCCACAGAAAAACAGCCTGAATATCAGTGGGATCTGTTGAAGCTTTCCAGAGCTGTAACCTCATAAAGTGACAGTGGTCAGAATTGCAAAAATTGGCTTGGTCATTAAGGATAAAACTGACTCGGTCACTATGGGGTTAAAAAACCCCCCAGAGAATCCTGTAAGAAACATGTCTTGGTAAACACCATAAAAATTAGCACCAAGTAAAAACTACTGAGAAATGTATTATTTATATGGCCTGTGCTTACACTCCCCTCCTATCTCACATCATGCAGTCTTAGGTCCAATTAACATATTCAAGTTTGTATATGTGTGTGCTATTTATTTTTTCAGCATATAGAAAATGTACACTCTTTGGTTAAGGTACCGTCACACTAAGCGATGCTGCAGCGATACCGACAACGATCCGGATCGCTGCAGCGTCGCTGTTTGGTTGCTGGAGAGCTGTCACACAGACAGCTCTCCAGCGACCAACGATGCCGGTAACCAGGGTAAACATTGGGTTACTAAGCGCAGGGCCGCGCTTAGTAACCCGATGTTTTCCCTGGTTACCATCGTTAAAGTAAAAAAAAACAACCACTACATACTTACCTACCGCTGTCTGTCCCCGGCGCTCTGTTTCTCTGCATTCCTCCTGCACTGACTGAGCACAGCGGCCGGAAAGCAGAGCGGTGACGTCACCGCTCTGCTTTCCGGCTGACCAATGCTCACAGCCAGTACAGGAGGAATGCAGAGAAGCAGAGCGCCGGGGACAGACAGCGGTAGGTAAGTATGTAGTGTTTGTTTTTTTTACTTTTACGCTGGTAACCAGGGTAAACATCGGGTTACTAAGCGTGGCCCTGCGCTTAGTAACCCGATGTTTACCCTGGTTACCAGTGAAGACATTGCTGAATCGGTGTCACACACGCCGATTCAGCGATGTCACCGGGAGATCCAGCGACGAAATAAAGTTCTGGACATTCCTCAGTGACCAACAATCTCCCAGCAGGGGCCTGATCGTTGGTCGCTGTCACACAACGATTTCCTTTACGATATCGTTGCTACGTCACAAAATGCAACGATATCGTTAACGATATCGTTATGTGTGAAGGTACCTTTACTTAACGAATTAAATTTATCCATCCAAGTGAATAGACATGTGGCATACATGTGATGTCACTGACTGACTAATGATAGGAAAAGCTTGGGAAACCTCCATCAGTTTGTTTCAGTTTTATACAGAAAACTCAAACAATGTTTTTTCTACTTGTCATCCATATGCAATCCATTTTTGGGCAGCAGCTATTAATAATTTACAAGACCATTTACAGTTTCCTATATTAAAGAATTGCAATGTATCTATAAAAATCTGATGCTATACATGTGGAATCCATTTTTTATGCACAGCCATACACTTGAATTGCTGAGTCTCATACGATTTACGACAAAAAATAGTGCTTGCTTTGATTTTTTCAAATGCCGACTGTCATTGAAAAAAAAGGAAAAAAAATGCTCGCCTGTACTGCACAATTGAAAAACATTGATCAGAATGCAGTCTCTTTTTATTATGGACAGCACTCGGACTGAAAATACAATCGTGTGAGTGAGCCCTGAAAAACAGATTTTAAATACAGTCACAGACCAAAAAAGATAAAAATCAATCCTTTTCTAACATATGTCACAAAACAATGGAAAAAAACAAACTGACATGTGAATTCAGGTTTAAAGACAAGTACATCTACAAACTGCAGCTACATTACTCCTCTTCACTATCAAAAGGTATTATGCTCAATAAAATATACACTATGCACCAAAGAAAAGAGCATGGACTGCACCTTCAAAAATTCATACATTGAAGCCCACTGCAACGTTACGGTGGACCTCTCAGTGGGTCCCTATCGCCTTAAAGGAGCAGAGTAGTGCGCTGACCACCACCGCAGCGACAATGCACCAGCATGACGCATGGCCTGGTGCATCACAGTGTCCATGCTGCAAGACTCAGTCCCCATGACTCCAAACCGCGCCGCCCCACCAGCACAAAACCACAGCAACAATGGCCGCCACACAACACCAACATCAAATGAAAGGAGCGTTGAAACTCACCTTCACCAAGCTCTCCAGTGAGAGCAAAAATAGGCTGGACCCCTTTCTTTGCAGTCTCTTGCTAATTTAAAATCACCTGTGCCAAATACAATACATATCAGTCTTATGAACTGATAAGCATAATATGTACATTTGAACAGTAGGAACATGTTAACTTTGTTAAATGTTCAACACTTTCCATACAGTATCACATTAGATGTATTCTACAATTCAATAAAATTAAAATCCAAAAGAAACAAAACAGCTCCAACCTAACAGCATTAATAATTACTAGTTTTAAAAAATCTGACAAACAGGAGACAAGATGCAAAGAACCAAGAGTGTGTTATGTCAACCTTCCAACATGTCAGCATAATATTTAATTGGCTCAGCTTCAAACTCGCATACTACAATAATCTAGGTGATTGTGACAAGTACACTGGGAACCAACCTATAAAAAAAACCACTGTTCTGTTAATCACTGTCAAGCTACATAGGGAATTGTGGATGCATAAACAATAATAATGAGTAAAAACGAAACAACTGCCAATTATATTGACTACCTTTTATCTTCAGAATACAGGTTAATGTCTATAATATAGTAACACAGATATCCTTAATTTTAAATTCATTCACTGTGTGTAAAATGTTGAGGAAGCAAAAATTGAAGAAACTAATTTTTCTTTCACAAACACAAAAAGTACACAGAAAAAAAAACCTTTATTTGGAAAAAAGACCCCAATGGATTAAATATATCCGACTTAAATATTATTTATTATAATATAATAATACATTTTGGTTTATTTAGATTTCCCCACAACCACAGTGTAAAACATATATATATATATATATATATATATATATATATATATATATATATATATATATATATATATATATATATATATATATATATATATATAGACCAGATTATCTCAAATATCCTCTATTTTAATAACCTCCAGGACCATTTAAATACATATTTGTGAGTTATATCAGCAGATATTTTATAATCTTTACATTTAATGGATTTTGACTTTTGGATAATGCACATTTATCCATACAGACTAGGATAAAAGGCAAATCTGTAAGATATGTTTAAATAACATCTGTCAACAAAATGCTGTCAATTTATAATTATACATAACATTTTTAATAAATAATCCTGGAAAGTATTGTTAACAGAGTGCATATATTTCATAGTTAAAACTAGGTGTGGACCCTCATCAGTACAATGGTCCAATGACTGGTGCAACCATGGTGGTTAACCATTACTGAAAGCCCCCCAGCTATTAATAGTGCTTAAGGTACCTTCACACTCAGCGACGCTGCAGCGATACCGACAACGATGTCGATCACTGCAGCGTCGCTGTTTGGTCGCTGGAGAGCTGTCACTCAGACAGCTCTCCAGCGACCAACGATCCCAAGGTCCCCGGGTAACCAGGGTAAACATCGGGTTACTAAGCGCAGGGCCGCGCTTAGTAACCCGATGTTTACCCTGGTTACCAGCGTAAAAGTAAAAAAAACAAACACTACATACTTACTTTCAGCTGTCTGTCCCCGGCGCTCAGCTTCTCTGCACTCCTCCTGCACTGGCTGTGAGCACAGCGGCCGGAAAGCAGAGCGGTGACGTCACCGCTCTGCTTTCCGGCTGACCGACGCTCACAGCCAGTGCAGGAGGAGTGCAGAGAAGCAGAGCGCCGGGGACAGACAGCGGTAGGTAAGTATGTAGTGTTTGTTTTTTTTACTTTTACGCTGGTAACCAGGGTAAACATCGGGTTACTAAGCGCGGCCCTGCGCTTAGTAACCCGATGTTTACCCTGGTTACCAGTGAAGACATCGCTGGATCGGTGTCACACACGCCGATCCAGCGATGTCTGCAGGGAGTCCAGCGACGAAATAAAGTTCTGGACTTTCCTCAGCGACCAACGATCTCCCAGCAGGGGCCTGATCGTTGGTCGCTGTCACACAGAACGATATCCTTAACGATATCCTTAACGATATCGTTGCTACGTCACAAAAAGCAACGATATCGTTAACGATATCATTATGTGTGAAGGTACCTTAACACGGACAGGCTTCACGCAAGCCACGCTGTTTATCAGATCCCAGGGCTTGCCCTGTCGTGCAGCATTTAAATCCCTTACAGGGGCCACAGAATTAGCTGGTAATCGTTGGAGCAAGAAGAGTCATCACACATCATTATAATGCCAGGCACAAAGACAAAAAGCAAGTGAGTGGTCAAGATATAAGCCGAGGTCAGAAAGCAGGATAAATCATGAGACACAGCAGTAGAAAGAACTAGGGCTATGACCAGGTAAGTTGAACTTATTGACTAGCAGTGGAATTCAGAGGTTCAGGGGTTTAAATACAGACAGCCCCACCTAGAGCTCTGAGGAATGTGTAATCAAAACCAGACAACAATAAACCCCAGAGCTCCCTAATTTAGCAGCACCAAAAGTCCTAGAAATTATACAAGACCGTCCCTGTCACACATTGCCTGCAACAAAGGCAGGACACTTCCCAGTGGCTGAAGCGGAAACAGAGAGGATAGGAACCAGCACAGATGTTGCACTAACAAGCATTTAAAGGAACACTCATTCTCGATTATTGACCCATCTAAAAATATATGTGATCACCTGTCGAACAAGCAAAACAGTCAACGCCAACTATAAACAGATGTGCTGCCTGTATAATTATGCTGTATGGGGACAGAACAAATTAATTAACTTTATTATCGCACTTTTCCTATTAGTTTTTGCCATTCTGTGTAAACAGACCAGTAAACAACTGCTGATTGTCTTGTATACAGTGGATTGATGCTAGTTAATGGCCTATATAAGCCTATCAATAAGGACAATAAGGCTGGAACAACACAGATTTTTATGCTGTTTTAGTGTTGATAAGTACTTTGACGTACAGTGAAACCTTATTTAGACAACTAACTAGAAAAATATTAAAAAAGAGAATCTTGGTAAAAGTGTATTAAATGTACCATACATCCACAATACAGAAAATGATGACACTCCTGAAAACCATGTTATTATAGCAGACAGTACTGCATTATGACATTCCCTATTCTTGGAAGCATTGCACCGCCAATGTTTTACCTTGACTGTGCGTTTTCTGTAAATTGTGGGTAGTGGGGCTAGCCAAAGCTCATGAATATCGAGGACTACAAAGCAGAAGCTCTGTTAAAGAACTAGAACAGCCATAGCAGACCAAACTATTTTTTAACAAAACCACAGAAAGAAGCCCTGTACAACCACAATTTCTCTGTCCCTACTTTATGCTGCTCTTAGAAAGGGTAGGAAAAAACTGATTACAGATTAGCTTTAAGGGTTTTGTTAATATCTGGTAATTACAGTTAGGTCCAGAAATATTTGCAGAGTGACGGAATATTCATGATTTGGGCTCTGCATGCCACTATTTTTAATATGAAATGAAACAACTGAGATGCAATTGAAGTGTAGACTTTCAGGTTTAATTATTAGGGGTTGAACAAAAATATCCTGTGAAACGCTAAGCAATTTTAACTATTTTTCTACAAAGCCTCCTCATTTCATGAGCACAAAAGTAATTAGACAATTAACTTAGCCATAAATAAATATAAATGATAAATGCCACTGTCAGAGTTCCACCCACAATTGCTAGAGGTAAGATGCTAGATGACACACAGCCATCACCTGCTGAGCCAACTCTATACACCAGCTTCCGACTTGTGCAGTACGTGTATGGAGCATATCATGAAGGGTTTAAGCATGTGGAATGCATGCTCAATTGGGTTGAGATCTGGTGATTGATTCAGCCATTGCAGAATTTTGCTTTAAAACATTCTTGGGTTGCTTTTGCAGCCTGTTTTGGGCCATTGTCTATCTGTGCTATAAAGCACCTTCAAATCAATCTTGCTGTATTTGGTCGAATCTGAGCCTAAAGTATACCCCTGTACACTTCAAAATTCATCCGGCTGCTTCTGTCTTCAGTCATATCATCAATAAACACTAGTGAGTCCTTCCCATTTGAAGCCATGCATGCCCATGTAAAGGGAGGAAACTAGCCAGGCTTCCCTCATTTGTAACGAGTCCGGAACCATCGGATCTGTCACCTAAGTTACAGGGGGAGAGCTTGGAGTATCAGAATATTCACTGTGCTCGAGAGAAGGGGGTGTGGCTAAGGAGCCAGTTAATATGCGCGTAGAATTTCAAATATCTTAGGCGGGAACGCCGAGCGCGCGTGAGTCCTGTCAGGAAAGATCAGCTGTGAGGTGACAGGGAGGAGCGGAGCGGAGTCGCGGAAGAGAGGATGCGAGGACAGGAACCGACCGACGGGGTCCCGCTGACACACTGCTAACACCGCTGTCCCCTCTTACATCACGGTCCTTTATGAGACTGCTGAATCAGTCGATGACATTGACAAAACTGCCACGGCCGGCAGTAATAACTGTGATCGGCAAGGTCTGTGTATAAGATACAGGCGCAGATCGGTACGGCGCAGCGGACCAAGCTGGCGATTATAAACTGTGTCGGGACAGTGTCACAGGCCCCAGTAGTGTAAGGACTCGTTCCTCTGATGGAAGAAACAATTCCCCCTTCCTCCGTTGGGACCAGTGACCGTGCTAGAACCTCAGACTATCACCGCCATCATCAGGATCGAGAGAGGACACCGCCATCGCCAGGACCGCCAGAGGACACAACATCGTCAGGACCACAGGAAGACACCGTCAATGCCAGGAAAGTTCCCCATTTTCCACAGAACTGTGATAGATCACAGAAAGTGATGTAATCTAAATGGTCCCAGTCACAGACAGGAGCATATCCATGGCTGGTGCCCAAAGTGTTAAGTGTATAGTTTGCATAATTCTCCCCTGTTCGTTAAACCCCCCTATAAGTATTCTCTGTATTGGGGATAACTTTGTCCCCTTGTTTACATATCTCCACAGGCAGTAAGGGAGTAACTGCCTGTCAATTAAACCCCCTTGTTAACCCTTGGTCTGCCTTTTATCCGTACTGCATCCCGCAACATGCTTATACCCATGCCATTATACTGTCTCTACCATGTTTTACAGAGGATGTTGTGTGCTTTGGATTATGAGGTGTTTTCCATACTTTCTTCTTCCCAGCATTCTAGTACAGGTTGATTTTAGTTTCATCTATCCGTAGAATGCTTTTTCAGAACTGAGCTTGCTTCTTTAGATTTTTTTGGGCAATGTCTAATCTGTCTCTTCTATTTTGAAGGTTCATTAATGGTGTGCGCCTTGTGATGAACCCTCTGTATTTGCTATCATGAAGTCTGCTATTTATGGTAGACTTACTTACTGAAATGCCTACTTTCTGGAGGGTGTTTTTCACTTGGGTGTATGTTGTGAAGGGGATTTTTCTTTATCATGGAAATGATTCTGTGATCATCCATCAATACTGTCTTCTGTGGATGTTCAGGCCTTCTTGAGTTCCCAAGCTCACCAGCAAGCTTTTTATTTGCAGAATGTATCAAATGTTGATTTGGCTACTGCTACCATTTCTGCTACCTTTCTAATAGATTTGTTATTTTTTCAGCCTTATGATGGTCTATTTATCTTCCATTGAGAGCTACTTTGACTGCATGTTGAGGGTTCACAACAACAGCTACCAAATACAAATGCTTCACCTGGAATCAACTCCAGATCTTTTATTTGCTTAATTGATGATGAGCGAATAGCCCATATAGCCCATTACATAGCTTTTGAGATAACTGTCCAATTACTTTTGGCCATTTAAAAAGAGGCTGCTACATATTAAAGTGCTGTAATTCTTAACATCTTAATCTAATTAGGATGTGAATACTCTGAAATTAAAGCTGAGAGTCTGCACTTGATGCCATATCTACTATATAAAGCTGAATGTGTGTGTGTGTGTGTGTGTGTGTGTATGTGTGTATGTCCGGGATTGGCATCTGCACCGTCGCAGCTACAGCCACAAAATTTTGCACAGTCACACGTCTGGACCCCGAGAGCGTCATAGGCTATGTTGTGAGGCGAAATTTTAACCCCGCGCGTTCCAATTCACCAAACAATTTTGCCCCTATCTACATAATGGGGAAAAAAGTGAAAGGAAAAGTGTTGGAAGCGTCGCCGCTACAGAAACAAAATTTTGCACAGTCACACGTCTGGACCCTGAGAGCGTCATAGGCTATGTTGTGAGGTGAAATTTTAACTTCGCGCTTTCCAATTCACCAAACTATTTTTCCCCTATCTACATAATTGGGAAAAGTGAAAGGAAAAGTGTTGGAGGCAAATTGACAGCTGCCAGATGTGAACAAGGGGGACTTAAAGAATGAGAGCGATGGCGCAAAAGAGTATATACCGATCAGTTGCTAAGGTGGGGCCCCGACATGGGATACTCACCACACACGGGGATATGAACACACACACAAAATGCGCCACACACTACCACGTGCTTGAACACATATACCACCCTCAGCACACATTTCACCACACATACACCAACCTCGCCACATGAAAGTCGAAACACAAAAGTCGCCGCTCAAAACTCGCCACGCGCAAAACTCGCCACATGCAAAAACTAGGCTCACGCAAAACTCGCCACAAGTGCAAAACTCACCTCATGGAAAACTCGACACGCAAAACTTGCACACGCGGAAAAATTGCCACATGCACAAAATTTGCAACACATGCAAAAGTTGCCTCACACAAAACTTGCACATACTCAAAAGGCACCAGACATAAAACTCACCACGCGCAAAACTCGCTGCACACAACTTGCTGCACTAACCTGTCACATGCAACTCGACACACAAAAAGTTGCTAAACGCATGTTGCCACACAAAACTCATCTCACAAAAGTCGCTACATGCATGTCGCCACACACAACTCAACACGCACAACTTGACAAACGAAACTCGCCCTAAAACACACACAAGTCTGGTATTAGCCTTCAAAAATAAAAATCTGATTAATAAGCAGACAAACTACAAGAGCAACAAATGTACCATATAGGAAATACAGCAGCTGTCAGTCACATGACCTGTCTATTATGTGTATGTGTGAGCTAATATATACTGCCAGGGGGAGGGCTTCCTGTTGGCTGGGGATTTATCAGGCTGCCAATTTATCTTACAAATACTGAGGTAAAAATACTGAGCAAATAACGTGTTAACGAGGTCTAATACAGGAGATCACACAGGTATATACTATATACAGGGGAGATGACACACAGATATATACTATATACAGGAGAGATGACACACGGGTATATACTATATAGAGGAGGAGATGACATACAGGTACATAATATATACAGGAGGAGATGATATACAGGTATATACTATATACAGGAGGAGATGACACACAGGTATATACTATATACAGGAGCAGATTACCTACAGGTATATACTATATACAGGAGGAGGAGATGACACACAGATATATACTATATACAGGGGAGATGACACACAGGTATATACTATATACAGGAGGAGATGACATACAGGTATATACTATATATAGAAGGAGATGACATACAGGTATATACTATATATAGGAGGAGATGACATACACGTATATACTATATATAGGAGGAGATGACATACAGGTACATATATATACACAGGAGGAGATGACATACAGGTATATACTATATACAGGAGGAGATGACATACAGGTATATACTATATATAGAAGGAGATGACATACAGGTATATACTATATATAAGAGGAGATGACATACAGGTATATACTATATACAGGGGAGATGACACACAGCAGGTATATACTATATACAGGGGAGATGACATACAGGTATATACTATATACAGGAGATGACATACAGGTGTATAATATATATAAGGGAGATGACAAACATGTATATACTGAGGTGAAAATGAGAGGTGTGAGGTGAAAATGAAAAGGTGTGAGTACAAAATGAGAGGAGTGAGGGAAAATAGTGGAGTGATCAGAAAATGACAGATGTGAGGTCGAAATGACAAGTGTTGGGGGGAATGAGAGGAGTGAGGGAGAAAATGAGAGGTGTGAGGGAGAAAATGAGAGATGTGAGGGGGAAAATGAAAGATGCGATTGGGAAAATGAGAGGCGTGATGGGAAAATAAGAGACGTGAGGTGCTATAACTAACCACAGATATTTACTATGCCCAGGCAACGCCGGGCTCTTCAGCTAGTTGATTATATAACTGTATCTTGTATCTTGAATATGTTTTGGTAAACAGCTAAAAAGTCAAAACTTGTGTCACTATCCAAATATTTCTGGACCTCACTGTATACTAACTCGTTTTTATGTTAAAATGTCCTAATAATTTTTGCATTTGATCATGCATCAGGTACAGACATACCATTTGTGCAACTTGTGTAGCCTCACAGGGGCCCAAGAGGTAAGGGAGACCATTTTCTTTTCCAAAGCAAATAGAATTGCAAAGGGTCCATGTACTATTCTTGCACAGGGGCTTTATTCTGTGTCCACTCCTGTCACACATTATACATTGTTATGTTCAGACGTTATCTATGTGTGTTTTAATTCCTGTTCAGACAGTGCTTTACATAAATGCAACAAACCTTGACAGTAGCTCCTGGGAAAAAAAGCCAATTTCCAGTATCCATTGGATCAAGGTTATCTTCTAATATAACCTGCTTATGTGCAGAATTGATAATAAGTATGTTGTCCAGGGCCCAGCATGCTTCATACACATCTCCTGCCTGTGTGGGCTCTTGTGCCCATCGGAACCAAACATTTTCACCTTTGGCTTCATAAGGAAGATAGATAATGTGGATGATTGCACTGACATTTGAAGGAGCGCTGGAAGAAGACAATAAATGCATTATATATACATCCATATATATTACATTGGAATAGTTTTTGCCAGTTTTGTCTAGATTACAATTAAACAATTCTCAGCCAGTGATAAGTAAGATATAATTGTAACATTGTAAGACCACCTGAGAATATACAGAACTCAAACTGCAGAAGTGGATTGGCTAAGCAATGCTTGCATTTTCTTCTAAGAAGCTGTAGAGGTTGGAAATCATAGAGCTAGCTCAACTGATCAACGACTTTATAACTATCAAGTTCCTACAACATAACAAACTTGGATTCTATGACATGATTCTCTGCTACTCAAAAAAACCTGCAGCAGTTCTATGGATAAATTCTATAATGTGGTAGTATTGTTGAATGGTTTATTTTTTAAATACTTCAATGTCTGTATACAGAGACTGTAGAACAATAATGGATTTGTGATTTTAAACTGAATATCAGGTTAACATAGTGTGATAATAGTATCTCTGATTGATAGGTATTCATAGGAACACACCTGATTTTCTCTAGTAACATCCAGTTGGTAGCATTATTCTTGGCATAGGAAACAATAATGCCAGGATCAGAATAGCTGAATCGGCATAAGCCTGACCCTGTGAGATGAAACCATATTAAAGAATGTTATACTGTGACAAAGGGCATTAATTACTTCCTTAATAACCGCAAATGGCCAGTGACCCCAACTTGAAATGCTTATTTTTTATATGTTAAATTACAAAATCAATAATGAAATGACACGAGAGCTGTTGCTGAGAGTAACGAACAGATTTATCCATGCTTAAGATGCCAGGGTTGATATAAAAGTGATAAATCACAGCTGAGCTGTGTAACATATTTTAGATTTCCCTGGGGAGTATTGTGAATGATAAGCGTTCTGTAAGGATGTATATGTTACTGACATGTGACCTAAATATTACTGACAGTAAAATCAATACATTGTACTTCTTCATATTACTATAAAATATACCTACATCATTAAAACAGATTTAAAAATGATATGGCAAAATGTAAATACTTTTAAAAGGTTAAATGCAGAGAAACAACAAATGTTCTCTGTATGTGAAATATTAAGTTACACAGATTACATTATACAGTTGCTTAATAAGAAAGTAATTTGCATTCACTGATCTCAGTATAATTTAAAAATAATGCCATTTTTTAACCCCTTCATGACCCAGCCTATTTTGACCTTGCCGTTTTTTGCAATTTTGACCAGTGTCCCTTTATGAGGTAATAACTCAGGAACGCTTCAACGGATCCTAGCGGTTCTGAGATTGTTTTTTCGTGACATATTGGGCTTCATGTTAGTGGTAAATTTAGGTCAATAAATTCTGCGTTTATTTGTGATAAAAACGGAAATTTGGCGAAAATTTTGAAAATTTCGCAATTTTCACATTTTGAATTTTTATTCTGTTAAACCAGAGAGATATGTGACACAAAATAGTTAATAAATAACATTTCCCACATGTATAATTTACATCAGCACAATTTTGGAAACAAAATTTTTTTTTGTTAGGAAGTTATAAGGGTTAAAATTTCACCAGCGATTTGTCATTTTTACAACGAAATTTACAAAACCATTTTTTTTTAGGGACCACCTCACATTTGAAGTCAGTTTGAGGGGTCTATATGGCTGAAAATACCCAAAAGTGACACCATTCTAAAAACTGCACCCCTCAAGGTACTCAAAACCACATTCAAGAAGTTTATTAACCCTTCAGGTGCTTCACAGCAGCAGAAGCAACATGGAAGGAAAAAATGAACATTTAACTTTTTAGTCACAAAAATTATCTTTTAGCAACAATTTTTTTATTTTCCCAATGGTAAAAGGAGAAACTGAACCACGAAAGTTGTTGTCCAATTTGTCCTGAGTACGCTGATACCTCATATGTGGGGGTAAACCACTGTTTGGGCGCACGGCAGGGCTTGGAAGGGAAGGAGCGCCATTTGATTTTTTGAATCAAAAATTGGCTCCACTCTTTAGCGGACACCATGTCACGTTTGGAGAGCCCCCATGTGCCTAAAAATTGGAGCTCCCCCACAAGTGACCCCATTTTGGAAACTAGACGCCCCAAGGAACTTATCTAGATGTATAGTGAGCACTTTGAACCCCCAGGTGCTTCACAAATTGATCCGTAAAAATGAAAAAGTACTTTTTTTTCACAAAAAAATTCTTTTAGCCTCAATTTTTTCATTTTCACATGGGCAACAGGATAAAATGGATCCTAAAATGTGTTGGGCAATTTCTCCTGAGTACACCAATACCTCACATGTGGGGGTAAACCACTGTTTGGGCACATGGTAAGGCTCGGAAGGGAAGGAGCGCCATTTGACTTTTTGAATGAAAAATTATTTCCATCGTTAGCGGACACCATGTCGCGTTTGGATAGCTCCTGTGTGCCTAAACATTGGCGCTCCCCCACAAGTGACCCCATTTTGGAAACTAGACCCCCCAAGGAACTTATCTAGATGCATATTGAGCACTTTAAACCCTCAGGTGCTTCACAAATTGATCTGTAAAAATGAAAAAGTACTTTTTTTTTCACAAAAAAATTCTTTTTGCCTCAATTTTTTCATTTTCACATGGGCAGTAGGATAAAATGGATCATAAAATTTGTTGGGCAATTTCTCCCGAGTACGTCGATACCTCATATGTGGGGGTAAACCACTGTTTGGGCACTCGGCAGGGCTCGGAAGGGATGGCGCGCCATTTGACTTTTTGAATGGAAAATTAGCTCCAATTGTTAGCGGACACCATGTCGCGTTTGGAGAGCCCCTGTGTGCCTAAACATTGGAGCTCCCCCACAATTGACCCCATTTTGGAAACTAGACCCCCCAAGGAACTTATCTAGATGCATATTGAGCACTTTAAACCCCCAGGTGCTTCACAGAAGTTTATAACGCAGAGCCATGAAAATAAAAAATAATTTTTCTTTCCTCAAAAATGATTTTTTAGCCTGGAGTTTCCTATTTTGCCAAGGATAATAGGAGAAACTGGACCCCAAATATTGTTGTCCAGTTTGTCCTGAGTACGCTGATACCCCATATGTGAGGGTAAACCACTGTTTGGACGCACGGCAGGGCTCGGAAGGGATGGCACGCCATTTGGCTTTTTAAATGGAAAATTAGCTCCAATCATTAGCGGACACCATGTCACGTTTGGAGAGCCCCTGTGTGCCTAAACATTGGAGATCCCCCAGAAATGACACCATTTTGGAAACTAGACCCCCAAAGGAACTAATCTAGATGTGTGGTGAGGACTTTGAACCCCCAAGTGCTTCACAGAAGTTTATAACGCAGAGCCATGAAAAAAAAAAAAAATTATTTTCTCAAAAATGATCTTTTAGCCTGCAATTTTTTATTTTCCCAAGGGTAACAGGAGAAATTTGACCCCAAAAGTTGTTGTCCAGTTTCTCCTGAGTACGCTGATACCCCATATGTGGGGGTAAATCACTGTTTGGGCACATGCCGGGGCTCGGAAGTGAAGTAGTGACGTTTTGAAATGCAGACTTTGATGGAATGCTCTGTGGGCGTCACGTTGCGTTTGCAGAGCCCCTGATGTGGCTTAACAGTAGAAACCCCCCACAAGTGACCCAATTTTGGAAACTAGACCCCCAAAGGAACTTATCTAGATGTGTGGTGAGCACTTTGAACCCCCAAGTGCTTCATAGAAGTTTATAATGCAGAGCCGTGAAAATAATAAATACGTTTTCTTTCCTCAAAAATAATTATTTAGCCCAGAATTTTTTATTTTCCCAAGGGTTACAGAAGAAATTGGACCCCAAAAGATGTTGTCCAGTTTCTCCTGAGTACGCCGATACCCCATATGTGGGGGTAAACCACTGTTTGGGCACATGCCGAGGCTCGGAAGTGAAGTAGTGACGTTTTGAAATGCAGACTTTGATGGAATGCTCTGTGTGCGTCACGTTGCGTTTGCAGAGCCCCTGATGTGGCTTAACAGTAGAAACCCCCCACAAGTGACCCCATTTTGGAAACTAGACCCCCAAAGGAACTTATCTAGATGTGTGGTGAGCACTTTGAACCCCCAAGTGCTTCATAGAAGTTTATAATGCAGAGCCGTGAAAATAATAAATACGTTTTCTTTCCTCAAAAATAATTATTTAGCCCAGAATTTTTTATTTTCCCAAGGGTTACAGGAGAAATTGGACCCCAAAAGTTGTTGTCCAGTTTCTCCTGAGTACGCTGATACCCCATGAGTGGGGGTAAACCACTGTTTGGGCACACGTCGGGGCTCAGAAGGGAAGTAGTGACTTTTGAAATGCAGACTTTGATGGAATGGTCTGCGGGTGTCACGTTGCGTTTGCAGAGCCCCTGGTGTGCCTAAACAGTAGAAACCCCCACAAGTGACCCCATTTTAGAAACTAGACCCCCCAAGGAACTTATCTAGATATGTGGTGAGCACTTTGAACCCCCGAGTGCTTCACAGACGTTTACAACGCAGAGCCGTGAAAATAAAAAAATCATTTTTCTTTCCTCAAAAATTATGTTTTAGCAAGCATTTTTTTAGATTCACAAGGGTAACAGGAGAAATTGGACCCCAGTAATTGTTGCGCAGTTTGTCCTGAGTATGCTGGTACCCCATATATGGGGGTAAACCACTGTTTGGGCACACGTCAGGGCTCGGAAGTGAGGGAGCACCATTTGACTTTTTGAATACGAGATTGGCTGGAATCAATGGTGGCGCCATGTTGCGTTTGGAGACCCCTGATGTGCCTAAACAGTGGTAACCCCTCAATTCTAACTCCAACACTAACCCCCCCACACCTCTAACCCTAATCCCAACTGTAGCCATAACCCTAATCACAACCCTAACCACAACCCTAATTCCAACCCTAACCCTAAGGCTATGTGCCCACGTTGCGGATTCGTGTGAGATATTTCCGCACCATTTTTGAAAAATCCGCGGGTAAAAGGCACTGCGTTTTACCTGCGGATTTTCCGCGGATTTCCAGTGTTTTTTGTGCGGATTTCACCTGCGGATTCCTATTGAGGAACAGGTGTAAAACGCTGCGGAATCCGCACAAAGAATTGACATGCTGCGGAAAATACAACGCAGCGTTTCCACGCGGTATTTTCCGCACCATGGGCACAGCGGATTTGGTTTTTCATATGTTTGCATGGTACTGTAAACCTGATGGAACACTGCTGCGAATCCGCAGCGGCCAATCCGCTGCAGATCCGCAGCAAAATCCGCACCGTGTGCACATAGCCTAATTCTAAAGGTATGTGCACACGCTGCGGAAAACGCTGCAGATCCGCAGCAGTTTCCCATGAGTTTACAGTTCAATGTAAACCTACGGGAAACAAAAATCGCTGTACACATGCTGCGGAAAAACTGCACGGAAACGCAGCGGTTTACATTCCGCAGCATGTCACTTTGTGCGGATTCCGCAGCGGTTTTACAACTGCTCCAATAGAAAATCGCAGTTGTAAAACCGCAGTGAAATGCGCAGAAAAAAACGCGGTAAATCCGCCATAAATCCGCAGCGGTTTAGCACTGCGGATTTATCAAATCCGCAGCAGAAAAATCCGCAGAGGAACAGAATACGTGTGCACATACCGAAACCCTAACCCTACCCCTAACCCTACCCCTAACCCTAACCCTAACCCTACCCCTACCCCTAACCCTACCCCTAACCCTACCCCAACATTAGTGGAAAAAAAAAATTTCTTTATTTTTTTATTGTCCCTACCTATGGGGGTGACAAAGGGGGGGGTCATTTATTATTTTTTTATTTTGATCACTGAGATATAATCTATCTCAGTGATCAAAATGCACTTTGGAACGAATCTGCCGGCCGGCAGATTCGGCGGGCGCACTGCGCATGCGCCCGCCATTTTGGAAGATGGCGGCGCCCAGGGAGAAGATGGACGGGACCCCGGCTGGATCGGTAAGTATGATGGGGTGGGGGGGACCACGGTGGGGGGGATCGGAGCACGGGGGGGGAATCGGAGCGCAGGAGGGGTGGAACGGAGCACGGGGGGCGTGGAACGGAGCACGGGGGGGCTGGAATGGAGCACGGGGGGGTGGAACAGAGCACCGGGGGGGGTGGATCGGAGTGCAGGGGGGGTGATTGGAGCACGGGGGGGTGATTGGAGCACGGGGGGAGCGGACAAAAGCACGGGGGGGAGCGGAGCACTGGACGGAGGGGAGCCGGAGCAGAGGACCGGCCAGATCGGGGGGCTGGGGGGGCGATCGGTGGGGTGGGGTGGGGGCACATTAGTATTGCCAGCCATGGCCGATGATATTGCAGCATCGGCCATGGCTGGATTGTAATATTTCACCCGTTATAATAGGTGAAATATTACAAATCGCTCTGATTGGCAGTTTCACTTTCAACAGCCAATCAGAGCGATCGTAGCCACGAGGGGGTGAAGCCACCCCCCCTGGGCTAAACTACCACTCCCTCTGTCCCTGCAGATCGGGTGAAATGGGAGTTAACCCTTTCACCCGGCCTGCAGGGACGCGATCTTTCCATGACGCCACATAGGCGTCATGGGTCGGATTGGCACCGACTTTCATGACGCCTACGTGGCGTCAAAGGTCGGGAAGGGGTTAAAAGATATTCACATTTAGTTTCACTAGATGGTGCCTTACCGAAATATTAGTCATAGATCACATTGGTATACGGCAGATGTTTGCATTATTATGTTCAGAGTTTAGCAGGACTACTGAATTTCTCAAGGTCAGAAAAGCACTGTTATAAACAAGCAGTAGTTTATCAAGACGTAAATGATAACATAATGCTTTTCAAATGTACTTTTCTTAAGCTGAACAGAAATGCTAAATCAAATTTTTTGGTTGTATCAAAAATGCTAATTTTAGTAACAAGCAATTTGATTTTCTGGAGACCAAGACAGTACCATGAGAGAGAGGATTCACCTCCCAGGACAGAAAACTCATAGGTATAAAAATGCAGGGCCTCCTACTCCCCTCAGTGGATTAAACAGACAAGAGGCTGCCCTCCTGCGGTGTTGAGCAAAAATATTAGTAGCAAAAATAAACACCTTCACGAACAGAAGTTACATTTTTTTATTTGCAGACCCCTGTGATTAAACATCCATATCCCAGAGGAAACATAAAGGGAGGGAATTTGAAAGGTGCTGTCATGTATGGTCTCAGAAAAATCAATCACTGGTTTAGTGTAATTGTTATTTTCCATTGCCCATGAGAGCACCACAAGAGATCTTAGAAGAGGCTTCAGAAGAGTGGGACCTACAGTATATGCCCAAAAGACAGATCTGAGAAAAAGGATATATTCAGCTGATAGTGTCTAAAAAGGGAGAAGAGGAGGACCATGGCAATACTAGAAATAGGTTTTATGAAGGCATTGGCTCTCTCAGCCCAAGTAGATGTAGCTATGTAAGAATAGGTCTTGAGAATTCCTAGAACTGAATAAGATATAGAATCATAAGCAAGGATAATAGCTGATCTAGTCAATTTGGCCAGGGAACATTTATTAGCCATCTTGCCTATATTCTTCCAAATTGGATAAAAAGAGAACTATCTACCTTATACTCGGCAGAGGCAACAAATAACCTTATGACACATTAACATCTAAAAAATTAAATTTTCTTTGTCAGATTTGTTATTGCTGTAGAAATAGGACAGAATAATCTCTTGAGACCTATGATATTTTCGGATACATTAGGGGGAAATGTTGGATCAGGTTCAATGATGATTCTGTCTTCCAGGGAGGGTTTATAGAGATAGCCTGCAAGTCTTCTGGCAGAGGAAATGGCAACCAAGAAAATACATTTCAGCGTGAAAAGCTTATTAGATAGACTGTGAATTGGTTCAAAGGTGGCTTATTAAAATCATTCAAAACTAGATTTAGATCCCATGGGCGGAATTTTAAATTTGAATCTGGAAAGGATCTGGGAACAGCTTTAAAAAAAACCACAAAATCCAAGTATGGCCAGCAATCTTGGACTGAAAGAGCTAAAAGCAGAAATCTGTACCTTTAGTGTAGAAATGACCCGATGATGTAGCGGTCTTGCGAGACCACTATGTCATCAGAGGTCATTGCTCGCAAGGCATTACTGGGAACAGGAGCTGCTGGCAGCATCGCGAGCATCGGGAAAGCCGCGGGAAGGCTGCGGGAATGCCAGACGGTAAGAATATCACGATTTTTTAATTTTTTAATTATTTTTAACCTGGGCTGTGTTGTGCATGCGTTTTTGCAGCGGAAAAACTCAGCGAAGACGCATACACAACGTGTGCACATAGCCTCGACAGATCCACCAAAAAAACTGACCCAGTGCACCCGTTTCTTACTATCTGCACAGGATCCGTCTTTTCAACATTTTGACGGATTGTGACTGATTATAAAAAATGGAAGTGTGAAAGAGGCCTTAAACAACAGAATATAACTCTAAGTAAATCAAAATTCTGTGAAATCAAACTGTCCACTTAGGAAGCAACACTGTTTGACAATCAATTTCACATGCTGTTGTACAAATGGAAAAGACAACAGATGGAAATTATTGGCAATTATCAAGACACACTCAATAAAGGAGTGTGGGGACCACAGACCACATCTCATTACCAATGCTTTCTGGCTGATGTTTTGGTCACTTTTGAATCTTGGTTGTGCTTTCACACTCGTGGTAGCATGAGACAGACTCTACAACCCACACAAGTGGCTCAGGTAGTGCAGGTCATACAGGATGGCACATCAATGCGAGCTGTGGCAAGAAGGTTTGCTGTGTCTGTCAGCGTAGTGTCAAAAGGCTGTAGGTGCTACCAGGAGACAGGCCAGTACACCAAGATATGTGGAGGAGGCCATAGGAGGGCAACAACCCAGCAGCAGGACTGCTACCTTAGCCTTTGTGCAAGGAGAAACAGAAGAAGCACTGCCAGAGCCCTGCAAAATGACCTCCAGCAGGCCACAAATGTAAATGTGTCTGCACAAATGGATAGAAACCGACTCCATGAGGATGGTCTGAGTGCCTGACGTCCACACATGGGGGTTGTGCTCACAGCCCATTACCGTGCAGGACACTTGACATTTGCCATCGAACACCAGGATTGGCAAATTTGCCACTCGCGCCCTGTCGTCTTCACAGATGAAATCAGGTTCACACTGAGCAAATGTGACAGATGTGACAGAGTCTGGAGATGCCATGGAGAGCGATCTGCTGCCTGCAACATCCTTCAGCATGACCGGTTTGGCAGTGGGTCAGTAATGGTGTGGGGTGGCATTGCTTTGGAGGGCCGCACAGCCAGAGGTAACCTGACTGCCATTAGGTACCGATATGAGATCCTCACACCCCTTGTGAGATCATATGCTGGTGCGGTTGGCCCTGGGTTCCTTTTAATGCAGGACAATGCCAGACCTCATGTGGCTGGAGTGTGTCAGCAGTTCCTGCAAGACGAAGGAATTGAAGCTATGGACTGGCCCACCCATTCCCCAGACCTGAATCCGATTGAACTCATCTGAGACATTATGTCTCGCTCCATCCACCAACGTCACGTTGCACCACAGACTGTCCAGGATTTGGTGAATGCTTTAGTCCAGGTCTGGGAAGAGATACCTCAGGAGACCATCTGCCGCCTCTTCAGGAGCATGCCCAGGCATTGTAAGGAGGTCATGCAGGCACGTGGAGGCCACACACACTACTGAGCATTATTTCCTTGTCTTGAGGCATTTCCACTGAAGTTGGATCAGCCTGTAACTTTATTTTCCACTTTGATTTTAAGCATCATTCCAACTCCAGACCTCCATGGGACATTAGTTGAGTTTTACATTGATAATTTTTAGGTTTTATTGTTCTCAACACATTACACTATGTAATGAATAAAGATTTACAACTGGAATATTTCATTCAGTGATATCTAGGATGTGGGATTTTAGTGTTCTCTTTATTTTTTTTAACAATGTAGCTTCTGCCTACGGCGTGAGTAGCTGACCCTTTATCCTTGATTAGTCCTGCTGCTTGCTTTCTGAACTCGTGTCTGTTTATCCCCTCTTCCCTTTCTGACTCTGTGTTCCCCTTTTATGCACTGACTCTCTGGTTATTTGACTCGGCTTGGACCGTGACTGGTTGTTTTGTCTCTTGTCCCTGGCATATCTGCTCCTGACTGGTACTGACCCATTTGGCTTGTTATTGACTCTGTGTTTGCTTATTCCCTTTGTACTGCGCTACAGTCTTATATTGACCCAGCTTGTTTTGACTATTCTGCTACCACCTGGTGGTGTCCCTGCTGCTGCATTGCAGGTCTGGTCTTGCTGTGTGCAGTCCTCCCTCCACTCTATTGCCACCTAGTGGAGCTTGCAATTACCTGTACTGCAGCGGCGTGACAGTCACATTTAGCTTCTATTTGGATCTTGTGCCTCCTAGTAATATAAATATGCTACCACAGTGGTGTAAGTTCCAAAGAGACTTATGTGGACTAAGTATATCAATGTTCAGGAGGATGAAGTTTGACATTCATGCTTTTTTAGAATCACAGACTGAAGAGTTCTTGAATGATTCTGTGCCCATTGAATTGATAAGCTCCGCGCTTTTTAAGGTTCAGAGAACTGATATTGCCATGTTCACAGATACTCGAGGTCTGGCAATAAAGTTATTTATCATTACAGAAAATCTCTGAATTTTCTCCTGAGGAAGTAGATGTTTCATAATATGACCCCTAGGAACTTCTGAGGTTGAAGAGGGATCAGACAAGATTTCTGATAATATATAATGCAGCCTAAACAAGAAAGAATGTTTATCACTTGATTCACATACATTCAGCATTTCTCTTGCTGGAGAAACAATCAGGAAGTTGGGAAGAAAAAGAATGTTTTTTCTCTGACATGGAATGCAACTTCTGACAATCTTGTAGAAAATACGTACCGTAATATCCCAGAAGATAAGGTATTTACATTTTTAATTTCTTCTAATACAGCTGTTTGTTTACATGTTTCAGATTTCAATTATTTTCTGTTCCCTATTTGGCTTTATTATCATGAACAAGGAGTAGTAAAAACTCAAAAAAAGAAGAGAATGTCCAGCTTCACTGAATCCGTAAAAAAGAGTTTTCTTTATTCACAAACTTTAAGCATAGAGGATACAGACTTCAGCACGAACCATATGGGTAAGAATCTCAACGCGTTTCTGGAGACTAAGCTCCCTTAACCCCTTAGCGACCGCCGATATGCCTTTTAACGGCGGCCGCTAAGGGTACTTAAACCACAGCGCCGTTAATTAACGGCGCTGTGGAAAAAGTCCATAGCGCCCCCCAGAGGCCGATTTTCTCCGGGGTCTCGGCTGCCGAGGGTAGCCGAGACCCCAGAGAACATGATTCGTGGGGTTTTTAACCCACCCCGCATTTGCGATCGCCGGTAATTAACCGTTTACCGGCGATCGCAAAAAAAAAAAAAAAAAAAAAGTGATCTCTTTTTAATTTCTCTGTCCTCCGATGTGATCGCACATCGGAGGACAGAGAAAAGGGGTCCCAGGTGGCCCCCCAATACTCACCTAGCTCCCCCGATGCTCCTCGTGTCTCCCGGTGGGCGCCGCCATCTTCAAAATGGCGGGCGCATGCGCAGTGCGCCCGCCGGCCGGCACCGGGAGAATCTTTGGGGTCTCGGCTGCCGGGGGTAGCCGAGACCCCAAAGAGCACGATCGGGGTCGGTATTACCGACCCCTGTTTTGCGATCGCCGGTAATTAACTGTTTACCGGCGACCGCAAAAAAAAAAAAAAAAAAGTAAAGTGTAATTCTCTGTCCTCTGATGTGATCGCACATCAGAGGACAGAGAAATAGGGGGATTCGGGGACCCTAGCATACTCACCTAGGTCCCTGGATCCTCTTGCTGCTCCTCCTGGCCGCCGGCAGCAGAACATGGCGGACGCATGCCCAGTGCGCCCGCCATCTGTCTCCATCTGCCGGCCGGCAGGAGAACAGCAGTTGGGGCTAAAATTAGGGTTAGGGGTAGGGTTAGGGTTAGGGGTAGGGTTAGGGGTAGGGTTAGGGGTAGGGGTAGGGGTAGGGTTAGGGTTAGGGGTAGGGTTAGGGTTAGGGGTAGGGGAAGGGTTAGGGGTAGGGTTAGGGGTAGGGTTAGGGGTAGGGCTAGGGCTAGGGTTGGGGCTAAATTTAGGGTTAGGGTTGGGGCTAAATTTAGGGTTAGGGTTGGGGCTAAATTTAGGGTTAGGGTTGGGGCTAAACTTAGGGTTAGGCTTCTTTCACACTTACGTCGGTACGGGGCCGTCGCAATGCGTCGGCCCGACATACCGACGCACGTTGTGAAAATTGTGCACAATGTGGGCAGCAGCTGTAGTTTTTCAACACATCCGCTGCCCAATCTATGTCCTGGGGAGGAGGGGGCGGAGTTACGGCCACGCATGCGCGGTCAGAAATGGCAGATGCGACGTACAAAAAAACGTTTCATTGAACGTTTTTTTGTGCCGACGCTCCGCCAAAACACAACTGATCCAGTGCACGACGGACGCGACGTGTGGCTATCCGTCACGATCCGTCGGCAATACAAGTCTATGGGCAAAAAACGCATCCTGCGGGCACATTTGCAGGATCCGTTTCTTGTCCAAAACGACGGATTGCGACGGAATGCCAAACGACGCAAGTGTGAAAGTAGCCTTAGGGTTAGGGTTGGGGCTAAAGTTAGGGCTAGGGTTGGGGCTAAAGTTAGGGTTAGAGCTGGGATTAGGGTTAGGGTTTGGATTAGGGTTGGTATTAGGGTTAGGGTTGGCATTAGGGTTACGCTTGGGATTAGGGTTAGGTTAGGGTTAAGGTTAAGGTTGTGATTAGGGGTGTATTGGGATTAGGGTTAGGTTTGAGGTTAGGGTTGAGATTAGGATTAGGGGTGTGTTGGATTTAGGGTTTTGATTAGGGTTATGGTTAGGGTTGACATTAGGGTTGTTTTGGGGTAAGGGTTGTGATTATGGTTAGGGTTAGTGATTAGGATTATGGATGAGGTTGGGATTAGGGTTAGGGGTGTGTTGGGGTTAGGGTTGGAGCTGGAATTGGGGGGTTTCCACTGTTTAGGTACATCAGGGGGTCTCCAAACACGACAGCCAATTTTGCGCTTAAAAAGTCAAATGGTGCTCCCTCCCTTCTGAGCTCTGCCGTGCGCCCAAACAGTGGGTTACCCCCACATATGGGGCATCAGCGTACTCGGGATAAATTGGACAACAACTTCTGGGGTCCAATTTCTCTTGTTACCCTTGTGAAAATAAAAACTTGGGGGCTACAATATTTTTTTTGTGGAAAAAAAATATTTTTTATTTTCACGACTCTGCATTCTAAACTTCTGTGAAGCACTTGGGCATTCAAAGTTCTCACCACACATCTAGATAAGTTCCTTGGGGGGTCTAGTTTCCAAAATGGGGTCACTTGTGGAGGGTTTCTACTGGTTAGGTACATCAGGGGCTCTGCAAACGCAACATAATACCCGCAGACCATTCTATCAAAGTCTGCATTCCAAAACGGCGCTCCTTCCTTCCGAGCTCTGCCGTGCGCCCAAACAGTGGTTTACCCCCACATATGGGGTACCAGCATACTCAGGACAAATTGGACAACAACTTTTGGGGTCCAATTTCTCTTGTTACCCTTGTGAAAATAAAAATTTGGTGGCTAAAAAATCTTTTTTGTGGAAAAAAAAAATATTTTTTATTTTCACGGCTCTGCATTATAAACTTCTGTGAAGCACTTGGGCATTCAAGGTTCTCACCACACATCTAGATAAGTTCCATGGGGGGTCTAGTTTCCAAAATGGGGTCACTTGTGGGGGATTTCTACTGTTTAGGCACATCAGGGGCTCTCCAAACGCGACATGGCGTCCGATCTCAATTCCAGCCAATTCTACATTGAAAAAGTAAAACGGCACTCTTTCTCTTCCAAGCTCTGCGGTGCGCCCAAACAGTGGTTTACCCCCACATATTGGGTATCGACGTACTCAGGAGAAATTGCACAACAACTTTAGTGGTCTAATTTCTCCTGTTACCCTTGTGAAAATAAAAATTTGTGGGCAAAAAGATCATTTTTGTGTAAACAAAAGCGATTTTTTATTTTCACGGCTCTACGTTATAAACTTCTGTGAAGCACTTGGGGGTTCAAAGTGCTCACCACACATCTAGATAAGTTCCTTAAGGGGTCTAGTTTCCAAAATGGTGTCACTTGTGGGGAGTTTCCACTGTTTAGGTACATCAGGGGCTCTCTAAATGTGACATGGTGTCCGATCTCAATTCCAGCCAATTCTGCATTGAAAAAGTCAAACGGCGCTCCTTCACTTCTAAGTTCTGCGGTGCGCCCTAACAGTGGTTTACCCCCACATATGGGGTATTTGCGTATTCAGGAGAAATTGCATAACAAAATTTATGGTTACATTTCTGTTTTTACACTTGTGAAAATAAAAAAAATGGTTCTGAATTAAGATGTTTGCAAAAAAAAGTTAAATGTTCATTTTTTCCTTCCACATTGTTTCAGTTCCTGTGAAGCACGTAAAGGGTTAATAAACTTCTTGAATGTGGTTTTGAGAACCTTGAGGGGTGTAGTTTTTAGAATGGTGTCACACTTCATTATTTTCTATCATATAGACCCCTCAAAATGACTTCAAATGTGATGTGGTCCCTAAAAAAAAATGGTGTTGTAAAAATGAGAAATTGCTGGTCAACTTTTAACCCTTATAACTCCCTAACAAAAAAAAATTTTGTTTCCAAAATTGTGCTGATGTAAAGTAGACATGTGGGAAATGTTATTTATTAACTATTTTTCATGACATATCTCTCTGATTTAAGGGCATAAAAATACAAAGTTTGAAAATTGCAAAATTTTAAAAATTTTCGCCATATTTCCGTTTTTTTCATAAATAATCGCAAGTAATATCGAAGAAATGTTACCACTAACATGAAGTACAATATGTCACGAAAAAACAATCTCAGAATCAGCGGGATCCGTTGAAGCGTTCCAGAGTTATAACCTCATAAAGTGACAGTGGTCAGAATTGCAAAAATTGGCCTGGTCATTAAGTACCAAATTGGCTCTGTCACTAAGGGGTTAATCATGACATTGTGGTTCGTGTTGAAGTCTGTATCCTCTATGCTTAAAGTTTGTGAATAAAGAAAACTCTTTTTTACGGATTCAGTGAAGCTGGACATTCTCTTCTTTTTTTGGACTTTATACGCCTGGACACAGCGGGTCCATGCTCCTGAAGTTTGGCTTATGCATCACGGGTGAGCTGGCTTATATTTCTTCTTTCCAAGTAGTAAAAACTGCCTACACATGATGTGGGACAAGGCACCAAAACAGCTTCATATTTATTATTTTTAATGCCAAGGTGATGATTTCATGTATCATGTCCAATCTCAAATTGATCCACACCATGCAATATGATTTCTGAAAATTGGATTGTCAGTGTTACTTTTTCGTTAGTTGGAATTATGTTGTATTATTTTTATAAGTCCATTTACATTATGATTACAGAAGTGTGGGAAATGAAGACATTTGGATTTATGTACATCTTTTGCCTATGTCCCTGAGTGCAAACAAAGGACTTTACCATGAGAATTCACTAAGGATTGGACTTTTTCCCCTCCTTTTTATATGTTTATGCATGTTTCGTGTATGTCCTTCATTTCATCATTTTTGTAACCATTAGGCAATGTACATGTGCATAATAATTAATACTTTCACCTGACTTGAACCCCAAAGAAAATCTTTGGGTTTGCTTGCTGCCTACTTCAAAGCCCACCAAAGAATATTAATAAACTGGATGGAGGCCATTGCCCATGAGGCATGGTCTAAGATTAATCGTGAGATACCATTAGGTAGTCATCTGATTGGCTCTTAATTTATTCTGCAGCAGGAAAATGACCCCAATCATACAGCCAATGTTATTAAGAACTATCCTCAGCGTAAAGAAGAGCAATGAGTCCTAGGAGTCATTATATGGCCCTCACAGGTCATCTAGTCTCTATGGAATTACATGGAGAGAAAGAAGGAGTTGTGCAGGCCTACATCCAAAGAACATTTGTATTTAGTTCTCCAAGATGCTTGGACCAACGTCACTGCCAAATTCCTTCAAAAACTGTGTTCAAGTGTACCTAGAAAAGTTGATTATTTGATGTTATTTTCAAGGCAAAGGATGGTCACACCAGACATTGATTTGATATCAATTTCTCTTTACTTCATTCACGTTGTATTTTAATGAGTCATAAAAATAAATCATTAACACTTCTTTTTTTTAAAGCATTCTTAATTTGCTGCATTTTTTTTTCAACATAACAAAATGCCATGTGGAATATTGCTCATGCTACTGTTTACAACCTGCCCCCCGAAGAAGCATAATTGCAAAGTGCGCTTTGGGGTCCCGCTTTCATGTCTACCCAGAGGTTGTTTTCCTTAGGGTGTGTTTCCATGGTCAGGAAATGCAGCGTCCAGATGTTACAGCATAGTGGAGGGGATTTTATGAAATGCCGTCTCCGCTATGCGTTAAAAGACACCTGCGGCAGACCTGCGTAAACGGACATGCGGCGAGTCTTTCCAGAACGCAGCATGTCTGTTTACAATGCGGCGATGCTTTGTCGCAGCTCAGTAAATTTACCATAGACTATCATTAGATGCGGTAAAACCATATCTAATGATTATTACCATGCGTAGTAACTGCGTAAACACAGCTTACTATGCATGTCTCCTAATTTAAATAAGGTCTTACCTGTCCCAACGCCGGAAGTCCGCGTCCACTGCAGTTCTCGCGATAACTTAGCTTACCACGATAACTGCCGTGCATGTGACCGGGGATAAGCCGATAAGCTGATTGTGAGAACACTGCAGTGTAGGTGATCGCTGGAGAGTTATCTCCGGCGGTCATCTACAAGCTCTGCTATGTCTGGATGTCAGGCACCCAGATGTAGCAGAGCTGGACTCGTCGTGGAACACTCATTATTAAATGGACTTCGTCGGCCACAGGGAGAATACTGTTGGTTTATTATTTTTTATTTTTTTCCAGGAGAACGAGGGAGTCGCAGGAATGAACGTACAATAAAGATGTCAAAACTGTGTGGTGTTTTATTTCATTAAAATACTTTATTCTGCATGTGTGTGTTTTATTAACCCTTTACCAACTATAGGATTAGTAATGGCAGGTATCTTATTGACGCCTCTCCATCACTAAGCCGTCTTAATGTCACTTTACAAAGGTGACAGTAACCCCTTATTACCCCATATGCCACCGCTACAGGGCAGTGGGAAGAGAGAGGCTAAGCACCGGAATTGGCGTATCTTACAGATGCGCCACTTCTGGGGAGGCTGAGAGCTGGTATTTGTAGCCAGGGGGCCAATATCCATGGTCCCTTCCTAGGCTATGAATATCAGCCCACAGCTGTCTGCGTAGCCTTTCTGGCTATAAATTATAGGGGGACCCTATGTCATTTTTTGGGCAGGTCCCCCTATTTTAATAGCCAGTAAAGGCTAAATATACAGCTGCGGACTATTATTCATAGCCTGGGAAGCACCATGGGTGTTAACGCCTTTCCAGGCTACAACCATCGGTCCCCCTGTCGCTGGCTTTCCCTCTCTGGCACAGAAAATTGTGCGGGAGCCCACGCCATTTTTTTTTTTTCGTTTTTTTTTTAACTAAACAGATATTGCATTTAAGGCCGGGGTCACAATTGCAAGAAACTTGCACGAGTCTCTCGCCTCAATACGCGGCACTGCCGCCGGCACTTGGAACCAGAGCGTTCAGCTGCATAGAAATACATGCAGCTGCACACTCCAGTCCCGAGTGCCGGCGGCAGTGCCGGGTATTAAGATGCGAGACTCGTCCGAGTTTCCCACATGTGTGATTCCGGCCTAACTCTTTATTACCATTTTATTATGTTTATTACTAAACATCAGGCTTGGTATTATCTATAGATATATCTATCTATCCATCGTATCTATCGATCTATCTATTGTATCTATCTATTATCTATCTAAATAGTATCTATCTATAGATCTATCTATCTATCTATCTATCGTATATCGATATATTTATTATCTATCTATCGATATATCTATCGTATCTATCATATCTATCGATTCTATCAATCTATTGTATCTATTGATCTATCTATATATCGTATCTATCTATCGTATCTATCTATCGCATCTATTGTATCTAGTGTATCTATCTATTATCTATCTATTACGTATCCATTATCTATTATCTATCTATAGATCTATCTATCGTTTATCAATATATCTATTATCTATCGATTTATCTATCTAGCTATCTATAGATATATCTATAGATAGATGTATCTATTGATCTATATATCGATAGATAGATATATCGATAGATAATAGATAAATAGTAGATAGATACAATAGATAGCTACGATAGATACGATAAATCAATATATATACGATAGATAAATACGATAGATAGATACAATAGATAGATAGAATAGATCAATAGATAAGATAGATCGATAGATACGATAGATCTATATACTGTATAGCATCTATCACTATATCTATCCATCTATGTATCTATTATCAATCTATCTATCTATCTATCTATAGATCTATCTATCTATCTGCGTGTGTAAACATTATTCTTTAATGGAGTATGTGAAAGAAGAGGTTGGACAAGAAATGACATCACAATTTTTTTTTTATATCTTTATTTAGCTTACAAAAAAACACACAAATCGGCATGAAAAATGCATGAGAAACGCATGTAAAAATGCATCAAAAACACAGGTGTTCTGCCAGTGACCTCAGGTGCAGATTTGGTGCAGATTTTACCTGTGTCAAATCCTGAGCAAATCCTGAGCAAATCCTGATGCAATCCTGACCGTGGAAACATACCATTAATGTGTCCTTATTAGTGTTGAGCATTCCGATACCGCAAGTATCGGGTATCGGCCGATATTTGCGGTATCGGAATTCCGATACTGAATTCCGATACTTCCCGCGTATCGGATACCGGAATCGGAAGTTCCCAGAATTCAAATTGAACGCAGCAGCCAATGAGGAATGAATGAAAGTGTGGGCACATCCTGTTTAGCATGGTGGGCATGTAAGTACTGGCAAGGCTGGGATTGGCTGCTGAAATGATGTCACTCTGCACTATAAAAAAGCGCTGCCGCCATTTTGCGCTCACTCTGCTGTGATTTCAGTTAGGGACAGGACGCTGTGTTCTAACTGAGGGCCAGTTGAGCTTGCTAATTGCTTTATTTTCCTTTCCAAAGGCTAATTTAGCAAAACGCTGTGTGTTCTTCACTGTTCACCTTGCTCTTGCCTTGCAGCGCTGTTTTAACAGCGTTCTGCAAGGTCTCTGTGTGTGTGTGTGTGCAGCTCACTCTGTAGTCTGTGTGCAGCCATATACCCGGTTGTATTCAGCTCAGGGGGGGTTCACACTGCCTCACACAGTTGTTCTTTTTTGCTCTTAGTGCAGCCTGCTGCACATTTTTTCTCAAATTTCCTATTAGTGTTTTTCCACCAGTCTCCAGCTCTATTGTGGAAAAACACTACATAGGATAACCTAGAGGGGGGTTTTTGGGCCTTGCAGCGCCGTTTACGGCTGTCTGCACGGTCTCCGTGTGAGCCCAGCTCGCCCTGTAGTCTGTGTGCAGCCATAGCCGGTTGGATTCAGCTCAGGGTTCGTTACTGGCTCATACCTTGAGAAAAATTTTCCTTTTTTTCAAATAGTGCAGCCTGTTTAAAATTTGAAAAAAAAAAATTCCTATTAGTGTCTTTCCACTCGTATCCAGCTAAATAGTGGAAAAACACTATATAGGATAACCTAGAGGAGGGTTTTTTGGCCTTGCAGCGCCGTTTACGGCTGTCTGCACGGTCTCCGTGTGAGCCCAGCTCGCCCTGTAGTCTGTGTGCAGCCATAGCCAGTTGGATTCAGCTCAGGGTTCGTTACTGGCTCATACCTTGAGAAAAATTTTCCTTTTTTTCAAATAGTGCAGCCTGTTTAAAATTTGAAAAAAAAAAAATTCCTATTAGTGTCTTTCCACCAGTCTCCAGCTCAATTGTGGAAAAACACTACATAGGATAACCTAGAGGGTTTTTTTGGGGCCTTGCAGCGCCGTTTACGGCTGTCTGCACGGTCTCTGTGTGAGCGCAGCTCGCCCTGTAGTCTGTGTGCAGCCATAGCCGGTTGGATTCAGCTCAGGGTGCGTTACTGCCTCATACCTTGAAAAACAATTTCCTTTTTTTCAAATAGTGCAGCCAGTTTAAAATTTGAAAAAAAAAAATTCCTATTAGTGTCTTTCCACTTGTATCCAGCTAAATAGTGGAAAAACACTATATAGGATAACCTAGAGGAGGGTTTTTTGGCCTTGCAGCGCCGTTTACAGCTGTCTGCACGGTCTCCGTGTGATTTAAACTAGCTCTGTAGCCCGATCTGCACCAAAAAAAAGGTTAAGTTCACCAAACACAACTTAACACTTGTGTAGGCCACATTTGAAAAATAATAAAGTTTAGTCCACAATTTACAACATTAGTGTTTCTTACACCTGTTAGGAGGAGCATTACAGGAATAAGCACACTAAGGCCTTAGTACTTTTCTGCTTATCTTTATCTGTCAACCAAGATGAAGAGGGCAGGGAGTAAGGCACGTGGGCGTGGGCGCGGAGCAGGGAGAGGAGCAGGGAGAGGACGTGGTGATTCTGTGCCTGCTGCGGGCGCCGGTGACTCGTCGTCACTCAGTTTCAGCAGGGAACAGTCCTTCATGCGCAGCTTTGTCGGAGAGCGCCGTGCACCGCTGCTGCGTGAAGACCAAATTGAAGCCGTTGTCGGGTGGATGGCAGCTAACGCCTCGGCATCGACTTCAGTTAGTGCCACATCCTCTCAGGCACAGAGCACTGGAGAGCAGCCATCTGTCTCTTCACCACCTGCCAAATTGGCCAGGCAGTCAGAGAGCCCAGGACAGGAGCCGTCTCTACTTCTGTTCTCTGAATCTCTTGGCTTGGAAACCGGGGGCCAGCCAAGCAGCATTGGAGAAATGGAAGAAGAGGCAGTGTGCAGTGATGCCCAACACCTTTTTCTCTCTGACTCTGAAGAGGCAGGTGGGCCAGTGCCTCCGGTGACCACAGCGCAGTACTGTGCTGCTGAGAATACCCAGGAGGAGCAGTTGGTGGCAGAGGGTAGTGGAGATGATGAGGTCCTTGACCCATCGTGGCGTGAGGAACAGGAAGGTGGTGGGAGCAGCTCAGAGGAAGAGCTTCCTCTTACGGGCCAAAGAGGGAGAGGGAGGGGGAAGACTGCGGAGCCTGTAGCCTCCACTTTGGCACCCGTTAGGAGCCTGTCTCTTTCCAAAGCCAAAAAGGGCGCTCCCAAGACTTGCAGTGCCTGGTCCTTTTTTGACACAGTTGCAGATGACATTTGTTTTGTCAAATGCAAGCTGTGTCATCATAAAGTAAAAAGAGGGAAAAATGTCAGCAACCTCAATACCACAAATATGTGGAAACATGTGCGGACCAGGCACGCGGTGGAGTTACAGAAACACACTGAAGATGTAGGCCAACCAACAGCGGCAGCTACCACCTCTTCAGCTCGTGTTGCCTCTTCCTCCAGCTCACGCACAGCTGGTTTGGCTTCCTCCCAGAGACCTTGTGTAATTCCACCCACAGCACCACCTTCCCAGTCATCCTCACACTCCCAGTCTACTCTACAGCCATCGGTAGTACAGGCATGGGAGAAAAGGCGGGCATTCTCGGCCAACCACCCCCGAGCACAGGCTCTGAATGCAGGCATTGCCAAACTGTTGTCCCTGGAAATGCTCTCGTTCAGGCTGGTGGAGACTGACAGCTTCCGTGACTTGATGGCATTGGCAGTCCCACAGTACAAGGTGCCCAGCCGCTTTTACTTCAGCAGGCAGGCTGTCCCTGCCCTGCACAGGCATGTTGAGGCAAACATAAAACATGCGCTACTGAACGCCGTCAGTAGCAAGGTCCACCTCACCACCGATGCGTGGACCAGTCAGCATGGACAGGGGCGATATGTTTCCCTCACTGCCCATTGGGTTAATGTTGTTGAGCCAGGTACAGATCGTGCGAGTGGCGCAGGACGTGTCCTGCCCACTCCAAGGATTGCAGGAATCCAGTCTGTACGCATCGACTCCTCCTCTTACACCAGTTCCTCTGATTCCTCTCTGCAGGATCCGTCACAGTCCACCCCCACATGGACCCGTGAACGTTTACCTATGACCGACATGAGCACAGCCGTGGCCAAACGTCAGCAGGCCGTCTTGAAACTAGTTTCATTGGGGCATCGAAGCCACACAGCGCAGGAGCTCTGGAATGCCATAAAGCAGGAGAGCGATGTGTGGTTACTGCCAGCGAATCTCCAGCCAGGCATGGTAGTGTGTGACAATGGCCGAAATCTGGTGGCAGCTTTGGCCCTTGGCAACCTCACTCACATCCCATGTCTGGCACATGTGCTCAATTTGGTTGTGCAGAGTTTTCTGAGGGACTATCCGGATCTTGATGCCCTGCTGCACAAGGTCCGCCTAGAGTGTGCTCACTTGCGGCGTTCCAGCTTGGCCAGATCCCGCATTGCTGCTCTGCAGCGCCGATTCCGCCTTCCGGAACACCGCATCATATGTGACCTACCTACCCGGTGGAATTCCACGTTACATATGTTGGAGCGGTTGTGTGAGCAGCAGCAAGCAGTTATGGAGTACCAGCTGCATCAGGCGCAAAGAAGTCGCAGTCAGCGCCGATCAGACTTCACAACCACAGAGTGGGCCACTATGAAGGACGTCTGCCAGGTTTCGCGTCCTTTTGATTATTCCACGCGGATGGCAAGTGCAGATGATGCACTAGTCAGCATGACTGTCCCCCTTATCTGCCTGCTTCAGCAAACTTTGCAAGGGTTAAGGGATGATGTGGTGGAAGAGGTGGAGGATGAGGAGTCACCTTTTCCATCAGCTTCTGGAGAGTCAGCACCACGTGGTTCCTCACAAAGTGGTACGCAGGGGCCAATTTGTGAGGAGGATGAGGAGGAGTCAATGGAGGAGGAAGAGCTCCGTCCAGAGGAGGGAGCGACACAATTGTCCAGTGGTCAGTGTGTACAGCGAGGGTGGGGTGATGACGAGCGGGCAGAGATCATGTCTCAAGCAGGGGACAGCGTTTCTGGGCCAGTTGGCACTCTGCAGCACATGGTGGATTTCATGCTGCAGTGCCTGAGAAACGACCGCCGCATCGACCACATTCTCAACATGCCTGATTATTGGGTGTTCACCCTCCTCGATCCTCGCTACCGGGACAACGTCCAAAACCTCATCCCTGCGTTGACCCGGGAGCGTAAATTGCGGGAGTACCACGACACACTGGTGAATTCCATCATCTTCTCCTGTCCAACTGAGAGGAGTGCTGCTAGTGCTTTACAAAGCAGCTCAGTGCGTCGAGGCAGTGGGGGAGGCTCTGCCCAAAGAGGGAGCAGAAGCAGTGCCTCTGCCCAAGGCAAGCCCAGTATGGCACAACTCTGGCACACTTTTGTGTGCCCGCCCCAAATGTCTACACCATCACCGGCGGCTCCAGTCAGCAGGAGGCAACGGTTCCGTCAGATGGTGACAGACTACATGGCTTGCCCTCTTACTGTACTCCCAGACGGCTCTTCCCCGTTCAAGTTTTGGGTCTCTAAGCTGGATACATGGCCAGAGCTAAGCCAGTATGCATTGGAGGTGCTGGCTTGCCCTGCGGCTAGTGTCTTATCGGAACGTGTCTTTAGTGCCGCAGGTGGTGTACTAACAGACCGTCGCATGCGACTATCCTCCGATAACGTTGACCGGCTTACTTTCCTGAAAATGAACCAGGCCTGGATCTCGCAGGAATTTGCCACTCCTCTGCCTGATTAAGTAATTGGGTGTCATCCAGGTCTCCTGCTGTGTTCATCTTTCTACCACCTGAACTGCTATTCCTGGGCTCCAACACCGCCAGTTGCGGCTCAGAAGTGCAGGCTGCACAGTAAAAACATACGACCCAGTGTTATTGGGTTTCAGTAACGTCAGCTGATCCCCAGCTGTGTAGCCGGCAATGTGTCCTGCGACCGCCACGCTGGCACAACAACCTAAATGTAAGGGAACCTGTCCCCCCCACCCCCCCGGCGTTTGTTACTGAAAGAGCCATCTTGTGCAGCAGTAATGCTGCACAAGGAAAAGGTAGCTCTTTTTTTTTAGCTCTTTGCACACGCAGAACTTAACACTTATAAAATGTGTTCACTGATACCGTTATACCGTCCCGGAGCTGGGACTTTCCTTCGTAATGTGACGCAGCACAGCCGTCATTCCTACCCCCTTGGTGCCATGCGCTGCCTCCTCAGCGTTGTTTTAAGCTGTCATGGAGCCTGCGCTGTTCTGTTATCCCTTGGGCATGCCCTATTTGCGCTGCCTGTCTTCTGACATAATTTGGTGTCAGGCTGGCTGCGCCTGTGCGGCCGCGGTGCCCGAGATCCCGCCTCGCAGTGTCTTCTGATTGAGTCACACTGCGGGCCTGGGATCCATGGGCATGCGCAGTGCATATCTTCCCCTCGGGCTCTCGCTCATTTCCCTCCGCCTTCTTTAGACTGTGCGCCGTCAGCTGATCCCTAGCATGCCACGGCCGTGACACCGCACAGTCTGAAGAAGAGGGAAGGAGGGGAGTGAGAGTCGAGGTTATGCACTGTGCATGCCCATGGTTCCAAGGCCCGCAGTGGGATTACGTTAGATGAGACTGCGAGGTGGGATCTGGAGCAGCGTGGACGCACAGGCACTGACAGCCTGACACCAAATTATGTCAGAAGACAGGCAGCGCTAATTGGGCATGGCCAAGGGCTAACAGAACAGCGCAGGCTCCGTGACAGCTTAAAACAACGCTGAGGAGGCAGCGCACGGCATCAAGGGGATAGGAATGACAGCTGTGCTGTGTCCCATTACGAAGGAAATTCGCACCTCCAGAACGGTTTAACGGTATAAAGGGACACATTTTTAGTGTTTACTTCGGTGTTTGCAAGGAGCATAATTAAAAGAGCAACCTTTTCCTTTTGCATCCTTAGTGCTGCACAACATGGCTCTTTCAGCTACAAACGTCTTGGGGGGGGGGGGGGGGTTAAAGGTTTCCTTTCAACTTGCTCCAATCAGGCTTCGGCCTACACTCTGTTCCTCTGCTCCTCCTGCTGTCCCTGGGCTCTAACACCGCCAGTTGGTGCCTGGAAGTGCTGTGTGCACAGTCAACAGTCGCTCCTCTGTTATTGGGGTTCAGTAACGTCAGCTGATCCCCAGCTGTGTGTGCGGCAATACCTCCAATCTGCTCCTCCTGCTGTCCCTGGGCTCTAACACCGCCAGTTGGTGCCTGGAAGTGCTGTGTGCACAGTCAACAGTCGCTCCTCTGTTATTGGGGTTCAGTAACGTCAGCTGATCCCCAGCTGTGTGTGCGGCAATACCTCCAATCTGCTCCTCCTGCTGTCCCTGGGCTCTAACACCGCCAGTTGGTGCCTGGAAGTGCTGTGTGCACAGTCAACAGTCGCTCCTCTGTTATTGGGGTTCAGTAACGTCAGCTGATCCCCAGCTGTGTGTGCGGCAATACCTCCAATCTGCTCCTCCTGCTGTCCCTGGGCTCTAACACCGCCAGTTGGTGCCTGGAAGTGCTGTGTGCACAGTCAACAGTCGCTCCTCTGTTATTGGGGTTCAGTAACGTCAGCTGATCCCCAGCTGTGTATCCGGCAACGTGTCATGCGACCGCCACGCTGGCACAACTAAAATGTAAGGGGACCTGTCCCCCCCCCCCCAGGCGTTTGTTACTGAAAGAGCCACCATGTGCAGCACTAATACTGCACAAGGGAAAGGTCGCTCTTGAAATTATGCTCCTTGCAAACGCTGAACTACACACTCATGTAATGTGTCCCCTCACACCGTCCAACCGTCCCGGAGGTGGGACTTTCCTTTGTAATGTGACGCAGCACAGCCGTCATTGCTACCCCCTTGGCACCGTGCGCTGCCTCCTTAGCGTTGTTTGATTCCGTCATGGACCCTGCGCTGTTATGTTATCCCTTGGCCATGCACAGTTTGCGCTGCCCGTCCTCTGACATCATTTGTTGTCGTCCTGGCTGCGCCTGTGCGTCCACGCTGCCCGAAATCACACCTCGCAGTGTCGTCTAATGTGATCCCACAGTGGGCCTGGTATCCATGGCCATGCGCAGTGCATATACTAGCCTCTCACTCCCCTTCTTCACGCTTCTTCAGACTAGGCGGCGTCAGCTGATCCCTAATAGCATGCCACGGCCGTGACGCCGCACAGTCTGAAGAAGCAGGAAGGAGGTGAGTGAGAGGCGATGATATGCACTGCGCATGCCCATGGATCCCTGGCCCGCAGTGGGACTACATTAGATGACACTGCAAGGTTGGATCTCGGGCAGCTTGGACGCACAGGCACTGCCAGCCTGACACCTACATGATGTCAGAAGACGGGCACCGCTAACTGTGCATGGCCAAGGGATAACATTACAGCGCGGGCTCTGTGACAGAACCAAACAACGTTGAGGAGGTGGCGCCCGGCACCAAGGGGGTTGGAATGACGGCTGTGCTGTGTCACATTACAAAGGAAAGTCCCACTTCCGGGATGGTTTGACGGTGTGAGGGGACACATTATATGAGTGTGTACTTCAGCGTTTGCAAGGAGCATAATTTTCGGAGCCACCATTTTCCATGTGCAGTATTACTGCTGTACAAGATGGCTTTTTCAGCAACAAATGCCTGGGGGGGGGGGTTAAAGGTTCCCTTTCAACTTGCTCCACTGCAGGCTTCGGCCTACACTCTGCTCCTCTTTGATTCCCTGGGTTTCAACACTGTCAGTTGCCACCTGGAAGTGTTGTCTACACAGAAAAAACACTAGGTGATGTGTCAGTGGGGTTCAGCACCGCCAGCTGTTCCCCTGCTGTGTAGTCGGCAACGTGTCCAGCACAAGCCACGCTGGCACAAGAGAACAAAAGCTGCCACCAGTGCAGGCTTCGGCCTACACTCTGCTCCTCTCCTCCTCCTGCTGACCCTGGGCTCAAACACCGCTAGTTTTTGCCCGGAAGTGCTAGCTGCACAGAGAAAAACACCAGCCAATGTGTTAGTGGGGTTCAGCAACGCCAGCTGTTCCCCTGCTGTGTAGCCGGCAACGTGACCTGCAAACGCCATGCAGGCACAGGAACTGAAATTAAAAGGGAACCTGGCCCCACCCCCCCAGGTGTTTCTATGTATAACAGCCACCTAGTACAGCAGTACTGCTGCATTTGTACAAGGTGGCTGACTTTTTCTCCTTGCCCACGTGGAACTCAACACGTACAAAATGTGTCTCATTGAGACCATTCCACTGTCCCTGAGGTGTGACTTTCCTTTGCAATGATACGCAGCACCCCCCTTGGTAGCGTTTCCCGTCTTTTGTCATCATGGTTAGCTGGCTGCGCCTGTGCATCCGCCCTGCTAGAAACAACGCCCCTCGTTGTCATATTTATTTTGTCAGCGAGGGTGTGGTTTATGGGCACAAGCAGTGCATATGTTCGCCTGTCTTAACTCATCTCCTTCCGCCTTCTTCAGACTGTGCGGCCTCCTGGCCGTGGTAGGCGATAAGGGATCAGCTGAGGCCGCCCAGTCTGGAGCAGGTGTAAGGACATGTGTAAGCGGCAAACCTATTTACTGCACAAGGCCACGAATCCCAGCCACGCAGTGTGATTTTTTGAAAACACACTGTGGGTCTGGGATTCATGTCCATCGCTAACCGCAACGGCCGACATGAAATGAGGTCAGAAGACAGGAAGCGCTCACAGCGCATGGCCAAGGGATCACAATAGCGCAGACTCCTGTACAGCAGATAACAACGCTCAGGAATCTGCGCCCAGTACCTAGGTGCAAATTTTGACACCTGTGCTGCGTCTCGTTAAAAAGACAAGTCACGCCTCCACAACTGTTTGACAGTATAATGGGCTAAATAGTGTACGTGTTTTAGTCAGCGTGTGCAAGGAGCAAAACAAATAGAGCAACCTTTTACTTGTGCAGCATTAATGCTGCACAAGGTGTGGCTCTTGTACCTTGCAACACCTGAGGGGGGGTTAAAGGTAACCTTTGAAATTGGTTCAACTAGGCTTCGGCCTACACTCTGCTCCTCTACTCCTCCTGCTGACCCTGGGCTCAAACACCGCTAGTTTTTGCCCGGACATGCTAGCTGCACAGAGAAAAACACCAGCCAATGTGTTAGTGGGGTTCAGCACCGCCAGCTGTTCCCCCGCTGTGTAGCCGGCATCGTGTCCAGCACAAGCCATGCTGGCACAAACGACCAAAAGCTGCCACCAGTGCAGGCTTCGGCCTACACTTTGCTCCTCTCCTCCTCCTCCTGCTGACCCTGGGCTCTAACACCGCTAGTTTTTGCACAGACATGCAATCTGCACAGAGAAAAACACCAGTCAATGTGTTAGTGGGGTTCAGCACCGCCAGCTGTTCCTCTGCTGTGTAGTCGGCATCGTGTCCAGCACAAGCCACGCTGGCACAACTGACCAAAAGCTGCCACCAGTGCAGGCTTCGGCCTACACTTTGCTCCTCTCCTCCTCCTCCTGCTGACCCTGGGCTCTCACACCGCTAGTTTTTGCCCGGACATGCAATCTGCACAGAGAAAAACACCAGTCAATGTGTCAGTGGGGTTCAGCAACGCCAGCTATTCCCCTGCTGTGTAGCTTGCAACGTGACCTGCAAACGCCACGCAGGCACATGAACTGAAATTGAAGGGAGCCTGCCCCCCACCCACAGGTGTTTCTATGTATATCAGCCACCTTGTACAGCAGTACTGCTGCATTTGTACAAGGTGGCTGACTTTTTCTCCTTGCCCACGTGGAACTCAACACGTACAAAATGTGTCTCATTAGAGACCATTACAATGTCCCTGAGGTGTGACTTTCCTTTGTAATGACACGCAGCACCACCCTTGTTAGCGCTGCCCGTCTTTTGACATCATTGGTTAGCTGGCTGCGCCTGTGCATCTCCCCTGCTCGAAACAACGGCCCTCGGTGTCTTTTTTTTTTGGACAGCGAGGGTGTGATTGATGGGCATGTGCAGTGCATATGTTTGCCTGTGTTCACTCATCTCCTTCCGCCTTCTTCAGACTGGGTGTCCTCATGGCCGCGGCAGGCGATAAGGGATCAGATGAGGCCGCCCAGTCTGAAGCAGGTGTAAGGACATGTGTGAGCGGCAAACATATTTAGTGCACCAGGGCACGAATCCCAGCACCGCAGTGTGATTTTTTAAAAACACACTGTGGGTCTGGGATTCATGTCCATCGCTAACCGCAACGGCCAACATGAAATGAGGTCATAAGACAGGAAGCGCTCACAGCGCATGGCCAAAGGATCACAAGAGCGCAGACTCCTGTACAGCAACTAACAACGCTCAGGAAGCTGCGCCCATGCAAAAAGGTGTTGTTTTCGACACCTGTGCTGCTTTTCTTTAAAAAGACAAGTCACGCCTCCACTACTGATTAACAGTATAATGGGCTAAATAGTCTACGTGTTGCATTCAGCTTGTGCAAGTAGAAAAATTAATAGAGCAACCTTTTACTTGTGCAGCATTAATGCTGCAGAAGGAGTGGCTCTTGTACTTTGTAACACCTGAGGGGGGGTTAAAGGTAACCTTTGAAATTGGTTCAACTAGGCTTCGGCCTACACTCTGCTCCTCTCCTCCTCCTGCTGACCCTGGGCTAAAACAACGCCAGTTTCTGCCCGGACATGCTAGCTGCACAGAGAAAAACACCAGCCAATGTGTTAGTGGGGTTCAGCACCGCCAGCTGTTCCTCTGCTGTGTAGTCGGCATCGTGTCCAGCACAAGCCACGCTGGCACAACTGACCAAAAGCTGCCACCAGTGCAGGCTTCGGCCTACACTTTGCTCCTCTCCTCCTCCTGCTGACCCTGGGCTAAAACAACGCCAGTTTCTGCCTGGACATGCTAGCTGCACAGAGAAAAACACCAGCCAATGTGTTAGTGGGGTTCAGCACCGCCAGCTGTTCCCCTGCTGTGTAGCTTGCAACGTTTCCTGCAAACGCCACGCAGGAACATGAACTGAAATTGAAGGGAGCCTGCCCCCCACCCCCCCAGGTGTTTCTATGTATAACAGCCACCTTGTACAGCAGTACTGCTGCATTTGTACAAGGTGGCTGACTTTTTCTCCTTGCACACGTGGAACTCAACAAGTACAAAATGTGTCTCATTACAGACCATTACAATGTCCCTGAGGTGTGACTTTCCTTTTTAATGACACGCAGCACCCCCATTGTTAGCGCTGCCCGTCTCCTGACATCATTGGTTGGCTGGCTGTGCCTGTGCGTCCCCCCTGCCCGACACAACGCCCCCCGTTGTCTCATATATTTTGACTGCGAGGGTGTGATTGATGGGCACGAGCAGTGCATATGTTCCCCTGTTTTCACTCCCCTCCTTCCGCCTTCTTCTGACTGTGCGGCCTCATGGCCGCGGCATGCGATAAGGGATCAGCTGAGGCCGCCCAGTCTGAAGCAGGTGTAAGGACATGTGTGAGCGGCGAACATATTTACTGCACAAGGCCACGAATCCCAGCACCGCAGTGTGACTTTAGGAAAAGCCACTGTGGGTCTGGGATTTATGGCCATCGTTAACCGCACCGGCCAACATGAAATGAGGTCATGAGACGGCCTGCACTAACAGGGTATTGCCAAGGGATAACACAAGAGCGCAGTTTCCTGTACTGCAAATAACAACGGTAAGGAATCTGCGCACAGCACCTAGGTGTAAATTTGTACACCTGTGCTGCGTCTCCTTAAAAAGACTAGTAGTCACGCCTCCACTACTGTTTGACAGTATAATGGGCTAAATAGTGTACGTGTTTAATTCAGCGTGTGCAAGGAGCAAAATTAAATAGAGCAACCTTTGACTTGTGCATCATTAATGCTGTTCAAGGTGTGGCTCTTGTACCTTGCAACACCTGAGGGGGGGGTTAAAGGTAACCTTTGAAATTGGTTCAACTAGGCTTCGGCCTACACTCTGCTCCTCTACTCCTCCTGCTGACCCTGGGCTCAAACACCGCTAGTTTTTGCCCGGAAATGCTAGCTGCACAGAGAAAAACACCAGCCAATGTGTTAGTGGGGTTCAGCAACGCCAGCTGTTCCCCTGCTGTGTAGTCGGCAACGTGTCCAGCACAAGCCACGCTGGCACAAGAGAACAAAAGCTGCCACCAGTGCAGGCTTCGGCCTACACTCTGCTCCTCTACTCCTCCTGCTGACCCTGGGCTCAAACACCGCTAGTTTTTGCCCGGAAATGCTAGCTGCACAGAGAAAAACACCAGCCAATGTGTTAGTGGGGTTCAGCAACGCCAGCTGTTCCCCTGCTGTGTAGTCGGCAACGTGTCCAGCACAAGCCACGCTGGCACAAGAGAACAAAAGCTGCCACCAGTGCAGGCTTCGGCCTACACTTTGCTCCTCTCCTCCTCCTGCTGACCCTGGGCTCAAACAACGCCAGTTTCTGCCCGGACATGCTAGCTGCACAGAGAAAAACACCAGCCAATGTGTTAGTGGGGTTCAGCACCGCCAGCTGTTCCTCTGCTGTGTAGTCGGCATCGTGTCCAGCACAAGCCACGCAGGCACAACTGACCAAAAGCTGCCACCAGTGCAGGCTTCGGCCTACACTTTGCTCCTCTCCTCCTCCTGCTGACCCTGGGCTAAAACAACGCCAGTTTCTGCCCGGACATGCTAGCTGCACAGAGAAAAACACCAGCCAATGTGTTAGTGGGGTTCAGCACCGCCAGCTGTTCCCCTGCTGTGTAGCTTGCAACGTTTCCTGCAAACGCCACGCAGGAACATGAACTGAAATTGAAGGGAGCCTGCCCCCCACCCCCCCAGGTGTTTCTATGTATAACAGCCACCTTGTACAGCAGTACTGCTGCATTTGTACAAGGTGGCTGACTTTTTCTCCTTGCACACGTGGAACTCAACAAGTACAAAATGTGTCTCATTACAGACCATTACAATGTCCCTGAGGTGTGACTTTCCTTTTTAATGACACGCAGCACCCCCATTGTTAGCGCTGCCCGTCTCCTGACATCATTGGTTGGCTGGCTGTGCCTGTGCGTCCCCCCTGCCCGACACAACGCCCCCCGTTGTCTCATATATTTTGACTGCGAAGGTGTGATTGATGGGCACGAACAGTGCATATGTTCCCCTGTTTTCACTCCCCTCCTTCCGCCTTCTTCTGACTGTGCGGCCTCATGGCCGCGGCATGCGATAAGGGATCAGCTGAGGCCGCCCAGTCTGAAGCAGGTGTAAGGACATGTGTGAGCGGCGAACATATTTACTGCACAAGGCCACGAATCCCAGCACCGCAGTGTGACTTTAGGAAAAGCCACTGTGGGTCTGGGATTTATGGCCATCGTTAACCGCACCGGCCAACATGAAATGAGGTCATGAGACGGCCTGCACTAACAGGGTATTGCCAAGGGATAACACAAGAGCGCAGTTTCCTGTACTGCAAATAACAACGGTAAGGAATCTGCGCACAGCACCTAGGTGTAAATTTGTACACCTGTGCTGCGTCTCCTTAAAAAGACTAGTAGTCACGCCTCCACTACTGTTTGACAGTATAATGGGCTAAATAGTGTACGTGTTTAATTCAGCGTGTGCAAGGAGCAAAATTAAATAGAGCAACCTTTGACTTGTGCATCATTAATGCTGTTCAAGGTGTGGCTCTTGTACCTTGCAACAACTGAGGGGGGGTTAAAGGTAACCTTTGAAATTGGTTCAACTAGGCTTCGGCCTACACTCTGCTCCTCTACTCCTCCTGCTGACCCTGGGCTCAAACACCGCTAGTTTTTGCCCGGAAATGCTAGCTGCACAGAGAAAAACACCAGCCAATGTGTTAGTGGGGTTCAGCAATGCCAGCTGTTCCCCTGCTGTGTAGTCGGCAACGTGTCCAGCACAAGCCACGCTGGCACAAGAGAACAAAAGCTGCCACCAGTGCAGGCTTCGGCCTACACTTTGCTCCTCTCCTCCTCCTGCTGACCCTGGGCTCAAACAACGCCAGTTTCTGCCCGGACATGCTATCTGCACAGAGAAAAACACCAGCCAATGTGTTAGTGGGGTTCAGCACCGCCAGCTGTTCCTCTGCTGTGTAGTCGGCATCGTGTCCAGCACAAGCCACGCTGGCACAACTGACCAAAAGCTGCCACCAGTGCAGGCTTCGGCCTACACTTTGCTCCTCTCCTCCTCCTCCTGCTGACCCTGGGCTCTAACACCGCTAGTTTTTGCCCGGAAATGCTAGCTGCACAGAGAAAAACACCAGCCAATGTGTTAGTGGGGTTCAGCACCGCCAGCTGTTCCCCCGCTGTGTAGCCGGCATCGTGTCCAGCACAAGCCACGCTGGCACAACCGACCAAAAGCTGCCACCAGTGCAGGCTTCGGCCTACACTTTGCTCCTCTCCTCCTCCTCCTGCTGACCCTGGGCTCTAACACCGCTAGTTTTTGCCCGGACATGCAATCTGCACAGAGAAAACCACCAGTCAATGTGTCAGTGGGGTTCAGCACCGCCAGCTGTTCCCCTGCTGTGCAGCTTGCAACGTGACCTGCAAACGCCACGCAGGCACATGAACTGAAATTGAAGGGAGCCTGGCCCCCACCCCCAGGTGTTTATATGTATAACAGCCACCTTGTACAGCAGTACTGCTGCATTTGTACAAGGTGGCTGATGTTTTCTCCTTGCCCACGTGGAACTCAACACGTACAAAATGTGTCTCTTTGAGACCATTCCACTGTCCCTGAGGTGTGACTTTCCTTTCTAATGATACGCAGCACCCCCCTTGGTAGCGCTTCCCGTCTTCTGACATCATTGGTTGGCTACTTGCGCCTGTTCGTCCGCCCTGCCTGAATAAAATGCTCCTCGTTGTCTTAATTATTTTGAGTGTGATTGATGGGCACGAGCAGTGCATATCTTCGCCTGTCTTAACTCATCTCCTTCCGCCTTCTTCAGACTGTGCAGCCTCATGGCCGCGGCATGCGAGAAGGGATCAGCAGAGGCCGCCCAGTCTGAAGCAGGTGTAAGGACGTGTGTGAGCGGCCAAAATATTTACTGCTCAAGGCCACGAATCCCAGCACCGCAGTGTGGCTTTATGAAAAGACACTGTGGGTCTGGGATTTATGGCCATCGTTAACCGCACCGGCCAACATGAAATGATGTCATAAGATGGGCAGCGCTAACAGGGCATTGCCAAGGGATAACACAAGAGCGCAGACTCCTGTACAGCAAATAACAACGCTCAGGAAGCTGCGCCAAGCACCAAGGCGTTATTTTGGACACCTGTGCTGCGTCTCATCAAAAAACCAAGTCACGCATCCACTACAGTTTGACTGTAGAATGGGGTAAATTGTGTATGTCTTTCATTCAGCGTGTGCAAGTAGACAAATTAATAGAGCAACCTTTCACTTGTGCAGCATTAATACTGCACAAGGTGTGTCTCTTGTACTTTGTAACACCTGAGGGGGGGGTTAAAGGTTTCCTTTGAAATTGGTTCAACTAGGCTTCGGCCTACACTCTGCTCCTCTCCTCCTCCTCCTGCTTCAACACGGGCTCTAACATCGCTAGTTTTTGCCCGCAAGTGCTAGCTGCACAGAGAAAAACACACGTCATTGTGTTAGTGGGGTTCAGCAACGCCAGCTGTTCCCCCAGTGTGTAGCCGGCAAAGTGTCCTGCAAACGCAACGCAGACACAAAGCTGCCTCCAGTGCAGGCTTCGGCCTACACTCATCTCCCCCTGCTTACCCTTTGCTCCAACACCGCTAGTTGGGGCTCTAGGAAGACAATCTTTAATAGGCAAGGCAACGAATTCGAGTTCCAGCACCGCCAGCTGGTTCTCGGCAGTGTTCTTGTCACAGGTACTCCCTCGTGCCAAGCCTGGTTTCAGCACCGTCAGCTGTTTCCGGGTTGTGTCAAGCTCACTGAGACACCTATGCTTGCCTCGTCGTGGTGCGGTCGGGTTAGCCAACTCCAGGGTGCCTCCAGTTTAGGAGCTTCCTATGTGGGCTGCGTGAACTGGTAGTCAAGGCTGGTTCTGTAGTGCCAGTAGGCCCAGCTCCCCCTGTAGGACTGTTGGGGTTCGGTAACTGCGGCTGCCTCGCGGCCTAGCTGTTCTCTCCTCTCCTGTGGGCCTTGGGGTCCACCACCTGGTTCCAGCACCGTCAGCTGGTTCCGGGCTGAGCCTTTGGCTTAGGTGCCTCCTCCTGGGTATCCGAGTTCCGCCAACGCCAGGCGGTCCTTGGTAGTGCTTTTAAGCGCGGGCACCTACAGCTTAGTAACCGGGTTCCAGCACCGTCAGCTGGTCCTCGGTCGTGCCATTGGCTCTTGCACACTGGGGCAACGCATCCGGGTTCCAGCACCGCCAGCTGGTTCTCGGCAGTGTTCTTGTCACAGGTACTCCCTCGTGCCAAGCCTGGTTTCAGCACCGTCAGCTGTTTCCGGGTTGTGTCAAGCTCACTGAGACACCTATGCTTGCCTCGTCGTGGTGCGGTCGGGTTAGCCAACTCCAGGGTGCCTCCAGTTTAGGAGCTTCCTATGTGGGCTGCGTGAACTGGTAGTCAAGGCTGGTTCTGTAGTGCCAGTAGGCCCAGCTCCCCCTGTAGGACTGTTGGGGTTCGGTAACTGCGGCTGCCTCACGGCCTAGCTGTTCTCTCCTCTCCTGTGGGCCTTGGGGTCCACCACCTGGTTCCAGCACCGTCAGCTGGTTCCGGGCCGAGCCTTTGGCTTAGGTGCCTCCTCCTGGGTATCCGAGTTCCGCCAACGCCAGGCGGTCCTTGGTAGTGCTTTTAAGCGCGGGCACCTACAGCTTAGTAACCGGGTTCCAGCACCGTCAGCTGGTCCTCGGTCGTGCCATTGGCTCTTGCACACTGGGGCAACGCATCCGGGTTCCAGCACCGCCAGCTGGTTCTCGGCAGTGTTCTTGTCACAGGTACTCCCTCGTGCCAAGCCTGGTTTCAGCACCGTCAGCTGTTTCCGGGTTGTGTCAAGCTCACTGAGACACCTATGCTTGCCTCGTCGTGGTGCGGTCGGGTTAGCCAACTCCAGGGTGCCTCCAGTTTAGGAGCTTCCTATGTGGGCTGCGTGAACTGGTAGTCAAGGCTGGTTCTGTAGTGCCAGTAGGCCCAGCTCCCCCTGTAGGACTGTTGGGGTTCGGTAACTGCGGCTGCCTCGCGGCCTAGCTGTTCTCTCCTCTCCTGTGGGCCTTGGGGTCCACCACCTGGTTCCAGCACCGTCAGCTGGTTCCGGGCCGAGCCTTTGGCTTAGGTGCCTCCTCCTGGGTATCCGAGTTCCGCCAACGCCAGGCGGTCCTTGGTAGTGCTTTTAAGCGCGGGCACCTACAGCTTAGTAACCGGGTTCCAGCACCATCAGCTGGTCCTCGGTCGTGCCATTGGCTCTTGCACACTGGGGCAACGCATCCGGGTTCCAGCACCGCCAGCTGGTTCTCGGCAGTGTTCTTGTCACAGGTACTCCCTCGTGCCAAGCCTGGTTTCAGCACCGTCAGCTGTTTCCGGGTTGTGTCAACTTCACTGAGATGCCTATGCTTGCCCCGTCGTGGTGCGGTCGAGTTAGCCAACTCCAGGGTGCCTCCAGTTTAGGAGCTTCCTATGTGGGCTGCGTGAACTGGTAGTCAAGGCTGGTTCTGTAGTGCCAGTAGGCCCAGCTCCCCCTGTAGGACTGTTGGGGTTCGGTAACTGCGGCTGCCTCGCGGCCTAGCTGTTCTCTCCTCTCCTGTGGGCCTTCGGGTCCACCACCTGGTTCCAGCACCGTCAGCTGGTTCTCGGCAGTGTCTTTTGCTCTTGTACCTTCTGCTCCCCATCCTGGTTCCAGTAACGTCAGCTGGTTCCGGGCAGAGCCTTTGGCTTAGGTGCCTCCTTCTGGGTATCCGAGTTCCGCCAACGTCAGGCGGTCCTTGGTAGTGCTTTTTAGCACGGGTACCTCCTGCTTAGTAACCGGGTTCCAGTAACGTCAGCTGGTCCTCGGTAGTTCCATAGGCTCTTGAACCTTCGGGTAGCCATCCGAGTTCCAGTTCCATCAGCTGGTTCTTGGCATTTTCTCAGCCTTCTTGTACCTTCTGCTACATTTCCAAGTTGAAGACCCTAACGTCGACAACCCGGAAGACCACCCCGATGACGACGACCCGGAAGACCACCCCGATGACGACGGCGGAGACGACGACGGCGGAGACGACGACGGCTGAGACGACGACGGCGGAGATGACGACACTGGAGACGACGACCCTGGAGACGACGACATGGAAGACCGAGAAGCAGAAGAACAAGAGGCTGCAGAACAAAGAGCAGAAGAACATTAAGCATAAGACTTAATATCAGAGCAAAAGATATTATCTAAATTATATGCAGAAGAAGACTAAGCAGTGTATGGGGGTGAGTCCGTTCCTCCTCGTGGTGCCCCTGGATAAAGCCTGATGCTGCAGGCCAAACTGAACGCGGACAAATGTAACTTTTGTGACTGGCAGAACGGAAGGTGTAATCTTCCAACTTTTATAGATAACAACTACGGGAATGCCTGTCACAAATGAGAATATGATGAAGAAGTAGAATAGGAAGAATAATAACAGTGGAATAAAAAGAATATGTAGAATAGGAAGAATAATAATAGTTGAATAAAATGAATATGAAGAATGTAATAAAAAAAAAATAGGTAGAAGATGAAGAAGAAGATGAATAAGGTGAAGAAGAAGTTGATGTCAAAGATGCTGATGATGATGAAGATGAAAGTGTGGGAAAAGTAAAAAAAAAAAAAGAAAAAAAAAGAAGGGGAAGGGCGTGGAATAGTGAAACATCAATATCTGACAAAATAAAAAAAAATTTACATACTCAATATCTTTTTCACTCCGAACGTCTTAAAAAAAACAAAAAACATGCTATTCTATTTGATTGGGCTAAACCTCATTGCCTTTAATGTCTCCGCCACCTCCCACAATACATCCTACATTATTCTTAGTTGTTTTCCTTCATGTAGAATGAACCTACAAGGAAAGAAAGGGTTTATTTTAATTCCGATATTTTGGTCCCATTGACTTGCATTGGGATCGGGTATCGGTATCGGCGATATCCGATATTTTTTGAATATCGGCCGATCCAAACCGATACCGATACTTTCCGATATCGGAAGGTATCGCTCAACACTAGTCCTTATGTCTTCCACTAACAGCCTCCAGGTTATTTAGTGTCCGTGCCTTTGTTCATATACTTTGATCTATATATAGATCAATACCTGCAGCTTTGACCAATATATTTGTTTATCATTTGCCATTATTTATTTTTTGTCTGTACATTATAGGATTAAATAATTTTTATAGGTATGATTTGATTACTCTATGATTATTGCACCATGCACTTTACATAATCCTGCACAGATAGGGATCACTACAGGACTGACTACTATTTACCGCCTGGATGATATATTCTTTTTGAGTCAACTTATATATGTTATGTATTTTGCCTTTGACCCTGATTAGACATTTATATAAACCTGTACACCAACCTGTTGCATGGCACTAAGGTGTCGTCATCCATTGTAATTATTTTTAATTTGTTAATTTTTTACCTATTTATATTATATTTACAATAAAATTGAATATATAATTTTTTTGTATATCGCTCTACTGTCTATTTTTTGGTTATTTATGCAAAATTCTAGGGATGAGCCTCCCTCTATGAGCTTTTTTTTGGTTAATGTTCATAACCTGCATAGTCTTAACGTGCTTTCATAGCATGCAGCATTTCTGGACTAATCTCCAATCGAGCACAACTCGTATGACATTGGACGGCAATTGTAAAGGACCTGCCAGCAGCGAATCAAGATGACCTGCGTAACCAAGTGCAGTCAGCATGGCAGAACATTTTCTTAAACAACCATTAATACCTCATTCATGACATATCAAGGTGTGTAAGATTGGGTATTTCTGCACATGGTGCTCATACTCAATACTGAATAAATCGAGATGTTTTGAAAAGTTTGCTTCCATTCTTTTATCATTTGCATATCAGTAAAATGTCTATCGATCCTGTGATTTTTATAATTCCACAACTTTTCCCTCTTGCAGCTCAATAGAGTTGAGATCTGGACTGCACTGGCCACTCCATTATAGATAGAATACCAGCTGCCTGCTTCTTCCTTAATTATTTCTTGCATAATTTGGAGGTGTGCTTTGGGTGATTGTCCTGTTGTAGGATGAAATTGGCTTCAATCAAGTGCTGTCCACAGGGTATGGCATTGCAAAATGGAGTGATAGCCTTCCTTATTCAAAATCCCTTTTACCTTGTACAAATCTCCCACTTTACCAGCACAAAAGCAAACCCAAACCATCACATTACCTCCACCATGCTTGACAGATGGCATCAGGCATTCTTCCACCATCTTTTCAGTTATTCTGCGTCTCACAAATGTTCTTCTGTGTGATCCAAACACCTCAAACTTGGATTCTTCTGTCTATAACACTTTTTTCCACTCTTTCTCTGTCCAATGTCTGTGTTCTTTTGCCCATATTAATCTTTTTCTTTTATTAGCCAGTCTCAGATATGGCTTTTTCTTTGCCACTCTGCCCTGAAGTTCAGCATGCCGGAGTCGCCTCTTCAACGTACACGTTGACACTGACGTTTTGCGTGTACTATTTAATGAAGCTGCCAGTTGAGGACCTGTGAGGCATCGATTTCTCAAACTGTAGACTATAATGTACTTGTCTTGTTGCTCAGTTGTGCAGCGGGCCTCCCACTTCTCTTTCTACTCTGGTTAGAGCCTGTTTGTGCTCGCCTCTGAAGGGAGTAGTACACACCGTTGTAGGAAATATTCACTTTCTTGGCAATTTCTCGCATTGAATAGCCTTCATTTCTAAGAACAAGAATAGACTGTCGAGTTTCACATGAAAGTTCTTTTTTTTCTGGCCATTTTGAGAGTTTAATGGATCCAACAAATGCAATGCTCCAGATTCTCAACTAGCTCAAAGGCAGGTCAGGTTTATAGGTTCTCTAATCAGCCAAACTGTTTTCAACTTTGCTAACATACTTGCACGAGGGTTTTCAAGGGTATTCTAACCATCTATCGGCCTTCTTACACAGTTAGCAAACACAAAGTTTCATAACAACACTAGAGTGATGGCTGTTGGAAATGGGCCTCTATACACCTATTAAGATATTGCATTACAAACCAGACGTTTGCAGCTAGAATAGTAATTTACCATATTAACAATGTATAGAGTGTATTTCTAAATCATATCTTATATAACAACAACAAGTGAAGGTTAGTGTTGATATCAATTTATAATTATTTTGAGCCCATCTGCTTCTACAGCCTGTGTTCCAGTGAAAGAACATCTGCTGTCCATCTTTGTACTATTCCCCACACCAGGGCTCCAAATTTTAATCATATTCATTTATTTTACTTAGAAGAATCAAGTTCAGAACCAATCAATCTCATCCTTAGTTCGTCATATACATTTATGCAGCATGAAAGATGAAACTGAGCATGATTCTATACAGTAGAATGAATAGTCACATAATGAGAGGAAGATTAAGACATCTCCCGCTATTTTAATTAGCAAATTTCTGCATCACTGCAAAACCACCATTAGTTATTTCAGGCAAAACTGTCTGTATCTAAAACACATACAAAATGTTTTCTTGTCATACATTTTGAAAAAGAATGTCAATATGTAGTTTTTATTTAAAGAAAACAATGTCACATTATTAAAAAATCTAAAATAATATTAATAATGTATTCATTTATTCTGTAATAAAATCTAAAATATGTATCTGCAGCGCCCCAGAGACCTGGTCGTTGCAGTAATGTTGCTCTGCCACTAAGGGGAGTGATGGTACGTCTGATGGCACTAAAGGAGTTCATCTGACCAGGTATCACAAGCACACATTACACTTCACACTCCGGCCACAAGGGGGAGCAAAAGGCACTATTTACTAGGTCACTCCTCACTCTGGTAAAACTAGGGGTTGGATAGGAAGTTAGGACAGAAGCTGACTGGGTTTTGCCCAGGCAACATCCCGTGGCAGGTGTTGCGGGGGAGACTTCAGGGGAGTCCCTGTCTGGCGTGGGAACCTGGCAGAGACTTAGCGACAAGAACAGAACGAAACGGAACAGCGCCTGCACTACCTTGCGGTGGTATCCTTAGAAAGGACACGAAGCGAAGGATATTGTGGACAGTGAGAAATGAGATCAAGCACAAAGGAGAGCCAGTAGGAGTCGTGCCCCGAGAACGGTAACATCCTACTGAGGCGCGTAGCCAGTGACCGGAAGACCGAGGAAGTAACTGACTTTATGCCTTACTTCAAATACCGCAGGACAGTTAATTATAGGTTGGCTGTCTACCTTACATCACCTAAGCAGACATAGGGGGCAACTGTGGAGAGGGGCGTCTCTAGGGTCCCAGAATAGCTCCAAGCCTACCCGTCAAACGGGTGCGTCCTAGCCATAAAAAACTTGGGGGACAGAGAATAGAAAGAACGAGAAAGAACTAGAAAAAACGAGAAAGAACGAGAACAGAAGTTGTGAGGACTATCCCGAATGCTCAGCAGGGAAGCACTACAACACACAGGCGCTAGTGGTAGGCAACGATTTCCACCTGCAAAGGGAACTCTGGATGTGCCTTCGGACCGGCCGGTCTCAGACAGCCCTGTTAACAGCGCTCTGGATTGAGGATCCTGAAGGCACCAGTAAAGAGGTAAAGATACTGCAACCCTGTGTCCTCGTTATTGACTGCACCTCACACCATCGCCACCTACACCACTGGGAAGCCCTGGGGACTCACTTCACCTGTGGGAAGGTATACCATCTAGCTGCCATCACATCACCCCAGTGGACTCTGAGCAGCGTCGGTTGACCTGACCGAATACCACAGGTGGCGTCACGAATCCTTAGCTGACTTTCATCATCCCTTTTATTGGACACCCCTTAGCAGGGTCACGGACCGGGTCCAGCCACCGTGACAACCCCAGAACTGAGCCAGAGAGGACCAGTACCAAGTAACCCGCGGCCCTGCGTCTGGGGGCGCTCCATATCCTTATGATGTGACTAGATGGTGGCCCGATTCTAACGCATTGGGTATTCTAGAATATGTATGTATATAGCAGCCACATACTATACAGCACAGGCCACGTAGTATGTAGGAGCCATGTAGTATAGAGCATACAAATAGTATGTGGCCTGTGCTATATAGTATGTGGCTGCTATATACATACATCCATATTGTAGAATACCCGATGCGTTGTATATAACGCAGCCCACGCAGTATCTAACACAGGCCACATAGTATACAGCAGCCATGTAGTATATAACACTGCCCACGTAGTATATAGCAGCCATGTAGTATATAGTACTGCCCACGTAGTATATAGCAGCCATGTAGTATATAGTACTGCCCACGTAGTATATAGTAGCCATGTAGTATATAGTACTGGTGAGACATGACCGGCATAGTGGGTAAAGGAGAGCAACCAGTCCTTTACTGAGGACTAAGGGCACATTTGTTGCTCGAAACGCGTCCAGTTGGGTGCTGGTTGCTCTCCTTTACCCACTATGCCGGTCATGTCCAAGCAGCATTTTAATGTGAACTAATAAAGTTTTTACATTTTATTCCTGGAGCTGGATCCACATTTCCTTTCTCTACACGTCGACCAGTGTTGTGGCAGCAACACTTTGTTTCCGTGCTCGGATGGATTCTTACCACATCGGACAGATGAACTAAGGGTGAGCTGAAATATACTCCTTTTTTTTCAGTATATAGTACTGTCCACAAAGTATATAGCAGCCATGTAGTATATAGTACTGCCCACGTAGTATATAGCAGCCATGTAGTATATAGTACTACCCATGTAGTATATAGCAGCCCACGCAGTATCTAACACAGGCCACATAGTATACAGCAGCCATGTAGTATATAACACTGCCCACGTAGTATATAGCAGCCATGTAGTATATAGTACTGCCCACATAGTATATAGCAACCATGTAGTATATAGTACTGCCCACGTAGTATATAGCAGCCATGTAGTATATAGTACTGCCCACGTACTATATAGCAGCCATGTAGCCCACGCAGTATTTAGCAGTGTGGGCACATATCCCTGTTAAAAAAAAGAATTAAAATAAAAATAGTTACATACTCACCCCTTGGGATCCAACGGCGCTGTGGCGATGGGCGCGCGGCTGCCGCCATTTTCCGTTCCCAGGATGCATTGCGAAATTACCCAGAAGACTTAGCGGTCTTGCGAGACCGCTACGTCTTCTGAGTAATTTCGCAATGCATCGCTGGGAACGGAAGATGGCGGCAGGCGCAAGCGGACTACGGAGGGTGAGTATAGCAGGTTTTTTGTTTTTTTATTATTTTTAACATTACATTTTTTTACTATTGATGCTGCTTAGGCAGCATCAATAGTAAAAAGTTGGAGACACATAGGGTTAATAGCGGCGGTAACGGAGTGCGTTACCCGCGGCATAACGCAGTCCGTTACCACCAGCATTAACCCTGTGTGAGCGGTGACCGGAGGGGAGTATGCGGGCGCCACGCACTGACTTCGGGGAGTAAGGAGCAGCCATTTTTTTTGCCGCGACCAATCAGCGACTTGGATTTCCATGACAGACAGAGGCCGCGACCAATGAATATCCGTGACAGACAGACAGACAGATGGAAGTGACCCTTAGACAATTATATAGTAGATATGCAACATACAATATACATTAGACATAAAAAGTCTACACACTTCTCCCCATTAAACCAAGGTTTTGTCATGTAAAAAAATATGATATCAAGAGGAATTATTTCTAAACTTTTTACATTTTAAATGTCACCCATAATATGCATACAGTATATTCATTCAGAAACAAACAAATAATTTTAAGGAGTAAAATACAAATAATAAAACTAAAATAATGTAATTGTACAAGTATGAACACCTTCTTATAAATGGGGATGTGGCTGTGTTCAGAATTAGCCAATCACAATTAAATTCATGTTAAATAGTAGTCAGTACAAAGCTGCCATCATTTAAAGTGATTCTGATTAAACCCTATATAAAGTTTAACTGTCCTAGTAGTATTTTCCTAACATTAAGGCTGTGCTGACGCGTTCAGGATTTTTCGCTATAAAAACGCGAAAAACACACATACATATGCATCCCATCATTTATAATGCATTTTACAATTTTTGTGCATATGTTGCACTTTTTTCCGCCAAAAAAAAACGCATCGCGGTAAAAAACATAGCATGTTCATTAATTTTGCGGATTTTTTTTGCAGATTTCCCACTATATTATTGCATTGGGTACCTCCGGAAAAAACTCGAAAAATCTGCAAAAAAAAGGCACAAAAAATGCGAGAAAAACGCAAAAAAAACGCATTCGGATTTCTTGCAGAAAACGTCTGGTTTTGTTCAGGAAATTTCTGCAAGGAATCATGACGTGTGCACATAGCCTTACTCAGGTGTATTTTATAGCAAAAGCCATGATCTGTAAACATATTACGACACAGCAAAGACATCTTATTGTTAAAAGTTATCAGTCAGGAGAAGGGTATAACATTTTTTTTTCTAAGGCACTAAATATAACATGGAACACTGTAAAGATGTTATCAAGAATTGACTTAAATTTGGTACTACAGTGACATTACCTAAACTGGACCTTCCTTAAAAATTGATAAAAATGTGAACAGGTTGCAACACACAGAAAATGCTGAGGTGGAAGGAACCAACTAAAGCTTTTTATTCCCCTCCACAGCAATGAAGGTGTTAATTATAGAAACAACCATTTGTTCAAGTACAGGATAACAAGTAACACAATCTGATGGCGATAACAACAGTATAAGAATTTCAATATCTTATACATTGTTCTAACTACCTATCTCTTAGGCCCCTTTCACACGTCAGTGTCTCCAGTGTTGACAGCTTTCACACATACCGGAGACACTGACACATGTAGACCCATTCAAATGAAAGGGTCTGTGCACATACAGTGGGTACCGAAAGTATTCAGACCTCTTTACATTATTCACTCTTTGTTTCATTGCAGGCATTTGGTAAATTCAAAACAGTTCATTTTTTTACTCATTAATGTACACTCTGCACCCCATCTTGACTGAAAAAATTTTTTTTAGAAATTTTTGCAAATTTATTAAAAAAGAAAAACTGAAGTGTCACATGGTCATAAGTATTCAGACCCTTTGCTCAGTATTGAGTACAAACACCCTTTTGAGCTAGTTTTGAGCCATGAGTCTTCTTGGGAATGATGCAACAAGTTTTTCACACCTGGATTTGGGTATACTCTGCCATTCTTCCTTGCAGATCCTCTCCAGTTCCATCAGGTTGGATGGTGAACATTGGTGGACAGCCATTTTCTGGTCTCTCCAGAGATGCTCAATTGGGTTTAGGTCAGGTCAGGGCTCTGGCTGGACCAGTCAAGAATGGTCACAGAGTTGTTCTGAAGCCACTCCTTTGTTATTTTAGCTGTGTGCTTAGGGTCATTGTCTTGTTGGAAGGTGAACCTTTGGCCAAGTCTGAGTTCCAGAGCACTCTGGAAGACGTTTTCTTCCAGGATATCTATGTTCTTGGCCGCATTCATGCTGCCTTCAATGACAACTAGTCATCCTGTCCCTGCAGCTGAAAAACACCACCATAGCATGATGCTGTCACCACCATGTTTCACTGTTGGGATTGTATTGGGCAGGTGATGAGCAGTGCCTGGTTTTATCCACACAAACTGCTTAGAATTATCACGAAAAAGGTGTATCTTCATCTCATCAGACCGGAGAATCTCATTTCTCATAGTCTGGGAGTCATTCATTTGTTTTTTTAGCCAACTCTATGTGGGCTTTCATACAGTTAGGTCCATATATATTTGGACAGAGACAACATTTTTCTAATTTTGGTTATAGACATTACAATGAATTTTAAACAAAGCAATTCAGATGCAGTTGAAGTTCAGACTTTCAGCTTTCCTTTCGAGGTATCCACATTAAAATTGGATGAAGGGTTTAGGAGTTTCAGCTCCTTAACATGTGCCACCCTGTTTTTAAAGGGATCAAAAGTAATTGGACAGATTCAATAATTCTAAATAAAATGTTAATTTCTAATACTTGGTTGAAAACTCTCTGTTGGCAATGACTGCCTGAATTCTTGAACTCATGGACATCACCAGACGCTATGTATCCTCCTTTTTGATGCTCGGCCAGGCCTTCACTGCGGTGGTTTTCAGTTGCTGTTGGTTTGTGGGCCTTTCTATCTGAAGTTTAGTCTTTAACAAGTGAAATGCATGCTCAATTGGATTGAGATCAGGTGACTGACTTGGCCATTCAAGAATATTCCACTTCTTTGCTTTAATAAACTCCTGGGTTGCTTTGGCTTTATGCTTTGGGTCATTATCCATCTGTAGTATGAAACGATGACCAATCAGTTTGGCTGCATTTTGCTGGATCTGAGCACACAGAATGGCTCTGAATACCTCGGAATTCATTCGGCTGCTTCTGTCCTGTGTCACATCAATAAACACTAGTGACCCAGTGCCACTGGCAGCCATTCATGCCCAAGCCATCACACTGCATCCGCCGTGTTTTACAGATGATGTGGTATGCTTTGGATCATGGGCTGTACCACGCCTTCGCCATACTTTTCTCTTTCCATCATTCTGGTAGAGGTTGATCTTGGTTTCATCTGTCCAAAGATTGTTATTCCAGAAGTGTGCTGGCTTTTTTAGATTTTTTTTTAGCAAAGTCCAGTCTAGCCTTTTTCTTCTTGATGCTTATGAGTGGCTTGTACCGTGCAGTGAACCCTCTGTATTTACTTTCTTGCAGTCTTCTCTTTATGGTAGATTTGGATATTGATACGCCTACCTCCTGGAGAGTGTTGTTCACTTGGATGGCTGTTGTGAAGGGGTTTCTCTTCACCATGGAGATGATTCCGCGATCATCCACCACTGTTGTCTTCCGTGGGCGCCCAGGTCTTTTTGCATTGATGAGTTCACCAGTGCTTTTTCTTTCTTTCTCAGGGTGTACCAAACTGTAGATTTTGCGACTCCTAATATTGTAGCAATTTCTTGGATGGGTTTTTTCTGCTTTCGCAGCTTAAGGATGGCTTGTTTCACCTGCATGGAGAGCTCCTTTGACCACATGTTTACTTCACAGCAAAACCTTCCAAATGCAAGCACCACACCTCAAATCAACTCCAGGCCTTTTATCTGCTTAATTGAGAATGACATAACGAAGGGATTGCCCACACCTGTCCATGAAAAAGCCTTGGAGTCAATTGTCCAATTACTTTTGGTCCCTTTAAAAACAGGGTGGCACATGTTAAGGAGCTGAAACTCCTAAACCCTTCATCCAATTATAATGTGGATACCCTCAAATGAAAGCTGAAAGTCTGAACTTCAACTGCATCTTAATTCTTTTGTTTAAAATTCATTGTGGTAATGTCTATAACCAAAATGTGAAAAATGGTGTCTCTGTCCAAATATATATGGACCTAACTGTATGTCTTGCACTGAGGAGAGGCTTCCGACGGGCCACTCTGCCATAAAGGCCTGACTGGTGGAGGGCTGCAGTGATAGTTGACTTTGTGGAACTTTCTCCCATCTCCCTACTGCATCTCTGGAGCTCAGCTACAGTGATCTTTACCTCTCTTACCAAGGCTCTTCTCCCACGAATGCTCAGTTTGGCTGGACGGCCAGGTCTAGGAAGACTTCTGGTGGTTCCAAACTTTTTCCACTTAAGGATTATGGAGGCCACTGTGCTCTTAGGAACCTTGAGTACTGCAGGAATTCTTTTGTAACCTTGGCCAGATCTGTACCTTGCCACAATTCTGTCTTTGAGGTCCTTGGCGAGTTCCTTTGACCTCATGATTCTCATTTGGTCTGACATGCACTGTGAGCTGTGAGGTCTTATATAAATAGGTGTGTACCTTTCCAAATCAAGTCCTATCAGTTTAATTAAACACAGCTGATCTCCAGTGAAGTAGAACAATCTCAACAAAGATCACATGGAAGTGGACAGCATGTGACTTAAGGTACCTTCACACAACGATTTTGTTAACGATATCGTTGCAACATCACGCTTTTTGTGACGTAGCAACGATCCCGCTAACAATCTCATTATGTGTGACAGCGACCAGCGATCAGGCACCTGCTGGGAGATCGTTGGTCGTTGGGGAATGATCAGGACCTTTTTTTGGTTGCTGATCACCCGCTGTCATCGCTGGATCGGCGTGTGTGACGCCGATCCAGCCATGTGTTCACTTGTAACCAGGGTAAATATCGGGTTACTAAGCGCAGGGCCACGCTTAGTAACCCGATATTTACCCTGGTTACCATTGTAAAAGTAAAAAAAAAAACAGTACATACTCACATTCCGATGTCTGTCACGTCCCCCGCCGTCAGCTTCCCTGCACTGACTGTCAGCGCCGGCCATAAAGCAGAGCACAGCGGTGACATCACCGCTGTGCTCTGCTTTACGGCCGGCGCTGACACAGTCAGTGCGGGAAGCTGACGACGAGGGACGTGACAGACATCGGAATGTGAGTATGTACTGTGTGAACAATTCTTTTAGGTCCTTCTGCTTTAACTCCATAGGCATTACTCGCAACGAAAGGCCTGTCACTGCAATATGTCCTTCAGGCCCTTTATTATACTGACACTAACGGGGGTCACCAATATTCCCCGCTAGGCCACAAGCACTTAATAGCAAGCCACTTCATTTAGTCCCCTTCGTGTGTTTCTCACACTGGACATCCCCAATGTCTTCTGTAGCATGGCATCGGCCCACGCTGTACTGTACGTCTACGCTGGAAGAAATTGCCAGTTTCACTCGAGTATCCTGGTCACCATGAAAGATGTCTGGCCCCGAGAGATGATTAGCATTTGACCTTTAGTGCTTGACTTGCTGCATTCGGACATCGGATCTTAACTGGTGAAGACTAGACTTTGGGTCTTGACCAGCAGAGTCTTGGCCTCGGTGCTTAACCCATGATGTCCTGCCTGTCTCGGGCTCCAGTCACTCTTCAGTCATTCTGCCTCTGCGTTGCATCACTCACACATTTTCCCTGTCTCGCTTTTGGCGCCAACTGACTTCCTGCCTTATTAGCATGACCTTTTATATTTGATAACTGTGCCACAGCTACCACCTGACTCGGTGTCCCCTTCAAGTTCATCCCTCCAGAAATGCTTCCTCCATCTTCTAGCTCAAACTTACTCGGTTCGCTCAGCAGATGGCAACATTTGTGCCATAGAACAGTGATGAACCACAACTTCGGTTCCCCACCCATTTACAAAAAGACAAAAAGAAAATTGGTCCGATAGGTTGCCAAGAGGCCTAGAGCAATATTAAAGAAGCAGCAGGAATTTGTGGCAAGTACTGGTTGTGCACTGTACTGTATGTGACAACAATCTCTCATATTCTTCATATGACTGGCCTGATGGAAGCATATTGTTATAAGGAAAGACATCCAAAGCTGGCTATATGTTGTCAAAACCTACATGAAGTCTGCCAAAGCATGTGGGAAAACGTGTTATAGTGAGAAGGGAGCAAAGTTGACAATTTTGGCCATGATTCCAAAAGGCATGTTTGGCACAAAGTTCAACACTGTGCATAATCAAAAAACATCATACCCACATAATGCTGCTTTGTGGAGGCAGCATTATGCTTTGGAGATATTTTTTGGTAGCTGACCTAGGGATTTAGTCAAGTTAGAGGGAAGCGTGAAAAATGACAAAAATCACTCAATTTTGCATTCAAATCTTCAGGCGTCTGCTAAAAAGGTGAAGATTAAGGGGAACCTAAAGGGAACCTGTCACCTGAATTTGGCGGGATAGGTTTTCGGTCATATGGGTGGAGTTTTCGGGTGTTTGATTCACCCTTTCCTTACCCGCTGGCTGCATGCTGGCCGCAATATTGGATTGAAGTTCATTCTATGTCCTCCATAGTACACGCCTGAGCAAGATTGCCTTGCATAAGTATTAATTAGTCATAAGTATTCAGACTCTTTGCTTAGACACTATTTAAGTCACATGCTGTCCATTTCCTTGTGGTGCTCCTTGAAATGGTTGTACTCCCTCATTGAAGACCTGCTGTGTTTAATTACACTGATAGGACTTGATTTGGAAAGGTACTGGAGGAATTTTGGCCCACTCACCTTTGCATAATTGTAATTCAGCCACATTGGAGGGTTTCCAAGCATGAATCGTCTTTTTAAGGTCATGCCACAGCATCTCAATTGAATTAAGGTCAGGACTTTCATTAAGCCACTCTAAAATCTTAATTTTGCTTTTCTTAAGCCATTAAAAGGTGGACTTGGTGTTTTTTGATCCTTGTCCTTCTTCACAACCCAAGTGAGCTTCAGCTTGAGGTCACGAACAGATGGCTGGACAGTCTCCTTTAGTACACAGCAAAATTAATGGCTCAATTTACCACAGCAAGTCTTCCAAGCAGGGGCGGCGTCAGCACCCGGCACAGCGGGCAAATGCCGGGGCCCTGGGGAGAGGGGGGGCCCACTCAGGCTGTCATAGATACAGCTGGGAGAGCAGGAGATAACATGCTCTCTCCGCCTACAAAGTCACTGCTGGCTGCGTTCTCTTAACCCCTATGTGCCAGCTCTGACACAAGCATCTTATCACTCAGTGAGTGCAGCCAGGCAGGCACACATAGGGGTTAAGAGAAGGCAGCCAGTGTGACATTGTTTGTGGGGGGGAGAGAGTTCTCTGCTCTGCTCTCCGCCCCTGGCTGGCTGCTGAAGTTATGAGGCAGATTCAGGAGAAGCTCCTAGTCCTACCAGTGCATGAGTGAGTGGCGCTGCTATATACTATGTGGGCTGCGCTGCTATATACTACGTGGGCTGCGCTGCTATATACTACGTGGGCTGCTATATACTACGTGGGCTGCTATATACTACGTGGGCTGTGCTATATACTACATGGGCTGCTATATGCTACATGGGCTGCTATATACTACGTGGGCAGTGTTATATACTACATGGCTGTGTTTATATGCGATCATGAATCGGGGTATGTGTTAAAGGGGGGCCCACTGAGACTCTTTCGCCCGGGGCCCTCAAAAACCTGGAGCCGGCCCTGCTTCCAAGTCCTGAAGCAGCAAATCAACCTCAGACCATCACACTACTACCACATTTTAATGTTGGTATGATGTTCCTTTTCAGAAATGCTGTGTTACTTCTATGCCAAATGTAATAATAGTAATCTTTATTTTTATATAATGATAAAATGTTCTGCAGAGCTTTACAGTTTGCACACATTATCATCGCTGTCCCCGATAGGGCTCACAATCTAAATTCCCTTTCAGTATGTTTTTGGAATGTGGGAGGAAACCGGAGTACCCGGAGGAAACCCATGTAAACACGGGGAGAACATACAAACTCCTTGCAGATAAATAAATAAATCTTTATTTTTATATAGCGCTAACATATTCCGCAGCGCTTTACAGTTTGCAGATGTGAAATACACCTTCCAAAAAGTTCAACTTTTGTCTTGTCAGTCCACAGAGTATTCTCCTAAAAGTGTTGGGGATCATCAAGATATTTTATGGAAAAATTGAGATGAGCCTTTATGTTCTTATTTCTCAGCAGGGGTTTCGTCTTGGAACTCTGCCATGCAAGCCATTTTTGACCAGTCTCTTTCTTATGGTGCTTTGTGAAGTCCTGAACACAGACCTTAACTGTGGCAAGTGAGGCCTGCACTTTTTTGGATGTTGGTGTGGAGTCTTTTGTATACTCGTGGATGAGTCGTCACTGGGTTATTGGAGTAATTTTGGTTGGCTGGTCACTCCTGGGAAGGTTCACAACTGTTCCTTGTTTTTGCCATATTTGGATAATGGCTCTCACTTTGGTTCGCTGAAGTTCCAAATACTCCAGACTGATAGATCTCAATTACTTTGTTTCTCATTTGTTCCAGAATTACTTTGGAACGCGACATGATGTCTAGCTTTTGAGATGCTTCTGGTCTCCTTCACTTTGTTAGTCAGGTCCTATTTACGTGATTTCTTGACTGAGAACAGGTGTTGCAGTAATCAGGCCTGGACGTGGCTAGTGAATTTGAATTCAGCTTCCCAAAGATGTGATAAAAGAAAGTTAATTTATGTTTTAAGGAGGGAGGAGCAAACACTTCTTGACACAGGGCCCTGTAGGTTTGGACTTCTTATTCCCTTAATAATAAAGACCTTCATTTAAAAACTGCATTTTGTGCTTACTTGTGTTATCTTTGTCCAATATTTAAATGTGTTTGTGATCTGAAACATTTAAGTTGACAAACATGCAATAGAATAGGAAATTGTAAAGTGGCAAACACTTTTTCACACAGCTGTATCTCAGAAAACTACAACTTTCTGTATTGCATGTGGCAATCCTTGCTGGATCCCCTTCCTCAACTACCAAACTCTAGGGTGACAGAAGCATAGCAGCTGACCTATATAAAAGATTAAAAGTCTCTTATAAGAGGTTATCCATTACAGCAAGCCCATATAAAACTCAATTGCACATTTTTTTAAAGATATTTTCACATTGATAAGATGGTAACGGTAAATAATAATTATAAAATGCACTGAAATTTTAGCCTGTTTTTTGGGAGTAAAAAGTTCAGCTCACATGCCCCATTCAGTCATACAGCACAGTTGAAGTACAGCTATCTATTCCAGGTACCTCTGAGTGATAAGGGTGCTGTGCCCAGGGCTATAGCAGTTTTTACACTGTCCATCTTTTTGTTAAGGCTACTTTCACACTAGCGTCGGCCTGTCGCAGTGCGTCGGGCCGATGTACCGACACATCCTGTCTCAACGCTGCACAACGGTGGCAGTGGATGCATTATTACAACGCATCCGCTGCCCCATTGTGAGTTGCGGGGAGGAGGGGGCGGAGTTCTGGCCACGCATGCGTGGTCGGAAATGGCGGACACGACGCCCCGAAAAACTTTACAAGCAACGTTTTTTGGTGCTGATGGTCCGACGCAACACGACGCAACCGTCGCACGATGGTTGCGACGTGTGGCAATGCGTCGCAATGTGTCACTAATACAAGCCTATGGAGAAAAAACGCATCCTGCAGACAACTTTGCAGGATGCGTTTTTTCTGCAAAACGATGCATTGCGACGGAGGCCAAATGATGCTAGTGTGAAAGTAGCCTTATACAGGTCTCCAGCACTACAATATAGCTGTGATTAAATCACCACACTCTAACAATAATGATATGATTATGCGCATATGTTCAAAATAGCACAGCTGATACATAAAGCTACAGAAAACAGGACATGTTAACCTGATGTGTCTGTGCAAATGATGACAGCGAGCCTTAGAATATTTCAGGATTTTTTGCTAGTCATATAAGGCTATGTGCCCACAATACGCAAGTAGCAGTGTTTTGGATTCAGGGTATTTTTGCTGCCGTATATTGAATGCAGGTAAATTCGCATGTGTTCACTGAACCAATTAACTGCATTCAATACATTCTATTGAGTAATTTTCTGTTGTGGAGAACAGCATCTCTGTAAGAGATACTGATATACTGCAGAACTGAAAGACGTGCCGCATGTCAGTTTTCGCGGGTGATCCACCTGTGCACATACACACATAGTGGACAGGGGATTTCTATAAATCACATCCACTATGCTGTAACATCTGGCTGCTGCAGTTTTGACGCTGCATAAATACGCAGCAGCAAACCTGCAGCAATTCCTGATCGTGGCCACATACACTAAGAGAAGTTAAGAAATTGTACTAAAACGGGTTTGTAATAAAGATTTGATGTCAATAATATGTCACTTTCTATTGGTGCATTATCTTTAAAACATTATATACCCTGACATTTCTTCTGTCTATTATGTTTCTCATGTCGAAATACCTGTTGGAAAAAATTCTTTTAGAGAGTAGAATAAAAAATATACATTCAGAGAAAGATAACAATGGTTTGACCAAGTGCTTGTGCTTTCTAATGTATTTTGAATCAGAAAAAAAGCAAAAAAATCCCGGTAGGAAAAACAAAAATAATTATTAAATTTTTTTATTTTTTTACAGAGCCACTCTTATCCATTGGTTTGTCCATGCTGCCAATTTAATTAATAGGTCATATAGAAAGATAGACTTACCAATCGAAAACTGTAACACGGATGCTGTGGTTGTATTCAGGCTAGTCGATGTCTGCAAAAAAAGGAAAAAACATATTTAACTTGAGTGCAGGTCATTTATTTTTATAACATATAAATACTATAAATTACAGTTTATAGGCCATAAACAGACAAATTTGATAATTTTATCCAAGACATTGACCATTTAATATGAAAAGGGGTGCGCCAACACGATCCTCAACAGAAACTCATCAACTATGTTATATTTTAAGATTCCTGACTTTTTAGTTATTCCATGAGTAGTGCAGCGGTATCCACGCTGTGCAGTGATGAGGCAGTGACCCAGGAAAAGTTCAAAAGTAAAGTCTCTTTTAACCCCTTCACGCCGCAGCCTTTTTTGTTTTTGCGTTTTCGTTTTTTGCTCACCTCCTTCCCTGAGCCATAACTTTTTTATTTTTCCATCAATATGGCCATGTGAGGGCTTATTTTTTGCAGGCCGAGTTGTACTTTTGAACAACGCCATTGGTTTTACCATGTCTTGTACTTGAAAATGGGGAAAAAATTCCAAGTGTGGTGAAATTGCAAAAAAAAGTGCAATTCCACACTTGTTTTTTGTTTGGCTTTTTTGCTAGGTTCACTAAATGCTAAAACTGACCTGCCATTGTGATTCTCTAGGTCATTACGAGTTCATAGACACCTAACATGTCTAGGTTATTTTTTATCTAAGTGGTGAAAACAAATTCAAATTTTTTTTGCTAAAAAAAATTGTGCCATTTTCCGATACCCGTAGCGTCTCCATTTTTCGTGATCTGGGGTTGGGCGAGGGCTTATTTTTTGCATGCCGAGCTGGCGTTTTTAATGATACCACTTTTGTGCAGATACATTCTTTTGATCGCCCGTTATTGCATTTTAATGCAATATCGCGGCGACAAAAAAAACTTAATTCTGGCGTTTAAAATTTTTTCTCGCTACGCTGTTTAGCGATCAGGTAAATGCTTTTTTTTTATTGATAGATCGGGCAATTCTGAATGCGGCAATACCAAATATGTGTAGGTTTGATTTTTTATTGTTTTATTTTGGATGGGGCGAAAGGAGGGTGATTTAACCTTTTTTTTTATTATTTTTTTCTTATTTTTTAAAACATTTTTTTTTTACTTTTGCCATGCTTCAATAGCCTCCATGGGAGGCTAGAAGCTGGCACAACTGGATCGGCTCTGCTACATAGCAGCGATCATCATGTAGCTGAACTGCAGGCTTGCTATGAACAAGGGTGGCGCTCACAGCAGGCCGGCATCAGTAACCATAGAGGTCTCAAGGACCTCTATGGTTATTATCCTGACACATCACTGACCCCCAATCATGTGACGGGGGTCGGCAATGCGCTCATTTCTGGCCGCGCGGCCAGAAGCGGTAGTTAAATGCCGCTGTCAGCGTTTGACAGCGGCATTTAACTGGTTAATAGCGGCAGGTGTATCGCGATTCCACCTGCCGCTATTGCACGCACATGTCAGCTGTACATAACAGCTGACATGTCACGACTTTGATGTGGGCTCAGCGCCGGAGTCCACATCAAAGGGGGAGACACGACATGCGCCATACTAGTACGGGGCATGTCGTGAAGGGGTTATTAAACAGCGTACTCACAAGACAGGAAAGTAAATCAGATCCTCCGTATCACAGCTGGGAAAAATAAAGACAGTCTGTGACCAGTTGCCGTGCATGGCTGCACCACCATGTACGCTGAGGGTGCCAGGACTTTTGGCTTTGCTTGGCCCTGTGTTGCCTCACGCAGGTTGAGCTCTGAAAAGCCATCTGCTCTGCCTACTTGCAAGGCCAAACTGATACTTACTTCTATTCTGCCTTGCAAATACAGCTAAGCCTGTGACTACAATGCACTCTCCCGGCATCCATATGCTTCTCACCTTCCTCTCACTTTCCCCTGTAGGGATTGTACTCGCTCAGGTGCAGTGGATGACACTCTGGAGGCACGTTTCATTAAAAGTTCACAGGTTTATTGCTACATAAACCACAATTGCTACATAAACCACATAGCAACAGGAACAACAGGTAAACAGTCTTACTTCAGACAGTTGAATCCTCAATGTCCATATTAGAGCTCCGCTCTCTCTCAGACCTGTAGGCATACAGGCTGTGCTATGTCCAGCATGTAGGCTCTCCAGCCTAAATATGGTCTCTGTGTGCTGTTCAGGACGTCTGTCCCCACTTGGAACCGTCCAACACACAGGCCACTCTGCAGTGTCCAGCCAGGACACATGGAAGTCTGTCCACTCTTGCAGACTCCCAAACACACTCTCCACATGGGCTACACACACCTCTTTACATAAGTGTAACCACACCCAGATACCTGTCACATGGCCAGTCAGGTGAGTGTGACATCACCACAGGTCCTTCAACACAAAACCATCTTAGGTATTCAAACACGCCCCTTAGGGTGGGTTTGTAGGTGACGGAACCCACCCATCTCTCCAATCACCTGGAAGCCTTCCCAATGTAAACAAATCCCTCAGCAGTAGATCTGCTTGAGCAAAACATACCCAGGCTTCCATCACAGGGCCACCCACCTCTGCGATACATACCGTCCATTAATCAAATGACCTTTAGCCACGCTACATACCTCCCCCTCTGCCTAAAGCCGTGGGGCTTGGCACTTGTCCTAAACCGACTAGAGACCCCTCTCAGTCGTCCCTGACAGTCAAACCGTCTGTCTAAATCAGGGCCTGTTATTGAACCCTTTCGTCGGCATTCGTCATCCCATTCCATCACATCCTTTGACAACGATGACCCCTTGTCATCTCGTCTGCTATAGGATCTCCCGCTTAGGTCACTGAGCCCTGAACTAACTGAGGAGTCACTACTTCTAACTCTTCCATCTGACCACCTTCGGTTCTCTCTCGGTTCTTGATCTCTCCTATTGTCTTTCTTCGAAGAGCAGCTCTTCACTTTATCTCTATATCCTCTGTTAACTTCTGCTTGAGGACTTCCAGTCTTTAGAGAACCTCTTTGCCTCTCTAGACCATGAGTTGAAGGTGGTGGCAACCTGTTTGCCAATCCTTGCAGCTCTATATTGATCTGCTCCCTCTCACGTCTTAGCTGCTCTATTTGTTTCAGGTATGCCACACGATATACCAGGAGCATTTGAATATTCCCAAGGCTCTCCATGGATCCGACGACAAGGAATGGAACCATCCCATCTTCACCCACGACCTGGGCTTCATCATCAGCCGGAATGCTCACTCTAATAACACCGGACCTATTCACCATCTCTTGCATCACCTTGCCAAATCTTCCAATGACTTTCCCCACCAGACCTCTGGGCACTTGCACGACATCTTCTACAATACCCAACCGACTTTGAGCTTCTCTTGCTAGCTCCAGACGTCGAGCGGCTTCCTTATTCTTCAACATGATCATTTGTTTTGTGCGGAGGCATTGTAGATGCATCTCTCTCAGGACAGCCACCCGCTTCACTGTGACTTCCTTAGTGGACAGTATGACCAGTTGATGGGTCTCAGGTGCCCAGTGCACCCTACACGCGTCAACCACCTTTTTAAACACTTCATGCACCTCCTCACTGGAACACGCTTCTTGCATGTCTTTGGGTACGTCTATTACGCACTTGAAAATCGAAGTCTCACCTTCTTGGTCATATCGTTGGACCTCCTCGTCCTTAGCGTCAGCGCAGTTTTCCAAGACCTCGATGTCTTTTGTTCGGCCATCTGCGTGGCACTTCCCTTGCTGGATTTCTTCCTCTTTGGAGGCCTGTTCTTTGGTCAGCCTCTCCAGCTTACTCTCATTCACCGCGATCAGATCGGGAGAGCGCAACAGTTTGATTTCCTGGTCATCTGTGGATTTCTGGAGCTGTTGATTAGTCTCCTTTGTCTTGAGCTCTTGGAGAACTTTATCTTGCTCTTCTACCAAGCAGCGATGCTCATCCTCTCTCTGGAGAAGCTCCTGCTGGTTCTTCTCTTGGGCCTCTCTGAGCACCTCCATATCTTGTAATACGGCCTTATTTATGGTTTGACATGCTGACAGGTGACCTCTGAGCTCAGCGACTTCCTTTTCCAGCTCACCCACTCTGTGCTCAATCACCTCTCTCAGGACCCTTTCTCGCTCAACTATTTCTTTAAGCAGCTCTATCTCATGGTCCTGCTCTCTTTTGGCCAGCACATGTCGCACCATCACCTCTTTAATTAGATTTTCAGATGGGGTCTCTTGCCCACCCACACTCTGCCTCTTCAGAGTTCCACCTGTTTCTTCAGCATCAGGTACTTCATCATACTGAGCCACTTCACTCTTTGCGGGCATTGCAGATGTGGGTCTACTACAGGTCTGTTCTAACCCCAACCCGTCACTAACCACCTCAGTGCTAGGGTTTGTCAGAGATAAAGTGACCCCCTCATCAAGGACAATAACGTTATCTGCACCTGACCCTGTCTCTTCCTCATCATCTTTCTTCTCAGAGGGTATAACTTGTCCCGCCTTTCTGCGGCCCCCACGACGTGATGAAGATCTGTGATTTTTACTCGGCTCCTCCTTACTGCACTCCTTTCCCTTTGTGCTCGAGTCACAGTCTGAATAGGAGTCACCCCCTCTCACTCTGTCATCCTGGAACAGCAATTCCCCATTTAAACACGTGTCAGACCCACACTTTCTTCCAGTCACCCGGAATTCTGGACTATCGACCTTAGGTGTCGCTATCTCCTTTTCACACATCACACAATCCGGAATCACTACAGCCGCCTGTTGTGGTGGGGCTCCCTTAGAGTCATTCCGACTCTGTTCTGAGCAATCAGACACTCCCCTTTCCTCCCACAAGTCCCCAAACCTTTCAAAGTCCTGGCCTATTACAACAGGGAATAGTAAGTCTGGGACTACAGGTACATCATGGCTGGCAATAAACGTGGGCGTCTCAATGATTACCCTGGACACCGGATAATCCCTAGCGACCCCATGAATGCAATGAACTTCCATCTTCCTTCCAGGAATCAGATAGACAGGGAGTGTGGCACTCACCAGCGTCACCAGGCTCCCTGAGTCCAGAAGTACAGTTACACACACTCCATTGACTTCTACAGAACAGCTCTGTGACATCTTGTCAGATAGAAAGTCAGTACAATATTCTGGACATGCGCTGTTCGAACACTGAACCCGGCAACAGTTTATCAGCGAATTCGCCGCCGCCCCTTTTTGAGCCACCACCCCTATTTGGGTCGCCGCTCCCTTTTTGGACTCCACCCCCTTTTGGGTTACCACCCCCTTGTGGACCATTTTCTCCTTTAGGGCCACCGCCCCTTGTAAGGACTCCACCCCCTTTTGGGTTACCGTCCCCTTGTGGACCATTTTCTCCTTTAGGGCCACCGCCCCTTTTAGGGACTCCACCCCCTTTTGGGCAACTACCCCCTTTTGAGACACAGACCCTTTTTGGCCAACCATAATTATTTGGGCACCATTCCGTTTTTTTGGGACTCCACCCACTTTTTAGGGACACCACCCCACTCTGGGGTACACCCTGTGGACTTCCCACAGTACTCTCAGGCCCCAGTTTGCACAGCACACCAATGTGACTCTGGCCCTTTAAGAGTCTGCACACTCTAAACCAGCAATGTCTTTTTTTTTTCTCTTTTGCTGCAACTGCACTTCACAAGGCTCTGCACCGCGGACTTCGTGGACCCGCCAATCCACAGCAAAACTTCGTAACCCCGCCAAGTTACCGCCAGACGCCTTCAGTCTTCGTGGCCCCGCCGAGCCACAGCAAGTCGATCACAGAAGAAAAAAAAGAAATACATGGACTCGCCGGTCCACAGCAAACACTTGCACATGTGCTTATAGAAAAAAACAACACAGTTTCTCAGTGACCTCTGGTCAGCATAGCACAGACTCCTGTCTGTTACAAAAAAATCACTGATCCCAATCAGCACAATACACGGTTTTCAGACCGTTACCCGCTGGCAACCTGCACGGGTTCCTGGACACTTCTTGGCCTCAGAGGTGCCCCAGACACAATGTCTTTTTCTTTGTTTCACACTGACCCCGGTCAGCACAACACGGATCTCCATCCGTTCTCAGCTTTACAGCCCAAACACATTTTCTCACTGATCCCAATCAGCATAACACGGATCTCCATCCGTTACCTGTTGGTGGCAGCCACACAGGCTCCCGGATCCCTCTTCTCCACAGAGGTATCCCATATACAGCAGTTCTCACTGATCCCGATCAGCATTACTCACGGTTGTCAAGACCGTCCACTCTTCTGGCTCAGACCAGCCATCGCTGCAACATGTGCTCCTTGGATCGCTGCCCGCATTCGAAACACCAATTGTAGGGATTGTACTCGCTCAAGTGCAGCGGATGACTCTCTGGAGGCATGTTTCATTAAAAGTTCACAGGTTTATTGCTCCATAAACCACATAGCAACAGGCACAACAGGTAAACAGTCTTACTTCAGACAGTTGAATCCTCAATGTCCATATTAGAGCTCCGCTCTCTCTCAGACCTGTAGGCATACAGGCTGTGCTATGTCCAGCACGTAGGCTCTCCAGCCTAAATATGGTCTCTGTGTGCTGTTCAGGACATCTGTCCCCACTTGGAACCGTCCAACACACAGGCCACTCTGCAGTGTCCAGCCAGGACACATGGAAGTATGTCCACTCTTGCAGACTCCCAAACACACTCTCCACATGGGCTACACACACCTCTTTACATAAGTGTAACCACACCCAGATACCTGTCACATGGCCAGTCAGGTGAGTGTGACATCACCACAGGTCCTTCAACACAAAACCATCTTAGGTATTCAAACACGCCCCTTAGGGTGGGTTTGTAGGTGACGGAACCCACCCATCTCTCCAATCACCTGGAAGCCTTCCCAATGTAAACAAATCCCTCAGCAGTAGATCTGCTTGAGCAAAACATACCCAGGCTTCCATCACAGGGCCACCCACCTCTGCGATACATACCGTCCATTAATCACATGACCTTTAGCCACGCTACACCCCTTACTGTTGGGGTTCCTCAAGGATCAGTCCTAGGCCCCCTCCTCTTCTCTTTGTATACTGCCCCTATTGGACAAACAATCAATAGATTTGGGTTCCAGTACCTTCTCTATTCTGATGACACCCAATTATACACTTCTTCTCCTGATATCACGCCTGCCTTTTTAGAAAACACCAGTGATTGTCTTACCGCTGTCTCTAACATCATATCCTCCCTCTATCTGAAAGTGAACCTGTCAAAAACTAAACTCCTTGTGTTCTCTCCCTCTACTAACTTACCCTTTGCCTGACATTGCCATCTCCGTGTTTGGTTCCACCATTACTCCCAAGCAACATGCCCGCTGCCTTGGGGTCATACTTGATTCTGAGCTTTCATTCACCCCCCACATCCGATCACCGGCTTGCTCTTATCTGCATCTCAAAAACATTTCTAGAATTCGCCCTTTTCTTACTTTCGACTCTGCACTTTCACTTATTCATTCTCGTGTGGACTATTGTGACTCTCTACTAATCGGCCTCCCTCTTACCAAACTCTCCCCTCTCCAATCTGTTCTGAATGCCGCAGCCAGGATCATATTCCTCACCAATCGTTATACTGATGCCTCTACCTTGTGCCAGTCATTACACTGGTTACCCATCAACTCCAGAATCCAGTACAAACTTATTACCCTTATCCACAAAGCGCTCCATGGCACAGCACCACCCTACATCTCCTCCCTGGTCTCAGTCTACCACCCTACCCGTGCTCTCCGTTCTGCTAATGACCTGAGGTTAGCATCCTCAATAATCAGAGCCTTCCACTCCCGTCTCCATGACTTTTCACATGCTGCGTCAATTTTTTGGAATGCACTACCCAGGTTAATACGATTAATCCCCAATCCCCACAGTTTTAAGCATGCCCTTAAAACGCATCTATTCAGACTGGCCTACCGCCTCAACGCATTAACCTAACTATCCCTGGGTGGCCCATTCAAAAAACTTAAACCATAATCAGGTTCCTCGCATCATGTTTTCATACGCTTTATGCATTTAATAGCCCTCTGTGTCTGTACTGTTACATATTTAGGCTGTTAACTGGTTCATGCAGCTTTACATGAACACCCGATCCTTACACTATGGCTGGTCCGAACAACGAAAGCAATTGTTACCATCCACCTCTCGTGTCTCCCCTTTTTCCTCATAGTTTGTAAGCTTGCGAGCAGGGCCCTCACTCCTCTTGGTATCTGTTTTGAACTGTGATTACTGTTATGCTGCAATGTCTATTGTCTGTACAAATCCCCTCTAATTGTAAAGCACTGCGGTATATGTTAGCGCTATATAAATAACATTATTATTATTTTATTATTATGCTTCTTTGCACATTCTGGGGGACACATAGCGACCCTCCCATATAACACCGGTCACTGCCTCACATACCCCCTCTCCTATGTTCAAACTTGTGGGGTTGAACAGTTGTCACCATACAGGGGTCCCATGACAGGGCATTTGCATTTCTCTGTGATTTCACTGCCTGATGTTCCACTGAGAAACTAACGTTTTGTAGGGACAGGAACCACCTGGTAACTCGGGCATTCCTGTCTTTTGTGTTTCTCATCCAGACGAGGGGTGAATGGTCCATTACCAAACAAAACTGATGCTCGAGCAAATAGTAGTGTAGGGACTCCAAGGCCCATTTGATCGCCAAGCATCCTTCTCCATTATGCTATAATTTTTCTCTGCTGGGGTCAGTTTCCTGCTCAAGTAGGTGACTGGATGCTCATACCCGTTCACCTTTTGCGAGAGCACTGCTCCTAAGCCTACCTCAGAGGCATCGGTTTGCGCGATAAAGGTTTTCTTAAAGTTGGCGGCTGATGAGGACCGGCTGTCCACAAAACGCAGACTTCAGGGACTGGAATGCTTCCTCCGCTTGAGGATTCCACTGGACCATCACCGTCTTCTTACCTTTTAATAGGTCCATTAGGGGTGCTGGTTTCCCAGCAAAATTGGGTATAAACCGGCGGTAGTACCCAATGATGCCAAGGAATGCCCTCACCTGTTTGGTACTTAAGGGCTTGAGCCAGTTTTGAATGGCCTCAAATTTGTTTACTTGGGGCTTGATAACTCCACGACCGATCACGTAACCTAAGCACCGGGCCTCCGTGAGTCCTATCGCGCATTTCTTTGGATTTGCTGTTAACCTCACAATTCTGAGAGACTCCAGCACTGCTTGTACCTGAGTCAAGTGGGTATACCATTTGGTACTAAAGATGACCATGTCATCCAAATAGGCCGACGCATAATCCTGATGAGGCTCTAACACAATGTCCATCAGTCTCTGGAATGTGGCTGGAGCCCCATGTAACCCAAAAGGCAAGACAACATACTGGCAGAGACCCTCTGGTGTGATAAAAGCGGTCTTTTCTTTTGCTGATGCTGTTAACGGAACCTGCCAGTAACCTTTGGTGAGATCAAGTGTGGTGAAATACTAGGCTTCCCTCAGTCTCTCAATTAGCTCGTCCACCCAGGGGATTGGATAGAGGTCAAACTTAGATAACTCATTTAATTTCCTGAAGTCACAAAAACGTAACGACCCGACCCATCAGGCTTTGGGATCAGCACACTGGGGCTAACCCACTCAATCCGGGACTCCTCAATGACTCCGAACTGAAGCATTTGCTTCACCTCGGCCGTGATGGCCTGCCTCCAGGCTTCTGGCACTTGGTACGGTTTCATCTGTACTCTTACCCGCTCTATATTCCGCTGCACCAGAGCCTGTGCCTACCGCTGCTGCTGTTTGGTGAGGGCATCATTTATTTTAACCTGACCCTGTTGGGTCCTTGGCCGGTGCCAGAGGGATCCCCGTTGGCACCACCAGAGTCGCCGCCATGACCAAACATTCCCGATCCTTCCAGGCTTTTAGCAGGTTGACGTGGTATAGTTGCTCGGGTTTCCTTTTTCCGAGTTGGTACACTCTATAATTCACATCTCCTACCTTCCCCCATTTCTCATATGGCCCTTGCCACTTGGCCATGAGTTTACTCTCTGGGGTGGGCACTAGTACCAACACCCAGTCCCCTTCTTTAAAGGTCCTGACCGTTGCTCTCTTATTGTCACGGGGCTACCGCGACAGAGAGGTTCCAGAGAAACGCAGCGCTCTGTGCCTCGTTCACACACGATGAACAGAAGCTCTACTTCTGAATTCTGACCTAGCTGTCTTGCCAGCAGGGCAGGAGTTAAACCTGGTTGCTGAAGTTACTGAGAGCTATGTCTCTCAGCTGATTTGGTTTTGGTAATCTCCGCTCCTATATAAACTCAGCTTTGTCTACAACTGTTGTCAGTGATCAGTTCTGCTGCCTGGCTTGGAGTGAGAAGGAGAGTGGTATTAGGAGCTTGGAGGTTTATTTACAGAGATTGGTGTCTGCTGTTTTGGTTGCATGTTAAACCCGTTTTCCTTCCTAGTTTTTTCCTTCTCTTCCCTTCTCTGTGTTTCCTCTGTGGTTGTGTGAGCATTTGGTGAGTTTGAGACTTTTAGTTACCTTGTCTGTATACCCTGTTTAATTGTTGTATATATACACTGGTGCAGTCCACCTCCCTTGGGGAAGAGGGGGCCACTGATAGGGCCTTCACAGGAGACAGGGATATGCTGGTGGCTCAGGCCTCCTAACCATTATAGGTACCCCTGAGATAAGGGAAAGCCAGGGCCCCATTATAGTGGCAGGGACAGGTGCGGGTCCCAGTACGCCATACTGCCCCTTTATCGCCGTAAACAGCGTGACACTTATTGTACGTGCGGGTGTGCGTGGCCAGGGTATCAATTAGATGCTCTTTTACTATGGGCTGTACTGCTGCAATCAGGTCGTGCATGCTCGCCACATGCTCGATTACTTTCCGATGCGGAGATGGCTCCTGTTCTCACATCTCCTTAGCTACATCCAGCAGTCCCTTTGGGTGCCTGCTATACAATAGCTCAAATGGAGAAAACCCTGTGGACGCATGTGGTACCTCGAGGATAGCAAACATTAGATAGGGCAGTAACATGTCCCAATCCCTCTCATCCTTGGTGACCACCTTTTTTAGCATGAACTTAAGGGTTTTATTAAATCTCTCCACCAACCCATCTGTTTGTGGGTTGTACTCAGCCGTACGTAGCTGTATAATCTGGAGCAGCTTATGTAGCTCCCTGGTTGCTGTGGACATAAAAGGAGTCCCCTGATCTGTAAAAATATCCTTTGGCAGCTCAAGACAACAAAAGACAGCAAATAGCTTGCGGGCTATTAGCTTGGCCAATGTGTGGCGGAGAGGTATTGCCTCTGGGTACAGGGTGGCGTAGTCCACTATGAAAAGAATATTTTGATGGCCACAGGTGGATTTCACTATGTGGCCTACCATATCCATTGCAATATGCTCAAATGGTACCTCTATGATGGGCAGAGGTACCAATGGACTCCGGTAGTTCATGGTGGGTGAAGATAGTTGGCACTCCGAACATGTTGAGCACCGCCCGATGGTAGGGTTGGGGCACCACCTGCTGTTCCACCACCTCATCACAGATTTTATCTACCCAGTACAACAACTCCTGGTGGATAAACATGCGAGGAAAAATTGTCTCAGCACCTGGTTGTTGAGCTGTAACATTGATTTCAACCACCCTTTCTTGTGCCTGGGCCAGGTTGGGATCCTGAAGCTGAGCTGTCCTGAACTTACCAGGGGACACCTCCAGCTCAGGGATTGGTGGGATCTCCTCGACCTCTACTGCCAATGCCTCTAGGGGAAGCCTATCGGGCGTTACACTCTGTCTCTATGTTGGCGACCACTACGGCACGTATCCCTGACTTGGGATCTTCGGGTTCCATGCCCGGAATAGCATTTACCTCGGGAGGATTAACCCTGGTTTCCCATAGGGACCAGAACAGGGGCAAGTCTCTTCCCAACACAGTCCCATACCGAAGAGTCTTTACCACTTTCCCAGAATTCCCCATGGATACACACCACCCCAAATTTACATCCATTGGGGTTGTCCCTGACAAAAAGGGACCCATGAACCAGAGTCACTAAGCTCCCTGAGTCCAAGAGAGCCTCCGTCTGGTACCCATTGACGAATACCTGGCACAGTTGTGGCTCGCTGCAGGCATTGCGCGTAGATGTGGTGCAGACAGGCTGGGCGTACATAGACACTCAGTGAATATACCCACATTCCATGGGTTCAGTTGTTAGGGGGCAGTTGGCAGCCACATGTCCGGGCCCTTGGCACCGCCAACACTTAATAACTGTGACAAGAGGGGACCTCGGGGCCAATTTAGGGGACACGGGTGTTGTTACTCTCCTCTTGGAATACCCCCTCATTACGGTCTCAGTTCGGATTGGCCCCCGTGGAGGGTCGGGGACTTTTCCCAGGCTCCTGAGATGGCAGGGCCTTAAGTGACAACCGAAGTGGAGCAGTGTCCTGTATAAAGTCCTGAGTGGCTGTATACTGCTCAATCAGTCCTTCCACCTGATCCAGAGTGCCCGCTCCCCTTGTCCCACTCAACACTGTATGGATGCTGACAGAGCCCTCACCAGCCGGTCGACCACCGCCCTCTCTACCATCTGGAAAGGATTTAAGGTCTCAGGCTGGAGCCATTTTTTAATCAGCTGCAGCAAGTCATATGCATGAGACCTGGTGGGGCAAGACTCCACAAAAGACCACTGGAATATCTTTTGAGCCCGCATATATGTATTAAACCCCTGTCGGGCAAGGATCTCACCCTTCAGCTTCCCATAGTCCAGGGCATCGTCCCGACTGAGGTCTAGGTAGGTCTTCTGGGCATCTCCTGTCAGGAAGGGAGCCACCTCTTCATCCCACTGGGTCACCGGCTAGTTCTGCTCTGTAGTGCGTTCGAAGATGATGAGGAAGGCCTCCATATCGACCTCAGGCACCATCTTCCTCAGTGCTGACCAGACTTTGTACCAGGCCTCCGACTGGAACGCGGTTGCTGGTGGGGGCCGCCTCTCAAATAGCCACGATCTGCTGCATCAACAGGTTATTTGTCTGTTGCAGTTACTGATTAAATATCTCCTGCTGCCTTTGCTGCTGCTCATACTGCTGTTGCTGACACTACAGCTGCTGCTGGTGCTGCTCATGTTGCCGCTGCTGAGCGAGGACTAACTGCTTCAAAAGCTCCTCCATCTTGTTAGCAGGTTTGAGCTGTAGCGTTGCTGGCTTAAATACTGACATGCAGCACGCTTTGGGATATGCCTCAGTTCGCACTGCCCGCATTCTTCAACCATATGTAGTGAAGCGGTATCCACGCTGTGCAGTGATGAGGCAGTGACCCAGGAAAAGTTCAAAAGTAAAGTCTCTTTTAGTAAACAGTGTACTCACAAAACAGGAATGTAAATTGGATCCTCCGGATCGCAGCCAGGAAAAATAAAGACAGTCTGTGACCGGTTGCCATGGGCGATGGCACCGCCATGTACGCTGAGGGTGCCAGGACTTTTGGCTTCGCTTGGCCCTGTGTTGCCTCACGCAGGTTGTGCTCTGCAAAGCCATCTGCTTCTTGAACTGAGTCAAGAATTAGAAGCCAAGCATTTGAGCGGCCTCAATATGACTGGGACATACTTTATGTACAACATACTTGAAGTAAATACTGAAGGATCTTTTTGAATAACAGCAAGCAGAGTTCTTATAAACCATGAGTAAATTTAAACTGTATAAAACAAATTACCTAACTTATCTTTATACAAAGAAATAAGCTATTGCTTAAACCTTTTAGGAAGAATGACATTACCATTAGAAGCAGAAATGTTGAATGCCTTTCTGTTTTCTGGGCAGGTAAAAATTGAAATGATTCCTAAAATAAGTAAGTAGTGGAATATTGTAGTTTTTGCAATTCCCTAATAAATAAGTGTCAGTGCAGAGGCATTTTTGATTAACCCCTTCACAACATATGATGCAAATTTACATCATATGTGGTGTCCCTGTCTTTGATGCAGGCTCACAAGCTGAGCTTGCATCTTTCCCCACACATGATGACTGATGTAATTAGACTTCATGTGCCTTTAACAGCAGCAGATTGAAACCAAAGGTGGAAATGTGTTTTTTTCCCCACCATTTTACTGCCCTATGAATAATGGTAATATTCATCATTCAAAACTAAAGCTCACACTACAAAAAACAAGCCCTCATACGGCTATGTCAATGGAGAAATAAAAATGTTATAGCTCTTGGAAGAAAGGGAGAAAAAATGAAAGCGCAAACACAAAGTGTCAAGAAGGGGTTAAAAAGGACAAGGATTAATAATACATTTACATTAATTAGCATATTTCAAATCTCGCTGTACAATAATATGAATGCCTAATTATAGATCCTCTTGCACTGCCAGATAATCATCTGATCATTCTCATCTGGTCTTTTACTATACAATAGCAAACCTGGGCCATGCACGGCCTAATGTTCTAACAAACTCTTTTTCTCTTTAGGTATGATAAAAAATCAACTTTCAACATGAAAATGGTAATGAAACTGAAAAGAAAACTGTAAAAAGAACATGATAAAGTGAAAAAACTTCCACATGATTTCTTTCCTACATGCAGGTTTGAATATAAACTTACAATCTCTCTTGGACCATATGGATCACAAAATGTAACAGCACTTCCATGCATGATGGCACCACAAAGTTCTCCAACTTCACAGTTTTTGCATGGTGTCCTAAAAATTTAAAAACAAAGAACATGAATTATTATTAATAATATTTCCCCCAGAAAGAATACATAGAACAAACATTCTAAAGGCCTGCGTTGTATTTGGAACTCTGGAAAAAATGTCTGAAGGCAAACCTCTCCATGTCTGGGTGAATGGGATTTCACTTTAAATGCATTGTGCTGTTATTACGAATGTGCTCGCCACTACTCAGTACTCACCCGAGTATCACTATGCTCGGTGTACTCGGCAAGCACCGTGTATTTCCGGGATAATTCGGCAGGAGCTCGGGTCTCCTTCTTTTAATTTTGGCGCTTTTGAGAGCGCCAATCAGCATGCAGGGATTGTCTGCCATGCACTGTAATACCGCAGCCATCTTTGTTGTGGTACTACAGTGATTGGCTGGGCGCACAGCGTCATCAGGTCTATAAGAGACCTGGCGCCGCCCTGCTCGCTGCATTCTGCTCTGGACTCAGCTAGTGTAGGGAGAGCTGCTGCTGGGATAGGGTCAGATTCTTACATTTATTAGTAGTGTTCAATCAACATATCCTGATAAACCAACAGTCCTTTCTAGGGCTAATTCGGGGGTACATGGATTGCAGCGCTAGGTAGGCAGGGGAGTCTATGTGCACATATCCACATCAGTGCAAGGCATGCATGCACTTTATGTGAGTATATAGATCTCACTGCATACCTCAAAAAGCTCCATTCCTGTCTGCTGCTGCGTATTTTATATATACGTAGCTGCAGATATCCGTGGCAATTTTTATTTTCTGCAGCTTATACCTGCTAATTTTATTAGAAGGCAATCCATAGCCCTCTTTTTTCTACATTTATTTGCTTGGTCACGCTGCAGACTACAGCCAGGTCATAGCAATACAAGAGAGTGAAAATCTAACAATTTAATTATTTTTTTTGTCCCAGGCATCAGATGTGAGTGCACACAAAAATCTGGCCTTTTTTTGGTACTATATTTTTTGGAGCGTTTTACAACATGTTTGGACACCGTTTTGCTGCCCCAAAAATCTGTAGCTGGCCCAAAAATATTTAGCTACAGTTCTTATATTTATCACTGTGATTTGTAAGGCACACGCATCGCATATCACTGCGCTAAATATTTTTCAATTTTATTTCTCCAATTTTTATTTTTTTTGAGTGTCATAGCCTACTTATTGACAAAATTTTGGTGGGCCCCAAAAAATCAAGGCCACATTTTGATCAGTCTGTTATCTCAGTCTGGCACCTGGTTTATCTGTGGTCTCCAAATTCTTGCTTTTCAGGCATGCATTGCATTTTTTTGGTCTGCTAGCCTTGGTCTACTCAGTATTTAGTGGTTTAAAAAAAAAAAAAAGCCAAATATTTAAACATATTTATCTATGGTGTCAAAATCCTCGCTTTGCAGGCACTGTATTTTTTTGTCTGCTAGCCTTGGTCTACTCAGTATTTAGTGTTTTTTTTTTTTTAAAAAGGCCACATATTTAAATAGTCTTATCTCTGTCCAACACCCGGAGTATCTGTGGTCTCCAAATACTTGCTTTTCAGGCATACTGATCACATATAAGTTTTCTCAAAATTAATCCATTTGTATTGAACTTTTAAAATATTTCAGTAGTCCATTTAAAATGGGCAAGGCAAGGGGCAAGGAACGGGGAAGTGGACGTGATGCTGATGGTGCATGCAGAGGACAAGGTCGTGGCCAAGCTGAAAGTGGGCCACAACAAAGACCCACATCTTCTCGCTTGACCTTCCTGTCCCAGATTCTATGGGACCGCACCACACCACTATTGAAGCCAGAGCAGTGTGAAATGGTTGTTGGTTGGATAGCGGATAATGGTTCCAGTCACTTAGCCACCACCACCACGTCTTCCACATGGTCAATTCTGAGTAGCCGTTAGTGTAGATGGCATATTATGCACCCTGATCCTCCTTCTTCCCACCATGCCGAGTGCCCTGAGACAACTGATCCCACACTTGGACACTCCGAAGACCTGTTCAGTTTTCCCTTTAAAGATTCTCAGCCGGTCAACTTGAAGTGGGGCCAGATGAGATCGCATGTAGTGATGCCTAAAGATTTGAACAGCCACGGTCACATGAAGCGATGGTGGGAAAGTGTCACAAGAGGTGGACGATGATGTGACACAATTGCCAGAAAGTCAGGAGGAGCAGAATGCGGATGTGGAAGACGAGGTGGTGGATGACATAGTAACTGACTCAACCTGGCAGGAGGACATGCAGAGCGAGGACAGCAGCACACATGGGGAAAGAGCAGGAAGAAGCAGTGTGGTGGCCACAGACAGAAGGCGTGCATCCATTCCCCATAACACCAACATGACGGAAGTTGCCATTCCAACTGTTAGATCTACTCAAGTCTGGTTATTTTTTAAAGACTCTGCCGATATTCCCAGATAGGCCATTTGCAGCACCTGACATGCAAGCATCAGCAGGGGTAGCAAAACTACCAGCCTGACCACCACATGCATGATCAAGCACATGGCAGCAAAGGACCCGACTTTGTGGGCTGAACGCCAGGCTCCAGGAACACTGTCTACAGGTGACACCACTGCTTCTTCCTCTGTTTTGCACAGAAGCCAACCCCCAGTCAACGGTGCATGTCAAGATTCCTCGTGCCCTGCACCTGCTGTTGCCCACAGTCAACTAGCACCATTTTCAAGCCCGTCCATGTCCTTGTCTTAGCGCAGCCTTCAGTTGTCTATACCCCAGTCATTGGAACGGAAGCGGAAATACTCAGCCAACGCCCCACAGGCCACAGTACTTAATTTGAACATTTCTCATCTGTTTGGGCTCAAAATGTTGCCTTTTAGGCTCGTTGAGATGGAAGTGTTCCGCAACCTGATGGTGGTGGCCGTCCCAAGGTACTCGGTCCCCAGTTGCCACTATTTATCCCGGTGTGCCGTACCGGCATTACACCAGCACGTACCGGCATTACACCAGCACGTGTCCCACAACATTACCCGTGCCCTCAACAATGCTGTTACTGGGAAAGCCCACCTAACCACAGACACGTGGACAAGTGCTTGTGGGCAGGGAAGGTACATCTCACTGATGGCACACAGGGTTAACATAGTGGAAGGCGGGACCCAGTCTGACATTGGGATGGAACATATCCTCCCGACACCGAGGATTGCGGGCCCTACATCAATCAGGGTTGCCCCCACAGTCTACAGCTCCTGCACCTCCTCCTCCTTTTCTTCAGCCTCCATCTCTGAAATGACCACATCAGTCAGAAGCTGGAAGCACTGCAGTACTGCCTCAGCCAAGCGGCAACAGGCTGTGCTAAAGATAATTTGCTTAGTTGACAAACCGCACAATGCTGAAGAGTTGTGGACAGCGCTGAAAGAGCAGTCAGATTTTTGGATGACACCAGTGAACCTACAGCCTACTTTTTAATGAGGCCTTCATCAACGTCTCATCATTCTCCGCCACTAGATCACCAGGGTTAACGTGTTCCTTTCTTCCACAGCCAGTCAATTTTTGGGCAAAGCTGTCTATGATGCCCATAAAATATTTTTTTTAAATGTACCCCCCATGGGGAAATGTTTGTCAGCCCATGCACTTAGTGTATGGGCATTATAAGTCTAGGAGACCTGCTCCTTTACATTGGGCGTACTTTTTAATGAGGCCTTCATCAACATCTCATCATTCTCCACCACTAGATCACCAGGGTTAACGTGTTCCTTTCTGCTACAGCCAGTTAATTTTGGGGCAAAGGTATCTATGATTACCATAAAATATTTTTAAAAAATATAGCAAACATGGGAAAATGTTTGTCAGCCCATGCACTTAGTGTATGGAAATTACAAGTGTAGGAGATGCGCTCCGTTGTAATGGGACAGTTTTTTTATGAGGCCCTCCCCCATGCTTCTTCCAAGGAGGAATTGTGTTGCATGCAAATTTGGGTCAAGGCGGCCCTTGCATTCAAAGCATAAGGAAACAGTATGGCAGGATCAACTGAAGAATGTGAAGTGGGTTTTCCTGTGGCCATCCAGTACCTCGGTTCAAAGGCTTATTGGGGTGCATATGACTTGGTAGCAGGGCAGGCCTTGCAGTTAATACATAACAAAACAGTATGGCAGGACCAACTGAATAATGTGAAGTGGGTTTTCCTATGGCCATCCAGTACCTGAGTTCAAAGGCTTATTGGGGTGCAGATGACTTGGTAGCAGGGCAGGCCTTACTGTTAATACATAAGAAAACAGTAAGGCAGGACCAACTGAATAATATCAAGTGGGTTTCCCTTTGGCCATCCAGTACCTGGGTTAAAAGGCTTATTGGGGTGCATATGACTTGGTAGCAGGGCAGGCCTTGCTGTTAATACATAAGAAAGCAGTGTGGCAGGACCAACTGAGTAATGCAAAGTGGGTTTTTCTGTGGCTATCCAGTACCTGGGTTCAAAGGCTTATTGGGATGCATATGACTTGGTAGCAGGGCAGGCCTTGCTGTTAATACATAAGAAAGCAGTATGGCAGGACCAACTGAGTAATGTGAAGTGGATTTTCCTGTGGCCATCCAGTACCTGGGTTCAAAGGATTCTTGTGGTGCATTTGACTTGATAGCAGGGCAGGCCTTGCATTCAATTCAACATTTTTTCAGGAAGCCCTCCTGTACCTCTCGTGAAAGGGGTATTGGGGTGCGTCGTAATTCTTGGCAGCCCAGCCACTCACTGCATAGGCCATAGGAGACCCACTGTTTAATAATAACCCTTTAAGAATATTAATGCAGCCTGATGCCCCTCTAAAAATAGGCTTTGTGACTTGAGTCCATCCTTCATAAATGAAACAAGATGTGTCTCCTTATGTGTCACACAACACATGGCCAGCTAGGGTTGTTAAATGTTACAATGACATTCCCCAGTGAATGCATTTGTATTAGTTGAAAGCAATGTTAAAGTTGAAAAATGCATCAAAAACGCTGCGTGTGAATATAGCAAAAGTGGTGGAGGAACATTTTGGTCTGGGGTTAATTATTTTGCCTTATATACAAATCATTACCCTGGAAAGGATGTACCTTAACATATTTCCCAGCAAAATCCATTTTGGTTTCGTTTTAGTAAGTTTTTTGGTTCACCTGTTAAAATGGCGTGAAACTGTGACAACATTGCTTACAGCTGTGACCTAGGAGTCAGAAATGCTTCCAGGGGCGATCTTCATGATGTTCCTGTGTCATTTGAGCAGTGTTTCCATCATTTTCAGAGGTTTGTAGACCATAAAAGGACCCCCGGGGGGATCGCGGTAAAAATACCCGGGTTTCCCATAGACTTACCTTAGGCTCGTTGCTTGGGTCGAGTACCCGAGTATTCCAATTTGCTCGACCCGAGCAACGAGCACCAGAGCATTTTAGTGCTCGCCCATCACTAGCTGTTATGTCAGTATTTTATTCTCTTTGGCTTTTTAGCTATGAAATAATACTCTTACAGGATTATACCCTTTTCCTATGTACATACATTCCTATATTATCCAATACATATCTCCAAATATGGGTGACAGGCTAAAGAAAAACTTCCAACTTGTCATCTGTTTTCAAATAAGTTAGAGCAGTAACAGAGCAAATCTACTATATAATTGTCTAAGAAATTGTCTAAGAAATTGGTCACTTCCGTCTGTCTGTTCTTCTGTCTGTCACGGATATTCATTGGTCGCGGCCTCTGTCTGTCATGGAAATCCAAGTCGCTGATTGGTCGCGGCAAAACAGCCATGACCAATCAGTGACGGGCACAGTCCGGAAGAAAATGGCCGCTCCTTACTCCCCGCAGTCAGTGCCCGGCGTCCGCATACTCCCCTCTGGTCTGCGCTCACATAGGGTTAATAGCAGCGTTGACCGCGTTGTAACGCACTCGGTTAACACTGCTATTAACCCTGTGTGGCCAACTTTTTACTATTCATGCTGCCTATGCAGCATGAATAGTAAAAATATCTAATGTTAAAAATAATAAAAAAAATAAAAAATAGTTACATACTCACCATCCGGAGCCCCCGGATCGAAGCGGCCGGTTACCGATGCTCCTCGCGACGCCCCGGTGACCGCTCCATGCATTGCGGTCTCGCGAGATGATGACGTGTGGTGCCGCGAGACCGCTACGTCATCATCTCGCGACACCGCAATGCACTCTTCAGACCGGAGCACGCGAGGAGCGAAGGTAACCGGCCGCTTCGATCCGGAGGCTCCGGATGGTGAGTATGTAACTATTTTTTATTTTAATTCTTTTTTTTAACAGGAATATGGTGCATACTACGTGACTGGCCAATATACTAAGTGACTGGGCAGTATACTACGTGTCTGTGCTGTATACTACGTGGCTCTGTGCTGTATACTATGTGGCTGGGCAATATACTATGTGGCTGGGCAATATACTATGTGGCTAGGCAATATACTACGTAGCTGGGCAATATACTACATGCCTGTGCTGTATACTATGTGACTGGGCAATATACTATGTGGCTGGGCAATATACTACATGACTGGGCAGTATACTACGTAACTGGGCAATATACTACGTAACTGGGCAATATACTACGTGGCTGGGAAATATACTATGTTACTGGCCAATATACAGTGGGGCAAAAAAGTATTTAGTCAGTCAGCAATAGTGCAAGTTCCACCACTTAAAAAGATGAGAGGCGTCTGTAATTTACATCATAGGTAGACCTCAACTATGGGAGACAAACTGAGAAAAAAAAATCCAGAAAATCACATTGTCTGATTTTTAACATTTTATTTGCATATTATGGTGGAAAATAAGTATTTGGTCAGAAACAAAATTTCATCTCAATACTTTGTAATATATCCTTTGTTGGCAATGACAGAGGTCAAACGTTTTCTGTAAGTCTTCACAAGGTTGCCACACACTGTTGTTGGTATGTTGGCCCATTCCTCCATGCAGATCTCCTCTAGAGCAGTGATGTTTTTGGCTTTTCGCTTGCTTGGCAACACGGACTTTCAACTCCTTCCAAAGGTTTTCTATAGGGTTGAGATCTGGAGACTGGCTAGGCCACTCCAGGACCTTGAAATGCTTTTTACGAAGCCACTCCTTCGTTGCCCTGGCAGTGTGCTTTGGATCATTGTCATGTTGAAAGACCCAGCCACGTTTCATCTTCAATGCCCTTGCTGATGGAAGGAGGTTTGCACTCAAAATCTCACGATACATGGCCCCATTCATTCTTTCATGTACCCGGATCTGTCGTCCTGGCCCCTTTGCAGAGAAACAGCCCCAAAGCATGATGTTTCCACCACCATGCTTTACAGTAGGTATGGTGTTTGATGGATGCAACTCAGTATTCTTTTTCCTCCAAACACGACAAGTTGTGTTTCTACCAAACAGTTCCAGTTTGGTTTCATCAGACCATAGGACATTCTCCCAAAACTCCTCTGGATCATCCAAATGCTCTCTAGCAAACTTCAGATGGGCCCGGACATGTACTGGCTTAAGCAGTGGGACACGTCTGGCACTGCAGGATCCGAGTCCATGGTGGCGTAGTGTGTTACTTATGGTAGGCCTTGTTACATTGGTCCCAGCTCTCTGCAGTTCATTCACTAGGTCCCCCCGCGTGGTTCTGGGATTTTTGCTCACCGTTCTTGTGATCATTCTGACCCCACGGGGTGGGATTTTGCGTGGAGCCCCAGATCGAGGGAGATTATCAGTGGTCTTGTATGTCTTCCATTTTCTAATTATTGCTCCCACTGTTGATTTCTTCACTCCAAGCTGGTTGGCTACTGCAGATTCAGTCTTCCCAGCCTGGTGCAGGGCTACAATTTTGTTTCTGGTGTCCTTTGAAAGCTCTTTGGTCTTCACCATAGTGGAGTTTGGAGTCAGACTGTTTGAGGGTGTGCACAGGTGTCTTTTTATACTGATAACAAGTTTAAACAGGTACCATTACTACAGGTAATGAGTGGAGGAAGGAGGAGACTCTTAAAGAAGTTACAGGTCTGTGAGAGCCAGAAATCTTGATTGTTTGTTTCTGACCAAATACTTATTTTCCACCATAATATGCAAAAAAAATGATAAAAAAAACAGACAATGTGATTTTCTGGATTTTTTTTTCTCAGTTTGTCTCCCATAGTTGAGGTCTACCTATGATGTAAATTACAGACGCCTCTCATCTTTTTAAGTGGTGGAACTTGCACTATTGCTGACTGACTAAATACTTTTTTGCCCCACTGTACTACGTGTCTGTGCAATATACTACGTGGCTCTGTGCTGTATACTATGTGGCTGAGCAATATACTATGTGGCTGGGCAATATACTATGTGGCTGGGCAATATATTATGTGGCTGGGCAATATACTACGTAACTGGGCAATATACTACGTAACTGGGCAATACACTATGTGGCTGGGCAATATACTATGTAACTGGGCAATATACTACGTAACTGGGCAATATACTACGTGGCTGAGCAATATACTACGTGGCTGGGCAATATACTACGTGACTGGGCAATATACTACGTGACTGGGCAATATACTACGTGTCTGTGCTGTATACTACATGACTGGGCAATATACTACGTGGCTGGGCAATACACTACGTGGCACTGTGCTGTATACTACGTGACTGGGCAATATACTATGTGGCTGGGCAATATACTATGTGGCTGTGCTGTATACTACGTGTCTGTGCTGTATACTACGTGTCTGTGCTGTATACTACGTGTCTGTGCTGTATACAACGTGGCTCTGTGCTGTATACTACATCACTGGGCAATATACTATGTGACTGGGCAATATACTATGTGACTGGGCAATATACTACGTGGCTCTGTGCTGTATACTACGTCACAGGGCAATATACTATGTGGCTGGGCAATATACTACGTGCCTGGGCAATATACTACGTGACTGTGCTGTATACTACGTGACTGTGCTGTATACTACGTGACTGTGCTGTATACTACGTGTCTGTGCTGTATACTACATGTCTGTGCTGTATACCAGGGGTCCCCAACTCCAGTCCTCAAGGCCCACCAACAGGTCATGTTTTCAGGATTTCCTTTGCATTGCACAGGTGATGCAATTATTACCTGGGCAAGACTAAGGAAATCCTGAAAACATGACATGTTGGTGGGCCTTGAGGACTGGAGTTGGGGATCCCTGCTGTATACTACATCACTGGGCAATATACTATGTAACTGGGCAATATACTACGTGGCTGGGCAATATACTACGTGGCTGGGCAATATACTACGTGGCTGGGCAATATACTACGTGGACATGCATATTCTAGAATACCCGATGCGTTAGAATCGGGCCACCACCTAGTAATATGATTTAAGTGTACTTCGTCAGTTCACCAATCTAGGACTACATTGTAGTTTTTTTAGATTAGTTGTATAGCATAGCAATAATTCACAATATTGATACAACAAAATAAAATGAGCTTGTATTAAACTTCATAATAATTCATTGTGTCATTTAACCTTTTAGCAACCAAGCCAATTTTGACCTTAATGACCAAGCCAATTTTTAAAATCCTGACAATTGTCACTTTATGAGGTTATAGCACTGGAACGCTTCAATGTATCCCACTGATTCTGAGAATGTTTTTTCATGACATATTGTACTTCATGTTAGTTGTAAAGTTTCTTCGATAAGACTTGAGTTTATTTATGAAAAAAAATGTAAATTTGACAAAAATTTTGAAAATTTTGCAATTTTCAAACTTTTAATTTTTGTGCCCTGAAATCAGTCATGTAACACAAAATAGCTAATAAATAACATTTCCCACATAAAACCATCAACGAAAAATGAAGTAGCAACACAATCAAATTATAAAAATATAAAGTAATCTTTATTACAAATAATACATAAGTCAAGTAGAAATTATTCACAAACCAATATCTCATCTTATAAATTACAATAGCAGGGATATCAAATTCCTTGACAATCATGGACAATCACAACAGTGACAAAAAATATAGAGATCTATGACCTAAACATCCTGACAGAAACATATACTAAAATAGTCATACGCACACCCATGCTAGTCTGCAAATATTAGCATGAAAATAGCATAAAATATCAGCATGCGTGCGCACATGTATATATAATATACCAGCCCGCAGTACATGGAACAAATGCTAAATATTTACTACCAAGGGCGCTATATGAATAGCTATATATAATGATAGCTACATTTGTAATCCTACATCGTGTAAGTAGATAAATTACCTTCTGCCATATTAAGAACAAGATGAAGGTCTGTGGCTACACCTCGACGCGTGTTTCACTGCCTCTGCAAACAAATGTAGCTGTCATTATATATAGCTATTCATATAGCTATGTACGGTATATCCCAACCTGCTGCCAGATGTTACAGCATAGTGGATGGGATTTCAACAAATCCCATGTCCACTATGCGTTCAAAGATACAAGCGGCAGACCTGCGTAAACGGACATGAGGCGCGTCTTTCCAGACCCCAGCAGGTCTATTTACGATGTGTAGATGCTCCTTCCCCACAGCGTAAATTTCCCATAGGCGAACATTAGATGCGGTAAAAACGCATCTAATTATTAGTCACATGCGTAATAACTGTGGGAAAGCAGCTTACTACGCATGTGTACTAATTTACATATGTTGAACCTTGTGTCACATTCGGAACTACGTGACAGGCCGGAGTTACACTTGCTTGTGTGATGTGAGAAATTTGTGCTATTCTCTCGCATCAATGCGTCGCACTGTCGCCGGCCCTCGGACTGGCATGTGCAGCGCCCCAGAGTCCTGGTCGTTGCAGTAATGTCGCTCTGCCACTAAGGGGAGTGATGTTATGTCTGATTGCACTAAAGGAGTTCACGTGACCAGGTATCACAGTCACACATTACACTTCACACTCCGGCCACCAGGGGGAGCAAAAGGCACTATGTATTAGGTCACTCCTCACACTCTGGTAAAACTGAGGGTTGGACAGGAAGTTAGGGAGAAAGCAGCCTGGGAGAGCTCCAGGGAGGACCTGTCAGAAATGGGTTCCTGGCAGGTACCTAGCAGAAAGGACAGATTGTTAAGGAGCCGCGCCTGCACTACCTTGCGGCGGCATCTTAAGAAAGGACACGAAGCGAAGTATATTGTGGAGAAGTGAGAAACGGGATCAGAGTACTAAGGAGATAGAACCAGAAGGAGTCGTGCCCCTAAAACCGCAGCAACATCCTTCTGAGGCGCGTAGCCGGTGGCCGGAGAAGTAACAGACTCTACGCATTACTTCAAACAGCGGCAGGACAGTTAATTATAGGTTGGCTGGCTGACCTAAATCACCTGAATGGACATAGCAGGCAATCGTGGGAGAGGGGCATCTCTAGGGTCCCAGAATAACTCCAGGTCTACCTGGAGTCATACGGGTGCATCCCAGCCATATTATACTGGGGGATGGAGAGAGAAAGAATGGATATGACAGTTGTGAGGACTATCCCGTGGTGCTCAGCAGGGAAGGACTACAATACACAGGCGCTAGAAGGTAGATACTGATTTCCACCTGCAAAGGGAACTCTGGATGTGCCTTCGGACCGGCCGGTCTCAGCCAGCCCTGTTAACAGTGCTCTGGATTGTGGACCCCGAAGCCTTCAGTAAAAAGGTAAAAGGACTACAACCCTGCGTCCTTGTTATTCCTCATGTTCTGCACCACGCACTATCACATTTCATTGGACGCCCCTTAGCAGGGTCACGGACCAGGTCTAGCCACCGTCACAACCCCAGACCAAGTACACCGCGGCCCTGCGTCTGGGGGCGCTCCAACTTGGCGTTACGAACAGGATCTACTTAAGCCTGAAGAATCAGGTCATGTGTGCCTTGGAACTGTGATTGAACTGTGTCTTATTGCAAAGACTGTGTATCGCTATTTGCCGCCAAAAATCCATTGCCGCACCGTGTGGAGTGCGAGGGGAGGAGCCATAGCTTCGTGGGTGGAGCCGGCTGGAAAAGAAAATGGGGGAAGAAAAAAGACTCTACTATAATATGCACACCACCCAAAAGTAATATTACAAAATACAAATTTTATTGGCACATATATTAAAACACAATTAAAAACACTATGCAGCTCGCAATCAACCTGAATACATAATATAGACCCCTACAGAATATCCATAATACAGGCCGTGACAAAAGTACAATAATATGCACACCATATAAGATCAAAAACACCCTGCCTAATGGCTCATGGGGTGTCTAAACATGTATGGACACCAATTTACAGAACCATGCAAGGGCTAACAAGCGCTGTGATCCAATACAAACCAGCGTTTGAAGAGAACAGGCTGGAGGATACAGGAAGATTAGCAAGCCATAGCCCCACGCGTATCGCCTCCCAAATGAGGTTTTGTCAGGGGAAGTACAATGAAAGCCAATTCCAAAGTATATATACACATAACACTGGGGAACAATTTGAAAAAAAATTTCTGTTGAGTTAGGTTTTTGAGCTGATTTATACTAAATTGGCATGCTGATTCCAAAAATGTAGTCAGTTTTTTTTTCTAGCACGTCAAGTTTTTCCTCCACAACTGCCAGAGAAGCACAATTGCACTGATATCTGTAATAAGACTTGTTATCTGATTACAATTCGACTCATAGAGAGCTACGTGGCAACTTGTAAGAGTAGTCACAACTGAGACAGTGTGGTGAGAGGTGTGTGCAGCTCCCAATACGTCATAATTATCAATATCTTTACACAAAAAATTTATCATAGTAGGAATGAATAGGATTTGTGATAGCTGTAATTTATATATCTTTTATGATTTTTTTCTTTGTTAGTTTTCAAAGCTTGTAACTTTCCATCTCAGTGTTTTATTTACATATGTACATATTTCCTTTGTTTCAGATCATGTCTGCTCCTTCTTCCTCTCGTCGTAAATGCCTATTTGTACTATTTAAAAAAAAACAACACTTTTTAGGTACAGTAGTTTACAGATTTTTGAGAAGACAAAAATCCTATAGTTCAAAAACTTGACATGATAGAGAAAAACTGAGATCATTTCTGGATTCAGCATCCAAAAATTAGTTAAGAACAGTTGTCTGACCTAACTCCTAAAAAATTGTGTTCCCCAGTGAATCAATGTTCAACAGCCTACCAGTGTGGAGCTCCATGCCGCCATGGAGCCGGAACTGACGCGCCAGCCTGCACAACGCTGGGAGAGCGGGACCATGACGCACTTGTGCCCAGAATCCCCAGCGGCAGAGTAATTGGGTAGAATCCATAGCAGCCAATGGGCTGCATAGAAAAGCTGCGCAAGCGCACACGGCTCATAGTGCTCCGAATCGGATATGGGCAAAATGGGCAGAGTCCATAGCAGCAAATACGCTGCAAAGGAAGGCCGCGCAAGCGCACACGGCTCACAGTGCTACGATGTGAATATGGGCAAAGATAATGTGGAACAATCAGGGGCTTATCTCCTGATCTGGGCGCGTCCGCCATCAGAATGTAGATCAGCTAGCTGCGCCTGCGCGGGGTAAAGAATCCTGCACCAATGCAAAGAAGATGTGAAAGGAGAAAGATGGATGGGGACGGGAAGTCACAAAATTGGGGGGAGGGGGTTATTGTGTATTTAGAACATGAAGCCCGAGAGTCTTCATCTAAACAGGGTAATCGTAGACATACAGTGTGGCAGTAAATGGACATGCTTCACATAAGATAACATAATAAAAGAATGTATATGCACATATATTTGTGTTGCCACTGCACATTGATGGAAGAAAAAAGGGGGGGAGGCCACCCAAGATTTAAAAATTGATTAAGGTGGTAAATATAGCCCTACATATATGTGATAAGAGAATATGCATAAAAAGAGGCAAAAAGATGCCTAATTTATACATAATATAAAGGGCCCAAACTTATAAAAGGCCACACATGTGTGTCAAGATGGAAATATAATCCAGCGCACAGATGCCCAACACACACATATCCACACAATCAATTGTACATGCATCAAATCCCCGGGGATCAAACAGTCCAACTAATCATTCTGATTCCCCACAGGTAAGTAACAGTGGATACAACGGACAATAGTGAATACCGGTAATCCTTTTATTATATAAAGGTTTTAATACAGATTTATTTATTTATTTGTTCTCCTGTTGGAACCCAGTAATCCTGGTTTTGGTATAAAAATTTTGCATATAATATGCATAAAAGGGGAATCTGGACCCAAAATAGGGCCAGACACTATAAGAACAATAAGACAGGTTGATATCCAATTATAAGTTCCCCCCAGCTTAACACCAAACTCCTTTATGGGAGAAAAGAGAGTTGAAGATTAGATATTCTTAAAGGCTTAATGTGCCCTCCAAGAGCCTAGACCTCATTATCAGCCACCATGGGCCAGTATACCAAGCCAAATTGAAAATTGAAGGTCACTAAGGGACCATATCATATATCTTCCATACATATAATAAGTACCTAAATCCTATGTAAAGCTCCATGAGCCAAGGTAGAGAGGAGCATAATCCATGACGCCATACCCCATGAGCCGATATCAAAAAAAGTGCAGACGGGCACTCATCAATTTCAGGTAACACCAATAGACTACATTGAAATGAATGGATGGAAATGAATATAAAGTCAAACCACTAAATATAAGGTCCATAAGATGGACTTCCAAAATCCCCCTTAAATGGAAGGAGCACCGATAGAGATCCATGTCCACAGTATGTTCTCAATGTCCAGAGGTCCACGTTGATAACAGGTGGGGTTTAGGACCACCTAGCTTTCTTCCCCGAATGCAACTCCAAAGGGATCTATGTACAATATGGTCCGTCCAAAAACTGTTGCTATTTCAACCCAAGAATCCGGTGAATAGAAGCTCTTCATTTAAACCTGCAGAGGTAATGGAACCCAAATTAAATATCCAACGTGATTCAGCTTGGAGTAATCTTTTCTTTGGAGAGCCTCCCCTCTCAGAAACAAGCACCTTTTCCAATCCTACCACCCGTGTGTTGGTAACACTACCCGAATGGTGTGCCAAAAAGTGGGCCGCCACCGGAGTAAGGGTCCTCCCTTTTCCCATCATCACTGCTGGCTAAATTTATAGTGGAGAAATGTTTTTGTACCCTACGTCTCAGCTCTTGGGAGGTCTGGCCCACATAGACCAACTGACATGGACAGATTAGGGCATAGATGACATGTCTGGTCTTACAATTGATATATCCCCTGAGACTATGTCTCTTGCCATCAGTGGGGTTATCAAAGCAATCCCTGTGTGGGCCCATATGGGGACAGATGTTATAATCCCCACACGGGAACGAGCCCCTAAGCCTAATCCCTCGATTGAGTCTGGTGGTGTGCCGCTTGTAGTGGCTATTAACGAGTATTTCTCTCAAATTGGGCGCCCTCCTGGCCACAAGAAGAGGCCGCTCTCCAACAATGTTGGATGTATTTAGGTCCGTGGTCAATATGCCCCAATGTTTCTGCTGGCTGGAAAAGAGCGCAGAGCGGGAAGACGCGGTGAGGTGCCGATCCCGGAAGAGGAACCCCGACCCCGGCACCGATCCCGGAAGAAGAATCCCGACCCCGGCAGGTTAGCAAGGGGGAGGAACGGCCATGTCGGATCCTGGGGGAGCGGAGGCGGCGGTCACTGCTGCAGACTCAGGGGCACTTCCAGATTCCGTGGCAGACGCAGCCACAAACCCGGTAACACCGCTAGATGCCGTGGGGCTTGCAGCGCCCATCAGCCAGCTGAACACTGTCGCAGCTACGACAGCTATAATGCCCTTCTCTATGCCGTACCTACCAGGAGCCACCTGGCTCCTGCGATACTCTGGAGAAGCCCATACGTTAACTGACTTTAAAGAGGGGATTTGTAGCCTGCTCGAGTTTTATCCCTTGACAGAGCCTCAGAAAGTTCATGTGATAATCGGCCAACTCTTTGGAGCAGCATTGAGGGAAGTGAAGTCCTGGCCCATTGCGGATAAGAGAACTGCGCAACAGGTATTTGCAAAGCTTAAAACCACCTTTGACACCCGCACCGCTACGGAAATTAAACTGACGTTCTATGGGTGCAAGCAGAGGCCGCAGGATAGCTTACAGGACTATGCCCTTAATCTTCAGGAGGCGCTGCGGGCCATCAAGCAAAGTGACCCAAACAGTATGCAAGATGAAGATAAACTCCTGAAGGAGCGGTTCATCGAGGGGCTCCTGTGCAGAAACCAAGGGGCCCAGCTACTCTTCCTGGCCATGCAGAATCCAGACCTGACTTTTGCGCAATTCAAAGATAAAGCCATCCAGGCACTACCAGAGCGACAGCCCAGCCGTGCCACACTTCCCAGGCGTCAAGCCCTCACGTACCATCAGGAGGTGGCGCCGGACGCACCCGTTTCCGCCGAGGCCGATGCCCAGACCCTGGAAGACGACTCCCCTGCAGGACTGTACCTCCAGATACAGGAGCTGACCAGGAGCGTTGCTGCCCTAGCCTGGACCGTCCAATCCCTACAGGAGACCCCCAAGGAGAAGATTCAGTTGGCTTCCAGACCGGAAGATGTCCCCTGGCAGCGACCAAGGAGAGTCCCGTCGACCAGGGGCAGAGACGACGATCGCTTTCATCGGGATGGACGACCCATCTGCCGCCGCTGCCACCAGGTGGGCCATCTTGCAAGGTACTGTCATATAAACGAGCAACCCCTGGGGCAGAGGGCCAACCCCCAGGAGTAGAACGGTCAGGCCCGCAGAATTGGAGAGCCAAATACATCGGAGGGCGACCAGTTCTCCCCATCGTGATCAACGGTATCCCCATGAACGCTTTGCTGGACACCGGTTCTCAGGTGACAACTATGCCCTACATTCTTTATAGACGTTATTGGGAGGACACCGACATTACCCGTGGCCCTGATGATGATTTTACCATAATAGCTAGTAATGGTCAGCCACTGCCGCAAGTGGGGTATAAAGAGGTCACCATTAAGGTGGGGCGGGTAGAATTGAAGCCCAGGGAATTGTCATTGTTGATATTGACCAACGTGAATGTAACCCCATGATGACCATCGGTACTAATGTCATAGAAAATTGTCTTGCAGAAGTTATTGTCTTGTTGCAGTACAGGTAGCAGAGACAGCTGGTTACAGTGAACAACGTGCCCTGCAGAAAGAAATCAGAGCCCTAATGCGGAAACAGCAGGTGGAGCTGACTGGTGGTGAAATTGGCCGGGTCACAGTGAGTGATTTGAACCCCATTGCAATACCCCCCAGGAGTGAAATGTTAATATGGTGTCAGGCAGCCATAGGTCTCGGGGGCAAAGACTATCAGGCCCTAGTAGAACCTGTGTATTCAGATAATAGGCCTACCCTCCTGACAGCCCGAGGGGTGGTTGACGTCCGCAAGGGGAGGGTGCCAGTACGTGTTCTTAACTGTGGGGAGGAAGAAGTCCACCTAACCAAATATGTCATGCTTGCCAAGCTGTTCACTGTTAATAACAGCGTGATACAGGCACCCGAGCCCTTGGTCCCGTCCAATTCGGCTCTGCAGGGCAATCGAAAGATTGGTGTCAAGAATTACATGTGTATAAAGGCACGGATGATTGACCTCGTGGAGACCAAAACATCCAACACCGCGGAGACACCATCACGTGTTTCTCAACGCAGTGATCCAGAACACTGCCCCCAAATATGCAAATGCATGTAGAGGAGCTGCGGAGACACCATCACGTGTTTCTCAATGCAGGCAGTGAGTAGCCAGGCCTTTCCCCGGGAAGGAACAACCAAGGGAAGGGCAGCATCCAATAAAGGAAAGCATCCAATAAAAGGAAAACCCCCTATGCCAAGCATGGTATCCATCCACAGACAGCTGTTTCGGGGTTTTTGTCCCTCATCAGTGTGGAGTAGGAAACTGGCTATCAGGAGCAGTGCCTAGTAGAAAGTCTATAAAGGCAAGGATGATTGACCTCGCGGTGATGGTGTCTCCGCGGTGTTGGATGTTTTGGTCTCCACGAAGTCAATGATCCGTGCCTTTATAGATTTTCTACTAGGCACTGCTCCTGATATCCAGTTTCCTACTCCACACTGATGTATGGTTGAATAGTATACACAGCAACTTTTTGGCACAGTATTCCCACTGAGACACAGGACGAGTGCACAAAGAGGCTTTTGTTTGCAGAGTGTGCAGTCTAATTCTGGTTTATAACCAGGACAGTGCCATGATGCGAGCGTCCAGGCTGTAAACTAGGACACCATTTCGTACTATTGGATTAACCCCTGCATGACCTTGGGATTTTTCGTTTTTCTGTGTTCGTTTTTCACTCCCCTCCTTCCCAGAGCCATAACTTTTTTATTTTTCCGTCAATTTGGCCATGTGAGGGCTTATTTTTTGCGTGACGAGTTGTACTTTTGAATGACATCATTGGTTTTAGCATGTCTTGTACTAGAAAACGGGAAAAAAAATCCAAGTGCGGTGAAATTGCAAAAAAAGTGCAATCCCACACTTGTTTTTTGTTTGGCTTTTTTGCTAGGTTCACTAAATGCTAAAACTGACCTGCAAATATGATTCTCCAGGTCAGTACGAGTTCATAGACACCTAACATGACTGGGTTATTTTTTATCTAAGTGGTGAAAAAAAATTCCAAACTTTGCTAAAAAAAAAAAAATTGTGCCATTTTCCAATACTCGTAGCGTCTCCATTTTTCGTGATCTGGGGTCGGTTAAGGGCTTATTTTTTGCGTGCCGAGATGACGTTTTTAATGATAGCATTTTGGTGCAGATATGTTCTTTTGATCGCCCGTTATTGCATTTTAATGCAATGTCGCGGCGACCTAAAAAACGTAATTCTGGCAAATACGTGTAGATTTGATTTTTTTATTGATTTATTTTGATTGGGGCGAAAGGGGGTGATTTAAACTTTTATATTTTTTTTTATTTTTTTCAACTTTTTTTTTTTACTTTTGCCATGCTTCAATAGCCTCCATGGGAGGCTAGAAGCAGGCACAACTCGATCGCCTCTGCTACATAGCAATGGAAGTGTGCTGTGAGCGCCGACCACAGGGTGGCGCTCACAGCCACCGGTGATCAGTAACCATAGAGGTCTCTAGGACCTCTATGGTTACCATCCTGACGCATCGCCGACCCCCGATCATGTGACGGGGGTCGGCGATGATGTCATTTCCGGCCGCCTGGCCGGAAGCGGTAGTTAAATGCCGCTGTCTGCGTTTGACAGCGGCATTTAACTAGTTAATAGGTGCGGGCAGATCGCGATTCTGCCCGCGACTATTACAGGCACATGTCAGCTATTCAAAACAGCTGACATGTCCCGGCTTTGATGCGGGCTCACCGCGGAGCCCTGCATCAAAGCAGGGGATCTGACCTCAGACGTACTATCTCATCCGAGGTCAGAAAGGGGTTAATAATGGATAGGTGTCATAATTGACGCCTCTCCATTACTAACCTGGCTTAATGTCACCTTACAATAGCAAGGTGACATTAACCCTTAACTACCCCATATCCCACCGCTACAGGGGAGTGGGAAGAGAGAGGCTAAGTGCCAGAATATGCGCATCTTACAGATGTGCCTTTTTTGGGGTGGCTGGGGGCTGATGTTTTTAGCCAGGGGGGGCCAATAACCATGGTCCCTCTCTAGGCTATTAATATCTGCCCTCAGTCACTGGCTCTTCCACTCTGGCGGAGAAAATTGCGTGGGAGCCCACGCCAATTTTTTCCGAGCTTTAACCCTTTAATTTAATAGCTAGAGACCCCAAATTTGACACAAAGACACTTCTTGCATTACTAAAGAGGAATATGTAATAAAAAAAAGGGATATGAGATGGTTTACTGTATGTAAACCATGTCTCATATCATGTTGGGTTTGTGAAGGAGATAGGAAAAGCCAGCAATTGAATTACCGGCAATTGAATATATATATGTGTGTCTCACTGACAATATATATATATATATATATATATATATATATATATATTATATTATATACCTATACTATGTGTACACATTTATTCTACCTATTCTATCCTATTCTAGAAAAAATAGTGAAAAACCAGCTCACCTAAAAGGCATATGTTGTGGGGAAGCCCGGATACCATGCAGTCATCACGTGGAATGATAGGGCAAACAGGAAAAGAAATCCAGCTTTTTTTTTTTTTTAAAAAGAACTTATTGTTCGAAACGCGCAGCCTGCTGCTACTCCTGTGAACCATGTTGTGGGACTTTGGATTTTATCCTTAATAAATGTTGATATTTTTGGAAGCTGGATTTCTTTTCCTGTTTGCTCTATTCTATTCTGTCAGTGTGATTTTACTGTACACCGCGCTGAATTGCCGGCTTTTCTATAGAACACCGCTGCGCATTTTTCCCAAGTCACACGTATTGTCCGTGTGTAATCCGTCATTTTCTCGCCCCCATAGACTTTCATTGGCGTATTTTTTGCGCAATACGCTGACAAACGCAGGATGCTGCGATTTTCTATGCCCGTAACATACCGTATATTACGGATGCGTAATATACGGCAGATAGGAGCTGCCCCATAGAGAATCATTGGGCCGTGTGCAAAGCGTATTTTCTGGACGTATTTTCTGCGCTCATGCATCCATTAAACTCGCTAGTGTGACCCCGGCCTAAGGTTACTATATATACTCGAGTATGAGCCGATATTTTCAGCCCATCTTTTTAGGCTAAAAGTGCCGCTCTCAGCTTATACTCCAGTCATTGTCCCAGGGGGTCGGCGGGGGAGGGGCAGGAGTGGGGGCTGTCACATCATACTCACATGCTCTCAGCGCGGTCTCTGCACTTCCCTGCTTCTCCAATGGTCTCCGGTGCCCGCAGCTCTTCTTGTGTTCAGCGGTCACGTGGTACTGCTCATTAAAGCACCTGGACCCGTTGAAGCACAAGCCGTGCAAAACGGCCGTCGTCCACACTCCATCCCCGCACCCTCTTGCAGTCCTGATGTCCTAACGGATGTATTAACATTTTTTTTTCCAATAAAGAGCACGATTACACAGCTACGATAAGGGTGAGTGCCACATTCATGCTTCTTCTGCTGCCACGTTGTTAACTAAGCTACATGCTACTAGTGCAGAGCACCAGACCCAGAGCTTTCGTGACATCTGCGATTCGGTTGCTCACTAGTGAGCTCAAGTCCAGCGGAGCCTGTTCTGCTCTAGTGCCGTCCTCTACTCTCTCTTTTTGTTTTCCATGAGATTTCCTAGCTTTTTTTTACAGCTAAGGTTTTCATCTCCTTTTGGTACCGTATGTCATGTTTTAATTACGGTAAAACTGCTTTGTTTTAGAAACTTTCCATTATGTTGCTTTATTTTATTAATAAAGCCATGTGCAGATTAGATGTGTTAAAAACGCATGTGTTTTTCACTTATATCTCATTCAGGTTTATGGGAAATATCCATGAATAAAACGCATATTTACCCCAAGAGAAATTGACATGTTGTGGAATTAAAAAAACACACCGCAGGCCAGTTTGTGTAAAACTAAAATCACAGTGCACGTGAGGTTTCTATAGATCCCATACACCTTGTTAAAACTGAAATACGCTGCATTTTTTTGAGCACCGAGAGTTGGCAACATCAAAAATACACCAAATAATCATTATGGGAACATAGCCTTAGGAAACATATTGCATTGTTTTTCTATTTAAAGTAATCAAAGCATTTAGAATGGCAAATTTTTTTTTTACATAAAACCATTTTACTTTTTTTGTGTTTACCTCATGGCATTTTTCATATGAATCTTTGGTGGTGTTTTTTATTTTGTGACCTTTTAAAAGATTGCTGGTGTTTTATTTTTGCTGGTGTGAAGATCGACAGAGAGTGAGAGATGAGGAAATAATAACTAGGATTTTGCCTGAATAAAAAACTGTATCATGGGCAAAAGTCAGCACATGTTCTCATGGAAAATACACCTTCAATTATTGGTCTTTTGTGCTCCAGACCCAGATTTTTCCTGTATTTTCTCATGTACTAAACATTTCCTGGCAAAAGATTTGATGATTCCTCCAGGGTTCGTGTTATCTGTAATTCACAATGTCACTGAATCTATTAACACATATCATGTTTATCTTTTCAGGTATGAAAAGACGGTCCATTTCCAACCATTTACCGGATAATTTTCCTGCCCAGTTCACCTCACCAAACGATTTAATGGAAGGGAAACATCTGTTATTCCTCACATTTTCTTATAGTTTCATTTCACTCTAATAATACTAATGAAGCACTACAGGAAGTCTCTGCAACAACATCCTTCACTTACCTTTAAAATTATGCACAAAAGGTTGTTTTTAAACCGCTACATAAAGATATTAGCCACTTCTAGTTTGCATACAAATTCTTAATGACTCCAGTGTTGTCATGACTTCTGAATTTTCAATGACTGGATAACTGGTTTATTAATGAACATTTGTGAAAAAGTATAGCCGTCAAGGGTGATCTTTACAAGTTAATTGTCTGTAATCTTCCCCATTTTGTGTCCGCTTCTCATGTTCAGAACTCTGCAGCTCTATGATATCCACAAACAAGTTCAGCATAGTCTGATCCTGCTTTCAAAGACCCTTCCATCTGTCCCACTATGTATTGGTAATACTCTCTCTTAAAGGGGTTGTCCACTACTTGGAAAACCCCTTCTTGATCTAAATGCTTGGCTCCAATAAAATGAAAAAACCTATACTCACCTCCCGTGTTGGCGCCGTTCCAGTGGTGTCAGCACTCACAGTCCCGGGGCTATCATGAAGTTGTTATGACATATGACCCCGGCGCCCAATCAGCGCCGGCATCACTGTTCTCACTTTCAGACAAATCGAACATGAAGAGGAAGCCCGGACTGCAGCTGCTCTCTCACTTCCTCTTCATGTTCAATTCAACAGGAAGGAAGGACAATGATTCCAGCGCCGATTTGGGATCGAGATCACTTGTCACAACAACAGCAACAGCATGGGAGCCCCGGAGAGATCGAGTGCCGATACCATGGGAACGGCGCCAGCACAGGAGGTGAGTATAAGCTTTTTTATTTTATTTGGACCAAGCATGGAGTATGAGAAGAAGTTGTCCAAGTAGTGGACAATTTATTAAAGCAAGGGACAGATGGACGGAGGTACGACTGCAGCATTAGACTACACAAATTTTTTTTGAGAACTGGTACATATGTGGCGACACATCAGTCTACATAGGAGCTGTAAGCATAAAACAGAGTTTCAATTCAGGATTAGAGATGGGCGAACCCGAACAGTAAAGTCCATGTTACTGTTCGGATTCGGCACCCCGAACACCGGGTGTTTCTCGTGCTGTCATCTGCATGACAGCGTAAGAAACTCCAGAGGTTCTGATCGGTTGTAAGAATACACTGTGTTCCAAATTATTATGCAAATTGGATTTAAGTGTCATAAAGATTTAATTGTTTTGTTTTTCAAATAAACTCAAGGATGGTATTGTGTCTCAGGGCTCAATGGATCACTGAAATCAATCTTAAACACATGTGATAATTAGTTTTCCTGGTGATTCTAATTAAAGGAAAACTACTTTAAAATGATGTGCCATATTATTAAGCAGGCCACAGGTTTCAAGCAAAATGGGAAATAAAAAGGATCAGTCTGCTGCTGAAAAGCGTTAATTGGTGCAATGCCTTGGACAAGGTATGAAAACATTAGATATTTCAGGAAAACTTAAGAGTGATCATCATACTGTGAAGAGATTTGTGACTGAAGCACAGCACAGACAGAATTCATGCAGATAAAGGCATAATGAGGAAGGTTTCTGCTAGACAAATTCACTGGATTAAGAGAGCAGCTGCCAAAATACCATTACAAAGCAGTAAACAGTTATTTGAAGCTGCTGGTGCCTCTGGAGTCCCTCGAACCTCAAGGTGTAGGATCCTTCAAAGGCTTGCTGTGGTGTATAAACCTACTATTCAGCCACCCCTAAACAGTGTTCACAAGCAGAAATGGTTGCAGTGGGCCCAGACATACATGAAGACTAATTTTCAAACAGTCTTGTTTACTGATGAGTGTCGAGCAACCCTGGATGGTCCAGACAGATGGAGTAGTGGATTGTTGGTAGATGGCCACTATGTCCCAACAAGGTTGTGACGTCAGCAAGGAGGTGGAAGAGTCATGTTTTGGGCCGGAAACATGGGGAAACAGCTGGTAGGGCCCTTTAAGGTTCCTGAAGGTGTGAAAATGACCTCTGCAAAGTAAATAGAGTTTTTGACTGAAAAACTTTCTTCTATGGTCTAAAAAGCAGAAATGTGCCTTCAGGAGCAAAATCATCTTCATGCATGACAATGTACCATCTCATGCTGCAAAGAATACCTCTGTGTTATTGGCTGCTATGAGCATAAAAGGAGATAACTCATGGTGTGGCCACCATCTTCCCCTGACTTCAACCCTATAGAGAACCTTTGGAGTATCATCAAGCAAAAGATCTATGAGGGTGGGAGGCAGTTCACATCACAACAGCAGCTCTGGGAGGCTATTCTGACTTTATGCAAAGAAATACAAGCAGAAACTCTCCAAAAACTCACAAATTCAATGGATGTAAGAATTGTGAAGGTGATATCAAAGAAGGGTTCCTATGTTAACATGTAACTTGGCCTGTTAGGATGTTTTGGAGTTAAATAGCTTTTTTGTTCAGTGAATGTGACATCCTAATGCTGCAAATTCCACAAATGAGCATTTTCAATTCTTTAAAACATATCAAATGTTTAGAAATTCTACTGTGCCTAATAACTTGGAACAGTGTATTTTGAGTTTTTATTCATTTTGGAGATTATACTGTTATCATTGGGAGGTTTCTTCAATAAAATTTGATGTATACTCTAATGGATGATGACTTTTATTAGACTGCTGTCATTTGCACCGACCATTTAGGAAAATCCGAGAAAAATGTCATTTACATATTAATTTTGAATATGGTGTAATAAAACCAGTCAGATAACAGTGTAAGCCCACAGCTGCGATCAGAGGTAAAAAAATTTTTTACCGCCAATCAAAGGCAGCATGTGCTGCGCTGTCATGCAAATGACAGTGTGGAACACACTGGATTTTAGGGCCCCCGATTCAAGTGAATGGGGTTCAGGTACTGGTACCTTGACACATTTTTTTTTACCTGTTCGGCCAAACCCACTTTACCCGAACATCCAGGGGTACGCCCATCTCTAGTCGTATTCGGGACTACTTGCTAGATAGATATATTTTTCATTTTAGATGCTTAAGAACATTAGAGAAACTGGTTACAAAGGTGCACATAGCCTTTACCTACAACATTACAAAATCTATAACACATTTAGAATAACCATTTATGTTATTGTTAAGTATTCTGAATAAGTGCTAGCTTCCAAGGAGATATATCCTGCATTCAAGAATTTTTTTTTATTACAGCACAAGCTATACTTACCATAAAAAGAAAATAATGTTACAAGGTTTAGACAATAGATACTCCACCTACCAAATATTTGGGTTCAATTCCTGCAGCTTGTAAGAATCAAAATCATCTCTCAAAATAATACTTTCACTATGGATTTCAGCTGAAAAAGAAAATTACATAAGTATACAGTTAACGTATTATTGTTGGTACATATATAAAAACATCTATACGCAAAAATTAAATATCTAAATACCGGACTTTTTATTTTTTATTGACCAAGTTAATATTAAAGAGCCACTATTCTTCTTATTATAGGCCCTAAACAACAGCGGCAATAACAAATCTACTATATAAAGCTGAATGTGTGTGTGTGTGTGTGTGTGTGTGTGTGTGTGTGTGTGTGTGTGTGTGTGTGTGTGTGTGTGTGTGTGTATGTGTGTATGTCCGGGATTGGCATCTGCACCGTCGCAGCTACAGCCACAAAATTTTGCACAGTCACACGTCTGGACCCCGATAGCGTCATAGGCTATATTGTGAGGCGAAATTTTAACCCCGCGCGTTCCAATTCACCAAACAATTTTGCCCCTATCTACATAATGGGGAAAAAAGTGAAAGGAAAAGTGTTGGAGGCGTCGCAGCTACAGAAACAAAATTTTGCACAGTCACACGTCTGGACCCTGAGAGCGTCATAGGCTACGTTGTGAGGTGAAATTTTAACCCCGCGCGTTCCAATTCACCAAACAATTTTGCCCCTATCTACATAATGGGGAAAAAGTGAAAGGAAAAGTGTTGGAGGAGTCGCAGCTACAGCCACAAAATTTTGCACAGTCACACGTCTGGACCCCGAGAGCGTCATAGGCTATATTGTGAGGCGAAATTTTAACCCCGCGCGTTCCAATTCACCAAACAATTTTGCCCCTATCTACATAATGGGAAAAAATGAAAGGAAAAGTGTAGGAGGCAAATTGACAGCTGCCAGATGTAAACAAGGGGGACTTAAAGAATGAGAGCGATGGCGCCAAAGAGTATATACCGTACAGTTGCTAAGGTGGGGCCTCGACATGGGATACTCACCACACACGGGGATATGAACACACACAAAATGTGCCACACACTACCACGTGCTTGAACACATATTACCCTCAGCACACATTTCACCACAAATACACCAACCTCGCCACATAAAAGTCAAAACACAAAAGTCGCCACTCAAAACTCGCCACGCGCAGAACTCGCCACATGCAAAAACTAGGCTCTTGCAAAACTCGCCACAAGTGCAAAATTCTCCTCATGAAAAACTCGCCACACGCAAAACTTGCACACGCGGAAAAATTGCCACATGCACAAAAGTTGCAACACATGCAAAAGTTGCCTCACACAAAACTTGCACATACTCAAAAGGCACCACACATAATACTCGCAACGCGCAAAACTCACCATGCGCAAAACTTGCTGCACACAACTTGCTACACTAACCTGTCACATGTAACTCGACACACAAAAAGTTGCTACACGCATGTTGCTACACAAAACTCATCTCACAAAAGTCGCTACATGCATGTCGCCACACGCAACTCAACACACACAACTTGACAAACGAAACTCGCCCTAAAACACACACAAGTCTGGTATTATCCTTCAAAAATAAAAATCTGATTAATAAGCAGACAAACTACAACAATTGCACCATATAGGAAATACGGCAGCTGTCAGTCACATGACCTGTTGTGAATTCTGTGGCTGAATTCACTCCTGTGAACTGCAGCTTCTGAGCTGGTACTGCAGCTTCTGAGCTTCCTCCCTCAGGTGTTCTGGTGAGCTCGTTAACTGCTTCATTACTTAACTCCGCCTGATGCTGCTATCCTTGCTCCTTGTCAATGTTTCAGTGTTGCGACTCCATATACAGAGCCCCTAAGTGCTAGAAGTGCAGAATATTCACCTCAAGTGTTGGAAATTATACCCCTACCAAACATGTTGGTGCTAAATGTGGTTTAGGGTCATTGTAAGGCTCAGATGGAAGAGGGGTATTTGAAATTAGGAGTGCAGTATTTGCTAAATTTCTTTTGGGTGGCGAGGAGCCATACTGCTTTTCCAGAGCATTTGTACTACCAGTAAAACGGAAGCCCCGTACATTTCCATTGGTAGATGACTGACCTGAGCGGGGAGTTGCTTTTTCTGTGGATTGAGTTGCAGCTTTTGTTGGGAACATTTTACATAACATACTTATTCTGCGCTCTACACTAAGCATTTAAATCAGGGTTTCCATCTAAATCTCCGAATGACGTGATCCAGATGAAACCCCCGAGGGATCCAGTCACTATAATGAGACAGAAGAGTTTCTCTGGACTCTTGTCTGTCCAATGTTCAGCGTTGTCCTTTTCAGAAGTGCACAAAACTGTAGTTGAGTGCACTTATATGTACGCTATAAAAGATGGACAAAGCCGGGTCCTAGAGCAGATGGCATCCAAAGTGCCTCCATCTGCCTCATTACAGGGAATCTTCTGCTGGGGGTTCTATGTGAAACACGTATTTCAGAGATTTACACATAAACTTCGATGTTAGCGCTCAGCGCAGAGTGCAGCATAGATGTGCACCAAGCCTTACTGTGATGTTTGTGAGACAGAATTTAAAAATCAACAGTAGATGAAGAATTGGTATTATTTATTTTTTATGCTGCTCCTCATGCAGTGTAAGTTATTAGCTGACTTTATTCTTCGGGTCTGTATTCAGACCCATTTAAATTTTTCAATCTGTTTCATTGCAGCCATTTGGTAAATTCCAAAAAAGTTCATTTTTTTCTCATTAACCCTTTTACCCCCAAGGGGTGGTTTGCACGTTATTGACCGGGCCAATTTTTACAATTCTGACCACTGTCCTTTATGAGGTTATAACTCTGGAACGCTTCAACGGATCCCGGTGATTCTGACAATATCTTCTCGTGACATATTGTACTTCATGATAGTGGTAAAATTTCTTTGATATTACCTGCGTTTATTTGTGAAAAAAATGGAAATATGGCAAAAATTTTGAAAATTTCGCAATTTTGCAACCTTGAATTTTTATGCAATTAAATCACAGAGATATGTCACACAAAATACTTAATAAGTAACATTTCCCACATGTCTACTTTACATCAGCACAATTTTGGAACCAAAATTTTTTTTTGTTAGGGAGTTATAAGGGTTAAAAGTTGACCAGCAATTTCTCATTATTACAACACCATTTTATTTTAGGGACCACATCTCATTTGAAGTAATTTTGAGGGGTCTATATGATAGAAAATACCCAAGTGTGACACCATTCTAAAAACTGCACCCCTCAAGGTTCTCAAAACCACAAGAAGTTATTAAGAAGTTTATTAACCCTTCAGGTGTTTCACAGGAATTTTTGGAATGTTTAAATAAAAATTAACATTTAACTTTTTTTCACAAAAAATTTACTTCAGCTCCAATTTGTTTTATTTTACCAAGGGTTACAGAAGAAAATGGACCCCAAACCTTGTTGTACAATTTGTCCTGAGTACGCCGATACCCCATAAGTGGAGGTAAACCACTGTTTGGGCGCATGACAGAGCTTGGAAGCGAAGGAGCGCCATTTGACTTTTTAATGCAAAATTGACTGGAATTGAGATGGGACGCCATGTTGCGTTTGGAGAGCCACTGATGTGCCTAAACATTGAAACCCCCCACAAGTGACACGATTTTGGAAAGTAGACCCCCTAAGGAACTTATCTAGATGTGTGGTGAGCACTTTGACCCACCAAGAGCTTCACAGAAGTTTATAATGCAGAGCCGTAAAAATAAAACAAACATTTTTTCCCACAAAAATTATTTTTTAGTCCCCAGTTTTGTATTTTCCCGAGGGTAACAGGAGAAATTGGACGCCAAAAGTTGTTGTGCAATTTGTCCTGAGTGCGCTGATACCCCATATGTGGGGGGGAACCACCGTTTGGGCGCATGGGAGGGCTCGGAAGGGAAGGAGCGTCATTTGGAATACAGACTTAGGTGGAATGGTCGGCAGGTGTCACATTGCGTTTGCAGAGCCCCTAATGTACCTAAACAGTAGAAACCCCCCACAAGTGACCCCATATTGGAAACTAGACCCCCCACGAACTTATCTAGATGTGTTGTGAGAACTTTGAGCCCCCAAGTGTTTCACTACAGTTTATAACGCAGAGCCGTGAAAATAAAAAATCTTTTTTTTCCCACAAAAATTATTTTTTAGCCCCCAGTTTTGTATTTTCCCAAGGGTAACAGGAGAAATTGGACCGCAAAAGTTGTTGTCCAATTTGTCCTGAGTACGCTGATACCCCATATGTTGGGGTAAACTCCTGTTTGGACACATGGGAGAGCTCGGAAGGGAAGGAGCACTGTTTTACTTTTTCAATGCAGAATTGGCTGGAATTGAGATCGGACGCCATGTCGCGTTTGGAGAGCCCCTGATGTGTCTAAACAGTGGAAACCCCCCAATTATAACTGAAACCCTAATCCAAACACACCCCTAACCCTAATTCCAACGGTAACCCTAACCACACCTCTAACCCAGACACACCCCTAACCCTAATCCCAACCTTATTCCCAACCGCAAATGTAATCCAAACCCTAACCCTAACTTTAGCCCCAACCCTAACTGTAGCCTTAACCCTAACTGTAGCCTTAACCCTAGCCCTAACCCTAGCCCTAACCATAACCCTAGCCCTAACCCTAACCCTAACCCTAGCCATAACCCTAACCCTAACCCTAGCCCTAACCCTAGCCCTAACCCTAGCCCTAACCCTAGCCCTAACTCTAATGGGAAAATGGAAATAAATACATTTTTTTAATTTTTTTATTTTTCCCTAACTAAGGGGGTGATGAAGGGGGGTTTGATTTACTTTTATAGTGGCTTTTTAGCGGATTTTTATGATTGGCAGCCGTCACACACTGAAAGACGCTTTTTATTGCAAAAAATATTTTTTGCGTTACCACATTTTGAGAGCTATAATTTTTCCATATTTGAGTCCACAGAATCATGTGAGGTCTCATTTTTTGCGGGACGAGTTGATGTTTTTATTGGTTACATTTTCGGGCACGTGACATTTTTTGATCGCTTTTTATTCCGATTTTTGTGAGGCAGAATTACCAAATACCAGCTATTCATGAATTTATTTTGGGGGAGGCGTTTATACCGTTCCGCGCTTGGTAAAATTCATAAAGCAGTTTTATTCTTCGGGTCAGTACGATTACAGCGACACCTCATTTATATCATTTTTTTATGTTTTGGCGCTTGTATACGATAAAAGCTATTTTATAGAAAAAATAATTATTTTTGCATCGCTTTATTCTGAGGACTATAACTTTTTAATTTTTTTGCTGATGTTGCTGTATGGCGGCTCGTTTTTTGCAGGACAAGATGACGCTTTCAGCGGTACCATGGTTATTTATATCCGTCTTTTTGATCGTGTGTTATTCCACTTTTTGTTCGGCGGTATGATAATAAAGCGTTGTTTTTTGTCTCATTTTTTTTTTGTTCTTACGGTGTTTACTGAAGGGGTTAACTAGTGGGACAGTTTTATAGGTCAGGTCGTTACGGACGCGGCGATACTAAATATGTGTACTTTTATTGTTTTTCTTTTTTTATTTAGATAAAGAAATGTATTTATGGGAATAATATATATATTTTTTTTTTCATTATTTAGGATTTTTAAAAAAAAATTTTTTTACACACTTGTAAAAATTTTTTTTAACTTTTTTACTTTGTCCCGGGGGGGACAATACAGATCGGTGATCTGTCAGTTTGCACAGCACTCAGAATGCTGCAGCGTTACCAAGTGCCTGCTCTGAGCAGGCACTTGGTAAGCCACCTCCCTCCCTGCAGGACCCGGATCCGTGGCCATCTTGGATCCGAGACTTGCTGCAGGGAGGAAGGTAGGAGACCCCCGGAGCAACGCGATCACATCGCGTTTCTGCACGGGTCTCAGGGAAGCCCGCTGGGAGCCCCCTCCCTGCGCGATGCTTCCCTGCACCGCCGGCAGATCACGATCATGTTTGATCGCGGTGTGCCGGGGGTTAATGTGCCGGGGGCGGTCCGTGACCGCTCCTGGCACATAGTGCCGGATGTCAGCTGCAATAAGCACTTGACACCCGGCCGCGATCGGCCGCGCTCCCCCCATGAGCGCGGCCGATCGCCTATGACGTACTATTCCGTCCTTGGGAAGTAGGGCCCACCCCACATGGACGGAATAGTACGTCTAATGGCAGAAAGGGGTTAATGTACACTCTGCATCCCATCTTGACTGAAAAAAAAAACGAAATGTAGTATTTGTGCAAATTTAATAAAAAAGAAAAACTGAAATATCACATGAAAAAAGAGAGGATCGACTGGCGCATATACTCAAATTAATAATGGTTTTAAGCAGCCTGATTGGAGGACAATAACCACCTATTGTCAAATGATTACAGAAATAGAAAATAAATGGGAATCCAAGTGGCGCTTTAAAATCAATAAAATTAAAGTTACAGTAACTATATGATTTCTAGTCCATAGTGCTGCATAGACGATATGTTTAAAATATCTCTTCAGTCTATTGAATTATGTAAAAACACACATATATATATATATATATATATATATATATATATATATATATATACATATATATACATATACATATATATCTAATATATAATTGCCTAGAATACTACTTCCTGCAATTTGTGCCAACTTCCTGTCCGGAGCTAATGTCCGGAGCTAATGTCCGGAGATAAGTGACGTCAACAGTGTCCAGTGTCTGATTGGTTGCCGCCTGCTGCGAGCGACCAATCAGAAACGTGCCGTACTGTGACACACTCCGCCCGCCATTTTGGTGTGATTTTTGAATTTTTACCTCACAGCAAGTTTCTACTGCGTGGAGGCGGGCCCAGTGACGTTGCTCTTCAAGCTCCTGCCGAATTTCAAGTATATATGGATTCTAGACTCCCGATTCTTTAGAATCGGGCTGCCATCTAGCATATATATATATATATATATATATATATATATATATATATATATATATATACTAGCTGAAGAGCCCGGCGTTGCCTGGGCATAGTAAATATCTGTGGTTAGTTATAGCACCTCACTTCTCTTATTTTCCCATCACGCCTCTCATTTTCCCAATCACATCTTTCATTTTCCCCCTCACATCTCTCATTTTCTCCCTCACTCCTCTCATTCCCCCCTAACACTTGTCATTTCGACCTCACATCTGTCATTTTCCGATCACTCCACTATTTTCCCTCAATCCTCTCATTTTGCACTCACACCTTTTCATTTTCACCTCACACCTCTCATTTTCACCTCAGTATATACATGTTTGTCATCCCCCTTATATATAGTATACACCTGTATGTCATCTCCTGTATATAGTATATACCTGTATGTCATCTCCCCTGTATATAGTATATACCTGTATGTCATCTCCTCCTATATATAGTATATACCTGTATGTCATCTCCTTCTATATATAGTATATACCTGTATGTCATCTCCTCCTGTATATAGTATATACCTGTGTGTCATCTCCCCTGTATATAGTATATACATGTTTGTCATCTCCCTTATATATAGTATACACCTGTATGTCATCTCCTGTATATAGTATATACATGTATGTCATCTCCTCTGTATATAGTATATACCTGTATGTCATCTCCTCCTATATATAGTATATACCTGTATGTCATCTCCTTCTATATATAGTATATACCTGTATGTCATCTCCTCCTGTATATAGTATATACCTGTGTGTCTTCTCCCCTGTATATAGTATATTTCTGTGTGTCATCTCCTTCTGTATATAGTATATACCTGTATGTCATCTCCTCCTCTATATAGTATATACCTGTATGTCATCTCCTCCTGTATATAGTATATACCTGTGTGTCATCTCCCCTGTATATAGTATATACCTGTGTGTCATCTCCTCCTGTATTAGACCTCGTTCACACGTTGTTTACGCAGTATTTTTACCTCAGTATTTGTAAGCTAAATTGGCAGCCTGATAAATCCCCAGCCAACAGGAAGCCCTCCCCCTGGCAGTATATATTAGCTCACACATACACATAATAGACAGGTCATGTGACTGACAGCTGCCGTATTTCCTATATGGTACATTTGTTGCTCTTGTAGTTTGTCTGCTTATTAATCAGATTTTTATTTTTGAAGGATAATACCAGACTTGTGTGTGTTTTAGGGCGAGTTTCGTTTGTCAAGTTGTGTGTTGTGAATTCTGTGGCAGAGCTCCCTCCTGTGGTCACAAGTGGTACTTCGGCTGATTCTCTCTGGGAGCTTCCGTTTGTGGAGGAAACTGGTACTGCTGCTTCTGAGTTTCCTCCCTCAGGTGATCTGGTGAGGTCGTTAGGTGCTTCTCTACTTAACCCCACCTAATGCTTTGATTCATGCTTCCTGTCAATGTTCCAGTGTTGGACTTGTGTTTCTCTGGATCATTCCTGTGGCCTGCTGCTCTGCATAGCTAAGTGCTTCTTTGCTATTTGTTGCTATTTTTTCTGTCCAGCTTGTCTATTTGTTTTGCTGGAAGCTCTGGAACGCAAAGGGTGTACCTCCGTGCCGTTAGTTCGGTACGGAGGGTCTTTTTGCCCCTTTGCGTGGTTTTCTTTAGGGTTTTGTGTAGACCGCAAAGTTATCTTTCCTATCCTCGTTCTGTCTAGAATATCGGGCCTCACTTTGCTGAATCTATTTCATCCCTACGTTTGTCTTTTCATCTTACTCACAGTCATTATATGTGGGGGGCTGCCTTTTCCTTTGGGGTATTTCTCTGAGGCAAGGTAGGCTTATTTTTTCTATCTTCAGGCTAGTTAGTTTCTCAGGCTGTGCAGAGTTGCATAGGTAGCGTTAGGCGCAATCCACGGCTGCCTCTAGTTGTGTTTGGAGAGGATCAGGGATTGCGGTCTGCAGAGTTCCCACATCTCAGAGCTCGTTCTATTATTTTGGGTTATTGTCAGATCACTGTATGTGCTCTGACCTCCATGTCCATTGTGATACTGAATTGCGTTTCATAACAGTTGTGTGTGTTGAGTTGCGTGTGGTGACATGCATGTAGCGACTTTTGTGAGATGAGTTTTGTGTGGCAACATGCGTGTAGCAACTTTTTGTGTGTCGAGTTGCATGTGGCAGGTTAGTGCAGCAAATTGTGTGCAGCAAGTTTTGCGCATGGCGAGTTTTTGCGCGTGGCGAGTTTTATGTGTGGTGCCTTTTGAGTATGTGCAAGTTTTGTGTGAGGCAACTTTTGCATGTGTTGCAACTTTTGTGCATGTGGCAATTTTTGCGCGTGTGCAAGTTTTGCGTGTGGTGAGTTTTCCATGAGGTGAGTTTTGCACTTGTGGCGAGTTTTGCGTGAGCCTAGTTTTTGCATGTGGTGAGTTTTGCACATGGCGAGTTTTGAGCAGCGACTTTTGTGTTTCGACTTTTATGTGGCGAGGTTGGTGTATGTGTGCTGAGGGTAATATGTGTTCAAGCATGTGGTAGTGTGTGGTGCATTTTGTGTGTGTTCATATCCCCGTGTGTGGTGAGTATCCCATGTCGGGACCCCACCTTAGCAACTGTCCGGTATATACTCTTTGGCGCCATCGCTCTCATTCTTTAAGTCCCCCTTGTTCACATCTGGCAGCTGTCAATTTGCCTCCAACACTTTTCCTTTCACTTTTCCCCATTATGTAGATAGGGGCAAAATTGTTTGGTGAATTGGAATGTGCGGGGTTAAAATTTCGCCTCACAACATAGCCTATGACGCTCTCGGGGTCCAGACGTGTGACTGTACAAAATTTTGTGGCTGTAGCTGCGACGGTGCAGATGCCAATCCCGGACATACACACATACACACACACACACACACACACACACACACACACACACACACACATACACACATTCAGCTTTATATATTAGATATGTATATATATATATATTTTTTTTTACATAATTCAATAGACTGAAGAGATATTTTAAACATATTCTCTGCTAGAAATCATATAGGTACTGTAACTTTGATTTTATTGGTTTTAAAGCGCCACTTGGATTCCCATTTATTTTCTATTTCTGAAAATCACATGGCCATAAGTATTCAGACCCTTTGCTCAGACACTCATATTTAAGTCCCCTGCTGTCCATTTCCTTGTGATTCTCCTTGAGATGGTTCTACTCCTTAACCAGGGCTGGCGTTAGGGGCAGGCAGACCAGGCAGCTGCCTGGGGCCCCCACTCCCCCAGGGGCCCCCAGCTAGCGGCAAGTCACGCAGCCGCTATGGGGCCCCTGTAAGGCAGCGCCGACTCCCCCGCCGCATTGAACTATACCGGCGTCTGCCGGTACAGTTCAAAGCAATGATGGAGGAGAGAGCGTCACCTGACACAGCGGGTGCGCACGCACTCACTGTGACCCAGGCAGCAAGGCGGCACAGGAGCAGGGAGCAGCGCAGGCTCAGGGAGAGGTAAGGAGCCTGTGTTTTTTTTGTTTTTACTGGACTGTGCGGCCTCTCGGGAGGAGAGAGGCAGGGAGGGAAGGGGGGATGTGAGCTGTGCTGTATACTCCTGTGTGCTCTGCTGTATACTACTGTGGGCTCTGCTGTATACTACTGTGGGCTCTGCTGTATACTACTCTGGGCTCTGCTGTATACTACTGTGGGCTCTGCTGTATGCTACTGTGGGCTCTGCTGTATACTACTGTGGGCAGTGTTGTATGCTACTATTTGCTCTGCTGTATACTACTGTGGGCTGTGTTATATACTACGGTGGGCAGTGCTGTATACTACTGTGGGCTCTGCTGTATACTACTGTGGGGGGCTGCATTATATTCTATAGGGAGGTTACATTATACAATGTGGGGTGGCTGCATTATACTCTGTGGAGTGGTGGCTGCATTATACTATATGTGGGCTGCATTATACTGTATCGAGGACTATGGGGAATACGTTATACTATATGAAGAACTATGGGGTGCATTATACTATGGGAAGTGAATTGTACTACATGGATGACTATGGCGGTGCATTATACTTTATGGAGCACTGTGAGGAGTGTATTATGCTATATGGAGGACCGAGGAGTATATTTTAATATATGGAGGACTATGAGGAGTGTATTATACTATATGGAGGACTATGGGAAGTGTATAATACTATATGGAGGATTATGAGGAGTGTATTATACATTTTACAATATGGAGGACTGTGGTGCACATTATAATATATGGAGGAGTATGGGGTGTATTTTACCAAACAAGCAAAATGCAGCATATTCATTGGGTGATTGGATTGTTTATGCCGGAATAAAAATCCTTGTTCTCAGCAGCACATCGCCGGTGTAAACAGTAGATGTAAACAGTAGATGTACTGCTGATAACATGATACTGTATGGTGATCTGTTAGTGATCTATTAGTGATGGTTCTGTCCCCATAATTCTTTCTCAGACGGTGGAAAGAGGCTGGGAAACAAGCGTCCAACGACTTCAGTATTGTCGATCACACTCGTTTAGCTGCCTGAGATCAGTGCATGTAAGAACAACTGAAATGCTTCTGTGTGATGTGTAATATGTTAGCATTTGGGGCCCCATTTTAAACTTTGCCTAGGGCCCCTGTTGTGAATTCTGTGGCAGAGCTCCCTCCTGTGGTCACAAGTGGTATTTCGGCTGATTCTCTCTGGGAGCTTCCATTTGTGGAGGAAACTGGTACTGCTGCTTCTGAGTTTCCTCCCTCAGGTGATCTGGTGAGGTCGTTAGGTGCTTCTCTACTTAACCCCACCTAATGCTTTGATTCATGCTTCCTGTCAATGTTCCAGTGTTGGACTTGTGTTTCTCTGGATCATTCCTGTGGCCTGCTGCTCTGCATAGCTAAGTGCTTCTTTGCTATTTGTTGCTATTTTTTCTGTCCAGCTTGTCTATTTGTTTTGCTGGAAGCTCTGGGACGCAAAGGGTGTACCTCCGTGCCGTTAGTTCGGTACGGACGGTCTTTTTTCCCCTTTGCGTGGTTTTCTTTAGGGTTTTGTGTAGACCGCAAAGTTATCTTTCCTATCCTCGTTCTGTCTAGAATATCGGGCCTCACTTTGCTGAATCTATTTCATCCCTACGTTTGTCTTTTCATCTTACTCACAGTCATTATATGTGGGGGGCTGCCTTTTCCTTTGGGGTATTTCTCTGAGGCAAGGTAGGCTTATTTTTTCTATCTTCAGGCTAGTTAGTTTCTCAGGTTGTGCCGAGTTGCATAGGGAGCGTTAGGCGCAATCCACGGCTGCCTCTAGTTGTGTTTGGAGAGGATCAGGGATTGCGGTCTGCAGAGTTCCCACGTCTCAGAGCTCGTTCTATTATTTTGGGTTATTGTCAGATCACTGTATGTGCTCTGACCTCCATGTCCATAGTGATACTGAATTGCCTATCATAACAGTACAGGAAGCCAAAAGTACTAATGATTCTCAATAGAGGGAAAAAAGAAGTTCTGAGACCATTTTTTTTTCTTGGATTTGTGTTTTGTCTTTTTTTTCCCCTAGACATTTGGGTGGTTCAGTACACAGGTGTAGCGATGGACATTAGAAGTCTGTCTTCATTTGTGGATCAGCTCTCGGCAAGAGTACAAAAGATTCAAGACACTATTGATCAGAAATCTATGTTAGAACCAAGAATTCCTATTCCTGATTTGTTTTTTGGAGATAGAACTAAGTTTCTGAGTTTCAAAAATAATTGTAAGTTATTTCTGGCCTTGAAACCTCGTTCCTCTGGTGATCCAGTTCAACAGGTTTTGATTATTATTTCTTTTTTGCGCGGCGACCCTCAGGACTGGGCATTTTCTCTTGCGCCAGGAGATCCTGCATTAAGTAATATCAATGCGTTTTTCCTGGTGCTCGGATTGCTGTACGATGAGCCTAATTCAGTGGATCAGGCAGAAAAGAATTTGCTGGCTCTTTGTCAGGGTCAGGATGAGATAGAGGTATATTGCCAGAAATTTAGAAAATGGTCAGTGCTCACTCAATGGAATGAATCTGCGCTGGCAGCTATGTTCAGAAAGGGTCTCTCTGAAGCCCTTAAGGATGTCATGGTGGGATTTCCTATGCCTGCTGGTTTGAATGAGTATGTCTTTGGCTATTCAGATCGGTCGACGCTTGCGTGAGCGTAAATCTGTGCACCATTTGGCGGTATTACCTGAGCTTAAAACTGAGCCTATGCAGTGCGATAGGACTTTGACCAGAGTTGAACGGCAAGAACACAGACGTCTGAATGGGCTGTGTTTCTACTGTGGTGATTCCACTCATGCTATCTCTGATTGTCCTAAGCGAACTAAGCGGTTCGCTAGGTCTGCCACCATTGGTACGGTACAGTCAAAATTTCTTCTGTCCGTTACCTTGATCTGCTCTTTGTCATCATATTCTGTCATGGCGTTTGTGGATTCAGGCGCTGCTCTGAATTTGATGGACTTGGAATATGCTAAGCGTTGTGGGTTTTTCTTGGAGCCCTTGCAGTGTCCTATTCCATTGAGAGGAATTGATGCTACGCCTTTGGCCAAGAATAAGCCTCAATACTGGACCCAGCTAACCATGTGCATGGCTCCTGCACATCAGGAGGATATTCGCTTTCTGGTGTTGCATAATCTGCATGATGTGGTCGTGTTGGGGTTGCCATGGCTACAAGCCCATAATCCAGTATTGGATTGGAAATCCATGTTGGTGTCCAGCTGGGGTTGTCAGGGGGTACATGGTGATGTTCCATTTCTGTCAATTTCATCATCCACCCCTTCTGAGGTTCCAGAGTTCTTGTCTGATTACCGGGATGTATTTGATGAGCCCAAGTCCGATGCCCTACCTCCGCATAGGGATTGTGATTGTGCTATCAATTTGATTCCTGGTGGTAAATTCCCAAAAGGTCGACTGTTTAATTTATCCGTGCCTGAGCACACCGCTATGCGCAGTTATGTGAAGGAATCCCTGGAGAAGGGGCATATTCGCCAGTCATCGTCGCCATTAGGAGCAGGGTTCTTTTTTGTAGCCAAAAAGGATGGTTCGCTGAGACCTTGTATAGATTATCGCCTTCTTAATAAGATCACTGTTAAATTTCAGTACCCCTTGCCTTTGTTATCTGATTTGTTTGCTCGTATTAAGGGGGCTAGTTGGTTCACCAAGATTGATCTTCGTGGTGCGTATAATCTGGTGCGAATCAGGCGAGGCGATGAATGGAAAACTGCATTTAATACGCCCGAGGTCATTTTGAGTATCTAGTGATGCCATTCGGACTTGCCAATGCTCCATCAGTGTTTCAGTCCTTTATGCATGACATCTTCCGAGAGTACCTGGATAAATTCCTGATTGTTTACTTGGATGACATTTTGATCTTCTCGGATGATTGGGAGTCTCATGTGAAACAGGTCAGAACGGTTTTTCAGGTCCTGCGTGCTAATTCTTTGTTTGTGAAGGGATCAAAGTGTCTCTTTGGTGTGCAGAAGGTTTCATTTTTGGGGTTCATCTTTTCCCCTTCTACTATCGAGATGGATCCTGTTAAGGTCCAAGCCATCCATGATTGGACTCAGCCGACATCTCTGAAAAGTCTGCAAAAGTTCCTGGGCTTTGCTAATTTTTATCGTCGCTTCATCTGCAATTTTTCTAGTATTGCCAAACCATTGACCGATTTGACCAAGAAGGGTGCTGATTTGGTCAATTGGTCTTCTGCTGCTGTGGAAGCTTTTCAAGAGTTGAAGCGTCGTTTTTCTTCTGCCCCTGTGTTGTGTCAACCTGATGTTTCTCTTCCGTTCCAGGTCGAGGTTGATGCTTCTGAGATTGGAGCAGGGGCTGTTTTGTCGCAGAGAGGTTCTGATTGTTCAGTGATGAAACCATGCGCTTTTTTTTCCAGGAAGTTTTCGCCTGCTGAGCGGAATTATGATGTGGGCAACCGAGAGTTGCTGGCCATGAAGTGGGCATTCGAGGAGTGGCGTCATTGGCTTGAAGGAGCTAAGCATCGCGTGGTGGTATTGACTGATCATAAGAACCTGACTTATCTCGAGTCTGCTAAGCGTTTGAACCCTAGACAGGCTCGTTGGTCGCTGTTTTTCGCCCGTTTTGACTTTGTGATTTCGTACCTTCCGGGCTCTAAAAATGTGAAGGCGGATGCTCTGTCTAGGAGTTTTGTGCCCGACTCTCCGGGTTTATCTGAGCTGGCGGGTATCCTCAAGGAAGGAGTACTTGTGTCTGCCATCTCCCCTGATTTGCGGCGGGTGCTGCAAAAATTTCAGGCTAATAAACCTGATCGTTGTCCAGCGGAGAAACTATTTGTCCCGGATAGGTGGACAAATAAAGTGATCTCTGAGGTTCATTGTTCGGTGTTGGCTGGTCATCCTGGAATCTTTGGTACCAGAGAGTTAGTGGCTAGATCCTTTTGGTGGCCATCTCTGTCGCGGGATGTGCGTTCTTTTGTGCAGTCCTGTGGGATTTGTGCTCGGGCTAAGCCCTGCTGTTCTCGTGCCAGTGGGTTGCCTCTGCCCTCGCCGGTCCCGAAGAGACCTTGGACACATATCTCTATGGATTTTATTTCAGATCTTCCCGTCTCTCAAAAGATGTCAGTCATTTGGGTGGTCTGTGATCGCTTTTCTAAGATGGTCCATCTGGTACCCTTGTCCAAGTTGCCTTCCTCCTCTGATTTGGTGCCATTGTTCTTCCAGCATGTGGTTCGTTTGCATGGCATTCCAGAGAATATCGTTTCTGACAGAGGTTCCCAGTTTGTTTCGAGGTTTTGACGAGCCTTTTGTGGTAGGATGGGCATTGACTTGTCTTTTTCCTTGGCTTTTCATCCTCAGACTAATGGCCAGACCGAACGAACCAATCAGACCTTGGAAACCTATCTGAGATGCTTTGTTTCTGCCGATCAGGATGATTGGGTGTCCTTTTTGCCTTTGGCTGAGTTCGCCCTTAATAATCGGGCCAGCTCGGCTACCTTGGTTTCGCCATTTTTCTGCAATTCTGGGTTCCATCCTCGTTTCTCTTCAGGACAGGTTGAGTCTTCGGACTGTCCTGGTGTGGATACTGTGGTGGACAGGTTGCAGCAGATTTGGACTCATGTAGTGGACAATTTGACCTTGTCCCAGGAGAAGGCTCAACGTTTCGCTAATCGCAGACGCCGTGTGGGTCCCCGACTTCGTGTTGGGGATCTGGTTTGGTTATCTTCTCGTCATATTCCTATGAAGGTTTCCTCTCCGAAGTTTAAACCTCGTTTCATTGGTCCTTATAGGATTTCTGAGGTTATTAATCCTGTGTCTTTTCGTCTGACCCTCCCAGATTCTTTTTTCATACATAACGTCTTCCATAGGTCATTGTTGCGGAGATACGTGGCACCTATGGTTCCATCTGTTGACCCTCCTGCCCCGGTTTTGGTGGAGGGGGAATTGGAGTATATTGTGGAGAAGATTTTGGATTCTTGTGTTTCAAGACGGAAACTCCAGTATCTGGTTAAATGGAAGGGTTATGCTCAGGAGGATAATTCCTGGGTTTTTGCCTCTGATGTCCATGCTCCCGATCTTGTTCGTGCCTTTCATGTGGCTCATCCTGGTCGGCCTGGGGGCTCTGGTGAGGGTTCGGTGACCCCTCCTCAAGGGGGGGGGGTACTTGTTGTGAGTTCTGTTTTTGGGCTCCCTCTGGTGGTTACTGATGGTACTGGGTGATTTGTGTTCTGCTGTCTCTGGAGTCCACATGTTCTATTAGGATTTGGGAGTTTCCTATTTAACCGGGCTTTCTTGTCATTTCCCCGCCGGCTATCAAGGTTATCAGAGTGTTTTGTTACCTCAGCTTCTGGCTTCAGTAATCTTCAGGACAAGCTAAGTTTTGATTTTCTTGTTCCACGTTTTGCTTTATTTTTGTCTTGTCCAGCTTGCATATAATTGTCTCTTTGCTGCTGGTTGCTTTAGTGGGCTGTAATTGCTCCTCATGTTCCATGAGTTGGAACATGAGTTCAAGTAATTACAGGATGGTTTTTTGAAGGGTTTTTTGCTGACCGCGCAGTTTACTTTTGTATCCTCTGCTATCTAGTTTTAGCGGGCCTCATTTTGCTGAATCTGTTTTCATACTGTGTATGTGCCTTCCTCTCATTTCACCGTCATTATATGTGGGGGGCTGCTATTTCTGTGGGGTATTTCTCTGGAGGCAAGAGAGGTCTGTGTTTCTTCTAATAGGGGAAGTTAGATCTTCGGCTGGTGCGAGACGTCTAGGATCAACGTAGGCACGTTCCCCGGCTATTGTTATTTGTGTGTTCAGGTTTAGGGTCGCGGTCAGCTCAGGTTCCATCACCCTAGAGCTCGTTGGTGCTGGTCCTTTTGTGATTCCCTGCCATTGGAATCATGACAGAATGGCCGGCTAACTGGAGTCTAGCTGTATTTAATTAAACTGATAGGACTTGATTTGGAAAGGCACACACCTGTCTATATAAGACCTCACAGCTCACAGTGCATGTCAGACCAAATGAGAATCATGAGGTCAAAGGAACTGGCCAAGGAGCTCAGAGACAGAATTGTGGCAAGGCACAGATCTGGCCAAAGTTACAACAGAATTTCTGTAGTACTCAAGGTACTCAGAAGTCTTCCTAGACCTAGCGGTTTAGCCAAACTGAGCAATCAAGGGAGAAGAGCCTTGGTGAGAGAGAGGTAAAGAAGAACCCCAAGATCACTGTGGCTGAGCTCCAGAGATGCAGTAGGGAGATGGAAGAAAGTTCCACAAAGTCAACTATTACTGCAGCCCTCCACCAGTTGGGCCTTTATGGCAGAGTGGCACGACGGAAGCCTCTCTTCAGTGCAAGACATATGAAAGAGATAAAGAAAAAGTGTCTCGTCACTGCACCCTCCCGCACCGCCCTCCTCTCATGCCGTAGCCTGTTGTACACCAAGTTTGGAACTGTGTGCCATGCCTATTAAAGGAGTTTTTTGCATCTGAAGAATCTGGGTGAGTGCTGCTTTCTTTATCTCTTTGCTTCGCAGTATAAACAATTCAGTTTGAGCAAGCACCTCCCCACCTTCAGTATAAGCTGAAACCCGTCTAGCCTACCACTGGGACTTCTCCCCCCGCAGCTGTGCTGTCTCACAAGTAACCCCTTCAGTGCCGATCAGCTCTATTTCTTGTTTGCCAAGACATATGAAAGCCCGCATAGAGTTTGCTAAAAAACACATGAAAGACTCCCAGACTATGAGAAATAAGATTCTCTGGTCTGATGAGATGAAGATAGACCTTTTTGGTGAAAATTTTAAGCGGTATGTGTGGACAAAAACCAGGCACTGCTCATCATCTGCCCAATACAATCCCTACAGTGAAATATGGCGGTGGCAGCATCATGCTATGGGGGTGTTTTTCAGCTGCAGGAACAGGATGACTGGCCGTCATTAAAGGAAACATGAATGCGGTGAAGTACAGAGATATCCTGGATGGAAACCTCTTTCAGAGTGCTCTGGACCTCAGACTTGGCCGAAGGTTCACCTTCCAACAAAACAATGACCCTAAGCACACAGCTAAAATAACAAAGGAGTGGCTTCACTTCATAACAACTCTGTGTCCAGTCTTGACTACCCAACCAGAGCCCTGACCTAAACCCAATTGAACATCTCTGGAGAGACCTGAAAATGGCTGTCCACCAAAGTTCACCATCCAAACTGACGGAACTAGAGAGGATCTGTAAGTTAGAATGGCAGAGGATCCCCAAATCCAGGTGTGAAAAATTTGTTGCATCATTCCCAAGAAGACTGATGGCTGCACTAGCTCTAAAAGATGCTTCTACTCAATACTGAGCAATGGGTCTGAATACTTATGACCATGTGATATGTCAGTTTTTCTTTTTTAATAAATTTACAAAGATTACTACATTTCTGTTTTTTTCATTCAAGATGGGGTGCAGAGTGTATATTAATGAGAAAAAAATTAACTTTTTTGAATTTACCAAATGGCTGCAATGAAACAAAGAGTGAAAATTTTTAAGGGGTCTGAATACTTTCCGTATCCACTGTATATATCTCCTTGTGGTCATACTATGTAACAAGTACATTAGAGCATACACTCACTATAATCCCTATGAATTTTTCTTGTACTTCACATATGTGATATATATCTTTAAATCATTTGATGACTACTGGATACTTTGCATATTGTGACTAAGTAAATGGTAATCGTCTAACGTCCACATTTGGCATGAGGCATCCTATTGTGTACTGTATTTTATCTATGTTATACTAATATATATTGTTTTTTTGACTCCTGTTTTTTATCTGGTGTAAGTGGATCTAATATGTTTTTTTTTAAATCACGTATTTTTTTATTAAAGCATATGACATGCTATTAACACAGTCTGATATAATTTTAAAACAAGTAAATTGGATACATGACCTGTTAATAAATTTTCATTTTACTAAACACCCTTACCACCTAACCAACCCCCCTCCCCCTCCTTCCCCCGTTATCCAATTAAACCATCTGACAACATCACTACTTGAGAAAAGATATCAAGCTTTACAAAAACACACCTGTACATGTAGTCCCCCCATAATCAACTAAACGACACCCATTCTATTTTGCAGTAACTCAGCAGACGTCACGCTTAGGTAATCCATCCATTCGCCCCACACATTTTCAAATGTTGTATTCTGACCTCTCTTGCTGTATATATTCCTTTCCATAAGGACAATAAAATTTATCTTGTTGATAAATTCCTTTTTTCCTGGCGGTTTATCATCCAACCAATGCATCGCAATAAGCTTTCTCGCAGCATACAAGAATCTTGCGATCGTCAGCCTTCCACATTCATCCGTAGCAATATCATCCATACAGCCTAAAAGGCAAGTCAGCGGGTTACGCACCACATCTACTCTTGTCACCTCCTGGATCAAGTTAAGCACATTCACCCAAAAGGGTTGGAGGCAAGCACACGACCACATCATATGTAACAAATCAGCACCTTCCTCACCACACCTGGGGCATTTTGAGTCACCTCTCAGTCCTGCCTTCATCATCAATACAGGGGTCCTGTACACCCTATAAACCAGGTATAGCTGCAACACTCTCTTAGCCTCAATCAGGGAAGCCCTGGGGATATATTGAAGTATGGACTCCCACTGGGACTCTGACAAGGGTCCCACATCCGCCACCCATTTCTCCTTAATCCTTAATGGATGCTTCATTAAAATGGTATCCATCAGACCCCTGTACGTCAAGGTAATGAACCCTCACGTACTCCTCCAGGGCCCAATAAGGTTCAACATGCTATCCGACTGCAGAACCACGCGTAAGCCCTCATTTTTACAGTTTAGGGCATGCCTCAACTGCAGGTACTGAAAGAACATCTTCTGGGATAAAGGAAACTCAGTCCTAAGTGTCTCGAATGTTTTAATAACATCCAAATCAAGCAACTGAGACATGAACCAAATGCCAATGCGCCTCCACTGACCAAACCCCCGCAATCTCATAAGCTCTGCCAGTCTAGGATAAAACCAAATTGGCATATATCTCGTAAATTCCATTACTGCTCTCCATTGCTTAATTTTCTGCAACACTTTCCCCAGCATAGCTATTGTTGGGAATTTTTTTGGGTTAATTCTAAATCTACCAGCTTCGAGACTGGCTAACAATGGGATCTTCCCCACCGCGTGTTCAATGATTATCCCAGCTGAAAAGCTTTGTTCTGGTTCTCTCCATCGACCATATGTTGACATTGAGATGCTATATAGTAGATCCATGGATTAGGGACCGCCAGACCACCCTCATCCTTTGCCCTTTGCAGATGTTCCAATTTAATGTGTGCCCATCCACCCTTCCAAATTAAGTCCCTAAATAGAGTATTGATCCTATAAAATTTACTGAGGCAGCCACACTGGAGCATTATGCAATATGTAAAGGAGCTGAGGCATAAGTATAATTTTGATCAAATTAACTCTACCTGCGACCGACAGAAATAGCTACTTCCAGGCCCCAATCTTCTGCTGGAACTTCCCAAGCAAAGGAGTCAGGTTGAGCCGCACATAGTCCTCTATTTTGTCCGAAACCATGATGCCAAGATATTTCAACTTATGTACCACCCTTAAGGGAACCCCAGGGTCTAGTGTCAGAGGAGCCGCTGCGTCCATGGGCAACAACACAGACTTATCCCAATTAATAGATAATTCGGAAAGAGACCCAAATGTAGTAATAGTATTCATAACAGCCTCCAGAAACTCCTGCACCTCTTCCAAGAACAATAAGACGTCGTCCGCGTACAGGGCTATCTTTTCTTCATAGTTTCCATACCGAAACCCCTGGATCCACTGTAATATGTTTATTGAAGTGTAACCTTGCTAGTTCAAGATAATAGGGACTGATATGTTTGAAAAATTGCTAGCAATTTCTTCATTGTAATTGAGAAAAAAAAAAAGAATACCTCAAACACTTGTTGTAATGTTGTAAAAATAGCACAAAACCCGCTGGTGATCAAACAGGTTAAAAAAATGCCCAGGAAACAACAACAAGAAACAAAACACTAAAGAAGCTTCAGAAAAAAAAAGCCGTCGTTCATTGAAGCATCCTCCTCATGAAAACCTCTTTGGCTTCACCAGTCTGATAAAATATGTAATGTGTAACATCCAGTAAGGCTTCCTTCTAAGACATCATATGCTAAAATCATAAACATTTGTTCAACTGATAGTTACAAAAAATATTGAAAAGGCTCATTAAATATCAATTTAAAGAGCAGCTAAACTTTCAAAAGTGTTTTGATAATTCTATCCAGCATTGAAAGATATTTAACTCCTTCATGACCGGAGCTTTTTTCAGTTTTGCATTTTTGTTTTTTGCTCCCCTTCTTCCCAGAGCCATAACTTTTTTTTATTTTTCTGTCAATATGGCCATGTAAGGGCTTAATTTTTGCAGGACGAGTTGTACTTTTGAACAACACCATTGGTTTTACCATGTTGTGTACTAGAAAATGGGAAAAATAATTACAAGTGCGGTGAAACTGCAAAAAAAAGTGCAGTCCCACATTTGATGTTTGGCTTTCTTGCTAGGTTCACTAAATGCTAAAATTGACCTGCCATTGTGATTCTCCAGGTCATTATGAGTTCATAGATACCAAACACGTCTAGGTTATTTTTAATCTAGGTAATAAAAAGAAATTCCAAACTTTGCTTAAAAAAAAAGTGCAATTTTCCGATACCCGTAGAGTCTCCATTTTTCGTTATCTCAGATTGGGTGAGGGCTAATTTTTTGCATGCTGAGCTGACATTTTTAAATATACCATTTTGGTGCAGGTATGTTCTTTTGATTGCTCATTATTGCATTTTAATGCAATGTCACGGCGACCAAAAAAACATAATTCTGGCGTTTTGTCTTTTTTATCGCTACGCCGTTTAGCGATCAGGTTAATCCTTTTTTTTATTGATAGATCGGGCGATTCTGAACTCTGAACGTGGTGATACCAAATATGTGTATCAAACGCCCCCAGACACAGGGCCACAAGTTCTCGATACCGGGCCCCTCAGTCTCTGTATTGGGGTCATCACGGTGGCTAGACCCGGTCCGTTACCCTGCTAAGGGGCGCCCAATGAAAGGTGATGGTGTGATGCGTGGTGCGAGGCGCGATGAATAACAAGGACACAGGGTTGCAGTCTCTTTACCTCTTTACTGAAGGCTTTGGGATCCGCAATCCAGAGCACTGCTAACAGGGCTGGCTGAGACTGGCCGGTCCGAAGGCACATCCAGAGTTTCCTTTGCAGGTGGAAAATCAGTGCCTACCCACTAGTGCCTGTGTGTTGTAGTCCTTCCCTGCTGAGCACCATGGGATAGTCCTCACAACTGTTGTGTCTGTGTTCATTGTTCTTTCTCTCTCTCTCTTCGTCCCCCAGGTGATATGGTTAGGACGCACCCATATGATGGGTAGGCCTGGAGTTATTTGGGGACCCTAGAGACGCCCCTCTCCCACAGTTGCCTCCCTTGTCTGCTTAGGTGATTTAGGTGAGACAGCCAACTTATAATTAACTGTCCTGCCGTGTTGAAGTAATGCGTAAAGTCTCTTACTTTCTCGGTGCTCCGACCACCGCTATGCGCCTCAGAAGGATGTTGCCTTGGTCTCACGGCACGACTCCTACTGGCTCTATCTCCTTTACAATCAACTTTGCTTCGTGTCCTTTCTTAGAATACCGCCGCAAGGTAGTGCAGGCGTGGCTCTGTAACAATCTGTTCTCTTTCTAGACCGCTGTCAGGATCCCACCCCTGACAGGTCCTCTCCCGAACTCTCCCGGGCTCTTTCTGTCTAACTTCCTGTCCAACCCCCAGTTTTACCAGAGTGTGAAGAGTGGCCTACTAGATAGAACCACTCCCCCTGGTGGCCGGAGTGTGAAGAGTCATGTGTGTTTGTGATACCTGGTCAGAACTCCTTTAGTGCCATCAGACGTACCATCACTCCCCTTAGCGGCAGAGTGTCATACTGCAACGACCAGATCTCTGGGGCGCTGCACTCCCCCCCGGTTAAATACAGTACTCCTGGACTGTGAAGAAGAAGAACAACAATACATTTTAACATAAAACATATAAAATTTGTGAAACATTATGAACAAATTAACATAGCAGTACTTCCCTTTATGGGAGGTGAAGACGCTTGAACGTTGCAAAAGTTTGGTCACACACAGTTCATGACTCTCAGTTCAGTTGGGTGCCACTATAACCCCTTAGTGACAGAGCCAATTTGGTACTTAATGACCGAGCCAATTTTTGCAATTCTGACCACTGTCACTTTATGAGGTTATAACTCTGGAACGCTTCAACGGATCCCTCTGATTCTGAGATTGTTTTTTCGTGACATATTGTACTTCATGTTAGTGGTAACATTTCTTCGATATTACTTGCGATTATTTATGAAAAAAACGGAAATATGGCGAAAATTTTTAAAATTTTGCAATTTTCAAACTTTGTATTTTTATGCCCTTAAATCAGAGAGATATGTCATGAAAAATAGTTAATAAATAACATTTCCCACATGTCTACTTTACATCAGCACAATTTTGGAAACAAAATTTTTTTTTTGTTAGGGAGTTATAAGGGTTAAAAGTTGACCAGCAATTTCTCATTTTTACAACACCATTTTTTTTTAGGGACCACATCACATTTGAAGTCATTTTGAGGGGTCTATATGATAGAAAATAATGAAGTGTGACACCATTCTAAAAACTACATCCCTCAAGGTTCTCAAAACCACATTCAAGAAGTTTATTAACCCTTTACGTGCTTCACAGGAACTGAAACAATGTGGAAGGAAAAAATGAACATTTAACTTTTTTTTGCAAACATCTTAATTCAGAACCATTTTTTTTTATTTTCACAAGTGTAAAAACAGAAATGTAACCATAAATTTTGTTATGCAATTTCTCCTGAATATGCCAATACCTCATATGTGGGGGTAAACCACTTTTTGGGCGCACCGCATAACTTAGAAGTGAAGGAGCGCCGTTTGACTTTTTCAATGCAGAATTGGCTGGAATTGAGATCGGACGCCATGTCACGTTTAGAGAGCCCCTGATGTGCCTAAACAGTGGAAACTCCCCACAAGTGACACCATTTTGGAAACTAGACCCCTTAAGGAACTTATCTAGATGTGTGGTGAGCACTTTGAACCCCCAAGTGCTTCACAGAAGTTTATAACGTAGAGCCGTGAAAATAAAAAAATCGCTTTTGTTTACACAAAAATGATCTTTTTGCCCACAAATTCTTATTTTCACAAGGGTAACAGGAGAAATTAGACCACAAAAGTTGTTGTGCGATTTCTCCTGAATACGTCGATACCCCATATGTGAGGGTAAACCACTGTTTGGGCGCATGGCAGAGCTTGGAAGTGAAGGAGCGCCGTTTTACTTTTTCAATGTAGAATAGGCTGGAATTGAGATTGGACGCCATGTCGCGTTTGGAGAGCCCCTGATGTGCCTAAACAGTAGAAACCCCCCACAAGTGACCCCATTTTGGAAACTAGACCCCGTAAGGAACTTATCTAGATGTGTGGTGAGCAGTTTGAACCCCCATGTGCTTCACAGAAGTTAATAATATAGAGCAGTGAAAAAAAAAACGCATTTTTTCTACAAAAATGAACTTTTTGCTCACAAATTTTTATTTTCACAAGGGTACAGGAGAAATTAGACCACTAAAGTTGTTGTGCAATCTCTCCTGAGTACGTCGATACCCAATATGTGGGGGTAAACCACTGTTTGGGCACACCGCAGAGCTTGGAAGAGAAAGAGTGCCGTTTTACTTTTTCAATGTAGAATTGGCTGGAATTGAGATCGGACGCCATGTCGCGTTTGGAGAGCCCCTGATGTGCCTAAACAGTAGAAATCCCCCACAAGTGACCCCATTTTGGAAACTAGACCCCCAATGGAACTTATCTAGATGTGTGGTGAGAACTTTGAATGCCCAAGTGCTTCACAGAAGTTTATAATGCAGAGTCGTGAAAATAAAAAATATTTTTTTTTCCACAAAAAAGATATTTTAGCCCCCAAGTTTTTATTTTCACAAGGGTAACAGGAGAAATTGGACCACTAAAGTTGTTGTCCAATTTATCCTGAGTATGCTGATGCCCCATATGTGGGGGTAAACCACTGTTTGGGCGCACGGCAGAGCTCGGAAGGGAAGGAGCGCCGTTTTGGAATGCAGACTTAGATAGAATGGTCTGTGGACGTTATGTTGCGTTTGCAGAGCCCCTGATGTACCTAAACAGTAGTAACCCCCCACAAGTGACCCCATTTTGGAAACTAGACCCCCCAAGGAACTTATATAGATGTGTGATGAGAACTTTGAATGCCCAAGTGCTTCACAGAAGTTTATAATGCAGTCATAAGAAAAAATATATATATATTTTTCCACAAAAAGGATTTTGTAGCCCCCAAGTTTTTATTTTCACAAGGGTAACAAGAGAAATTAGACCCCAGAAGTTGTTGTCCAATTTATCCCGAGTATGCTGATGCCCCATATGTGGGGGTAACCCACTGTTTGGGCGCACGGCAGAGCTCAGAAGGGAGGGAGCACCATTTGACTTTTTGAGCGCAAAATTGGCTATCGTGTTTGGAGACCCCCTGATGTACCTAAACAGTGGAAACCCCCCAATTCTAGCTCCAACCCTAACCCCAACACACCCCTAACCCTAATCCCAACCTGATCCATAATCCTAATCACTAACCCTAACTATAATCACAACCCTTACCCCAAAACAACCCTAATGTCAACCCTAACCATAACCCTAATCAAAACCCTAAATCCAACACACCCCTAATCCTAATCTCAACCCTAACCTCAAACCTAACCCTAATCCCAATACACCCCTAATCACAACCCTAACCTTAACCCTAATCTCAAACCTAACCCTAATCCCAAGCGTAACCCTAATGCCAACCCTAACCCTAATACCAACCCTAATCCAAACCCTAACCCTAATCCCAACTCTAACCCTAACTTTAGCCCCAACCCTAGCCCTAACTTTAGCCCCAACCCTAACCCTAAGGCTACTTTCACACTTGCGTCGTTTAGCATCCGTCGCAATCCGTCGTTTTGGACAAGAAACGGATCCTGCAAATGTGCCCGCAGGATGCGTTTTTTGCCCATAGACTTGTATTGCCGACGGATCGTGACGGATGGCCACACGTCGCGTGCACTGGATCAGTGTTTTGGCGGACCGTCGGCACAAAAAACGTTCAATGTAACGGTTTTCTGTACGTCGCGTCCGCCATTTCTGACCGCACATGCGTGGCCGTAACTCCGCCCCCTCCTCCCCAGGACATAGATTGAAAAACTACATCCGCTGCCCACGTTGTGCACAATTTTCACAACGTGTGTCGGAATGTCGGGCTGATGCATTGCGACGGCCCCGTACCGACGTAAGTGTGAAAGAAACCTAACCCTAAATTTAGCCCCAACCCTAACTCTAAATTTAGCCCCAACCCTATCCCTAAATTTAGCCCTAACCCTAACCCTAAATTTAGCCCTAACCCTAATCCTAGCCCTAACCCTACCCCTAACCCTAGCCCTAACCCTAGCCCTAACCCTACCCCTAACCCTCCCCCTAACCCTACCCCTAACCCTAATTTTAGCCCCAGCTGCTCTTCTCCTGCCGGCCGGCAGATGGAGACAGATGGCGGGCGCACTGCGCATGCACCCGCCATTTTCTTTTGCCGGCGGCCAGGAGGAGCAGCAGGAGGACCCAGGGACACAGGTGAGTATGGCAGGGTCCCCGAATCCCCCTATTTCTATGTCCTGTGATGTGCGATCACATCAGAGGACAGAGAATTACACTTTGACTTTTTTTTTTTTTTAAACAGTTAATTACCGGCGATCGCAAAACAGGGGTCGGTAAAACCGACCCCGATCATGCTCTTTGGGGTCTCGGCTACCCCCGGCAGCCGAGACCCCAAAGATTCTCGCAGGGCCGGCCGGCGGGCGCACTGCGCATGCGCCCGCCATTTTGAAGATGGCGACGCCCACAGGGAGATACGAGGAGCATCGGGGGAGATAGGTGAGTATTGGGGGGCTACCTGGGACCCCTTTTCTCTGTCCTCCGATGTGCGATCACATCGGAGGACAGAGAAATTAAAAAGAGATCGCGGTTTTTTTTTTTTGCGATCACCGGTAAACGGTTAATTACCGGCGATCGCAAATGCGGGGTGGGTTAAAAACCCCCCGAATCATGTTCTCTGGGGTCTCGGCTACCCCCAGCAGCCGAGACCCTGGAGAAAATCCGACTCTGGGGGGCGCTATTTACTTTTTCCACAGCGCCGTTAATTAACGGCGCTATGGTTTAAGTACCCTTAGCGGCCGCCGTTAAAAGGCGTATCGGCGGTCGCTAAGGGGTTAAAGCAGCAGGGACCCGTGTAAACAAAGGGGCCCCTGTGAAGTTTTTGGAGCAATTCACTGTCCATTACTCCGTTGTCCATTTTTAAACTTGTAACAAAGATATTTACACAAACAATAGCACTTATCATTAGTATCTCCAAGCTTTGTAGCGAAGGGGAGTCTGATTCTGGGTGCTACGTGTGGACCTCCGCAGTGCAGGGGCTGTTATGGGCCTAACAGGGCCAGCTAGAGTTTGCTATCGCTGGTGTAGTGCACTGTCATCTAGCTACACTCCTAGTGAGTCTGGGCAGTACTGGGATGTTGGAGTTCTCAAAACCGCTACTACTACTGATGGGCATGGCAGATTCACCATTAGCGGAGGGAAGACTTGCCGGTTCAGCAGTTGGCATGGCATCTTCTGGTGAGGTCTGTTGTGATGGCGGATCGGGATGACCTGGCTCCACATCTAGTTCTGGCGGGGTCAGTTGGCGAAACGCCAGGACAGGTACCACGATGGCCTGATTTATTTGTGTCCAAGACTGGGGAAAGTCACCAAGAACAGTGTGTATCATCTTTTCTCCTTCCGTGGCCGGAGTCGTCCCAGGGTCAGCTTCCCCATCTCTCAGTTTATCAGGGCATATCCTAAGGTGGTCCCTGGATATTGCCTTTGAGGTTTCGCCTCCATCTTTGCTGATGAGACAGACCTTTGTATTGTCGAAATCAGATGGCAGAATGGTATATGGTTCCGCTTCCCATTGGTCATCCAGCTTGTGTAGCCTCCTCTTCCGTTTGAGTACTTGCTCTCCAGGGGACAAGGGAGCCACAGGGGCATGCTGGTTGTAGTCCCTTTCTTGTTTCTGTCTGGCTAAGGCAAGGCTTCTTTCCACACATTCCTGTACTTTGCAGTACTTTTGTTGCCTCTCCGTATACCAATTCGCATTGGGCGAGATATCTTCGGGGGTCAGGACCCCCATGTCCAGGTCCACAGGTAACTTACTAGACCTCCCTCGCATCAGGTATGCTGGGGTGCAATTGGTGGAATTCACTGGGATGTGGTTGTACATATCCACCAGGTCTGGCAACTTTGTGGGCCACAAGTTCCGTTCTTCCACAGGTAAGGTCTTCAGCAAGTCGATCACTACCTGGTTCATCTTCTCATGCATCCCGTTGGTTTGTGGATGGTACGGCATGGTTCTGATCTTCTCACACCCATACAGATCACAGAACTCCTGGAACACCTACGCCTCAAATGCTGGCCCCTGATCGGTTAGTACCTTCTCCGGGTACCTATGGGGTCTACAGAAGTACTGCTGGAAGGTTTTGGCAGCTGTCCTAGCCATTAGATCCTTGACCGGCACGACTACCAGGAATCTGGAGCAGTGGTCCACGATGGTGAGAGCGTAGGTATAGCCTGACCGGCTAGGCGTTAACTTCACGTGGTCTAACGCAACCAACTCGAGCGGTCGTTTGGTGACGATGGGTTGCAAGGGCGCCCGTTGGCTGTCACGATCCTTCCTGCGTAGGCTACAGGGGCCACACTCTCGACACCACTTCTCAATGGCTTTCTTCATGCAAATCCAGTAGAACCTCCCATGGAGTAGCCTCTCCAGCTTCTTCCATCCGAAGTGCCCCGTCCCATCGTGGTATGCCTCCAGGACCATGGGCACATCTTGTCTTGGGACCACGATCTGCCACACCAATTCATGAGTGTGTGGGTCGATGTTCCTCTGGCACAGCTTTCCATTGTGAATAAACAGCTTGCTCCTCTCCTTCCACAGCTGTATTGTCTCCGGTGGATCATCCGGGCCGGGATGCAATCCTGCCTGCGTCAGTAGCTCTTTCACCCGGCGGACCGCAGGGTCACCATCCTGGTTCTCTGCCCAACCCATGATGGGGCAGGGGGTTCAACGGGGCGCCCTGTTTACTCTTGCGCCTATTCTCCACCTGATGAGAACACTGAGTCCCCTTTGGGGCGACGGAAAGCGGGCAGTTCCACCTCTTCAAATGCTTCTGGGTCTTCCTCCGTTTCGGGCAAGTGATGCATGCGTGACAATGCATCGGCATTCGCATTCTTGTGCCCTGCCCGGTATTTGATGGTGAAGTCGTAGTTGGACAACCGGGCCATCCACCGCTGCTCCAGGGCACCGAGTTTTGCTGTGTCCAAGTGCGTTAATGGGTTATTATCCGTGAAGACAGTGAATTTCGCGGAGGCCAGGTAGTGCTTGAACCTCTCTGTCACGGCCCAAACGACGGCGAGGAACTCCAGTTGTCAGGGTTCCTTTCAGTGGGGCGAAGTTTCCTGCTGGCATAAGCGATTACTCTCTCCTTACCCTTCTGGACTTGGGATAGCACGGCTCCCAGTCCCACATTGCTGGCATCCATATACAATACAAATGGCTGGTCGTACTCAGGGTAATCCAGCACCTCTTCTCCCGTCAGCGCCGACTTTAAGCAGGTGAATGATCCTTCCAGTTCGTCGTTCCAGTCGAATGGGGCATTTTTGCCCTTGGGTTTTTTGGACTGGCCCACCAACAGGTCTTGCAATGGCGCGGCCTTCTTGGTGAAGTCCTTGATAAACCTCCGGTAGTAACCCACCAACCTGTGGAATTGCCGGACTTCATGGAGGTTACCGGGCTGCGGCCAGTCCTTGATCACCGTGACTTTGTCAGGGTCTGGGGCCACTCCTTCGGCACTCACCACATGGCCCAGGTACTGCACTTTGGGTTTTAGCAGATGGCATTTGGACGGTTTCACCTTTAAGCCAAAATTGGACAGAGCTTCAAACACCTCGGCCAGGTGCTTCAAGTGGTCTTCATAGGTCTTGGAGAAGACAATGACATTGTCCAGATATAGTAACACGGTTTCAAAGTTCTTATGCCCCAGACAGCACTCTATCATTCTCTGGAACGTTCCCGGAGCATTACACAATCCGAAAAGCATGTAGTTGAACTCACAGAGGCCCATTGGTGTCGTGAAGGCCGTCTTTTCCTTGTCTGCCTCCGCCACGGGCACCCGCCAGTACCCACTGGTAAGATCTAAGGTAGAAAAGTAGTTAGCGGACTTTAAGGTAGCCAAGGACTTCTCTATCCTGGGTAGGGGATGTGCATCCTTATGTGTAATGCAGTTTAGTTGCCTATAATCCACACACATCCTCATGGTGCCATCTTTCTTCTTAACGAGAACTAATGGGGCTGCTCAGGGGCTACAGCTGTCCCTCACTACCCCAGCCTCTTTCATCTCTCGCAACATATCCTTGGCGCACTGATAATGAGCTGGGGGCACAGGACGGTACCTCTCTTTTATGGGCGGGTGATCTCCTGTGGGGATGTGATGTTGAATCCCTTTTACCTGCCCGAAATCTAGAGGGTGCTTGCTGAATACCCGCTCATACTCATGAACCACCCTGTAGGCCCCCTGTTTCTGGTGAGACGGGGTAGAGTCAATGCCCACGTGCAATTCCCGGCACCAATCTTTTGACTGTCTTGCAGAGCCATTGTCCTCCGCCGGTTTGGACGGAACCAAGGGCCCAGGTGCCTGTATTACATTTTTACTAACAGTGAACAGCTTGGCAAGTGTGGCGTATTTGGTCAAGTGGACTTCCTCCTCCCCACAGTTAAGGACGCGTACTGGCACCCTCCCTTGGCGGACAACGACCACCCCTCTGGCTGTCAGGAGAGTAGGCCTGCTATCTGAATACACCGGCTCTACCAGGGCCTGATAATTTTTACCCCTAAGGCCTATGGCTGCCCGACACCATATTAACATTTCACTCCTGGGGGGTATCTCAATGGGGTTTGAATCACTCACTGTGACCCAGCCAATTTCACCACCAGTCAACTCCACCTGCTGTCTCTGCATCAGAGCTGTGATCTCTTTCTGCAAGGCACGCTGTTCGCTGTAACCAGCTGTTTCGGCTACCTGCTGCAACAAGACAATAACTTCTGCAAGACAATTTTCTATAACATTAGTACCGATAGTCATCATGGGGTTACATTCACGTCGATCAATATCAACAATAACAATGCCCTGGGCCTCCAATTCTACCCGCCCCACTTTGATGGTGACCCCCTTATACCCCACTTGTGGCAGTGGCTGACCATTACTAGCTATGATGGTGAAATCATCATCGGGGCCACGGGTAATGTCGGTGTCCTCCCAATAGCGTTTATAGAGGACGTAGGGCATAGTCTTCACCTGGGAACCGGTGTCCAACAGAGCGTTCATGGGGATACCGTCAATCACGATGGGGAGAACTGGTCGCCCTCCGATGTATTTGGCTCTCCAATATTGCGGTCCTGATCATCCTATTCCTGGGGGTTGGCCCTTTGCCCCAGGGGTTGCTCGTTTAAAGGACAGTACCTTCCAAGATGGCCCACTTGGTGGCAGCGGCGGCAAATCGGTCGTCCATCCCGATGGAAGCAATCGTCGTCTCGGCCTCGGGTCGACGGGATCCTCCTCTGTCGCTGCCAGGGGACATCCTCCGGTCTGGAAGCCAGCTGGATCTTCTCCTTGGGGGTCTCCTGTAGGGACTGGACGGTCCGGGCTAGGGCAGCAACGCTCTTGGTCAGCTCTTGCATCTGGAGGCGTAGTCCTGCAGGGGAGTCGTCATCCAGAGTCTGGGCATCGGCCTCAGTAGAGACGGGTGTTTCTGGCGCAACCTACCCGGCGCCACCTCCTGGTGGTACGTGAGGGCTTGACCCCTGGGGAGTACAGCACGGCTGGGCTGTCGCTCTGGGAGCGCTTGGATGGCTTTATCTTTGAATTGCACAAAGGTCAGGTCTGGGTTCTGCATGGTAAGAAATATAACTGAGCCCTTTGGTTACAGCACAGGAGCCCCTCGATGAACCGCTCTTTCAGGAGTTTATCTTCATCTTGCATGCTGCTGGGGTCACTCTGCTTGATGGCCCGCAGTGCCTCCTGAAGATTGAGGGCATAGTCCCGTAAGCTATCCTGCGGCCTCTGCTTGCACCCATAGAATGTCAATTTAATTTAATAGCGGTGCGGGTGTCAAAGGTGGTTTTTAGCTTTGCAAGGACCTGCTGTGCAGTTTTCTTATCCGCGGCGGACCAGGACTTTGCTTCTCTCAAAGCCGCGCCAAAGAGCTGTCCAGTTATCATATGAACCTTCTGAGGCTCTGTCAGGGGATAAAACTCGAGCAGGCTGCAAATCCCCTCTTTAAAGTCAGTGAACGTGTGGGCTTCTCCAGAGTATCGCGGGAGCCAGGTGGCTCCTGGTAGGTATGGCATGGAGAAGGGCATTATGGCTGTTGTGGCTGCAGCAGTGTCCAGCTGGCCGATGGGAGCGGCAGGCCCCGCGGCTTCCGGCGGTGGTACCAGGCCCACGGCTGCGTCTACTACGGGGTCTGGAAGTGCCCCCGCGGCTGTGGCCGCTGCTTCTCCTGGATCTGACATGGCCGTTCCTCCTTCCTGCTAACCCCCCGGGGTCGGAGTTCCACTTCCGTAATCGGCACTTCACCGCGCCTTTTTGTTCCGCGCTCTTTTCGGCTGGCTCTGCCCACGAAACAATGGCTCCTCCCCTCACGCCCCACTCTGCACGGCAATGGCGGATTTTGGCAGCAATTAGCAATACACAGTCTTTGCAAGGGATCACAGTTCAAGTACAATTCAACACAGTTCCAAGGCACACATGACCTGTTTCTTTCAGGCTTAAGTAGATCCTGTTCGTGACGCCAAGATGGAGCGCCCCAGAGACAGGGCCACGAGTTCTCGATACCGGGCCCCTCAGTCTCTGTATTGGGGTCGTCACGGTGGCTAGACCCGGTCCGTGACCCTGCTAAGGGGCGCCCAATGAAAGGTGATGGTGTGATGCGTGGTGCGAGGCGCGATGAATAACAAGGACACAGGGTTGCAGTCTCTTTACCTCTTTACTGAAGGCTTTGGGATCCGCAATCCAGAGCACTGCTAACACGGCTGGCTGAGACTGGCCGGTCCGAAGGCACATCCAGAGTTTCCTTTGCAGGTGGAAAATCAGTGAATACCCACTAGTGCCTGTGTGTTGTAGTCCTTCCCTGCTGAGCACCATGGGATAGTCCTCACAACTGTTGTGTCTGTGTTCATTGTTCCCCAGGTGATATGGTTAGGACGCACATGACGGGTAGGCCTGGAGTTATTCTGGGACCCTAGAGACACCCCTCTCCCATAGTTGCCTCCCTTGTCTGCTTAGGTGATTTAGGTGAGACAGCCAACCTATAATTAACTGTCCTGCCGTGTTGAAGTAATGCGTAAAGTCTCTTACTTTCTCAGTGCTCCGGCCACCACTATGCGCCTCAGAAGGATGCTGCCTCGGTCTCACGGCACGACTCCTACTGGCTCTCTCTCCTTTACACTGTGATCCCGCTTCTCACTTCTCCACAATCAACTTCGCTTCGTGTCCTTTCTTAGAATACCGCCGCAAGGTAGTGCAGGCGTGGCTCCGTAACATTCTGTTCTCTTTCTAGACCGCTGTCAGGATCCCACCCCTGACAGGTCCTCTCCCGAACTCTCCCGGGCGCTTTCTGTCTAACTTCCTGTCCAACTCCCAGTTTTACCAGAGTGTGAAGAGTGGCCTACTAGATAGAACCACTCCCCCTGGTGGCCGGAGTGTGAAGTGTCATGTGTGTTTGTGATACCTGGTCAGAACTCCTTTAGTGCCATCAGACGTACCATCACTCCCCTTAGCGGCAGAGTGTCATACTGCAACGACCAGATCTCTGGGGTGCTGCATGTATGTTTGATTTTTTTTATTGTTTTATTTTGAATGGGGCAACAGGGGGTGATTTGAACTTTTATATTTTTTTATTTTTTATATTTTTAAAAACATTTTTCTTTAACTTTTGTCATGCTTCAATAGTCTCCATAGGAGTCAAGAAGCTGTCATAGCGCAATTGGCTCAGCTACATAGAGGCGATGATCAGTTCACGTCAATGTAGATGAATTACTGACTTGCTATAAGCGCCGACCACTGGGTGGAGCTCATAGCTATCCGGCACTGACAACCATAGAGGTCTCCAAGAGATCTCTGGTTGTCATGCCAACGAGCCAATGACCCCTGATCACGTGACTGGGGTCACTGGTGTGGATCGCGATTCCATTGGCGGCTATTGCGGGAACATGTCAGCTGTTCAAAACATCTGACATGTCCCAGAAAAGATGTGGGCTTAGTGCCAGAGCCCACATCAAAGGGGGGAATAACGACATCGGCATACTATTTCGCCTGATGTCGGTAAGGGGTTAAATTTGGAAATCACTTTATTAAGTTACTTGGCATTAGTAATGTAAAAAATTGCATCTACGTGGCCTACAAAACACTGTTTACTTTTTCAGCTAATTATTTTTTATCCACTGACTCTTAATCTATTAGTTAAAGGCTGGCTGCAGCCAAGCATATGAGAAATCATCCGAGTTTTATTCAGAAAACATGGACATTTTTTTCCCCCAATTTTCATACGATTTTCATTTACTGTATGTGATATCAGTGTGGGATCCAATTTCAATCATCTACACTAACAAATTTTTGCAGCAGCAATAAAGGCAAACATAGTTCTAGGATGTATAACGAAAAGCATAGAGTCTAGATCATGTGAATTAACCCCTTTAGCCCCAAGGGTGGTTTGCACGTTAATGACCGGGCCAATTTTTAGAATTCTGACCACTATCCCTTTATGAGGTTTTAACTCTGGAATGCTTCAACGGATCCTGATGATTCTGACAATGTTTTCTCGGGACATATTGTACTTCATGATAGTGGTAAAATATCTATGATATTACCTGTGTTTATTTGTGAAAAAAACGGAAATTTGGCAAAAATTTTGAAAATTTTGCAATTTTCCAACTTTGAATTTTTATGCCCTTAAATCACAGAGATATATCACACAAAATACTTAATAAGGGTATGTGCACGCGGTGCGGATTCTCTGCAGATCTGCAGCATTTTTTGCAGTGCAGAAACGCAGCAGATCTGCAATTGATTTACAGTACAATGTAAATCAATGAGAAAAAAAAATGCTGTGCACACTTTGCGGAAAATCCGCTGCGGAAACGCTGCGGTTTAAAAGAAGTAGCATATCACTTCTTTTTTGTGAATCTGTAGCGTTTTTGTACCCATTCCATTATAGAAAACCGCAGGGGTAAAAAATGCAGCAAATCCGCAAGAAAACCGCAGCAAAAACGCACAAAAAACGCTGCGGAACCGCACAAAAAACGCGACAAATCCACAGGTGCGTTTTCTGCCAGGACAGGCATAATCTGCACCAGAAATTCCTAAGGCTAATCCCCAACGTGTGCACATAGCCTTAGTAACATTTCCCACATGTCTACTTTACATCAGCACAATTTTGGAACCAAAATTTTTTTTTGTTAGGGAGTTATAAGGATTAAAAGGTGACCAGCAATTTCTCATTTTTACAACACCATTTTTTTAGGGACCACATCACATTTGAAGTCACTTTGAGGGGTCTATATGAAAATATCCAAGTGTGACACCATTCTAAAAACTGCACCCCTCAAGTTGCTCAAAACGACATTCAAGAAGTTTATTAACCCTTCAGGTGTTTCACAGGAATTTTTGGAATGTTTAACAAAAAATGAACATTTAACTTTTCTTCACAAAAAATTTATTTCAGCTCCAATTTGTTTTATTTTACCAAGGGTAACAGGAGAAATTGGACCCCAAAAGTTGTTGTGCAATTTGTCCTGAGTACGCTGATACCCCATATGTGGGGGTAAACAACTGTTTGGGCGCATGGCAGAGCTCGGAAGGGAAGGAGCGCCATTTGACTTTTCAATGCCAAATTCACTGAAATTAAGATAGGACGCCATGTCACGTTTGGAGAGCCCCTGATGTGCCTAAGCAGTGGAAACCCCCCAATTCTAACTAAAACCCTAACCCAAACACACCCCTAACCCTAATTCCAACCATACCCCTAACCCCACCACACCCCTAACCTAATCCCAACCCTAACCACACCCCTAACTCTAACACACCCCTAACCCTAATCCCAACCATAACCCTGACACACCCCTAACTCTAATCCCAACCGTAAACGTAATCCAAACCCTATCCCTAACTTTAGCCCCAACCCTAACTTTAGCCCAATCCCTAACTTTAGCCCCAACCCTAACTTTAGCCCCAATCCTAACCCTAACTTTAGCCCCAACCCTAATCCTAACTTTAGCCCTAACCCTAACCCTAACTTTAGCCCCAACTTTAACCCTAACCTTAGCCTCAACCCTAACCCTAATGGGAAAATGGAAATAAATACATTTTTTTTATTTTATTATTTTTCCCTAACTAAGGGGGTGATGAAGGGGGGTTTGAAATACTATTTATAGCAGTTTTTTTAGCGGATTTTTATGATTGGCAGCTGTCACACACTAAAAGACGCTTTTTATTGCAAAAAATTGTTTTGCTTCTCCACATTTTGAGAGCTATAATTTTTTCATATTTTGGTCCACAGAGTCATGTGAGGTCTTGTTTTTTGCGGGAAGAGTTGACAATTTCATTGGTCCCATATTCGGGCATGTGACATTTTTTGATCGCTTTTTATTCCGATTTTTGTGAGGCAGAATGACCAAAAACCAGCAATTCATGAATTTCTTTTGGGGGGGCGTTTATACCGTTCCACATTTGGTAAAATTGATAAAGCAGTTTTATTTTTCGGGTCAGTACAATTACAGCAATACCTCATTTATATCATTTTTGTATGTTTTGACGCTTTTATACGATAAAAACTATTCTATATAAAAATAATTAATTTTTCATCGCTTTATTCTGAGGACTATAACTTTTTTATTTTTTCGCTGATGATGCTGTATGGTGGCTGTTTTTTTATATCCTTCTTTTTGATCGCGTGTTATTACAGATTTTGTTCGGCAGTATGATAATAAAGCATTGTTTTTTGCCTTTTTTTTTACGGTGGTCACCGAAGGGGTTAATGTTATGATACGGTGGTCTAGGAGCAACATGGAACGAGCTCTGAAGGACGTGGTAACTGTACTGACCGCAGTCCCTAAGCTCAACACAACACTAGAAGCAGCCGTGGAATGCTCCTAACTCTCCCTAGGCATCTCGTCACAGCCTAAGAGCTAACTACCCCTAAAGAAATAAGCAGGAAAACTATCTTGCCTCAGAGAAAATCCCCAAAGGATAGATTAGCCCCCCACAAATAATGACTGTGAGTGGAGAGGGAAAAGACATACACAGAATGAAACCAGGATGAGCACAGGAGGCCAGTCTAGCTAAATAGATAGGACAGGATGGAATACTGTGCGGTCAGTATAAAACACTACAAAAATCCACGCAGAGTTTACAAAAAAAAAAACTCCACACCTGACTAAAGGTGTGGAGGGCAAATCTGCCTCCCAGAGCTTCCAGCAAGACAGAATTAATTCACACTGATAAGCTGGACAAACATAGAAAGCACAGAATGGAAAAGTCCACAATCTATGGACAGAAAAGAGCAAGCAAAAACTTAGCTTAGCTGAACTAGTCAGGATAACTGGGAACTCCAAAGAGATGTGAATCCAACCAGGAACCATTTACAAGTGGCACTGGCTGAAGACAGAGCCAGACCTAAATAGCCGAGCAGAAGAGAAGATAAGTGGAGGCAGCTGATGACAGCTAACTCCAAGGAGCAGCCATACCACTAGAAACCACAAGAGGGAGCCCAAGAGCAGAACTCACAAAAGTGCCACTTACAACCACCGGAGGGAGCCCAAGAGCGGAATTCACAACAGTACCCCCCCCTTGAGGAGGGGTCACCGAACCCTCACCAGAGCCCCCAGGCCGATCAGGACGAGACAAGTGAAAAGCACGAACCAAATCGGTGGCATGGACATCGGAGGCAACAACCCAAGAATTATCCTCCTGACCATAACCCTTCCACTTGACAAGATACTGAAGCCTCCACCTCGAAAAACGAGAATCCAAAATCTTCTCAACCTCATATTCCAACTCTCCCTCAACCAACATCGGGGCAGGTGGGTCAACCGAGGGAACAACGAGCACCACATATCTCCGCAACAAAGATCTATGGAAAACATTATGAATGGCAAAGAGGCAAACGAAAAGACACCGGATTAATAATTTCAGAAATTTTATAAGGACCAATAAACCGAGGCTTAAACTTAGGAGAAGAAACCTTCATAGGAACATGACGAGAAGACAACCAAACCAAATCCCCCACACGAAGCCGGGGACCAAAACACCGACAGCGGTTAGCAAAACGTTGAGCCCTTTCCTGAGACAACGTCAAATTGTCCACCACATGAGTCCAAATCTGCTGCAGCCTGTCCACCACAGAATTAACACCAGGACAATCAGAAGGCTCAACCTGCCCAGAAGAAAAACGAGAATGAAAACCAAAATTACAAAAGAAAGGTGAAACCAAAGTAGCCGAACTAGCCCGATTATTAAGGGCAAACTCGTCCAACGGCAAGAAAGACACCCAATCATCCTGATCAGTAGACACAAAGCATCTCAAATAGGTCTCCAAGGTCTGCTTAGTTCGCTCAGTTTGGCCATTAGTCTGAGGATGAAACGCCGAAGAAAAAGACAAATCAATGCCCATCCTAGCACAAAAGGCCCGCCAAAATCTAGAGACAAACTGAGAACCTCTGTCAGACACAATATTCTCCGGAATGCCATGCAAACGAACCACATGCTGAAAAAATAATGGAACCAGATCTGAGGAGGAAGGCAACTTAGGCAAAGGTACCAGATGGACCATTTTAGAGAACCGGTCACAAACAACCCAGATAACAGACATCTTCTGGGAAACAGGAAGATCCGAAATAAAATCCATGGAAATATGCGTCCAGGGCCTCTGAGGGATCGGCAAAGGCAAAAGCAACCCACTAGCGCGGGAACAGCAAGGCTTGGCCCGGGCGCAAGTCCCACAGGACTGCACAAAAGCACGCACATCGCGCGACAAGGAAGGCCACCAAAAGGACCTAGCAACCAAATCTCTGGTACCAAAAATCCCAGGATGACCAGCCAACACTGAACAATGAACCTCAGAAATAACCTTACTTGTCCATCTATCAGGAACAAACAGCTTCCCCACTGGACAGCGGTCAGGCCTATCAGCCTGAAATTCCTGAAGCACCCGCCGCAAATCAGGGGAGATAGCAGAAAGAATCACCCCCTCCTTAAGAATGCCAACCGGCTCAAGGACTACAGGAGAATCAGGCGAAAAACTCCTAGAGAGGGCATCAGCCTTAACATTCTTAGATCCCGGAAGATACGAGACCACAAAATCAAAACGGGAGAAAAACAGGGACCATCGAGCCTGTCTAGGATTCAGCTGCTTGGCCGACTCAAGGTAAATCAGATTCTTATGATCGGTCAGGACCACAACACGGTGTTTAGCTCCCTCAAGCCAATGTCGCCACTCCTCAAACGCCCACTTCATAGCCAACAACTCCCGATTGCCGACATCATAATTGCGTTCCGCAGGCGAAAACTTTCTGGAAAAAAAAGCACACGGTTTCATCAAAGAACCATCAGACTCCCTCTGAGACAAAACGGCCCCTGCCCCAATCTCAGAAGCATCGACCTCAACCTGAAAAGGAAGAGAAACATCCGGTTGACGCAACACAGGGGCAGAAGAAAATCGGCGTTTAAACTCCTGAAAGGCCTCAACAGCCTCAGAGGACCAATTAGTCACATCAGCGCCTTTCTTCGTCAAATCAGTAAGAGGCTTAACCACACTGGAAAAACTGGCAATGAAACGGCGATAGAAATTAGCAAAGCCCAAAAATTTTTGAAGACCCTTCACAGATGTGGGTTGGATCCAGTCATGAATAGCTTGGACCTTAACAGAATCCATTTCTATAGACGAGGGAGAAAAAATAAAACCCAAAAAAGAGACCTTCTGAACTCTGAATAGGCACTTAGACCCCTTCACAAATAAAGCATTATCACGAAGGATCTGGAACACCATCCTGACCTGCTTCATATGAGACTCCCAATCATCGGAAAAAATCAAAATATCATCCAAATATACGACCATGAATTTATCAAGATAATTGCGGAAAATATCATGCATGAAAGACTGGAACACAGATGGAGCATTAGAGAGCCCAAATGGCATCACAAGGTATTCAAAATGGCCTTCGGGCGTATTAAATGCAGTTTTCCATTAGTCATCCTGTTTAATACGAACAAGATTATATGCCCCTCGGAGGTCAAACTTAGTAAACCAACTAGCCCCCTTAATCTGAGCAAACAAATCAGTAAGCAAAGGCAAGGGGTATTGGAATTTGACCGTGATCTTATTAAGAAGACGATAATCAATACAGGGTCTCAAGGAGCCATCCTTCTTAGCAACAAAAAAGAAACCCGCTCCCAATGGTGACGAAGAGGGCCGAATATGCCCTTTCTCCAAAGATTCCTTAACATAGCTCCGCATGGCGGCATGCTCTGGCACAGACAGATTGAAAAGTCGGCCCTTAGGGAACTTACAACCAGGAATCAAGTTAATAGCACAATCACAGTCCCTATGTGGAGGAAGGGAACTGGACTTGGGCTCATCAAATACATCCTGGAAATCCGACAAAAACTCAGGGACCTCAGAAGAGGGGGAAGAGGAAATTGACATCAAAGGAACGTCACTATGTACTCCTCGACAACCCCAACTAGTCACCGACATAGTTTTCCAATCCAGCACCGGATTATGTTCCTGTAACCATGGAAATCCCAGTACAACAACATCATGCAGGTTATGCAACACCAGAAAACGGCAATCTTCCTGATGTGCAGGAGCCATGTACATAGTCATCTGTGTCCAGTACTGAGGTTTATCCTTGGCCAAGGGTGTAGCATCAATGCCCCTCAAAGGAATAGGGCTCTGCAAAGGCTGCAAGGAAAAACCACAGCGCCTGGCAAATTCTAAGTCCATTAAGTTCAGGGCAGCGCCTGAATCCACAAATGCCATGACAGAAAAGGACGACAATGAGCAAATCAGGGTCACAGATAAGAGAAATTTAGGCTGTATAGTACTAATGGTAAAAGACCTAGCGACTCTCTTAGTACGCTTAGGGCAATCAGAGATAACATGAGCCAAATCACCACAGTAAAAACACAGCCTATTCTGACGTCTGAATTCCTGCCGTTCTATTCTAGTCAAAATCCTATCACATTGCATAGGTTCAGGACTTTGCTCAGAGGATACTGCCATATGGTGCACAGCTTTGCGCTCGCGCAGACGCCGATCAATCTGAATGGCTAGAGACATAGATTCGCTCAAACCGGCAGGCGTAGGAAAGCCCACCATAACATCTTTAACCCCTTCACGACATGCGCCGTACATCTACTGCGCATGCCGTGAATCCCCCTTTGATGTGGGCTCCGGCGGTGAGCCCACATCAAAGTCGCGACATGTCAGCTGTTTTGTACAGCTGACATGTGCGAGCAATAGCGGCGGGTGAAATCGCTATTCACCTGCCGCTATTAACCTGTTAAATGCCGCTGTCAAACACAGACAGCGGCATTTAACTACCGCATCCGGCCGGGCGGCCGGATATGACGTCATCGCCGACCCCCGTCACATGATCGGGGGTCGGCGATGCATCAGGAAGGTAACCATAGAGGTCCTTGAGACCTCTATGGTTACTGATGCAGGTCTGCTGTGAGCGCCCTCCTGTGGTCGGCGCTCACAGCACACCTGCATTTCTGCTACATAGCAGCGATCTGATGATCGCTGCTATGTAGCAGAGCCGATCAGGCTATGCCAGCTTCTAGCCTCCCATGGAGGCTATTGAAGCATGGCACAAGTAAAAAAAAAATGTTTTTAAAAATATGAAAAAAATATAAAAGTTTAAATCACCCCCCTTTCGCCCCATCCTAAATAAAACAATAAAAAAACAAAACAAACCTACACGTATTTGGTATCGCCGTGTTCAGAATCGCCCGATCTATCAATTAAAAAAAAGCATTAACCTGATCGCTAAACGGCGTAGCGAGAAAAAAATCCGAAACGCCAGAATTACGTTTTTTTGGTCGCCGCGACATTGCATTAAAATGCAATAACGGGCGATCAAAAGAACATATCTGCGCAAAAATGGTATCATTAAAAACATCAACTCGGCACGCAAAAAATAAGCCCTCGCCCGACTCCAGATCACGAAAAATGGAGACGCTACGGGTATCGGAAAATGGCCCTTTTTTTTTTTTTTTTTTTTTTTTAGCAAAGTTTGGAATTTTTTTTCACCACTTAGATAAAAAATAACCTAGTCATGTTAGGTGTCTATGAACTCGTAATGACCTAGAGAATCATAATGGCAGGTCAGTTTTAGCATTTAGTGAACCTAGCAAAAAAGCCAAACAAAAAACAAGTGTGGGATTGCACTTTTTTTGCAATTTCACCGCACTTGGAATTTTTTTCCCGTTTTCTAGTAAAAGACATGGTAAAACCAATGGTGTCTTTCAAAAGTACAACTTGTCCCGCAAAAAATAAGCCCTCACATGACCATATTGACGGAAAAATAAAAAAGTTATGGCTCTGGGAACGAGGGAAGCGAAAAACGAACACGCAAAAATGAAAAAGGGCCGCGACTTGAAGGGGTTAAGGGCTTCAGAAAGACCTTTTCTGAAAATAGCAGCCAAAGCCTCTTCATTCCATTTAGTGAGCACAGACCATTTTCTAAATTTCTGGCAGTATAACTCTGCAGCTTCCTGACCTTGACACAAGGCCAACAGGGTTTTTTCTGCATGATCCACAGAATTAGGTTCGTCATACAATAATCTGAGCGCTTGAAAAAATGCATCTACATTCAATAATGCCGGATCCCCTGTTTCAAGAGAAAAAGCCCAGTCTTGAGGGTCGCCACGCAGCAAGGATATGATGATTTTTACTTGCTGAATGGGATCACCAGAAGAACGGGGTTTCAAAGCAAAAAACAATTTGCAGTTATTTTTAAAGTTCAAGAACTTGGATCTGTCCCCAAAAAACAAATCAGGAGTAGGAATTCTGGGCTCTAAAGCCGGAGTCTGGACAACATAGTCCTGGATACTCTGTACTCTTGCAGCAAGTTGATCCACAAGAGAAAACAAACCCTGAACATCCATGCCAAAGCATATATCCTGAACCACCCAGATATCAAGAGGAAAAGAAAAAAAAAAGACAAACCAAAGCACAGAAAAAAAAATGGTTCAGAACTTTCTTTTCCTTCTTTTGAGATGCATTTAATTCATTTTTAGCCACTTGTACTGTTATGATACGGTGGTCTAGGAGCAACATGGAACGAGCTCTGAAGGACGTGGTAACTGTACTGACCGCAGTCCCTAAGCTCAACACAACACTAGAAGTAGCCGTGGAATGCTCCTAACTCTCCCTAGGCATCTCGTCACAGCCTAAGAGCTAACTACCCCTAAAGAAATAAGCAGGAAAACTATCTTGCCTCAGAGAAAATCCCCAAAGGATAGATTAGCCCCCCACAAATAATGACTGTGAGTGGAGAGGGAAAAGACATACACAGAATGAAACCAGGATGAGCACAGGAGGCCAGTCTAGCTAAATAGATAGGACAGGATGGAATACTGTGCGGTCAGTATAAAACACTACAAAAATCCACGCAGAGTTTACAAAAAAAAAAAAACTCCACACCTGACTAAGGGTACCGTCACACAGTGCAATTTTGATCGCTATGACGGCACGATTCGTGACGTTCGAGTGATATAGTTACGATCTCGCAGTGTCTGACACGCTCCTGCGATCAGGGACCCCGCTGAGAATCGTACGTCGTAGCAGATCGTTTGAAACTTTCTTTCGTCGTCTAGTGTCCCGCTGTGGCGGCATGATCGCATGGTGTAACAAAGGTGTGAACGATATTGTATACGATGTGCGCATAGAAACCAACGTCTTCTACATCGCACATACGTCATGAAATTATCGCTCCAGTGTCGTACATTGCAAAGTGTGACAGCAGTCTACGACGCTGGAGCGATATTGTTACGATGCTGGAGCGTCACGGATCGTGCCGTTGTAGCGATCAAAATGCCACTGTCTGATGGTACCCTAAAGGTGTGGAGGGCAAATCTGCCTCCCAGAGCTTCCAGCAAGACAGAATTAATTCACACTGATAAGCTGGACAAGCATAGAAAGCACAGAATGGAAAAGTCCACAATCTATGGACAGAAAAGAGCAAGCAAAAACTTAGCTTAGCTGAACTGGTCAGGATAACAGGGAACTCCAAAGAGATGTGAATCCAACCAGGAACCATTTACAAGTCGCACTGGCTGAAGACAGAGCCAGACCTAAATAGCCAAGCAGAAGAGAAGATAAGTGGAGGCAGCTGATGACAGCTAACTCCAAGGAGCAGCCATACCACTAGAAACCACAAGAGGGAGCCCAAGAGCAGAACTCACAAAAGTGCCACTTACAACCACCGGAGGGAGCCCAAGAGCGGAATTCACAACAGGTTAACTAGTGGGACAGTTTTATAGGTCGGGTCGTTATGGATGCGTAGATACTAAATATATGTACTTTTATTGTTTGTTTTTTTATTTAGATAAAGAAATATATTTATTGGAACAATAAATATATATATTTTTTTATTTAGGATTTTTTTTTATACATGTAAATAATTTTTTTTACTTGCTTACTTGGTCCCAGGGGGGGACATGACTATGTAGTGTCAGATTGCTGATCTGACACTTTGCAGTGCACTATGTCAGATCAGCGATCTAACAGGCACTGCAGGAGGCTTGCTGGCCCTGCTCTGAGCAGGCGCTTGCAAGCCGCCTCCCTGCAGGAACCGGAAGGAGCCCCGGGGCCATTTTGGATCTGGGGCCTGCAGGGAGGAGGAGGTAGGAGACCCTCGGAGCAACGCAATCACATCAAGGGTCTCAGGTAAGCACGCAGGGAGCCCCCTCCCTGCGCGATGCTTCCCTATGCTGCCGGAACGCTGCGATCATACTTGATCGCAGTGTTCCAGATGTTAATGTGCCAGGAGCGGTCCGTGAGCGCTCCTGGCACATAGTGCCGGATGTCAGCTGTGATAGTCTGCTGAGACCCGGCCCCGATCGGCCGCACTCCCCCCGTGAGCGCGGCTGGTCTTGGTGATGACGCACTATCCCGTCTGTGGTCATACGGGCCCATACCACCTCGACGGGATAGTACGTCATATGTCAGAAAGGGGTTAATTATCCCCCTCTATTCCTCCTTAGTAGTGTTGAGCGATACCGTCCGATACTTGAAAGTATCGGTATCGGATAGTATCGGCCGATACCCGAAAAATATCGGATATCGCCAATACCGATATCCGATACCAATACAAGTCAATGGGACATCAAGTATCGGAAGGTATTCTCATGGTTCCCAGGGTCTGAAGGAGAGGAAACTCTCCTTCAGGCCCTGGGATCCATAGGGATGTGTAAAATAAAGAATTAAAATAAAAAATATTGATATATTTACCTCTCCGGCGGCCCCTGAACTCAGCGCGGGTAACCGGCAGGCTTCTTTGTTCAAATTCAGCGCTTTTAGGACCTGAGAATCACATCCCGGCTTCTGATTGGTCGCGGGCCGCCCATGTGACCGCCACGCGACCAATCACAAGCCGTGACGTCATTCGCAGGTCCTTAACGCGCTCATTTTTTAAAAATGAGCGCGGTAATGACTTTCAAAGATGTAGCGGCTTGTGATTGGTCGCGGCCACGCGACCAATCACAAGCCGCGACGTCACCGCAAGCTATTAACACGCTCATTTTTAAAAATGAGCGCGTTAATGACTTTCAAAGACGTAGCGGCTTGTGATTGGTCGCGTGGCGGTCACATGGGCGGCCCGCGACCAATCAGAAGCCGGGACGTGATTCTCAGGCCCTAAAAGCGCTGATTTTGAACAACGAAGCCTGCCGGTTACCCGCGCTGAGTCCAGGGGCCGCCGGAGAGGTAAATATATCAATATTTTTTATTTTAATTCTTTATTTTACACATCTCTATGTATCCGATACCGATACCCGATACCACAAAAGTATCGGATCTCGGTATCGGAATTCCGATACCGCAAGTATCGGCCGATACCCGATACTTGCGGTATCGGAATGCTCAACACTACTCCTTAGTCAGGCCTCATCTGGAATACTGTGTCCAGTTCAGGGCACCACATTTTGAAAAAGACATTGAAAAACTGGAGCAAGTTCAGAGAAGAGATACCAGGATGATAAGCGGAATGCAAAGTATGTCCTACGAGGAACGGTTAAAGGATCTGGGAATGTTTAGCTTGCAAAAAAACGAAGGCTAAGAGGAGACTTAGTAGCTGTCTACAAATATTTGAAGGGATGTCACAGTGTAGAGGGATCATCCTAATTCCTAATGTTTTCTCGCAAGCACTAGGACTGAGAAAAAAAATCGTTCAGCACTTTTAAATAATATGGGTCAGTGTGACAGCACACGTCCGATTCATAAGCTCATCTGCATGAGCCCAGAAACTCTGATGTGCAAAGTATGTCTTCTGCATGTCATTTGTTTTACACAGATTACCATAGACTTCAATGGCCAAGTCTGATTTTCAAAAAGAGATGAGAAAAGGACATTCTCTGACTCTCACAGACAGGAAAGAGGGATCCATTATCAAATCTGATGTATGTATGGATCAATTAAACTATACGTCCGTTTGCCATCTGGTAAAAAGCAGACAGCACTAGAATGTGTCACTCAGATCAGATGTGTAAATGTAGCCTTAGCTTACTTGTCTAGCTTTTCTGTACTCTATGCACTGCAATGAGAGTATGATTTCTGGCAGTGGAAAAGAAAGGCATCTTAGGAATGGGTTCAAGTAGTTCACTCCTCTACAAGGTATTCAGTGCAACATGTTCCTCTCAGTGCTCAGAACGATAGAAACATGTATCCTGCATAACCACTATCATAGCAGCGTTGTGTTCAACACTAGTGAGATTTGGAAGAAGCATTGCTGTGACAACTCTTGAAACCAATAAAGCCAACACAGCAGGGTGCCTAATATCACTAGCGTTGGGAGCAATCTTATTGGAGTAATTACTATAGGAATTACCACTGATGGCACACTGCAGGAGATACACAATATAGTAATGGTTATGCAGGACACACATTGCATTACTCTGAGCACTAATAGGAGGATAGCTGCACTGAATAGCTTGCAGGGAAGAGAACACACTCCTAAGGTGCCTTCCTTTTCTATTGACAGAATTTGTAGTCCCAGTGCATGGAAACAAAGTACAGAGTTTTTGAAGTTGCAGATTTTCCGGAGCATTTCTGCTCCTTTTAGATAAAATAGGTCACTTGTGCTTTTTTCATTGCATTTTTTTACATGCGTGTTTACTGCATTTGATACAAAGAGAAAAGTTGGAGGGCACCACTAACAGGGATCACCCATTACATGCTAGAAAAATTAATATACCATACAAAAGAGAAGAAGTAGCATGTAAAATATGGGGAGTTAGCATATTGTTGTGGGTGAGAGAAGCGGAGGAGGCAAGGGCACAGGAAATGCCCAACGCATGTTGCCCAAAAAAACTGGCTTCTTCAGGGACAGTAACTGCTGTGCAGTCTGCGGTGTCTTAATTACCTGTATATAATGAGGTGGCCGGAGGTCAGCTGTGAAGGAGAGCCCACATGGTAGAGTTCCCGCATCTACCTGGAAGGTATGTGTGCCGGCAGGAATACATGGATATACCGAGGAGCAACTGAGCATGCGCGAGTGGGCGCATGCACTGAGAGTATGATGAAGTCCATGGCCAGAAAAAGTGTACAAATATGGCTGCCGAAGGAAGACGTGTGCATGCGCGAGTATGCGTGTACACGAATAGCATAAGCGTCTATAATTACCATCACTTGGAAGTGCCTATGCATCATTTTTTGCCTGGTGCTGCCGCTACACAATCAATATCTCTAACGTTTGAGATTCCATTATGTTATTTGCGCTAACGCATACTCATGCACTACTTCCTTTGGCGGCCATAAATGTACACTGTTTCTGGCCGTAAACTAATGTGAACAACAGCAAACAAAACAATTTTTATAGCAAAACAACCTTTTGTATCCATAATAGCACAGTCAAATATGAAATATGAGTGATTTGGGAGGATATGGAGGAGTAAAGTGAGTGGTTTTGAGTTAAATGTTTATTTATTGAAAATTTGAGGTCCAGCGATCTCATTTTTTTTAAAGTATTTTGGGTAGAAATGATTTATGATTTCATATCTAGGCTCTAGGGATTGGATCTGGTTCCATAAAGTTGTGATTTTGGGGCAACTCCAAAACATATGGAGTAAAGTAAATGGTTGACTGTTATGAAAGGTAATTCAGTACCACAATGGACATAGAGGTCAGAGCACATACAGTGACCTGACAATAACCCAAAAACATAGAACGAGCTCTGAGACGTGGGAACTTTGCTGACCGCAATCACTAATCCTCTCCAACCACACTAGAGGCAGCCGTGGATTGCGCCTAACGCTCCCTATGCAACTCGGCACAGCCTGAGAAACTAGCTAGCCTGAAGATAGAAAATAAGCCTACCTTGCCTCAGAGAAATACCCCAAAGGAAAAGGCAGCCCCCACATATAATGACTGTGAGTTAAGATGAAAAGACAAACGTAGAGATGAAATAGATTTAGCAAAGTGAGGCCCGACTTTCTGAACAGAGCGAGGATAGGAAAGGTAACTTTGCGGTCAACACAAAACCCTACAAAAACCACGCAAAGGGGGCAAAAAGACCCTCCTGTTGTGAATTCTGTGGCAGAGCTCCCTCCTGTGGTCACAAGTGGTACTTCGGCTGATTCTCTCTGGGAGCTTCCGTTTGTGGAGGAAAGTGGTACTGCTGCTTCTGAGTTTCCTCCCTCAGGTGATCTGGTGAGGTCGTTAGGTGCTTCTCTACTTAACTCCACCTAATGCTTTGATCCATGCTTCCTGTCAATGTTCCAGTGTTGGACTTGTTTTTCCCTGGATCATTCCTGTGGCCTGCTGCTCTGCATAGCTAAGTTCTTCTTTGTTATTTGTTTGCTATTTTTTCTGTCCAGCTTGTCTAATTGTTTTGCTGGAAGCTCTGGGACGCAAAGGGTGTACCTCCGTGCCGTTAGTTCGGTACGGAGGGTCTTTTTGCCCCCTTTGCGTGGTTTTCTTTAGGGTTTTGTGTAGACCGCAAAGTTATCTTTCCTATCCTCGCTCTGTTAAGAAAGTCGGGCCTCACTTTGCTGAATCTATTTCATCCCTACGTTTGTCTTTTCATCTTAACTCACAGTCATTATATGTGGGGGGCTGCCTTTTCCTTTGGGGTATTTCTCTGAGGCAAGGTAGGCTTATTTTCTATCTTCAGGCTAGTTAGTTTCTCAGGCTGTGCCGAGTTGCATAGGCAGAGTTAGGCGCAATCCACGGCTGCCTCTAGTGTTGTTTGGAGAGGATTAGGGATTGCGGTCTGCAGAGTTCCCACGTCTCAGAGCTCGTTCTATTATTTTGGGTTATTGTCAGATCACTGTATGTGCTCTGACCGCTATGTCCATTGTGATACTGAATTGCCTATCACAACACCCTCCGTACCGAACTAACGGCACGGAGGTACACCCTCTGCGTCCCAGAGCTACCAGCAAGCAAGAAAAAACAAATTGACAAGCTGGACAGAAAAAACAGCAAACAAAATAGCAAAGCGGAACTTAGCTATGCAGAGCAGCAGGCCACAGGAACGATCCAGGAGGAAACAGGTCCAATACTAGAACATTGACTGGAGGCCAGGATCAAAGCACTAGGTGGAGTTAAATAGAGCAGCACCTAACGACTTCACCACATCACCTGAGGAAGGAAACTCAGAAGCCGCAGTACCACTCTCCTCCACCAACGGAAGCTCACAGGGAGAATCAGCCGAAGTACCACTTGTGACCACAGGAGGGAGCTCTGCCACAGAATTCACAACAGTTGACCACAGTTTCTCCAGCATAGGGGGGAGCTGTCAATAAAATGAGCAATCTTAGTTGGAGTGAAATACCATATGGCCATAGTTTTGAAGAAGGACTCGTGGAGAGTCATGGAAAGATCAGAGGAATAGGAGAATCCCAAAGCATTTTCCCAATGTTGCAAGGTAAAAGATATTTTGAGTTCAGTTTCCCATCTAAACATGTAGAAGATTTTGGAGAAAATGTTGTCTTTGTTAAAGATATTGTAAAGGTGTCTTGTACTCCAGAAGATTCTGTGGTTGACGTTATTGATTAGAGTACAAGGTTTTGTTAGATAACATAGAATTTACAGAATCAATAGAAGGTAATGTAAAAAGTCATTAGTTGAGAGGGTAAATGTATTTTTTAAGACTTTAAAAAAATAATTCATGATGGAGCTGATTATATACCCTTTAAAGACAGCTGTATCCCAGGTAGATGGGGATTGGGGGTTTTGTAGCCTGTTGATCAAAGAAAAGGAGAGATTTTTGATTTGGTCAAATTTTCAGATTTTTTTAATGGGTTTAGCCAGAAATTTCTAAGCAGATAGAATAGCTCTAAAAATAGAATGAGATGGGTCATGGAATGGGGAGTTGAGTAAATGTTTGAAAACAAGTTCGGTAATAGGATGATTATTGCTGAGAGGCAGTTCAAGGTCTAGCCAGGTGGGAGAGGCACCTGCTTTGAACCAGGTGGCACTTTGTTTTAATAGGTTGGCAAGGTAGTATGCCAAGAGATTGAGAAGGCTTAGCCCTCCATTGAATTTGTTCTTGAATAGAATATTAGTTGCTGTTCTAGCTTTTTTGTGGTTCCATATGAAATTGTTTATTATTTTTTGTAGTTAGGTCATGTAGAGTTGAGGCATGGTAATGAGGAGAGTCCTAAATATACAGTATATAAGATTTTAGGAAGGATGAAGGCTTTATTTGTCATTACTCTACCCACCCACGAAAGTCCTAAACTAATAGTTAAGTCTTTGGTGATCCCTTTGATTATGTTGTCTATATTTGTCGGAATAATTACTTTCAGATTTTTTGTGAGGGTAATACCTAGGTATGATAGCTTTTTGTCTTCCCAACTGAACGATTAGATATTTTTTATGCCTTTGATGGTTGTATTTTCTAGATTAAAGTGGAGGATTTGAGATTTATCAGAATTTATTTTAAAGTAGGAAACCTCTGAGAAGGATTCTAGGATGGGAAAGCATTTTTTTGATTGATACTAATGGATCTGTTAAGGACTCTCTTAAGGACAAAATCAGATCGTTCCAATTTTTAAGTGGCGGGTTGGTGTTTGGACACCTTTAATGGTCGGGGTTATCTCTGATAGAATGGGCGAGGGGTTCTAATGCCAAGGTGAACAAAAGAGGAGACAAAGGGCATCCCTGTCTAATGTCATTTGAGATAAGTGTGGGATTAGAAAGGTTGTTGTTAACGTAGACTTTGGCCACTGGATAAGAGTACAGTGCTAAGATAGATGCCAGAATTTGGTTATTAAATCCAAATTTGGATAGAGTTAGTTTAAGATAGGTCCAATTAACAAACCTATAACATAATGCACAACTCATAGAAATATAGTAAATATAATTTTATTAATCATACAAAAATCAGAAGACATAAGTAAAAGGGAAAAACAAAAAAAGTTGGAGAAAAGGTACGGGGTAACACAAGGACCAAAAATAGCATATATTATATAATCAAATGAAGATAAAAATTATCCACATAAATGCAAATAATAATTTCAACATTAGTATCCACAGAATGTAAAAGTAGCGATTTAGTCTGTAACGGGAATACTAACTTTCAAAGGCTACATAAATAATAGCAATGTCACCGCTCTGCTTTCCGGCCGCTGTGCTTACACAGGGCAGAGAAGCAGAGCGCCGAGGGACAGACAGCGGAAGGTAAGTATGTAGTGTTTTTTTTTTTTTACTTTTACGCTGGAAACCAGGGTAAACAACGGGTTACTAAGCGCGGCCCTGCAAAGACATCGCTGAATCGGCGTCACACACGCCGATTCAGCGATGTCAGCAGGAAGTCCAGCGATGAAATAAAGTGCTGGACTTTCTGCAGCGACCAACGACATCACAGCAGGATTCTGATCGCTGCTGTGTGTCAAACTGAATGATATCGCTAGCCAGGACGCTGCAACGTCACGGATCGCTAGCGATATCGTTTAGTGTGACGGTACCTTTAATGTGCAATATCTATGCTATGTTGCTATTTAAATAATTTGCATTTCTGCTGCTATAATAATGTGTGCACATAGCCTATGACTTTTATACAGTTTTTTACCTATATTCTTGTCCATATGTATTAGTACTCGGGTATTACCTAGTTTTATGAAATAGTATACCCTGTGACATTGCTATTATTTATGTAGCCTTTGAAAGTTAGTATTCCCGTTACAGACTAAATCGCTACTTTTGCATTCTGTGGATACTAAATGTTGAAATTATTATTTGCATTTATGTGGATAATTTTTATCTTCATTTGATTATATAATATATGCTATGCTTGGTCCTTGTGTTACCCCGTACCTTTTCTCCAACTTTTTTTGTTTTTCCCTTTTATTTATGTCTTGTGATTTTTGTATGATTAATAAAATTATATTTACTATATTTCTATGAGTTGTGCATTATGTTATAGGTTTGGTAGTTTGGTAAATGCACACTATATGTTTATTGTTTTATATATATATGTGTATTCATAGGTCCAATTAAGCTTAAGAAAATGTTTTTTTCTGCATCTAGGGTGAGAATAATGGAAGGGAGATTTAGGGAGTTTATTTTGTGTATAATGTTCAAATATCTCTTAGTTCCGTTGGCTGTTTGTAGTCCCAAAATAAAACCTAGCTGGTCATTGTTTATCAGGTTGGGGAGAATGTTTTCCAGTCTATTTGCTAGGATTTTTGCATATATCTCGAGATAGCTATTTATTAAAGAGATTGGTCTGTAATTTTTAAACTGGGCAGGGTCTCCCTTTGGTTTGAGGATTATAATGATTGTTGCTTGAAGCATCTCTGTAGGAAAGGAACCCTGAGCCAAGGCAGGTTAAATACCTTTACAAGGTGAGGAGCTACAAGTAGACCAACATTTTTTAAGTATTCGTTATTGAAGCCGTCGGGACCAGGAGATTTCGTAGCTTTAACCCCTTCATGACCCAGCCTATTTTGACCTTAAAGACCTTGCCGTTTTTTGCAATTCTGACCAGTGTCTCTTTATGAGGTAATAACTCAGGAACGCTTCAACGGATCCTAGCGGTTCTGAGATTGTTTTTTCGTGACATATTGGGCTTCATGTTAGTGGTAAATTTAGGTCAATAAAATCTGCGTTTATTTGTGATAAAAACGGAAATTTGGCGAAAATTTTGAAAATTTCCCAATTTTCACATTTTGAATTTTTATTCTGTTAAACCAGAGTTATGTGACACAAAAAAGTTAATAAATAACATTTCCCACATGTATACTTTACATCAGCACAATTTTGGAAACAAAATTTTTTTTTGCTAGGAAGTTATAAGGGTTAAAATTTGACCAGCGATTTCTCATTTTTACAACGAAATTTACAAAACCATTTTTTTTAGGGACCACCTCACATTTGAAGTCAGTTTGAGGGGTCTATATGGCTGAAAATACCCAAAAGTGACACCATTCTAAAAAATGCACCCCTCAAGGTACTCAACACCACATTCAAGAAGTTTATTAACCCTTCAGGTACTTCACAGCAGCAGAAGCAACATGGAAGGAAAAAATGAACATTTAACTTTTTAGTCACAAAAATTATCTTTTAGCAACAATTTTTTTATTTTCCCAATGGTAAAAGGAGAAACTGAACCACGAAAGTTGTTGTCCAATTTGTCCTGAGTACACTGATACCTCATATGTTGGGGTAAACCATTGTTTGGGCGCACGGCAGGGCTTGGAAGGGAAGGAGCGCCATTTGACTTTTTGAATGAAAAATTGGCTCCACGCTTTAGAGGACACCATGTCACGTTTGGAGAGCCCCCGTGTGCCTAAAAATTGGAGCTCCCCCACAAGTGACCCCATTTTGGAAACTAGACGCCCCAAGGAACTTATCTAGATGCATAGTGAGCACTTTGAACCCCCAGGTGCTTCACAAATTGATCCGTAAAAATGAAAAAGTACTTTTTTTTCACAAAAAAATTCTTTTAGCCTCAATTTTTTCATTTTCACATGGGCAAAAGGATAAAATGGATCCTAAAATTTGTTGGGCAATTTCTCCTGAGTACACCAATACCTCACATGTGGGGGTAAACCACTGTTTGGGCACATCGTAAGGCTCGGAAGGGAAGGAGCGCCATTTGACTTTTTGAATGAAAAATTATCTCCATCGTTAGCGGACACCATGTCGCGTTTGGAGAGCCCCTGTGTGCCTAAACATTGGAGCTCCCCCACAAGTGACCCCATTTTGGAAACTAGACCCCCCAAGGAACTTATCTAGATGCCTAGTGAGCACTTTAAACCCCCAGGTGCTTCACAAATTGATCTGTAAAAATGAAAAAGTACTTTTTTTTCACAAAAAAAATTTTTTCGCCTCAATTTTTTCATTTTCACATGGGCAATAGGATAAAATGGATCATAAAATTTGTTGGGCAATTTCTCCCAAGTACGCCGATACCTCATATGTGGGGGTAAACCACTGTTTGGGCGCACGGCAGGGCTCGGAAGGGAAGGCACGCCATTTGGCTTTTTAAATGGAAAATTAGCTCCAATCATTAGCGGACACCATGTCACGTTTGGAGAGCCCCTGTATGCCTAAACATTGGAGATCCCCCACAAATGACCCCATTTTGGAAACTAGACCCCCAAAGGAACTAATCTAGATGTGTGGTGAGGACTTTGAACCCCCAAGTGCTTCACAGAAGTTTATAACGCAGAGCCATGAAAAAAAAAATTATTTTCTCAAAAATGATCCCCATGCCGGGGCTCGGAAGTGAAGTAGTGACGTTTTGAAATGCAGACTTTGATGGAATGCTCTGTGGGCGTCACGTTGCGTTTGCAGAGCCCCTGATGTGGCTAAACAGTAGAAACCCCCCACAAGTGACCCCATTTTGGAAACTAGACCCCGAAAGGAACTTATCTAGATGTGTGTTGAGGGTAAAAGGCACTGCGTTTTACCTGCGGATTTTCCGCGGATTTCCAGTGTTTTTTGTGCGGATTTCATCTGCGGATTCCGCACGGTATTTTCCGCACCATGGGCACAGCGGATTTGGTTTTCCATAGGTTTACTTGGTACTGTAAACCTGATGGAACACTGCTGCGAATCCGCAGCAGCCAATCCGTGGCGGATCCGCAGCCAAATCTGCACCGTGTGCACATAGCCTAATTCTAAAGGTATGTGCACACACTGCGGAAAACGCTGCGGATCCGCAGCAGTTTCCCATGAGTTTACAGTTCAATGTAAACCTATGGGAAACAAAAATCGCTGTACACATGCTGCAGAAAAACTGCACGGAAACGCAGCGGTTTACATTCCGCAGCATGTCACTTCTTTCTGCGGATTCCGCAGCGGTTTTACAACTGCTCCAATAGAAAACCGCAGTTGTAAAACCGCAGTGAAATGCGCAAAAAAAACATGGTAAATCCACCATAAATCCGCAGCGGTTTAGCACTGCGGATTTATCAAATCCGCAGCGGAAAAATCTGCAGAGGACCAGAATACGTGTGCACATACCAAAACCCTAACCCTAGCTCTAACCCTAACCCTTGCCCTAACCCTAGCTCTAACCCTAACCCTAGCCCTAACCCTAGCCCTAACCCCTAACCCTATTCTAACATTAGTGGGAAAAAAAAATTCTATATTTTTTTATTGCCCCTACCTATGGGGGTGACAAAGGGAGGGGTCATTTATCATTTTTTTATTTTGATCACTGGGATAGATTATATCTCAGTGATCAAAATGCACTTTGAACGAATCTGCCGGCCGGCAGATTCGGCGGGCGCACTGCGCATGCGCCCGCCATTTTGGAAGATGGCGGTGCCCAGGGAGAAGACGGACGGACCCAGGCAGGATCGGTAAGTATGAAGGAGTGGGGGGGGAGCATGGGGGGGGGATCGGAGCATGGGGGGTGGATCGGAACGCGGGAGGGGTGGAACGGAGCACGGGGGGGTGGAACGGAGCACGGGGGTGGTGGAACGGAGCACGGGGGGGTGGATCAGAGTGCGGGGGGGTGATTGGAGCACGGGGGGGTGATTGGAGCACGGGGGTGAGCGGACAAGAGCACGGGGGGGAGCGGAGCACAGGACGGAGGGGAGCGGGGCAGTGTACCGGGCAGATCGGAGGGCCGGGGGGGCGATCGGTGGGGTGGGGGCACATTAGTGTTTCCAGCCATGGCCGATGATATTGCAGCATCGGCCATGGCTGGATTGTAATATTTCACCCGTTATAATAGGTGAAATATAACAAATCGCTCTGATTGGCAGTTTCACTTTCAACAGCCAATCAGAGCGATCGTAGCCACGGGGGGGTGAAGCCACCCCCCCTGGGCTAAACTACCACTCCCCCTGTCCCTGCAGATCGGGTGAAATGGGAGTTAACCCTTTCACCCGATCTGCAGGGACGCGATCTTTCCATGACGCCGCATAGGCGTCATGGGTCGGATTGGCACCGACTTTCATGACGCCTACGTGGCGTCATGCGTTGGGAAGGGGTTAAGATTTTGTATTGTGGCTAGGCTCTCCTCATTAGTGAATGGAGCCGTTAGGGTGGCTAGATCTAATTGTTTGATTTTTGGCAAACTGATTTTTTAAAGGAATTTGTTGATAGATTCCTCATTCAGGGGCTTAATGGAGTGATCTGAGTTAAGATTTTACAAAGTTGAGTAGTATTCGGTGAAGGTGTTCGATATGTCTTTAGGACGGTAGCTGTTTATACCGTTTGGGGATGAAATTTTCTCGATCCTTTGTTTAATTCTATTGTGTTTTAGTCTGTTTGACATATACCTAGTTGGTTTATTGAGAGAGTAATAGGTTGAATTTGCAGGATTTGATAATTCCTTCTTGAGTTCTTGTCTAAGGTCCAAGATTTTTAGTTGTAGGGAGAATATAGGGGAAGCAAGACCCGATTGTAAATCTTCTTTAGTTTTAATTGAAGATTGGAGCGAGTTAATTTTATCCCTGTGTTATTTTTTGTGATTTGATGAAATTTTCATAAGAATTCCCCCAAGCACCACCTTGTGGGCATTTCCAATATGGAAAGGGTTGATTTCATCCAAAGAATTCTCAATTAAGTATTTTTTATTAATGGCCAATTCAATTTCCGTTTTATAGAAAGGGATTTGTAGTTGAGTGGCATAGCTCATAGCTGTTTGTTTTGGAAGAGAGGGCCTATTAAGAAGTTTCCTGATATTGGGAAGAGATCAGAGATAGATCTGGGTAGGACTGAGCTTTCTTCAAATTTAGAAAATGTCTGTGACAACTAGATACATTTCAGATGAAGATTTGTGAACGTTAGAGAAGTGGGTATATTCCCTAGATGTAGTGTTTAAACAATGGAGCACAGCGAATAATTTTTTTTTTTTGCTAGCCAGGAATTTAGGGTTGGGAAGTTATGCCTCGTGGTAGAGAATGAGTCAGTGTGACCATCAGGTACCATATTGAAGTCTCAGAGGAGTATTAATTCTCCCTTCTTTATTGTCTGTATTTTTATAACTAATTTGTCAGGAATTTGAAGATTTTTTTTGTTAGGGCATAGACATTGACAATTATGCAGAGGCGGTTGTTGAGGTGGCAGACTAGAATGTGGTATCTCTCCTGCCAGTCACCTATCTCCTCGGGTAGTTCAAAAGAAACAGAGTTTTTAATCATTGTGGCTACTACAGCTTTTTTCTTTTTGGGATTGAGAGCTTCAAAGATGTGGAGGTAGTCTCTGTGGTGGAATTTTGGGTGGTTATCTTTGTTAAATTTAGGTTCTTGAAGGCAGCTTAGGTCTGCGCGACTATTTTTAATCTCCTTCCATATTGCGAACTGCCTTGTTTTTGATACTGCCTGGTATTTGGCTTTGATATGTGCAGATAACACACGGATTTAGTGCATTTCTGCAGGAGAAATGCACTAAAAATATTTTTTCCTGTGGATTTTAAGCATTTAAGCAATTTAATGGGGAAAATCTGTAGATAAAACTCAGTACAACAGCAAGAGACATTAATATATTGATACACTGTGCATGAGATCTCTATAAATAACATACACTTTGTGGAAATGTAAGACACTGCATTTGTGTTGCAGCTGAGCTACGAAGCATCAAAAACACACCAAAAACTCATCATGGAAACTTAACCTAAGAAGTTAGGAGCAATTAGGAGGCCATTTAGATGTAATTTTTTTTCTACAGAACTGAAGTCAAATCGCTTAAAAGGAACCAGTAGGGTCAATCCTCCTAAGCTGGTTATGATTATGTAGGTCATAAGAAGTTTAATAAAGTGATACCTTAATATCTGTGATCCGATGTCTCATTCCAGAGAAATCCACATTTTTCTTAATCTCTAAATGAGCTGTTAAGATCTATGGGTCGAACATAGACCTTACCAAATGCTCTCCTGATCTACATGTTTCTCACTGGTATATCCCCCTTTCATTTTATATAATCTCTGGAGGCTAATTCTCAGGAAGATCAGTGGCCTGCCTGTTGTGAATTCTGTGGCCAAGCTCCCTCCTGTGGTCGTGAGTGGTACTTCGGCTGGTTCTGTCTATGAGCTTCCTTCGGTGGATGAGAGTAGTACTGCGGCTTCTGAGTTTCCTTCCTCAGGTGATGAGGTTAAGTCGTTAGGTGCTGCTCTATTTAACTCCACCTGGTGCTTTGATCCTGGCCTCCAGTCAATGTTCTAGTATTGGTCTTGCTTCCTCCTGGATTGTTCCTGTGGCCTGTCTATCCTGCATTAGCTAAGTTCTGCTTGTGTACTTTTGTTTGCTATATTTTCTGTCCAGCTTGCTATATTGGTTTTTCTTGCTTGCTGGAGGCTCTGAGAGGCAGAGGGAGCACCTCCGTACCGTTAGTCGGTGCAGAGGGTCTTTTTGCCCCTCTGCGTGGTTGTTTGTAGGTTTTTGTGTTGACCGCAAAGCTATCTTTGCTATCCTCGGTCTATTCAGTAAGTCGGGCCTCACTTTCCTAAATCTATTTCATCTCTGTGTTTGTATTTTCATCTTTACTCACAGTCATTATATGTGGGGGGCTGCCTTTTCCTTTAGGGAATTTCTCTGAGGCAAGGTAGGCTTATATTTCTATCTTCAGGGCTAGTTAGTTTCTCAGGCTGTGCCGAGTTGCATAGGGAGCGTTAGGCGCAATCCACGGCTACCTCTAGTGTGGTGTGATAGGATTAGGGATTGCGGTCAGCAGAGTTTCCACGTCTCAGAGCTCGTCTTATGTTTTTGGTTAATGTCAGGTCACTTTGTGTGCTCTGAACTTCAAGGTCCATTGTGGTTCTGAATTACCTGTTCATAACACCTGCTTATAGATATTAACAGTTCATTTACATATTAAGGAAAATGTGTATTGGATCGCAGATATCAAGGTATCATTTTATTCAAATTCCTATGACCTATATGCCCATGCAGACAGTTTTGAAAGGTTGATCCTACTGACAGATTCACTTTTAATAAAAAAAATTTGTAAAGTTAAATCACTTTTAATGCTGGATAGAATTAGCAAATAAGATTTGAAAATGTAGTTATTCTTTAATAAATACATGTAACGGATACCATACGGAGTGCCATCCCGGACCTAGGGTTACTCTGTACCGGGTTTGGTGGTCCTTATAGGGGAAGTCACAGTGTCAGCGCCCCGGTCTGTGGCCCTGGGCGTCCAAATTAAAGGAAAGGGTATTTGAATAAAGTTTGCTCGCGATGCCACCTGTGGTATTCAGTCAGGGGTGACCGACGCTGCTTAAAGGGGTCCCCTGGGGTGATGGTACTGCAGCAGGGATGGTATGGCTTCCCACAGGTGAAGCTGGGTCCCCAGGGCTCCCGGTGTAGTAGGGACAGATGGTAGATGTTGTAGAAAAAAATAGAGAACACAAGGTTGCAGTCTCTTCACCTCTTTACTGGTGCAAGGCAGTCACAGTCCAGGGTACCAGATCACAGGTGCTGGTATGGTCTAGCCAGCTTGGAAGCTGTTCAGGAATGGCCCTAGCTAGGTGGTGTTGGAAACCTTCCTCTCTGTGCTGCGTTGTACTCCCTTGTTGCCTCATGCCTCACACAAGGTCCTCACTTTCTCTCTGTCCCCCTTTAGGTAGGACACTACCAGCATGACAGGTAACTCAAGCCTTTTTACAGGGTCTCTAATTATGACCCAGGCTCTATGTGTTACTGTGCCTTCGGGTGTTAATGGTGGACAGGTGACTTGAAATCCAGCTGTCCTCCGGTTTCTGCCATGGAGCATGAAGTTACCCCCAAAATCGCGGTCTTCCAGCTACCGGTATCTGCGCTTCAGCATGGAGGAAGCTCAGTCACAACTTCCCTCCAGCTCTTCACTCTCCTTTGCTCCTGTTCCTCCTTCACTATCTCTACAACTGTTCTTTTCCTTTCTTTCCTTTCAGGAGCTGCAGCACCTCACGTGGCTGCACGACCCCTCTTCCTCTCTCAGACTCTCTCCATCTGTTTCCACTCTGCTCTGTCCCTCTGACAAACTCCTCTCACCGACTCCTCGCTCTGTCTCTCCCTTCGACAGACTAAGTCACTTCTCCTCCAAGCCAAAATATATAAATTATCTAGGAAAGCTCCCCTGAAACTGGGTTCAGAGCTTCCCCTTCTGGCCTGGAGTCAGAACACGTTGCATGTATGTGAATACCTGTCAAAGGGATCCTTCCTCACTTCCAAGCATCACTCCAGGCATCACTCTCCCCGTGAGGAAAACAATACCACTGTAACAACTGGTTACCTGGGTGTTATACATACAGTGGCATTAATCAATCAAAGGAAGGAGCCTACATTAAAAAACATGTATTTTTTTTACTGAACTCTGCAGGATGCTATAGTGCAGTCTACCAATCTATTCTTTGCCTTGTTTTTTTCACAGTATACTGACAAATTCTGGCCACACAAAAGCCAAAAGGACAATTTGACATATGGACACATATGTGTGTACAGTACTTTCCTAGTGGACACAACTTTAAAATCACTTTAAAGGGAACGGAAAACTTTTATTATTACTAGTATTATGTATACAGCGAATGTAGGGTAGGAAGCATGAAGTCTTATTGAAGTTTCAACAGCTGTGCAAGCAGAGAAAGAAGTCAGAGAAGATGAGGCACTTGTTTAGTATAGCAGAGTTACAAACAGTTGTATTTGCATTGCTAGTCGTGTTAAAATGTAAAGTTTTCACCTATGCAAGGCGTACTTTTAATTTCTGTTTCAGCTGGAGTTTAGAGAATATACTGCTGCGATGTCTAAACAGTACACAGATATAGAATACTACTCTTCTTTCTGTGTAGCAGATTCTTTTAATACATCCACTTCCAGTGAAAAGATATTAGTAAAAGTTCATTATTTTCTTACTTTTTTTTAGAAAATAAATAAACTTTTATTAATATTTTTTCACTGGAAGTGGATGTATTAAAAAAATACTAAGGTGATTAGCGCCACATTCGCTTGGAGTTTATTTCCCTTTGAATTCACCACCTACGTGGATCTGAAGCAGAATCAACACACAGTTCTCCAAAGTGAGCTGCACACCGTATTGGATTATACAAGACACGGAGAAAAAGTGCCTAAAAAATTGATTCCTTGAGAATCTCAACATGCATTTCTTACTGATTGAAGGTGAGCATAACCACAACTAAAAGATTTATTTACTGTTGATAAAAACGTATTACGCTCAGAGGAAGCACCACACTTGTCTTTTTTTTTCCCTCTTTCCCTAAACCAGGGTATTTCTAAAGGCTTGTGTAGCACATAGACAGAAGTAGCAGCAGAAAAGAGGGTAGCATACAGCTGTACTAAACAGTGTGGCTGTGAATCCAGCACTGAAGCAAAATACATTTTCTAGAAGCTACAACTTGATCTCCCAGTGTCTGTCTCATTTGCTGAGTGTTCATCACTGCTTTTCCCCTGTCAATTTTCCCTAGTCTTGTAGATGCTCTATAATCTGACACCTCACTCTGTTGGCACAGCTTTGACACTCTTATTTAAGTCACACGCTGTCCAATTCTTTGTGATCCTCCTTGAGATGGTGCCACTCCTTCATTGGAGTCCAGCTGTGTTTAATTAAACTGATAGGACTTGATTTGGAAAGACACACACCTGTCTATATAAAACGTCATAGCTCACAGTGCATGTCAGACCAAATGAGAATCATGAGGTCAAAGGAACTGACCAAGGAGCTCAGAGACAGAACTGTGGCAAGGCACTGATCTGGCCAAGGTTATAACAGAATTTCAGCAGTACTCAAGGTTCCTAAGAGTACAGTGGCCTCCATAATCCTTAAATGGAAGACGTTTGGAACCATCATGTCTTCCTAGACCTGGCTGTCCAGCCAAAGTGAGCAATCGTGGGAGACGAGCCTTGGTGAGAGAGGTAAAGAAGAACCCCAAGATCGCTGTGGCTGAGCTCCAGAGATGCAGTAGGGAGATGGGAGAAAGTTCCACAAAGTCAACTATCATTGCAGCCCTCCACCAATCGGGCCTTTATGGCAGAGTGGCCCGACGGAAACCTCTCTTCAGTGCAAGACATATGAAATCCCGCATAGAGTTTGCTAAAAAACACATGAAGGACTCCCATACTACGAGAAATAAGATTCTCTTGTCTGATGAGACAAAAATAAGCCTTGTTAGGGTTGGCAGATTAAGATGAAGTGCGATCGCAACCCGGAGTCCACCATGTGGAGATGTAAAACTGCAGCTAGTAAACAATGGCGGAATCGTGCGGCAAATGATTTTGAAAACACATGGGGTTAAATAGCACCCTGTGTGAATAGAAAGTAATTTCCCAACTCTGTTAGCTTCACAGAGGGGTAGAGACAGAAATACAGCTGTCCCTGGACAGTATGGCGCACCTAGATGCCACGCTAGTGAAAACAGTGCTACGTGAAATCCCGTCACTTCACAGGTGGACGCAACACTCTCAGGGGCAAGGAAACAGGTAGTGGACACAGTCACAGCATATGCACTCACACAAAAACCTCTCCGGAGGTGCCGGAATTCTAAAGGCTATACGCCTGCCCTGAGCACACACAAACAAGTAAACACTACTGTAGCGTTCCACACACACATATGACATAAATGATCTTAGCGCACCGATGAGCGCCAAAGATCCTATTATAGACTGTGCCAATCAGACAGAACCTTGCTTGCGGGTCAACCTGGAGCCGGCACAGGACCTGAGCAGCTGACGACCGACCATCAATGAGAGGTTGCCACCTCACAAGCATGCTCAGTAGAGCGAATCTTGGACTTAGTCTCAGGAATGACTGCTCGCTGCTGTCTATTATTAGTTACCATAGCTGAACCCGGAGAGGCAGCGGTAACAATGCGCACAGCCTGAGTCTGAGCAAGACACTGAGACCGATGTCTTTGCTGAATACCATCTACTGTGGTTGAGACCAAATGGGAGACCACAGGAGAAGATAAGGCTTGGGATCCATCCTGTGCAGAGGGAGAATCCCGGCATCTAACAGACCTTTTGGTTGATAAGTCTAAGCAGTATGTGTGGAGAAAATCAGACACTGCTCATCACCTGCCCAATATAATCCCAACAGTGAAACATGGTGTTGGCAGCATCATACTATGGGGTGTTTTTCAGCTGCAAGGACAGGACGACCGGTCATTGAAGGAAACATGAATATGGCCAATACAGGGATATCCTGGATGAAATCCTCTTCCAGAGTGCTCTGGACCTCAAACCTGGCTGAAGGGTCACCTTCCAACAAGACAATAACCCTAAGCACACAGCTAAAATAACAAAGGAGTGGCTTCAGAACATCTCTGTGACCATTCTTGATTGGCCCAGCCCTGACCTAAACCCAATTGAGCATCTCTGGAAAGACCTGGAAATGGCTGTCAACCAACGTTTCCCCATGCAACCTCTTGGAACTGGAGAGGATCTGCAAAGCAGATTGGCAGGGGATCCCCAAATCCAGGTGTGAAAAACAACAACAAGACTCATGGCTGTACTAGCTAAAAGGGTGATTCTACTCAATACTGAGCAAAGGGTGTGAATACTTATGACAATGTGATATTTCAGTTTTTCTTTTTTAATACGTTTGAAAAAATTACTACATTTCTTGTTTTTTTTAAGTCAAGATGGGGTGCAGAGTGTACATTAATGAGAAAAAAAATGAACTGCAATGAAACAAAGAGTGAAAAATTTAAAGGGGTCTGAATACTTTCCGTTCCCACTGTATATCCAGAACAATGACACAAAAAATAAGGCTAGAATTCATATTTGAGACTGAGTCTCTGTTAGAGGATTAAACATAAGTTCTGTCAATTTTACCATATACTACACTTTTTTTAATATGATGGGCTTTCAAACAAACCCACTTGTGGTCAATGGGGTCTGAATGGTGTATCTTATTTCTTTCATCGAATTTATCCATTTCTTGCAAGAGTTACATTTATCTGTTATGTTATGGTGAACCTACCCTCAATAAAAATAGGTAGAATGTACATTACATATATTGAGAACTTAAACTGCAGCTGCATAGTTAAAGGGAACCTGTCACCTGAATTTGGCGGGACCAGTTTTGGGTCATATGGGCGGAGTTTTCAGGTGTTTGATTCACCCTTTCCTTACCCGCTGGCTACATGCTGGCCGAAATATTGGATTGAAGTTCAATCTCTGTCTTCCGTAGTACATGCCTGCGCAAGGCAAGATTGCCTTGCGCAGGCGTGTACTACGGGGGACAGAGAATGAACTTCAATCCAATATTGCGGCCAGCATGCAGCCAGCAGGTAAGGAAAGGGTGAATCAAACACCCGAAAACTCCACCCATATGACCCAAAACCAGTCCCGCCAAATTCAGGTGACAGGTTCCCTTTAAATAAACACTTATGAAAATCACACATGCAGAAAACATTAACCTAACACTTAGGACAGTTTCACACACCCATGTTTTAACATCCATAATCAAACTGCTATGTAAGAAATGGTCACAGGTCTCCTGACTTGGATTTGGCAGCCTGATACATGCGTATGTGACTGCTAAGTTCAGGTCAGGAGATCCTAGGCCAGTCTGTGCATCACAGTCCGAGTACAGACCACAAAACAAAAATGTGTCAAACTGGCTTTAAAGCATTATAATATGAAGAAGGATCAAGCATTTTCAATGGCTTGTGCTGTGTAATATGGCAAATTAAGTGTGCTGCATCCTGATATGTAACATGTCATGTCATGTCATGTCAACATTTTCTACATCTGTATATATTTCCTGCATCTAGGGCTGTGTGCAGCAATCACCTAACAGAAGTTTGCACTATAGTAAAATGTCATATCAGATTTGCCAACCATACTTTAAGGGTATGTTCACACGTTCAGGATTTCCATCCTTTTTTTTTCAGGACAGTTTTTTTAAAAAACTGCAGCTCTTGGCAGAAAACGCAGGTCCTTTTTTTGGTCCTTTTTTTGTCCTTTTTTGATGCGTTTTTTTGATGCGTTTTTTGATGCGTTTTTTTATCCTTTTTTTATGCAGTTTTCTATGCAGAGACTGTGTGTTTCCTAGGAAGCTTTTTAGGGCTAAAATGGCTGAAAATACCCTAACCCTACCCCTAACCCTACCCCTAACCCTAACCCTAACCCTACCCCTACCCCTAACCCTACCCCTAACCCTAACCCTACCCCTATTCTAACCTTAGTGAAAAAAAAAAAATTCTTAATTTTTTTATTGTCCCTACCAATGGGGGTGACAAAGTGGGGGGGGTGTCATTTACTATTTTTTTATTTTGATCACTGAGATAGGTTATATCTCAGTGATCAAAATGCACTTTGGAGCGAATCTGCCGGCCGGCAGATTCGGTGGGCGCACTGCGCATGCGCCCGCCATTGTGCAAGATGGCGGCGCCCAGGGAGAAGACGGCCGGACGGACACCGGGACGCCGGGTAAGTATAAGGGGGGGAGATTAGGGCACGGGGGGGGCATCGGAGCACTGGGGGGGGGCATCGGAGCACGGGGGGGGCATCGGAGCACGGGGGGGCGGGATCGGAGCACGGGGGGGCAGCCACACTCCGCCCACGCACTTCCGCCCGCTCCCCCGCACTTCCTGCTGCAGCGGTTCTGCACATCAAATCGCAGTAAAACCCGCAGATATATTTTTGATCTGCGGGTTTTACTGCGATTTTGACCTCACAATGGAGGTCTATGGGTGCAGAACCGCTGCGGTTCAGGAAAAAGAAGTGACATGCTCCTTCTTTTTTGCCGCAGCTATTCTGCGCGGCTTTTTAAACGAAATTACGGACCATGTGCACAGCAGTGACTGTTTTCCATAGGGTTACATTGTTATGTACCCTGCATGGAAAACTGCTGCGGAACCGCAGTGGCAATACCGCTGCGGTTCCGCAGTAAAAAACGCACTGTGTGAACATGGCCTAATACTGCCAGATTGAGCTTTTCAGCGTTAGAAACAATGGCCAGTATAGAGTAGATACTGTTTTAATACAACAGAAAAGGTTATAAATTTCACTAATACAACATGTTTTCATACAAGTTATACTGCATTACAACTTACATTTTTGTGGTTTCATTCTACAAAAATCTGAAATAATAACACTTTGAAGAGACATGCACACTGTAGTGTCCTTCCCTATACCAGAGCTATGTTGCATACATCCACTGAATGCAAGAACAAAAAAGGAGTAAGGAGCATCAAGAGAGAATAACAAAGTGACCCTTGATCTCTCATAAAAAAGTCTATGATGCTTTTGTTTTTCTTTAATAAAATTATAGAGCAAATAGGTCAAATAAAATAGGTCAGTTCGCTTTCAGTTTTTGTCTGTTGTCTGCTTTGTTAAAAATAAAAATCAATTCCCTTCTATTATTCCTTTGCTAAATGTGAATTCACAATACTGCTCTAACAGAGGAGAAAACTCTATTATATACAAAGCTGAAAACTGCTGAGATCTAAAACCAATGCCTGGCGTTTACAAGGTCTCTCACCAATGAACAGTATGCAAAAGAAACATTTATCAAATGTCTATAATCATTGTTATACAAAAGAAAATACACAGGTCAGAAGATCCACATTTTAAGTCAGATCATGTATCATCAACATTTTAATTTAGTAACTAATACTTACCTAAATTTGGCCGTAAAGGTGCTTCTGTTGGAGCTGAAAGAAAAAAATCAAACATGTTCAGTATGAATTTTGATATAGCTCTACAGGTCAGTAATCATTAAAGAATTGCAAAGAAGGCTCACGATAAAATATAGCAATAGAAACTCGCGCATAAAGAAGTAAAATTCCCAGTTTCCGGGCTTTGAAAACAGCCCTGAGCAGTTTTCCAGTACTAAAAGCCGACAGCAGTTGGCCGTTCCTGTTACAGACCAACGCCAGCGAGTTTGGCCTCAAAGCTATGCTCAGCCAGGTGGCCTATTCCACCATCGAGAAGGAGTGCCTAACCATGGTCTCGGCCCTGCAATATTTGCAGCCCTACCTGTATGGTCGCACCTTCAATGTGGTGGCCGACCACCACAACCCCCTGATCTAGTTACAATCCGTGTCTGGCACCAATGGAAGGTTGCTACGCTGCAGCCTTGCCCTCCAACAGTATGAATTTGCAGTAAAACACAAAAATTGCAGTGAGCATGGCAATGCCGATGGGTTGTCCCACTAGGGCGAACCTGCTGAGGTGCGCATGGAGGAGTACCGAGAGGTCCTGCCTCCGTAACGCAGTCCAAAATGGGGAGATGTTATGATAATATAAATATGCCATATTCTGAGTATAATTCTAGAAGGTTCCTTGGCTTTACAGACACACGCTGTGGGCTTTTTTACCCCTTCCCAGCTCCTTCTCCCCACACACTCTGTGCAACGTGATACTAGTGTGCTAGCAGCTCCCAACTGAGTAGTTTATGGCCCTAAGCTGGCTGAAGGCAGTTGTGGAAAAATGTGCTCTTTTGTTCATTTAAAAATGTAATAGTAGAGCATAACTTGACCCCAATTAGTGATAGAGTTATAAAAGTTACATATTCCGAATGTCCACTGATAGCTCTATAACCCAGTGAAATCTCTAGGATCCAAACCCAACAAAATCCAAGAAATGGATTTCTCCGTAAACAGGTCATGTATCCACTTCGTGCTTACACTAAAATGAACGCCCATGTCATGCTGAGCATAATGATAATTTTGTCTTCTACAATTCACCGTAAGAGATATGGGTAATAGAATATTTCATAACTGTTCAGAAAGGGGAGTTCCCTGTTGTGAATTCTGCTTTTGGGCTCCCTCCGGTGGTTGTAGGTGGTAATGTAGTGGTCTCTGGGCTGCAGTCCTGGACAGGTGTATCTACTGATTGCAGTTCTGACTGGAGTATTTAGGTTTGCAGGACTCATTAGTCCTTCCCAGTTGTCAATGTTTCTTGGGAAGTATTTGATCTCTGTCTGGCTTCTCCTGCTTAGCTGCCAATTCAGCAAAGATAAGTGTCTGTTTCTTTTTCTATGGCACACAAGCTGTGTGCTTGTTTTTGATTGTATTCCTGCTCTGAGTTTAGTAGTCTCTGGAGTTGCAGATATACGTTCCATGTCTTTAGTTAGATGGAGGAATTTTTGTATAATCTGCTGTGGATATTTTTGGAAGGGTTTTAATACTGACCGCACAGAACTCTGTCCTATGCTTTCCTATTTTAGCTAGAGCGGCCTCTTGTGCTAAATCCTGTTTTCTGACTGTGTGTGTGTCTTTCCTCTCCTACTCACAGCCAATATTTGTGGGGTGCTGCCAATCTTTTGGGGTTCTGCTCTGAGGCAAGATAGTATTCCTATTTCCATCTTTAGGGGTATTTAGTCCTCCGGCTGTGACGAGGTGTCTAGGGCTTGTGAGGTACACCCCATGGCTACTTCTAGTTGCTATGTTAAGATCAGGATTTGCGGTCAGTATAGTTACCACCTACTCCAGTGAAAGTTTTCATGCTGCTCCAAGGTCACCGGATCATAACAGTTCCCCAACCACCCAGTGAGCTCAGCACAGTGGGAGTGCCTTACATTTGAGCACAGGTATAAGACACAGAGGCAGGACTAGAGCCCCCTCTCTCCCTCTGTCTCTTGGACTGGGACACCTAGCAGATACTGTGCCTGAGGCATTGGGACATATGCTCCTCCTCCTCCCTGCAGCATGGCTTAATATGGAATGACATAAGACAAATGTAAGTTTATTTTCTACTTTCAACCCTTTTATTTTGTAGTTGCTTTGTACATACTATAATTGTCTCATTTTTGTAATATCTTTTTAGACTTTTGTAAACACTGCCATTTTTTTTTGGAGTAAAAGTTATAATATTTACTAGCTTCACTTTATTTGCTCTAAAACGTACCCCCAGCATTCCCTGTAGTAAATTACACTACTGATTGGGTTGGCTCCTGACCCGCTATTAATTATAGTAATATGAGCTGGTGGCAACGAAGCGTTCTGAGGTGGTTGGGCAAAACTGGCATCGATGGATGGCGTTTGATAATTATAATTCCTGCCTGAGTGGGAATAGTTATATCGCCCTCACTGCAATGTGCCCAATAGCCAGTACATAGCAAGGCAGCCTTTCTGATGACTAATTATCCTAGGTGCAGTTACCTGACTGACGTAAGGGTAAGGGGGTACCAGAGAGCTGCAAGTTTCAAATCGGAGCTGGGAAGTGGGATATAAATAAATCCCTGAAGAAAGAACTGGGACAACCAAACACCCCCGGTTCAGGACATGCACCGAGCCTTTGTGGGGTATCAGTACTGTGGTTCCTGTATGGTCCACAGTCTGATGATGGCTGTTAAGAAAATATTGGGATTTGTAGGTTCATGGAGTACAATTGTATATGAAGCTGGCTTGACATTACAGTTGATTGCTGTATTAATTTTAGTTCTTGTATTCAAGTACAATGTTGGGTTCTACTTATATGTTAATCAATTATGGTGGTTCTGGTGATGCATTCATGTACTTATGATGTTTCTAGTGACCTATTTATTTGCAGATGTTGGTTCAGGTGTTGTATTTATGTACTATTGATGGTTGTGATATGTTTATGTACTGATGGTGATTTTGGTGTGGTTTTCATATACATAATGTTTCTGGTGATAAATGCTTCACTATAACCATAATTACTGCATGAATACATCACCAATGCCATTATTAGTACATGATAAAAGCAACAATACTACATGAATTTATCACTATTCAAACAGGAATATGTCACCAAAACCATCATCAGTACAGGCATTTGTTACCAGAACCACTATCAGTAAAGGTATATGGCCCCAGAACCACCATCAGTTTTGTTCCAGACTGTATTTGTCGCATGACGGATCCAAAAACCATCAGACATATCACTTTATCTATAATGGGGTCTATTTAAATTCCATTATGGTATCTGCCAAATGCTGGTTCTTATAATTGCTTAGGTTTCTTGCTTTACTTGTGCCCATGTATACTTGAGAGCTTATACCTTTATATTATTGTATTATATGCAGAGGATTTTCCTCAGCATAGACTATTTCTGTAACAAATTAAGGCACAATATATGAGCTGGCATTTTGATTTTGATTTGGTTAAGTACAGGGCATTTGTTATTCCTTACATGTTGAGTGCAGCGCCCCAGAGACCTGGCCGTTGCAGTAACGTTGCTCTGCCACTGAAGGGAGTGATGGTACGTCAGATGGCACTAAAGGAGTTCTTCTGACCAGGTATCACCAGCACACATTACACTTCACACTCCGGCCACTAGGGCGGAGCAAAAGGTTTAATTTATTAGGCCACTCCTCACACTGGTAAAACTAGGGGTTGGATAGGAAGTTAGTCAGAAGCTGACTGGGTTGGATTCAGGCAACATCCCGTGGCAGGGGGTGTTGCAGGGAGAAGATTCAGGGGGTCCCTGTCAGGCGTGGGAACCTGGCAGGTACCTAGCGACAAGAACAGAACATTACGGAACCGCACCTGCACTACCCGCGGCGGTATCCTAAGAAAGAGACACGAAGCGAAGGATATTGTGGACAGTGAGAAACGAGATCAAGCACAAAGGAGAGCCAGTAGGAGTCGTGCCCGGAAAACGGCAACATCCTACTGAGGCGCGTAGCTGGTGCCCGGAACACCAAGGAAGTGACTGACTTTATGTCTTACTTCAAATACTGCAGGACAGTTAATTATAGGTTGGCTGTCTACCTTACATCACCTAAGCAGACATAGGGGGCAAAGCGTGGAGAGGGGCGTCTCTAGGGTCCCGGAAGAGCTCCAAGCCTACCCGTCGAACGGGTGCGTCCTAGCCATAACATACTGGGGGACGGAGAACGACAAAGAACTGGAACGAATTAGAGAATTAGAACGAACGAGAATAGAAGTTGTGAGGACTATCCAGAATGCTCAGCAGGGAAGCACTACAACACACAGTCGCTAGTGGTAGGCAACGATTTCCACCTGCAAAGGGAACTCTGGATGTGCCTTCGGACCGGCCGGTCTCAGACAGCCCTGTTAACAGTGCTCTGGATTGAGGATCCTGAAGTCTTCAGTAAAGAGGTAAAGCGACTGCAACCCTGTGTCCTCGTTATTGTCTGCACCTCACACCATCACCATCCACCTTACTGGGAAGCCCTGGGGACATACTTCACCTGTGGGAAGGTATACCATCTAGCTGCCATCACATCACCCCAGTGGACCCCAAGCAGCGTCGGTCACCCTGACCGAACACTACAGGTGGCGTCACAAACCCTTGACAGACTCGTATCACCTTTCATTGGGCGCCCCTTAGCAGGGTCACGGACCGGGTCCAGCCACCGTGACATCCCCAGAACTGAGCCAGCAGAGGACCGGTACCGAGTAACCCGCGGCCCTGCATCTGGGGGCGCTCCATTGAGCACATCCATACCTCCATTCTTTATATATGTTGTTTATGGTAAACACTCCCCCTCTTCTGCTTTTTTATAATTTTTTTCTATGCATAATTTTATTGGTATGTTAAGTAAAAATGGATTTTATATTTCACCATCTGGTTCTCTTCATTGGCTATGGTTATGTACGTCCGAATTTGTGTTTATATGTCACTTTAAATGATGGCAGCTCTGCATGGACTACTATTTGACAAGAACTTCAATGTGATTGTTTTTAGCTTTGTTATTTCTATTTCCCCCCTCAAAATGATTTAGTTTATTTTTCAACTGAATTGAACAGATTATTGGTAAAATTAAGCCTTTCACGATATATGAAATACAGTACAGACCGAAAGTTTGGACACACCTTCTCATTTAAAGATTTTTCTGTATTTTCATGACTATGAAAATTGTACATTCAGACTGCAGGCATCAAAACTATGAATTAACACATGTGGAATTATATACTTAACAAAAAAGTGTGAAACAACTGAAATTATGTCTTATATTCTAGGTTCTTCAAAGTAGCCACCTTTTGCTTTGATGACTGCTTTGTCCACTCTTGGCATTCTCTTGATGAGCTCCAAGAGGTATTCACCGGGAATGGTTTCCACTTCACAGGTGTGCCCTGTCAGGTTTAATAAGTGGATTTCTTGCCTTATAAATGGGGTTGGGACCATCAGTTGTTTTGTGCAGAAGTCTGGTGGACACACAGCTGAAAGTCCTACTGAATAGACTGTTAGAATTTGTATTATGGCAAGAAAAAAGCAGCAAGTGGCAATCATTACTTTAAGAAATTAAAGGTCAGTCAGTCCGAAAAATTGGGAAAACTTTGAAAGTGTCCCCAAGTGCAGTGGCAAAAACCATCATGCGCTACAAAGAAACTGGCTCACATGGGGACCGCCCCAGGAAAGGAAGACCAAGAGTCACCTCTGCTTCTGAGGATAAGTTTATCCGAGTCACCAGCCTCAGAAATCGTAGGCTAACAGCAGCTCAGATTAGAGACCAGGTCAATGCCACACAGAGTTCTAGCAGCAGACACATCTCTACAACAACTGTTAAGAGGAGACTTTGTGCAGCAGGCCTTCATGGTAAAATAGCTGCTAGGAAACCACTGCTAAGGACAAGCAACAAGCAGAAGAGACTTGTTTGAGCTAAAGAACACAAGGAATGGACATTAGACCAGTGGAAATGTGTGCTTTGGTCTGATGAGTCCAAATTTGAGATCTTTGGTTCTAACCACCGTGTCTTTGTGCGATACAGAAAAGATGAATGGATGGACTCTACATGCCTGGTTCCCACCGTGAAGCATGGAGGAGGTGTGATGGTGTGGGGGTGCTTTGCTGTTGACACTGTTGGGGATTTATTCAAAATTCAAGGCATACTGGACCAGCATGGCTACCACAGTATCTTGCAGAAGCAAGCTATTCCATCCAGTTTGCGTTTAGTTGGACCATCATTTATTTTTCAACAGGACAATGACCCCAAACACACCTCCAGGCTGTGTAAGGGCTATTTGACCAAGGAGAGTGATGGGGTGCTACACCAGATGACCTCCACAGTCACCAGACCTGAATCTCTGGGAACTCCTTCAAGATTGTTGGAAGACCATTCCCAGTGGCGACCTCTTGAAGCTCATCAAGAGAATGCCAAGAGGGTGCAAAGCAGTCATCAAAGCAAAAGGTGGCTACTTTGAAGAACCTAGAATATAAGACATATTTTCAGTCGTTTCACACTTTTTTGTTAAGTATATAATTCCTCGTGTGTTAATTCATAGTTTTGATGCTTTCAGTGTGAATGTACAATTTTCATAGTCATGAAAATACAGAAAAGTCTTTAAATGAGAAGGTGTGTCCAAACTTTTGGTCTGTACTGTATATAAACGCCATATGTCATGTCCCCCCATTTGATGGGGCTCTGGCGCTGAGCCTGCATTTTTTCCGCTGACATATGCCCCTAACAGCCGTAGGTTGAATTGCGATCCACCCGTGGCTGTTAACATGTTAAATGCTGCTGTTAATCTCTGAGAGCAGGATTTAACATGATTGCGCAGGAAGCGCGTCATTAGCTCTGCCCACGAGTGCCCCTGTCCCCTGTCACTTGATCGCAGGGCGCCAAAGAGTTGGCATGATAACCCGCGGGCCGGTAGGAGAACCCCGTGGCTGTCATTACCAAATGTGCTAAAGACCTGCTATGTGCAGCACAAGTAATCAGTAGATCGCAGCTTCAAGACTCCTAAGGAGACTATTGAAGCAAGTTGTGTAAAAAAATGTTTTTAAAAATAGAAAAAAAAATCTAAGTTAAAATCACCCACCTTCTGCCCCATTCAAAATAAATATATCAAAATATAAAAAGAATTAATCCAATCGGTAAATGGTGTAACGGGACAAAATTTAAAACGCCAGAATTTTTTGGGTAGCCAACGACATTGCAATAAAATGCAATAACAGGCGATCAAAAGATCATATCTACCCCAAAATGGTATTGCTAAAAACATAAGGTCGACGCGCAAGAAATAAGCCCTCATCCAGCCCCATGTTCCAAAAAATGGAGACACTACAGGTCTCGGAAAATGGCGCCATTTATTTATTTATTTTAACAAACTTTGGAGGTTTTTTTCACCACTTAAATAAAAAACAAACTATACATGTTTGGTATCTGTGAACTCATAATGACTTGGGAAATCATAATGGCAGGTCAGTTAAAGCATTTAGTGAACAAGGAAAAAAAAAAACAAATATTTGTCGAATTGCACCTTTTTTTTTCAAATTTCAACACACTTGGAATTTTTTTCCTATTTTCCAGTACATTATATGGTAAAATCAATGCATTAGTTCCCAAATACAACCCCACAAAAAACAAGCCATTATATGGCCATATTGACAGAAAAATTAAAAAGTTATGGCTCTGGGAAGAAGGGGAGCAAAAAACTAAATTAAAAAATTGCCCGGGGTTAACCCCTTACCGACCTCCTCCGTACTAGTACCAGTGGTCAACGCTCATAGCAATGCAGTAAATCTACTACATAGGAGCGATCTATGCATCGCTCCTATGTAGCAGAGCCGATCGACTTGTGCCAGCTTCTGGCCTCCCATTCAGGCTATTGAAGCATGGCAAAACTAAAAAAAGCATATTTTAAAAAATATGAAAAAAATTTAAAAAATATAAAAGTCTAACCCCTTAACCCCCAAGGGTGGCTTCCACGTTAATGACCGGGACAATTTTTACAGTTCTGACCACTGTCCTTTCATGAGGTTATAACTCTGGAACGCTTCAATGGATCTTGGCGATTCGGAGATTGTTTTCTTGTGACATATTGTACTTCATGATAGTGGTAAAATTTCTTCTATATAACTTGCGTTTGTGTAAAAAACAGAAATTTGGCGAAAATTTGGAAAATATTGCAATTTTCAAACTTTGAATTTTTGTGACCTTAAAACAGAGAAATATGTCACACAATATAGCTAATAAATAACATTTTCCACAAGTCTACTTTACATCAGAACAATTTTGGAAACAATTTTTTTTGTTAGGAAGTGATAAGGGTTAAAAGTTGACCAGCGATTTCTCATTTTTACATCAGAATTTACAAAACCATTTTTTTAAGGACCACCTCACATTTGAAGTCACATTTAGGGGTCTATATGGCAGAAAATACCCAAAAGTGACACCATTCTAAAAACTGCACTCCTCAAGCTGATCAAAACCACATTGAAGAAGTTTATGAACCTTCAGGTGCTTCACAGGAGCAGAAGCAATGTGGAAGGAAAAAATGAAAATTTTACTTTTTAGTCACGAAAATGATCTTTTAGCAACATCTTTTTTATTTTCCCAAGGGAAACAGGAGAAATTAGACCGCGAAAGATATTGTCCAATTTGTCCTGAGTACTCTGATACCCCATACATGAAGGGGATCCACTGTTTGGGCGCACGGCAGGACTTGGATGGAAAGGGATGCAATGCCTAAACAGTGGAAACCCCCCACAACTGACACCATTTTGGAAACTAGACCCCCTAAGGAACTTATCTAGATGTGTGATGAGCACTTTGAGCCCCCAGGGGCTCCACAGAAGTTTATAATGCCCGGGCATGAAAATAAAAAGTCATAATTTTCCCACAAACATGATCGTTTAGTCCCCAATTTTTTATTTTCCCAAAGGTAACAGGAGAAATTGGACCTCGAAAGTTGTTGTCCAATTTCTCCTAAGTACGCTGATACCCCGTATGTGGGGGGAACTGCTGTTTGGGTGCACGGCAAGGCTCAGAAGGGAAGGAGCGAAGTTTGATTTTTTTCAAACTAAAATTGGCTGGAATTGAGATCAGACGCCATGTCACATCTGACGAGCTCCGGGTAAAGCGGTGAGTCAGTTCTGAAGGACCCGTCTACAAAGTCCAGCCTGAGGGGGAAGAAGATGCCCCCACTCACACAGTACACCGAAACATACTTCGCCCCTGCGTGTCCAGGGATCCTGTTTTAAAAGAAGAAAAACCCAGTGTTGCAGACAGCCCTCCCTTAGTTCATAGTAATTGTGAAGAAGAATATCAGAGGCTACTGTTAGTGAGGCCGAAAGGAGAGCTAATATCCGAGACCCCTGGAACGTCTGAAATTCCTGAAATGGCTGCTTCACCACAACTGGGCACGTCCCTGCCCCGTCAGTTTAACTTGATTCAACTACTCAAATGGATTTGACGGAAACTCCTAGTTTACGACATTCTGAACGATAATTTTATTTTAGCCCCAGATTTTACATTTTCACGTGGGGAAATGGCTAAAAAATATCATTAAATTTTGTCCCACAATTTCGGCAGAATGTTGAAATACTCCATATGTGGCTGTACAGTACTGTTTAGTCAAATGGCGACACTTGGAATTTAGTAGAGCTATTTGTCTCATATTGGCAAACTTTCCTAGAGTAGTTTGCAGACTCTATATATACTGTTATGTAGGCAATCCAGTGACACAGTGTGCCAGCAATCAGAGCACATACAGTGATCTGACAATAACCCAAAAACAATAGAACAAGCTCTGAGACGTGGAATCTCTGTAGACCGCAATACCTGAACCTATCCTAAACACAACTAAAGGCAGCTGTGGATTGCGCCTGACACTACCTATGCAACTCGGCACAGCCTGAGGAGCTGACTAGCCTGAAGATAGAAATACAAGCCTGACTTGCCTCAGAGAAATACCCCAAAGGAAAAGGCAGCCCCCCACATATAATGACTGTTAGCAAGATGAAAAGAAAAACGTAGGGATGAAATAGATTCAGCAAAGTGAGGCCCGATATTCTAGATAGAGCGAGGATAGCAAAGAGAACTTTGCAGTCTACAAAAAACCCTAAAGCAAAAAACCACGCAAAGGGGGCAAAAAGACCCACCGTGCCGAACTAACGGCACGGCGGTACACCCTTTGCGTCTCAGAGCTTCCAGCAAAACGAATTGACAAGCTGGACAGAAAAAGTAGCAACAAAAGCAAAGAAGCACTTATCTAAGCAGAGCAGCAGGCCACAGGAAAGATCCAGAAGCTCAGATCCAACACTGGAACATTGACAAGGAGCAAGGAAGACAGAATCAGGTGGAGTTAAATAACAAAGCAGCCAACGAGCTCACCAGAACACCTGAGGGAGGAAGCTCAGAAGCTGCAGTACCACTTGTGACCACAGGAGTGAATTCAGCCACAGAATTCACAACAATATACATTAGAGCCCTTAATGCTAGAAGAGCAAAATCACTCCCTCAAGTGACCCCATTTTGGAAATTTTACCCCTGCCAAACATGTGGATGCTAAATGGGACTCAGGAGAGAGAGGGAATGGAGAGCGCAGAATTTGCCTGATTTCTTTTTTGTGATTAGGAGCCATAGCGCTTTTCCAGAGCCTTTGTACTATATGAAAGCCCCCTATATTTCCATTGACAGATGACGGACCTGAGTGGGTACTTGATTTTTTAGTGGATTGAGTTGAAGCATTTATTGGGAACATTTTACATACCATTTTGGATCATGCTTTTCCTGTGCTCTACACTGAGCACTTACATCAAGGTTTCTAATAAGGGTGAGCAAACTTGTTTGGAAAACATTTGCCAACCTCAAATTCATCACAAATGTAGCACATTCAGATATGTGTTCGGTTTACTCAAAGTCAGCAAAATTTGGTCACAGTTAGGTAAATCATCGTGTTTCTACTAATGCTTTTGTTGTGACTTTAGCTAGGATAGTGGTGCTGTATGATGAGCTGAAGGGACGGGGGACATATTTGATGAGGTGAAGGTGTGTGTCTAGGTCAGAGGAGCTGCAGAGTGTAATTTCTTTTTGCTTAATAACTTAATGTGAGTACATTTCAGCAGCCAATCAGGGCTCAGAAACCATCCACAATGGTCAAGGTTGACACAAGGTCTTCTGTGATTGGCTACAGAAGTCCCATGTCCCTGTTCACATAAAAAGCAGACGTTATTTTGCTGGCACCATTTTCTCAGTGTTACAGTGCAGAGAAGGCGCTCCTGCTAGTGGTGATGCTGCTGAAAGTGAACTTGTCAGTTAGCTAGATAGGATCCAGTCCTGTGTGAAATCGATATTCCAGCATCTAATTAGACTGTGCTAAAACTTTGCTGCAGTCTCAGGAGGCTCCATTTGCTAATCCAAATCGTTTGGGATAAAACTGTGTTGCAGTGAGGAATCAAAAGGCCAGATTTCCTCTTAAAAATTGTTAGGCCTAATATAGGAGATCAGCCAGGAGGCCATATTTACTAATCCAAATCGTTTGGGCTAAAACTGTGATGCATTGAGGAATCAGAAGGTCAAATTTCCTCTTAAAAATCGTTAGACCGAATATAGCAGTTCAGCCAAAAGGCTATATTTTCTAATCCAAATCATTTGGGATAGAACTGTGTTGCGGCAAGGAATCAGAAGGCCAGATTTCCTCTTTAAAATCATTTGGCCTAACATAGCAATTCAACCAGGAGGCCATATTTATTAATCCAAATCATTTGGGATAAAACTGTTGCCTTGAGGAATCAGAAGGCCAGATTTCTCCATAAAAATCGTTAGGCCTAATATAGGGGTTGAGCCAGGAGTCCCTATTTTCTAATCCAAATCATTTGGTATAAACCTGTGTTGTAGTGAGGAAATCCGTGTTTGGAATACACACACCACATTACAAATGATTAAACACATTGGATTTAAAGGGGTTTTTCACACAAACAAAAGTTTATTTTATTCAAAAGATCTTAGGATAATAATAAATTCCACAATTGGATGTGTTTAAAAAATGTTCCTGTGCTGAGATAATCTTATAAATGTGCTCCTGCTCTGTACTGTTTAATCACTGTGTCTCAACATACAGGGACATGGTCTGATCATATTACATTTCCTAGACAGGGGAGGAGGCTAAATGCATAAAGACGTTGCAATGTGCTTGGTGTCTGAGATAGGTCAAAAACAGCAGGAATGTCCACTTTCGTAACAGCTGTCGGGCTCCCACTCACCATGACTGTAGCGGGTAAACAAGTGGAGGTTCTGTATATGGAGACATGTGTCTGAGAACATTTGCCACGTTGATGGAGGAGAAAGAATTAGCTGATATGGCTGATGGGGCGGCCGGTGGTCGTCAGCTGACTTTTTGAATGCAAAATTTGCTGGAATAATTAGTGGACGCCATGTTGAGTTTGGAGAGCCCCTGATGTGCCTAAATAGTAGAAATCCCCCAAAAGTGACATCATTTTAGAAACTAGACACCTCAGGGAACTGATCTAGATGGGTGCTGAGCACCTTGAACCCCAAATGCTTCCCAGAATTTTATAACGTAGAACCATTAGAGTAAAAAAAATCTCATTTTTACCACAAAAATTTTCTTTTAGCCCCAAATTTACTATTTTTGCAAGGTAACAGGAGAAAACGAACCCCAAAATTTGTTGTGCAATATTTCCTAAGTACAAAGATACCCCATATGTGGTGAAAAACTACTGCTTGGGTGCATGGTAGTGCTCAGAAAGTAAGGTTTGACGTTTTGGAATGCAGATTTTGATAGAATAGTCTGCATATGTCATGTTGCGTTTGGAGAGTCCCTGATGTGCCTAAACAGTGGAAAATAACCACAAGTAACCCCAATATGGAAACTAGACCCATCAAAGCATGTATCATGTGTGGTGAGTCCTTTGAACCGCGAGGTGCTTCACAGAAGATTTTAACGTAGAGATGTCAAAATAGAAAAGTCTAATTTTCCGTCAAAAATTTAATTTTAGCACCAAGTTTTTAATTTTCACAAGGGTAAAAGGAGAAAATGAAACCCAAATGTTGTTGTTTAACCCCTTAGTGACAGAGCCAATTTGGTACTTAATGACCAGGCCAATTTTTGCAATTCTGACCACTGTCACTTTATGAGGTTATAACTCTGGAACCCTTCAACGGATCCCGCTGATTCTGAGATTGTTTTTTCGTGACATATTGTACTTCATGTTAGTGGTAACATTTCTTCGATATTACTTGCGATTATTTATGAAAAAAACGGAAATATGGCGAAAATTTTAAAAATTTTGCAATTTTCAAACTTTGTATTTTTATGCCCTTAAATCAGAGAGATATGTCACGAAAAATAGTTAATAACATTTCCCACATGTCTACTTTACATCAGCACAATTTTGGAAACAAAATTTTTTTTTGTTAGGGAGTTATAAGGGTTAAAAGTTGACCAGCAATTTCTCATTTTTACAACACCATTTTTTTTTACGGACCACATTACATTTGAAGTCATTTTGAGGGGTCTATATGATAGAAAATAATGAAGTGTGACACCATTCTAAAAACTACACCCCTCAAGGTTCTCAAAACCACATTCAAGAAGTTTATTAACCCTTTACGTGCTTCACAGGAACTGAAACAATGTGGAAGGAAAAAATGAACATTTAACTTTTTTTTGCAAACATCTTAATTCAGAACCATTTTTTTTATTTTCACAAGTGTAAAAACAGAAATGTAACCATAAATTTTGTTATGCAATTTCTCCTGAATACGCCAATACCCCATATGTGGGGGTAAACCACTGTTAGGGCGCACCGCAGAACTAAGAAGTGAAGGAGCGCCGTTTGACTTTTTCAATGCAGAATTGGCTGGAATTGAGATCGGACGCCATGTCACGTTTAGAGAGCCCCTGATGTGCCTAAACAGTGGAAACCCCCCACAAGTGACACCATTTTGGAAACTAGACCCCTTAAGGAACTTATCTAGATGTGTGGTGAGCACTTTGAACCCCCAAGTGCTTCACAGAAGTTTATAACGTAGAGCCGTGAAAATAAAAAATCGCTTTTGTTTACACAAAAATGATCTTTTTGCCCACAAATTTTTATTTTCACAAGGGTAACAGGAGAAATTAGACCACTAAAGTTGTTGTGCAATTTCTCCTGAGTACACTGATACCCAATATGTGGGGGTAAACCACTGTTAGGGCGCACCGCAGAGCTTGGAAGAGAAGGAGTGCCGTTTTACTTTTTCAATGTAGAATTGGCTGGAATTGAGATCGGACACCATGTCGCGTTTGGAGAGCCCCTGATGTGCCTAAACAGTAGAAATCCCCCACAAGTGACCCCATTTTGGAAACTAGACCCCCCATGGAACTTATCTAGATGTGTGGTGAGAACCTTGAATGCCCAAGTGCTTCACAGAAGTTTATAATGCAGAGCCGTGAAAATAAAAAAAATAATTTTTTTCCACAAAAAAGATTTTTTAGCCCCCAAGTTTTTATTTTCACAAGGGTAACAAGAGAAATTGGACCCCAAAAGTTGTTGTCCAATTTGTCCTGAGTATGCTGGTACCCCATATGTGGGGGTAAACCACTGTTTGGGCGCACGGCAGAGCTCGGAAGGAAGGAGCGCCGTTTTGGAATGCAGACTTTGATAGAATGGTCTGCGGGTATTATGTTGCGTTTGCAGAGCCCCTGATGTACCTAACCAGTAGAAACCCTCCACAAGTGACCCCATTTTGGAAACTAGACCCCCCAAGGAACTTATCTAGATGTGTGTGAGAACTTTGAATGCCCAAGTGCTTCACAGAAGTTTAGAATGCAGAGTCGTGAAAATAAAAAATATTTTTTTTTCCACAAAAAAGATATTGTAGCCCCCAAGTTTTTATTTTCACAAGGGTAACAGGAGAAATTGGACTGCAATAGTTGTTGTCCAATTTATCCCGAGTACGCTGATGCGCCATATGTGGGGGTAAACCACTGTTTGGGCGCACGGCAGAGCTCGGAAGGGAAGGAGCGCCTTTTTGGAATGCAGACTTTGATAGAATGGTCTGTGGGCATTATGTTGCGATTGCAGAGCCCCTGATATACCTAAACTGTAGTAACCACCCACAAGTGACCCCATTTTGGAAACTAGACCCCCCAAGGAACTTATATAGATGTGTGGTGAGAACTTTGAATGCCCAAGTGCTTCACAGAAGTTTAGAATGCAGAGTCGTGAAAATAAAAAATATTTTTTTTTTTCACAAAAAAGATTTTGTAGCCCCCAAGTTTTTATTTTCACAAGGGTAACAAGAGAAATTGGACCCCAGAAGTTGTTGTCCAATTTATCCAGAGTACGCTGATGCCCCATATGTGGGGGTAACCCACTGTTTGGGCGCACGGCAGAGCTCAGAAGGGAGGGAGCACCATTTGACTTTTTGAGCGCAAAATTGGCTGTCGTGTTTGGAGACCCCCTGATGTACCTAAACAGTGGAAACCCCCCAATTCTAGCTCTAACCCTAACCCCAACACACCCCTAACCCTAATTCCAACCTGATCCATAATCCTAATCACTAACCCTAACCATAATCACAACCCTTACCCCAAAACAACCCTAATGTCAACCCTAACCATAACCCTAATCAAAACCGTAAATCCAACACACCCCTAATCTTAATCTCAACCCTAACCTCAAACCTAACCCTAATCCCAATACACCCCTAATCACAACCCTAACCTTAACCCTAATCCCAAACCTAACCCTAATCCCAAGCGTAACCCTAATGCCAACCCTAACCCTAATACCAACCCTAATCCAAACCCTAACCCTAATCCCAGCTCTAACCCTAACTTTAGCCCCAACCCTAGCCCTAGCCCTAAAGCTACTTTCACACTTGCGTCGTTTGGCATTCCGTCGCAATCCGTCGTTTTGGACAAGAAACGGATCCTGCAAATGTGCCCGCAGGATGCGTTTTTTGCCCATAGACTTGTATTGCCGACGGATCGTGACGGATGGCCACACGTCGCGTCCGTCGTGCACTGGATCAGTTGTGTTTTGGCGGAGCGTCGGCACAAAAAAAGTTCAATGAAACGTTTTTTTGTACGTCGCATCCGCCATTTCTGACCGCGCATGCGTGGCCGTAACTCCGCCCCCTCCTCCCCAGGACATAGATTGGGCAGCGGATGCGTTGAAAAACTACAGCTGCTGCCCACGTTGTGCACAATTTTCACAACGTGCGTCGGTATGTCGGGCCGACGCATTGCGACGGCCCCGTACCGACGTAAGTGTGAAAGAAGCCTAACCCTAAATTTAGCCCCAACCCTAACCCTAAATTTAGCCCCAACCCTAACCCTAAATTTAGCCCCAACCCTAGCCCTAACCCTAGCCCTAACCCTAGCCCTACCCCTACCCTTACCCTTACCCCTAACCCTACCCCTAACCCTACCCCTAACCCTAACCCTACCCCTAACCCTACCCCTACCCCTAACCCTACCCCTAATTTTAGCCCCAACTGCTGTTCTCCTGCCGGCCGGCAGATGGAGACAGATGGCGGGCGCACTGGGCATGTGTCCGCCATGTTCTTCTGCCGGCGGCCAGGAGGAGCAGCAAGAGGATCCAGGGACCTAGGTGAGTATGCTAGGGTCCCCGAATCCCCCTATTTCTCTGTCCTCTGATGTGCGATCACATCAGAGGACAGAGAATTACACTTTACTTTTTTTTTTTTGCGGTCGCCGGTAAACAGTTAATTACCGGCGATCGCAAAACAGGGGTCGGTAATACCGACCCCGATCATGCTCTTTGGGGTCTCGGCTACCCCCGGCAGCCGAGACCCCAAAGATTCTCCCGGTGCCGGCCAGCGGGCGCACTGCGCATGCGCCCGCCATTTTGAAGATGGCGGCGCCCACTGGGAGACACGAGGAGCATCGGGGGACCTAGGTGAGTATTGGGGGGCCACCTGGGACCCCTTTTCTCTGTCCTCCGATGTGCGATCACATCAGAGGACAGAGAAATTAAAAAGAGATCGCTTTTTTTTTTTTTGCGATCGCCGGTAAACGGTTAATTACCGGCGATCGCAAATGCGGGGTGGGTTAAAAACCCCCCGAATCATGTTCTCTGGGGTCTCGGCTACCCTCGGCAGCCGAGACCCTGGAGAAAATCGGCATCTGGGGGGCGCTATGGACTTTTTCCACAGCGCCGTTAATTAACGGCGCTGTGGTTTAAGTACCCTTAGCGGCCGCCGTTAAAAGGCGTATCGGCGGTCGCTAAGGGGTTAATTTCTCCTGAGTACCTCAATACCCCATATGTGGTCAAAAACTACTTTTGAGGCACAGTGCTAAGCTCAGAAGGGAAGAAGCGCCATATTGAAGTTAAGATTTTGCTGGACAGGTTTAAGGGCGCCATGTCACATTGGCAGAGCCCCTGTGGTGCCAGGAAAGCAGAAACCCCCATAAAATACACCATTTTATAAACTACACCTCTCACTAAATTCATATAGGGGTGCAGTGATCATATTGACACAACAGGTGGGTCACAGAATTTTATACCATTAGGCAGTGAAGAAAAAAATAATTACATTTTTACCACCAAAATTTTGTTTTAGTCCCAGATTTTACATTTCACACTGGGAAATCATGTACAAATGGCACCAAAAGTTGTCCCACAATTTCTGCTGAATGTAGATATACCCTATCTATAGCTGTACAGTATTACTTAGGCATATGGCGAGACACGGGAGGCACGGACAGAGCTCTGTTTACCTCCTGGAGCACAGATTTTGCTATAATAGTTTGCAGACTCCATATACAGAGCCCCTAAGTTGTCGAAGAGCAGAATCCCCCCTCAAGTGACCCCATTTTGGAAATTACACCCCTTTGGGAATTTATGTACAGATGTAGTGACAAGTTTTACTATATGGGTGTTTTCCAGAAACAAACAGCAGTGGATGTTGCTGAGTGAAAATTGCAAACTGCTGGTGTAGTGACTAGTAATTGTAGGTCTAAGCCAGGGGTCCCCAACTCCAGGCCTCGAGGGCCGCCAACAGTGCAGGTTTTCAGGATTTCTTTAGTATTGCATCGGTGGTAATGTGATCATCTGCACAGGTGATGATTCCAACCCCTGTGCAATACTAAGGAAATCCTGAAAACCTGCACTGTTGGCGGCCCTCGAGGCCTGGAGTTGGGGACCACTGGTCTAAGCGGTAAGGTTTCTCCTTGTGGTATGTCAATCTCCACAAGGAGAAACCTTACCTCTTAGACCTCAGTCCAGAGCCTCTCACCTAGCTAAATCAGTTGTCATGTATCGCACGAGGGCCAATAGCAAGAAACACCGTGTCTGCGAATTGAGATACTGATTTGGCTCTTATCCTAAGTCATATTGCAAGACTTCGTTAAAGGATTGATTGTGACTTGTAGGATCGTTACTTCCAATAGGTGGCGCTATAAAGTTCAAATCCTCTTTTTCTCTGAAGAGGCAATTTGCATAGTATGCTGTAGTGACCAGTACATTGTGCACAGCTAATGCTTCTGGAGACATGCACCCGTAAATTAGGTGGGCGCTCATCACTACAGAAATGCCAAACTAATGGACGCTAAATATGGTTTAGGCACACTGTGTGGCTCATAAGGGAGATGGGAATTTGGATTTGGGAGCACAGAATTTGGTGAATTTATTTTTGGGGGGCGAGGAGCCATTTAACTTTTCCAGAACCTTTGTGCTACCAGTAACGTCGAAGCGGCTGACCGTGTTTTTATGCATGCCTAAAAAGATGGACAGTGCCGAATCACAGGCCAGACAGAGTCCACAGGGCCTTAATTTGCCTCATTATAGGGAATCTTCTGCTTGGGTTTCCATCCGAATCACATATTTCAGAGATTTACACGGAAACACCAGTGCAAGCTCTTAGCGCAGGATTAGTGTACATTGAGACTTGCTATGATCTTTGGGAGGCAGAATGAACAAATCAACAGGAGGTGAAGAATTCGTATCATATTTTTTACGAAGTTCCTCATGCGGTATAAGTGATTAGGCAACTTTGTTCTTCAGTTCGTTGCGATTACAGCGATACCAGATTTACAGTGGGTATGGAAAGCATTCAGACCCCTTTAAATTTTTCACTTTGTTTCATTGCAGCCATTTGGTAAATTCAAATAAGTTCACTTTTTTCACATTAATGTACACTCAGCACCCCATCTTGAGTGAAAAAAAACAGAAATGTACAAATTTTTGCAAATTTAATAAAAAAGAAAAACCAAAATATCACATGGTCATAAGTATTCAGACCCTTTGCTCAGACACTCATTTAAGTCTCATGCTGTCCATTTCCTTGTGATTCTCCTTGAGATGGCTTTACTCCTTCATTGGAGGCCAGCTGTGTTTAATTAAACTGATAGGACTTGATTTGGAAAGGCACACATCTGTCTATACAAGACCTCACAGCTCACAGTGCATGTCAGACTAAATGAGAATCATGAGGTCAAAGGAACTGGCCAAGGAGCGCAGAGACAAAATTGTGGCAAGGCACAGATCTGGCCAAGGTTACAACAGAATTTCTGAAGTACTCGAGGTTCCTAAGAGCACAGTGGCCTCCATAATCCTTAAATGGAAGAAGTTTGGGACCACCAGAAGTCTTCCTAGACCTGGCCATCCTTCCAAACTGAGCAAACGTGGGAGAAGAGCCTTGGTGAAAGAGGTAAAGAAGAACCCCAAGATCATTGTGGCTGAGCTCCAGAGATGCAGTAGGGAGATGGGAGAAAGTTCCACAAAGTCAAATATCACTGCAGCCCTCCACCAGTCAGGCCTTCATGGCAGAAAGGCCTCTCCTCAGTGCAAGACATATGAAAGCCCGCATAGAATTTGCTAAAAAAACACATGAAGAACTCCCAGACTATGAGAAATAAGATTCTCTGGTCTGATGAGACAAAGATAGACCCTTTTGGTGATAATTGTGTGGAGAAAACCAGGCACTGCTCATCACCTTCATAATACAATTCCAACAGTGAAACATGGTGGTGGCAGCATCACGCTTATGGGGGTGTTTTTCTGCTGCAGGGACAGGACGACTGGTGTCATTGAAGGAAACATGAATGCGGCCAAGTACATATCCTGGATGAAAACCTCTTCCAGAGTGCTCTGGACCTCAGACTTGGCTGAATGTTCACCTTCCAACAAGGCAATGACCCCAAGCACACAGCTTAAAATAACAAAGAAGTGGCTTCCGAACAACTCTGTGACCATTCTTGACTGGCCCAGCAAGAGTCCTAACCTAAACCCAATTGAACATCTCTGGAGAGACCTCAAAATGGCTGTCCACTAACATTTACCATCCAACCTGATGGAACTAGAGAGGATCTGCAAGGAAGAATTGCAGATAGTGTTGAGCGATACCGTCCGATACTTGAAAGTATCGGTATCGGATAGTATCGGCCGATACCCGAAAAGTATCGGATATCGCCGATACCGATATCCGATACCAATACAAGTCAATGGGACACCAAGTATCGGAAGGTATCCTGATGGTTCCCAGGGTCTGAAGGAGAGGAAACTCTCCTTCAGGCCCTGGGATCCATATTAATGTGTAAAATAAAGAATTAAAATAAAAAATATTGATATATTCACCTCTCCGGCGGCCCCTGGACATCACCGCGGGTAACCGGCAGGCTTCTTTGTTTAAAATGAGCGCGTTTAGGACCTGAGAATGACGTCGCGGCTTCTGATTGGTCACGTGCCGCTCATGTGACCGCCACGCGACCAATCAGAAGCCGCGACGTCATTCGCAGGTCCTAAATTCCTAGAATGAGGAGTTTAGTGCCTGAGAATGACGTCGCGGCTTGTGATTAGTCGCGTGGCGGTCACATGAGCGGCACGCGACCAATCAGAAGCCGCGACGTCATTCTCAGGTCCTAAACGCGCTCATTTTAAACAAAGAAGCCTGCCGGTTACCAGCGGTGATGTCCAGGGGCCGCCGGTGAATATATCAATATTTTTTATTTTAATTCTTTATTTTACACATCACTATGGATCCGATACCGATTCCCGATACCAGAAAAGTATCGGAACTCGGTATCGGAATTCCGATACCGCAAGTATCGGCCGATACCCGATACTTGCGGTATCGGAATGCTCAACACTAATTGCAGAGGATCCCCAAATCCAGGTGTTGCATTATTCACAAAAAGACTCATGGCTGTACTAGCTCAAAAGGGTGCTTCTACTCAATAGTGAGCAAAGGGTCTGAATACTTATGACCATGTGATATTTCACTTTTTCTTTTTTTAACACATTTACAAAAATGTAAAATGTAAAACATTTCAGGGTTTTTTTTAAGTCAAGATGGGGTGCAGTGTGTACATTAATGAGATAACTTTTTTGAATTTACCAAATGGCTGCAATAAAGCAAAGAGTGAAAAATTTAAAGGAGTCCGAATACTTTCCGTACCCACTGTATATATTGGGATTTTCTGTTTGGCTGCTGTCACACACTAAAAACACGTTTTTTTGCAAAAACTAGTTTGTGCATCTCCATATTTTGTCATGTGACAGCTTTTTTTTTTTTTTTTTTAGAGACGAGTTGATGCTTTTATTAATACAATTTTCTGGCACTTGACATTTTTTATCACTTCGTATTCTGATTTTTGTGAGGCAGAATGAACAAAAACTACAAATTCAAGAATTTTTTTTTTATGCTGTTCCACTTCTGATAAAAGCTTTATCTTTGGTTGAGCGGGATTACAGCATTGCCACATTTATATTTTTTTACATTTTGGCGCTTTTACACAATAAAAGTTATTTCATACAAATAATAATTATTTTTGCCTCACTTTATTATGAGAGCTTTAACTTTTTTATTTTTCCGCTGGTCGAGCAGTATGGAGGCTTGTTTTTTGCAGGACTTGATGATGTTTTCTGTGATACCATTTTTATTTACATTTTTATTTACAGTGGGGGAAATAAGTATTTGATATCTAGCTGATTTTGTAAGTTTGCCCACTGAAAAAGACATGAACAGTCTATAATATTGAGAGTAGGTTAATTTTAATGTTGAGAGATAGAATATCAAAAATATAGTTCAGAAAATCACATTGCATAAATTATATCAATTTATATGCACACTGAAGTGAGAAATAAGTATTTGATTCCCTACCAACCATTAAGAGTTCTGGCTCCTACAGACCAGTTAGACGCCTCTAATCAACTCATTACCTGCATTAAAGACAGCTGTCTTACATGTCAAAAAAGGTGCAGTGGTCAGATTAGACAAAAATTGAGGTATTTGGCATTAATCAACTTGCCGTGTTTGGAGGAAGAGAAAAGGTGCCTAAGACCCAAAGAACAATGTCCCCACTGTCAAGCATGGAAGTGGGAATAGCTTAGGATATATGCTTGTAAGCGGCGCTCCCGCTCCCTGCTGTTGGAGGTGTGAAGGCTGTTGAAAACCTTAGAGACACACGCCTCCAACAGCAGGGCGCAGGAGCACAGCTTACAAGCATATGGTTGCACAGGTCCCTACTCATTTGAATACTCATAAACTTTTCAAACATTATACTCTCCATGAAGCAGCAATCTCTATATTCCCTGTGGAACCTTCGCTCCCCATATTAGATCTGTCCTAAGCGACTTTATGAGTAAGACTCGGGTGTGTCCTAACGTCAAACATTATTTCTGGTCACTTATTTCTTTTGTTTTGCTCCCCTTTGATGAGGTTTCAATAAATTTAATTTCATGCATATAATCACTAGAGTGTGCGGTATATCCTAAGCTACTTACACTAGGGACTTTAACAGTCCGTTATACCTGCACCTCGCCAGTATAAACTGAGTGCACACCAATCTATTTTATTAACCCCTTTCTGACATATGACGTACTATCCCGTCGAGGTGGGGTGGGCCCGTATGACCACCGACGGGATAGTACGTCATACGCAATCGGCCGCGCTCACGGGGGGAGCGCGGCCGATCGCGGCCGCGTGTCAGCTGCCTATCGCAGCTGACATCCGGCACTATGTGCCAGGAGCAGTCACATTAACCCCCGGCACAACGCGATCAAACATGATCGCCGTGTGCCGGCGGTACAGGGAAGCATCGCGCAGGGAGGGGGCTCCCCGCGGGCTTCCCTGAGACCCCCGCAGCAACGCGATGTGATCGCGTTGCTCTGAGGGTCTCCTACCTCCTTCCTCGCTGCAGGCCCTGGATCCAAATTCTTAATTTTTTTATTGTCCCCACCTATGGGGGTGACAAAGGGGGGGGGGGTGTCATTTACTATTTTTTTTATTTTGATCACTGAGAGGTTATATCTCAGTGATCAAAATGCACTTTGGAACGAATCTGCCGGCCGGCAGATTCGGCGGGCGCACTGCGAATGCGCCCGCCATTTTGCAAGATGGCGGCGCCCAGGGAGAAGACGGCCGGACGGACACCGGGAGGCCGGGTAAGTATAAGGGGGGAGATTAGGGCACGGGGGGGGGCATCAGAGCACGGGGGGGGCATCGGAGCACGGGGGGTGCATCGGAGCATGGGGGGTGGGATCGGGGCAGCCACACTCCGCCCACGCACTTCCGCCCGCTTCCCCGCACTTCCTGCTGCAGCGGTTCGGCACCACAAACCGCAATAAAACCCGCAGATATATTTTTGATCTGCGGGTTTTACTGCGGGTTTGACCTCACAATGGAGGTCTATGGGTGCAGAACCGCTGCGGCTCCGAAAAAAGAAGTGACATGGTACTTCTTTTTTACCGCGGCTATTCAGCGCGGCTTTTTTTCCCGATTCCCGCATCATGTGCACAGTGGTTCCTGTTTTCCATAGGGTACAGTGTACTGTACCCTGCATGGAAAACAGCTGCGGAACCGCAGCGGCAAAAACGCTGCGGTTCCGCAGAAAACAACGCACTGTGTGAACATGGCCTAAAAGTACACATATTTAGTAACACCGCGTCCGTAACGACCCAACCTATAAAACTGTCCCACTAGTTAACCCCTTTAGTAAACACCGTAAGAAAAAAAAAATGAGGCAAAAAACAACGCTTTATTATCATACCGCCAAATAAAAAGTGGAATAGCATGCAATCAAAAAGACAAATATAAATAACCATGGTACCGCTGAAAACGTCATCTTATCCCGCAAAAAATGAGCTGCTATACAGCATCATCAGCAAAAAAATAAAAAAGTTATAGTCCTCAGAATAAAGTGATGTAAAAATAATTATTTTTTCTATAAAATAGTTTTTATCGTATAAAAGCGCCAAAACATTCAAAAATGATAAAAATGAGGTATCGCTGTAATCGTACTGACCCGAAGAATAAAACTGCTTTATCAATTTTACCAAACGCGGAACGGTATAAACGCCTCCCCCAAAAGAAATTCATGAATAGCTGGTTTTTGGTCATTCTGCCTCACAAAAATCAGAATAAAAAGCGATCAAAAAATGTCACGTGCCCGAAATGTTACCAATAAAAACGTCAACTCGTCCTACAAAAAACAAGACCTAACATGACTCTGTGGACTCAAATATGGAAAAATTATAGCTCTCAAAATGTGGTAACAAAAAATATTTTTTGCAATAAAAAGCGTCTTTCAGTGTGTGACGGCTGCAATCATAAAAATCCGCTAAAAAACCCGCTATAAAAGTAAAATCAAACCCCCTTCATCACCCCCTTAGTTAGGGAAAATTTAAAAAATGTATTTATTTCCATTTTCTCATTAGGGCTAGGGTTAGGGTTAGGGCTAGGGTTAGGTTTAGGGCTAGGGTTAGGGATAGGGTTAGGGCTAGGGTTAGGGCTACGGTTAGGGATAGGGTTAGGGCTAGGGTTAGGGTTAAGGCTACAGTTAGGGTTGGGGCTAAAGTTAGGGTTGGGGCTAAAGTTACGGTTAGGGTTTAGATTACATTTACGGTTGGCTATAGGGTTGGGATTAGGGTTAGGGGTGTGTCAGGGTTAGAGGTGTGGTTAGGGCTACTGTTGGGTGATTAGGGTTAGGGTTGTGTTTGGATTAGGGTTTCAGTTATAATTGGGGGGTTTCCACTGTTTAGGCACATCAGGGGCTCTCCAAATGCGACATGGCGTCCGATCTCAATTCCAGCCAATTCTGCGTTGAAAAAGTAAAACAGTGCTCCTTCCCTTCCGAGCTCTTCCGTGTGCCCAAACAGGGGTTTATCCCAACATATGGGGTATCAGCGTCCTCAGGACAAATAGGACAATAACTTTTGAGGTCCAATTTCTCCTGTTACCCTTGGGAAAATACAAAACTGGGGGCTAAACAATAATTCTTGTGGGAAAAAAAAAGGATTTTTTATTTTCACGGCTCTGCATTATAAACTGTAGTGAAACACTTGGGGGTTCAAAGTTCTCACAACACATCTAGATAAGTTCCTTGGGGGGTCTAGTTTCCAATATGGAGTCACTTGTGGGGCGTTTCTACTGTTTAGGTACATTAGGGGCTCTGCAAACGCAATGTGACGCAGGCAGACCATTCCATCTAAGTCTGCATTCCAAATGATGCTCCTTCCCTTCCGAGCTCTGCCATGCACTCAAACAGTGATTCCCCCCTACATATTGGGTATCAGCATACTCAGGACAAATTAGACAACAATATTTAGGGTCCAATTTTTCCTGTTACCCTCGGGAAAATACAAAACTGGGGGCTAAAAAATAATTTTTGTGGGAAACATTTTTTGTTTTATTTTTACTGCTCTGCATTATAAACTTCTGTGAAGCCCTTGGTGGGCCAAAGTGCTCACCACACATCTAGATAAGTTCCTTAGGGGGTCTACTTTCCAAAATGGTGTCACTTGTGGGGGTTTCAATGTTTAGGCACATCAGTGGCTCTCCAAATGCAAGAGGGTGTCCCATCTCAATTCCTGTCAATTTTGAATTGAAAAGTCAAACGGCGCTCCTTCCCTTCCGAGCTCTCCCATGCGCCCAAACAGTGGTTTACTCCAACATATGGGGTATCAGCGTACTCAGGACAAATTGTACAACAACTTTTGGGGTCCAATTTCTTCTCTTACTCTTGGGAAAATAAAAAATTGGAGGCGAAAAGATAATTTTTGTGAAAAAATATGATTTTTTATTTTTAAGGTTCTGCATTATAAACTTCTGTGAAGCACTTGGTGGGTCAAAGTGCTCACCACACCTCTAGATAAGTTCCTTTGGGGGTCTACTTTCCAAAATGGTGTCACTTGTTGGGGTTTTCAATGTTTAGGCACATCAGGGGCTCTCCAAACGCAACATGGCGTCCCATCTCGATTCCAGTAAATTTTGCATTGTAAAATCAAATGGCGCTCCTTCGCTTCCGAGCTCTGTCATGCGCCCAAACAGTGGTTTACCCCCATATATGGGGTATCGGTGTACTCAGGACAAATCGTGCAACAACTTTTGTGGTCCATTTTCTCCTGTTACCCTTGGTAAAATAATACAAATTGGAGCTGAAGTAAATTTTTTGTGAAAAAAAGTTAAATGTTCATTTTTTTAAAACATTTCAAAAATTCCTGTGAAACACCAGAAGGGTTAATAAACTTCTTGAAGGTGGTTTTGAGCACCTTGAGGGGTGCAGTTTTTAGAATGGTGTCAGACTTGGGTATTTTCTATCATATAGACCCCTCAAAATTACTTCAAATGAGATGTGGTCCCTAAAAAAAATGCTGTTGTAAAAATGAGAAATTGCTGGTCAACTTTTAACCCTTATAACTCTCTAACAAAAAAAATTTGGGTTCCAAAATTGTGCTGATGTAAAGGAGACATGTGGGAAATGTTACTTATTAAGTATTTTGTGTGACTTAATTCCATAAAAATTCAAAATTGGAAAATTTTCAAAATTTTTGCCAAATTTCAGTTTTTTCACAAATAAATGCAGGTAATATCAAAGAACTTTTACCACTATCATGAAGTACAATATGTCACAAGAAAACAATGTCAGAATCCCTGAGATCCGTTGAAGCGTTCCAGAGTTATAACCTCTTAAAGGGACAGTGGTCAGAATTGTAAAAATTGGCCCGGTCATTAACGTGCAAACCACCCTTGGGGGTAAAGGGGTTAAGCATGGAAATGGAAACATTATGTCATGGGGTGTTTCTCTGCTAAGAGCACAGGACTACTTCAACGCATCAATGGGAGAATGGATGGAGCCATGTACCATAAAATCCTGAGTGTCAACCTCCGTCCCTCCACCAGGACATTAAAAATGGGTTGTGGCTGGGTCTTCCAGCAAAACAATGACCCAAAACATACAGCCAAGGCAACAAAGGAGTGGCTCAAAAAGAAGAACATTAAGGTCATGGAGTGGCCTAGCCAGTCTCCAGACCTTAATCCCATAGAAAACTTAAGGAGGGAGTTGATGCTCCGAGTTGCAAAGCGACAGCCTCAAAATATTAATTATTTAGAGATGATCTGCAAGAGAAGTGGATTAAAATTCCTCCTGATGTGCACAAACCTCATCATCGTCTACAAAAAACGTCTGACTGCTGTGCTTGCCAACAAGAGTTTTGCCACCAAGTACTAAGTCTAATGTCCGAGCTCCTATACCGCACCCTCGTACATACCTGATGTCCTGACGGATGTTATTTTAATTTGTTCTCCAATAAAAGACCACAATCTTCACAGCTATCTCGGGGTGAGTGCCGCATTTTTTCTTCTCTTCTATTATACTAAGTCTTGTTTGCCAGAGGAATCAAATACTTATTTCTCATTGTAAAATGCAAATAGATTTATATAATTTGTAAAATGTGATTTTCTGGATTTTATTTTGATATCTCAATGTTAAAATTAACCTACCCTCAATATTATAGACTGTTCACGTCTTTGTCAATGGGCAAACTTGCAAAAACAGCAAGTGATCAAATAATTATTTCCTTCATTGTATATACAGGTGCATCTCACAAAATTAGAATATCATCAAATGTCCACAACCTCAAACAGTCACACTCCAAACTCCACTATGGTGAAGACCAACTTGTAAATTTTTGAATCTGGTGAGACAGTATCTTTGTTGCTTACTCATGTTGTCTAATCGTGATCGAGATGGAATTTTGGTCTCCATTCCAGTCCGCTGTGGTATAGAGTAATAATATGTGTGAATTTATACATATACAGGTGCTTCTAAAAAAATAAGAATATCATCAAAAAGTTAATTTGGAGAATTAAATTTCCATTTCCAAAAAGCTTGTCGGCAGAGGGAAGCATGAAGTGCTCTAAATTTTCCTGGTAGACTGCTGAGCTGACTTTGGTCTTGATAAAACACACTGGACCTACACCAGCAGATGCCATGGCTTCCAAAACCATCATTGATTGTGGATACTTCACACTAGACCTTGGATATCAAGGTTCCAGGGCCTGGAGGAAGAGTGGAGAGACAGACAATCCAAGCTGCTTGAGGTCTAGTGTGAAGTTGCTACTATCAGTGATAGTTGGGGAACTAAGTCATCTGCTGGTGTAGGTACACTGTGCTTTTCAAGACCAAAGTCAGCGCAGCTGACTAACAAGAAATTTTAGAGCACTTTATGATTCCCTCTTCCGACAAGCTTTTTGGAGATGGAAATTTAATTCTCCAGCAGGACTTGGCACCTGTCCACACTACCAAAAGTACCAATACCTGGTTTAAAAACAACAGTATTACTGTGCTTGATTTGCCAGCAAACTTGTCTGACCTTAACCCATTAGATAATCTATGGGGTATTGTCAAGACGAAGATGAGAAACACTAGACCCAACAACGCAGATGAGCTGAAGGCTGCTATCAAACAACCTGGGCTTCCATAACACCTCAGCAGTGCCACAGGCCGATAATCTCCATGCCACACCGTATTGATGCAGTAATTGATACAAAAGGAACCCCAACCAAGTATTGAGTAGATTTACTGAACATACATTTCAGTAGGCAAACATTTCAGATCTTAAAATCATTTTTTCAAGCTGGTGTTATAAAGTATTCTAATTTACTGAGATAATAACTTTTGGGTTTTCATTGGCTGTAAGCCATAATCATCAACATTAGCAGAAATAAACACTTGAAATACATCACTCTATTTGTAATGACTCTATATAATATATGAGTTTCACTTCTTGTATTGAAGAACTGAAATAAATTAACTTTTTGATAATATTCTAATTTTGTGAGATGCACCTGTATGTATGTATATAATATATATATATACACACACACACACGCGCAGATGTATGTATAAATATATACATTTATATTACAGTAAGTAACCAAGTAATTGGTTTATTAACAAAGCCTATTCCAAAATTCTTGGCATGAAATGACGGCTGGATAATTTTGAACATTCTGATTTGTTCTTTGACATGTTAGTGTCTCCCATTAGCCTTAAAGCTGAAGTCCCTTGGTCCCTCATTAGTAAAGATAAAAGGTAACAGATCCAATGATTGTGAGAGGACAAGTGCCTTAAGCGCATACAAAAATCTGAGTTACTCTTTGATCAATAAAAAAAAAATCCCCACAATGATTTCCAAAGCATGAACTGCAAAAACACAACATATATTTAAAATTTGAATACTTTGCGATTCTTACCTCCTTGCTCACATAATTGCTGTGCTAGTGCATCTTTGAATATAACCTGGCCTCTGTGAGTAGCTGTTGCCCTGTATACAAAAGAAAGAACAGTCTATGATTCAATCTACATATATACATAACTCCATGTCTCAGTGTCTTTCTGACATTTACTTTGGCAATTATTCACATTTCAGCATACTACGTAACACATGTATTGTATATATTAGATATTTTCAACAATATTGGCTGGTGCTGGTGCTGTATAAGTGGGTCTGTCAGGTATTTGTCAGTACTCTGGTATTTTAAACTACAGTGATGTAGACTATTTTTATCAGCATTCTAGCACTCAGACGACAAGGGAAAATTTGGAACACAGTTTGAGGCTTGAAGTACTATGCGTTATTATGGATCCATGCTGGAACCACACATTTAGAGCCAAGAATGGGATTGCATCCTTTTCTGTTAAATTAGGAAACTTTTTTTTCCCAAAGCATGACGATTATTTGCACTAAATATATGGTTCCAGGACAAATCTATAAAGGTATGCATTTAGACTTGGATGTTTTGTCACAGATGTTCACTGTGGATTCTTTAATAAAAACACATTAAATGACCAGATATGTGAATGAGGTTGGAAAATCCTAACCACAAGTAGCTGAATTTGTAGCATACCAATTATTTTGGAAAACTGCCACAGATTTTACATCATGAAGTTTATGGTATATGTTTGTTACTTATTTGACTACAGTAAATTGCAAGGTATGTTACCTTAAGCATCGTGTATATAATATCTAATACTATAATGTAATACAATATAATATAGTACAGTACCTCTTGTGAGAACATAAAGATTATTTTTATGAACACCATTACAATTAATGAAAAGAGAGCAGATATTAGAATTTAATAAAGATATTCTTAATTTTGATTTCCAAGAAAAACATTTTTTTATTCCTTAGGCTTGTCGACGTAAAAAAAAGAAATATCCAACTCAGCCACAGTCACCTACCATTGGTCCAGCACTGCCTCCCTCCTACTATCTTGACTCAATGTTTGTAGACTGCAAAGGTGACTTAACAACTACAGAACACGTGACCACTACAGGCAATCATTGGGCACAGCGAGTCTTGTGCTGACTGGCTTGGCACCCTCACTGGGCTCAGTGATTGGCCACAATGGTCCCTGGTGTCATACCATCATCTCTCCAGCCTCTCAATAAAAAGTGGGAGCAGCAGAGAGGCAGTAACAGACCTATGGTGGTTGAGTATATGTGAGGTTGTTATTTTTTTACACCTGCAAGCCTAAGAGGAATAAAAAATAAACCCTTTCAAAGGGGCTCTTTCACAGATATTTGCAATATAATCATAGGATAAGAATGACAATGTGTAATAGATGCAGGTCCCTCCTCTTGGGCTTACACATTTTAGACATTTATGGCACAATTTTTGGATTTGCAAATAATTTCTGTTGAGAGAACACCCCCTCTCTCTAACAGGAAAAGAATTATGGATTATTTTGCTACCAGCCAGTATTTAGAAAAAAAGAATAATAAAAAGAAATGGACAAATTCCAGTCAATTCAATAATAAATAATTAGGAGAATACCTATGTCTGACAAAATGCAAAAGCTCATGATACTTATTACTTTCTAAGAAAACGGGTTGGGAGGCTCATTTAAAATGTGCTATAACCAGTGATTTGTTGACACTGTGCAGGCTTCTTATACAGTATACCCTCTTGTATTCCTCTTCGGAGACATCAGCCTAGAGGATTTTTTCTATATTTTTTCTCATCCACAGCTGTCAGCTTCATTCTGCTGCAGATGTAGATTGTTCTTCTTTGAGGCACTAAAACTTGTTTTACCCCTCCTGCCATAAGTCCTTAGAGAACCATACATTTGCCCAGATTTGTAGCTAACAGACACATTCAACATTAATTCAAGGGTCTTCACGTTCATTAAACTGCTAATATCTAATAAACAATTTCTTTGTCTTCAATAATATCTGTTTATGTCATTAAAAGTTATAACTTATACAGTAAAAAAAATATAGCAGTGTTTGAATTACTTTACTTATATATTTATTTTTGTGGGTGATTAATGTATTTAAAATTATTTTTGAATTTCGTTAGATGCAATGCTTTTAATAGGGCTTCATACATTTCACATACCAACTGCTACATTGTTGTAAGATTTCAGCTACTGAGCTGAATATATGTATTACATCATTATTTCATTCTGAACCATAAATTCCTGTAGAATGGCTTGTCATGAAGTGATTGAGAAACATGATGTTCTTATTACGACAAAAAATATATATTTTTCATTTTTTTCAAACTTGATTAAAAAAACAATTGACAGTAATACTTAATTGTTTTAATGAATGGTCAATGAACTGCATAAATATTCTTAGTCTGCTAAGTAAGTCTGAAAAAAATGTTCTATGTTCATAGGAATACAATTTATAATCTAAAATGTATTTAATTGTTAGGAAAGAGACTTGGGTGGGGAAATACTATTTTCGAACATTTATTAAAAATTCAAAATACACAAATATATTGCTTAAACCACTGAAAAATAAAGTTGTGTTGTTATATACCATCATTTTTAGAATTTGTTTAGTCAGAACAGACACCATTTATTTAAGAAAAAAAAACATGGTAGAAGGCAATTAATCTGATAAATGTACATTTACTGCAAGTGTTGTCAGGACACATTAATCCAAAGATTAGCTATGAGCTAAATGATGTTGAATCAAATTACCTTTATCATCCCTTAATTCACTGTCACACACTGTTTCATTTAATTAGGGTAAGAATCATCACATTTATTTTGCATAAATCTGAGACTTTTCAATTCAAAGAGCTGTACTCATTGACACATTCTTGCCATTACGAAGAAACAAGCTGTTTCTTTGGAAGGGATGATAAGAAATATGCAATGAAACAACAAAACATTTTTTTTGTGTATCTGAGACAAATAAATACTGTAAGAATATACATAATATTTAATCACATAATTTAAAAGCACAGAGTTAGGTATTAGCTGTGGTTTTTTTTTAAGTAATTCCAATTTTACACAGTTATTTCAATAGTCAAAATTGGGACATATAAACACCACTTCGAGAATGCCCCTAAAGGTTTTAATAGGAAAGGGCTTTGTCTAGGTATATTTGTCTTTTTAGGGCTCACTCAGAAGTCAGTTTTTCACATATGAGTACTATCTATGTTTTTCATGGCTAGAACTTTTACCCAATATTGTCTCTTAAGCTACTCAGATGCGAAAGTTTTTAGCAGACCAAGTGGCCCATACCAAATCATGGAGACCTAAAATTTTGATCCAAATCATGGATAAAATATGCCAATGCAAGCCTATGGGCCTGTCAAGAAAGAAAAATCGTACAGAAATCAGGTGCGATTTTTATCCTGTTAAATTTTCAAATTTGTTCGATAGGAGAAGTTTGAAGGGGTTTTCCCAAGAAAAGAGTTGATTTTAATCAATAGATCTCGGAATAATAATATTTTCCACAATTAAATGTGCTAAAATAAAATGTTCCTGTGCTGAGATAATCTTATAAATGTGGCCCTGCTGTTTACTGTGTAATGGCTGTATCTGACCGTATATAAACATGGTTTGATCATACCACAGCTCCTGGGCAAGGGGTGAAGTTTTATTTCTCTTTTTTTTTTTTTTTACTCTTTTTTGAGTACACAGACATTACAGCAGTGGATCCCAAATGATTCTTTCTGTGAGATAAAACGGTGTTTAAAAACCGTTAGGGAGATGTTTTACCTCGCAAAAACAATTCGCTATGATCTCATGCTTTAATGTGTGTATTCACTCTTTTTCTCCCCCCCTGCCCAGGAGCTATGGTATGATCAGACCATGTACCCGTACGGTCAGACACAGCCATTACACAGTACACAGCAGGGGCACATTTATAAGATTATCTCAGCACAGGAACATTTTTTTAATTGTATCCAACTCTGGAACTTGTTATCATTTCACGATCTAGTGAACAAAATGAACTTTTGTTTGTGGTAAAACCTATTTAAGAAACCTTCTTATATGCAATAAAATCTGATCAAACTCTGGTGGTAAAATCTGACACATTGACCAAACACTGATGAAAATTTTATCGAAAATGCTGATAAAGATTAGTTTTTTTTTTTTAAGAAAAAAAATCCCTGGAGTGAATGAACCATCATGCACACCAAATAAGACTAACTGTAAAAATAGAGAGTCAAATAAAATTCTAGTTCATTTAATCTAAAAAATAAACCCCAAGATTACATTTTTCTGCATACCCCCGAACATTTTTTTTAATTTATTCAACAAATCATATGTACTCCAAAATAACCCCATTAACCCCTTAATCCCACATGACGTACTATCCCGTCAAGGTGACCTGGGACTTAAATCCCAGTGATGGGATAATACGTCATACGCGATCGGCTGCGCTCACGGGGGGAGCGCGGCCGATCGCGGCTGGGTGTCAGCTGACTATCGCAGCTGACATGCGGCACTATGTGCCAGGAGCGGTCACGGACCGCTCCCGGCACATTAACCCTCGGTACACCGCGATCAAACATGATTGCAGTGTTCCGACGGTATAGGGAAGCATCGCGCAGGCAGGGGGCTCCCTGCGGGCTTCCCTGAGACGATCGGTACAAGGCATCTCCTCCCTGCAGGCCCCGGATCCAAAATGGCCACGGGGCTACTTCCGGGTCCTGCAGGCAGTACTTTCGGGTCCAGAGCAGGCTCTGGTAACCAAGCAGCAGGGCACGCCAGATCGCTGATCTGACACAGTGCTCTGCAAAGTGTCAGATCAGCGATCTGTCACTATAAAGTGATGTCCCCCCTGGGACAAAGTAAAAAAAATTTTTTTAGATGTGTAAAAAAAAAAAAAAAATCCTAAATAAAGAAAAAAATATATATATTGTTCCCAAAAATACGTTTCTTTATCTAAATAAAAAAAAACAATAAAAGTACACATATTTAGTATCGCCACGTCGGTAACAACCCGACCTATAAAACTGTCCCACTAGTTAACCCCTTCAGTGAACACTGTAAAAAAAAATGAGGCAAAAAACAACGCTTTATTATTATACCGCCGAACAAAAAGTGGAATAACACGCGATCAAAAAGACGGATATAAATAACCATGGTACCGCTGAAAACGTCATCTTGTCCTGCAAAAAACGAGCTGCCATACAGCATCATCAGCAAAAAAATAGTAAGGTTACAGTCCTCAGAATAAAGCGATGCAAAATAATTATTTTTTCTATAAAATAGTTTTTATCGTATAAAAAGCGCCAAAACATAAAAAAATGATATAAATGAGGAATCGCTGTAAACGTACTGACCCGAAAAATAAAACTGCTTTATCAATTTTACCAAGCGCGGAACGGCATAAACGTCCCCCCCAAAAGAAATTCATGAATAGCTGGTTTTTGCTCATTCTGCCTCAAAAAAATTAGAATAAAAAGCGATCAAAAAATGTCACGTGCCCGAAAATGTTACCAATAAAAACGTCAACTTGTCCCGCAAAAAACAAGACATCAAATGACTCTGTGGACCAAAATATGGAAAAATTATAGGTCTCAAAATGTGGTAACGCAAAACATATTTTTTGCAATAAAAAGCGTCTTTTAGTGTGTGATGGCTGCCAATCATAAAAATCCGCTAAAAAACCCGCTATAAAAGTAAATCAAATTTTAAAAAATGTATTTATTTCCATTTTCCCATTAGGGTTAGGGCTAGGGTTAGGGATAGGGCTAGGGTTAGGGCTAGGGTTGGGGCTAAAGTTAGGGTTGGGGCTAAAGTTAGGGTTAGGGTTGGGGCTAAAGTTAGGGTTGGGGCTAAAGTTAGGGTTAGGGTTACATTTACGGTTGGGATTAGGGTTAGGGGTGTGGTTAGGGTTATGGTTGGGATTAGGGTTAGGGGTGTGTTGGGGTTAGGATTTCAGTTAGAATTGGGGGTTTCCACTATTTAGGCACATCAGGGCTCTCCAAACGCGGCGTCCGATCTCAATTCCAGCCAATTCTGCGTTGAAAAAGTAAAACAGTGGTCCTTCCCTTCTGAGCTCTCCCGTGAGCCCAAACAGGGGTTTACCCAAGCATATTGGGTATCAGCATACTCAGGACAAATTGGACAACAACTATTGGGGTCCAATTTCTCTTATTACCCTTGGGAAAATAAAAATTTGTGGGTCTAAAAAAAAACATTTTTGTGGGAAAAAATTAATTTTTATTTTTTACGACTCTGCATTATAAACTATAGTGAAAAACTTGGGGGTTCAAAGTTGTCAAAACACATCTAGATAAGTTCCTTAGGGGGTCTAGTTTCCAAAATAGTGTCACTTGTGGGGGGTTTCTACTGTTTAGGTGCATCAGGGGCTCTGCAAATGCAACGTGACGCCTGCAGACCAATCTATCTAAGTCAGCATTCCAAATGGCGCTCCTTTCCTTCCGAGCTCTGCCATGTGCCCAAACAGTGGTTCCCCCCACATATGAGCGTACTCAGGATCAGCGTACGCAGGACAAATTGGACAACAACTTTTGTGGTCGAATTTCTCCTGTTACCCTTGGGAAAATACAAAACTGGGGGCTAAAAAATAATTTTTTGTGAAAAATTTTTTTTTTTTTCACGGCTCTGCATTATAAACTGTAGTGAAACACTTGGGGGTTCAAAGCTGTCAAAACACAGCTAGATAAGTTCCTTAGGGGGTCTACTTTCCAAAATGGTGTCACTTTCAATGTTTAGGCCCATCAGGGGCTCTCCAAACGTGACATGGTGTCCCATCTCAATTCCAGTCAATTTTGCATTGAAAAGTCAAATGGCGCTCCTTCCCTTCCGAGCTCTGCCATGCGCCCAAACAGTGGTTTACCCCCATATGTGTGGTATCGGCGTACTCAGAACAAATGGCACAACAACTATTGGTGTCCAATTTCTTCTCTTACCCTTGGGAAAATAAAAAATTGGGGGCGAAAAGATCATATTTGTGAAAAAATACGATTTTTTTATTTTTACGGCTCTGCATTATAAACTTCTGTTAAGCACTTGGTGGGTTAAAGTTCTCACCACACATATAGATAAGTTCCTTAGGGGGTCTACTTTCCAAAATGTTGTCACTTGTGGGGGTTTCAATGTTTAGGCACATCAGGGGCTCTCTAAATGCAACATGGCGTCTCATCTCAATTCCAGTCAATTTTGCATTGAAAAGTCAAATGGCGTTCCTTCCCTTCCGAGCTCTGCCATGCACCCAAACAGTGGTTTACCCCCACATGTGGGGTATCGGCATACTCAGAACAAATGGAACAACAACTTTTGGGGTCCAATTTCTTTCTCTTTTCAATTTATGTATGAGCTCAGCGCCAGTGTTGTCATGTTTTTATGCAGTCAGGAACCCGGCTGAAATAAGCCCCTAGAGTGCTGGCACCTCAGGCGAGGAGTTTCATGTTTGCATTTGACTGCATGACCACCATCTGCTCTACCAAGTAGCTTTGCTCTGTGAGCCAAACAGGGCACAGCGTTATCTTTGCTAACAGACTCTGAAGTAAGAGTCTGTTTATACTACTATATTGTACCGCCATATCTAGCAGCAGGTGCTTTCCTGCACGGTGGATCCCGGGTTGCGAACGCACCAACTTCTAATAAATATATATTCGGTGCGTTCCGCCAACCCTAAAGCCTTCCCTTCCGAGCTCTGCCATGCGCCCATACAGTGGTTTACACCCACATGTGGGGTATCTGCATACTCAGAACAAATTGGACAACTTTTGGGGTCGAATTTCTCCTGTTACCCTTGGGAAAATACAAAACTGGGGACTAAAAATTAATTATTGTGAAAAAATTTATTTTTTATTTTCACGGCTCTGCATTATAAACTGTAGTGAAACACTTGGGGGTTCAAAGCTGTCAAAACACAGCTACATAAGCTCCAAAATGGTGTCACTTTCAATGTTTAGGCCCATCAGGGGCTCTCCAAACGTGACATGGTGTTCCATCTCAATTCCAGTCAATTTTGCATTGAAAAGTCAAATGGCGCTCCTTCCTTTCCAAGCTCTGCCATGCGCCCAAACAATGGTTTACCCCCACATGTGGGGAATCGGCGTACTCAGAACAAATGGCACAATAGCTTTTGGTGTTCAATTTCTTCTCTTACCCTTGGGAAAATAAAAAATTGGGGGCAAAAATATCATATTTGTGAAAAAATATGATTTTTTTATTTTTACGGCTCTGCATTATAAACTTCTGTGAAGCACTTGGTAAGTTAAAGTGCTCACCACACATCTAGATAAGTTCCTTAGGGGGTCTACTTTCCAAAATGGTGTAACTTGTGGGGGGTTTCAATGGTTAGGCACATCAGGGGCTCTTCAAACGCAACATGACGTCCTATCTCAATTCCAGTCAATTTTGCATTGAAAGGTCAAACGGCGCTCCTTCCATTCCTCTGCCATGCACCCAAACAGCGGTTTACCCCCACATGTGGGGTATCGGCATACTCAGAACAAATGGCACAACAACTTTTGGGGTCCAATTTCTTCTCTTACCCTTGGAAAAATAAAACAAATTGGAGCTGAAGTAAATTTTTTGTGAAAAAAAGTTAAATGTTAATTTTTTTTAAAAACATTCCAAAATTTCCTGTAAAACACCTGAAGGGTTTATAAACTTCTTGAATTTGGTTTTGAGCACATTGATGGGTGCAGTTTTTAGAATGGTGTCACACTTGGTTATTTTCTATTATATAGACCCTCAAAATGACTTCAAATGTGATGTGGTCCCTAAAAAATATTGGTGTTGTAAAAATGAGAAATTGCTGGTCAACTTTTAACCTTTATAACTCCCTAACAAAAAAAATATTTGGTTCCAAAATTGTGCTGATGTAAAGTATACATGTGGGAAATGTTACTTATTAATTATTTTACATGACATATCTCTGTGATTTATGGGCATAAAAATTCAAAGTTGGAAAATTGCAAAAATTTTCAAAATTTTCGCCAAATTTCCGTTTTTCACAAATAAACACAAGTTATATTGAAGAAATTTTACCACTATCATGAAGTACAATACGTCACGAGAAAACAATGTCAGAATCGCCAAGATTCGTTCAAGCCTTCCAGAGTTATAACCTCATAAAGGGACAGTGGTCAGAATTGTAAAAATTGGCCCGGTCATTAACATGCAAACCACCCATGGGGCTTAAGGGGTTAAAAAAATACAACTTGTCTCCTTTAAAACCATGCCATTATGTGGTATCATCTGAAAATAAAAATGTTTGTGGTTTTGAAATATGACAATTACATTTTGAAAACAATTGTCAGGTCCTGAAGGTGAAAAATTTATGGGACATTCAGATGTTAAGGTAGAAAATATTTAAAGAACTGTACTAAAGTTTCGGCAGGTGTGAAAGCAATACTGCAAAATAAGTTTTCTTTAAAAAATAAAAGTGTTAATAATTTATTTCTATCAATGAGCAAAATTCAAAGTGAATGAATAAAAGAAAATGTAACAAATCAATATTTGATGAGACCATGCATTTACTTCAAAACAGCATTAAAGCATCAATTATTTTAGGCACCTTTGCACATAATTTTTGCAGGACCTCGGAAGGAAGGTTGGTCCAAACATCTTAAGAAAATAACCATGGAGATTCTTCAAACCCTTCTGTCTTTCCATGTAATGTCACACATACTTGATGATGTTGCTTTCAGGGCTCTGTAGGTGCCATGTCATTATTTCCAGGACTTCCTATTCTTCTTTATGCTGAAAATAGTTCTTAATTACATTAGTTGTATGGTTGGGGTCGTAGTACCGCTGTGGAATATATTTGCAGCTAATCAGATGCCTCTTTGATAGTATTGCATGATGGATAAGTATCTGTCTATAATTCTTAGCTTTTAGAACACCAAGACATGGCCAACATTAAAGACCTTAGATGCAGAGGTTAGCCAATGAAGTTTGGACCCAGAATTTGGGCTCATACTCACATGCGAAATACTCAGATGAGCCTCGCATGTCAATATTCAGCACTGCACTCAGATCAGAGCGTGAGGCCACATAGCAATATATGCAGCCGCAGGCTCCGCTCCTGAGTGCCGGGTGCTGTGCCAGGTATTGACGTACGACACTCATCCAAGTTTCTCGCATGTGAGTGTGAGCCCTAAATCCATCTTCTGTTTGGAGAAATCTATCCAGAAGTGGTCATAATAAAAACATAACCTTACATAAACCATACCTTCAGCATGGCAACAAGGCCGAGTTATTAAAAAATGCACAAAAACATAGAGTCTGGGATATAGAAGAGTGCAGCAGGTGGTCTAAACTGATGAGTCTAAATTTGAAATATTTGGTTGTACAAGAAGGCAGTTTGCTTACCAAAGAGCTGGAACAACAGCAAAAAATGGTAGAGGTTCCTTGCAGGTTTGGGGCTGCATTTCAGAAAACAGAATTGAGGATTTGGTCAATATTAATGGTGTCCTTAATTCTGAGAAAGTCCGGCAGATATTTATTGGTCATGAAATGCTATTAGGGAAGCATCTGATTTTCTATAAATTTATTTTGCAGCAGTAAAACTACCACAAACATACAGCCAATGTCATTAAAGAATAACTCATCTCAGGGGAACTTGCAATAACATGTCTGTTCTTTCTACTCCCCCGATGATAAAATGTAATGAAGACGAAGTGTCATATATCTCAGTAATGAGAAAATCTGTATTTACTGAAGACAAATTTTGACTGTGAACTGAAAATACTGAGAATGAAGGATCAGGTGGAGAAAGGCAGATTTCTATGATAAAATATACATTTCTTATTTTTATGTGTATCATTGAAGAAAAAAATAAAAAGGCGATTTATTTTTAAGAACTATCTTTAGCATAAAGAAGAACAAGGACCCCCACTGAGCCCTGATCTCAACATTATGTAGTCTGTATGAAGAAAGAGAAGGATTAGTGTTGGCCTACACAAAGATGTGTGGTTAATTCTCCAAGATATTTGGAACATTCTCCTTGATGAGTTCCTTCAAAGACTGGGAGTAAATATACCTAAAGAGAATTGATACTTTGATGCTGTTTAACCCCTTCGTGACATGCACCATACTAGTACTGCTCTGCGGGAGGAGCATTTGCGCAAAGAACAGTACTAGTATGTCGCCGTGATCGCGTGGCCTTACGCTGAGCGCTGCAGAGATCGCGTGCGGGCGTCAGCTGTATGTGACAGCTGACATACCTTAGCAATGCCCACGATCGTTGCTAGGATTTAACCCCTCTGATGCCGCTGTCAATAGTGGCAGCGGCATAGAGAAGCATTGCGCAGGGAGGCAGCTCCCTGCGCACTTCCATCAGAACAATGCAATGCGATCGCGTTGTCCTGATGGTCTTCATGGAGACCCCAGGTACCAAGGTGGTCCTTCCGGGTCCTGAAGGGAAGGTGGCTTGTGAGTGCCTGCTGAGAGCAGGTGCTGGCATGCCTCCTTACCTGCCTGTCAGATCCTGATCTGATACTCTGTTGTGCAGAGTGTCAGATCAGCGATCTGCTGTAAAATAGTAATATTCCATACTGGGACAATGTAAGGCTACGTTCACATTTGCGTTGCGTCGGGCGCACGTTCGGCAACACATAGTGACGCATGCGTCATGCGCCCCTATATTTAACATGGGGGCACATGGACATGCGTTGTATTGCGTTTTGTGACGCATGCGTCATTTTTTGCGCAAGCGTCAGGGCGCAGAGAACGCAGCAAGTTGCATTTTTTTTGCGTCCAAAATCATGCCAAAAAAGGATGCATGCGTCACAAAACTATGCATTTTGCATGCGTTCTTGTTTGCGTTGTGCGTTGCGTCGCCGATGCAGCACCTCACAATGCAAATGTGAACGTAGCCTAATAAAGTTAAAAAGAAATACATTATAATGTGCAAAAAATTTTTTTTTAATAAAAACATATTTTTATCCTGAGCTTGATCCACACAGATGCCACAAGGGACACTGCAGACCAACAGGGATCCACTACTCCAAAACCTGTGTCAGTCATTGACTACAAAAAATATATGGGGGTTGTGGACTTTGCAGATCAGGTTCTACATCCATACCAGGTATCAAAAAAATCATATACTTGGTATAAAAAGTTAGTAGTGAAAAACCAGCTCACCTATTAGGCATTTGTTGTGGGGAAGCCCGGATACCGTGCAGTCATCACGTGGAACGATAAGACAATGAGTTCTTTTTCAAAAAGAAAAAACTCATTGTTCGAAAAGCGTAGCCTGCTGCTACTCATTCTCCTGTGAACCATGTCATTGGACTTTGGATTTTATCCTCAATAAATCTTGATATTTTTGGAAGCTGGATTTCTTTTCCGGTTTGCCTTATAAAAAGTTAGTCATTTATTTGTTTCAGGTGGCCACATATAATTCTTTTGTGTTAGGCTGCTGTCACACTAGCAGTATTTGGTCAGTAATTTACATCAGTATTTGTAAGCCAAAACCAGGAGTGGAACAATTAGAGGAAAAGTATAGTAGAAACATATGCACCACTTCTGCATTTATCACCCACTCCTGATTTTGGCTTGCAAATACTGATGTAAAATACTGACCAAATACTGCTAGTGTGACAGCAGCCTTATACAAAAAATGCAGATACTTTCCTTAATTATCAGGAAAAGGTAATTGAACATCTTGTTTTTGAAAATGTTGTCCCCGCCAATCCTTTAGAATCTGAAGATGTCAGAAAACTCACTGAGCGACATTTTATTGCACTCATTTCAGCAACTGAAACAAGAAAGAACCCCCAGAGAAGATGTCCTGTATGTTTCAAGAGAGGAATGAGGCACGATACTCGCTATTATTGCCCACAATGCCCATCATTGCCAGCCTTATGCCTCCATGACTGCTCTAAAATCTTCCACACAGAACCACGTTTTTAAACTGTTTTGACATTCAAGCATTTATATAGTGACAGACACATTTGAGTAGAGCTGACTTAATTTCCAGGGGGTAGGTGGGGGGATGTCTCCAGAGACCCAAGCTGGGCACAATATATTGGGCACTACAATGATATTTTTGTAATTTTTGCTCTGAGGCCGGGGTCACACTTGCGAGTGCAATGTGAGGAACTCGCATGAGTCTCTTGCATCAATACTCGGCATTGCCGCTGGCACTCGGGAATGCACGCTTAATATCCACAGCCGGTCGGGCTGAAGTATCCACACTCCCGAGGTAGGAGCTGACTTTGGCCCGTCTTTCTCTTCGATGTGGCTGGAAGATCTACAGTGACGTATACTTGGTGACGCCTCTCCGGATCACGTGGTTGGATTATGTGACCGCATCAGGAAGCCTCACACAGCATGCTGTGACGATCTCCCGCTACCACGGAGGTTTGTGCTGTCCCAGCGTCGCGCTTTCACGGGGGTTGTGCAGGGTGCACAACCCCTATTGGTGAGAGGCCGCTCGGACTATTTAATTATACTTTATTATTATTTTTATTTATTATTATTATTAATGGGATTTAACCCATCCAATACATTCTATTGTGGAAATTTCTGTTGCAGAAAACTGGCAACTCCGGAACATAAATAGACATGCTGCAGTTTGTAAACCCGCACTGTGTGTCAAACTGCTGCAATGCAGGTAGGTGCAGGCTCCACTAGATGGCAGTAGAGTGGAAGCAGGACTGCACCTAAACAGAGCTGGCCTGCAGTGCAGCAGAGAGGATACCACAAGAGGCAACAGAATAGTCAAACAAGCCGGGTCAGATCCTACACTGAAGCGCAGTACCAAAGGAATAAGCAAACTCATGGTCAGAGACAAGCCAGGGGATCAATAATGGTCAGGAGCAGATAAGCCAGAAGGCAAAAGACAGAAGCAGGTGAGTTAGCACACTAAAGGGAAACATTGAGTCAAGACAGGAATAGGGGAAAACAAAGACATGGGTTCAGACTGCAAATGCAGTAAGACAAATCAGAGCAATCGGAGTCAGCTACATCAACCCTAAGCAAAAACTATAACTGACATCGCCTGTAGGAAGCAGCAGCGATAAATAGCCAATCTGAGCCCAGAGTGAGGCTGGGAATGCTTGACTCTTGACATAACCAGACCGGGCAAAAGGGAAAACAGCATATACATATTAGTCCTAACCCTAAATCTCTATAGGTTACACTCCGTATACATTTAAGCAACACAGAACCCAACAAAAATGGGACAAGGAGCGAAAATCTAAAATAAATCAAGTTTATTAAATATCCATAAAAACATCAAAACATTTTTTTTCAACAAGTGTTTTTCAAGTGCCTCAAGTCAAAACTAGAAAAAGACAACAGTGTTGACACACCATATTGACCCTAAGATATTACACAAATAATAACTCTCTCTTTATGGGATACAAAAAATGCATTTACCATATGTGATGGATATAATCCTATTACTCACAAAACACTAAATCCCATATTGGTTCTAACACCATACTGAGAGGGCATACAGATAACGACCCCCATCTCTATCTATCGCAAAAAGCTGTCCCAGAATATGGAGTGCATATCTGCATGTAACTACCTGGATCTGCGTGTCCTCCCTGCTGTCTCACCCCAGACAGCAGGGAGGACACGCAGATCCAGGTAGTTACAAACTGATTTATTTTAGATTTTCGCTCCTTGTCCCCCTTTTGTTGGGTTCTGTGTTGCTTAAAAGGGAAAACAGGACTCAAAACCCGGTCTGGATCATGACACTGTGGGCGGGTTTTTGTATCATCAAATAGAAGCACAGTGGACATGAAATTTCTGGATCCAAAAGGCTGCTATTGCGGATCGTGAGGACATACCCTAAAGCAGTATTAAAATGAAATTAATGCAGCCAGAGATAGTCATACATGGAAGCTTTATTCAAATGGCTCCTTTTCTGTTCTTAATACAAAATACACATATAGCCCCCGATTAATTAAGACTGGAGCTTTGTATGCCAGTCTTGATGCACAATATGCGGGAATAAGATGTGCCAAATACATTAAGAGGTACCGTATATACTCATGTATGAGCTGAGATTTTCAGCATATTTTTTGTGCTGAAAACGCCCCTCTCAGCTTATACACAAGTCATTGTCCCAGGGGATCGGCAGGGGAGGGGGAGCGGCATGAGTCGGCGGCTGTCACATCATACTCACCCACTCCTCGCGCGATCGCTGAAAGTCCTCCCTGCATCACTCTGTTGTCCCAGCAAGGCAGCTTCTTCGTGTGGGTGAAGCGACAGTGGGAGCTGGGTGAGGAGGAAGGGGAGGACAGAAAAGGATGGAGGAGGAAGGAGGGAGCTGAGCGGAGCCATGCATACAACAAGGGGAGGACAGAGGAGCCATGCATACAACAGGAGGAAGACGGAGGAGCCATGCATACAACAGGGGGGATGACAGAGGAGCCATGCACACAACAGGGGGAGGACGGAGGAGCCATGCACACAACAGGGAGAGGACGGAGGAGCCATGCACACAACAGGGGGAGGAGGGAGGAGCCATGCACACAACAGGGGGAGGACAGAGGAGCCATGCATACAACAGGGGGTAGGACGGAGGAGCCATGTAAACAACAGGGAGAGGAAGGAGGAACTATGCACACAACAGGAGGAGCCACACATACCAGGACAGGGATGAGGGGACAATGCTTACCCAGCTTATACTCAAGTCAATAAGCTTATACTCGGGTTGGCTTATACTCGAGTATATACGGTATGTGTATCTCATTGAATTTGGCACATTTTCAGCTGCCATGTGTAAGAGACATAAATGTATGGCATACAGGAACAGGCGTACATTTCTATTATAAATTACAACATTGTTCTTGAATGATAAATTTGTTGGACATGCTTGGCCACAACTTCTCTCTCACGCTTTGCCATCTTCTAAAAATTTGGCAGAGCCGGTTGTGGATAGCATAAAAACACCCCAAATTTTGTAGCATTTCAAGCATTTTTCCCCAGAAAACTGGCAAAAACTCCTTGGGGAGTTGGGCCTATAGCCTTTGAAATCAGGCACAAAACACAAATTAATCCTTGCTTAGTTGAACACTAGGTAGTGTGCAGCAGTGACCGGTTATATGTAAAGGTCGCTTTGTGTCCCCCGAGGATGTGCAAAGAAGCATATGGAGGCCGTCGGAGTGCATTGCAGTTACAGGTATAGCTGTGGTTGCAATGCAGAATAAAAGTGTTGGCTTTCGGCAAATTACTTGTTCAAGGAACATTTAGGAAAACCTGTCATAAGCTTTTATTTTTGAAACGGACTACAGGAAGGTAGTGGGGTTGGTCCGTTCCTCCCCAGGCCGGGTTTTGCATGTGGCCTATGGCCACAGGTTATTGTTAAAACCCTTGCAGCAGAGGGTTGGGTGTGTCATTTTGGTCTTGCAAGCAGGCAGAGCAGTCGGTTCTGCAGAGCACTACCTGTGTGAAGCAACACAGGGCCAAGCGGAGCCAAAAAGCCTGGCACCCTCAGCGTACATGGCAGTGCAGTCGCCCATGGCAACCATCACGGACCATCTTTGTTTTCCCAGCTGCCATCCGGAGGATCCGATTTATGTTCTGTTTGTGAGTATGCTGAATATTAAAAGAGACTTTACTTTGAACTTTTCCTAGGTCACTGCCTCATCACTGCACAGCATGGATACTGCTGCACTACACTAGACAGTAGCTTCCCTGCCTACTAAAGTGTCATACTGCCAGCCAAATCAGACAAAAAACATTGATGTTACCTCATACCAAAGGCAAATATCAAACTGGATGTTGATAGAACTCAAAAGCGATGTCTCTCTTTTGGAGAGTTCTTCAAAAGCTGCCTAAAAAAATTGGAAAGTTCTTTTTATTCTTTAACCCCTTCATGACCCAGCCTATTTTGACCTTAAAGACCTTGCCGTTTTTTGCAATTCTGACCAGTGTCCCTTTATGAGGTACATAGTGGATGCTTTCCTGAAACGGAAAGTACTTGCAAGCAGCATAATACAAAGAATAGCTGGTTTACCCAGAATCCTTTGCAGTAGGCGGAGCTATGCAAATCATCTCTTTCCACCCCAGTCTAATCCACAGCGCTTGGAACCGCCAAGCGTGCAATGCTGCGGATTAGTTTCTAAATTTACACAGCCAACCAATTCCTACCTGTGGACACGTGTTTCGGGCTTTAGGCCCTCATCAGCACAGGGCTGGAATTGGTTGGCTGTATGGAGTGGGGCTCGGTGAGCAAGCGATACACACATGCTAGCCACCTTAGGGAGAGACCCAAGTTGGGCTAAATGTAGCGGGACGAAAGAGACCGAAAAGCCCTCTACTTAAAGGAAATACATAGTGGATGCTTTCCTGAAACGGAAAGTACTTGCAAGCAGCATAATACAAAGAATAGCTGGTTTACCCAGAATCCTTTGCAGTAGGCGGAGCTATGCAAATCATCTCTTTCCACCCCAGTCTAATCCACAGCGCTTGGAACCGCCAAGCGTGCAATGCTGCGGATTAGTTTCTAAATTTACACAGCCAACCAATTCCTACCTGTGGACACGTGTTTCGGGCTTTAGGCCCTCATCAGCACAGGGCTGGAATTGGTTGGCTGTATGGAGTGGGGCTCGGTGAGCAAGCGATACACACATGCTAGCCACCTTAGGGAGAGACCCAAGTTGGGCTAAATGTAGCGGGACGAAAGAGACCGAAAAGCCCTCTACTTAAAGGAAATACATAGTGGATGCTTTCCTGAAACGGAAAGTACTTGCAAGCAGCTAGCTAGCATGCTAGCTAGCATGTGTGTATCGCTTGCTCACCGAGCCCCACTCCATACAGCCAACCAATTCCAGCCCTGTGCTGATGAGGGCCTAAAGCCCGAAACACGTGTCCACAGGTAGGAATTGGTTGGCTGTGTAAATTTAGAAACTAATCCGCAGCATTGCACGCTTGGCGGTTCCAAGCGCTGTGGATTAGACTGGGGTGGAAAGAGATGATTTGCATAGCTCCGCCTACTGCAAAGGATTCTGGGTAAACCAGCTATTCTTTGTATTATGCTGCTTGCAAGTACTTTCCGTTTCAGGAAAGCATCCACTATGTATTTCCTTTAAGTAGAGGGCTTTTCGGTCTCTTTCGTCCCGCTACATTTAGCCCAACTTGGGTCTCTCCCTAAGGTGGCTAGCATGTGTGTATCCTTTATGAGGTAATAACTCAGGAACGCTTCAACGGATCCTAGCGGTTCTGAGATTGTTTTTTCGTGACATATTGGGCTTCATGTTAGTGGTAAATTTAGGTCAATAAATTCTGCGTTTATTTGTGATAAAAACGGAAATTTGGCGAATATTTTGAAAATTTCGCAATTTTCACATTTTGAATTTTTATTCTGTTAAACCAGAGAGGCATGTGATACAAAATAGTTAATAAATAACATTTCCCACATGTATACTTTACATCAGCACAATTTTGGAAACAAAATTTTTTATTGCTAGGAAGTTATAAGGGTTAAAATTTGACCAGCGATTTCTCATTTTTACAACGAAATTTACAAAACCATTTTTTTTAGGGACCACCTCACATTTGAAGTCAGTTTGAGGGATCTATATGGCTGAAAATACCCAAAAGTGACACCATTCTAAAAACTGCACCCCTCAAGGTACTCAAAACCACATTCAAGAAGTTTATTAACCCTTCAGGTGCTTCACAGCAGCAGAAGCAACATGGAAGGAAAAAATGAACATTTAACTTTTTAGTCACAAAAATTATCTTTTAGCAACAATTTTTTTATTTTCCCAATGGTAAAAGGAGAAACTGAACCACTAAAGTTGTTGTTCAATTTGCCCTGAGTACGCTGATACCTCATATGTGGGGGTAAACCACTGTTTGGGCGCATGGCAGGGCTTGGAAGGGAAGGAGCGCCATTTGACTTTTTGAATGAAAAATTGGCTCCACTCTTTAGCGGACACCATGTCACGTTTGGAGAGCCCCTGTGTGCCTAAAAATTGGAGCTCCCCCACAAGTGACCCCATTTTGGAAACTAGACGCCCCAAGGAACTTATCTCGATGTGTGGTGAGCACTTTGAACCCCCAAGTGCTTCACAGAAGTTTATAATGCAGAGCCGTGAAAATAATAAATACGTTTTCTTTCCTCAAAAATAATTATTTAGCCCAGAATTTTTTTAATTTTCCCAAGGGTAACAGGAGAAACTGGACAACAAATATTGGGGTCAAATTTCTCCTGAGTACGGTGATACCCCATATGTGGGGGTAAACCACTGTTTGGGCACATGCCGGGGCTCGGAAGGGAAGTAGTGACTTTTGAAATGCAGACTTTGATGAAATGGTCTGCGGGCGTCACGTTGTGTTTGCAGAGCCCCTGGTGTGCCTAAACAGTAGAAACCCCCCACAAGTGACCCCATTTTAGAAACTAGACCCCCCAAGGAACTTATCTAGATATGTGGTGAGCACTTTGAACCCCCAAGTGCTTCACAGACGTTTACAACGCAGAGCCGTGAAAATAAAAAATAATTTTTCTTTCCTCAAAAATGTTTTAGCAAGCATTTTTTTATTTTCACAAGGGTAACAGGAGAAATTGGACCCCAGTAATTGTTGCGCAGTTTATTCTGAGTATGCTGGTACCCCATATGTGGGGGTAAACCACTGTTTGGGCACACATCGGGGCTCGGAATTGAGGGAGCACCATTTGACTTTTTGAATACGAGATTGGCTGGAATCAATGGTGGCGCCATGTTGCGTTTGGAGACCCCTGATGTGCCTAAACAGTGGTAACCCCTCAATTCTACCTCCAACACTAACCCCCCCACACCCCTAACCCTAATCCCAACTGTAGCCATAACCCTAATCCAACTGTAGCCATAACCCTAATCACACCCCTAACCACAATCCTAATTCCAACCCTAACCCTAAGGCTATGTGCCCACGTCGTGTGAGATTTTTCAGCATCATTTTTGAAAAATCCGCGGGTAAAAGGCACTGCGTTTTACCTGCGGATTTTCCGCGGATTTCCAGTGTTTTTTGTGCGGATTTCACCCGCGGATTCCTATTGAGGAACAGGTGTAAAACGCTGCGGAATCCGCACAAAGAATTGACATGCTGCGGAAAATACAACGCAGCGTTTCCACGCGGTATTTTCTGCACCATGGGCACAGCGGATTTTGTTTTCCATGGTACTGTAAACCTGATGGAACACTGCTGCGAATCCGCAGCGGCCAATCCGGTGCGGATCTGCAGCCAAATCCGCACCGTGTGCACATAGCCTAATTCTAAAGGTATGTGCACACGCTGCGGAAAACGGGGCGGATTCGCAGCAGTTTCCCATGAGTTTACAGTTCAATTTAAACCTATGGGAAACAAAAATCGCTGTACACATGCTGCGCAAAAACTGCACGGAAACGCAGCGGTTTACATTCTGCAGCATGTCACTTCTTTCTGCGGATTCCGCAGCGGTTTTACAACTGCTCAAATAGAAAATCGCAGTTGTAAAACCGCAGTGAAATGCGCAGAAAAAACGCGGTAAATCCGCCATAAATCCGCAGCGGTTTAGCACTGCGGATTTATCAAATCCGCAGCGGAAAAATCCGCAGAGGACCAGAATACGTGTGCACATACCAAAACCCTAACCCTAGCGCTAACCCTACCCCTAAACCTACCCCTAGCCCTAACCCTACCCCTAACCCTAACCCTACCCCTAACCCTAGCCCTAACCCTACCCCTAACCCTAACCCTAGCCCTAACCCTACTCTAACATTAGTGGAAAAAAAAATTCTTTATTTTTTTATTGTCCCTACCTATGGGGGTGACAAAGGGGGGGGGGGGGTCATTTATTATTTTTTTTATTTTGATCACTGAGATATAATCTATCTCAGTGATCAAAATGTACTTTGGAACGAATCTACCGGCCGGAAGATGGCGGCGCCCAGGGAGAAGACAGACGGACCCCGGCAGGATCGGTAAGTATGATGGGGTGGGGGAGAGCACGGGGGGGATCGGAGCATGGGGGTGGATCGGAGCGCGGGAGGGGTGGAACCGAGCACGGGGGGGCATTGGAGCATCGGGGGTGGATCGGACTGCAGGGGGGGTGGATCGGACTGCAGGGGGGGTGGATCGGAGTGCAGGGGGGGTGGTTGGAGCACGGGGGAGGGTGATTGGAGCACGGGGGGAGCGGACAAGAGCACGGGGGGAGCGGAGCACAGGACAGAGGGGAGCCGGAGCAGTGTACCGGACAGATCGGGGGGCTGGGAGGGCGATCGGTGGGGTGGGGTGGGGGCACATTAGTGTTTCCAGCCATGGCCGATGATATTGCAGCATCGGCCATGGCTGGATTGTAATATTTCACCCGTTATAATAGGTGAAATATTACAAATCGCTCTGATTGGCAGTTTCACTTTCAACAGCCAATCAGAGCGATCGTAGCCACGGGGGGGTGAAGCCACCCCCCCTGGGCTGTACTGCCACTCCTCCTGTCCCTGCAGGCCGGGTGAAATGGGAGTTAACCCTTTCACCCGATCTGCAGGGACGCGATCTTTCCATGACGCCACATAGGCGTCACAGGTCGGATTGGCACCGACTTTCATGATGCCTACGTGGCGTCATGGGTCGGGAAGGGGTTAATATGGATAATCCACTTTGTTTGAGACTTAAATTTTTTTAAGATGTTTTGGAAAAATGCACTGTCAAATCGAAAGGCTGCAAAGAATGCTTAACCCCTTAACGACCTATGACGCATAAGTAAGTCATACGTCATGTCCCTGCACTCCATGCAGGATCCGGAACTGAGCTGGCATGTTTTCCTGTACATGACAGCTGATCTGGTTGGCTGTCATGTGCCTCTATCTTGTGCCTCAAAACGCCAGAATTATGCTTTTTCGGTCATTTCAACGTTGGAATAACATGCAATAACAGGTGACCAAATAGTCATATCTACCACAAACTGGCATCGTTAAAAACATCAGCTCAGCCCGGAAAAAATAAGCCCCACTCAGCCCCAGATTCTGAAAAATGGAGACTCTATGGGTCTCGGAAAATTTTTTTTTTGCTAACTTTGGATGTTTTTCACAATTTAAATAAAAACGAATCTATGCATGTTTGGTATGTACAAACTTGAAATGACCTCTATAATAATAATGGCAGGTCCGTTTTAGCATTTAGTGAACATGGTAAAAGAACAAAAAAAAAACAATTGCGGAATTGCACTTTTTTGCTATTTCACTGCACTTTGAATTTTTTCCAGTACACACTATGGTAAAAGCAATGGCGTGTCTTAAAAACATACAACTCATACCGCAAAAAACAAGCCCTTACATGGCTATATTAACCATAAAAATAAAAAAGTTATGGCTCTGGAAGACAGAGAGCAGAAAAACGGAAATGCAATAATGGGAAACTCCAAGGTCGTGAAAGAGTTAAGGAAAAAAATTCCAAACTTCTTCAAAATAGCTTCAGATAAGGAAAACCTCTTTCAAAAACTGTTTCTGTATGAAAAAGTGTCTGTTTTTTAGCAGCGCAAAACAAACCCTGTAAAAATAGCCTTAGAAAGAAACATTCTGTCACTTCAAGTAGTTCCCATGACTCCTTTGTAAACACAAATAAAATGAAATACCATATGCACTATCGGGGAAGGTGCCGAGGTAGGTTCCCACACCGTGTGTCAATAAAGTAAATCAAACCTGGCACTCAACTTAAGGTGAACTTCTTTTGTGTTTATTACAGAAAAAGCAAAATAAGATAGTTTCAGCCTGTATTGGCCTTCTTCAGTAACTATGTACAAACAAATAAACAATAAGGTGAGTATACATTACTCAATCAGAGGCAAACAAAGTATATACAAAATGATGAACATGGTCAAGAGAATAGAATATCAATAAATAACAAGCCTAATGAGGGAAAAGACCAATACATAACGTTATTATTATTTCATTATGTGAAGCGCACGCCCAGTACCTTCCTCTATGATGCGACGGCACTCTGTGATCAGCTGATCTCGTAGCCACACCCACTTTCTATTTAGTCTCGGTGCTTCTCACACCACCACAGCCGACTAGCGGTGGCTGCCGCGTCGCTGGAGCACACAACGACTTCACTAAAGATAAGGGTAGCTATGCTTTATTCCACTCTGCTTCACACACCAATGTAGATTTATTAAACAACACTCCACGTCCACAGGCTTATACAGACTCGCAGGACATCACGGCAGGATTCTCTATAGCCTACCTCAACATAAACTGGTAGGCTTCACGGCACCAATGTACTGTCACTTAAGTGTCATAGAATATTATAATCAGCCTCACAATTGCATTCCATCTATAGACATAAAGGCGCCACACAAATCACCACGATTTCCTGCCCCATTAGGCAGAACGGTACTTCATTGTAATCTACTATTTGTTATACATACTTGTATGTGTCTACATTATGCAACGTTTCTTCTTCTATGAGCAATGTATTGGTCTTTTCCCTCATTAGGCTTGTTATTTATTGATATTCTATTCTCTTGACCATGTTCATCATTTTGTATATACTTTGTTTGCCTCTGATTGAGTAATGTATACTCACTAGTGTTGAGCATTGTGATACCGCAAGTATCGGGTATCGGCCGATATTTGCGGTATCGGAATTCCGATACCGAATTCCGATACTTCCCGCGTATCGGATACCGGAATCGGAAGTTCCCAGAATTCAAACTGAACGCAGCAGCCAATGAGGAATGATTGGAAGTGTGGGCACATCCTGTTTAGCATGGTGGGCATGTAAGTACTGGCAAGGCTGTGATTGGCTGCTGAAATGATGTCACTCTGCACTATAAAAAACGCTGCCGCCATTTTGCGCTCACTCTGCTGTGATTTCAGTTAGGGACAGGACGCTGTGTTCTAACTGAGGGCCAATTGAGCTAGCTAATTGCTTTATTTTCCTTTCCAAAGGCTAATTTAGCAAAACGCTGTGTGTTCTTCACTGTTCACTTTGCTCTTGCCTTGCAGCGCTGTTTTAACAGGGTTCTGCAAGGTCTCTGTGTGTGTGTGTGTGTGCAGCTCACTCTTTAGTCTGTGTGCAGCCATATACCCGGTTGTATTCAGCTCAGGGGGGGTTCACACTGCCTCACACAGTTGTCCTTTTTTGCTCATAGTGCAGCCTGCTGCACATTTTTTCTCAAATTTCCAATTAGTGTTTTTCCACCAGTCTCCAGCTAAATTGTGGAAAAACACTACATAGGATAACCTAGAGGGGGTTTTTTGGGCCTTGCAGCGCCATTTACGGCTGTCTGCACGGTCTCTGTGTGAGCGCAGCTCGCCCTGTAGTCTGTGTGCAGCTATAGCCGGTTGGATTCAGCTCAGGGTGCGTTACTGCCTCATACCTTGAAAAACAATTTCCTTTTTTTCAAATAGTGCAGCCTGTTTAAAATTTAAAAAAAAAAATTCCTATTAGTGTCTTTCCACCCGTCTCCAGCTAAATAGTGGAAAAACACTACATAGGATAACCTAGAGGAGGGTTTTTGGGCCTTGCAGCGCCGTTTATGGCTGTCTGCACGGTCTCCGTGTGATTTAAACTAGCTCTGTAGCCCGATCTGCACAAAAAAAAAGTAAAGTTCACCAAACACAACTTAACACTTGTGTAGGCCACATTTGAAAAATAATAAAGTTTAGTCCACACTTTACAACATTAGTGTTTCTTACACCTATTAGGAGGAGCATTTCAGGAATAAGCACACTAAGGCCTTAGTACTTTTCTGCTTATCTTTAGCTGTCAACCAAGATGAAGAGGGCAGGGAGTAAGGCACGTGGGCGTGGGCGCGGAGCAGGGAGAGGAGCAGGGAGAGGACGTGGTGATTCTGTGCCTGCTGCGGGCGCCGGTGACTCGTCGTCACTCAGTTTCAGCAGGGAACAGTCCTTCATGCGCAGCTTTGTCGGAGAGCGCCGTGCACCGCTGCTGCGTGAAGACCAAATTGAAGCCGTTGTCGGGTGGATGGCAGCTAACGCCTCGGCATCGACTTCAGTTAGTGCCACATCCTCTCAGGCACAGAGCACTGGAGAGCAGCCATCTGTCTCTTCACCACCTGCCAAATTGGCCAGGCAGTCAGAGAGCCCAGGACAGGAGCCGTCTCTACTTCTGTTCTCTGAATCTCTTGGCTTGGAAACAGGGGGCCAGCCAAGCAGCATTGGAGAAATGGAAGAAGAGGCAGTGTGCAGTGATGCCCAACAGCTTTTTCTCTCTGACTCTGAAGAGGCAGGTGGGCCAGTGCCTCCGGTGACCACAGCGCAGTACGCATCTGATGATGAAACTCAGGTGCCGCTTTCTGATGCGTACTGTGCTGCCGAGACTACCCAGGAGGAGCAGTTGGTGGCAGAGGGTAGTGGAGATGATGAGGTCCTTGACCCATCGTGGCGTGAGGAACAGGAAGGTGGTGGGAGCAGCTCTGAGGAAGAGCTTCCCCTTACGGGCCAAAGAGGGAGAGGGAGGGGGAAGACTGCGGAGCCTGTAGCCTCCACTTTGGCACCCGTTAGGAGCCTGTCTCTTTCCAAAGCCAAAAAGGGTGCTCCCAAGACTTGCAGTGCCTGGTCCTTTTTTGACACAGTTGCAGATGACATTTGTTTTGTCAAATGCAAGCTGTGTCATCAGAAAGTAAAAAGAGGGAAAAATGTAAGCAACCTCAATACCACAAATATGTGGAAACATGTGCGGACCAGGCACGCGGTGGAGCTACAGAAACAGACTGAAGATGTAGGCCAACCAACAGCGGCAGCTACCACCTCTTCAGCTCGTGTTGCCTCTTCCTCCAGCTCACGCACAGCTGGTTTGGCTTCCTCCCAGGATCGCCATGGAAGAACCTCTGGCACTGTTGTCCAGAGACCTTGTGTAATTCCACCCACAGCACCACCTTCCCAGTCATCCTCACACTCCCAGTCTACTCTACAGCCATCGGTAGTACAGGCAAGGGAGAAAAGGCGGGCATTCTCGGCCAACCACCCCCGAGCACAGGCTCTGAATGCAGGCATTGCCAAACTGTTGTCCCTGGAAATGCTCTCGTTCAGGCTGGTGGAGACTGACAGCTTCCGTGACTTGATGGCATTAGCAGTCCCACAGTACAAGGTGCCCAGCCGCTTTTACTTCAGCAGGCAGGCTGTCCCTGTCCTGCACAGGCATGTTGAGGCAAACATAAAACATGCGCTACTGAACGCCGTCAGTAGCAAGGTCCACCTCACCACCGATGCGTGGACCAGTCAGCATGGACAGGGGCGATACGTTTCCCTCACTGCCCATTGGGTTAATGTTGTTGAGCCAGGTAAAGATCGTGCGAGTGGAACAGGACGTGTCCTGCCCACTCCAAGGATTGCAGGAATCCAGTCTGTACGCATCGACTCCTCCTCTTACACCAGTTCCTCAGATTCCTCTCTGCAGGATCCGTCACAGTCCACCTCCACATGGACCCGTGAACGTTTACCTATGACCGACATGAGCACAGCCGTGGCCAAACGTCAGCAGGCCGTCTTGAAACTAGTTTCATTGGGGCATCGAAGCCACACAGCGCAGGAGCTCTGGAATGCCATCAAGCAGGAGAGCGATGTGTGGTTACTGCCAGCGAATCTCCAGCCAGGCATGGTAGTGTGTGACAATGGCCGAAATCTGGTGGCAGCGTTGGCCCTTGGCAACCTTACTCACATCCCATGTCTGGCACATGTGCTCAATTTGGTTGTGCAGAGTTTTCTGAGGGACTATCCGGATCTTGATGCCCTGCTGCACAAGGTCCGCCTAGAGTGTGCTCACTTGCGGCGTTCCAGCTTGGCCAGATCCCGCATTGCTGCTCTGCAGCGCCGATTCCGCCTTCCGGAACACCGCATCATATGTGACCTACCTACCCGGTGGAATTCCACGTTACATATGTTGGAGCGGTTGTGTGAGCAGCAGCAAGCAGTTATGGAGTACCAGCTGCATCAGGCGCAAAGAAGTCGCAGTCAGCGCCGATCAGACTTCACAACCACAGAGTGGGCCACTATGAAGGACGTCTGCCAGGTTTTGCGTCCTTTTGATTATTCCACGCGGATGGCAAGTGCAGATGATGCACTAGTCAGCATGACTGTCCCCCTTATCTGCCTGCTTCAGCAAACTTTGCAAGGGTTAAGGGATGATGTTGTGGAGGATGAGGAGTCACCTTTTCCATCAGCTTCTGGAGAGTCAGCGCCACGTGGTTCCTCACAAAGGGGTACGCAGGGGCCAATTTGTGAGGAGGATGAGGAGGAGTCAATGGAGGAGGAAGAGCTCCGTCCAGAGGAGGGAGCGACACAATTGTCCAGTGGTCAGTGTGTACAGCGAGGGTGGGGTGATGACGAGCGGGCAGAGATCATGTCTCAAGCAGGGGACAGCGTTTCTGGGCCAGTTGGCACTCTGCAGCACATGGTGGATTTCATGCTGCAGTGACTGAGAAACGACCGCCGCATCGACCACATTCTCAACATGCCTGATTATTGGGTGTTCACCCTCCTCGATCCTCGCTACCGGGACAACGTCCAAAACCTCATCCCAGCGTTGACCCGGGAGCGTAAATTGCGGGAGTACCACGACACATTGGTGAATTCCATCATCTTCTCCTGTCCAACTGAGAGGAGTGCTGCTAGTGCTTTACAAAGCAGCTCAGTGCGTCGAGGCAGTGGGGGAGGCTCTGCCCAAAGAGGGAGCAGAAGCAGTGCCTCTGCCCAAGGCAAGCCCAGTATGGCACAACTCTGGCACACTTTTGTGTGCCCGCCCCAAATGTCTACACCATCACCGGCGGCTCCAGTCAGCAGGAGGCAACGGTTCCGTCAGATGGTGACAGACTACATGGCTTGCCCTCTTACTGTACTCCCAGACGGCTCTTCCCCGTTCAAGTTTTGGGTCTCTAAGCTGGATACATGGCCAGAGCTAAGCCAGTATGCATTGGAGGTGCTGGCTTGCCCTGCGGCTAGTGTCTTATCGGAACGTGTCTTTAGTGCCGCAGGTGGTGTACTAACAGACCATCGCATGCGACTGTCCTCCGATGAACCAGGCCTGGATCTCACAGGAATTTGCCACTCCTCTGCCTGATTAAGTAATTGGGTGTCATCCAGGTCTCCTGCTGTGTTCATCTTTCTACCACCTGAACTGCTATTCCTGGGCTCCAACACCGCCAGTTGCGGCTCAGAAGTGCAGGCTGCACAGTAAAAACATACGACCCAGTGTTATTGGGTTTCAGTAACGTCAGCTGATCCCCAGCTGTGTAGCCGGCAATGTGTCCTGCGACCGCCACGCTGGCACAACAACCTAAATGTAAGGGAACCTGTCCCCCCCCCCCCGTCGTTTGTTACTGAAAGAGCCATCTTGTGCAGCAGTAATGCTGCACAAGGAAAAGGTAGCTCTTTTGGTTTAGCTCCTTGCACACGCAGAACTTAACACTTATAAAATGTGTTCACTGATACCGTTATACCGTCCCGGAGCTGGGACTTTCCTTCGTAATGTGACGCAGCACAGCCGTCATTCCTACCCCCTTGGTGCCATGCGCTGCCTCCTCAGCGTTGTTTTAAGCTGTCACGGAGCCTGCGCTGTTCTGTTATCCCTTGGGCATGCCCTATTTGCGCTGCCTGTCTTCTGACTTAATTTGGTGTCAGGCTGGCTGCGCCTGTGCGGCCGCGCTGCCCAAGATCCCGCCTCGCAGTGTCTTCTGATTGAGTCACACTGCGGGCCTGGGATCCATGGGCATGCGCAGTGCATATACTAGCCTCTCACTCCCCTTCTTCACGCTTCTTCAGACTAGGCGGCGTCAGCTGATCCCTAATAGCATGCCACGGCCGTGACGCCGCACAGTCTGAAGAAGCAGGAAGGAGGTGAGTGAGAGGCGATGATATGCACTGCGCATGCCCATGGATCCAAGGCCCGCAGTGGGATTACGTTAGACGAGACTGCGAGGTGGGATCTGGAGCAGCGTGGACGCACAGGCACTGACAGCCTGACACCAAATTATGTCAGAAGACAGGCAGCGCTAATTGGGCATGGCCAAGGGCTAACAGAACAGCGCAGGCTCCATGACAGTTTAAAACAATGCTGAGGAGGCAGCGCACGGCACCAAGGGGATAGGAATGACAGCTGTGCTGTGTCCCATTACGAAGGAAATTTGCACCTCCGGGACGGTTGAATGGTATAAGGGGACACATTTTTAGTGTTTACTTCAGTGTTTGCAAGGAGCATAATTAAAAGAGCAACCTTTTCCTATTGCATCCTTAGTGCTGCACAAGATGGCTCTTTCAGCTACAAACGTCTTGGGGGGAGGGGGGGTTAAAGGTTCCCTTTCAACTTGCTCCAATCAGGCTTCGGCCTACACTCTGTTCCTCTGCTCCTCCTGCTGACCCTGGGCTCTAACACCGCCAGTTGGTGCCTGGAAGTGCTGTGTGCACAGTTAACAGTCGCTCCTCTGTTATTGGGGTTCAGTAACGTCAGCTGATCCCCAGCTGTGTGTGCGGCAATACCTCCAATCTGCTCCTCCTGCTGTCCCTGGGCTCTAACACCGCCAGTTGGTGCCTGGAAGTGCTGTCTGCACAGTCAACAGTCGCTCCTCTGTTATTGGGGTTCAGTAACGTCAGCTGATCCCCAGCTGTGTATCCGGCAACGGGTCATGCGACCGCCACGCTGGCACACCTAAAATGTAAGGGGACCTGTCCCCCCCCCCAGGCGTTTGTTACTGAAAGAGCCACCATGTGCAGCACTAATACTGCACAAGGGAAAGGTCGCTCTTGAAATTATGCTCCTTGCAAACGCTGAACTACACACTCATGTAATGTGTCCCCTCACACCGTCCAACCGTCCCGGAGGTTGGACTTTCCTTTGTAATGTGACGCAGCACAGCCGTCATTGCTACCCCCTTGCCACCGTGCGCTGGCTCCTTAGCGTTGTTTGATTCCGTCACGGACCCTGCGCTGTTATGTTATCCCTTGGCCATGCACAGTTTGCGCTGCCCGTCCTCTGACATCATTTGTTGTCGTCCTGGCTGCGCCTGTGCGTCCACGCTGCCCGAAATCCCACCTCGCAGTGTCGTCTAATGTGATCCCACAGTGGGCCTGGTATCCATGGCCATGCGCAGTGCATATACTAGCCTCTCACTCCCCTTCTTCACGCTTCTTCAGACTAGGCGGCGTCAGCTGATCCCTAATAGCATGCCACGGCCGTGACGCCGCACAGTCTGAAGAAGCAGGAAGGAGGTGAGTGAGAGGCGATGATATGCACTGCGCATGCCCATGGATCCCTGGCCCGCAGTGGGACTACATTAGATGACACTGCAAGGTTGGATCTCAGGCAGCTTGGACGCACAGGCACTGCCAGCCTGACACCTACATGATGTCAGAAGACGGGCACCGCTAACTGTGCATGGCCAAGGGATAACATTACAGCGCGGGCTCCATGACAGAACCAAACAACGTTGAGGAGGTGGCGCACGGCACCAAGGGGGTTGGAATGACGGCTTTGCTGTGTCACATTACAAAGGAAAGTCCCACTTCCGGGACGGTTTGACAGTGTGAGGGGACACATTAAATGAGTGTGTACTTCAGCGTTTGCAAGGAGCATAATTTTTGGAGCCACCATTTTCCATTTGCAGTATTACTGCTGTACAAGATGGCTCTTTCAGCAACAAATGCCTGGGGGGGGGGGGGGGTTAAAGGTTCCCTTTCAACTTGCTCCACTGCAGGCTTTGGCCTACACTCTGCTCCTCTTTGATTCCCTGGGTTTCAACACTGTCAGTTGCCACCTGGAAGTGTTGTCTACACAGAAAAAACACTAGGTGATGTGTCAGTGGGGTTCAGCACCGCCAGCTGTTCCCCTGCTGTGTAGTCGGCAACGTGTCCAGCACAAGCCACGCTGGCACAACAGAACAAAAGCTGCCACCAGTGCAGGCTTCGGCCTACACTCTGCTCCTCTCCTCCTCCTGCTGACCCTGGGCTTAAACACCGCTAGTTTTTGCCCGGAAGTGCTAGCTGCACAGAGAAAAACACCAGCCAATGTGTTAGTGGGGTTCAGCAACGCCAGCTGTTCCCCTGCTGTGTAGCTGGCATCGTGTCCAGCACAAGCCACGCTGGCACAACCGACCAAAAGCTGCCACCACTGCAGGCTTCGGCCTACACTTTGCTCCTCTCCTCCTCCTGCTGACCCTGGGCTCTAACACAGCTAGGTTTTGCCCGGAAATGCGAGCTTCACAGAGAAAAACAACAGCCAATGTGTTAGTGGGGTTCAGCACCGCCAGCTGTTCCCCTGCTGTGTAGCTGGCAACGTGTCCTGCAAACGCCACGCAGGCACATGAACTGAAATTGAAGGAAGCCTGCCCCCCACCCCCAGGTGTTTCTATGTATAACAGCCACCTTGTACAGCAGTACTGCTGCATTTGTACAAGGTGGCTGACTTTTTCTCCTTGCCCACGTGGAACTCAACACATACAAAATGTGTCTCATTGAGACCATTCAACTGTCCCTGAGGTGTGACTTTCCTTTCTAATGATACGCAGCACCACCCTTGGTAGCGCTGCCCGTCTTCTGACATCATTGGTTGGCTGCCTGTGCCTGTGCGTCCGCCCTGCCCAACACAACGCCCCTCGTTGTCTCATATATTTTGGCTGCGAGGGTGTTATTGATGGGCATGTGCAGTGCATATGTTCGCCTGTCTTAACTCATCTCCTTCCGCCTTCTTCAGACTGTGCGGACTCATGGCCGCGGCATGCGATAAGGGATCAGATGAGGCCGCCCAGTCTGAAGTAGGTGTAAGGACATGTGTGAGCGGCAAACATATTAACTGCACAAGGGCACGAATCCCAGCCATGCAGTGTGATTTTTTCCAAACACACTGTGGGTCTGGGATTCATGTCCACCGCTAACCGCATCGGCCAACATGAAATGAGGTCAGAAGACAGGAAGCGCTCACAGCGCATGGCCAAGGGATAACAAGAGCGCAGACTCCTGTACAGCAAATAACAACGCTCAGGAAGCTGCGCCCATGCACCAAGGTGTTATTTTCGACACCTGTGCTGCTTTTCTTTAAAAAGACAAGTCACGCCTCCACTACTGTTTTACAGTAGAATGGGCTAAATAGTGTACGTGTTTTATTCAGCGTGTGCAAGGAGCAAAATTAATAGAGCAACCTTTTACTTGTGCAGCATTAATGCTGCACGAGGTGTAGCTCTTGTACCTTGCAACACCTGAGAGGGGTTAAAGGTTACCTTTGAAATTGGTTCAACTAGGCTTCGGCCTACACTCTGCTCCTCTCCTCCTCCTGCTGACCCTGGGCTCTAACACCGCCAGTTTTTGCCCGGACGTGCTAGCTGCACAGAGAAAAACACCAGCCAATGTGTTAGTGGGGTTCAGCACCGCCAGCTGTTCCCCTGCTGTGTAGCCGGCATCGTGTCCAGCACAAGCCACGCTGGCACAACCGACCAAAAGCTGCCACCAGTGCAGGCTTCGGCCTACACTTTGCTCCTCTCCTCCTCCTGCTGACCCTGGGCTCTAACACAGCTAGTTTTTGCCCGGAAATGCGAGCTTCACAGAGAAAAACAACAGCCAATGTGTTAGTGGGGTTCAGCACCGCCAGCTGTTCCCCTGCTGTGTAGCCGGCATCGTGTCCAGCACAAGCCACGCTGGCACAACCGACCAAAAGCTGCCACCAGTGCTGGCTTCGGCCTACACTCTGCTCCTCTCCTCCTCCTGCTGACCCTGGGCTCTAACAACGCTAGTTTTTGCCTGGAATTGCTAGCTGCACAGAGAAAAACACCAGCCAATGTGTTAGTGGGGTTCAGCACCGCCAGCTGTTCCCCTGCTGTGTAGCCGGCAACGTGACCTGCAAACGCCACGCAGGCACATGAACTGAAATTGAAGTGAGCCTGCCCCCCACCCCCAGGTGTTTCTATGTATAACAGCCACCTTGTACAGCAGTACTGCTGCATTTGTACAAGGTGGCTGACTTTTTCTCCTTGCCCACGTGGAACTCAACACGTACAAAATGTGTCTCATTACAGACCATTACAATGTCCCTGAGGTGTGACTTTCCTTTTTAATGACACGCAGCACCCCCCTTGTTAGCGCTGCCCGTCTTCTGACATCTTTGGTTGGCAGGCTGCGGCTGTGCGTCCGCCCTGCCTGAAACCACGCTCCTCGTTGTCTTGCTTATTTTGACTGCGAGGGTGTGATTGATGGGCACGAGCAGTGGATATCTTCGCCTGTCTTTACTCATCTCCTTCCGCCTTCTTCAGAATGTGCGGCCTCATGGCCGCGGCATGCGAGAAGGGATCAGATGAGGCCGCCCAGTCTGATGCAGGTGTAAGGACATGAGGGACAGGCGACAAAATTTACTGCGCAAGGTCACGAATCACAGCTCTGCAGTGTGACTTTATTAAAAGACACTGCGGGTCTGGGTTTCATGGCCATCGCTAACCGCACCGGCCAACATGAAATGAGGTGAGAAGACAGGCATCGCTCACAGCGCATGGCCAAGGGATAACAAGAGCGCAGACTCCTGTACAGCAAATAACTACGCTCAGGAATCTTCGCCCAGCACCTAGGTGTAAATTTTGACACCTGTGCTGCATCTCCTTAAAAAGACAAGTCACGCCTCCACTACTGTTTGACAGTATAATGGGCTAAATAGTGTACGTGTTTTATTCAGCGTGTGCAAGGAGCAAACTAAATAGAGCAACCTTTTACTTGTGCAGCATTAATGCTGCACAAGGTGTGGCTCTTGTACCTTGCAACACCTGAGGGGGGGTTAAAGGTTACCTTTGAAATTGGTTCAACTAGGCTTCGGCCTACACTCTGCTCCTCTCCTCCTCCTGCTGACCCTGGGCTCTAACACCGCCAGTTTGTGCCCGGACGTGCTAGCTGCACAGAGAAAAACACCAGCCAATGTGTTAGTGGGGTTCAGCACCGCCAGCTGTTCCCCAGCTGTGTAGCCGGCAACGTGACCTGCAAACGCCACGCAGGCACAACAGAACAAAAGCTGCCACCAGTGCAGGCTTCGGCCTACACTCTGCTCCTCTCCTCCTCCTGCTGACCCTGGGCTCATAACACCGCCAATTTTAGCCTGGAAGTGCCAGCTGCACAGAGAAAAACACCAGCCAATGTGTTTGTGGGGTTCGGCACCGCCAGCTGTTCCCCAGCTGTGTAGCCGGCAATGTGACCTGCAAACGCCACGCAGACACAACAGAACAAAAGCTGCCACCAGTGCAGGCTTCGGCCTACACTCTGCTCCTCTCCTCCTCCTGCTGACCCTGGGCTCATAACACCGCCAGTTTTAGCCTGGAAGTGCTAGCTGCACAGAGAAAAACACCAGCCAATGTGTCAGTGGGGTTCAGCACCGCCAGCTGTTCCCCAGCTGTGTAGCCGGCAACGTGCCCTGCAAACGCCATGCAGGCACATGAACTGAAATTGAAGGGACTTGAAAACACAAAAAAGCACAGTAAAACCAAAAACACTCTGTTGCAAAAAAATCACAGTGGACAGCAAGTGCTGGTAAAAAGATGGAAAAAACAGGGTATTTGGTTGATACGTTTTTTGTAAAAAATGTATATTAAGCCGCTCTACCAAACGTCAAGGTATACCCGTATCAGAGCAGTCCTAGCTAATGTATGTAATCCCTATCTGATGTATTTAAAACCTGGTCATATGTACAATACCTGTATGAGCAGGATTCAGAAAAGGAATGTCCATGTGGACACTGTGCTTTTTCACTGTGCGCGCAGCTCATGTGTTCTGGTTTTACATTATTGTTTTCTTGTGTCCACAAGACTGGGGAGGCCTCCACCCCTCTTTTTTTGAGCTGTGGGCACAGGAGCCGTTCTGTCCAGCGTGTCCACATGGACATTCCTTTTCTGAATCCTGCTCATACAGGTATTGTACATATGACCAGGTTTTAAATACATCAGATAGGGATTACATACATTAGCTAGGACTGCTCTGATACGGGTATACCTTGACGTTTGGTAGAGCGGCTTAATATACATTTTTTGCAAAAAACGTATCAACCAAATACCCTGTTTTTTCCATCTTTTTACCAGCACTTGCTGTCCACTGTGATTTTTTTGCAACAGAGTGTTTTTGGTTTTACTGTGCTTTTTTGTGTTTTCAAGTCTCTTGGTGGTGTGAACATGTCTCTACGGGCTTGTTCACTGTGCGCGCAGCTCATGTGTTCTGGTTTTACATTATTGTTTTCTTGTGTCCACAAGACTGGGGAGGCCTCCACCCCTCTTTTTTTGAGCTGTGCGCACAGGAGCCGTTCTGTCCAGCGTGTCCACATGGACATTCCTTTTCTGAATCCTGCTCATACAGGTATTGTACATATGACCAGGTTTTAAATACATCAGATAGGGATTACAGTTAAAGGTTACCTTTGAAATTGGTTCAACTAGGCTTCGGCCTACACTCTGCTCCTCTCCTCCTCCTGCTGACCCTGGGCTGTAACAACGCTAGTTTTTGCCCGGAAGTGCTAGCTGCACAGAGAAAAACACCAGCCAATGTGTTAGTGGGGTTCAGCACCGCCTGCTGTTCCCCCACTGTGTAGCCGGCAAAGTGTCCTGCAAACGCAACGCAGACACAAAGCTGACTCCAGTGCAGGCTTCGGCCTACACTCTGCTCCCCCTGCTTACCCTTTGCTCCAACACCGCTAGTTGGGGCTGTAGGAAGACCATGTTTGATAGGCAAAGCATCCGGGTTCCAGCACCGCAAGCTGGTTCTCGGCAGTGTTTTTGTCACAGGTACTCCCTCGTGCCAAACCTGGTTTCAGCACCGTCAGCTGTTTCCGGGTTGTGTCAAACTCGCTGAGACGCCTATGCTTGCCCCGTCGTGTTGCAGTCGGGTTAGCCAACTCCAGGGTGCCTCCAGTTTAGGAGCTTCCTATGTGGGCTGCGTGAACTGATAGTCAAGGCTGGTTCTGTAGTGCCAGTAGGCCCAGCTCCCCCTGTAGGACTGTTGGGGTTCGGTAACTGCGGCTGCCTCGCGGCCTAGCTGTTCTCTTCTCTCCTGTGGGCCTTGGGGTCCACCACCTGGTTCCAGCACCGTCAGCTGGTTCCGGGCCGAGCCTTTGGCTTAGGTGCCTCCTCCTGGGTATCCGAGTTCCGCCAACGCCAGGCGGTCCTTGGTTGTGCTTTTAAGCGCGGGCACCTACAGCTTAGTAACCGGGTTCCAGCACCGTCAGCTGGTCCTCGGTCGTGCCATTGGCTCTTGCACACTGGGGCAACGCATCTGGGTTCCAGCACCGCCAGCTGGTTCTCGGCAGTGTTTTTGTCACAGGTACTCCCTCGTGCCAAACCTGGTTTCAGCACCGTCAGCTGTTTCCGGGTTGTGTCAAGCTCACTGAGACGCCTATGCTTGCCCCGTCGTGGTGCGGTCGGGTTAGCCAACTCCAGGGTGCCTCCAGTTTAGGAGCTTCCTATGTGGGCTGCGTGAACTGGTAGTCAAGGCTGGTTCTGTAGTGCCAGTGGGCCCAGCTCCCCCTGTAGGACTGCTGGGGTTCGGTAACTGCGGCTGCCTCGCGGCCTAGCTGTTCTCTCCTCTCCTGTGGGCCTTGGGGTCCACCACCTGGTTCCAGCACCGTCAGCTGGTTCCGGGCCGAGCCTTTGGCTTAGGTGCCTCCTCCTGGGTATCCGAGTTCCGCCAACGTCAGGTGGTCCTTGGTAGTGCTTTTAAGCGCGGGCACCTACAGCTTAGTAACCGGGTTCCAGCACCGTCAGCTGGTCCTCGGTGCCATTGGCTCATGCACACTGGGGCAACGCATCCGGGTTCCAGCACCGCCAGCTGGTTCTCGGCAGTGTTCTTGTCACAGGTACTCCCTCGTGCCAAGCCTGGTTTCAGCACCGTCAGCTGTTTCCGGGTTGTGTCAAGCTCACTGAGACGCCTATGCTTGCCCCGTCGTGGTGCGGTCGGGTTAGCCAACTCCAGGGTGCCTCCAGTTTAGGAGCTTCCTATGTGGGCTGCGTGAACTGGTAGTCAAGGCTGGTTCTGTAGTGCCAGTAGGCCCAGCTCCCCCTGTAGGACTGTTGGGGTTCAGTAACTGCGGCTGCCTCGCGGCCTACCTGTTCTCTCCTCTCCTGTGGGCCTTCGGGTCCACCACCTGGTTCCAGCACCGTCAGCTGGTTCCGGGCCGAGCCTTTGGCTTAGGTGCCTCCTCCTGGGTATCCGAGTTCCGCCAATGTCAGGCGGTCCTTGGTAGTGCTTTTAAGCACGGGCACCTACAGCTTAGTAACCGGGTTCCAGCACCGTCAGCTGGTCCTCGGTGCCATTGGCTCTTGCACACTGGGGCAACGCATCCGGGTTCCAGCACCGCCAGCTGGTTCTCGGCAGTGTTCTTGTGACAGGTACTCCCTCGTGCCAAGCCTGGTTTCAGCACCGTCAGCTGTTTCCGGGTTGTGTCAAGCTCACTGAGACGCCTATGCTTGCCCCGTCGTGGAGCGGTCGGGTTAGCCAACTCCAGGGTGCCTCTAGTTTAGGAGCTTCCTATGTGGGCTGCGTGAACTGGTAGTCAAGGCTGGTTCTGTAGTGCCAGTATGCCCAGCTCCCCCTGTAGGACTGTTGGGGTTCGGTAACTGCGGCTGCCTCGCGGCCTAGCTGTTCTCTCCTCTCCTGTGGGCCTTCGGGTCCACCACCTGGTTCCAGCACCGTCAGCTGGTTCCGGGCCGAGCCTTTGGCTTAGGTGCCTCCTCCTGGGTATCCGAGTTCCGCCAACGCCAGGCGGTCCTTGGTAGTGCTTTTAAGCGCGGGCACCTACAGCTTAGTAACCGGGTTCCAGCACCGTCAGCTGGTCCTCGGTGCCATTGGCTCTTGCACACTGGGGCAACACATCCGGGTTCCAGCACCGCCAGCTGGTTCTCGGCAGTGTTCTTGTGACAGGTACTCCCTCGTGCCAAGCCTGGTTTCAGCACCGTCAGCTGTTTCCGGGTTGTGTCAAGTTCACTGAGACGCCTATGCTTGCCCCGTCGTGGTGCGGTCGGGTTAGCCAACTCCAGGGTGCCTCCAGTTTAGGAGCTTCCTATGTGGGCTGCGTGAACTGGTAGTCAAGGCTGGTTCTGTAGTGCCAGTAGGCCCAGCTCCCCCTGTAGGACTGTTGGGGTTCGGTAACTGCGCCTGCCTCGCGGCCTACCTGTTCTCTCCTCTCCTGTGGGCCTTCGGGTCCACCACCTGGTTCCAGCACCGTCAGCTGGTTCCGGGCCGAGCCTTTGGCTTAGGTGCCTCCTCCTGGGTATCCGAGTTCCGCCAACGTCAGGCGGTCCTTGGTAGTGCTTTTAAGCGCGGGCACCTACAGCTTAGTAACCGGGTTCCAGCACCGTCAGCTGGTCCTCGGTGCCATTGGCTCTTGCACACTGGGGCAACGCATCCGGGTTCCAGCACCGCCAGCTGGTTCTCGGCAGTGTTCTTGTCACAGGTACTCCCTCGTGCCAAGCCTGGTTTCAGCACCGTCAGCTGTTTCCGTGTTGTGTCAAGCTCACTGAGACGCCTATGCTTGCCCCGTCGTGGTGCGGTCGGGTTAGCCAACTCCAGGGTGCCTCCAGTTTAGGAGCTTCCTATGTGGGCTGCGTGAACTGGTAGTCAAGGCTGGTTCTGTAGTGCCAGTAGGCCCAGCTCCCCCTGTAGGACTGTTGGGGTTCGGTAACTGCGGCTGCCTCGCGGCCTAGCTGTTCTCTCCTCTCCTGTGGAACTTCGGGTCCACCACCTGGTTCCAGCACCGTCAGCTGGTTCCGGGCCGAGCCTTTGGCTTAGGTGCCTCCTCCTGGGTATCCGAGTTCCGCCAACGCCAGGCGGTCTTTGGTAGTGCTTTTAAGCGCGGGCACCTACAGCTTAGTAACCGGGTTCCAGCACCGTCAGCTGGTCCTCGGTGCCATTGGCTCTTGCACACTGAGGCAACGCATCCGGGTTCCAGCACCGCCAGCTGGTTCTCGGCAGTGTTCTTGTCACAGGTACTCCCTCGTGCCAAGCCTGGTTTCAGCACCGTCAGCTGTTTCCGGGTTGTGTCAAGTTCACTGAGACGCCTATGCTTGCCCCGTCGTGGTGCGGTCGGGTTAGCCAACTCCAGGGTGCCTCCAGTTTAGGAGCTTCCTATGTGGGCTGCGTGAACTGGTAGTCAAGGCTGGTTCTGTAGTGCCAGTAGGCCCAGCACCCCCTGTAGGACTGTTGGGGTTCGGTAACTGCGGCTGCCTCGCGGCCTAGCTGTTCTCTCCTCTCCTGTGGACCTTCGGGTCCACCACCTGGTTCCAGCACCGTCAGCTGGTTCTCGGCAGTGTCTTTTGCTCTTGTACCTTCTGCTCCCCATCCTGGTTCCAGTACCGTCAGCTGGTTCCGGGCAGAGCCTTTGGCTTAGGTGCCTCCTTCTGGGTATCCAAGTTCCACCAACGTCAGGTGGTCCTTGGTAGTGCTTTCAGGCACGGGTACCTCCTGCTTAGTAACCGGGTTCCAGTAACGTCAGCTGGTCCTCGGTAGTTCCATTGGCTCTTGGACCTTCGGCTACCCATCCGGGTTCCAGTACCGTCAGCTGGTTCTCGGCAGTGTCTTTTGCTCTTGTACCTTCTGCTCCCCATCCTGGTTCCAGTAACGTCAGCTGGTTCCGGGCAGAGCCTTTGGCTTAGGTGCCTCCTTCTGGGTATCCGAGTTCCGCCAACGTCAGGCGGTCCTTGGTAGTGCTTTTTAGCACGGGTACCTCCTGCTTAGTAACCGGGTTCCAGTAACGTCAGCTGGTCCTCGGTAGTTCCATAGGCTCTTGAACCTTCGGGTAGCCATCCGAGTTCCAGTTCCATCAGCTGGTTCTTGGCATTTTCTCAGCCTTCTTGTACCTTCTGCTACATTTCCAAGTTGAAGACCCTAAAGTCGACGACCCGGAAGACCACCCCGATGACGACGACGACGACCCGGAAGACCACCCCGATGACGACGACGACGACGGCGGTGACGACGACGGCGGAGACGACGACGGCGGAGACGACGACGGCGGAGACGACGACACTGGAGACGACGACCCTGGAGACGACGACATGGAAGACCGAGAAGCAGAAGAACAAGAGGCTGCAGAACAAAGAGCAGAAGAACATTAAGCATAAGACTTAATATCAGAGCAAAAGATATTATCTAAATTATATGCAGAAGAAGACTAAGCAGTGTATGGGGGTGAGTCCGTTCCTCCTCGTGGTGCCCCTGGATAAAGCCTGATGCTGCAGGCCAAACTGAATGCGGACAAATGTAACTTTTGTGACTGGCAGAACGGAAGGTGTAATCTTCAAACTTTTATAGATAACAACTACGGGAATGCCTGTCACAAATGAGAATATGATGAAGAAGTAGAATAGGAAGAATAATAACAGTGGAATAAAAAGAATATGTAGAATAGGAAGAATAATAATAGTTGAATAAAATGAATATGAAGAATGTAATAAAAAAAAAAAAAAAAGGTAAAGGATGAAGAAGAAGATGAATAAGGTGAAGAAGAAGTTGATGTCAAAGATGCTGATGATGATGATGAAGATGAAAGTGTGGGAAAAGTAAAAAAAAAAAAAGAAAAAAAAGAAGGGGAAGGGCGTGGAATAGTGAAACATCAATATCTGACAAAATAAAAAAAAAAAATTTTACATAGTCAATATCTTTGTCACTCCGAACGTCTTAAAAAAAAACAAAAAACATGCTATTCTATTTGATTGGGATAAACCTCTATGACTTTAATGTCTCCGCCACCTCCCCAAATACATCCGGCATTATTCTTAGTTGTTTTCCTTCATGTAGAATGAACCTACAAGGCAAGAAAGGGTTTATTTTAATTCCGATATTTTGGTCCCATTGACTTGCATTGGGATCGGGTATCGGTATCGGCGATATCCGATATTTTTTGAATATCGGCCGATCCTATCCGATACCGATACTTTCCGATATCGGAAGGTATCACTCAACACTAATACTCACCTTATTGTTTATTTGTTTGTACATAGTTACTGAAGAAGGCTAATACAGGCAGAAACGTCTTATTTTTGCTGTAATAAACACAAAAGAAGTTCACTTTAAGTTGAGGGCCAGGTTTGATTTACTCCTTTGTAAACACAGTGATGAGTTTAGTCCAGCACCTGGATTGACTGAGGGCTACAGCAAAAATAAGGACAGGAAGTTAAAAACAGTGCAAGCTACCAAACCTGTTCATTATTCCATAAAAATTTAGGTCAGAGAAAAGGAATTATCAAAGCCCTTACAAACTATATCTGGTATAATATATACAGCTTTCCTGTATTCCTCATATCTCACCCAGCTTTTCCTTAAATGAGATATACACTTCCATGGGTCTAGCACACACGATATTAACTGTGGGGTAATATAACAATTCTCATTCACTTTCCTGTCACTGTCATCAGGCTTTAGTTTCAGTTTGAAAGAAATGGTAGTGAGTCAAAATATAAGATCGCTGCATTGACATAATTATTTGTATCTCAAAGCATGTTTTCAATCCAAATTTATAAAAGTACATAGGCTCATAAGAGTGCAGGTCCCAGCAAACATAGAATATTGAGCCAGAGCACTGATTGATGATCTGGATTGCAGCCCAGAAGCCTCTGCTGCTTGCCTGTGTTCTTTAGTTTCTAACAAACAAAACCAATAAGGCATAATAAAACAAAAATAATACTGCCGACTGATGACAAATTAGTGAATTTTCATGCAGCAATTAAAACAAACTTTTTTGTTTGTGCGATACATTTGGAATATTGCCCCGTATTAAATAATTCAATGTAAGAGTGTGACCAAAGTAAACAGATGATACCTATGTTTTGTTATATTTATCAAAATATGAACAAATGTAATGAAATTAGTAACATTCTATATAATCCATCTTCTAAAATGTAATGAAACCTTTAAATCCATCCAAAATATTAATCCAGTTCAGAGTTGAGATAGTCTCTTTGAAACATTGAAACTGTTTTTGAGATTACAATGCTACAGACTGTGTGCAGTCGATTCCCAATTAATTATAACAGGAGAAAGAGAGTCAAAAAGTAACCAATAAATTACAAAATAACATTATTTATGGAAAAATCCGTCATTAACCTTCACATAATAACACATCATGTGAAAGTTAATGATGGATTTTTCAATAAATGTTATTTTGTAATTTATTGGTTACTTTTTGACTCTTTCTCCTATTATAAGCATTGTATTTTGAGTCACCATTTGATTTATGTATATGGCATAATTTATGACTGGTATTCTTGTGTCTAGATTCCCAATTAAGCAGAACAAGATCCATACACAGCAACAGCATGGAGTAAGGAGAGCAGTAGAAGGAAGTCCCTACCTGTGGACAGACATAGGCATTATCTTTGAATGCTAATGTTTTAATCTTGTGAATAGTGAGAGAGAATACAAGTGAATAACAGTGAATAAACTAATTTGAACTATACAGACAGACAGCTCTCCAGCGACCAACGATGCCGGTTCCCTGGTAACCAGGGTAAACATCGGGTTACTAAGCGCAGGGCCGCGCTTAGTAACCCGATGTTTACCCTGGTTACCAGCGTAAAAGTAAAAAAAAAAAAAACCACTACATACTTACATTACGCTGTCTGTCCTCCGGCATTCTGTTTCCCTGCACTGTGTAAGCACAGCGGCCGGAAAGCAGAGCAGTGACGTCACCGCTGAGCTCTGCTTTCCGGCTGGCCGGCGCTCACAGTGCAGAGAAGCACAGCGTCGGGGACAGACAGCGGAAGGTAAGTATGTAGTGTTTGTTTTTTTTTTACTTTTACGCTGGTAACCAGGGTAAACATCGGGTTACTAAGCGCGGCCCTGCGCTTAGTAACCCGATGTTTACCCTGGTTACCAGTGAAGACATCGCTGAATCGGCGTCACACATGCCGATTCAGCGATGTCTGCAGGGAGTCCAGCGAAGAAATAAAGTTCTGGACTTTCTGCAGCGACCAACGATGGCACAGCAGGATCCTGATCGCTGCTGCCTGTCAAACTGAATGATATCGCTAGCCAGGACGCTGCAACGTAACGGATCGCTAGCGATATCGTTCAGTGTGATGGTACCTTTAATGTTACATCAATTGATCTCCTGGTCTAACCATTTGCAGGATTAGAAAGTTCTAAGAGATTAGAGCACAGTTGAACTCACACCTTTCAGAAAAGGTCCATTGGAAGAGTGGCAGCACAGCTTAGTTTATCTGTGTCATATTACAACCCTTCTTTCAGCTGTTTTCTCAAAGCACTGTCAGCTCTGCTGTACTGTGTCATGCTGACACTGCTCACTACCTGTCTGTAGATGAGTCACGCTAATGTCTGTTGATCTGAAAATAACATTTTAATCATACTGTAACACAATGCATTGGGACTGAGGGTGCCTACCAGGTCCCTAAAACTAGGGATGCTCTACTCTATCCCTGTCCACCAGATTACTCCTGAAGGTGGAGAAGCCTGTTCACGTACCTTGCTATGCTGCTCCTGTATTAATCCTAATGTGTGCCCTCCTCCACCCAAGGAGGTGGGAAGACTAAGTGTATAAGATAGCACTAACCAGATGAGGGAAGATGGATTAAAATAACAATCATACAAAATACACTCACCAAAGAATGGAGTGGAACACACAGGGGGAATACAGTAAGGAGAAACCACATAGGAGAGGATGAGGATGTGCACACAAACAAAACTGCAAGCAACAATCTACTGAACAAATCTCCAAAAGCCAATTCCACCCACAAGCTACACCTCCAACTCCAAACAAGGCAGTTTGAACTAACACTGGCAATTTTTAAGTGCCAAAGGCAAGCATATATAGCAGGGGGAGTGGCCAACACTGAGCAGAAGACAATCCAGATAGGAAAGCTCCAGGAAGTGCCAGCAAAGAAAAAAACCTGCACTGTTTAATAAGATGGTGAAGTACTCTACACAGTGTACAGGTTTGTGAAACTGGCCACCGCCATCTTCTGGTCTCACTCTGTTGCGGTATCTCCGTGACACATGCAGTAGGTTAGACCAGGAGATCAATGCTGTATCATTACATCTCACACACACAGAAATGCTTACAATTGGGCAACACAAGTGAAAATGATCTGATAACATTCACTTGAACTTAAAAAAAGTTAATTCCTTAGGTATCTGTCATGACTCTGGACAGAATGGTGCCGCCTCCATCCTGGTCAGGTCAGGGTTAATTTTAGTCCACCTCTCTTTGGTTCTGGGGGCGTCTATTTAATGTTGGCAGTTCCTGGATTGTGTGTCGGTGATACTTCCATATACTCGGCTTGTGGTTGCTGACCCAGGTTCATATGGCAGGGCCTGTCTGCTTGTGGGCTGCCTTATCTGCTACGTTGTTAGCAGAATCGGTGTTCTCAAGACACCCATACTGTTAAGAGTTGTGAAGGAGCACAAAGTCGCTGACTCCGTCACTTATCACAGCGAATCACAGGTATCATTAGAAATATTGGTCTTGTAGTAAATCTTGCTTTCCTCCTTTCAGGGTATTGTTAGTAATATATCCCATCTGGTGCTTGGGGATGGGGACCACATGGGCCTGTGTGATTTCAAATGCAAGGGCTGAATTTCAGTCCCAGTCCATACCTGGTAAACGGTGTGCCTCTGTGCTAGTGTGCCTTTCTGTGTATGACTCGGTTTTGTTCTCTGACTTCTGTCTTTGCATTCTGCTTTGAACTGCTCTGTCTCTCCTGGTTTTCAAACCCCTTGGCTTGTCCCTGTTTACTCTTTATCTTATCCCTAATGTACATCACTCCCTCCTGGCTTTGACCCTCGGCTCTATTTGACTACATTGTTCTGTCTGTGTCCTGCACACTGTGTGTTCATTGTCATTCCCTACACTCACGTGCTGTGGCTCCACCCCTGATCACGTGACTGCTCTCTGCCAGGTCCTGAGCGCACTGCATTAGAGTAAGATCCTTGAGTTCGGCGTGACTTGTTTCTGCACTCACTACTAGGGTTGAGCAACTTTTTGTTTTATAGGATCAGGTCAGGTTTCACGAAACCCGACTTTCTCAAAAGTCGGGTCGAGTGAAATCGGCCGATCCTATAGAAAAGTCGGGGTCGGCCGAAACACGAAACCCAATGCAGTGCAATAGGATACTAATGGTTCCCAGGGTCTGAAGGAGAGGAAACTCTCCTTCAGGCCCTGGGATCCATATTTAAGTGTAAAATAAAGAATCAAAATAAAAAATATTGATATACTTACCCTCGGACACGCCCTGGTTCTAACCGGCAGCCTTCCTTCCTAAGAATGAGCGCCTGAAGGACCTTTGATGACGTCGCGGCTTGTGATTGGTCGCATGAGCGGTCACATGGGCGGTCACGCGACCAATCACAAGCCGCGACATCATCTAAGGTCCTTCAGGCACTCATTCTTAGGAAGGAAGGCTGCCAGTTAGAACCAGGGCGCGTCCGAGGGTGAGCATATTCCTATTAGGAATATACTCACCCTCGGACGCGCCCTCGGACGCTTCCTTCCTAAGAATGAGTGCCTGAAGGACCTTAGACACAGGGGTCGGGTCGGGTTTCATGAAACCCGACTTTGCCAAAAGTCGGCGACTTCTGAAAAGGGCCGACCCGTTTCGCTCAACCCTACTCACTACGTTTATTCGTGCCCCCCTGATCGCGCCCCACTAGGCAGTGCCAGTGATACCTTAGGTGTTACGACAGTATCAAGTAATTTTATTGGTAATATCTCCAATGTAGAGGAAGAAAAAACACATTGTATTCTGCTCTGTAGGTACTATTACATTGTTTGTCCAGTTCAATATAAAAAATTGGTAATTAGTCTTCTTACTTAGAAAAACACAACTTGAAATGCCACGAAAAATGTATTACACATTTACCCAAGCATTGTTTAGCCCAGGAAGAGTCTCAGAGGTTTTGTGGATTCTTTTTATTGACAGATCACAGCTGTTTTGGTGGCAATAGGGCACTAACACAATATTAGAAGGGGTGTTTTAATGTAAGGTATAATTGCTGGCTAAACATTTCCATGCAATTCCTCCTCGTATGAACTTGTAATGACCTGGAGAATCCTAATGGCAGGTCAGTTTTAGCATTTAGTGAACCTAGCAAAAAAGCCAAACAAAAAACAAGTGTTGGATTGCACTTTTTTTGCAATTTCACCGCACTTGGAATTTTTTTTCCCATTGTCTAGTACACAACATGGTAAAACCAATGGTGTCTTTCAAAAGTATAACTCGTCCCGCAAAAAACAAACCCTCACATGGCCATATTAATGGAAAAATAAAAACGTTATGGCTCTGGGAAGGAGGGGAGCAAAAAATGAAACCGCAAAGCCAAAAAAGCTCAGGGGGTGAAGGGGTTAAATGGAAGAAGTTTGGGACCACCAGAAGTCTTCCTAGACCTGGCCGTCCAGCCAAACTGAGCAATTGTGGGAGAAGAGTCTTGCTGAGAGAGGTAAAGAAGAAACCCAAGATCACTGTGACTGATCTCCAGAGATGCAGTAAGGAGATGGGAGAAAGTTCTACAAAGTCAACTATTACTGCAGCCCTTCACCAGTTGGCAGAGTGGCCCGACAGAAGCCTCTCCTCAGTGCAAGACATATGAAAGCCCGCATAGAGTTTGCTAAAAAACACACGAAGGACTCCCAGAGTATGAGAAATAAGATTCTCTGGTCTGATAAGACGAAGATAGACCTTTTTTGGTGAAAATTCTAAGCGGTATGTGTGGAGAAAACCAGGCACTGCTCATCACCTGCCCAATACAATCCCAACAGTGAAACATGGTGGTGGCGGCAGCATCATCATGCTATGGGGGTGTTTTTCAGCTGCAGGGACATGATGACTGGTTGTCATTGAAGGAAACATGAATGCGGCCAAGTACAGAGATATGTTGGATGAAAACCTCTTCCAGAGTGCTCTGGAACTCTGACTTGGCGGAAGGTTCAACTTCCAACAAGACAATGACCTTAAGCCCATAGCTAAAATAACAAAGGAGTGGCTTCAGAACAACTTTGCAGCTATTCTTGACTGGCCTAGCCAGAGCCCTGACCTAAACCCAATTGAGCATCTCTGGAGAGACCTGAAAATGGCTATCCACCAACGTTCACCATCCAACCTGATGGAACTAGAGAGGATCTGCAAGGTTAATGGCAAATCCAGGTGTGGAAAACTTGTTGCTTCATTACTAAGAAGACTCATGTCTGTACTAGCTCAAAAGGGTGCTTCTACTCAATACTAAGCAAATGGCCTGAATACTTATGACCATGTGATGTTTCAGTTTTTCTTTTTTAATTAATTTGCAAAAAATTCTACATTTCTTTTTTTTTCAGTCAAGATGGGGTGCAGAGTGTACATTACTGAGAAAAAAAACAACTTTTTTTAATTTACCAAGTGACTGCAATGAAACAAAGAGTGAAAAATTTAAAGGGGTCTGAATACTTTCCATACTCACTGTATTTATGGCACCTTTTAACAAAACCTCCACCCACTCAAGATAGAGGAATACCTCATAAATAATACGTTAATCAAATTTAACTGTTAAACTGTAAAGCGCTGCAGAATATCTTGGCGCTATATAAATAAAGATTATTATTATTATTAATTTATGCTCTCAGTGCCTTTCTTATCGAAGCAAAAATTGCCAACTGGTGTCACTGTATTAATGTAGAGATATTTATGTTTCATATCAATAACAGAATTTGACGCAATAAGAGCAAGTACAAGTCCCATGGTCAAATAACTCGCTGTTCCGTAATAAGAAATTTAGTATATTAAAAGTAAAAAAAAAGAAGAACAATTAAAATACAAGAATGAATATTCTTGGACATTATTCCATAATTTTGCCATACAAAAAAAGTTCATAGCAGGATAAAAAAATTTAGAAGTAGCAATTATTAAAGGTTATTTGCAGTAAAAAAAATGTTAAGCCTATTATGGTGGTTTGAAAAATTGTTGCTGTGAGCTGAGGGACATTTCGAAGAGGACGCCTCCTAAGCATAACAATACAGAGTGTTCGACTCATAATGATGAATTACATTTTTTATTTTTTTCTGCATCCAAAATGGCTGATTACTAGAAGTCTAAGATAATTGGTCAATGTAAGTCTGAAATAATTGGTAAAAGTATATTTTTGGGGGGTTGGCAGGAGTGGAGACAAGTGTATATAGATTTTATCATATCGCTCCCAAAAGCTTTGGCTCAAAATGACAAACTGACATAAGCTTCCCTTCATCAAACTTTATAAAGTCTTCTGCAAAAGGAAAATTCAGACTCTGTTCACACCTAGTTGTTTTTTGTTACCTTAGGTATATACTGTATATACACGTCAGGAATGATTCCCAATGTATACAACATCCAAAGGAAGGATCTGAGATACTGTAAGTCACTGTGTAGGCATAAAGAGGAATTAGTCAACTTACATTGCAAAAAAAATGTATACTGTGCAATATAGAGTATTTATTTAAACCCTTAATGACCCAGCCTATTTTGACATTAATGACCAGGCCATTTTTTGCAATTCTGACCAGTGTCCCTTTATGAGGTGATAACTCAGGAAAGCTTCAACGGATCATAGCGGTTCTGAGAATGTTTTTTTGTGACATATAGGGCTTCATGTTAGTGGTAAATTTAGGTCGATAATGTTTGCGTTTATTTGTGAAAAATGGAAATTTGGCGAAAATTTAGAAAATTTTGCAATTTTCGAATTTTTATTCTGTAAAACCAGAGAGTTATGTGATACAAAATAGTTAATAAATAACATTACCCACATGTCTACTTTACATCAATTTTGGAAACAAAATTTAAATTTTTTTTTTTGCTAGGAAGTTATAAGGGTTAAAATTTGACCAGCGATTTCTCATTTTTACAACAAAATTTACAAAACAATTTTTTTTAGGGACCACCTCAAATTTGAAATCAGTTGGAGGGGTGTATAAGGCTGAAAATAGCCAAAAGTGACACCATTCTAAAAACTGCACCCCTCAAGGTGCTCAAAACCACATTCAAAAAGTTTATTAACCCTTCAGGTGCTTCACAGCAGAAGCAACATTGAAGGAAAAAATGAACATTTAACTTTTTAGTCACAAAAATGATCTTTTAGCAACTATTTTTTTATTTTCCCAAGGATAAAAGGAGAAACTGGACCCTGAAAGTACAATTTGTCCTGAATACGCAGATACCCCGCATGTGTGGGGGAACCACTATTTGAGCGCACGACAGGGCTTGGAAGGGAAGGAGCGCCATTTGACTTTTTGAATGAAAAATTGGCTCCAATCTTTAGCGGACACATGTCACATTTGGAGAGCCCCTGTGTGCCTAAAGATTGGAGCTCCCCCACAAGTGACTCCATTTTGGATAGTGGACCCCCCAAGGAACTTATCTAGATGCATAGTGAGCACTTTGAACCCCCAGGTGCTTCACAAATTGATCCGTAAAAATGAAAAAGTACTTTTTTTTTCTCACAAACAATTTTTTAGCCTCAATTTTTTCATTTTCACATGGGCAACAGGATGAAATGGATCCTAAAATTTGTTGGGCAATTTCTCTTGAGTACACCGATACCTCACATGTGGGGGTAAACCACTGTTTGGGCACACGGCAGGGCTTGGAAGGGAAGGAGCGCCATTTGACTTTTTGAATGAAAATTAGCTCCAATCGTTAGTGGACACCATGTCGCGTTTGGAGAGCCCCTGTGTGCCTAAACATTGGAGCTCCCCCACAAGTGACCCAATTTTGGAAACTAAACCCCCAAGGAACTTATCTAGATGTGTGGTGAGCACTTTGAATCCCCAATTGCTTCACAGAATTTTATAACGCAGAGCCATGAAAATAAAAAATAAAAAATTTTCCCACAAAAATCATTTTTTAGCCTCCATTTTTTTATTTTCTCAAGGGTAACAGGAGAAATTAGATCCCCAAAGTTGTTGTGCAATTTTTCCTGAGTACGCTTATGCCCCATATGTTTGGGTAAACCACTGTTTGAGCACACGTCGGGGCTCGGAAGGGAGGGAGCACCATTTAACTTTTTGAGCGCAAGATTGGCTGGAATCAATGGTGGTGCCATGTCACGTTTGGAGACCCCTGATGTGCCTAAACAGTGGAAACCCCTCAATTCTAACTACAACACTCACCCCAACACACCCATAACCCTAATCCCAAATCTAGCCATAACCCTAATCACAAGCCTAACCCCAACACACCCCTAACCACAACCCTAACCCCAACACACCCCTAACCCTAATCCCAATCCTAACCACAACCCTAACCCCAACACACCCCTAACCCTAATCCCAACCCTAACCATAACCCTAACCACAAGCCTAACCCTAACCCATCACACCCCTAACCCTAATCTTAACCTTATTTCCAATGCTAACCCTAATTCCAACCCTAACTCTAATTCCAACCCTAACCCTAAGGCTGTGTGCCCACGTTGCGGATTCGTGTGAGGATTTTTCCGCACTGTTTTTGAAAAATCTGCAGGTAAAAGGCACTGTGTTTTACCTGTGGTTTTACCGCAGATTTCCAGTGTTTTTGTGCGGATTTCACCTGCAGATTCCTATACAGGAACAGGTGTAAAATGCTGCAGAATCCGCACAAAGAGGTGACATGCTGTGGAAAATGCAACGCAGCGTTCCCGCGCGGTATTTTCCACACCATGGGCACAGCGGATTTGGTTTTCCATTGTTTTACATGGTACTGTAAATGTGATGGAAAACTGCTACAAATCCACAGCGGCTAATCCGTTGCGAATCCGCAGCGGCTAATCCACTGCAGATCCGCAGCCAAATCCGCACCGTGTGCACATAGCCTAATTCTAACCCTAACCCTTATTCTAACCCTAACTGCAACCCTAACCCTAATTGCAACCCTAACCGCAATCCTAACCCTAATCCTAGTGGAAAAATAAAAGTAAATATATTTTCTTTATTTTATTATTGTCCCTACCTATGGGGGTGATAAAGGGGGTTATTTACTATTTTTTTTTTTCATTTTGATCACTGTGATAGGCTCATTTTGGAAGATGGAGGCGCCCATGGAGAAGACGGACGGACACCGGGAGGGACACCGGAGCTCGGTAAGTATGGGGGGTGGGATCGGAGCACGGGGGGTGGATTCGAAGCATGGGGGGAGCAGACAGGAGGACGGAGGGGAGCAGAGGACAGCAGAGGACAGGACGGAGGATGGAGGGGAGGAGATTGGTGGCGTGGCAGATCATGGCCTCAAGCCATGGCCGATGATATTGCCATGATATCGGCCATGGCTGGATTGTAATATTTCCCCAATTTTCATTGGTGAAATATTACGATTGCTCTGACTGAAAGTGAAAGTGAAACAGTCACTTTCAACAGCCAATCAGAGTGATCGTAGCCACGGGGGGGCGAAGCCACCCCCATGGGCTGAAGTACCACTCCCTCTGTCCCTGCAGGTCGGGTGAAATTACAGTTAACCCTTTCACCCAACCTGCAGGACGGTGATCATTCTGTGACACAGCATATGCGTCACAGGTCGGATTGGCACCGACTTTCATGACGCATATTATTATTATTATTATTTATTTATTTATATAGCACCATTAATTCCATGGTGCTGTACATGAGAAAGGGGTTACATACAGGGTTATAGATATTGTTCACAGTAAACAGGTTTACAGTGACGGACTGGTACAGAGGGAAGAGTATCCTGTCCTTTCGGACATACATTCTATGGGATAGACACATACGGTGTGTCACAGGTCGGCAAGGGGTTAATATATTTCTATTTATAGGAAAACTGGATTAGACAATGCTTTTCTATACAGTAAATAAAAGTATGCAGACACATTCTGGCCTTGTATAAGTAAAAAGGAGACTTTTTTTGGCATACATTTGGTGAATAGTGGATGAGGGATATGTTTGGCACGTTCGTCAGTGCATAAATCAAGAATGAAGTAAAAAAGAGATGTGAATGTAGACTAATTCATTTCTTTAATCAGTAGCTGATATCAACAATCAACACAAGGTAAACAAAATAATAAACAGATCTACATTTTCATTGCAAGAGGCAGTACTGTAGAACCACAGAATTATTCTACAATTTATTATCGAACAATGTGAGGAAGCTGCTAATCTGTGGCATGTGGGAAGGTAGTGACTTGCAGGATTGACTGCTGAACCGTCAACTTTAAAGGGAACCTGTCATCAGTTTTGGCCAATAAAAGATACGGCCATCATTTCTCAGAACTGATATACAGCATTCTATAATGCTGTATATAAGCCCCCAACCCGACCTGGAAGAACTGAGCTTTTATTCTACTCACCTGAAGGGCGGTCCGGTCCGAGGGGTGTCGCTCTTCTTGTCCAGCGCCTCCCATCTGATTGTGATGCTGCCCTACTGCTTGCTTCGTGTGGATGACATATCGCTGCATCATCCACACAGTCTCCTCGGCACTGCGCTCTTGTAGGCGTACTTCTCTGCAATTTCTACAGAGTCTTTTTTTTATTAATTATGCATCCTGCAAGGGTTCTTCAGGCATATCACTTCTTTTTATTATAAACAGATAAAAGCCATCAGGCAGGGTGTTAGACATCTCCATACTACTCTATTCCTGGATATATAGGTCTACAAGCATAGTTGTATAAGATTGCTGTAAAAGCATACCTGTTTGTATAGAGACATGTAATGTAATAGTGAACAGAATTGTGTAGAAGTATGTGTGTAAAAAGCTTTGAAAAAGTATTCTTACCCCATGGACTTTTCACATATTTTCATGTTACACTCACAAATGTGAATGTACTTTATTCTTTTATTGGGATTTTATGTGATATGCCAACACAGAGTAGCAAGTATTTGTGAAATGTAAAGGAAATTGTGACGCTACCAGAGAGGTGGAGCTAGAGTGGACCCTCTGGACCGTGGAAAAGACCTACCCCTGGGCGAGCTGACCTAGTGAGACCGACCCCTATACAGGGACCGTCAGGAGCAGGCCCAGAGATCACCAGCCCACAGTAGCAGATACCGAGAGGGACGGCTCAGAAGGAGGAAGGAGGGAAGGGAACGAGGCAAAACCCAAGAAAGTACAGGGGACTGAAATACTGGAACTAGGAATACCGGAACCACAGCTATGGAAAGTGCATGAGCAAAGGTACTGGACTACAGAGGAGCTGGGATGAAGGCAGATCTGCAGAGAGAGAGCGGATTTAGGAAGACGGACGATGGGAAACGCTAAACTGAGTCAGAGGAGAGCACGGACACAGGAAAGCACTGGATTAAGTGAAAAGCACGAGGATGCCAGACACAGAGAACGGAGAGGCCAGAGACACAAACAGAAAGCAAATGACGATCAGGCACCTCCATGCAGGGGAGGCAGCCTGATATACCAAATATCTCACCCGGATTGGCTGCAGGAGATCACCGGAGCCAGGTATCCGGTAGCAGAAGGATTGCAGCGCGTGCACCCTCTAGAAAACCCAGGACACCTTCGCAGAAGACGGATCCCTCCAGCAGAGCCAGAGGCAGGAAGCAGGGGAGGAGCACAGCAAGGACGAGCACGCCGGGACCCGGAAGCAGAAAGAGCAGGCGCCGCTGCAGAAGAACAGAGGACAGCGTGCCGGGACCCAGGAGGGGAGCAGCAGAAGCGAGCAGGGAGAGCAGCCGAAGAAAAAGGATGAGCGCGCCGGGACCCGGAGATGGAGCAATGAAGGTGAGTAGAAGGAGCGATGCCAACAGAAATGATACATAGTTTTCCAATTATTTCAAAAATATAAATCTGAAAATTGTGTTGTGCATTTGTATTTAGCTCCCTGCAGTCTGATACCCTTTAATAAAATGCTGAGTGACCAATTGCCACCAGAAGTCACATAATTAGTAAAGTGTGAACACTTCCGAGAATAACTACATCTGTTCTGTGATGGCCTCAGAGGTTTGCTTAAAGAGTATCTGTCACCAGGATTTGGCACTATAATGTAAGGGCATGTCGATAATGGCACCATTATATTGATTAAATTGATACCTACGGTGGGGGACTGCAATCAGTGATTGCTGTTTAATTAGCTTCTAAAGTTTTGTTCCTGCACCCCTCCGCCAGTTTCCTGTGATTCTTCTACAGGTCACGGATCATTATTTGAAATTCTTTTTGTATGTCTGTCTCTTAATATTTAGAAAATGAGTACTTTGAAATACTTAACACTAAATAGCAGACTTTTCTTAATTAAACAACTATTTATTTAGTTTTGTAAAATCATAATTAAAAATCCAAGCGATTTTATAAAGAACATTTATATATGCCACAGTTCTAATATTGTATGCAAAATATGCTAAATGTGTTAATAAAACTACAGAATGTACTGTAGTATGTGTGTTGAGGAAACTCATAAGTAATGGACAAACCAATCCCAGCAGCAAACCAATTATGATTTGAAAAAAATAAATAAAAATCAAAAGTTAATATTGTATCTCAGCAGGATTTCTACTTGCTTCTTACATTGTGATGCCAGAAATCCCACTGTGTGTATGATTTAACAATCTATTATGCCCTATCTACAAAACAGCTTGGTAAATACCTCAAACTGTAGTTACATAGTTTTTGGCACACATTTTATAAACATGTACCGTTACATTGACAGAAAACTACATGGCAATATTAAACCTGACCGTAATTTAAACATTACCATAGTATGTATACTAATGTACTGTAAGAGTAACCAGCCATAATTTATTTAAAAAAAATCTGAAATATCTTTATAAATTTAAAACTGCATTCTGAAACTCTTTAACCTCTTTCCGATCACAGGTAAATAAACGTTGATGCATGCTGGGCTTTGTGCAATGCTGCCATAAATTTATGGTGGCCGGTCAGGCTGGGATGGGGTGCTAATCACCACTTCAGACCTTTGACATCAGTGTGATTGGCTCACGTCCCAATGATGTTATCCGTGGGTAATCCCCTCGGCTGTGTTTTCTTCTAGATGCAGCACCAATTGTGGCATTTAGAAGTTTGACAGAGGGAGTGCGTGCCCTCTCTCACCCCTCCGGAAACCCCATGACGTGATCACAGGGAGCCAAGGGTTATGGCAGCTGGAGTTCAAATGGTGACCTCTGGTTCTGTCAGCTCTAGTGGCCTGTTAGACCTAGCCAGAAGCAGGGTCTAGCAGGCGATCTGCTAATGTAATCTGACTGGTCTCAGGTATGGCAATATATGTGGATTTCAATGCATCAGACCAGTAATCATAGCAATAAAAGCTGACACAAAGTAAAAAAGAAGGGACAAAGTAAAAAATAAATAAATATATATATATATATATATATATATATATATATATATATATATATATATATATATATTAAGATAAACAGAAAATAAAAAAAATAAAAAAATCTGAAAAAAATTACAATAATGCAATTTTAGGTAAAAACAAAAATAAACAAATAAAGTGCACATATTTGGTACTGCTGTATTTGGAACAACCCCACGGTAAAAAAAAAACAAAAAAAAGGGGGCACATGTTTTTTCATCATACCACCAAGGAAAGTAGAATAAAAAGCAATCAAAAAGTCATATGTGAGTAGAAATGGCATCCCTGAAATTGTTAATCTTGTCTTACAAAACCAAGCCACTACACGGCTTTGCCTGGGCAGCATGGTGGCACAGTGGTTAGCACTGCAGCCTTGCAGCGCTGGAGTCCTGGGTTCAAACCCCACCAAGGACAACATTTGCAAAGAGTTTGTATGTTCTTCCTGTGTTTGCGTGGGTTTCCTCCGGGCACTCTGGTTTTCTCCCACATTCCAAAGGCATACTGATAGGGAATTTAGATTGTGAGCCCCATCGGGGACAGTGATGATAATGTGTGTAAAGTGCTGTGGAATATGTTAGCGCTATATAAAGATAAAGATTATTATTATTATCATCGTGCCATCCTTCTTCCGGACGAGGACTAATGGAGCTGCCCAGGGGCTACAACTGTCTCTAACTACCCCAGCCTCCTTCATCTCTCGCAACATGTCTTTGACACACTGATAATGAGCTGGAGGTACAGGACGGTATCTCTCTTTAATGGGCGGATGGTCTCCCGTGGGGATATGATGTTGAATCCCTTTTACCTGCCCAAAATCTAGTGGGTGTTTGCTGAATACTCATACTCAGTGCCCACATGTAATTTCCGACACCAATCTTCCATTTGTCCTGCAGAGCTATTGTTCTCCACCTGGTTGGACAGGACCAAGGGTTCTGTTGCCTGTATCACATTATTATCAACAGTAAACAGTTTGGCAAGTGTGGCATATTTGGTTAGGCGGACTTCTTTTTCTCCACAGTTAAGGACACGTACTGGCACCCCTATAATCAACACACATCCTCATCGTGCCATGGGCGGCACGGTGGCGCAGTGGTTAGCACTGCAACCTTGCAGCGCCGGACTCCTGGGCTCAAACCCCCCACCCCAAACATCTGCAAAGAGTTTGTATGTTCTCTCCATGTTTGCATGGGTTTCCTCCGGGTACTCCGGTTTCCTCCCACATTTCAAAGGCATAATGATAGGGAACCTAGATTGTGAGCCCCAACAGGGACAGTGATGATAATGTGTGCAACCTGTAAAGCGCTGCGGAATATGTTAGCGCTATATAAAGATTATTATTATTATTTATTAAAAAGCTATAGTCAGTTATACCCCATATCGTAAAAAACAAAAACCACAAAAATACAATTCCCGAATTGCTGTTTTTTTCATCATCCTGTCTCCCAAAAATTGGAAAAGAAAGCAATAAAAAAATGTTAAACACCCCAACATGGTACTAAAAAAAGTCAAAAATTCGCAGAAAAAAAGTAAGCCCTCACAACTGTCGGGCAAAAGATAGAAAAATCATCAAAATCAAAATATGGCAATGTACAAATATTTTTTTAGTAACAAATAGTATTTTAGTGTGTGATAATAGCAAATCCCCAAAATAGAAATAAATCTGGTATTGCTGCAATCGCAGTGACCCTAAGAATAAACCTGTGTTATCACTTATACTGCACAATTAATGTCATAAAAATAAATAAATCAAACCAATTCTTGAACTGCTTTTCAATTATTCATTCTGTCTCACATTCACTCTGAATCACAAAAAACATGATTCTAACAAAACCCCGGACATAAAATTCACGTTGCGGATTCTCTGCAGATCCGCAGTGTTTTTTGAGGTGCAGAAACGCTGCAGATCCGCAATTGATTTACAGTACAATGTAAATCAATGAGAAAAAAAAATGCTGTGCACACTGCGGAAAATCCGCTGTGGAAAAGAAGTAGCATGTCACTTCTTTTTTGTGAATCTGCAGCGTTTTTGTACCCATTCCATTGTAGAAAACCGCAGGGGTAAAAACGCAGCAAATCCGCAAGAAAACCGCAGCAAAAACGCACAAAAAAAGCTGCGGAACCGCACAAAAAGACGCGACAAATCCGCAGGTGCGTTTTTTCTGCCAGGAGAGGCAGAATCCGCACCAGAAATTCCTAAGCCTAATCCGCAACGTGTGCACATAGCCTAAGAGGCAAATGGAGTCACTTTGGCCCATGATCCTGCAGTGTCCGATTCTTTAGTCATGCACAAAGGCGTGTTTAACCACAGTTTTGTGCACCTCTGAAAAGATGGATACTGCAGAACAGAGGGGAGAGTTACTCTGCTGCCTCATTATTAAAAAATGGATCCGTCGGGGTTCTGTCTGAATGACGTATTTTTGATATTTAGATGGAAACCGCAATGTAAGTGCTCAGCGCAGAGCTCAGAATAAATGTGAACAGAGCTTTAGAAGTGATCCAAAATGTTCTGTATCCCAAAACTCTACCAAGAAAAGCTTCAATTCAATCCACAAGAAAATAAGCCACCACTCAAGTCGATCATCTCTTAATAAAAATATAGGGTTTTAACGTTACTGGTAGCACAAAAACAACATGGCTCCCCTAAAAAAAAAAACAGTGAAATCTGGGCTCCCAAATCCCAATGACCCGATACTTACTGAGCCCCAGAGTGTACCTAAACCACAGTTAGCACCCATATGTCCAGTATTTCTGTAGCGAAGAGAGCCCACTTAATTTATGGGGTGTGAGTCTCCAGAAGCTCAAGCTGGGCGCAATGTATGGGAACTTCAATGCATTGAGCACTACAATGGCATGTTTGCAATTTTCACTCTAATGTCCCTGCTGCTTGTTTCTGGAAAACGCCCGTGGATTCAAAATCATCACTACACCCATAGATGGATTTCAAGATAGGTTTAAGTTTCAAAATGGGGTAAGTTTGGGGAGGATTCTGCTGTTCTGGCACTTGGGGGGCTTTGCAAGTGGAGTTTGCAAACTATTCTAGGAAAATGGTAAAGAAAAATGGAAAAATAAAATCCCAAAGCTGCCTCACAGTTTAATATGTGGAGAAACTGCTCAAACCCAAAACTACTTCAATCTAAAGAGAAAGCTGACCATCGGTAATATTTGTCCAAAAAGCAAGTCAGGGTTGGAAAGGTATGCATAAAATACTTTATCTTCTCCTATCATGGATAATTTGAATCCTTTTTAACCAAATGAAGTAAAGCATTTAATATTTTTATCCTTGCCTTTCCAATCCTTACCTTCTTTTTGTATTGTAAGAAAATCTGTACTCCAACAGTAAATACCCTTCTTCCCTCCCGAGCCCTGCCATGTAGCCAAAGACTACCACATATGAGGTAATGTCACGTTTAGGAGAACCTGCTTAACAAACTAGTGGTCCAGTTTTACCCATTTCCCCTTATGAAAATGTAAAATCTAGGGCTAAAACAACATTTTAGTGGCAAAAATGTAATTATTTTTTCTTCACCACTCAATGATATGAAATTCTGTGAGACTTCTGTGGTGTCAATATGATCACTACACCCCCAGATAAATTCACTGAATGGTATAATTTATAAAATGGGGTCACAAATGGAGGGGTTAAGCGCTGCTGAATATGTTGGCACTATATAAATAAAATTATTATTATTATTATTATTATTATTATTATAATACAGGCACCTCGGGGACTTTTCCAGTGTGACATGGCACCCGCAAACTGTTCCAGCAAAATCTACACTCTTTCCCTTCTGAGAATTGAACTGTGATGGAAAAGCAGTTTTTGTCCACACATGGGGTATCATCAGTTGTACAACAAATTATTTGGTCTATTTTCTCCTAACAGCTATTTTGAATATTAACCCCTTCATGACCTTGGGATTTTCCGTTTTTTCGTGTTCGTTTTTCACTCCCTCCTTCCCAGAGCCATAACTTTTTATTTTTCTGTCAATATGGCCATGTGAGGGCTTATTTTTTGCGGGACAAGTTGTACTTTTGAACAACGTCATTGGTTTTACCATGACTTGTACCAGAAAATGGGAAAAAAATCCAAGTGCTGTGAAATTGCAAAAAAAGTGCAATCCCATGTGTGTTTTTTTGTTTGGCTTTTTTGCTAGGTTCAATAAATGTTAAAACTGACCTGCCATCATGATTCTCCAGGTCAGTACGAGTTCATAGACACCAAACATGTCTAGGTTATTTTTTGGTGAAGTGGTGAAGAAAAATTCCAAACTTTGCTAAAAAAATAAATAGAAACAATTGCGTCATTTTCCGATACCCGTAGCGTCTCCATTTTTCGTAATCTGGGGTCGGGAGAGGGCTTATTTTTTGCGTGCCGAGCTGATGTTTTTAGTGATACCATTTTGGTGCAAATACATTCTTTTGATCGCCTATTATTGCATTTCAATGCAATATCGCAGCAACCAAAAAAATGTAATTTTGGTGTTTTGAATTTTTTTCTCGCTACGCCGTTTAGCGATCAGGTTACTCCTTTTTTTTAGTGATCGATCGGGCGATTCTGAACATTGTGATATCAAATATGTGTAGGTTTGATTTTATTTTTATTGTTTTATTTTGAATGGGGCGAAAGGGGGTGATTTAAACTTTTATATTTTTGTTATTTATGTCATATTTTTAAACTTTTTTTTTTACTTTTGCCATGCTTCAATAGCCTCCATGGGAGACTAGAAGCTGGGATAGCCTGATCAGCTCTGCTACATAGCTGCGATCATCAAATCGCTCCCATGTAGCTTAATTACAGGCTTGCTATGAGCGCCGACCACAGGGTGGCGCTCACAGCAAGCCGGTATCAGTAACCATAGAGGTCTCAAGGACCTCTATGGTTACTATCCTGATGCATCGCTGACCCCCGATCATGTGACCGGGGTCGACGATGCACACATTTTCGGAAGCGGTAGTTAAATGCTGCTGTCAGCGTTTGACAGCGGCATTTAACTTAGTTAATAGCGGCGGGTGGATCACGATTCAAAACAGCTGACATGTCGCGGTTTTGATGTGTCAGTTATGTACTATGATGAAAAAAGTAAATGACTAATGTCATATAAGGCACATGTAATATGGCACATGCCATATAAGGCTCACCGCCGGAGCCCATATCAAAGCAGGGGATCTGACCTTGGACGTACTATCCCGTCCAAGGTCAGAAAGAGGTTAAAAACAACATTTTCATTTTCACAGCCCAATGGTACATACTTTTGTGAATGACCTGTGGGTTTAAAATTACGGAGTCACTTGTGGGGGTTTCTGCTGTGTTGGTTCCTTAGAGGAGCTTCTAAAGTGATATGATTTCCACAAAGCAAATTGTGCTCCAAAAGTTACATGGTGATTCCTCCCTTTCAAGCCCTGCTGTGTGTCCAGTCGTTTTCAACCACATATGGAGTATCTCTGTACTCAGGAGAAATTGTGAAACACCCTCCTTTTACCCTTTTGAAAATTACAAATTTGGAGCTAAATCAACATTTTTGTGGAAAAAAAAAATGTAATATTTAATCTTCATGGCCCAATATTATACATTTCGTTAAAGCACTAGTGAGTTCAAGATGCTCATTCCATCCCCTAGAAAATTTTCTCATGGGTGATAGTTTCCAAAATGGGGCTACTTATTGGAGGTTTCTGCTGTTTAGGCAACTCGGGGACTCTACAAATGCGACATTGCTTCCACAGTCTATGGTAGCAAAATTTGCACTGCAATAGTAAAATGGTTCTCCTTTCCTTCTGAGCCCAGCCATTTTCCCAAAAAGTAGTTTCTGACCACATATGGGGTATCACTGTACTCAGGAGAAATTGTAGAACAAATTGTGGGATCCATTTTCTTCATTTATAAATGTTAAAATGAGAAATGTGGGACTAAATCAACATTTTCATTGAAAAAAATGTAATAATTCATTTTTTCTTCTAGTTTGCATTAAATGTTATGAAGCACCAACGTATTTTAACCCCTTTCTGACATGGGACGTACTATCCCGTCGAGGTGGGGTGGGCCCCCATGACCACGGACGGGATAGTACGTCCAGCGCGATCGGCGGCGCTCACGGGGAGAGCGCCTCCGATCGCGGACGGGTGTCAGCTGTTTATCGCAGCTGACATCCGGCACTATGTGCCAGGAGCGGTCACAGACCGCCCCCGGCACATTAACCCCTGGCACACCGCGATCAAAGATGATCGCGATGTGCCGGCGGTATAGGGAAGCTTCCCGCAGGGAGGGGGCTCCCTGCGGGCTTCCCTGAGCCCCCCGCAGCAACGCGATGTGATCGCATTGCTGCGAGGGTCTCACCTCCCTCCCTGCTTCCTCCAGCCCCGGATCCAAGATGGCCGCGGATCCGGGTCCTGCAGGGAGGGAGGTGGCTTCACAGAGCCTGCTCAGAGCAGGCACTGTGAAGGCTGCAGCGCTGCATGTCAGATCAGTGATCTGACAGAGTGCTATGCAAACTGTCAGATCACTGATCTGTGATGTCCCCCCCTGGGACAATGTAAAAAAGTTAAAAAAAATTTCAAAATGTGTAAAAAAAAATAAAAAAAAATATTCCTAAATAATGAAAAAAAAAAAAAAAATATTATTCCCATAAATACATTTCTTTATCTAAATTTAAAAAAAAACAATAAAAGTACACATATTTAGTATCGCCGTGTCCGTAACGGCCCGACCTATAAAACTGGCCCACTAGTTAACCCCTTCAGTAAACACTGTAAGAAAAAAAAAAAAAAAAACACAAGGCAAAAAACAACGCTTTATTATCATACTGCCGAACAAAAAGTGGAATAACACGCAATCAAAAAGACAGATATAAATAACCATGATACCGCTGAAAGCGTCATCTTGTCCCGCAAAAAACGAGCCACCATACAGCATCATCAGCAAAAAAAAAAAAGTTATAGTCCTGAGAATAAAGCGATGCAAAAATAATTATTTTTTCTATAAAATAGTTTTTATCGTATAAAAGCGCCAAAACATAAAAAAATGATATAAATAAGGTGTCGCTGTAATCGTACTGACCCGAAGAATAAAACTGCTTTATCAACTTTACCAAACATGGAACGGTATAAACGCCTCCCCCAAAAGAAATTCATGAATAGCTGGTTTTTGGTCATTCTGCCTCGCAAAAATCGGAATAAAAGGCGATCAAAAAACGTAACGTGCCCGAAAATGTTACCAATAAAAATGTCAACTCGTCCCGCAAAAAACAAGACCTCACATGACTCTGTGAACCAAAATATGGAAAAATTATAGCTCTCAAAATGTGGTAACGCAAAAAATATTTTTTGCAATAAAAAGCGTCTTTCAGTGTGTGACGGCTGCCAATCATAAAAATCCGCTAAAAAACCCGCTATAAAAGTAAATCAAACCCCCCTTCATCACCCCCTTAGTTAGGGAAAAATTAAAAAAATGTATTTATTTCCATTTTTCCATTAGGGCTAGGGCTAGGGTTTGGGCTAGGGCTAGGGTTAGTGTTAGGGCTAGGGTTAGGGTTAGGGCTAGGGCTAGGGTTAGGGCTAGGGTTAGGGCTACAGTTAGGGTTGGGGCTAAAGTTAGGGTTAGGGCTATGGTTAGGGCTAGGGTTAGGGCTACAGTTTGGGTTGGGGCTAAAGTTAGGGTTGGGGCTAGGGTTAAGGCTACAGTTAGGGTTGGGGCTAAAGTTACGGTTAGGGTTTAGATTACATTTACAGTTGGGAATAGGGTTGGGATTAGGGTTAGGGGTGTGTCAGGGTTAGGGGTGTGTTTAGGGTTACTGTTGGGATTAGGGTTAGGGGTGTGTTTGGATTAGGGTTTCAGTTATAATTGGGGGGTTTCCACTGTTTAGGCACATCAGGGGCTCTCCAAACGCGACATGGCGTCCGATCTCAATTCCAGCCAATTCTGCGTTGAAAAAGTAAAACAACTTTTGGGGTCCAATTTCTCCTGTTACCCTTGGGAATATACAAAACTGGGGGCTAAAAAATAATTTTTGTGGGAAAAAAAAAAAGATTTTTTATTTTCACGGCTCTGCGTTATAAACTGTAGTGAAACACTTGGGGGTTCAAAGTTCTCACAACACATCTAGATAAGTTCCATGGGGGTCTAGTTTCCAATATGGGGTCACTTGTGGGGGATTTCTACTGTTTAGGTACATTAGGGGTTCTGCAAAAGTAATGTGACGCCTGCAGACCATTCCATCTAAGTCTGCATTCCAAATGGCACTCCTTCCCTTCCGAGCCCTCCCATGCGCCCAAACGGTGGTTCCCCCCAACATATGGGGTATCAGCGTACTCAGGACAAATTGGACAACAACTTTTGGGGTCAAATTTCTCCTCTTACCCTCGGGAAAATACAAAACTGGGGGCTAAAAAATAATTTTGGGGGAAATATTTTTTTTTCAATTTTCACGGCTCTGCGTTACAAACTGTAGTGAAACACTTGGGGGTTCAAAGCTCTCACAACACATCTAGATGAGTTCCTTAGGGGGTCTACTTTCCAAAATGGTGTCACTTGTGGGGGGTTTCTACTGTTTAGGTACATTAGGGGCTCTGCAAACGCAATGTGACACCTGCAGACCATGCCATCTAAGTCTGCATTCAAATGGCACTCCTTCCCTTCCGAACCCTCCCATGCGCCCAAACAGTGGTTCCCCCCACATATGGTGTATCATCGCACTCAGGACAAATTGGGCAACAAATTTTGGGGTCCACTTTCTCCTGTTACCCTCGGGAAAATACAAAACTGGGGGATAAAAAAATAATTTTTGTGGGAAACACGGGTATTACATACCTGGTAATGTGTTTTTTCATGAGACATGACGGCACCACGAGAGAGGGGATCCGCCCATCAAGGACAGGAAACCTTCAAGATAAAAGGGGCGGCTCCTCTCTCCACATCAGTTGTTTTACAGAGTACGAGAGGAACTCCGCTGGTTAGTGTACACATAAATAATACATCCTATACGGTTCTATTCACCGATACCCCAGGGAGTGTATAATACAAATAATGCTAATAATGCACCCAACTAATGACGTGATCAAAAGGGTGGGAATATAAGGGTGCCGTCATGTCTCATGAAAAAAACACATTACCAGGTATGTAATACCCGTGTTTTTCCATCATACATGACGGCACCACGAGAGAGTTACAGAGATTTGTATTCTCTTCTAGGGAGGGATCACTGCTTGTAACACTCTTCTCCCAAAAGTGAGATCAGAGGTAGCAGATAGGTCTAGCCTATAATGTTTAAAAAATGTAGACGGAGAGGACCAAGTGGCCGCCTTACAGATTTGGTCGATGGTAGCATCTGCTCTCTCCGCCCACGACGTCGCCATGGCCCTCGTGGAGTGGGCTTTCAGACCCTGTGGAACAACCCTGCCTGCACTACTATATGCTAGAATAATGGCCTCTCTCACCCATCTAGCTATAGTCTGTTTTGAGGCTTTAAGGCCCTTCCTTGACCCCTGGAATGAAACAAATAAAGCCCTCTGTTTCCTCCAGGATTTAGTCACCTCTAGATACTGTAGGATACATCTCCTAACGTCTAGGCAATGGAGTCTCTCCTCTTTTTTTGATTGGGACAGAAAGAGGGTAGGGTTATATCGTGAGCTCTATGGAATCTCGATACCACTTTGGGGAGATATGCCGGATCTAATTTTAATACAACCCTATCGTCCATAATTTGTGTGTAAGGGGGGTCAGCTGACAACGCGTGTAAATCCCCCACCCTACGGGCCGACGTAAGTGCCACTAACAAAGCGGTTTTTAATGTTAGTATTTTATCAGAAGTTGTATTTAACGGCTCAAAGGGGCTTTCCGTCAGGGCAGTTAACACTAGATTTAGATCCCATGGTGGAGGAGTAGGAGATGGGACAGAGTCAGCTCTACTACAGGCTCGGATAAATCTCACCACCCACCTATTACTTGCCAGGTCACAGTTGAATAGGGCTGCTAAGGCTGAAATGTGTACTTTGAGGGTACTAACAGCTAACCCCAGATCTAAGCCCTTCTGCAGGAACTCCAGTATTGCCACTATCGGGACCTCCCCTTCCCGTACTGGCCCTGAGCTGGACAGGAATTTCTTCCATATCCTCCCATAGATCTTGGTCGTTACTGGTTTTCTGCTGCTGAGCAAGGTGGATATTAACCCAGCTGAGAACCCTTCTTTCTCTAGTAACGACCGCTCAAATGCCAGGCTGTCAAATGAAGCCCGGAGTTCTGCGGGTGGTTGAAGGGACCCTGAGTTAGAAGGTCCTGGTCTTCCGGGAGAACCCACGGGTCCGTCACTGACATCACTCTCAGCCAGTAGAACCACGGTCTTTTCGGCCAGAAGAGCGCTATCACGATCACTCTGGCCTTGTCTTCCCTGATCTTCCTCAGAACCACTGGGATTAGACATATCGGTGGGAAGGCATACAGGAGTCCAGATGTCCATTTTATGCTGAAGGCGTCTACTGCCAACGGCCTGTCTGTAGGGTTCAGGGAGCAGAATTTTTGGACTTTCTTGTTGACTTTTGAGGCAAAGAGGTCCACCCTGGGTTTTCCCCACATGTGCACTATCCGTTGAAAAACAGACTTTTTTAGGGACCATTCCCCTTGCCTCAAGTGGTTCCTGCTTAGAAAGTCTGCCTTTATATTGTCCACACCTCGGATATGCAGGGCCGATAATGACAGGAAGTGCTTTTCGGCTAGAGACATGAGTCTTGTGGTTATGTGCATCAGTGCCCGAGAGCGGGTGCCTCCCTGGTGGTTCACGTATGCGACCGCTGTTCGGTTGTCCGATAGGACTCTCACATGATGCCCTGCCAAGTGTGGAAGTAATCTCTCTAGCGCCCTTTCTATTGCTAGGAGCTCCCACTCGTTTGAGGATAGATCTTTCTCCTCTTGAGCCCAGGGGTCTTGGACCCATAGTGTGTCTGAGTGAGCTCCCCATCCCCATGGACTGGCGTCCGTTGTGATTACCATGGAGGCTGTGAATGTCCAGGGAACTCCTCTGGGGGATGACTCTATCTGTAACCACCATCTGAGAGATTGGAGCACAGAGAGTGGGAGAGTGAGCTTCTGCTCTAACTGTCCCTGAAGTTCTCGGTCGTTCTGCAGCACACACCATTGCAGTTCTCTTGCATGGAACTGGGCCCATTTTACTGCCGGTATGCAGGAGGTTAGGGACCCTAACACCGACATGGCCCTTCTCAAGGTCATTTCCGGCTTTTTTAATGTGGCCATAATCATCTGTTTGATTTTTTCCTCTTTTTCTTCTGGGAGGCGGCACTCCTGTGTCACGGAGTCCACCGTTATCCCCAGGAAATTCTGGACCATTGCCGGCTCTAACTTGGACTTCTTGAGATTTAGTTGCCATCCCAGTGTCTGAAGAGTGTCCATCACTATCCTGACCTGCTCCTGACAGTGAGAAAAGTTCTTTCCCACTATCAGGAAGTCGTCCAAGTAGGGAATTATTAGAGTGTCCTTTTCCCTGAGATGTGCTGTGACCTCTGCAATCAGCTTCGTAAATACGCGTGGGGCGGTTGCTATCCCAAAGGGCAGAGCCCTGTACTGGAAGTGACGCAGCTGGGACCCCATCTGAACTGCCACTCTGAGGAACTGACGATCTTGCTGTCTGATTGGGACGTGATAATAAGCGTCCTTGAGGTCGAGGACGGACATGTAGCACTGGGGATAGAGAAGTTTCACCGCAGATTTTCTTCCAAGACGTGCTTGTCTAGGAGTGATGTTACTTCCCCCTCCAGACTGTCTTGCTTCTCTTGGGAGGACTGTACTGGGGTCTGCATATACCTTCTTGGAGGCCAGTGGTGAAATTTTAGCTTTAGGCCTGATCCTACGATCTGCCGGATCCATATGCTGGAGGAGATCCTCTCCCAGGCTGGAAGGAAGTGAGAGAGCCTCCCTCCCACCTGAGAAGGACCGTCACTGGGAGGGTTTTTTGGTGTCTCTGGGGGACTTGCCGAAGTAGAAGCCCTTTCCTCCCCTGGGTCGCTTGTCCAGGTTGCTCCTGTCCCGGTCTCTGTATTGCTGCCTTCGGAACTTTTGGCCTCTCCGAAAGGTGCGACGAAAGGGCTGAAACGGCTGTCTTGGGAAGTTCTTCTTTTTATCACCGGCCTTCTCCAGTACCTCATCTAATGCCGGTCCGAACAGGAAGTTTCCCTCACAAGGCAAAGAACAAAGCTTCATTTTGGCCTGAGTGTCCCCTGGCCAGCATTTGAGCCATACGGCACGGCGTCCAGTGTTAGCTAATGCTGCTGATTTTGCTGCCAGCCTAGCAGAGTCTGCTGATGCTTCAGCCAGAAACATAGCCGCTGCCCTCATAGTTGGAAGTGACTCTAGAATAGCTTCCCTGGGAGCTTTTTGCTCCACCTGTTCCTCCAGGTTGTCTATCCAGATCTTAAGGGATCTGGCGACACAAGTGGCCGCGATAGCTGGCCTTAGTGCTCCCGCTGAGGCTTCCCAAGCTGTCTTCAGGGAACTGTCCACCTTCCTGTCCAGAGGTTCTTTTAAAGAACCTAGGTCCTCGAACGGCAGGGAGGACTTCCTGGCCACTTTTGAGACCGCCACATCGATTTTTGGGGCTCTGTCCCAAGATGAGGATGCTTCCTCTTCAAAGGGATACCGTCTTTTAAGGGAGGTAGTTATCTGGGACCTCTTTTCCGGCCTTTGCCATTCCCTTTTGATTAGTTCTTGAATTTGATCATTAACAGGGAATGATCTCCGTTTCTTCTTTTGTAGGCCACTGAACATGAGTTCCTGGGCTGTCTTTTTGGCCTTCTCCTCTACCAGCCCCATGGTAGAGCGAACAGCTTTAATAAGTTTATCTGTAGCCTCTGCCGGAAAGGTGTCTTCCTCCTCAGAGCTACTATCAGAACAGCGGGCCGTGTCAGAATCCTGCTCTGACCCCGAGGAATCCCTTTGGGATGCTATAGAGGGGCTGGATCTGTCCCTAGATTTGGCATCTGTGTCAGGTGTCTATAATGCTCTTACGGATTTGGAGACTTCGGACTGGATCAGAGATCTTAAGCTGTCCGTAAAGGAGGGTGTTTCCTCCGCCACAGTCTGGTTAATACAGTCCTGACACAGTTTTTTACCCCAAGATGATATTAAGGGCTTTTTACATAAGGGACATTCTCTATTTTTAGTCTTCGTTTTATATTTTTTGGTGACCTCCTATACTCCACCCCGCAATGTATGTAAGAAAAGAGGGGAGAGACGGAGATAAGAGAAGAGAAAAGAACAGGCATTAGCGTACTGGACTTTCTCGTAGTTCACTCACCACTCGGACGTTTTCAAAGTACGGGTACCGGATCCGGAGGTTGGCTGGTCTTCTCCGTGTCTCCCAATGAGACTAGGGACCCCTCCTTGGTATGCCGTATACTGTCCGAGCGGCTTCTGCTGCTGCCATGGCGGGTCCGGCTCTTTTCGCTTGAGCGAGACCGCCTCTCCTGCACCTCCTGCTGTGGTATCACATGCTCTGGCGAGAAACTCTCCATTATACGCACCCGCACGCAACAAGAGTAGTCACCTTCAACCTGCCTGGTTTAGTGACACAGGGCAGCGCAGCTGGCTTGTTTAAATAGATTCACTCTTCTTTTTTTTTTTTTTTTTAATAAATCACCTGGTTGATCCTGCTACCATTGGTCGCTTCATTAATCATGAATGATTACCTGGCTGATCGTGCCTGCACCACTTCCGATGCACGTGAAACAATCAACTACCTGGTTGATCCTACGCCTGTCAGCGCGACCCTGCGCTATATGCATATGTCCAAGCGCGCACCTGGCAACCACATCCGGTGCGCGCTTTAATATCCACCATTTACCTGGTTGATCCTGCCTCTGTCTGAGCAGTGCGCGCGCATCCGGACCTTACTTCCGGTGCGCGCTTTCATATCCCCCATTTACCTGGTTGATCCTGCCTGGCAGAGCAGCGCGCGCACCCGGCCTCACTACCGATGCGCGCCGCTGTATTATGCTCCAGGCGCGCATCCGGTCACCACTTCCGGTGCGCGCCGCCTTTTTGGGTCCCCCCGGCGCCATGCTCCTGCACGAGGGTTCCCGCTGCCGCCGGCTTCAGCGCTTTACCTCCAGGCGCGCACCCGGCTCTGCCTGCGGTGCGTGCCGAAGAATCTGTCCCCCCCCTGCTGCGCCCATACCTCCCCGGATACCTGGTGTCAGCTGGAGGGACTTCCGGGAGTATCCACGCCACAACGTCAGGCAGCGCCTCTTCACTCACAAGACTCTGCTTCAAACCTCTGCCTCAGGTACCGTCAAGGAGGAGGGGGAAGGGGGGAGACCTGCACTCGACAGGGAGGGCACCAAACTTCCGAGGAGCTTACCTCGCCCGGGCACCGATGTGCCTCACGGGCTGCATGGCCACCTTTGGTCAACAGGGGGGCACCATAAAGTGACCCCCGTGGACAGGCAGGATTTCTGCTCGACAGGGGGGGGAACGCGCCTGCGGCCCCCGTGGAGTATCTTCACCCGGGCGTTCGCCTCACGGGCTGTGGCCATGCTTTGCTCAGGGGGGGCATGATATACATTGACCCCCGAGGCGAATACGGGTACCTGGTGACGGGTGCAGCAGACAGCGCCTGCCCAAATCCACCCGACCCAGGCCCCGGCATCCTCTTCTGTCTTCAGACGACTTCCATCTTGAGGGTTCCCCGTCAAGGACAGGAAACCAACTGATGTGGAGAGAGGAGCCGCCCCTTTTATCTTGAAGGTTTTCTGTCCTTGATGGGCGGATCCCCTCTCTCGTGGTGCCGTCATGTATGATGGAAAAAAATGTATTGTTTTATTTTTACGGCTCTGCATTATAAACTTCTGTGAAGCACTTGGTGGGTCAAAGTGCTCACCACACATCTAGATAAGTTCCTTAAGGGGTCTACTTTCCAAAATGGTGTCACTTGTGGGGGGTTCCAATGTTTAGGCACATCAGGGGCTCTCCAAACGAAACATGGCGTCCCATCTCAATTCCAGTCAATTTTGCATTGAAAAGTCGCTTCCGAGCTCTGCCATGCGCCCAAACAGTGGTTTACCCCCACGTGTGGGGTATTGTCGTGCTCAGGACAAATTGTACAACAATGTTTGGGGTCTATTTTCTCCTGTTACCCTTGGTAAAATTAAACACATTGGAGCTGAATTAAATTTTTTGTGAAAAAAAGTTAAATGTTCATTTTTATTTAAACATTCAAAAAATTCCTGTGAAGCACCAGAAGGGTTAATAAACTTCTTGAATATGGTTTTGAGCACCTTGAGGGGTGTAGTTTTTAGAATGGTGTCACACTTGGGTATTTTCTATCATATAGACCCCTCAAAATGACTTCAAATGAGATGTGGTCTCTAAAATAAAATGGTGTTGTAGAAATGAGAAATTGCTGGTCAACTTAACCCTTCTAACTCCCTAAAAAAAAAAATTTTGGTTCCAAAAATGTGCTGATGTAAAGTAGACATGTGGGAAATGTTACTTATTAAGTATTTTGTGTGACATATCTCTGTGATTTAATTGCATAAAAATTCAAAGTTGGAAAATTGCGAAATTTTCATAATTTTCGCCAAATTTCCGTTTTTTTCAGAAATAAACGCAGGTACTATCAAAGAATTTTTACCATTGTCATGAAGTACAATATGTCACGAGAAAACAGTGTCAGAATCAACAGGATCCGTTGAAGCGTTCCAGAGTTATAACCTCACAAAGGGACAGTGGTCAGAATTGTAAAAATTGGCCCGGTCATTAACGTGCAAATCACCCTTGGGGGTAAAGGGGTTAAAGGGTGCAGATTTTAAAATTAAATCTTGCTTGTGGGTTTTCTAGCAAACTAGCCCCTCAAACTCACTTTAAAAGTAAAGTGGTCCCTAAAAATATAGACTTTGTAAATTTATTGAAAAAAAATAGAGTTTGCTGCTAAACTTTTAATCCTTTTAACATCCTAACAAAACAAAAAAAGCATTTTAAAAAATGATGCTGATGTAAAGTAGATATGCAGTAAAAGTTATTCAACTATTTTATGTGGTATGACTATTAGTGATGAGCGAGTATACTCGTTGCTCGGGTTTTCCCGAGTATGTTCGGGTGGTCTCAGAGTATTTTGGCGTGCTCAGAGATTAAGCTTTTCGCGACACAGCTGCATGATTTGCGGCTGTTGGACGGCCTGAATATATGTGGGGATTACCTGTTTGTTAGGAAATCCCCACAAGTATTCAAGCTGTCCAGCAGTCACAAATCATGCAGCTGCATCGACACATACTAAATCTCCGAGCACACTAAAATATTCGGGAGACCACCCGAGCATGCTCGGGAAAACCCCAGCAACGAGTATACTCGCTCATCACTAATGACCATCTGTTTTAATAACATAAAATTTCTAAGTTTTCAAATTGCTAATTTTTTAAAAAAAATTATATTTTCATAAATGAATCTTCCCCTAAATTTACTACTAACATAAAGTAAAATGTGTAACATAAAAAAGAGTATCAGAATCACTGAGATATGTGGAAGATCTTTAGAGATAAGAGCACTAAAATGCTTGGATGCTCATTTCAAGTAATGAGTATTATGGGAGTCAATTGTGAATCCAAGTATTTTTCCGGCACACCCTATTAAGAGGTCTGGGGGCCAGTGACAATGATGAAATGGATGGAAAACGTGCTGAATCAAAGGAAAATGGGATAGGAAAGACCCCTGGAAGAATCTCTGACTCCGAGATTACTGCTGAGCACAATGGTGTCACACATTCACTGAACTTTAAGCCCTTTCTGACCTTGGACGGGATAGTACGTCCAAGGTCAGATCCCCTGCTTTGATGCAGGGCTCGGCGGTGAGCCCGCACCAAAGCCGGGACATGTCAGCTGTTTTGAACAGCTGACATGTGCCCGTAATAGGCGCGGGCAGAATCGCGATCTGCCCGCACCTATTAACTAGTTAAATGCCGCTGTCAAACGCAGGTCCTTGAGACCTCTATGGTTACTGATCGCCGGTGGCTGTAAGCGCCACCCTGTGGTCGGCGCTCACAGCACACCTGCATTTCTGCTACATAGCAGCGATCAGCAGATCGCTGCTATGTAGCAGAGGCGATCGAGTTGTGCCTGCTTCTAGCCTCCCATGGAGGCTATTGAAGCATGGCAAAAGTAAAAAAAAAGCTGAAAAAAAGGTTAAAAAAATTAAAAAAAATATAAAAGTTTAAATCACCCCCCTTTCGCCCCAATCAAAATAAATCAATAAAAAAAAATCAAATCTACACATATTTGGTATCGCCTCGCTCAGAATCGCCCGATCAATCAATTAAAAAAAAGCATTAACCTGATCGCTAAACAGCGTAGCGGGAAAAAAATTCTAAACACCAGAATTACATTTTTTTGGTCGCCGCGACATTGCATTAAAATGCAATAACGGGCGATCAAAAGAACGTATCTGCACCGAAATGCTATCATTAAAAACGTCATCTCAGCACGCAAAAAATAAGCCCTCAACCGACCCCAGATCACGAAAAATGGAGACGCTACGAGTATCGGAAAATGGCGCAATTTTTTTTTTTTTTTTTTAAGCAAAGTTTGGAATTTTTTTTCACCACTTAGATAAAAAATAGCCTAGTCATGTTAGGTGTCTACGAACTCGTACTGACCTGGAGAATCATAATGTCAAGTCAGTTTTAACATTTAGTGAACCTAGCAAAAAAGCCAAACAAAAAACAAGTGTGGGACTGCACTTTTTTTGCAATTTCACCGCACTTGGAATTTTTTTCCCATTTTCTAGTACACGACATGCTAAAACCAATGATGTCGTTCAAAAGTACAACTCGTCCCGCAAAAAATAAGCCCTCACATGGCCAAATTGACGGAAAAATAAAAAAGTTATGGCTCTGGGAAGGAGGGGAGTGAAAAACTAACACGGAAAAACGGAAAATCCCACGGTCATGAAGGGGTTAAAGACTGACAGAAAAACATTCAAAATCGACAAGAAATTGGAGCTTACATGAAAAAAAATGTTAAAAAACTTTCCTGTATAATGACTTTTATATAAGGCAAAATGTTAAAAGGATTTCTTAAAAAATAATAATTTAAGCAAACCAAAATTGAAATTGAGAAAAAAAGGTAAATTTCAGTGTAATTTATGAAGGAAGCAAGAACCACCAAAAATGTGATGCAAGGGTGACTCAGATACACCCTGTATTAGACATAAAAGCGGGCCTCACACATTCTTTTCAAATTGATATGTAGTGGTATTCCTAGACTCAAAAAAGGCAAAGTGCAAAGCCTTCTAAAAATTAGAAGCAGGGTCATCCATACACCCTTGAAGGCACCAACTGTAGCTTGTATTCAAATATTGTGAGCAAACTATAGTTGTGGAATGTCTACATTCATAAATGTTCTGCACACTACAAAGTTTGCCAAAAATTACAAGCAGGGTGATCCATAACACCATGAAAGCACAACTGGGTGGCCTCATTAAAATATTAAGAAAGTATGCACTTGTACAGGCCAATTTTGGTTTGCATTTCAAACCTACGAAATTTCACACAAAGCAGGTTCTACAGTATATATTTCAATAATCAATTTTGTGACCAAAAATATTTTGAGAACTCTACCAGGCCAAGCGTTTTTTTTTTAATTTTAACCCACCGTAGTTTTACAAAAAGCATGTTAAACTGTATGCATGAATCACTGAATCCATAAAAATTTTGGGAAGTTTTTTTAGGTTAATATGCCAGTGAAATGTAACAAGAACCGCGCTACAGTGTATAAATGAATCACTGAATCCATAAAAAATTTTGGAAGGTTTTTGTGAGTTTAACCCCTTTCTGACATCTGACGTAATAATCCGTCCATGTGCCCTGGGCCTATTTTACCAGGGAGGGATTATTACGCCATTTTTTTAATGCGACACTGCAACCGAAGTCACGGTGATCACATTCAAATTTTGCCGCCATCTTACCTCTGGGTAAATGGTGTCGTCATCCTGGGGGGTGTTGCCGCCCTCTCACAACCACCAGCGCTGTAATTGGCTGATGTCCCAGCCTATGATCGGTGCTCTAAAAGCACCTGCAATGATTGGCACAAGCGAGCATTGATCGGGCCAATCACAGGGCACAGCCGTGGTATGAACGTGGTGTGAACTGCCTAGGATTGGAGCAGTAAGAGCACCGATCCTAGGCTGGTGTCTGGCAATGCCAGCATCAGCAGGGCCTGCTCTGATTGGTGTGATTGATGTAGTCATGTGACTGCTCTGTGACCTGTCTGTTTCCACCCTGCACATCCTCACAGTAGCTGAGGATTTGTGCAGGGCAGTCACACTATCGGATCGCCACTGTGCTGGGCCTTGTGGTACCAAAGAAGCCTGTGACACCACAATCCCTCACTGCTGCCAAAGAAGAAAGAACAGAGAAGAAAGAAAGAAAAGAGAAGACCAGACATCTGTAAGAAGATCCCTGCCTCATCTCTCCTCCACCCCAATGCCCCTCTCACCCCTTTACGTCCCCATCCCCCCTACCAGAAGAGAGAAGGAAGAAAGAAGAGACTATAGCTGTAAGATTTTTGATCCCTGCCTGATCTCTCTCCTCTCCTCATCCACCCCAATCCCCCTCTGCCCCCTTTCCCTCTCTTTTTACCCCCACCATCCCTATTTGCATCACCTCTGTGTGCACATTCAGCAGCTGCAGAGCATTAATTAGTGACTAGTGATGAGCGAGTGTGCTCGTTACTCGAGATTTCCGAGCATGCTCGGGTATTCTCCAAGTATTTTTGGCGTGCTCAGAGATTATGTTTGAGTTGCCGCAGCTGCATGAGTTGCGGCTGCTAGACAGCCTGAATACATGTGGGGATTGCCAGTGTCACGCTCGCACCCAGACAGGGTGGCGTGAGGGAGGGGATTGTGGCCCCACTGTGCCACAAACCAGACCGCCCTGGAAGGGGCATGACTAAGCAGCTTCCTTGGTGTTTGCTGGAGCCTCTAATGGTGAGGCCAGGCTTGTGTGGCAGGTAACTGACAGGTACCACTCCAGGATGGAGTCTGGCTGTGGCTGCTGATCCCACTGGGGGATGGAACGCTAGGACAGGAGCAGGCAATGGGCTCGACTGGCAGACGGGCACGGCTGAGACACTGGCAGGCGGGCAAAGCTGAGACACTGGCATGCGGGCACAGCTGGCACTCTGGCAGGACAGGCAGACACTGCTGGTACTCTGGCAGGACAGGTACTGACTTAGTAGGGACAGGAAAATGGGCAGGTATATGGAAACAGGTAGGGACCTGTTCAGACTGGAGGGTATATGGGAACAGGTAGGGACCTGACCTGCAGGTTACAGAACAGAAGTGGAGCAAGACCGCAAGTTGTGGAGCTGAGTGCAGACCAGAGATGCTGGTGGCAGTGCAGCGAGCTGAAACACAGGGAGCGGATTCAAGGCAGAATCGCAAGAGGTGGAGCAAAGACCAGAAACGCAGGAGGTGGAGCAAACTCCAGAACCGCAGGAGAGGGAGCCAAGAGCAGAACCACTGGAGGCAGAGCCAAGAGTAGAACTACTCGAGGCGGAGCCAAGAGCAGAACTGCTGTAGGCGGAGCCAAGACCAGAGCGCAGGAGGTGGAGCCAAGAGCAGAACCTCTGGAGGTGGAGCCAAGAGCAGAACTGCTGGAGGTGGAGCCAAGAGCAGAACCACTGGAGGTGGAGCTAAGAGCAGAGCGCAGGAGGCAGAGCCAAGAGCAGAGCCACAAGAGGTGGAGAAAAGAGCAGAACCACAAGAGGAGCAAAGAGAAAGCGTATGAGGTGGAGCTATGAGCATAACCGCAGGAGGCAGAGCTAAGAGCAGAACGAGTGAATACAAAGAAACACAGCAGAATAGGAAAGGCTACAGACAGGGATACAAACGGACACAGGTATAGGACTAAGCTCAGACAGGGTCAGGAATGGGACAAGGCACAGAAACAAGGACTCAGACCAGGGTACAAAGCCCCTCTGGGTGGCTGACACAAAAGAAATAGCAAAACAGGACCGGGGACCTCAGCAGCAAAACACTAACTGAGGAAGTAAGTTGCTCAGGCATCCCCCTAGGGGTGGGAATGCTTTAAGTACCTGATGCCTCTTGGCAATTGGCAGGGAAAACCTTAGGAAGGTGCACACAGTCTCAATAAGAATCAGGAAGTGCCGGGGCCACCGCCATAAGCACACAGCCAGGAAGTATGCAAAGAGCAGGTAGGAGACATGAGGTTCACAACATGGAGCAGACAGAGAGCAGAACTCACAGCATGGCCTGGAGGGGTAAGTAAGATGGTGCATCTGCCTGATGGGAGATGAAAAGCCATGCAATGATGCCGGCAGGGTTGTTACAGCTTGTTTGTTAGGGAATCCCCACATGTACTCAGGCTGTCTAGCAACTGCAAATCATGCAGCTGTGGCAACTCAAACATATTCTCTGAGCATGCCCAAAATACTCGGAGAACACCTGAGCATGCTTGGAAATCTCGAGTAACGAGCACACTCATCACTGTTAGTGATGCAATTCACTCATCAGCACTCGTGCCCCATTTTCCACTTTTCTTTTTCACCGCTTTTTGAGCCACCTCTGTGCGCACATCCAGCAGTCGCCGAGTATTGATTAGTGACGCAGTTCACTCATCAGCACTCATGCCAGCTGGTTTCCACTAACTTTTTTCCTCCCCAGTTGCTGCTTTTTTCTTTTATCTTTTTCTTTCAAAAATAAAAAACGTTTACACCAAGCACTCTCTCACACACCCACAACTTAATAAAGTACTGACACAAACACCACATACATTAAAAAAAGATGTTGTCTGGCTCATCCCAAAAACGCTATTCAGTGGAGGAGGCATATGTTTTCCTTGCCTCCGACACTGATGGAGAGGATACCACCTTTCTTTATTTTTCAGACCTGTCCTCCTCCTCCTCAGATGCTGCTGAACTGCCACAAAGATGTCCCAAGAACAGAAGGTGAAGCAGCGCCCCCCCATTACAGAAGGTGAAGCAGCGCCACCCCATTACTGACCCTATATGGACCTCGCCCCCTGAAAATTATGAGCCATTGATTTATGATTTTGTGGTGCAATCAGGATTCAAGTTTAACACCACCGACCTCACAGAAACTGACTTTTTTTAAAGTCTTTTTCTCTGAGGATTTTGTCAACCTACTGGTGGGCCAAACTAATTTGTATGCTCATCAATTTTTGGCACAAAACCGTGATTCATAATTTTCTAACTATACTCCTGTAGATGCATATGAAATTATGAAGTCTTGGGGCCTGGTCCTTCACATGGTGATCCTGAAGAAGACATAACTTCGGCAATATTGAAGTGTTGATGTTTTATACAACACTCTAGTGTTCTGAATGGTCAAGGCCCGAACACGTTTTGATGCCATACACAAATTCCTGCATTACAATGATAATCCATGGTCTCCTCCCCGAGATGACCCCAACTTTGACTGTCTGTTAAAAGTTCAGACAGTCATCGAACACTTCAACAAAAAGTTTGCTGAAGTATACATGCCTCAAAAGGGACATCTGCGTGGATAAGTCCCTATTTCATTTCAAGGAGAGGCTGGAATTCCATCAGTACCTGCCCAGTAAGAGGGCCAGGTACGATTTAAACTCTAAAAGCTGTGTGAGAGTACCTCAGCGTACAACCACAGGGTTAGAGTTTATGAAGGGAAGAACATTCGGATTGAACCTCCTGAATGATGCACCCCAGTCCTGGGAATGAGTGGGAAAATTGTGTGGGATTTGGTGCACCCACTGCTGGAAAAAGGTTATCACCTCTACAGGGATAACTTTTATACCAGAATCCCACTCTTCCAAGTCCCTCTGTGCGCAAAGTACCGCAGCCTGCGGTACTGTGTGCAAAAATCAGAGAGACCTCCCAAGAACACTAATTTGGCAGATGCCCAGAAGGGGTGACAGCAGAGCCTAATGTAGCAATCACCTGCTGGTGTTCAAGTATAAGAGTATACATCATTCAGATGGCAATGCTCAACGCTTTCCTGCTGCACGATGTGCAGGCAAGACCGCTACGTCGTACCTTCAATTACAGGAAGTAGTGATTAAGGCTCTGATATTTGGCAGCCTGGAAGGAGCGGGCACCAGTTCTTCCGGAACTGAAGGTGCTTGTATCACAACAGGCAAACATTTCCCAGTGGAGGTCCTTCAAAGCAGAAAAAGGTATGTCGCAAAAGAGGTGCCGAGTATATTACAGAAGGGGAATACGCAAGGACACCATTTATCAATGAAACACCTGCCCCAATAAACCTGGCTTGTGTATGAAAGAATGCTTCTGACTGTATCACACATCCATGGACTACTAAATTCATTTCTGACTTACCCAACTGACGTATGACAACTAGTATTGAGCGATACCTTCCGATATCGGGAAATATCGGATCGGACCGATACCCAAAAAATATCGGATATCGCCGATTCCGATACCGTAAACCAATGCAAGTCAATGGGACACAAATATCGGAATGAAAATAAACCCTTTCTTTCCTTGTAGGTTAATTCTACATGAAGGAAAACAACTGAGAATAATGTAGAATGTATTGGGGCAGGTGGAGGAGACATTAAAGGCATAGAGGTTTAGCCCAATCAAATGGAATAGCAGGAATTACATTTTTTTTAAGACGTTCGGAGATACAAAGATATTGACTATGTTAAGCTTTTTTATATTTTGTCAGATATTTATGTTTCATTACTTCCATGCTCTTCACCTTCTTTTTTACTTCTCCCACACTTTCTCCATCATCCTCAACCTACTGAACTGCCGCATGACCAGCTCTACACTCTCCTAGTGTATCCTCACCCATCCCCTGCAGACTGTGAGCCCTCGCGGGCAGGGTACTCCCTCCTTCTGTACCTGTTAGCGCCTTGTTTTTTTCTCTCATGTTTATTGTATTTGTCTATATTTGCCCCCTTTTCACATGTAAAGCGCCATGGAATAAATGGCGCTATAAAAATGTATAATAATAATAATAAATAATAATAATGGTTTTGACAATGTATTCATGTATGGGTGTGAGTTCAGGTGATGTGTTTACCCTACTGATGTTAGCCCTGTTTCTGTATTCATGTACTGATGTTTGTCATGGTGTTGTAGTAATGTATTGATGATGGTCCTGGTGCCATATTCATGTACTGAAGTTGGTTCTGGTGTTGTAAGAATGCACTGTTTAATGGTTCTAGTAAAATGTTCAGTTACGTATAACAGTTCTGGTGTATTCATGTACAGATGCAGGCTCTGGTGATGTATGCATGTACTAATGGTTCTGGTTAATGTATTCATGTACTGATGATGGTTCTATATTCATGTACTGATGATGCTTCTGGCAACGTATTAATGTAGTGATGTTGACTCTGATGCTGCATTCATGTCATGTACTGATGATAGCTCTGGTGCTGTATTGATGTTTGGATGATGTTTCTGGCGATTTATACATGTACTGATGATGGATTTTGTCAATTTATTCATATACAGATTTCAGTTTTGGTGGTGCTGTATTCATGTTCGGATGTTGGCTCAGGTGATGTATTCACGCACTGATGATGGTCCTGGTGTTGTATTCATGTAATATTAATATTTTTAATATTTTTTATTTCTATAGTGCCAACGTATTCCGCAGCATTTTATATTTTTGGGGGAACGTGGACAGACAATAACGACATTACAGAATAACACACAAATCAACAGATACTAAAAGGAGTGAGGGCCTTGCTCACAAGTTTACAATCTATGAGGAAATAGAGGAGACATGAAAGGTGAATGGTAAAAAATGTTTGGATTGTAAGGTCCAGCCATCAATATAAAAAATAGGGTATTCACATGAACTGTTCACCAGCCAGAATGTGTACAAGTACAGACACAGAGGGCTATTAAGTGCATGGAGGGTGTGTGAACAGAGGGTCCTGATTTTGACTGATTTTGAAGAAAATTTTGTATAGGCCATCAATGTAAAAGTAGTGAACAATCTCTTTAAACTGCTGATATAGGACGTCACACAGACATAAAAAATGAACACATGGATGGCATATGAACAGTACACAGAAGGATTAGGGATGATAATGTGGCTTAAAAAATAGACAATAGAACATACACTTGTCAGCACCCAGCCTAAAACTAAGTGAGTTGTTGTTTTAGACAGTGCAAAGTTACACACTTTTCATAAGTCTGCCTTTTGATGTTTTAGCTCCCTTGTGAGAAAATTGTTGACAAAACTAGATAGCTAGTCAGCTTTTCAATATAAACTTCAAATATTTCACAATATATTTTAGTTTAAAAATTTAAATGTGATTCATTAATCTCTTTACTAAGATATACAGACCTTGACAGGTGGTAAAATAATTAGAGGACAATAACTTCACTTTAGCACTTAACTGGATAATTCGTGAGTTTTACAGCCATCCAGCTTTTGCTCTATATTCCCTGTGTTTGAGTTGTGAATTGTAATGTGAATGTAAACACCTCTTGTCTAGTATGAAGACATTCTCAAGGGATCACTTGCAGGAAATAGGACATTGAGTCCATAATTAAAGTAATCTCTTTCTAGGCAGATGCTTCCATTGGCTCTGTTATCACATATTACAGATGGCATATTGAGGCCTATAAAATGTGAATCAAATGGTTTTAGTGATGGGAAACATCATTTTTCCCTGCTAATTCTGATCCATGCTCCTGCAGGTAATATATTGCTACAATTTGATTATAAGCCAAGCATCTATTATGGCAGAAGAAATGAGGCTGACAGCTACCAAAACAAGCTTTTATTCTCAAAGTCAGGAAGTCCCTGTGAAATCATATATACAAATATGCATGACTGGGTATACATTTAAACACACGGACACAGTTTTGGTAGCACAGTTTTCTTTTATGTATCTAACACCTAATTGTACAAATAGTATAAACTCAGCCTGTTGATATTAAGGGGTTTTTATTATTATCAGCAATGATTATGCTGTATAAATGTTGTACAAATGTGCTGTTTTACTTGTGCTTTTGTGTTTTAATGGCTTTTTTAAAGCAATTTCATATATAATTACAGTATATAGAAAATCCAATGTACAAAATCCTACAAATAATACTATACCTAAAAGCAAGCTGTGTGTAATAAATAAACTACCTAAAAAAGTGCAACAGAAACACCAAGAAAGAAACAAAATGTAGTGTATGCATGCACCGTATTTTCATATTTTAATATAGACTTTAAATAGATCATGTTGGAACAATCCAACCCCTCTTCCCCAAAACTTTTATCTTCTCATGTATGCTCTCTGAAAGATAATTCTCTTCAGTGGAGAAATCAAGGCATCTGGACTGTGCTTCCTGAAATGAAGAATCCTCAATGGTATAAGTTAAGGTTGTTATTAACCAATGCATTTCTGTGGTGGACTGGTGCCTTTTTGAAAGTAAAAAAACAAATGTCATCTAAGAAAGGTAATGAAATCCACACCTTTCCTGAAGCAATCTGTTGCTCCCTGACTGAAAAGTCACTGTTTTAATTCATATGCAAATGAGGCTGAAGTGCCTTGGGAGTATTAAAACACTTCCCAAGTTTCTGCCTCCATGGCTCTGTTCCTAACTCAGCCCTACCTTAATCTTCGTGACTGACAGCTCAATGGTTGTGTAATCAAGCCAGAGAGCTGTTAATCAAGCAGAGGAAGATGAGAATGTCTTTGTCCTTCAGAGGCTTAGGGTACCGTCACACTAGACGATATCGCTAGCGATCCGTGACGTTGCAGCGTCCTCGCTAGCGATATCGTCCAGTGTGACAGGCAGCAGCGATCAGGCCCCTGCTGTGATATCGCTGGTCGGGGAAGAAAGTCCAGAACTTTGTTTCGTCCCTGGCTCTCCCGCTGACATCGCTGAATCGGCGTGTGTGACGCCGATTCAGCGATGTCTTCGCTGGTAACCAGGGTAAACATCGGGTTAGTAAGCGCAGGGCCGCGCTTAGTAACCCGATGTTTACCCTGGTTACCATCGTTAATGTAAAAAAAAACAACCACTACATACTTACCTACCGCTGTCTGTCCCCGGCGCTGTGCTTCTCTGCTCTGGCTGTGAGCACAGCGGCTGGAAAGCAGAGCGGTGACGTCACCGCTCTGCTTTCCGGCTGCCCGGCGCTCACAGCCAGAGCAGAGAAGCACAGCGCCGGGGACAGACAGCGGTAGGTAAGTATGTAGTGGTTGTTTTTTTTACTTTAACGATGGTAACCAGGGTTAACATCGGGTTACTAAGCGCGGCCCTGCGCTTAGTAACCCGATGTTTACCCTGGTTACCGGGGACCTCGGGATTGTTGGTCGCTGGAGAGCTGTCTGTGTGACAGCTCTCCAGCGACCAAACAGCGACGCTGCAGCGATCCGGATCGTTGTCGGTATCGCTGCAGCGTCGCTTAGTGTGACGGTACCTTAACATGTGATGGACAAGGAAGATTAAAGTATCTAAGTTACTGGTAGTATCCGTAACTTTATTATTCATTGTACATTTTTTCCAAGATCAAGAGAGAGAAGGGCAAGACCAGATGATATGTAAAGTACCGTATATACTCGAGTATAAGCCGACCCGAGTATAAGCCGACCCCCTAATTTTGCCACAAAAAACTGGGAAAACTTAATGACTCGAGTATAAGCCTAGGGTGGGAAATGCAGCAGCTACCGCTAAATGTCAAAAGTAAAAATAGATACCAAAAAAAGTAAAATTAATTCAGACATCAGTAGGTTGTGTTTTCGAATATCCATATTGAATCAGGAGCCCCATATAATGCTCCATAAAGTTTATGATGGCCCCATAAGAAGCTCCATATTAAAATATGCTCCATATAATCCTGCATAAAGGTTAATAATAGCCCATAAGATGCTCCATAGACACATTTGCCCAATATAATGCTGCACAAATGTTGATTATGGGCCCATAAGATGCTCCATAAAGATATTTGCCCCATATAGTGCTGCACAAACCTTGATTATGGCCCCATAAAGATGCTCTATAGAGACACTTGCCCCATATAATGCTCCACAAACGTTAAATATGGCCCCATAAGATGCTCCATAAAGATATTTGCCCCATATAGTGCTGCACAAACGTTATGGCCCCATAAGATTCTCCATACAGACATTTGCCCCACACAATGCTGCACAAACATTGATTATGGCCCCATAAGATTCTGCATAAAGATATTTGCCCCATATGGTGCTGCACAAACTTTGATTATGGCCCCATAAGATGCTCCATAGAGACACTTGCCCCATATAATGCTCCACAAACGTTAATTATGGCTCCATAAGATGCTCCATAAAGATATTTGCCCCATATAGTGCTGCACAAACGTTATGGCCCCATAAGATACTCCATACAGACATTTGCCCCATACAATGCTGCACAAACGTTAATTATGGCCCCATAAGATTCTGCATAAAGATATTTGCCCCATATAGTGCTGCACAAACAATTGATTATGGACCCATAAGATGCTACATACAGAGACTTGCCCCATATAGTACTGCACAAACATTGATTATGGCCCCATAAGATGCTCCATACAGACACTTGCCCCGTATAGTGCTGCACAAATGTTGATTATGGCCCCATAGAGACACTTGCCCCATATAGTGCTCCACAAACTTCTTCCTGTACTAAGCGGTCACCATTACTGCTCATTACAGTAATGAACATGTGGCTCCACCCCTATGGGAAGTGGAGCCACATATTCATTATTGTAATGAGCAGTACCATGTGACTGCTCAGTACAGGAAAAAGCTGGGGCGCCGTGGAACCAGGGACCTGCAGGGACCGCGCCAGGAGCAGGTGAGTATAATTAGACAGCCCCCGCTCCCCCTCCCCTGCTGACCCCTGGGTATGACTCGAGTATAAGCCGAGAGGGGGACTTTCAGCCCAAAAAATGGGCTGAAAATCTCGGTATTTTTTCCCTTATGCATCTGCGACAAATGAGATTAATCTTTCATATAATCTCGTGCAGTTTAGAGGGTACTCTATAATACCATGTAAGAGGTATATGTAGGCAGGGCCATTTTTAGACAAAGTAGGGTCCTAGGCAAAAGTTTAAAGTTGGGCCCCAAATCCTCACATACTGCACCATCACACAGAAACATTTTAGTTGTATTTACATGTGTTGAGTTTAGGTCGTTAAACGAGCGTGATCGACAATATTGAAGTCATTCGACCCTTGTTCCCCGAGTTTCTTTACACCAGCTGAGGAAGAATGATGGGTACAGATAGTCCTCGATACAGTATAATGCAGGTCGAAAATACAATATAATGCACTCCCTATGGTCCATGATAGAGTGTAATGCAGTCCCCCTCAGGGTATACTACAACCACCTACAGAGGGAACTGGACACTGGAGGAGCAGGACACATTAAGATGAGCTCCTGAATGAACTTCAGTTTGTACCTTATAGTGAGAAGATTGGAGGACATTTCTCAGAAATCTACAGATATGACAACATACTAAACACTCCGGACAAAGATTTTAAGCTATGACAAGAAAAATTCACAAGAAAAACAAGAAACAAAGAAGCAAAAACAGGTCAATATTACCTAGTGAAAACCCAGCAAAAAGGCAATATCAAACCCTAAAGGTACCGTCACACTCAGCAACTTTGCAACGAGAACGACAATGATCCGTGACGTTGCAGCATCCTGGATAGTGATCTCGTTGTGTTTGACATGCAGCAACGATTTGGATCCCGATGTGCCATCGCTGGTCTGAGCTAGAAGTCTAGAACTTTATTTCGTCGTCAGGTCGGCGTGTATCGTCATGTTTGACATCAAAAGCAACAATGCCAGCAAAGTTTTACATGGAGCTAACAACCAGCGAGAACGATAAGTGAGTAGCCGTTACGTCACTGGATCGCTCCTGCATCGTTCTGGAGTTGCTGTGTTTGACGTCTCTACAGCAACCTAAACAGCGATGCTCCAGCGATCGGCTCATTGTCTATATCGCTGCAGCGTCACTGAGTGTGACGGTACCTTAACAGAACCCAGCACATCCACAAGGTAAGGGCTCCATGCCAATACATTGCTAAGATAACAATAGACTGTATATTATGCAATAGAAAATATAAAAGAAAAGAAAGACCTTTAACCCCTTCATGACCCAGCCTATTTTGACCTTAATGACCTGGCCGTTTTTTGCAATTCTGACCAGTGTCCCTTTATGAGGTAATAACTCAGGAACGCTTCAACGGATCCTAGCGGTTCTGAGATTGTTTTTTCGTGACATATTGGGCTTCATGTTAGTGGTAAATTTAGGTCAATAAATTCTGCGTTTATTTGTGATAAAAACGGAAATTTGGCGCAATTTTCACATTTTGAATTTTTATTCTGTTAAACCAGAGAGTTATGTGACACAAAATAGTTAATAAATAACATTTCCCACATGTCTACTTTACACCAGCACAATTTTGGAAACAAAATTTTTTTTTGCTAGGAAGTTATAAGAGTTAAAATTTGACCAGCGATTTCTCATTTTTACAACGAAATTTACAAAACCATTTTTTTTAGGGACCACCTCACATTTGAAGTCAGTTTGAGGGGTCTATATGGCTGAAAATACCCAAAAGTGACACCATTCTAAAAAATGCACCCCTCAAGGTGCTCAAAACCACATTCAAGAAGTTTTTTAACCCTTCAGGTGCTTCACAGCAGCAGAAGCAACATGGAAGGAAAAAATGAACATTTAACTTTTTAGTCACAAAAATTATCTTTTAGCAACATTTTTTTTAAAATTTGTTGGGAAATTTCTCATGAGTACACCGATACCTCACATGTGGGGGTAAACCACTGTTTGGGCACATGGTAAGGTTCGGAAGGGAAGGAGCGCCATTTGACTTTTTGAATGAAAAATTATCTCCATCGTTAGCGGACACCATGTCGTGTTTGGAGAGCCCCCGTGTGCCTAAACATTGGAGCTCCCCCACAAATGACCCCATTTTGGAAACTAGACCCCCCAAGGAACTTATCTAGATGCATATTGAGCACTTTAAACCCTCAGGTGCTTCACAAATTGATCTGTAAAAATGAAAAAGTACTTTTTTTTTTCACAAAAAAATTCTTTTCGCCTCAGTTTTTCATTTTCACATGGGCAATAGGATAAAATGAATCCTAAAATTTGTTGGGCAATTTCTCCCGAGTATGCCGATACCTCATATGTGGGGGTAAACCACTGTTTGGGCACACGGCAGGGCTCGGAAGGGAAGGCGCGCCATTTGACTTTTTGAATGGAAAATTAGCTCCAATTGTTAGCGGACACCATGTCGCGTTTAGAGAGCCCCTGTGTGCCTATGCATTGGAGCTCCCCCACAAGTGACCCCATTTTGGAAACTAGACCCCCCAAGGAACTTATCTAGATGCATATTGAGCACTTTAAACCCCCAGGTGCTTCACAGAAGTTTATAATGCAGAGCCATGAAAATAAAAAATAATTTTTCTTTCCTCAAAAATGATTTTTAGCCTGGAATTTCCTATTTTGCCAAGGGTAATAGGAGAAATTGGACCGCAAATGTTGTCCAGTTTGTCCTGAGTACGCTGATACCCCATATGTGGGGGTAAACCACTGTTTGGGCGCACGGCAGGGCTCGGAAGGGAAGGCACGCCAATTGGCTTTTTAAATGGAAAATTAGCTCCAATCATTAGCGGACACCATGTCACGTTTGGAGAGCCCCTGTGTGCCTAAACATTGGAGATCCCCCACATATGACCCCATTTTGGAAACTAGACCCCCAAAGGAACTAATCTAGATGTGTGGTGAGGACTTTGAACTTCCAAGTGCTTCACAGAAGTTTATAACGCAGAGCCATGAAAATAAAATAAAAATTTTATTTTCTCTAAAATGATTTTTTAGCCTGCAATTTATTATTTTCCCAAGGGTAACAGGAGAAATTTGACCCCAAAAGTTGTTGTACAGTTTCTCCTGAGTACGCTGATACCCCATATGTGGGGGTAAACCACAGTTTGGGCACATGTCGGGGCTCGGAAGTCAAGTAGTGACATTTTGAAATGCAGACTTTGATGGAATGCTCTGCGGGCGTTACGTTGCGTTTGCAGAGCCCCTGATGTGGCTAAACAGTAGAAACCCCCCACAAGTGACCCCATTTTAGAAACTAGACCCCGAAAGGAACTTATCTAGATGTGAGGTGAGCACTTTGAACCCCCAAGTGCTTCACAGAAGTTTATAACACAGAGCAGTGAAAATAATAAATACGTTTTCTTTCCTCAAAAATAATTTTTTAGCCCAGAATTTTTTATTTTCCCAAGGGTTACAGGAGAAATTGGACCCCAAAAGTTGTTGTCCAGTTTCTCCTGAGTACGCTGATACCCCATATGTGGGGGTAAACCACTGTTTGGGCACACGTCGGGGCTCAGAAGGGAAGTAGTGACTTTTGAAATGCAGACTTTGATGGAATGGTCTGCGGGCGTTACGTTGCGTTTGCAGAGCCCCTGGTGTGCCTAAACAGTAGAAACCCCCCACAAGTGACCCCATTTTGGAAACTAGACCCCCCAAGGAACTTATCTAGATATGTGGTGAGCACTTTGAACCCCCAAGTGCTTCACAGACGTTTACAACGCAGAGCCGTGAAAATAAAAAATCATTTTTCTTTCCTCAAAAATGATGTTTTAGCAAGCAATTTATTATTTTCTCAAGGGTAACAGGACAAACTGGGCAACAATTACTGGGGTCCAATTTCTCCTGAGTACACTGATACCCCATATGTGGGGGTAAACCACTGTTTGGGCACACGTCGGGGCTCGGAAGGGAAGGAGCACCATTTGACTTTTTGAATAAAAGATTGGCTGGAATCAATGGTGGCGCCATGTTGCGTTTGGAGACCCCCTGATGTGCCTAAACAGTGGAAACCCCTCAATTCTAACGCCAACACACCCCTAACCCTTATCCCAACTGTAGCCGTAACCCTAACCACAACCCTAACCGCAACACACCCCTAACCACAACCCTAACCCCAACACACCCCTAACCCTAACCACAACCCTAATTCCAACCCAACCCTAACCCTAAGGCTATGTACCCACGTTGCGGATTCGTGTGAGATTTTTCCGCACCATTTTTGAAAAATCCGCGGGTAAAAGGCACTGCGTTTTACCTGCGGATTTACTACGGATTTCACCTGCGGATTCCTATTGAGGAATAGGTGTAAAACGCTGCGGAATCCGCACAAAGAATTGACATGCTGCGGAAAATACAACGCAGCGTTTCCGTGCGGTATTTTCCGCACCATGGGCACAGCGGATTTGGTTTTCCATAGGTTTACATGGTACTGTAAACCTGATGGAACACTGCTGCGGATCCGCAGCGGCCAATCCGCTGCGGATCCGCAGCCAAATCCGCACCGTGTGCACATAGCCTAATTCTAAAGGTATGTGCACACGCTTCGGAAAACGCTGCGGATCCGCAGCAGTTTCCCATGAGTTTACATTTCAATGTAAACCTATGGGAAACAAAAATCGCTGTACACATGCTGCGGAAAAACTGCACGGAAACGCAGCGGTTTACATTCCGCAGCATGTCACTTCTTTCTGCGGATTCCACAGCGGTTTTACAACTGCTCCAATAGAAAATCGCAGTTGTAAAACCGCAGTGAAATGCGCAGAAAAACCGCGGTAAATCTGCCATAAATCCGCAGCGGTTTAGCACTGCGGATTTATCAAATCCGCTGCGGAAAAATCCGCAGAGGACCAGAATACGTGTGCACATACCGAAACCCTAACCCTAACCCTACCCCTAACCCTACCCCTACCCCTAACCCTACCCCTACCCCTACCCCTAACCCTACCCCTAACCCTACCCCTAACCCTAGTTCTAACTCCAACCTTAGTGAAAAAAAAAAAAAATTCTTTATTTTATTATTGTCCCTATCTATGGGGGACAAATGGGGGGGTCATTTACTGTTTTTTTATTTTGACCACTGTGATAGATTATATCACAGTGATCAAAATTCACATTGGAACGAATCTGCCGGCCGGCAGATTCGGCGGGCGCACTGCGCATGCGCCCGCCATTTTGGAACATGGCGGCGCCCGGGGAAGAAGACGGACGGACCCCGCCAGGATCGGTAGGTATAAGGGGGGGAGATCAGGGCACGGGGGGGGAGATCAGGGCACGGGGGGGCGTCGGAGCACGGGGGGGAGGGATCGGAGCATGGGGGAGAGTGATCGGTGTGCGGGCGGGTGGATCGGTGTGCAGGGGGGGTGGATCGGTGTGCAGGGGGGGTGGATCGGAGCACGGGGGGGGATCGGAGTGCGGGGGGGTTTGATTGGAGCATGGGGGGGTGTGATTGGAGCACGGGGGGAGCGGACAGGAGGATGGGGGAGCGGAGCACAGGACGGAGGGGAGCGGGCCACAGATCGGGGGGCTGGGGGGGCGATCGGTGGGGTGGGGTGGGGGCACATTAGTATTTCCAGCCATGGCCGATGATATTGCAGCATCGGCCATGGCTGGATTGTAATATTTCACCATTTTTTTAGGTGAAATATTACAAATCGCTCTGATTGGCAGTTTCACTTTCAACAGCCAATCAGAGCGATCGTAGCCACGAGGGGGTGAAGCCACCCCCCCTGGGCTAAACTACCACTCCCCCTGTCCCTGCAGATCGGGTGAAATGGGAGTTAACCCTTTCACCCGATCTGCAGGGACGCGATCTTTCTGTGACACAGCATATGCGTCACAGGTCGGATTGGCACCGACTTTCATGACGCATACGCTGTGTCACAGGTCGGGAAGGGGTTAAAATGAAACAACATGGGGACTGCACTGTAAGCAAGGAGGGTGACCTGGAGACAGCAGCTGGAGCCAGCAGGGGGCCTGACATTTTTTGGTAAGGCTGGGTTCACATTGCGTTATGGCAGTCCGTTACACGGACCTCGTTACTCCGCGGCATAACGCTGTGTAACGCAGTCCGTTAACGCTGCCATTAACGCCTATTATGCAGCACATCCCCCATAATGGGCATGCGCTAGCGATGTGCCGTCATTCTGTGACGGACCCTTGGACGTGGGCTGCAGCGTTTCCGGGTCCGTCACCGCTAGCACAGAGAGCATCTGCGCTAGTGCGATCTCATAACGCGATCTTTTTCGGCACTTGCATTAACGCAGTCCGTTTAACGCATGCAGTGAACGGACTGCACTAACGCAATGTAAACCTAGCCTAAGGGTACCGTCACACAGTGCCATTTTGATCGCTACGACGGTACGATTCGTGACGTTCCAGCGATATCCATACGATATCGCTGTGTCTGACATGCAGCAGCGATCAGGGATCCTGCTGAGAATCGTACGTCGTAGCAGATCGTTTGGAACTTTCTTTTGTCGCTGGATCTCCTGCTGTCATTGCTGGATCGGTGTGTGTGACACCGATCTAGCGATGCGTTCACTTGTAACCAGGGTAAACATCGGGTTACTAAGCGCAGGACCGCGCTTAGTAACCCGATGTTTACCCTGGTTACCAGCGTAAATGTAAAAAAAAAAAAACAGTACATACTTACATTCCGGTGTCCGTCAGGTCCCTTGCCGTCTGCTTCCCGCACTCACTGACTGCCGGCCATAAAGTGAAAGCAGAGCACAGCGGTGACGTCACCGCTGTGCTCTGCTTTCACTTTACGGCCGGCAGTCAGTGAGTGCGGGAAGCAGACGGCAAGGGACAGACACCGGAATGTAAGTATGTGCTGTTTGTTTTTTTTTACGCTGGTAACCAGGGTAAACATCGGGTTACTAAGCGCGGTCCTGCGCTTAGTAACCCGATGTTTACCCTGGTTACCCGGGGACCTCGGCATCGTTGGTCGCTGGAGAGCTGTCTGTGTGACAGCTCTCCAGCGACCACACTACGACTTACCAACGATCACGGCTAGGTCGTATCGCTGGTCGTGATCGTTGGTAAATCGTATAGTGTGACGGTACCCTAACATTCCCTGTGAAAGCCAGATCTACTGTATTAGAGAGGGAAAAGCCATAAAACTGGCCAAGATAAAGAAACACCCAGAGACCCTATTGATAGACTTCAACAAATAAGGGGAAAAACAAATGTGTTATTCTACTCAGGGGAACACCAAGCTTGGGACCAGACTCTCAGAAAATATTACAAGAACGTCAAAACACAGGGCATTAAGAATGGCACACAAATTAGAGTAGGATGAGGAGGACCCTGAGACTTTTAATCTTTCCATAAACATATATAAAATAGAACTATCATGGTACAAGGAACAGAACCCAAGATGGAGGAATTTCAAAAACAATTCCAGCACATTAAGAACCAAGTCGAAATACAAACCCTGAGGCAGGGAGGAAGCATGACCACTCCTCATCAGATCACAGCAGACAGAGCAACTAGCAGTCCCCCAGCCCCATATACATCACAACCCCCTATGGATAATATACTGAGAGACTGTTGTGTCCTAACTAGAGAGTGAGTTTATTCAATTCAAAGAGGAATTTCAAAGAAGCCAAGGTGAGAAAAATGCAAATGACCAACTAAAGGAGGAATTATCAATGCTGAAAAGAGACCAGTGGGAAATGCAAAGGTCACTTCAAAGACTGCAGGAAGAAAATGCACACCTCAAAGAAGAAATAACACAGCTAAAATCATCAAACCTGCAACAAAAGCCAAAGAGGGCACCCCAAAATACAAACAGTCCCCCAAAACAAAGGCCAAACCAACCATCTCGGTGCCTGACACATCACAGACCAGCGACAGCCCCAGCCAGAAGGACACTACACACAACCCCAGCAATAAAAGTGCAGCGCCATCCACAAAGCAAATCAGGGTAACCAACACCTCTGAGCAACACTGCAAAGGAAAATCCTACCCTCAATCCTAGCCTCATCTTCACAGCAACTCAGGGCAATCAACAGCCAAGGACACACAAAAAACAAACTGCCCAAATAAAACACTGGGCCCTTACATCATCCTAATAATAGACTCAAATGGGAAATGGGAAATACCTGGATACTAAGACTGTTCCCGGAGGCACGGGTCACAAAAATCTGCTGTTCAACAATCCCACAAGCAGAGAAAGTGATCAACAACCCATACTTCACAGAGCCCACACATCTCATATTACACACCGGCCCAAACGATATTCACCAAGAGACAAGTACCCAAGGCATATCAAAACTCGCAATAGCTGCCCAGCAAAAACTTCCCAGATCCAAAATAATCCTGTCTGCCTTGCTTCCAAGGAAAGACATAGACCAACAGGTAACCCAGCAAATCAACTCATAGCTGGCCACCAGTTACACCAAACATACAACTGGCAAGACACCCTGAAATAACGCTCCATCACGTATATGACAACAAACACCTCAACAAACAAGAGGTCAGCCATTTAACCAGAGAGCTAAAGGACATCATTCTAGGAAGACCTCCGAGAAAACAAACAAGACAACCACCAAACAGATGGCAACCCACAGCGATCAGCAGTGAGAGCCCACAGAGAGAGCAGAAGTACTGGAGACCACAAGCCACACAATGGCAACACAAAATAACAGAGGGCAGCAACATGGCAGCAGAAATAAGGATATTGCTCAACACATTGTGCAGAAAATTCATGGGACACCCCTAAAACATGCCACCTAAATCCACTATTCAAACTGTTATGTCCTATGAAAATCTTTCTCCATTATAAGGTATATTGACTAAACATGACATCCTTAGTTATCAGCAGCTGGAACATTCAAGGATTGAATGCTTCAGCTTTTGGGTCCAAGATAAATGACCCAGACTTCAAGCAAAGGCTAAACAACATTGACATCCAGATCCTCCTGGAGACATGGGCCCAAGCAGAGGAGGAATTACAGGCACCCCTGGAATACAGGGAACTATGTGTCTTCGCCAAGAAAAACAAGAACACCAAAGAGGGCCACTGCTCAGGGGGCATACTAATATGGTACAAGGAGGAATTCAAAGAACACATCAAAGCAATGAAAAGAGGAGACAGCCATATCTGGATAAAGATAAGCAGCTCCATCCTCACCTCTCAGCAGGACATCTACTTCTGTGCAGCTTACATCCCTCCATCAGAAACCCCATATTTAAGCCAGACATCTACGAGGTCCTAGGGAGGGAGGCAACCCAGTTCCAGTCTAATGGTAAGGTTCTCCTCTGTGGAGACCTCAATGCCAGGACGGGTACAGAAAAGAACTATCTGCCACCAGACAGAAACACATACGTGCTGCGAGATGAATCCTTCTACAGTGACTCAGTACAGACAGCAAGAAACAGCTACGACAGGGTAGTGAACAAAAGTGACAGAACACTGCTGAACCTGTGCCGGAGCCTGGGGCTGTATATACTGAATGGGCGCATTAGGGGGAACTCAATAGGGAGATTTACACTAAACTCCCAAGTGGGCAGTAGTGTGGTGGATTATGCCATAAAAGACATGCACCCAGCAAATATAAATGCCTTCATAGTCACCCCAAAAACCCACTTGTCAGACCACAACCAGATACTGCGGTATATGAGATCCATGGACAAACCACCCACAGAAAAGCCCCATCTGACCGGTCTCCACAACCTACCACCATCCTTCAAGTGGCCTAAACAGTTAGGCATGGAATACACCAAAATGAGCAAAAGAACCAAGATCTAAGAGCTACTTGTACATTTTAACACAAGTAGCTACACATCAAACCAGCAAGGGGCCAACCTGGCAGTGAATGATTTTAACATCCTATTTACCATGGCAGAACTAGCAGGCCTCAGAAAAAGCAACCCCAAGAGACCTACAAATAAACAATGCCAAAATGGTTTGACAAAGAATGCAAGGTACTATGCAACTCCCTAAAAATGGCCTCAAACCAATAACACAGAGACCCTAACAACAGCGACCTAAGTGCGGCCCATGACACCCTACAGAGACAATACAAGTGCATCCTCAAGGAGAAAAAACAGAGGCACATCTCCCAGAAACTACGGCAGCTTAAAGACTCCCTCCAGGACAACTCATTCTCGGAGACCTGGAGTCATATCGGCACAAAGCCCAAGCAGAACCCCCTACACATCTAGAATGGCAATATTTGGCACAACTATTTTGTGAGCCTCTACACGAACGTACCAGAAGAAGACTTAACCCCAGAACAGCAACATCTAACCAATAAGCTGAGGGACATGGAGGAAACAATCAAGGACTTCCAAAACCCTCTGGACACACCAATCAGTGTGTTGGAAATAAAGGATAGAATCAAACCTATGAAATGCAAGAAGGCCGGGGGCAGTGACGGCATCCTGCCAGAGATAATCAAATATAGTTCCCCATATATACATGGAAAACTGGCAAAACTCTTCATCCACGTCCTAAGCACTGGCTACTTCCCACAATGCTGGAATCAAGGTCTCATTACGCCCATCTACAAGAATGTAGACTGACAATATCCAGAAAACTACAGGGATCTGTGTCAGCAGCATTCTGGGAAAACTGCATAATAACAGCATTATTAATAAAAGGATCATTACCTTCCTCACCCAGCGTGACATCCTCAGCAGAAGCCAAGCTGGGTTCATGCCAAACCACCGCACTACTGATCACATCAACACTCTGCAAAGCCTCATCAAGACCCACGTCAACAGCAAAAAACAGGGGAAAATATTTGCATGCTTCATGGACTTCAAGAAGGCCTTTGACTCAGTGTGGCACCCCGGCCTGTTTCTGAAACTCCAAGAAAGCGGAATAAGTGGCAGAACCTATGGTGTCATCAAGAGCTCATACACTGAGAACAGTTGCATCGTGAAGGTGAGCAGGAAGAGGACAGCCTTCTTCCGGCAGGGCCGCGGCCGGGTCAAACATGGCTGCATCCTGAGACCAACTCTATTCAACATCTACATAAATGGACTGGCAGCAGCCCTGGAATCCTCCTCCATCCCAGGCTTCAGTCTGCACGACCAAGAGGTGAAGTTCCTGCTGTACGCAGATGACCTCCTGCTACTCTCCCCAACCGAGAGAGGCCTCCAAGATAGCCTGACAGTGTTGGAAACATTCAGCACCACCTAGGCGCTGACCATCAACCAAAAGAAGACCAAAGTCATGGTGTTTCAGAAGAGGAACCAGAATAAAACTCCCACTCTCTCCCTCACATTAAATGGTTCCATACCGGAGAAGACCAACAGCTAAACCTACTTTGGTCTGGAGCTAAGCCAAAACGGGAGCCTCAAGCAATCAGCAGAGGCCCTGACAGGAAAAGCATGCAGAACCTTCTATGCTATCAGAAAACAACTGTACCACCTCAAACCACCGGTGAGAGTTTGGCTTAAGATATTCGATAGCATCATCACTCCTATACTGCTGTATGGTAGCAAGGTTTGGGGCCCAGCGACTTACCCAGACCACACAAAGTGGGATTCCACCTGGAGTTCTGCAAATATCTCCTCCAAGTACATCACAGCACCTCAAATATAGCCTGTCAGGCAGAGCTGGGCCGATTCCCCTTATGGCTAACTATAAACAAGAGGGTGCTATCAAACCAGGTACACATACAGAGCAGCAACCCCAGCTCCTACCATCATAAAGCCCTACTGAGCCAAAGCCCAGAGCAAGCCACGAACCCCAGCAGCCAGTCCCACGAAAGTCAGCAACACAACCTGACAAAAGCCGAAATGAAGATCTCAGTGAGCTGCAAGATGCAATATAAAAGAGGGTTGGCAGAGTGAATTAGAGCACTCCCAGAAACTCACTATCTACCGGTTACTGCGGAGGGACTATACTCTGGCTCCATACCTGGAGAGGTTACATCACCCCAAAGACAGGCAGACCCTGAGTCTATACAGACTGAGTGCCTACAGTCTAGAGGTAGAAACAGAGCTGCACTGACAGACATACAAGCCATGGAAGAACAGACTGTGCCAGTACTGCCAGCAGGGGGCACTGGAGGATGAGGCACACTTCCTGCTTCACTGCAACAAATACTCAACAGTGAGGGCCTCCCACTTCCAGAGACTTTCCATTCACAACCCTGACTTCCCATCCATGGACGAAGAGAGGAAACGCTGCATCCTACTGGGGGAAGAGGAATCAACAGTGGAGATCGCTGCCCAATACATCACCATATGTCATAAGCTGAGAGGAACCTAAACCCCCCAAATGGACTATTATTTCCCAAATTGTGCCCCCAACACCCTATTCCTATAATCCCCAATACCCTCCCCTGTCACATCTATTTTCCTTGCTTTGGCAACACTAAATGTATATTGGTCTTGCCTATAAAGCCTATTTGATTTTCAGTATACTGCAGCCCCCCTCATAGAGTATACTGCAGGCCCCATCAGAGTATACTGCAGGCCCCCTCAGAGTATAATGCATTTCCCTCAGAGAACAATGCAGCCCCACACACAGTATAATGCAGCCCCACACACACAGTATAATGCAGCCCCCTCATAGAGTATAATGCAGCCCCCTCAGAGTATACTGCAGCCCCCTCAGAGTATACTGCAGCCCTGTCAGAGTGATGCTGCCCCATCAGAGTATAAGGCATCCCCCACACACACAGCATAATGCAGACCCCTACACACAGTATAATGCAGACACATACAGTATAGCGGAGCCCCTGCACACACTGTATAATGCACCCCCATACACAGTATAATGCAGTCCCCACTCACAATATAATTACCCCCACACAGTATACTGCAGCCCCCCAACACATTATAGTGAGGTCCCCACAGTATAGTGCAGCCCCCCACACAGAATAGTGCAGGCTCCCCACACTGTATAATGCAGCCCCCCACAAACACACAGTATAAAGAAGCCCCCCCACAGACACATAGCATAATGTAGCCCCCCACACAGTATAATCCAGCCCTCCACACAGTATAATGCAGCCCCACACACACAGTATGATGCAGCCACCACACAAACAGTATAATGCAGTCTCCCAAACAGTATAATGCAGCCCCCACACACAGTATAATGCAGCCCCCCACACACAGTATAATGCAGCCCCCCACACACAGTATAATGTAGCCTCACCCACTCACAGTATAATGCAGCCCCCACACACAGTATAGTGCAGCCCACACATTATAATGCAGTCCCCACACAGTATAGTGCAGCCCACACAGTATAATGTAGCTCCCACACAGACACAGTATAGTGCAACACAAAGTACACACATACATACATACACACAAAATAGTGCAGCAAAGAATTTACACATACATACACACACAATACTTACCTCTCCCTGTTCCTTGCTGCTCTGGCCTCTGCAGAGACTCTCATCAGCTCCATTGCTGGCACATTGTGGCGCACACCTGCTGAGTCACAAGCAGAGGGGGGATGATGGGAGAGGGAGGGTCATCTGAAGCTCTCTGCTACATCACTGCATTCAACTGTATCGGCATCTATGATGCCAATAAGTTGAATGCAGGAGGGCAGCACTGAGCCCCTCTTATGGGCCCCATAGCAGCCGTGTGGTGTGCCGCTATTAGAGGCATGCCACTGTCTGGGGGCCACTGGAGGACCTGGGGCCTTAGGCAGTTGCCTGGTCTGCCTGCCCTTTAACTCCAGCCATGTATGTAGGCAGCCTTCTAAAAGCAGGAACTAAAGGAAGATTTATGGGCAATTAAGACAATCTGTTGTCTTTGCGCATGAGAAAGAAAAATGCCTGAGTCTACAGTTGTGTTCAAAAGTTTACATACCCCAGCAGAATTTTTGCTTCTTGGCCTTTATTTTAGAGAATATGAATGATAACACCAACATTTTTTCTCCACTCATGGTTAGTGGTTTAGTAAAGCCATTTATTGTCATCCTACAGTGCTTTCTCTTTTTAAATCATAATCACAACCCAAAAAATCCAAATGACCCTGATCAACAGTTAACATACCCCATATCATAATATCGTGTATTGCCCACTCTAACATCAATGACAGCTTGAAGTCTTTTGTTGTAGTTGTGGATGAGGTTCCCTATTTTCTCAGATGGTAAAACTGCGCACTCTTCTTGGCAAAAAGCCTACAGTTCCTGTAAATTCCTGGGCTGTCTAGCATGAACTGCGTGCTTGAGATCTCCCCAGAGTGGCTCATTGATATTGAGGTCAGGAGACTGAGATGGCCACTCCAAAACTTTCCTTCACTTTGTTCTGCTGTAGCCAATGACTGGTCGACTTGGCCTTTTGTTTTGGATCGTTGTCATGTTGGAAGTCCAAGTACATCCCATGCACAGCTTCCAGCTGATGAGTGCAAATTTGACCCCAGTATTTTCTGACAAGGTGCTGCATTCATCTTTCCTTCAACTTTGACCAAGTCCCTTTGTAGCTTTCACATCCTCAAAACATTAGCAATCTACCTCTATGCTTTACAGTAAGAATGGTGTTCCTTTCATCACAGGCCTTGTTGATCTCTCTCCAAATGTAACATTTATGGTTGTGGCCAAAAAGTTCCATTTTGGTCTCATCACTCTAAATTACTGTACCTTGTTCCAGAAGTTTTGAGGCTTGTCTCTGTGCTGCTTTGCATATTGTAGGCGAGATACTTTGCGGCATTTGCACAGTAATAGCTTTCTTATGGCGACTCGACCATGCAGCCCATTTTTCTTCAAGTGCCTCCTTATTGTGCATCTTGAAATAGCCACACCATTAGTTTTCAGAGAGTCCTGTATTTCAGCTGATGTAATTTGTGGGCTTTTCTTTGCATCCCGAACAATTTTCCTGGCAGTTGTGGACCACAATTTTGTTGGTCTACCTGGCTGTGGTTTTGTTTTTACAAAGCCCCTGATTTCCGTCTGTTAATCACAGTTTGAATGCTGCTGACTGGCATTATCAATTCCTTGGATATCGTTTTGTATCCCTTGCATGTTTTATACAGTTCAACTACCTTTTCCTGTTGATCTGTTGACAATTCTTTTGCTTTCCCCATGACTCGCAATCCAGAAATGACAGTGGCTGGATGACAGATGCAAGAGTTTGTCTGGATCCCAGAAACTCACTCAACTTTTATGCACACACACTGATTACAAGCAAATAGGTCAGAGGTGAAGATGTTATCTTTAGTAGCCATTCAAACCCATTTGTGTCAACTTCTGTGCATGCTATCAGTCCAAAATAACCAGGGTATTTAAACTTTTGATCAGGGTCATTTGGATGTTTCGGGTTGTCATTATGATTTAAAAAGAGAAAACACAGTAGTTAGACAATAAATGGCTTCAACCAACCACTAACCATGAGTGGAGAAAAAGTTTTGGTGTTATCATTCATATTCTCTGAAAAAAAGGCCAATAAAGCAAAAATTCTGCCGGGGTATGTAAACTTTTTAGAACAACTGTACATCCGTGATTTACTTCTAGTAAAGAGGAAACATAAAATTCAGAGGGAGTGAGAATCATGGAATATACAGTTCATAGAGCACGGTCAAAGATCATTGTTGCTTTAGTGTTCGTAGATCTTTTGGTCAACACTTCTATGCTTACTGAAGTACAAGTATCAGCATTTCAAAAGTTTTTAAATGTTTATTTACAAATACACAAGTTTATGCAACGACTTAACATCTACACTTTCTCCAATTGTTTGCCAACTTTGGTGTCCTCATTTTTCTGGCTCCTGTTCCCCTATTGTTATTCTTTGCTATTTTTTATTTATATATTTTTGCCTGTCTGTTGTCATATTCATTTAGTGCAGTGACATATTGCTTACTATTTTCATAATTTACAGTGCTAAGCCTTACTTTTCTGCAATTGGTTGTCATGCTGAGTATCTGGGTGAAATCCTGACTGATAGCAGCCCATTCTTGCCTAATCAAAAATTGTGATGAACTCCAAACAATATTTTTTTTTATTTACCCATTTTTTGAGCATCAGACAAAAGTTCTCAATGTGATTTAAATCAATGTTTACTGGCTATGGACCCAAATATCAATGGTTTTTTCAATGAGCCACTTATCAGTTTTGGCTTGTGACATGGCTTTCCATCATAATGGAAAAAGCATTATTCATCACCAAATTTATTTATGGAGGTTACCGTATCTTAGGCAAAATTGTGAATGATCACAATCCCTTGAATTAAAAGCAACTCCAGACATGCGGGATCTCCAGACGCTGTACTGTTTGATAGACATAGGACTCATTGTAGAACTCACCTTTTTTCAATGAACAATCATTTTTACAGAAATCACCAACAGTCCACAGGTGGCTTCATAAAAAGAAACAACTTTACCCCAATCTTTTGCAATCCAATTCCTTTATTTCCTACCAAGTTATTTTATGTTATAAATAGTGATGAGCACTAAAATGCTCAGGTTCTTGCTGCTCGGGTCGAGCAAAGTGAAATGCTTGGGTGCTCGACCCAAAGACCAAAATTAATTTTCCTGTGAAGTATGTTAAGGAACATCCTTTCCAGGGTAATGATTTGTATGTAAGGCAAAATAAATAACCTCCCCCCAAAAAAAATGTTCACCACTTGGGCTATGGTCACACGTAGCAATTGTGATGCGTGTTTCAACTTTAGCATTGCTTTCATCCAAGACAAATGCACTCAGACTGGAGACAGTTTCAGTAGGGACTGGGACACAGGCAGGTATGAGTGGGATGTGGAGACAGGTAGGAACTAGTATAGACTGGAGACAGTTTCTGGAAGGACTGGGACACAGGCAGGTATGAGTGGGATGTGGGGACCAGTAGGACCCAGTTCAGACTGGACAAACAAGGAGCTGCTGAGGTGGAGAGGGCGCAAAGCAGAGCCACTGAGGCGGAGAGGGAGCAGAGCAGAGCCGCTGAGGCGGAGAGGGAGCAGAGCAGAGCCGCTGAGGCGGAGAGGGAGCAGAGCAGAGCCGCTGAGGCGGAGAGGGAGCAGAGCAGAGCCGCTGAGGCGGAGAGGGAGCAGAGCAGAGCCGCTAAGGCAAAGAGGGAGCAGAGTAGAGCCACTGAGGTGAAAAGGGAGCAGAGCAGAGCCACAGAGGAAGAGCAGAGCCGCTAAGACGGAGAGGGAGGAGAGCAGAGCCACTGAGGTAGAGAGGGAGCAGAGAAGAGCCGAGCTGCTGAGGAGAAGGAGCACACAGGACCAGATTCACACAAGTACTTACAGTGAAGTACCAAGTGTACACCAGGGGCACTAACGTTGTTCAGTGACAACTGGATAGAGACAGATGCTGGTACAGGTTCTGCGAGTTAAAGGAGTAGGAACTAGGATAGACTCAGCAGAGTAGGGAAGGCATCAGGCAAGGATGCAAACAGGGTCAGGGATGGGACTTAGTTCAGAAAAGGTCAGATATGGGAACGAGTACAGGATAAAGGATTGAGGCCTGGGTATACAGTCCCCAGGGTGACAGAAACAAGAGGAGAACCAGAACAAGACCTGGAAACTCAGTCGTTGAACAGACTGAGTGAGAATATTTCTCAGGCATTTTCCCATTGGTAGGGTTGCCTTAAGTACCCGGTGCCTCTTGGCAATAGGCTGGGGACACATTAGGAATGAGCACACTGTCCTTTTAACAATCAGGTCAAGTGCAGATGCCACTGCCCTAAACACACAGTGAGGAAGTATGCACAGAGCAAACAGAGGACATATGGTTTACAGCATGGAGCAGGCAGAGGGCAGAATTCAAAGAATAGCCTGGAGTGGTGAGTAAGTCGGTGTATCAGCCTCATGGGAGATGGGAAACCATGCAGTGATGCCAGCAGGGATGTTACAGATGCCCATAAATTAAGTTATGTGTAATAATGAGAAATGATGCAGGGGAAAAGTATTGAGCACACGAAGAAAGGGAAGTGCAAAAATCCATGGAAAGTCATCAGATCAGCTTAAATTTATCAGTAATTAGAAAGTAATCCAGCCACTTCGTGAAAAATAATATCAACTGGTTCAACTGATGGCCTATAAAAAGGTCTCATTACCAAGACATCATACAAGAAACATTTCATGATGAGTTTAACCAGTAAAATGTCTCAATATCTTTGCAACCTTATTGTTGCAAAACATATTGAAGACATTGGTTATAGAAGAATTTATAAACTACTGAAGGCTCCGCTGAGCACTGTTGGGGCCACAGTCTAGAAGTGGAAAAAACATAATTTCAACTTAAACCGGTCACGTCCAGGTGTTCCCCACAATATTTTAGACAGAGAAGTGAAAAAAATTATCAGAAAATTTGTCCAAGAGCCAATGACCACATGAGGAGAGCTACAGCAAGACCTGGAATCAGCAGGTACAATTGTTTCAAGTAATGTACTCACCCTCTATGTCCTGTATGCACACTCAGCACACAAGACTCCATTGCTAAACAAAAAGCATGTTCACGCATGTTTACAGGTTTGCTCACAAACATTTAGACAAGTCTGTGAAATACTGGGACAATAAGGTCTAGTAAGATGAGAAACCAACATTGAACTTTCATCAAAAGAGCTGCAGACAGATGCTATAGTAAAACAAAAAAATTGTGGCATCATTGGGTCATTGTAGTTGCTATTATAATTCCGCCAACTCAGGGCATGACTTTCTTAATCAACTATTTCTTCCATAAGATTCTTTATGGTACTTAACCCCTTCACCCCGAAGCCTGTTTTCAACTTCCTGACAGGCCATTTTTTTCAATTCTGACCACTGTCCCTTTATGAGGTCATAACTCTGAAGCGCTTCAACGGATCCCGGTGATTCTGAGATTGTTTTCTCATGACATATTGTACATTATGATGCTGGTAAAATTTATTCAATATACCTTGAAGCACAATAACAAATTGTATTGTGGTACCGTGTTAGCCAGAAAAATCGATGTGAATACTTTTCTGCCCAATGATGACAGAAGTATTCTGGGAGTGATACCTTTATTGGCTAACCAGAAAATAATATGTTTGCAAGCTTTCAGAGCACAGTGGCTCCTTCTTCAGTCAAGATTACAAACTTCTGTAATCTTGTCTGAAGAAGGAGCCACTGTGCTCTGAAAGCTTGCAAACATATTTTCTGGTTAGCCAATAAAGGTATCACTCCCAGAATACTTCTGTCATCATTGGGCAGAAAAGTATTCACTTCAATATACCTTACATTTATTTGTGAAAAAAAACAGATATTTGGCGAAAATTTTGAAAATGTAGTAATTTTTGAACTTTGAATTTTTATGCCCTTAAATCAAAGGGGTATGTCACAAAAATTAGTTCATAAGTAACATTTCCCACATGTCTACTATACATCAGCACAACTTTGGAACCAAACATTTCTTTTGTTAGGAAGTTATAAGGGTTAAAAGTTGATCAGCAATTTTTCATTTTTTTCAATAAAATTTTCAAAACCATTTTTTTTAAGGAACCACCTCACATTTGAAGTAACTTTGAGGGGTCTATATGACAGAAAATACCCAAAAGTGACACCATTCTAAAAACTGAACCCCTCAAGGTACTCAACACCACATTTAAGAAGTTTATTAACCTTTCAGTTGCTTCACAGGAGATGAAGCAACATGGAAGGAAAAAATGAACATTTTAACATTTTAGTCACAAAAATGATCGTTTAGCAATGATTTATTTATTTTCACAAGTTGAAAAGGAGAAAATGGTCCATTAAAGTTGTTGAGCAATTTCTCCTGAGTATGCGGATACCTTATATGTAGGGGAAAACCCCTGTTTGGGCGTACGGCAGGGCTCGGAAGGGAAGGAGCACCTTTTGACTTATTGAATGCAAAATTGGCGGGAATTGAAAGCGGACGCCAGGTCGCATTTGAAGAACCCCTAATGTGCCTAAACATTGGAAAACCCCCTCAAGTGACATTTTGGAAACTAGACCCTTTAAGGAACTTATGCAGCTTTGTGGTGAGCACTTTGAACACCCAGATGCATCACAGACGTTTAAAATGTAGAGCCATGAAAAAAAGAAAGAAAAAAAAAAAAAAAAAAAAAATCACATTTTTTCCACAAAAATGATCTTTTAGCAATGATTTTTTATTTTCACAAGTGTAAAAGGAGAAAATGGTCCACTAAAGTTGCAGCATATTTACAGTTTACAACGGCAATGTGCTGCTGAGAACAATGATTTTTGGTCCTGCATAAACAATCACTCGATGAATGTGTAGCATTTTGCTTGTTTTGTATAATACACCCCATAGTCCTCCACATAGTATAATGTGCACCACAGTCCTCCATATTGTAAAATGCAAACCTCATAGTCCTTCATATAATATAATGTGCCCCATAGTCCTCCATATAGTATAATACACTCCCCATAGTCATCCATATAGTATAATACACTCTCCATAGTCCTTAATATAGTATAATACAATCCCTGTAGTCTTCCATATATTAAAATACACTCCTCAGTGCTCCATATAGTATTATACACTACCCATAGTCCTCCATATAGTATAACACACTGCTCAGTGCTCCATATATGAAAATACACTCCCCAGTCCTCCATATAGTATAATACACTCCTCATAGTCCTACATATATAAAAATACACTGCTCATACTCGCCTCATAGTGATCCATATAGTATTATACACTCCCCATAGTCCTCCATATACTATAATATACTATATGGAGGACTGAGGAGTGTATTCGACTACATGGAGGACTGAGGAGTGTAATAGACTCCTCAGTGCTCCATATAGTATAATACACTCCTCATAGCCCTCCATATAGTATAATACACTCCTCAGTCCTCCATTTAGTTTAATACACTCCTCATAGTCCTCCATATAGCATAATACACTCCTCATAGTCCTCCATATATTAAAATACACTCAGTCCTCCATAAAGTACAATACACTGCTCAGTCCTCCATATAGTATAATACACTCCTCATAGTCCTCCATATATTAAAAAACACTGCTCAGTCCTCCATATACTATAATACACTCAGTCCTCCATATAGTATATTACACTCCTCATAGTCCTCCATATAGTAAAATACACTCCTCATAGTCATCCATATATTAAAATACACTCAGTCCTACACATAGTATAATACACTCCTCATAGTCCTCCATATATTAAAATACACTCAGTCCTCCATAAAGTACAATACACTGCTGTTGTGAATTCTGTGGCCAAGCTCCCTCCTGTGGTCGAGAGTGGTACTTCGGCTGGTTCTGTCTATGAGCTTCCTTTGGTGGATGAGAGTGGTACTGCGGCTTCTGAGTTTCCTTCCTCAGGTGATGAGGTTAAGTCGTTAGGTGCTGCTCTATTTAACTCCACCTGGTGCTTTGATCCTGGCCTCCAGTCAATGTTCTAGTATTGGTCTTGCTTCCTCCTGGATCGTTCCTGTGGCCTGTCTATCCTGCATAAGCTAAGTTTTTGCTTGTGTTATTTTTTGCTTGCTATTTTTTCTGTCCAGCTTGCTTTATTGGTTTTTCTTGCTTGCTGGAAGCTCTGAGACGCAGAGGGAGCACCTCCGTACCGTTAGTCGGTGCGGAGGGTCTTTTTGCCCCTCTGCGTGGTTGTTTGTAGGTTTTTGTGTTGACCGCAAAGCTATCTTTCCTATCCTCGGTCTATTCAGTAAGTCGGGCCTCACTTTGCTAAATCTATTTCATCTCTGTGTTTGTATTTTCATCTTACTCACAGTCATTATATGTGGGGGGCTGCCTTTTCCTTTGGGGAATTTCTCTGAGGCAAGGTAGGCTTATTTTTTTATCTTCAGGGCTAGTTAGTTTCTCAGGCTGTGCCAAGTTGCATAGGGAGCGTTAGGCGCAATCCACGGCTACCTCCAGTGTGGTGTGTTAGGATTAGGGATTGCGGTCAGCAGAGTTCCCATGTCTCAGAGCTCGTCCTTTGTTTTTGGTAATTGTCAGGTCACTTTGTGTGCTCTGAACTTCAATGTCAATTGTGGTTCTGAATTACCTGTTCACAACACACTGCTCAGTCCTCCATATAGTATAATACACTCCTCATAGTCCTCCATATATTAAAAAACACTCAGTCCTCCATAAAGTACAATACACTGCTCAGTCCTCCACATAGTATAATACACTCCTCATAGTCCTCCATATATTAAAAAACACTGCTCAGTCCTCCATATAGTATAATACACTCAGTCCTCCATATAGTATAATACACTCCTCATAGTCCTCCATATAGTAAAATACACTCCTCATAGTCCTCCATATATTAAAATACACTCCTCAGTCCTCCATATTGTATTATACACTACCCATAGTCCTCCATATAGTATAATACACTGCTCAGTCCCCCATATATTAAAATACACTCCTCAGTCCTCCATATAGTATTACACTCCTCATAGTCTTCCATATATTAAAATACACTGCTCAGTCCTCCATATAGTATAATACTCATCTCATAGTGCTCCATATAGTATTATACACTCCCCATAGTCCTCCATATAATATAATATACTCCTCAGTTCTCCATATAGTATAATACACTTCTCAGTCATCCATATAGTATGATACACTCCACAGTCCTCCATATAGTATAATCCACTACTCAGTCCTTCAAATAGTATAATACACTCCTCATAGTCCTCCATATATTAAAATACACTGATCAGACCTCCATATAGTATAATACACTCCTCATAGTACTCCATATAGTATAATGCACTGCCATAGTCATCCATGTAGTACAATTCACTTCCCATAGTATAATGCATCCCATAGTTCTTCATATAGTAAAATGTATTCCCCATAGTCCTCGATACAATATAATGCAGCCCACTTGTAGTATAATGCTGCCACCCCACAGAATATAATGCAGCCACCCCACAGAATATAATGTAGCCCCCTGAGTATAATGCAGCCCCACCATACAATATAACGTAACTCCCCACAGAATATAATGCAGCCCACTCATATAGTATAATGCAGCCCTTCCATAGAATATAATTCAGCCCCCCATAGAATATAATGTAGACCCTCCATAGAATACAATGTAGCCCTCCTCATATAGTATAATGCAGCCCCCAATATAGTATAATACACTCCTCAGTCCTCCATATAGTATAATACACTCCTCATAGTCCTCCATATATTAACCCTAGAATGCATACCTGGGGCCTCGCAGGCCCGCTAGGTTAATTGATTTCCATTTTCTGCAAAATTACTTTAGTTAGAATTCTGAAACTCCAGGTATTCCCCAGGTATATAGTTGTTAGTAATTTCCAGTTGTTCATATATTTTTATGTTACAGGCATTTCGGTATAACAACTCTTTTTTGGGAATACCCCATATTCACATACCTGGGGCCTTTTAGGCCCGTACTAGGTTTACATGTGATTACAAGAGATGTTTTCTGTAAATTTTTTTCAAATGATATTGTAGATGAGGTAGATTTGTGTACTAACTTAGAAGGAAAACGCATTGCTTCAGTAAGATAAAAAAAATGTAAAAATATAACAAAAGAGGAACTGTATGCTTATATTGCCCTTATAGTGAAAGTCATGCAGAATTCCATGCCAACAGGAAGGACAAGAGACGTCTATTGATAGAAATTTGCTATGAACTTTTAATGCCTACCATGATGGAGCGAAGCAACACGAAATGCTTGCAAAGGCAAACTACGGAAGCTATGATGCGATGTGGTATACATTTTCTGGAACATCCAAAGCCAAGAGAAAAAAAAAGAAAGCGTTGTTATATTTGTCCAGGAAAGGAAATCTGAGCGTATCTGTAGGCTCCTTAGCAGGGGTCACCAGGAGGCCAGATCCATTACGGATCCCCTCCTGGCGGACCCCTGCACCACTAGTGGGAATGCATCCTTACTTTGCAATTTCAAATAAACTTTGAAAAATATTTTTATTTGAGTTATTCCATGTTATTTGCACACGGGCCTAAAAGGCCCCAGGTATGTGAAAGTGTAGATTTTTATGGTCATGCGTTCTAGGGTTAAAATACACTGATCTGACATCCATATAGTACAATTCACTCCTCATAGTGCTCCATATAGTATAATGCACCGCCATAGTCATCCATGTAGTACAATTCACTTCCCATAGTATAATGCACCCCATAGTTCTTCATATAGTATAATGTATTCCCCATAGTCCACGATACAGTATAATGCAGCCCACATATAGTATAATGCTGCCACCCCACAGAATATAATGCAGCCACCCCAAAGAATATAATGTAGCCCCCTGAGTATAATGCAGCCCCGCCATACAACATAATGTAACCCACAATAGAATATAATGCAGCCCAGTCATATAGTATAATGCAGCCCCTCCATAGAATATATGGTAGCCCCCTCAGAGTATAATGCAGCCCCCCATAGTCTATAATTCAGCCCCCCATAGAATATAATGTAGCCCCTCCATAGAATACAATGTAGCCCTCCTCATATAGTTTAATGCGGCCCCCCATAGACTATAATGTAGCCCCCTCATAAAGTATAATGAAGACCCCCATAAAATATAATCTAGCCCCCATAGAATATAGTGCAGCCCCCATATAATACAATGTAGCCCCCTCATAGAGTATGATGCAATCACCCTTCATAGAATATAATAAATTTAATACATAGAATAAATTTAATACATAGAATATAATGTAGCCCCCAGAGATTATATTACAGCCCACCTCCCCATAGAATATAACGTAGGCCCATCAAAGAGTTTGATGCAATCCTCCCCCATAGAATATAATACAGCCCCCATAGAATGTAATACAGCCCCCCATAGAATATAATACAGCTCCCCATAGAATATAATACAGCCCCCCATAAAACACAATGTAGGCTTCATAGAATATAATGTAGGCCCCATAGAATATAATACAGCCCCCATAGAATACAATGCAGCCCCCCACAGAATATAATGTAGGCCCCCATAGAATTTAATACAGCCCCCATAGAATATAATGTAGCCCCCTCAAAGAGTATGATGCAATCACCCCTCAGAGAATATAATACAGCCCCCATAGAATATAATACAGCTCCCCATAGAATATAATTTAGGCCCCCATTGAATATAATGTAGGCCTCCAAAGAATATAATACAGCCCCCCATAGAGTATAATACAGCCCCTCCACAGAATATAATGTAGGCCCCCATAGAATATAATACAGCCCCCCAAGGAATAAAATACAGCTCCCATAGAATATAATGTAGCCCCAACATAGAATATAATACAGCCCCCCATAAAATATAATACAGCTCCCACATAGAATATAATACAGCCCCCGTAGAATATAATACAGCCCCATAGAATATAATGTAGGACCCCATAGAATCTAGTACACCTCCACAACATCTAATACAGCCCCCCATAGAATATAATGTAGCCCCCATAGAATCTAACACAGCCCCTATAGAAAATAATACAGCCCCATAGAATATAATGTAGGCCCCAATAGAATATAAAGCTACCCATAGAATATAATGTAGCCCCCACAGAATATAATACAGCACCCCATAAAATATAACACAGCCCTCCATAGAATATAATGTAGGCCACCAAAGAATTAAATACAGCCCCCCCATAGAATATAATACAACCTCCATAAAATATAATACAGCCCCCATAGAATATAATGTAGGCCCCCATAGAATATAATACAGTCCCCATAGAATATAATGTAGCCCCCACATAGAATATACTACAGCCCCCCAAAGAATATAATTCAGCCTCCCACAGAATATAATACAGCCTCAATAGAATATAATACAGCCCCCATAGAATATAATGTAGCGCTCACATAGAATATAATACAGCCCCCCATAGAATATAATGTAGGCCATGGAATCTAATACAGCCCCCATAGAATATAATGTAGCCCCCTGATATATTATGATGCAATCATCCCTCATAGAATATAATACAGCCCCCACATAGAATATAATACAGCCCCCATAGAATATAATGTAGCCCCCATAGAATCTAACACAGCCCCTATAGAAAATAATACAGCCCCATAGAATATAATGTAGGCCCCAATAGAATATAAAGCTACCCATAGAATATAATGTAGCCCCCACAGAATATAATACAGCACCCCATAAAATATAACACAGCCCTCCATAGAATATAATGTAGGCCACCAAAGAATTAAATACAGCCCCCCCATAGAATATAATACAACCTCCATAAAATATAATACAGCCCCCATAGAATATAATGTAGGCCCCCATAGAATATAATACAGTCCCCATAGAATATAATGTAGCCCCCACATAGAATATACTACAGCCCCCCAAAGAATATAATTCAGCCTCCCACAGAATATAATACAGCCTCAATAGAATATAATACAGCCCCCATAGAATATAATGTAGCGCTCACATAGAATATAATACAGCCCCCCATAGAATATAATGTAGGCCATGGAATCTAATACAGCCCCCATAGAATATAATGTAGCCCCCTGATATATTATGATGCAATCATCCCTCATAGAATATAATACAGCCCCCACATAGAATATAATACAGCCCCCATAGAATATAATGTAGGCCCCCATAGAATCTAATACAGCCCCCCATAGAATATAATGTAGGCCACCATAGAATCTAATACAGCCCCCCCATAGAATATAATGTAGGGCCCCATAGAATGTAATACAGCCCCCATAGAATATAATACAGCCCCCATAGAATATAATACAGCCCCCATAGAATATAATACAGCCCCCCATAGAATATAATGGAGCCCCCACATAGAATATAATACAGCCTCCCATAGAATATAATACAGCCTCCCCCCATTGAATATAATGTAGCCCCCATAGAATCTAATACAGTCCCCATAGAATATAATACAGCCCCCCAATAGAATATAATGTTGTCGCCCCCCCTGAGAATGACCCCAGAGTCCAGTACTCATTCATATATTAAAAAAAACACACAATCCTCACCTCTCCTTCTGCTCCACGGTGCTCCCGGTGCTCCAGGCTCTGCTCCAGTCTCAGCGGCTGCAGTCTGCCCGGCACACAGCAGGCAAGCGATGATGTGAAGTCATCACACACCCGCAGTGTCAGAGGCAGAGGGGAATGATGGGAAAGGGAGCGTCAGCTGATGTTCTCTCCTCCATCATTGCTTTGAACTTTACCGGCATCTTATACGCAAGTATAGTTGAATGAGTCAGTGCTGGCAGGTGGGTAGTCGGCGCTGGCAGTGGGGAGTTGGCGCTGGCGGGGGAGTCAGAGCTGGCAGCTGGCGATTGGCTGGGGGAGCAGGGGCACTAGGCAGCTGCCTGGTCCACCTGCCGCTAATGTGGTGTTATGTGTAAGATGTGCGGGGTACATCAGTTTATAAAAGTGTGTTAAAATAATAAGTGTATAAAATAATTTTTGTCATTTGTGGACGTGTGGTACGCTTTGAAGCAATCCTTAATGCAAAGGCCAGGTTTCTCAGGGCAGGTTTCACAATGGTAAGTTGTGTACTTTTGGTTTTCCCTCTTGGAGCACACTCTGCACCGTTTTTGTAATCGGCTTGTCCTCGCTGTTTGGGGAACCTGTCCTGGGAAATGTTGACCTGGGACAATACGGGCACTATAATATTCAAAAGTACTGCGACCCTCACCTCCCTGAGTGCCAAACATGACCTTGATGACTTCCTCCTGAAACTGAAGGAAGGTCTCTGTATTGTCACTGCATTGGGCTCTGCTTTCCCCTTTTCTCAGCGTTTGCCCAATTAGTGGCTTAGGGAGGTTTCGCTGATTTTTTCGCAGAGTGCCCCATGCAACTGTACCTCCAGTAGAGAGGGCCTTGAAGAGTGGGATGCTGGTGTAAAAGTTATCAACGTAGAAGTGATAACCCTTATCCAGCAGTGGGTGTAACAATTCTCACACAATTTTCCCACTCACCCCCAGAACGGGGGGCATTCAGGGGGGTTAATCTAGGTGTCCTTCCCCCATTAGACTCTAAATCTGTGGGTGTACCCTGAGGTACTCTCGCACAGCTTGTACAGTTTTATTCTGTACCTGGCCCTTTTAGTGGGCAGGTATTGTCAGAATTTTAGCCTTCCTTTTCTTCTGAAGTGTTCAACCACTGGCCGAATTTTAGATAGACGATCAAAGTTTGGATCGTCTCGGGAAGGACACTGCGCATTTTCACTATAATGCAAAAATTTTTGGATCGCTTCTCATCCTGTCCTTGTCATGGCCATGCAGAATACTGCTATGCTGTAGAGAATATCAGTACTCCAGTATTGCCAAAGCTCTGTTTTTTTATTAGGCCCATATGCATCACAATTCCCCAAAATGTCATCATCTCTGTCATCATCTCTGCTGCATTTACAGGGGTCCATCTGGTGTATGATGACGTGGGATTTTGGGTGACAAATTGTTGGGCATACAGGTTTGTCTGGGCCACCATAAGATTTATTATTTCATCACTGACAAAGAATTTAAAGAAGTCAATTTCAGTGAGGCCAGTGGTGTCAAACTGGATTCCTGAGTTACTGCTGAAATCCAGAATGACAGGCTGATAAGTTTCGGAGGGTGCAATACATATGGGATCGATTGCTGCAGGAGTAGCCTGGGTCCTAGAGTGCCTTGTTGGGGTTCCTTCCTCACTAGATGAGGAGGAGGAGGAATAGAGGAATGTGTGATCTTCCTTACTGCCTGAATCCGTGTAGGACGTAAGGATGGCGTAAGCCTCCTCTGGTGAATAGCATCTTCTTGAAGAATGGGCCATTTTTTTTTCTTTTTTTTAAATCCCCGGGATGTGTATGTAAGTGGTGCTTTTACACTTGGAATGTGTGGGGCTTGTGTATAGGGTACTATTTATTATAACATAACAGAGAGAAAACAAAAAGTGGATAGATAAAAGGTAGATGAAAAAAATGGAAAGAAAAATCAGATGTAAAAAAAAGTTTGTAGAAACAAATACAGACGTTCACTACACTAATGCCCTCCCTATAAATTACCCAACGCAAATTATTTTTTTACAAAAGAAAAACGGATGTCACCAACAATGTGACGTATGCTCCCCTAATGCACTCGCTAAAAATTTACTCGACACAACTAATTTTTTTTTTATAAAAGAAAAACGGACATCACCAACAATGTGACGTAAACTCCCCTAATGCATTTTTTATGCAAGAAAAAAAAAGCTACCTCCCTACCTATAAAACTACTCTGTACGTTTCTTTTTTCTAAAACAAGATGGGTCGTCACTAACGCTGTGACGTTGGCTATACTAACACGCTACCACTAAAACTACTCTGTGAAATTTTTTTTCTCTAAAACAAGATTGGCCGTCACTAACGATGCGACGCTGGCTACGCTACCTTGCTATGTCTAAAAATACACTGTACTAACTTTTTTTTTTTTCTAAAAAAAAATAAAAAAAATCGAACGTCGCTTAGACTACGACATCCGCTACGCTAACTAGCTAAAAAAAGAAAAATTCCCATGGCGCAGCCTCTGATCAGCAGCGATACTGATCAGAGTGCTGCGAATACAGGAAGAGCACAAATGCTCTGCACAGGACGTACGCACATGAAAAAAGCGCTAAAAATTCAATTGGAAGGGGAGAGGCGGTGGGGGGTACTGGTACAGGGGTGGGGGACTGGGAAAGGGGCATGGGAGGTGCTGCTGCTCTGCTGTGATCACAGGAGTCACACACCAGACAGATGCAGCACAGCACATATCACAAGAAGATTTCACAGCAAAGGAGGGCAGGAGATAATAGGGGCAATCGCACTGGCCACCAATGGATTCTCTCTCTTAGGTGACACAGAGGGGCTGGAGAACTGCTCTGCACGCCAAATCTGCGGTAAAGATGGCATGCACGGCGGTGATCCCTATTTTAGATTAACCCCTTTGGCGCTGATTGGCTAGAAACTATTGTTCAGCCAACCAGCGCTGAAGGGGTTAATCAAGTGAGGTGACGTGGCGATCACCCCACCCACTGTGATGGCTGTGATTGGTGCTGCGTCACACAGCACAGATCACAGCCTGTCACATGCTTTTTTCCAATAACTTTATTGGTAACATTGCTGTGATTGGCTGGTGAGAGTTCACCAGTCAATCACAGCGATCACCGATGCGGGGGGCCCCCCATCATGAGGTGCCGGGATGGTCTGCTGTAAGAACAGCCAGCCATCCTAACCGGATCACCGTGCGATGCAGCACGGTGACCGGAAATAGCAGCACCGTACTAGTACTGCGGTTTGCGGGAACACAGTACTAGTATGGCGCACGTCGGGAAGGGGTTAAAAAAATAATATGGAACTAATAGCGCATGTTTGATTTAAAAAAAATGTATTTTTCATGCCAGAAAAACACTGTTTGAAAGAGCCCTATAAAAGCAAAAAATAGCCATACATCCTGATGACTGGTTAGTAATAATCAAAACATTCTGCATTTAAAATAGATAAAATCCAATTTATCACTTAGAAAAATGCCATGTTATCTGAGTTAAGAAGCAAAATTCACTCGTATAAAGTTATGTAAAAACTATGCATTTTTGCAGCTGTCTTGCATAACTGCTGCATTATTTTGCCAAGAAGAAAGCAAGTGACCACAAAACCGGAGAGTTCAAATCCTTATACCCAGATATACCGATAGTTATTTATATGATCATGATTTATAGGTTTCCAGAAACATTAAGCTTAGAATTGGAAAATAAAATCATAGGAATAGCAGATTGCCATCCACTATGTTAATCATTCCTTTCTACATTTCTATAAAAGTGATAATTGCTCCTGTGTTTCAGAAAGACTTTTTATTGTGCTGTTTAGAAATGGGTGGTAATTAATGCAAAAATGTTTAAGTGCATTCTGTTAAAATTCACAGACAATGTGGCAAGTGCCCACATTCTGTCTCTGTCTCAGTCTCTCCCACTCCATCTTATAATGTCAGTAAAATATAGCAGAAACGAAAAAAGCCAGCACAATAGTGCTGGTGATAGGAAAACAATAAGTGGCTGCTTGTTATATGTTCAACATTATAGAGCAGAGTCTGTGTTCTCATACTTCAGCTCTTTTCTTTACTAAATAATAGCGCAAGCTTTTATCAGCTCTCCTGGTACATCTGCTTTGTAGTCTAGCACGTTTGAAAGCACAAAATGCATAGTAACTATTGAAGCAATGCACTAATTTTAAGTAGGGTTGAGCGAAACGGATCGGTAATTTTTATAAGTCGCCGACTTTTGGCAAAGTCGGGTTTCATGAAACTCGACCTGATCCCTGTGTGGGGTCGGCCATGCGGTACGCGACCTTCGCGCCAAAGTCGTGTTTCACATGACGCGTTCAGCGCCATTTCTCAGCCAATGAAGGAGGACGCAGAGTGTGGGCAGCGTGATGACATGGTTCTCGGTCCCCACCATCTTAGGCCGGTTTCACACGTCAGTGGCTCCGGTACGTGAGGTGACAGTTTCCTCACGTACCGGAGCCACTGACACACGTAGACACATTGAAATCAATGCATCTGTGCAGAGGTCATTGATTTTTTGCGGACCGTGTCTCTGTGTGCCAAACACGGAGACATGTCAGTGTTCGTGGGAGCGCACGGATTACACGGACCCATTAAAGTCAATGGGTCTGTGTAAAACATGTGCTGCACACGGACGTTGTCCGTGTGCAGTCCGTGTGCCGAGCAGGAGACAGCGCTACAGTAAGCGCTGTCCCCCCCACTGGTGCTGAAGCCGCGATTCATATCTTCTGTGCAGCAGCGTTTGCTGTAGAGAAGATATGAATATTCCTTTTTATTGTTTCTCTTTAACATAACACTGGCGGCACCTTCTACTGTATGAGCGGTCACGTGGGGCCGCCGATTACAGTCATGAATATGTGGCTCCACCTCCCATAGGGGCGGAGCCGCATATTCATTACTGTAAATGAGCGGCCCCACGTGACAGCTCATACAGTAGAAGGTGCGGCCAGGACAGGAAGCAGCGCCAGCCAGCGAGGGAGCCGGGTGAGTATTTTAAGAACAGCGGGCGGGCGCACAGGGGGTGGGAGGGGGGTGGGCACATGGATCTTTATGTTAAACATGAGAAACAAAAAAAAAAAAAAAAGGAATATTCATATCTTCTCTACAGCAAACGCTGCTGCAGGGAAGATATGAATAGCAGCTTCAGCACCAGATGCAGGGGACAGCGCTAAACTTTAGCGCTGTCTCCTGCACGGTGCGTGTGGTACCCAGTGGGCACACAGGCGGCACACGTGTGCCGCACATGTGCCACACTGATATGCCACAGAAACCCAGGAGCACACGGACACGAATAATTCCGGTACCGATTTTTCCGGTACCGGAATTATCTGGACGTGTGGGACTGCCCTTAGAGAAGGGCATGGCAGTGATTGGCTTGCTTTCTGCGGCGTCACAGGGGCTATAAAGGGGCATGCACGCCGACCGCCATCTTACTGCTGCTGCTGATCTGAGCATAGGGAGAGGTTGCTGCCGCTTCGTCAGAAGCAGGGATAGCGTTAGGCAGGGAATATAAACCCCCAAACCGCTTGTGCTGTAGCGATTTCCACTGTCCAACACCACCTTTTCTTTGCAGGGACAGTGAAGTTTTTTTTTTGGTGCATCAGCTCTGTAGCTTAGGCTGCCTTAGGCCGGTTTCACACGTCCAGATAATTCCAGTACCGTATAAAATCGGTACTGGAGTTATCCATGTCCGTGTGTCTGTGTGCTCACGTGGCACATCAGTGTGGCACACGTGCGGCACACGTGTGCCGCCCGTGTGCCCACTGGGTACCACACGCACCGTGCAGGAGACAGCGCTAAAGTTTCCGCGATTCATATCTTCCCTGCAGCAGCGTTTGCTGCATAGAAGATATGAATAATAGTGTTTAAAATAAAGATCTATGTTCCCCCCGCCCTCCCACCCCCTGTGTGCCCCCCCCCCGCTGTTCTGAAAATACTCACCCGCCTCCCTCGTTGGCTGTCGCTGCTTCCTGGTCTGACCGCATCTTCTCCTGTATCAGAAACAAAACCTCAGATGCAGATACCATTGCCATAAAGAACAGTCCTGTTTGGATCACCCAGAACTAATTGGGATAATACCCTGAGATACTTTCTAATATATAAAGACCAAAGAACATGAAGTATAGCAACTCATAAATACGTTTAAAAATATATATTTATTAATGCAATAAAGCAAATCCTATAAATTACAAAACATAACTCCAAATAAATAACCAAAAATATATCATACAGAGTCAATTGAGTATTGAGAATGGGTGCACTAAAACCAGTGTTGCATCATAGATACAGAAAAGGGGTATAAATTGTCGTAATTAGATCCAATGGATGCCTATCGGGAAAAATAACATGCCAGTGCTTACTACATCCCTAAGCAACCATAAAGATCAAAACTTATATCACTAAGTAAAAGGGATACACCCCATGGTCCAGTGACTCCAAAATAGTATTAATATAAGGGAACTAGTCCCATGCTGTAATCTTACCCTTTTATTTCTCCATGAATGTCAACACGCGCCCCTACACGCGTTTCGCCCACGGCTTCCTCGGGGGGCTCGCATAATACACGTGTCTCCCTGCTTTTTATAATCCACGGCGCTGCCATTAAATGGCGCATGTCTATGACGAATACGGGCGCTGCAAGCCGCATCACCACAAGCGCCAACATGGCGGTGCGGGTCACCGGGAAACACCGGTGACGTCATTGACCCGCACACATCACAATAGGGCGCCAGGGACGATGCTGCAGCCGTTGCCCGCGTCAGAGACCTGCGCACTGGCTCCACAATGGTTTTCTATGCAGCCACAAATTATATCATACTAAATGAAGGTAAGGACGGCCCATAAATGTATCGCCACAGCCCACACCATGCTGCTTGATCACCCAATATGCGATCCAAGGGATGATCTTACATACACCACTAGTGCAAAGAATTATTAAATAGGCACAAGAACATTAGCACTTATCGCCATCAACATAACACATAACACATAACATAAAAAGTACAATAAAATACATATTTATAGGTATCATAAAGTGACACTGTATATATAATACAAATTCTACATCAATCCCCAGACACTTTAAACTCAAACATAAATGCAACTCTAAAGAGCTGAGAGTCTGGGGGATTGATTGTGTTCACATGGGGATTAGAGGTGGCGATGCTATGCGGGTCTTAATGCAAAAAGAGTGCCGATGGATAGTTAATCTTGACACAATGGTCCCTCATGGACTTAATGAGCAACTCAGTTTTACATCATTCTTGTAGATTATGTCATCTCTGGACGTAGGATCACTGTTTTTTACTTTTGATTTTAATATATTTGTCTCTTTCTCTTTTTTATTTATTTAGTGTTATAGTTTCAGTAAGGATTTTTCTCATTATCGCATGATTTCATTGAACAAAGTTGGCCTGGATATGGACCCTCAAATTTCATCTGGTGGAATAAGATTGTTGGATCCGGGATGTTATTTATATTTATATTTATGCACATTGTCACTTTAATATTATTATGTTTACAATTTTTATAATTCACTATTGATGTAGAATTTGTATTATATATACAGTGTCACTTTATGATACCTAAAAATATGTATTTTATTGTACTTTATATGTTATGTGTTATGTTGATGGCGATAAGTGCTAATGTTCTTGTGCCTATTTAATAATTCTTTGCACTAGTGGTGTATGTAAGATCATCCCTTGGATCGCATATTGGGTGATCAAGCAGCATGGTGTGGGCTGTGGCGATACATTTATGGGCCGTCCTTACCTTCATTTAGTATGATATCATTTGTGGCTGCATAGAAAACCATTGTGGAGCCAGTGCGCATGTCTCTGACGCAGGCAACGGCTGCGGCATCGTCCCTGGCTCCCTATTGTGACGTGTGCGGGTCAATGACGTCACCGGTGTTTCCTGGTGACCCGCACCGCCATGTTGGCGCTTGTGACTGGCATGTTATTTTTCCCGATAGGCATCCATTGGATCTAATTACGACAATTTATACCCCTTTTCTGTATCCATGATGCAACACTGGTTTTAGTGCACCCATTCGCAATACTCAATTGACTCTGTATGATATATTTTTGGTTATTTATTTGGAGTTATGTTTTGTAATTTATAGGATTTGCTTTATTGCATTAATAAATATATATTTTTAAATGTATTTATGAGTTGCTATACTTCATGTTCTTTGGTCTTTATATCTTCTCCTGTATGCGGTCACGTGGGGCCGCCGATTACAGTCATGAATATGCGGCTCCACCCCTATGGTGGATGTGTTTCAGTTGTGAAAGGGCTATGGCAGCCATAAAATTCTTTCCGTTATCACTCACTACCTTGCCTGCCTCAAGATGTACACTGCCCAGCCATGACTGAGTTTCTTGCTGCAAGAACTCGGACAGAACTTCCGTGGTGTCTGTTGTCGCCCAAACACTTCATTGCCAATACAGCCTGCTGACACTTGCCACTAGCTGTTCCATAATGGGACACCTCGTGTGCAACAGTGGCAGCTGCGGATGGAGTGGTCGTGCGACTGCGGTCTGTGGACGAGCTGTTGCTTCTGCTGGAGGATGAGGAGAAGGAGGAGGGGGGGCCAATGCCTACAGCCAACTGTTTCCTAGACCGTGGGCTAGGCAGAACTGTCCCAATATTGCTGTCCCCTGTGGACCCGGCATCCACCACATTAACCCAGTGTGCAGTGATGGACACGTAACGCCCCTGGCCATGCCTACTGGTCCATGCATCTGTTGTCAGGTGCACCTTTCTACTCACAGATTGCCTGAGTGCATGGTCAATGCGGTCTTTTACGTGCTGGTGGAGGGCTGGGATGGCTTTTCTCGAAAAGAAGTGTCGACTGGGTAGCTTGTAGCGTGGTACAGCATAGTCCAACAGGGCTTTGAAAGCTTCGCTTTCAACTAACCGGTAGGGCATCATCTCTAACGAGATTAGTCTAGCAATGTGGGCGTTCAAACCCTGTCTACGTGGATGAGAGGATGAGTACTTCCTTTTCCTAACGAGAGTCTCTTGTAGGTTCAGCTGGACTGGAGAGCTGCATATGGTGGTACTAGCGGGGGTGCCGGTGGACATGGCAGACAGAGAGGGTTGGTGATGGTATTCTTGCTGTTGGCCTACATACAGTGTTTCCTACCAAGAACTTGGTGATTCCCTGACTGCTTTGGCCTTGCGACAAAACCTAAACATTTGCTGCAGGTGGTGTGGTAAACGTTGGGCTTACAGTGAGGGAAGGGATGTAGCATTGCTGACTAGCTTCATTGTGAGAGGGTGCAACATTGTTAAGGGACGTTTGGTAGTTAGTCCAGGATTGCAATGCATGGTGTTTAAATGTCTACGCATGCAACTTGTATTTAGACTTTTAACATTCTGACCTCTGCTAAAGGTCCTTGAGCATTTCTTACAGATTACTTTGCACTGATCATTTGGATGTTGGTTAAAAAAATGCCAGACTGCACTCTTCCTACTATTGGATACCTTTTCAGGCATTGCACACTGAGCTACTTTAACTGGATGGCCACGCTGTCCTACAACTGGTTTTGGTTTAGCCACACGTTTTTGGCCAGATACGGGCCAGCCAGATGGAACCTGTTGCGATTTTGATGCCTGCTGCGGCTCCTCCTCCTCCGCTTCAGAGCTACTGCCGGCTGCACCCTGTTCCCCCAATGGCTGCCAATCGGGGCCAAGAACTGGGTCAGCTATTACCTCCTCTTCTATGTCCTGTGCACCTTCCTCTGTGTCACCGTGTAAGCCGGTGCTATAGCGTTCGTAACGGGGCTCCATAGTCTCATCTGGGTCTGATTCTGGATCAGTACACAGCGAGGGCAATGTTATGATCTGAGTCAAAGGAACAGCATAAGAATCTGGCTGTGGCTGTGCATCTGGGCACTCCATGTCCGATTCATCTTGTAATGGGCATGACCTGTTAACAATTTCCCTTTCTAACCCAGGAAGGGTATGTGTAAAGAGCTCCATGGAGTAACCTGTTGTGTTGCCTGACGCATCCTTCTCTGTTGTTCTGGGTGAAGAACGCAAGGAAGCGACTTGTCCCTGACCGGGAACATCCACTGACGACACGCTGCTTTTACATTTTGCAGTTTCCGAAGAGGAGGCAAAAGAGCTAGAGGCAGAGTCAGCAAGGAAAGCCAAAACTTGTTCCTGCTGCTCCGGCTTTAAAAGCGGTTTTCCTACTCCCAGAAAAGGGAGCGTTCGAGGCCTTGTGTTGCCAGATGATGACGGTGGCTGAACAACTCGAGACTTGGGTGCTATATTGCTTTTCCCACGACCACCTGATGCTCCACCACCACTACCATCATTACCAGCTGGCAATGACCGCCCACGGCCACGACCTCTTCCACCAGACTTCCTCATTCTTGGAAATATGTAACCAAACTTACAAACGTTATTTGGTATTGTAAAACCTGTTACAAGGTGGACGCAAAATTGTTGTGAATTTAAATCTCCCTTTATAGGTGTGTGAGAGTGCAGGGAAAATCAGGCCCACTGTATTACAGTACACAGTTTCAGTGGCACACAGTGGCTGACAGATATGCCACTAACAGGACTGATGCAGATGCACAGATTTTCCAATATTAATCTCCCCTTCTTTTTGGGGGGAGATGGGAGACTAGTGAATCAATCTGGCACACAGTTTTACAGTAGTGTTTCAGTGGCACAAAATGACAGACCGATACCACAGACTGGACTGACACAAATGCACTGATTGGCAATATAAATCTCCCTTTTTAGGTGTGGGATAGTGCAGAAAAATACAGGCCCACTGTTTCACACTACACAGTTTCAGGGGCAGAAAGTGGCTTGAAGATATATAAAAAAAAATAAAAAAAGGGACTGTACTACAATTACTATCTCCCTACAGTAATCTCAGAAAAGTATGGCAGGCAGCAATAAAAAGAACTGCTGCACACAAAAGTGTGGACAAACAAACAAGATAGCTGTGCAGAAAAGAAGGAACAACAGGATTTGTGCTTTGAAAAAAGCAGTTGGTTTGCACAGCGGCTTAAAAACAGCAATGCAGCTATCAGGGAGCCTTATAAGGCTTGTTTCACACGTCAGTGTCTCCGGTACGTGAGGTGACAGTTTCCTCACGTACCGGAGACACTGACACACGTAGACACATAAAAATCACGGCATACTTCTTGAACGTGGTTTTGAGCACCTTGAGTTTTTAGAATGGTGTCAAATTTGGGCATTTTCTGTCTTGTATACCCCTCAAAGTCACTTTAAATGTGAGATGGTACCTAAAAAAAATGGTTTTGTAAATTTTGCTGTAAAAATGAGAAATCGCTGGTCAACTTTTAACCCTTATAACTTCCTAACAAAAAGAATTTTTGGTTCCAAAATTGTGCTGATGTAATGTAAACATGATGTCAATTACATCTCTCATCTTTTTAAGTGGGAGGACTTGCACAATTGGTGGCTGACTAAATACTTTTTTTCCCCACTGTAAGTGATTAGGCAACTTTATTCTTCGGTTCGTTGTGATTACAGCGATACCAGATTTGTATCAGGTTTTTATGTTTGGCTGCTGGCACACACTAAAAGACACTTGTTATTGCGAAAACTAGTTTTTGTATCACCATATTTTGAGAGCTATAGTTTTTCCAGATTTTGGCCGATAGAGTCATGTTATGGCTTGTTTTTTGCAGGACGAGCTGACGATTTTATTGATAACATTTTTGGACACATGACATTTTTTGATAGCTTTTTATTCCGATTTTTGTGAGACAGAATGAACAAAAACCAGTAATTCAGGAATTGCTTTTTGTTTTTTGTTTTTTATACCGTTCCACATGTGGTAAAATTGATAAGGCAGCTTTATTCTTCGGGTCAGTACAATTACAGTGATACCCCATTTATATTGTCATTTTAGGTTTTGGTGCTTTTACACAAAAACTATTTATAGAAAAAAATTATTTTTGCATCGCTTTATTCTGAGAGCTATAACTTTTTTATTTTCTGCTGATGGAGCTGTATGGTGGCTTGTTTTTTGCAGGACAAGATGACGTTTTAAGCGGTACCATTTTTATTTACATTCATTTTTTAAATTGCGTTTTACTGAACTTTTTTCTTTTTGACCGGTACAATGATAAAGCATTGTTTTTTGCCTTTTTTTTTTTCCACGGTGTTCACTGAAGGGGTTAGTTAGTGGGACAGTTTTATAGAGCGGGTCGTTACAGACGCAGCGATACCAAATATGTGTACTTTTATTGTTTATTTTTTTATTCACATAAATAAATGTATTTATTGGAAAAATATGTGTTTCTTTTATTTTTTTTATATGGGGAGTTAAAAAAATATATTTTTACACTTCTTAATTTTTTTTGTCTACTTTTTTACATTTTCTCATCCTGGGACATCATTGTATAGTGTCAGATCACTGATCTGATACTCTGCACTGCAGAGTATCACATCAGCATCTGACAGGCAGGGAAGGAGGCATGTCAGCACCTGCTCTCGGCAGGAGATCACAAGCCACCTTCCCTGCAGGACCCAGAAGGAATCATCTTGTGGCCGGGGGTCTCCATGGAGACCATCAGAACAACGCAATGTGATGGAAGGGGTTAAAGAGTACCTATCACATATTTGTGCCTGCCTTTTTGAAGTCGGGCATACACAACAGAGAGCTGTTGGCTGAACATCAGATAGGTCGTCAATAACCTGACTCCACAACACAGCAATTCTCAGAGAAGATTGCACTTTTAGCCACGTTTTAATGGAGCGATAGTAAGCATACCCAACCACCACTTCATTCATTCCCTATGGTTAGGGTTGAAATGGGCAATGATCTGTTATTATTATTATTTATTTATATAGCACCATTGATTCCATGGTGCTTTACAATCTGTTAGGAAACATATGGTTCTGGCATTCAAGTAGATGTTACTAAATGGCATGTACAATGACACAATTTTTGTGCTCCTGGATACAGTTCAGACCATCATTGTAAATACACCTCTGTACTTTGTATCTCCCCCACCTCATTGTAGATTGTAAGCTCTCACGAGCAGGGTCATCTTATTTCGCTTTAATTATTGTATTGATAACGTTGTTACTTATGACTGTTGTGTTTGAAACTGTTAAACTGTAAAGCGCTGCAGAATATGTTTGCGCTATATAAATAAATATTATTATTATTATTATACAGTTCATATCTTACCTTTCATAAAACCTTCAAAATGCTGTGTAACTAAACTTTTCTAAAATTGCACCTGTCCTTGATATGCAAGGTTTTGAGTTTTTGTTCTGCTGTGGATTGACTGGAGAGATGAATGGAAGCATAGCAAAGCATCAGCACTTTATCACATGCAGATGGCCACCAACTGGTATTGTGGATCTTTTGGATAGATAACTTATATTTACTGGACAGTTGCCTTAAGGGATTAAGGAGAATATACTAAAGTTACTCATGATCCCTTTTATGACTAGAGATCTTTATCCTGGAATAATGCATTACAAGGTCAGATTTACAAAGATCAAGTTTTCACGTGTCTTTTTTTCTACCGTAAATCAATAGCAGAAAAAAAAAGAGAAGTATAAAGGGATGCTCACACAATGGATTTTTCTCATGAAAAAAAACCCACAATATGTAATTGCACTGGATTTCTTTGGCAGTGCAAACATCAATTTCTCTAGAGTTCATATTCAGATTTGGCCAATTAAATAGTGATGATACCAGTGAGCACAATGATAAGAAGGTAAGCTGGCATGGGCAAATGATCTGTTAGTAAACAATTAGTCCTGGCATTAATTTGGATGTTACTATGGCATATACCATGAGGAATCATTTGGTTCTCTCAATTCTAAAAATTTTCTATGTATATCTTTCCTGTATCATTTGGTTCAGGCATTCATGTGGATGTTACAAAGGCACATACCACAAGTCTAAACATTGTTGCAGACTAATGTTGCTTTCACACTTGCGTTTTTAGCAAGCCGTCGCAATCCGTCATTTTGGTAAAAAAACGGATCCTGCAAATGTGCCCGCAGGATGCGTTTTTCCCATAGACTTGTATTAGCGATGGATCGCGATGGATGGCCACACGTCCTGCCCGTCGTGCAACAGATCCGTCATGTTTTGGCGGACCGTTGGCACGAAAAAACATTCAAGTGATCGTTTTTTTGTCCGTCGCGTCCGCCATTTTCTACCATGCATGCGTGGCCGAAACTCCACCCCCTCATCCCCGGACTTTAGACTGGGCAGAGGATGCATTGAAAAACTGCATCCGCTGCCCACGTCGTGCACAAATTTCACAACGTGCGTCGGTACGTCAGCCCGACGCATAGCGACGGACCCGTACTGACGCTAGTGTGAAAATAGCCTAAGTACACCTCTTCAGGACAGTGGATTTCCCTAAAGGCAACTGTGACGTCTATCAGCAGGCAATATTCACTCCAAAATGTTTTCAGTAATGGCTTGAGGAACAGGACAAAAATTCCAAGTGCTGACATGGCCTTCAGGCCACTAAATCTCACTCTGATTGACCATCTGAAGAATATGTTACAAAAATCATTGTGATCCATGGAGGTTCCACCTCGCAACTTGTAGAACCAAAAGAATCTGCTGCTAGTGCAGCGCCCTAGGGTCCTGGTTGTTGCAGTAATGTCATTCTCCCGCCAGGGGGGTGATGTTACGTCTGAAGGCAATAAAGGAGATCACTTTACCAGGTATCACAAACTATACACCACACTTCACACTCCACTCTGCCAGGGGGAGCTATGCTCCTATTTATTAGGGCACTATTCACAATTAGGTAAAACTGGTGGGCTGGATAGGAAGTTAGTCAGAAGCTGACTGGGCTTCACCCAGGCAGCACCTGTCAGGCAGACAGGGGGAAGGAGGAACATCTAAGAGCTGCAGACAGAGTGGTCCCTGACAGGGGTGGGATCCTGTCAGAGGCCTAGATAGAAGGCCTCGGAGCTGCGCCTGCCCGACGTGCGGCAGCATCCTAAGAAAGGACTCGAAGAGAATTGTGTTGTAGCGGGTGAGAAACGAAGTCATAGCACAGGAGAGGAAACCTGAAGGAGTTCTGCCCTGCAAAAGGCTGCCTCCTTCTGAGGCGCAGAAGCCGGTAGCCAGAACACCGAGAGAGCAATCGTCTCCAAGCCTTGCTCCAGAGACCGGCAGGACAGATAATTCCACGTTACCTGCCCACACCTACACCCAGGAGGCACGGTGGCATCTTGTGGGGGCTGGGGCGTGCTAGGGTCCCTGTACAAAGCCTCAGGCCATCAGTCATACGGGTTGTTCCTATCCATCTGGGGAACAGAGAGAAAGACTTAACATCTAGAACACCAACAACAGTTGTGAGGACCTCACCGAGAAGCTCAGCAGGGAGGGACTACAACACTCAGGCGCTAGAGGAAGGCTACTGATTTCCACCTGGATAAGGGGACTCTGGAATTGCCTTCAGACTGGCCGGACTCTGCCTACCCTGTGATCTGGTGCTCTGGACTGTGGATGCTGAAGCCTTCAGTAAAAAGGTAAAGAGACTGCACCCGTGTGTCCTCGTTCTTCACTGTGCCTCACACCATACACCATCTACACTCTGGGAAGCCCAGGGGACATACTTCACCTGTGGGAAGCTATACAAACTAGCTGCCATCACATCACCGCAGCGGACCCCTAAGCAGTGTCGGTCCCCCTGACCGAACACCACAGGTGGCGTCACGAACATTTCCCCTTTAAAGACCTTTCCCCCTCTTATCAATAGACGCCCCTAGGGCCACGGACCGGGTCAGCCACCATGACATCCCCTTGAGAACCGAAGGGCCCGGCTCCGAGTACCCCACCGCCCTACTGGGGGCGATCCACTAACTTTTTTTTTTTTTTGAAAATCTGTTTATTAGAATTTTGTAATACAGTACAAACCAAACAATTCCATTGGCGATAACAAAATTGACTGATACTGTATCCCCAAACCCCCCCCCCACACACAAACAAAATAGATTCCCCCAGACTCTGCGTGCGCTTTGTCTAAAAGATGTCTCAAGGAATTGGCGAGTTGCCACCTACCCGCCGTAATAAATACCATTGAGTATTTTCAAACTGTGCTCTCAGTTTCTCCCTAGTCTCTAGAGGGAGCGATGGAATGAAAGTATCCCACGTGGAAAAGAATTTACCTACCTGCTTCTCTCTGTTAGTCAGTGCGTCCAACCACTCCATTCTGAATATGAACCGGATTTTAGTGCGGATGAAAGGGAGCGAAGGGACTAATGGACTCAACCACTGGTGCAGAATGCTTTTCCTGGTCGCCGAAGCCCATATCATAATGTTGCCTTAATGTGTTTGGGCAGTTTGTGAGATGTCTCGTCTAGAATATTAAAAATGGCCCATTGTGGGGTAAGCGTGAAGTTTACTTCGCAGATTTTCTGCAATTCTTTGTGCACCTCGCCCCACAATCCCAGAATTAGCGGGCAACTCCATAAGTGATGGTATATGTCGGTGTTACGAGATTTGCATTTAGAACACAAGTAGACGCTGGAGGGGGACATCTTAGATTGTAGGAAGGGTGTAATGTAGGCTCTGTGTAGTATTAAGAGTGCCATGTCAGTGTAGCTGCTGTATAGCAGAATTTTTCTTTGTGCCATGGTAGCCTCAAAGAGGTCTCCCACCTCCAAGCAAGGCATGTCTCTCAGCCACCTCGCCACTCCCGTGGTTTTCCCTTCCCCCGCCCATTTTCTACATAGTATTGAATAAATGTTACTTATAGAAGCGGGTGGGATTTTGCATTTCGAATAAACCCATCTAGATTGGTCCTCCCCTCTACCACCCCCCTATCGATGGACATTTCTGTACCAAACTGCGCGCCTGGAGAAATAAGAATGGTTTATTGCTTATTGGGAATCGTTGTGACGCCGTTTCAAAAGATAATATTGAGAAATTAAGATCCAAGAGGTCAATTACCTGCCCACATCCCTGGGAGGCCAAAAACCTTTAAAAAGATGGTGCAGAGCCCCTCAAAAACTCAGGATTTCCCAGAAAAGGCTGGAAGGGGGATAGATTGTGCTTTAGATTACAAATCTTTCTACAGTGTCGCCAAGTTAGTAACGCTTGCCATAGCGACGGGTGTTCGCGTATTCCCATTGGGATGTCCTCCCCGTTTAGGTGTAACAAAGCCGGTAAAGAGATATGTGGGTAGAATTGTTGTTCCAATTCAACATTTGCAAAGTGAGAAATACCCCTAATCCAATCAATTGCATATCTAAAATTAGCCGCTAAGTTATATCTTCCCAAATCAGGAAAATTAACACCGCCCTCCAATCTCGTCGCCTGTAATCTTGCAAGACTTATGCGCGTTCTACCTCCAACCCCCCAAATAAATTTTTGAAAGTTTAGGTTCAACAAGCCCAGATCTGATCGAGTCAGGAGAAGGGGCAACGTCTGAAAGGTGTATAGCAATTTAGGAAATACTATCATTTTAATTAAATGGCATCTCCCAGAAAATGACAGCGTGAAGTGTTTCCATGAATGGAGAAGGTCAACTATGGAGGAGATTAGTGGGTGTAGTTGGCTCTATAAAATAGATGGGTCTGCAGGCAACCGTATCCCCAAGTATTTAACAGATTCCTGGCACCATTGGAATGGGAACGAGGGGTTGTTCCGCCTCCCAGATCTAAAGACCGCCAGGGCCTCAGATTTACCATAGTTAACCTTGAATCCAGAGCATCTGCCGAAACTCTCTAAAATATGCATAATAGCCGGGATTGCTTTTGCTGGGTTGCCGATAAATAAGAGAACATCATCAGCAAAGGCTGAGATCTTTATGGATGTAGCTCCCACCCTCACTCCTTTGAAAGCTGCCTCGTTCTGTAGTGTTCTCAAGAAAGGGTCTAATGCTATGTCAAACAATAGTGGGGACAAAGGGCAGCCATGACGTGTCCCCCTCTGAATCTCAAATGGTCTAGATAGAACATTGTTCAAGGACATTCTGGACAGTGGCTGTCTGTAAATTGATTTGACAGCTTCACAAAACCACGGGCCAAACTCTCTGAATGATAGTAGATCTTATAGATAATCCCATGCTACCCTATCGAACGCCTTGTCAGCGTCAAGACTAACCACGATAATTTTCATATGTTTGTGTGCTCTGCTATAAGATATGGCAATCAAAGCTGTCCTAATGTTGTACGTGATGGATTTCCCATGAATGAATCCGGTTTGTTGTGGCGAGATTAAATTTGGAATTATTTTCTGTAATCAATCTGCCAGGATTTTTGTAAAAATTTTAAAGTCTGAGTTTAATAACGAGATAGGTCTATATCCCTCAACTTGCGTGTGGTCTTTACCTGGTTTTGGGAGAACAATAACAACCGCATCGTTGAACCGGTCCGGTAGGTGACCAAATTTAACTATATTATTAAATAACTCGGATCCACTAACTTTGTGGTTTCAAGTAGCATATGCCTCAGGTCAACTCCAGAAATTTTGTGGAGTCCATACCTCAACCTACTCCTGTTCTAGAAGCGCAATGGGGTGCTACATAATGTTAACCAGGTAGATTTAATGTTATGACTGATTGGTGTATATACAGTTTTACACTTCTATTTTATTTCTACCACACATATGAAATACAAGAACAGGCAATGTTTGTGCTCCTGGATAAAGTTCATAGCTTACCTTTCACATAACCTTCAAGCTGCTATGTACCTTATTGTTTCCTAAAATTGCACTGTACTGAACCAGGCCTTGACATGCAAGCTTTTCCCTTTTTGCCCTGCTGTGCTTTGACTGGAGAGATGAATGAAAGGAGAGCAAAGTGTCTGCACTTCATCAGACGCAGGTGGCCAATAAACTGCTACTGTTGCCTGCCAGGAATAAACTCCGTCAAGGCCTCAGCAAGACATTGTTTCATGTCCTTTCTGAGTGAAATAAGGTCACTGCATCCCTATAAGACATTCTATTATCTCTAAGGTACTACTTGTAACTCGACAAGTGGCATGTTTTATATGGGGGTTGATTTAAAAGAGAAATTTCATCTTTTTATTTTTATGCCATACAATGAAATATGTATAAGAAAGGTCAGGCTGCCTGCAGTATTTCAGAAGATTCATATTAAATTTGAATAAAAATATTCTACGCACTCCACAATCACAGACTCCACCTCTCACCTTATTTAGAGCAAAGCGAATTGAAAACACTTATAACACAACTGTTTATACCCCGTGCTGTATGCATTTCTAGAAAATGTGCACAAAACTATCTTTGCTTCTGATATGAATTAAAAAAAGAAATTATAATGAAAGCAAATCTATTTATGCACAATAAATACACCTACAGTGGGGCAAAAAAGTATTTAGTCAGTCAGCAATAGTGCAAGTTCCACCACTTAAAAAGATGAGAGGCGTCTGTAATTTACATCATAGGTAGACCTCAACTATGGGAGACAAACTGAGAAAAAAAAAACCCAGAAAATCACATTGTCTGTTTTTTTAACATTTTATTTGCATATTATGGTGGAAAATAAGTATTTGGTCAGAAACAAACAATCAAGATTTCTGGCTCTCACAGACCTGTAACTTCTTCTTTAAGAGTCTCCTCTTTCCTCCACTCATTACCTGTAGTAATGGCACCTGTTTAAACTTGTTATCAGTATAAAAAGACACCTGTGCACACCCTCAAACAGTCTGACTCAGTCAGCAATAGTGGAACTTGCACTATTGCTGACTGACTAAATACTTTTTTGCCCCACTGTAACTACAGAGATCTTAGAAGAGGATCTTCAGAATAAAAAAGGCATACTTTAATAGAGTTCTTAGACCTGAATAAGCTGGTGTACTCGCCAAAAAATCCTATGTCATAATACCTGTATATGATATTCAAAAGCTTCATACGTAATATCTAATGGATTTGATTAATCCAATTCTAGCTTTAGGAAGACACATAAAATGCAAAACTTGTAAAAATTTGTGATACAGATTTTACATACTATCTTGGGTTTTCAAAATCAGTCTACAAGCCTCACCAAGTAAGAGATCTATTTAACAATTTATGAAGTTAGTACAGTCGTGACCTAAAGTTTCAAGACACAAATTTTTCATGAAGCTTGCTGCTTCCGTGTTTTTAGATCTTTTAGTCAGAGGTTTCTGTGGTTAAGGACAATTAAAATCATTTCATAATTGTTTTCATTTTATTGACAAATACATCAAGTGTATGCAAAGACTTAATATTTACAGTGTTGTCCCTTATTTTTCAAGACTTTTACAATTTGCCCTTGCTTCTAGATATCTGCTTCAGGGCCAAATCATGACTGATAAGCAGTTTGTCATGGCTCACTTTCATTATTCGATCCGGTTACCATCGCTACTGGGCGACAGTCCTTTTTGTCTCTGTCCGAATATTGATGGTTTCTTTTCTCTTCCTATTACATTTTGAGATGGACTTTATATGTTTACCTTTCACTTACCTCAATTGCTGGCTATGTGTGAGAGTGTGAGCACAATCCTAACACCATTCTTGTCTAATCAGTGCTAGGAGTTTTTAGCAATTTCTATGTTTATGTTTGGAGCACCATGTCAAAAGGCAGAAGTCATCACTAAGTGGCTTGGTGAACAAAACATGGAAACTTTGGATCCATGACCAGAAAACTTCCCAGATCTCAATTACAATGTAACATTGTGGTCAATCCAAAAAAGCGGGTGGTCAAACACAGGAATTTTTATAAACTAAAAGCACTGATTAGGAAGAATAGACTGCCGTCAGCCAGGATTTGGCCAAGAAGCGGATATCCAACCTGCCAGAGCAAATTGCAGAAGTCTTAAAAAGTGGGTCTCCACTGTAAATATTGAGTCTTGAAAACATAAACTTGCTATATTTGTCAATAAAAGTATAGAAACTTCTGAAATGCTTATAACTGTACTTCAGTATCCATAGGAACACCTGACTAAAAGATCTAAAAACACTGAAAATTTTGGTTTTTGCAGTCTCAAACCATTTGACCAAGACTGTATTGTAATATTTAGTGCCAGATCCTCTTAGAGAGTCTGTTACCAAATAGTCCTTTTTGTGCCTTTGGATCATCAATTTTTAAGTAAAATACTACAAATATTTTAAACTGTAAGAGGGTTTATTTTTACTTTGTTTGAAGGCAATGAACTTCTAAAATTGCCACTGTGTATTTGTGTATGATGCAGGCTCAGCTCCTGAGACAGTTCCAGAAACATGATCTCGGCATTGGACACCTTACGATTTACTAAAATGTCCTTTATAATTTAGAGAATTTACTTACATGAAGTTGACACATCCAGTTCCAGCTGGTGGAGCAATCCATACAAAGCTGAGGTTTGTTGTTGGCAGGTGGCTTACGTGTGAAGCCACCACACTGCACATGAACTGAGTTCCAAACTGGTGGTCTGACATTATACCTGAAAAAATATATCAGATGACCAGTGAGGCAGTTTTAATTACATTCATTGAAAAGCTAATTACAATAGATGTTTACATTAAAAAACAGAATGTGTGGGGGTAACAAATTTATGGACAAATGAGTAAATATTTTTTTAAATCCTAACTTCGGAAGCATGGATCAGTTGAGCATTAACTCATTATGGCCTACTTTTTCACAGCAGACAGTCTGTCATGTCTAGCTAGGATGTAGAGGGTAAATGTTCCTCACCTAGTCTTGCAGTGCCATGGACAATGTATCCATACCCCGTGACCTATTCTACATTTTTTCACATTACACTCACAAAATTAAATGTAGTTTATTAGGACTGTATGTGATATAACAACACAAAGTAGTAAGCATTTGTGAAGTGTAAAGGAAGATATACACGGTTATCTAAATATATTAAACATATTAGTCTTAACATTGTGATGCACATGTAATGAAACCTCCACCAGGGGGAGCTGGTGAGGGAAGAGAGGTTAAACATTAAGCGAAGTAACACAGAGCTCAGGCACAGGTGTCACAGGTAATGAGATTAGTCAGACAAGCCAAAGTCATACACAAAGATATCAGCACTGTACACAGGGGAAGTCAGGAGAATAATCAGGGACATGCAAGGAATCAGAGCCTACCGGGAACGTGGTAACCAAATCGTGAGACATAAGACAAAGTCGGGGCACAAGCAAAGTCAGAACCAGGAGGGTAACGTGGTATTAGAGACAGAAAACCAGAGCTGAAGTCCAGGGAACAGATCGAGTCATACACGGGTACGGGCAGACAGAGACACAAAGATTACCAAGATCAGGATACAGGTCAGGGGCTCAAGCTGGGAAGCATGAACTATCACTAACAGCGGTAGGCAGGCTGTGAGGGACTGAAATAGCCCAGCTAGCTCAAGAACGAGGCTGATGAGATTAACCCCCGCATGACCAGTCTCAAAAGAGGAAAAATGAAAATAAACTCCGGACTGGACCATGACAGCACATTTGTATTCAGCCCCCTTGAGTCAATAAGTTGTAGGACCACCTTTCGCTGCAATTAATGCTGCAAGTCGTTTGGGGTATGTCTCTACCAGCTTTGCATGTCTAGAAGCTGAAATTGTTGTCCATTCATTTTTACAAATTAGCTTTAGCTCAGTGAGATTGGGTGTAGAACATCTGTGAACAGCAATATTCAAGTCTTGCCTGAGATCCACAATAGGATTTAGGTCTGGACTGTGACTGGGCCATTCAAACACATGAAAATGCTGGGATCTAAACCATTCCATTGTAGCTCTGGCAGTATGTTTAGGGCCATTGTCCTGCTGAAAGGTGAAGCTATGCCCCAGGCTCACATCTTTTGCAGCCTCTTTCATGTTTTCCTCCAGAGTTGCCTTGTATTTAGCTCCACCTATCTTCCCTGCAACTCTGACCAGCTTCCCTGTACCTGCTGAAAAAAGCATCACCATGGCATGATGTTGCCACTACCATGCGTGACAGTGGGGATGGCGTATTCATGATGATGTGCATTTAGTTTTTGGCCACACATAGTTCTGAATTTAGCCCAAAAAGTTCTATTTTGGTTTCATCTGACCAGAGCACATTCTTCCACATGCTAACCGTATCCCCTACATGGCTGTTTGCAAACTGCACACGGGACTTCTCATTGCTTGCTTTTGAAAATGCCTTTCTTTTGGCCACTCTTAAATAAAGGCCAAATTTGTGAAGTATACGATCAATAGCTGACTTGTGGACAGATTTTCACACCTAAGCTGTGGATCTTGCAGCTTCTCCAGAGGGACCATGGGCCTTTTGGCTGCTTCTCTAGTTAAAGCTCTCCTTGCTTGGGATGTCAGTTTATGTACACTGCTGTAATGCTAATGTTGGCGTCCCTGCATACTCCCTCTTCTTCATCCCATCAGGTACACCAACATACTCACTGCCACAGCCGCTCCACGACATCTTTCTATCCTACAGCAGTTTCCTGCTCCTGGGACCAAGCATGGCGTGCAAGTTTCCTGGCAGTGTGCTTAGTGCCTGCTCACTGCTTCTTAAAGGGGTAGCGAACACTCTGCATCTGCTCCTATACTCAGAGAACACCAGAGCATGCTCAGAAATCTTGAGTAACGAGCACACTCACTCATCACAAGCTGCTGGTGAAGGAGCCACACTGTGAACTAGTCATACATCTGGTTACCCGGCAGCTTCTACCCGCCTGCTGACAATGACTCACAACTCAAATTAATTTGATTCTTTTGCCCCCCCCAAAAAAAAAAGAAATGGATTCTTCTTGTTCTTGATGTGAAAAAGAAGTCCCTTTGTTTGGCAGTGATTCTGAGACTTTTATTTTTTCGATACATGTTAGAGGTAAATTTTGGTCAATATGATTTGAGTTTATTTATGAAAATATCAAAGATTTTAAAGAAGGCGTGTCCTAGCTGGCCATGTGAGTGGACGCAGGGAAGAGCGCTCCCGCTGCCAGAAGGACAAATAATCCTGTTTTAACCCCGACTTGCGGGGATACTTACAATCCTCTGGCTGGCTGAAGGTCCGGAGAGGGCAGCGGTGAGGAGCGGCGGGTCCGGAGTTGGCGGCGATGACCAGGAGGCGGCAAAAAGACGCTGGCACCGGCGATGCACGAGCCGGCCAAGATGGCGCCGATGTGAGGGAGGACGCCGAGAAGGAGAACGCCGCATGTCAGCGGTGCATGGAGGTGGCCGCAAAGCTGCAGCAGTATGCCAGAGTGGAGGCTGCTGAGGAGGCAGAGGCAGGACCCGGAGCTGACCAGGAGGTGGTGGGAGCAAGCGCAGCCGAGCAGCATGAGGTACAGAGGGGGAAAGAAGGAGGCAGCATGGCGGGGGCTAGTGGGGGACCTGGAGGCATACCGCAGGGAGAGGAGCCGACCCTTAGGGATGTAATCACCCTGATCTCCTCGTGCCAGCAATCCCTGAATTCCCTAGCCCAGCAGATGCAGGAAGTTAAAGGGGACACGGCACAGATTAATGCGGCTCTGCAGAAAATGGACAAGCGTATAGGAGTGGTGGAGGAGAGGGTGAGCATGGCAGAAGATCACATAGTTAAGCTACAAAAAGCTGAAAAGAAGTTCGCCCAAGCAATAGCCGAGCTCGCTGCCAAAAATGAGGATCTGGAAAATAGGTCCAGAAGAAATAATATACGTATAGTGGGGCTGCCTGAAAAGACTGAGGGGAGAAATCCCACTGAGTTTGTGGAGAACTGGCTGCTGGAGAAGATTGGGAGCACAGTGTTGACAAAAGTCTTTGCTGTTGAGCGTGCTCATAAGGTCCCGCCGCAGCCCCCTGCCCCAGGAGCAAATCCCCGTACCATGCTTGCTAAAATACTCAATTACAGGGACAGAGACATTATCCTCAGGAAGGCTAGAGAGATGGAAGATCTGACGGCTGGAGGTCAGAAAATTGCCATTTATCCGGATTATTCCGCTGCAGTTCAGAAGCAGCGGATGAAGTTTACTGGAGTCAAGCGGCGACTGAGGGAGCTAGGAGTGCAGTACTCGGTGATGTTTCCCGCCAAGCTGAGACTGGTGGCTTTTAATAAGACACATTTCTTCCTGACACCGGAGGACGCTACCCAGTGGCTTGACACCAATGAGAAAAAGCTGGAAGGAGTGGGCGACTGACATGTCGACGAGATTTGGCTGGAAATTGGTTTCTCTGTTGTTGGCGGGGAGTTTTGCGCTTGTTAGCGTCGGTTAAAAAAGTTGAGCAAATGCTGAGGGTTTTGCTAGGCCATGTTGAGGACTGGCCGGAGGGGACAGTACTGTCTACCAAATGTGGGGGAGGAGGGCTATGACGGATACTGTAAATTGGTTTGGTACTTTTCTTATATGTCATATAAGTGCAATGTTAAGTTATAATAAAGTAAAAGTTAGGGGAAATTATGTTTAGTGTGGCAGCGGGACGCGAATGGAGAGGGTTAAGTGAGGGAGAGTGTTCGCAGTGGGCAGTGGAGCCCCACTCTTGCTGAGAGGAAGAATGCGTTACACTGGAGGGGTTAGGGGGGCAAGTTGGGAGGGGGTAGGGGGGATGGGAGGGGTGGGGCAGCTCATACTTGGGAAATTGGATATTATGAGAAATGATGAGCCACAGGGGGGGAGAGTGTATTAAAATATTGAGTTGGAATGTGAGAGGTCTGGCGGATAAAACACGGCGAGCTGCAAGTTTACAGTATGTTCAAGAACAGAAGGTCTCAATGATATGTCTGCTGGAAACACACTTAGTGCGGGAGAGGGTGAACGTACTGAATAGGCGCTGGATACAGAAAGCGTATCATTCTACTTTCTCGACGTATTCTAGGGGTGTGTCTGTGTTGATTCCTGCTGGGGTGCAATATGAGGAGGTAGCGGTAAAGGAAGATGTGGATGGTCAGTATGTGGTGGTGAAATGTAAAATGAATGGAGTATTGATGTGTATAGTGGCAATGTATATTCCGCCCCCATACTCAAGCAAGAAGATAAGAGAGGTGCTGGAGAGGGTAGAGCGCTGGGGACCGTTACCATTACTAATTATCGGCGACCTTAATAATATATGTGATGACTTTTGGGATAAGAACAAAAACACCCAGAATAGGACGGCGGGACATATCACTACGTTTGGGACTTATGTCGGGGAAGTGGGCATGGTTGATTTATGGAGAGTTAGACATATCGGGGAAAGGGCGTATTCATGCTACTCACCAGCTCATGGTACGCTGTCTAGGATTGATCTGGCACTGGGTAACCAATTACTAGATACGATGGTGAGGGACGTGAGATATTTGCCTAGGGCGCTCTCAGACCATAGTCCAGTTGAAGTGGAATTTCGACCAGTGGGGACACGGAACGGGAGCAGAAGGGAGTGGAAAATTCACCCTAATTGGCTACACAGTATAGACTTGGAGAAGATTAAGAAGGAATTGGTGGAATTTTTTGAGATAAATGAGGGAAGTGTAGATGTGCTTACTGTGTGGGAAGCCATGAAAGCATACTTGAGAGGGCTGTTGTTCAGGAATATTAGCAGGTGTAAGCGGAAATCGAGAGAGGCAGAGAGGTTGGCGATAGATGGGCTGAGGGTGGCTGAAGATGAGATGGTAATAATGGGTACTTTGGAGGCTGGGAGGAGGTTAAAGGCAGCTCAAAGCCAGCTAGAGGCGGTCTTGCTGAGTAAGGCTGAAAGGAAGAGGGAATTCATGAATCTGGCCTATTACCAGGAGGGTGAATCAGTGGGTCATTTGCTGTCGCTGGTGGCATCTGCCCAGAGAAATACATCCTTTGTTCACTCTCTGGTGACTGGGAGTGGTGTTGCTCACTCTCTGGTGACTGGGAGTGGTGTTGCTGTTTCTGAGACTTCAGAGATTTTGGAGACTTTTGCAGATTTTTACGCAGACTTATAGTCCTCTCGGGTAGATGGGTCAATGGAGGACACGGTGGCGTTCCTTGAGGAGTTGGAGCTCCCGAGGCTGAGTGACATGGATAGGGAGGATTTGGAGGCTCCCATTATGGAGGAGGAACTGGGACGGGCATTGCAGTCGATGGCTAATGGGAAGGCGCCTGGCGTAGACGGATTTCCTGCCGAAATTTATAAAAACTTGGGGAAGTGTTGATCCCTAAATTGAAGGTGGTCTTGGAGGAGGCTAGGAATGGTGGAAGGCTGCCGGCATCTATGCGGGAGGCCACAATAGTGGTGATTCCAAAGGAGGGGAAGGACCTGACACAGCCGGACTCATACCGGCCAATTTCTTTACTTACTATCGACGTTAAACTCCTGGCCAAGGTGTTGGCGATGAGGTTGACAAGTGTTATTTCTGGCCTGGTACACTCAGATCAATCTGGCTTTATGCCTGATAGGTCAACTGCGATCAACTTGCGAAGGCTGTATGTGAACTTGCAACTCAGAGCTGATAATTGTGGCCAGAGAGTTATTGCATCCTTAGACGCTCACAAGGCGTTCGATAGTGTGGAGTGGGGGTATCTCTGGCAGGTGTTGCGAAGAATGGGGTTTGGACCGCAGTTCATATCCTGGATTCAATTAATGTACTCGATGCCGATGGCCAGGGTTAGGGTAAATGGGGAGTTGTCACGGACCATACAATTGGCTAGAGGGACGAGGCAGGGATGTCCGCTTTCCCCCCTTTTGTTTGCTCTAGCGGTGGAGCCGCTGGCCGTTACGCTTCGACGGTCTGATGAGATGACGGGGTTTAAATATGGGGTGATTGAAGAAAGGGTGGCGTTGTATGCGGATGACATTTTGTTGTTTCTGGCTGACCCGGTTGCATCCTTGGAGGGAGCCATTGGGATTATTGAACGATTTGGATCAGTGTCGGGGCTTAGGATAAACTGGAGTAAGTCTATCTTGTTTAAGGTGGACGATGTGGATGGGGAGCCATTGGAGGATGGGCGACTGGAGGTGACGAGTAAATTTAAGTACCTGGGAATATGGGTGTCTATACCGGTCACTGACTATATACATGAGAATCTGACTCCAATCTTGGGTGCCCTCAAGGCAAAGGCGGATGCATGGCTTAAGCTGCATTTGTCTGTGGTAGGTAGGGTGAATCTTATCAAAATGATTCTGATGCCGAAAATACTGTATATTCTTCACAATGCACCGGTCTGGATACCACGTGGGAAATTTAGACAGATAAACTCTTTGTTTGTTTGGAATTTGATTTGGGGGAGGCAGCATCCGCGTATCAAACTGGAGACACTTCAGCGACCCAAGGATGATGGGGGTCTGGCATTGCCTAACCCTGAATTATACTTTCTTGCAGCCCAGAGTCAGCATCTAAGGGGCTGGGCGCATGAGGGGTCATCTGGAGCGGTACAGCGGTTGATGGAAGTGGCGACAAAAAGAAGGCCAGTGGTACAATGTTTGGAGGATGGATCCTTGGAGAGTTTGGGGAGGCTATATCCAACTTTGCTGTTGATACGCAAGCTGTGGAGTAGATTGAGGCACATACGTGGGATCACGGACTTGACTAGATACTCGCCGCTATGGCATAATAACAAGCTGAAAGAATTTGAGGCATTGGGGGTACTGATAGAGTGGCTGGGCAAAGGGATTCAGTATGTGTATCAAATAATTGAACAAGGTGAACTGAAATCATTTTCCCAATTGCAGGCGGAATTTGGTCTTGGGACTGCAGGGGAGTATCAATATTTGCGGATGAGGCATGCCGTTGGAGCTCAGAGTAGGAACGGAGGTATTAGGATTCAAAGGGATATAGTACTGGAGTATGTGTGTAATGACGGGACGACTGGAGGAGTCATATCCACTCTGTACAGGGATCTGTTGCACACTTTCCTATTGGGGTTTCCAATAATGGCGAGAGCTAAATGGGAAAGGGATCTGGGCCCAATGGATAACGAGACTTGGGAGTCGGTGTTGGAATGGATCCCAAGACTGTCGCTGAGTGAACCGTATAGACTGTCACAGCTCTATGTAATACACAGAGTTTATAGATCTCCGATGGTGCTATATAATGCAGGATTGCGTAATGACTCTGAATGTCCGAGGTGTAAGTCTACGGATGCAGACATTTTCCATATGATGTAGACATGTCCGAGGTTGGCTGCCTTCTGGGTGGTAGTTTTGAGTCGTATGGAAGGTGTGTATGGATGGAAGGTGCGTATGGATGCACGGTGCCAAGGGACCCAGTTGTCTGTTTGTTGGGATGCGTGGATGAGATTGGGGTGGATAAACACCTAAAGATAGCTATAGCTAGATTGTTGTACATGGCTAGGAAGGTGATAGCTAGAAACTGGATTAGGGAAGAGCCGCCGTCAAGAGGAGAGTTCCTCCAGTATGTGAAACAGGGCCTGACACTAGAAAAAGGGATTTATAAGAAGAAAGGGAAAACTGAAACGTTCAATAAAATGTGGTCTTCATGGATTGCTATGGGATAGTAATGTGAAGTGTGGCTTATACGAATGGTTGAGAGATTAGATACTCTATTGTTTTAAAGGGACACTGTCACCTGAATTTGGAGGGAACAATCTTCAGCCATGGAGGCGGGGTTTTTGGGTGTTTGATTCACCCTTTCCTTACCCGCTGGCTGCATGCTGGCTGCAATATTGGATTGAAGTTCATTATCTGTCCTCCATAGTACACGCCTGCGCAAGGCAAGATTGCACCTTGTGCAGGCATGTACTACGGAGGACAGAGAATGAACTTCAATCCAATATTGCAGCCAGCATGCAGCCAGCGGGTAAGGAAAGGGTGAATCAAACACCCAAAAACCCCGCCTCCATGGCTGAAGATTGTTCCCTCCAAATTCAGGTGACAGTGTCCCTTTAATGATGGTAGTAATTAACAAGATGAGCTGCTGTGTGGGGTGGGGGCGGGGGGCTTTGGGATCGAAGGGGGCTGTTTGAAGGGGGGGGAATAATCTGTATTGAAAATGTAAATGTAACATGTTAATTGCCTTGTTATTCTTAATAAAAATTTATTTGAATAAAAAAAAAAAAAGATTTTAAAGAAAATTTTGCAGTTTTCAAACTTTAAAATTGCATTGCCTTAAACCAGGTAGTTATACCATGCAAAATAGTTAATACTGTAAATAATATTTACCACATTTCTACTTCACATCAGCATAATTTTTGAAACGTTTTTTTATTAGGAAGTTAAAAGGGTTAAGTTTATCAGCAATTTCTAATTTTTCCAACAAATTTACAAAATCTATTTTTTTAGGGATGAGGCCGGCGTCACACTAGAGAGTTTTACGAACGTATGAGATGCGCAAACACTACGCATTGCACATGGACCAATGATTCTCTATGGGACAGCTTCTATCTGGCATATATTACGCATCTGTATTTTACGGCCATACAAAATTGCTGCATGCTGTGTTTGTCAGCGTATTGCGCAAAAAATGAAGGGGAACGTTGCTACCTAGACTTGCGGTGCTGCGCCCCCTGCTGGTATAAACTCATATGAACTCTAGCGTGGGAATTTTTCAGATTATTTTCTCAAGCTTGAGTTCATCTGAGGTTATGCCAGCAGGGGGCGCAGCACCGCAAGTCTAGGTAGCTACGTTCCCCTTCTTCCCATTCGTTCCCCAGTTTTTACAGGCAGGGGTGGCTGCATTAGCAGGCTACTACTTGTAAAATTATTTACCCCTTCAGATGGATTTACAGCGTAGGACAAGACTGTACGGCGGAAAGGTATGGGATATTGTTGGTTTTTTATTTTTCGTTTTTTACGGAACGAGGGTCGTTATTTGGATTGAGAGTATAATAAACTATTACAACACCCTGTGTCTTTATTTCAATAAAATACTTTTATCCTAATGTGCGTGTGTTTTATTAACCATTTACTACTATTGGATTAATAATGGATAGGTGTCTTATTGACATCTCTCCATTATTAACCAGGCTTAATGTCACCTTACAATAGCAAGGTGGCATTAACCCTTTATTACCCGATATCCCACTGCTACAGGGGAGTGGGAAGAGAGAGGCTAAGTGCCAGAATAGGCACATCTTACAGATGTGCCTTTTCTGGGGTGGATGGGGGCAGATGTTTTTAGCCAGGGGGGTCCTATAACCATGGTCCCTCTCTAGGCTATTAATATCTGCCCTCAGTCACTGGCTTTCCCACTCTGGCGGAAAAAATTGCGCGGGAGCCCACGCCAATTTTTTCCATGATTTAACCCTTTATTTTAACAGCTAGAGCCCCCAAATTTTACACACATGCACTTGTAACATTACAGTGTGTTCCAAATTATTATGCAAATTGGATTTAAGAGCCTTAAAGATTTAATTGTTTTGTTTTTCAAATAAACTTGTGGATGGTTTTGTGTCTCAGGGCTCTATGGATCACTGAAATCAATCTTAAAGACATGTGATAATTAGTTTTCCAGGTGATTCTAATTAAAGGAGAACTACTTATAAATGATGTTCCACATTATTAAGCAGGCCACAGGTTTCAAGCAATATGGCAAATAAAAGGATCTCTCTGCTGCTGAAAAGCGTTAAATAGTGCAATGTCTTGGACAAGGTATGAAAACATTAGATATTTCACGAAAACTTAAGAGTGGTCATCATACTGTGAAGAGATTTGTGACTGAAACAGAGCACAGACAGCGTTCATGCAGATAAAGGCATAATGAGGATGGTTTCTGCCAGACAAATTCATTGGATTAAGAGAGCAGCTGCCAAAATACCATTACAAAGCAGCAAACAGAAGCTACTGGTGCCTCTGGAGTCCCTCAAACCTCAAGGTGTAGGGTCCTTCAAAGGCTTGCTGTGGTGTATAAACCTACTATTCGGCCACTCCTAAACACTAAAGTGAACATATTGCAGAGAGTGTGCAGGAAAACAGAGCACAGGAGAGGAATATCAGAGGGAGACCAGCCAAGAGCAGACTGCTTCCTTCTGAGGCGCAGGAATCTGGCAGCCAGAATACCGAGGGAGTAAGGATCTCTATGCTTTACTTCAATGACTGGCAGACAGATAATTCCACATTACCTGCCCAACCGATACCCAGGAGGCATGGTGGCAACTTTTCGGGGCTGGGGCGTGCTAGAGTCCCTGTAAAAAGCCTCAGGCCATCAGTCATATGGGTTGTTCCTATCCATCTGGGGGACAGAGAGAAAGACATAACATCTAGAACATCTACAACAGTTGTGAGAACCTTATGAGAGGCTCAGCAATAAGGTACTACAACATCCAGGCGCTAGAGGAAGGCTACTGATTTCCACCTGGATAAGGGGACTCTGGATTTGCCTTCACACTGGCCGGACTCTGCCAGCCCTGTGATCAGGTGCTCTGGACTGTGGATGCTGAAGCCTTCAGTAAAGGTAAAGAGACTGCAACCTTGTGTCCTCGTTCTTCACTGCGCCTTTCACCATCCACACACTGGGAAGCCCTGGGGACATACTTCACCTGTGGGAAGGTCTACCATCTAGCTGCCATAACATCACCCCAGTGGACCCCTAAGCAGCATTGGTCACTCTGACCGAATACCACAGGTGACATCACGAACATTATCCCTTTAAAAACCTTTCCCCATTTACAACGGACGTCGCTAGGGCCACGGACCGAGTCAGGCACCATGACATCCCCCTTGAGATCCGAAGGGCCCGGTGCCGAGTACCCCACTGCCCTACACGGGGGCGATCCATAATAATAGCAGCATATGATCATTAGTATATACATGTAAGAGAATGAATAAAGTGCCAACAGTGCAAGACCACAGTGGGCTTAAATGCACAGGGTACAAGGATGATGCAAAGGATAAGCTACTACTTGCTGGCAATGTGTGATAGTGAAGACCCCAACCATTTCTCAAGGAATGTATCTAAATATGTGGTGAGCACCTTGAAGCCCCCGGGTGCTTCACAGAAGTTTATAATGTAAAGTCGTGAAAAAAAAAATCCCACTAAATGGTATATTAGAGCCATTTTTTTTATTTTACAAGGTAATAGGTGAAAATGGACCCCAAAATTTGTTGCACAATTGAGTATGCAGTTACCCCATATGTGGGGATAAACTTCTTTTTTGGTGCATGGCAGGGCTCAGAAAAAAAGGAATGACATTTTAGAATGCAAACTTTGATGGAATGGTGTGCTGGTTGTTGTGAATTCTGTGATCAAGCTCCCTCCTGTGGTCACGAGTGGTACTGCGGCTTCTGAGTTTCCTTCCTTAGGTGATGAGGTTAAGTCGTTAGGTGCTGCTCTATTTAACTCCACCTAGTGCTTTGATCCTGGCCTCCAGTCAATGTTCTAGTATTGGTCTTGCTTCCTCCTGGATCGTTCCTGTGGCCTGTCTGCTCAGCATAAGCTAAGTTCTGCTTGTGTTACTTTTGTTGCTATATTTTCTGTCCAGCTTGCTTTTTTTGGTTTTGCTTGCTTGCTGGAAGCTCTGAGACGCAGAGGGAGCACCTCCGTACCGTTAGTCGGTGCGGAGGGTCTTTTTGCCCCTCTGCGTGGTTGTTTGTAGGTTTTTGTGTTGACCGCAAAGCTATCTTTCCTATCCTGGGTCTATTCAGTAAGTCGGGCCTCACTTTGCTAAATCTATTTCATCTCTGTGTTTGTATTTTCATCTTAACTCACAGTCATATGTGGGGGGCTGCCTTTTCCTTTGGGGAATTTCTCTGAGGCAAGGTAGGCTTATTTTTCTATCTTCAGGCTAGCTAGTTTCTCAGGCTGTGCCGAGTTGCATAGGGAGCGTTAGGCGCAATCCACGGGTACCTCTAGTGTGGTTTGATAGGTTTAGGGATTGTGGTCAGCAGAGTTCCCACGTCTCAGAGCTCGTCCTATGTTTTGTGGTTTTTGTCAGGTCACTTGTGTGCTCTGAACTTCAAGGTCCATTGTGGTTCTGAATTACCTATTCATAACAGTACTGGAGGCCCAAAGTACTATGCTTCTCAATAGAGGGAAAAAAGAAGTTCTGAGACCATTTTTTTTTCTTTGCACTGTGTTTTGCCTTTTTTTTCCCCTAGACATTTGGGTGGTACAGGACACAGGTGTGGTGATGGACATTAAAGGTCTGTCTTCATGTGTGGATCTTCTCACTGCAAGAGTACAAAATATTCAAGACTTTGTGGCTCAGAATTCTATGTTAGAACCAAGAATTCCTATTCCTGATTTGTTTTCTGGAGATAGAGCTAAATTTCTGAGTTTCAAAAATAATTGCAAACTGTTTCTGGCGTTGAAACCTCGCTCCTCTGGTGACCCAGTTCAACAAGTTAAGATCATTATTTCTTTATTACGTGGCGACCCTCAAGACTGGGCATTTTCCCTTGCGCCAGGAGATCCTGCATTATGTAATATTGATGCGTTTTTTCTGGCGCTCGGATTACTGTACGATGAACCTAATTCAGTGGATCAGGCAGAGAAAAATTTGCTGGCTCTGTGTCAGGGTCAGGATGAGATAGAGATTTATTGTCAGAAGTTTAGAAAGTGGTCTGTGCTCACTCAATGGAATGAATGTGCTTTGGCAGCAATCTTCAGAAAGGGTCTCTCTGAAGCCCTTAAGGATGTCATGTTGGGATTTCCTATGCCTGCTGGTCTGAATGAGTCTATGTCTTTGGCCATTCAGATCGGTTGACGCTTGCGTGAGCGTAAATCTGTGCACCATTTGGCGGTATTATCTGAGCATAAACCTGAGCCTATGCCGTGCGATAGGACTTTGACCAGAGCTGAAAGGCAAGAACACAGACGTCAGAATGGGCTGTGTTTCTACTGTGGTGATTCCACTCATGCTATCTCCAATTGTCCTAAGCGCACTAAGCGGTTCGCTAAGTCTGCCACCATTGGTACGGTACAGTCGAAATTTCTTTTGTCCGTTACTTTGATCTGCTCTTTGTCTTCCTATTCTGTCATGGCATTTGTGGATTCAGGCGCTGCCCTGAATTTGATGGACTTGGAGTTTGCTAGGCGCTGTGGGTTTGTCTTGGAGCCCTTGCAGTGTCTTATTCCATTGAGAGGAATTGATGCTACGCCTTTGGCCAAGAATAAGCCTCAGTATTGGACCCAGCTGACCATGTGCATGGCTCCTGCGCACCAGGAGGATATTCGCTTTCTGGTGTTGCAAAATCTGCATGATGTGGTTGTGTTGGGATTGCCATGGCTACAAGTCCATAACCCAGTATTAGATTGGAAATCAATGTCTGTGTCCAGCTGGGGTTGTCAGGGGGTACATGGTGATGTTCCATTTCTATCTATCTCATCATCCACCCCTTCTGAGGTCCCAGAGTTCTTGTCTGATTACCGGGATGTATTCGATGAGCCCAAGTCCAATGCCCTACCTCCGCATAGGGATTGTGATTGTGCTATCGAGTTGATTCCTGGTAGTAAGTTTCCTAAGGGTTGACTGTTTAATTTATCTGTACCTGAGCATGCCGCTATGCGGAGTTACGTAAAAGAATCCTTGGAGAAGGGTCATATTCGGCCGTCGTCATTGCCATTGGGAGCAGGGTTCTTTTTTGTGGCCAAGAAGGATGGTTTGCTGAGACCTTGTATTGATTACCGCCTTCTAAATAAAATCACGGTCAAATTTCAGTACCCCTTGCCGCTGCTATCGGATTTGTTTGCTCGGATTAAGGGGGCTAGTTGGTTCACCAAGATAGATCTTCGTGGTGCATATAATCTTGTGCGTATTAAATGGGGCGATGAATGGAAAACTGCATTTAATACGCCCGAGGGCCATTTTGAGTAGCTAGTTATGCCATTCGGACTTGCCAATGCTCCATCAGTATTTCAGTCCTTTATGCATGACATCTTCCGAGAGTACCTGGATAAATTCCTGATTGTATACTTGGATGATATTTTGGTCTTCTCAGATGATTGGGAGTCTCATGTGAAGCAGGTCAGAATGGTGTTCCAGGTCCTGCGTGCTAATTCTTTGTTTGTGAAGGGATCAAAGTGTCGCTTTGGTGTTCAGAAGATTTCATTTTTGGGGTTCATTTTTTCCCCTTCTACCATCGAGATGGACCCTGTTAAGGTCCAGGCCATTTATGATTGGACTCAGCCGACATCTCTGAAGAGTCTGCAAAAGTTCCTTGGCTTTGCTAATTTTTATCGTCGCTTCATCTGTAATTTTTCTAGTATTGCTAAACCATTGACCGATTTGACCAAGAAGGGTGCTGATGTGGTCAATTGGTCTTCTGCTGCTGTGGAAGCTTTTCAAGAGTTGATGCTTCTGAAATTAGAGCAGGGGCTGTTTTATCGCAAAGAGGTGCTGATTGCTCGGTGATGAAGCCATGCGCCTTCTTTTCCAGGAAGTTTTCGCCTGCTGAGCGAAATTATGATGTTGGCAATCGAGAGTTGCTGGCCATGAAGTGGGCATTCGAGGAGTGGCGTCATTGGCTTGAAGGAGCTAAGCATCGCGTGGTGGTCTTGACTGATCACAAGAACTTGACTTATCTCGAGTCTGCCACACGGTTGAATCCTAGACAGGCTCGTTGGTCGCTGTTTTTCCCCCGTTTTAACTTTGTGGTTTCGTACCTTCCGGGCTCTAAAAATGTGAAGGCGGATGCCCTGTCTAGGAGTTTTGTGCCCGACTCTCCGGGTTTGCCTGAGCCGGCGGGTATTCTCAAAGAGGGAGTAATTGTGTCTGCCATCTCCCCTGATTTGCGGCGGGTGCTGCAAAAATTTCAGGCTAATAAACCTGATCGTTGCCCAGCAGAGAAACTGTTTGTCCCTGATAGGTGGACGAATAAAGTTATCTCTGAAGTTCATTGTTCGGTGTTGGCTGGTCATCCTGGAATCTTTGGTACCAGAGATTTGGTGGCTAGATCCTTTTGGTGGCCGTCTCTGTCGCGGGATGTGCGTTCTTTTGTGCAGTCCTGTGGGATTTGTGCTCGGGCTAAGCCCTGCTGTTCTCGTGCCAGTGGGTTGCTTTTGCCCTTGCCGATCCCGAAGAGGCCTTGGACACATATCTCTATGGATTTTATTTTGGATCTCCCTGTCTCTCAAAAAATGTCGGTCATTTGGGTAGTTTGTGATCGCTTCTCTAAGATGATCCATTTGGTACCCTTGTCTAAATTACCTTCCTCCTCTGATTTGGTGCCATTGTTCTTCCAGCATGTGGTTCGTTTACATGGCATTCCAGAGAACATCGTTTCTGACAGAGGTTTCCAGTTTGTTTCAAGGTTTTGGCGAGCCTTTTGTGCTAGGATGGGCATTGATTTGTCTTTTTCCTCGGCTTTCCATCCTCAGACAAATGGCCAGACTGAACGAACCAATCAGACCTTGGAAACATATCTGAGATGTTTTGTTTCTGCTGATCAGGATGATTGGGTGTCCTTTTTGCCGTTGGCTGAGTTCGCTCTTATTAATCGGGCCAGCTCGGCTACCTTGGTTTCACCGTTTTTCTGCAATTCTGGGTTCCATCCTCGTTTCTCTTCAGGGCAGGTTGAGTCTTCGGACTGTCCTGGTGTGGATACTGTGGTGGACAGGTTGCAGCGGATTTGGACTCATGTAGTGGACAATTTGACCTTGTCCCAGGAGAAGGCTCAATGTTTCGCTAATCGCAGACGCTGTGTGGGTCCCCGACTTCGTGTTGGGGATTTGGTTTGGTTGTCATCTCGTTATATTCCTATGAAGGTTTCCTCTCCTAAGTTTAAGCCTCGTTTCATTGGTCCATATAGGATTTCTGAGGTTCTTAATCCTGTGTCTTTTCGTTTGACCCTTCCAGATTCTTTTTCCATCCATAACGTATTCCATAGGTCATTGTTGCGGAGATACGTGGCGCCTGTGGTTCCATCTGTTGATCCTCCTGCCCCGGTTTTGGTGGAGGGGGAGTTGGAGTATATTGTGGAGAAGATTTTGGATTCTCGTGTTTCGAGACGGAAACTCCAGTATCTGGTTAAGTGGAAGGGTTATGGTCAGGAAGATAATTCCTGGGTCTTTGCCTCTGATGTCCATGCTGCCGATCTTGTTCGTGCCTTTCATGTGGCTCATCCTGGTCGGCTTGGGGGCTCTGGTGAGGGTTCGGTGACCCCTCCTCAAGGGGGGGGGTACTGTTGTGAATTCTGTGATCAAGCTCCCTCCTGTGGTCACGAGTGGTACTGCGGCTTCTGAGTTTCCTTCCTCAGGTGATGAGGGTAAGTCGTTTGGGTCTGCTTTATTTAACTCCACCTAGTGCTTTGATCCTGGCCTCCAGTCAATGTTCTAGTATTGGTCTTGCTTCCTCCTGGATCGTTCCTGTCGCTTGTCTGCTCAGCATAAGCGAAGTTCTGCTTGTGTTACTTTTGTTGCTATATTTTCTGTCCAGCTTGCTTTTTTGGTTTTGCTTGCTTGCTGGAAGCTCTGAGACGCAGAGGGAGCACCTCCGTACCGTTAGTCGGTGCGGAGGGTCTTTTTGCCCCTCTGCGTGGTTGTTTGTAGGTTTTTGTGTTGACCGCAAAGCTATCTTTCCTATCCTCGGTCTATTCAGTAAGTCGGGCCTCACTTTGCTAAATCTATTTCATCTCTGTGTTTGTATTTTCATCTTAACTCACAGTCATTATATGTGGGTGGCTGCCTTTTCCTTTGGGGAATTTCTCTGAGGCAAGGTAGGCTTATTTTCTATCTTCAGGCTAGCTAGTTTCTCAGGCTGTGCCGAGTTGCATAGGGAGCGTTAGGCGCAATCCACGGCTACCTCTAGTGTGGTTTGATAGGTTTAGGGATTGTGGTCAGCAGAGTTCCCACGTCTCAGAGCTCGTCCTATGTTTTGTGGTTTTTGTCAGGTCACTTGTGTGCTCTGAACTTCAAGGTCCATTGTGGTTCTGAATTACCTATTCATAACAGCTGGTGTCATGTCGCATTTGGAGAGTCCCTGATGTGCGTAACAGTAGAAAATCTGAACTCATCATCTTTCCTCCATCTCATAGATCTTCCTTATCTGACCTATCTATCACAATTAATGTCATCACGCTTTTCCCCGTATCGGAAGTCCTCTGCCTCGGAGTAACCCTTGATTCTGCCCTGTCCTTCAAACCGAACATCCAAGCTCTTTCCACCTCCTGTCGCCTCCAGCTCAAAAATATCTCCAGAATCCGTCCTTTCCTCAACCGTCAATCTACTAAAATGCTTGTGCATGCCCTCATCACCTCCCGCCTTGACTACTGCAATATCCTTTTCTGTGGCCTCCCTGCTAACACCCTTGCACCTCTCCAGTCCATCCTTAATTCTGCTGCTCGACTAATTCATCTCTCTCCTCGCTACTCCTCTGCTTCCCCCCTCTGCAAATCTCTTCACTGGCTCCCATTCCCTCAGCATATCCAGTTCAAATTACGAATACTAACCTACAAAGCCACCATAGCCTGTTTCCTCCATATAGCTCTGAACTAATCTCCTGATATCTTCCCTCACGTAATCTCCGGTCCTCCCAAGACCTCCTTCTCTCCTCCACACTTATTCGCTCCTCACCCAACCGCCTCCAAGACTTCTCCCGAATATCCCCCATCCTCTGGAATTCTTTGCCCTAACACATCCGACTATCAACCACATTCGGATCCTTCAGACAGAACCTGAAAACTAACCTCTTCAGGAAAGCCTACAGCCTGCACTGACACCGCTGCCTCCTCACCACTACTGAAGCTACTGCCTCTCCAACACCAGAGCTGCCGCAACCCCCCAACCTACTGTCTCCTTCTCCACCATCCTGTAGAATTTAAGCCCGCAAGGGCAGGGTCCTCACCCCTCTCTATGAGTCTGTAATTGTTAGTTTGCTTACTGTAAGTGATATCTGTAATTTTTATGTAACCCCTCCTCATGTACAGCACCATGGAATCAATGGTGCTATATAAATAAATAATAATAACCCCCACAAGTGACCTAGTTTTGGAAACTAGACCCCTTAAGGAATCTATCTAGATGTGTCATGAGACACTTGAATCCACAGGTACTTCACATAATTTTACGTTGATCTGTGTAAATGAAGAAAAATTATATTGAGCCCAAAAATGGTGTTTTAGCCCCCAGTTTTTTCATTTTCACAAGGACTGCAGGATAAAATGGGCCCAAAAAATTGCTGTGAAATTGCTCCTGAGTATGCCGATACCCAATAGGTGGTCAAAAACTACTTTTGAGGAACATCTGAGAAGGGAAGAAGCGCCATATTGGAGTTCAGATTTTCCTGGACTGGTTTGAGGGTGCCATGTCAGCAGAACCCCCTCATAACAGACCCCATTTTACAAACTACACCTCTCAATGAATTCATATAGCAGTGCAGTGATCATTTTGACACCACATGTGGGTCACAGAATTTGATGCTATTGGGTTGTGAGGAAAAAAATATTAAATTTTTATCACCAAAATTTTGTTTGTCCCAGATTTTACATTTTCACACTGGGAAATGGGTATAAATGACACCAAAATGTATCCCACAAGTTCTGCTAAATGTAGAAATACCCCATATGTGGCTGTACAGTACTGCTTAGCCATACGGCGAGACTCTGGAGGGACGGAATGCTATTTGCCTCCTCGAGTGCAGATTTTCCTAAAATAGTTTGCAGATTGCATATGTAGACTCTCTAATTGCTAGAAGAGCAGAATTCCCTGTAAAATGACCCCATTTTGTAAATTATACCCCTTTTGGAATTTATCTACAGGTGTAGTGATGATTTTGACTCCATGGATGTTTTCCAAAAAACAAGAAGTAGTGGATGTGCTGAGTGAAAATTGCAAACTACCATTGTAGTGACCAGTACATTGTAGTGATAAGTACATTGTATTTAACAGTACATTGTGCCCAGCTCATGGTTCTGGAGCCATGTACAAGTAAATTAGGCGGACTCTCATCGCTACAGAAATGCCAAACATGTGGATGTTAAATGTGGTTTAGGTACACTTTGGGGTTCTGAAGGGAAAGGGGCATGTGGATTTGGGAGCACAGAATTAGCTGGATTTTTTTTGGGGTGCAAGGAGCCATTTTGCTTTTCCAGAGCCTTTATACTACCAGTAATGTAGAAGATTTCCATGGACAGTGACGGACCTGAGAGGGGACTTGCTTTTTTTGTGCTTTTATTGGGAACATTTTACATAACATTTGAGATCACATTTATCTGGCGCTCTTTGCTAAGTACTTACTTTGGGGTTTCCATCTAAAGCTCCGAGTGACGTGATTTATATGAAACCCCAGAGGGAGCCATTAACTATAATGAGGCAGCAGAGTTACTCTGAACTTCATCTGGTGTCTGTTCAGAGTTGTCTTTCGTTTCAGAAGTGCACAAAACTGTGGCCGATTGCACTTTTATGCAGGCCTAAAAAGATGGACACTGACTAAACACAAGCCAGACAGTGTTTGCAGTGCTTCTATCTGCTCCATTATAGGGAATCTTCCACTGGGATTCCATCTGAAATCACGTATTTCAGAAATTTACACAGAAATCCCAGTGTAGGTGCTCAGCTTAGGTTGCAGGATAAATGTGAGTCGAGCATTACTGCGATCTTTGGGAGGCAGAATGAACAAATCAACCACAGGTGAAGAATTGGTTTTATTTTATACATTGTTCCTTGTGGGGTATTAGTGATTAGATTAGATATATAAGAAGTGATTAGAGCTATAATTTTTCCATATTTCTGCCGACAGAGTCATGTGACAGCTTTTTGTTTGCAGGATGAGTTAATGTTTTTATCAGTAACATTTTCGGCCACATGACATCTTTTGATCGCTTTCTATTCCAATTTTTGGTAGGCAGAATGAACAAAAACCAGCAATTCCAGAACTGTCTTGCATGTATTGATAAGGCAGCTTTATTCTTTGGGTCAGTAAGATTACAGCGATACCACTAGAGATGAGCGAATTTGTTCGGAAAAAGATTTCCAAAGAAATTCGGCATGAATATGGCACATTCAAATTTGTGATCGTAAATCCGAGCAAAATTTCATAAAATCGGTAACTTTTGGTAAAAGTGCGGGAAAATATTTGCAATGCTACCAAAATATTTTCCTCACTTTAGCAACGGTAATGGTGGTGTATCATGAGCATTTGGCATGTGTTTGATGAGGGGAGGGGGTTTGCAGAGCTCAGAGGCGCAGCCTTCTTGGAAGCACAGCAGTCATTTTTTTCCCTAACTTTATGTGTGTACATTTCGGGTAGCCAATCAGGGAGCAGGAAACACCCACAATGTCATGACACCAGGGCTTGTGTCATTGGCTGCTGAAATCACATGTCCCTCTCTGTTGTGAATTCTGTGGCAGAGCTTCCTCCTGTGGTCACAAGTGGTACTTCGGCTGGTTCTCTCTGTGAGCTTCCGTTGGTGGAGGAAAGTGGTACTGTGGCTTCTGAGTTTCCTTCCTCAGGTGTTGTGGTGAAGTCGTTAGGTGCTGCTCTATTTAACTCCACCTAGTGCTTTGATCCTGGCCTCCAGTCAATGTTCTAGTATTGGACCTGTTTCCTCCTGGATCGTTCCTGTGGCCTGCTGCTCTGCATAGCTAAGTTTCTCTTTGCTATTTGTTTGCTGTTTTTTTCTGTCCAGCTTGTCAATTTGTTTTTTACTGCTTGCTGGAAGCTCTGGGACGCAGAGAGTGTACCTCCGTGCTGTTAGTTCGGTACGGAGGGTCTTTTTGCCCCCTTTGTGTGGTTTTTGTAGGGTTTTGTGTTGACCGCAAAGTTACCTTTCCTATCCTCGCTCTGTTCAGAAAGTTGGGCCTCACTTTGCTAAATCTATTTCATCTCTACGTTTGTCTTTTCATCTTAACTCACAGTCATTATATGTGGGGGCTGCCTTTTCCTTTGGGGTATTTCTCTGAGGCAAGGTAGGCCTATTTTCTATCTTCAGGCTAGCTAGTTTCTCAGGCCGTGCCGAGTTGCATAGGGAGCGTTAGGCGCAATCCACGGCTGCCTTTAGTGTGGTTGGAGAGGATTAGGGATTGCGGTCAACAGAGTTCCCACGTCTCAGAGCTCGTTCTTGTTTTTTGGGTTATTGCCAGGTCACTGTATGTGCGCTGACCTCTATGTCCATTGTGGTACTGAATTACCTTTCATAACAGTACTGGAGGCCAAAAGTACTAATGATTCCCAATAGAGGGAAAAAAAGAAGTTCTGAGACCATTTTTTTTTCTTTGCACTGTGTTTTGCCTTTTTTTTCCCCTAGACATTTGGGTGGTTCAGGACACAGGTGTAGCAATGGACATTAAAGGTCTGTCTTCATGTGTGGCTCAGCTCACGGCAAGAGTACAAAGTATTCAAGACTTTGTGGTTCAGAATTCTATGTTAGAACCGAGAATTCCTATTCCTGATTTGTTTTTTGGAGATAGAACTAAATTTCTGAGTTTCAAAAATAATTGTAAACTATTTCTGGCTTTGAAACCTCGCTCCTCTGGTGACCCAGTTCAACAAGTTAGGATCGTTATTTCTTTTTTGCGTGACGACCCTCAGGACTGGGCATTTTCTCTTGCGTCAGGAGATCCTGCATTAAGTAATATCGATGCATTTTTCCTGGCGCTTGGATTGCTGTACGATGAGCCTAATTCTGTGGATCAGGCAGAGAAGAATTTGCTGGCTCTGTGTCAGGGTCAGGATGAAATAGAGGTATATTGTCAGAAATTTAGAAAGTGGTCCGTACTCACTCAGTGGAATGAAGGTGCGCTCGCAGCTATTTTCAGAAAAGGTCTCTCTGAAGCCCTTAAGGATGTCATGGTGGGATTTCCTATGCCTGCTGGTCTGAATGAGTCTATGTCTTTGGCCATTCAGATCGGTCGACGCTTGCGCGAGCGTAAATCTGTGCACCATTTGGCGGTATTACCTGAGCTTAAACCTGAGCCTATGCAGTGCGATAGGACTTTGACCAGAGTTGAACGGCAAGAACACAGACGTCTGAATGGGCTGTGTTTCTACTGTGGTGATTCCACTCATGCTATCTCTGATTGTCCTAAGCGCACTAAGCGGTTCGCTAGGTCTGCCACCATTGGTACGGTACAGTCAAAATTTCTCCTGTCTGTTACCTTGATCTGCTCTTTTATATCGTATTCTGTCATGGCATTTGTGGACTCAGGCGCTGCTCTGAATTTGATGGACTTGGAGTATGCTAGGCATTGTGGGTTTTTCTTGGAGCCCTTGCAGTGTCCTATTCCATTGAGAGGAATTGATGCTACGCCTTTGGCCAAGAATAAGCCTCAGTACTGGACCCAGCTGACCATGTGCATGGCTCCTGCACATCAGGAGGTTATTCGCTTTCTGGTGTTGCATAATCTGCATGATGTGGTCGTGTTGGGGTTGCCATGGCTACAAGTTCATAATCCAGTATTAGATTGGAAATCCATGTCTGTGTCCAGCTGGGGTTGTCAGGGGGTACATGGTGATGTCCCATTTCTGACTATTTCGTCATCCACCCCTTCTGAGGTTCCTGAGTTCTTGTCTGATTACCGGGATTTATTTGATGAGCCCAAGTCCGATACCCTACCTCCGCATAGGGATTGTGCTATCGATTTGATTCCTGGTAGTAAATTCCCAAAAGGTCGACTGTTTAATTTATCTGTGCCTGAGCACGCCGCTATGCGGAGTTATGTGTATAGGAGTCTTTGGAGAAGGGGCATATTTGCCCGTCATCGTCGCCATTAGGAGCAGGGTTCTTTTTTGTAGCCAAGAAGGATGGTTCACTGAGACCTTGTATAGATTACCGCCTTCTAAATAAGATCACGGTTAAATTTCAGTACCCCTTGCCATTGTTATCTGATTTGTTTGCTCGGATTAAGGGGGCTAGTTGGTTCACCAAGATAGATCTTCGTGGTGCGTATAATCTTGTGCGTATTAAGCGAGGCGATGAGTGGAAAACTGCATTTAATACGCCCGAGGGCCATTTTGAGTATCTAGTAATGCCATTCGGACTTGCCAATGCTCCATCAGTGTTTCAGTCCTTTATGCATGACATCTTCCGAGAGTACCTGGATAAATTCCTGATTGTGTACTTGGATGACATTTTGATCTTCTCGGATGATTGGGAGTCTCATGTGAAGCAGGTCAGAACGGTGTTTCAGGTCCTGCGTGCTAATTCTTTGTTTGTGAAGGGATCAAAGTGTCTCTTTGGTGTTCAGAAGGTTTCATTTTTGGGGTTCATCTTTTCCCCTTCTACTATCGAGATGGACCCTGTTAAGGTCCAAGCCATCCATAATTGGACTCAGCCGACATCTCTGAAAAGTCTGCAAAAGTTCCTGGGCATTGCTAATTTTTATCGTCGCTTCATCTGCAATTTTTCTAGTATTGCTAAACCATTGACCGATTTGACCAAGAAAGGTGCTGATTTGGTCAATTGGTCTTCTGCTGCGGTGGAAGCTTTTCAAGAGTTGAAGCGTCGTTTTTCTTCTGCCCCTGTGTTGTGTCAACCAGATGTTTCGCTTCCGTTCCAGGTCGAGGTTGATGCTTCTGAGATTGGAGCAGGGGCTGTTTTGTCGCAGAGTAGTTCTGATTGCTCGGTGATGAAACCATGCGCCTTCTTTTCCAGGAAGTTTTCGCCTGCTGAGCGAAATTATGATGTGGGCAATCGAGAGTTGCTGGCCATGAAGTGGGCATTCGAGGAGTGGCGTCATTGGCTTGAAGGAGCTAAGCATCGCGTGGTGGTCTTGACTGATCATAAGAACCTGACTTACAGTTAGGGCCAGAAATATTTGGACAGTGACACAAGTTTTGTTATTTTAGCTGTTTACAAAAACATGTTCAGAAAAACAATTATATATATATATATATATATATATATATATATATATATATATATAATATGGGCTGAAAGTGCACACTCCCAGCTGCAATATGATAGTTTCCACATCCAAATCGGAGAAAGGGTTTAGGAATCATAGCTCTGTAATACATAGCGTCCTCTTTTTCAAGGGACCAAAAGTAATTGGACAATGGACTCTAAGGGCTGCAATTAACTCTGAAGGCGTCTCCCTCGTTAACCTGTAATCAATGAAGTAGTTAAAAGGTCAGGGGTGGATTCCAGGTGTGTGGTTTTGCATTTGGAAGCTGTTGCTGTGAGCAGACAACATGCGGTCAAAGGAACTCTCAATTGAGGTGAAGCAGAACATCCTGAGGCTGAAAAAAAAGAAAAAATCCATCAGAGAGATAGCAGACATGCTTGGAGTAGCAAAATCAACAGTTGGGTACATTCTGAGAAAAAAGGAATTGACTGGTGAGCTTGGGAACTCAAAAAGGCCTGGGCGTCCACGGATGACAACAGTGGTGGATGATCGCCGCATACTTAATTTGGTGAAGAAGAACCCGTTCACAACATCAACTGAAGTCCAGAACACTCTCAGTGAAGTAGGTGTATCTGTCTCTAAGTCAACAGTAAAGAGAAGACTCCATGACAGTAAATACAAAGGGTTCACATCTAGATGCAAACCATTAATCAATACCAAAAATAGACAGGTTAGAGTTAAATTTGCAGAAAAACACCTCAAGAAGCCAGCTCAGTTCTGGAAAAGTATTCTATGGACAGATGAGACAAAGATCAACCTGTACCAGAATGATGGGAAGAAAAAAGTTTGGAGAAGAAAGGGAACGGCACATGATCCAAGGCACACCACATCCTCTGTAAAACATGGTGGAGGCAACGTGATGGCATGGGCATGCATGGCTTTCAATGGCACTGGGTCACTTGTGTTTATTGATGACATAAGAGCAGACAAGAGTAGCCGGATGAATTCTGAAGTGTACCGGGATATACTTTCAGCCCAGATTCAGCCAAATGCTGCAAAGTTGATTGGACGGCGCTTCATAGTACAGATGGACAATGACCCCAAGCATACAGCCAAAGCTACCCAGGAGTTCATGAGTGCCAAAAAGTGGAACATTCTGCAATGGCCAAGTCAATCTCCAGATCTAAACCCAATTGAGCATGCATTTCACTTGCTGAAATCCAGACTTAAGACGGAAAGACCCACAAACAAGCAAGACCTGAAGGCTGCGGCTGTAAAGGCCTGGCAAAGCATTAAGAAGGAGGAAACCCAGCGTTTGGTGATGTCCATGGGTTCCAGACTTAAGGCAGTGATTGCCTCCAAAGGATTTGCAACAAAATATTGAAAATAAAAATATTTTGTTTGGGTTATGTTTATTTGTCCAATTACTTTTGACCTCCTAAAATGTGGAGTGTTTGTAAAGAAATGTGTACAATTCCTACATTTTCTATCAGATATTTTTGTTCAACCCTTCAAATTAAACGTTACAATCTGCACATGAATTCTGTTGTAGATGTTTCATTTCAAATCCAATGTGGTGGCATGCAGAGCCCAACTCGCGAAAATTGTGTCACTGTCCAAATATTTCTGGCCCTAACTGTATCTCGAGTCCGCCAAGCGGTTGAATCCTAGACAAGCTCGTTGGTCGTTGTTTTTTGCCTGTTTTGACTTTGTGATTTCATACCTTCCGGGCTCTAAAAATGTGAAGGCGGATGCTCTGTCTAGGAGTTTTGTGCCCGACTCTCCGGGTGTATCTGAGCCGGCGGGTATCCTCAAAGAGGGAGTAATTGTGTCTGCCATCTCCCCTGATTTGCGGCGGGTGCTGCAAAAATTTCAGGCTAATAAACCTGATCGTTGGCCAGCGGAGAAACTGTTTATCCCTGATAGGTGGACGAATAAAGTTATCTCTGAGGTTCATTGTTCGGTGTTGGCTGGTCATCCTGGAATCTTTGGTACCAGAGAGTTAGTGGCTAGATCCTTTTGGTGGCCATCACTGTCGCGGGATGTGCGTACTTTTGTGCAGTCCTGTGGGATTTGTGCTCGGGCTAAGCCCTGCTGTTCTCGTGCCAGTGGGTTGCTTTTGCCCTTGCCGGTCCCGAAGAGGCCTTGGACACATATCTCTATGGATTTTATTTCAGATCTTCCCGTCTCTCAAAAGATGTCAGTCATTTGGGTGGTCTGTGATCGCTTCTCTAAGATGGTCCATTTGGTACCCTTGTCTAAATTGCCTTCCTCCTCTGATTTGGTGCCATTGTTTTTCCAGCATGTGGTTCGTTTACATGGCATTCCAGAGAATATCGTTTCTGACAGAGGTTCCCAGTTTGTTTCGAGGTTTTGGCGAGCCTTTTGTGGTAGGATGGGCATTGACTTGTCTTTTTCCTCGGCTTTCCATCCTCAGACTAATGGCCAGACCGAACGAACCAATCAGACCTTAGAAACATATCTGAGATGCTTTGTTTCTGCTGATCAGGATGACTGGGTGTCCTTTTTGCCTTTGGCTGAGTTCGCCCTTAATAACCGGACCAGCTCGGCTACCTTGGTTTCACCGTTTTTCTGCAACTCTGGGTTCCATCCTTGTTTCTCTTCAGGGCAGGTTGAGTCTTCGGACTGTCCTGGTGTGGATACTGTGGTGGACAGGTTGAAGCAGATTTGGACTCATGTAGTGGACAATTTGACTTTGTCCCAGGAGAAGGCTCAATGTTTCGCTAATCGCAGACGCTGTGTGGGTCCCCGACTTCGGGTTGGGGACTTGGTTTGGTTATCTTCTCGTCATATTCCTATGAAGGTTTCCTCTCCTAAGTTTAAACCTCGTTTTATTGGTCCGTATAGGATTTCTGAGGTTCTTAATCCTGTGTCTTTTCGTCTGACCCTTCCAGATTCTTTTTCCATACATAACGTATTCCATAGGTCATTGTTGCGGAGATACGAAGCACCTATGGTTCCATCTGTTGATCCTCCTGCCCCGGTTTTGGTGGAGGGGGAGTTGGAGTATATTGTGGAGAAGATTTTGGATTCTCGTGTTTCAAGGCGGAAACTCCAGTATCTGGTTAAGTGGAAGGGTTATGCTCAGGAAGATAATTCCTGGGTCTTTGCCTCTGATGTCCATGCTCCCGATCTTGTTCGTGCCTTTCATATGGCTCATCCTGGTCGTCCTGGGAGCTCTGGTGAGGGTTCGGTGACCCCTCCTCAAGGGGGGGTACTGTTGTTAATTCTGTGGCAGAGCTTCCTCCTGTGGTCACAAGTGGTACTTCGGCTGGTTCTCTCTGTGAGCTTCCGTTGGTGGAGGAAAGTGGTACTGCGGCTTCTGAGTTTCCTTCCTCAGGTGTTGTGGTGAAGTCGTTAGGTGCTGCTCTATTTAACTCCACCTAGTGCTTTGATCCTAGCCTCCAGTCAATGTTCTAGTATTGGACCTGTTTCCTCCTGGATCGTTCCTGTGGCCTGCTGCTCTGCATAGCTAAGTTTCTCTTTGCTATTTGTTTGCTGTTTTTTTCTGTCCAGCTTGTCAATTTGTTTTTTACTGCTTGCTGGAAGCTCTGGGACGCAGAGGGTGTACCTCCGTGCCGTTAGTTCGGTACGGAGGGTCTTTTTGCCCCCTTTGCGTGGTTTTTGTAGGGTTTTGTGTTGACCGCAAAGTTACCTTTCCTATCCTCGCTCTGTTCAGAAAGTTGGGCCTCACTTTGCTAAATCTATTTCATCTCTACGTTTGTCTTTTCATCTTAACTCACAGTCATTATATGTGGGGGCTGCCTTTTCCTTTGGGGTATTTCTCTGAGGCAAGGTAGGCTTATTTTCTATCTTCAGGCTAGCTAGTTTCTCAGGCCGTGCCGAGTTGCATAGGGAGCGATAGGCGCAATCCACGGCTGCTTTTAGTGTGGTTGGAGAGGATTAGGGATTGCAGTCAACAGAGTTCCCACGTCTCAGAGCTCGTTCTTGTTTTTTGGGTTATTGCCAGGTCACTGTATGTGCGCTGACCTCTATGTCCATTGTGGTACTGAATTACCTTTCATAACACCTCTCCATATAAATAGCAGACATGTTGTTTTAGCTGCCACTGTTTGCATCTGTTTGTATATCAGTCAGATAACGTAGCTAGATAGTGTTCAGTGTCACTGTAAAGTTTACCTTCCGGATTTTTTTTTTTTTTTGGAGGGGAGCATTACTGAGGTTCTCAGACAAAGCCGCCATGGCACATGTCCTACAAGCGTGTTGTACACAACTTCTATAATGCTTCATGCATGAATATAGCATTCTAAATGATATTATTTCAGTAGCTAAATGAGAAAAAGCCTGCTGTATCCCACATTTTAGATTCTAAGATAGGTGGTTGCATATCAGTCAGATAGTGTAGCTAGATAGTGTCCAGTGTGGCTGACAAATTTACCTTTCAGCACTTTTTCTTCTTTTTTGGCCATGCTGAGGTGCACAAACAAATCCAGCAGGGCACGTGTTGTGCCTGCTGTATCCCACCTTGTCTGCAGACGTAATGCACATTAAAAAAGTTATACTTTTTTATGTTGCTAAATGTGAAACAGCCTGCTGTATCCCACATAGTCATTTTGTGGTGGTGAAATGAACCCGTCTGCAGACCTAAGGCACATTAAAAAAAATTATAATTTTTCAGTTGCAAAAAGTTAGACAACCCGCTTTATCACACTTCATAATTTCTTTGGTTTGAAATTAAGCTGTAGAAGCCTGATCCAGAGGCCACAAACAAATTCTTCTGTCATTAACGTCATACAGTAAGGGACCTGACTTGAAAAATAGTTTGTAGCATCTAGTGTGTTATAGAGGCCTGATACATAGGCCCACCAAAAAAATTCTTCTGCTATTAATGTCATACAGTAAGGGACCAGATTTAAGAAGAGTTTGTAGTTGTATCTACTGTGTTATAGTGTCATGGTCTGCTGAGTTTCTGGGATTAGGTGGTTTTAGGGTTAACCTGGGCTGTGTGTAATCACCCTGTATGGTTCCTTGCTCCGTCTCATCATGCTCCGCCTGCTATGCATCCTCTTTGATTGTGAAGAGAGAGTGTTTCAGAACACAGATAAGCAAGATGATCATGCTAATTATGGTGTCATCGCCGCTCACCATCTTGATGGAGTCCTCAAAGTTTTGGAGTATGGTACATATGTCTGACATCCAGGTCCACTCCGGAGGTCTTATGTGTGGAGACTACACGGAATACCGACTGCCTTGTTGATGCTGGTAGTCAACAACTGCCCTCTTCTGCTCATAAATACTTCCCAACATCTGCAGTATAGAGTTCCAATGTGTGGGGACATCACACACCAGTCAGTGAGACAAAAGTTGAAAACGCTGCTGAAGCACAGCAAGGGTGGCGGAAGCTGTAGCTGACTTTCTAAAATGGGCACACAGGTGGCATACTTTCATAAGCAGATCTGGCAGCTCTGGTTAGCTTTTGAGAAACCGTAGAACATCGAGGTTAAGCACATGGGCCAGTCATGGTACGTGTGTGAGCTTGCCTCACCTCAAAGCCGTCACCAGGTTCCAGCCATTGTCACACACGATCATGCCTGGCTGTAGGTTCAGCGGTCTCAGCCACAGATCTGCCTGCTCTTTCAGAGCTGTCCGCAACTCTTCCGCATTGTGCGGTTTGTCACCTAAGCATATTAGCTTCAGCAAAGCCTGTTGTCACTTGGCTGAGGCAGTGCTGTAGTGCTTCCAGCTTGTGACTGATGTGGTCATTTCAGAGATGGAGGCTGAAGAGGTGGATGGTGTGCAAGAGCTGTAGACTGTGGGAACAACCCTGATTGACTGCCCACAAGAACTTGTAAACGTGTCTATGGTTAGGTGGACTTTCCCAGCAACTGCATTGTTGAGGGCACGGCTAATGCTGTGGGCACATGCTTGTATAATGCGGGGACGGCACACCGGGAGAAATAGTGGCAGCTGGGGACCGAGCACTTAGGGACGGCCGCCGCCATCAGGTTGCGGAAAGCTTCTGTCTCCATGAGCCTAAAAGGCAATATTTCAAGCGCAAGCAGATGAGAAATGTGTGAATTTAGTAGTGTGGCCTGTGTGGCGTTGGCTATGTATTTGTGCTTGCGTTCCAAGGACTGAGGTATGGACAACTGAACACTGCACTGGGACAAGAACGTGAACGTACTTGATGATGGTGCTAGTTGAGTGTGTACAATGACAGGTGAAGGACAGCAGGCATCTTCACAGCCACCATAGACAGGGGATTGGCTTGCATGCACAACAGAGGAAGAAGCAGTGGTGTCACCCGCAGACACTGTTCATGGACCCTGTGGTTTGGCCCACAAAGTCGGGTGCTTTGCCACCATGTACCTGATCATGCTGGTGGTTGTCAGGCTGATAGTTTTGCTACCCCTGCTGATGCTGGCTTGGCAGGTGGTGCAAATGGACTTTTTGGGATTATCGGCAGAGTCTTTAAAAAACAACCAGACTCGGGAAAACCTAACAGTTGGACCGGCAACTTCCGTCATGTTGGTGTTACGGGGAACAGTTGGCCATCCTCTGTCTGTGGCCACCACACTGCTTCTTCTTATTATTATTACTATTATTATTCCTGCCTGTTGTGGTGTTACATATTCCTCCCTCCCCCTGTGTGCTGCTATCCTCGCTCTGCATGTCCTCCTCCCAGTTTGGGTCAGTTACCATAATAGCTACCACCTTGTCTTCCACTTCCGCACCCTGGTTCTCCTCTTGACTTTCTGGCATTTGCGTGTCATCATCCACAACTTGTGACACAATCTCACCGTTGCATTCGGCATGGTGGGAGTAAAGAGGATTAGGGTGAGGAATATGAGCTACTCAGACTTGACTGTGTGGAAGACAGGGTGGTGGCAGCAAAGTGACTGGAAGCATTATCCACTATCCAAACAGCAACCTTTTGACACTGCTCTAGGTTCAATAGTGGTGTGCTGCTGCAGTCCCCTAGCAATTTGGACAGGAAGGTTGGGCGAGAAGATGTGAGTGTTTGTTGTGGCACAATTTCAGCTAGCCCACGGCATCGGCCTCTGCATGCACCATCACCATCACGTCAAGTTCCCCATCACGTCAAGTTCCCCATCCCTTGCTGCGCGAATTGCCCATTTTAAATGGAGGGCAATATTTTGCAAAGTCACTACAAATGGCTGAGCTTAACATAGCTGGCCTGTAGGTAACTATTCTTTTTTCCAGCAAATTGGTGACAATAATTTGTATAAGACACTCCCACAAAATTTTACAGTAGCCCAGAAATGGCAGAATTTTCTGAGCACTCAAATGTGAACCCTGTGACGGCTAAATTCCTGGTTGAAATAAATGCCCTGTAGGTAACTATTTTTTTTCAGCAAGCTGGTGTCAATAATTTGTATAAGGCTGCCGTCAAACTAGCAGTATTTGGTCAGTATTTTACATCAGTATATGTAAGCCAAAACCAGGAGTGGAACAAATAGAGGAAAAGTATAACAGAAACATATGCACCACTTCTGCATTTATCACCCACTCCTGGTTTTGGCTTGCAAATACTGATGTAAAATACTGACCAAATACTGCTAGTGTGATGGCAGCCTAAGACATGCCAATAAAATTTTACAGTAGCCCCGAAATGGCAGAATTTTTGGCGCACTCAGATGTGAACCCTGTGTCGGCCAAACCCCTGGTTGAAATAAATGCCCTGTAGGTAACTATTTTTTTTTTTAGCAAACTGGTGTCAATAATTTGAATGAGACACTCCAACAAAATTTGACAGTAGCACAGAAATGGCAGAATTTTGTGTGCACTCAGATGTGAACCGTGTGACGGCCGAACCCCTGATTGAAATAAATGCCCTATAGGTAACAATTTTTTTCAGCAAACTGGTGTCAATGACTTGTAGAAGATACTCCCAACAAAATTTTCCAGTAGCCCAGAAATGGCAGAATTGTCTGCGCACTTAGGCCGGTTTCACACGTCAGTGGCTCCGGTACGTGTGGTGACAGTTTCCTCATGTACCGAAGACTCTGACTCACGTAGACACATTAAAATAAATGTGTCTCTGCACATGTCAGCGTGTTTTCACGGACTGTGTGTCCATTTGCAAAACACGGAGACATGTCAGTGTTCGTGGGAGCGCACGGATCACACGGACCCATTAAAGTCAATGGGTCTGTGTAAACAAGTACAGCACATGGATGCTGTCCGTGTGCCATCTGTGTGCCATCCGTGTGCGTTTTTCCTGTCATAGGGTTAAAATTGAAAAAATTGTTGCAATACACGGACACACGTACAGCACAAGTACAGTACACGGACCCTAAAAATGTACTCACGGACATCACATGGATCCCACACGGATCCCACACAGATGGCCTACGCGAGCACACGGACACGGATAACTCCGGTACCGTTTTCTCCGGTACCGGAATTATCTGGACGTGGGAGACTGGCCTTAGATCTGATTGCTGGGACGGCCAAACCCCTGTTTAACCCCTTAACTCCCAAGGGTGGTTTGCACATTAATGACCGGGCCAATTTTTACAATTCTGACCACTGTCCCTTTATGAGGTTATAACTCTGGAACGCTTCAACTGATCCTGATGATTCTGACATTGTTTTTCTCATGACACATTGTACTTCATTATAGTTGTAAAATTTTTGATATTACCTGCGTTTATTTGTGAAAAAAACAGAATTTTGGCAAACATTTAGAAAATTTCGCCAGTTTCCCTACTTTGAATTTTTATGCCCTTAACCCCTATCTGACCTCGGACGGGATAGTACGTCCGAGGTCAAATCCCCAGCCCAGAAATGGCAGAATTGTCTGCGCACTTAGGCCGGTTTCACACGTCAGTGGCTCCGGTACGTGTGGTGACAGTTTCCTCATGTACCGAAGACTCTGACTCACGTAGACACATTAAAATAAATGTGTCTCTGCACATGTCAGCGTGTTTTCACGGACTGTGTGTCCATTTGCAAAACACGGAGACATGTCAGTGTTCGTGGGAGCGCACGGATCACACGGACCCATTAAAGTCAATGGGTCTGTGTAAACAAGTACAGCACATGGATGCTGTCCGTGTGCCATCTGTGTGCCATCCGTGTGCGTTTTTCCTGTCATAGGGTTAAAATTGAAAAAATTGTTGCAATACACGGACACACGTACAGCACAAGTACAGTACACGGACCCTAAAAATGTACTCACGGACATCACATGGATCCCACACGGATCCCACACAGATGGCCTACGCGAGCACACGGACACGGATAACTCCGGTACCGTTTTCTCCGGTACCGGAATTATCTGGACGTGGGAGACTGGCCTTAGATCTGATTGCTGGGACGGCCAAACCCCTGTTTAACCCCTTAACTCCCAAGGGTGGTTTGCACATTAATGACCGGGCCAATTTTTACAATTCTGACCACTGTCCCTTTATGAGGTTATAACTCTGGAACGCTTCAACTGATCCTGATGATTCTGACATTGTTTTTCTCATGACACATTGTACTTCATTATAGTTGTAAAATTTTTGATATTACCTGCGTTTATTTGTGAAAAAAACAGAATTTTGGCAAACATTTAGAAAATTTCGCCAGTTTCCCTACTTTGAATTTTTATGCCCTTAACCCCTATCTGACCTCGGACGGGATAGTACGTCCGAGGTCAAATCCCCTGCTTTGATGCAGGGCTCCGCGGTGAGCCCACATAAAAGCCGGGACATGTCAGCTGTTTTGAACAGCTGACATGTGCCCGTAATAGGCGCGGACAGAATCGCGATCTGCCCGCACCTATTAACTAGTTAAATGCCGCTGTCAAACGCAGACAGCGGCATTTAACTACAGCTTCCGTCCGGGCGGCCGGAAATGACGTCATCGCCGACCCCCGTCACATGATCAGGGGTCGGCGATGCGTCAGGATGGTAACCATAGAGGTCCTAGAGACCTCTATGGTTACTGATGACCGGTGGCTGTGAGCGCCACCCTGTGGACGGCGCTCACAGCACACCTCCATTTCTGCTACATAGCAGCGATCAGCAGATCGCTGCTATGTAGCAGAGCCGATCGTGCTGTGCCTGCTTCTAGCCTCCCATGGAGGCTATTGAAGCATGGCAAAAGTTAAAAAAAAAGTTAAAAAAAATGTGAAAAAAATAAAAAAAATATAAAAGTTTAAATCACCCCCCTTTCGCCCCAATCAAAATAAATCAATTAAAAAAAAATCAAATCTACACATATTTGGCATCGCCGCGCTCAGAATCGCCCGATCTATCAATTAAAAAAATGCATTAACCTGATCGCTAAACGGCGTAATGAAAAAAAAAATCGAAACGCCAAAATTACGTTTTTTAGGTCGCCGCGACATTGCATTAAAATGCAATAACGGGCGATCAAAAGAACGTATCTGCACCAAAATGCTATCATTAAAAACGCCAGCTCGGCATGCAAAAAATAAGCCCTCAACTGACCCCAGATCACAAAAAATGGAGACGCTACGAGTATCGGAAAATGGCGCAATTTTTTATTTATTTTTTTTAGCAAAGTTTGGAATTTTTTTTCACCACTTAGATAAAAAATAACCTAGTCATGTTAGGTGTCTATGAACTCGTACTGACCTGGAGAATCATAATGGCAGGTCAGTTTTAGCATTTAGTGAACCTAGCAAAAAAGCCAAACAAAAAACAAGTGTGGGATTGCACTATTTTTCCAATTTCACAGCACTTGGAATTTTTTTCCCGTTTTCTAGTACACGACATGCTAAAACCAATGTGGTCATTCAAAAGTACAACTCGTTCCGCAAAAAATAAGCCCTCACATGGCCAAATTGACGGAAAAATAAAAAAGTTATGGCTCTGGGAAGGAGGGGAGTGAAAAACGAACACGGAAAAACGAAAAATCCCAAGGTCATGAAGGGGTTAAAGTACATGTCACACAAAATACTTAATAAGTAACATTTCCCACATGTCTACTTTACATCAGCACAATTTTGGAACCAAAATTTTTGTTAGGGATTTATAAGGGTTAAAAGTTGACCAGCAATTTCTCATTTTTACAACACCATTTTTTTTTTTTAGGGACCACATCTCATTTTGAGGGGTCTACATGATAAAAATAACCAAGTGTGACACCATTCTAAAAACTGCACCCCTCAAGGTGCTCAAAACCACATTCAAGAAGTTGATTAACCCTTCAGGTTAGAGTTGAGCGACCTTGACCTTTTTAGAGTCGAGCCGGGTTTCGCGAAACCCGACTATCTCAAAAGTCGGGTCGAGTGAAATCGGCTGATTATGACGTAAAGTCGGGATCGACCGAAACACGAAACCCAATGCAAGTCAATGGGGCAGCATAGTCGGCAGTGAGTGGGGGCCAGGAAAACACCTAGAGTGCCCATTTTAATGTCAAAACCATCCATTCTTCTTAATGAAGCTTGTCAAGCGTAATTTACCTTATAATAATTGGAAGGCATTTGAAATTGGGGGTCATTTGGCTAAAGTTGTGGTGGGTAGGGCTGGTTCAAGTAATTAGTGGGCCCAGGAAATCTGGACCACGTCACGGCAGTGGAGCAGGGAGAGGTAAGTATTTCAACTTTGCAAGTGCTGTGAACCTGAGCAAGCAGGGGGGGCCCACTCGTTGGCATTGGCACTGGCACAGGGCCCCTCAAAGTACAGCGGTGTGTTTGCACGGCGGGGGCGCCTCCCACCGGCAGCAACACTTTTGCGTACCATGAGAGGCCCTGTGCCAGTGACGTCGCCAACTAGTATTCCTCCCCCCACCTGATGAAGGAACCTGCACTTTCATCTGCACCTTCCTGTTTGTCCCCGTGTAAGGTGGTATGGTATGCGGGAAGGGGGACCTGACTTTCAGCAGGGTCACAATCTTGCAGTGTAGCGTGCACGGGAAATGTTGCGTTATGGGTCAATGTACCAGCAGACTCATCTATCACTGGCTGGGCAATGGGCAGGATGAGGAGGAAACACAGATATAGGCCCAAAGAATAAAGTGGGCTAAATGCAGTTCAAAATTGGTAACACAGGACTAATCAGGGGGCATTGCAGTGGAGGACAACTGGAATGAGAGGCTGACACAGAGAGTAGGCCCAAATCAGTAAGTAGTCGAAATGCAGTTCAAAATTGGCAACAGTAGTAAACAGGCGGCACAGCTTTGTTCAGTGGAGGAGAACAGCAAGGAGTGGCAGACACCGATAGTAGGCCCCAACCCAACTAGTAGGCCAAATGCAGTCTAACATTAACAACTACTTAACGAGCGCCTGAAAACGGAATTTCAGGACAGGAAACCAGGAGAACAGCAAGGAGCGGCAGACACCGATAGTAGGCCCCAAACCAACTAGTACGCCAAATGCAGTTGTTCCGTTTAACTACAATTTAATGAGAGCCTGAAGATAGAAGTTCAGGAAAGGCAACCTGGAGAACACCTTGGAGTGGAACACACCATCTCTCTACACCCCATACCCAGTTTGTAGGCCTAATGCAGCGTAGTTTCCAACAACTACTAAACGAGAGCATGATGATCGAAGCATTGGCGAGGAAACCTGGGGAACACCTTGGAGTGGAACACACCATCTCTCTACAGTGGAACACACCATCTCTCTACACCCCATACCCAATTTGTAGGCCTAATGCAGCGTAGTTTCCAACAACTACTAAACGAGAGCCAGAAGATCGAAGCAATGGAGAGGAAACCTGGGGAACACCTTGGAGTGTAACACACCATCTCTCTACACCCCATACCCAATTTGTAGGCCTAATGCAGCGTAGTTTCCAACAACTACTAAACGAGAGCCGGAAGATCGAAGCTCAGGAAAGGCAACCTGGAGAACACCTTGGAGTGGAACACACCATCTCTCTACACCCCATACCCAATTTGTAGGCCCAATGCAGCGTAGTTTCCAACAACTACTAAACGAGAGCCGGAAGATCGAAGCAATGGAGAGGAAACCTGGGGAACACCTTGGAGTGTAACACACCATCTCTCTACACCCCATACCCAATTTGTAGGCCCAATGCAGCGTAGTTTCCAACAACTACTAAACGAGAGCCGGAAGATCGAAGAAATGGAGAGGAAACCTGGGGAACACCTTGGAGTGGAACACACCATCTCTCTACAGTGGAACACACCATCTCTCTACACCCCATACCCAATTTGTAGGCCTAATGCAGCGTAGTTTCCAACAACTACTAAACGAGAGCCGGAAGATCGAAGCTCAGGAAAGGCAACCTGGGGAACACCTTGGAGTGGAACACACCATCTCTCTACACCCCATACCCAATTTGTAGGCCCAATGCAGCGTAGTTTCCAACAACTACTAAACGAGAGCCGGAAGATCGAAGCTCAGGAAAGGCAACCTGGGGAACACCTTGGAGTGTAACAAACCCTCTCTCTACACCACGGAAGGGCTGATTCTTAGGAAGGAAGGCTGTCGGAAAGAAGCAGGGCGCGTCCGAGGGTGATTATATTCTTATTAGGTATATACTCACCCTCGGACGCGCCCTGCTTCTTTATTTGTAATGAATGTTTATTTGCAATGTGGTTTTGACTTACTCTATTTTTTTTGGTAAATAATGATTTTATTATTTTCATTGTTTTGCATCTTCTTGGCAATAATATAAAGAAGACGCGACAGGACAACACTCGGTGGATGCCATATCTGTGTTTAAAATTGAAAAAAACCTTTCAGTTAACTACTTGCAGGAGAAAGTTATTGTAGCTGGTGGCCATTTTTAGTACTGTACCAGATTTTTGTTGTATGTGTTTGTTTTTAATGTTAAAATGTCTGCATTTGATATCTCTCCAGTATTTTCTTTTTTATAAGCAAAATACTTATTTTTATATTTTCTGATGTTGGTTCCAGGGGTACACGGGCAGCAGTGGTGTGGTCAGTGGAGGCCTAGTGGAAGGAGTGACCGCAGACAGGCATCGAAGGCCTAAAATAATAACACATGGCTGTAGGCAATTTTAAATTGGTTCCAGGGGTATACGGGCAGCAGTGGTGTGGTCAGTGGAGGCCTAGTGGAAGGAGTGACCGCAGACAGGCATCGAAGGCCTAAAATAATAACACATGGCTGTAGGCAATTTTAAATTGGTTCCAGGGGTACACGGGCAGCAGTGGTGTGGTCAGTTGAGGCCTAGTGGAAGGAGTCACCGCAGACAGGCATCGAAGGCCTAATATAATAACACATGGCTGTAGGCAATTTTAAATTGGTTACAGGGGTACACGGGCAGCAGTGGTGTGGTCAGTGGAGGCCTAGTGGAAGGAGTGACCGCAGACAGGCATCGAAGGCCTAAAATAATAACACATGGCTGTAGGCAATTTTAAATTGGTTACAGGGGTACACGGGCAGCAGTGGTGTGGTCAGTGGAGGCCTAGTGGAAGGAGTGACCGCAGACAGGCATCGAAGGCCTAAAATAATAACACATGGCTGTAGGCAATTTTAAATTGGTTCCAGGGGTACACGGGCAGCAGTGGTGTGGTCAGTGGAGGCCTAGTGGAAGGAGTCACCGCAGACAGGCATCGAAGGCCTAAAATAATAACACATGGCTGTAGGCAATTTTAAATTGGTTCCAGGGGTACACGGGCAGCAGTGGTGTGGTCAGTGGAGGCCTAGTGGAAGGAGTCACCGCAGACAGGCATCGAAGGCCTAAAATAATAACACATGGCTGTAGGCAATTTTAAATTGGTTCCAGGGGTACACGGGCAGCTGTGGTGTGGTCAGTGGAGGCCTAGTGGAAGGAGTCACCGCAGACAGGCATCGAAGGCCTAAAATAATAACACATGGCTGTAGGCAATTTTAAATTGGTTACAGGGGTACACGGGCAGCAGTGGTGTGGTCAGTGGAGGCCTAGTGGAAGGAGTGACCACAGACAGGCATCGAAGGCCTAACATAACAAAAATGTCAATACAATGGTATTGTCAGTGGCAGGCATTGAAGGATGTCAGCGCATAGACTAAACATTGGTGGAGCTGTGAGATAATTTTGCAAGTGGTAGAGCACTGTTTGAGCTGGGGCGGGGGGAAACTGTCTTGTGGCCGGCGGTACAGGCCCAGGGCCCCTCATATTACAACGGTGCGTCTGACGTTGGGTGCGCACCACCACCGCCAGAGACACTTTATTGTACTAGGAGGGACCCAGTGGCAGTGCCGTCGACCAAAAGCGGGCTCACCCACCTCTTCAGACAAACTGCACTCTCACGAGTGCTGTCGCCAAGTGTCGATACCACGGCCCCGTGTGGGGAGTTTGGCCATTTAGTGAGGTGTAAACATGTCGTATGCTGGACAATCAGGTGCAGAAAATTACGAGATTGGAAAAGGCATTCAGAATAGTCCACAGGCAAGACCTTTTCATAGGAAAGCTAGGTGTCAGCCGGGCAAGGTGGGGCAAAAGTTTTCGAAATCCAGTTGTGGTTCATTTTAATGAAGGTTAGATCATCTACATTTTGGGTAGCCAGACGAGTCCTTTTTTCTGTTAGTATTGAACCTGCAGCACTGAATACTCTTTCTGATAGGACACTAGCTGCCGGGCAAGCAAGCTCCTGCAATGCATATTCTGCCAATTCTGGCCAGGTGTCTAATTTTGATGCCCAGTAATCAAATGGGAATGACGGTTGAGGGAGAACATCGATAAGGGATGAAAAATAGTTTGTAACCATACTGGACAAATGTTGTCTCCTGTCACTTTGAATTGATGCTGCAGTACCTGTCCTGTCTGCGGTCATAGCAAAATCACTCCACAACCTGGTCAGAAAACCCCTCTGGCCAACGCCACTTCTGATTTCTGCCCCTCTAACTCCTCTGGTCTGCTGGCCCCTGCAGCTCGTGTGAGAACGATCACGGGCACTGTGTGCAGGGAATGCCAGAAGCAAACGGTCAACAAGAGTTGATTGTTTGGTTGCTAATATTAGTTCCAAGTTCTCATGTGGCATTATATTTTGCAATTTGCCTTTATAGCGAGGATCAAGGAGGCAGGCCAACCAGTAATCGTCATCGTTCATCATTTTAGTTATGCGTGTGTCCCTTTTGAGGATACGTAAGGCATAATCCGCCATGTGGGCCATCGTTCCAGTTCTCAAATCTGCGGTTGTGCTTGGTTGAGGGGCAGTTTCAGGCAAATCCACGTCACTTGTGTCCCTCCAAAAACCAGAACCCGGCCTTGCCACGCCACGAATTTCCAGTGGCCCCGGAAAAGCTTCCTCATTAAAAATATAATCATCCCCATCATCCTCCTCGTCCTCCTCCTCCTCTTCGCCCGCTACCTCGTCCTGTACACTGCCCTGGCCAGACAATGGCTGACTGTCATCAAGGCTTTCCTCTTCCTCAGCTGCAGACGCCTGATCCTTTATGTGCGTCAAACTTTGCATCAGCAGACGCATTAGGGGGATGCTCATGCTTATTATGGCGTTGTCTGCACTAACCAGCCGTGTGCATTCCTCAAAACACTGAAGGACTTGACACATGTCTTGAATCTTCGACCACTGCACACCTGACAACTCCATGTCTGCCATCCTACTGCCTGCCCGTGTATGTGTATCCTCCCACAAAAACATAACAGCCCGCCTCTGTTCACACAGTCTCTGAAGCATGTGCAGTGTTGAGTTCCACCTTGTTGCAACGTCTATGATTAGGCGATGCTGGGGAAGGTTCAAAGAACGCTGATAGGTCTGCATACGGCTGGAGTGTACGGGCGAACGGCGGATATGTGAGCAAAGTCCACGCACTTTGAGGAGCAGGTCGGATAACCCCGGATAACTTTTCAGGAAGCACTGCACCACCAGGTTTAAGGTGTGAGCCAGGCAAGGAATGTGTTTCAGTTGGGAAAGGGAGATGGCAGCCATGAAATTCCTTCCGTTATCACTCACTACCTTGCCTGCCTCAAGATCTACAGTGCCCAGCCACGACTGCGTTTCTTTCTGCAAGAACTCGGACAGAACTTCCGCGGTGTGTCTGTTGTCGCCCAAACACTTCATAGCCAATACAGCCTGCTGACGTTTGCCAGTAGCTGCCCCATAATGGGAGACCTGGTGTGCAACAGTGGCAGCTGCGGATGGAGTGGTTGTGCGACTGCGGTCTGTGGACGAGCTCTCGCTTCTGCAGGAGGACGAAGAGGAGGAGGAGGGAGTGCGAACGGCTACAGCCAATTGTTTCCTAGACCGTGGGCTAGGCAGAACTGTCCCAAACTTGCTGTCCCCTGTGGACCCTGCATCCACCACATTTACCCAGTGTGCCGTGATGGACACGTAACGTCCCTGGCCATGCCTACTAGTCCATGCATCTGTTGTCAGGTGCACCTTTGTGCTCACAGATTGCCTGAGTGCATGGACGATGCGCTCTTTAACATGCTGGTGGAGGGCTGGGATGGCTTTTCTGGAAAAAAGTGTCGACTGGGTAGCTCGTAGCGTGGTACAGCGTAGTCCATCAGGGCTTTGAAAGCTTCGCTTTCAACTAACCGGTAGGGCATCATCTCTAACGAGATTAGTCTAGCTATGTGTGCGTTCAAACCCTGTGTACGCGGATGCGAGGCTAAGTACTTCCTTTTTCTAACCATAGTCTCATGTAGGGTGAGCTGGACTGGAGAGCTGGAGATCGTGGAACTAGCGGGGGTGCCGGTGGACATGGCAGACTGAGAGACGGTGGGAGATGGTATTGTTGCCACCGGTGCCCTAGATGCAGTGTTTCCTACTACGAAACTGGTGATTCCCTGACCCTGACTGCTTTGGCCTGGCAAAGAAACCTGCACAGATACTGCAGGTGGTGCGGAAAATGGTGGCCCTACACTGCCGGAAGGGATGTTGCGTTGCTGACTAGCTTCATTGGCCGAGGGTGCTACAACCTTAAGGGACGTTTGGTAGTTAGTCCAGGCTTGCAAATGCATGGTGGTTAAATGTCTATGCATGCAACTTGTATTGAGACTTTTCAGATTCTGTCCTCTGCTTAAGGTAGTTGAACATTTTTGACAGATGACTTTGCGCTGATCAATTGGATGTTGTTTAAAAAAATGCCAGACTGCACTCTTTCTAGCATCGGATACCTTTTCAGGCATTGCAGACTGAGCTTTAACCGGATGGCCACGCTGTCCTCCAACAGGTTTTGGCTTTGCCACGCGTTTTGGGCAAGATACGGGCCCGGCAGATGGAACCTGTTGCGATGTTGATGCCTGCTGCGGCCCCTCCTCCTCCGCTTCAGAACTGCTGCCGCCTGCACCCTGTTCCCCCAATGGCTGCCAATCGGGGTCAAGAACTGGGTCATCTATTACCTCTTCTTGTAGCTCGTGTGCAACTTCGTCTGTGTCACCGTGTCGGTCGGTGGTATAGCGTTCGTGATGGGGCAACATAGTCTCATCAGGGTCTGATTCTTGATCAGCACCCTGCGAGGGCAATGTTGTGGTCTGAGTCAAAGGACCAGCATAGTAGTCTGGCTGTGGCTGTGCATCAGTGCACTCCATGTCAGATTCAACTTGTAATGGGCATGGACTGTTAACTGCTTCACTTTCTAAGCCAGGGACGGTATGTGTAAAGAGCTCCATGGAGTAACCCGTTGTGTCGCCTGCTGCATTCTTCTCTGTTGTTGTTTTTGCTGAAGAGGACAAGGAAGCGACTTGTCCCTGACCGTGAACATCCACTAACGACGCGCTGCTTTGACATTTACCAGTTTCACGAGAGGAGGCAAAAGAGCTAGAGGCTGAGTCAGCAAGATAAGCCAAAACTTGCTCTTGCTGCTCCGGCTTTAAAAGCGGTTTTCCTACTCCCAGAAAAGGGAGCGTTCGAGGCCTTGTGTAGCCAGACGACGAACCTGGCTCCACAGCTCCAGACTTAGGTGCAATATTTTTTTTCCCACGACCAGCTGATGCTCCACCACTACCACTACCCTCATTACCAGCTGACAATGAACGCCCCCGGCCACGACCTCTTCCACCATACTTCCTCATTGTTTTAAAAACGTAAACAAACTAACGGTATTTGTTGCTGTCACACAAATTACACGGTGAGCTATAACTTCAGTATGATTTAGCTACCCCTTTACAGGTGAGTGAGACCACAACGAAAATCAGGCACAATGTTACACACTCTGTTGTTGGTGGCAACAAATGAGAGAGATGCCACACACACAGGACTGTCACTGAAGCACAAATGTAAATATTAATCTCCCACTGATTTGATTTTTTTTTTTTTTCAGGGAGACTTTAGGAAAAAAAAATAATAGAATAAAAAGATTTTTTCAGGAAGAATTTAGAAACCAAATAAAACAAAAAAAGGCTTTCTATGGCCCACTGAGTGAGAGATGACGCACACAGGAGTCAGGAGTGGCACACAAGCCCAGAGGCCAATATTTATCTCCCACTGATTGATGTAGTGATTTTTTCAGGTAGATTTTGGAACCCAAATCAAGCTAAAAAAATAACAGGCTTTCTATGGCCCACAATTGGAGAGAGAGAGAGACAGATGGCACACCCAGGAGTCAAGACTGGCACACAAGCAGAAAGGGCAATATTAATCTCCCACTGATTGATGTAGTGATTTTTTCAGGTAGATTTTGGAACCCAAATCAAGCTAAAAAAATAATAGGCTTTCTATGGCCCACAATTGGAGAGAGAGAGAGAGAGATGGCACACCCAGGAGTCAAGACTGGCACACAAGCAGAAAGGGCAATATTAATCTCCCACTGATTTGTTTTTTTTTTTTTTTTTTTTCAGGGAGACTTTAGGAAAAAAAAAAAATAGAATAAAATGATTTTTTCAGGGAGAATTTAGAAAACAAATAAAACAAAAAAAGGCTTTCTATGGCCCACTGAGTGAGAGATGACGCACACAGGAGTCAGGAGTGGCACACAAGCCCAGAGGCCAATTTTTATCTCCCACTTTTTTTTTTTTGTTCCAGGGAAAATTTATAAACCCAATAAAAAAAATAATAAATAGGCTTTCTATGGCCCACTATCTGAGAGACAGAGAGAGATGGCACGCTTAGGACTGGCACACAAGCCCAAAGGCCAATATTAATCTCCCTTTTTTTTTTAAGGGAGAATTTATAAAACCAAAAAAAAATAAATAAATAGGCTTTCTATGGCCCACTATTTGTGAGAGAGATGGCACGCTCAGGACTGGCACACAAGCCCAGAGGCCAATATTAATCTCCCACTTTTTTTTTTTTTTTTCCCAGGGAAAATTTATAAACCCAATAAAAAAAAAATAAAATAAATAAGCTTTCTATGGCCCACTATCTGAGAGAGAGAGAGAGATGGCACGCTTAGGACTGGCACACAAGCCCAAAGGCCAATATTAATCTCCCACTGATTGATTTATTGATTTTTTCAGGTAGAATTTAGAACCCAAATAAAGCAAATAAAAAAAAAAAAAAAAGGGCTTTCTATGGCCCACTGAGTGAGTGATGATGCACACAGGAGTCAGGAGTGGCACACAAGCCCTGAGGCCAATATTTTTCTCCCACTGATTGATGTAGTGATTTTTTCAGGTAGATTTTAGAACCAAAATCAAGCAAAAAAATAAATAGGCTTTCTATGGCCCACTGAGTGAGTGATGATGCACACAGGAGTCAAGAGTGGCACACAAGCCGTGAGGCCAATATTTTTCTCCCACTGATTGATGTAGTGATTTTTTCAGGTAGATTTTATAACCCAAATCAAGCAAAAAAATAAATAGGCTTTCTATGGCCCACTGAGTGAGAGATGACACAGACAGGGATGGCACTCTAGCAGAAATGTCAATCTTAATCTCCCACAAAAAAAAACAAAAAACAGGGAGTGTCCTTCAATTACTATCTCCCTGCAGTAATCTCAGCCAGGTATGGCAGGCAGCAATAAGGAGTGGACTGATGCACAAATTAAATAAAAAAAAAAAAGTGTGTACAAACCAAAAAGATAGCTGTGCAGAAAGGAAGGAACAAGAGGATTTGTGCTTTGAAAAAAGCAGTTGGTTTGCACAGCGGCGTACACACAGCAATGCAGCTATCAGGGAGCCTTCTAGGGCAGCCCATTGAGCTACAGCGCTGAGGGGGAAAAAAAAAAAATGTAGCTTCCACTGTCCCTGCACACCGAAGGTGGTGTTGGGCAGTGGAAATCGCTACAGCACAAGCGGTTTGGTGGTTAATGGACCCTGCCTAACGCTATCCCTGCTTCTGACGAAGCGGCAGCAACCTCTCCCTAAGCTCAGATCAGCAGCAGTAACATGGCGGTCGGCGGGAACTCCCCTTTATAGCCCCTGTGATGCCGCAGACAGCAAGCCAATCACTGCAATGCCCTTCTCTAAGATGGTGGGGACCAGGACCTATGTCATCACGCTGCCCACACTCTGCGTTTACCTTCATTGGCTGAGAAATGGCGCTTTTCGCGTCATTGAAACGCGACTTTGGCGTGAAAGTCGCGTACCGCATGGCCGACCCCGCACAGGGGTCGGATCGGGTTTCATGAAACCCGACTTTGCCAAAAGTCGGCGACTTTTGAAAATGAACGACCCGTTTCGCTCAACCCTACTTCAGGTGTTTCACAGGAATTTTTGGAATGTTTAAAAAAAAATGAACATTTAACGTTTGTTCACAAAAAATTTACTTCAGCGCCAATTTGTTTTATTTTACCAAGGGTGACAGGAGAAATTGCACAAGTAACACCATATTGGAAACTAGACCTCCCAAGGAACTTATCTAGATGTGCTGAAAGATCTTTGAACCCCCAAGCATTTCACTACAGTTTATAATGCAGAGCCGTGAAAATAAAAAATCTTTTTTTCCCGCAAAAATAATTTTTTAGCCCTCGGTTTTGTATTTTCCCAAGGGTAACAGGAGAAATTGTACCCCAATAGTTGTTGTCCAGTTTGTCCTGAGTACGCTGATACCCCATATGTGGGGGAAACCACCATTTGGGCACATGGCAGAGCTCAGAAGGGAAAGAGCGCCGTTTGGAATGCAGACTTAGATGGAATGGTCTGCAGGCATCACATTGCATTTGCAGAGCCCCTGATGTACCTAAACAGTATAAACCCCCATAAGTGACCCCATATTGGAAACTAGACCCACCAAGGAACTTATGTAGATGTGTTGTGAGAACTTTGAACCCCTAAGTGCTTCACTACAGTTTACAACGCAGAGCCATGAAAATAAAAAATAATTTTTTTCCCACAAAAATGATTTTTAGCCCCCAAATTTTTATTTTCTTAAGAGTAACAAGAGAAATTGGACCCCAAAAGTTGTTGTCCAATTTGTCCTAAGTACTCTGATACCCCATGTGTTGGGGTAAACCCCTGTTTGGGTGCACTTGAGAGCATGGAAGGGAAGGAGCACTGTTTTACTTTTTCAACGCAGAATTGGCTGTAATTGAGATCGGACGGCATGTCGCGTTTGGAGAGCCCCTGATGTGCCTAAACAGTGGAAACCCCCCAATTATAACTGAAAACCCTAACCCAAACACACCCCTAACCCTAATCCCAACACTAACCATAACCCTAACCCGAACATGCCTCAAACCCTAATCCCAACTACACCCCTAACCCAACACACCCCTAACCCTAACACACCCCTAACCCTAATCCCAACCCTAACCACACCCCTAAATCCAACACACCTCTAACCCTAATCCCAACCATAACTCTAACCACACCCCTAACCCCAACACATCCCTAACCCTAATCTCAACCCTAATCCCAACCGTAAATGTTAGCCCCAAACCCTAACCCTAACATTAGCCCCAACTCTAACCCTAACTTTAACCCCAACCCTAACTGTAGCCCTAACCCTAACGGAAAAATGGAAATAAATATATTTTTTATTTTATTATTTTTCCTTAACTAAGATGGTGATGAAGGAGGGTTTGATTTACTATCTATAGCGGGTTTTTTTTTAGCGGATTTTTATGATTGGCAGCTGTCACAAACTAAAAGACGCATTTTATTGCAAAAAAATAGTTTTTACGTCTCCACATTTTGAGAGCTATAGTTTTTCCACATATTTTGGTCCACAGAATCATGTGAGGTCTTGTTTTTTGTGGGACGAGTTGACGTTTTGATTGATACCATTTTCAGGCACGTAACATTTTTTGATCGCTTTTTATTACGATTTTTGTGAGGTAGAATGACCAAAAACCAGCTATTCATGAAATTCTTGGGGGGTTTATACCGTTCCACGTTTGGTAAAATTGATAAATCAGTTTTATTCTTCGGGTCAGTACGATTACAGCAATACCTCATTTATATCTTTTTTTATGTTTTGGCGCTTTTATATGATAAAAAACTATTTTATATAAAAAATAATTATTTTTGCATCGCTTTATTCTGAGGACTGAGGACTTTTTGATTTTTTTAGCTGATGATGCTGTATGGTGGCTCGTTTTTTGCAGGACAAGATGGCGTTTTCAGGAGTACCATGTTTATTTATATCCGTCTTTTTGATCGTGTGTTATTCCACTCTTTGTTAGGCGGTATGATAACAAAATGTTGTTTTTTGCCTCGCTTTTTTTTAATGGTGTTCACTGAAGGGGTTAACTAGTGGGATAGTTTTATAGGTGGGGTCGTTACGGACGCGGCGATACTAAATATGTGTGCTTTTATTTATTATTGACTAGATAGGGTCAGATTGCTGATCTGACACAGTGCTTTGCAAAGTGACAGGCAGTGCTGCAGTCTTGCCGGCGCCTGCTCTCAGCAGGCACTTGCAAGCCACCTCCCTGCAGGACCCGGAAGGAGCCCAGCGGCCATTTTGGATCCGGGGCCTGCAGGGAGGAGACACTTGGAACAACGCGATCACATCGCGTTGTTCTGAGGGTCTCAGGGAAGCACGCAGGGAGCCCCCTCCCTGCGCAATGCTTCCCTATGCCGCCAGAACGCTGCAATCATGTTTGATCACAGTGTTCCAGGGGTTATGTGCCAAGAGCGGTCAGTGACCACTCCTGGCACATAGTGCCGTATGTCAGCTGTAATAATCAGCTGACACCCGGCAGCGATCGGCCGCGCTCTCCCCATGAGCACGGCTGATCGCCCATGAAGAACTATCCCATCCCTGGGAATTAAGTCTCTGGTCACCTCGATGAGATAGTACATTATATGGCAGAAAGGGGTTAAAATAGCTGGATTTTCACACTGTAATATGGAAAGGATCTGGCTGTATTCTGCACTGTCAACAAGCAAATGGAACCAAAAAAAAATGTGTGCTCTGCATTGCTTTTGAAGAAAATAACCAGGATTGAGATGCAAAAAAAAATATTCCTGGCCACTGATATCTGGGACTATGTATATATAAGGTAAATATCTGTAAGGCTGGCGTCACACTGGAGTTTTAAACGGCCGAGTGCAATGCGATGAAAAAAATCGCATTGCACTCGGACCAATTTTAAGCTATGGGGCAGCTTCCACCAGCTGACTTTTTGTCGGCCGTTTTCCTCAGTCTGAGACAATCGCAGCATGCTGCGATTGTCTCGGACCGAGGAAAACTCTCGGCTCACTAGCACCCATATAAGCCTATGGGTGCGAGTGAGACAGCGCACACCACTCGGATATCATCCGAGTGCTGTGCGTTATAAGCGGACACCAGCAATGGAGATGAAGAAATTCATTTCTCCGCCTTATCCACAGCTGTGCTCCGATCCTCCCTGTGCAAGAGAATCGGAGCACAGACGCATGACACTCGGCTCCTGCTCTGCTGCGAGCAGGAGCCGAGTGTCATTAGCATATCGCATCGGATGCAATACGCCAGTGTGATGCCGGCCTAATAGGCAGCAGACAGTACTGGAATGGACCCTCTTGCTGTATGTGATGAAGTATGCCACATACAATGCCTGCCTAGCCTACCTAGCACTGATACCTATATACACCGTACTTAGTCCTCAGAAGGACTGTTGGTTTAGATGGATTTGTTTTCAATATGATATGCCCACACTAACTTATACACCTCCAAATCTGTCCCTTTCTCAGCTGCACATCTCCCTACACTGCCTAAGTTCGGAGCTGACAGTGACGACCTGATGACGCTCTGTGGCCAGCAAATCACTGTATTGCCACAACCAACATGGCTGTGGCATGTGGCATGTGGCGCGCCGAACAACCCCGGAAATGCTCGGTGCTCGCCGAGCATCGCAAGTAGCGAGATGCTCGGGCGAGCACAGAGCATGTCCCAGCATGCTCGCTCATCACTAGTAATAAGCACCTCATTGTCTTTAGCTATGTACACAGAAATTTGTGGTGTTGGCGGAGTTAGCTTTCTCAGCTCTGCTACATTGTTAAGCTTAAAAACTCTAAGGCCGGCCTCACACTAGCGAGTTTTACGGACGTAAGAGAGGTGCAGAAAATACGGATTGCACACGGTACAATGCATCTCTATGGCCAAGCTTCTACCTGCCGTATTTTACAGATCCGTATTATACGGCCTTCTATGGCCGTAGAAAATCGCAGCATGCTGCGTTTGTCACCGTAGTGCGCAAAAAAAATCGCCAATGAAAGTCTATGGGGGCGAGAAATATACGGATTACACACAGACCAACAGTGTGACTTGCGTTAAATACGCCAGACATCTCCAGATATTGCCAGGTGCAAGGAATTGAGCCAAGCCCTCAATCATGAAACTCAGACATGCTAATTAGCTCAAAAAGCCACACAGACATCCCGGAAGTCTGGTGCTCGCCTCCACAGAGTTCCAAGCAACATGGCATCCATCATTAACGTGGATATGCTCCTCATCCTGGTCCAAGAAAGGCCAGAAATATGGGACCAGCGGGATCCCAACTACTCCAACCGGGCCAGGAAAGAGGCAGCTTGGAGGGCCATCTGTGGGCTTCTATTCCCCAATTATGCCCAACGGCCACGTGCGGAGCAGACAAGTCTATGCAAGTACACTCATGTATTCACAAGATTTAACTTTAAAAGATGCTTTCCCTACATGATTACTTGAGCAATCATTTTTATCTTTATATGTCATTTATGGCCTTTTTTGGCATTTTCTAAAGCTGAGTAACATGCCAAAGTGTTTCTGGACATAGTTCATCTTGATCTTGCCCTGCTAAAAATTTTCTTGGCCTCATACCCCGTCCAGAGGGTTGTTGTCCCTTGTCTTATTTTTACATAATTTCGCACAGTAGTCTCATTATTGCACAAGGCATTTTCCTGTACTATCCTATCCTATCTTACCTAATGTATGTTTGCAAGAACCGGGTTCTCTCCCCTCTCTACCAGTCTGATACTGTCAAGTTATTAACTGTGGGTGATATATAGACCTCTGCATGTAACCCCTTTATCATCTGCCTCACCATGGAAATTATGGTGCTCTACCAACTTTTTAAACAAAAATAAAAAATATGACTGACAACTGGAATAAGCTATGTTCAGAATGATATTGTACAATATTTCTGACCATGTAATTGCAGTGGATGATGTTATGACACGATGGCGCAGCATCCGGGACCAATATCGGCGGGAAAGACAGCAGCGGGCTAGGAGTGGGTCAGCAGCCCCACTGAAGAAGCGGAAATATATATACTATGACCGTCTTTCCTTTTTGAATGTTAGTATGGATCTTAGGCAGTAAGTAAAAACCACTCAACACATTTGTAAAGAAACTAAATCTTAGTCTGTTTTGTGGATTAGGGTTATGACATTGCACTATATTGACACATCCTTACATGTAATTTGCAAACAATAATGTAAACAAGCATAAATTCAAAAAGTGTCCTGGAGGAGAGAGGACCCTGGCCGCCAAGCATCCCAAGCTTCAACAAGGGATGGGTGAGAATGTAGTATGCAAGTTTAGAGATGTTCATGCAGTGTTTTGTGGGATGGGTTGTTACTGCATGTTATCTGATTGTTTGAAGAGGTGGTTCTTCATGGTTTTGGTCTAGCTTGAAATGGTAAGCCACATTATGATGTGTTGTGATAGTGTTTGGTAAATTTGTGTGGATCCACAAGACAAGTCTTGTATATTCTTGTGTGAATATGAGATAAGAGGGGAGTAGAGAAGGAGATGTTGTGCTGATCTGAGGTTGTGTTTTTTTTGTGGTAATATTGCACACAGATGTGTAATTAAACAATGTCCACAAAATAATTACCTTTTATTGTTTTATTAACAGAACACAGTCTAACCTCACAGAGAGGGAAACCGGATCAGAATCTGACCCTATCATAGATCCTGTAAGTGTGGAGGAAGAGGTTGCAGGACCATCTTTGGCTTCATCAGCATCCATCCTTGAGGACCCATCAGCATCATCATCACTGCAGGCAGCAGCAAGTGAGGAAGATGCTGCACCACCACCCTCAGCAGCACATGATGCGGAAAGGCTTGTGGAACATGGCCACAGCAGCAGCCCTACAGGCCAACTGGTGTCATCCCCACAGGCAGCTGGGCCTTTACGGAGATCTCGGCAAAGGAGAGAGCTTGAAGCCAGAAGAAGTGATGTTGATGCTGGGGTCCTCAATTATTTGGCCAGGGCAGCCAGGGATGATGGCGAGGAGGCCTTTGCCCGCAGTCTTGCCCGTTACCTTAGACCCCTTCCCCGTGAGGTGAGGCTACGTGTGAGAGGGTGTATGCAAATCCTGATTGATTTAAGCACCCCTCCAAATAACCCCTATGAGGTTTTTGAATATCTGGAGCGAAGGCAGCTTGGCCAAACCAACCTCTTGCGCCTTCAATTCCCTCAACAGGAGCAAAATCAATCAGGATTTGCAGCACCTACTCCACGTATGCCTCCACTTCAACCCCTCCCATCCCAAAATCTACAAAGGCCATCAGACTACCAAATAGCAGGCTACAACCCCCAATCCCAATATGGCCACTTCTCCAGACCCAGTGATGTTGGCTGGTCCCAACCTGGGTTTGGACAACATGGCCATTTTGGGTTGGGGTATGATGCAAGGCAATCTGTACCTCAGCATGATGCACAGAGCCAATTGGCTTATGGTCACCACACATCTAGCCAATATGGACAAGGCCAGTATTCTGGGCCACAAGCCACTGCATCCTCACAGGATGAACTGCCATCGGCCCAACAAAGGCCCCCTGACCAGGACCCAGAGCTGGCAACATCTCCCCCACCAACTTACAGGGATCTGTAATATTTTGGTTTTTTTGCTTGTTTTTTTTTGTTTTTATTTTGGTAGCTGGCTACCATGTAAATTTTGTGTTTGCCAACCATTTCCACTTTGTCGTGGATCCTTGTTAGAAAGCAACCCATAAAAAAGGGTTATACAAACCATATGGCTAAAATATGGTGTAAAGAACCAAACAAAAGGGTTGCTATGTTAGTAAAAAGTTCTCAACAAAGCCAATTGATGTTTGTGGATTAATCATTTTTGCATCACACACATTCAGAAAACAGAAACATATGGTCAGTAAGGAAACAAAACACAGTACGGTTTCAGTGGATGAAAATAGTATATTTCCCAAACATATCTTTAAAAAAATGAAATCACAACTGAGAAACAGCATAATCTTGCCAGGGAGTAGAACCCTGAGGAGAAACAAAATAATTGGTCAATACATCCCTAACTTTAATGCCAGAAAGGGGACGGCGCGGAGGGCCATGTGGTGTTGGCCTAATTACACTACGCAACATGTGTTCATCATTACCATCTGAGAAGCAATCATGTATGCGGGTATAGTTGTGCAAAATTACTGATGCTTTGATTACTTCATTTACTGTAGCCTCACTGAGCTGTATGGCAGTCTGTAGGACACGCCATTTGGCCACCAGAATACCAAAGGCGCACTCCACCAGTCTGCGCGCCCTAGAAAGGCGCAAATTAAATTTCCTCCGACGGTGGTCCAGGTTGCGCCGGGGATAAGGCCTCATGACGTGTCTGGCGAGTTGGAAGGCCTCATCTCCAACCAAAAAAAAGGCAGTGCTTCTGCAGTGGAGCCTGGGAGTTGTTGTGGTGGTGGGAGGTCTAAATGGTTGTCACGTAGCCGCCGACCCATTATAGACGAATTGAAGACCATAGAGTCTCCAGTTCGGCCATAGGCCCCAATGTCTACAATTATAAACCTGTAGTTACTGTCAACTACAGCTAACAGAACTACAGAGAAAAACTGCTTATAGTTGTAGAATTGGGAGCCAGAGTTCGGCGGCTTACGTACCCTAATATGTTTCCCATCCACCGCTCCAATGCAGTTTGGGAAGTCACAATTGACCTGGAAACCATGGGCTATTTTGAGCCAATCAGCCTGTTTTGGCTCAGGCATCACAAGGTCCTAAAGTCTATCCCATATTTGGCGACAGGTTAGCCGCACAATGCCAGAAACGGTGGAGCGGCCAATCAAAAATTCAAGGTGGAGACCCGCAAATGACAATCCAGTGGACAGAAATCTGTAAGTGAAAAATAAAAAACGTATCAGGACTGTTTCAAGAGTGAACACAAAACATGAATAAGCACAATCATATTTCAATTTGTCTGATACTAGATTAACGCTGGAAAGGGAAAAATGTCCTTAAGGGGCTTAACTATAACAGTTACGTCACTTTGTCACATCTGCTTTGGACATAATATACACATATTCCAGAGAAAAAAAAAGAATTTAAAAAAAAAAGGTTAAAAAAAAAAAGATCATTAACATACAGTATGTGAGGATGTAGAATACATACCGTAACGTGAGGAGAAGACGCTCCTCAGCGGAGATAGCTTTGCGCAGCCTTGTGTCCTGAAATGTTATTCCTGGGCGTAATATCTCCAACAATCTGTCAAATGTTTGGATTGTCATGCGACAGTAGAGATAAAACTTTTCAGGATGTTCCCGCAGAGCTGTATATAGCCGATGAAAATGGCCTTTAGTGAGGCGTTTAGTCAGAAGAGGATGCACCCTCATTCTTCTGCTCCTCCTTCGCGGATCCACAGTCACAGGGTATGGGTGCCCAAACCGACGAGACAATAGCCAGTTAAACAAAACCCGCTGCGTTGGTGTGAACTGCAGGTGGTCAGACATGGTACAAATGTTACCACAACACTACAACAGTTGACAAACCACAAAATGACCATATGGGAGTGAGCCACCTGTTGTACAGGCCTTAAATAGGGTTGATGAGGGTAATTTAAATCAATTTCAGCCGCCAAAACCGTTAAATGTCCATTTTGTCAGGTTGCATGAAAAATACGCATTACGGTGGGCATACGGATTACATACGCAACATTACATGCGCAAAATACGCGACCACACCTTGCCTACGGAGTTCTTACGGATCACCGTATTTCTAATTTTGAGGCGTATTACAGCCGTAAAATACGGACCGTATTTTTCAACGCTGAGTGTGAGGCCGGCCTAATTGTTTAAGAACAGCTGCACTGTTATGACCTGGTGGTCAGGACAATAATAGACCTGGTGGTTAAGAGCACACGGAATGACCTGATAGTTACTGATAATAAAGGACGAGCTCTGGGACGTGGGAACTCTGCTGACCGCAATCCCTAATCCTATCAAACACACTAGAAATAGCCGTGGATTGCGCCTAACGCTCCCTATGCAACTCGGCACAGCCTAAGGAACTAGCTAGCCCTGAAGATAGAAATAAAGCCTACCTTGCCTCAGAGAAATTCCCCAAAGGAAAAGGCAGCCCCCCACATATAATGACTGTGAGTAAAGATGAAAATACAAACACAGATGAAATAGATTTAGCAAAGTGAGTCCCGACTTACTGAACAGACCGAGGATAGGAAAGGTTACTTTGCGGTCAGCACAAAAACCTACAAAAAGACCACGCAGAGGGCGCAAAAAGACCCTCCGCACCGACTCACGGTGCGGAGGCGCTCCCTCTGCGTCCCAGAGCTTCCAGCAAGCAAGACAACAAATTAAATAGCAAGCTGGACAGAAAAATAGCAAACCAAAGAAATACAAGCTGGAACTTAGCTTCTGCTGGGAAAACAGGTCACAAGAAGGATCCAGGAGAGAACTAGACCAATACTGGAAAATTGACAGGTGGCATGAGGACAACCAGCAGAGGGTGCCTCTTATGAACTCGAGCCTGGGAGCTTTCTAGGAAAGTTCCCACGATCTAGGAACAACCAGCAGAGGGCGCCTCACCGCAAATGAAGGTAAATATAAGTCATTGACCTACTTTACCTTCATTCCCCGGGGTTTTGCAGCAAGGAGCAGCGCTGCATTAGCAGAGCTCCTTGCTGCAAAATATTTTAACCCCTTCAGATGAATTTACATCGTTGGACGTTACAGATCTTCGGAAGGTATGGATATTGTTGTTTTTTTTTTTTTGTTACAGATCGAGGGTCTTCAGTGATTGGATTGAGCGTAGAATAAATTATTACAACAACCTTTGTTTTTATTTCATTAAAATAATTTTTAATAATGTGTTTGTGTATTTTTTAACCCTTTACTACTATTGGATTAATAATGGATAGGTGTCATAATTGACGCCTCTCCATTATTAATTTGGCTTAATGTCACCTTACAATAGCAAGGTGGCATTAACCCTTCATTACCCCATATCCCACCGCTACACGGGAATGGGAAGAGAGTGGCCAAGTGCCAGAATAGGCGCATCTTCCAGATGTGCCTTTTCTGGGGTGACTGGGGGCAGATGTTTTTAGCCAGGCGGGGGGCCAATAACCGTGGACCCTCTCCAGGCTATTAATATCTGCCCTCAGTCACTGGCTTTACTACTCTGGCGGAGAAAATTGCGCGGGAACCCACGCCAATTTTTTCCGCCATTTAACCCTTTAATTTAATAGCTAGAACGGCCAAATTTTGCATATACACACTACTAACATTAGTAGTGTGGAATATGCAAAAAAAAAATGGGGATATGAGATGGTTTACTGTATGTAAACCAGGTCTCATATAATGTCGGGTTTAGGAAGGAGATAGCAAAAGCCGGTAATTGAATTACCGGCTTTAAAGCTATCTAGCGCTGTATGAAATAATAATATATATACATATATGTGTCTCACTGATTAATTATATATATATATATATATATATATATACCTATTCTGTGTACACATTTATTCTACCTATTCTAATGTAAGCTGTCAGTGTGATTTTACTGTACACCGCACTGAATTGCCGGATTTTCTCTCTAACACCGCTGCGTATTTCTCGCAAGTCACACTGCTGGTCCGTGTGTAATCCGTATTTTTCTGGGTTCCATAGACTTTCATTGGCGTTTTTTTTGCGCAATACGGTGACAAACGCAGCATGCTGCGATTTTCTACGGCCGTAGAAAGCCGTATAATACTGATCAGTAAAATACGGCAGATAGGAGCAGGGGCATAGAGAATAATTGTGCCGTTTATTTTGCGAGTTTTTCGGACGTATTTTCTGCGCTCTTACGTCCGTAAAACTCGCTAGTGTGAGGCCGGCCTAAGAGTAGTGTTCCAGAATGCAGAAGCCAATGCAGCTGCTAGAGAATCCAGTGACATCAATAGTTATAGCAATTTCACAGAATTTCCTGCCACAAGTCAGCTTAAAAGCATGCAGAGAATACACATTCTGCATTTTCTTTACACAACTGTCTGTACAGATCACTGGAAACAGTGGTCCAGTGGGTTGTTACCATTACAAAAATTTTAGCAGTGATCCATGTAAGGACGTTAGTCACCACCACATAATTTGTTCTCTGGTAATGTAATAGTAAAATTTGTATACACACTTTATCCCAAATAAGACCTACCAAAAGGTGAACTTAAAAGAGATAATAAACTTTTCAATATAATTCAAATAAAATTAGAACCTTCTGTAGAATTGGTTATGTATTTTTAATATGGTTTATTAATAACTCATTCACTTGTGTTCAAGGTGAATCCTAATCATAAGCACAGCCAAGGTCAGTTTCACACAAGCAATGCAAGCACATTTTTTGACCCTGTATTGTAGCAGCAAATTCCTGCAAATCTCTGGTCTATTCACTCAAACCATAGCAAGAACATGTAATATGATGCGGCTCGGGTGATCAGACCTGTGGTCAGCCCTGGCTCTGAAACTGTGATGCAGGCAAAGAATGCGTCCTTATTACACGTTTAGGCTATGTGCACACGTTGCGGATTAGGTTTAGGAATTTCTGGTGTGGATTCTGCCTCTCCTGGCAGAAAACGCACCTGAGGATTTGTCGCATTTTTTTGTGCGGTTCCGCAGCGTTTTTTGTGCGTTTTTGCTGCAGTTTTCTTGCGGATTTGCTGCGTTTTTTACCCCTGCGGTTTTCTATAATGGAATGGGTACAAAAACGCTGCAGATTCACAAAAAAGAAGTGATATGCTACTTCTTTTAAACCGCAGCGTTTCCACAGCGGATTTTCCGCAAAGTGTGCACAGCATTTTTTTTTCCGCATTGATTTACATTGTACTGTAAATCAATTGCGGATCTGCAGCGTTTCTGCACTGCAAAAAATGCTGCGGATCCGCAGAGAATCCGCAATGTGTGCACATACCCTAACACTTATATTAAAATAGCCTAAAGATTTAAGGTAAAATGTAAAGATAATATGTAAAAAAAACATTGAAAAGACAAAGGATAATGTAAAGGCCAAATAATAAATTCTATCAGTAAAAAAAAACTGTAAACGTTGTCATTTATCGTAGTGGTTTTCCAATTTTAGAAAGCTAACTGAATGTATCTAAACCTGCATCTCCTATAACACTTTTTTATTTTTAATTTACTACGCACAGAACAGTAATGTTTGTATATGGTCACTGATTTCTCCAGTAAATTAGCTACATTTTTCCAGAAATTTTCAAGACAAATTGATTAGTCCCAATTAATTAGAAAGGCTGCGCAGAAAAATAAAGATGGCTGTCATGCACATATATATGTACACTATGCTTGGAAAGCAGCACGGTCACAGTCCACTGTCTATTGATTGATGAATTGAAAGTATATCAAGCAGGCAAGAGGGGCTGATTAAAGATACAAACATTTAGGCGTTATTCACTGAAGCCATACAGCATTTTCAACCATTGAACTTGCATAAAAGAAGCGCAGATGTTAGTCAACAAAGAGCACCATAAACGCTACTTGTTCATTTTTCACCATTGACATGAAACAGTTTCCTTCCAGGAAGCAGCTTTGCTGAGCAAGTTAAGAACACAACAAACATAATTAGAAGCGCTGCACCTATTTTGCTCTAATCTACGTGATTACACTGATTTTGAAGTCTGCATGCCATGCATATTGAAATGTTTAAAAATACAGCATACACGAGACAATAAGTATTTCTATAGTTTGCATAATTTTCACTGTATTAATTGCTATAACTACAAAATTGCAGGAGAAAAATATACCCTGAAACATATGGGTATGTGCACACATTGCGGAATGTTGTGTGGATTTTTCTGCACTGATTTTGGTAAATCCACAGGAAAACTGCACTGCGGATTTACTGCGGAATTACCGCTGATTTACCACGGTTTTTCCGCGGATTTTATGTGGATTCTACCTGCGGTTTTACACCTGCGGGTTCCTATCGAGGAGCAGGTGTAAACAGCTGTGGAATCCGCACAAAGAATTGACATGCAGCGGAATAATCAACGCAGCGTTTCCGCGCATTATTTTCCGCAGCATGCACTGCAGATTTTGTTTTCCATAGGTTTACAAGGTAGTGTAAACTCATGGAAAACTGCTGCCAATCCACTGCGGATCCGTAGCGTGTGCACATACCCTTTGTCTCTCCAAAGGATATATAGCAGCTTGACATATGAATCCAATCTAATCTCACCTGCAGATAATTTGTGTGGACAACACTTGATGGGGGTACATATTACCCAATGTCACTCCCTTTTAGCTAAAAATTGGAAACCATCCTTTAGGATATTATAAAATTATTCTAAAGTATCCGATATTCTTGGTTTTGGTGTCTTGTTGCAACATAGATACATACTTTTGAATAATTTTAGTAGTTCCTTTAGTAGACTTTAACATATTAACTGGGAAACAGAGACCTGCGAAACCCATAAAGGTAACAGGTTTCTGCTAATAACCAAGAAAAATTCTCTTTCACAATTGGTGCAGAATACAACCAGAGGAGCAGCACTTTTAGATCTAATACTATCTAATAGACCTGACAGAATAACAAATCTGCAGGTCATCGGGCATCTAGGAAATAGCAACCACAATATTGTACAGTTGTCTTTTGCAAGGGTGACTTGTCAGGGAGTCACAAAAACACTGAACTTTAGGAAGGCAAAGTTTGACCAGCTTAGCGATGTCCTTAATCTGGTTGACTGGGACAATGTCCTCAGAAATAAGAATACAGATAATAAATGGGAAATGTTTAAGAACATCCTAAATAGACTGTTGTGAATTCTGCTCTTGGGTTCCCTCCAGTGGTTGTAGGTGGGAATGCAGTTGTCTCTGAGTCACAGTCCTGGCCAGGTGTATCTGCTAATTGCTGTTCTGACTGGGATATTTAAGTGTGCAGGATTCATTAGCCCTTGCCAGTTGTCAATGTTCCTTGTGAAGTGTTGGATCACTTTCTGGCTTCTCCTGCTAGCTGCCAAATTCAGCAAAGATAAGTGTTTGGTTTTTTGTGTCTGTGGCACACTGCTGTGTGCTTGTTTTTGTTTGTATTCCTGCTCTGATTGTAGGATTTGCTGGAGTTGCAGACATACGCTCCTACATCTTTAGTTAGATGTAGGAAGTTTTTGTATATTCTGCTGTGGATATTTTTGAAGGGTTTTAATACTGACCACATAGAACTCTGTCCTATCCTGTCCTATTTAGCTAGAGTGGCCTCCTGTGCCAAATCCTGTTTTTCTGCCTGTGTATGTTTTTTCCTCTCCGACTCACCGCCAATATTTGTGGGGGGCTGTCTATCCTTTGATGATCTGCTCTGAGGCAAGATAGTATTCCTATTTCCATCTTTAGGGGTATTTAGTCCTCCGGCTGTGTCGAGGTGTCTAGGATTGTTAGGTACACTCCACGGCTACTTCTAGTTGCGGTGTTAAGTTCAGGATTGCGGTCAGTATAGTGACCACCTTCTCCAGTGAAAGTTCTCATGCTGCTCCAAGGTCACCGGATCATAACAGTACAACTGACCCACAATGAGTTAAATGCATCTCAGAAGAAGGGAAGAAAGGTCTTGAGCCATTTATTTTCTCCAGTCTGTTTTGTGTTCTCTTCGCTCTTAATATCTGGGTGGCTGAGGAGCCTGGTGCAAGCATGAATGTTCAGGAATTAGTTTCTCGTGTAGACCAGCTTGCTGCTAGGGTGCAGGGTATTTCTGATTATATTGTTCAGACTCCTGCTTTAGAACCGAAGATTCCTACTCCTGATTTGTTTTCTGGTGACAGGTCCAAATTTTTGAGTTTTAAAAACAACTGTAAACTGTTTTTTGCTCTGAGACCTCGATCCTCTGGTGATTCCATTCAGCAGGTAAAAATCGTAATCTCCCTGTTGCGTGGCGACCCGCAGGATTGGGCGTTTTCCCTGGAATCTGGGAATCCGGCTTGGCTTAATATTGACTCCTTTTTTTAAGGCTTTGGGATTATTATATGATGAACCTAATTTTGTGGATCAAGCTGAGAAGACCTTGTTGGCCCTGTCTCAGGGTCAAGAGGCGGCAGAATTATATTGTCAGAAATTCAGAAAATGGTCTGTGTTGACTAAATGGAATAATGATGCTTTGGCAGCAATTTTCAGAAAGGGTCTTTCTGAATCCGTTAAAGATGTTATGGTGGGGTTTCCCACGCCTTCCGGTCTGAGTGATTCTATATCTCTGGCCATTCAGATTGACCGGCGCTTGCGGGAGTGCAGAACTGTGCGCGCTGTGGCGTTATCCTCAGAGCAAATTCCTGAGCCAATGCAGTGTGATAGAATTCTGTCTAGAACGGAACGACAAGGTTTCAGACGTCAAAATAGGTTGTGTTATTATTGTGGCGACGCTTCTCATGTCATTTCTGTCTGCCCTAAGCGGACAAAGAGGATCGCCAGTTCAATTACCATCAGTACTGTACAACCTAAATTTTTGTTATCTGTGTCCTTGATCTGCTCATTGTCATCATTTTCTGTCATGGCGTTTGTAAATTCAGGCACCGCCTTGAATTTAATGGACTTTGAGTTTGCCAAGCGTTGTGGTTTTCCCTTGCAGCCTCTGCAGAACCCTATTCCTTTAAGAGGCATTGATGCTACACCCTTGGCTAAAAATAAGCCCCAGTTTTGGACACAGGTGACCATGCGCATGGCGCCAGCCCATCAGGAAGATTGTCGATTTCTGGTGTTGTATAACTTGCATGATGCTATCGTGCTGGGTTTTCCGTTGTTGCAGGTACATAATCCTGTGTTGGATTGGAAGTCCATGTCTGTGACTAGTTGGGGTTGTCAGGGGGTTCATAATGATGTTCCTTTGATGTCAATCTCCTCTTCTTCCTCTTCTGAAATTCCAGAGTTTTTGTCTGATTTTCAGGATGTATTCAATGAGCCCAAGTCCAGTTTCCTTCCACCGCACAGGGACTGCGATTGTGCTATTGACTTAATTCCAGGCTGTAAGTTTCCTAAGGGTCGACTTTTCAACCAGTCTGTGCCTGAACATACCGCCATGCGGAGCTATATTAAGGAGTCTTTGGAGAAAGGGCATATTCGACCATCTTCTTCACCGTTGGGAGCGGGGTTCTTTTTTGTTGCTAAAAAAGATGGTTCCTTGAGACCCTGTATAGATTATCGCCTCTTGAATAAGATCACGGTCAAGTTTCAATACCCTTTACCTTTTCTTTCCGATTTGTTTGCTAGGATTAAGGGAGCTAGTTGGTTTACTAAGATTGACCTTCGAGGGGCATATAATCTTGTTCGTATTAAGCAGGGTGATGAATGGAAAACTGTGTTTAATACGCCCGAAGGCCATTTTGAATACCTTGTGATGCCATTAGGACTCTCTAATGCTCCATCTGTTTTTCAGTCCTTTATGCATGATATCTTCTGGACTTATCTTGATAAATTCTTGATTGTATATTTGGACGATATTTGATTTTTTCCGATGATTGGGAGTCTCATGTGCAACAGGTCAGGATGGTATTTCAGATCCTTCGTGACAATGCTTCATTTGTGAAAGGGTCTAAGTGTCTCTTTGGGGTGCAGAAGGTTTCTTTTTTGGGCTTTATTTTTTCTCCCTCGTCTATAGAGATGGATCCGGTTAAGGTTCAAGCCATTCATGATTGGATTCAGCCCACATCCGTGAAGAGCCTTCAGAAATTTTTGGGTTTTGCAAATTTTTATCACCGTTTCATTGCTAATTTTTCCAGCGTGGTTAAACCCTTGACCGATTTGACGAAGAAAGGCGCTGATGTGGCGAATTGGTCCTCTGCGGCTGTCTCTGCCTTTCAGGAGCTTAAACATCAATTTACTTCTGCTCCGGTGTTGCGCCAACCGGATGTTTATCTTCCGTTTCAGGTTGAGGTTGACGCTTCTGAGATTGGGGCAGGGGCCGTTTTGTCTCAGAGGGATCCTGTTGGTTCCTTAATGAAACCGTGTGCCTTCTTTTCCCGTAAGCTTTCGCCTGCTGAACGCAATTATGATGTCGGCAATCGGGAGTTGTTGGCTATGAAGTGGGCGTTTGAGGAGTGGCGACATTGGCTTGAGGGAGCTAAGCACCGTATTGTGGTCTTGACCGATCATAAGAATTTGATTTACCTCGAGTCTGCTAAACGGCTGAATCCTAAACAGGCTCGATGGTCCTTGTTTTTTTTCCCATTTTGATTTTGTGGTCTCGTACCTTCCAGGTTCTAAGAATATTAAGGCTGATGCCCTCTCTAGGAGTTTTTTGCCTGATTCTCCTGAGGTCTTAGAGCCGGTCGATATTCTGAAAGAGGGGGTGGTCCTTTCTGCCATTTCCCCCGATTTATGACGGGTTCTTCAGGAATTTCAGGCTGACAAACCTGACCACTGTCCTGTGGGGAAATTGTTTGTTCCTGACAGATGGACTAGTAGAGTGATTTCTGAGGTTCACTGTTCCGTGTTGGCTGGTCATCCTGGCATTTTTGGTACCAGAGATTTGGTTGGTAGGTCCTTTTGGTGGCCTTCATTGTCGCGTGATGTGCGTTCTTTTGTGCAGTCCTGTGGGACTTGTGCGCGGGCCAAGCCTTGTTGTTCCCGTGCTAGTGGGTTGCTTTTGCCATTGCCAGTCCCTGAGAGGCCCTGGACGCATATTTCGATGGATTTTATTTCTGATCTTCCGGTCTCCCAGAAGATGTCTGTTATCTGGGTTGTTTGTGACCGGTTCTCTAAGATGGTTCATTTGGTGCCTTTGCCTAAATTGCTTTCCTCTTCAGATTTGGTTCCGTTGTTTTTTCAGCATGTGGTTCATTTGCATGGTATTCCAGAGAATATTGTGTCTGACAGAGGTTCCCAGTTTGTTTCAAGGTTTTGGCGGGCCTTTTGTGCTAGGCTGGGCATTTATTTGTCTTTTTCTTCTGCATTTCATCCTCAGACAAATGGCCAGACTGAGCGAACTAATCAGACCTTGGAGACTTATTTGAGATGCTTTGTGTCTGCTGATCAGGATGATTGGGTGGCTTTCTTGCCATCGGCTGAGTTTGCCCTTAATAATCGGGCTAGTTCGGCTACCTTGGTTTCGCCTTTCTTTTGTAATTTTGGTTTTCATCCTCGTTTTTCTTCTGGGCAGGTTGAGCCTTCTGACTGTCCTGGTGTGGATTCTGTGGTGGACAGGTTGCAGCAGATTTGGGCTCATGTGGTGGACAATTTGGTGTTGTCTCAAGAGGGGGCTCAACGTTTTGCTAATCGTCGTCGGTGTGTTGGTTCCCGGCTTCGGGTTGGGGATCTGGTCTGGTTGTCTTCCCGTCATGTTCCTATGAAGGAGTCCAGCGATAGCGGTGGACTCCGCGTCTCAGAGGACATCACACGCATTCAGGCGGTTTTCCCTCCAGCCCCTGCTCTTTAGGCTGGCTGCCCTTGAGGTTATTACCTCCTACCGTTTACATTACCTATACAAGCTCTTCTTGTCTCTAATATTCTGTGTACTACACGAAATCACCACCTTATCCCTTAGCAGTCATTTCACTGCCTCAGGCACGATCTGCATCCCATTTTAGGATACAATCGATACACATTTAAAGGCACAGCACGTGACTGATGAAAGCTCGATAAGGGCTGAAACTTTTCCAGTGCTACCCTAGTACCAATAAAATCCATCAATCAATAAGATTTAAGTTGAGTGCGAGACTTTTGTATTATGTACTGGATGGTTTGGGAACCTAGTCTCTGCACCATAATATAGCAGTGCACACGGTGTTTGTTTATGTCTCTGAGTCACAGTCCTGGCCAGGTGTATCTGCTAATTGCTGTTCTGACTGGGATATTTAAGTGTGCAGGATTCATTAGCCCTTGCCAGTTGTCAATGTTCCTTGTGAAGTGTTGGATCACTTTCTGGCTTCTCCTGCTAGCTGCCAAATTCAGCAAAGATAAGTGTTTGGTTTTTTGTGTCTGTGGCACACTGCTGTGTGCTTGTTTTTGTTTGTATTCCTGCTCGGATTGTAGGATTCGCTGGAGTTGCAGATATACGCTCCTACATCTTTAGTTAGATGTAGGAAGTTTTTGTATATTCTGCTGTGGATATTTTTGAAGGGTTTTAATACTGACCACACAGAACTCTGTCCTATCCTGTCCTATTTAGCTAGAGTGGCCTCCTGTGCTAAATCCTGTTTTTCTGCCTGTGTATGTTTTTTCCTCTCCGACTCACCGCCAATATTTGTGGGGGGCTGTCTATCCTTTGGGGATCTGTTCTGAGGCAAGATAGTATTCCTATTTCCATCTTTAGGGGTATTTAGTCCTCTGGCTGTGTCGAGGTGTCTAGGATTGTTAGGTACACTCCACGGCTACTTCTAGTTGCAGTGTTAAGTTCAGGATTGCGGTCAGTATAGTGACCATGTTCTCCAGTGAAAGTTCTCATGCTGCTCCAAGGTCACCGGATCATAACAATAGACACTGTATGCAGTTTATACCTAGTAGGAATAAAAGGACAAGAAATAGGAAAAATGCAATGTGGCTAAACAAAGAAGTAAGAGGGTAAATTAACAGTAAAAAGAAAGCATTTAAACTACTAAAGCAGGATGGCACCGTTGAAGCTCTAAAAACCTATAGGGAGAAAAATACTTTGTCTCACTAATTAAAGCTGCCAAAAAGGAAACAGAGAAGCACATTGCTAAGGAGAGTAAAACTAATCCAAACTGATCTTCAACTATAGTAAACGAATCATAAGTGAAAGTGTAAGCCCCTTAAAAAATTGTGAGGAAAGAATGGTTGTAGATGATGAGGAAAAAGCTAATTTATTAAATACCTTCTTCTCCACGGTATTCACGGTGGAAAATAAAATGCTAGGTGAAATGCCGAGAGATAAAGAAAACCCTATTTTAAGGGTCACCAATCTAGCCCAAGAAAAGGTGCGAAACCGGCTAAATAAGATAAAAATAGATAAATCTCCGGGTCCGGATGGCATACACCCACGAGTACTAAGAACTAAGTAATGTAATAGACAAACCATTATTTCTTATATTTAGGGACTCTATAGCAATGGGGTCTGTTCCACAGGACTGGTGCATAGCAAATGTGGTACCAATATTCAAAAAAGTCTCTAAAAGTGAACCTGGAAATTATAGGCCAGTAAGTCTAACCTCTATTGTTGGCAAAATATTTGAAGGGATTCTGAGGGATGTTATTCTGTATTATCTCAATGAGAATAACTGATTAACTCCATATCAGCATGGGTTTATGAGGAATCGCTCCTGTCAAACCAATCTAATCAGCTTTTATGAAGAGGTAAGCTATAGACTGGACAAAGGTGAGTCATTGGACGTGGTATATCTTGATTTTTCCAAAGCGTTTTATACCGTGCCACACAAGAGGTTGGTACAGAAAATGAGAATGCTGGGTCTGGGGGAAAATGTGCGTAAATGAGTAAGCAACTGGCTTAGTGGTAGAAAGCAGAGGGTGGTTATAAATGGTATATTCTCTAACTAGGTTGCTGTGACCAGTGGGGTCCCGCAGGGCTCGGTGTTGGGACCTATTCTCTTCAACATATTTATTAATGATCTGGTAGAAGGTTTACACAGTAAAATATCGATATTTGCAGATGATACAAAACTATGTAAAGCAGTCAATACAAGAGAAGATAGTATTCTGCTACAGATGGATCTGGATAACTTGGAAACTTTGGCCGAAAGGTGGCAGATATGGTCTAATAATGATAAATGTAAGGTTATACACATGGGAAGAAGGAATCAATATCACCATTACACACTGAACAGGAAACCACTGGGTAAATCTGACATGAAGATGGACTTGGGGATCCTAGTTAATGATAAACTTACCTGGAGCAGCCACTGCCAGGCTGCGGCTGCCAAGGAAAACAGGATCATGGGGTGCATTAAAAGAGGTCTGGATACACATGATGAGAGCATTATACTGCCTCTGTACAAATCTCTGGTTAGACCACAAATGGAGTACTGTGTACAGTTTTGGGCACCAGTGCTCAGGAAGGATATAATGGAACTAGAGGGAGTACAAAGGAGGGCAACAAAATTAATGGGATGGGGAACTACAATACCCAGAGAGATTAGCAAAATTAGTATTATTTAGTCTAGAAAAAAGACGACTGAGGGGCGATCTAATAACCATGTATACAGTTAGGTCCATATATATTTGGACAGAGACAAAATTTTTCTAATTTTGGCTATAGACATTACCACAATGAATTTTAAACAAAACAATTCAGATGCAGTTGAAGTTTAGACTTTCAGCTTTCATTTGAGGGTATCCACATTTAAATTGGATGAAGGGTTTAGGAGTTTCAGCTCCTTAACATGTGCCACCCTGTTTTTAAAGGGACCAAAAGTAATTGGACAATTGACTCCAAGGCTATTTCATGGGCAGGTGTGGGCAATCCCTTCATTATGTCATTCTCAATTAAGCAGATAAAAGGCCTGGAGTTGATTTGAGGTGTGGTGCTTGCATTTGGAAGGTTTTGCTGTGAAGTAAACATGCGGTCAAAGGAGCTCTCCATGCAGGTGAAACAAGCCATCCTTAAGCTGCGAAAACAGAAAAAAACCATCCGAGAAATTGCTGCAATATTAGGAGTGGCAAAATCTACAGTTTGGTACATCCTGAGAAAGAAAGAAAGCACTGGTGAACTCATCAATGCAAAAAGACCTGGGCGCCCACGGAAGGCAACAGTGGTGGATGATCGCAGAATAATCTCCATGGTGAAGAGAAACCCTTTCACAACAGCCAACCAAGTGAACAACACTCTCCATGAGGTAGGCGTATCAATATCCAAATCTACCATAAAGAGAAGACTGCATGAAAGTAAATACAGAGGGTTCACTGCACGGTGCAAGCCACTCATAAGCATCAAGAATAAAAAGGCTAGACTGGACTTTGCTAAAAAAAAATGTAAAAAAGCCAGCACAGTTCTGGAATAACATTTTTTGGACAGGTGAAACCAAGATCAACCTGTACCAGAATGATGGAAAGGAAAAAAAGTATGGCGAAGGCGTGGTACAGCTCATGATCCAAAGAATACCACATCATCTGTAAAATACGGCGGAGGCAGTGTGATGGCTTGGGCATGCATGGCTGCCAGTGGCACTGGGTCACTAGTGTTTATTGATGATGTGACACAGGACAGAAGCAGCCGAATGAATTCTGAGGTATTCAGAGCCATACTGTGTGCTCAGATCCAGCCAAATGCAGCCAAACTGATTGGTCGTCGTTTCATACTACAGATGGACAATGACCCAAAACATAAAGCCAAAGCAACCCAGGAGTTTATTAAAGCAAAGAAGTGGAATATTCTTGAATGGCCAAGTCAGTCATCTGATCTCAACCCATTTGAGCATGCATTTCACTTGTTAAAGACTAAACTTCAGACAGAAAGGCCCACAAACAAACAGCAACTGAAAACCACCACAGTGAAGGCCTGGTAGAGCATCAAAAAGGAGGAAACACGGCGTCTGGTGATGTCCATGAGCTCAAGACTTCAGGCAGTCATTGCCAACAAAGGGTTTTCAAACAAGTACTAAAAATAAACATTTTATTTAAAATTATTCAAATCTCTCCAATTACTTTTGGTCCCTTTAAAAACAGGGTTGCTCATGTTAAGGAGCTGAAACTCCTAAACCCTTCATCCAATTTAAATGTGGATACCCTCAAATGAAAGCTGAAAGTCTGAACTTCAACTGCATCTGAATTGTTTTCTTTAAAATTCATTGTGGTAATGTCTATAACCAAAATTAGAAAAATGTTGTCTCTGTCCAAATATATATGGACCTAACTGTAAGTATATAAGGGGACAGCACAAATATCTCTCCGAGGATCTGTTTATACCAAGGAAGGTGACACAAGGGTGCATTCTCTGTGTCTGGAGGAGAGATTTTTCCATCAACATAGAAGAGGATTCTTTACTATTAGAGCAGTGAGAATCTGGAATTCCTTGCTTGAGGAGGTGGTGATGGCGAACTCACCACCTGGATGTCTTCCTGGAGCGTAACAATATTGTATCTTACAGTGATTAGGATCTTTAGAAGGACGTAGATCTGGTGATTTATTCTGATGGAATATAGGCTGAACTGGATGAACAAATGTCTTTTTGCGGCCTTGCTAACTATGTTGACTGCTGTGCTTGCCAACAAGAGTTTTGCCACCAAGTATTAAGTCTTGTTTACCAGAGGGATCAAATACTTATTTCTCACTGCAAAATGCAAATAAATTTATATAATTTATACAATGTGATTTTCTGGATTTTATTTTTGATATTCAATCTCTCAATGTTAAAATTAACGTACCCTTAAAATTATAGACTTTTCATGGGCAAACTTACAAAATCAGCAAGGGATACTTCTTTCACCCATTGCAATGCTTCATACAGTATAATGTGCTGCATATAATCCTTCATACAGTATATAATGAGCCCATATATTGCTTCATAGAGTATAATGGGCCCCATATAATGCTCCATGCAGTATGTCCCCCATATATTGCCCCATTCAGTATAATGGGTCCCATATGATACAACATACAGTATAATGCCCCCATATAATGCTGCAAACAGTATACTGGGCCCCATATAATGCTCCATACAGTATAATGGCCCCATATAACGCTCCATACAGTATAATGGGATCCATATATTGCTGCATGCAGTATATAATGTCCCCCACATAATGCTCCATACAGTATATAATGGCCCCATACAATGCTCCATAGGGGATAATGGGCCCCATATATTGCTACATAAAGTATAATGTGCCCCATATAATGCTTCACATAGTATAATGTGCCCCATATAATGCTTCACACAGTATAATGGGCCCCATATAATGCTTCATACAGCATATAATAGGCCCATATATTGCTTCACAGAGTATAATGGGCCCAATGTAATGCTCCATACAGTATCATGGGCCCAGTATAATGTTCCATAACATTTAATGGGCCCCTCATAATGCTTCATACAGCATAAAGGGCCCCATATAATGCTTCATACAGTATTTAATGGGTCCATATATTGCTTCATAGAGTATAATGGGCCCCATATAATGCTCCATACAGTATGTCTCACATATATTGCTCCATACAGTATAATGGGCCCCATATAATGCTCCAGGAAGTATAATGCCCCATATAATGATCCATACAGTATAATGGGCTCCATTTAATGTTCCATACAGTATAATGGGCCCCGTATAATGCTCCATACCATATAATGGGCCCCACATAATCCTTCATGCAGTATAATGGACCCCATATAATGGTTCATACAGTATATAATGGGTCCATATATTGCTTCATAGAGTATAATGGGCCCCACATAATGCTCCATACAGTATAATGCCTCTATATAATGCTCCATACAGTATAATGGGCCCCATATAATGCTCCATACCATATAATGCTCCATACAGTATATAATGGCCCTATGTAATAATACATACAGTATTAAGGGCCCATAAAATGCCCCATATCACGCTCCATACATAAAAAAAGAAAATCACCTTTCCGCAGGTCCAGTCTCTTCAGCATCTTTTGATTCTCTGCACTGCTCGGCAGAGGGTGCCCTATAGGGATGTCATCGCACCCTCTGCCCAAATACATCACCGAGTCAGAAGACAGCGATGCTGAAGACACTGGAGTAGCGGAGAACGAGGAGAGGAGAAAGTGGATACATTTTCCTCAGAGCATATTCCGTGTCTACCTTAAAAAAAAATAAACTTCACACATAATTGAGGAGAAACAACTGGTATATGTGTCCACACATGGCGATCTCAGCATCCTGTAGTTCTTGAATTAAATACCATTCAATCCGTCAAAGCTGGCACAGCTCCTGTAGTTTCTGTTTTTTGTTGAGGTCACATATCCACTCTGTTCTTCTTCCCAAGGTTGAGTTGGTAAGGTTGGACATACTGGTGTCCGAAACCTGCTGTGCATGCCTCATGAATGGTCTGCTGGGTCTGTCTGTATGCCTCCCTGGAGCACTGGATGGTGAGAACACCAATCCCCTGCAGCTCTCCCCGGTTCCACCGGGCTGAGTGGTATCCCACCGCTGCCACCATAATGTGGAGACACGGAGGGGGGGGGGCAGCGGAAACCCAGGTCCGCTAGCCAAAACCGCATGTGGATCGCCCCCCAAGGGCAGTGGGGTACTCAGTATTGGGTCCTTCGGTTCACAGGGGGATATCACGGTGGCTGACCCGGTCTGTGGCCCTGGGATGTCCGTGTAAAAAGGAAAGGTTTTTAAGGGGAATGTTCATGACGCCACCTGTGGTATTTGGTCAGAGTGACTGACGCTGCTTTAAGGGGTTCGCTGGGGTGATGTTATGGCAGCTAGATGGTATACCTTCCCACTGGTAAAGTGTATCCCCAAGGCTTCCCAGTGTGTAGATGGTGAATGATGAATGGCACAGTGAAGAACAAGGACACAGGGTTGCAGTCTCTTTACCTTTACTGAATACTTCAGCATCCACAGTCCAGGGCACCAGATCACAGGGCAGGCAGAGTCAGGCCGGTTTGGAGGCAAATCCAGAGTTCCCTTATCCAGGTGGAAATCAGTAGCCTTCCTTTGCGCTGCAGTGGTGTAGTCCCATACTGTCTATGGCTTCACATAAGGGTCTCACAGATGCGATGTTTCGCTCTCTCTGTCCCCCATATAGGATAGGACAATACCCGTATGACTGGTGACTTGAGCCTGTTCATAGGGTCTCTTTGATAACCCAGTTCTGTAAGTGTCAACGTGCCTCCTAGGTGTAGGTGCGGACAGGTAACCTGCAAATAGCTGTCCTGCAAGTCTCTGAAATAAGGCGTAGAGGTCCATATTCCCTCGGTGTTCCGGATACCTGGATTATGGGCCTCAGAAGGAGACAGCTTGAGCGGGGCTGGTCCCCTTCTGGTATCCTCTCCTTTGCTTCGACTTTCTTCACGCTCGCTGCAATACAGTTCTGCCTTTCAATGTCTTTCTGGGAGCTGCAACTCTGAGGGCATGCACAGCACCTTCAACCTTCCATCCTACTCAGACTCTGGTCTGGAACTTTCTAACTTTCCCTACAGACTACCAGTTATATATATGGGTAGTGACCTAAAAATAGGAGCAGGAGCTCCCCCTGGTGGTCTGGAGTGTGAAATGTGTTGCACGTTTGTGATACCTGGATGCAGTTATCCTTCTTAGCCTCCAAATGTAGCATCACTCCCCCCGAGAGGAAAGCAATACCACTGCGATGACCAGGACCCTGGGTTGCCGCACATGGACCAGGGATCATCCAGCCGAACGCCCGCTCTCCCCTTAACATGGGCATAACGCTACTCAAACAAAACAGGGTGAGGGTAAAATAGTGTGGCAATGCTTTTTTGAACCACAAAACAGGAAGATAACAAGTAGAAAAGTCCCAGCAAAATACCCCAAGATTGTGAACATTACAGAGTCTCACCCTTTTGCTGACTCGTTGGGATAATGGCAGCTGCTACTTCAGAGCTTCCAGGGTTGACTACCCCACCTGCGGCACACAGAGAGGAGGTAACGACAAGTGAAGGAAGATAACAGTCCATTCAAAAACAAAGCCAGTGGACCTGAGGATCACAACCTGGCTTCATCTTCCAGGGTCGACTACCCCACCTCTGGTACACACACAGAGAGGAGGTAACGACAAGCTTAGGAAGATGACAGTTCATTGAGGTTCAAGGCCAGTTGACCCGAGGGTTACAACCTGGCTTCTCCAAACATCTCCATGGAGCCAGGCAACCGGTGCATCCCAATACTGACTTTCTCCAAACATATCCATGTTTCAGCGATGGTCAATCGAGCAGATCTGTATTCTTCCAATCAGGGCAGAGATCTACTAGGTTGTTTCCTGTAAAATGATAGATCTTTATCCCTCGTGATGGAGCCATGATGTATTGGCAGCAGACCTGTAATGTTTTTATGACTTGGCAGAATCTCTGACTGTCTCTCTCTCTCTTTCAGTCTCCCTATACAGAGGCATGTAACCTATTTTTATACTTAACAAGTGTCCTTCATCCAGTATTTACAGAAAGGGTAAGAATGGAAATGAGAAAGTAGCATTACTTGATTTAATATTTTTGTACAGTTTTTCCTCCTCGGTTTTCGAATTCACCAAACTATCTGGCATAGAGTAAACATCACTAGTCATCAAGGATAAGAGCACAATATGTTATAAGAATATTAGCTTACAAGTCAATATTACAGGTTTACACAAACAAGTCTGTTTTCTTGACTAGCCAGAAAGAAATGCTTAAATTCAAAATCAACATTTAGATAACAGCCTATTCTTCCTGGCTTTCTAAAAATAGTCGTCTGGTTAACTAAGATACAATGCTGTGTCTCCACAGTGAGCGTTTGGTGACTGAGTAGTACTAGAAGGAAAAACTGTGTGTAGTGATTTATCCATCTTAACACTGTACAGGAGTATCAGGATGGTGCTTTGTAGGTGTAATAGACAGGCACTGAGAGTAGAGGTGTGAGGCAAATACAGCTCTGATAGAGAAGCTAGAACACAGTATGTATGGTAATATATAGTATAGAGACACAAAATGAGAGTCCATAATCTCAAAAAAAAAAAAACACACCACGCAGATAGCTTTAGGCAGCTTAATTGGAGCTAAAAAAGGAAAATAAAGTATGCGGTTTGGGGGCTCATTGCAGGGATGATTTTTTTTTTTTTTGTACCGGGAAAACCCCTGTAAATGTTTTGATATTGCTTAATATACTTTAGATATTGTACACATCTACAATTCTTAACCAACACTTCTGAGATCTACATACATTAGTTCTCCTTTTATCATTTGCATGTAATTAATAATCACTCAAAGCAGCGACATGCTGTGCATAAAACTTAATGTGACACAACTGCAAATAACAAATTGTTTGTCAAAGCAAAATCTAAATCCTGTACAATTTATTTCATTTTTATTCTGTGACTACATGCTTAGCTGTGAGGAAATGCAATCACCAACATAAATCTTTCTCAAACTCATAAAGGTCTTTAAAAAAAAGAGTATATATCAAATTGTACTGATCCAAGATCAGCACCTTGTGAAGTGTTTTCAAGGGTCTTTTTTCCATTGATAGCACAAGACTCAAACTTATTTTATTCCTTAGGAATCAATGATGTCTGAGTTTGATTTGCGGACCAATGCTCATTTTAAGGAAAAAACTCACCTATTCAAAAGGAACAGTTGAGTGAAAAAAATAATCAGACAGCACACTTTTGAGCAACAGTTTAAATGATTTGTAATAAAGGAAACAGTGGATCATATATTTTCTAAGAAAAATTGGCCTTATCCCAAATGGTTAACAACTAAACACATGAGAATTCAGATATGCTAACCAAAACTTCAGTTTAAACTAAATCTTAACATTACTTCAATGGGAGAAATTCCTTAACATATAGGACACAACATAAGACTGTCCAACACTATCCATGCAACTCTTTAGTAAGGAGATGCATGTGCCCCATAGTCAGGGCCGTATTATCTACTTGGAACTGGAGGGCGGGTGCTTAGGGCGGCAAGTTGCAGGGGGAGGGTGGCGCCATCGTTAGTGGAAATTTAAAAAAAAAATTTAAACCCCTTCCCCTTTGACTGGACTCAGTAACAACACCAATGTTTTATTAAGGGCGTAGTGGGAATTCTAGGTGCCAGTGTGCTGCAGGGAGGAATAAACAGATCACTGCCCAGACAGAAGAGAAAACATACTAGTGGTGGTAAAGGACCTGCGATGACATCATGCTCACATGATTTGTGAAGGAGGAGCCACAGAGTTTTGCAGACTGGAAGCTGGAGGAGAAGCTGGAGGAGATGGAAGAACTTGTGAGAGGTAGTGAGGTAACAGAGAACATGGGGAATGCAGGGTAAATAAGATAGAAGGATGCAGACTCTGTAGGATATGGGGGGAGCAGACTTACAGAGGGGGGTGTTGGTTAGAGGGGTGCAGATTGTGACAGAGGGGTGCAAGGGTGTGTGAAATAGAGGGGTTGCATGAGATAGAGGGGTGCTGGGTGCATGATAGAGGCGTGAAGAATGCACGATAAAGGGGTGCATGTGATAGAGGGGTGCAGGATGCATGATGGAGGGGTGCTGGGTGCATGATAGAGGAGGGCATGAGATAGAGGGAGGCAGGGTGCATGATAGAGGGGTGCAGGGTGTGTGAGATAGAGAGGTATACGAGATAGAAGGCTGCATGAGATAAAAAGGACAGGGTGCATGAGATAGAGGGGTACATGGAGGCAGTGCTGGTTTTAGAAAAAAAAATGAGGTCCTGGCCAAAAGTTAGCCTCAAGTGCTAACATCACACAGAAACTTTTCGGTTTTATTTACATGCGCTTAGTTCAGGCCACCAAACGAGTGTGATCGACAATATTTAAGTTGTTCTACTCGTTTCCGGGCTTCTCTCCATTGGCTGATGAACAATGATGGGGACAGAGCAATCACTAATAGATCAATCTGTTCACATGCAGTATCATATTATCAGCAGCATATATGCAGATTTCACTGGGTGATGTGCTGCTGAGAACAATGATTTTTGTTCCGGCATAAACAATCCAATCACTCGATTAATCGTCAGCATTTTGCTTGTTCAGTATAATACACCCCATAGTCCTCCACATAGTATAATGCACCCCATAGTCCTCCATATAGTATAATACACTCCCTATATTCATATATAAGGTATAATACATACTATTATAATATTATAACATATAATAATATGCCCCATAGAGTATAATGCAGCCCCCCTCATAGAGTATAATGCAGCACTCTCACAGGGTATAATACAGCCCATCTCATAGAGTATAATGCAGCCACCCCCAACAAGAATAATGCAGTCGTCCAATAGAGTAAAATGCAGCCCCCTCACAGAGTATAATGCAGCTCACCCTCAGAGTATAATGCAATCCCCCTGATAGAGAATGCAGGCCCTCTCATAAAGTATAATGCAGCCCCTCTCAGGATATAATGCAGCCCCTCATAGAGTTTAAGGTAGCCACAGCAGAAGAGGATAATGCAGCCACCCCATAAAGAATAATGCAGCCCCCTTAGCGTATAATACAGCCCCTCATAGCGTTTAATGCAGCCCCCTCATAGATTATAATGCATCCCCCTCACAGAGTATAATGAAGCCCCCTTATAGAGTATAATGCTACCACCCCAGAAGAGTATAATGCAGCCACCTCAGAGTATAATGCAGTCTTCCCATAGATTATAATGCAGCCACCCCACAGAGTATAATGCAGCCACCCCATAGAGTATAATGCAGCCACCCCAGAAGAGTATAATGAATCCATCCCATAGAAAATAATCCAGCCACATCAGACAGTAGAATACAGCTAAACCAGAAGAGTAGAATGCAGCCACCCCATAGAGTAAAATGCAGCCCTCTCTTAGAGTATAATGCAGCCCCCTCTTAGAGCATAATGCAGCTCCCTCATAGAGTATAATGCAGCTCCCTCAGAGTATAATGCAACCCCACAGTCATGCAGTATGATGGTCACCACTTACTGATATGAAAAAAAACCTCACACTACTCACTTCTCCCCGTTTCCCCCACTGCTTTGGTCTGCAGCGCATCTCAGCATCTCCACAGCCAAGCACAGCATGGAGCATGATGAAGTGACGTCATCATGTGCCCACTGTGTCAGAGGCAAAGTGGGAATGATGGGAGAGGGAGTGTCATCTGACGCTCTTCCCTCTATCATTGCTTTTATCCAAGTTCATTTTTTCTCATTAATGTACACTCTGCACCCCCTGTTGACTGATAAAAAAGCAGAAATGTAAAAATGTTTGCATATTTAATAAAAAAAATCTGAAATATCACATGGTCATAAGCATTCAGACCCTTTGCTCAGACCCTCATATTTAAGTCACATGCTGTCCAATTCCTTGTGATCCTCCTTGAGATGATTCTACTCCTTCCTTGGAGTCCAGCCTGTGTTTAATTAAACTGATAGGGCTTGATTTGGAAAGGCACACACCTGTCTATATAAGACCTCACAGCTCACAGTGCATGTCAGACCAAATGAGAATCATGAGGTCAAAGGAACTGGCCAAGGAGCTCAGAGACAAAATTGTGGAAAGGCACACATCTGGCCAAGGTTACAAAAGAATTTCTGTAGTACTCAAGGTTCCTAAGAACACAGTGGCCTCCATAATCCTTAAATGGAAGAAATTTGGGACCCCAGAAGTCTTCCTAGACCTAGTCGTCCAGCCAAACTGAGCAATCGTGGGAGAAGAGCCTTGGCGAGAGAGATAAAGAAGAACCCCAAGATCACTGTGGCTGAGCTCCAGAGATGCAATATGGAGATGGGAGAAAGTTCCACAAAGTCAACTATCACTGCAGCCCTCCACCAGTCGGGCCTTGTGGCAGAGTGGCCCAACGAAAGCCTCTCCTCAGTGCAAGGCATATGAAAGCCTGCATAGAATTTGCTAAAAAACACATGAAGGACTCCCAGACTATGAGAAATAAGATTCTCTGGTCTGATGAGACGAAGACAGACCTTTTTGGTGATAATGCTAAGTGGTATGTGTGGAGAAAACCAGGCACTGCTCATCACCAGCCCAATAGAATCCCAACAGTGAAACATAGTGGTGGCAGCATCATGCTATGGGGTGTTTTCCAGCTGCAGGGACAGGACGACTGGTTGCCATTGAAGGAAGCATGAATGTGGCCAAATACAGAGATATCCTGGATGAAAAGCTCTTCCAGAGTGCTCTGGACCAAAGAATTGGCCGAAGGTTCACCTTCCACCAAGACAATGACCCTAAGCATACAGCTAAAATAACAAATTAGTGGCTTTAGAACAACTGTGACCATTCTTGACTGGCCCAACCAGACCCCAGACCTAAACCCAATTGAGCATCTCTGGAGAGACCGTGAAATGGCTGTGCACCAATGTTCACCATCCAACCTGACAGAACTGGAGAGGATCTGCAAGGAAGAATGACAGAGAATCCCCAAATCCAGGTGTGAAAAACTTGTTGCATCATTCCCAAGAAGACTCATGGCTGTACTAGCTTCTACTCAATACTGAGCAAAGGGTCCGAATACTTATAACCATATGATATTTCAGATTTTCTTTTTTAATAAATTTGCAAAAATTTCTACATTTCTGTTTTTTTCAGTCAAGATGGGGTGCAGATTGTACATTAATGAGAAAAAAATAAACTTTTTTGAATTTACCAAATGGCTGCAATGAAACAGAGTGAAAAATTTAAAGGGGTCTGAATACTTTCCGTACCCACTGTATATATGTGGGGCGGGGGCCGTGCTGGCGCCAGGCCCCCCTTACTTATGTGCCTCATAACGGCCATGTGGTGTGCTGCTATTAGCAGTACACCACTGGCCAGGGGCCCCTGAGGGAGCGGGGCCCTAGGCAAATGCCTAGTCTTACTGCCCCTAATGACTGCCCTATATGGAGGTGCAGGGTGTGTGAGATAGAAGGGTGTAGGGTGCATCAGACACATGGGTGCAAAGTACATGATAGAGGTATGCATGAGATAGGGAGGGCGGGGTACATGATAGACGTGTGCATGAGATAGAGGGGGCAAGGGGCATGGGATAGAGGTATGCATGAGATAGGGAGGAAAGGGTATGCATTAGATAGAGGGGAGTAAGGTGCATCAGATGGGTGCACGGTGCATGATAAAGGGTTGCATGAGATAGATGGGTGCATGACAGAGGAGTGCTTGAGATAGATGAGTGAAAGGGGGTGCAGGGTGCAGTAAATGGGTGCATGGTGCAGTGTGCATGAGACAGAGGGATGTGAGGGGGTGAAAGGTGTGTGATATAGAATGGTGTGAGAGCATATGGGTGCGTGAATTAGTGAGATAGAAGGTGCGGACCGGGATTAAAGGGGTTGTCTACTTCTAAAGTTGTATGCTCCATAGTCTTGCCTATTTTAACAATGACAAAATTAGCTTTACTGACCTTATCAGCTCCAGTCCAGCCTCTCTGATACCCCAGAGCTTTGTTGACTTGGCTGCAGTGAAGATATCCCGTCTACAGCATGCGAACATTGCAGCCGTTCACTGGATTCAGCAGTAATGCGGAGGTAGATGGCACAAAACCAGTGAGCCTAGTGGCTGCAGCGTTCATGTGCTGTAGATGTGATATATCTGTTACTGCCATGTAAACTAAGTCATGGAGAGTCTCAGAGAGGCACTGCTGGAGCAGCAGTTAGTAGAAAAAGATTAAATTTTATTATTAATACAGTCAAGCCTGTATAACATAAAATTTAGAAGTGAAAAACGTTTTAGCAGCCATTTTTTAGATTAGTAGTACTGACTGGTTGTGTATGTTAAGTGAATGTTAAATTGAGATTATGTTTGACTACTGGCTGAAAAGTGGGAAGCCTTGTCATGAGTTATAGGGGAAAAGTAAGGCGATTGGATGTAAAGGAAAATGGAGTAAAGACAGTGAGGCACCTCTGCAACTACTGAGCAAAATGCAAAGGTCTTTTCTGACAACTGAGGGAAGGGACTGTTGCAGTGGCTGAGGCACTTATGTGACCTTAAACCATGTGTACTAAGAATAAAGGCTACTTGATTTTGAGGGATCTTCCATAAAAAACAGTGGGAAAGAACAAAGTATGGTCAAACACCATTGTGAACTATGAGGAGCCCCTGTTCGCGCCCCACTTAATATGGTGGTGGCCTCAGTATGTCTCAAGAAAATTAACCTACCATATATTGTGTGATGTCTGCAGTCTTGATTGCCACGCTGCACAGTTGACTGTTTGGATCATGAGCCCTGACCACAAGCACTGCAGACTTACCAGCTTGATTTTTTCAGTCTTTTATTTCCTTTTATACTTGTCCATATAATATCTGGTCATGGTCACTTTACCACTGTGGATTGTTCCCTGAGCCTCAACAAGTGATGTCAGGTATTATTTCCCAGTAACAGTTATTATTTACATAAAACCATTAGTACTTTTTCTTCCTGGTATCACCTGTGTTGGCTCTGGATGTTATTTGGACATTCCTCAATATTGACCTATTAGTATTTTATATCTGACATCTGCATCAAATATTTCCAATCTTATATGACAGCTATGGGTCTATAGTCCCACAATATTTTTCATTTTTCTGACAGGTAATCCATAATTAGTATTTACCTCACAGTTCAAATTATCACTACTGACAGTGTGCAGTTCTTGTTGCCTGGACATATAGTGTAAAGAGGGTTATGAGTCTTTATAAGGGGGTGATTCTTCTCTATCATCCACCCCTTATTCCCTTTATTTTGGCCATCTCTCTCACCAATTGCTTATCTGTTTTTTTCATTGTGTGTATTATATTATTGCAAATGAACTTTGATATTTTTCTTCCTTAATTCTAGTCATTCTCTGGGTTCTTTATATGATATTTACACTGAGATATTTACAGACACATGTTCTATTGCTAGGATTCTTTATAGGTTAATATAGCAATAGTATTATTAAGAAATCTTACATGCGATATTAAAATGTATGAGTTAATTAGGTTTAGGTTTGGAGTCGAAATTTAATTTTGCTATAATTCATGAGCCATAAAGGAAACATACCATCGATTCATATAACTTTGAAATATTATAAACGAATCTGAGCAGAGGGCAGAAATAGTACTCAAAGTCATCGCTGTAATTATCATTGTGACCTCAAGTTTCACAAGCTCAGTACTAGGAATGAACAAACCTTGCTGCAAGCATAATTCTATATTAAGAAACAAGAAATTAAAGTTTCAAATCAAATGTCAAGTTAATATATTTAGCGCAGGTGCAATATAAATCACAAGAGCTTACAATGCAAGTTTGTTTATTTGATTATCATCTCTATAACGCTCTTGCACATTGGTTGCTTGAACACAAAATGTAATGGATATCGGGTATTACAATCAAATGCAAAGTGTGAAACCATTCTCTTTATAACCACTTCACAATAAGTGTAAATATTAACTGAATAAAAAAAAGAAAAACAACAACCTGCCTACAGATAACCTACAGAGAACACATTACCAAAATGTTTATACACATTATGTGGGGTTTCCATTGTGGTAAAAATGTCTAAACAAAATGACTATTCCCGACTCTCCTCACCCATACCTTTTTACTAGTTTCTTACCTTTCTCCAGGTTCAACTTGTCACTTGCTTGTTTTGCGTCATCTGCAAAATAATGTATACTATACCCTTTCAACCAAATTGAATTACCGTATAAACTCGAGTATAAGACGACCCGAGTATAAGCCGACCCACCTAATTTTGCCACAAAAAACTGGGAAAACTTAATGACTCGAGTATTAGCCTACGGTGGAAAATGCAGCAGCTACCGGTAAATTTCAAAAATAAAAATAGGTACCAATAAAAGTAAAATTAATTGAGATATCAGTAGGTTAAGTGTTTTGAATATCCATATTGAATCAGGAGCCCCATATAATGCTCCATACAGTTCATGATGGGCCCCATAAGATGCTCCATATTAAAATATGCCCCATACAGTACTGCATAAAGGTTAATAAGGACCCCATAAGATGCTCCATAGAGACATTTGCCCAATATAATGCTGCACAAATGTTGATTATGGCCCCATAAGATGCTCCATAGAGATATTTGCCCCATATAATGCTGCACAAACATTGATTATGGCCCCATAAGATGCCCCATAAAGATATTTGCCCCATATAATGCTGCACAAACATTGATTATGGCCCCATAAGATGCCCCATAAAGATATTTGCCCCATATAATGCTGCACAAACGTTGATTATGGCCCCATAAGATGCTTCCTAAAGGTATTTGCCCCATATAGTACTGCACAAACGTTGAATATGGCCGCATAAGATGCTCCATAGAGATATTTGCCCCATATGCTGTTGCTGCGATTTAAAAAAATAAATAAATTACATACTTGCAATACTCACCGGTCCTCCTTCCGGCGCCCTCTGCCTGAATGTTAGTGCAGGGGACGCGGACTAACTACATCATCGCGCCCTCTGACCGGAGCGTCACTGCAGAGGACGCGGAAGACGGAGCGGCACCTGGAACGAGGACAGGTGAATATTGCGCAGTTCCCCCCTCCCCATTATACTCACCTGCTCCTGGCGCGGTCCCTGAATTTCCGGTCTCCGGGTGCTGACAGCTTCTTCTAGCATTGAGCGGTCAGTTACCGCTCATTACAGTAATGAATATGCGGCTCCACCCCTATGGGAGTGGAGTCGGGTCCATATTCATTACTGTAATGAGCGGTACCACATGACTGCTCAACGTTGGAAGAAGCTGTCAGCGCCCGGAGACCGGAGATGCAGGGACCTCGCCAGGAGCAGGTGAGTATGTCACAGCCACCGCTCCCCCTCCCCCGCCGACCCCCCTGGGACAATGCCTCAAGTATAAGCCGAGAGGGGCACTTTCAGCCTAAAAAAATTGGCTGAAAATCTCGTCTTATACTCGAGTATATACTGTATGTATGTGTTTTTGTTCTTCCTTCTCACAGCTTGAACTGCCACTCTGTCTATGATTACTGTGCTGTGATATATATATATATATATATATATATATATATATATATATATATATACACACTGCTCAAAAAATAAAGGGAACACTTAAAGGGACTCTGTCACCTGAATTTGGAGGGAACAATTTTCAGCCATAGAGGCGGGGTTTTCAGGTGTTTGATTCACCCTTTCCTTACCCGCTGGCTGCATGCTGGCTGCAATATTGGATTGAAGTTCATTCTCTGTCCTCCATAGTACACGCCTGCGCAAGGCAAGATTGTTCCATCTGAAAAACATCCCCATAGCATGATGAAGCCACCACCATGTTTCATTGTTGGGATTGTATTGGGCAGGTGATGAGCAGTGCCTGGTTTTCTCCACACATACCTCTTAGAATTATCACCAAAAATATCTATTTTTGTCTCATCAGACCAGAGAATCCTATTTCTCATAGTCTGGGAGTCCTTCACTCTATGCGGGCTTTCATATGTCTTGCATTCAGGGCCGGCTCCAGGTTTTTAAGGGCCCCGGGCGAAAGAGTCTCAGTGGGTCCCCCCTTTAACACATACCACGATCCATGATGCACAGATACAGCAGAGAAATATAGGTATAGTACAATTCCAGATTTCACTTCTTACATGAGTGATAGCTATTGAAATTCTACAATACCATACAGCAGAGGGGCTTTATATAAGTCAACCCCTATTATGCCAATTATGCGAGAGCGATGTGCGAGCCTTGCATTGCATCACCCAAAACGTCTGTATTTCTATGCAGCTGCACACTCCAGTCCAAAGAATGGGCTGCTGTGCAGGGTGAAGTGATGCGAGGCTCTCACAAGTATATATACTACTATACAGTATATAGTCATGTATAGCAGTTAATTCAGCCGCATAGCGGTATAATGCACTGTTGTGAATTCTGCTCTTGGGTTCCCTCCAGTGGTTGTAGGTGGGAATGCAGTTGTCTCTGAGTCACATACCTGGCCAGGTGTATCGGATGATTACAATTCTGACTGGGATATTTAAGTGGGCAGGATCCTTTAGCCCTTGCCAGTGTTGGATCACTTTCTGGCTTCTCCTGCTCGCTGCCTATTTCAGCAAAGATAAGTGTTTGGTTTTTGTTTCTGTGGCACACTGCCAGTGTGCTTGTTTCAGTTTTATTCCTGCTCTGATTGTAGGATTCACTGGAGTTGCAGATTTACGCTCCTACATCTTTTAGTAAAGATGTAGGAAGTTTTTGTATATTCTGCTGTGGATGTTTTGAAGGGTTTTTATACTGACCGCACAGAACTCTGTCCTATCTTGTCCTATCTAGCTAGAGTGACCTACTGTGCTAATCCTGTTTTTCTGCCTGTGTATGTTTTTTCCTCTCCGACTCACCGCCAATATTTGTGGGGGGCTGTCTATCCTTTGGGGATTTTCTCTGAGGCAAGATAGTATTCCGATTTCCATCTTTAGGGGTATTTAGTCCTCCGGCTGTGACGAGGTGTCTAGGTGTGTTAGGTACACTCCACGGCTACTTCTAGTTGCGGTGTTAAGTTCAGGATTGCGGTCAGTACAGTGGCCACTTTCTCCAGTGAATGTTCTCATGCAGCTCCTAGGTCACCGGATCATAACAATGCACCCCCATAGTGCATAATATGCCCCATACTGCGGCTTTACAAAAAAAAAAAATTCTCCTTACCTGGCTGAGATCCAACAGTGTCCTCCACTCGATGCATCTGAGGTACAGACCTTCGTTCCGGCATATGACAGTGATGTCATATGCTGGCTAAGTGCCCGCTGTCGTCAGCTGCTGTCCTGTGATTGGCTGGAGGATGTTAACTGTTGCCGTGTGGTAGCAATCTCCCACACAGGAACAAATTTTAACTGCCTGTGCGTCTGAGGACACACAATCAGTTGCTGAGATGGCAGAAGCCTTTAGCTGAGGCCTGCTGAGCAGAGGAGAGGGGGCCCACTGTGGGCCCCCTCTGCTTATCGGTCCCCATCCTGTAAGGACAGTAATGCCCTGATGGCAGCCCAGGGCATTACACACATATATACACACACGTCTGTGGGAGAGAGGGGGGAGAGGGAAAAATTTGAGCTTGACACGCTGAGACATATGTGATAAGCAATTGAATATAGCTGGAGAGTGCCGTACCTGCTGGTGATTTCAGCCAAAGTGAGGAAGAAGGAAGGGTGTTTCCAGCATGTCCATCCAGTTTGAGTAAAATTTCAATTTTATTTGAACATTTTAAAAAAACAAATTTTAAAAAGAGAGAAAGAGACATGAGAGGTAGGCAGAGAGTTTTTTTTTAAATTGTTTTTTTCAAATGTTCAAATAAAATTGAAATTTTACTCAAACTGGATGGACGTGCTGGAAATTCCCTTCCTTCTTCCCCTATATATACTGTATATATACCCAGGTGCTACACCAGACCCACCACAACACATCAGTCAGCTGTGCTGCTCTAGACTCAACACAACAGTTAGCACTGCTACAACAGACCCAACACAATACTGTCAGTTCTGCCACATCAGACTCACAAGACCAAACATAATACTCAGCTGTTACATTATAGCCGACACAATCATCTCTGCTACACCAAACCCAACACAACATAGTCCGCTCTGGTACAACACACCCAAAAAGACAGTCAACTCCAATACACCAGATCCGACACAACAAAAGCCAGTTCTGCTACACCATAGTCAACACGATACAACAGAAGGCCTTGCTGCATCAGATCTATAACAGCAGTCAATTTTCCTAAACCAGACCCAACACAACATATTCAGCTCTGCTACACAAGACCAAACAACAGTCAGCTTTGCTACACCACACCCAACATGACAGTCAGCTTTGCTACACTGCACCCAACAACAAAGTCAGCACTCCTACACCAGACTCAAAACAGTCAGCTCCACTACAATAGACTCAACATAATAGACAGCTCTGCTGAATCAGATTGAACACAACAAAGTCACATGATCTGTGGTCAGCACGGGGCCATTTTGTCGCCTTTTCGCTCAGGCACATTTTTTTCTCTTATGATCGTGACACATGGAGCTTAATTTTTATGCCATTTTTACACTTCATTATTTCTTTTTTTTTTTATCTTTTGGTGATATCATGGAAAAATAAGAAAAATGTGGGTAATTTTTTAAATAAATTTATAACCTTCACGTTAATGTAGAAATTAGTTTTTTTTCAATGGTGGTGGGGCTAGAAACAGCGATTTAGACTTCAATTCTCTCTTTTCTTTGTTTGGTTTTATTTTTCTTGCTTTTTCTGTATGTGTTATTTTTCATGTATTTACACTGTGGTCTTAAAAGACCTTTGGGAGGGAACGTTTTAACATATTAATACATTCTTTCTATTGATGATTTCCCTGTAACTGGGGTTGGAGTATTAGATCCAGTTACAAGGGAAATTCCACCTCCTACCTGCATGTAAAGGTGACTGGGTTAGCCATGATCCAGCAGCTCCTGCTCTCCCTAAATCTAATGATCACATGACCGCTGGATCTGGAGTGCGAAACACTGTCAATGCTTCATATACTGTATACATAGCTTGCTAAGAGCTGTCTTTATAGGGATCAGAAAGTCAGAGATAGTATTTAACCATCTCTGCTTCCTCTATAGGGAGTCCAGCTGTGTGTGATAGATGTCTCACCGCTCCTGAAGCTGCACGATTGTGTAGAAGCATCTTGCTCTGCATCAATGTTTTAGAACATCAGAACAGAGAAAAGACATTTAAAATCCATGGGTGGTCCAGAATGAATTAAGTGCTTAAGTGTTGTGCTGTTTCTCTGCTATTTATACTATCCCAAGACCACTTCTACATGGCTGTCCTGTCCATTTATAAGCAGCAAGTAATTTTCATAATGTAGTACCAGTTATAACCACTAAATGTCATTAGTTGCCCATTTAAAATGTTCCTGGATAAATGAGCATTTCTCTTTAAGCAGCATGTTCTGATTAGCACCACCCCCTTAGTTTCAGGGGCAAGAAGGCTTGCAGACATTTTTCCCCGGAACCTTGAGTCTTACACACGTGTTCCTGGCTCTCTCTCCCTACAAATCACTGCTCCTGACAAGCGGATTCCGGTGAGGGTCAAATGTACATGTTTGTGTTAGAACAGTTATGCAGCCACCATGTAGCATATTGTGTAGTTAGGCATGTTGTGCTTTGTATCATATTGCTGTTTTCTCTGTATGCAGATAGATGCATGCCTATATAAGTAGTACAAGGCTGGCAGCCTGAACTCGCTCTAGGTAGCCATGATAACTGTATCTCTGCGTTATGTGCTATCTCATCAATGTCCCTGTTATTCATTGCATCCTGTATCATGCTGTAATGTGCCAAGTACTGATACGCTGTTATTTCCTTGTAGTTTTTACCCATTATCGTCCACTGTTCATCATCTCAGTAAATACAGACTTAAGAATCCATACAGTCTGTTTACTGGGAAGTGGACGAGGGTTTAGCTATATGCAGAAATCCACACAGCACCATACGTGAAGGAAGGCAAAACAGTAAAAATGGACAGCCGGTCGCACGTGGTGATCGCACAGGCTGTACAGGACCGCTGCCACCCAGACTGCACCGCATACGGGTATTACAGCAGCCATCATACAGTCGCAGGGAACAAGAGTTCAGTCCCCAGTAAGACCAGATTAGCTGCCTTCAGTTAAACTGTTAGCCGGTCGCAGGCTGTAGTTGATCAGACTGTTCGGGACTGCTAACATCCACACTGCTCCACATACAGGTATCACAGCAGCCTCCAGAATGATACTGCAGTCCATCAAGAAGTGCTACATTATTCCCGCCACGCGGAAGCCCGTCCGCGTATAGACTCAGTTTCCTGCCAAAATACTCAGTAGTGCGCAGCTAAGCGCACAATGTCTCAATGCGATACATCTTCACTCAAAACGAGGTCACGAGCAGGCTCTAACAAGTCTTCAATAAAAGAGCTTGCTGCTGTTGCTTGTGCCGTAGCGTCCAAAGCGAGGTCCTCCTTCCCTGAACAAGAGATCCAATTAAAGTTGAGACAAACAGAAACCGCACATTTGCAGGCAGAGCAAGAAGCAGAGGGTGCGCATCTGCAAGAGTCTTTGGAAAAACTTGCCACAGACAAAGAGACAGCGGCCGCAATAGCCAAGGCAGAGTACTTGGAAGCAGTGGAAAATCCTGATGAGAGACGCAGCAACGTTCTCGGAACACATCTAGAGCAGCAAGATCCAGCGCAGCGCGTCGCAGAGTACGTCCATCAACATTCTGGCATGGATGACAGCCCTGACGCATTACATCGACCAGCACTGACCAAGCCACCATGGACGTTGCAAAGTTCTTTGCCTGCCGAGAACTGGTTACAAAAGGACTTCTATAATTTTCGGCTTTGTCAGTGAACTTTACATCATGGCGAGCCTCGTTCCAGAACACCATTCAGGGACTGGACCTTTCAAGTAGTGAGGAGTTAGATCTCCTGGTAAAGTGGCTCAGACGTGAGTCGGTCGAGCATGCCAAAAGACTAAGAGACATTAATATAAAGCATCCAGACATAGGTCTACGCAAAGTGTGGGGAACACTTGATGAATGCTCTGGGTCCATAGAAGTCATAGAGAATGCTTTATCCAAAAGAATTGATGATTTCCCTAGATAGGACCCAAAGGTTATTAAAAGCTTAGAGAATTGAGTGATTTATTGATAGAGTTACAGGTTACCTAGGAGGAAGGACGCTTACCCGGAAAGGCATTCTTAGACACTGCTAGGGGTGTCAATCCGATAGTATTGAAACTTCCTTACAACTTACAACAAAAGTGGGTTACACATGGTTCACGGTATACGAAAACTCATAACGTACCATTCCCTCCTTTCACTGTATTTGTAGAATTTGTCACTTAAAAAGCTAGGATCAGAATTGACCCTAGTTTTGACTTCACTCTGTCATGTTCCACTGCACCCGGTGTCAAACCTAGTAAGACACCCGAGGCAAACCACAAAACTAATATTGTTTCCACAGGTCCTCCTCACAATACAAGTAAGCCCCCTCCAGAAGAGAACAAACCTCAAGATGTCAGTAAGCAGTGTCCTCTGTACAGGAAACCATATCCTCTACTGAAATGCAGAGCCTTCAGGAATAAGTCTTTGGAGGATTGCAAAGATTTCCGTAAGGAAAACAACATGTGCCTCAAATGCTGTGCCACAACCTCTCATCTCACCAGGAACTGTGAAGCTAGCGTGAAATGTGCAGAATGCAGCAGCACAGATCACAACACAGCCTTGCACCCTGGACCATCTCCACGAGTGTTGTCACATGCAGAGGGGCACAATGGGAAGCAGAAGAACATTGCCAAAGGCACCCTTGTGGTCACCTCTCAATGTACGGAGATCTGTAAGAGACTCACAGGAGGAAGATCCTGTTCAAAAATCTTCCTTGTCCGAGTCTACCAGCAGGCCACAGGGACAAAGCACTAAAGATATATGAAATCCTGGATGAGCAAAGTAACAGGTCTCTAGCGGAAAGATTTGGACAACTCCTGTTTTGACTTGCAAACACTGATGCAAAATACTGATGCCATGTGAAAGAAACCTTGCAATGTGAAGGGACCCCAAACACATACTAATGTATGTTAATGCTTTCAGTAGCTGCCGGAGACTGAGTCACGCTATTGACTAGTTGTACAGGTGGGTCCCTGTCGACTTTTCCCCGCCTGCTGACAGTGACTGACAAGCCTCTGCCCATACGCACATGCTTCACATGGATTGCAATTTGAATTAAAACATCATATCTTTTTGTTCTACAGACAGGTGACTTGTTGCCTAGTAGGAAGGTTAACCACAGTATCCACAGACAGAACATGAAGTTAGTGCAGGAAGCGATCAGTTATTCCTGTCTCGTGATCAAAAGCAAAACGGACTTCCAGGAATAATTAAAAAAAAAAAAAAAACATACTTATGAGTGAGTTGCTCTATTACTGCCCGTTGAAAAATGTAAAGCTGTTTGTAGTGGTTTGGAAACCCTTTTAATTGTTCATGGTTTATTATGTAAAGATTGTTAAACACTAAGGTATTTCAAATCTCTTGATGGCATGTTTTACTTCTTAAAAAGTTTTCCACCATATTTGTCATCTTTCCAGAGTGATTGATAATAGGGTGCAGACTTCCATATTTCTCATGTTATCACACAAAGAATCAAATTAAATGGAGCTGAGATCCAGCATTCTGCCAGGCTATTCAAACATTATGGGACCTATAGAAACAGCTGAGTACAGAGTGATGTGTTAACGGGTACATGGATGCACCAAAGCAGAGATTGAGGACTAAGTAGTAACTTAACCAACAGATATTTTTTTACTTAACACAGTCAGGACCGAAAATGTTGTCATCCTTGAAATTACTACTATTACACATGTTTTGTTTTACACATGTTTATTTCCTTTCTGTGTATTGGAATAATACAAAAAAACTGAGGAAAAAAAAAAAAAGGTAAATTGGACTTACGGTAATTTCACACATAACCCCAAAAATGAAAAAATTATGCGTAAGCAACTTTTGTTTCAAGCATGTGATGCTCATTCAAACTCGCCTGAGGCAGTATGAAAATCACACCTGAAACCAGATAAAAAGGGGAGAAGTTGACTCAGTCTTTGCATTGTGCATCTGTGAGTGCCACACTAATAATGGAGAACAGAAAGAGAAGAGAAATGTCTTTAAGAAGCACCCACAAATAGATTCAAAATAAAGTGCTGGACAGTTCTAAAGTGGCTAACAATGAGTCCGCATTTAAATCCAATTGAACACCTGTGGAAAGATCTTATGATAGCGGTTAGGAAAAGGCACCTTCAAATGTGAGGGACCTGGATCAGTTTGGAAAAGAAGAGTGGTCCAAAATTCCAGTTAGGTGTAAGAAGCTTATCGATAATTATAGGAAGCGCTTACAGTTACTTATTCCAAAGGGTGTTTAACCATATATTAAATTGAGGGTGCCAACAATTTTGTCAGGCCCATTTTTGGGTTTTGTGTGAAAGTATGCCCAATTTGCCTTTTTTGCTCTGTTTTTTATTGCTCCAACAGGCAAAAAAGAAATAAAGACATGGATAACAAAGTATGTGTAATTGCAATAATTTTCTGGAAGAAATACTTCATTTTCTGGAACAATTTCAAGGGTGCCAACACTGTATCTGGCGCCTAGGGCACAATATTAAAGGGTAAAACAAACAATGGGAATGCAGTAGGTTATTATACAATGCGGAATCTATGCAGGTTATTAACATGCAGTGATGTCTTGAGCCTAATAACACCACCTGAAATGTGTCACAGTCCTTTCAGTCCTGTCACTATCATCACTTGGCCCACAGAAGAAGGCTGAGCGCCTAAACGTGCGTTGGGGCTGACACCATCACCCACAGGAGGTAAATTATGTCGAACTCTACTTAGTTATTTGCGATCTTTTTTTCCTCATACTTTTTTGGGAAAGCCATGACTTCATGGTTTTCCTTTTCCCCTTTTTCTTTTTGCTGCTTAGCTTTATAGGAAGCTGATCATTGGGGATATTTATTCTGTGCGGCCTCCAATTGGCTTCATTGTGGGTTATGGTGTCTCTGTGGTTTCCCACTTTTTAAACCTTGTTTGTGTCTTATGTGTATTTTTGGCAACTAATAAAATTTGTACTTTTTAAATATTGTGTTTTTGGTTCATGTGCTTTTTTTTCAGATTTGATCAAATTTATCAAACCAAGTGATGTGTACAATATTATTCTCAGCATGGTTTTGTGTGGAATTTTGATATAATGCCTGAAGTGTTGACTACAACTTTTTTGCTACCTATTGTCTGTAAATGGTTTAAGAAGTATTCACAGAAGAATACACTGAATTATTTTGCTCACAAGTGTGCATTCTTTTCTCCGAACACTCATTATTTGAAGGGCCTAATCTCTTAACCCCTTCATGAGCCATAACCTTTCTTTTTCTGTCAATATGGCTGTGTGAGGACTTATTTTTTGCAGAACGAGTTGTACTTTTGAACGACACCATTGGTTTTAGCATGTCGTTTACTCAATAATGGGAAAAAATTCCAAGTGCGGTGAAATTGCAAAAAAAGTGCAATTCCACACTGGTTTTTTGTTTGGCTTTTTTGCTAGGTTCACTAAATGCTAAAACTGACATGCGATTATGATTCTCCAGGTCACTATGAGTTCATAGACACCAAACGTGTCTAGGTTTCATATCTATACTTTTTATCTAAGTGGTGAAAAAAACTCCAAAGTTTGCTAAAAAAAAAAAAAAAATTGCGCCATTTTCCGAGACCCATAGGTTCTCCATTTTTGTGACGTCGGGATTGGTGAGGGCTTATTTTTTGCACGCCGAGCTGACGTTTTTAACGATACCATTTTTGTGCACATACGATTTTTTGATCGCCCATTATTGGATTTTAATGCAATGTCGCGCACACCAAAAAAACATAATTCTGGCATTTTGATTTTTTTCCATGGGAGGCTAGAAGCTGCCTTAACTTGATCGGCTCTGCTACATAGAGACGATGCTCAGATCGCCCCTATGTAGCAGAATTACTGCATTTCTATGAGCGCCGACCACAGGATGGCACTCATAGCAATCCGGCATCAATAACAATAGAGGTTGTCATGCTGATGCACTGCTGACTCCGGATCACCTGACGGGGTCAGCGGTGTGCATATTTCTGGCCAGATGGCCAGAAGCGCGCATTAAATGCTGCTGTCAGAGATTGACAGCGGCATTTAACTAGTTAATAGGCATGGGCAGATCGCGATTCCGCTCGCGCCTATTACAGGCACATGTCAGCTGTTGAAAACAGCTGACATGTCGCGGTTTTGAGGTGGGCTCACCGCCGGAGCCCACCTCAAAGCCGGGATTCTGACGTCGGATGTACTATCCCGTCAGAAAGGGGTTAATTCAACCTGACTGGTGATCCGACAATCTGGCTTTGGGTCAAAGTAAAAACAGTTACAACACTGCCTTCCTGGGCTTTTTAAAGGGAACTTGTCACCCCCCAGGGCGTTTTTAAGTAAAAGAGCCACCTTCAGCAGCACTAAGGCTGCATTCTGTGAAGATGGCTCTTATGTTTCTGATCCCTAGTAACACTGAAATATTGACTTTTATGAATTGCACCCCATACCTGTATGGAGTCCCAGAGGTATGGTGTCTCCCCCTGTTTCAGCCGCCTCCCAGCTGTCCATCATCCCAATCTCTTGAGTCTGTGTGCCGCCTCCTGTGTTGCTGTTACATGCCCTGCGCCTGCCCCCATCTCCCTCCTCCTCTTTCACTTTCCTCCCTCGGCAGCATCTGATGAGCTGACCTGCCAGTGAACTGCGTGTGGGGAGCTCTCATCAGACGATGCCGAGGGAGGAAAGAGAAACAAGGGGAGACACCATACCTTTAAGACTTAATACAGGTATGGGGCGTAATTCATAAAAGTCAATAGTTTAGTGTTACTAGGGATCAGAAACATAAGAGCCACCTTCACAGAATGCAGCCTTAGTGCTGCTGAAGGTGGCTCTTTTACTCAAAAACGCTCGAGGGAAGGGAGGGATGACAAGATCCCTTTTAAAATTGTTAACTGCGGCACAGCTGTCACCTGACCTGGTCTTTTCCTTCATGGGACATGTACTTCGCTCTTTAGTTCCTACTAGTGTAATTCTCTCAGCTTTTTCTTTTCTTATCATTTCCGGTCAGCAGATGGTAATGTTCACTTGCAGTTACTCGGTTTAGGCATTACTATATGTGTCTCCTCACTTGTTCATTTGTTATGGACCTGGTGGTTAGGAGCACCCGGAAAGACCTGATGGTTAAACTCACAGGACAAGCTCTGGGAAGTGGGAACTCTGCTGACCGCAATCCCTTATCCTATCAAACACACTAGAAATAGCCGTGGAGCGTACCTAACAGGCCTAGACGCCTCGACACAGCCTAAGGGCTAGCTACCCCTAGAGATAGAAAGTAAAGCCTACCTTGCCTCAGAGAAATTCCCCAAAGGAAAAGGCAGCCCCCCACAAATATTGACTGAGATAAGATGAAAGTCACAAACACAGGAATGAAAGAGGTTTCAGCAAAGGGAGGCCAGACTACCTAAACAGACAGAGGATAGAAAAGGTAACTTTGCGGTCAGCACAAAAAAACTACAAAAGACCACGCAGAGTGTGCAAAAAGACCCCCGCACCGACTCACGGTGCGGAGGTGCCACTCTGCCTCCCAGAGCTTCCAGCTAGCCAGACAAGCTGGACAAGAAAACAAGAACAACAAAATAAACCAGCAGGGACTTAGCTTCTGCTGGAGTAGACAGGTCACCAGAAAGATCCAAGAGCGAACTGAACCGGTACTGGAACATTGACAGGTGGCATGGAGTAACGATCTGGGTGGAGTTAAATAGAGCAGCCAGCCTAAGAATTAACCAGGTCACCTGTGGAAGGAACCTCAGAACCAGCAGCTCCACTCACAGCCACCAGAGGGAGTCCATGGACAGAACTCGCCGAAGTACCATTCATGACCACCGGAGGGAGTTCCAAAACAGAATTCACAACATTCATCCCCTTACAGATACTTAAGGTATTTGGTGGGAAAATGAATACAAACCTTTTTTTATAAAGCAGTAGCCTACATTTGGAACATTTTTCACAGATTACCTTATATTTATTTATACCCTTAAAAATAAAAGTATACCTAAAAGGAAAATAATAGGGTCTATTACTTGCGATAGCAATGGAGCAACAGACGGAGCAGCGTTTCATAGAATTTATTATAAGAGAAAACCATGGCAAAATGAGTACATAGTCAAAGAGTTACTGCACCTTTATAAAGATGCCACCAAATAAGGCAGCATTTGTATGCACAGAATCAGTGTCCCTGTGTTTTTCTGTTTGTTATTGCAATCTTCATTTGCAAAAATAAGACTATAGTAAAAACTGAAATCTAGAATATGGTAAATTCCATTGTGAGAGACCATATTCTCTTTTTTCACAGATATTGTAGGTTTATTATGGGCATCATGAACATTTAGATCACAGGTAGAGCCACTTCTAGGTCAAACCTACTGTCACTGATGTTCACAGCCTGATGCACATGCCCAAATGAATCCTGTCAAACTACACCACTAGAACTACCTAGAGATTTAATTCTATGCTTATTGGACTCCTTGTCAGTAGAAAATAGTGATAACTGAAAGCGTTTAAGAAATTTTCTGTTTCTGTCATTGATAACATAAGATAAATTACTAAGTGTTTCCAGAAGTTTGATGACTGTGTGCAGAGAATGTTTAAATTGCACTCATGCAGTAATCATGTTTATGTCAGTATAGCGATTTACAAGAGGAAAGACTTTGGTGAAAAAAAAAATTAAATGTTTCATGATTACATATCTTGCCTGACTTGCAGCAAGTAAGGGCTTTGAATCTCATAAATATAACGATGGCAATGAGACAAGCATACAGGAGCAATGTAAATCACATTCGCTTATGCCTCATTTGTCAAATGTCCTGACACTGGCTACAGTTCTTGCTTGACATAATGGAGGGATTGGAAGCAGAGGTAGCAGAAGATTAAAATCCTAACTGAGATTTACAGAGTAATTTTCATAAGACTGCTAGCAACTCATATAATGAAAGTTATCAGTCCTCTTTTTGGCATTGAGCAGGAAGACAAATTATTTGAACACTGGATTACGCTACTTTTTTTTTTTCTTCATTCTCATGTAAATGAAAATGCTTAACCATGACTCAGAATCTAATATTTCCAGGTTTTAATCAACAAAGGTAATTTTGTTAGTACATTTTAGATGTAATTTTCTATGCTTACCAGTCTCTTCTTTATAAAGGCTCCATATTTGAAAGGTGTAACAAAATATAATCCTCAAAAGATCATAGTGTTTGCAGGTTTTTGGCCAATATACTGCCATATACTGTACCTGTAATGATCTGCTGGGAACAAGTAGTATGAAGTCCTTAAAGGGAACAGGAACATGCCACTTTAAAAAATGCTATTTACCTTCAGTTATAGTAGCAATGTGCAAGTAAATCGCATTTATATCCTAATAGGCTGGTTTTCTTGAAGTGCGGGTACATGTTAAGCTGCTAGTTTCCGGTCATCGGCCAGTGCGGGGGGCTGTAATACACCGTGTTCCAAATTATTATGCAAATTGGATTTAAGTGTCATGAAGATTTAATTGTTTTGTTTTTCAAATAAGCTCATGGATGTTATTGTGTCTCAGGGCTCAATGGATCACTGAAATCAATCTTAAACACATGTGATACCGTATATACTAGAGTATAAGCTGAGATTTTCAGCCCACTTTTTGGGGCTGAAAGTAACCCTTATACTCGATTCTTACCCAGGGGTCGGCAGGGGATGTGCATGCTCCATGGATCTCACAATAGCCCCGGGAGGAGAGCGACGTGTTTTGACTGCTGCCGCAGTCTTTATCCAAGCTAATCTATCCAAGGTAATGACGGACATATAAAGTACCGTGCACCAATCAGCAAAGGATATCATGTCATATGATACACAGGTCCTAAAATACTTATAACAATACATATAAATGAACAAGTAAACAAAAACACATTAAAACATAATGATATTAATTGCTGGAGTTTAGGCAGATATTAATAATGAAACATTATCTCGTTTTTGCGATTCAAGCCGCCCGGAAAACGTGTACCCAAAACAAAGATCCAATAAGCCTCCCGGGTTAGTAACATTCTATGGATATCTCCACCCCGGTGAGGTTTTTTATTTTCTCCAAACCCATTACGCGGAAACATGTAGTGTCCCGTATATGATGATCAATGAAATGCCTGGCCGCAGATGAAATGTTGCGATTTGTGTTTTTAATATTAGAGATGTCATATAGATGTTCTATGATGCGGTTTTTTAATTTACGTCCGGTGCAACCTATATAAGATTTATCACATGTGATACAGTCAATTTATAAACAACATTCCAAGTGTTGCAATTGATAAAGTAATTTATCTGAAATGAATTTGTTTTATTATGATTTTGAAAAGACTTGTTGGTAAGCATGTGTTTGCATGTAGAGCAATTGGTTGTGTTGCATTTAAAATTGGCTTTACATTTTAACCATGTAGATTGTGGTCTATCTGAGATAAAAATACTTGGTGACAGAATATTACCCAAAGTGGGTGCTCTTCTCGCCACAACATTACAACCACTATGTAGAATTTCAGCAAGAATTGGGTCCTCATATAAAATTGATAGAGACTTATGAATTATGCTTTTAATTGAATTAAATTGTGGACTGTACTGTAGGCATACAAAAGGACTCTCTGCATATTGCTTTTTATTTGTTTTTGCTGAAATTCTACCACCGGATGGGGATTTTATTAAATCCTCATGTTTTTTCTTGGACACAATTTTGAGTACACGGTTTAGCATCCAATTTGGATAGCCGCGTTGTTTAAATCTATTGCAAGATTTAACCAAATCTTGTTGCAGGACAGCTTTATTGTTGCAGTTGCGTTTTAATCTGGTGAATTCTCCAGCCGGGATTGACTGAATAGTGTGCTTTGGGTGACTGCTGTGTGCATGAAGAACAGTGTTCCCTGCTAATGGTTTGGAAAAAGTACGAGTGGCAATTAGATGTGTATTAGTTCCTGTAAGTTCCAAATCCAAGAAAGTGGATTTTACCCCATCCAATCCAGGGCAGATTGTATGAACAAATTCCAAGAGGTTTTAGAAAGAGAACTAAAAAACCTCAAGTCAAGTTCATAAAACCTGGCACAAGTGTCTCTCACAATATGGCTAAACAAAAAACTATCATCCAAGAAATTCAAGAAATGAAGGATATAGTCATTAAAATGAGTGACAAAGGAGATGTAGTGGTTGTGTTAGGTTCATCGCAATATGAAGAAGCAATCTTGAATTTATTGTCTGATGAACTGACTTACAAGAAGTTGAAACATGATCCCACTATGGAGTTTAAAAACAAGCTAAATAACATCATTGATGAAGGATTTTCTGTAGGAGTCATCTAAAAAAAACAGAGTGATTCTCTCAAAGTTTCATATCCAGTAACACCTATTTTATACGGATTACCCAAGATCCACAAAAGTAGCATTTCTCCACCTATGCGTCCAATTGTATCCAGCATTGGCTCTACTAACGAACTTATGGGACAATGGTTGGATTCATTATTACAGCCTTTGGTTCTTAGGGTACCAGGCCATATTAAAGACACAAAACACATTCTGAATATTTTATCACAGAAAAAATGGTCATCTGATTTTTCCTGGTTTAGCTGTGACGTGGTTTCTCTATACACGTGCATACCAGACAGTAGCACTGGAAGCCTTACGTTTCCATTTGGAGAAGTATAGTGGTTATTCTCATGATTTAATTGAAGATATGTTGCAGGTTACTTTTTTTCTGTTGACTCACAATTTTTTTTCCTTTAATCGGGATTTTTATTTGCAGCACACGGGTATGGCGATGGGTGCCAAGTTCTCGCCATCTTTAGCCAATTTAGTCATTGCTTTCTGGGAATTTCATTTCTTGTACAGTACCTCTAATAAATTTTCCCCTTTTATTTCATGGTACGGGAGATACATTGATGACATGCTTATTATTTGGAAGGGGGATGTGTCATTTGTACAAGAATTTGTTAATTACATCACAATGAATATAACATCAGACTCACTTATGTACATGAAAAAACCAAGATCACTTTCTTGGATTTGGAACTTACAGGAACTAATACACATCTAATTGCCACTCGTACTTTTTCCAAACCATTAGCAGGGAACACTGTTCTTCATGCACACAGCAGTCACACAAAGCACACTATTCAGTCAATCCCGGTTGGAGAATTCACCAGATTAAAACGCAACTGCAACAATGAAGCTGTCCTGCAACAAGATTTGGTTTAAATCTTGCAATAGATTTAAATAACGCGGCTATCCAAATTGGATGCTAAACCGTGCACTCAAAATTGTGTCCAAGAAAAAAACATGAGAATTTAATAAAATCCCCATCCGGTGGTCAACATACAATGTCACCCAACTTCCATTTTACAATATAATAATGGAAACAAGAAGAGATCCCATATTAAGACAAAAAAATAGCTTTTATTTAATAATGCATAAAATCAACAAAAATAAAAAACAAAATTACTGTCAAAAAGGACACCAAGTGAATAATAACACAAAAATACCACTGACGTAAATAAATACAAGGGATATTCTTTTACTAACAGTATTAGCAATCACCAGATATATCTATATGATTTATAATCTCTCATCTAGGCAGGTTGGTGACTTCCCCACCATTATATGATATTCATGAAAAATAAATTACTGTCAAAACAACGTGTATACCTATATAGTGGACATAAAGATGTCAATTACTGTCAAAGTCATATATACAATCCCTATCAGTATAAATAAAGCCACGACCTAGTCAATAAAAGTAACCCAGCAGTGCCAAATTATATTGGTATTGAATGATAAATTAGTAATGGTTAACTGCGGATAACCCTCTATTGTCCAGAAATGCAACACTATATACACCAGGTCTCTTATGCTCATATAGGCATATATAGAGACTAGCTATTGAACCCATTCTACGCCCGGGTGGCTAGCATCTATATTGGTATATGGTCTCCGTCCTGGTATGTGCTGCTCCATCCTGCGTCCCCATCCTGCCAGGTGTTGCACCCATCTTGCGCCCCCATTCTGACATGTGCTGCTCCCATCCTGCACCCCCATTCTGACATGTGCTGCTCCATCCTGCGTCCCCATCCTGTCATGTGCTGTACCCATCCTGCGCCCCCATCCTGCCATGTGTTGCACCCATCTTGCGCCCCCATTCTGTCATGTGTTGCACCCATCCTGCGCCCCCATTCTGTCATGTGCTGCTTCCATCCTGCGCCCCCATTGTGACAGGTGCTGCTCCCATCCTGCGCCCCCATTCTGACATGTTCTGCATCCATCCTGCGCCTCCATTCTGACATGTTCTGCACCCATCTTGTGCCCCCATTCTGTCATGTGTTGCACACATCCTGCGCCCCCATTCTGTCATTTGATGCTCCCATCCTGTCATGTGCTGCTCCCATCCTGTGCCCCCGTTCTGTCATGTGCTGCTCCCATCCTGTGCCCCCGTTCTTTCATGTGCTAATCCCATCCTGCGCCCCTGTTCTGTCATGTGCTGCTCCCATCCTGCGTCCGTTCTGTCATGTGCTGCTGCCATCCTGTCATGTGCTGCTCCCATCCTGCGCCCCCGTTCTGTCATGTGCTGCTCCCATCCTGCGCCCGTTCTGTCATGTGCTGCTACCATCCTGCGCCCGTTCTGTCATGTGCTGCTGCCATCCTGTGCCCCCGTTCTGTCATGTGCTGCTGCCATCCTGTGCCCCCGTTCTGTCATGTGATGCTCCCATCTTGCGCCCCCATTCTGTCATGTGCTGCTCCGATCCTGCGCCCCTGTTCTGTCATGCGCTGCTCCCATCCTGCGCCCCTGTTCTGTCATGTGCTGCTCCCATCCTGCGCCCGTTCTGTCATGTGCTGCTACCATCCTGCGCCCATTCTGTCATGTGCTGCTGCCATCCTGCGCCCATTCTGTCATGTGCTGCTGCCATCCTGCGCCCCCGTTCTGTCATGTGCTGCTCCCATCCTGCGCCACCATTGTATTATATGCCCCCATAAGATGCTCCATTACATATGCCCCGTATGCTGCTGCCATATATAAATAAAAAAAAACAACAAAAAAAAAACCATACTCACCTATCGTCGCTGGGCGCCGAGTGCTGGGGGGCCTGAGCAGGCGGGGACACCGGCGCGCTGTGGGGGTCAGGTGCCAGAGTCACCGCCAGCTCAGGCCCCCAGCACTTGCTATACTCACCTGTCTGTCCCGTTCCAGCGCTGCGCGCCACCATCTTCCAGCTCCTCTGGCTGTGACTGTTCAGTCAGAGGGTGGCGCCGGTGCGCATTAAGCGCGTCATCGCGCCCTCTGAACTGGGAACGTCACAGCAGAGGACCCGGGAGATGGAGCCGCACGCAGTGCTGGAACGGGGGACAGGTGAATATACTTACCCTCCTGGCGGCCCCTGACTCTCCGGTGGAGATCGCGGTGTGCGTTCAGTGTTTAAGCATACCGCGATCTCCTGGGAGCGTCACTCTGTGAGGCCCAGACTGCACCGGCGCTTGCGCAGTCTATAAAGGCTTCGGACAGAGTGACGCTCCCAGCGTTATATTATAGATAAGGCTAGTAATGAGGCTAGCTACATTTCATCATACCATGACAATCAGACCGCTGGTCCCATAAATGCATTGACCGATCATAATTACCTAAATAGACGGTGCTCTATTTCTTGGTGTCCTCTCACCCCGACGTACGTTTCGCCGCGAGCTTCTTCTGGGGGTGGGAAGCTGGAGGCGAAACGTACGTCAATGTGAGAGGATGCCAAGGAATAGAGCACCGTCTGTTAGGGTTGGCGGAACACACCGAATATATTTATTAGATGAGATAGGTGCGTTCGCAACCCGGGATCCACCGTGCAGGAAAGAACCTGCTGCTAAGTAAGGCGGTGAAGAAAATTTGTATAAACGAACTCTGTTACTTCACAGAGCCCATAGTAAAGAGAACGCTGTGCCCTGTTTAGCTCACAGGGAACACAGCTACTGAGTAGAGCTGACAGTGGTCATGCAGTCCCAACCAAACACGCTGCTCCTCTCCGAGTGAGTCGGAATTCTAATGGCTATTAGCCAGCCCTGAATTCACTCATGAGAAACTCCTCGCCGGAGGTGCCAGCATACTAGGGGCTTATTTTAGCCAGGTCCCTGACTGCATACACACAAAAACTCGTCGCCAGAGGTGCCAGCATTCTAGGGGCTTATTTTGGCCGGGTCCCTGACCACACACACGACCACACTGGCGCTGAGCTTGTACATAATTGATACTAGCGCATGGCCGTGCGGTCATGAGAACCTTTTATAGCTGCAGCAACTTCAGGACCTTCCTAGAAGGACCAATGGAAGGCTGCCACAGAACTTGATCAGGTACAGGGCCTTCCTGAAGGACCAATGGAAGTTGCTGCAGTACCTGAGCATGTGACCCTAGACCTCCACTGAGAGATCTTACCCTGGGCATGCTCAATGTGTGCAAAGCAGGACGTAGTCCCAGAAAAGCCTGCTCATCGCAGACCAGTGCAGGGTACAATAGCAGAGCCTGGAGAGGCAGCAGTAACCCTTTGCACGGCAGGGGGTAAAGCAACCCAGCAGGCCGTTGCCAAGGAGACCGATTCTGGGCGCAGGAAACGCATGCCCGAATATAGTCCCCGACGTCATGGGCCAAATGCGGCCACCAGTACGTCCTCGCCAAAAGCTCAGATGTCCTTTTGGTCCCAAAATGCCCACCCATTCTGGACGAGTGAGCCCAAGAGAGAACCTCCGGTCACAAATTCGCTGGCACGAAAGTCTTGCCCAGGGGCACGGACTCTAGCGAAACCAGAGCCACAGTTCTTAGACTCTCAGAAGGGACAATTAGCCAAGGCTCCTCCTCAGATGACACTACAGAGCGGGAGAGAGCGTCGGCCCAAATGTTCTTCTCCCTGAAGAGAAAATGAAGAGTAAAATGAAACTGGGAGAAGAACAGGGACCATCTAGCCTGGCGAGAATTCAGCCGCTGGGCTGTCTGTAGATATACCAAGTTCTTGTGGTCAGTGAATACCTGGAAGGGAAAGCGAGCTCCCTCCAAGAGGTGTCTCCACTCTGAGAAAGTCAACTTCATGGCTAGCAACTCCCTGTCCCCGATGGAATAATTCCTCTCCGCCGGTGTGAAGGTCTTGGAGAAGAAGAATGATGCTTCCGACCTTGAGCATCCTTTTGGAAAAGGACTGCTCCAGCACCAACGGATGAGGCATCCACCTCCATGATAAATGGCTTATCTACATCGGGGCGATGTAGAATGGGAGCGCTAGCGAAGTGTGACTTAATCGAGAGAAAGGCCTTGGAGACATCCTCTGACCACAACTTGGGATTTGCTCCCTTCTTTGTGAGGGCAACCAAGGGAGCTACCAAAGTTGAGAAGTGTGGTATGAACTGGCGATAGCTATTAATGAACCCCATAAAGCGCTGCACCGCCTTAAGTGAACGGGGTTCCTGCCAGTCCATCACAGCCTGTAGCTTGGCAGGATCCATAGCAAAACCCTAGGCAGAGATGATATAACCAAGGAAAGGCAAGGACTCCTGCTCAAACACACACTTCTCCAACTTGACAGAAAGGGAGTTTGACCATAAGAGGTCGAAGACTTTGCGAACATCTCTCCAAAGGGAGTCAATATCTGGAGAGTAGATGAGAATATCATCCAGATAGGCTACGACCGAGGTGGTGAGCATATCCCCGAAGATGTCGTTCACAAAGTCTTGGAAAACGGCCGGGGCATTACAGAGCCCGAAGGGCATCACCAGATATTCATAGTGCCCATCCCTGGTGTTAAAAGCCGTCTTCCATTCATCCCCCTCACGGTTGCGAATCAGGTTGTAAGCACCCCACAGATTTAATTTAGTAAATACCCTTGCTCCCCGTAGCCTATCAAAAAGCTCAGATATCATGGGTAGTGGGTACTTGTTCTTAACGGTGATGGCATTTAGACCCCAGTAGTCTATGCATGAACGTAAGTCTCCACTCGTCTTCTGCACGAAGAAGAACCCAACCCCTGCAGGTGACACTGACTTCCTAATGAATCCTCTTGCCAGATTCTCTTGGATGTACTGAGACATTGCCTCCGTCTCCGGGAGAGATAACGGATAGACTCGACCCCGGGGAGGCTCAGCACCAGGCAAGAGGTCAATAGGACAGTCATAGGGGCGGTGAGGCGGAAGGGTCTCCGCAGCCCTTTTGGAGAACACGTCCGCATAGGGCCAATAGTGCTTGGGGAGAGAGGAAAGATCTGCGGGTACCTCTGTTGTAGCAACCTGAACGCACTCCCTCTGACATCTACCCTCACAGGATTTACTCCATCCCAAAATTCTCCCTGAGGACCACTCTATATGAGGAGAATGGTAGCGTAGCCATGGTATCCCCAACAGGACCTCATCAATTCCCTCATTAATGACTAATAGAGAGATAATCTCCTGATGTGATGGAGACACAGAAAGAGTGAAAGGAATGGTTTGGTGTGTAATCTGTGAGGGTAGTGTTGACCCATTTACCACTCGAACGGTTACTGGTTTGGTGAGCATGACCAGGGGTATTGCGTGTCGCTGGGCGAAAGCGGATGACATAAAATTACCCTCCGCCCCAGAGTCCACGCATAGCTCTACCGTAAGAGTGGATGGGCCTATGGTAATTGTCCCCTTGAAGGACAACTTAGAGGCAAACATCTGTGTCTAGTGTACCTCCTCCAACTGCCACTAGACGCTGACGTTTCCCCGACCGCTAAGAACACTTGGAGGCAAGATGTCCTGACTGCTGGCAAACATGACAGACCTTAAGTGCACGAGCCGACCGGGACTTGGACCCCGCTCGTGACACCTCTATGGCCTCATGTGACTCGGGCACCTGGACCAGAGATTCCAAAGGTCTGGCGAAGGTGGGAGCCAGCCGAAACCTCTGCCTACACTGGGCTCGCTGCAACCTTCGCTCGTGAAAACGAAGGTCTATGCAAGTTGATACAGCTATGAGCTCCTCCAGTGTGGCGGGAATCTCCCTAGTGGCCAAAGCGTCCTTCACATGGTCAGCCAGCCCCAGCCAAAATACAGGAATGAGGGCTTTATCTGGCCACTCCAACTCAGATGCTAATGTCCGGAAGTGGACGGCAAAATGGCTGACCATGGTCGAACCCTGAGTCAATGCCAGCAGTTGGAGCGCCGTATCATGGGTGACTTGAGGTCCTACAAAGACCTTTTTCAGAGTGCCCAGAAACCAAGGAACACTCCGCACCACATGATCGTTGCGCTCCCACAGCGGCATAGCCCACTCCAAAGCTCTGTCCGACAGGAGACAGATTATGAATCCCACCTTTGCCCGCTCTGTGGGAAAACGTGCAGCCAGGAGCTCGAGATGTATACCACACTGGCTCACGAAACCCCTACAGGACTTACTGTCCCCAGAGTATTTTTCAGGCAATGGGAGGTGAGAAGGTCGGAACAGAGGTGGCAGTGGGTAAAGCTGCTGCAGCCACGCTAGCAGCCTGAACAGGTATTGCGGTAACATCCACCGCTGAGGTTGCACGCTCGAGAGACGCCAACCGGCCCTCCAGCAGCTGGATGTACCCCTGCAATCGCTGTTCATTTGCCATTACTTAGCCAGATCCTGGCACTAGTATACTGTTAGGGTTGGCGGAACGCACCGAATATATTTATTAGATGAGATAGGTGCGTTCGCAACCCGGGATCCACCGTGCAGGAAAGAACCTGCTGCTAAGTAAGGCGGTGAAGAAAATTAGTATAAACGAACTCTGACACTTCACAGAGCCCGTAGTAAAGAGAACATTGTGCCCTGTTTAGCTCACAGGGAACACAGCTACTGAGTAGAGCCGACAGTGGTCATGCAGTCCCACCCAAACACGCTGCTTCTCTCCGGGTGAGCTGGAATTCTAATGGCTATTAGCCAGCCCTGAATTCACTCATGAGAAACTCCTCACCGGAGGTGCCAGCATTCTAGGGGCTTATTTCAGCCGGGTTCCTGACCACACACATGACCACACTGGCGCTGAGAAAAGAAAAGCCTGCTCGTCGCAGACCAGTGCAGGATACAATAGAATAGCAAGGAGAGGCAGCAGTAACCCTTTGCACTGTATAAGATTCAATGAGACGCTGGGACCGACATCTCCGCTGAGCAGGCTCCACTGCGGCCGATGCAGAATGGGAGACCACAGCAGACACGGCTCGAGAGTCCCCCTGTGCAGCAGTGGGAACTCGACTCTTAACACCATCTATTTAGGTAATTATGATCAGTCAATGCATGTATGGGACTAGCGGTCTGATTGTCATAGTATGATGAAATGTAGTACTAGCCTCATTACCAGCCTTATATCTATATATGCCTATATGAGCATAAGAGATCGGGTGTATATAGTGTTGCCTTTCTGGACAATAGGGGGTTATCCGCAGTTAACCATTATTAATTTATCGTTGAATACCAATATTATTTGGCACTGCTGGGTTACTTTTATTGACTAGGTCGTGGCTTTATTTATACTGATAGGGATTGTATAAATGACTTTGACAGTAATTGTCATCTTTATGTCCACTATATAGGTATACACGTTGTTTTGACAGTAATTTATTTTTCATGTATATCATTTAATGGTGGGGAACTCACCAACCTGCCTAGATGAGAGATTATAAATCATATAGATATATCTGGTGATTGCTAATACTGTTAGTAAAAGAATATCCATTGTATTTATTTACGTCAGTGGTATTTTGGTGTTATATTTCACTTGGTGTCCTTTTTGACAGTAATTTTGTTTTTTACTATTATTAAATAAAAGCTATTTTTTATCTTAATATGGGATCTCTTCTTGTTTCCATAATTATATTGTAAAATGGAAGTTGGGTGACTCTGCCCTCAACAGGGCAGACAAAGTACGCCTGCGCCGGAGCCGCAGCATGAAGAGAAGAGGACGTCATCTGATGAAGATAGGAGGCGCCGGACCGCGATGCCCATTGGACCAGAACCGGACCGGGACCCCCCTGGGTGAGTATAATCTAACCTCTTTTTATCATCTTTTAGGATACATCGGGGGCTTATCTACAGCATTCCAGAATGCTGTAGATAAGCCTCTGATGCCGGTGGGCTTAGCTCACCTTCCATTTTGGGGTTGACAGGTTCCCTTTAACATCAGCACAATTTTTTAAACATGATTATTTTTTGTTACGAAGTTAGAAGGGTTAAAAATTGATCAGACATTTCTAATTTTTCCATAAAATTAAAACAATTTTTTTAACGGACCACATCACATTTGAAGTGACTTTGAGGGGCCTAAATAACAGAAAATACCAAAAGTGACACCATTTTAAAAATTGCAAACATCATGGTGCTCAAAACTACTTTTAAAAAGTTTATTAACCCTTCAGGTGCTTCACATGAATTAATGGAATGTGGAAGGAAAAACTTTTTCCCACAAAAATGTTTCTTTAGCCCCAAATTTTTAATTTTCACAAGGGTAACAGGAGAAAATGCACGATAAAATGTGTTGCTTGATTTCTCCTGAGTACACAAATACCCCCATATGTGGTGAAAAAACTTCTGTTTCAGAGCACGGCAGGGCTCAGAAGGGAAAGAGCATCAATTGAGCTTTGGAATGGCTAAAATTGATAGCGCACCATGTTGCGTTTGGAGGGCCCCTGAGGTGTCTAAACAGTAGAAACCCCCCACAAGTGACCCCATTTTGGAAACTAGACCCCTCAAGGAATTTATCTAGATGTGTGGTTAGAACACTGAACCCTCAGGGGCTTTACAGAATTTTATAATGTTGAACCGTGAAAATTAAAAAAACACATTTTTACCACAAGAATATTATTTTAGCCCCAAATTTTGTATTTTCAGAAAGGTAGCAAGAAAAAAATGGGCCCAAAAATTTGTTGTGGAAACTAAACCCTTCAATGAATTTTTCTAGATGCGTGGTGAGCACCTTGAACCTGCAGATGCTTTGAGCAGTGAAAAAAAACAAAAAACAAAAAAAACAAATCACATTTTTCCCCACAAAAATGTTGTTTTAGCTCCAATTTTTTTTTATTTTCACAAGGGTAACAAGAGAAAAAGATACCAAAATTTGTTGTGCAATTTTTGTAGGGTAGGCAGGTACTAGTGATGAGCGAATATACTCATAACTTGAGATTTCCCGAGCACACTCGGGTGTACTCCGAGTATTTTTTAGTGCTCGGAGATTTAGTTTTCTTCGCCGCAGCTGAATGATTTACAGCTATTAGCCAGCTTGATTACATTTGGGGATTCCTTAGCAACCAGGCAACCCCCACATGTACTTAGCCTGGCTAATAGCTGTAAATCATTCAGCTGAGGCGATGAAAACTAAATCTCCGAGCACTAAAAAATACTCGGAGGACACCCGAGCGTGTTTGGGAAATCTCGAGTAACAAGTATATTCGCTCATCACTAGTGACCAACCAACTGTTGGGTTGCGTCCCACTGGGTCAGTCACTTCATGACAGGCACACTGTGGAGCTCAGAAGGGAAGGGGGCATTTGTATTTGGAAGTGCAGAATTCATTAGATTTCTTTTGGAGGGAGAAGAGCCATAGCGATTTTTACAGAGCCTTTGTTCTACCAGTAACATGGAAGAACCCTATGTCTCCAATAACAGATGATGGACCTTAGTGGAGGATTTTTTGTGGATTGAGTTGAAGCTTTTATTGGGAACATTTTGCATAACATTTTGGATCCTGCGCTCTACGATGAGCATTTACTTTGGAGTTTCCGTCTACATCTCCGAGTGGCGGGATTCAGATGAAAACCCCAAGAGATCCATTCACTATAAAGAGGAAGCAGAGTTATTCTGGACTCCGTCTGGCCTGTGTTCAGCGTTGTCCTTTTCAGAGGTGCACGAAACTGTGGCGAACTGTGCTTTTATGCACACCTAAAAAGACAGATACCGCCGTGTCACAGGAAAGACAGTATCCGCACTGCCTCCATCTGCCTCACTACAGGGATTCTTCCATAGAGGGTTATGTCTGAAATAATATATATATATATATATATATATACACAACATTCAACAGAACATACAACAGTGCATACAACATACACCATATAACAGTACATACAACATATAACAGTACATACAACATACAACAGTACATACAACATAAAATAAATACATACAGTACATTCATACATTACATAAAATACATATAGAGACATACAGTACTTACAACATAGAGTACATACTCACCATCACCTTGTCACCTTGATCCCTGAAGCCATTGTCACCTGTAAAAAATATTAAAACAACAAACAATATATCCCCTGATCCACAGATATCCAATTAAAATGAGTGTCCCACGATGATCTCCCGTGGAGAGCAGCCACATTAGCTGATGTGACTGCTTTCTAGGGGCTCCAGGAATACAATGACGGAAGGTATCCTTCCGAAATGTATTCCTCCGCCACTGTAAAAAATAGCCCCTAGTCTCACTTGTGGCACTGCTGTGTGGAAAATTCCCACACAGCTTTGCCATAAAGTGAGACCCTGAACTAAGGTAACCTCAGTGATGCACTGCAGGAGCCATTGTCTCCTGTCAGTGTGTCACTGGAGGCCCTATAGAGCAGTGACATCACCCGATGTCACTGTTCTATAGGGGAGATCATCGTGGGACACTCGTTATTAATTGGACTGCGTTGGACAGGGAGAATACGGTTTATTATTTTTACATTTTTGCAGGTGATCGAGTATGGTAAGTATGGTTAAATTAAGAATATTAAAATACTTTTTTCTGGCTGTGTCTTTATTTTTTTTAACCCTTTCACTACTATAGGATTAGTAATGAATAGTCGTCTTATTGACGCCTCTCCATTATTAATCGGGCTTAATATCACCTTACATTAGCAAGGTGACATTAACCCCTTATTACCCCATATCCCACTGCTACAGGGGAGTGGGAAAAGAGGGGCTAAGTGCCAGAACTGGCGCATCTTACAAATGCGCCATTTCTGGGGCGGCTGGTATTTGTTGCTGGTTGGTCAAATATCTATGGTCCCTCTCTAGGCTATGAATATCAGCCCGCAGCTGTCTGCGTAGCTTTTCTAGCTATAAAATATAGGGGGACCCCATGTCATTTTTGTTTTGGGGGGGTCGCCCTATAAGGCTACGCAGACAGCTGCGGTCTGATATTCATAGCCTGGGAAGGGCCATGGGTATGAACCCCTTCCCAGGCTACAAATATTGGCCCCTGGCCGTCGGCTTTCCGCCTGAAAATTGCAGAAAATTGCACGGGAGCCCGCACCATTTTTTTCTGTTTTTTTTTAATTAAACGTTCATTAATAAACATAGGCCTTGCTATTATACATCTATGGATATCTCTATGGATATATCCATATATACATCTATATATCTATAGATGGATAACTATGGCTATATCTATCTATAGATATATTTATAGATAGATAGATCTATAGACACAGATATACTGTATCAATCCATATATCTATCTGGCTACTTTCACACATCAGGTTTTTGCCGTCAGGCACAATCGGTCGAGTTTTGAAAACGGATCCGGGTTTTTTTTCCGCCGGATCCGTTTTTTTGTCATAGAGTTGTATCAGCGACAGATTGCGCCTGATGGCCACACGTTTCAACCGTTTTTTGCCGGATCCGTCAGAAAAGCTGTTTCTGGCGGACGGAGAAAACGTACAGAAGAACAGTTTTTCTGTCTGGCGAAAAAACACAGAGCGATGGATCCGGCGAAAAACGTATGAAACTGAGATGTAAAATGATGAATCCGGCTTCCGAATCCGATTTTTAATGCATGTTTCCATTCAAATCATGAACATTTTCCTTTCTCTCTCTCTCTCTTAAAAAAATGGATCAGTTGCATCAGTTTTTCACTACTTACAACAGATCCGTTTTTTCAAAAATTTGCCGGATCCTGCCTGACGAAAAAAAACTGATGTGTAAAAGTAGCCTAACTATCCATATATCTATCTACATATATCCATAGATATATCTATCTATCTCATTCCTTCTATCCATCTATCTATCTATCTATCTATTTATCTATGTGTGCAATGGAGTGTGGGTTGGACAAATATAAAAGAGGAGGTTGGACAAGACATGACAAATCTTTTTTTTTTGTTCAATAATACATATTTATTTAGCTTTCAAAAACGCATACAAAAACGCATCAAAAATTGCATCATAACCGCACAAAAAAAAAAACGCATCAAAAACACACCTACGTTTTCTGCTAAGAGCTGCGGATTTAGTGCAGAAAAATCCGCAGGCAAATCTGCAAATTGTGCACATACCCATAAAGGTCGGGTGGTTCCGGACGCGGTGATACCAAATATGTGTACTTTTTTTGTTTTTACATAAATATAAGTATTCATTTAACATGTTCTTTTTTTACACTTATATTGTGATTTTTTTAATAATTTTAAAACATTTTTTTTTTAACTTTTTTAATTTTTACTTAGTCTCTGCTTGGGTCTTTCAATTTTTTTCTGATCACTGGTCTCATGCATTGCAACACACATGTACTGCTTTGTATGGCACCTGACAGTTTTACCTGAGTCTAACAAGCCACCGTAGCTGGCAGACCCGGAGGTCATCAGAAACAGGGGTCTAAGTGCTGGCACTGGGCAGGTTCAAAACGCTATTAGGCCTGTTTCACACACCCTGATATTTCCGGTACCGGAAAAACCGGTACCAGAGATATAAGGGTCCGTGTGTGTACTACATGTGGCACATGTGTTGCCACCGTGTGCCACCTGTGTGCCGCATCAGCACCACTCGGACGGTCATCGGGGAAGTAGCGCTACTGTAAGTGCTGTTCCCCTGCGTGTAATGCTGAATGCGGCTGTCATCCATTCTCCCCTGCTCTGCCGGCGAGCAGGGGAGAATGAATGAGAAGCAGAGGGCACAAGCTCAGTAACTAGCATTGACGTCACTGAGCCTATGCTCGCTCGCCAGCATGAACTCCTGTAACCACAGGACCCTGGGAGAATGCAAGTGATGAGGTCACGGCAGTTCAAGCATTGTCACAGTGACCTCATCACTTTCATTCTCCCACGATGTCATCGCTAGTTACTGAGCCTGCGCCCGCTGCGTATCATTCATTCCCCAGTAGTTAACAGCCAGGCCGGTCTTATTAGCACCGCTCCCGGTTGTAAGCTGTCTATCCCCTAGATATGTATTACAACGTGGGACTGACTGAACGATGGACAGGTATGGTATATTGTTGGTTTGTTATTTTTATATTTTTAAAGGAGATCGAGAGCGTCGCTTGGATTACCAGTATAATAAGGATGGAAAAACTGTGTGGTGTGTGATTTCATTAAAAGACTTTATTGTTACTGTGTGGTGTGTTTAACTAACCCTTTACCAACTATAGGATTAGTAAGGTAGAGGTGTCTTAATGACACCTCTCCATTACTAAGCTGGGCTTAATGTCACCTTACAATACGAAGGTGAGATTAACCCCTCATTACCCCACTTGCCACCGCTACAGGGCAAGTGGGAAGTACCAGGCAAAGCTCCAGAATTGGTGCATCTAATAGATGTGCCTTTTCTGGGCAGCTGCGGGCTGCTGTTTTTAGGCTGGGGGGCCCATATCCATAGCCTCTTACCAGCCTGGGAATAGCAGCCCGCACCTGTGAGTTTTGCCGGGTTGGTTTAACAACATAGGGGGGACCCCACGTCAGGTTTTTCATTCATTGTCCCCTGCTCGCGCTGTTTGCCGGCAGAGCTGGCTGTTTGCCGGCTGAATCCCTGCTATGTGTAGTGATTGGATGATCACAGCTTCAAGTCTCCTTAAGGGAACTATTGAAGCAAGTAAAAAAGAAAAAGTTTAAAAAAATATTTTAAAAATTAAAAAAAATATATATGGTAAGTTCAAATCACCCCCCTTTTGCCCCATTCAAAATAAAACAATAATAATAAAAAATAAACATAGTTCATATATGTAGCTGAGCTCAGAAATGTCAGATCTATCAAAATATAAAGTAAATTAATCTGATCGGTAAACGGCGAACTGAGAAAAAAAAACAACAACTCAGAATTAAGTTTTTTTTGTTTGCCACAACATTGCAATAAAATTAAATAACAGGAGATCAAAACATTGTATTTACAACAAAATGTGTCAATAAAAACGCCAGCTTGGCGTGGAAACAATAATCCTTCCCCCACCCCCAGATGACGAAAAAAGCGAGCCACTACAAGTCTCGGAAAATGGCGACATTTTGGATTTTTTGTTGCCACTTAAGGTAAATAAAGAACTTATACATGTTTGGTATCTGCGTGCATGTAATGACCTGGTGAATCATAATGGCAGGTCAATTTTATCATTTAGTGAACATGGTAAATAAAACCCCCAAAAATTAATTGTGGAATTGCACTTTTCACCACGCTTGGTTGGATTTTTTTCCCCCCATTTTCCAATATACCAAGGAAGGTGACGGGCACAAGGGGGCATTCTTTGCATCTGGAGGAGAGAAGGTTTTTCCACCAACATAGAAGAGGATTCTTTACTGTTAGGGCAGTGAGAATCTGGAATTGCTTGCCTGAGGAGGTGGTGATGGCAAACTCAGTCGAGGGGTTCAAGAGAGGCCTGGATGTCTTCCTGGAGCAGAACAATATTGTATCATACAATTATTAGGTTCTGTAGAAGGACGTAGATCTGGGGATTTATTATGATGGAATATAGGCTGAACTGGATGGACAAATGTCTTTTTTCGGCCTTACTAACTATGTTACTATGTTACTATGTTACTGTATTTTTCGGACCATAAGACGCACTTTTTTCCCAAAAAATTTTTGGGGAAAATGCGGGTGCATCTTATGGTCGCAATATACTTACAAATCCTGCGGCTGTGACGGTGCAGCAGGGATCTGTGGCATGGTGGTGGCAGGCTGTGTGGCGGGCTGTGCTCCGTGGGGGGCTCCGCCGGCATTACGTCAAAGCCCAGAGGCCCCTGCACATCTGTTGCTGCCATGTTGCGGCGGCCTCTGGGAACATGGCCTCTGGGAAGATGGCTGCCGAGCCAGGTGTGGCACATGCTCAGATTCAGATCTTGTCCCAAGACGAGATCTCATTGCCGAGATTTGAATCTGAGCATGCGCCGCCCCGATCCAGCGGCCATGTTCCCGGAGGCCACTGCCACTACACGCCCCAGCACAGCTCCCCTACCCAGTTCAGAGCCCCTGCCTCAGCACAGAGCCCCTGCCCCAGCACAGAGCACCAACACAGAGCCCGTGCCCCAGCAGAGCGTCCCTGACCCAGCACAAAGCCCCTGCCCCAGCACAGAGCCGCTGCCACAGCACCAGCTTGGGATTGGATTTTTGAGGCCACCGCACCAGCCTGGACCACCAAACGACCCCTGTGACCACTCCTCCACCTGTGCCGATCCCTTCCCTGGTAAGCTGAATTCGGACTGTAAGACGGACCCCATTTGACACATTTTTTTCCCTATTTTCCCTTCTGAAAAGATGGGGTGCGTCTTATAGTCCGGTGCATCTTATAGTCTGAAAAAATACAGTATATGGTAAATTCATTGGTGTCACTCAAAAGTACTACTCGTCACACATAAAAACAAACCCTCAAATGGCTACATTGACAGAAAAATAAAAAAGTTATGTTTCTACGAAGGGGAGGTAAAAATGAAAACGCAAAACTCGTAAGGTGGTAAAGGGGTTGAATGTATGGCTCTTGCGCAGCATTCATAGACAAATCTGCTGGAGCTGCTCACCATCCACATTAAACAAATCACAACCAAAACTGGTAAAATGAGCCTCACTAACTCAGTCTACAAATCCACAATTATAAGAAATATCCAGTTCACAACGTGGGCTTTTGACAGTGAAATCAAACATGGGAGCATTGTGTTTGAAAATTGCTGTTAAAAGCCCATGTTCTGATCTGTGATGAATACAAACATTAAAAAAAGATATAGGACGCTCCACAGTGCATGGGACAGAGAGAGAGTACAAGGGAGTGTGCTCATTCTACTCAGCTGCAGCTTGCGCTCCATGGTCAACTGGACGGATCATCTTAATCTCAGTATGAAAATTTAGAAAAAATAAACCTTTAAAAAGTATACAGGTATCGCTGCCAATTAAAAATCAGGAACAACTGAAATGTTAGAAACAATATTCGTTAGTATTATGTACTGTATACCATTTATTCTTTAATACTAAAAAATATTCCTGCCTGGTTCATACACTATTTGATTTTAAGTGGCATTGCTACCTCTACTCCCCCTTTTGTTTCACTTTTTAAAAATCTTCCAGCTTTGTAGCATTTTATGGAATATTTTAACAAAAAAACCCAATACCTAAAAAATGACTTTATTAAAGACTATTAAAAACCTTTTGACAATATACCACAAACCCACATCCAAAAAAATATAACTTGGCTCCTACTACACCCTGTTACTCCATAGTATACCCTTGCTGACAGCGGAGGTTGGCACCCTATCTTGTACGCAAAATGGCGTCCCCACTCAACGACGGCTCGCCCTAGATACACGCTATTGAACCCTAGAACCAATTCCGTCCGAACAAATATATATAGGGTGCAATCTTAAAGCGTGCAGTCAAAGAAAAAGAAAGGAAGGTTGAGAGTAAACCGTTGGGGCTGATACCTTACCCTAAGTAAGCCAACACTCAGCTGTAAAGAGAAGGAGCCAAATACAATATACTTATAACATGACTAAACAGTAGAACTCCAGATAAGCAAGCAACAAACTAGGGTAAAGAAAATTATATCTAAAAAAGCCTGAACTAACTGGCCCTTAGATAACCCTATATACACTGTCCCTGCCTGACAGCGGAGGTTGGCAGCCTACAAATAAACGACAGTGGCGCCCCCGCTCCCGTCGGCTGACCCTCAATAACCCTACACGTTTACCCTCTCACTGATGAAGGTGGTGAGGGAACCACGTGTGTAGAAAAACAAAATGGGGAAAGAGTGCAAATGACAGTGTAAACTCAGATTAATAAGTTTAAAGCAGCTTAACATGCACAAAATAGTAAAAATAATATACACAGGGCATATGCTATTCAACTACAAAGTTGTATATATCCAGCTTTGGAGGAAAAAATAGAGCAAGTATTTGAGTCATGCAAAAGATCAAAAAACTACGGCCGCCATAATCAGAGGAAATTACCGCACAAAAGATACGCAAAAAGATACTGCGACTCTCCACATTTGCGCAACCTCCAAAAACCACAAAGTGACTTAAACTGGGATCTAAGAGGTACACAAAAACTATAAAAGCCCCAGGCAGTGATTTTAAACCTGGATAACACACCAAATGTGGACAAAAATATAGACGTGAAACCTCATTAAGATATAACAGATCAACCACTGCATACAGAAAAAAAATATTGCAGCTCTCCCCTCTTGCACAATTCCTCCTGAGGCATCCTTTTATCCTGTGGACTCCAGATAAGATCTGATTTCTTAGTTTGTTGTGGCTTACTACATTTGTTGGGCAATGTATATCTTCTGGGAATTGTGCAAGACGGGAGAGCTGCAATAGTTTTTTTCTGTATGCAGTGGTTGATCTGTTATATCTTAATGAGGTTTCACGTCTATATTTTTGTTCTCATTTGGTGTGTTATCCAAGTTTAAAATCACTGCCTGGGGCTTTTATAGTTTTTGTGTACCTCTTAGATCCCAGTTTAAGTCACTTTGTGGTTTTTGGAGGTTGCGCAAATGTGGAGAGTCGCAGTATCTTTTTGCGTATCTTTTGTGGGGTAACATAGTAACATAGTTAGTAAGGCCGAAAAAAGACATGCAATTCAGCCTATATTCCATCATAATAAATCCCCAGATCTAGGTCCTTCAACAGAACCTAATAATTGTATGATACAATATTGTTCTGCTCCAGGAAGACATCCAGGCCTCTCCTGAACCCCTCGACTGAGTTCGCCATCACCACCTCCTCAGGCAAGCAATTCCAGATTCTCACTGCCCTAACAGTAAAGAATCCTCTTCTATGTTGGTGGAAAAACCTTCTCTCCTCCAGACGCAAAGAATGCCCCCTTGTGCCCGTCACCTTCCTTGGTATAAACAGATCCTCAGCGAGATATTTGTATTGTCCCCTTATATACTTATACATGGTTATTAGATCGCCCCTCAGTCGTCTTTTTTCTAGACTAAATAATCCTAATTTCGCTAATCTATCTGGGTATTGTAGTTCTCCCATCCCCTTTATTAATTTTGTTGCCCTCCTTTGTACTCTCTCTAGTTCCATTATATCCTTCCTGAGCACCGGTGCCCAAAACTGGACACAGTACTCCATGTGAGGTCTAACTAGGGATTTGTACAGAGGCAGTATAATGCTCTCATCATGTGTATCCAGACCTCTTTTAATGCACCCCATGATCCTGTTTGCCTTGGCAGCTGCTGCCTGGCACTGGCTGCTCCAGGTAAGTTTATCATTAACTAGGATCCCCAAGTCCTTCTCCGTGTCAGATTTACCCAGTGGTTTCCCGTTCAGTGTGTAATGGTGATATTGATTCCTTCTTCCCATGTGTATAACCTTACATTTATCATTGTTAAACCTCATCTGCCACCTTTCAGCCCAAGTTTCCAACTTATCCAGATCCATCTGTAGCAGAATACCATCTTCTCTTGTATTAACTGCTTTACATAGTTTTGTATCATCTGCAAATATCGATATTTTACTGTGTAAACCTTCTACCAGATCATTAATGAATATGTTGAAAAGAACAGGTCCCAATACCGACCCCTGCGGTACCCCACTGGTCACAGCGACCCAGTTAGAGACTATACCATTTATAACCACCCTCTGCTTTCTATCACTAAACCAGTTACTAACCCATTTACACACATTTTCCCCCAGACCAAGCATTCTCATTTTGTGTACCAACCTCTCGTGCGGCACATGGTAATTTCCTCTGATTATGGCGGCCGTAGTTTTTTGATCTTTTGCATGACTCAAATAATTGCTCTATTTTTCGTCCAAAGCTGGATATAATTCAAATTCAAATTCAATTCAAATTCAAATGAGCTTTATTGGCAGGACTAAGTACATGTTAGCATTGCCAAAGCATATGGTAAAAATACGGGGGTGGGGGAGGGGGGGCATATAGAGGTCCAGGGAATATCAAATTCCTTTTAGAGGATAGGGGATGTTTCCAGGGTGGGGTATAGGAGTCCATGACATATCGGGCTCTTTAGTCGGGGGATAGGGATATGTCCAGTGTTGGGGTGCGGGAGTCCATGACATATCAGGCTCCTCTTAGTCTGTGGCAGGCACTGATATATACAACTTTGTAGTTGAATAGCATATGCCCTGTGTATATTATTTTTAGTATTTTTTGCATGTTAAGCTGCTTTAAACTTATTAATCTGAGTTTACACTGTCCTTCGCACTCTTTCCCCGTTTTGTTTTTCTACACACGTGGTTCCCTCACCACCTTCATCAGTGAGAGGGTAAACGTGTAGGGTTAGAGGGTAAACGTGTAGGGTTATTGAGGGTCAGCCGACGGGAGCGGGGGCGCCACTGTCGTTTATTTGTAGGCTGCCAACCTCTGCTGTCAGGCAGGGACAGTGTGTATAGGGTTATCTAAGGGCCAGTTAGTTCAGGCTTTTTTAGATATAATTTTCTTTACCCTAGTTTGTTGCTTGCTTATCTGGAGTTCTACTGTTTAGTCATGTTATAAGTATATTGTATTTGGCTCCTTCTCTTTACAGCTGAGTGTTGGCTTACTTAGGGTAAGGTATCAGCCCCAACGGTTTACTCTCAACCTTCCTTTCTTTTTCTTTGACGTCATGCTTTAAGATTGCACCCGATATATATTTGTTCAGACGGAATTGGTTCTAGGGTTCAATAGCGTGTATCTAGGGCGAGCCGTCGTTGAGTGGGGGCGCCATTTTGCGTACAAGATAGGGTGCCAACCTCCGCTGTCAGGAAGGGTATACTAGGGAGTAACAGGGTGTAGTAGGAGCTAAGTTATATTCTTTTGGATGTGGGTTTGTGGTAAATTGTCAAAAGGTTTTTAATAGTCTTTAATAAAGATATTTTTTAGGTATTGGGTTTTTTGTTAAAATATTTGATTACGATACCATTATATCTATAAAAATTTAGTATTTTATAGAAAAAATAAAAAATAAAATTGCTCAACATACAACTTTAGTGAATTCTCAGGAGCAAGAGCCTTATTGTATAGAGGCTTTTCACTCCAATATAGAGGGTTCTGAGCAAAATCCCTCTTAAAATGACAATAGACGCCTGTTTATATATATATATATATATATATATATATATATATATATATATATATATATATATATATATATATATATATATGTATATATATATATATATATATATATATATATATATATAATAAAGAGCCTTTCAATGAGGTTAAATCCACACAACGAAATTGTTGTGAATTTTTAAACTCTGGTTCACAATTAAAACTGCATATTGCATAGTTAAAGTAATTTGTGCTTTCCATTACTGTCCTTTTAAATATTTCTAGGGCAGTTCCTTTAATTTTCAGTCCCTTCTTCACTTCTGTAAATTGGGTGACTAGTCTTTGAATTTGTCTGCTTTTCTCTGTGCTGCTCCGAGCTGGTACATTCAAGAGCATGTAAAGTGTCATACTGGACTCACCAAATCCAAATGCCTTGGCTCCACCGATACTTTGAGATGCTTGAATGCTTGTAGATGTATATAATCCAGTCACTAAAAGGCCATCGAAGTAGGTACTCGTTGATATAGTCACTGAAAATAAAAAATACAAACTTATTTTGCAACAAAATGATAAGCATTAAAATATTTTATTTCAACATAAAGAGACCTTTTTAATAATTCTTCAATAGCCTTGGCTATGCTATAAAAATAAATATCAAGGGGCTTCCACTAAATCTAGTGAAAAGAAAGTTTGACCATCAGAAGAAAACATTTTCTATGTATAATGTTTCCACTGTAAGGGCCCCTTTCCACTTGCGAGGAAAACAGACGAGTGCAATCCGATAAAAAAAAAAAAAAAAAAAAAAAATCGCAGCATGCTGCGTATTGCTGCGATTCTCGGACGAGACTCGCCAATGCAAGTCAATGGGTGCGAGAAAAAAAACGCAAAGCACTCGCACCATGCGAGTGCTGTCCGATTTTTACGCATCGGTGTCCTTTGAAAAGCCGGCAATTCAGCGCAGTGTACAGTAAAATCACACTGACAGGTTAGATTAGAGTAGATATATACACATAGAATAGGTATATATACATATTATATATATATATATATATATATATATATATATATATATATATATATATATATATATATATATATATATATATATATATATATATATATATATATATATATATATATATATATAATGTAATTCAATTGCCGGCTTTTGCTATCTCCTTCACAAGCCCGACATGATATGAGACATGGTTTACATACAGTAAACCATCTCATATCCCCTTTTTTTTGCATATTCCACACTACTAATGTTAGTAGTGTATATGTGCAAAATTTGGACGCTCTAGCTATTATATTTAAGGGTTAAATCGTGGAAAAAATTGGCGTGGGCTCCCGCGCAATTTTCTCCGCCAGAGTGGTAAAGCCAGTGACTGAGGGCAGATATTAATAGCCTGGAGAGGGTCCATGGTTATTGCCCCCCCCTGGCTAAAAACATCTGCCCCCACCCCAGAAAAGGCACTTCTGGAAGATGCGCCTATTCTGGCACTTGGCCACTCTCTTCCCATTCCTGTGTAGCTGTGGGATATGGGGTAATGAAGGGTTAATGTCACCTTGCTATTGTAAGGTGACATTAGGCCAGATTAATAATGGAGAGGCATCAATTCTGACACCTATCTATTATTAATCCAACTGTATGAAATCGTTAAAACACACACACACACACACACACACACACACACACACACACACACACACACACACCACCAAGTATTTTAATGAAATAAAGACAGGTTTTTGTAATATTTTATTATCCTGGTAATCCACCTGAAGACCCTCATTCTGTAAAAAAGGAAAAATTAAAAAAACAACAATATCCCATACCTTCCGATGATCAGTCTCGTCCCACGCTGTAAATCCATCTGAAGGGGTTAACTAATTTGACACCCAGGAGCTCTGCTAATGCAGCTGTGCTCCTGGCTGCAAAACCCGGAGGAATGAATGGAATGTAGGTTAATGACCTGTAGTTACCTTCAGTCGCGGTGATGCGCCCTCTGCTAGATGTCCTCATATGAACTCGAGCGTGGGAAAATATTCTGAAAAGTTCACCGACTTAAGGTAACTACAGGTCATTGACCTACATTCCATTCATTCCCCGGGGTTTTACAGCTAGGAGCACAGCTGCATTAGCAGAGCTCCTGGGTGTACAATTAGTTAACCCCTTCAGATGGATTTACAGCGTGGGACGAGACTGATCATCGGAAGGTATGGGATATTGTTGTTTTTTTCTTTTTTTTTTCTTTTTTACAGAATGAGGGTCTTCAGGTGGATTACAAGGATAATAAAATATTACAAAAACCTGTGTCTTTATTTCATTAAAATACTTTGTAATAATGTGTGTGTGTGTGTTTTTAACCATTTCATACAATTGGATAAATAATGAATAAGTGTCATAATTGACGCATCCCCATTATTAGTCTGGCTTAACCCCTTACCGGCATCGGACGTACTATACCGTCCGATGCCGGCTCCCCTGCTTTGATGCAGGGCTCCGCGGTGAGCCCGCACCAAAGCCGGGACATGTCAGCTGTTTTGAACAGCTGACATGTGCCCGTAATAGGCGCGGTCAGAATCGCGATCTGCCCGCACCTATTAACTAGTTAAATGCCGCTGTCAAACGCAGACAGCGGCATTTAACTACCGCTTCCGGCCGGGCGGCCGGAAATGACGTCATCGCCGACCCCCGTCACCCCGGGTCGGCGATGCTTGTGAATGGTAACCATAGAGGTCCTTGAGACCTCTATGGTTACTGATTGCCCGTCGCTGTGAGAGCCACCCTGTGGTCGGCGCTCACAGCACACGTGCAATTCTGCTACATAGCAGCGATCAGCAGATCGCTGCTATGTAGCAGAGCCGATCGTGCTGTGCCTGCTTCTAGCCTCCCATGGAGGCTATTGAAGCATGGCAAAAGTAAAAAAAAAAAGTTTAAAAAAATGTGAAAAAAATAAAAAAAATATAAAAGTTTAAATCACCCCCCTTTCGCCCCAATCAAAATAAATCAATTAAAAAAAATCAAATCTACACATATTTGGTATCGCCGCGCTCAGAATCGCCCGATCTATCAATTAAAAAAAAGTATTAACCTGATCGCTAAACAGCGTAGCGGGAAAAAAATTCGAAACGCCAGAATTACCTTTTTTTGGTCGCCGCGACATTGCATTAAAATGCAATAACGGGCGATCAAAAGAACGTATCTGCACCGAAATGCTATCATTAAAAACATCATCTCGGCACGCAAAAAATAAACCCTCATCCGACCCCAGATGATGAAAAATGGAGACGCTACGAGTATCGGAAAATGGCGCAATTTTTTTTTTTTTTTTTTTTTTTTTTTTTTAGCAAAGTTTGGAATTTTTTTTTACCACTTAGATAAAAAATAACCTAGTCATGTTTGGTGTCTATGAACTCGTAATGACCTGGAGAATCATAATGGCAGGTCATTTTTAGCATTTAGTGAACCTAGCAAAAAAGCCAAACAAAAAAACAATGTGGGATTGCACTTTTTTTGCAATTTCACCGCACTTGGAATTCTTTTCCCGTTTTCTAGCACACGACATGCTAAAACCAATGATGTCGTTCAAAAGTACAACTCGTCCCGCAAAAAATAAGCCCTCACATGGCCAAATTGACGGAAAAATAAAAAAGTTATGGCTCTGGGAAGGAGGGGAGCGAAAAACGAACACGGAAAAACCCCCGGTCATGAAGGGGTTAATGTCACCTTACAATAGCAAGGTGACATTAACCCTTCATTACCCCATATCCCACCACTACACGGGAATGGGAAGAGAGTGGCCAAGTGCCAGAATAGGCGCATCTTCCAGATGTGCCTTTTCTGGGGTGTCAGGGGGCAGATGTTTTTAGCCAGAGGGAGGCCAATAACCATGGACCCTCTCCAGGCTATTAATATCTGCCCTCAGTCACTAGCTTTACCACTCTGGCATAGAAAATTGCATGGGAGCCCACGCCAATTTTTTCCACGATTTAACCCTTAAATATAATAGCTAGAGCGTCCAAATTTTGCACATATACACTACTAACATTAGTAGTGTGGAAAATGCAAAAAAAAAGGGGATATGAGATGGTTTACTGTATGTAAACCATGTCTCATATCATGTCGGGTTTGTGAAGGAAATAGCAAAAAATTGTACATTCACACTAAAGGCATCAAAACTGTGAATGAACACATGTGGAATTATATACTTAACTAAAAAGTGTGAAACAACTGAAATTATGTCTTATATTCTACGTTCTTCAAATTAGCCACCTTTTGCTTTGATGACTGCTTTGCACACTCTTGGCATTCTCTTGATGAGCTTCAAAAGGTAGTCACCGGGAATGGTCTTCCAACAATCTTGAAGAAGTTCCCAGAGATGCTTAGCACTGGTTGTCCCTTTTGCCTTCACTCTGCGGTCCAGCTCACCCCAAACCATCTCGATTGGGTTCAGATCTGGCGCAGCACCCCATCACTCTCCTTCTTGGTCAAATAGCCCATACACAGCCTGGAGGTGTTTTTGGGGTAATTGTCCTGTTGAAAAATAAATGATGGTCCAACTAAACGTAAACCGGATGGAATAGCATGCCGCTGCAAGATGCTGTGGTAGCCATGCTGGTTCAGTAAGCCTTCAATTTTGAATAAATCCCCAACAGTGTCACCAGCAAAGCACGCTCACATCATCACACCTCCTCCATGCTTCACGGTGGAACCAGGCATGTAGAGTCCATCCGTTGACCTTTTCTGCGTCGCAGAAAGACACGGTGGTTGGAACCAAAGACCTCAAATTTGGACTCATCAGACCAAAGCACAGATTTCCACTGGTCTAATGTCCATTCCTTGTGTTCTTTAGCCCAAACAAGTCTCTTCTGCTTGTTTCCTGTCCTTAGCAGTGGTTTCCTAGAAGCTATTTTGCCTTGAAGGCCTGCTGCACAAAGTCTCCTCTTAACAGTTGTTGTAGAGATGTGTCTGCTGCTAGAACTCTGTGTGGCATTGACCTGGTCTCTAATATAAGCTGCTGTTAACCTGCGATTTCTGAGGCTGGTGACTCGGATAAACTTATCCTCAGAAGCAGAGGTGACTCTTGGTCTTCCTTTCCTGGGGCGGTCCTGATGTGAGCCAGTTTCTTTGTAGTACTTGATGTTTTTTGCCACTGCACTTGGGGACACTTTCAAAGTTTTCCCAATTTTTCGGACTGGCTGACCTTCATTTCTTAAAGCAATGATTGCCACTCGTTTTTCTTTACTTAGGTGCTTTTTTCTTGCCATAATACAAATACTAACTGTCTATTCAGTAGGACTATTAGCTGTGTATCCACCAGACTTCTGCACAACACAACTGATGGTCCCAACACCATTTATAAGGCAAGAAATCCCACTTATTAAATCTGACTGGGCACACCTGTAAAGTGAAAACCATTCCCGGTTACTACCTCTTGAAGCTCATCAAGAGAATGCCAAGAGTGTGCAAAGCAGTCATCAAAGCAAGAGGTGGCTACTTTGAAGAACGTAGAATAGAAGACATAATTTCAGTTCCACACTTTTTTGTTAAGTATATAATTCCACATGTGTTAATTCATAGTTTTGATGCCTTCAGTGTGAATGCACAATTTTCAATGGGCAGCACGGTGGCTCAGTGGTTAGCACTGCAGCCTTGCAGCGCTGGGGTCCTGGGTTCTAATCCCACCCTGGACAACATCTGCAAAGAGTTTGTATGTTCTCTCCGTGTTTGCGTGGGTTTCCTCCGGGCTCTCCGGTTTCCTCCCACATTCCAAAGACATACTGATAGGGAATCTAGATTGTGAGCCCCTAGCGGGGACAGCGATGATAATGTGTGCAAACTGTAAAGCGCTGCGGAATATGTTAGCGCTATATAAAAATAAAGATTATTATTATTATTATTATTAAATACAGAAAAATCTTTAAATGAGAAGGTGTCCAAACTTTTGGTCTGTACTGATTATATATATATATATGTATATATATATATATATATATATATATATACAGTGGGGCAAAAAAGTATTTAGTCAGTCAGCAATAGTGCAAGTTCCACCACTTAAAAAGATGAGAGGCGTCTGTAATTTACATCATAGGTAGGCCTCAACTATGGGAGACAAACTGAGAAAAAAAAAATCCAGAAAATCACATTGTCTGTTTTTTTAACATTTTATTTGCATATTATGGTGGAAAATAAGTATTTGGTCAGAAACAAAATTTCATCTCAATACTTTGTAATATATCCTTTGTTGGCAATGACAGAGGTCAAACGTTTTCTGTAAGTCTTCACAAGGTTGCCACACATTGTTGTTGGTATGTTGGCCCATTCCTCCATGCAGATCTCCTCTAGAGCAGTGTTGTTTTTGTCTTTGCGCTTGGCAACACGGACTTCAACTCCCTCCAAAGGTTTTCTATAGGGTTGAGATCTGGAGACTGGCTAGGCCACTCCAGGACCTTGAAATGCTTCTTACGAAGCCACTCCTTCGTTGCCCTGGCGGTGTGATTTGGATCATTGTCATGTTGAAAGACCCAGCCACGTTTCATCTTCAATGCCCTTGCTGATGGAAGGAGGTTTGCACTCAAAATCTCACGATACATGGCCCCATTCATTCTTTCATGTGCCCGGATCAGTCGTCCTGGCCCCTTTGCAGAGAAACAGCCCCAAAACATGATGTTTCCACCACCATGCTTTACAGTAGGTATGGTGTTTGATGGATGCAACTCAGTATTCTTTTTCCTCCAAACACGACAAGTTGTGTTTCTACCAAACAATTCCCGTTTGGTTTCATCAGACCATAGGACATTCTCCCAAAACTCCTCTGGATCATCCAAATGCTCTCTAGCAAACTTCAGAAGGGCCCGGACATGTACTGGCTTAAGCAGTGGGACACGTCTGGCACTGCAGGATCTGAGTCCATGGTGGCGTAGTGTGTTACTTATGGTAGGCCTTGTTACATTGGTCCCAGCTCTCTGCAGTTCATTCACTAGGTCCCCCCGCGTGGTTCTGGGATTTTTGCTCACCGTTCTTGTCATCATTCTGACCCCACGGGGTGGGATTTTGCGTGGAGCCCCAGATCGAGGGAGATTATCAGTGGTCTTGTATGTCTTCCATTTTCTAATTATTGCTCCCACTGTTGATTTCTTCACTCCAAGCTGGTTGGCTATTGCAGATTCAGTCTTCCCAGCCTGGTGCAGGGCTACAATTTTGTTTCTGGTGTCCTTTGACAGCTCTTTGGTCTTCACCATAGTGGAGTTTGGAGTCAGACTGTTTGAGGGTGTGCACAGGTGTCTTTTTATACTGATAACAAGTTTAAACAGGTGCCATTACTACAGGTAATGAGTGGAGGAAAGAGGAGACTCTTAAAGAAGAAGTTACAGGTCTGTGAGAGCCAGAAATCTTGATTGTTTGTTTCTGACCAAATACTTATTTTCCACCATAATATGCAAATAAAATGTTGAAAAAACAGACAATGTGATTTTCTGGATTTTTTTTTCTCAGTTTGTCTCCCATAGTTGAGGTCTACCTATGATGTAAATTACAGACGCCCCTCATCTTTTTAAGTGGTGGAACTTGCACTATTGCTGACTGACTAAATACTTTTTTGCCCCACTGTATATATGTATATATATATATATATATATATATGTGTCTCCCTGACATATATATGTATATATACACATATTCGCTGTGTATATATCTACTCTAATCTAACCTGTCAGTGTGATTTTACTGTACACTGCGCTGAATTACCGGCTTTTCAAAGGACAGCAATACGGATGTCATACGGATGTTGTGTTAAAAAAACAACAACAAAAAATGCATGGCACTCGCATGACACTCACATACGTTACATCCGTTTTTCCGGTCTGTAAATCGGACCTTTTTTTCCCCTCACAAGTGGAAAGGGGCCCTAATAGAGAGACTGTTGAACTCTTTGCACCATCACATTGTGATGGTTGATTACATTCGATGAACATGATTGCAGTTCATGATATTTTTCTGGTAAAATACATTAGGTACTTCTATGTTTAAGATGGGTAACTTATACAGAATTAAAACACAGTAATCAGCACTGAAAACCACAATATAAAGTGCCAGTACCTAAAAAAAGGAAACTTAAAGAACCATGTGATAGATGTACTGTTAATAGATCCAGGCTTCCATGCTTGTTTCCTCTGGTTTAACACTTCTTAACCCCTTAGTGACAGAGCCAATTTGCAGCTTAATGACCAGGCCAATTTTTACAATTCTGACCACTGTCACTTTATGAGGTTATAACTCTGGAACGCTTTAACGGATTCCGCTGATTCTGAGAAGGTTTTTTTCGTAACATATTGAACTTCATGTTAGGCCGGTTTCACACGTCAGTGGCTCCGATACGTGTGGTGTCAGTTTCCTCACGTACCGGAGACACTGACTCACGTAGACACATTAAAATCAATGTCTGTTAGGGTTGGCGGAACGCACCGAATATATTTATTAGATGGGATTGGTGCGTTCGCAACCCGGGATCCACCGTGCAGGAAAGAACTGAATGTTTTTTACTCCTGACGGACCGCTTTTTCCGACAGCGCATGCGCGGCCGGAACTCCGCCCCCACCTCCCTGCACCTCACAATGTGGCAGCGGATGCGCCGGAGAAATGCATCCGCTGCCTCCGTTGTGCAGTGCGTTAAACGCTAGCGTCGGAATCTCTGCCCGACGCATTGCAACGGGGAGATTCCGACGCTAGTGTGAAAGTAGCCTAAGAGGATAAGCAAGTCTATGTAGTAACAAATTTAACAAGAAAATAAGAAAAAAATCACTGCAAGGGTATGTGCACACGTTCAGGTTTTTTCACTTTTTTTCGCGATAAAAACTCATTAAAAACGCATACATTATGCATCCTATCATTTAGAATGCATTCTGCATGTTTTGTGCACATGATGCGTTTTTTTCTGCGAAAAAACGCATCGCGGTAAAAAAGCAGCATATTCATTAATTTTGCGGATTTTCTGCGTTTTTCCCCCTATTCTATGCATTTGGAAAAAAATGCACAAAAAACGTGTCAAAAACGCATGTAAAAACGCGAAAAAAAAGCATGCGGATTTCTGGCAGAAATGTCTGTTTTTTGTCAGGAACGTTTCTGCAAGGAATCCTGACGTGTGTCCAGCGCCCCAGAGTCCTGGTTCGTTGCAGTAATGTTATTCTTCCACCAGGGGGAGTGATGTTACGTCTGAAAGCAATGAAGGAGATCTTCTGTCCAGGTATCACAACCACTACACACTTCACACTCCAGTCCACCAGCCATGCTTTTATCTATTAGGGCACTCCTCACACTTGGGTAAAACTGGTGGGTTGGGGAGGAAGTTAGTCAGAGAAAGGGACAGAAGCTGATTGGAGGGAGAAGAAGATAGTCAGTGGGTCCTGACCGAGTTTGGCAGAGGCTGGCTGGCTTGGGTTCCAGCCAGCTTCAGACTTCGGCCTATGGAAGGAAGGTACACGAAGCTGCGCCTGCCCCACGTGCGGCAGCATCCTAAGAAAGGACACGAAAGGAATTGTGTTGCAGTGAGTGAGCAACGAAGTCATAGCAACAGGAGTGAAAAATCAGAGGGAGACCAGCTAGAAGCAAGCTGCCTCTTTCTGAAGTGCAGGACCGGTAGCCAGAACACCGAGGGAGTAAAGAGCTCTATGCCGTTACTTCAGAGACTGGCAGGACGGTTAATTCCACGCTAGCTGCCCGACCATTTACCCAGGAGGCAGGGTGGCAACTTGTGGGGGCCGGGGCTTCACTAGGGTCCCTATAAAAAGCCTCAGGCCACCCGTCATACGGGTTTGTTGTATCCGATCACGGGGAACAGAGAGAGGAGTACCAACAGTGAGGACCTTATTGGAGCTTATGCAAGTAGGGACTTAATGTATTACTGTGCGCTAGAGGAAGGCTATTGAATTCCACCTGGATAAGGGGACTCTGGATTTGCCTTCGGACCAGCTGGACTTTGCCTGCCCTGTGGTCCCTACCCTGGACTGTGGATGCTGAAGCCTTCAGTAAAGGTAAAGAGACTGCAACCTTGTGTCATCGTTAATCACTGCGCCTTATATCATCCACCATCTACACTCTGGGAAGCCCTGGGGACACACTTCAGCTGTGGGAAGGTATACCATCTAGCTGCCATAACATCACCCCAGCAGACCCCTAAGCAGCGTCGGTCACCCTGACCGAATACCACAGGTGGCGTCACGAACACTATCCCTTTAAAGACCTTTCCCCACACATTCAACGGACCTCCCGAGGGCCACGGACCGGGTCAGCCACCATGACATCCCCACTGAGAACCGAAGGGACCGGCTCCGAGTACCCCACAACCCTTGGGGGCACTCCATGTGCATATACCCTTAGAGTATGTTTCCACGTTCAGGAAACGCTGCGTTTTTTTTACGCTGCGTAGAGCCGCAGCATCAAAAATGCAGCGTCAAAAACGCAGCGTCCAGATGTTACAGCATAGTGGAGGGGATTTCATGAAATCACATCTCCACTATGCATTAAAAGACGCATGCGGCATACCCGCGAAAACGCACATGCGGCACGTCTTTTAAGAACGCAGCATGTGTTTTTTCTGCAATGTAAGGACAAGGACAGCGCAGGTGAACTGCCAGTGACCTCAGGTGCAGATTTGGTCAGGATTTTACCTGCATAAAATCCTGACCAAATCCTGATGCAATCCTGAATGTGGAAACATACCCTTAGGGTATGTGCACACGTCAGGATTTCTTGCAGAAATTTTCCTGACAAAAACCGGACATTTCTGCCAGAAATCCGCATGCGTTTTTTTCGCGTTTTTACATGCGTTTTTGACGCTTTTTGGTGCATTTCTTGTGCGTTTTTTTTTTTTTTACAAATGCATAGAATAGTGGGAAAAACGCAGAAAATCCGCAAAATTAATGAATATGCTGCACAAAACATGCAACGTCCCACGATGTAAATCCATCCGAAGGGGTTAATTTTTTTTTTTTTTTTTTTCAGGCAGCTCTGCTATAATGCAGCTTTGCTCGTGGCTGTAAAACCCCAGCGAATGGAAAGTAGGTCAATGACCTGTAGTTACCTTCATTCGCGGTGAAGCGCCCTCTGCTGGATGTCCTCATATGACCTCGAGGCAGGGAAAATATTCTGAAAAGTTCCCACGCTCGAGTTCATATGAGGACAACCAGCAGAGGGCGCATCACCGCGAATGAAGGTAACTACAAGTCATTGACCTACATTCCATTCATTCGCTGGGGTTTTACAGCCATGAGCACAGCTGCATTATAGCAAAGCTCCTGCCTGTAAAAAAAATTAACTCCTTCAGATGGATTTACATCGTGGAATGTTACAGATCAACGGAAGGTATGTATATTGTTGTTTTTTTATTTTTCCTTTGTTACGGAGCGAGGGTCTTCAGGTGGATTGAGAGAGCAATAAAATATTAAAACAACGTGTGTATATTTCATTAAAATACTTTTTAATAATGTGTGTTTTTTTTAACCCTTTCATACAATTGGATTAATAATGGATAGGTGTCAGAATTGACGCCTCTCCATTATTAATCTGGCTTAGTGTCACCTTACAATAGCAAGGTGACATTAATCCTTCATTCTTCCCATTCCCGTGTAGCAGTGGGATATGGGGTAGAGTGGCCAAGTGCCAGAATAGACAAATCTTCCAGATGTGCCTTTTCTGGGGTGGCTGGGGGCAGATGTTTTTAGCCGAGGGGGGGCAATAACCATGGACCCTCTCCAGGCTATTAATATCTGCCCTCAGTCACTGGCTTTACTACTCTGGTGGAGAAAATTGCGCGGGAGCCCACGCCAATTTTTTCCGACATTTAACCCTTTATTTTAATAGCTAGACAGCCCAAATTTTACACATACACTACTAACATTAGTAGTGTGGAATATGCAAAAAAAACGGGGATATGAGATGGTTTACTGTATGTAAACCATGTCTCATATCATGTCGGTTTTAGGAAGGAGATAGCAAAAGCCGGCAATTGAATTACCGGCTTTTAAGCTATCTCGCGCTGTATTAAATATTAATATGTATACTGTAGGGATTTCACTCACTCGGGTGCAACGTCTGAGACTCAGGAGGCATGTTTCTTGAAAAAGTTCATAGGGTTTATTGCATCATAAACCACGTGGTGAAATAACAGAAAACAAATAGCCTTTGGCTCAGGAAAAGAAAAACAAATGTCCAGTCCTTCCGGCTCAGTCCTGGAGCCTTGACACACACAGGAGGGTTTCACCTCCTCACATATCTATCTGTGTTAAGCATTAGGCTTTCTTTTATATGTCTAACCACACCCAGAACCCATCACATGACCAGACATGTGGTTGTGACATCACCACAGGTCCTGAAACACATAGGTAGCTATGGTTACATCACAGCAGCAAGCCATCTATAAGACACATATCTCCCATCGATTAGACATCCTTTAGCCACGCTACATACCTCCCCCCTCTGCCTAAAGCCGTGGGGCTTGGCACTTTCCCCCACTAGACAAGGGATTCTTGACAGGGCATCAGCATTACCGTGCAGCTTTCCGGCCCTATGTTCCACATGGAAACAGAAGTCCTGCAGGGCTAAGAACCAACGGGTGACCCTAGCATTTCTAGCCTTCGTTTCCCTCATCCACCTAAGTGGGGCATGGTCGGATATCAGTCTAAATTTACGTCCCAGCAAATAGTACCGTAATGTGTCGACTGCCCATTTTATGGCCAAGCACTCCTTTTCAACGACTGAGTAGTTCTTTTCAGACGAGGACAGCTTCCTACTCAGATAGAGAACAGGATGCTCCTCTCCATGTAGTTCTTGGGAAAGGACTGCTCCCACCCCAACATCTGAGGCATCTGTCTGAAGAATAAACTCTTTCTTGAAGTTTGGGGCCATCAGAACGGGTTGCTTACATAAAGCCTCTTTCATTTCTTGGAAGGCTGAATCTGTTTCTTCGGACCACTTAACCATTACTGATTTTGTCCCTTTTAGCAGGTCAGTCAGAGGCGCCGCCATTGTGGCGAAGTTTGGGATGAACCTCCTGTAATATCCCATGATTCCCAGGAAGGCTTTAACTTGCTTCTTGGAAACTGGTTTTGGCCATGTTTGAATTGCCTCCACTTTACTGATTTGGGGTTTTATTTCTCCATGACCCACTATGTATCCAACGTACTTAGCTTCTTCTTTACCCAATGCACACTTCTTCGGGTTTATTGTAAATCCGGCCTCTCTTATAGCATCAAACACCGCTTGGACTTTCTCCAGATGACTCTCCCAGTCCGGGATAAAGATGACGATATCATCTAGGTACGCAGCAGCGTATGCCTTGTGGGGTGCAAGGACTCTATCCATAGCCCTTTGGAAAGTGGCCGGAGCTCCCTGTAGGCCAAATGGCATCCGGACATACTGGAAGCATCCATCTGGTGTAGAAAACGCCGTCTTCTCCTTGGTTTCCTGTGCCATGGGGATCTGCCAATACCCCTTCGTCAAATCCAAGGTGGTTATGTACCTGGCGGGCCCAAGCCTTTCGATGAGCTCATCAACACGGGGCATGGGATATGCGTCGAACTTGGAGACCTCATTCAACTTCCGATAGTCGTTGCAAAATCTCCACTCCCCATCAGGTTTTGGGACCAGGACAATTGGGCTCGACCAACCGCTCTTGGATTCCTCAATGACTCCAAGCTTCAACATACGCTCCACTTCCTTGGAGACTATTTCTCGACGGGCCTCAGGAATTCTATAGGGCTTCACGTTCACGCGCACATGGGGCTCTGTCAGGACCTCATGCTCTATGACCTTCGTGTACCCAGGCAACTCGGAAAACAGGTCCCTGTTTTTCTGGAGTAACTCCCGGCATTGCTGTTTCTGGGACTCCGATAGCGTCTCCGCTATAGTAACCGCTCCAACCTCATCTTCTGGGTTGCTTAACAACGATGGAGTTACTGTCGGCTCTCTATCTTGCCACGGCTTGATAAGGTTGACATGGTATACTTGGAATGGTTTCTGTCTTCCTGGTTGGTGAATTTTATAGTTTACTTCACCAAGTTTCTCGATGACCTCATATGGCCCTTGCCATTTGGCCAAGAACTTACTTTCCACCGTCGGAACCAACACAAGAACTCGGTCTCCCGGATTGAACTGCCTCACTCTTGCAGACCGGTTGTAGACCCTGGCCTGAGCTTCTTGTGCCTGGAGGAGGTGCTCTTTCACGATAGGCATCACCTTTGCAATCCTCTGCTGCATCAGGGCCACATGCTCAATGACGCTTCTGTGGGGCGTGACTTCGGCTTCCCAGGTTTCCTTGGCTATATCCAGGAGTCCTCGCGGATGTCGGCCATATAGAAGCTCAAATGGTGAGAACCCTGTGGAGGCCTGTGGAACTTCACGAATGGAAAACATCAGATAGGGTAAGAGACAATCCCAGTCTCTACCGTCTTTCTCAATAGCTTTTCTCAGCATGCTCTTCAGAGTCTTGTTAAATCGCTCAACAAGGCCATCTGACTGGGGATGGTACACAGAGGTCCTCAACTGGGAGATTTTCAGGGCTTTGCATAACTCCCTCATCACCTTGCTCAAGAAAGGTGTACCCTGGTCAGTCAGGATCTCCTTCGGCAGACCTGTCCGGGAAAAGACATGGACCAACTCGCGGGCTATGCTCTTTGAGGAAGAATTTCTCAAGGGAATTGCCTCAGGATAGCGTGTGGCATAGTCCAGGATGACTAATATATAATGATGGCCCCGAGCTGATTTAACTAAGGGACCGACCAAGTCCATGGCAATTCTCTCGAACGGTACCTCAATAATGGGCAGTGGCACAAGGGGGTTCCGGAAATGAGGAGTGGGAGCAGTTAGCTGACATGTAGGGCAGGACCTGCAATAGTTCACTATTTCCCGGTGACACCCAGGCCAATAGAACCTCTGCACAACCCGTTCCTGCGTTTTTTCCACCCATAGGTGTCCACCCAAGATGTGTGAATGGGCCATGTCCAACACCTTCCGTCTATACGGACCTGGCACTACCAACTGCTCTACCAACTCCTCTCTTATTTTCGTGACTCTGTACAACAACTCCCCACTCATCAGAAAATGGGGAAATCTTGTGTCTGCCCCCGGCTCCTGTACCACCCCGTCAATAACTGACATTATTAAAGGCTTCCCTCAGAGTGGGGTGCCTATGTTGGGCAGTCCCAAAATTTTCACCGGATACCTCTAACTCCAGAATGTCAGAAGCAGGGGACACTTCCTCCTCATCTCCAACCAGGACACAAAAAGGAAACCTGTCTGACTCTGGGTGTGGCGACACCTTTCCAGGGTTCATTGGTTCCCTACTCTTGCTAGGCAGCCCAGAACCTTTCCCCCACAAATCCCAAAACAAACAGAAATCCCGGCCAATAATTATAGGGTGCAACAAGTCCTGAACGACGCCGACTATGTGGGACTCAGTGCCACATGCAGTTTCAATGTCCACCCTGGCCATAGGGTAGTCCTTTGCATCACCATGTATGCATCGCACTCCGACCTTCTTTCCTGGGAGCAGGTGGAGAGGAAAAGTGGCCCTCACCAGGGTCACTAGGCTCCCCGAGTCTAACAGTGCCATTACTGCTCGACCGTTCACCTTTACGGGACACGCTTGAGGTCCCTCGTTGGATGGAGAGTTCACACTACAGGCTGGATACGCATAGTATGAACAACGGCGTCCCATGCTGCAGTCCATCTGCTCAGTGGTCTGGGAACAACGGGCAGCTATATGTCCCGGCCCGTGGCACCTCCAACAAATAATATCACCCGTAGGGACCTTGGGCACCACCTCCCCCGCCCTTTGTGACCTTGGACGCACCACCCCTTTTTGGGACTCAGCTCCCTTCTGGGACCCCCAGTACGGCATGGGCTGCCTCCCGAAGGAGCCTTCCAACCCTTGGTATCTCTCAACCAGTCCGATCAGCTCGTCGGCATTCTGGGGATCACCCTGGGCAACCCAAGACTGTATAGGCCTTGGGAGGGAATGGACAAACCGATCCATCATCACCCGTTCTACCATCTGTGCAGGTGTAGATGACTCTGGCTGCAGCCATTTCTGGACCAGGTGCAACAGATCAAACATTTGGGAACGAGGTGGTTTGTCCCGGTGATAGGCCCAGCAGTGAACTCGCTTTGCCCTGACAGTCAGTGTCACCCCCAAACGTGCGAGAATCTCGGCTTTCAATTTGTGATACTCCTTGGCATCCTGCAAGGTCAAATCATAGTACGCCTTCTGGGGTTCTCCCGTCAGGTATGGCGCCAGTACCTCTGCCCACTGCTCTGGCGGAAGTTTTTCCCGCTCAGCGACCCTCTCAAACACCGTCAGGAAGGCCTCAACATCATCCCCGGGAGTCATTTTTTGCAACGCGCGTCTTACCGTCTTCCGAACGTGGGTGTCATCAGCCAGACATGGGGTTGGGGCGCTCGTCTTGCCCTGGATGGCGGTTGCCAGAAGCTGCATCTGCTGCCGTTGCTCCTGCTGGCTCTGTTGTATCTGCTGCCGTTGCTCCTGCTGGCTCTGTTGTATCTGCTGCTGGTTCTGTTGAATCTGCTGCATCAACAGCCTGTTGCTCTCTTGCTGCGACTGGAGCAAGTGTTTCAGCAGGTCCTCCATTTTCTCCGGCAAAGCTTGCTGGCTTACCACAGACTGGACCCAGGACATCCAATAACAGACTCTTTGTCTCCGCTGGGAACGCTGCCCGCACGTCTACCGCAAAATTGTAGGGATTTCACTCACTCGGGTGCGACGTCTGAGACTCAGGAGGCACGTTTCTTGAAAAAGTTCATAGGGTTTATTGCATCATAAACCACGTGGCGAAATAACAGAAAACAAATAGCCTTTGGCTCAGGAAAAGAAAAACAAATGTCCAGTCCTTCCGGCTCAGTCCTGGAGCCTTGACACACACAGGAGGGTTTCACCTCCTCACATATCTATCTGTGTTAAGCATTAGGCTTTCTTTTATATGTCTAACCACACCCAGAACCCATCACATGACCAGACATGTGGTTGTGACATCACCACAGGTCCTGAAACACATATAGGTAGCTATGGTTACATCACAGCAGCAAGCCATCTATAAGACACATATCTCCCATCGATTAGACATCCTTTAGCCACGCTACAATACATATATGTGTCTCAATGACATTATATATTTATATATATATATATATATATATATATATATATATATATATATATATATATATATATATATATATGTATATATATATATATATATATATATATATATATATATAATATATAAAGCTGAATGTGTGTGTGTGTGTGTGTGTGTGTGTGTCCGGGATTGGCATCTGTACCGTCGCAGCTACAGCCACAAAATTTTGCACAGTCACACGTCTGGACCCCGAGAGCGTCATAGGCTATGTTGTGAGGCGAAATTTTAACCTCGCACGTTCCAATTCACCAAACAATTTTGCCCCTATCTACATAATGGGGAAAAAAGTGAAAGGAAAAGTGTTGGAGGCGTCGCAGCTACAGCCACAAAATTTTGCACAGTCACACGTCTGGACCCCAAGAGCGTCATAGGCTATGTTGTGAGCATAGGCTATGTTGTGAGGTGAAATTTTAACCCCGCGCTTTCCAATTCACCAAACAATTGTGCCCCTATCTACATAATGGGGAAAAGTGAAAGGAAAAGTGTTGGAGGCAAATTGACAGCTGCCAGATCTGAACAAGGGGGACTTAAAGAGTGAGAGCGATGGCACCAAAGAGTATATACCATACAGATGCTAAGGTGGGTCCCAGACATGGGATACTCACCACACACGAGGATATGAACACACACACAAAAGGCGCCACACACTACCACGTGCTTGAACACATATTACCCTCAGCACACATACACCAACCTCGCCACATAAAAGTCGAAACACAGAAGTCGCCACTCATAACTCGCCACATGCAAATACTAGGCTCACGCAAAACTCGCCACAAGTGCAAAACTCACCTCATGGAAAACTCGCCACACGCAAAACTTGCACACGCAGAAAAATTGCCACATGCACAAAAGTTGCAACACATGCAAAAGTTGCCTCACACAAAACTTGCACATACTCAAAAGGCACCACACATAAAACTCGCCACGCGCAAAACTTGATGCACACAACTTGCTACACTAAACTGTCACATGCAACTCGACACACAAAAAGTTGCTACACGCATGTTGCCACACAAAACTCATCTCACAAAAGTCGCTACATGCATGTCGCCACACGCAACTCAACACACACAACTTGACAAACGAAACTCGCCCTAAAACACACACAAGTCTGGTATTATCCTTCAAAAATAAAAATCTGATTAATAAGCAGACAAACTACAAGAGCAACAAATGTACCATATAGGAAATACGGCAGCTGTCAGTCTCATGACCTGTCTATTATGTGCATGTGTGAGCTAATATATACTGCCAGGGGGGAGGGCTTCCTGTTGGCTGGGGATTTATCAGGCTGCCAATTTAGCTTACAAATACTGAGGTAAAAATACTGAGCAAATAACGTGTGAACGAGGTCTAATACAGGAGGAGATGACATACAGATATATACTATATACAGTGGAGATGACACAGGTATATACTATATACAGGGGAGATGACACACAGGTATATACACTATAATCAGGGGAGATGACACATATATACTATACACAGGGGAGATGACACGTATATACAGGGGAGATGACACACAGATATATACTATATACAGGAGAGATGACACACAGCTATATACTATATAGAGGAGGAGATGACACACAGGTATATACTATATAGAGGAGGAGATGACATACAGGTACATACTATATACAGGAGGAGATGACATACAGGTATATATTATATACAGGAGGAGATGACACAGGTATATACTATATACAGGAGCAGATGACCTACAGGTATATGCTAGAGGATGACATACAGGTATATGCTATATATAGAAGATGACACACAGAATATATACTATATACAGGGGAGATGACACACAGGTATATACTATATACAGGAGGAGATGACATACAGGTATATACTATATATAGAAGGAGATGACATACAGGTATATACTATATACAGGAGATGACATACAGGTGTATACTATATATAAGGGAGATGGCAAACATGTATATACTGAGGTGAAAATGAGAGGTGTGAGGTGAAAATGAAAAGGTGTGAGTGCAAAATGAGAGTGAGGGAAAATAGTGGAGTGATCGGAAAATGACAGATGTGAGGTCGAAATGACAAGTGTTAGGGGGGAATGAGAGGAGTGAGGGAGAAAATGAGAGGTGTGAGGGAGAAAATGAGAGATGTGAGGGAGAAAATGAAAGATGTGATTGGGAAAATGAAAGGCCTGATGGGAAAATAAGAGAAGTGAGGTGCTATAACTAACCACAGAAATTTACTATGCCTAGGCAACGCCGGGCTCTTCAGCTAGTATATATATATATATATATATATATATATATATATATATATATATATATATATATATATATATATATATATATATATGTTTTTATGATTTTTTTGAGCACATGGATCCATTGTATGTCCGTATGTCGGTTTTGCAAGCCTGCGAGAAAATCTCGCAGTACGGATGCCATACGGATAGCATATGGAAGATGCCATGCGCAAAATACGCTGACACACCCTGCCTACGGAGGAGATACGGACCACTATTTTGGGGACTTTTCTGCGTATTATGGCCGTAAATTACGGACCGTATTTTTATACGCTGAGTGTGACGCCGGCCTTTATTTGTAAAAATTGCACAGACTCCTTTAATATTCTAAATTAAACCATATTTACTCCAACACCCAACTCCTCGAAGCTCTTGATTTCCTTTAATAAAAATAAAAAAACAACAATATACCATACCTGTCCGTCGTTGTGTTCCACGCTGTAATCCATGTCTGGGGGCTAAATAGTTTTCAACCTGGACAGTGCCAAAATGCGACAGTCCCGACTGAAAACCATTGGTGAATGAGCTGCTGAGTTAATTATTTGGGAGGTTTAGCTCCTCCCTTAGAGCTGGGAATGGCTTTTAAGGCACTGGACACATGAACACGACTAAGATCAGGCTTGCCCTCTATCATAAAGGCCTCCACTCCTAATTAAATTATTCAATAAGAATACCATTATGCCAGAGGGGGGAATATGATTGTCATAAGGATGCATCAAGAAATGTTTCCAGATCATGGCCCAAACCAATATAGCCTACCTGAACAGCAGGAGTCTGTTATGCATTTGAAGAACCATTATGGAGAAGCAAAATAATATAATCAATCGGCGTGTAATCTCTAAGTCATAAGGTCAGACAATAGCCACAAGGGCTCTCAAAAAGCTCTCCCCATTCCAACTACATATACAGTAGTAGAAAGCTGTGCTGTCCAATAATAGTTTTGGGTCCAGTAAAGTCACACCCCACCTTGTTCAGGGATATTGTAGGACCCGATGACAGATACTAGCACTCCGACCCTTCCAAATACAGGAAAAGATGGAGTTAAGCTTACTGAATTTACTCAAGTTTATGTATATTGGGAAGTGTAAAAAATTTATAATCATTTTGGTATAATCATCATTTTAAGCAAACTGTTGTGAGCTATGACAGACAGAGTTAATGTCTCATATCCCCTTATCTTGGTTTGTTTAAACAAGAATAAAGGCGGGTATCTTAAGCAAACAGGTCTCCTAAATTTAGAGAAACTTGAACCCCTAGATAGTGAACTGGTTGATCTATTTTAAAGGTTGGAGGCAGGATTGTCTGGAGGTAGCTTTGAAGTCTACAGGGAAGACACAAGATCTGTCCCAGTTGATGTTTAGGTCTGTCAAGAAACTGTACTCCTCAATCAAGTTTTTATATCACATAAGAGATGCTGGGACTGGTGTATGTACATACATCACATAGGACACTGAAATTAGTGTATACACATCACATAGAAGACTCTAGAGCTGGTGTGGATATCATTTGTGACAAAGTCACTGGTAAAGTGCTGGAAGGGAGATATTCACTGCACTTAATGGCTTCAATGATCTAAAAACCCAGATGTCTTTCCTTCAGCACACTAAGTGCTGCAAGGAGTTAACAGCCAATATAAATAAAGGGCTGGCCTCAAGAGGCAGTCTGGGGTCCAGTAGGGCTGGAGAGAATCTTTAGTGGTTTGTGTCCTGAGAAGGAAAGACTGAACCTGTGTTGCTCCTGAGCGGGAAGCTACCTGCAACAGTATGGACTGTGTTGCACCGGGTTTCACTAAGGAGTTCGTGCTCCAGACGGATGCCTCTGATGTCGGAGTGGGAGCTGTGTTGTCCTAGGTTATGAAAAGAACTATGCCATCGTAGAAAAACTGCTTGGCCATTAAGTGGCCAATCGACACCCTGAGATATTACCAGTTAGGCAGGCAGGAGGTTCAGGCTAGTCTCTGATCATGCACCCCTGATATGAATGAGGGAAAGTAAGTGTAAGAATGCCCTGGTGACAAGATGGATTTTAGCACTTCAGGACTTTAATTTTCATGCAGAACACAGGCCAGGAAAGCTGCATGGGAACAAATGTCCTATCCAAAGTCACTTGATTAGCGAGTGAAGGTGCCATAACCCCCAGCTTTGGGCAGAGGAAGGGGGATATGTGAAAGACACTGGAAAAATTGCTGGAGGAGAGATATGTCTCATTGCGCTTAATGGCTTCAGTGATCTAAATACCCCAAAGTATTTCCTTCAGCACACTAAGTGTTGCAAGGAGTTAACAGCCAATTTAAATAAAGGGCTGAGATTTTTCGTGGATGACCATAGAGTGGGTGGGAGTTTGTCCACCTGATCTCCACCCCAGGGTGTGGCCTGGGGCTTAAATAGCTGGCCTAAAGAAGCAGTCTGGGGTTCAGTAGGGCTGGAGAGAGGATCTACAGTGGTTTGTGTCCTGAGGAGGAAAGACTGAACCTGTGTTGCTCCAGATCGGGAACCTCCCTAAAAATGTATGGACGGCGTTGCAGCATGTTTTTTTTAATTTCCTGTTTTGTGAAGGGCTGTGTTTATTCTTTCCTTTCATGTTGGTTTATGCCATCTGTCTGATAAACCAAGAGAAGACTTAAAGAGACAGTGTTCGTGTTTTCTACTTCCGTGTACTGCTGAGTGAGCTGAACTACCAGAATATATACACTGTTATGATACGGTGGTCTAGGAGCAACATGGAACGAGCTCTGAAGGAAGTGGTAACTGTACTGACTGCAGTCCCTAAGCTCAACACAACACTAGAAGTAGCCGTGGAAAGCTCCTAACTCTCCCTAGGCATCTCGTCACAGCCTAAGAGCTAACTACCCCTAAAGATAGAAGCAGGAAAGCTATCTTGCCTCAGAGAAAATCCCCAAAGGATAGATTAACCCCCCACAAATAATGACTGTGAGTGGAGAGGGAAAAGACATACACAGAATGAAACCAGGATGAGCACAGGAGGCCAGTCTAACTAAATAGATAGGACAGGATGGAATACTGTGCGGTCAGTATAAAACACTACAAAAATCCATGCAGAGTTTACAAAAAATCTCCACACCTGACTAAAGGTGTGGAGGGGAAATCTGCCTCCCAGAGCTTCCAGCAAGACAGAATTAATTCACACTGATAAGCTGGACAAACATAGAAAGCACAGAATGTTTAAGTCCACAATCTATGGACAGAAAAGGGCAAGCAAAAACTTAGCTGAACTGGTCAGGATAACAGGGAACTCCAAAGAGATGTGAATCCAACCAGGAACCATTTACAAGTGGCACTGGCTGAAGAAAGAGCCAGGCCTAAATAGCTGAGCAGAAGAGAAGATAAGTGGAGGCAGCTGATGACAGCTAACTCCAAGGAGCAGCCATACCACTAGAAACCACAAGAGGGAGCCCAAGAGCAGAACTCACAAAAGTGCCACTTACAACCACCGGAGGGCGCCCAAGAGCGGAATTCACAACAGTACCCCCCCTTGAGGAGGGGTCACCGAACCCTCACCAGAGCCCCCAGGTCGATCAGGACGAGCCAAGTGAAAAGCACGAACCAAATCGGTGGCATGGACATCGGAGGCAACAACCCAAGAATTATCCTCCTGGCCATAACCCTTCCACTTGACAAGATACTGAAGCCTCCGCCTCGAAAAACGAGAATCCAAAATCTTATCAACCTCATATTCCAACTCTCCCTCAACCAACACCGGGGCAGGAGGGTCAACAGAGGGAACAACGGGCACCACATATCTCAACAAAGATCTATGGAAAACATTATGAATGGCAAAAGAGGCAGGAAGAGCCAAACGAAAAGACACCGGATTAATAATTTCAGAAATTTTATAAGGACCAATAAACCGAGGCTTAAACTTAGGAGAAGAAACCTTCATAGGAACATGACGAGAAGACAACCAAACCAAATCCCCCACACGAAGCCGGGGACCAAAACACCGACGGCGGTTAGCAAAACGTTGAGCCCTTTCCTGAGACAACGTCAAATTGTCCACCACATGAGTCCAAATCTGCTGCAGCCTGTCCACCACAGAATCAACACCAGGACAATCTCAACCTGCCCAGAAGAAAAACGAGGATGAAAACCAAAATTACAAAAGAAAGGTGAAACCAAAGTAGCCGAACTAGCCCGATTATTAAGGGCAAACTCGGCCAACGGCAAGAAAGACATGCAATCATCCTGATCAGCAGACACAAAGCATCTCAAATAGGTCTCCAAGGTCTGATTAGTTCACTCAGTTTGGCCATTAGCCTGAGGATGAAACGTCGAAGAAAAAGACAAATCAATGCCCATACTAGCACAAAAGGCCCACCAAAATCTAGAGACAAACTGAGAACCTCTGTCAGAAACAATATTCTCCGGAATGCCATGCAAACGAACCACATGCTGAAAAAAATAATGGAACCAGATCTGAGGAGGAAGGCAACTTAGGCAAAGGTACCAGATGCACCATTTTAGAGAACCGGTCACAAACAACCCAGATAACAGACATCTTCTGGGAAACAGGAAGATCCGAAATAAAATCTATGGAAATATGCGTCCAGGGCCTCTCAGGGACCGGCAAAGGCAAAAGCAACCCACTAGCGCGGGAACAGCAAGGCTTGGCCCGGGCGCAAGTCCCACAGGACTGCACAAAAGCATGCACATCGCGCGACAAGGAAGGACACCAAAAGGACCTAGCAACCAAATCTCTGGTACCAAAAATGCCAGGATGCCCAGCCAACACTGAACAATGAACCTCAGAAATTACCTTACTTGTCCATCTATCAGGAACAAACAGCTTCCCCACTGGACAGCGGTCAGGCCTATCAGCCTGAAATTCCTGAAGCACCCGCCGCAAATCAGGGGAGATAGCAGAAAGAATCACCCCCTCCTTAAGAATGCCAACCGGCTCCAGGAGAATCAGGCGAAAAACTCCTAGAGAGGGCATCAGCCTTAACATTCTTAGATCCCGGAAGATACGAGACCACAAAATCAAAACAGGAGAAAAACAGGGACCATCGAGCCTGTCTAGGATTCAGCCGCTTGGCCGACTCGAGGTAAATCAGATTCTTATGATCGGTCAGGACCACAACACGGTGTTTAGCTCCCTCAAGCCAATGTCGCCACTCCTCAAACGCCCACTTCATAGCCAACAACTCCCGATTGCCGACATCATAATTGCTTTCCGCAGGCGAAAACTTTCTGGAAAAAAAAGCACACGGTTTCATCAAAGAACCATCAGACTCCCTCTGAGACAAAACGGCCCCTGCCCCAATCTCAGAAGCGTCGACCTCAACCCAAAAAGGAAGAGAAACATCCGGTTGACGTAACACAGGGGCAGAAGTAAATCGGCGTTTAAGCTCCTGAAAGGCCTCAATAGCCTCAGACGACCAATTCGTCACATCAGCGCCTTTCTTCGTCAAATCAGTAAGGGGCTTAACCACACTGGAAAAGTTGGCAATGAAACGGCGATAGAAATTAGCAAAACCCAAAAATTTTTGAAGACCCTTCACAGATGTGGGTTGGATCCAGTCATGAATAGCTTGGACCTTAACAGGATCCAAAGGCATATGGGCTGCGAAACAATATATATATGGGCTGCAAAAAGATAAAATAAAAAAAAATAAAAAATAAAAAATATTTTTATTTTTTATTTTTTTTTTATTTTATCTTTTTGCAAAAAAATATTTTTTTTTTTATTTTTTTTATTTTATCTTTTTGCAGCCTACATATATATATTGTTTCGCAACCCATATGCCTTTTGCATTTTATCTTTTTGCAAAAAAATATATATATATTTTTTTTTATTTATTTTATCTTTTTGCAGCCCACATATATATATTGTTTCGCAGCCCATATGCCTTTTTTTCCCCTCCTCTTTGTGAGGGTGGGTTTTATTATGAGCCCCCTTTTTGTATACTGGCAATTATATATACATCGTTGCCACGGACGCATTAGTCCTTACGTCCCTATTCTAGTATATGGCATGTTGCCATATCTGCTATTCATTTGTGGTCTTTGCGCATGTGCGGTCTATTCTGGGTCGCTACTCATCGGCGCAGGCGCCATGCGCCTTGGTTATTTTTCCTCTGTTATCCCTTTGGGGCTCTTTGCGCACGCGCGGCTCTCTCCGGCTCGCTAGTCATCGGCGCAGGCGCTTTTGCGCCTTGGTTGCCATCTCTTGGACGCTTGCTGACGTTATGCGCTGTGGCGCTCTATGTGAGTCATTTCTGCGGCTTGTTTCCTATGTGCTTATGTTTACCTGCTAATTGCACGCCTGCTGATGTTGGGTGTTGGCGCTCTATCCTTACCTCTCCTGCAACTTGTTTCCCAGTTGTTTATGGTCCTCCTACCTCATGCCGCCGGCCCACACAGGAACTGGATTAGGTTAATCTGTTAATCGTATTTAAGGCTGATAGACAGCTCAACTGGCACCTTCCCTGACGAAGCCTGGTCTGCCAGGCGATACGCGTGGGGACATCGTACCACCAGGTTGTATTATTATGGGGGGTTTCCTCCTATTTATGCTTTAAATATCTAGTGATATTGTATATTGGTGGCTTCTCAGCCCTTTCTTTGGCTCATATCTTGCCTATTTTTATTGTTATAGATTAAATCTTTGTGCCTTATTTTCACTATTTTTTTAAATGGTTCTTTAGGGACCTATATGGCACGATTTTTTGATTTTTTCTAGGCATTACTAGCGCATATACCCCATGAGCCAATTGGTCTGTGTTTAGTCGCCTTATTACATCTAGGTATGGTCTTTATCACCTGTGTTGTTGTGATGTTGTCTACTTGTTTTTAATTGTGTTTTTATCATTTTGTAGTGTGTTTTTTTGATCTGTTAATAAAATCAGTCTATTTATCTTATTTATTTTGTTTGTATTCTTTGATGGAGTGCGTATTTTTGCAGTAATGCTTTTCTTTTTTGTTACATAGTTCATGTTTATTGCTGCTTCCGCACCCTCATAGTTTTGTATCTATTGGCATTTGTTATTAGCAGTGCGCTCGACTCTTTTGCTTATTGACTTCTGAAAACAGTGTTCTAACGCAATACAGACACTTTCATATGGATGTGTAGAATGATGCAAATGCATGCGCCACACTATCATATACTCAAAGAGTATGGTGAAAGGTAAGTATCAAGTATACAGAACAAGTCGCCGACTTGCAGAGGCTGTTAGGCTTAGATATGATGAAAGTGATCTTACCACACAGAACGATGTAAAGTAAGCATGTACTGTATGATCTAGAAAAACGCATATAAACCGCAAAAATCCTAAAAAATATATATATAGTAATATATAGCCTTTTAGCAAGCTGTACAGTGTGCAAAAGAGAACGGTATTGTGCACTGTACTGTATCAAAGTGTTTCTTGTTAAGTAATTTATTGATTGTAGTTAACAGAATCTGCTATTTAAAATTAGTAGTAGTTTTTCTCACACATAGAAATCCCTTGTCCTAGGTAAATTACCAAGTCCGTAAGCCAACGTAAACAATATTCAAAGTGAAGCAAAATTTATCTAGCATTTTAAAGTGAAAAACTTTAATAAAATGAATCCACCTCTGTCACCATCTATCCACCCATACATATAAGGTCTTTTACAATTGTCTTGGGAAATACCCTATAAGAGTCAATATGTAATGGTGTAAAACATACTGTATATACTCGAGTATAAGCCGACCCCCCTAATTTTGCCACAAAAAAAACTGAGAAAACTTATTGACTCAAGTATAAGCCTTGGGTGGAAAATGCAGCAGCTACTGGTAAATTTCAAAAATAAAAATAGATTCCAATAAAGGTAAAATTAATTGAGACATAAGTAGATTAAAGGTATGTGCACACGTATTCTGGTCCACTGCGGATTTTTCTGCAGCAGATTTGATAAATCTGCAGGGCAAAAACGCTGCGTTTTTGCTGCAGATTTATCGCGGATTTACCGCGTTTTTTTCTGCTGATTTCACTGTGGTTTTACAACTGTGGTTTTCCATAGGAGCAGCAGTAAAACCGCTGTGGAATCCACAGAAAGAAGTGACATGCTGCGTAATGTAAACCGCTGCGTTTCCGCGCGTTTTTTTCCGCAGCATGTGCACAGCATTTTATTGTTTCCCATAGGTCTACATTGAAATGTAAACTCATGGGAAACTGCTGCGGACCCGCAGCTGCGGAAACACTGCGGATCCGCAGCATTTTCCGCATTGTGTGCACATACCCTAAGTGTTTTTGAATATCCATATTGAATCAGGAGCCCCATATAATGCTCCATACAGATTATGATGGCCCCATAAGATGCTCCATACAAAATACGCCCCATATAATGCTCCAGTTTATGATGGACCCCATAAGATGCTCCATATTAAAATATGCCCCATATAATGCTGTGCAAATGTTGATTATGACCCCATAAGATGCTCCATAGACACATTTGCCCCTTATAATGCTCCATAAATGCGGATTATGGCACCATAAGATGATCCATAGGGATATTTGCCCCCTACAATGCTGCACATGGCCCTATAAGATGCTCGATAGAGATATTTGCCCCATATAATACTGTATGGCCCCATAAAGATATTTGCCCTATATAATGCTGCACATGGTCCCATACAGATATTTTCCCCATATAATGCTGCACATGGCCCCATAGAGATATTTGCCCCATATAATGCTGCACATGGCCCCATACAGATATTTGCCCCATATAATGCTGCACATGGCCCCATAAGATGCCCCATACAGAAATTTGCCCCATATAATGAATTTATCATGGGGGATGGGAATTTATCTTGGGGATGGGATCATGGGCGATGGGAATGGATCATGGGGGATGGGATCATGGAGGATGGGATGTAGGCTGCACTCACCCTGAAAAAATGTATTGCACTTTAGAAGCAGCACTGCAGGGTTAGAAAGGGAGATGCAGTCGACACTTTCAGAGAGGGTGTCAGGCTCAGCAGCTCACCACACAGCCGTCGCTACAGTCTACAAGGCAGCCTAGGCAGGACAGAAGGAGCCTGGAGAGGAGAGAGTGCCTAGACAGTTCTACTGTGTGTCAGACTCATTCACAGAGTCACTCACACGGCGGCAGGACAGCGGGAGCAGGGGCCCAGGAGAGCAGAGTGAAGTAAATCAGTCACCGACTACTACTCACAACAGCAGCACACAACGGGGCAGGAGCCGGGAGAGCAGAGCGCAGCGTCACAACTTGATTAGTCACCATCACAAACAGAGCGGGAAAGCAGAGCGAGGTGCTTGTCACCGCCCACACAGAAGGTCAGTCAAGGTCCTTATCTTGTGTGTGGTGACATTGAGGGAGCCAGCCAGCGTCCCTGTGGTCAGATGGTACGTGCGCACGACACTGCAAAAAATTCGGACGTGCTTTTAAAGGGCCCGCATTTTTAAAGGGCCCCCCGCGACCCCAGGGCCCACCGGGCATTTACCCACTACCCCGCCAGGCCAGTCCGACCCTGGGAGGAGCACTGCCAGAGCCCTGCAAAATGACCTCCAGCAGGCCACAAATGTGCATGTGTCTGCACAAACGGTTGGAAACCGACTCTGAGGATGGTCTGAGTGCCCGACCGTCCACAGATGGGGGTTGTGCTCACAGCCCAACACCGTGCAGGACGCTTGGCATTTGCCAGGATTGGGAAATTCACCACTGGTGCCCTGTGCTCTTAAATATATCTAATATATAAAGCTGAATGTGTGTGTGTATGTATGTATGTATGTATGTGTGTGTGTGTGTGTGTGTGTGTGTGTGTGTGTGTGTGTGTGTGTGTGTGTGTGTGTGTGTGTGTGTGTGTGTGTGTGTGTGTGTGTATGTCCAGGATTGGCATCTGCACCGTCGCAGCTACAGCCACAAAATTTTGCACAGTCACACGTCTGGACCCCGAGAGCGTCATAGGCTATGTTGTGAGGCGAAATTTTAACCCTGCGCTTTCCAATTCACCAAACAATTTTGCCCCTATCTACATAATGGGGAAAAAGTGACAGGAAAAGTGTTGGAGGCAAATTGACAGCTGCCAGATGTGAACAAGGGGGACTTAAAGAGTGAGACGATGGCGCCAAAGAGTGTAAACCGTACAGTTGCTAAGGTGGGGCCCCGACATGGCATACTCACCACACACGGGGATATGAACACACACACACAAAATGTGCCACACACTACCACGTGCTTGAACACATATACCACACTCAGCACACATTTCACCACACATACACCAACCTCGCCACATAAAAGTCAAAACACAAAAGTCGCCGCTCAAAACTCGCCACTCGCAAAACACACCACGTGCAAAACTAGGCTCACGCAAAACTTGCCACACGTGCAAGACTCACCTCATGGAAAACTCGCCACACGCGGAAAAATTGCCACATGCACGAAAGTTGCAACACATGCAAAAGTTGCCTCACACAAAACTTGCACATACTCAAAACGCACCAAACATAAAACTCGCCATGTGCAAAACTCGCCATGCGCAAAACTTGCTGCACACAACATGCTACACTAACCTGTCACATGCAACTCGACACAAAAAGTTGCTACATGTATGTCACCACACAAAACTCATCTCACAAAAGTCGCTACATGCAAGTCGACAGACGCAACTCAACACACAACTTGACACATGAAACTCGCCCTAAAGCACACACAAGTCTGGTATTATCCCTCAAAAATAAAAATCTGATTAATAAGCAGACAAACTACAAGAGCAACAACTGAACCATATAGGAAATACGGCAGCTGTCAGTCACATGACCTGTCTTTTATGTGTATGTGTGAACTAATATATACTGCCAGGGGGAGGGCTTCCTGTTGGCTGGGGATTTATCAGGCTGCCAATTTAGCTTACAAATACTGAGGTAAAAATACTGACCAAATAACGTGTGAACGCGGTCTAATACAGGAGGAGATGACACACAGATATATACTATATACAGGAGGAGATGACACACAGGTATATACTATATACAGGGGAGATGACACACACATTTACTATATACAGGGGAGATGACACAGGTATATACTATACACAGGAGGAGATTACATACAGGTATATACTATATACAGGAGGAGATGACACACATACTATATACAGGGGAGATGACACACACAGATATATACTATATACAGGAGGAGATGACACACAGGTATATACTATATACAGGAGCAGATGACACACAGGTATATACTATATCAGGAGGAGATGACTTACAGGTATATACTATATACAGGAGGAGATGACACACGTATATACTATATACAGGAGGAGATGACATACAGGTATATACTATATAAAAGAGGAGATGACACATAGGTATATAGAGGAGATGACATACAGCAGGTATATACTATATACAGGGGAGATGACATACAGGTATATACTATATATAGGAGATGACATACAGGTATATAGTATATACAAAAGAGATGACATACAGATATATACTATATACAGGAGAAGATGACATACAGCAGGTATATACAATATACAGGAGGAGATGACATACAGCAGGTATATACTATTTACAGGGGAGATGACATACAGGTATATACTATACACAGGAGATGACATACAGGTGTATATTATATATAAGGGAGATGACAAACATGTATATACTGAGGGGAAAATGAAAGGTGTGAGGTGAAAATGAGGGGTGTGAGGTGTAAATGAAAAGGTGTGAGTGCAAAATGAGAGGAGTGAGGGAAAATAGTGGAGTGATCAGAAAATGACAGATGTGAGGTCGAAATGACAAGTGTTAGGCTAGGGTCACATTGCGTTAGGGCAGTCCGTTTAGCTCATAGCGCTACGGACTGCGCTAACACAATGTCCCAAAAGGGATTGCGTTAGCCGATCCCGCTAGCGCAGATCCCCGATCTGCGTTAGCGAGGAACGGACCGCGAACGTTGCTTGGTCCATCACTCAAGTGACGGCACATCACTAGCGCACGCCCAATGTGGGCATGCGCTAGCGATGAGTTCGCCATTACAGGCTATGGAGGCGTTAACGGACTACGTTACACCGCGTTATGCCGCGGTGTAACGTAGTCCGTTAATCGCGGTCACATAACGCAATGTGACCCTAGCCTTAGGGGGGAATGAGAGGAGTGAGGGGGAAAATGAGAGGTGTAAGGGAGAAAATGAGAGATGTGAGGGGGAAAATGAGAGGCGTGATGGGAAAATAAGAGAAGTGAGGTGCTATAACTAACCACAGATATTTACTATGCCCAGGCAACGCTGGGCTCTTCAGCTAGTGTATATATATATATATATATATATATAATACATATATATATTTATATATAATACATATATATATACAATAGAAAGATAGAAGAAAAGCAGGCAATTCATGTGCAGTAAAATATGGGGAAAATTAGATTTTTTTATCTTCATGGCTCAACGTTATACACTTCTGGGTTCAATGTGCTCACCATACATCTAGATAAGTTCCCTGAAGGGTCTAGTTTCCAAAATGGTGGCAATTGTTGGGGATTTCCACTGTTTAGGCACATCAGGAGCTCTCCAAACACGACATGGTGTTTGCGAATTGTTCCAGCAAATTTTGTATTCAAAATGTCAAATGGCGCTTCTTCTCTTCCAAGCTCTGTCATGCGCCCAAAAAGTGGTTTTCCCCCACATATGGGGTATCAGCATGCTCAAGACAAATTGCAGAACAACATTTTGGGTCCATTTTTTCCGGTTACCCCTGAAAAAAATAAGAAATTAGGGTTTGAAGTAAAATTTTTGTGAAAAAAATTAAATGTTCTGTAAAACACTTGAAGGGTTAATTAACTTCTCGAATGTGGTTTTGAGCACCTTGAGGGGTACAGCTATTAGCATGGTGTTACTTTTGGGTATTTTCTGTTATACAGACCCCTCAAAGTCAATTAAAATGTGATGTGGTCGCTAAAAAAATGGTGTTGTTAATTTTGTTGGAAACATTAGAAATCAGAAATCCCTAGTCAACTTTTAACCATTATAACGTCTTATCAAAAATATTTTTCAAAAATTGTGGTGATGTAAAGTAGACATGTAGGAAAAGTTATTTATTAACTAATTTGTGTGACATATCTCTCTGATTTAAGGGCACAATAAAAGTTTGAAAAATACAATTTTCTTTCCAAATTTTCACCAAATTTCTGTTTTTTTTCACAAATAAGCACCAGTCATATAGAAGAAATTTTACCACTATCATGAAAGAACAATATGTCATGAAAAAAAACATATCAGAATCAGTGGGATCCATTGAAAATATCCATTTATTACCTCATAAATTGACAATGGTCAGAATTGTAAAAATTGCCCTGTCATTAACATGCAAACAACTTTGGGGGGTAAAGGGGATAATATATGTAATCCAATGTAATGACTGACACTTTGCTCTCATAATTACACACAGCTCTGCAGCGAGATCAGAACTAACACAATATACCAAAGCTAACACAGTAAGGCTGCCGTCACACTAGCAGTATTTGGTCAGTATTTTACATCAGTATTTGTAAGCCAAAACCAGGAGTGGAACAAATAGAGGAAAAGTATAATAGAAACATATGCATCACTTCTGCATTTATCACCCACTCCTGGTTTGGCTTACAAATACTGATGTAAAATACTTACCAAATACTGCTAGTGTGACGGCAGCCTAAGGGAACTTTGTCTCATTACAAACATTTGCAGCAGCACTGGTCCTCTCATAGTCCTGGCAGCTCTGCAAAGCTGTGCCTGATTATAACTAACACAATACAGTAAAGTTCAATCTTGTCTCCTTAAAAACGCAACATGCATGTTGGCTGTTGTCTCCTCATAGTGTTGTCAGCTCTGCTATATTGCCATGCCCCACATTGGCTGCCTGTGATATGGAAACTGAAGCACTGTGAGAGGACTTCAGCTGCATATGTTTTTGTAATTAGACAAAGTTCACTTCTGCTGTAGTGTGTCAGTTCTGATCTCCTTGCAGAGCTGTGTGTGATTATGAGACCAAAGTGTCAATTATTACTTAGTTCACACTGGTAATGCACCCTTTTATTTAAAATAAGTTCTGTAAGCAAATTCTCAGGGAGATCTATGTCCAGCCTATAGATCTTACGGATCTTATTTTTTTCTGGAACACGACAACGGATTGTCAATATAGGGTCTCATTGTATTTTACTTTCTATAACCTGTATGCCTATATAGATGACTTAAAACATTTGATCCTACTAACAGATTCCCTTTAAATTTATAAAGTGTTTTATAGAGAAAAAAAGAGGAAAAAAAAGTGTTTTATAGATGCACTAAAAAACTTTAACCTCTACAAAATCAAGCCATTTCAGATATTTATGATGTGAGACTATTGAGATAAATGGGCCCTTCTGTGAGTAAAGTAAGAGTGGAGGGAACTCTGACTACTGGTCAAAATATGGCTTGATATGACTACTGTAAGAAGAGGAGAGGTGCTTTGCAGTTAGTGCTGTAAGGGATAAGGTCAAAAGTTAGTACTGAAAAAATTGAAAAGGTACTGTTGTGACTACTGAAGGAAGAGAAAAGACACTGCTCTTACTACTTACTACTGAGAGATAGATATTTCTAAATATACTGAATGCTATGACTATTGGAAGTAAGGTAGTATATCATTCTGTGACACTGTACAGGGGAGAGGCAATTGAAGGAGTACTGGGAGCATGCTAAGACTAATCAGAACAGGGAACAATTCATCACTTACTGAAAGGTTACTGCTTTTCTAAAGTATAAGTAAAAATGTGCTCACAAGAAAAGATGACGTTACACGATGTAAGGAACTGCAGGTTTGGGTGTGCTTACTGAGGGAAATGGGGTAGTACTGTAAGGAAATATTGGATGAAATCCTACTATCACTTTTAGGGAAGTAGTATTATTATTATTATTTATTGTTATAGCGCCATTTATTCCATGGCGCTTTACATGTGAGGAGGGGTATACATAATAAAAACAAGTACAATAATCTTAAACAATACAAGTCATAACTGGTACAGGAGGAATGAGGACCCTGCCCGCGAAGGCTCACAATCTACAAGGGATGGGTGAGAATACAGTAGGTGAGGGTAGAGATGGTCATGCAGCGGTTTGGTCGATCGGTGGTTACTGCAGGTTGTAGGCTTGTCTGAAGAGGTGGGTCTTCAGGTTCTTTTTGAAGGTTTCGATGGTAGGCGAGAGTCTGATGTGTTGTGGTAGAGGGTTCCAGAGTAGGGGTGATACGCGAGAGAAATCTTGTATACGATTGTGGGAAGAGGAGATAAGAGGGGAGTAGAATAGGAGATCTTGTGAGGATCGGAGGTTGCGGGTAGGTAAGTACCGGGAGACGAGGTCACAGATGTATGGAGGACACAGGTTGTGGATGGCTTTGTACGTCATGGTAAGGGTTTTGTAGTGGAGTCTCTGGGCAATGGGGAGCCAGTGAAGGGATTGACAGAGGGGAGAGGTCGGGGAATAGCGGGGGGACAGGTGGATTAGTCGGGCAGCAGAGTTTAGAATAGATTGGAGGGGTGCGAGAGTGTTAGAGGGGAGGCCACAGAGCAGGAGGTTGCAGTAGTCAAGGCGAGAGATGATGAGGGCATGGACTAGGGTTTTTGCAGATTCATGGTTGAGGAATGAATGGATTCGTGAAATATTTTTGAGTTGAAAGCGGCAGGAAGTGGAAAGGGCTTGGATATGTGGTTTGAAGTAGTAAAACAATTATGGGAGAAAAAGTGGGGAACTATTGGGTAATGAGCAGAATTCTTGGTAACTATTGGGGGGAGGAGGCCTGCTATGACAATTGAAGAAAAAGAAGTCCTACAAAGACACAAATTACAGGATAAAGGTACTGCTGTGACTAGAAAGGAAATAGTGAGACTTCTGGTAGTGAATGATTGCTGGAGTAGGGCATTGCTCAGAATTCTGAAAGAAAAGTGGGTGCCCTACTGTGATTCCCGGGGAAAGGCCATTTTATGACTTTTGCGTGAAGGTCCTCCTGTTGCCAAAAGGAGCTTGATGAGACCACTAAATGAAATTGGGTTCTGACTGACTAATGTAAGAGGTGAGAGCACTTCTGCAATTACTGGAAAAAAATTACCGTATTTTCCGGCGTATAAGACGATTTTTTAACATCTGAAAATCGTCTCAAAAGTCGGGGGTCGTCTTATATGCCGGGTACGGCGTGTGCAGGGAGCGATCCTGGATTGTTCCTAGGGTCTGAAGAAGAGGAGACTCTCCTTCAGGCCTTGGGATACATATTCATGTAAAAAAAAAAAAGAATGAAAATAAAAAATATGGATATACTCACCCTCCGACGGCCCCTGGCTCTCAGCGGTGCAAGCGGCAGCCTCCGTTCCTAAGAATGCATTGAGCGTAGGACCTGCGATGACGTCACGGTCACGTGATGTCATCGAAGGTCCTTCGCTCAATGCATTCTTAGGAACAGAGGCTGCCGCTTGCACCGCTGAGAGCCAGGGGCCGTTGGAGGGTGAGTATATCCCATATTTTTCTTTTTTTACATGAATATGGATCCCATGGCCTGAAGGAGAGTCTCCTCTCCTCCAGACCCTTGGAACCATACGCTCCGCACACGCCGTATAAGATGACTGGGCGTATAAGATGACCCCCATCAGCGAGGTTATCAGAATCGGTCTTTGGAAAAAGCAAAAAAAAATCTGTAGAAAAAATTCCCAGAACTGGCATGGTAAAATTCCATAAAAAAAGACCAAAACAAACAGGAGAATCAAAAACTCATATTTGTCACCACCTAACCAGATTAAGACGATTATCAATAAATATTTGCCAATGCTCAAAAGTGATTCTACTTTGGATAGTATTCTCCAGGAAGGGTGATTATTTTCTACAAGGAAAGCTCCTACCCTTTCTAATCTGTTAATACCTAGTATGGTAATGGATAGTCCTGTTAAAATGTCCTGGGTTCTAATCCCACCTTGGACAACATCTGCAAAGGGTTTGTATGTTCTCTCCGTGTTTGCGTGGGTTTCCTCTGGGCCCTCCGGTTTCCTCCCACATTCCAAAGACATACTGATAGGGAATTTAGATTGTGAGCCCCATCGGGGACAGCGATGATTATTTGTGCAAACTGTAAAGCGCTGCGTAATATGTTAGCGCTATATAAAAAAAAATAAAGATTATAATGATGGCCCTCAAGGCAATAGAGTAACTGAACCTGCGTGTCGGATGGAGGTTCAGTTACTGTACGGTCAGAAGCCTGCCGCTGGGGCCCAGGCCCGATGTGCAGGTGAGAGGGGGGTTTTCATGGGCCCTGGGCGACAGAGTCCCAGTGGGCCCCTTTAACACATACCACAATTCATAATGCACCGATACGGCAGAGAAATAAAGGTATAGTAAAATGCCAAAGATTTCATTTACTTCTTACATTACGTGAGTGATATCTATTGTACATTCTACATTAGCTTAGAAACCGGACAGTATAGTTCTCTATACAGAATACTGAGCCCCATATATTGCTCCAAACAGAATAATGATCCCCATATATTGCCCCATACAATTTAATGGCCCCATATATTGCTCCATACAGTATAATTCGCACCACATAGTCCTCTATACAGAATAATGAGCCCCATATATTGCTCCAAACAGAATAATGAGCCTCATATAATGCTCCATACAGTATAATGGGCACCACAGAGTGCTCCATACAGAATGAGCTGCATATATTGCTCCATACGGAATAGACCCCATATAATGCTCCATACAGTATAGTGAGCCATATATAATTCTCCATACAGTATATGATGGGCCCCATCTATTGCTCCATATATAATCGGCCTCATATAATGCTCCATACAGTAAATGATCGGCCCCATACAGTATACTGAGTCCCATATATTGCTCCATACAGAATGGGCCCCATATGATGCTCCATACAGAATGGGCCCATATAATACTCCTTACAGACAGGGTCCCATATAATGCTCCATATATAATTGGCCATATAAAATGCTCCATATATAATTAGTCCCATACGATGCTTCATATATTATTGGCCCCATATACTGCTTCATATGTAATTGGCCCCATATACTGCTCCATATGTAATTGGCCCCATAAGATGCTCCATATTAAATTGGCCCCATATAATGCTCCCTATAGAATTGGCTTCATAAGATGCTCCCTATATTATTGGCCCCATAAGATGCTACATATAGAATTAGCCCCATATAATGCTCCATATATGGGCCCCTTCTGATGGTCCCCATATATTGTTCCAAATATAAAAAAAATGAAATACTCACCTGTCGTTGCTTGACGCTGTTCTGCTCTGGACTCCTCACCGTCGCCATCTTCCTGCTCTCTGTGCTGCGACTGCTCAGGCAGAGGGCGCGCACTGGTGACGTCATCGCGCCCTCTGACCTGAACGTCACAGTCAAAGGATGGAAGATGCTGCAGCGCTGGAACTGGGAGAGGTAAGTATCGCAAGTGCCGGGGCCTGGAGCAGGCAGGGGTCCACTCGCCAGTGTCCCTGATGGCGAGTGGGCCCCCTGCCTGCTCAGGGCCCTGGTACTTGCCCGGGTGCTGACGCCGGCCCTGGGGACTGGTACAGGCCCCCTATGGACGCGTTTCGAGCAACAAATGTGCCCTTAGTCCTCAGTATGCTGATAGAAACACAGGTTGCAATAAGTATGTTCACAGCAGGTGAGTACAATTAAAATGGACATGTGATATAGATACAAACGTGATAAACTCAACATAGTGAACAAATTAAAACTGCTTGACGAAAAGGTTGACAGAAAAATATGTAAATAAAGAACGTGCGATTACATGGAAAAAATGAAAATAATAATAAGGAAAGAAAAAAAACCAAAAAAAAAAAAACCACAAGATTTGTTAGTAATGGAGCATAATCTCCTTCCTAAGATTTAACCCTGAAGGGGCTCTTGTATTGAGTCTGAAAATCCAGAAAGCCTCCCTATCACGCAGTTTTTTTTCCCAATCACCACCACGTATATCTTTATGTATTTGCTCAATGGCAAATGTCTTAAGATGCATAGTTTGCCTGTTATGATTATTAATAAAGTGGTTAGATACATTGGATACATGTCGAAGTGTGGGATGTACTATATCATAAAGATGTTCTCTGAATCTTTCTCTGAACTTCCTAATAGTAGATCCAACATAGAACAATTTACATTCAGTACATTCAACAATGTAAACCACATGATCAGAGTTACAATTGAGAAATTTTTTTATGGGAAAAGTGGTTAAATTTTGTGAGCAATTAAAAAATGTGGTTTTTTTCATGCAAGCACAAGTTTTACAGGAGTGCGAACCGCACTTAAAACAGCCTGTGAAGGACAACCAATCTGCATCATTTTTAGTTTTTTTGGAATGTAAAAAACTAGGCGATAAAGCATTCCCCAATGTAGGGGCTCGTCTTGATACGATTCTGATGCCGTCTTTCAAGATAGAATCCATGATATGGTCGTCTCTGAGTAAATATAGATTACGTGTAACAATTTGGGAGACAGATTTGAAAAAAGTACTATAAGTAAGAACCAGCACAGGCTGTGCTGAATGGGAATTTATGTTGGACACAGTATTTATTTGAGTGCGACTATCAATTACTGTAGGTTCAATGAGTTCTGACCTCTGTCTGGAATCAGCAATGTTAAAGGCTCTGTTCAAAGTCCAATTAGGATATTTTCTGTAGTGAAGCCGCTGTTTGATAATTGTTTTTTCACGGCTGAAAGAGGATTCAAGACTGCAGTTTCTACATGCTCTCAAGGCTTCACCTAAAGGAATCGACTGAATGGTATGTGGGGGATGGAAACTTTTAGCATGTAAAACGGTGTTACCTGCAGTTTCTTTTCGATATGTGTGACTTCTGATGTTTTCAGAAGGAATACCCTCAAGGCAAAGGTCCAGAAAATTAATACGATTTTTATTCCATAAATAAGTGAATTTTAGATTAAACAGATTGTTATTGATATAAAAAATAAAATTAGATATGGATTCCTGATCACCTTCCCACAGAAGCAATAAATCATCAATGTATCTAGAATACCATTTGATGTTATCCAAAAAAGGATTATTGTGAGAATAAATATAATGTTCTTCCCACCATGACATTGTTAGATTGGCGACTGAAGGGGAAAATTTAGCACCCATTGACACGCCACTGGTTTGAATGAAAAATTTGCCATCAAATAGAAAATAATTATGTGATAACAAAAAAGATAATACTGATAAAATAAAAGACTGAAAATCATGAGAAAAATTACTGTACTTGAACAAATGAAATTCAACCGCTGTCAGTGCAACCTTGTGTGGAATGGAAGTGTACAAAGAAGAAACATCAGAAGTTAGCCAAGACCATTGCTGATTCCATAAAACCCCTTTAAACATATTCAAAACGTCTCTAGAATCTTTAAGATAGCCTGGGACACGTTGTGCCAATGGTTGTAAAATGGTATCCAACCATTCCCCAAGGTGTTCACTGTATGAGCCTATGCCCGAAACGATAGGTCGCATAGGGGGTGGAAAGACACCTTTGTGGGTTTTCGGTAGCGCATGCAATATAGGAATGATTATCAACATATAGATGTTCAGATTGTTGTCTGGTAAGAAAACCCAATTCAAAACTATTATCAATAAGCTCCTTGATCAATAACATGAATGCAGAAGTGGGATCTGATTTCAACACACTATATATTTCACTTTCTGCAAGCATGTCATGAATGGCTTTAAAGTAATCAACTTTATCCAAAATGACCACCGACCCTCCTTTATCGGACATTTTGATCACTATGTCTGAATTAGCTCTAATTTTCACAAGAGAATCCCGTTCACTTCTGGACAAATTGGATTTATCTGAGAAACAGGCTGTTTCATTGACAAGATGACGAATGTCTCTTTCCACTGACTCCTGAAACCGATCCATGGCCTCCGTTCTGGACTGGATTGGATAAAAAGTGGGATTTTTTATCCTGAAGGATGGAATAGAATTTATGTCCTTCACTAGCGATTTTTCAGAGTCCATATCCAAAAGCATGGTAAGTGTGAACTGTTCACAAAAATCTTTTTTGGAAATATCATTGGGAAGAAAAATATTTGTGGGATTAATTTCCTTATCATGCTCTTCATAAAAATGTCTTTTGACTGTTAAATCTCGAACAAATTTATTGATGTCCTCTAGAGTTGCAAAAACGTCCAGTTCCTTATTGGTGGGTGCAAAATTCAAACCACGGGATAACAATTTGATATCTCCTTTACCCACTATGCCGGTCATGTCTCAGCAGCATTTTAATGTGAACTAAAAGTTTTTTACATTTTATTCCTGGAGCTGGATCCACATTTCCTTTCTCTACACGTCGACCAGTGTTGTGGCAGCAACACTTTGTTTCCGTGCTCGGATGGATACTTACCACATTGGACAGATGAACTAAGGGTGAGCTGAAACATACTCTTTTTTTTTTTTGTGTACAGGCCCCCTCTGCCCACCGGACCCCATACGCTAGTCAGGGCAGAAATGCCCTGATGGCGGCCTTGCCTGCAAATATGCAGCAAACACCAAGCAATTTGTTAAGAAAGTGAGGTCTGAAACAATGGTTATTCGTGACTTTATAAATTGCAGTAGTACATATGTCATATACATCATTACCTGCAGTATTTGTCATCTCTCCTATATTGGCTACACAACACAAAAACTCCGGCAGCGCATCAGTGAACATCTTAGGGATTTAGTTAACAGATATGCACCTAATCCCTCTAATGTACCATTTTTTCAAGTGCACGGTGGTGATTTAGTAATAATAATACTAATAATAATAATCTTAATTATAAAGCACCAATATATTCCGCAGCACTTTACAGTTTAAAAGTTTCAAACACAACAGTCATAAGTAACAATGTTAACAATACAATAATTAACCCCTTTACCCCCAAGGGTGGTTTGCACAATAATGACCGGGCCAATTTTTACAATTCTGACCACTGTCCCTTTATGAGATTATAACTCTGGAACGCTTCAACGGATCCCAGTGATTCTGACATTGTTTTCTCGTGACATATTGAACTTCATGATAGTGGTAAAAATTCTTTGATAGTACCTGCGTTTATTTGTGAAAAAAACGGAAATTTGGCGAAAATTATGAAAATTTTGCAATTTTCCAACTTTGAATTTTTATGCAATTAAATCACAGAGATATGTCACACAAAATACTTAATAAGTAATATTTCCCACATGTCTACTTTACATCAGCACAATTTTGGAACCAAAATTTTTTTTGTTAGGGAGTTATAAGGGTTAAAAGTTGACCAGCAATTTCTCATTTTTACAACACTATTTTTTTTAGGGACCACATCTCATTTGAAGTCATTTTGAGGGGTCTATATGATAGAAAATACCCAAGTCTGACACCATTCTAAAAACTGCACCCCTCATGGTGCTCAAAACCACATTCAAGAAGTTTATTAACCCTTCTGGTGCTTCACAGGAATTTTTGGAATGTTTAAATAAAAATGAACATTTAACTTTTTTTCACAAAAAATTTACTTCAGCTCCAATTTGTTTTATTTTACCAAGGGTAACAGGAGAAAATGGACCCCAAAAGTTGTTGTACAATTTGTCCTGAGTACACCGATACCCCATATGTGGGGGTAAACCACTGTTTGGGCGCATGACAGAGCTCGGAAGCGAAGGAGCGCCATTTGACTTTTCAATGCAAAATTGACTGGAATCGAGATGGGACACCATGTTGAGTTTGGAGAGCCCCTGATGTGCCTAAACATTGAAACCCCCCACAAGTGACACCATTTTGGAAAGTAGACCCCCTAAGGAACTTACCTAGAGGTGTGGTGAGCACTTTGACCCACCAAGTGCTTCACAGAAGTTTATAATGCAGAACCGTAAAAATAAAAAATCATATTTTTTCACAAAAATTATCTTTTCGCCCCCAATTTTTTATTTTCCCAAGGGTAAGAGAAGAAATTTGACCCCAAAAGCTGTTGTACAATTTGTCCTGAGTACGCTGATACCCCAAATGTGGGGGTAAACCACTGTTTGGGCGCATGGTAGAGCTCGGAAGGGAAGGAGCGCCGTTTGACTTTTCAAAGCAACATTGACTGGAATCGAGATGGGACGCCATGTTGCGTTTGGAGAGCCACTGATGTGCCTAAACATTGAAACCCCCCACAAGTCGCACCATTTTGGAAAGTAGACCCCCTAAGGAACTTATCTAGAGGTGTGGTGAGCACTTTGACCCACCAAGGGCTTCACAGAAGTTTATAATGCAGAGCCGTAAAAATAAAACAAAAATTGTTTCCCACAAAAAATATTTTTTTAGCCCCCAGTTTTGTATTTTCCCGAGGATAACAGGAGAAAGTGGACCCCAAAATTTGTTGCCCAATTTGTCCTGAGTGCGATTATACACAATATGTGGGGGGAACCACTGTTTGGGCGCATGGGAAGGCTCAGAAGGGAAGGAGCACCATTTGGAATGCAGACTTAGATGGAATGGTCTGCAGGTGTCACATTGCGTTTGCAGAGCCCCTAATGTACCTAAACAGTAGAAACCCCCCACAAGTGACACCATTTGGAAAGTAGACCCCCTAAGGAACTTATCTAGATGTGTGGTGAGCGCTTTGACCCACCAAGGGCTTCACAGAAGTTTATAATGCAGAGCCGTAAAAATGAAACAAAAATTTTTTCCCACAAAAATTATTTTTTAGCCCCCAGTTTTGTATTTTCCCAAGGGTAACAGGAGAAATTGGACCCCAAAATTTGTTGTCCAATTTTTCCTGAGTGCGCTGATACCCCATAAGTGGGGGGGAACCACTGTTTGGGTGCATGGGAGGGCTCGGAAGGGAAGGAGCTCCATTTGGAATGCAGACTTAGATGGAATGGTCTGCAGGCGTCACATTGCGTTTGCAGAGCCCCTAATGTACCTAAACAGTAGAAACCCCCCACAAGTGACACCATTTTGGAAACTAGACACCCTAAGGAACTCATCTAGATGTGTTGTTAGAGCTTTGAACCCCCAAGTGTTTCACTACAGTTTGTAACGCAGAGCCGTGAAAATTAAAAAATAAAAAAACTTTCCCCAAAAATTATTTTTTAGCCCCCAGTTTTGTATTTTCCCGAGGGTAAGAGGAGACATTCGACCCCAAAAGTTGTTGTCCAATTTGTCCTGAGTACGCTGATACCCCATATGTGGGGGGAACCACCGTTTGGGCGCATGGGAGGGCTCGGAAGGGAAGGAGTGCCATTTGGAATGCAGACTTAGATGGAATAGTCTGCAGGCGTCACATTGCGTTTGGAGAGCCCCTGATGTGCCTAAACAGTGGAAACCCCCCAATTATAACTGAAACCCTAATCCAAACACACCCCTAACCCTAGTTCCAACAGTAACCCTAACCACACCTCTAACTCTGACACACCCCTAACCCTAATCCCAACCCTATTCCCAACTGTAAATGTAATCTAAACCCTAACCCTAACTTTAGCCCCAACCCTAACTGTAGCCCCAACCCTAGCCCTAACCCTAGCCCTAACCCTAACCCTAGCCCTAATGGGAAAATGGAAATAAATACATTTTTTAAATTTTTCCCTAACTAAGGGGGTGATGAAGGGGGGTTTGATTTACTTTTATAGCGAGTTTTTTAGCGGATTTTTATGATTGGCAGCCGTCACACACTGAAAGACGCTTTTTATTGCAAAAAATATTTTTTGCGTTACCACATTTTGAGAGCTATAATTTTTCCATATTTTGGTCCACAGAGTCATGTGAGGTCTTGTTTTTTGCGGGACGAGTTGACATTATTGGTAACATTTTCGGGCATGTGACATTTTTTGATCGCTTTTTATTCCGATTTTTGTGAGGAAGAATGACCAAAAACCAGCTATTCATGAATTTCTTTTGGGGGAGGCGTTTATACCGTTCCGCGTTTGGTAAAATTGATAAAGCAGTTTTATTCTTCGGGTCAGTATGATTACAGCGTCACCTCATTTATATCATTTTTTTATGTTTTGGCGCTTTTATACAATAAAAACTATTTTACATAAAAAATTATTATTTTTGCATCCTTTTATTCTCAGGACTATAACTTTTTTATTTTTTGCTGATGATGCTGTATTGCGGCTCGTTTTTTGCGGGACAAGATGACGTTTTCAGTGGTACCATGGTTATTTATATCTGTCTTTTTGATCACGTGTTATTCCACTTTTTGTTCGGCGGTATGATAATAAAGCGTTGTTTTTTGCCTCGTTTTTTTTTTTTTTCTTGCAGTGTTTACTGAAGGGGTTAACTAGTGGGCCAGTTTTATGGGTTGGGTCGTTACGGACGCAGCGATACTAAATATGTGTACTTTTATTGGTTTTTTTTTTATTTAGATGAAGAAACGTATTTATGGGAATATTATTTTTTTTTTTTTCATTATTTAGGAATATTTTTTTTATTTTTTTTTTTTACACATTTGGAAAAAAATTTTTTTACTTTTTTATTTTGTCCCAGGGAAGGACATCACAGATCAATGATCTGACAGTTTGCACAGCACTCTGTCAGATCACTGATCTGACTTACAGTGCTGCAGGCTTCACAGTGCCTGCTCTGAGCAGGCTCTGTGAAGCCACCTCCCTCCCTGCAGGACCCGGATCCGTGGCCATCTTGGATCCGGGGCTGGAGCAGGCAGGGAGGGAGGTAAGACCCTCACAGCAACGCGATCACATCGCGTTGCTGTGGGGGGCTCAGGGAAGCCCGCAGGGAGCCCCCTCCTTGCGGGAAGCTTCCCTATACTGCCGGCACATCGCGATCATCTTTGATCGCGGTGTGCCAGGGGTTAATGTGCCGGGGCGGTCCGTGACCGCTCCTGGCACATAGTGCCGGATGTCAGCTGCGATAAACAGCTGACACCCGGCCGCGATCGGAGGCGTTTCCCCCGTGAGCGCTGCCGATCGCATATGACGTACTATCCCGTCGATGGTCATAGGGGCCCACCCCACCTCGACGGGATAGTACGTCTAATGTCAGAAAGGGGTTACAGCAAAATAAGACAAACCTGCTCGTGACAATCTACAATCTACAATGAGGTGGGGGAGATACAATGTAGAGGTGTGTATTTTGTTGTGAATTCTGTTGTCGAACTCCCTCTGTTATGATTAGGCAATTCAGTACCACAGTGAACATAGAGGTCAGAGCACATACAGTGATCTGACAATAATCCAAAAACATAGAACAATCTCTGAGACGTGGGAACTCTGTTGACCGCAATCCCTAATCCTATCCAACAACACTAGAGGCAGCCGTGGATTGCGCCTAACGCTACCTATGCAACTTGGCACAGCCTGAGAAACTAGCTAGCCTGAAGATAGAAAATAAGCCTACCTTGCCTTAGAGACATACCCCAAAGGAAAAGGCAGCCCCCCACATATAATGACTGTGAGTAAGATGAAAAGACAAACGTAGAGATGAAATAGATTTAGCAAAGTGAGGCCCGACTTTCTGAACAGAGCGAGGATAGGAAAGGTAACTTTGCGGTCAACACAAAACCCTAAAAACCACGCAAAGGGGGCAAAAAGACCTTCCGTACCGAACTAACGGCACGGAGGTACACCCTCTGCGTCCCAGAGCTTCCAGCAAACAAATAGATAAGCTGGACAGAAGAAAAGCAAACAAAATAGCAAAGGAAAACTTAGCTATGCAGAGCAGCAGGCCACAGGAACGATCCAGGAGGAAAACAAGTCCAATACTGGAACATTGACAGGAAGCCAGGATCAAAGCACTAGGTGTAGTTAAGTAGAGCAGCACCTAACGACCTCACCACATCACCTGAGGGAGGAAACTCAGAAGCCGCAGTACCACTTCCCTCCACCAACGGAAGCTTACAGAGAGAATCAGCCGAAGTACCACTTGTGACCACAGGAGGGAGCTCTGCCACAGAATTCACAACAGTACCCCTTCCTTGAGGAGGGGTCACCGAACCCCTTACCAGAGCCCCCAGGCCAACCAGGATGAGCCACATGAAAGGCACAAACAAGATCGGGAGCATGGACATCAGAGGCAAAGACCCAGGAATTATCTTCCTGAGCATAACCCTTCCACTTAACCAGATACTGGAGTTTCCGTCTTGAAACACGAGAATCCAAAATCTTCTCCACAATATACTCCAACTCCCCCTCCACCAAAACCGGGGCAGGAGGGTCAACAGAAGGAACCATAGGTGCCACGTATCTCCGCAACAATGACCTATGGAATACGTTATGTATGGAAAAAGAATCTGGAAGGGTCAGACGAAAAGACACAGGATTAAGAACCTCAGAAATCCTATACGGACCAATGAAACGAGGTTTAAACTTAGGAGAGGAAACCTTCATAGGAATATGACGAGAAGATAACCAAACCAGATCCCCAACACGAAGTCGGGGACCCACACAGCGTCTGCGATTAGCAAAACGTTGAGCCTTGTCCTGGGACAAGGTCAAATTGTCCACTACCTGAGTCCAAATCTGCTGCAACCTGTCCACCACAGTATCCACACCAGGACAGTCCGAAGACTCAACCTGTCCTGACGAGAAACGAGGATGGAACCCAGAGTTGCAGAAAAATGGCGAAACCAAGGTAGCCGAGCTAGCCCGATTATTAAGGGCGAACTCAGCCAAAGGCAAAAAGGACACCCAGTCATCCTGATCAGCAGAAACAAAACATCTCAGATATGTTTCCAAGGTCTGATTGGTTCGTTCGGTCTGGCCATTAGTCTGAGGATGGAAAGCCGAGGAGAAAGACAAGTCAATGCCCATCCTACCACAAAAAGCTCGCCAAAACCTCGAAACAAACTGGGAACCTCTGTCAGAAACGATATTCTCTGGAATGCCATGTAAACGAACCACATGCTGGAAGAACAATGGCACCAAATCAGAGGAGGAAGGCAATTTAGACAAGGGTACCAAAAGGACCATCTTAGAAAAGCGATCACAGACCACCCAAATGACTGACATCTTTTGAGAGACGGGAAGATCTGAAATAAAATCCATAGAGATATGTGTCCAAGGCCTCTTCGGGACTGGCAACGGCAAAAGCAACCCACTGGCACGAGAACAGCAGGGCTTAGCCCGAGCACAAATCCCACAGGACTGCACAAAAGTACGTACATCCCGCGACAGAGATGGCCACCAAAAGGATCTAGCCACTAACTCTCTGGTACCAAAGATTCCAGGATGACCAGCCAAGACCGAACAATGAACCTCAGAGATAACTTTATTCGTCCACCTATCAGGGACAAACAGTTTCTCCGCTGAACAACGATCAGGTTTATTAGCCTGAAATTTTTGCAGCACTCGCCGCAAATCAGGGGAGATGGCAGACACAATTACTCCCTCTTTGAGGATACCCGCCGGCTCAGATACATCCGGAGAGTCGGGCACAAAACTCCTAGACAGAGCACCCGCCTTCACATTTTTAGAGCCCGGAAGGTATGAAATCACAAAGTCAAAACGGGCAAAAAACAACGACCAACGGGCTTGTCTAGGATTCAACCGCTTGGCGGACTCGAGATAAGTCAAGTTCTTATGATCAGTCAAGACCACCACGCGATGCTTAGCTCCTTCAAGCCAATGACGCCACTCCTCGAATGCCCACTTCATGGCCAGCAACTCTCGGTTGCCCACATCATTTCGCTCAGCAGGCGAAAACTTCCTGGAAAAGAAGGCGCACGGTTTCATCACTGAGCAATCAGAACCTCTCTGCGACAAAACAGCCCCTGCTCCAATCTCAGAAGCATCAACCTCGACCTGGAACGGAAGCGAAACATCTGGTTGACACAACACAGGGGCAGAAGAAAAACGACGCTTCAACTCTTGAAAAGCTTCCACAGCAGCAGAAGACCAATTGACCACATCAGCACCCTTCTTGGTTAAATCAGTCAACGGTTTAGCAATGCTAGAAAAATTGCAGATGAAGCGACGATAAAAATTAGCAAAGCCCAGGAACTTTTGCACACTTTTCAGAGATGTCGGCTGAGTCCAATCATGGATGGCTTGAACCTTAACAGGATCCATCTCGATAGTAGAAGGGGAAAAGATGAACCCCAAAAATGAAACCTTCTGCACACCAAAGAGACACTTTGATCCCTTCACAAACAAAGAATTAGCACGCAGGACCTGAAAAACCGTTCTGACCTGCTTCACATGAGACTCCCAATCATCCGAGAAGATCAAAATGTCATCCAAGTACACAATCAGGAATTTATCCAGGTACTCTCGGAAGATGTCATGCATAAAGGACTGAAACACTGATGGAGCATTGGCAAGTCCGAATGGCATTACTAGATACTCAAAATGACCCTCGGGCGTATTAAATGCAGTTTTCCATTCATCGCCTCGCATAATTCGCACAAGATTATACGCACCACGAAGATCTATCTTGGTGAACCAACAAGCCCCCTTAATCCGAGCAAACAAATCAGATAACAATGGCAAGGGGTACTGAAATTTAACCGTGATCTTATTTAGAAGGCGGTAATCTATACAAGGTCTCAGTGAACCATCCTTCTTGGCTACAAAAAAGAACCCTGCTCCTAATGGCGACGATGACTGGCGAATATGCCCCTTCTCCAGGGACTCCTTCACATAACTGCGCATAGCGGCGTGCTCAGGCACAGATAAATTAAACAATCGGCCTTTTGGGAACTTACTACCAGGAATCAAATTGATAGCACAATCACAATCCCTATGCGGAGATAGGGCATCGGACTTGGGCTCATCAAATACATCCTGATAATCAGACAAGAACTCTGGAACCTCAGAAGGGGTGGATGACGAAATTGACAGAAATGGAACATCACCATGTACCCCCTGACAACCCCAGCTGGACACCGACATGGATTTCCAATCTAATACTGGATTATGGACTTGTAGCCATGGCAACCCCAACACGACCACATCATGCAGATTATGCAACACCAGAAAGCGAATAACCTCCTGATGTGCAGGAGCCATGCACATGGTCAGCTGGGTCCAGTACTGAGGCTTATTCTTGGCCAAAGGCGTAGCATCAATTCCTCTCAATGGAATAGGACACGGCAAGGGCTCCAAGAAAAACCCACAATGCTTAGCATACTCCAAGTCCATCAAATTCAGAGCAGCGCCTGAATCCACAAATGCCATGACAGAATAAGATGACAAAGAGCAGATCAAGGTAACGGACAGAAGAAATTTTGACTGTACTGTACCAATGGTGGCAAACCTAGCGAACCGCTTAGTGCGCTTAGGACAATCAGAGATAGCATGAGTGGAATCGCCACAGTAGAAACACAGCCCATTCAGACGTCTGTGTTCTTGCCGTTCAACTCTGGTCAAAGTCCTATTGCACTGCATAGGCTCAGGTTTAAGCTCAGGTAATACCGCCAAATGGTGCACAGATTTACGCTCACGCAAGCGTCGACCAATCTGAATGGCCAAAGACATAGACTCATTCAAACCAGCAGGCATAGGAAATCCCACCATGACATCCTTAAGGGCTTCAGAGAGACCCTTTCTGAACATAGCTGCCAGCGCAGATTCATTCCATTGAGTGAGCACAGACCACTTTCTAAATTTCTGACAATATACCTCTATCTCATCCTGACCCTGACAAAGAGCCAGCAAATTTTTTTCTGCCTGATCCACAGAATTAGGCTCATCGTACAGCAATCCGAGCGCCAGGAAAAACGCATCGATATTACTTAATGCAGGATCTCCTGGCGCAAGAGAAAATGCCCAGTCCTGAGGGTCGCCACGCAAAAAAGAAATAATGATAAAAACCTGTTGAACTGGATCACCAGAGGAGCGAGGTTTCAAGGCCAGAAATAGTTTACAATTATTTTTGAAACTCAAACTTAGTTCTATCACCAAAAAACAAATCAGGAATAGGAATTCTTGGTTCTAACATAGATTTCTGATCAATAGTGTCTTGAATCTTTTGTACTCTTGCCGAGAGCTGATCCACACATGAAGACAGACTTCTAATGTCCATTGCTACACCTGTGTCCTGAACCACCCAAATGTCTAGGGGAAAAAAAAAGGCAAAACACAGTGCAGAGAAAAAAAAATGGTCTCAGAACTTCTTTTTTTCCCTCTATTGAGAATCATTAGTACTTTGGCTTCCTGTACTGTTATGATTAGGCAATTCAGTACCACAGTGAACATAGAGGTCAGAGCACATACAGTGATCTGACAATAATCCAAAAACATAGAACGAGCTCTGAGACGTGGGAACTCTGTTGACCGCAATCCCTAATCCTATCCAACAACACTAGAGGCAGCCGTGGATTGCGCCTAACGCTACCCATGCAACTCGGCACAGCCTGAGAAACTAGCTAGCCTGAAGGTAGAAAATAAGCCTACCTTGCCTCAGAGAAATACCCCAAAGGAAAAGGCAGCCCCCCACATATAATGACTGTGAGTAAGATGAAAAGACAAACGTAGAGATGAAATAGATTTAGCAAAGTGAGGCCCGACTTTCTGAACAGAGCGAGGATAGGAAAGGTAACTTTGCGGTCAACACAAAACTTTAAAAACCACGCAAAGGGGGCAAAAAGACCCTCCGTACCGAACTAACGGCACGGAGGTACACCCTCTGCGTCCCAGAGCTTCCAGCAAACAAATAGATAAGCTGGACAGAAGAAAAGCAAACAAAATAGCAAAGGAAAACTTAGCTATGCAGAGCAGCAGGCCACAGGAACGATCCAGGAGGAAAACAAGTCCAATACTGGAACATTGACAGGAAGCCAGGATCAAAGCACTAGGTGGAGTTAAGTAGAGCAGCACTTAACGACCTCACCACATCACCTGAGGGAGGAAACTCAGAAGCCGCAGTACCACTTCCCTCCACCAACGGAGAATCAGCCGAAGTACCACTTGTGACCACAGGAGGGAGCTCTGCCACAGAATTCACAACATCCCTCCTGTGGTCGTGAATGGTACTTCGGCGAGTTCTGTCCATGGGCTCCCTCTGGTGGCTTTGAGTGAAGCTGCTGCTTCTGAGGTTCCTTACACAGGTGACGTGGTTTATCCTTTGGTTGGCTGCTCTATTTAACTCCTCTCAGATCGTTACTCCATGCCAGCTGTCAATGTTTTTGCATTCGTTCAGTTCGCTCCTGGATCTCTCTGGTGACCTGCCTTCTCCTGCAGAAGCCAAGTTCCTTATAGTCTTATTTTGTTCTCTGTTTTCTTGTCCAGCTGGTTTTCATTATTTTGTCTTGCTAGCTGGTAGCTCTGGGATGCAGAATGGCCCCTCCGCACCGTGAGTCGGTGCGGAGGTCTTTTTTTGCACACTCTGCGTGGTCTTTGTAGGTTTTTGTGCTGATCGCAAAGTTACCTTTCCTATCCTCGATCTATTTAGTAAGTCTGGCCTCCCTTTGCTGAAACCTGTTTCATTTCTACGTTTGTGACTTTCATCTTACTCACAGTCAATATATGTGGGGGGCTTCCTTTACCTTTGGGGAATTTCTCTGAGGCAAGGTAGGCTTTATTTTCTATATCTAGGGCTAGATAGTTCTTAGGCTGTGACGAGGCGCCTAGGTCTGGTCAGGAGCGCTCCACGGCTATTTCTAGTGTGTGTGATAGGATTAGGGCTTGCGGTCAGCAGAGCTCCCACATCCCAGAGCTCGTCCTGTATGAGGTTTAATTATCAGGTCATTCCGGGTGCTCCTAACAACCAGGTCATAACAGTACAGCTGGCCCCAAAGTATTAATGCAGCTCAATAGAGGGATAAGAGAACTTCCCCTAGACCTTTGGGTGGTTCAGGACACAGGTGTAGATATGGACATTCAAGGTCTGTCCTCTTGTGTGGATCATCTCACTGCAAGGGTGCAAAACATTCAAGATTTTGTGGTTCAGAATCCTATGTTAGAGCCTAGAATTCCTATTCCTGACTTATTTTCTGGGGATGGATCTAGGTTCTTGAATTTCAAAAATAATTGTAAACTGTTTCTAGCTTTGAAACCCCGCTCCTCTGGTGACCCCGTTCAACAGGTGAAAATCATTATTTCTTTGTTACGTGGTGACCCTCAAGACTGGGCATTTTCCCTTGCGCCAGGAGATCCTGCATTGCGTGATGTTGATGTGTTTTTTCTGGCGCTTGGATTGCTTTATGATGAACCAAATTCAGTGGATCAGGCAGAGAAAATCTTGCTGGCTTTGTGTCAGGGTCAGGATGAAGCGGAGGTGTACTGTCAGAAGTTTAGAAAGTGGTCTGTGCTTACTCAGTGGAATGAATGTGCCCTGGTGGCAATTTTCAGAAAGGGTCTTTCTGAAGCCCTTAAGGATGTCATGGTGGGATTTCCCACGCCTGCTGGTCTGAATGAGTCTATGTCTTTGGCCATTCAGATCGATCGGCGCATGCGTGAGCGCAAAGCTGTGCACCATATGGCGGTATTCTCTGAGCATAGGCCTGAGCCTATGCAGTGTGATAGGACTTTGACCAGAGCTGAACGGCAAGAACACAGACGTCGGAATGGGCTGTGTTTTTACTGTGGTGAATCCACTCATGCTATCTCCGATTGTCCTAAGCGCACGAAGCGGTTCGCTAGGTCTGCCACCATTGGTACGGTACAGTCTAAATTTCTATTGTCCGTTACTCTGATTTGCTCTCTATCGTCCTATTCTGTAATGGCATTTGTGGATTCAGGCGCTGCCCTGAATTTGATGGACTTGGAGTTTGCCAGGCGCTGTGTTTTTTTCTTGGAGCCCTTGCAGTATCCTATTCCATTGAGAGGAATTGATGCTACGCCTTTGGCCAAGAATAAGCCTCAGTACTGGACTCAATTGACCATGTGCATGGCTCCTGCACATCAGGAGGATATTCGCTTTTTGGTGTTGCATAATCTGCATGATGTGGTCGTTTTGGAGTTGCCATGGCTACAGGTCCATAATCCAGTGTTGGATTGGAAATCTATGTCTGTGTCCAGCTGGGGTTGTCAGGGGGTACATGGTGATGTTCCATTGCTGTCAATTTCGCCATCCACTCCTTCTGAAGTCCCTGAGTTTTTATCAGATTACCGGGATGTATTTGAAGAGCCCAAATCTGGTGCGCTACCTCCTCATAGGGTTTGCGACTGTGTTATTAATTTGATTCCTGGTAGTAAGTTTCCTAAGGGCCGTCTGTTTAATTTATCTGTGCCAGAGCACGCCGCTATGTGGAGTTATATAAAGGAATCCTTGGAGAAGGGTCATATTCGCCCATTGGGAGCAGGGTTCTTCTTTGTGGCCAAGAAGGATGGTTCTTTGAGACATTGTATTGATTACCGCCTTCTTAATAAGATCACAGTCAAATTTCAGTATCCTTTGCCGCTGCTGCCTGATTTATTTGCTCGGATTAAGGGGGCTAGTTGGTTCACCAAGATAGATCTTCATGGTGCGTATAATCTTGTGCGAATTAAATAGGGTGATGAATGGAAAACGGCATTTAATACGCCCGAGGGCCATTTTGAGTACCTGGTTATGCCATTCGGGCTTTCTAATGCTCCATCTGTGTTTCAGTCCTTTATGCATGACATCTTTCGAGAGTACCTGGATAGATTCATGATTGTATATTTGGATGACATTTTGGTCTTTTCGGATGATTGGGAGTCTCATGTGAAGCAGGTCAGAATGGTGTTCCAGGTCCTTCGTGCGAATTCCTTGTTTGTGAAGGGGTCAAAGTGTCTCTTTGGAGTTCAGAAGGTTTCATTTTTGGGTTTCATTTTTTCCCCTTCTACTATCGAGATGGACCCTGTTAAAGTCCAGGCCATTTACGATTGGACTCAGCCGACATCTGTGAAGAGCTTACAGAAGTTCCTGGGCTTTGCTAATTTTTATCGTCGCTTCATCGCTAATTTTTCCAGTATTGCTAAACCGTTGACTGATTTGACTAAGAAAGGTGCTGATGTGGTCAATTGGTCCTCTGCGGCTGTAGAGGCTTTTCAGGAGTTGAAGCGTCGTTTTGCTTCTGCCCCTGTGTTGTGTCAGCCAGATGTTTCGCTCCCTTTTCAGGTTGAGGTTGATGCTTCTGAAATTGGAGCAGCGGCTGTTTTGTCGCAAAGAAGTTCTGATGGCTCGGTGATGAAACCCTGTGCCTTCTTTTCTAGGAAATTCTCGCCTGCTGAGCGCAATTATGATGTGGGCAATTGGGAGTTGTTGGCCATGAAGTGGGCATTCGAGGAGTGGCGACATTGGCTTGAAGGAGCTAAACATCGTGTGGTGGTCTTGACGGATCACAGGAATTTGATTTATCTCGAGTCTGCCAAACGGTTGAATCCTAGACAGGCTCGATGGTCGCTCTTTTTCTCCCGTTTTGATTTTGTGGTTTCATACCTTCCGGGATCTAAGAATGTGAAGGCTGATGCCCTGTCAAGGAGTTTTGTGCCTGACTCTCCGGGTGTTCCGGAGCCGGCGGGTATTCTTAAAGAAGGGGTAATTTTGTCTGCCATTTCCTCTGATTTGCGGCGTGTGCTGCAAAAGTTTCAGGCTGATAGACCTGACCGTTGTCTTACGGAGAAACTGTTTGTCCCTGATAGATGGACTAGTAGAGTTATCGCTGAGATTCATTGTTGAGTGTTGGCTGGTCATCCTGGAATCTTTCGTACCAGAGATTTGGTGGCTAGATCCTTTTGGTGGCCTTCTTTGTCACGGGATGTGCGTTCTTTTGTGCAGTCCTGTGGGACTTGTGCTCGGGCTAAACCCTGCTGTTCTTGTGCCAGTGGGTTGCTTTTGCCCTTGCCGATCCCGAAGAGGCCCTGGACGCATATTTCCATGGATTTTATTTCTGATCTCCCTGTTTCTCAAAAGATGTCGGTCATTTGGGTGGTTTGTGATCGCTTCTCTAAGATGGTCCATTTGGTACCCTTGTCTAAATTGCCTTCCTCCTCTGATTTGGTGCCATTGTTTTTCCAGCATGTGGTTCGTTTGCATGGCATTCCAGAGAACATCGTCTCGGACAGAGGTTCCCAGTTTGTTTCGAGGTTTTGGCGGTCCTTTTGCGCTAAGATGGGCATTGATTTGTCTTTTTCTTCGGCTTTCCATCCTCAGACTAATGGCCAAACCGAACGAACTAATCAGACTTTGGAGACATATCTGAGATGCTTTGTTTCTGCTGATCAGGATGATTGGGTGTCCTTCTTGCCTTTGGCTGAGTTCGCCCTTAATAATCGGGCCAGCTCGGCTACTTTAGTTTCTCCTTTTTTCTGTAATTCTGGTTTCCATCCTCATTTCTCTTCAGGGCAGGTTGAGTCTTCGGACTGTCCTGGTGTGGATGCGGTGGTGGACAGATTGCAGCAGATTTGGACTCATGTGGTGGACAATTTGGCATTGTCCCAGGAGAAGGCTCAACGTTTCGCTAACCGCCGGCGTTGTGTTGGTCCCCGACTTCGTGTGGGGATTTGGTTTGGTTGTCATCTCGCCACATTCCTATGAAGGTTTCTTCTCCTAAGTTTAAGCCTCGTTTCATTGGGCCATACAAGATTTCTGAAGTTCTTAATCCTGTGTCATTTCGTTTGGACCTTCCAGCTTCTTTTGCCATCCATAATGTGTTCCATAGGTCGTTGTTGCGGAGATACGTGGCGCCTATGGTTCCCTCCTTTGATCCTCCTGCCCCGGTGTTGGTCGAGGGGGAGTTGGAGTATGTGGTGGAGAAGATTTTGGATTCTCGTGTTTCGAGACGGAAACTCCAGTACCTGGTCAAGTGGAAGGGTTATGGTCAGGAAGATAATTCCTGGGTTTTTGCCTCTGATGTTCATGCGGCCGATCTGGTTCGTGCCTTTCATTTGGCTCATCCTGATCGGCCTGGGGGCTCTGGTGAGGGTTCGGTGACCCCTCCTCAAGGGGGGGGGGTACTGTTGTGAATTCTGTTGTCAAACTCCTTCCTGTGGTCGTGAATGGTACTTCGGCGAGTTCTGTCTATGGGCTCCCTCTGGTGGCTTTGAGTGAAGCTGCTGCTTCTGAGGTTCCTTACACAGGTGACGTGGTTTATCCTTTGGTTGGCTGCTCTATTTAACTCCTCTCAGATCGTTACTCCATGCCAGCTGTCAATGTTTTTGCATTCGTTCAGTTCGCTCCTGGATCTCTCTGGTGACCTGCCTTCTCCTGCAGAAGCCAAGTTCCTTAAAGTCTTATTTTGTTCTCTGTTTTCTTGTCCAGCTGGTTTTCATGATTTTGTCTTGCTAGCTGGTAGCTCTGGGATGCAGAGTGGCCCCTCCGCACCGTGAGTCGGTGCGGAGGTCTTTTTTTGCACACTCTGCGTGGTCTTTGTAGGTTTTTGTGCTGATCGCAAAGTTACCTTTCCTATCCTCTGTCTACTTAGTAAGTCTGGCCTCCCTTTGCTGAATCCTGTTTCATTTCTACGTTTGTGACTTTCATCTTACTCACAGTCAATATATGTGGGGGGCTTCCTTTACCTTTGGGGAATTTCTCTGAGGCAAGGTAGGCTTTATTTTCTATCTCTAGGGCTAGATAGTTCTTAGGCTGTGACGAGGCGCCTAGGTCTGGTCAGGAGCGCTCCACGGCTATTTCTAGTGTGTGTGATAGGATTAGGGCTTGCGGTCAGCAGAGCTCCCACATCCCAGAGCTCGTCCTGTATGAGGTTTAATTATCAGGTCATTCCGGGTGCTCCTAACCACCAGGTCATAACAGTATTTATAATGATGGTCCAGCCATCTTCAGGGGGTGGGGTATAGATGGAAGTAGTGAATGGGCTACACACACACACACACTTAGGTTGCCGTCACACTAGCAGTATTTGGTCAGTATATTACATCAGTATTTATAAGCCAAAACCAGGAGTGGGTGATAAATACAGAAGTGGTGCATATGTTTCTATTATACTTTTCCTCTATTTGTTCCACTCCTGGTTTTGGCTACAAATACTAATGTAAAATACTTACCAAATACTGCGAGTGTGAGGGCAGCCTTACACATAAAATGACTTTGATTAGGGAACGTGATAGGCCGCTCTGAACAAAGTGTTTTTAGGGAGTGCCTGAAACTATGCAAATTGTGGATGGTCCTAATGTATTGGGGTAGAGCATTCCAGAAGATTGGTGCAGCACAGGAGAAGTCTTGGATTCGGGAGTGGGAGGTACGGATTAGTGCAGAAGTTAATCGAAAGTCGTTTGAAGAGCGCAGAGGTCTGTTAGGCTGATAGACAGAAATGAGTGAGGAGATGTAAGGGGGTGTGTCAGGAATTACAGGGGGATGTATTTGTATATCCCACTGCTGCCACCAATATGTCATGAACCGGGGGAGTTTGGTTGCCCCGGTTCTTTCTTCAGGGATTTATTTATATCCCACTTCCCAGTTACGGTTTAGAATCTGCAGCTCTCTGGCACCCCCCCACCCTCACGTCAGTCAGGGAACTGCACCCAGGATAATTAGTCACCAGAAAGGCTGCCCGGTCGTGTACTGGCTATTGGACACGAGGGCGATATAACTGTGATTTGAGCGGTTTACAGTTTTTCGGAATGGAAAGGGTCAGTAACCCCAGAACGGGTGGAGCTTGGTGACAATAACTTCTTAGCAGAGAAACGCATTGGATCCTGATGATGGAGACTGCCCATCCCACCGGTTTAAATAAGCGCACAGATATAATATTGTTTTATTAATATTGTTTACTGAAATTTTGACTGTGTTTAATGACAGCATCATATTGTTGGTTTTAAGTTTGTATTTTTGCACTGGTAAAAGAGTTTTAGTGTTGTGGGTGTGAAAAAACTGAATCATATGATTTGGGCGGATTTTTTTTTTTGAATCCTTGGTCAATATAAAACCCTGACTCACTGGTGTAACACTAGGGGCATATTTGGCCCTGAAATGCGTAAACCGATGTCTGGGACCCCTGCTATTTGTGCCATTTTTTCTATTGTCGGTTGTCTATGCTTTAACATGATGATTTTGGAATAAAGCTTATTAGTTGGCCCGTATTAAATTCTCGCACATTGGTTGTCGGGGGCGCAGGCAATTTCAGGAAAATCAAGCTGGTCAAATGTAAAGGTATTTAGTGAGATGAACACAGAAAGGTATGTGTCTCACTGATCTATATACATACAGTATATATATATATATATATATATATATATATATATATATATATCTACTAGATAGTGGCCCGATTCTAACGCATCGGGTATTCTAGAATATGTATGTAGTTTATTTATGATATTTTCAGAATAATGCAATTTATACACAGGATTCGGCCGGTGGGCGCGACCAATTAGCGAAGCGTGGTTCAAATTCCGCGCCAATTCACGGCCAGACTGCGCCTGTCGGTGATTGTTCATGGCCGGCCGGGCATGACCAATCAGTGAAGCCAGGGGGCCGGCTCCAGGTTTTTGAGGGCCTCGAGCGAAAGAGTCTCAGTGGACCCCCCTCTTTAACACATACCACGATTCATGATGCACAGATACAGCAGAGAAATATACTACAGCCAAGTAGCATATAACACAGCCCACATAGCATATAGCACAGCCGCGTAGCATATAGCACAGGTCACATAGTATATAACAGGCCACGTAGCATATAACACAGCCCACGTAGCATATAGCACAGCCACGTAGCATATAACACAGCCACGTATCATATAGCACAGCCACGTAGTATATAGCACAGCTCACGCAGTATATAGCACAGCCCACGCAGTATATAGCACAGCCCACGCAGTGTATAGCACAGCCCACGCAGTGTATAGCACAGCCCACGCAGTGTATAACACAGCCCACGTAGTATATAGCACAGCCTATGCAGTGTATAACACAGCTCACGTAGTATATAACACAGCCTACATAGTATATAGCAATGTGGGCACCATATCCCTGTTTAAAAAAAATAAATAGTTATATACTCACCTTCCGGCGGCCCCCGGATCCAGGCGCGGCGTTTAGCGATGCTCCTCGCGACACTCCGGTCCCAAGAATGCATTGCGGTCTCGCGAGATGATGACGTAGCGGTCTCGCGAGATGATGACGTAGCGGTCTCGCGAGACCGCTGCATCATCTCGCGAGACCGCAATGCATGGCCCAGAGCGTCACGAGGAGTGGGAAAGGCGCCGAAAGGGGAGTACATAATGATTTTTTATTTTTTTTTATTATTTTTAATATTAGATCTTTTTACTATTGATGCTGCACAGGCAGCATCAATAGTAAAAAGTTGGTCACACAGGGTTAATAGCAGCGTTAACAGACTCGGCATAACGTGGTGTAATGCAGCCATTAACCCTGTGTGAATGCTGACTGGAGGGGAGTATGGAGGGGGCACTGACAGAGAGTAGGAAGGGGCGAATTCGCGGCCGGACTGTGTCCGTCGCTGATTGGTCGCGACTAATCAGTGACACAGGATTTCCATGACAGACAGAAAGACAGACTAACAAACAGAAGTGCCCCTTAGACGATTATATAGATCTATATATAATCGTCTAAGGGTCACTTCCGTCTGTTTGTCACAGAAATCCCGCATCGCTGATTGGTCGTGGCTGGCTGGCACAGTCCTGGCACAGTCTGGCCATGAATTCGCCCTTCCCTACTCCCCTCCAGTCAGTGCCCCCTCCCTACTCCCCTCCAGTCAGTGCCCCCATTGCGGTTTAGCAGTCCGTTAAACGGATTGCGTTACACCACGGAATAACGCAGTGTAACGCAGTCTGTTAACGCTGCTGTTAACCCTGTGTGACCAACTTTTTACTATTGATGATGCCTATGCATCATCAATAGTAAAAAGATCTAATGTTAAAATTTTTTTAAAAAAATCATTATATTCTCACCTTCCGGCGCCTTTCCCGCTCCTCGTGACGCTCCAGTCCCAAGAATGCATTGCGGCAATGACCAGAGAGGACGTAGCGGTCTCGCAAGACTGCTACATCATCACGTGTTATTGCCGCAATGCATTTTTTGGACCGGAGAGTCGCAAGGAGCATCGCTAAGTGTCTGGGCTGGATCCAGGGGCCGCCAGAAGGTGAGTATATAACTTTTTTATTTTAATTCTTTTTTGTAACAGGGCTATGGTGCCCACATTCATATATACTACGTGGGCTGTGTTAGTACTAAGTGGGCTGTGTTATATGCTGCATGGGCTGTGTTGTATACTGCGTGGCCTGTGTTATATACTACATCTCTGTGCTATATACTACATGGGCTGTGCTATAAACTATGTGGCTGTGCAATATACTACGTGGCTGGGCTATATACTATGTGGCTGTGCTATTTACTACGTGGCTGTGTTATATACTGCATGGGCTGTGCTATATACCATGTGGGCTGTGCTATATACTACGTGGCTGTGCAATATACTACGTGGCTGGGCAAAATACTACGTGGCTGTGCTATATACTACGTGGCTGTGCTATATACTACGTGGCTGTGTTATATACTACATGGCTGTGCTATATACTAGGTTGGCTGTGTTATATACTACGTGGGCTGTGCTATATACTACTATACATATTCTAGAATACCCGCAGCATTAGAATCGGGTCACCATCTAGTATGTATATATATATATATATAGGGTTAGGGTTAGAGTTTGTGTTAGAGTTTGTTAGAGTTTGTGTTAGGGTTAGAGTTTGTGTTAGGGTTAGAGTTTGTATTTTAGGGTTAGGGTTTGTGTTTTAGGGTTAGGGTTAGAGTTTGGGTTAGGGTTAGAATTTGTGTTTTAGGGTTAGAGTTAGAGTTTGTGTTTTAGGGTTAGGGTTGGGGTTAGAGTTTGTGTTAGGGTTAGAGTTTGTGTTTTAGGGTTAGGGTTAGAGTTTGGGTTAGGGTTAGAGTTTGTGTTTTAGGGTTAGGGTTAACCCTAAGCCTAAACCTAACCCTAGGTATTTCTGTTTATAGTGGGTTTTCTAGTTGATTTTGATGATTGGCAGCTGTCACACACTTCTCATCATGCGTTTCAAAAACGCAAACGCAGGAAAAAACGCTCGTAAACGCGTCAAAACGCCGTGTTTGCATTAAAACATGCAAAATCGCATGCGCCTAAAAAACGCAGCGTTTAAACGCGTTTAAACGCGTTTTTGCACCAAATGCTTTTAAATGCGTTTGCGTTAAAAACGCTGCAGATCAAAACGCAAGTGTGAAACCAGCCTAAGTACAAAGACTTTCATCATCTTTCTACTTTCCCATTTATTCCAACTTCTCTTTATATAATTATGGCCGCAACTATGTCTTATGGTTTACAATAATTATTGCTACAATATTCTAAGTAAACAAGGCATCTTTCATCTCTTAACTGAAATACATTACACACATGAGATAATCATCTGTATAAAGGTGAAGTAAACAGCGCAGAAGATATTCAATAAGCAAAATATGAGTATTAAAATTTCATGAGATGCTCACAAATATTCTGAATTAATCAGCTACTGCACATTTATTGTTTAATATTTAATGGCCTTGCTTCCACAACCCTCTAATAGAATTCTGCATTATCATACACGTTTCCAAATAAAAAGCAGCCTTCCTCAATGTTGCTGCTTGTTAACAGGCAATATGCAATCATTTGTTATATTGCTTTAGATATTTACTGCTATATAACTGGAATAGAGTAATGGTATGTAAGGTCAGCTGCCCACATAACATTTTTTAAACAGATTGCAAACATTGGCTTAGTAAGAGCACATGTCAAAATACCTGAGGTCACAACAAAGCATATTCCAGTGACACTTTAGTATTGCCCACACCTAACACAAACAATATTATCTAACAGGAAGAAAAATGTTTATGTTCCATGTAAAATGAGAGAATTCACCACACACTCTGGGGTTTTTTGGTGATGCAAAAAGTTTGTGTCCATGAAGGTAAATTTAAAAATACAGGTGCTGGGAGACATAGCAAAATAAGATTTAACCTTTTGACCCAGCCTGGGGTCGGAAGGCACACTGACAGGCGCGGCAGCACCGCATACAACTGTGACTACTCACCATACATGCCAGGTACCAGTGAGTGAAATGCACATACACTGTACTAAAGAATTTGGGACTCTTTCCTACAGAAGCTCCACATGCAACCCTGCCCCCTTATCAATGACATTATAATTAACACCTAGGCTGGGGCTGCATCAAGTTGCCTCTCCTCCTCTTCCTCCACCTTAACATCACACACATTACAATACTCACAGGTGACAACCCACTCACCCTTGTTTCCCCCCAAAGTCACAAATTTCAAAATGCCCAACGGACTGTGGGGAACCACAGATGGGCTACTCTGCAGAATTGTTCACACATTCTATTCCATGGGCATCAGAGGTCTGCTCCGAAGATTCACAGAATCCAGAGGAAAGCATCTGAACTGATGCCCCAAATTTTTTCATGTTGGATCCGGGGCCAGACAAAGTAGGGTCCGAGCAGAATCCAGATCCTCATCACCAGATACCAGATTCGCATGCGTGGAGTCAGAGCAGGAAGAGGAGGAGGGTGACGCTCGGTGAGGAGTGTGAGAACAGAGAGAATGACAATGAACTTGTAGATCCCAGTTGGTGTGAATACAGATGTACGCAGCTGAGTAGCTCAGCAGAGGAGGTGGAGGAGGAGGAAGATGAAGAAGTTACATTGCGGCTTCCCACACAGACACAAAATAATGCAACCAGAACAAGCACTGCATCCTCAGCCCCAACTCTGGCTGTGCCTGGAGATGAGTGAATATTTCAATGTTCAACTTGGATTACAATCGCCGAATTTGCAATATTCGCCAATTTATTCTGAGAATATTTGCCATATGTAGCGAACGCCATTCAAGTCAATGGGAGGCAAAAACAAACTCATACACAACACTTTCAAACATGCCCAAAAGCTGCCAATACCCATCAAATGAGGGGTAGACACCAGGAAAGTGACGTCAATTCACCCACAGTACAAATTTTAGCATGGCACAGCAGCAATCAGCCATGAAAGAGGTATCCGGGTCTGGGTCAGCATTTACAGCTCTAAATTGAACGTAAAATGAAGATGAGGTGGGTGAGGGATGGTAGTAGGCCTCCTGTGCTGGGATACCTGATACCACATGCAACAGCTCAACCTGCTTTGATGCTCAGCCACTCAGGTGGCACGAATATCAGTTTTATAGACTTACTATTGTCACAAAAATCTCAAAGACAGTGAAGGCCTGCCAGTCTTGGAGGACTACTGCTATGGGCAACACGCCTGAAGGAGACTAAACCAGGAGTCTACACATTTAGAAAAATTAATGTCAGACACCAACAAAGTGGCATCAATTGCAACAGAGTAGAACTAGTATAATGGGGACAGACACCTCTTCCACTACAGCCAACCGAGCAGATGGATACTGTAATGGGCAAGGTGGTGGAATCATTGTGCCATATTCCTTGGAAAGCCTGGAGGGGTGTAACTAGGTGGCCAATTAAATCCCAACTTGGATAAGTGGCAGAAGGTGAAAACTGCGACCCAAGGACGGACAATGAGGTGTCACCATGTGCCACTCCAGGGCTGACCTACAGAGGGTGACAGCTGATCCCCTAGAACAGGAAGGCTTTTACGGCTCGAAGGAGGGATGAAGAATGCAGGCAGGCACTGTAGAGACACTGGAACCATGGGTGCAGATGGGATCTGCTGAGGAACAGAAAAGCATGGGCAGATGCGGGTGGGACCGGATGTTAGGCAGATGGGCACTGGCAGGTGCGATCTGGACTGACTGATTAACAGAAGAGCACAGACAGGTACGAGCAGATGGGTACAGGGTAGACAAGCAGATGGGCTTGCCTGGGGAACCGGACAACAAGCAAGCAAACAAGGCAAACTATTAACATAGCTCAAGCACTTCCATATTGGAGAAGCCTTAACCCCTTTACCCCCAAGGGTGGTTTGCACGTTAATGACCAGGCCAATTTTTACAATTCTGACTACTGTCCTTTTATGAGGTTATAACTCTGGAACGCTTCAACTGATTGTTTTCTTGTGACATATGGTATCATGATAGTGGTAAAATTTCTTTGATATTACCTGTGTTTATTTGTGAAAAAAACGGAAATTTGGCGAAAATTTTGAAAATTTTGCAATTTTCCAACTTTGAATTTTTATGCAATTAAATCATAGAGATATGTCACACAAAATACTTAATAAGTAACATTTCCCACATGTCTACTTTACATCAGCACAATTTTGGAAGTTGACCAGCAATTTCTCATTTTTACAACACCATTTTTTTTTTTAGGGACCACATCTCATTTGAAGTCATTTTGAGGGGTCTATATGATAGAAAATACCCAAGTGTGACACTATTCTAAAAATTGCACCTCTCAAGGTGCTCAAAACCTCATTCAAGAAGTTTATTAACCCTTCAGGTGTTCCCCCAGGAATTTTTGGAATGTTTAAATTAAAATGAACATTTAACTTTTTTTCACAAAAAATTTACTTCAGCTCCAATTTGTTTTATTTTACCAAGGGTAACAGGAGAAATGGACCCCAAAAGTTGTTGTACAATTTGTCCTGAGTACGTCGATACCCCATATATGGGGGTAAACCACTGTTTGGGCGCATGACAGAGCTCGGAAGCGAAGGAGGGCAATTTGACTTTTCAATGCAAAATTGACAGGAATTGAGATGGAACGCCATGCTGTGTTTGGAGAGCCACTGATATGCCTAAACATTGAAACCCCCCCACAAGTGACACCATTTTGGAAAGTAGACCCCCTAAGGAACTTATTTAGAGGTGTGGTGAGTACTTTGACCCACCAAGTGCTTCACAGAAGTTTATAATGCAGAACTGTAAAAATAAAAATCATTTTTTTCACAAAAATTATCTTTTCGCCCCCAATTTTTTATTTTCCCAAGGGTAAGAGAAGAAATTTGACCCCAAAAGTTGTACAATTTGTCCTGAGTACGCTGATACCCCAAATGTGGGGGTAAACCACTGTTTGGGCGCATGGTAGAGCTCGGAAGGGAAGGAGCGCCGTTTGACTTTTCAAAGCAAAATTGACTGGAATCGAGATGGGACGCCATGTTGTGTTTGGAGAGCCACTGATGTGCCTAAACAGTAGAAACCCCCCACAAGTGATACCATTTTGGAATGTAGACCCCCTAAGGAACTTATCTAGATGTGTGGTGAGCACTTTGACCAACCAAGGGCTTCATGGGCTTCACAGAAGTTTATAATGCAGAGCCATAAAAATAAAACAAAAATTGTTTCCCACAAAAATTATTTTTTAGCCCCCAGTTTTGTATTTTCCCAAGGGTAACAGGAGAAATTGGACTCCAAAAGTTGTCCAATTTGTCCTGAGTGCGCTGATACCCCATATGTGGGGGGAACCACCGTTTGAACACATGGGAGGGTTCGGAAGGGAAGGAGCGGCATTTGGAATGCAGACTTAGATGGAATGGTCTGCAGGCGTCACATTGCGTTTGCAGAGCCCCTAATGTACCTAAACAGTAGAAACCCCCCACAAGTGACACCATTTTGGAAAGTAGACCCCCTAAGGAACTCACCTAGATGTGTTGTGAGAGCTTCAAACCCCCAAGTGTTTCACTACAGTTTATAACGCAGAGCCGTGAAAATAAAAAAAAAAAAACTTTCCCCAAGTAATTATTTTTCAGCCCCCAGTTTTGTATTTTCCCGAGGGTAACAGGAGAAATTCGACCCCAAAAGTTGTTGTCCAATTTGTCCAGAGTACGCCGATACCCCATATGTGGGGGGGGAACCACCGTTTGGGCGCATGGGAGGGCTTGGAAGGGAAGGAGCGCCATTTGGAATGCAGACTTAGATGGAATGGTCTGCAGGCGTCACATTGCGTTTGCAGAGCCCCCAATGCACCTAAACAGTAGAAACCCCCCACAAGTGACCCCATATTGGAAACTAGACCCCCCAAGGAACTTATCTAGATGTGTTGTGAGAACTTTGAGCCCCCAAGTGTTTCACTACAGTTTATAACGCAGAGCAGTGAAAATAAAAAATCTTTTTTTTCCCACAAAAATTATTTTTTAGCCCCAAGGTTTGTATTTTCCCAAGGGTAACAGGAGAAATTGGACCCCAAAAGTAGTTGTCCTATTTGTCCTGAGTACACTGATACCCCATATGTTGGGGTAAACCCCTGTTTGGGCATACGGGAGAGCTCGGATGGAAGGAGCACTGTTTTACTTTTTCAATGCAGAATTGGCTGGAATTGAGATCGGACGCCATGTCTCGTTTGGAGAGCCCCTGATGTGCCTAAACAGTGGAAACCCCCCAATTATAACTGAAACCCTAATCCCAACAGTAACCCTAACCATACCTCTAACCCTGACACACCCCTAACCCTAATCCCAACCCTATTCCCAACCGTAAATGTAATCTAAACCCTAACCGTAACTTTAGCCCCAACCCTAACTTTAGCCCCAACCCTAACTGTAGCCTTAACCCTAGCCCTAACCCTAACCCTAACCCTAGCCCTAACCTCAGCCCTAACCCTAGCCCTAACCCTAGCCCTAATGGGAAAATGGAAATAAATACATTTTTTAATTTTTTCCCTAACTAAGGGGGTGATGAAGGGGGGGTTTGATTTACTTTTATAGCGGGTTTTTAGCGGATTTGTATGATTGGCAGCCGTCACACACTGAAAGACGCTTTTTATTGCAAAAAATATTTTTTGCGTTGCCACATTTTGAGAGCTATAATTTTTCCATATTTTGGTCCACAGAGTCATGTGAGGTCTTGTTTTTTGCGGGACGAGTTGACGTTTTTATTGAAAACATTTTCGGGCACGTGACATTTTTTGATCGCTTTTTATTCCGATTTTTTGTGAGGCAGAATGACCAAAAACCAGCTATTCATGAATTTCTTTTGGGGGAGGCGTTTATACCGTTCCGCGTTTGGTAAAATTGATGAAGAAGTTTTATTCTTCGAGTCAGTACGATTACAGAGATCTCATTTATATCATTTTTTTATGTTTTGGCGCTTTTATACGATAAAAACTATTTTATAGAAAAAATAATTATTTTTGCATTGCTTTATTCTGAGGACTATAACTTTTTTATTTTTTTGCTGATGATGCTGTATGGCGGCTCGTTTTTTGCGGGACAAGATGACGTTTTCAGCGGTACCATTGTTATATATATCTGTCTTTTTGATTGCGTGTTATTCCACTTTTTGTTCAGCAGTATGATAATAAAGTGTTGTTTTTTGCCTCGTTTTTTTTTTTTCTTATGGTGTTTACTGAAGGAGTTAACTAGTGGGCCAGCTTTATAAGTCGGGTCGTTGTGTACTATTGTTTTTTTTTTTTATTTAGATAAAGAAATGTATTTATGGGAATAATATTTTTTTTTTCATTATTTAGGAATTTAAAAAAATTTTTTTTTACACATTTGGAAAATTTTTTTTAAACTTTTTTACTTTGTCCCAGGGGGGGGACATCACAGATCGCTGATCTGACAGTTTGCACAGCACTCTGTCAGATCACCGATCTGTCTCAGAGCACTGCAGCCTTACCAAGCGCCTGCTCTGAGCAGGCACTCGGTAAGCCACCTCCCTCCCTGCAGGACCCGGATGCCGGGTAAGGAGACCCTCGCAGCAATGCGATCACATCGCGTTGCTGCGGGGGGCTCAAGGAAGCCTGCAGGGAGCCCCTTCCCTGCGCGATGCTTCCCTATACCGCCGGCACACCGCGATCATGTTTGATTGCGGTGTGCCAGGGGTTAGTGTGCCGGGGGCGGTCCGTGACTGCTCCTGGCACATAGTGCCGGATGTCAGCTGCAATAGGCAGCTGACACCCGGCCGCGATCGGCTGCGCTCCCCCCGTGAGCGCGGCCGATCGCGTATGACGTACTATCCCGTCGGTGGTCATATGGGCCCACCCCACCTCGACGGGATAGTACGTCATATGGCAGAAAGGGGTTAAAACCACTTTAGGATACATATACAATACAGACCAAAAGTTTGGACACCTTCTCATTTAAATATTTTCTGTATTTTCATGACTATGAAAATTGTACATTCACACTGAAGGCATCAAAACTATAAATTAACACATGTGGAATTATATACTTAACAAAAAAGTGTGAAACAACTGAAATTATGTCTAATCTAGGTTCTTCAAAGTAGCCACCTTTTGCTTTGATGACTGCTTTGCACACTCTTGGCATTCTCTTGATGAGCTTCAAGAGGTAGTCACTGGGAATGGTTTTCATTTCACAGGTGTGCCCTGTCAGGGGTTGGGATGATCAGTTGTGTTGTGCAGAAGTCTGGTGGAGACACAGCTGATAGTCCTACTGAATAGATTGTTAGAATTTGTATTATGGAGAGAAAAAAGCAGCTAAGTTAAGAAAAATGAGTGGCCATCATTACATTAAGAAATGAAGGTCAGTCAGTCCGAAAAACTGGGAAAACTTTGAAAGTGTCCCCAAGTGCAGTATGTAAATAATAGTGTACTGTATGTAAATAATAATTCTGTTATTTTATTACAATCAATAATTATAATAGATAAATGAGGCACATTTGTATTTATACTGTATTTATAAATAAGTAGTGTCTGCTTATGAGAAAAAACATTGATTGTTTAGAGGTTGGCACTTCTGCATTTGCACAATTGCAAAGGCACACAGTCAGAGAGGAGAGAGCTGTTCTTCCTCTGACAGGGTCAGGTACACAATGCTCATGCCCACGCTTTACAAGGTGTTTTGGTGACCGTATATGATCCATCTTTGCACAGTAACAAGATTATTTGTGCTACTGAATAAAAGAAGTTAACTGTCACAGGAATAATGCAACAGAGAGAGGCAAGGAGATTGCAGAGTCTGGTTACCCGAACTCCTGCACTAGTTAGAATTGCTTTATCATCATACTAAACAGCGCATGTTTTCTTTGCCCTGACATTGCTAGGGTTAAACAGTTCATTTGAACTCCTAGAGCTCCCTATCATTGATTGATTGTTTCATCTGTACTGTGTTGCACACTCCCCTGTGGTATATATGCTTGCCACTGGTATTTGGGAATTGCCGGTGATGGTCAATTCTGCCTGGTTTGGAGTTGGTGAAGTTGTTCTGTGTTTGGAGTTGGCTTTCGAGAGTTATTATGGTTATATCTGTGTGAAGTTTGTTTGCGTGTCATCCTCTCCTATTTGGTTTCACCTACCTTACAATTCCCTGTGTTGCTCTCTATTTGGCGAGTGTATTTTGTATGATTGCAGTTTTCATTTATACCTGTTTGTCTTCCCTTGTCTGTCTGGTTAGTGTAATCCTATACACTTAAGCCTCACACTATCTTGGTGGGGAAGGGAACAGATAAGGGTAAGGAGCATAGCAAGGCACATGATCCCAGCGTCTCCACCTTCTGGGGTAATCTAAGGGACAGGGATAGACTAGGGCACCTCCTAGCATGAGGAATAGAGAAGGAGCCCCTTTTGCTTAGCAATCCTGCAACAGTACCATGACATTATCTAGTTCAAATGCACAAACTGTCATGGAAGGAATGCAGGTCAGGTCTATGGGCAACAAGTAAGCCAAAAGATTTTTCTAGGGGATAATATATGGATTAACAAGTACTTTTGGAAACTGATTTGATAAGTTTATTTATTTTCAGATTTAAAATCAATGAGCTAGGATTTATTTTATGGGAATAGCCTTAACCCTTTATGACCTTAGACGTATCCAAAAGTCCAGGTCGCCTGGTACTTATCGACCTTGGATGCATGGATACGTCCTGGAAATTTTGAGCGCACAGAGGCTGTGCGCACGCGACTGCCGCCAGGTATCAGGTGATTATGACAGCTGACACCCAGCTCTCAGTGCCAGATGCGGTGCCCGTACTGCTCCAGTCACTTTAACTCCATAAACGCTGCAATTGCAGCATTTAGCTAGCAAGCAGAAGGAAGAAAGCCCCTCTGCATTTAAATTGGCACTCTAGTCAAGTGATCGTTGGGGCCCAATCTATGCCATGGTGATCCGATGTCATCACGACGACATCCAGGTCACCAGGCACTAGCAACTTAGTTAGATCATGCGCAGTTTATGGTCTAACAAATTTGTGTCTGCAACACTGACAGATTATAAGGTATAGCAATATTCTTGCATTTTGAGGTCTTATAACTGTGATCAGACAGCAGAAAGTGAAAATTCCATAGTGTGAATAATTTAAAAAGTTTAAAAAAAAAAGTGAAAAAGTTGTACAAATATTTAAAAAAAAAAAATGACAAAATAATAAAAAAAAATAAAAAATATGTTATACCCATAAAAAAAGATACGGTAATTCAGATTTTTTTTTTTAAACAAACAATAGATGTACACATTTGGTATTGCCACCTCTGGAATGACCCGACATATAAAACTGTGCCACTAGTTAGCCCTTTTAGTGAACACCATAAAAAAATAAATTAAAAAAAGAGGCAAAAAACAATGTTTATCATCATACCACCAAACAAAAAGTGGAGTAAAATGTGATCAAAAATACAAATGTAAATAAAAATGGTATTGCTGCAAATGTCATCTTATCCTGCAAAAAACAAGCCTTACAGCTACATCAAGGGAAAATAAAAATAAGTTATAGCTCTCAAAAATAAAGCAAAAATATGTATTTTTTTATGTGAAATAGTTTTTAATTCTGTAAAAGTAGCAAAACATAAAAAGATCTAAATGGGGTATCACTGTAATTGTACTGACCCAAAGAATAAAGCTGCCTTATCAATTTTACAACACGCAGAATGGCCTAAGAACAAAAAAATCCTGCATTGTTGGTTTTTGTTTATTCTGCCTCTCAAAAGTCAGAATAGAATGTGATAAAAACTGTCATGATCCCGAAAATAATACCAATAAAAAACGTCAATTCGTCCCGCAAAAAAACAAGCTCTACATGACTTTGTCAGCAGAAATATGAAAAAATTAAAGCTCTCAAAATATGTTGAAAAAAAAAGGATCTTTTAGTGTGTGACACCAACAAAACATAAAAACCCAATATAAATCTGCTATCAATGTAATCGCACAGACCCTTCTAATCACTTATTTCGCATGACGCATGGTGTAAAAAATTAATACAACCAATTCTTCACCTGCTGTTGGTTTCTTAATTCTGCCTCCCAAAGATCACATTAAAGCTTGGATCACATTAATCCTGCACTCTAAGCTGAGCACTTGAAGTGACCGAGGGCAAGGTCGCCCATGTATATCCATGATCTGGCCCAGCAAAACTTCCACACTCAGATTCTATTTTAACAACCGTATCTTTACTGTTATACATTTTCTTTAACACAGCGGAACACAATAATATACAGTACAAAATATGCCTATTCACAGAGATAACGTGTAATAACAAACTGTCCCTCACTTTCCCTATCCACACGTTACCAGTTCCTTTGTTCCAAGAGGTTATCTTCCCACGTCGCAGGCCTGTCTGTCACTGCAGGGAGACGCTCCAGCCGAAGAGAAAAACAACAGGGATTGAACAAAACTCCGTCTCTCAGGTCCAGACTGTAGTCCTTGGGGTTCAACAGGTAAGGGTGGAATGTTCGGCCTCTCAACAGAGGACCCGCTTACAGTTCATGGGCTCCAGGATCTGTGAAGATGTCACCGTTGGGTGCTCCGCAGTGTGGGAGCTGGGAACAATCTGGATGTCGGCTTCCAAGAGATAGCGGTCATCCAGGCAATCTTCTATATCGCATCTACAGGAGGACGCCAGCAGACACAGACCTCTCTCTGCACACACCAGTTTCCCGGGCTTTCTCTTTTCCTCCCCTTCCTGTTCACATGACATCACAGGGGGAAGTTTTGCCAATACAGTTTGTCCCTCTGTAATCACATTTGGCATAGGTATAACTTCTGGCCACACGGGGGCAGTGTCTGTCACAGATTCTATGTCAATGATAACAGAACAGTCACAGCCGGCCAGCTCACTACACGCCCCCCCGCTTAAAGGTTGGCAGTCCCTGTCAACGACTGTCTCCAGGGCGGCGATGGCTGTGGAGGTTGTAGGACCCGGCTGCGAAAAGGGCCACACATATTGGTCTCTGTAGGACTGTCCCGGGGGCACTCCTGCGGTGGTCCTCGTTGTCCGCCTAACGGGTGCTAACCTCTCTTCCCGATCAGTCACCCCACTCTCTGCCCCAGTCGGTAAGTCAGTCGAGGAGGTAAGGGGTTCAGACGCTTCAGTCAGGCGAGCAGGGGTAGGGATGTCTTCCACCTCTACATCCCCGGTATCGGTGTCTCCCACAGTATTAGTGATATCCATCTCTCTAGGTATCACAGGAGGGGAGTCAGGCTGAGAACGACAGGGGCGCAACATGTTGCGGTGCAGGGTGCGGAGGCTGCCGCTGTCTTCGCCTTGTACTTGGTAGACGGGGCCACCAGGGTACGGGTGTCCAATTATTCGATAGACTTCGGTCTCCCACTTGGGCCGGAGTTTTCCTTGCGGTTTCTTTATACGAACTAGGACCAGTTGACCCACACTCAGTAGGTCTTCTTGTACTGGAAGTGGATCAGCGTGGACCTGGTCCTGGATTTGCTGTTCCACCAGCCGGTAGACAGTTTCCATCCTTTGACGGTGTGCTTGTAGCCAGGAAGGATAGGTACCACAGGTGTCTTCATCAGAGTTAGACAGGTGTAGCTCATGGATGCCTTTGCCTGGGCGGCCAAAAAGGAGGGTGTAAGGCGTGTATCCGGTGACAGAATGAACTTGATTGTTATAGGCCCACAGCAGTTCTGGGAGGAATCGAGGCCAGTCGGGCTTTTTGTCTTCTGCTAAGGTTCGGATCAGTTGTAAGAGGGTCCGGTTGAAACGTTCACACGCGCCATTCCCTTGCGGATGATACGGGGTGGTCCTGGACTTCTTGATTCCATACATCTGCTGGAGTTCTTCAATGACTCGCCCTTCGAAACACGCCCCCTGATCAGAGTGTAGCCGCTCCGGACACCCGTAGACCCGAACGAAGTGCTGACAGATGGCCTGTGCAGCTGATTCGGCAGTCTGATCTTTGGTAGCAACAGCGACGGCGAATTTCGTGAAGTGGTCTACCATCACCAGACAGTACTGGTAGCCACTATTCGCCGTTCCAATCAACAGATAGTCCACCATCAACAATTCGAGGGGCCTGGATGTGCTAATAGTCTGGACGGGTGCACGCTGCTCAGTAGACTTGTGGAGTTCACATGTACGACATCCTAGGCAGACGTTTTCAACCAGCTTACGGAGTCCTGGGCAAAAAATGAATTGCTGGGTCCACCGGAGGGTCTTGTCTATGCCGAAGTGGCCGTTCCTTCTGTGGGCTTCAGCCACCATCTCATGGGCCAGCTGCACCGGGACGACAATCTGCAAACATTCTTCCAGCATATGGGATAAAAGGGCCCTGCGATACAAGACTCCATCCTTCACGATCAGCCGATCCCATTGGGCAAGTAGGGCAGAGGTCCTGGTTGAGAGTCGGGCTCTTACTTCGGAGGGTGGTTTCTCTTGTGTCTTCACGTACTGTTTCAGTAAGACGTGTTCAGGGTCTCGATCTTGAAGCTTGGCCCATTCTTGTTGGGACAGGGGTGACCCCACTATGGTTTCGATCCCGCCTACAGCATACTGGCGGCTATCTTCTATTTGTTTAGCTAGCCGGGCAAAGTCGGGCAGTTCATCTTCCTCCAACTCTTCATCCCGGTCCCCCACTGGCGAGGATGATGTCACTCTGGAAAGGCTGTCAGCATTCTGATTCTCCGTCCCCGCTCTGTATTTAATTTTGTATTGGAATCTAGAGAGCCTTGCCATCCAGCGCTGTTCCATTGCCCCTAGTTTGGCATTTTCTAGGTGGGCAAGAGGATTGTTGTCTGTCACGACCAGCACCTCCGCCCCTGTCAGGTAGCCAGCAAATTTCTCTGTCATAGCCCAGGTCAGGGCCAGGAGTTCCAGGCGGAAAGAGCTGTAGTTGACAGGGTTCTTTTCGGTGTCACGGAGGGATCTACTGGCATAGGCTATTACGCGTTCCTTGTTATCTTGGACTTGGGAGAGGACCGCCCCGAGACCTTGAAGGCTGGCGTCTGTGTATAACTGGAACGGCAGGGTGTAATCTGCAAATGCCAGAATAGGGGGTGATGTCAAAGCAGCTTGAAGCGCCCGGAAGGATTTTTCTTGGTCGGGCCCCCAGCTGATGCGTCGTCCTCTGGGACTGTTCGCGGTCCCTCGGAGAGTCTCATGCAGTGGTTCCGCAAGCCGGGCAAAGTCCTTGACAAATCGGCGGTAATAGCCCGCTAGTCCCAGGAAAGCCTGGACTTCTTTGATGGTAGTTGGTTGTGGCCACTCTCGGACAGCTGCTATCTTCTCTGGAGAGGGTTGGACACCTTCGGCTGAGATCCGGTGTCCCAGGTAATCGATCTCCTGCTGGAATAGACGGCACTTGCTGGGCTTCAACTTCAAGCCGTGTCTCTTCAAGCGCTGGAGCACTTTGCCAAGCTTGTGAAGATGATCCTCAAAGGTGGCGGAGTATACCACGATGTCATCAAGGTATATCTGTTGTGAATTCTGTGGCTGAGTTCACTTCTGTGGTCACAAGTGGTATTGCAGTCTCTGGGCTTCCTCCCTCAGGTGTTTTGGTGAGCTCGTTGGCTGCCTTGCTATTTAGCTCCACCTGAGTCTGTCTTCCTTGCTCCTTGTCAATGTTCCAGTGTTGGATCTGAGCTACTGCATCTTTCCTTGGGCCTGCTGCTCTGCTAGATAAGTGCTTCTAGTTTGTTTTCTGTTTTTTCTGTCCAGCTTGCTATTAACTTTTGCTGGAAGCTCTGAGAAGCAGAGGGGTGCACCGCCGTGCTGTTAGTTCGGCACGGTGGGTCTTTTTGCCCCTTTGCGTGGTTTTCGTTTTAGGGTTTTTTGTAGACTGCATAGTTCTCTTTGCTATCCTCGCTCTGTCTAGAATATCGGGCCTCACTTTGCTGAATCTATTTCATTCCTACGTTTGTCTTTTCATCTTGCTAACAGTCATTATATGTGGGGGCTGCCTATTCCTTTGGGGTATTTCTCTGAGGTAAGTCAGGCTTGTATTTCTATCTTCAGGCTAGTCAGCTCCTCAGGCAGTGCCGAGTTGCATAGGTAGTGATAGGCGCAATCCACTGCTGCTTCCAGTTGTGTGAGGATAGATCAGGTACTGCAGTCTACAGAGATTCCACGTCTCAGAGCTCGTCCTATTGTTTTTGGTTATTGCCAGATCTCTGTATGTGCGCTGATTACTGCACGCTGTGTTGCCTGATTGCCAGCCATAACAGTACAAGGAGCCTTTCAATGATTTCCAATAGAGGGAAAAAAGAAATCCTGACATCATTTTTTTTTCTTAGCTCTGTCTTCAGTCTTTTTTTTCCCCTAGACATTAGAGTTCTTCAGGACACAGCTGTGGACATGGATATTCAGGCTCTGTGCTCCTCAATGGATAATCTCGTTGTAAATGTACAAAAGATTCAAGATACTATTGATCAGAAATCGATGCTAGAACCAAGAATTCCGATTCCTGATTTGTTTTTTGGTGACAGAACTAAGTTCCTGAGCTTCAGAAATAATTGTAAGCTATTTTTGGCCTTGAAACCTCATTCTTCTGGTAATCCTATTCAACAGGTTTTGATTATTATTTCTTTTTTGCGCGGCGACCCACAGGACTGGGCGTTTTCTCTTGCACCAGGAGATTCTGCATTGAGTAATATTGATGCATTTTTCCAGGCGCTGGGATTGCTTTACGATGAGCCTAATTCAGTGGATCAAGCTGAGAAAAATCTGCTGGCTTTATGCCAGGGTCAGGATGATGTAGAAGTATATTGTCAGAAATTTAGAAAATGGTCAGTACTCACTCTGTGGAATGAATCTGCACTAGCGGCTTTGTTCAGAAAGGGTCTCTCTGAAGCTCTTAAGGATGTAATGGTGGGATTTCCTATGCCTGCTGGTTTGAATGAGTCTATGTCCTTGGCCATTCAGATCGGTCGTCGCTTGCGCGAGCGTAAATCTGTGCACCATCTGGCGGTATTGTCTGAGAGTAAGCCTGAGCCTATGCAGTGCGACAGGACTATGACTAAAGTAGAACGGCACGAACACAGACGTCTGAACAGACTGTGTTTCTATTGTGGTGATTCTACTCATGCTATTTCTAATTGTCCTAAACGCACTAGGCGGTTCGATAGCTCTGCCGTTATTGGTACTGTACAGTCCAAATTCCTTTTGTCCATTACCTTAATGTGCTCTTTGTCATCATATTCTGTCATGGCGTTTGTGGATTCAGGCGCTGCCCTGAATCTGATGGATTTGGATTATGCTAAACGTTGTGGATTTTTCTTGGAGCCTTTGCGGTGTCCTATTCCGTTGAGAGGAATTGATGCTACACCTCTGGCCAAGAATAAGCCTCAGTACTGGGCCCAGCTGACCATGTGCATGGCTCCTGCACATCAGGAAGTTATTCGCTTTTTGGTACTGCATAATTTGCATGATGTGGTCGTGTTGGGGTTGCCATGGCTACAAACCCATAATCCAGTATTGGATTGGAACTCTATGTCGGTAACCAGCTGGGGTTGTCAGGGAGTACATGGTGATGTTCCATTTTTGTCTATTTCGTCATCCATTCCTTCTGACATCCCAGAGTTCTTGTCGGACTTTCAGGATGTATTTGAAGAGTCCAAGTCTGATGCCCTTCCTCCGCATAGGAATTGTGATTGTGCTATCGATTTGATTCCTGGTAGTAAATTCCCTAAGGGTCGTTTATTTAATTTGTCCGTACCTGAACACACCGCTATGCGCAGTTATGTGAAGGAGTCCCTGGAGAAGGGACATATTCGCCCATCGTCGTCACCATTGGGAGCAGGGTTCTTTTTTGTAGCCAAGAAGGATGGTTCGCTAAGACCGTGTATTGATTACCGCCTTCTTAATAAGATCACTGTTAAGTTTCAGTATCCCTTGCCATTGATTTCTGACTTGTTTGCTCGGATTAAGGGGGCTAGTTGGTTTACTAAGATTGATCTTCGTGGTGCGTATAATCTGGTGAGAATCAGGCAGGGAGATGAATGGAAAACGGCATTTAATACGCCCGAGGGTCATTTTGAGTATCTGGTGATGCCGTTCGGACTTGCCAATGCTCCATCTGTTTTTCAGTCTTTTATGCATGACATTTTCCGTGAGTATCTGGATAAATTCTTGATTGTTTACTTGGATGACATTTTGATCTTCTCAGATGATTGGGAGTCTCATGTGAAGCAAGTCAGAATGGTTTTCCAGGTACTGCGTGCTAATTCCTTGTTCGTGAAGGGATCAAAGTGTCTCTTCGGTGTGCAGAAAGTTTCATTTTTGGGGTTCATCTTTTCCCCTTCTACTATCGAGATGGATCCGGTTAAGGTTCAGGCCATCCAGGATTGGACTCAGCCGACATCTCTAAAAAGTCTGCAGAAATTCCTGGGCTTTGCTAATTTTTATCGTCGCTTCATCTGTAATTTTTCTAGCATTGCCAGACCATTGACCGATTTGACCAAGAAGGGTGCTGATTTGGTTAATTGGTCTTCTGCTGCCGTGGAAGCTTTTCAGGAGTTGAAGCGTCGTTTTTGCTGTGCCCCTGTGTTGTGTCAACCTGATGTTTCTCTTCCGTTCCAGGTCGAGGTTGATGCTTCTGAGATTGGTGCAGGGGCGGTTTTGTCACAGAGAGGTTCTGGTTGCTCAGTGTTCAAACCATGTGCTTTCTTTTCCAGGAAATTTTCTGCTGCTGAGCGTAATTATGATGTGGGCAACCGAGAGTTGCTGGCCATGAAGTGGGCATTCGAGGAGTGGCGTCATTGGCTTGAGGGTGCTAAGCATCGCGTGGTGGTTTTGACTGATCATAAGAACCTTACTTATCTTGAGTCTGCCAAGCGCTTGAATCCTAGACAGGCCCGTTGGTCGTTATTTTTTGCTCGTTTTGATTTTGTGATTTCATACCTTCCGGGCTCTAAAAATGTGAAGGCGGATGCTCTGTCTAGGAGTTTTGTGCCCGACTCTCCGGGGTTATCTGAGCCGGCGAGTATCCTCAAGGAAGGAGTCATTGTGTCTGCCATCTCCCCTGATTTGCGGAGAGTGTTGCAGAAATTTCAGGCTAATAAACCTGATCGTTGTCCGGCCGAGAAACTGTTCGTCCCTGATAGGTGGACTAGTAAAGTTATCTCTGAACTTCATTGTTCGGTGCTGGCCGGTCATCCAGGAATCTTTGGTACCAGGGAGTTGGTTGCTAGATCCTTCTGGTGGCCATCTCTGTCACGGGATGTGCGTGCTTTTGTGCAGTCCTGTGGAATTTGTGCTAGGGCTAAGCCCTGCTGTTCACGTGCCAGTGGGTTGCTTTTGCCCTTGCCGGTCCCGAAGAGGCCTTGGACACATATTTCGATGGATTTCATTTCTGACCTTCCCGTTTCTCAAAAGATGTCTGTCATTTGGGTGGTCTGTGATCGCTTTTCTAAAATGGTCCATCTGGTGCCCTTGGTTAAATTGCCTTCCTCCTCTGATTTGGTGCCTTTGTTCTTCCAGCATGTGGTTCGTTTACATGGCATTCCTGAGAATATTGTTTCTGACAGAGGTTCCCAGTTTGTCTCGAGGTTCTGGCGAGCCTTTTGTGGTAGGATGGGCATTGACCTATCTTTTTCCTCGGCCTTCCATCCTCAGACTAATGGCCAGACCGAACGAACCAATCAGACCTTGGAAACATATCTGAGATGTTTTGTTTCCGCTGACCAGGATGATTGGGTGTCATTTTTGCCGTTGGCTGAGTTCGCCCTTAATAATCGGGCCAGCTCGGCTACCTTGGTCTCTCCATTTTTCTGCAATTCTGGGTTCCATCCTCGTTTCTCTTCAGGACAGGTTGAGTCTTCGGACTGTCCTGGTGTGGATTATGTGGTGGACAGGTTGCAGCAGATCTGGACTCAGGTAGTGGACAATTTGACCTTGTCCCAGGAGAAGGCTCAGCTTTTCGCTAATCGCAGACGCCGTGTGGGACCCCGACTTCGTGTTGGGGATCTGGTTTGGTTATCTTCTCGTCATATACCTATGAAGGTTTCCTCTCCTAAATTTAAACCTCGTTTTATTGGTCCGTATAGGATTTCTGAGATTCTCAATCCGGTGTCTTTTCGTCTGACCCTCCCAGACTCCTTTTCCATACATAATGTATTCCATAGGTCGTTGTTGAGGAGATACGTGGCACCTATGGTTCCATCTGTGGAGCCTCCTGCCCCTGTTTTGGTGGAGGGGGAATTGGAGTATATTGTGGAGAAGATTTTGGATTCTCGTGTCTCTAGACGGAAACTCCAGTATCTGGTCAAATGGAAGGGTTATGCTCAGGAAGATAATTCCTGGGTTTTTGCCTCTGATGTCCATGCCCCAGATCTTGTTCGTGCCTTTCATGTGGCTCATCCTGGTCGGCCTGGGGGTTCTGGTGAGGGTTCGGTGACCCCTCCTCAAGGGGGGGGTACTGTTGTGAATTCTGTGGCTGAGTTCACTTCTGTGGTCACAAGTGGTATTGCAGTCTCTGGGCTTCCTCCCTCAGGTGTTTTGGTGAGCTCGTTGGCTGCCTTGCTATTTAGCTCCACCTGAGTCTGTCTTCCTTGCTCCTTGTCAATGTTCCAGTGTTGGATCTGAGCTACTGCATCTTTCCTTGGGCCTGCTGCTCTGCTAGATAAGTGCTTCTAGTTTGTTTTCTGTTTTTTCTGTCCAGCTTGCTATTAACTTTTGCTGGAAGCTCTGAGAAGCAGAGGGGTGCACCGCCGTGCTGTTAGTTCGGCACGGTGGGTCTTTTTGCCCCTTTGCGTGGTTTTCGTTTTAGGGTTTTTTGTAGACTGCATAGTTCTCTTTGCTATCCTCGCTCTGTCTAGAATATCGGGCCTCACTTTGCTGAATCTATTTCATTCCTACGTTTGTCTTTTCATCTTGCTAACAGTCATTATATGTGGGGGCTGCCTATTCCTTTGGGGTATTTCTCTGAGGTAAGTCAGGCTTGTATTTCTATCTTCAGGCTAGTCAGCTCCTCAGGCAGTGCCGAGTTGCATAGGTAGTGATAGGCGCAATCCACTGCTGCTTCCAGTTGTGTGAGGATAGATCAGGTACTGCAGTCTACAGAGATTCCACGTCTCAGAGCTCGTCCTATTGTTTTTGGTTATTGCCAGATCTCTGTATGTGCGCTGATTACTGCACGCTGTGTTGCCTGATTGCCAGCCATAACATATATCAGCGTGAATTCGAAGTTGAAATCTCCCAGACAGCGTTCCATCAGTCTCTGAAAGGTCCCTGGTGCGTTACTCAAGCCGAATGGCATCCGGTCAAACTCGTACAGGCCCATGGGAAGGATGAAGGCGGTCTTTTCCCTGTCCTTCTCACTCATGGGGACCTGCCAATATCCACTGGCCAAGTCTAGAGACGAAAAATATTTGGCCTTCTTCAGGGCGGTCAGTGACTCTTCGATCCGGGGGAGTGGATAGGAGTCCCGGATCGTGCACGCGTTCAGCCGACGGTAGTCTACGCAAAATCTCAGGGACCCATCTTTCTTTTTGACTATCACCACGGGTGCAGCCCATGGGCTCTGGCTCTCCCGCACCACTCCAGAGTGTAGCATAGATTCTAAGAGGCTTTTCACCTCCTGGTATTGTTGAGGTGGTATTTGTCGGTACCTCTCGCGAATAGGGGCAGTATCGCCCGTGGGAATCTCGTGTTGGATACTGGTGGTGTACCCGAAGTCGGTGTCATGCTTTGCAAAGGAGTCTTGGTGTTCTCGCAGTAGTCCCTCCACTTGAGACACTTCCTGTTTGGTGTACTGGGACGGGTCCAGTTGCACTTTTTCCAGTAATTTTCGCCCAATATCTTCATCATCTGCTTAAGCATTTATGGCTGAGACAGTTACCGTCCAGCCATCTTCTGTAGACGGGGTGAATTGTAAGGGCCCCATGGGGTTCACTTCTGTGGGTAGAGCATATACTCTGGCAAGTTGCGTGCCAGCTTCGAGGGCTACACCTACGTCTGCGGTGTTGTTCAGCCGGACAGGGACTCTTCCGTTCCTCACGACGGCTAGGGTGCGGGCGACCAGTGGGTTTAGCTTACCCCCACTTGGAGCCCTCGGCTCGATTAACACTTCAACTCCTTCAAGCTGTCGGTTGGTGTTAAGAGGCAGGGAAATGACTGTCTTTTTCAGCGGGCAAAGAAATCCGGGTACAGCGGGGCACTTTAATGGCTGCTAGGGGTAGTTGTTCCTTTGCCATCTGTTGGAGTCCAACGGTCCGGATTACGCGCTGGAACGCCAGACGAGTCGGTTTATGTTTCGTAACTTTCTGCCAGTACTTGGGCCCTTTTCTTGTCAACAGCATAAGATCCAGGCCTTTCAAGATATTCATTCCGATTATTACTGGGGTCTCGGAGCCGAAGCCTTCCTTGACAATGACGATTCCTCGTTTCCCTAGGTCTTGTCCGCAGGCCTTCGTATCCATCCAGGCAACTCCGGTTACTGGAATGGGTAGGTTATTAGCCGCAATTATCTTAATGGCGGTATCTGGATCACAAGCAGTCCTTGGTTTGAGGTACTTTTCATAAAACTGTTCAGAGATCGTGGTCACTTGCGACCCAGTGTCCATCAATCCTTGTACTGCAACTCCCTCCAGAATAACTTCAAGTGTAGGACTATTCGAGGCAAGAGTACTCCGTTGCTGGCTCTGTTTTTCTACACCCCATTCTCTGTCCCCACCTGCTGCTCGAACCTCAGCTGCAGGGGTGTCTAGTTTAACGGCGGCCATTGTGGTGAGACCTGGCGTGGCTGCTCTGCTCGTGGATGTAGCTGATATTCTGTTCGTCGTGGTAACTGATGGTTTGTTCGTTGAGGACAACGATTCGCCCTATGACGAGGATCACCACATGACCAACACGGTCCTGCGGGACGGCTAGGTTGCATCCGCTGGTCTCTCTGTCGTTCTAGTGTTAACTGTGACACCTGTTGCTGTAAATCTGCTACCATCTGTTTCAGCTCCTCGGTGTCACTGTTGGGCTGTTTAACGTCTAATATGGATCTGCACGCAGCGCTTTGAGTCCCCACATCCATGACGGGTCCCCTAGAACGTTCTATGGCCTCCTGCTTGACTTCAGCGAAGGTGAGAGTCGGCGTCATCCGAATCAAGTCCTGTAGCGTACGGTTAAGATACTGGTCTCTCAGCCCTATAACGAATTGGTCTCTCAGTACCAGGTCACGAGGAGCTATAGTAGTCAGTTGTTCCCCTTTTGCACAGACTTGTTCAAGGAGTACCTGAAGGGCATTTGCATATTGGGGGATGTCTTCCCATTCAAGCTGTGTCCGTCTAAAGAACAGGTATCGCAGTGTTCCCTGGTACGTAGTAGGTCCATAGGTCTTTTCCAGCACCCGCACCAAGTCCTCCAACGTACGCTGCCCCCTGACCATCTCCAGTCTGACTGTCGTCCATGCCTCCCCCTCTAGCGTCAGTACCGCCATTTCTGCCAAGGTCTTAGGGTCAATATTATACATTTCTCCCAGTATCCGCACTTGTTCTGCCCATTCTGGTACGGGGTAGTTTCGCCCGCAAAACTTCCTGACCTGGTTTACAATGGACACCGGCGGCGGTTTCTGACTGTACACTGGGTGGGAATCCTGCTGGGCACAGATCCTGCCGACTACGCCAGATGAAGTGACCGAGGGCAAGGTCGCCCATGTATATCCATGATCTGGCCCAGCAAAACTTCCACACTCAGATTCTATTTTAACAACCGTATCTTTACTGTTATACATTTTCTTTAACACAGCGGAACACAATAATATACAGTACAAAATATGCCTATTCACAGAGATAACGTGTAATAACAAACTGTCCCTCACTTTCCCTATCCACACGTTACCAGTTCCTTTGTTCCAAGAGGTTATCTTCCCACGTCGCAGGCCTGTCTGTCACTGCAGGGAGATGCTCCAGCCGAAGAGAAAAACAACAGGGATTGAACAAAACTCCGTCTCTCAGGTCCAGACTGTAGTCCTTGGGGTTCAACAGGTAAGGGTGGAATGTTCGGCCTCTCAACAGAGGACCCGCTTACAGTTCATGGGCTCCAGGATCTGTGAAGATGTCACCGTTGGGTGCTCCGCAGTGTGGGAGCTGGGAACAATCTGGATGTCGGCTTCCAAGAGATAGCGGTCATCCAGGCAATCTTCTATATCGCATCTACAGGAGGACGCCAGCAGACACAGACCTCTCTCTGCACACACCAGTTTCCCGGGCTTTCTCTTTTCCTCCCCTTCCTGTTCACATGACATCACAGGGGAAGTTTTGCCAATACAGTTTGTCCCTCTGTAATCACATTTGGCATAGGTATAACTTCTGGCCACACGGAGGCAGTGTCTGTCACAGATTCTATGTCAATGATAACAGAACAGTCACAGCCGGCCAGCTCACTACACACTTACACTGAAATTCCAGTGTAAAGGACTGAAATCCTTGATTCAGATGAAACCACTGTGGAGGTTTTCTGATAATGAGGCAGATGGAGGCACTGTGGATGCCTACTGACCTGTGATCCGATAATACCTCTATTTTAGCTTCTTTCCACCTGCTGCTTATCTTCAAGATTCTACTGGTGCTACTGTGTACCAACCTCTGTGTAACATTGCCGGCATCACTGCATGGCCTCCCATCCCCCACCTCCCTTACACATCAACTTACTCACTACTCCGGGCCATGCTGTGAGTTCTGTCTTCTGCTGGTTCCATGCTGTGGGCCTCATGTCTCCTGCCTTCTCTGTGCATGCTTCCTGGCTGTGTGCATAGGGGGCGGCGCTGGTAATTCCTGATTCTTATTGAGATTGTGTGCACCTTCCTATGTTGTCCCCTGCCCATTGCCAAGAGGCCTGGTACTTAAGGCATCCCCACCCATTGGAGGATGCCTGAACAACTTTCTCCCTCAGTTAGTGTCTTGCTACTGAGCTGCCAGGTCCAGTCCGGTCTCAACCACCCAGTGGGGCTTTGTACCCTGGCCTGAACCTGTGTGTCTTGTCTTAGCCACCCAGTGGGGCTTTGTACCCTGGTCTGAATCCTTGTCTTTGCGCCTTGTCCCGTTCCTGTCCCTGTCTGTCTATATCTGTTCCTGTTTCCTTGTCTGTTGCCTTTCCCACTCAGCAGTGCGTACTCTTGTGTCCATTCCCTCCTGCTCTGTTCACCTCAACCTGTGGCTCTGCGCCTTTCTGCTCTGCTCACAACCTGTGGTTCTGTGCCTTCCTGCTCTGCTTGCCGCAAATCCGTGGCTCTGCTCTGTTACTCACTTTGTGGCTTTGCTCTGCTCATAGCAATCTGTGGCTCTGCGCCTTTCTGCTATTGGCTCCGCCTCCATCGGTTCTGCTCTTGTCTCCACCTTCAGCAGCTCTGCTTTTGGCTCTGCCTCCAGCAGTTCAGCTCTTGGTTCCACCTCCTGTGGTTCTGCTCTTGGCTCTGCCTCCTACGTTTCTGCTCTTTGCTCCAAGTCCCTCAGCTCAGCTCTTAGCTCCACCTCCTACGTTTCTGCTCTTTGCTCCGCCTCCTGCAGTTCTGTTCTTAGCTCCACCTCCTGCGGTTCTGTTCTTAGCTTCACCTTCCTCAGCCTGGCTCTTAGCTCCGCCTCCTGCGGTTCTGTTCTTACCTCCGCCTCCTGTTTCTGCTCTTAGCTCTGCCTCCTATGGTTCTGCTTTGCATCAGCTCCTTGCGGTCCTGCTCTACTTCCATTCTGCAACCTACGGGTCAAGTTCCTACCTGTCCCCATATACCCTCCTGTCTGAACAGGTTCCTACCTGTTTCCAAATACCTGCCTGTAATCCGTGCAGTACCTAATCAGTACCTGTCGTGCCAGAGTGCCAGCTGTGCCTGCTTGTCAGTGTCTCGGCCATGCCCACCTGCCAATATCTCAGCCGTGCCCGCCTGTCAGTGTCTCAGCCGTGCCCGCGAGCCTGTCAGTGTTTCAGCTGTGCCCGCCTGCCTGCCAGTGTCTCAGTCGTATCCGCCTGCTTGCCGGTGTTCCGTCCACAAGCCTGACCTCACCATCAGAAGCTCCAGTGAAGACCATGGTAGCTGCTTAGTCACGCCCCTTCCAGGGTAGTCGTGGTTTGTGGCAGTGGGGCCACACCCCCACGCTTACGCCAACCAGTCAGGGAGTGAGCGTTACTCTCTGGCTATATCCTGACTGCAATTCCAGCTTATCCTCCCAACTACATTGCTGCTTTGTGCACAGACCTGCTTATTCCTGCTTATCCTCCCAGCTACACTGCTGCTCCATTACCGACCTCTGGCTATCTCCTGACCACGTCACCTGCTGCTGCTGCCCCTAGTGGTTATATCACTACTCCAACTCAGATCAGTCCATAACAGTATCTCTGCTGCCTCATAGTGAGTGCCTCCCTCACCCTCAGGAGTTTCATCTGAATTACGTTATTTGGAGATTTACAGGGAAACCCGGATGCAAGTGCTCAGCGTAAAGTGCCTGATAAATGTAATGCAAAATGTTCCCAATAAAAGCGTCAACTCAATCCACAAAAAAAGAAAGTTCCCACTCAGGTCCGTCATCTGTTAAGGGAAATATAGAAGGCTTCCACATTACTGGGAGCACAAAGGCTCTGGAAAAGCAAAATGGCCCTCACCCCCAAAAGAAATTCAACAAATTCTGCGCTACCAAATCAAATGCCCCCTCCGTTCTGAGCTTCAGTGTGCCTAAACCACAGTTAGTGTCCACATGTTTGCCATTTCTGTAGTGATGAGAGCTCTCCTAATTTATAGGTGCATAAGCTGGGTACAAAGTACTGGTCACTACAACAGCAATTTGCAATTTACTCAGTAATATCCACTGTTGCTTGCATCTGGAAAATGCCTATGGAGCCGGCGATGGGACACCAGGGCCCGGGCCGCTCCCCCAGTAGCTGTGCAGGGCCACCTGTTTCTTCAACACTACTTGAGCCATCACTTAAACACAGCCGCGTGCAGTGCCGTCTACAATCAATTAAGAACTTAACTGCTTAGGCCTCTTTCACACTATCGTCTTTCAGCTCCCATCACAATCCGTCGATTTTTGAGAATGCAGGATCCTCCCCAAAAATTTGCAGGATCCTGCATTTTCTCATAGACTTGAACTAGCAACGGATTGTGACGGATGGCCATCCGTTTCATCCGTCGTGCACTGGATCCTGGATAAAAAAAAAAAAAAAACAGTCCATAGGACAGGGAAAACGTTCAGAGGAAAAGCAGGAATCCAGCGATGGGTCCAGTCTTTTCAAACTGAGCATGTGTGGAAGAATTTCCCGTCAGGGAAATTCTCTCTCGCTCTCTTTCTCTTTTTACTATTGATGCTACCTATGCAGCATCAATAGTAACAATAACAAGATATGTTAAAAATTAAAAAAAAAAAATCACAATATTCTCACTTACCGACGTTCCCGCACAGCGTCACCGATGCTTCTGGCAGCTAGCGTTACTTCCTAGTAATACATTGCGAAATCTCGCAAGAAGTTGCGGTCTCGCGAGATTTTGCAAAGTTTTACTAGGAACGCTAGCTGCTGGGAGCATCGCTGCGCGGTAATGCCGGTAGGTGAGAATACTCTTTATTTTTTTTAACCTGGTTTGTGTTGTACATGTGTTTTCGCAGTGGAAAACCGATTACATAGCCTCGACGGGTCCGTCAGAAAGATGGGCCCAGTGCACACGTTTTCCACAATCTGCACAGGATCCGTCATTTCAACGTCTTGACGGATACTGTGCAGATTTCGAAGACGGAAGTGTGAAAGAAGCCTTAGAGACCACCAATACGTCTTTTTACTGACCTCACATATCAGTGTCCTCCGACTGGTGAACAAGCAGCAGCTGTCAAGTGTACACTATAGCTGACACCCTGCTTGATTGGTTTTGGCTTCAGCCATGGCTTTTTAATCCCTTAGATGCTGCTGTCAATAGTGACTACGGTATTTAGATGGTTAACAGATTGTGGGGGCTCCCTTTTTAACTTCTTCGGCACACTGAGATCTTGATCGTGTGATCCTGATGTTCGCCATCACAATTCACAGCCAAATAAAGGCCTTACAGTCTGCCAGCTATAGCGGCCTGTTCAGAAGTTAGCAACATTTAAGTGGTAAAAATAACATTTTTCCTTCCTGTCATACTACTTTGTATTAATTTCTAAAAAGCACCTGAAGGGTTAATAAACTATCTGAGAGCAGTTTTGAATACGTTGAGGGGCGCTATTTTTAAAGTGGTCTAACTTTTGGGAATTTTACGACATATAGGATCTCCAAAGTCACTTCAAAACTGAATAGGTCCCTAAAAAAGTAAGTTTTGCAAATTTCCTTGAAAAAATGAAAAACTGCTGCTACAATTTTATACGGTCTAACATGCTAACAAAATAAAAGGAAATTATAAAAATGGTGCTGATGTAAAGCAGACATGAGGGAAATGTTATTTAATGACTATTTTATGTGGTATGGCTGTCTGGATTAAAGGGATAATCATTCAAAGTTTGAACATTGCTAATTTTTATAATTTTTTGACAAATTTCTGATATTTTTATAAATAATCAAAAAATATTGACATAAAGTTACCATTAAAATAAAGTACAATGTGTCATGAAAAAATAAACCCCCAAATCTTAGGTCTCTTGAAGCGTTCTAGAGTTATTACCACATAAAGTGATACTGGTCAGATTTGAAAAATTTGGCTCGGTCACTAATAGGTTAAAAGTGGTGGTCCGAAACTATCACCGATTTATTCCTAAATCTCTATTTAATGTAATAATCTAATTAATCTTCTAATATACTTTAATTATAAATTCCCTACCTTTCCCTCTCTATCTGATTATTTATTTTTTTACCAACTTCCTGGTATATGACACTTCATTTGAGAATCCCTAGTCCATGCTGTGATATTCAAACAAGACATCATCAGGGGAAAAAGGCTGCGGAACAGCCACAGCCTCTGTCCCCACCCTGAAATTAAGTATTATCAGTGATGTTTGTTTCAGGGGCTGGGCTAGTCCTTGCTCTACTAACCATGCGTCGTTTGTCAATTTCGGACATATGCTCAGTAGGATCTGTCACTGAGTAATATTTTTTTTCAAAGACAATTTGTCAAGTCATTTTGAATGCCATAGTAATAGTATATGCTTGGTCAGTCGTTTCAGGATATGTATGTTTTGCTATGTGTTGCCCTGTTGCATTGCTGTAAGCCCTTGAAAATTTATAGTCGCGCTTCCAAGTCATGCATATGTAAATGGAAAATTAATAATCATCCCTTCTTACGCCCATAATACTGCCCACCCTCTGCGCTGGTGTCACTGATTCAGTTAGACTGCACCATTACTCACCCAAGGACTGCATCGCAATCTTTGGACTGGCCGTCTGGTCTCCTGACCTGAGAATGACAACATGTATTTCTATGCAGCTGTCACGCTCAGGTCAGAACAGCAGACGGCCAGTCTGAGGATTGCGATGCGATCCTCTGGCTGGCTGTCTGCTCTCAAGAGCTGAGAGTGACAGCATATATTCCTATGCTCTGAAGTAAGTAAACTATATACCCTTCAACACTGAAATTTCAACATCAGAAGGAAAAGTTGCGAATTATGGAAACCACAGAATCGATAAACATGTTAATGATATGCAAATGAAAAAAAAAATCTCGATGTATTCAGTTGTACATGCACTTGCACACAATGGTATGTTATCAAAGAGGTTATAAATGGTTGTCCGAGGAATGTTCGGTCATGCTGAATGCAATTTGGCACTGAAATCTGCTGATGGAAGGTCCCTTTACAATTGCCTACCAATGACATGCCAAAGGTACTTGATAGGGAACAAGTCCGGAGACTATGCAGGCCATAGGAACATGTTTAGGCCTTAACCTCTCTCTGACCTTAGACGTACTATCCCGTCGAGGTGCCCTGGGCCTATCTGACCCTCGACGGGATAGTACGTCCTAGCGATCGGCCGCGCTCACGGGGGGAGCGCGGCCGGGTGTCAGCTGCCTATCTCAGCTGACATCCGGCACAATGTGCCAGGAGCGGTCACGGACCGCCCCCGGCACATTAACCCCCGGCACACCGCGATCAAACATGAGCGCGATGTGCCGGCGGTGCAGGGAAGCGTGGCGCAGGGAGGGGGCTCCCTGCGGGCTTCACTGAGCCCCCCGCTGCAACGTGATGTGATCGCGTTGCTGCAAGGGTCTCCTACCTCCTTCCTCACTGCAGGCCCCGGATCCAAGATGGCCGCGGCATCCGGGTCCTGCAGGGAGGGAGGTGGCTTCACAGAGCCTGCTCAGAGCAGGCACTGTGAAGCCTGCAGTGCTCTAAGTCAGATCGGTGATCTGACAGAGTGCTGTGCAAACTGTCAGATCACCAATCTGATGTCCCCCCCTGGGACAAAGTAAAAAAAAAAAATGTGTAAAAAAAAAAAAAAAATCATAAATAATGAAAAAAAAAAAATATTATTCCCATAAATACATTTCTTTATCTAAATAATAAAAAAAAAATAAAAGTGCACATTTAGTATCGCTGAGTCCGTAACGACCCAACCTATAAAACTGGCCCACTAGTTAACCCCTTCAGTAAACACCGTAAGAAAAAAAAAAAAAAAAAACGAGGCAAAAATCAACGCTTTATTATCATACCGCCAAACAAAAAGTGGAATAACACACGATCAAAAAGACGGATATAAATAAACATGGTACTGCTGAAAGCGTCATCCTGTCCCGCAAAAAAACGAGCCACCATACAGCATGATCACCAAAAAAATAAAAAAGTTATAGTCCTCAGAATAAAGCGATGCCAAAATAATTATTTTTTCTATAAAAGTTTTTATCGTATAAAAGCGCCAAAACATTAAAAAATGATATACATAAGGTATCGCTGTAATCGTACTGACCCGAAGAATCAAACTGCTTTATCCATTTTACCAAATGCGGAACGGTATAAACGCCTCCCCCAAAAGAAATTCATGAATAGCTGGTTTTCGGTCATTCTGCCTCACAAAAATCGGAATAAAAAGCGATCAAAAAATGTCACGTGCCCGAAAATGTTACCAATAAAAACATCAACTCGTCCCGCAAAAAACATACCTCACATGACTCTGTGGACCAAAATATGGAAAAATTATAGCTCTCAAAATGTGGAAACGCAAAAAATATTTTTTGCAATAAAAAGCATCTTTTAGTGTGTGACGGCTGCCAATCATAAAAATCCGCTAAAAAACCTGCTATAAAAATCAAACCCCCCTTCATCACCCCCTTAGTTAGGGAAAAATTAAAAAAATGTATTTATTTCCATTTTCCCATTAGGGTTAGGGTTAGGGCTAGGGTTAGGGCTAGGGTTGTGAATTCTGTTGTCGAACTCCCTCCTGTGGTCGTAAATGGTACTTCGGCGAGTTCTGTCCATGGACTCCCTCTGGTGGCTGTGAGTGAAGCTGCTGCTTCTGAGGTTCCTTACACAGGTGACGTGGTTTATCCTTTGGTTGGCTGCTCTATTTAACTCCACTCAGATCGTTACCCCATGCCAGCTGTCAATGTTCCTGCATTGGTTCAGTTCGCTCCTGGATCTTTCTGGTGACCTGTCTTCTCCAGCAGAAGCTAAGTTCCTGATAGTTATTATTTGTTCATTGTTTCCTTGTCCAGCTGGTTATCATGATTTTGTCTTGCTAGCTGGAAGCTCTGGGATGCAGAGTGGCATCTCCGCACCGTTAGTCGGAGATCTTTTTGCACACTCTGCGTGGTCTTTTGTAGTTTTTGTGCTGACCGCAAAGATACCTTTCCTATCCTCTGTCTGTTTAGTAAGTCTGGCCTCCCTTTGCTGAAACCTGTTTCATTTCTGCGTTTGTGACTTTCATCTTTACTCACAGTCAATATATGTGGGGGGCTGCCTTTTCCTTTGGGGAATTTCTCTGAGGCAAGGTAGGCTTTATTTTCTATCTCTAGGGCTAGCTAGCTCTTAGGCTGTGAAGAGGCGTCTAGGGAGAGTCAGGAACGCTCCACGGCTATTTCTAGTTGTTGTGATAGGATTAGGGCCTGCGGTCAGCAGAGCTCCCACATTCCAGAGCTTGTCAGGTCATGCCGGGTGCTCCTAACCACCAGGTCATAACAGGTTAGGGTTGGGGCTAGGGTTAAGGCTAGGGCTAGGGTTAGGGCTAGGGCTAGGGTTAGGGCTAGGGTTAGGGCTAGGGTTAGGGCTAGGGTTAGGGCTAGGGTTAGGGTTGGGGCTAAAGTTAGGGTTAGGGTTGGGGCTAAAGTTAGGGTTTGGATTACATTTACAGTTGGGACTAGGGTTGGTCTTAGGGTTAGGGGTGTGTCAGCGTTAGGGGTGTGGTTAGGGTTACTGTTGGGATTAGGGTTAAGGGTGCGTTTGGATTAGCGTTTCAGTTATAATTGGGGGGTTTCCACTGTTTAGGCACATCAGGGGTTCTCCAAACGTGACATGGCGTCCGATCTCAATTCCAGCCAATTCTGCTTTGAAAAAGTAAAACAGTGCTCCTTCCCTTCCGAGCTCTCCCATGTGCCCAAACAGGGGTTTACCCCAACATATCAGGTATCAGCGTACTCAGGACAAATTGGACAACAAATTTTGGGGTCCAATTTCTCCTCTTACCCTTGGGAAAATACAAAACTGGGGGCTAAAAAATAAGTTTTGTGGGAAAAAAAAAGATTTTTTCATTTTCACGGCTCTGCGTTATAAACTGTAGTGAAACACTTGGGGGTTCAAATTTCTCACAACACATCTAGATAAGTTCCTTGAGGGGTCTAGTTTCCAATATGGGGTCACTTGTGGGGGGGTTTCTACTGTTTAGGTACATTAGGGGCTCTGCAAACGCAATGTGACACCTGCAGACCAATCCATCTAAGTCTGCATTCCAAATGATGCTCCTTCCCTTCCGAGCCCTCCCATGCACCCAAACGGTGGTCCTCCCCCCACATATCAGGTATCAGCGTACTCAGGACAAATTGGACAACAACTTTTGGGGTCCAATTTCTCCTGTTACCCTAGGGAAAATACAAAACTGGGGGCTAAAAGATAATTTTTGTGGGAAAAAAAATGTTTTATTTTTATGGCTCTGCATTATAAACTTCTGTGAAGCCCTTGGTGGGTCAAAGTGCTCACCACACATCCAGATAAGTTCCTTAGGGGGTCTACTTTCCAAAATGGTGTCACTTGTGGGGGGTTTCAATGTTTAGGCACATCAGTGGCTCTCCAAATGCAACATGGCGTCCCATCTCAATTCCTGTCAATTTTGCATTGAAAAGTCAAACGGCGCTCCTTCCCTTCCGAGCTCTCCCATGCACCCAAACAGTGGTTTACCGCCACATATGGGGTATCAGCGTACTCAGGACAAATTATAGAACAACTTTTGGGGTCCAATTTCTTATCTTACCCTTGGGAAAATAAAAAATTGGGAGTAAAAAACGGTAATTAATCTTACCGATAATTGTATTTCCAGGAATCCATCCTGACAGCACCATGGAGGACGTCCTTCTTATACACAGTGGGACAGGAAACACGAGAGTTTAAAAGGACCCTCCCCCTTCCACCCTTCAGTGGTTTTCCAAAGTAACACATCTGGATGGATGCAAACAGAAAAATTTATTTTGAACATAACAAGATCAACATCAATGTTACTTCACATAAGTATGATACATGTTTACATTAGGGAGGGAACTATCCGTGCTGTCAGGATGGATTCCTGGAAATACAATTATCGGTAAGATTAATTACCGTTTTCCAGGTCACCACCTGACAGCACCATGGAGAAGTACCAAAGGAAACTTCCTAGACCTAGGGTGGGACTACCGCCTGAAGCACTTTCCTGCCAAAGGCTAACTGAGAAGAAACTACATCTAATTTGTAGTGTTTTGAAAAGGTGCTAATGTTAGACCAAGATGCTGCATTACAAATCTGATCTACTGAGGCCCCCCCTATTTCGGCCCAAGATGTGGCCATAGCCCTAGATGAATGAGCTTTAAGGCTATCTGGAGGATCCTTTCCCTGTATCTGATAGGCCGTGGAAATAGTGGATCTAATCCACCTGGCAATAGTGGACTTTGATGCCTTTTTTTCCTTATTAGGACCCCCGTACAGGACAAAGAGATTACTATCTTGTCTCCAGGCCCTAGTTATGTCCAAGTATTTCAGTATCGTCTCCCTGACATTAAGTTATGGAAGAAGGCTTCTTTCTGGTTTCTAGGAGATTGGCAAAAAGACGGAAGAACGACCTCTTGGTTAATGTTTGATACAGAGGCTACTTTGGGAAGAAACCCTGGGTCAAGCCTCAAAACCAACCTATCATCAAATATCTGTAGATAAGGGTTTTTGATGGAAAGGGCCTGAAGCTCCCCCAATCTTTTGGCTGATGTAATAGCTACTAAAAACACTGCTTTTAGGGACAGATTAGCGATATTTATATCCTTGTTTATATCAAAGGGCTCTTTGCATAGAACATTAAGGACTAAATTTAGGTCCCATGGGGGCACAGATTTTTTGATTGGAGGCTTCAGCCTCGAGACTGTTCTAGAAAAACGAGCGATCCAAGGGTGGGCGGCAAGGGAAGAGTCATAAAATACACTGAGGGCTGCAATTTGAACCCTCAAGGTAGTTGGTTTGAGCCCGATACTAAACCCCTGCTGTAGGAAATCAAGAATCTTGGGTATGTTAGGGTGATCAACATCGATTGTTGTGTCTCCACAAAAACTGCAGAATTTCCTCCATGTCCTGAGGTATATTGCTGAAGTCACCGCTTTCCTACTTGCTTGTAGAATCGAAATTACTCCTTCTGAAAGGCCTTTTGCACTTAGGATCTGCCGCTCAGGATCCAAGCTGTTAACCGCAACTTTCCTGGGTTCTGATGGAGGATCGGACCTTGAGACAGCAAGTCCCCCCTGACTGGAAGATGGTAAGGACTGTCCACTGCCAGCTTCTTCAGAAGAGGAAACCAGCTCCTTCCGGCCCAGAAGGGGACCACCAGGATCACTCAAGCCTTGTCCTCGCAAATTTTCCTGAGTACTCTTGGTACTAATGCGAGAGGGGGAAAGGCATATAGCAGACCCGAGCTCCACGACTGAGAAAGGGCATCCACCGCTGCTGGATTTTCCTGGGGATTTAGGGAGAAGAAGGTCTTTATCTTTGTATTTCTTCTGGTCGCAAAAAGATCCACGGACGGGGTTCCCCAGTGCTGACACAGGGTATCGAAAATTGCACTGTTCAATTCCCACTCTATGGGTGATAGTTTTTCTCTGCTTAGAAAATCCGCAACCTGGTTCTTTGAGCCTTCTAAGTGGACTGCTGAAATTGAAAGCACCGAACTTTCTGCCCATTCGAAGATCTGATCCGCCAGACGTTGTAATTTCGGATGTCTCGGGCCCCCTTGATGGCAAAGAAAAGCTACCACCGTCGTGTTGTCCGATAAGATCTTCAGATGTTTGTTTCTTAACAGGGACCGGGCTGCACACAGAACCTTCCAAACCGCCTGTAGCTCTCTGTGGTTTGAGAAATTGTTGCTCTCTTCCGAATTCCACTGTCCCTGGTAATATCTTCCGAGTACCTGGCCGCCCCAACCTTGTTGACTTGCGTCCGTGGTTACCGTGACTGCTGGGGTCTGGATCCATGGGACCCCCACCTGAAGGTTCTCTGACCCCATCCACCATCGCAGGGATTCCCTGACTCGATAGGATAGGACAAACTGTCTGTCCAACGAAGACTGTCTTCTGTCCCATGTTGTTAGAACCGCTCTCTGCAATTGACGAGAATGGAATTGGCTCCAGCTGACACATGGGATACAGGCTGTCATCAGGCCTAGGATCTTCATTGCATCTCGTATTGTCACCCGAGCTCTTGCAAACTGTCGAATCTTCTTTACCAAATCTGACCGCCTTCTGTCCGGAAGAAAGGACTTCCTGATGTTTGAGTCTAGAATTATCCCCAGAAACTGACGTCTTGATTTTGGGGTTAAGTGTGATTTCTCCCAGTTTACCACCCAACCTAGTTTCTGCAGTGTGGAGATCACTAAAGGTACTGTCACACTAGACGATATCGCTAGCGATCCGTGACGTTGCAGCGTCCTCGCTAGCGATATCGTCCAGTGTGACAGGCAGCAGCGATCAGGCCCCTGCTGGGAGATCGCTGGTCGGGGAAGAAAGTCCAGAACTTTATTTCGTCGCTGGACTCCCCGTAGACATCGCTGAATCGGCGTGTGTGACACCGATTCAGCGATGTCTTTGCTGGTAACCAGGGTAAACATCGGGTAACTAAGCGCAGGGCCGCGCTTAGTAACCCGATGTTTACCCTGGTTACCATCCTAAAAGTAAAAAAACAAACAGTACATACTTACCTACAGCCGTCTGTCCTCCAGCGCTGTGCTCTGCTCTCCTCCTGCTCTGGCTGTGAGCGTCGGTCAGCCGGAAAGCAGAGTGGTGACGTCACCGCTCTGCTTTCTGGCTGCCCGGCGCTCACAGCCAGAACAGAGAAGCAGAGCGCCGAGGACAGACAGCGGTAGGTAAGTATGTAGCGTTTGTTTTTTTACTTTTTAGGATGGTAACCAGGGTAAACATCGGGTTACTAAGCGCGGCCCTGCGCTTAGTTACCCGATGTTTACCCTGGTTACCGGGGACCTCGGGATCGTTGGTCGCTGGAGAGCTGTCTGTGTGACAGCTCTCCAGCGACCAAACAGCGACGCTGCAGCGATCCGGATCGTTGTCGGTATCGCTGCAGCGTCGCTATGTGTGACGGTACCTTAACTGAGAATCGATGTTGAGTTGGGATACTGAGTCTGCCACTAACAGGAAATCGTCTAGATATGGTATTATAATGATATCTTGTTTCCTTAAAAAAGATACGATCTCTATTATGAGCTTTGTAAAAACTCTTGGAGCTGATGCTAGACCAAACGGAAGGCAACGGAACTGATAGTGTAAGACTGAACCGTCTTTCTCTATCGCAAATCTTAGGTATTTTTGATGTTGCAAGGAAATTGGAATGTGATAGTATGCACTTTTTAGATCCAAAGTACACATTACCACGTCCCTCCCTAATAGGGGAATTGTGGATCGAATGGACTCCATCTTGAATCTTTTGTACGATAGCCATTTGTTTAGTGGTTTGAGGCTTATGATAGTTCGGGATTCTCCTGATGGTTTTATTATAGAGAAAAGACCCGAGTAGTGACCTGTTCCCCGTTGGTGAGGAGGTACGGGAGTTATTGCCTCCATCCGGAGGAGATCCTGAATGTCTGACCACATTGGGGAGACTGAAGAGAGACGGGCGTTGGAGATGAAAAATCTTTCTGGGGGACGAGATACGAACTCTATCCTGTAGCCCCGAGATATAACCTGAAGGACCCACGGATTTGAGGTAATTTTTTCCCATTCCCTCAGGTAATTCAACAACCGACCCCCTATTCTGGTGGCGTCACTTTCTCCGGAACTCAGCTCTAGGATTTGAGGGACCTGGATCTCTATTTCGGTTCCTATTATCCCCCCCTTTCTGGTAACTCCATCTCCCTTGTTTACCCTTACCCCTATAGTCTGATCTCTGACTGTAATAGAGTCTACGAAAGGGCTGGAATTTTTTCTTTTTCTCTTCTGGAAACCCCTTCTTTTCATCAGAAGCCTTTTCCAGAATGTCATCCAATACAGGGCCAAAAACTCGGCCACCCGAAAAGGGAATGGAACATAGTTTGTTCTTAGAGGGAACATCCCCCGACCAGCTTTTTAACCAAATGGCCCTACGGGCTGCATTAGATAGCGATTGCCCTCTGGCTGTGAACCTGACAGATTCTGCCGTAGCATCTGCAAGAAACCCTGTGGCTAGTTCAAGTAAGGGAATAGCACTAATGATAGACTCCCTAGAAGTTTTGGCTGACAATTGATCCTTTAAATCATCAACCCACAGATGCATAGCTCTCGCCACAGATGTCGCCGCAATATTCGTGCGGATCACCGCGGCCGAACTTTCCCAAGCTTTTTTAAGGAGGCCATCTGCCTTTCTGTCCATGGGCTCCTTTAAGTTTGAGGAATCCTCAAATGGTATGGCAGTTCTCTTAGATACTTTCGCTAATGGGATGTCAATCTTCGGTGCATCCTCCCAGTCTTTGACCTCTTCATGGTCAAAGGGAAGACGGAGCCTAAAGTCTCTCGGTATTGATATCCTCTTCTCTGCCTCCTCCCACTCTTCCAAAATCATTGAACTGCGGGAAGAGGTGAAGGAGGGGTCAAAAACTGCAAATTCTGAGCAAAGCCGAGGCTGAACGCGGACTTACCGAATGTGTGCATTAACTGGAAAGACTTTTAAAGTCTGTGACCGAAGTCCCCCGAACATCTCGTCCTGCACGGAAAGAGAGGTCGAAGGTTCCTCAACCTGCATAGTCTGTCTGACTGCTCCCAGTAGTTCGTCAATATCATTGGAAGAAAAAAAGATACTTTTTCCCCTTCTGAGGGGAATCTCTACACACTTCTTCCTCTTCCTCTCCTTCTGAGGGGAATCTCTACACACTTCTTCCTCTTCCTCTATGTCAGATTCTGATTGACTGTTGTCAGAAGATGAATCTGACTCTCTCTGTCTCTTCCTAGACCTGCGGAGATCCTGGACCTCAGGCTGGAACTGCTGGGTGGTAGATAGGTTAGATATAGAAGCCTGCACTTCTTCTCTAACCATCGCTCTCATGTTTGTTATTAGAGAGGCCTGTTCCTCTCCTACAATGCGGGCGATGCAGGGCTCGCACAGAGGCTTCTGACATAAGGCATTAAGTTTTGAGGCACATATAGGGCATCTCCTGGTTTTACCAGTCTTCTTATCCCCAGATGAAGGACGCCCCTGGAATATATAAAGGGACCACCACTAGTACCTTTAATAGGATTATACAAAGTGCCCCTTTAAATGAGGACTCACATGTGCAGTGGAATCCTGCTTCCCCGTAGCCTCTATGCTGACCGCTGGTATGGAGCCTGAATCCATTTTGGCTGCGGTGCCCTAGCGCTATCTCACTTACCTTTTATCCTTTGCTTGTGTCCCGGCGCTCCTACCGGAGCAATGAGGAAAGCCGCCCCCCTGCTGCCGCCGCAACCCGGAAGTGACGCGGCAGCGGTAAACCGGAAGTCCAACGCGCGCTTACCGCCGACTCCTTCCGGCCTGAACACGTGGAGTCCGGAGTGCTCTGCCGTACCTGCCCCTCCTCCGGACTGTCTGCCAAGGGACCACCCTGCAGAGATCCACGCAGGTACGCTTGGGGTAGCCATCCAAGGTCGAGAGCTCCCACCAGGGGGAAGCGACCTTTTTAGCCAGGAGCAGCGCTACACCGGCGTCGCTGAGGGACCCAATAAATTGGGTGTCGGCGATACAGAGTTTCGGCCATGGGAAGGAAGAGGCTGAGCCCCCCCGATCCGCACGCTCTGTAGGGACACGATCTCTCGTCGTTCCTATCCACCGTGGGACAGGAAAAACACTGAAGGGTGGAAGGGGGAGGGTCCTTTTAAACTCTCGTGTTTCCTGTCCCACTGTGTATAAGAAGGACGTCCTCCATGGTGCTGTCAGGTGGTGACCTGGAAAGATGACTTTTGTGAAAAAATATGATTTTTTATTTTTTTTACGGTTCTGCATTATGAACTTCTGTGAAGCACTTGGTGGGTCAAAGTGTTCACCACACCTCTAGATTATATTATATAGGTTATATTAGGCCGGCGTCACACTACCGTGTTTTACGGACGTAAGAGAGGTGCTGAAAATACGGATTGCATACGGTACAATGCTTCTCTATGCCCCAGCTCCTATCAGCCGTATTGTACTGATCCGTATTATAAGGTCTTCTACGGCCATAGAAAATCGCAGCATGATGCGTTTGTCACCGTATTGCGCAAAAAATACGCCAATGAAAGTCTATGGGGGCCAGAAAAATAAGGATTACACACGGACCAGCAGTGTGACTTGCGAGAAATACGCAGCGGTGTTAGAGAGAAAAGCCGGCAATTCAGTGCGGTGTACAGTGAAATCACACTGACAGCTTACAATAGAATAGGAAGAATAAATGTATACACATAGAATAGGTATATATATATATACACATACATACATATATATATACATAGAATAGGTATATATATATATACACACATACATATATATATATATATATATATATATATATATATATATATATATATATATATATATAGTCAGCGAGACATCTGCTGGTTGTCTGCGCCTTCTGCTGGTTGTCCTCATATGAACTCGAGCTTGGGAACTTTTCTGATTTTTTCCCACGCTCGAGGGCCATCCAGCAGAGGGCGCATCACCGCGAATGAAGGTAACTACAGGTCATTGACCTACTTTACATTCACTCGCTGGGGTTTTACAGGCAGGAGCACAGCTGCATTATAGCAGAGCTCCTGCCTGTAAAAAAAATTAACCCCTTCAGATGGATTTACATCGTGGGACGTGACAGATCATCGGAAGGTATGAGATATTGTTGTTTTTTTATTTTTCCTTTGTTACAGAGCGAGGGTCTTCAGGTGGATTACCAGGATAATAAAATATTTCAACAACCTGTGTTTTTATTTAATTAACCCCTTCATGACCCAGCCTATTTTGACCTTAAAGACCTTGCCGTTTTTTGCAATTCTGACCAGTGTCCCTTTATGAGGTAATAACTCAGGAACGCTTCAACGGATCCTAGCGGTTCTGAGATTGTTTTTTCGTGACATATTGGGCTTCATGTTAGTGGTAAATTTAGGTCAATAAATTCTGCGTTTATTTGTGATAAAAACGGAAATTTGGCGAAAATTTTGAAAATTTCACAATTTTCACATTTTGAATTTTTATTCTGTTAAGCCAGAGAGTTATGTGACACAAAATAGTTAATAATTAACATTTCCCACATGTATACTTTACATCAGCACAATTTTGGAAACAAATTTTTTTTTTGCTAGGAAGTTATAAGGGTTAAAATTTGACCAGCGATTTCTAATTTTTACAACGAAATTTACAAAACCATTTTTTTTAGGGACCACCTCACATTTGAAGTCAGTTTGAGAGGTCTATATGGCTGAAAATACCCAAAAGTGACACCATTCTAAAAAATGCACCCCTCAAGGTACTCAAAACCACATTCAAGAAGTTTATTAACCCTTCAGGTACTTCACAGCAGCAGAAGCAACATGGAAGGAAAAAATGAACATTTAACTTTTTAGTCACAAAAATTATCTTTTAGCAACAATTTTTTTATTTTCCCAATGGTAAAAGGAGAAACTGAACCACGAAAGTTGTTGTCCAATTTGTCCTGAGTACGCTGATACCTCATATGTGGGGGTAAACCACTGTTTGGGCGCACGGCAGGGCTTGGAAGGGAAGGAGCGCCATTTGACTTTTTGAATCAAAAATTGGCTCCACTCTTTAGCGGACACCATGTCACGTTTGGAGAGCCCCCGTGTGCCTAAAAATTGGAGCTCCCCCACAAGTGACCCCATTTTGGAAATTAGACGCCCCAAGGAACTTATCTAGATGCATAGTGAGCACTTTGAACCCCTAGGTGCTTCACAAATTGATCCGTAAAAATGAAAAAGTACTTTTTTTTCACAAAAAAATTCTTTTCGCCTCAATTTTTTCATTTTCACATGGGCAACAGGATAAAATGGATCCTAAAATTTGTTGGGCAATTTCTCCTGAGTACACTGATACCTCATATGTGGGGGTAAACCACTGTTTGGGCACATGGTAAGGCTCGGAAGGGAAGGAGCGCCATTTGACTTTTTGAATGAAAAATTATCTCCATCGTTAGCGGACACCATGTCGCGTTTGGAGAGCCCTGTGTGCCTAAACATTGGAGCTCCCCCACAAGTGACCCCATTTTGGAAACTAGACCCCCCAAGGAACTTATCTAGATGCATATTGAGCACTTTAAACCCCCAGGTGCTTCACAGAAGTTTATAACGCAGAGCCATGAAAATAAAAAATAATTTTTCTTTCCTCAAAAATGATTTTTTAGCCTGGAATTTCCTATTTTGCCAACGGTAATAGGAGAAATTGGACCCCAAATGTTCTTGTCCAGTTTGTCCTGAGTATGCTGATACCCCATATGTGGGGGTAAACCACTGTTTGGGAGCACGGCAGGGCTCGGAAGGGAAGGCACGCCATTTGGCTTTTTAAATGGAAAATTAGCTCCAATCATTAGCGGACACCATGTCACGTTTGGAGAGCCCCTGTATGCCTAAACATTGGAGATCCCCCACAAATGACCACATTTTGGAAACTAGACCCCCAAAGGAACTAATCTAGATGTGTGGTGAGGACTTTGAACCCCCAAGTGCTTCACAGAAGTTTATAACGCAGAGCCATGAAAAAAAAAATTATTTTCTCAAAAATGATCTGGAATTTTTTATTTTCCCAAGGGTAACAGGAGAAATTTGACCCCAAAAGTTGTTGTCCAGTTTCTCCTGAGTACGCTGATACCCCATATGTGGGGGTAAACCACTGTTTGGGCACATGCCGGGGCTCGGAAGTGAAGTAGTGACGTTTTGAAATGCAGACTTTGATGGAATGCTCTGTGGGCGTCACGTTGCGTTTGCAGAGCCCCTGATGTGGCTAAACAGTAGAAACCCCCCACAAGTGACCCCATTTTGGAAACTAGATCCCCAAAGGAACTTATCTAGATGTGTGGTGAGCACTTTGAACCCCCAAGTGCTTCACAGAAGTTTACAACGCAGAGCCGTGAAAATAATAAATACGTTTTCTTTCCTCAAAAATAATTATTTAGCCCAGAATTTTTTATTTTCCCAAGGGTTACAGGAGAAATTGGACCCCAAAAGTTGTTGTACAGTTTCTCCTGAGTACGCTGATACCCCATGTGTGGGGGTAAACCACTGTTTGGGCACACGTTGGGGCTCAGAAGGGAAGTAGTGACTTTTGAAATGCAGACTTTGATGGAATGGTCTGCGGGCGTCACGTTGCGCTTGCAGAGCCCCTGGTGTGCCTAAACAGTAGAAACCCCCCACAAGTGACCGCATTTTAGAAACTAGACCCCCCAAGGAACTTATCTAGATATGTGGTGAGCACTTTGAACCCCCAAGTGCTTCACAGACGTTTACAACGCAGAGCCGTGAAAATAAAAAATCATTTTTCTTTCCTCAAAAATGATGTTTTAGCAAGCATTTTTTTATTTTCACAAGGGTAACAGGAGAAATTGGACCCCAGTAATTGTTGCGCAGTTTATCCTGAGTATGCTGGTACCCCATATGTGGGGGTAAACCACTGTTTGGGCACACGTCGGGGCTCGGAATTGAGGGAGCACCATTTGACTTTTTGAATACAAGATTGGCTGGAATCAATGGTGGCGCCATGTTGCGTTTGGAGACCCCTGATGTGCCTAAACAGTGGAAACCCCTCAATTCTACCTCCAGCACTAACCCCCCCACACCCGTAACCCTAATCCCAACTGTAGCCATAACCCTAATCACAACCCTAACCCCAACCCTAACCCTAAGGCTATGTGCCCACGTTGCGGATTCGTGTGAGATTTTTCAGCATCATTTTTGAAAAATCCGCGGGTAAAAGGCACTGCGTTTTACCTGCGGATTTTCCGCGGATTTCCAGTGTTTTTTGTGCGGATTTCATCTGCGGATTCCGCACGGTATTTTCCGCACCATGGGCACAGCGGATTTGGTTTTCCATAGGTTTACTTGGTACTGTAAACCTGATGGAACACTGCTGCGAATCCGCAGCGGCCAATCCGCTGCGGATCCGCAGCCAAATCCACACCGTGTGCACATAGCCTAATTCTAAAGGTATGTGCACACGCTGCGGTAAACGCTACGGATCCGCAGCAGTTTCCCATGAGTTTACATTTCAATGTAAACCTATGGGAAACAAACATCGCTGTACACATGCTGCAGAAAAACTGCACGGAAACGCAGCGGTTTACATTCCGCAGCATGTCACTTCTTTCTGCGGATTCCGCAGCGGTTTTACAACTGCTCCAATAGAAAACCGCAGTTGTAAAACCGCAGTGAAATGCGCAGAAAAAACATGGTAAATCCGCCATAAATCCGCAGCGGTTTAGCACTGCGGATTTATCAAATCCGCAGCGGAAAAATCCGCAGAGGACCAGAATACGTGTGCACATACCAAAACCCTAGCTCTAACCCTAACCCTAACCCTAGCCCTAACCCTAGCCTTAACCCTAACCCTAGCTCTAACCCTAACCCTAACCCTAGCCCTAGCCCTAACCCTAACCCTAGCCCTAACCCTAGCCCTAACCCTAGCCCTAACCCTAGCCCTAACCCTACCCCTAACCCTAACCTAACAGTGGAAAAAAAATAATTCTATATTTTTTTTATTGTCCCTACCTATGGGGGTGACAAAGGGGGGGGGGGGGGTAATTTATCATTTTTTTATTTTGATCACTGGGATAGATTATATCTCAGTGATCAAAATGCACTTTGAACGAATCTGCCGGCCGGCAGATTCGGCGGGCGCACTGCGCATGCGCCCGCCATTTTGGAAGATGGCGGCGCCCAGGGAGAAGACGGACGGACCCCGGCAGGATCGGTAAGTATGATGGGGTGGGGGGGAGCACGGGGGATCGGAGCATGGGGGGGTGGATCAGAATGCGGGAGGGGTGGAACGGAGCACGGGGGGGGTGGAACGGAGCACGGGGGGGTGGAACGGAGCACGGGGGGGTGGAACGGAGCATGGGGGGTGAATCGGAGTGCGGGGGGGTGATTGGAGCACGGGGGGGTGATTGGAGCACGGGGGTGAGCGGACAAGAGCACGGGGGGGAGCGGAGCACAGGACGGAAGGGAGCGGGGTAGTGTACCGGGCAGATCGGAGGGCTGGGGGGGCCATCGGTGGGGTGGGGTGGGGGCACATTAGTATTTCCAGCCATGGCCGATGATATTGCAGCATCGGCCATGGCTGGATTGTAATATTTCACCCGTTATAATAGGTGAAATATTACAAATCGCTCTGATTGACAGTTTCACTTTCAACAGCCAATCAGAGCGATCGTAGCCACGGGGGGGTGAAGCCACCCCCCCTGGGCTAAACTACCACTCCCCCTGTCCCTGCAGATCGGGTGAAATGGGAGTTAACCCTTTCACCCGATCTGCAGGGACGCGATCTTTCCATGACGCCACATAGGCGTCATGGGTCGGATTGGCACCGACTTTAATGACGCCTACGTGGCGTCATGGGTCGGGAAGGGGTTAAAAGACTTTGTAATAATGTGTTTGTGTTTGTTTGTAACCATTTCAGACTATTGGATTAATAATGGATAGGTGTCATAATTGACACCTCTCCATTATTAATCTGGCTTAATGTCACCTTACAATAGCAAAGTGACATTAACCCTTAATTACCCCATATCCCACCGCTACACGGGAGTGGGAAGAGAGTGGCCAAGTGCCAGAATAGGCGCATCTTCCAGATGTGCCTTTTCTGGGGGCTGGGGGCAGATGTTTTTAGCCAGGGGGGCCCAATAACCATGGACCCTCTCCAGGCTATTAATATCTGCCCTCAGTCACTGGCTTTACTACTCTGGCGGAGAAAATTGCGCGGGAGCCCACGTCAATTTTTTCCGCCATTTAACCCTTTAATTTAATAGCTAGAGCGCCCAAATTTTGCACATACACACTACTAACATTAGTAGTGTGGAATATGCAAAAAACATGGGGATATGACATGGTTTACTGTATGTAAACCATGTCTCATATCATGTCGGGTTTAGGAAGGAGATAGCAAAAGCCGGCAATTGAATTACCGGCTTTTAAGCTATCTCGCGCTGGATGAAATATTAATATATATACATATATGTGTCTACTGATATATATATATATATATATAGAGAGAGAGAGAGAGAGAGAGAGAGAGAGAGAGACAGTATATATGTTGTTACAATTTTTTGAGAACATGGATCCATTGTATGTCCGTATGTCGGTTTTGCAAGCCTGCGAGAAAATCACGCAGTACGGATGCCATACGGATTACATACAGAGGATGCCATGCGCAAAATATGCTGACACACCCTGCCTACGGAGGAGATACGGACCACTATTTTGGGGACTTTTCTGCGTATTATGGCCGTAAATTACGGACCGTGTTTTTATACGCTGGGTGTGACGCCGGCCTTATACTCACCCAGGGGCGGTCCCGCTGCAGTCCGGTCTGATGGGGTAGATAGGCCCGATGCCGGTGGCCTTAGTTTATAGGCGAACTTTGGGGTGACAGGTTCCCTTTAATGAACATACATCTCTGGGATTGTATGGCAGATTTAAAAAGAAATGGCACACTCAGGAGAGCAGCAGGAATAATATAAGAGCAAAAATTGCACATTTTGATTTTGTGAAAGGTCTTTCTTTAGTGAATATAAAATATCTCTCTCTATTTTAACCCCTTCGCGACTTTGGGTTTTTTGTTTTTGAGTTTCCGTTTCTTGCTCCCCTTCTACCCAGAGCCATAACTTTTTTATTTTTCCATCAATATGGCCATCTGAGGGATTGGGGTTTTTTTTGGTATGAGTTGTACTTTTGAACAACACCATTGCTTTTGCCATATAGTGTACTGGTATAAAAAAAAATCCACAATGGTTTCATTTTTTTGCTATTTTACCATGTTGACTAAATGGTAAAAGTGACCTGCCATTATGATTCTCCAGGTCTTTACAAGTTCGTAGATACCAAACATGTATAGGTTCTTTCAGGGGTGAAAAAAAAAATCCAAAGTTTCTAAGTTTCAAAAAAAAAAGTCACCATTTTCCTAGACCCATACCACTTCCATTTTTTTGTAATCTGAAGTGGGGTGAGGGCTTATTTTTTGTTCACTGAGCTGACATTTCTTTGATACCATTTTGGTGCAGATAAGATCTTTTGATTGTCCATTATTGCATTTTAATGCAATGTTGCGGCAACCAAAAAAAAAAAAAGTAATCCTGGTGTTTTGACTTTTTTTCTCCAAACTGAAAAAAGGGACTGCGCCACATCGGACAGTGAAAAAAGTAGCTCACATTTTATTCTGCCTCCTGCGGCAACGTTTAGGTCCAAAGACCTTGACAAAGCTCCGTTTGGATTTGGATGATTTATCCGGGATGGACCCCCTGGTGAGGACGTGCGCCCCAATGTCCATAGAGACAATATGATTATAGGGTGCGGCTTTACTGCTTTCTTTGGAACTTGACTTTTTTTCTCGTCACGCTGTTTACCAAATCGGATTAATTCTTATTATATATTGATAGATCGTGTGATTCTGAACACGGCGATACCATTTATATTTTTTTTTAATTTTTTTTTACTTTTGACTTGCTTTAATAGTCTCCATGGATGGCTAGAAACTGCAATTATCCAATCGCTTGTGCTACACACACAGCAGGCTTGAATCCCTGCTCTATGTAGTGAAACTGATCACTTGCTATCTGGCAATGACAACCACAGGGGTCAGACACTAGGTTGTCATGCCAACCCATTGGCGACCCGCAGTCATATGACACGGGCACCGATGGGTGGGATTAGTTATGCGCTTCTGGGGCGAGCATTTTAAATGCCGCTGTTAGAGATTGACAGTGGCATTTAACATGTTAACAGCCGTGGATGGATCGAAATTCCACCTGCGGCTGTTAGGGGCACATGTCAGCTGTTCAAATCAGCTGACATGTGCGGGAAAAATTGCGGGATCATCACCGGAGCCCGCAGCAATCAGTGAGAGCCCACCTTAGACGTAGCTATACATCTAAGGTGGGAAACGGGTTAAAACTCACTCTACACAATTTCATCAGACCTGAATAGTGTAGCATGCTGAGCTACTCCATCCAAGAAAAAGACAATGTTCGGCATTTCTTGTTCCCTTCCAGCTGCGATTAAATTATGTCACTTCGTATTATCTCCTTTTACTCTATTGTGTGACTTCTGCTGACTCTTATTCAGTGAGTGACTAAGACTTGTTTCACATGTTCATTTAGCATGTATGTTGAGAGCTCCTGATGAAAAAAAAGGAGCTCTGCATAAAACACAGCTCTAAACATTCTATAGAAAATGTAAAAAAGATACTTTAAATTGTCTTGAACTTTCCTCCCACCTCTCATCCAATTCGCTCTTTGACAACCTACAATCTGGCTTCTGTCTCTACCACTCCACTGAAACTGCCCTAACCAAAATTAGTAGCGACTTACCTACAGCCCAATCTAAAAGACAATTCTCTATACCTCTCCTTCTAGACCTGTCCTCTGACACAGTCGTCCACTCCCTCCTACTACAGAGCCTCACTTTCCTTGGCATAAAAGACTTTGCCCCCTCCTGGATCTCCTCATATTTTTCTATCTGCACATTTAGAGTCTCCCATTCCCATATTATCTCCTCATCCTATGTTATTGTCACTCCAACTCGTCTCCATCTATATGTTTGGCCCTGGACAACTGATAAAGTCCAATGGCTTCCAAAATTATCTATAAGCCGACACTCAGATATGCCTCAGATAGGCCCAGATGTCACCTCTCTGCTGTCCAGAATCCCATAGTGTCTATCAGCCATATCCACCTTTTTCTCATCACGATTCCTAAAGCTCAATGTGAACAAAACCAGACTCATTATCTTTCCTAAACCCCACTTAACTCCCCTACCAGATCTATCTCTCGCAATAAATTTAATCATGCTTTCCCCTGTACAGGATGTCTGCTGCCTCAGACCAACACTTGACTCTGTCCTGTCTTTGAATCCGCACATCCAAAGCCTCAACATCTCCCGAATACTCAAGATCAAAAATATTTCCAGAATCAGTCGTTTCCTTAATCATGAATTTGCTAAAACGTTAGTGCATGCCCTCATCTCACATCCCTGACTACTATAATTCTCCTTTGTGGTCTACCAGCAAACACTCTCGCACCTCTTCAGTCCGTAATGAAACCTGCTGCCCGACTAATCCATCGCTCTCCTCTCTGCATATCACTTCAAACTATTAACCTTGACCTACAAAGTCATCCATAATCTGTTCATTCCTCATTCAATCGCCTCCAAGACTTCTGTCAAGTATTCTCTATCCTCTGGAATTCTGTGCCCCAACACATCCAACTATCCACCATATTTGGAACTTTCAGATGGAACTTGAAACTCCATCTCTTCAAGAAAGCTTACAGCCTGCAATTCACCCCAATGCTGCTTCATGACCAACAGACCTGTCTCTTGATCTACTGTCTCCTTCCCCATTACCCTGTAGACCAGGGGTGTCAAACTGCATTCCTCGAGGGCCGCAAACATGCGTGTTTTCAAGATTTCCTTAGCTTTGCACAAGGTGCTGTAATCATTATGTGTGTAGGTGATTAAATTATCACCTGTGCAGTACAAGGAAATCCTGAAAACATGACCTGTTTGCAGCCCTTGAGGAATGCAGTTTGACACCCCTGCTGTAGACTGTAAGCCCGTGATGACAGGGCCCTCTCCCCTTCTGATCCAGTCTGTTACTCTTAGTTTGTTCATTGTATTTTATATCTGTAGTTTGTATATAAACTTCTTTTTACATATACAGCACCACAGAATCATTAGTGGTGCCCTAAAAATAAATGTTATTAATACTATTTTTCATGGACAGATAAATGCTTTAAATCAGGTGTGAGGAATCACGGATAACATTTGGTATGGTACTTGCAATGATTCCCAGTGGACTCTAGTGCATGGGCCGTCAGCCCCTTTTTTCCACCCATAGGCCCTTTAATTTCTCTGTAGAGAGTGCATGCACAATGTTCACTACTGAGTGCTGCCACGGCATGCACGTGCTGGATTAAGTCCACCAATGCCAGCATCAGGAAGTTCTTTGCAGGCAGAGATAATATGGTCTGCTCTCCTGTCCAACTCCTGCCTATGTGATATATACAGCAGTTTCAGTGTCTCCTATGTGATGTTCACACAGCAGTCTCAGTGTATCCTATATGATGTACAGTATATACAGCAGTCTCGGAGTATGTAGATAAATACAGCAGTCTCAGTGTCTCCCATGTGAAGTATATACAGCAGTCTCTGTGTCTGCTATGTGATGTATATATGGCAGTGTCCTCACTTCCTATGTGATGTGCACAGCAGACCTCCCATTTGAGTTCCATAAATGTTAGATGAGCAGTGATGGATTTCCCACTTTGAGGAGACATGCATCGAAATATATGTGTTCAAAACAACTTACTGCTGCAAGCTGTTCTTTTCAAAACTTAACATTGCAAAGAGTTGACTGCACTCCAGAAAGACCAACACAAACCTGGAAAAGCAGTTGCAGATAGAAGCATAATCACCTAACATCACACACCTCACCAAAGAGAAATAGTTCAAGCTATAACATTAGGGGGATTAGGGATGAGATAATTAAATGTTTGAACAAATATAACAGGCTAATTTTTAAGTTGATATTTATAACATAATTTGAATGCCATACAGAATTATATAAATAGCCCTTGGCAAAAAAAAGGTTCCTCAGCCCTGCTTTAAGTGGATGACTGTTTTATGATTATGTAATATATACATTCCATACAGTATGGCTATGTTCACATGCTGCAGTTTTTACCGCGGATTTGCGGCATTTTTGATGCTGCGGATCTGCAGCAGTTTTCCATGCGGTTTACAGTACTATGTAAACCTATGGAAAACCAAATCCGCTGTGCACATGCTACATAAAAAAACGTGCGGAAATGCAGCGTTGTTTTTTCCGCAGCATGTCAATTCTTTGTGTGGATCTGCAGCGTTTCTGCACCCAATGACTTGTATTGAGTTGGGCACTTCCGCAGCAAAATCGCAGATATAAAAAAGATCTGCGGTTTAGCTGTGGGTGAAACGCTGCAGATTGGGAGGGGGAAGAGTGTTGGCAGAGTGTGGGCGGTGCGTGGGCGGAGACTGTGCATGTCTGTGCAGCACCGTCGGGGGTCTGTGCGGGCCTGCCGGGGGTCTGTGCGGGCCTGCCGGGGGTCTGTACGGGCCTGCCAGGGGTCTGTACGGGCTTGTTGGGGGTCTGAGCGGGCTACCGGGGGGTCTGTGCGGGACTGTGGGGGTTCTGTGTGTGTGTGTGTGTATGTGTGTGTGTGTGTGTGTGTGTGTGTGTGTGTGCGTGCAGGCATCGTCCTATGGGACTACAAGTCCCATCAGGCTATGCCTGCTACAATGACAGAGATTGACACAATAGCCAATGGTGGGACAGTAGTAGATACATACATACAACATGCTACATACAACACATACTACATACATATCCATGGCCCCTCTCTAGGCTATGAATATCAGCTGGCAGCTGTCTGCATAGCCTTTCTGGCTATAAAATATAGGGGGACCCCACGTCATTTAATAGCCAGTAAAGGCTACGCAGACAGCTGCGGGCTGATATTCATAGCCTGGGAGGGGCCATGGGTATAAACCCCTTCCCAGGCTACAAATATCGGCCCCCGGTCATCGGCTTTCCCCCTCTGGCACAGAAAATTGCGCGGGAGCCCAAGCGACTTTTTTCCGTTTTTTTTTATTAAACACTAAGAAACATCGGCCTTTCTATTATTTACCTATGGCTATATCGATCTATAGATATATTTATAGATAGATATATCTATGGATACATAGATGTATCTATCTATCCATATATCTGGCTGCTTTCACACATCAGATTTTTGCTGTCAGGCACAGTCCAGCGAGTTTTGAAAAAAACGGATGTGGATCCGTTTTTTTCTCATAGAGTTGTATTAGCACCGGATTGCGCCTGATGGCCACACGTTTCATCCGTTTTTTGCCAGATCCTTCAGAAAAGCTGTTTCCGGCGGACGGAGAAAACGTACAGAAGAATGGTTTTTCTGTCCGGCGAAAAAACGAACAGCGACGGATCCGGCGAAAAATGTATGAAACTGAGATGTTAAATGAAGAATCCGGCCTCCGAATCCAGTTTTTCATGAATTTTTTCCATTGAAATCATGCACATCTTTCATTCTCTCTCTAAAAAAAAAACGGATCAGTTGCACCAGTTTTTCATTATTTGCAGCGGATCCGTTTTTTCAAAAATTCGCCTGATCCTGATAGATGTAGATAGATATATGGATAGTTAGGGTACTTCCCACACATCAGTTTGTTTCCGTCAGGCAGGATCCGGTGAGTTTGTGGAAAAACGGATCCGTTGCAAATAGTGAAAAACTGATGCAACTAATCTGTTTTTTAGAGAGAGAGAATGGAAAATGTGTATGATTTCAATGGAAAAAATTCATGAAAAACCGGATTCGGAGGCCGGATTCATCATTTCACATGTTTTATACAGTTTTTGCCGGGTCCGACGCTGTGCGTTTTTTCACCGGACAGAAAAAACTTTCCTCTGTGTTATTTCTGTCCGGCGGAAAAATTTTTTTTTACGGATCCGGCAAAAAACGGATGAAACATGTGGCCATCTGGCGCAATCCGGTCGCTAATACAACTCTGAGAAAAACGGCAAAAACCTGATGTGCGAAAGTGGCCTAACTAATAATATATATATATATATATATATATATATATATATATATATATATATATATATATATATATATATATATATATATATATATATATATATATATATATATATATATATATATACATACATACATACATACACATACATACATACACACAGTATATACTGTATATATATATATATATATATATATATATATATATATATATATATATATATATATATATATATATATATATATATATCTACATCTATCTATCTATCTATCTATCTTATTCCTTCTGTCTATCTATGTATCTATCCATCTATGTATCTATGTATCTATATACCTATCTGTCTGTCTGTCTATGTGTGTAATGGAGTGTGGGTTGGACAAATGTAAAAGAGGAGGTTGGATGAGACATGACATCACAAATCTTTTTTTTGTTCAAAAATACATCTTTATTTAACTTTCAAAAACGCATACAAAACCGCATCAAAAACCGCTTCAAAATCACGCAAAAAAAAAGCATAAAAAACGCACCTGCGTTTTTTGCCAAGACCTGCAGATTTAGTGCAGAAAAATACGCAGGCAAATCTGCAACGTGTGTACATACCCTATATGTAACAAGTGGGTAAGAATTATACCCTGACCTAGATGGATTTTATTTGTGGGTCGGAGTATGTTGTTTATTTTTAATTGCTTTTTTGCCAGTCAACATTTTATGTAAGAAATATTGTTATTGTATTCACACCTGGTAATAGCACAAATTATTCAGCTACATGAGTTATACAAATGACATGAAGCAGCAAGTGGGAATTGATGATCAATGCTCTTCAACGATGACTCATTAAAAGGAAACATGGAATTATCTAAGCCATTTAAAGAGTTGTGATTTTAGAGACAGCTGCTTCCTTAAAAACTTTATGAGGTTCATGTACTACTTGCAGTCCCAAAATGTACTGCACTTCCTTCCTTTATAGCTATGCCTAAATTGTGCGCTCCCTTTCAGTTTATGTAAAGGTCATTGGTAACATCTAATCTCAGTTTTGTCAGCTCTGAAAATGTGACATGCTATTACTGTACTGTATTTAGGTCTCTCACCATCTGAAGAGGTATATGAAAAAAGAATAGTCTTAGTCCGTACTACCAAACCACTAGGACTCTCAACACTCACCCATGTAGTCAGGGAAGCTGAAGTTTAGCTAGTGTTTAGCCGAGAAGGGGTTAACGTGTGCCTGGATGTAACGGCTTTGAGTTTATTTTCTACATCAATTGTACACCAACAGTAAAGAATAGGAGAATTCCCTTTTGTATCACGGCGTTTCACTGCATTGATCCGTTTTTTGCCTGCCACTACACAGATAACACATTATATATATATATATATATATATATATATATATATTTGTCTAGCTATCAAAATTTGCCTACCAATACACACCTAAGTTTCCATGGCATCTAGCTCCCAGAAACAAATAGGAACAGAAATTGACCACATAAAAAGTAATGCAGTAGTGTGCAGATGCACATTGAGGAAAGAAAATTCACCTTATTTACATACTTCATCAAAAGACTTTTATTCCAAACTTCTACTAATGTCACAAAAAACTCTGTGAAAAAGACTTCTTGGGATATCAACCATTCCCAAATGAGAGCCCCTATTAGCTATATGCCTGAGGCTAATTTTTTTTGAGCCGTAAGATCAACCCTTGTAATGTCATATCTTTGGACACTAAGCCTCCAGCCTAGATAGTGTGTCAGTTCAACTCATTATTATAATTTTAATTATATTTCCCTATTGCCACTTTGAATTCCCATTCCTTGTATGATCTGCTGCTGTCAACATTCAACTATACCAGAGTACAGTACTGTACTACTAAATCCTTGCACTACTAACAATTCATAGAAAAAACTATTTGGGCTTAGAAAGAGTGTAACAATAAACATTTTAACTAATTTCCACAGAGGCCTCTTTCATTTTTGCTCTTTCATTCTCCCTTACCTCCCATGTAGACTGTGTTATACAGGATGCAGTGTACACCACATGATGAGAAGGGGTTAAAAAAATAATAGAACTAGTTTTACTCCATATATTAAAGCAGGTTTTTTCATTGTGACCTATGCTAACATTTCTCCTGTTTAACACCTTCCCAATGGATGATTTTCCAGTGTTGTGTTTTCATTTTTCTCTACCGCTCGTCCAAGGCCTATAACATTTTTATTTTTTTCATCCACATAGCTGTATAGAAATATACTAAGGAACAGTACAGACATTTTTCTAATGACCTTTTTACACCTAGGCCTGCAATGATGAAAAAGGGGCATCCTCTAGGTCTAGAGAGGAAAGAAGGCTGAGTAATAATCAACAGACACAGATTATGTAAGGCCGGTTTCACATTTGCGGTTGTGTCCGCAGCGTTTCTTCCGCAAATATCCGCATGCGTTGTGTATTCCTATATTTAACATTAGGGATGCATGCGTCTGCGATCGGTTGCGTCTGGCCGCGTGTGACGACGCATGCATCGTTTTGTCATCTGTGGTTTGGCGCGGTAAACGCTACATGTAGTAATTTTAGAGGCGTCAATTTGCCACCTAGAAACGCATTGCTGTCTATGTGAACGCATGCGTTCACAAGCACATGCGTTTGCTTGCGTTTGTGAACGCATGCGTTGCACGAGAGAAAAACATGTCTAGACACTGATAAGCCACCCCCCACATACAAGGTGATAAAGGGAGGGAGTGGACAGTTGCAGGTCACTACGCAGCAGACAGAGCAGCTTTCCAGACGCAGCAGACCAGACACAGGAAGGAATCTACACTCAGAACAATGTGAGTATATCCTAGCCAATGCCTTTATTTTCTATTTTCTTTCTCTACATGTCCTAATTTCTGCCATTTCTTTCTTTTTGCATGCATCAGAATGTCTTCTTCTGATGAGGAGCAACGTCCTGGGCCTTCTGAAGTCGAACATGTCAGTGAAGTGAAGTGAGTACTCACCTCGTCAGATTGGTAAGTATTCACGGTCACATCTACACATGACAAATTTTTTTTCTTTCATTTTTTAGAGCACTTCTACTGCGGCAGAGTCTGGGCAGGAGCAGCGGGGTCACGGTCGAGTGTCAAGGCGGCAGCGTGTAAGTATACCTGGCTGACTGTTTACTGTATCCTCACTTTAGTATTCTTGAATCTTCTGGATTCCTTTTGCATCTTGACTTTCCTTATTCATGCCATTTCTCAGCCTCTGTTTTCTTTCTTTTCCTTATGTTAATGTATCCAACATTAATGTCTGTATTTAATTTTAAGGTTCCAGAATGGGATGAAGACCTCATAGAAAATGACCTCCTCATCTCCCTGGTCCAGGAGCGAGACCCATTGTGGGACACCCGGGTTCCACAGTACTCGGACAACGTAACGATCCGGCGCCTATGAAATGAGGTGGCCAAAGCAATGTGGGATGGTTGGGACAACGCCCCTACTAGGGTCCGAAATGCATTTTGTAAGTATTAGAATGCAGTGTGAAGCAGCAGAGACCTTGGTCGTGCTCACACAACTGTGTGTGATGAGAGAAACTCTCAGGAGTTTCTCTCATCACACACAGTTGTGTGAGCACGGCCAAAAGTACATTGTCTAACCATAATTTTTTGTTTTTTCAACAGTGCTCAAAGTAAAAACACGTTGGCATTCGATGAAGGACCGCTTCAACAAGGACCTGCGTCAAGAGAGCCGTGTTCCCAGTGGTCCAGGAGCAAGGATCTGAAAGTACAAATATCGCCTTCTGGCATTTTTAAGACCGGTCCTTGTCCAGAGGACGTAAGTATTTCTCCCGTGCATTAGGTTGTGTTGTATTGCCATAATCTGTATGTTTCTATTCCACAGGAGTTGGCGTCTAGTTAATTTTTGTTATTCATTTTTTTTCCTTTTTTCACAGCAAATGGAGCAGCACTGTTGGCCAAGGTTCTGGAGCGGTCCTTCATTAGACAGCCATGGACCCGTCCCAGCCATCCAGCAGCGCTGCAGCAAGTGGGCCTGCCACACAAACTGGAGACCAGGAAGCTGGTCCATCAGGTGTTCCCCTTTCCCAGTCCTCTGCGCCTTTTTTTTGGGCTCCTCCCGGCAGTGGCAGAGGGCATTGGACAGGTCCCTCATGCCTGAGTTTTTGCACTTGAGCTCGGTTTTTCACGAAGGACTCAAGGCTTTGTGTGACCGAATGAATATTTCCCTTAGCCACATGAATACACGTATCCAGGAGGTCACCAAAAGCCTTAACCAAGTAAAAGCCGACCTCCAGAGGCCAGCACATCATTTTTTTAACCAAATTGAGCAGGGCATGTCGGAACACCTTACTCCTGATCTCCAGCTTAGTGTTATGCAGGCCTGCAATGCTGCTTGCGTGCAGGCTATGCAGCAGAGTTGGTATTTTCAGCAGACAGCAGCAGCATATCCACCTGTGCCTTCAATGTCACGATTAACATCAATGCCGACCTCTGCTGCATACCAATGCATGGCCACCTCTATTCCTAGCACTGCCAGACACCAGTACAGCACCACCACCATGCCGAGTGCTGTTGGACAGCCCACCACCACCACCATGACAACCGCTGCTCCTGCTTGGACCTCCTCCACTGACACCACGATGCAGCAGGACCTTTGCATGGCCTTTCGTACCGCCACCACCACGATGCAGCAGGACCCTGGCATGGCCTTCCGTACCGCCACCACCACGATGCAGCAGGACCCTGGCATGGCCTTCCGTACCGCCACCACCACCACGATGCAGCAGGACCCAGGCATGGCCTTCCGCTCTACAAGCGCTATGGACTCTGGCATGGCTGCACGCTCTACGAGCGCTATGGACTCTGGCATGGCTGCATACTCTACGAGCACTATGGACTCTGGCATGGCTGCACGCTCTATGAGCACTATGGATTCTGGCATGGCTGCACGCTCTACGAGCACTATGGACTCTGGCATGGCTGCATGCTCTATGAGCACTATGGATCCTGGCACAGTGCAGCCAGACCCTGACAGGTCATCAACCATGACCATGATATGACATGAGCCCACCGAGGCATACCAGAACCCGGCGATCCCAGAAAGGATGAAAAAAAACAGCGTACTCTTAGAATTCCTCCCCCCTCACCTCCCAGTGTGTCTGTAATGTCAGGTTTGTCTCACCCTTCCAGTGTGTCTCAGGCCTCTCATGTGTCAAGCCCTATCCCAGAACTACCAGACCCCACAAGTTTCATTGCCCCTTCTCCTGCCACCCCTGCGTCGTCCACTGTTAGCCACGCCTCACTGCTTCACACCCCCCGTTTCCATCACTCTACCCCAAGCAGGCGCAGTTAAATAAAAAGTTTGTGCATAACAAAATAAATAATATTATTTTTAGCCCCCAATTATGTGTGGTTTAACCCCTTAGTGACAGAGCCAATTTGGTACTTAATGACCAGGCCAATTTTTGCAATTCTGACCACTGTCACTTTATGAGGTTATAACTCTGGAACGCTTCAACGGATCCCGCTGATTCTGAGATTGTTTTTTCGTGACATATTGTACTTCATGTTAGTGGTAACATTTCTTCGATATTACTTGCGATTATTTATGAAAAAAACGGAAATATGGCGAAAATTTTTAAAATTTTGCAATTTTCAAACTTTGTATTTTTATGCCCTTAAATCAGAGAGATATGTCATGAAAAATAGTTAATAAATAACATTTCCCACATGTCTACTTTACATCAGCACAATTTTGGAAACAAAATTTTTTTTTGTTAGGGAGTTATAAGGGTTAAAAGTTGACCAGCAATTTCTCATTTTTACAACACCATTTTTTTTTAGGGACCACATCACATTTGAAGTCATTTTGAGGGGTCTATATGATAGAAAATAATGAAGTGTGACACCATTCTAAAAACTACACCCCTCAAGGTTCTCAAAACCACATTCAAGAAGTTTATTAACCCTTTACGTGCTTCACAGGAACTGAAACAATGTGGAAGGAAAAAATGAACATTTAACTTTTTTTTGCAAACATCTTAATTCAGAACCATTTTTTTTATTTTCACAAGTGTAAAAACAGAAATGTAACCATAAATTTTGTTATGCAATTTCTCCTGAATACGCCAATACCCCATATGTGGGGGTAAACCACTGTTAGGGCGCACCGCAGAACTTAGAAGTGAAGGAGCGCCGTTTGACTTTTTCAATGCAGAATTGGCTGGAATTGAGATCGGACACCATGTCACATTTAGAGAGCCCCTGATGTACCTAAACAGTGGAAACTCCCCACAAGTGACACCATTTTGGAAACTAGACCCCTTAAGGAACTTATCTAGATGTGTGGCGAGCACTTTGAACCCCCAAGTGCTTCACAGAAGTTTATAACGTAGAGCCGTGAAAATAAAAAAATCGCTTTTGTTTACACAAAAATGATCTTTTCGCCCACAAATTCTTATTTTCACAAGGGTAACAGGAGAAATTAGACCACAAAAGTTGTTGAGCAATTTCTCCTGAGTACGCTGATACCCAATATGTGGGGGTAAACCACTGTTTGGGCGCACCGCAGAGCTTGGAAGAGAAAGAGTGCCGTTTTACTTTTTCAATGTAGAATTGGCTGGAATTGAGATCGGACGCCATGTCGCATTTGGAGAGCCCCTGATGTGCCTAAACAGTAGAAATCCCCCACAAGTGACCCCATTTTGGAAACTAGACCCCCCATGGAACTTATCTAGATGTGTGGTGAGAACCTTGAATGCCCAAGTGCTTCACAGAAGTTTAGAATGCAGAGTCGTGAAAATAAAAAATATTTTTTTCCACAAAAAAGATATTGTAGCCCCCAAGTTTTTATTTTCACAAGGGTAACAGGAGAAATTGGACTGCAATAGTTGTTGTCCAATTTATCCCGAGTACGCTGATGCGCCATATGTGGGGGTAAACCACTGTTTGGGCGCACGGCAGAGCTCGGAAGGGAAGGAGCGCCTTTTTGGAATGCAGACTTTGATAGAATGGTCTGTGGGCATTATGTTGCGATTGCAGAGCCCCTGATGTACCTAAACTGCAGTAACCCCCCACAAGTGACCCCATTTTGGAAACTAGACCCCCCAAGGAATTTATCTAGATGTGTGGTGAGAACTTTGAATGCCCAAGTGCTTCACAGAAGTTTAGAATGCAGAGTCGTGAAAATAAAAAATATTTTTTTCACAAAAAAGATTTTGTAGCCCCCAAGTTTTTATTTTCACAAGGGTAACAAGAGAAATTGGACCCCAGAAGTTGTTGTCCAATTTATCCCGAGTACGCTGATGCCCCATATGTGGGGGTAACCCACTGTTTGGGCGCACGGCAGAGCTCAGAAGGGAGGGAGCACCATTTGACTTTTTGAGCGCAAAATTGGCTGTCGTATTTGGAGACCCCCTGATGTACCTAAACAGTGGAAACTGTTGTGAATTCTGTGGCTGAATTCACTCCTGTGGTCACAAGTGGTATTGCAGCCTCTGGGCTTCCTCCCTCAGGTGTTTTGGTGAGCTCGTTGGCTGCCTTGCTATTTAACTCCACCTGAGTCTGTCTTCCTTGCTCCTTGTCAATGTTCCAGTGTTGGATCTGAGCTACTGCATCTTTCCTGTGGCCTGCTGCTCTGCTAGATAAGTGTTACTTGGTTTTTGTTTCCGTTTTTTCTGTCCAGCTGTGCTATTCTCTTTTGCTGGAAGCTCTGAGACGCAAAGGGTGCACCACCGTGCCGTTAGTTCGGCACGGTGGGTCTTTTTGCTCCCCTTTGCGTGGTTCTGCTTTAGGGTTTTTTGTAGACTGCATAGTTCTCTTTGCTATACTCGCTCTGTCTAGAATATCGGGCCTCACTTTGCTGAATCTATTTCATTCCTACGTTTTGTCTTTTCATCTTGCTAACAGTCATTATATGTGGGGGGCTGCCTATTCCTTTGGGGTATTTCTCTGAGGCAAGTCAGGCTTGTATTTCTATCTTCAGGCTAGTCAGCTCCTCAGGCAGTGCCGAGTTGCATAGGTAGTGTTAGGCGCAATCCACTGCTGCTTTTAGTTGTGTGAGGATAGGTTCAGGTATTGCAGTCTGCAGAGATTCCACGTCTCAGAGCTTGTTCTATTGTTTTGGGGTTATTGCCATATCACTGTATGTGCGCTGATTACTGCACACTGTGTTGCCTGATAGCACAGCATAACAGTACAAGGAGCCAAACCAATGATTCTCAATAGAGGGAAAAAAGAAGTCCTGACATCATTTTTTTTTTCCTCAGCTCTGTCTTCAGTTTTTTTTTTTTTTTTTTTCCCTTAGACATTAGAGTGCTTCAGGACACAGCTGTGGACATGGATATTCAGGCTCTGTGCTCCTCAATGGATAATCTCGTTATAAATGTACAAAAGATTCAAGATACAATTGATCAGAAATCTATGCTAGAACCAAGAATTCCTATTCCTAATTTGTTTTTTGGTGACAGAACTAAGTTCCTGAGCTTCAAAAATAATTGTAAGCTATTTCTGGCCTTGAAACCTCATTCTTCTGGTAATCCTATTCAACAGGTTTTGATTATTATTTCTTTTTTGCGCGGCGACCCACAGGACTGGGCGTTTTCTCTTGCGCCAGGAGACCCTGCATTGAGTAATGTTGATGCGTTTTTCCAGGCGCTTGGATTGCTTTACGATGAGCCTAATTCAGTGGATCAGGCTGAGAAAAATTTGCTGGCTTTATGCCAGCGTCAGGATGATGTAGAAGTATATTGTCAGAAATTTAGGAAGTGGTCAGTACTCACTCTGTGGAATGAATCTGCACTGGCGGCTTGGTTCAGAAAGGGTCTCTCTGAAGCTCTTAAGGATGTCATGGTGGGATTTCCTATGCCTGCTGGTTTGAATGAGTCTATGTCCTTGGCCATTCAGATCGGTCGTCGCTTGCGCGAGCGTAAATCTGTGCACCATCTGGCGGTATTGTCTGAGAGTAAACCTGAGCCTATGCAGTGCGACAGGACTATGACTAAAGTTGAACGGCAAGAACACAGACGTCTGAACAGGCTGTGTTTCTACTGTGGTGATTCCACTCATGCTATTTCTAATTGTCCTAAGCGCACTAGGCGGTTCGATAGCTCTGCCGTCATTGGTACTGTACAGTCCAAATTCCTTCTGTCCATTACCTTGATATGCTCTTTGTCATCGTATTCTGTCATGGCGTTTGTAGATTCAGGCGCTGCCCTGAATCTGATGGATTTGGATTATGCTAAACGTTGTGGATTTTTCTTGGAGCCTTTGCGGTGTCCTATTCCGTTGAGAGGAATTGATGCTACACCTTTGGCCAAGAATAAGCCTCAGTACTGGGCCCAGCTGACCATGTGCATGGCTCCTGCACATCAGGAAGTTATTCGCTTTCTGGTACTGCATAATCTGCATGATGTGGTCGTGTTGGGGTTGCCATGGCTACAAACCCATAATCCAGTATTAGATTGGAACTCTATGTCGGTAACCAGCTGGGGTTGTCAGGGAGTACATGGTGATGTTCCATTTTTGTCTATTTCGTCATCCATTCCTTCTGACATCCCAGAGTTCTTGTCTGACTTTCAGGATGTATTTGAAGAGCCCAAGTCTGATGCCCTACCTCCGCATAGGAATTGTGATTGTGCTATCAATTTGATTCCTGGTAGTAAATTCCCTAAGGGTCGTTTATTTAATTTGTCCGTGCCTGAACACACCGCTATGCGCAGTTATGTGAAAGAATCCCTGGAGAAGGGACATATTCGCCCATCGTCATCACCATTGGGAGCTAAGACCGTGTATTGATTACCGCCTTCTTAATAAGATCACTGTTAAGTTTCAGTATCCCTTGCCATTGATATCTGACTTGTTTGCTCGGATTAAGGGGGCTAGTTGGTTTACTAAGATTGATCTTCGTGGTGCGTATAATCTGGTGAGAATCAGGCAGGGAGATGAATGGAAAACGGCATTTAATACGCCCGAGGGTCATTTTGAGTATCTGGTGATGCCGTTCGGACTTGCCAATGCTCCATCTGTTTTTCAGTCTTTTATGCATGACATTTTCCGTGAGTATCTGGATAAATTCCTGATTGTTTACTTGGATGACATTTTGATCTTCTCTGATGATTGGGAGTCTCATGTGAAGCAAGTCAGAATGGTTTTCCAGGTACTGCGTGCTAATTCCTTGTTCGTGAAGGGATCAAAGTGTCTCTTCGGTGTGCAGAAAGTTTCATTTTTGGGGTTCATCTTTTCCCCTTCTACTATCGAGATGGATCCGGTTAAGGTCCAGGCCATCCAGGATTGGACTCAGCCGACATCTCTGAAAAGTCTGCAGAAATTCCTGGGCTTTGCTAATTTTTATCGTCGCTTCATCTGTAATTTTTCTAGCATTGCCAGACCATTGACCGATTTGACCAAGAAGGGTGCTGATTTGGTTAATTGGTCTTCTGCTGCCGTGGAAGCTTTTCAGGAGTTGAAGCATCGTTTTTGCTGTGCCCCTGTGTTGTGTCAACCAGATGTTTCTCTTCCGTTCCAGGTCGAGGTTGATGCTTCTGAGATTGGAGCAGGGGCGGTTTTGTCACAGAGAGGTTCTGGTTGCTCAGTGTTGAAACCATGTGCTTTCTTTTCCAGGAAATTTTCTGCTGCTGAGCGTAATTATGATGTGGGCAACCGAGAGTTGCTGGCCATGAAGTGGGCATTCGAGGAGTGGCGTCATTGGCTTGAGGGAGCTAAGCATCGCGTGGTGGTATTGACTGATCATAAGAATCTTACTTATCTCGAGTCTGCCAAGCGCTTGAATCCTAGACAGGCCCGTTGGTCGTTATTTTTTGCTCGTTTTGATTTTGTGATTTCGTACCTTCCGGGCTCTAAAAATGTGAAGGCGGATGCTCTGTCTAGGAGTTTTGTGCCCGACTCTCCGGGGTTATCTGAGCCGGCGAGTATCCTCAAAGAAGGAGTCATTGTGTCTGCCATCTCTCCTGATTTGCGGAGAGTGTTGCAGAAATTTCAGGCTAATAAACCTGATCGTTGTCCGGCCGATAAACTGTTCGTCCCTGATAGGTGGACTAGTAAAGTTATCTCTGAACTTCATTGTTCGGTGCTGGCTGGTCATCCAGGAATCTTTGGTACCAGAGAGTTAGTGGCTAGATCCTTCTGGTGGCCATCTCTGTCACGGGATGTGCGTGCTTTTGTGCAGTCCTGTGGGATTTGTGCTAGGGCTAAGCCCTGCTGTTCACGTGCCAGTGGGTTGCTTTTGCCCTTGCCGGTCCCGAAGAGGCCTTGGACACATATTTCGATGGATTTCATTTCTGACCTTCCCGTTTCTCAAAAGATGTTGGTCATTTGGGTGGTCTGTGATCGCTTTTCTAAAATGGTCCATCTGGTGCCCTTGGTTAAATTGACTTCCTCCTCTGATTTGGTGCCTTTGTTCTTCCAGCATGTGGTTCGTTTGCATGGCATTCCTGAGAATATTGTTTCTGACAGAGGTTCCCAGTTTGTCTCGAGGTTCTGGCGAGCCTTTTGTGGTAGGATGGGCATTGACCTATCTTTTTCCTCGGCCTTCCATCCTCAGACTAATGGCCAGACCGAACGAACCAATCAGACCTTGGAAACATATCTGAGATGTTTTGTTTCTGCTGACCAGGATGATTGGGTGTCATTTTTGCCGTTGGCTGAGTTCGCCCTTAATAATCGGGCCAGCTCGGCTACCTTGGTCTCTCCATTTTTCTGCAATTCTGGGTTCCATCCTCGTTTCTCTTCAGGACAGGTTGAGTCTTCGGACTGTCCTGGTGTGGATTCTGTGGTGGACAGGTTGCAGCAGATCTGGACTCAGGTAGTGGACAATTTGACCTTGTCCCAGGAGAAGGCTCAGCTTTTCGCTAATCGTAGACGCCGTGTGGGTCCCCGACTTCGTGTTGGGGATCTGGTTTGGTTATCTTCTCGTCATATTCCTATGAAGGTTTCCTCTCCTAAATTTAAACCTCGTTTTATTGGTCCGTATAGGATTTCTGAGATTCTCAATCCGGTGTCTTTTCGTCTGACCCTCCCAGACTCCTTTTCCATACATAATGTATTCCATAGGTCGTTGTTGAGAAGATACGTGGCACCTATGGTTCCATCTGTGGAGCCTCCTGCCCCTGTTTTGGTGGAGGGGGAATTGGAGTATATTGTGGAGAAAATTTTGGATTCTCGTGTCTCTAGACGGAAACTCCAGTATCTGGTCAAATGGAAGGGTTATGCTCAGGAGGATAATTCCTGGGTTTTTGCCTCTGATGTCCATGCCCCAGATCTTGTTCGTGCCTTTCATGTGGCTCATCCTGGTCGGCCTGGGGGTTCTGGTGAGGGTTCAGTGACCCCTCCTCAAGGGGGGGGCACTGTTGTGAATTCTGTGGCTGAATTCACTCCTGTGGTCACAAGTGGTATTGCAGCCTCTGGGCTTCCTCCCTCAGGTGTTTTGGTGAGCTCGTTGGCTGCCTTGCTATTTAACTCCACCTGAGTCTGTCTTCCTTGCTCCTTGTCAATGTTCCAGTGTTGGATCTGAGCTACTGCATCTTTCCTGTGGCCTGCTGCTCTGCTAGATAAGTGTTACTTGGTTTTTGTTTCCGTTTTTTCTGTCCAGCTGTGCTATTCTCTTTTGCTGGAAGCTCTGAGACGCAAAGGGTGCACCGCCGTGCCGTTAGTTCGGCACGGTGGGTCTTTTTGCTCCCCTTTGCGTGGTTCTGCTTTAGGGTTTTTTGTAGACTGCATAGTTCTCTTTGCTATCCTCGCTCTGTCTAGAATATCGGGCCTCACTTTGCTGAATCTATTTCATTCCTACGTTTTGTCTTTTCATCTTGCTAACAGTCATTATATGTGGGGGGCTGCCTATTCCTTTGGGGTATTTCTCTGAGGCAAGTCAGGCTTGTATTTCTATCTTCAGGCTAGTCAGCTCCTCAGGCAGTGCCGAGTTGCATAGGTAGTGTTAGGCGCAATCCACTGCTGCTTTTAGTTGTGTGAGGATAGGTTCAGGTATTGCAGTCTGCAGAGATTCCACGTCTCAGAGCTTGTTCTATTGTTTTGGGGTTATTGCCATATCACTGTATGTGCGCTGATTACTGCACACTGTGTTGCCTGATAGCACAGCATAACAGGAAACCCCCCAATTCTAGCTCCAACCCTAACCCCAACACACCCCTAACCCTAATCCCAACCTCATCCATAATCCTAATCACTAACCCTAACCATAATCACAACCCTTACCCCAAAACAACCCTAATGTCAACCCTAACCATAACCCTAATCAAAACCCTAAATCCAACACACCCCTAATCCTAATCTCAACCCTAACCTCAAACCTAACCCTAATCCCAATACACCCCTAATCACAACCCTAACCTTAACCCTAATCCCAAACCTAACCCTAATCCCAAGCGTAACCCTAATGCCAACCCTAACCCTAATACGAACCCTAATCCAAACCCTAACCCTAATCCCAGCTCTAACCCTAACTTTAGCCCCAACCCTAGCCCTAACTTTAGCCCCAACCCTAACCCTAGCCCTAGGGCTACTTTCACACTTGCGTCGTTTGGCATTCCATCGCAATCCGTCGTTTTGGACAAGAAACGGATCCTGCAAATGTGCCCGCAGGATGCGTTTTTTGCCCATAGACTTGTATTGCCGACGGATCGTGACGGATGGCCACACGTCGCGTCCGTCGTGCACTGGATCAGTTGTGTTTTGGCGGAGCGTCGGCACAAAAAAAGTTCAATGAAACGTTTTTTTGTACGTCGCATCCGCCATTTCTGACCGCGCATGCGTGGCCGTAACTCCGCCCCCTCCTCCCCAGGACATAGATTGGGCAGCGGATGTGTTGAAAAACTACAGCTGCTGCCCACGTTGTGCACAATTTTCACAACGTGCGTCGGTATGTCGGGCCGACGCATTGCGACGGCCCCGTACCAACGTAAGTGTGAAAGAAGCCTAACCCTAAGTTTAGCCCCAACCCTAACCCTAAATTTAGCCCCAACCCTAACCCTAAATTTAGCCCCAACCCTAACCCTAAATTTAGCCCCAACCCTAGCCCTACCCCTAACCTAACCCTACCCCTACCCCTAACCTAACCCTACCCCTAACCTAACCCTACCCCTAACATAACCCTACCCCTAACCTAACCCTACCCCTAATTTTAGCCCCAACTGCTGTTCTCCTGCCGGCCGGCAGATGGAGACAGATGGCGGGCGCACTGGGCATGCGTCCGCCATGTTCTGCTGCCGGCGGCCAGGAGGAGCAGCAAGAGGATCCAGGGACCTAGGTGAGTATGCTAGGGTCCCCGAATCCCCCTATTTCTCTGTCCTCTGATGTGCGATCACATCAGAGGACAGAGAATTACACTTTACTTTTTTTTTTTTTTTTTTTTGCGGTCGCCGGTAAACAGTTAATTACCGGCGATCGCAAAACAGGGGTCGGTAATACCGACCCCGATCGTGCTCTTTGGGGTCTCGGCTACCCCCGGCAGCCGAGACCCCAAAGATTCTCCCGGTGCCGGCCGGCGGGCGCACTGCGCATGCGCCCGCCATTTTGAAGATGGCGGCACCCACCGGGAGACACGAGGAGCATCGGGGGAGCTAGGTGAGTATTGGGGGGCAACCTGGGACCCCTTTTCTCTGTCCTCCGATGTGGGATCACATCGGAGGACAGAGAAATTAAAAAGAGATCGCTTTTTTTTTTTTTTTTGCGATCGCCGGTAAACGGTTAATTACCGGCGATCGCAAATGCGGGGTGGGTTAAAAACCCCCCGAATCATGTTCTCTGGGGTCTCGGCTACCCTCGGCAGCCGAGACCCCGGAGAAAATCGGCCTCTGGGGGGCGCTATGGACTTTTTCCACAGCGCCGTTAATTAACGGCGCTGTGGTTTAAGTACCCTTAGCGGCCGCCGTTAAAAGGCGTATCGGCGGTCGCTAAGGGGTTAATTGTGTATTTCGCCGCTGTCAACACAAACCGTGCGCCGAACACTTAATTTTTTGGCCACAACATAGCTCCAGTAGTTAGCAAGTAAAAGACTGCAGCTTTGTGTGTCTTTAGTATACAGATATGAGGTGGGCTAAAAAATTAATACTTGTATTATCTCCATAATCTCTTCCTTCTGCTTAGTCTGTGACTAGTGTTGCAGACTGAAGAGAAAATGGCGGAAATACAATGCAGAACTATACTCAACAGGTCAGGTGTCCAAAAACTCATTAGTTAGGACACCTGACCTGGTGAGTAGAGAACTGCCTTGTATATCCTCCATTTTCTCTTCTGTGTACATAATCTATTTCACACAAAGTGAAGGGACAATGGCGGTCATACACGGCATATCTATGCTCACCTGGACATGTGTCAGAAATAGTGAATTCATGAGGCTGTTATATGTGCATCATGAATTCATTACTTCTGACACCTGACTTGATGAGTATATATCTGTTTTGTATGACAGTCATTGTCTCTTCAGTCTGTGTCCAATGGATACTGCAGGACAGAATCAGGACGCAATGACATCAACAACCTTACCACTAAAACAACATGGCTGCCGTCACAATAACAGTATGTGGTCAGCATTTTATATCAGTATTTGCAAGCCAAAACAAGGATTGGAACAATTAGAGGAAAATTATAATAATAACACATCTAGCACCTCAGCTTTTATCACCCTCTCCTGGTTTTAGACTACAAGTACTGATATTAAATACAGACCAAATAATGCTAGTGTGAGGACAGCCTTGGTTTGTAGAGGACATACATAGGAGACACAGTCAAGACACCAAAAAATAAAGTTTATTAACGAGAAATATTAGTAACATTTAAGAAAATAACTGGTACAGATAAAATCCCAACAGGACATTTACACAACATTGTCCTGCCATGACACACGCATAATATTCAAATAAAAAAAGGCAGCAAATTGGTCCCGCATGTGGCCAATATCAGCTGTTGACTGCAGTGTGTGATGCTGGTAATCGGGCAGTGGGTGTGCAACTGGTTCATCCAGTTCAATGTTGGGCCGCTCCTTAGCCATTAGGTAATTGTGCAGAACCATACAGGCTTTGACCACCTCGTCGACTGTCTCCAATTTAGATTAATGGCTGACGCAAGAATGCGCCATTTTGAGACTAGAATCCCAAAGGTACACTCTACTGTTCTTCGGGCCCTGGTCAGTCTCTGGTTAAAAATCTTTTTAGTGTGGTTCAAGTCCCGACTGGAATATGGCTTCAGTAGGTTTTCACACATCTGAAAGGCCTCATCAACAACCATAACAAATGACATTGCTGGACCTTGATTGTTGGGGAAAGGTCGTGGCCGTGGAAAATTAAAATTTTTGCCATACACACTGCGGCCCATATCAAAGTTCTTAAAGGTCTGGGAATCGTTGCCACGGCCAAAAGCTCCAATATCCATGGCGATGAAGCGACAGTCCGCATCGGCTATTACCATGAGCACAACAGAAAAAATATTTTTTATAATTGAAGTACTCTGATCCTGTTCTGGCTGGTTTGATAATGCGGATGTGCTTTCCATCCACTGCTCCCAAACAGTTGGGGAAATCACACACACTCCAGAATTTTTCCGCAATTCCAATCCACATGTCCAAGGTGGGTAGGGGTATAAACTCATCCCGGAGTACACTCCGCAAAGCCCGGCAGGTGTCCGCAACTATTCCAGACAGGGTGGATATTCCAAGCCGGTATTGGAAGTGGAGGGATGATAAACTCTCTCCGGTTGCCAGAAATCTGGAAGAAAATTAAAAAAAAACAAAAAACAATCAATTCTATTTATGGTGTTGTTATGCTAAAGACATAAAGGAAAATACAAAAAATATACATGTCAGAACACCCAAAATTTGCACTGCAGTGGATTAGATTTGTTACATACCTTAAAGTAACCAGCAGACGTTCCTCTGGTGGAATCGCTCTACGGAGCTGGGTGTCCTGTCTCCGTATGGTTCCTTGGACACGAGCAAGCAAATCCCGGAACGAGTCTTGCGACATCCTGGTATATTCCGGGAATTTGTCTGGGTTGGCATTAAGCTCGCCATACAGCGTGTGATATGCTCCACGGCTCTCATGGAGTTCAATAATGGGGTGTCTCCAAAAACGCCTAAGACGTCTCCTCCGTTTTTCTTGATTTCTGTCTTGCTCCCAAGCAAACGCACAGGCAAGAAACAGCTTGATGCTTAACCCCTTCATGACCTTGGGATTTTTTGTTTTTCCGTGTTCGTTTTTCACTCCCCTCCTTCCCAGAGCCATAACTTTTTTATTTTTCCGTCAATTTGGCCATGTGAGGGCTTATTTTTTGCGGGACGAGTTGTACTTTTGAACGACATCATTGGTTTTAGCATGTCGTGTACTAGAAAACGGGAAAAAAATTCCAAGTGCGGTGAAATTTCAAAAAAAGTGCAATCCCACACTTGTTTTTTGTTTGGCTTTTTTGCTAGGTTCACTAAATGCTAAAACTGACCTGACATTATGATTCTCCAGGTCATTACGAGTTCATAGACACCTAACATGACTAGGTTATTTTTTATCTAAGTGGTGAAAAAAAATTCCAAACTTTGCTAAAAAAAAATTAAAAAAAAATTGCGCCATTTTCCGATACCCGTAGCGTCTCCATTTTTCATGATCTGGGGTCGGTTGAGGGCTTATTTTTTGCGTGCCGAGATGACGTTTTTAATTATAGCATTTTGGTGCTGATACGTTCTTTTGATCGCCCGTTATTGCATTTTAATGCAATGTCGCGGCGACCAAAAAAACTTAATTCTGGCGTTTCGCATTTTTTTCTCGCTACGCCATTTAGTGATCAGGTTAATGCTTTTTTTTAATTGATAGATCGGGCGATTCTGAGCGCGGCGATACCAAATATGTGTAGATTTGATTTTTTTTAATTCATTTATTTTGATTGGGGCGAAAGGGGGGTGATTTAAACTTTTATATTTTTTTATTTTGTTCACATTTTTTTAAACTTTTTTTTTTTTACTTTTGCCATGCTTCAATAGCCTCCATGGGAGGCTAGAAGCAGGCACAACGCGATCGGCTCTGCTACATAGCAGCGATCATCAGATCGCTGCTATGTAGCAGAATTGCAGGTGTGCTGTGAGCGCCGACCACAAGGTGGCGCTCACAGCTGCCGAGGATCAGTAACCATAGAGGTCTCAAGGACCTCTATGGTTACTATTCTGAAGCATCGCCGACCCCCGATCATGTGACGGGGGTCGGCGATGACGTCATTTCCGTCCGCCCGGCCGGAAATGGTAGTTAAATGCCGCTGTCTGCGATTGACAGCGGCATTTAACTAGTTAATAGGTGCGGGCAGATCGCGATTCTGCCTGCGCCTATTACGGGCACATGTCAGCTGTTCAAAACAGCTGACATGTCCCGGCTTTGATGCGGGCTCACCGCGGAGCCCTGCATCAAAGCAGGGGATCTGACCTCGGACGTACTATCCCGTCCGAGGTCAGAAAGGGGTTAAATCCAGGTTGAAATAAAAGCTCTCCATGCGAAGATCCATTATGACACAGGATACAGGAGCAAAATCTGAAGATTTCAGCTGTTCAAGGGTCTATATAAAGATATCCCATAATACACGCCCCCTGTAGTGTAGTCACATTGGCGGTGTCTGGTTATCTAGATTTTTTTCCTGTAAAATTTGTCACCATGTGCACCAAAAACGCAAACGCATTTTTTTAACCACATGCATCTAAAAAAACGCCGCGTTTGTACGTGATTATATGCGTTTTTTCCTGTACTTGTGGATGCGGATTAAACGTTGCAGATTCTAACGCAAATGTGAAACTAGCTTAAGAGCAGAGAAACCACAGAACTCTCTGCCACATGATGCTGTTCTGGTTAATTCACTACAAAAGTTCAAGTAGGGTCTGGATGCCTTTCTTGACAAATAGAATATTACAGGTTATGGGTGCAAAATTCTATGATGGGACGCTTATCCAGGGAACTAGTCTGATTGCCGCATGTGTCGAGAAGGAATTTTTCCACTAATATTTGTCAACAAGCATCTGCCACATGAGGATTCTGCTTTACTCAGAATCAACATATTAGAGTATAGGTTGAACTCGAGGGACTTGTTTACCTTAAACCTGAAAACGATGAAAACTACTTCCCCCTGTATGATGCTGACCAATCATAAACAGACAGTAACCTCAGAAAGAAGAACACTGCCCACAATAGCACAATATGTTTCTCAGGGTGAAATTTGCAGAATAATGTCAGACAGTCCTGATCTCTTGGTCTAACCTCCTGCACAAGTCATTGTGAGGGGTGGGGCAGCGCAACTGAATTTAGCTATGCCACATTAGAAACCATTCCATCAGCTTTCCTCCTCTCATAGGGCTGTTACTTCTGCTGCAACACCGCTCCCACCACTGTCTGTCCATAGCTGAGAGCTGAAAGTGTCAGTATCATGCATATGTCTGTTGTACTCAACTTGTACCCAACCACTTTCATTTAAAATAAGTTGTGGAAACAGATTCTCATGCAGATCTGTTTCATGCCCATTGATCTTAAAAGTTCATTCACATATAAGAAAAATGTGGATATCTCTGGAATAAGACATCTGATCGCAGATATTATTTATTATTTATTCAATTCTCTATTACTTGCATGTCCTGTGAGATAGCGCTCATTAGCGTATTGGGGAATACTCGCTTGGCAGCAGGAAAAATGATAATTACTTACGGGTAATTTGATTTTCCAGATCTATGACAGCACCGGTACATGAGAGATGGTCCCGCCCCCAAGAACAGGAAACCTGCAGAGGAGATAAAAGATGGGGGCGGCACCTCTCTCCTCAGTTTGTTTACAGAGAATGTAAGGTAACCGCTTTGTTAGTCTTAGGCACATATTAATCTCTGAAGACTATTTATTTATTGTTATATTACTTGGTTATTACCCCATCTTACGTATGTATATATATGTATTTTTTTTTTTGTGAGTCACACAACCATCACCAAGATAGGGTGGGAATTAGAGCGGTGCTGTCATGGATCTGGAAAATCAAATTACCCGTAAGTAATTATCATTTTTTCCCTTCCCCATGACAGCACCGGTACATGAGAGGAAGAAATAGAAAGAACCTCTAGGGTGGGATAACGGCAGATAGCACTTTTCTCCCGAAGGAGAGATTTGATAGCCCCAGATTTAATCTATAATGGCAGAAGAAAGAATAGGGTGAAGACCATACTGCTGCATTACAAATTTGCTCTATAGACGCATTTGCCCTTTCTGCCCAAGATGTGGAAATAGCCCTAGTGGAGTGGGCCGTAACACCAGGTGGAGGGACCTGCCCCGAAGAGGAATATGAAAGTGATATAGCCATACGGAGCCACCGTGCAATGGTTGATTTTGTGGCCTTTTTACCCGTTTGCCCCCTGGAAGGAGACAAAAAGGGCTGAAGACTGTCGCCATGGATTTGTTACTTCTATATATTGAAGTAGGCAACGTCTGACGTCCAAGCAATGGAAGATTTCTTCTCCCTGGGATTTTGGGTTAGCACAAAAAGAGGGCAAAACTATCTCCTGGTCCCTGTGGAATTTTGAGTTGACCTTTGGTAAAAAGGCCGGATCAGATTTTATAATTACCCTGTCCTCCAAAATTGTAGTGTAAGGAGGGTCTATAGATATAGCCTGGAGCTCACTAATGCATCTGGCTGAGGTAAGGGCAATCAGGAGAACAGTTTTTAAAGTTAGCACTTTTACTGATATGGAGGAAAGAGGCTCGAAGGGAGAGGTGGTTAAAACATTTAAAACTAAATTTAGATCCCAGGTTTGAATGGTCTGGCTGTAAAGGAGGCCCGAATGAACCTATACACCCAGGGGTGATCAGCCAATTTTTGGTCAAATAGAGAGCCAAGCGCCGAGACTTGCACTTTTAGGGTGCTGGTAGATAATCCTCTCTCCAGACCCTTTTGGAGAAATTCTAGGATTTCTGATATCGGAACCTTCTGAACGGTATCTGTTATACTTCGGCCTGAAAATTCTAAAAATTTTCCCCATACTTTTTGATATTTATCAGATGTGATCTTCTTTCTGCTGGACATCAGAGTAGTAACTAACGGGTCCGAGAATCCCTTCGCTAGCAGCAGTCCCCTCTCAAGTTCCAAGCAGTGAGGTCTAGACTGTGTACTTGAGGATGTGTTACTGGACCCTGGTGTAGCAGGTCTGGAACATCTGGAAGGATCCATGGGTCTGAGATGGACATACGTCTGAGCCAAGTGAACCAAGCTCTCTTTGGCCAGAAGGGTGCGATCAAGATTATGCGTGCTTTCTCTTCTCGGATCTTCTTCAGGACTGTAGGGATTAATGGAATTGGGGGGAAAGTGTAGGCTAGTTGGAACCTCCATTGGTGTAGTAACGCATCTACCCCTTCCGGGTTCTCTTTCGGGTTCAGAGAGTAGAATCTTTCTACCTTTCGGTTTTGCTTTGTGGAAAAAAGATCCACTTGAAAAAGGCCCCAGATGGCACAGATTTCTCCAAAAACTTTTTGATTCAGAGACCACTCGCCCTGGTGCAGCACGTGACGACTCAGAAAGTCTGCGACAAGGTTGTCCGACCCCTTTAAGTGTGTACTTGTAAGGGATAAAAGATGGTTTTCGGCCCAACAAAATAGCCTTCTTGCTTCTTCCATTAGGGGACTCGATCTTGTTCCTCCCTGTCGATTTATATACGACACCGCTGTGCTGTTGTCGGACAATACTACCAGATGTCTTCCCTTGATTTCCTCTTCCGTTTGAAGAATCGCTTGCCTTACCGCTGTTAATTCCTTCAGGTTTGAGGAGGCTAATTGCATTTGTGGATCCCATAGACCCTGTAGGACCTGCCCTGAAAGCTGGGCACCCCAACCTAACGGGCTCGCATCTGTAGTCAGTACTACCGGATTTTTGATTGACCATGGGACCCCTTTTTTTTAAATTTTCGGAATTTAGCCACCAGTTTAGAGAGTCCAGTACATGTTGTGGCAATACGATTTTTCGATTTAAGTTGTAGGGTGTTCTTGTTTGTTCTGACAGGATCTGCCACTGTAGGTCCCTTGAATGCAGTTGTGCCCATTGGACCGCCGGAATCATTGATGTCAGCATACCTAAGAGGGACATGGCTTCCCTTACCGAGACAGACTGGGCCGCTTGTATCTGTCTTATCCTCTGTTTTATGGTTTCGATCTTTCTGTCTGGAAGAACACAGTCCTGTCTGACTGAATTTAACTGAATCCCTAGGAACTCCTGTATCTGGACCAGAACCATTCTTGACTTTTTTAAGTTTATTATCCTCCCCAGCGTGGTCAGCAACTCTCGCACCCTCGTAACTGCCTTCGTACAATCTTCTTGACTGTCCGCTATAAGGAGGAAATCGTCCAAATAGGGCACTAGTTGGATATTTTCTCTCCTCACGAAGGATGCTATTTCTGAAATTAGTTTTGTAAAGATACGAGGAGCCACTGATACCCCGAAGGGGAGACATTGGTATTGTAGATGGGTAAAGACCTGACCCAGCTGCACTACCAACCTTAGATATTGTTGATGCTCGATGCTGATTGGTACATGGTAGTAGGCATCTGTAAGGTCTATGACTGCCATGTAGCATCCTGGATACAGCAGTTTTACCGCCGTTTTCAGAGTCTCCATCTTGAATTTTTCTACTCGGATGAACTTATTTGGCTCTTTTAAGTTGAAGATTGTTCTTAACGACCCATCCGGGTTTGGCGTGAGGAATAGGGTGCTGTAAAACCCCTTCCCTACTTCTTGTGGAGGTACTCTTACCAGGACTTTTTTGTCTAGGAGAAGATTAATTTCTTTTTCTAGTACCATTTGGTTCTTTTTGGCCACATGAGTAACTTTTATTTGGTGAGGAGGCAGGGAGATAAAGTTTAATCGTAGGCCGTCGGATAATAGGTTTATTATCCATTGAGATGGCTGTAAGCTTACCCACTGATGGACAAAGAACCGTAGCCTTCCTCCCACCTGGAATATGGCGTCATTGTTTGGGGTCTGGTTTTGGCTTACTGAATAGGAACCCTCTCTCTTCTGTCGCCCCAGGTTTTTCCTCTCGTGGCTCTATCTGATGGGCGGCCCCGGCCTGCTTTACCTGATCCCTGAAAGGACCGACGATTGTCATACCAACGGCGTTTAAAGAAGGGAGGTGGAGGGAAATGTTTTTTCTTATCCGCCGCTTTCTCTAGAATTTCATTTAACGCCTTCCCGAATAAATATTGCCCCTCACAAGGTACGGCACAGAGCTTCACTTTTGACTGGAAGTCAGCATTCCAGTTTTTTAACCATAACGCTCTCCTGCCCGAATTACCGAGGGCACTTGCCCGGGTAGAAAATCGAACTGAATCAATGGCAGCGTCTGCCAGGAACCCTGCTGCATTTTGTAGTGAAGGGATGACCTCTAGAAGTCTGTCTCTTGGACATTTGTCCTTTATTTGGTCACTTAATTCATCTAGCCATCTAACCATGGCACGGGCAGTGCAGGTAGCCGCTACCCCTGGTTTGAACGCCCAAGTTGAAGCTTCCCAGGCTGATTTTAGAAAGGCATCTGCCTTTTTATCTAGGGGGTCTTTTAGGGCACCCATATCTTCGAAAGGAAGCGCTATGCCCCTGGAGGTACTTGCAATAGCTGCGTCCAACTTAGGTGCCTTTTCCCATTTTTCACAAATTTCCTCATTAAAGGGATATTTGCGTTTAAGAGCCTGGGGAACCGAAATCTTTTTGTTTGTTTTTTTCCATTCCTTCTTTATAAGTTTTAATATATTATTATGGAACGGAAAAACTTTGTTTCTTCCCTTCCAAATTACTAAACATGGAGTCCTGGACCGTTTGTTTTTCCTTTGGTGTCTCCACCCCCAAGGTGGATCTAACCAGCTTCAATAATTTCCCCACATCTTCTGATAACACATAAGGCTGACCACATTCTTCATCTGAAGAGTCCAGGTCCGAGTCCTCCTCGGGCGGAAGCTCTCCCGGTTCACCCTCAGATTCTATATCCGATGTTTGGGCAGGCGTAGAAGGCGGGTTTACGGAGCTCTGCAACCCATGCGGTCTTAATTGCTCCTTTACAGTGCTTTGCACTTCGTCTCTAACAATAGCCTTTATATTCTGAAGAAATGATGATGACTCTTCAGTTACGGTTTTCTCTATACATGAGCGGCACATTCGCTTCTCATATGTCTTGGGAAGGCTTTTATCACAAAGTGCACACACTTTATTCTTTTGTTTAGAGGTAACTTTCTTTCCCTGCATACATATACAGAAAACATAGTGTTACTGACATGGTTTGCCTTACAAAGGCACTCACCCACCGGACCCTCAGTACCACGACAGGCTGTGGGTTTTCAGCTGGGATCACTGATTCCACGGGATCTGCCATCTTGCAGGAGGCTGTTACCAGCTTCTGTTTGCCGCCTTGCAGTTTAAATCCCGGTGGGCAGGAAGCGGTGTGTGCGTCCCTAAACTTCCTCCCCCCTGGGGAGTGTCAGCACACCGCTTCTCCGGCGTGTGGCGTCACTTCCGGTTCACAAACCGGAAGTTCTCCCATTCACTTGGCGCCAGCGTCGTGATGGGAACGCCTCTTGCCGCCTTACTTTCGTCTCCTTCCCCGGCCCAGCCTCTGGCCAGGAGCGGACACCGGGGAGTCCGCAGCAGGGAAGGACGCCCTCGCAGCTCCAGGTATGCGGGCGACGTGCGCACGCCGCCGCCGCACCCACCGCGGACCTCGGTTCGTGACCGGAGAGCAAAGGGAGATCCCCTCCCCATGCAGCACCGCAGGTTCCCCGCAAGAACAGGAAACCAAACTGAGGAGAGAGGTGCCGCCCCCATCTTTTATCTCCTCTGCAGGTTTCCTGTTCTTGGGGGAGGGACCATCTCTCATGTACCGGTGCTGTCATGGGGAAGGGAAAAAACATAGACAGGCACGGTTTTTCACATTAACAGTCCATGTGGTTTATTTATTTATTAGGCCATGTTACACATCACAGACCTCATAGTCCTTAGCACTTCATGGTATACGGCTTTGAAGCACAGTAAGTAAACATGCTGGACCTTACTTTGTCCAGTTGCCATGGGTGACCGCATGCGCACATTTCATTAGTTCATAGCACATATCAAGCACCAGCAGTCTGTGAAGGTACGTTATGGGAGTTCCTGCTCCACCTGCTGACTCGTCAGTCCTCTCTCCTGAGGAATTGCCTTACGGGGATCACCAACTTGCCTGGCAGGCATACACCAGTCGGTTCCAGACCAACCGAAGGATGGTAGTTTCCCCAACACAATAGCCATCAATGGCTCTGCAGCTACGTGACCTCTCCGTGCGCTCTTCAGGACGTCTGTCCCTGGCTGGGACCTTCCAACACACAGGCCACTCAGTGCCAAAGCCCCACCATGTGCTATCCTGGGAGATAGCACTCCCAACACATAGGCTTTTCCAGGACCATATTCAGAGACATGTGACCCACACCCTGGTCACATTATATACTTGTAACCACTCCCCTATGTGGGAGTGTGTGTGTGGCTAGTCCGACCCGCCCAGCTCTCAGAACTAGCCCTGCCAGCCTCCCTTTGCAAACACCACAATTACTTGTGGGACTACAGGTCCCAGAACAACCTTACTTCAGGCTGGCAGTGCAGAGTGCCTTCCTCTGTGACACACATACTGGCCATTTACAATAATGCTGGACTTTGACTCATCACCACAGTTATGCCTGCGATTGCCATGCATTCCTGTGGTCTCAATACGTCTCCATGCGTATTCTGGGAAGACCATGCAGCGCCCCCTACCTGTAACAAGGGTCACTGTATCACAGTCCATACAGACAACTTAGGAGGGTTTTTCCTACAGAGGTCCTTTATAGTAAAAAAAAAATGCAATATTTATAGTTAAACTAGATGGTAGCCTGATTCTACGCATCGGGTATTCTAGAATATGTATGTAGTTTATTTATGAAGATTTTAGAATAATACATTGAATACACAGGATTTGGCTGGCTGCGACCAATTAGCGAAGCGTGGTTCAACTCCCGCGCCAATTCGCGGGCGGACTGCATATAGCACAGCCACGTAGTATATAACAGCCCACGTAGTAAATAGCACAGCCACGTAGTATATTACGTCATTATCTCGCGAGATCGCAATGCATAAAGCGGTCACCAGAGCGTCGCGAGGAGCGGGAAAGGCCTGTTGTGGATCCGAGGGGCCGACGGACGGTGAGTATATAACGATTTTTTATTTTTTTATTATTTTTAACATTAGATCTTTTTACTATTGATGCTGCATAGGCAGCATCAATAGTAAAAACTTGGTCACACAGGGTTAATAGCAGCGTTAATGGAGTGCGTAACACCGCGGCATAACGTGGTCTGTTAGCGCTGCCATTAACCCTGTGTGAGCGCTGACTGGAGGGGAGTATGGAGCGGGCACTGACTGCGGGGAGGAAGGAGCGGAGATGTTGCCGCCGGACTGTGCCCATCGCTAATTGGTCATGGCAATGGTTGTGGGCGTTTTGCCACGACCAATCAGTGACTTGGATTTCCATGACAGACAGAGGCCGCGACCAATGAATATCCGTGACAGACAGAAGGACAGACGGAAGTGACCCTTAGACAAATATATAGTAGATATATATTAAATTCAAGTCAACCCCGTCTCTCCATTAACCCTTTCTTGACCAGGAAATTTTCATTTTTGGGGCTCTCTTTTCCCTGTCCCTTCCTCCAAGAGCCAAAAGTTTTTATTTTTCCATCAATGTAGCTGTGTCTGAGATCTTGTTTTTTGAAGTAAAAGTTATAGCTCACATTACTATTTTATGTACTGAAAAATGTGAAAAAAATCCAAGTGCAGTAAAATGGTGAAAAAAATGCAATTCCTTATATTTTTGTGTTCTTAAAAAATTCAGAACTTAAAAAAAAATAAAAAAAATGTTTTTTTTGCGCTGGTTTTCTGAGACCTGTAACTTTTTTATTTTTCTATAAAGACAGCTGTGTGACGCTTTTTTTTTTTGCATGCTTTTTTGTTTTGATTTGTTGTGCACTGAATAGAAAAATCTCACCTTGAAATTTCAACTTTTTCTATTCTTTTTTTAACCCCTTCATGACCCAGCCTATTTTGACCTTAAAGACCTTGCCGTTTTTTGCAATTCTGACCAGTGTCCCTTCATGAGGTAATAACTCAGGAACGCTTCAATGGATCCTAGCGGTTCTGAGATTGTTTTTTCGTGACATATTGGGCTTCATGTTAGTGGTAAATTTAGGTCAATAAATTCTGTGTTTGTGATAAAAATGGAAATTTGGCGAAAATTTTGAAAATTTCGCAATTTTCACATTTTGAATTTTTATTCTGTTAAACCAGAGAGTTATGTGACACAAAATAGTTAATAAATAACATTTCCCACACGTCTACTTTACATCAGCACAATTTTGGAAACAAAATTTTTTTTTGCTAGGAAGTTATAAGGGTTAAAATTTGACCAGCGATTTCTCATTTTTACAACGAAATTTACAAAACCATTTTTTTTAGGGACCACCTCACATTTGAAGTCAGTTTGAGGGGTCTATATGGCTGAAAATACCCAAAAGTGACACCATTCTAAAAACTGCACCCCTCAAGGTGCACAAAACCACATTCCAGAAGTTTATTAACCCTTCAGGTGCTTCACAGCAGCAGAAGCAACATGGAAGGAAAAAATGAACATTTAACTTTTTAGTCACAAAAATGATTTTTCAGCAACAATTTTTTTATTTTCCCAATGGTAAAAGGAGAAACTGAACCACGTACGTTGTTGTCCAATTTGTCCTGAGTACGCTGATACCTCATATGTGGGGGTAAACCACTGTTTGGGCGCACGGCAGGGCTTGGAAGGGAAGGAGCGCCATTTGACTTTTTGAATGAAAAATTGGCTGCACTCTTTAGCGGACACCATGTCACATTTGGAGAGCCCCCGTGTGCCTAAAAATTGGAGCTCCCCCACAAGTGACCCCATTTTGGAAACTAGACGCCCCAAGGAACTTATCTAGATGCATAGTGAGCCCTTTAAACCCCCAGGTGCTTCACAAATTGATCCGTAAAAATGAAAAAGTACTTTTTTTTCACAAAAAAATTCTTTTAGCCTCAATTTTTTCATTTTCACATGGACAACAGGATAAAATGGATCCTAAAATTTGTTTGGCAATTTCTCCTGAGTACACCGATACTTCACATGTGGGGGTAAACCACTGTTTGGGCACATGGTAAGGCTCGGAAGGGAAGGAGCGCCATTTGACTTTTTGAATGAAAAATTATCTCCATCGTTAGCGGACACCATGTCGCGTTTGGAGAGACCCTGTGTGCTTAAACATTAGAGCTCCCCCACAAGTGACCCCATTTTGGAAACTGGACCCCCCAAGGAACTTATCTAGATGCCTAGTGAGCACTTTAAACCCTCAGGTGCTTCACAAATTGATCCGTAAAAATGAAAAAGTACTTTTTTTTCACAAAAAATTTATTTTCGCCTCAATTTTTTCATTTTCACATGGGCAATAGGATAAAATGGATCCTAAAATTTGTTGAGCAATTTCTCCCGAGTACGCCGATACCTCATATGTGGGGGTAAACCACTGTTTGGGCACACGGCAGGGCTCGGAAGGGAAGGCGCGCCTTTTAACTTTTTGAATGGAAAATTAGCTCCAATTGTTAGCAGACACCATGTCGCATTTGGAGAGCCCCTGTGTGCCTATGCAATGGAGCTCCCCCACAAGTGACCCCATTTTGGAAACTAGACCCCCCAAGGAACTTATCTAGATGCATACTGAGCACTTTAAACCCCCAGGTGCTTCACAGAAGTTTATAATGCAGAGCCATGAAAATAAAAAATAATTTTTCTTTTCTCAAAAATGATTTTTTAGCCTGGAATTTCCTATTTTGCCAATGGTAATAGGAGAAATTGGACCACAAATGTTGTTGTCCAGTTTGTCCTGAGTATGCAGATACCCCATATGTGGGGGTAAACCACTGTTTGGGCGCACGGCAGGGCTCAGAAGGGAAGGCACGCCATTTGGCTTTTTAAATGGAAAATTATCTCCAATCATTAGCGGACACCATGTCGCGTTTGGAGAGCCCCTGTGTGCCTAAACATTGGAGATCCCCCACAAATTACCCCATTTTGGAAACTAGACCCCCAAAGGAACTAATCTAGATGTGTAGTGAGCACTTTGAACCCTCAAGTGCTTCACAGAAGTTTATAACGCAGAGCCATGAAAATAAAAAAAAAAAATTATTTTCTCAAAAATGAATTTTAGCCCGCAATTTTTTATTTTCCCAAGGGTAACAGGAGAAATTTGACCCCAAAAGTTGTTGTCCAGTTTCTCCTGAGTACGCTGATACCCCATATGTGGGGGTAAACCACTGTTTAGGCACATGCTGGGGCTCGGAAGTGAAGTAGTGACGTTTTGAAATGCAGACTTTGATGGAATGTGAGGTGAGCACTTTGAACCCCCAAGTGCTTCACAGAAGTTCATAACACAGAGCAGTGAAAATAATAAATACGTTTTCTTTCCTCAAAAATAATTTTTTAGCCCAGAATTTTTTATTTTCCCAAGGGTTACAGGAGAAATTGGACCACAAAAGTTGTTGTCCAGTTTCTCCTGAGTACGCTGATACCCCATGTGTGGGGGTAAACCACTGTTTGGGCACACGTGGGGGCTCAGAAGGGAAGTAGTGACTTTTGAAATGCAGACTTTGATGGAATGGTCTGCGGGCGTCACATTGCGTTTGCAGAGCCCCTGGTGTGCCTAAACAGTAGAAACCCCCCACAAGTGACCCCATTTTGGAAACTAGACCCCCAAAGGAACTTATCTAGATGTGTGGTGAGCACTTTGAACCCCCAAGTGCTTTACAGAAGTTTATAACGCAGAGCCGTGAAAATAATAAATACGTTTTCTTTCCTCAAAAATGATGTTTTAGCAAGCATTTTTTTATTTTCACAAGGGTAACAGGAGAAATTGGACCCCAGTAATTGTTGCGCAGTTTGTCCTGAGTATGCTGGTACCCCATATGTGGGGGTAAACCACTGTTTGGGCACACGTCGGGGTTCGGAAGTGAGGGAGCACCATTTGAATTTTTGAATACAAGATTGGCTGGAATCAATGGTGGCGCCATGTTGCGTTTGGAGACCCCCTGAAGTGCCTAAACAGTGGAAACCCCTCAATTCTACCTCCAACACACCCCTAACCCTTATCCCAACTGTAGCCGTAACCCTAATCACAACCCTAACCCCAACACACCCCTAACCACAACCCTAACCCCAACACACCCCTAACCCTAACCACAACCCTAATTCCAACCCAACTCTAAGGCTATGTGCCAACGTTGCGGATTCGTATGAGATTTTTCAGCATCATTTTTGAAAAATCCGCGGGTAAAAGGCACTGCGTTTTACCTGTGGATTTTCCGCGGATTTCCAGTGTTTTTTGTGCGGATTTCACCTGTGGATTCCTATTGAGGAACAGGTGTAAAACGCTGCGGAATCCGCACAAAGAATTGGCATGCTGCGGAAAATACAACGCAGCGTTCCCGCGCGGTATTTTCTGCACCATGGGCACAGCGGATTTGGTTTTCCATATGTTTACATGGTACTGTAAACCTGATGGAACACTGCTGCGGATCCGCAGCGGCCAATCCGCACCGTGTGCACATGGCCTAATTCTAAAGGTATGTGCACACGCTGCGGAAAACGCTGCGGATCCGCGGCAGTTTCCCATGAGTTTACAGTTCAATGTGAACCTATGGGAACCAAAAATCGCTGTACACATGCTGCGGAAAAACTGCACGGAAACGCAGCGGTTTACATTCCGCAGCATGTCACTTCTTTCTGCGGATTCCGCAGCGGTTTTACAACTGCTCCAATAGAAAATCGCAGTTGTAAAACCGCAGTGAAATGCGCAGAAAAACCGCGGTAAATCCACGATAAATCGGCAGCGGTTTAGCACTGTGGATTTTTCAAATCCGCTGCGGAAAAATCCGCATAGGACCAGATTACGTGTGCACATACCAAAACCCTAACCCTACCCCTAACCCTAGCCCTAACCCTAGCCCTAACCCTACCCCTAACCCTAACCCTAGCCCTAACCCTAGCCCTAACCCTACCCCTAACCCTAGCCCTAACCCTAACCCTACCCCTAACCCTAACCCTAGCCCTAACCCTAGCCCTAACCCTAACCCTAGTTCTTACCCCAACCTTAGTGAAAAAAAAAAAATTCTTTAATTTTTTTATTGTCCCTATCTATGGGGGTGACAAAGGGGGGGGGTCATTTACTATTTTTTTTATTTTGATCACTGAGATAGGATATATCTCAGTGATCAAAATTCACTCTGGAACGAATCTGCCGGCCGGCAGATTCGGCGGGCGCACTGCACATGCGCCCGCCATTTTGGAAGATGGCGGCGCCCAGGAAAGAAGACGGACGGACCTCGGGCGGCCAGGTAAGTATGAGGGGGGGGAGATCAGGGCACGGGGGGGGCGTCGGAGCACGGGGGGGTGGATCAGATCATGGGGGGGTGGATCGGAACACGGGAGGGAGGATTGGAGCACGGGGAAGGATTGGAGCACGGAGTGGGGGATCGCTGTGCGGGGGGGGGTGGATCGGAGCACGGGGGGGGGGGTCGCTGTGTGCGGGGGGTGGGATCGGAGTGCGGGGGGGTTTGATTGGTGCACGGGGAAGCGGACAGGAGGACGGGGGAGCGGAGCACAGGACGGAGGGGAGCGGACCACAGATCGGGGGGCTGGGGGGCGATCGGAGGAGTGGGGTGGGTGCACATAAGTGTTTCCAGCCATGGCCGATGATATTGCAGCATCGGCCATGGCTGGATTGTAATATTTCACCAGTTTTTTAGGTGAAATATTACAAATCGCTCTGATTGGCAGTTTCACTTTCAACAGCCAATCAGAGCGATCGTAGCCACGAGGGGGTGAAGCCACCCCCCCTGGGCTAAACTACCACTCCCCCTGTCCCTGCAGATCGGGTGAAATGGGAGTTAACCCTTTCACCCGGCCTGCAGGGACGCGATCTTTCCATGACGCATATGCTGCGTCATGGGTCGGAATGGCACCGACTTTCATGACTCAGCGTATGTTAAATGCATGGTTAAAATAATAACTGTTAGGGTGCGTGTCCATTGTCAGGATTACATCCGGATTAGCTGCGGATTGAACACTACGTACAACCGCAGCGTTCAATCCGCAGCAAGGTAATTCACAGGGCCCTATGAATGAGGTGCGGAGATTCCGGATGTGTGCAATGAACACACCAGAATCACGGTGCGTAAAGAAGGGGGCGGCGCTTTGGGCGGAGTGAGTTTTCCGCTCCATCCAAAGCGCCGGCAATCCGGAACGTTGAACCTTACCCTTAGATTGGATTTTTACAGATGCAGTGATACCAACTATTTTTTTTCCTTTATTTTTTACAGTTGGTATCGCCATATCTGAAAAAGTCCAGTTGATTAACCACTGTATGAAGTGCCAGAATTGCATTTTTTTAAACAATGCCACCTCTCTGATAAAAATGTAATAAAAAAGATTAAAATATTGTACATACCCCAAAATGGAACCAGTAACAATATCAGCTCACCATGCAAAAAAAAAAGTCTTAACACATATTTAACTAAAAATAAAAACATTAAGATAGTAAAAATGAATATTTTTTAACCCTGCTGTTCTGTTCGCATTTGCTATACACTTGTACTGTTCCCGGGACAATATGACCCGACCTATTAATTCTTGATTTTTAGCTACTCTAAGTGTTTTATTTTAATACTTTTTTCATTATTATACTGTATGTGAACATGGTTGATCATAAACAAATGAAAAATTTAAATTTAAACTTAATTTATTTATTTTTTTCATAAAAAGGTTACACAGGCTTCTTACAATTATCTTTGATTGTTGGCATTCTGCACACAAATAACAAATAAGCTTTACATTACTATTACTAAAACATGAAATTTAACTTTTTGAAAACAATATTTATAAATCAACAAATGAAAAATCATTAAAACTTAGTTTTTCTTTTTTCTTTCTAAAAAGGTTGAACATGTTCATGCGTTTTTACACTGAACACAATAATAAGACACATGTCCTTTACACAGATATTTTGAACATCCAGCACATGTCAGATTAGTCTTATTGTCACAGGAAGATGGACAGAAGCTACATCTCTTCCTTTTTTTGCTGGTAGCTGTGCTGCTGGTAGTTGTGCTGCTGGAGGCCATGGATGTAGAGTCTCTTTCTTGAGCATGCTGGACACTTTTTAAAATGGCTGTTGCTCCTTCACTTCTGGGGGTCACTTTTCTGCTCTCAATATATGACCTAACCAGGGATTTGCCCAATTCCTCAAGAAATAATCTTTTATGCAGCTTATTCCGATTCCAATCGGCGTCGATTTCTCCCCATAGGACAAATGCATTGTATGCAGAAACGTCAAGTATGTTATAAAATAAAATCATTGGCCACCGATTGGTTTTGCGTTTGCAGGAGTAGCTTTTATGATATTTTCAGAGGACAATCTACCAGCCTGACTAGGCTGCAAGTTCCAAATTACACACTTGTTTTTAGAAGGGATTTCTTGCATCCGGCTAGTTGTCTGGGTATCATGTTCCTCTTCATACTCCACTTCAGAATCCGAATTTTCAACATTGCTTTCCATCTCGCTTATGTGGTCCTCCTCTTTGGACATTATTTCCTATGGGACATCATCTTCTGAATCAGAGGCATTGACCAGCTCTTCCAATTCAGCGTCAGTCAATATTCTTTTTCTAAACATTTTTATCTAAGATTGGAAAAGAAAAGGATAGTTGGAAAGATATGTATTCACAGCGTCAGTCAATAGACATTTTAGAAACATTTTTATCCAAGTTTTGAAAAAAAAAAGAATACCTGTACAGATGTGTATTCACAGCTCAGTGCTCTCTCTCTCACAGATTCCAGTGTCTCTTTCACAGGACTTAGCTTTAGGGTGTAAGTCAAATGACTGGTGTCCAATTTATAAGACAACAGTCTCTTCTCTCACAAACTGAAAATGGATCGTACTAGATAATTACTTGTTTACTGATAAGAACAGTGAAACCACCACCATTTTGAGATGAAGTACACATAAAAAACATAACTTTTGCAGTCAGAAATAATCAGAGACCTGTAGAACAGTATAAAATGCTATTGGGTCATAATGAACAGTACAAGTATAACAATCAGCGTGTAGCAAAAAGTTTCAAATCCTCAAATAAAAAAATCTACAGGGTCTCAAAAATCATTTCGGGTCATATTGACACGAACAGTACAGCAGGATTAAACTTCAAAGTTTTTTTCTCAACATTAACATAAAAAAAAATCCAAATTTCAAAAAACTGACCATCACATCCAAACATAGACTAAGTGTGAACAGGTGCTGAACCTAGAGTCACCAACTCATACATACAAACAAAAAAGGCAGCACTCTGTAGCGCCAAAGCATGCAAATATGAAATATAGTTGTATATGAGTTGTTGACTCTAGGTTCAGCACCTGTTCACACTTAGTCTATGTTTGGATGTGACTGTCAGTTTTTTTTGAAATTTGTATTCATTAGCCTTCTGACTGAGCACTCCACCTTTTAGCCACAGGTGTGTTAATTACAGCAGGACCACTACCCTCCACAGGGAGAGATTTTAGTTTAAGAGAGGACTCACATTAGGTTCCCATTCAGATGAAGACTTTATTCTAAGAGAGGAATGGCAGTATTAGGTCCTGGAAAAGAAAAATGCCTTACCGTGGCTTCCAGGTACACATGAATTGGCCAATTTATGCGCTAAGCTTTCTCAATTTTTTATATTTCTAGTGTAGTAATGCAATTCAATTTTCATATTTCATATTTGCACGCTATGGCGCTACAGAGTGCTGCCTGTTTTGTTTGTATAAAAAAAAATCCATGCAAATTTGGAATTGCCATAATTATACTAACCTAACTATAAGCTTAACTATAGCAATTGTTACCATCCACCTCTCGTGTCTCCCCTTTTCCCCATAGTTTGTAAGCTTGCGAGCAGGGCCCTCATTCCTCCTGGTATCTGTTTTGAACTGTATTTCTGTTATGCTGTAATGTCTATTGTCTGTACAAGTCCCCTCTATAATTTGTAAAGCGCTGCGGAATATGTTGGCGCTATACAAATAAAAATTATTATAACCTGGAGAATCGTGTTACTTACCAGGTAATTATTGCCACACAATGAACACCATGAACAATACCCACAAGAAACTGAGAAACTGTGCTTAGTCACTACATGTTTTTATTGCATTCTGGGGAGGGACGCCATTTCAATTTGTCTCAGCAGGAAAGCTAGAATCAGAACTGCCAGCAGTCTTTGGTGACACTGTTCACATGTCAGTATCACAATGCAGTCGACAACAAACAAAACGGTTCTGCACTTTATTCACCCTGTTATTTTGTAAACACCCAAAAGTCGAGGGGAAGAGTCAGATAATTGTGAGCAGATTCTTCCCACATTTACTGTAGTTGTAATGCGAATTACCATTACAATTGGTTTATATCTCAAATGTCAGCAGCTGCTCCCCCCAGTTAAAATATCAAAGTTTTTCAAATAATTTTTCATATTGTATACCATAGAAAAATATTACAATATTTTCTCCGAAAGGCAAACATTAAAACTAAATCAATACAAGTTTTTTTTTAAATAGCTTTTTAAGGTTTTATGATACATTCCCATCAAGGTTAAGTTCCAAAGTTAAGCTTTTGGTGAATCTTTGGCTTCATTTTTTCACTATGCCAAAAATGCAGCATCTTAGAGTGTTTTCACATTGTTTTGTTACATATTCGGGGGCCCTGCCTGGGCTTACATCCGGGAATGTCACAAAAGTACTATCAATTTTCGGTGCAGACCCGAGATCCCGACGCAAACTGGAGCAGTGAGCACTTGCGCTCAACACTAATGACAACATATTCATAATGACAACATAATGTTATCAAATTCTGTGTCATACCTGTGGGTTCAAAATGCTCACTATACCCCTGGATAAAATCCTTGATGGGTGTATTTTTCAAAATGGGGTAACTTGTGTGAGGTTTCCACTGTTTAGGCACATCATGGGCTCTCCAATACAAAATGGCGTCCGCTATTGATTACAGCCTATTTTTGCTTTCAAAAAGTCAAAGGATGATACTTCCCTTCTGAGCCCTGCAGTGCGCCAAAACAGTAGATTTCCCCCAGATATGGGGTATTGGCGTACTCAGGAGAAATTGTTACCCTTGTGAAAATAGTTTGGATCTAAAGTTAATTTTTTGTGAAAAAAAGTTAAATGTTTACTTTTTTCCATCCATGTTGCTTCAATTCTCGTGAAGCAACTGAAGGGTTAATGAACTTCTTGAATGTGACCTTGAGGGGTGCAGTTTTCAGAATGGTGTCACTTTTGGGTACTTCTTGTCATATCAAAGTAACTTCAAATGTGATATGGTCCCTAAAAAAATGGTTTTGTAAATTTTGTTGAAAAAATGAGATATCACTGATCACATTTTAAAACTTGTAATTTCCGAATAAAAAAAAATTATGCTTCCAAAATTGTGCTGATGTAAAGTAGAAATGTGGGAAATGTTATTTATAAATTACTAGCTGAAGAGCCCGGCGTTGCCTGGGCATAGTAAATATCTGTGGTTAGTTATAGCACCTCACTTCTCTTATTTTTCCCATCACGCCTCTCATTTTCCCAATCACATCTTTAATTTTCCCCCTCACATCTCTCATTTTCTCCCTCACACCTCTCATTTTCTCCCTCACTCCTCTGATTCCCCCCTAACACTTGTCATTTCAACCTCACATCTGTCATTTTCTGATCACTCCACTATTTTTCCTCACTCCTCTCATTTTGCACTCACACCTTTTCATTTTCACCTCACACCTCAGTATATACATGTTTGTCATCTTCCTTATATATAGTATACATCTGTATGTCATCTCCTGTATATAGTATATACCTGTATGTCATCTCCTCTGTATATAGTATATACCTGTGTGTCATCTCCCCTGTATATAGTATATATCTGTGTGTCATCTCCTCCTGTATATAGTATATACATGCATGTCATCTATATATAGCATATACCTGTATGTCATCTCCTCCTGTATATAGTATATACCTGTAGGTCATCTGCTCCTGTATATAGTATATACCTGTGTGTCATCTCCTCCTGTATATATATGTACCTGTATGTCATGTCCTCCTCTATATAGTATATACCTGTGTGTCATCTCTCCTGTATATAGTATATATCTGTGTGTCATCTCCCCTGTATATAGTATATACCTGTGTGTCATCTCCTCCTGTATTAGACCTCGTTCACACGTTATTTGCTCAGTATTTTTACCTCAGTATTTGTAAGCTAAATTGGCAGCCTGATAAATCCCCAGCCAACAGGAAGCCCTCCCCCTGGCAGTATATATTAGCTCACACATACACATAATAGACAGGTCATGTGACTGACAGCTGCCGTATTTCCTATATGGTACATTTGTTGTAGTTTGTCTGCTTATTAATCAGATTTTTATTTTTGAAGGATAATACCAGACTTGTGTGTGTTTTAGGGCGAGTTTCGTTTGTCAAGTTGTGTGTGTTGAGTTGCATGTGGCGACATGCATGTAGCGACTTTTGTGAGATGAGTTGTGTGGCAACATGCGTGTAGCAACTTTTTGTGTGTCGAGTTGCATGTGACAGGTTAGTGTAGCAAGTTGTGTGCAGCAAGTTTTGCGCATGGCGAGTTTTGCGCGTGGCGAGTTTTATGTGTGGTGCCTTTTGAGTATGTGCAAGTTTTGTGTGCGGCAACTTTTGCATGTATTGCAACTTTTGTGCATGTGGCAATTTTTCCGCGTGTGCAAGTTTTGCGTGTAGCGAGTTTTCCATGAGGTGAGTTTTGCACTTGTGGCGAGTTTTGCAAGAGCCTAGTTTTTGCATGTGGCGAGTTCTGCGCGTGGCGAGTTTTGAGCGGCGACTTTTGTGTTTCGACTTATGTGGCGAGGTTGGTGTATTTGTGGTGAAATGTGTGCTGAGGGTAATATGTGTTCAAGCACGAGGTAGTGTGTGGCGCATTTTGTGTGTGTGTTCATATCCCCGTGTGTGGTGAGTATCCCATGTCGGGGCCCCACCTTAGCAACTGTACGGTATATACTCTTTGGCGCCATCGCGCTCATTCTTTAAGTCCCCCTTATTCACATCTGGCAGCTGTCAATTTGCCTCCTACACTTTTCCTTTCATTTTTTCCCATTATGTAGATAGGGGCAAAATTGTTTGGTGAATTGGGAAGCGCGGGTTTAAAATTTCGCTTCACAACATAGCCTATGACGCTCTCGGGGTCCAGACGTGTGACTGTGCAAAATTTTGTGGCTGTAGCTGCGACGGTGCAGATGCCAATCCCGGACATACATACATACACACACACACACATTCAGCTTTATATATTAGACTAGCTGAAGAGCCCGGCGTTGCCTGGGCATAGTAAATACTAAATATCTGTGGTTAGTTATAGCACCACACTTCTCTTATTTTCCCCCTCACTCCTTATTTTCCCCCTCACTCCTTATTTTCCCCCTCACTCCTTATTTTCCCCCTCACTCCTTATTTTCCCCCTCACTCCTTATTTTCCCCCTCACTCCTTATTTTCCCCCTCACTCCTTATTTTCCCCCTCACTCCTTATTTTCCCCCTCACTCCTTATTTTCCCCCTCACTCCTTATTTTCCCCCTCACTCCTCTCATTCCCCCCTAACACTTGTCATTTCGACCTCACATCTGTCATTTTCTGATCACTCTACTATTTTCCCTCACTCCTCTCATTTTCACCTCAGTATATACATGTTTATCATCTCCCTTATATATAGTATACACCTGTATGTCATCTCCTGTATATAGTATATACCTGTATGTCATCTCCCCTGTATATAGTATATACCTGGATGTCATCTCCTTCTATATGTCATCTCCTCCTGTATACAGTATATACCTGTGTGTCATCTCCCCTGTATATAGTATATATCTGTGTCATCTCCTCCTGTATATAGTATATACCTGTATGTCATCTTCTATATATAGCATATACCTGTATGTCATCTGCTCCTATATATAGTATATACCTGTATGTCATCTCCTCCTGTATATATATGTACCTGTATTTCATCTCCTCCTCTATATAGTATATACCTGTGTGTCATCTCTCCTGTATATAGTATATATCGGTGTGTCATCTTCCCTGTATATAGTATATACCTGTGTGTCATCTCCTCCTGTATTAGACCTCGTTCACACGTTATTTGCTCAGTATTTTTACCTCAGTATTTGTAAGCTAAATTGGCAGCCTGATAAATCCCCAGCCAACAAGAAGCCCTCCCCCCTGGCAGTATATATTAGCTCACACATACACATAATAGACAGGTCATGTGACTGACAGCTGCTGTATTTCCTATATGGTACATTTGTTGCTCTTGTAGTTTGTCTGCTTATTAATCAGAATTTTATTTTTGAAGGCTAATACCAGACTTGTGTGTGTTTTAGGGCGAGTTTCGTTTGTCAAGCTGTGTGTGTTGAGTTGCGTGTGGCGACATGCATGTAGCGACTTTTGTGGGATGAGTTTTGTGTGGCAACATGCGTGTAGCAACTTTTTGTGTGTCGAGTTGCATGTGACAGGCTAGTGTAGCAAGTTGTGTGCAGCAAGTTTTGCGCATGGCGAGTTTTGCGCATGGCGAGTTTTATGTGTGGTGCCTTTTGAGTATGTGCAAGTTTTGTGTGGGGCAACTTTTGCATGTGTTGCAACTTTTGTGCACGTGGCAATTTTTCCGCGTGTGCAAGTTTTGCGTGTGGTGAGATTTCCATGAGGTGAGTTCTGCACTTGTGGCGAGTTTTGCGTGAGCCTAGTTTTTGCATGTGGCGAGTTTTGCGCGTGGCAAGTTTTGCGCGTGGCGAGTTTTGAGCGGCGACTTTTGTGTTTTTAATTTTATGTGGCGAGGATGGTGTATGTGTGGTGAAAATGTGTGCTGAGGGTGGTATATGTGTTCAAGCACGTGGTAGTGTGTGGCGCATTTTGTGTGTGTGTTCATATCCCCGTGTGTGGTGAGTATCCCATGTCGGGGCCCCACCTTAGCATCTGTACGGTATATACTCTTTGCCGCCATCGCTCTCACTCTTTAAGTCCCCCTTGTTCACATCTGGCAGCTGTCAATTTGCCTCCAACACTTTTCCTTTCACTTTTCCCCATTATGTAGATAGGGGCAAAATTGTTTGGTGAATTGGAACGCGCGGGGTTAAAATTTCGCCTCACAACATACCCTATGACGCTCTCGGGGTCCAGACGTGTGACTGTGCAAAATTTTGTGGCTGTAGCTGCGACGGTGCAGATGCCAATCCCGGACATACATACATACACACACACACATTCAGCTTTATATATTAGACTAGCTGAAGAGCCCGGCGTTGCCTGGGCATAGTAAATATCTGTGGTTAGTTATAGCACCTCACTTCTCTTATTTTCCCATCACGCCTCTCATTTTCCCAATCACATCTTTAATTTTCCCCCTCACATCTCTCATTTTCTCCCTCACACCTCTCATTTTCTCCCTCACTCCTCTCATTCCCGCCTAACACTTGTCATTTCGACCTCACATCTGTCATTTTCCGATCACTACACTATTTTCCCTCACTTCTCTCATTTTGCACTCACACCTTTTCATTTTCACCTTACACCTCTCATTTTCACCTCAGTATATACATGTTTGTCATCTCCCTTATATATAGTATACACCTGTATGTCATCTCCTGTGTATAGTATATACCTGTATGTCATCTTCCCTGTATATAGTATATACCTGCTGTGTGTCATCTCCCCTGTATATAGTATATACCTGTATGTCATCTCCTCCTATATATAGTATATACCTGTGTCATCTCCTCCTATATATAGTATATACCTGTATGTCATCTCCTCCTATATATAGTATATACCTGTATGTCATCTCCTTCTATATATAGTATATACCTGTATGTCATCTCCTCCTGTATATAGTATATACCTGTGTGTCATCTCCCCTGTATATAGTATATATCTGTGTGTCATCTCCTTCTGTATATAGTATATACCTGTATGTCATCTTCTATATATAGCATATACCTGTATGTCATCTCCTCCTGTATATAGTATATACCTGTAGGTAATCTGCTCCTGTATATAGTATATACCTGTATGTCATCTCCTCCTTTATATAGTATATACAGTGGGGCAAAAAAGTATTTAGTCAGTCAGCAATAGTGCAAGTACCACCACTTAAAAAGATGAGAGGTGTTTGTAATTTACATCATAGGTAGACCTCAACTATGGGAGACAAACTGAGAAAAAAAATCCAGAAAATCACATTGTCTGTTTTTTTAACATTTTTTTTTGCATATTATGGTGGAAAATAAGTATTTGGTCAGAAACAAACAATCAAGATTTCTGGCTCTCACAGACCTGTAACTTCTTCTTTAAGAGTCTCCTCTTTCCTCCACTCATTACCTGTAGTAATGGCACCTGTTTAAACTTGTTATCAGTATAAAAAGACACCTGTGCACACCCTCAAACAGTCTGACTCCAAACTCCACTATGGTGAAGACCAAAGAGCTGTCAAAGGACACCAGAAACAAAATTGTAGCCCTGCATCAGGCTGGGAAGACTGAATCTGCAATAGCCAACCAGCTTGGAGTGAAGAAATCAACAGTGGGAGCAATAATTAGAAAATGGAAGACATACAAGACCACTGATAATCTCCCTCGATCTGGGGCTCCACGCAAAATCCCACTCCGTGGGGTCAGAATGATCACAAGAACGGTGAGCAAAAATCCCAGAACCACGCGGGGGGACCTAGTGAATGAACTGCAGAGAGCTGGGACCAATGTAACAAGGCCTACCATAAGGAACACACTACGCCACCATGGACTCAGATCCTGCAGTGCCAGACTTGTCCCACTGCTTAAGCCAGTACATGTCTGGGCCCGTCTGAAGTTTGCTAGAGAGCATTTGGATGATCCAGAGGAGTTTTGGGAGAATGTCCTATGGTCTGATGAAACCAAACTGGAACTGTTTGGTAGAAACACAACTTGTCGTGTTTGGAGGAAAAACAATACTGAGTTGCATCCATCAAACACCATACCTACTGTAAAGCATGGTGGTGGAAACATCATGCTTTGGGGCTGTTTCTCTGCAAAGGGGCCAGGACGACTGATCCGGGTACATGAAAGAATGAATGGGACCATGTATCATGAGATTTTGAGTGCAAACCTCCTTCCATCAGCAAGGGCATTGAAGATGAAACGTGGCTGGGTCTTTCAACATGACAATGATCCAAAGCACACCGCCAGGGCAACGAAGGAGTGGCTTCGTAAGAAGCATTTCCAGGTCCTGGAGTGGCCTGGCCAGTCTCCAGATCTCAACCCTATAGAAAACCTTTGGAGGGAGTTGAAAGTCCGTGTTGCCAAGCGAAAAGCCAAAAACATCACTGCTCTAGAGGAGATCTGCATGGAGGAATGGGCCAACATACCAACAACAGTGTGTGGCAACCTTGTGAAGACTTACAGAAAACGTTTGACCTCTGTCATTGCCAACAAAGGATATATTACAAAGTATTGAGATGAAATTTTGTTTCTGACCAAATACTTATTTTCCACCATAATATGCAAATAAAATGTTAAAAAAAACAGACAATGTGATTTTCTGGATTTTTTTTCTCAGTTTGTCTCCCATAGTTGAGGTCTATCTATGATGTAAATTACAGACGCCTCTCATCTTTTAAAGTGGTGGAACTTGCACTATTGCTGACTGACTAAATACTTTTTTGCCCCACTGTACCTGTGTGTCATCTCCCCTGTATATAGTATATACCTGTGTGATCTCCTGTATTAGACCTCGTTAACACGTTATTTGCTCAGTATTTTTACCTCAGTATTTGTAAGATAAATTGGCAGCCTGATAAATCCCCAGCCAACAGGAAGCCCTCCCCCTGGCAGTATATATTAGCTCACACATACACATAATAGACAGGTTATGTGACTGACAGCTGCCGTATTTCCTATATGGTACATTTGTTGCTCTTGTAGTTTGTCTGCTTATTAATCAGAATTTTATTTTTGAAGGCTAATATCAGACTTGTGTGTGTTTTAGGGCGAGTTTCGTTTGTAAAGTTGTGTGTGTTGAGTTGTGTGTGGCGACATGCATGTAGCGACTTTTGTGAGATGAGTTGTGTGGCAACATGCGTGTAGCAACTTTTTGTGTGTCGAGTTGCATGTGACAGGTTAGTGTAGCAAGTTGTGTGCAGCAAGTTTTGCGCATGGCGAGTTTTGCACGTGGTGAGTTTTATGTCTGGTGCCTTTTGAGTATGTGCAAGTTTTGTGTGAGGCAACTTTTGCACGTGTTGCAAATTTTGTGCATGTGGCAATTTTTCCGCATGTGCAAGTTTTGCGTGTGGCGAGTTTTCCATGAGGTGAGTTTTGCACTTGTGGCGAGTTTTGCGTGAGCCTATTTTTTGCATGTGGCGAGTTTTGCGCGTGGTGAGTTTTGAGCGGCGACTTTTGTGTTTCGACTTTTATGTGGCGAGGTTGGTGTATGTGTGGTGAAATGTGTGCTGAGGGTGGTATATGTGTTCAAGCTCGTGGTAGTGTGTGGCGCATTTTGTGTGTGTGTTCATATCCCCGTGTGTGGTGAGTATCCCATGTCGGGGTCCCACCTTAGCAACTGTACGGTATATACTCTTTGGCGCCATCGCTCTCATTCTTTAAGTCCCCCTTGTTCACATCTGGCAGCTGTCAATTTGCCTCCAACACTTTTCCTTTCACTTTTCCCCATTATGTAGATAGGGGAAAAGCCGGATTACTCACCGGTAATACTCTTTTAGTGAGTCCACGACAGCACCCCACTGGAGAGAGGGATCCGCCCCGCAGGAACAGGAAACCTACCGAGAAATAAAAGGGGGCGGTCCGCCTCTCCTCCTCAGTTTTGATTTCAGAGTACCCGGAGGACCGCCAGTATTAGGCAAATATAATTTATTTCATTTTCAAACTTATTTGCTCATGTATGATTAAAAGAATTTTACTCAATAGTAAGTACTATATTAATATAGGGAGGGATATAAGAGGGTGCTGTCGTGGACTCACTAAAAGAGTATTACCGGTGAGTAATCCGGCTTTTCCCCTTTCGCCACGACAGCACCCCAAGGGAGATCTTACAGAGACCATCACCTAGGGGGGGACCACCGTGCTGAGGACAGTCCTGCCAAAGTCTAGGTCAGAAGTTGACGATAGGTCAAGCCTATAGTGATTATAGAATGTAGAGGGATTTGACCATGTTGCCGCCTTACATATAGTCTTAATTGGGACCTCTCCCCTTTCTGCCCAGGAGGATGCCATAGCTCTGGTAGAGTGCGCTGTTATGCCTTCCGGAGGGTTTTCTTTACTCGCGGAATAGGCCAGTCTGATAGACTCTCTGATCCACCGGGTCAACGTGCTTTTCGTTATTCCATGACCCTTCTTGTGACCCTGGAAGGAAATAAACAGAGCCCTACACTGTCGCCAGCTACAGGTTCTTTCAATGTACTTTAACACTACTCTTTTAACATCTAGAGTGTGGTACTTTTGTTCTTCAGGAGTGGAAGGATTACTGAAGAAAGAGGGCAAGATTATTTCCTGAGACCTATGGAATGTCTTAGCTACTTTGGGAAGGTAGGAAGGGTCTGGTTTAAGGACCAACTTATCCTGAAAAGTTAGCAGGAAAGGTGGATCTATAGAGAGTGCTTGGATGTCACTGATCCTCCTGGCTGAAGTCAGTGCTACCAAGAGGGCCGTTTTTAGTGATAGAATCTTGATTGGTATTGAATCTATTGGTTCAAATGGAGAGTCTGTTAGGGCTTGTAAAACTAAGTTTAGATCCCAGGGAGGAACTCTAGGTATATTAACTGGATTTATCCGTTCACAGGCTGTAATAAATCGGGATACCCATCTATTCCCCGCAATGTTATGGCCATAGAGAGCTCCTAGTGCTGAAACATGAACTTTTAAGGTGTTTGCAGTTAAACCTAGTTCTCTCCCTTTTTGAAGAAATTCCAGGATAGACTGTATCGGAATTTCTGACGTATTTGAAGATGTATGGAATTGTAGGAATTTCTTCCATATTTTTGTGTAAATTTTTGTAGTGGAAGGTTTTCTACTCTGGAGGAGCGTGTTTATCAATCCCTCCGAGAACCCCCTTGATTTTAGCATCTGCCTCTCAAATTCCAGGCCGTGAGATGTAGACTGTCCACTTGAGGGTGGAAAAATGGACCCTGGAAGAGAAGATTGGGTGTTGAGGGGAGGACCCAAGGATCTGAGACCGACATGGTTTGCAGCCACGAGAACCATGGTCTCTTGGGCCAGAATGGAGCTATTAGTATCACCCTCGCTTCTTCGGTTCTGATTTTGCGAATGATTTGGGGTAGTAGTATGATCGGCGGAAAAGCATATGCTAGACTGAACTGCCAAGGGGCTTGGAGAGCGTCCAGAATGTCCGGATGATCCGCTAGAGATAGGGAGGCAAATTTCCGGACTTTTTTGTTTCTCCTTGTGGCGAAGAGATCTACTTGAGGTTGACCCCATAGGGATACTATATCTTGAAAAATCTGCTGGTTTAGGCACCACTCCCCTTGTTTCAAGGTGTGTCGACTTAAGAAGTCTGCCTGCTGGTTGTTTTCCCCTCTTATATGCAGTGCAGTAAGGGATGTTAGGTGACTTTCTGCTAGATTCAGGATCTCTGTAGCAGAAGACATCAGAGTCTCTGATCGCGTGCCTCCTTGCCTGTTTAGATACGCCACTGTGGTGGTGTTGTCGGAAAGGATTCTGACGTCTTTCCCTCGTAGCTGTGGGAGAAAATGGCATAAGGCGTATTTTACTGCATTTAATTCTTTAACATTAGAGGAGTAGCAGCTTTCCTCCATGTTCCATAACCCTTGGCAAAAATCATTCCCCATATGAGCGCCCCATCCATGAGGACTGGCGTCCGTGGTTATGGTATGAGATGGCGTTATCATCCATGGAACACCACTCATTAAATGGTCTGAATTCAGCCACCACGTTAAGGAAGTTAAAACTTCCTGAGATAAGGTTATTTTCACATTTAGGTGACCAGATAACCGTCTATCTTCTTGTAAAATCTGGTGTTGCAGTGTACGGGAATGATGTTGAGCCCATTTTACCGCAGGTATACAAGAGATAAGAGATCCTAGTAAGGACATAGCTTGTCTTAGGGATATACGTGGATTGTTTATTGCCGCTAGGACTTTGTGTTTGATCAGTAGTATTTTTACCTGAGGCAGGAGACACTTTTGAGATACGGAGTCTAGATGGAACCCCAAGAACGCCTGACAGGATAGCGGAGTGAGTCTGGATTTGTTGGTATTGATTATCCAGCCTAGATCCTGTAGAGAGGAAATTGCATGAGCCAAACGATCAGCACATTGAGTAACTGAATTTCCAATGACCAAAAAGTCATCCAGATAGGGAACAATTAAGGTTTCTTTTTGGCGAAGGTAGGCCATCACCTCTAGCATTATCTTGGTGAAGATCCTCGGTGCTGTTGAAAGGCCGAAGGGCATGGCTGTATATTGGAAATGATGAACCTCGCCATTGATTGTCACTGCTACTCTGAGGTACTTTTGGTATCTGTCATGGATAGGGAGATGATAATAAGCATCTTTCAAATCAATGCCCCCCATCATACAGTTTGGAAAGAGGAGTTTTATAGTGGATCTAATGGATTCCATCTTGAATGTATGGTTTTTAACAAATGAATTGAGTTTAAGGTTTATGATGGTCCTGAAAGAACCGTCGGGTTTAGAAATCAGGAAAAAGGGAGAGTAGAATCCTCTGCCTTCCTGACCCTCGGGGACTTGCACTAAAACCCGCTTTGATAATAGGGTTTGAATTTCTAGCTCTAGAGCCTGCTGTTGTGCGGGCGAGCTGAGGGATGTTATAATATATGACTCGTGGGGAACACGAGAGAATTGTAGTTTAATTCCATCTCGGATGATGTTTAAAACCCACGAGCTAGATGTTACTTTTTCCCATTGGGTGGCGAAAAATTTCAGTCTGCCCCCTACTGGTATATCCTCAGAATTTATTGTCTTTTGGGGGGTTGGGTCTTCTAAACATGGTACCTCTTTGCCTGTCCTCTTTAGCAGTCCATGTTGTAGACCTATCCGTTTGCCTCCTTTTACCAAACGGTCTCCTCTTAAAGGCTCTCCTGTAAAAGGGAATAGAGGAATCAGGGAAAGCTTTCTTCCTGTCCTTTGCCTTTTTGAGTATCTCATCTAAGGTTTTACCAAAGAGGTACTCACCCTCACATGGGATTGCGCATATTTTGGATTTAGACTGCGCGTCCCCTTTCCAACTTTTCATCCAAAGTGCGCATCTTGCATTGTTCACAAGACCTGCGGATCTCGCTGCTAGCCGAAGAGAGTCGGCAGATGCGTCCGCCATAAAAGCTGCTGCTCCACGTATTAAGGGGATGGCCGCTCGAAGTTTCTCTCTTGAAACTTTATTTTCGATCTGCTGGTCCAACTGATCAATCCAAATGATCATCGACCGGGCAGCGCAGGTGCTGGCTACTGCAGGTTTAAAAATTCCTGTAGCCGCTTCCCAAGATCGTTTAAGGGACGATTCAGCTTTACGATCTAATGGATCGACCAGAAGTCCCGCATCCTCCACAGGCAGAGTGGATTGCTTGGAGGTAGAAGCTACGGCTGCATCGACCTTAGGAACTTTGGTCCATGTAAGGAGCTCCTCATCACTAAACGGATATTTACGTTTAGACGCGGAGGGCAAAAAGCTTCTTTGATCCTGCTTCTCCCACTCTTTTAATTAATGCTTTCACCGCTGGTATAACCGGAAAACATCTCCTCTTTCTCTCTGCCAAACTCGCAAACATAATTTCCTGCGTGGTTTGCGCACCCTTTACCTCCTCACACCCCATGGTATTGCAGATTGACTTTACCAAGTTGTCCACACTGTCTAAGGGGAAACATGAACGCCCCTCGATTTCTGATGAAGATGATGATGATGATGATAGGGAGGCTTCTGACAGTACAGTCTGGTCACTTTCAGAGTCTGATATAAGTGTTGGTGTTTTGGACTTAGCTTTACGCGGTTTTTCCTGGGTCATATTTTTTAGCTCCTCTCTAATAATGGCCCGTAAGTCCGTAACGGACACTGTCGCTCCCTGAGTTGTTTCCTTAAAACAGTCCTTGCACAGTTTTTTGGGGTACGAGTCCGGAAGGGGCTGGCTACACAAGGCGCATTCCTTATGTTTGGACTTTTGTCGTTTTTTTAGACTGGGCGTAATAAGTAGCGAGAGAGAGAGAAAAGAGAGAGAAATAGGGAGATAACGTCAGCTTAATAGGCAGAGTTTTAACACTCACCCAGTGAAGCGAATAGTACCGGATCAGAAGGCCGAGATCCTGTTCTGGAACCGTCACTCTTACGAGCGGACTCCGAGGATCCTTTGGTGTGATCTTTGGAGGGGGGCACTGGATCTCCAGCTGTGGGGTCCATGGCACCTGGGGATGACATCTCTGCATCGCCGCATTATTGTTTCTGGGCGTTTTTAAATAGTGCGCCCTTTTTCCTTTTTTTTTCTTCCCCGCTGCGCAATGCGTATGCGCGGGTCGCCGCTGGCTCCCCCGCCCCAGATCCGGCCTAGGCGCCCCGGAAGTGACTCCTTCAGTCCGGGGTAGCCAGTATTGCGGCGGTCGGCGCATGCGCGGTCCGGGATTCAGCGCCGGACCGCAATGGAGGTTCTCTTACCCGCTCCTGGCCGCACCGCTCGCAGGAGAAGACGCCGGGCGGCCCTCCCCGGACCCGGCCGTCTGCTCTATCCACCAGCTGAGGAGGGAGCCGTCTAACGGAACTCTCCCGACGCTGCTTCTGAGCTGCAGCCCCTGCCGTTCTCACGGACACCGCACAGGCGGCATGCTAGCCCAGGTATGTTAAAGTCGTCCTGTCGTTCCTGGATTGTTCCCGCAGGAACAGGAAACCTAAACTGAGGAGGAGAGGCGGACCGCCCCCTTTTATTTCTCGGTAGGTTTCCTGTTCCTGCGGGGCGGATCCCTCTCTCCAGTGGGGTGCTGTCGTGGCGAAAGGGAAAAAATAGTTTGGTGAATTGGAAAGCGCGGAGCTAAAATTTCACCTCACAACATAACCTATGACGCTCTCAGGGTCCAGACGTGTGACTGTGCAAAATTTTGTTTCTGTAGCTGCGACGTCTCCAACACTTTTCCTTTCACTGTTTTCCCCATTATGTAGATAGGGGCAAAATTGTTTGGTGAATTGGAAAGCGCGGGGTTAAAATTTCACCTCACAACGTAGCCTATGACGCTCTCAGGGTCCAGACGTGTGACTGTGCAAAATTTTGTTTCTGTAGCTGCGACGTCTCCAACACTTTTCCTTTCACTGTTTTCCCCATTATGTAGATAGGGGCAAAATTGTTTGGTGAATTGGAACGCGCGGGGTTAAAATTTCGCCTCACAATATAGCCTATGACGCTCTCGGGGTCCAGACGTGTGACTGTGCAAAATTTTGTGGCTGTAGCTGCGACGGTGCAGATGCCAATCCCGGACATACACACATACACACACATTCAGCTTTATATAGTAGAAGATTTTGTGTGACATAACACTTTAAATTAAGTCATATCACAGAAATTTTACTACTATCATGAAGTACTATATGCCACAAAAAAAAGTAACTCAGAATCAGTAGAATCCATTGAAGCATTCCAGAGTTATTACCACGTAAACTGTAAAGGAAGCCAGGTCCCAGCACTCATGTGTTGGATAATCTCTTTTATATTTCAGTGTACAAATCCAGTTAGACGTTTCAGCCAATCCCAGGCTTCTTTCAATAGTCAACATACATAATTGAAGGGGCACACACCCAGAATTTGCAAAAAAAAAAAAACGCGTATTACGAGGAATCAATATAATATATACAATACAATATATAATATCAATACAGTGACTTGCAAAAGTATTCACCCCTTTGGCTTTTTAACTATTTAGTTACATTGCGACCTGTGGCCCCATTGTGGCTCCATGAGATGCTCCATACATTGTGGCCCCATATGATGCTCCATTCATTATGGCCCCATTAGATGCTCCATACATTGTGGCCCCATATAATGCTCCATACATTATGGCCCCATATAATGCTCCATACATTATGGCCCCATAAGATGCTCCATACATTGTGGCCCCATTTGATGCTCCATACATTGTGGGCCCATGAGATGCTCCATAAATTGTGGCCCCATACGATGCTCCATACATTGTGGCCCCATACATTGTGGCCCCATGAGATGCTCCATACATTGTGGCCCCATAAGATGCTCCACACATTTGCCCCATTTGCTCTTGCTGCGATAAAAAAAAAAAAAATCACATACTCACCTCTCTTTGCTCAGGCCCCTGGCACTTGCGATGGTCACCTCCCTCGTTCCACACGCCGCTCTGTCTTTCATCCTCTGCACTGACTGTTCAGAGAGAGAGCGGCGTGCACACTAATCGCGTCATCGCGCCCTCTGACCTGAACAGTAAGGGCAGAAGATGGAAGACAGAGCGGCGCGCAGCGGTGGAACGAGGAAGGTGACTATCGCGCAATGCTCACCTCCCCCGATATACTCACCTGCTCCCGGCACGGTCCCTGGCAGCGTCTCACTGTCAGATGGTCTCCGGGAGCCGGCGGCATCTTCCTGTGTTCAGCGGTCACGTATTGCTCATTACAGTAATGAATATGCGTCCATATTCATTACTTTAATGAGCGGTACCACGTGACCGCTGAACACAGGAAGAGCTGCCCGGAGACCATGGGACATGCAGGGACAGCGCCAGAAGCAGGTGAGTATGTCACTGCGCCGCTACCCTGCCAACCCCCCCGCTGACAATGACTCGAGTATAAGCCGAGAGGGTCACTTTCAGCCCAAAAAAAGGGGGCTGAAAATCTCGGCTTATACTCGACTATATACGGTAGTTTCATAGAAAGCTTTCATACAGTCCAATGGATATATGCATTCACCAGATTGTCCTGGTATCACTGTGCCACATATAGTATCAAATGTATTAAATGTTTGTGGCCAGCAGGCTATTGAAACTAAAACAAGTTACTTATCTGAGTCACGTAAATTGTTTCATAGTCCACGTCCCTACGTGTTTTGCCCCTCCTGATATAGGGGCTCATTAGGGGATTGAAGGCAGAAATGACATCATTAATTTATCAGATGCATTCGCCATGTCGAACTAGGCTACTTTCACACTTGCGTCGGATTCGGCCCGTCGCATTGCCGAGATTCCGACGCTAGCATTTGATGCGCCGCACAACGGGTGCAGCGGATGCATTTCTCCGGCACCTCCGCTGCCCCATTGTAAGGTGCGGGGAGGTAGGGGAGGAGTTCCGGATGCGCATGCGCGGTCGGAAAAAGCGGTCCGTCGGCAGCAAAAAATGTTACATTTAACGTTTTTTGCTCCCGGCGGTCCGCCACAACACGGCGCAACCGTCTCACGACGGTTGCGACGTGTGTCAATACGTCGCAATGCGTCGGTAATGTTAATCTAGGGGGCAAAAACGCATCCTGCAAACAACTTTGCAGGATGCGTTTTTTCCCCTAAACGACGCATTGCGACGTATTCCAAAAAACGCCAGTGTGAAAGTAGCCTTAGGGTGCCAACCTCCACTGTCAGGAAGGTACAGCATGTGTAGGATCTTACTAGGGCCATATTAGGTCTGTGTAGCATTATCTTTAATCTGGCATATTCCAGATGAGTACCCTTGTACCAATAAACAGTTTCAGTTTGGTGATGGTAATTTACGTATTTGTTTAGTGTTGATCATTTGGTCTTTTTAACCCCTTAGTGACAGAGCCAATTTGGTACTTAATGACCGAGCCAATTTTTGCATTTCTGACCACTGTCACTTTATGAGGTTATAACTCTGGAACGCTTCAACGGATCCCGCTGACTCTGAGATTGTTTTTTCATGACATATTGTACTTCATGTTAGTGGTAACATTTCTTAGATATTACTTGCGATTATTTATGAAAAAAACGGAAATAGGGTGAAAATTTTTAAAATTTTGCAATTTTCAAACTTTGTATTTTTATGCCCTTAAATCAGAGAGATATGTCACGAAAAATAGTTAATAAATAACATTTCCCACATGTCTACTTTACATCAGCACAATTTTGGAAACAACATTTTTTTTGTTAGGGAGTTAAGGGTTAAAAGTTGACCAGCAATTTCTCATTTTTACAACACCATTTTTTTTTTAGGGACCACATCACATTTGAAGTCATTTTGAGGGGTCTATATGATAGAAAATAATGAAGTGTGACACCATTCTAAAAACTACACCCCTCAAGGTTCTCAAAACCACATTCAAGAAGTTTATTAACCCTTTACGTGCTTCGCAGGAACTGAAACAATGTGGAAGGAAAAAATGAACATTTAACTTTTTTTTGCAAACATCTTAATTCAGAACCATTTTTTTTATTTTCACAAGTGTAAAAACAGAAATGTAACCATATATTTTGTTATGCAATTTCTCCTGAATACGCCAATACCCCATATGTGGGGGTAAACCACTTTTTGGGCGCACCGCAGAACTTAGAAGTAAAGGAGCGCCGTTTGACTTTTTCAATGCAGAATTGGCTGGAATTGAGATCGGACGCCATGTCACGTTTAGAGAGCCCCTGATGTGCCTAAACAATGGAAACTCCCCACAAGTGACACCATTTTGGAAACTAGACCCCTTAAGGAACTTATCTAGATGTGTGGTGAGCACTTTGAACCCCAAAGTGCTTCACAGAAGTTTATAACGTAGAGCCGTGAAAATAAAAAAATCGCTTTTGTTTACACAAAAATGATCTTTTCGCCCACAAATTTTTATTTTCACAAGGGTAACAGGAAAAATTAGACCACTAAAGTATTTGTGCAATTTCTCCTGAGTACGTCAATACCCAATATGTGGGGGTAAACCACTGTTTGGGCGCACTGCAGAGCTTGGAAGAGAAAGAGTGCCGTTTTACTTTTTCAATGTAGAATTGGCTGGAATTGAGATCGGACGCCATGTCGCGTTTGGAGAGCCCCTGATGTGCCTAAACAGTAGAAATCCCCCACAAGTGACCCCATTTTGGAAACTAGACCCCCCATGGAACTTATCTAGATGTGTGGTGAGAACTTTGAATGCCCAAGTGCTTCACAGAAGTTTATAATGCAGAGTCGTGAAAATAAAAAATATTTTTTTTCCACAAAAAAAGATATTTTAGCCCCAAAGTTTTTATTTTCACAAGGGTAACAAGAGAAATTGGACCACAAAAGTTGTTGTCCAATTTGTCCTGAGTATGCTGGTACCCCATATGTGGGGGTAAACCACTGTTTGGGCGCACGGCAGAGCTCGGAAGGAAGGAGCGCCGTTTTGGAATGCAGACTTTGATAGAATGGTCTGTGGGCATTATGTTGCAATTGCAGAGCCCCTGATGTACCTAAACTGTAGTAACCATCCACAAGTGACCCCATTTTGGAAACTATGCCCCCCAAGGAACTTATTTAGATGTGTGGTGAGAACTTTGAATGCCCAAGTGCTTCACAGAAGTTTAGAATGCAGAGTCATAAAAAATATATATATATATTTTTCCACAAAAAAGATTTTGTAGCCCCCAAGCTTTTATTTTCACAAGGGTAACAAGAGAAATTGGACCCCAGAAGTTGTTGTCCAATTTATCCCGAGTACGCTGATGCCCCATATGTGGGGGTAACCCACTGTTTGGGCGCACGGCAGAGCTCAGAAGGGAGGGAGCACCATTTGACTTTTTGAGCGCAAAATTGGCTGTCGTGTTTGGAGACCCCCTGATGTACCTAAACAGTGGAAACCCCCCAATTCTAGCTCCAACCCTAACCCCAACACACCCCTAACCCTAATCCCAACCTGATCCATAATCCTAATCACTAACCCTAACCATAATCACAACCCTTACCCCAAAACAACCCTAATGTCAACCCTAACCATAACCCTAATCAAAACCCTAAATCCAACACACCCCTAATTCTAATCTCAACCCTAACCTCAAACCTAACCCTAATCCCAATACACCCCTAATCACAACCCTAACCTTAACCCTCATCCCAAACCCAACCCTAATCACAAGCGTAACCCTAATGCCAACCCTAACCCTAATACCAACCCTAACCCTAATCCCAACTCTAACCCTAACTTTAGCCCCAACCCTAACCCTAGCCCTAAGGCTACTTTCACACTTGCGTCGTTTGGCATTCCGTCGCAATCTGTCATTTTGGACAAGAAACGGATCCTGCAAATGTGCCCGCAGGATGAGTTTTTTGCCCATAGACTTGTATTGCCGACGGATCGTGACGGATGGCCACATGTCGCGTCCGTCGTGCACTGGATCAGTTGTGTTTTGGCGGACCGTCGGCACAAAAAAACGTTCAATGAAATGTTTTTTTGTACGTCGCATCCGCCATTTCTGACCGTGCATGCGTTGCCGTAACTCCGCCCCCTCCTCCCCAGGACATAGATTGGGCAGCGGATGCGTTGAAAAACTACAGCCGCTGCCCACGTTGTGCACAATTTTCACAACGTGCGTCGGTATGTCGGGCCCCGTACCGACGTAAGTGTGAAAGAAGCCTAACCCTAAATTTAGCCCCAATCCTAACCCTAAATTTAGCCCCAACTCTAACCCTAAATTTAGCCCCAACCCTAGCCCTAACCTTAGCCCTAACCCTAGCTATAGCCCTAGCCATAGCCCTAACCCTAGCCCTAACCCTAACCCTAGCCCTAACCCTAGCCCTAACCCTAATTTTAGCCCCAACTGCTGTTGTCCTGCCGGCCAGCAGATGGAGACTGATGGCGGGCGCACTGCGCATGCGCCCGCCATTTTCTTTTGCCGGCGGTCAGGAGGAGCAGCAGGAGGATCCAGGGACACAGGTGAGTATGATAGGGTCCCCGAATCCCCCTATTTCTCTGTCCTCTGATGTGTGATCACATCAGAGGACAGAGAATTACACTTTACTTTTTTAAACAGTTAATTACCGGCAATCGCAAATCAGGGGTCGGTAAAACCGACCCGATCATGCTCTTCGGGGTCTCGGCTCCCTTTGGCAGCCGAGACCCCAAAGATTCCCGCGGGGCCGGCCGGCGGGCGCACTGCGCATGCGCCCGCCATTTTGAAGATGGCGGCGCCCACCGGGAGCCACGAGGAGCACCGGGGGAGATAGGTGAGTATTGGGGGGCTACCTGGGACCCCTTTTCTCTGTCCTCCGATGTACGATCACATCGGAGGACAGAGAAATTAAAAAGAGATCGCGTTTTTTGGGGGTTTTTTTGCGATCGCCGGTAAACGGTTAATTACCGGCGATCGCAAATGCGGGGTGGGTAAAAAACCCCCCGAATCATGTTCTCTGGGGTCTCGGCTACCCCCGGCAGCCGAGACCCCGGAGAAAATCCGACTCTGGGGGGTGCTATTTACTTTTTCCACAGATCCGTTAATTAACGGCGCTGTGGCTTAAGTACCCTTAGCAGCCGCCGTTAAAAGGCGTATCGGCGGTCGCTAAGGGGTTAATATTTATGAATAAAAATTTTTTTTAGGGTTTTTTGTTTTCTTGTGGTTTAGTTTATCTCTAATATACCCCTAATTACCATTCAGGTTGGTTTCTCTTAAATATAGTTTCTAAAAACAACACTATTCGAATATTATTCTTTTAATCTCTTAAACTGAATTATTCTATGACTCTGGTTTGTATCAAGAGCACTACTGAAAGTTCATAACCCAGCCACAAGTAGGATCCATACCTGTACTTGTAATGGGGTTTCCCTGAATGTAATTGCTGCCTATGGATAGTGCTGATGAATTTTCTTTTTCCATGCTCTTATGACTATGCTGCCTCATTGGTGGCATGATTATACTGTATAAATCATAACAATGCCACCGTTTCTACGTAATTAGCACAACCAGAACATATACAGAAGTCAGATATAATTCTGGATTTGTATGCAAGTGCTCTGAACATATGTAGGGTACATTTCACATGTTACAGGTGCAGGTAAGCAGGTAAGCACCTCTGGTTTAGTGCACACTGCTACAAAATTTCTAAGTCTACTCACTTACCAATCGCCAGAATTCCCTTTCACTGTAATGGAGAGGGACCATGCATGCCCACCCACCATACTGCTAGAGGGCATTCTTCTCGCCATATGTTCAATATTTTTCAATAATATTCTCAGTAAATATTTATTTTTACCGGTTGGGCTGAAGTCTTGTACAATAATAATGGAAGACTTTAGGTTGGGAAGAATCTGTGCCTGTTGGTACGATCTAGCCATTATTTTGTGTAATTCAGGCATCTATAATATAACGCGTCACTCTGTCCGAAGCCTTTATAGACTGCGCAGGCGCAAGCACCGGCGCAGTCTGGGCCTCACAGAGTGACGCTCCCGGGAGATCGCAGTATGCGTTCACACTGAACGCACATCGCCATCTCCAACAAAGAAGCAGGGACCGCCAGGAGGGTGAGTATCGGCCATATTCACCTGTCTCGTTCCACCGCTGAGCGCCGCCATCTTCCCGGTCTTCGGCCTGTGACCTTCAGTTCAGAGGGCGCGATGACACGCTTAATGCGCGCCGGCGCCGCCCTCTGACTGACCAGTCACAGCCAGGAGACCGGGAAGATGGCGGCGCCCAGCGGTGGAACGGAGGACAGGTGAATATAGTAAGTGCTGGAGGGGGCCTGAGCTGGCGGCGATACCGGCACCTGACCCCCACAGCGCGCCGGTGTCCCCGCCTGCTCAGGCCCCCGGATGGGTGCAGCACATGACAGGATGGGGACGCAAGATGGGTGCAGCACATGACAGGATGGTGACGCCGGATGGGTGCAGCACATGACAGGATGGGGACGCAGGATGGGTGCAGCTCATGACAGGATGGGGACGCAGGATGGGTGCAGCACATGACAGGATGGGGACGCAGGATGGGTGCAGCACATGACAGGATGGAGACAGCACATACCAGGATGGGGACGCAGGATGGGTGCAGCACATGACAGGATGGAGACGCAGGATGGGTGCAGCACATGACAGGATGGGGACGCAGGATGGGGACGCATGATGGGTGCAGCACATACCAGGATGGGGACGCAGGATGGGGACGCAGGATGGGTGCAGCACATACCAGGATGGGGACGCAGGATGGGTGCAGCACATGACAGGATGGGGACGCAGGATTGGGACGCAGGATGGGTGCAGCACATGACAGGATGGGGACGCAGGATGGGTGCAGCACATGACAGGATGGGGGCGCAGGATGGGTGCAGCACATGACAGGATGGGGACGCAGGATGGGTGCAGCACATACCAGGATGGGGACGCAGGATGGGTGCAGCACATACCAGGATGGGGACGCAGGATGGGTGCAGCACATACCAGGATGGGGACGCAGGATGGGTGCAGCACATACCAGGATGGGGACGCAGGATGGGTGCAGCACATGACAGGATGGGGACGCAGGATGGGGACGCAGGATGGGTGCAGCACATACCAGGATGGGGACGCAGGATGGGTGCAGCACATGACAGGATGGGGACGCAGGATGGGTGCAGCACATGACAGGATGGGGACGCAGGATTGGGACGCAGGATGGATGCAGCACATACCAGGATGGGGATGCAGGATGGGTGCAGCACATACCAGGATGGGGACGCAGGATGGGTGCAGCACATGACAGGATGGGGACGCAGGATGGGTGCAGCACATACCAGGATGGGGATGCAGGATGGGTGCAGCACATGACAGGATGGGGACGCAGGATGGGGACACAGGATGGGTGCAGCACATACCAGGATGGGGGCGCAGGATGGGTGCAGCACATGACAGGATGGGGACGCAGGATGGGTGCAGCACATGACAGGATGGGGACGCAGGATGGGGACGCAGGATGGGTGCAGCACATACCAGGATGGGGACGCAGGATGGGTGCAGCACATGACAGGATGGGGGCGCAGGATGGGTGCAGCACATGACAGGATGGGGATGCAGGATCGGTGCAGCACATACCAGGATGGGGACACAGGATGGGTGCAGCACATACCAGGATGGGGACACAGGATGGGTGCAGCACATGACAGGATGGGGACGCAGGATTGGGACGCAGGATGGGTGCAGCACATACCAGGATGGGGACGCAGGATGGGTGCAGCACATGACAGGATGGGGACGCAGGATGGGGACACAGGATGGGTGCAGCACATACCAGGATGGGGACGCAGGATGGGTGCAGCACATGACAGGATGGGGGCGCAGGATGGGGACACAGGATGGGTGCAGCACATACCAGGATGGGGACGCAGGATGGGTGCAGCACATGACAGGATGGGGACGCAGGATGGGTGCAGCACATGACAGGATGGGGACGCAGGATGGGTGCAGCACATGACAGGATGGGGACGCAGGATGGGTGCAGCACATGACAGGATGGGGACGCAGGATGGGTGCAGCACATACCAGGATAGGGACGCAGGATGGGTGCAGCACATGACAGGATGGGGACGCAGGATGGGGACACAGGATGGGTGCAGCACATACCAGGATGGGGACGCAGGATGGGTGCAGCACATGACAGGATGGGGACGCAGGATGGGGACACAGGATGGGTGCAGCACATACCAAGATGGGGACGCAGGATGGGTGCAGCACATGACAGGATGGGGGCGCAGGATGGGTGCAGCACATGACAGGATGGGGACGCAGGATGGGTGCAGCACATGACAGGATGGGGACGCAGGATGGGTGCAGCACAAGACAGGATGGGGACGCAGGATGGGTGCAGCACAAGACAGGATGGGGACGCAGGATGGGTGCAGCACATACCAGGATGGGGACGCAGGATGGGTGCAGCACATGACAGGATGGGGACGCAGGATGGGGACACAGGATGGGTGCAGCACATACCAGGATGGGGACGCAGGATGGGTGCAGCACATGACAGGATGGGGGCGCAGGATGGGTGCAGCACATGACAGGATGGGGACGCAGGATGGGTGCAGCACATGACAGGATGGGGACGCAGGATGGGTGCAGCACAAGACAGGATGGGGACGCAGGATAGGTGCAGCACAAGACAGGATGGGGACGCAGGATGGGTGCAGCACATACCAGGATGGGGACGCAGGATGGGTGCAGCACATGACAGGATGGGGGCGCAGGATGGGTGCAGCACATGACAGGATGGGGATGCAGGATGGGTGCAGCACATACCAGGATGGGGACACAGGATGGGTGCAGCACATACCAGGATGGGGACACAGGATGGGTGCAGCACATGACAGGATGGGGACGCAGGATGGGTGCAGCACATGACAGGATGGGGACGCAGGATTGGGACGCAGGATGGGTGCAGCACATACCAGGATGGGGACGCAGGATGGGTGCAGCACATGACAGGATGGGGACGCAGGATGGGGACACAGGATCGGTGCAGCACATACCAGGATGGGGACGCAGGATGGGTGCAGCACATGACAGGATGGGGGCGCAGGATGGGGACACAGGATGGGTGCAGCACATACCAGGATGGGGACGCAGGATGGGTGCAGCACATGACAGGATGGGGACGCAGGATGGGTGCAGCACATGACAGGATGGGGACGCAGGATGGGTGCAGCACAAGACAGGATGGGGACGCAGGATGGGTGCAGCACATACCAGGATGGGGACGAAGGATGGGTGCAGCACATGACAGGATGGGGACGCAGGATGGGGACACAGGATGGGTGCAGCACATACCAGGATGGGGACGCAGGATGGGTGCAGCACATGACAGGATGGGGACGCAGGATGGGGACACAGGATGGGTGCAGCACATACCAGGATGGGGACGCAGGATGGGTGCAGCACATGACAGGATGGGGGCGCAGGATGGGTGCAGCACATGACAGGATGGGGACGCAGGATGGGTGCAGCACATGACAGGATGGGGACGCAGGATGGGTGCAGCACATGACAGGATGGGCACGCAGGATGGGGACGCAGGATGGGTGCAGCACATGACAGGATGGGGGCGCAGGATGGGTGCAGCACATGACAGGATGGGGGCGCAGGATGGGTGCAGCACATGACAGGATGGGGGCGCAGGATGGGTGCAGCACATGACAGGATGGGGGCGCAGGATGGGTGCAGCACATGACAGGATGGGGGCGCAGGATGGGTGCAGCACATGACAGGATGGGGATGCAGGATGGGTGCAGCACATGACAGGATGGGGATGCAGGATGGGTGCAGCACATGACAGGATGGGGACGCAGGATGGGTGCAGCACATGACAGGATGGGGGCGCAGGATGGGTGCAGCACATGACAGAATGGGGATGCAGGATGGGTGCAGCACATGACAGGATGGGGACGCAGGATGGGTGCAGCACATGACAGGATGGGGGCGCAGGATGGGTGCAGCACATGACAGGATGGGGACGCAGGATGGGTGCAGCACATGACAGGATGGGGACGCAGGATGGGTGCAGCACATGACAGGATGGGGACGCAGGATGGGTGCAGCACAAGACAGGAGGGGGACGCAGGATGGGTGCAGCACATACCAGGATGGGGACGCAGGATGGGTGCAGCACATGACAGGATGGGGACACAGGATGGGTGCAGCACATACCAGGATGGGGACGCAGGATGGGTGCAGCACATGACAGGATGGGGACGCAGGATGGGGACGCAGGATGGGTGCAGCACATACCAGGATGGGGACGCAGGATGGGTGCAGCACATGACAGGATGGGGACGCAGGATGGGTGCAGCACATGACAGGATGGGGACGCAGGATGGAGCAACACATACCAGGATGGAGACCATATACCAATATAAATGCTCGCCACCCGGGCATAGAACAGGTTCAATAGCTAGTATCTTATAATCCTGCACAGTTCTGCTATGAAGTTCAGTTTTGTAGGACCTATGGGTGGTTGCGACCTTGCAATTGTGGCCATTTAACAGAGACACATTATGACTGAGTGAAAGAGGTCTTCATGTGCTGTTAAAATACCATTATGGGTAAGGACAGCTTAGTATAAGGTCAAGTTCACTTATCTATTAGACAAAGTTGTATATGCCAATTGCCTCTTCAGAGAGGAAGAGGACTAGAACTCTAGTACCACCTATTGGAAGTAGCAATCCTAAAAGTCAATATTGACCCTTTAACGAGCCTTGCCATATGACTTAGGATAAAAGACAAATAAGAATCTCAATTTGTAGACATGGTGAGATTCTGATTTGGCTTTTATTCCAAGTCATATGGCAATGCTCGTTAAATGGTTGATATTGATTGTTAGGATTGCTTCTTCGAATAGATGGCAGTAGAGTTCTAGTCCCCTTCCTCCCTGAAGATGCAATTTGCATATTTAATTTCCCAGAGGAGCATACATAGCATATATTTGTTTCCTCACTTTGACATGCCAGGTCTCACTTATCACTCTCTATAATGAGAAAAGTCTCCCCACAGATCCCAGACAAAATTGTACAAAGAATAATGGGGAGATTTATCATTCCCTCTTGCATCAAAAAGTCAAAGTTTGGTTCTAACTATTTGTGCAAAAAATGTTGTGACTTTTAGCTCTTCCCTACTCACCCTGCCTCGTTTCTATAGTGTCCAGGATGTAGCACAGTACATAGTCAACCACTGTCCAACAAATCAACAGTTCATTTTCCAGTAAAAGCCCAATATAACAATGTGCCAAATTTAAGAGGTATGTGCCTCTTACTAAGGCCTCTTCAACACTTCAGTTTTTTAGAATCAGTCACAATCCGTCAAAGTGTTGAAAAGACGGAGAGAGAGAGAGAGAGAGAGAGAGAGAGAGAGAGAGAGAGAGAGAGAGAGAGAGAGAGAGAGAGAGAGAGAGAGAGAGAGAGAGAGAGAGAGAGAGAGAGAGAGAGAGGTGTTTTTTTGCCACAGGATCATTTTGCCATTGCATGCCCCATACACGCTTTACCTACTATACCAGTAAAATTGTTCTGATGAAGGTCCGGATGTGGACCAAAAACGTTCAAACTTATATCCTTGTGGATGCACATTAAAGGATCTTCTTCTTTACACCAAAGTTCTTCTTGAGTGCCAAGTTTTTCCTGATTTTGGACACAGAACTTACGACGGATCCGTCGTATGATGGATGAAACAGAAGGCCATCCGTCACAATCCGTCGCTAATACAAGTCTATAAGAAAAAAACGGATCCAGCAGCAACATTTGCTGGATCTGTTTTTTTCAAAAAACGACGGATTTGGACAGAAACAAAAAGACTAAAGTGTGAAAGCATTAAGCTACTTACTGGTAGCGGCGTTTCTCGGAGGCCCATGACAGCACGACAGAGAGAGGGGATCCGCCCATTAGGAACAGGAAACCTACAGATACAAAAGGGCGGTACCTCTCCCTTGCCTCAGTTGTATTTCAGAGTCTTGAGAGGACTACCGCGGTTAGTGGCACAAAAAATATACACTACATACAATTATATACAGATTATATACAAATTTCCAGCTATATATTTGGAACTGGTATCCTGAGTGAGATATATACATCTATAGGAAGTGCAACCCCCAGTGAATAGGGAGGGAACTAAGGGTGCTGTCTTGGGCCTCCGAGAAACGCCGCTACCAGTAAGTAGCTTAATGCTTTACTCGGACTCCCATGACAGCACGACAGAGAGAATTACAGAGATGTAAGGTACCTTAGGGAGGGACTATGGCCTGTAGCACCCTTAACCCGAAAGTGAGATCAGAGGAAGCCCCCAAATCCAACCTATAGTGCTTAAAGAAGGTGGACGGGGATGACCATGTGGCCGCCTTACATATCTGGTCGATTGATACTCCAGATTTTTCCGCCCAGGATGTAGCCATGGCCCTGGTGGAATGCGCCCTCAGATTCTGCGGAGCCGGACCCCCACCTGCAGTATAAGCCAAAGAGATAGCCTCCCTAATCCACTTTGCTAATGTGTATTTTGATACCCTAAGTCCCTTTCTAGGATTTTGGAAAGATAAAAATAATGCATCATCTTTCTTCCATGTGTCGGTAACAGAGATGTATTCTAGCAGGCATCTCCTAACGTCTAATGTATGGAGTAGTTCTTCCTTAGGGTTAGCAGGATTAGGGAGGAAGGATGGTAAGATTATCTCTTGTGACCTGTGAAACCGTGATGATACTTTTGGTAAATAGGCTGGGTCCGGTCTGAGGATTACTCTGTCTGGTAGAAACTCTGTATAAGGGGATACCCTGGAGAGAGCTTGTATGTCTCCTACTCTACGGGCAGATGTAATTGCTACCAGAAATGCTGTCTTAAGGGATAGCGCCTTAATTGAAGCTGTTTGCAAAGGTTCAAATGGCTCTTTAGTCAATGCTGATAGGACTAAGTTGAGATCCCAAGGCATAGATCTATCTTTCTGAATGGGTCTAGATCTACTGGATGCCTTAATGAACCTTGAGATCCAGTAATTATTGGCAATGTTACAGGAGAATAGAGCCCCTAGGGCCGAGACCTGTACCTTTAGAGTACTAGTGGATAGACCTAGTTCTAAGCCTTTTTGCAGGAATTCTAAAATTTGTTTTACAGGTATTCCTTCTTCTAAATTGAAATCAGAAGAGGCCAGAAACTTTCGCCAGGTTCTAGCGTAGATTGTTGTGGTTATCTGCTTCCTACTTTTCATAAGGGTTTCAATCAAACTCGGGGAGAACCCTTTGTTATTCAGTAACGCCCTTTCAAAGTCCATGCTGTTAAATGAAGGTTCTTTACTTGCGGATGACTGATCGGCCCCTGGTAGAGCAAATCCGGAATCTCCGGAAGTACCCAGGGATCCTCCACTGACATGATCCTGAGCCAAGTGAACCAGGCCCTTCTGGGCCAGAATGGGGCAATCGATATAACCCTGGCTCGATCTTCCCTTATCTTCCTGACTACCAAGGGAAATAGGCCTAGTGGAGGAAATGCGTATGCCAGCTGAAAATCCCAATTGATCAGGAAAGCGTCTACGGCTAGAAGATTTTCCCTGGGATTTAGGGAACAGAATTTTGTTGTCTTCCGGTTGTCCCTGGTAGCAAATAGATCTACATCTGGATGTCCCCATTTGTGGACAATCTGATCGAACACGCAATTGTTTAGGGACCACTCCCCTTGTCTCAAGGTGTTGCGGCTTAGAAAGTCCGCTTTGACGTTTTCCTTTCCTCTTATGTGCAGTGCGGATAGGGATAAAAAGTGATTCTCTGCTGTCTGGAACAGACTATCCGCCACTCTCATCAGTGACTCGGAATGAGTTCCACCCTGATGATTTATGTACGCGACCGTCACCCGGTTGTCCGATAGGATCTTGACATGATGACCCTGCAGATATGAGAGGAATTTTTTCACTGAAAGCTCTACTGCCATTAATTCTTTCTGGTTGGAGGAGGCTAATATTAGGGAAGGGGGCCATAGACCCTGAACCATCATGTCATCCATGTGTGCTCCCCAACCCGCAGGGCTAGCATCAGTAGTTACCACACGTGTTACCTGAGACATCCAGGGAACCCCCGCCGATAAGTTTTCACTGACTAGCCACCACTTAAGAGATGTGAGTGCTTTTGGACCTAAAGTAACCTGACTCTGCAGGGACCCCTGTAAGATTTTGTCATTAACCAGCACCTCAGCTTGTAATGGTCTGGTGTGGGCCAAACGGACAGCGGGAATGCAGGAAGTTAAGGAACCCAATAGAGACATAGCCTGTCTAAGGGTCATGGATGGTTTGTCAATTGCCTTAGACACCTGTTGCTGAATATGTAAAGATTTGTCGAGTGGAAGACAACATTGTTGTGTTTCTGAGTTTAATGATAGTCCTAAGAATCTTTGTATTTTTTGAGGCTGTAAACGGGATTTCTCATAATTTATGATCCACCCCAGACGCTCCAGTCTGGATGTGGCTGATTCTAGCTGGGACAGGCAATGGTCTGCTGAGCTCCCTACTATAAGGAAGTCATCCAAGTAGGGAATGATCAGGATGTCGGACTCTCGCAAGTGCGCCATAACCTCAGCCACTAGCTTTGTGAACACTCTAGGAGCTGCTGATAAGCCAAAGGGGAGCGCTCTGAACTGGAAATGGTGAATGCTACCCTCCATTGACACCGCTACTCTCAGGAATTTTTGGAAATCTTCATGTATTGGAACATTATAGTATGCATCTTTAAGATCTACAACTACCATAAAACAGTGTTTAAACAATATCTTTATTGCTGAATTAACCGTTTCCATTTTGAAGGATTCATTAACCAGGAATTCATTAAGACGCTTTAGATTAATGATCGTTCTAAACGATCCATCTGGCATTTTGATCAGAAAAAGCGGAGAATAAAATCCCCTTCCTTTTTCTGAATCTGGAATTTCCACCAATACATTCTTGGCGCATAAGTTCATGACTTCAGCCTCTAGGGCTGCTTGCTCCAGGGGGGAGGAACGATAAGGGGTTAATTTGAATTTATCCCGAGGCCAATGATTGAAGTCCAGCTTAAGACCTTCAGTAACAATGCCTCTGACCCATCTACTGTTCGTTATGTCAAGCCATGCTGAGGAGAATGCTGACAGGCTGCCCCCCACAGGGATTGCTAGTCATTGGTCTGGTTTTTTCTGATCCTTTGAGGAACGGCGAAACATATATCCCGTACCTCTACCGCGTCTGTCTTCCCATCTGAAACTCTCTTGTGGGAGAGGACCCGCGTTTCTTCCCACGACCAAATCTTCTTCGACTGAAGGGTCGGCGGTAGGATGCCGAGTACAGACTTGGAAACTTCTTTTTATCATCGCTTGCCTTTTCCAGTAACTCGTCCAGCATTGGACCAAAGAGATACTGTCCCTCGCACGGAATGGCGCAGAGCTTAGTTCTGGACTGGATGTCCCCTGACCAGCACTTTAACCATAGGGCCCTGCGAGCCACGTTAGATAGACCTGCTGCTCTGGCCGCCATTCTGACAGAGTCCACAGAAGCATCCGATAGGAAGGCTGCAGCATTCTGAATTGTCGGAAGCGCTTTCAAAATAGAATCTCTGGATGCGCCATCCTTCAGCTGAGACTCTAATTGATCTAGCCAGACCATTAATGATCTGGCTGTGCATGTTGTGGCCACTGCTGGTCTGAGGGATCCAGCCGCCATCTCCCAGGTACCTTTAAGAAAGATATCCGCCTTTCTGTCTAGGGGATCTTTGAGGGACCCCATATCCTCAAAGGGTAATGAGGCTTTCTTTGACGCCTTTGCTACGGCCGCGTCCAACCTCGGAGCTTTATCCCATGTCTCCACCACCGGATCATCAAAGGGATACCTTCGTTTTAAAGCTGGCGGTAAGGCCCCCTTTTTTTCAGGTTTTTTCCATTCACGGAGTATCAATTCTTTGATCTTCTCATTTACCGGAAAAGACCTATGTCTCTTACGATCTAACCCACTAAACATTAACTCTTGTTTGGAGGGCTGTGATTTGGGTTCCTCTATACCCATCGTGCCCCTAACTGATTTGACTACCTTGTCAATCTTATCTAAGGGTAGACAAAATCGTCCAGACTCTTCATCTGATGAAGAGGAGAAAGGACTAGAGAGATAAATATTTCCTTCTCTTTCCTCTTCTGATGAATTAGAGTCCACAGGGGTCCTATGCTTCGGGCCTTCCGCTTGGGATAGGGATCGTAATGACTCCCTTACTTCCAGCCGGATCATTTCTTTTAAATTTCCCGTACTCACGGACTCTTCTGCTACCTGGGGGAGGACAATATAGGTGATAACTACTATCTGACCTAAGGTCACTTCCACCCAACCACTCTTGTAGACCTCACCGTCTGTTGTATACAGGGGGCACATAACTTTTTAGTACAGGAGTCGGGTAAGGGGACTCCACAGAGGGCACACTCCTTATGCTTGGATTTTTCCGTACTTTTCTTCCCCTGGAAAGATAAAGTATAAGGGCCCCGCGTCACAGAGTGAACTTTCACGTAGATCACTTACCCGTGCGCCCAAGTCAAATACCGGAATCCGAGGGGGTTCTTTCCTAGACGAAGCTCTGGATCCCTGTTCGGATGAGCTTTTCCGTCTAGGTTGGTCGCCTCTATCCTTTTTGGGCTTCTGACGCATCTCGTCTGACAGCTGCTGCTGCTGCTGCTCACCACCACTCTCCATGACAGATTACGACCAAAAGCATGGTTCTGAAATTGTGACCTGCTTATATCCCCCTTGGATCCGGTCAGCAGATAGGGATAGCGCTGGCCTATTGGTTCCTGGACACAGCCAGGAGGGCAGAGGGCTGAATGATGAACCGGCGCTCAGATGCGATGGGCGCCGCCATCTTGGAACGCCCACGCATGCGCAGACGCCCGGCGACCCGGAAGCGGCTACCAGACTCCGCCCACCCACGTCACCGCACCCGGAAACGCTCCAGCACATGCTGAGAGCGGTGCAGGACGCCGGGGACGGATCGGCAGCGCTCCGGAGCTCGCCCACACATCGGAGCCCGGCACCCGCAGCCATGCCGCACCGCTGCACCACCAATGGGAATACTTACCTGCGCCGACACTGATGGATGCAGGAAATCCTCCGGACTCCGCTCCCTGCTGCGAACACCACTGACGTGTAATCCAGCAAGGACCACCGTGGTGTCTCCAGGGATCTCCGCACCGGCCGAGGTAGGAGACCCCCCCGCTACCGTAATCGGCCGGCCGGCCTGGGCTCCTTCGTCTGTAGGCACCCGTCCCCTCAGGAACAGGAAACCAACTGAGGCAAGGGAGAGGTACCGCCCTTTTGTATCTGTAGGTTTCCTGTTCCTAATGGGCGGATCCCCTCTCTCTGTCGTGCTGTCATGGGAGTCCGAGTAAAGAGGCCTTAATACCTATGTGCATTTTAACCCCTTTCTGACATATGACGTACTATCCCGTCGAGGTGGGGTGGGCCCGTATGACCACCGACGGGATAGTACGTCATATGCGATCGGCCGCGCTCACGGGGGGAGCACGGCCGATCGCGACCGGGTGTCAGCTGCCTATCGCAGCTGACATCCGGCACTATGTGCCAGGAGCGGTTACGGACCGCCCCTGGCACATTAACCCCAGGAAAAACCGCGATCAAACATGATCACGGTGTGCCGGCGGTGCAGGGAAGCATCGCGCAGGGAGGGGGCTCCCTGTGGGCTTCCCTGAGACCCCCGCAGCAACGCGATGTGATCGCGTTGCTGCGAGGGTCTCCTACCTCCCTCCCTTTAGCAGGCCCGGATCCAAAATGGCCGCAGCATCCGGGTCCTGCAGGGATGGAGGTGGCTTACCAAGTGCCTGCTCAGAGCAGGCGCTTGGTAAGCCTGCAGCACTGCAAGTCAGATCATTGATCTGACAGAGTGCTGTGCAAACTGTCAGATCAACGATCTGTGCAGTAAAAAAGTTAAAAAATTTTTTTCCAAATGTGTAAAAAAAAAAAAAAAAATCCTAAATAATGAAAAAGATATATATATATATATATATATATATATATATATTATTCCCATAAATACATTTATTTATCTCAATAAAAAAAAACAAACAATAAAAGTACACATATTTAGTATCGCCGCATCCGTAACGACCCAACCTATAAAACTGGCCCACTAGTTAACCCCTTCAGTAAACACTGTAAGGAAAAGAAAAAAAACGAATAACACGCGATCAAAAAGATGGATATAAATAACCATGGTACCACTGAAAACGTCATCTTGTCCCGCAAAAAACGAGCCGCCATACAGCATAATCAGCAAAAAAATAAAAAAGTTATAGTCCTGAGAATAAAGCGATGCAAAAATAATTATTTTTTCTATAAAATAGTTTTTATCTTATAAAAGAGCCAAAACATAAAAAATGATATAAATGAGGTATCGCTGTAATTGTACTGACCCGAAGAATAAAAATGCTTTATCAATTTTACCAAACGCGGAACGGTATAAACGCCTCCCCCAAAAGAAATTCATGAATAGCTGGTTTTTGGTCATACTGCCTCACAAAAATCAGAATAAAAAGCAATCAAAAAATGTCACATGCCCGAAAATGTTACCAATAAAAACGTCAACTCGTCCCGCAAAAAACAAGACCTCACATGAGTATGTGGACCAAAATATGGAAAAATTATAGCTCTCAAAATGTGGTAATGCAAAAAATATTTTTTGCAATAAAAAGCGTCATTCAGTGTGTGACGGCTGCCAATCATAAAAATCCGCTAAAAAACCCGCTATAAAAGTAAATCAAACCCCCCTTCATCACCCCCTTAGTTAGGGAAAAATTAAAAAAATGTATTTATTTCCATTTTCCCATTAGGGCTAGGGTTAGGGTTAGGGCTAGGGTTAGGGCTAGGGTTAAGGTTGAGGCTAGGGTTAAGGGTTGGTGCTAAAGTTAGGGTTAGGGCTAAAGTTACGGTTAGGGTTTAGATTACATTTACGGTTGGGAATAGGGTTGGGATTAGGGTTAGGGGTGTGTCAGGGTTAGAGGTGTGGTTAGGGTTACTGTTGGGATTAGGATTAGGGGTGTGTTTGGATTAGGGTTTCAGTTATAATTTGGGGGGTTTCCACTGTTTAGGCACATCAGGGGCTCTCCAAACGCGACATGGGGTCCGATCTCAATTCCAGCCAATTCTGCATTGAAAAAGTAAAACAGTGCTCCTTCCCTTCCGAGCTCTCCCGTGTGCCCAAACAGGGGTTTACCCCAACATATCAGGTATCAGCGTACTCAGGACAAATTGGACAACAAATTTTGGGGTCCAATTTCTCCTTTTACGCTTGGGAAAATACAAAACTGGGGGCTAAAAAATAATCTTTGTGGGAAAAAATGTTTGTTTTATTTTTACGGCTCTGCATTATAAACTTCTGTGAAGCCCTTGGTGGGTCAAATCGCTCACCACACATCTAGATAAGTTCCTTAGGGGGTCTACTTTCCAAAATGGTGTCACTTGTGGGGGGTTTCAATGTTTAGGCACATCAGTAGCTCTCTAAACGCAACATGGCGTCCCATCTCAATTCCTGACAATTTTGCATTGAAAAGTCAAACGGCGCTCCTTCCCTTCCGAGCTCTCCCATGCGCCCAAACAGTGGTTTACCCCCACATATGGGGTATCGGTGTACTCAGGACAAATTGTACAACAACTTTTGGGGTCCATTTTCTCCTGTTACCCTTGGTAAAATAAAACAAATTGGAGCTGAAGTAAATTTTTTGTGAAAAAAAGTTAAATGTTCATTTTTATTTAAACATTCCAAAAATTCCTGTGAAGCACCAGAAGGGTTAATAAACTTATTGAATATGGTTTTGAGCACCTTGAGGGGTGCAGTTTTTAGAATGGTGTCACACTTGGGTATTTTCTATCATATAGACCCCTCAAAATGACTTCAAATGAGATGTGGTTCCTAAAAAAAATGGTGTTGTAAAAATGAGAAATTGCTGGTCAACTTTTAACCCTTATAACTCCCTAACAAAAAAAAATTTTGGTTCCAAAATTGTGCTGATGTAAAGTAGACATGTGGGAAATGTTACTTATTAAGTATTTTGTGTGACATATCTCTGTGATTTAATTGCATAAAAATTCAAAGTTGGAAAATTGCGAAATTTTCAAAATTTTTGCCAAATTTCCATTTTTTTCACCAATAAACACAGGTAATATCAAAGAAATTTTACCACTATCATGAAGTACAATATGTCACGAGAAAACAATGTCAGAATCACTGGGATCTGTTAAAGCGTTCCAGAGTTATAACCTCATAAAGGGACAGTGGTCAGAATTGTAAAAATTGGCCCGGTCATTAACGTGCAAACCACCCTTGGGGGTAAAGGGGTTAAACCAGCCGGCTCTTGTTTACAGGAAATCTGTCACCAACTTTTTCGCATATAAGCTGCAGCCACCGCCTTTAGGGGCTTATCTACAGCATTCTGTAATGCTGTAGATAAGCCCCCGATGTAACCTGAAAGATAAGAAAAACACCTGGGGGGGGTGGTCCAGTCCGATGGGTGCCGTGGGTCCGGGTCCGGCGCCTCCCATCTTCATGCAGTCACGTTCTATTCCTTGCTTCCAGTCGCGGCTCCTGCACAGGCATACTTTATCTGCCCTGTTGAGAGCAGAGCAAAGTACTGCAGTGCGCAGGCATTGGGAAAGGTTCGAGAAGCGCACTGGAGTACTTTGCGCTGCCCTTAACAGGGCAGATAAAGTATGCCTGTGCAGGAGCCTTGACAGGAAGCAAGACAGAGGACATGAAGATGGGAGGCGCCGGACCCGGACCGCGATGCCCATCGGACCGGACTGCACCCAGGTGAGTATAATCTAACTTGTTTTTCTCATCTTTCAGGTTACATCGGGGGCTTATCTACAGCATTACAGAATGCTGTACATAAACCCCTAAAGGCGGTGGCCGCAGCTGATATACGAAAAAGTAGGTGACAAATTCCCTTTAAGAGCTGGCAATACAATATGCCAGTCTTGATAAATTTCTCCCACTGTGCAAAGAAAACACTCCAGACACTTTGGGGTACATCATGTGCTGTATTCTTTAAGACAGTTTTTCCGGGAAGTAATGCGGTCATTTGAGACAAATTTATCAAGAATGTCACACATTTTTCACATCTTTGAAAATGTATACAGATGTTAGTATACTTTCTACAGCAGCCACCTACTGGAGTGTGATTGTGCAAAAATGTTATGACATTTTGAAACAGGTGTGTCCATAAAAGTGTCTAAATCCTGACCAAGTGAAAAGCTATGCCCACTTTTTACTCTTGTTTTACAAACTGGCGAACACTATATGGTGCAAATGGCCCTAAATTATTGAGTACATGATACAATTATCCCTAAGGCCTCTTTCACACTTCTGTTTTTTTACAATCAGTCACAATGCGTCAAAATGTTGAAAAGACAGATCCTGTGTAGATTGTAAAAAACTGATGCACTGGATCAGTTTTTTTTTCTATGGATCCGTAGAGGCAGTTGTTGCCAGAATTTAAGGCTATGTGCACACATTGTGTATGCGTCTTCGCCGCATTTTTTCGCTGCAAAAACGCATACACAACACAACCCATGTTTAAAATAATATAAAAAATAAATCGTGATCTTCTTACCTTCCGGCGTCCCCCGCAGCCTTCACGATGCTCGCAATGCTCCCGGCAGCTCCCTTTCCCAGTGATGCCTTGCGAGACAATGACCTGTGATGACGTAGAGGTCGGGTCGGGTTATTGTCGCAAGGCATCACTGGGAACAGGAGCTGCGGGGAGCATTGCGAGCATTGGGAAGAATGTGGGGGATGTCGGAAGGTAAGAATATCACGATTTATTTTTTTTAACATTATATCTTTTTACTATCGATGCTGCATAGGCAGCATCAATAGTAAAAAGAGGGAGAGAGTGAGAATTTCCCTGACTGGAAATTCTTCCATGCATGATCCCTGACCAAGGGTGTCCATTATTTTTCACTTCTAGGTCCCACACACATGGCAACAAACCACCGTGGGCTATACATTACCTCACCATCAACTAGGTATTGTAACCAGGGACCTTATATATACTACCGGTACCTTTATTTAGCTTCACCTTTAATTTCATGATGCTGATCTATATTCCTTATTAAATCCTCTACAGCACTATCCATGTTACTAAAAAAAACTAAGGATTTGCTTCATACAGGCATTCTTATCTACATACCAAGGTAATTAGTGTCTACTGCCACCTTTACTTTCTCCTCCTGGTCTATACAACCTTGACCTCTAGAACACCTATATCCTCCACATCCATGATATCATAAGCATTGCATTCACCTTGGTGTATTCGTTGGTGCGTTTATGGTCTATGGTCGCTTGACTTATTTTTTTGCAACTTCCCTAATGGACATATGGTATATTACACATGTACCTTGTAGACTTGTATATATGTACATACTATGTGTTTGTATTTATTGATATTCTGCTTTTTGTCTTTTAGCGATGGTATGATTAAGACTCGGGAGAGTCAAAACGTCATGTTTTGTTACTAGATTTGATCGCTTTTCCTTATGTTTGTAGAATTGCTCCCATGTGTTTCCTATATTGAGTTATGTTGAATAAACTCACACTATCGTGCATTATTAACCACTAGAGTGTGCGGTGTCTCTCAAATAATATTTGATAATTCTTCCAGGCATGCTCAGTTTCAAAAGACGGCATCCGTTGCTGGATTCCAGCTTTTGACAGTCAGCAACGGATCCTGCGTCCTTAGGCTTCCATTATAGCCAACAATGGACAGCACAGGATCCGTTGCTGTGCGATTTTCCGACGTACACAAAAAACGCTTCTATGTGCGTTGTCTGCGCCCGACGGACAGCGATTTTTCATAAGTCTATGAGAAAAAAAACTTTTTTTCACAAAACGACGGATTTTGACGGAAACAAAAAGACGGAAGTGTGAAAGAGGCCTAAATTCTGATATTATTAACCCCTTACCGGCATCGGACGTACTATACCGTCCGATGCCGGCTCCCCTGCTTTGATGCAGGGCTCCGCGGTGAGCCCGCACCAAAGCCGGGACATGTCAGCTGTTTTGAACAGCTGACATGTGCCCGTAATAGGCGCGGGCAGAATCGCGATCTGCCCGCACCTATTAACTAGTTAAATGCCGCTGTCAAACGCAGACAGCGGCATTTAACTACCGCTTCCGGCCGGGCGGCCGGAAATGACGTCATCGCCGACCCCCGTCACATGTACGGGGGTCGGCGATGCGTCTCCATTGTAGCCATAGAGGTCCTTGAGACCTCTATGGTTACTGATTGCCCGTCGCTGTGAGCGCCACCCTGTGGTCGGCGCTCACAGCACACGTGCAATTCTGCTACATAGCAGCGATCAGCAGATCGCTGCTATGTAGCAGAGCCGATCGGCTTGTGCCTGCTTCTAGCCTCTCATGGAGGCTATTGAAGCATGGCAAAAGTTAAAAAAAAAAGTTTAAAAAAATGTGAAAAAAATAAAAAAAACATAAAAGTTTAAATCACCCCCCTTTCGCCCCAATCAAAATAAATCAATAAAAAAAATATCAAATCTACGCATATTTGGTATCGCCGCGCTCAGAATTGCCCGATCTATCAAATAAAAAAAAGTATTAACCTGATCGCTAAACAGCGTAGCGGGAAAAAAACTCGAAACGCCAGAATTACGTTTTTTTGGTCGCCGCGACATTGCATTAAAATGCAATAACGGGCGATCAAAAGAACGTATCTGCACCGAAATGCTATCATTAAAAACGTCATCTCGGCACGCAAAAAATAAGCCCTCAACCGACCCCAGATCACGAAAAATGGAGACGCTACGAGTATCGGAAAATGGCGCAATTTTTTTTTTTTTTTTTTAGCAAAGTTTGGAATTTTTTTTCACCACTTAGATAAAAAATAACCTAGTCATGTTTGGTGTCTATGAACTCGTAATGACCTGGAGAATCATAATGGCAGGTCATTTTTAGCATTTAGTGAACCTAGCAAAAAAGCCAAACAAAAAACCAATGTGGGATTGCACTTATTTTGCAATTTCACCGCACTTGGAATTTTTTTCCCGTTTTCTAGTACACGACATGCTAAAACCAATGATGTCGTTCAAAAGTACAACTCGTCCCGCAAAAAATAAGCCCTCACATGGCCAAATTGACGGAAAAATAAAAAAGTTATGGCTCTGGGAAGGAGGGGAGCGAAAAACGAACACGGAAAAACGAAAAATCCCCTGGTCATGAAGGGGTTAAATGTGTCCCACATCACACTAGATACTATTTAGGAATGACATACGTGACAATAAAGTAACAAGTACATACGTAGATAAATGAGACCTTTGTGTATATGGGAAAATGTTTCCCCCAACTCTTCATGGCAATTGATGACTGCTTTATATACTGATACCCAGGAGCAAATTGCGAATCTCTTTTGAAGGGTCATGGACAAACAACTCTTCACATAAATACAGTTGAAACCAGAAATTTACATACACTATATAAAAATACACATATGCATTTTTTTTCTCAGTATCTGACATGAAATCAGAATAAACCTTTCCCATGTTAGGTCAATTAGGATTATCATAATTATTACTATTTGCCACATGCCAGATTAATGAGAGAATGTTTTAAGGCATTTTTATTACTTACTGCAAAGTCAAAAGTTTTGTTGTCAGCTTTCTGCCTATGCACAGTATACACACAAAACTGCCAATCAGTGGTGATGGCAGTGTTATACAGAGCACAGTATTCAGAGAAAAGGCAGAGGATAAAGCTGTAATTTTATCAAACTACAGAAAATAGCCCACTAAGTGATACATCGCTGGGATCAGGGTTTCTGCCTCTACATTATGCTGCTTTCAGATGGAGTTACAAAAACCTGGTGATGGATTCCCTTTAGAGGGAGCCTGTCAGGTGATACATGTTGCCCAAATCTTGGGAAGGAGGTATCAGCCACCGGCTGTACAATCACAGCCATGTATGATTAACTCTGAAAATGTTGTGGCTTCTCGTCTTCTATTTGCGCACGCAGGCAGAGGTTTGTTTGTTACAGTCAAATGGGCAGGAAGACGCCGCTAGTGTACGACTATTTTCCTGTGCGGTTCGGTCCCTGGCAGCTTAGAGTCTAAGGGGTATCATTTCTCCTTATGGAGAGTGACATACCATCTCTGGCTTGTCAAGGTAAGGAGGCATATTCGCCGTGCAATGCTCCTCTGGGAAATATAATATGCAAATTGCCTCTTCTGAGAAAAAGAGGACTTAAGCTCTATAGCGCCACCTGTTGGAAGTAGCGATCCTACAAGTCACAATCAACCATTTAATGAGTCGTGCAATATGACTTAGGATAAAAGCCAAATCAGTATCTCAATTCGCAGACACGGTGTTTCGGGCTGTTGGCTCTCGTCAGTGCGAAGCATGAGAACTGATTTGGCTAGGTGAGAGGCTCTGGACTGTGGTCTAAGGGGTATCATTTCTCCTTATGGAGAGTGACATACCATCTCTGGCTTGTCAAGGTAAGGAGGCTTATTCGTCGTGCAATGCTCCTCTGGGAAATATAATATGCAAGTTGCCTCTTCTGAGAAAAAGAGGCCTCTCACCTAGCCAAATTAGTTCTCATGCTTCGCACTGACGAGGGCCAACAGCCCGAAACACCGTGTCTGCGAATTGAGATACTGATTTGGCTTTTATCCTAAGTTATATTGCACGACTCATTAAAGGGTTGATTGTGACTTGTAGGATCGCTACTTCCAACAGGCTGCGCTATAGAGTTTAAGTCCTCTTTTTCTCAGAAGAGGGAATTTGCATATGGCAGCTTAGAAACACTCCCATCAAAATGTTTATCCTCTTAATATATTGCATTCATCATATTATGTAGCACTGTGTATTTGGAATGGCTCATTTTGTCTTTCTACCTACCGTATATACTCGAGCATAAGCCAAGAATTTCAGCCCATTTATTTAGGCTGAAATTGCCCCTCTCGGCTTATACTTGAGTCATACCCAGGGGTCGGCAGGGGAGGTGGAGCGGCAGCTGTCTAATAATACTCACCTGATCCTGGTGCAGTCCTTGGTTCTCCGGGCACTGACAGCTTCTTCCTGTAGTGAGCGGTCACATGGTATCGCTCATTACAGTAATGAATATGGACTCCACTCCTCTCCCATAGGGGTGGAGCTATTTCTTTTCTTTGCGCTATGTAGAAACAGGAATTCTCTTGTCCTTGCATTTATCATCCCCCTCTTCAACTTATGACCCAGCTGCTATGCTCCTTTCACCCCTGCCAAGGACTTTTGCAGTGACTTATGACTCAGAGAACATTCACAGCCTGCTTCTACAAAGAGCTTAGAATGATTCAGCAAGTCAGTTTTTATTCATGTGATGTCACAGAGCAACTGGAAAACAGAAGAATTAGCTGGGAAGAAAGGCAAAATGAGCAATTGTAAGAACATGGTGCTAGATAATATGATGATTGCAACATAAGAGGATAAAAATGTCGATGAGAGTGCTTATTAAAACTTACATTTTTTCTTATATTTTTCTCTGAATGGCTGCATAGTTTCAGAGATGTATGGCTATGATCGTAAAGCCAGTGGCTGATACATGCTTGCTCACAGTTGGGGCAGCATGTATCACATGACAGGTTCCCTTTACATACAATAAAGAAACAGGTCAGGAAGCTAGCCTTTTCTTGATGTCTTACCAGTAGTAGATTTTTTTTATCCATACACTTCACTAGGTGCAAATTAACTCTAAAATAATGTAAGCAAAAACAGGTGTTCTGTAAAGTTGGGCACAGATATGCCATGCCAAATTTATAAGGCCGGGGTCACACTAGCGTAGAATACGGACGAGTGCTATGCGAGAAAACATCGTATAGCACTCGGACCAGTGTTAAATTATGGGGCAGCTCACATCACCGTATTTTTTCTCAGGCGTATTTGACATGTGTGTAAAATCGCAGCATGCTGCGATTTTACACGTATATTGTCCGAGACTCGCCAATGAAAGCCTGTAGGTGTGAGAAAAACTCAGAAACCACACAGACCATCCGTGTGACTTGCAAGAAATCCACACAAATTTTCCTCATTTCAGCCCATTGAGCCATTAAATTCAATGGGGAAAGTCAGTGAGAAATGTAAAGTAATACGGATGTCTTACGGATGCATATGTGCGAGAAAATAGCAACATCGCATTGCAATCGCATTACACACGGATGTGTGTGACTCTCGGCAGGGAGACTCAGACCGATTTTCCATATGATAAGGGTGGCGCCGGCCTAAGGGAAAATATCAATATTTTGTACCTAATATTAGCCACATTTTTTTTTTGTTAAGATTTAATATACTTAGAGAAAAATGTTGCCATATCGTTTATTGATAAATTTAAAAATGCATAACAGAAATGTATTGCCCTGCAGCCATACAATGCATATAGAAAACATTTGTGTCCCAGTTTAAACATCCAAATAAAATCTTGAAACCCTGTTATGTGTGAACTCCAACAGTTACAATCATTAGTTACTATATTCCATCTTCATTCTGGGTGGTGATCGATGCTATAAAGTTTATCTCAAATTGAAGCTTCGAACCATAACTATTAATGAAATGGATATAAATCTGGCCATTCACAAAAGCCTATAATACAGAGAAACAGTTGACACTGTGACGGGTTTACAAATGCAAGTGTCTCGTAAAGGCTGTGACTGAACTCTTTAAATTCAGGAAGCCATTTATTTGAGAAAAATGAAACCATGTAAGTTAATAATCACATTTTGCAATGACTTTTCCAGAGTGCAAGCATCAAATGCATTTTCTGCACTAACCTAGAGGGTTAGGTTATTATCTCTGCAAATTTCTATGGAATATGTAAGAAGCGTTCATCTGTAGAACCATTAAGAGAATTGTTGCAGTACCATTTTTTCCTGTCAAATTCTCTTATGTGCATGGCCAGGTTACCACTAATGTTTGGAAAGTAATAATACAGGTCATTCTGTAAAGATTTATTTTATTCCTTGAGTACTGAGCAAGAAAATAGTGCTCTCGTATAGAAATTAATAAATCCAGTAACCTAGATAGACGAAAGCTGAATGAAAATCCAGCAAGCAAAGGCAAATGAGCAGCGACTTCAAAGAATGACTGCAGGTAGCAACTTAATAAACCCAGTGGGGCTCATGTATCAGTCTTTTTACAACACAAAATGGTAAAAAAAACCATCAGAGAATTTTATATTCTATACATGTACCATATTTGTCAGTGTATTGCTCTATTTTTCCTTGACACCGGCATATTTTGGAAAACAAAGGGTTGTCACAATAAAGCGGCACACGTGTTAAGTCTTCAAGTCGGTGATGTGCAACATGAATCACCATACCGATATAGCATGGGGGGGACTGTCACAAAAAAATCTCCTTTTGTTCAACATTGCAGATGTTAAAGCTATGCAACAAGGTAATACATGTATCAAAATAAGCTATTGACCCATTGTATGGACAGATACAGTATTGTACAAACAGGTCTGACCCATCACCTACCACACCCTAGATTTAAGCTGGGCTCTAAAATACCCATAAAGAGGAAGTTGATGGGCGTTATTTCAAGAAAATAAAAGCAAAAACTCTTCGTCAGGTTGAATGATCACCAAACTCCTTTTTATGTCCCACACGATGATCACAATAAAAGAGCCCATACACATAAGGGTATGTTCCCATGGTCAGTAACCGGCAGCGCTTTGGACACAGCACATGTCCGCTCCGTCCAAAGCACTGCTGGCTTTTGAACGCAGGTGATTCCGCATGTGTTCATTGAACCATGCGGAATCATCACATCCGATACATTGGACAGTGATATTTATCTTGTGGAGACTGAGCGTCTCCGCAAGATAAATAGACATTCTGCGGTCTGAAAAGACGCGTCACAGTCCTTCTCCGCAGCTAAGCCGGAGGCGTCTGTGCACACATAGTGGACATGAGATTTCTTGTAACATCTGGCCGCTGTGGGTTGGACGCTTTGGATGTACGCAGCATCCAACCAGTAGTGTTTACTGACTGTGGGAACATACCCAAAGAAGAAAGTCGTCTAAACCCACCAATTTCAGCAGGGCCAGCCAATTATGTGACATGTATGGGGGCCTCCTGAAGGATCTGAGACTTGCAATATCAAACACTGATCCTTTTGTTCTCAGAGAAAATTAGGCCTCCTTGTTCCCATACAGAACACATGCACCCTCTGCTGAGCCAAGCATGCATGTGTATGGGGTGGAGAGGCCATGAAGAACAGCTTTCGTCTATATTAGATTGGGTTGCCACCTGCTGAAGTTGTATGAACATCTTTAAGTTGAAGAAAATTGCAATTTCAACAGTAACTAACTAAAAGCAATCAATATAATCAACCGCTGTCACAGAACCATTGGAAAGTCGACTGGGTATGAAATTTCACCAGCATAATTGTCTGTATAAGAGCTTTTGGATGATGACAGATTTTCACCCAGTATGATCTAACGTATATGGCTGTATTAAACTGTATTGGCGAATATCAACTAAAATGTGTGTTGACTGCGTAGGCGTAACGATCTGTCAGCGGGCAAATGTTTATACAATGGTTGGTAACTCATTAACCAACTTCTATGCCATGTTTAGGGACAGCCTTATGCTACATTTACATATGAGTGTAAAATATCCGTTTTTTTTTTCATATCGTATGGCAGACGGAACAAGGACATAGAGTTTCATGGATCTTTTCATACTTCCGTGAAAATCATGGATCTGACAGTGAGATCTAAGACTCAGGACAGGTCCTATTCTAATCCGATAGGAAATAATCAATGGCACTGGATACTTCCCCACAAAAAATAAATAAATTGGACAGCACCCCGACACTACACACGCATGCATACATATAGAATTAGTAGGAGTGGGTCCTGGAGACATGGGCATCAGGTACCGGATTACCAGAGCTGGCCCACTGGCACCATGTGGAGACCCTGCCCAGGGGCCACTTACCGTGGTACTCCTGTCCAGGTATGTAGTAGCTGGGGTTCCCCGCCAGGTGCAGGGAGATCAGCACCTCTCCTTGCTCTCCGTCCCCCTCCAGCTCACCGTGGTGGGTGCACAGGAAAAAGAAAGGTGAGAACCTGGGGTAAAAGCCGACTGCCCCGCGGACCGCGGCCACAGAGAGCATCCCAAGCAGGAGCATAGTCCACAGCCTGCCGGAGCAGGGGCTGCCCTCATCCATTGCTGGCTCCCCCGAAGCTTCTGCTGCTGCTACTTATTCTATCTGCTGCATAAGTGGCTGAGGGAAGAGCGGGCAAGACAAACGGCTAGAAAAGTTTAGAAGGCTAAAGTGAATAAACTGCAGGACAAATACAAAGCCGCCGTTTCCGCGCTCCGTGCACCAAGTACCGACAGCACCGGAGTCAGGTGGCAGCAAGGAGACCGAGCCCGAGATGAGGGTCCCCACACAGGAGCTGCTCGCCTCACACAGTCATCGTGTTATCTATACGGCCGACCACGCCTCCCGAGGCACGATTGGCCCAGCAGCTGTCCATCACCTCCTGCTAGGCGGGGCTTGGAAAGGTGAATGGTCCTCGTAATAGCTGCTAAATAACGGGCGCCGCTAAATGTGTCGCTGTGGTAAGAGCAGCGCTCCGTGTTGTGTCCACGCAGGCCGCGGTGGGCATGCAGCTCGGCTCTTCGGGTCTACACACCATTTCCTCCACTAAAGATGAGCATGAGGACATAGCGGCCAGTTCCAGGGAACTGCTCCAGTGTGGACCTCAGGTGTTTGTCAAGGTAGAAATGATAAAAAAAAAAAAACCCGCTCATGTCATGTGGTGCGCTGCACGGCGCTAATCATTTACCTCAGGGAGAGAAGTCACCGAGAATAATGGGAGGCTGACAGGAGGCTCCCGCCAACACTTCCCGGGGACAGAACCGCGCACTGTCACCTCTGGGGCGAATGGGTTTGGTTCTATGCTTTCTCCACCATAGGGCTCGGTCATGTGGATGAGTACTGTTCGTGTGTGCCATGGACAGCACACAGCCATTATAGCCAGTGCTCAATGTGCCACATGGACCAGCGGTCTGAGAGGAAACAAATCACGGTATGCACTAATTTGGGGGACGTACTAAAAAAAAGGAATAAAGAAAAAGAATGAACATAATACATTATAGGTCCAAAGATATGGAGAGGTATTATAGATTTTTTATGCATCTTAGATGTTCAGTGAATTATGTGTAGACATTTAGGAAATGAACACATATCCCATTTAAACAGGTGTATATTATATTCCCTGTGCCTGATAGTTGGAGAATGAACATGAACTATATGTAGATAATAGAGGAATGAACACATATCCCATATAAGCAGGTGTATATTATATTCTTTGTGCTTTATAGGTGGGGAATGAACATGGAATATATGTAGATAATAAGAGAATGAACACATATCCCATATAAATAATAATAAATAATAATAATTTTATTTATATAGCGCCAACATATTCCGCAGCGCTTTACAAATTATAGAGGGGACTTGTACAGACAATAGACATTACAGCATAACAGAAATACAGTTCAAAACAGATACCAGGAGGAGTGAGGGCCCTGCTCGCAAGCTTACAAACTATGAGGAAAAGGGGAGACACGAGAGGTGGATGGTAACAATTGCTTTAGTTATTCGGACCAGCTATAGTGTAAGGCTCAGGTGTTCATGTAAAGCTGCATGAACCAGTTACCTGCCTAAGTATGTAGCAGTACAGACACAGAGGGCCAATACTGCATAAAGTGTATGAGAACATGATGCGAGGAACCTTTTTTTTTTTTTATTATAAATAGGCCACACAGGGATCGTTAGGTTAATGCATTGAGGCGGTAGGCCAGTCTGAACAAATGAGTTTTTAGGGCACGCTTAAAACTGTGGGGATTGGGGATTAATCGTATTAACCTAGGTAGTGCATTCCAAAGAATCGGCGCAGCACGTGTAAAGTCTTGGAGACGGGAGTGGGAGGTTCTGATTATTGAGGATGCTAACCTGAGGTCATTAGCGGAGCGGAGGGCACGGGTAGGGTGGTAGACTGATACCAGGGAGGAGATGTAGGGTGGTGCTGAGCCATGGAGTGCTTTGTGGATGAGGGTAGTAGTTTTGTACTGGATTCTGGAGTGGATGGGTAGCCAGTGTAATGACTGGCACAGGGTAGAGGCATCGGTGTAACGGTTGGTGAGGAATATGATCCTTGCTGCAGCATTCAGGACAGATTGGAGCGGGGAGAGTTTTGCAAGAGGGAGACCGATTAGTAGAGAGTTACAATAGTCCAGACGAGAATGAATAAGTGAAACAGTCAGAGTTTTTGCAGAGTCGAAATTAAGAAAAGGGCGAATTCTAGAAATGTTTTTGAGATGCAGGTAAGAAGAGCGAGCCAGTGATCGGATGTAGGGGGTGAATGAATGAAAGGTCAGAATCAAGGATGACCCCAAGGCAGCGGGCATGTTGCTTTGGAGTAAACAGATGTATATTATATTATCCATGCTTGATAGGTAGGGAATGAACAAAAATATATGTAATGTGTTTTTAATGCAAATTTTCATCTCCATTTAACAGTACCAGCAAAGTTTATGACATTTCAGAAATTTCATGCACTCACCTTGGATTTTTTTCTTGACTGTTTTGTCAAAGAGCTGCAGCATGTCACTTTCAGCGTTTTTACAGCATTTTTCACCCATTGAAAGCAAAAAATGCGTCAAAAATGCAAGTATCAGGTTTTGTGATGTTTTTGGTGCAAAAACCTGATGAAGTTGAATCAGATTAATTTTTATGCACTAAACTTTATCAGTATGCACAAGACAAATGTATTCTGACAAAAACGCACAAAAAAACGCGGAGAACACACATCAAAACCTGCTCTTTTGAGCGCGCTGCTGCACGTAGAGAAGCAAATCGCATACGGATGCGTAACCTGCGTCTTAATGAAACAGAAGTAGTGTTGAGCATTCCGATACCGCAAGTATCGGGTATCGGCTGATATTTGCGGTATCGGAATTCCGATACCGAATTCCGATATTTCCCGCGTATCGGATACCGGAATCGGAAGTTCCCAGAATTCAAAACTGCCCGCAGCAGCCAATGAGGAATGAATGGAAGTGTGGGCACATCCTGTTTAGCATGGTGGGCATGTAACTACTGGCAAGGCTGTGATTGGCTGCTGAAATGATGTCACTATGCACTATAAAAAACGCTGCCGCCATTTTGCGCTCACTCTGCTGTGATTTCAGTTAGGGACAGGACGCTGTGTTCTAACTGAGGGCCAGTTGAAATAGCGAATTGCTTCATTGCGCTTTTCCCAGGCTAATTTAGCAAACGCTGTGTGTTCACCTTGCTCTTCTGCAAGGTCTCTGTGTGTGTGTGTGTGTGTGTGTGTGTGCAGCTCACTCTGTAGTCTGTGTGCAGCCATATACCCGGTTGTATTCAGCTCAGGGGGGGTCACACTGCCTCATACTGTTCTATCCATTGTCCTTTTTTGCTCATAGTGCAGCCTTCTGCACATTTTTTCTAAAATTTCCTATTAGTGTCTTTCCACCCGTCTCTAGCTAAATTGTGGAAAAACACTACATTGGATAACCTATAGGAGGGTTTTTGGGCCTTGCAGCGCCGTTTACGGCTGTCTGCACGGTCTCCGTGTGAGCGCTGCTCACCCTGTAGTCTGTGTGCAGCCACAGCCGGTTGTATTCAGCTCAGGGTGCATCACTGCCTCATACCGTTAAATAACTTGTCCTTTTTTTGCAAATAGTGCAGCCTGCTGCAAATTTTTTCTAAAATTTCCTATTAGTGTCTTTCCACCCGTCTCCAGCTAAATTGTGGAAAAACACTACATAGGATAACCTAGAGGAGGGTTTTTGGGCCTTGCAGCGCCGTTTACGGCTGTCTGCACGGTCTCCGTGTGAGCGCAGCTCGCCCTGTAGTCTGTGTGCAGCCACAGCCGGTTGTATTCAGCTCAGGGTGCATCACTGCCTCATACCGTTAAATAACTTGTCCTTTTTTTGCAAATAGTGCAGCCTGCTGCAAATTTTTTCTAAAATTTCCTATTAGTGTCTTTCCACCTGTATCCAGCTAAATTGTGGAAAAACACTACATAGGATAACCTAGAGGAGGGTTTTTGGGCCTTGCAGCGCCGTTTACGGCTGTCTGCACGGTCTCCGTGTGAGCGCAGCTCACCCTGTAGTCTGTGTGCAGCCACAGCCGGTTGTATTCAGCTCAGGGTGCGTCACTGCCTCGTACCGTAAAATAACTTGTCCCTTTTTGCAAATAGTGCAGCCTGCTGCAATTTTTTTCTAAAATTTCCTATTAGTGTCTTTCCACCCGTCTCCAGCTAAATTGTGGAAAAACACTACATAGGATAACCTAGAGGAGTGTTTTTGGGCCTTGCACCGCCGTTTACGGAGGAGCATTTCAGGAATAAGCACACTAAGGCCTTAGTACTTTTCTGCTTATCTTTATCTGTCAATCAAGAAGAAGAGGGCAGGGAGTAAGGCACGTGGGCGTGGGCGCGGAGCAGGGAGAGGAGCAGGGAGAGGATGTGGTGATTCTGTGCCTGCTGCGGGCATCGGTGACTCATCATCACTCAGTTTCAGCAGGGAACAGTCCTTCATGCGCAGCTTTGTCGGAGAGCGCCGTGCACCGCTGCTGCGTGAAGATCAAATTGAAGCCGTTGTCGGATGGATGGCAGCTAACGCATCGGCATCGACTTCAATTAGTGCCACATCCTCTCAGGCACAGACCACTGGAGAGCAGCCATCTGTCTCTTCACCACCTGCCAAATTGGCCAGGCAGTCAGAGCCCAGGACAGGAGCCGTCTCTACTTCTGTTCTCTGAATCTCTTGGCTTGGAAACAGGGGGCTAGCCAAGCAGCATTGGAGAACTGGAAGAAGAGGCAGTGTGCAGTGATGCCCAACAGCTTTGTCTCTCTGACTCTGAAGAGGCAGGTGGGCCAGTGCCTGCGGTGACCACAGCACAGTACGCATCTGATGATGAAACTCAGGTGCCGCTTTCTGGTGCGTACTGTGCTGCCGAGACTACCCAGGAGGAGCAGTTGGTGGCAGAGGGTAGTGGAGATGATGAGGTCCTTGACCCATCGTGGCGTGAGGAACAGGAAGGTGGTTGGAGCACCTCTGAGGAAGAGATTCCCCTAACGGGCTAAAGAGGGAGAGGGAGGGGGAAGACTGCGGAGCCTGTAGCCTCCACTTTGGCACCCGTTAGGAGCTTGTCTCTTCCAAAAGCCAAAAAGGGCGCTCCCAAGACTTGCAGTGCCTGGTCCTTTTTTGACACAGTTGCAGATGACATTTGTTTTGTCAAATGCAAGCTGTGTCATCAGAAAGTCAAAAGAGGTAAAAGTGTCAGCAACCTCAATACCACAAATATGTGGAAACATGTGCGGACCAGGCACGCGGTGGAGTTACAAAAACACACTGAAGACCTAGGCCAACCAACAGCGGTAGCTACCACCTCTTCAGCTCGTGTTGCCTCTTCCTCCAGCTCACACACAGCTTGTTCGGCTTCCTCCCAGGATCGCCATGGAAGAAACTCTGGCACTGTTGTCCAGAGACCTAGTGTAATTCCACCCACAGCACCACGTTCCCAGTCATCCTCACACTCCCAGCCTAGTCTACAGCCATCGGTAGTACAGGCATGGGAGAAAAGGCGGGCATTCTCGGCCAACCACCCCCGAGCACAGGCTCTGAATGCAGGCATTGCCAAACTTCTGTCACTGGAAATGCTCTCATTCAGACTGGTGGAGACTGACAGCCTCCGTGACTTGATGGCATTGGCAGTCCCACAGTACAAGGTGCCCAGCCGCTTTTACTTCAGCAGGCAAGCTGTCCCTGCCCTGCACAAGCATGTGGAGGGACACATAAAACACGCGCTACTGAACGCCGTCAGTAGCAAGGTCCACCTCACCACCGATGCGTGGACCAGTCAACATGGACAGGGGGCGATACCTTTCCCTCACTGCCCATTGGGTTAATGTTGTTGAGCCAGGTACAGATCGTGCGAGTGGCGCAGGACGTGTCCTTCCCACTAGAGTTGAGCGACCTTGACCTTTTTAGAGTCGAGCCGGGTTTTGCGAAACCCGACTATCTCAAAAATCGAGTCGAGTGGAATCGGCCGATTATCGCGAAAAGTCGGGGATCGACCGAAACACGAAACCCAATGCAAGTCAATGGGGGAGCATAGTCGGCAGTGAGTAGAGGCCAGGAAAACATGTACAGAGCCCATTGTATTGGCAAAAACATCCATTCTTGCTACTGAAGCTTGTCAATCGTAATTTAGCTTATAATAATTGTAAGGCATTTGAAATTGGGGGTCATTTGGCTAAAGTTGTGGGGGGTAGGGCTGGTTCAAGTAATTAGTGTGCCCAGTAAATCTGGACCACGTCACGGCAGTGGAGCAGGGAGAGGTAAGTATTTCAACTTTGCAAGTGCTGTGATTCTGAGCAAGCAGGGGGGGCCCACTCGTTGGCATTGGCACTGGGCCCCTCAAAGTACAGCGGTGTGTTTGCACGGCGGGGGCGCCTCCCACCGGCAGCAACACTTTTGCGTACTATGAGAGGCCCTGTGCCAGTGACGTCGCCAACGAGTATTCCTCCCCCCACCTGATGAAGGAACCTGCACCTTCATCTGCACCTTCCTCTTTGTCCCCGTGTAATGTGGTATGGTATGCGGGAAGGGGGACCTGACTTTCAGCAGGGTCACAATCTTGCAGTGTAGCGTGCACGGGGAATGTTGCGTTATGGGTCAATGTACCAGCAGACTCATCTATCATTGGCTTGGCAATGGGCAGGATGAGGGGGAAACAGATATGGGCCCAAAGAATAAAGTGGGCTAAATGCAGTTCAAAATTGGTAACAGGACTAACCAGGGGGCATTGCTTTGTTCAGTGGAGGACAACTGGAATGAGAGGCTGACACAGAGAGTAGGCCCAAATCAGTAAGTATTCTAAATGCAGTTCAAAATGAGGAGAACAGCAAGGAGTGGCAGACACAGATAGAAGGCCCCAACCCAATGTGCAGGTCTCATGCAGTGTAGTTTTCAACAACTACTAAACGAGAGTCAGAAGACCGAAGCAATGGAGAGGAAACTTGGGGAACACTTTGGAGTGGAACACACCGTCCCTACACCCCATGCCCAATTTGTAGGCCTAATGCAGTGTAGTTTTCAACAACTACTAAACAAGAGTCGGAAGACCGAAGCAATGGAGAGGAAACCTGGGGAACACCTTGGAGTGGAACACACCGTCTCTACACCCCATACCCAATTTGTAGGCCTAATGCAGTGTAGTTTTCAACAACTACTAAACGAGAGTCGGAAGACCGAAGCAATGGAGAGGAAACCTGGGGAACACCTTGGAGTGGAACACACCGTCTCTACACCCCATACCCAATGTGCAGGCCTAATGCAGTGTAGTTTTCAACAACTACTAAACGAGAGTCGGAAGACCGAAGCAATGGAGAGGAAACCTGGGGAACACCTTGGAGTGGAACATACCGTCTCTACACCCCATACCCAATGTGCAGGCCTAATGCAGTGTAGTTTTCAACAACTACTAAACGAGAGTCGGAAGACCGAAGCAATGTAGACGAAACCTGGGGAACACCTTGGAGTGGAACACACCGTCTCTACACCCCATACCCAATTTGTAGGCCTAATGCAGTGTAGTTTTCAACAACTACTAAACGAGAGTCGGAAGACCGAAGCAATGGAGAGGAAACCTGGGGAACACCTTGGAGTGGAACACACCGTCTCTACACCCCATACCCAATGTGCAGGCCTAATGCAGTTTAGTTTTCAACAACTACTAAACGAGAGTCGGAAGACCGAAGCAATGGAGAGGAAACCTGGGGAACACCTTGGAGTGGAACACACCGTCTCTACACCCCATACCCAATTTGCAGGCCTAATGCAGTGTAGTTTTCAACAACTACTAAACGAGAGTCGGAAGACCGAAGCAATGGAGAGGAAACCTGGGGAACACCTTGGAGTGGAACACACCATCTCTACACCCCATACCCAATTTGTAGGCCTAATGCAGTGTAGTTTTCAACAACTACTAAACGAGAGTCAGAAGATTGAAGCAATGGCGAGGAAACCTGGGGAACACCTTGGAGCGGCAGACACCGTTAGTAGGCCCTACCGAAGTAGTAGCCCCAATGCAGTTTTCAAATTCCTAGAGGCTGAAAACAAGACTATTGACGATCTGCTTTTTTCAAAGGAGGACAGCTGTATTGAGTGGCGCAGACAGACACAGGTAGTAGGACTTAAACCAAAAATGTGGCTCAATGCAGTTTAAAAAAGGTTACAGGGGTACACAGGCAGCATTGCTCTGGTCAGTGGAGGACAATTTCAATAGTGGACCGCAGACAGACTTTGTACGCCTACTATTAAAAAAAGGATGCTCTATGCAATTAAAAATAGGTTCCAGGGGTCCACGGGCAGCAGTGGTGTGGTCAGTGGAGGAGTATTGGAAGGAGGGACCGCAGACAGGCGTAGTAGGCATAACATAACAAAATTAGGCTGTAGGCACTTTAAAATTGGTTCCAGGGGTACACGGGCAGCAGTGGTGTGGTCAGCTGAGGATAATTTGAATTAGGGACTGCAGACAGACTTTGTAGGCTGTCCCCTGTGGACCATGCATCCAACACATTAACCCAGTGCGCCGTAATGGACACGTAACTTTTTGTGGACATGCCTATTGGTCCATGCGTCTCTTGTCAGGTGCACCTTTCTACTGTTTGATTGCCTGAGTGCCATGACAATGCAGACTTTTTCATGCCGGTGGAGGGCTGGGATGGCTTTTCTCGCAAAAGAAATGTCGACTGGGTAGCTTGAACCGTGGTACAGCGTAGTTCATCTGGGCTTTCTAAATATAAAACAAAGAAAAAAAGGAGGCTCCATGCACTTTCAGCTGGGTTCCAGGGGTACACGGCCAGCATTGGTCTGGTCAGTGGAGAACTATTGGAAGGAGGGACCGCAGACAGGCGTCGAAGGCCTAACATAATAAAATTGGGCTGTAGGCACTTTAAAATTGGTTCCAGGGGTACACGGGCAGCAGTAGACAGGTCAGTGGAGGCCTAGTGGAAGGAGGGCCCGCAGACAGGCTTCGAAGGCCTAACATAATAAAATTGGGCTGTAGGCACTTTAAAATTGGTTCCAGGGGTACACGGGCAGCAGTAGACAGGTCAGTGGAGGCCTAGTGGAAGGAGGGACCGCAGACAGGCTTCGAAGGCCTAACATAATAAAATTGGGCTGTAGGCACTTTAAAATTGGTTCCAGGGGTACACGGGCAGCAGTAGACAGGTCAGTGGAGGCCTAGTGGAAGGAGGGACCGCAGACAGGCTTCGAAGGCCTAACATAATAAAATTGGGCTGTAGGCACTTTAACCCCTTAATGACCGCCAATACGCCTTTTAACTGACCTGAGATATAAGAGAATAGCCTCCCCATACAGATGACAATCCAGCAGCTGTCGGCTGTACACTATAGCTGACAACTTGCTGTACCAGCCACGATCAGTATTTGCACCATCTAAATCTGTTTAACCCCTTAGATGCTGCTGTCAATAGTGACTACATCATTATAAATGGTTAACAGAGCGTGGGGGCTTCTTTTTTGTCCCAATTGGTACCCTCATATCATGATTTTGTTGTCCTGATGTTTGCCATGGCAATTCATGGCCAAATAGCGGCCTTAGAGTCTGACGGCTGTAGTAATCTGTTTAGAAGTTAGAGACATTTAGGTGGTAAAAATACACATTTTCATTTCTGTCATACCACTTTGCATTAATTCCTGTAAAGCACCTGAAGGGTTAATAAACTACCTGACAGCAGTTTTCAATATGTCAGGGGGTGCTGTTTTTAAAATGGTATCACGTTTGTGGGTTTCCCAATATATGGGACCCCTAAAGTCACTTCAAACATGGATAAGTCCCTAAAAAAATAAATTTTGTAAATTTCTTTGAAAAAATGAAAAATTGCTGCTACATTTTTAAACCTCCTAAACTGCTAACAAAATAAAATAATATTTTACAAATGGTCCTGATGTAAAGCAGACATGTGGGAAATGTTATTTATTAATGGTTTGCTGTGGTATGACCATCTGGATTAAAGGGATAATCATTCAAATTTAGAAAATTGCTAATTTTTTAACATTTTTCTCAAATTTTTTATATTTTTTATAAATAAACACAAAAAATGTTGAACAAAATTTACCATTATCATAAAGTATAATGTGTCACGAAAAAACAATCTCAAAATCACTGGGATTTGTTGAAGCGTTGCAGAGTTATTACCACATAAAGTGACACTGGTCAGATTTCAAAAATTTGGCTCGGTCACTAAGGGGTTAAAATTGGTTCCAGGGGTACACGGGCAGCAGTAGACAGGTCAGTGGAGGCCTAGTGGAAGGAGGGACCGCAGACAGGCTTCGAAGGCCTAACTGTTGTGAATTCTGTGGCTGAATTCACTCCTGTGGTCACAAGTGGTACTGCAGCTGCTGAGCTTCCTCCCTCAGGTGTTCTGGTGAGCTCGTTAACTGCTTCATTACTTAACTCCGCCTGATGCTGCTATCCTTGCTCCTTGTCAATGTTTCAGTGTTGGATCTGAGCTTCTCCTGATTGTTCCTGTGACCTGCTGCTCTGTATAGCTAAGTGCTTTTTGCTTTTTTGTTGCTTTTTTTCTGTCCAGCTTGTCTTTTGTTTTGCTGGAAGCTCTGAGACGCAAAGGGTGTACCGCCGTGCCGTTAGTTCGGCACGGTGGGTTTTTTTTGCCCCCTTTGCGTGGTTTTGCTTTAGGGTTTTTTGTAGACTGCAAAGTTCGCTTTACTGTCCTCGCTCTGTCCTAGAATATCGGGCCCCACTTGGCTGAATCTATTTCATCCCTACGTTTTGTCTTTTCATCTTACTCACAGTCATTATATGTGGGGGGCTGCCTTTTCCTTTGGGGAATTTCTCTGGGGCAAGTCAGGCCTATTTTTCTATCTTCAGGCTAGCTAGTTTCTTAGGCTGTGCCGAGTTGCCTAGGTAGTTGTTAGGCGCAATCCACAGCCGCTTTTAGTTGTGTTTAGGATAGGATCAGGTGTGCAGTCTACAGAGTTTCCACGTCTCAGAGCTCGTTCTTGTATTTTTGGGTATTTGTCAGATCACTGTGTGCGCTCTGATCGCTAAGCACACTGTGTTTCTGGATTGCCTTCATAACACCTGTCATTAGCAAACATAACAGTACAAGGAGCCAAACTAATGATTCTCAATAGAGGGAAAGAAAAAGTTCTGACATCATTTTTTTTTTTTTTTTTCCCCTAGACATTTGGGTTATTCTGGACACAGGTGTGGACATGGATATTCAGGGTCTGTGCTCTTCAATGGATAATCTCGTTATAAATGTACAAAAAATTCAAGATACTATTGATCAGAAATCTATGTTAGAACCAAGAATTCCTATTCCTGATTTGTTTTTTGGAGATAGAACTAAGTTTCTAAGTTTCAAAAATAATTGTAAGCTATTTCTGGCCTTGAAACCTCATTCTTCTGGTAATCCTATTCAACAGGTTTTGATTATTATTTCTTTTTTGCGCGGCGACCCTCAAGACTGGGCATTTTCTCTTGCGCCAGGAGACCCTGCATTGAGTAGTGTCGATGCGTTTTTCCTGGCGCTCGGATTGCTGTACGATGAGCCTAGTTCAGTGGATCAGGCTGAGAAAAATTTGCTGGCTTTGTGCCAGGGTCAGGATGATATAGAAGTATATTGTCAGAAATTTAGGAAATGGTCAGTACTCACTCAGTGGAATGAATTTGCGCTGGCAGCTTTGTTCAGAAAGGGTCTCTCTGAGGCTCTTAAGGATGTCATGGTGGGATTTCCTATGCCTGCTGGTTTGAATGAGTCTTTGTCTTTGGCCATTCAGATCGGTCGACGCTTGCGCGAGCGTAAATCTGTGCACCATTTGGCGGTACTGCCTGAGGTTAAACCTGAGCCTATGCAGTGCGATAGGACTATGACTAGAGTTGAACGGCAGGAATACAGACGTCTGAATGGTCTGTGTTTCTACTGTGGTGATTCCACTCATGCTATCTCTGATTGTCCTAAGCGCACTAAGCGGTCCGCTAGGTCTGCCGTCATTGGTACTGTACAGTCCAAATTCCTTCTGTCCATTACCTTGATATGCTCTTTGTCGTCGTTTTCTGTCATGGCGTTTGTGGATTTGGGCGCTGCCCTGAATCTGATGGATTTGGATTATGCTAAACGTTGTGGGTTTTTCTTGGAGCCTTTGCGGTGTCCTATTCCATTGAGAGGAATTGATGCTACACCTTTGGCCAAGAATAAACCTCAATACTGGGCCCAGCTGACCATGTGCATGGCTCCTGCACATCAGGAAGTTATTCGCTTTCTGGTGTTGCATAATCTGCATGATGTGGTCGTGTTGGGGTTGCCATGGCTACAAACCCATAATCCAGTATTGGATTGGAATTCCATGTCGGTATCCAGCTGGGGTTGTCAGGGGGTACATGGTGATGTTCCATTTTTGTCGATTTCGTCATCCACCCCTTCTGAGGTCCCAGAGTTCTTGTCTGATTATCAGGATGTATTTGAAGAGCCCAAGTCCGATGCTCTACCTCCGCATAGGGATTGTGATTGTGCTATCAATTTGATTCCTGGTAGTAAATTCCCTAAAGGTCGATTATTTAATTTATCCGTGCCCGAACACGCCGCTATGCGCAGTTATGTGAAGGAATCCCTGGAGAAGGGACATATTCGCCCATCGTCATCACCACTGGGAGCAGGGTTCTTCTTTGTAGCCAAGAAGGATGGTTCGCTGAGACCGTGTATTGATTACCGCCTTCTTAATAAGATCACTGTTAAATTTCAGTATCCCTTGCCATTGTTATCTGACTTGTTTGCTCGGATTAAGGGGGCTAGTTGGTTCACTAAGATAGATCTTCGTGGTGCGTATAATCTGGTGAGAATCAGGCAAGGAGATGAATGGAAAACTGCATTCAATACGCCCGAGGGTCATTTTGAGTATCTAGTGAAGCCGTTCGGACTTGCCAATGCTCCATCTGTGTTTCAGTCTTTTATGCATGACATCTTCCGTGAGTATCTGGATAAATTCCTGATTGTTTACTTGGATGACATTTTGATCTTCTCAGATGATTGGGAGTCTCATGTGAAGCAGGTCAGAATGGTTTTTCAGGTCCTGCGTGCTAACTCTTTGTTTGTGAAAGTGTCTCTTCGGTGTGCAGAAAGTTTCATTTTTGGGGTTCATCTTTACCCCTTCTACTATCGAGATGGATCCAGTTAAGGTCCAAGCCATCCAGGATTGGATTCAGCCGACATCTCTGAAAAGTCTGCAAAAGTTCCTGGGCTTTGCTAATTTTTATCGTCGCTTCATCTGTAATTTTTCTAGCATTGCCAAACCATTGACCGATTTGACCAAGAAGGGTGCTGATTTGGTTAATTGGTCTTCTGCTGCTGTGGAAGCTTTTCAGGAGTTGAAGCGTCGTTTTTGTTCTGCCCCTGTGTTGTGTCAGCCAGATGTTTCTCTTCCGTTCCAGGTCGAGGTTGATGCTTCTGAGATTGGAGCAGGGGCGGTTTTGTCACAGAGAGGTTCTGATTGCTCAGTGATGAAACCATGTGCTTTCTTTTCCAGGAAGTTTTCGCCCGCTGAGCGTAATTATGATGTGGGCAATCGAGAGTTGCTGGCCATGAAGTGGGCATTCGAGGAGTGGCATCATTGGCTTGAAGGAGCTAAGCATCGCGTGGTGGTATTGACTGATCATAAGAACTTGACTTATCTCGAGTCTGCCAAGCGCTTGAATCCTAGACAGGCCCGTTGGTCGTTATTTTTTGCCCGCTTCGACTTTGTGATTTCGTACCTTCCGGGCTCTAAAAATGTGAAGGCGGATGCTCTGTCTAGGAGTTTTGTGCCCGACTCTCCGGGTTTATCTGAGCCAGCGGGTATCCTCAAGGAAGGAGTCATTGTGTCTGCCATCTCCCCTGATTTGCGGCGGGTGCTGCAAAAATTTCAGGCGAATAAACCTGATCGTTGTCCAGCAGAGAAACTGTTCGTCCCTGATAGGTGGACTAATAAACTTATCTCTGAACTTCATTGTTCGGTGTTGGCTGGTCATCCTGGAATCTTTGGTACCAGAGAGTTAGTGGCTAGATCCTTCTGGTGGCCATCTCTGTCACGGGATGTACGTACTTTTGTGCAGTCCTGTGGGATTTGTGCTAGGGCTAAGCCCTGCTGTTCTCGTGCCAGTGGGTTGCTTTTGCCCTTGCCGATCCCAAAGAGGCCTTGGACACATATTTCGATGGATTTCATTTCTGACCTTCCCGTTTGTCAAAAGATGTCAGTCATTTGGGTGGTCTGTGATCGCTTTTCTAAAATGGTCCATCTGGTGCCCTTGGCTAAATTGCCTTCCTCCTCTGATTTGGTACCTTTGTTCTTTCAGCATGTGGTTCGGTTGCATGGCATTCCTGAGAATATTGTTTCTGACAGAGGTTCCCAGTTTGTTTCAAGGTTTTGGCGAGCCTTTTGTGGTAGGATGGGCATTGACCTATCCTTTTCCTCGGCTTTCCATCCTCAGACTAATGGCCAGACCGAACGAACCAATCAGACCTTGGAAACATATCTGAAATGTTTTGTTTCTGCAGACCAGGATGATTGGGTGTCCTTTTTGCCGTTGGCTGAGTTCGCCCTTAATAATCGGGCCAGCTCGGCTACCTTGGTTTCTCCATTTTTTTGCAATTCTGGGTTCCATCCTCGTTTCTCTTCAGGACAGGTTGAGTCTTCGGACTGTCCTGGTGTGGATTCTGTGGTGGATAGGTTGCAGCAGATCTGGACTCAGGTAGTGAACAATTTGATCTTGTCCCAGGAGAAAGCTCAACTTTTCGCTAATCGCAGACGCCGTGTGGGTCCCCGACTTCGTGTTGGGGATCTGGTTTGGTTATCTTCTCGTCATATTCCTATGAAGGTTTCCTCTCCTAAATTTAAACCTCGTTTTATTGGTCCGTATAGGATTTCTGAAGTTCTCAATCCTGTGTCTTTTCGTTTGACCCTCCCAGACTCCTTTTCCATACATAATGTATTCCATAGGTCGTTGTTGCGGAGATACGTGGCACTTATGGTTCCATCTGTTGAGCCTCCTGCCCCGGTTTTGGTGGAGGGGGAATTGGAGTATATTGTGGAGAAGATTTTGGATTCTCGTGTTTCTAGACGGAAACTCCAGTATCTGGTTAAATGGAAGGGTTATGCTCAGGAAGATAATTCCTGGGTTTTTGCCTCTGATGTTCATGCTTCCGATCTTGTTCGTGCCTTTCATGCGGCTCATCCTGGTCGGCCTGGGGGCTCTGGTGAGGGTTCGGTGACCCCTCCTCAAGGGGGGGGTACTGTTGTGAATTCTGTGGCTGAATTCACTCCTGTGGTCACAAGTGGTACTGCAGCTGCTGAGCTTCCTCCCTCAGGTGTTCTGGTGAGCTCGTTAACTGCTTCATTACTTAACTCCGCCTGATGCTGCTATCCTTGCTCCTTGTCAATGTTTCAGTGTTGGATCTGAGCTTCTCCTGATTGTTCCTGTGACCTGCTGCTCTGTATAGCTAAGTGCTTTTTGCTTTTTTGTTGCTTTTTTTCTGTCCAGCTTGTCTTTTGTTTTGCTGGAAGCTCTGAGACTCAAAGGGTGTACCGCCGTGCCGTTAGTTCGGCACGGTGGGTTTTTTTTGCCCCCTTTGCGTGGTTTTGCTTTAGGGTTTTTTGTAGACTGCAAAGTTCGCTTTACTGTCCTCGCTCTGTCCTAGAATATCGGGCCCCACTTGGCTGAATCTATTTCATCCCTACGTTTTGTCTTTTCATCTTACTCACAGTCATTATATGTGGGGGGCTGCCTTTTCCTTTGGGGAATTTCTCTGGGGCAAGTCAGGCCTATTTTTCTATCTTCAGGCTAGCTAGTTTCTTAGGCTGTGCCGAGTTGCCTAGGTAGTTGTTAGGCGCAATCCACAGCCGCTTTTAGTTGTGTTTAGGATAGGATCAGGTGTGCAGTCTACAGAGTTTCCACGTCTCAGAGCTCGTTCTTGTATTTTTGGGTATTTGTCAGATCACTGTGTGCGCTCTGATCGCTAAGCACACTGTGTTTCTGGATTGCCTTCATAACACCTGTCATTAGCAAACATAACACCTAACATAATAAAATTGGGCTGTAGGCACTTTAAAATTGGTTCCAGGGGTACACGGGCAGCAGTAGAGAGGTCAGTGAAGGCCTAGTGGAAGGGGGGCCTGCAGACAGGCTTCGAAGGCCTAACATAATAAAATTGGGCTGTAGGCACTTTAAAATTGGTTCCAGGGGTACGCGGGCAGCAGTAGACAGGTCAGTGGAGGCCTAGTGGAAGGAGGGACCGCAGACAGGCTTTGAAGGCCTAACATAATAAAATTGGGCTGTAGGCACTTTAAAATTGGTTCCAGGGGTACACGGGCAGCAGTAGACAGGTCAGTGGAGGACTAGTGGAAGGAGGGACCGCAGACAGGCTTCGAAGGCCTAACATAATAAAATTGGGCTGTAGGCACTTTAAAATTGGTTCCAGGGGTACACGGGCAGCAGTAGACAGGTCAGTGGAGGACTAGTGGAAGGAGGGACCGCAGACAGGCTTCGAAGGCCTAACATAATAAAATTGGGCTGTAGGCACTTTAAAATTGGTTCCAGGGGTACACGGGCAGCAGTAGACAGGTCAGTGGAGGCCTAGTGGAAGGAGGGACCGCAGACAGGCTTCGAAGGCCTAACATAATAAAATTGGGCTGTAGGCATTTTAAAATTGGTTCCAGGGGTACACGGGCAGCAGTAGACAGGTCAGTGGAGGCCTAGTGGAAGGAGGGACCGCAGACAGGCTTCGAAGGCCTAACATAATAAAATTGGGCTGTAGGCACTTTAAAATTGGTTCCAGGGGTACACGGGCAGCAGTAGACAGGTCAGTGGAGGCCTAGTGGAAGGAGGGACCGCAGACAGGCTTCGAAAGCCTAACATAATAAAATTGGGCTGTAGGCACTTTCAAATTGGTTCCAGGGGTACACGGGCAGCAGTAGACAGGTCAGTGGAGGCCTAGTGGAAGGAGGGACCACAGACAGGCTTCGAAGGCCTAACATAATAAAATTGGGCTGTAGGCACTTTAAAATTGGTTCCATTGGTACACGGGCAGCAGTAGACAGGTCAGTGGAGGACTAGTGGAAGGACAGACCGCAGACAGGCTTCGAAGGCCTAACATAAAAAAATTGGGCTGTAGGCACTTTGAATTCTCTTGCAGGGGTACACAGGCACCATTGGTGTTGTCAACAGAGGCCGATTGTAATGAGTGTCTGCCAGTTAGTAGTCCCAAACAATAAATACATGTTAATGTCTCGCATTACAACAAAACGAAACCACAAAAGGGTGCAATCATTAGGTACAGGGGTGGGCTCCTCTGCGTAGTTTCAGACCTAGTAATTTGGCGCAAAGTATTTACTTGGGTAAATATAGGACACTGCCCCTGACTATGTTAAGTACCATCATACATGTCAATACAATGGTATTGTCAGTGGCAGGAATTTAAGGATGTCAGCGCATAGACTAAACATTGGTGGAACTGTGAGAGATAATTGTGCAAGTGGTAGAGCAATGTTTGAGCTGGGGGTGGGGGAACTCTCTTGTGGCCGGCGGTACAGGCCCAGGGCCCCTCATGTTACAACAGTGTGTCTGACGCTGGGTGCGCACCACCGCCAGAGACACTTTATTGTACTATGAGGGACCCAGTGGCAGTGCCGTCAACCAAAAGCGGGCACACCCACCTCTTCAGACAAACAGCACTCTCACGGGTGCTTGCGCCAAGTGGTGATACCACGGCCCCGTGTGGGGAGTTTGGCCATTTACGGAGGTGTAAACATGTCATATGCTGGACAATCAGCTGCTGCAAATTACGAGATTGGAAAAGTCATTCAGAGTAGTCCACAGGCAAGACCTTTTCATAGGAAAGCTAGGTGTCGGCAGGGTAAGGTGGGGCAAAAGAATTCGAAATCCAGTTGTGGTTCATTTTAATGAAGGTTAGATCATCAACATTTTGGGTAGCCAGACGAGTCCTTTTTTCAGTTAATATTGAACCTGCAGCACTAAATACTCTTTCTGATAGGACACTAGCTGCCGGGCAAGCAAGCTCCTGCAATGCATATTCTGCCAATTCTGGCCAGGTGTCTAATTTGGATGCCCAGTAATCAAATGGGAATGACGGTTGAGGTAGAACATCGATAAGGGATGAAAAATAGTTAGTAACCATACTGGACAAATGTTGTCTCCTGTCACTTTGAATTGATGCAGCAGTACCTGTCCTGTCTGCGGTCATAGCAAAATCACTCCACAACCTGGTCAGAAAACCCCTCTGTCCAACGCCACTTCGGATTTCTGCACCTCTAACACTTCTGGTCTGCTGCCCCCTGCAGCTCGTGTGAGAACAATCACGGGCGCTGTGTGCTGGGAATGCCTGAAGCAAACGGTCAACAAGAGTTGATTGTTTGGTTGCTAATATTAGTTCCAAGTTCTCATGTGGCGTAATATTTTGCAATTTGCCTTTATAGCGAGGATCAAGGAGGCAGGCCAACCAGTAATCGTCATCGTTCATCATTTTCGTAATGCGTTTGTCCCTTTTGAAGATACGTAAGGCATAATCTGCCATGTGTGCCAAAGTTCCAGTTGTCAAATCTGCTGTTGTGCTTGGTTGAGGGGAAGTTTCAGGCAAATCTACGTCACTTGTGTCCCTCAAAAACCCAGAACCTGGCCTTGCCACGCCACCAATTTCCAGTGGCCCCGGAGAAGCTTCCTCATTAAAAAAATACTCATCCCCATCATCCTCCTCGTCCTCCTCCTCCTGTTCGCCCGCTACCTCGTCCTGTACACTGCCCTGACCAGACAATGGCTGACTGTCATCAAGGCTTTCCTCTTCCTCGGCTGCAGATGCCTGCTCCTTTATGTGCGTCAAACTTTGCATCAGCAGACGCATTAGGGGGATGCTCATGCTTATTATGGCGTTGTCTGCACTAACCAGCCGTGTGCATTCCTCAAAACACTGAAGGACTTGGCACATGTCTTGTATCTTCGACCACTGCACACCTGACAACTCCATGTCTGCCATCCTACTGCCTGCCCGTGTATGTGTATCCTCCCACAAAAACATAACAGCCCGCCTCTGTTCGCAGTCTCTGAAGCATGTGCAGTGTTGAGTTCCACCTTGTTGCAACGTCTATGATTAGGCGATGCTGGGGAAGGTTCAAAGACCGCTGATAGGTCTGCATACGGCTGGAGTGTACGGGCGAACGGCGGATATGTGAGCAAAGTCCGCGCACTTTGAGGAGCAGGTCGGATAACCCGGGATAACTTTTCAGGAAGCACTGCACCACCAGGTTTAAGGTGTGAGCCAGGCAAGGAATGTGTTTCAGTTGGTAAAGGGAGATGGCAGCCATGAAATTCCTTCCGTTATCACTCACTACCTTGCCTGCCTCAAGATCTACTGTGCCCAGCCACCACTGCGTTTCTCTCTGCAAGAACTCGGACAGAACTTCCGCGGTGTGTCTGTTGTCGCCCAAACACTTAATAGCCAATACAGCCTGCTGACGCCAGTAGCTGGCCCATAATGGGACAACTGGTGTGCAACAGTGGCAGCTGCGGATGGAGTGGTTTGCCGACTGCGGTCTGTGGACGCGCTCTCGCTTCTGCAGAAGGACGAGGAGGAGGAGGGGGTGCGAACACCTACAGCCAACTGTTTCCTAGACCGTGGGCTAGGCAGAACTGTCCCGAAATTGATGTCCCCTGTGGACCCTGCATCCACCACATTCACCCAGTGTGCCGTGATGGACACGTAACGTCCCTGGCCATGCCTACTGGTCCATGCATCTGTTGTCAGGTGCACCTTTGTACTCACAGATTGCCTGAGTGCATGGACGATGCGCTCTTTAACATGCTGGTGGAGGGCTGGGATGGCTTTTCTGGAAAAAAAGTGTCGACTGGGTAGCTCGTAGCGTGGTTCAGCGTAGTCCATCAGGGCTTTGAAAGCTTCACTTTCAACTAACCGGTAGGGCATCATCTCTTAACGAGATTAGTCTAGCTATGTGGACGTTCAAACCCTGTGTACGCGGATGTGAGGATAAGTACTTCCTTTTTCTAACCAGAGTCTCATGTAGGGTGAGCTGGACTGGAGAGCTGGAGATCGTGGAACTAGCGGGTGTGCTGGTGGACATGGCAGAATGAGAGATGGTTGGAGACGGTATTGTTTCCGCCGGTGCCCTACATGCAGTGTTTCCTACTACGAAACTGGTGATTCCCTGACCCTGACTGCTTTGGCCTGGCAAAGAAACCTGCTCAGATACTGCAGGTGGTGCGGAAAATGGTGGCCTTACAGTGACGGCAGGGATGTAGCGTTGCTGACTAGCTTCATTGGCCGAGGGTGCTACAACCTTAAGGGACGTTTGGTAGTTAGTCCAGGTTTGCAAATGCATGGTGGTTAAATGTCTATGCATGCAACTTGTATTGAGACTTTTCAGATTCTGCCCTCTGCTTAAGGTAGTTGAACACTTTTGACAGATGACTTTGCGCTGATCAATTGGATGTTGTTTAAAAAAATGCCAGACTGCACTCTTTCGAGCCTCGGATCCCTTTTCAGGCATTGCAGACTGAGCTTTAACCGGATGGCCACGCTGTCCTCCAACAGGTTTTGGCTTTGCCACGTGTTTTGTCCCATCTACGGGCCCGGCAGATGGAACCTGTTGCGATGTTGATGCCTGCTGCGGCCCCTCCTCCTCCGCTTCAGAACTACTGCCGCCTGCACCCTGTTCCCCCAATGGCTGCCAATCGGGGTCAACAACTGGGTCATCTATAACCTCCTCTTCTAGCTTGTGCGCAACTTCATCTGTGTCACCGTGTAAGTCGGTGGTAGAGCGTTCGTGACGGGGCAACATAGTCTCATCAGGGTCTGATTCTGGATCAGTACCCTGCGAGGGCAATGTTGTGGTCTGAGTCAAAGGACCAGCATAGTAGTCTGGCTGTGGCTGTGCATCAGTGCATGTCATGTCAGATTCAACTTGTAATGGGCATGGCCTGTTAACTGTTTCACTTTCTACGCCAGAGACGGTATGTGTAAAGAGCTCCATGGAGTAACCCGTTGTGTCGCCTGCTGCATCCTTCTCTGTTGTTGTTTTTGCTGAAGAGGACAAGGAAGCGACTTGTCCCTGACCGTGAACATCCACTAACGACGCGCTGCTTTTACATTTACCCATTTCAAAAGAGGAGGCAAAAGAGCTAGAGGCTGAGTCAGCAAGGTAAGCCAAAACTTGCTCTTGCTGCTCCGGCTTTAAAAGCGGTTTTCCTACTCCCAGAAAAGGGAGCGTTCGAGGCCTTCTGTAGCCAGACGACGAACCTGGCTCCACAGCTCCAGACTTAGGTGCAATATTTTTTTTCCCACGACCACCTGATGCTCCACTACCACTACCATCATTACCAGCTGACATTGAACGCCCACGGCCACGACCTCTTCCACCAGACTTCCTCATTGTTTTAAAAACTTAACCAAAGTAACGGTATTTGTTGCTGTCAAACAACTTACATGGTGAGCTATAACTTCAGTATGATTTACATATCCCTTTACAGGTGGGTGAGACCGCAAGGAAAATCAGGCACAATGTTACACACTCTGTTTTCGGTGGCACCAAATGAGAGAGATGCCACACACGCAGGACTGTCACTCAAGCACAAATGTCAATATTGATCTCCCACTTTTTTTTTTATTTTTTCAGGGAGAATTTAGAAACCAAATAAAAAAAATTGATTTTTTTCAGGGAGAATTTAGAAACCAAATTAAAAAAAATAGGCTTTCTATTGCCCACTATTTGAGAGAGAGAGATGGCACACCCAGGAGTCAAGACTGGCACACAAGCAGAAAGGCCAATATTAATCTCCCACTGATTTTTTTTTTTTTCAGGGAGAATTTAGAAACCAAATAAATAAATAGGCTTTCTATGGCCCACTATTTGAGAGACAGAGATGGCACACCCAGGAGTCAAGACTGGCACACAAGCAGAAAGGCCAATATTAATCTCCCACTGATTTTTTTTTTATTTTTACAGGGAGACTTTAGAAACCAAATTTAAAAAAATGATTTTTTCAGGGAGAATTTAGAAACCAAATAAAAAAAAAAATAGGCTTTCTATGGCCCACTATTTGAGAGAGAGAGATGGCACACCCAGGAGTCAAGACTAGCACACAAGCAGAAAGGCCAATATTAATCTCCCACTGATTTTTTTTTTTTTATTTTTTCAGGGAGAATTTAGAAACCAAATTAAAAAAAAAAATAGGCTTTCTATGGCCCATTATTTGAGAGACAGAGATGGCACACCGAGGAGTCAGGAATGGCACACAAGCAGAAAGGCCAATATTAATCTCCCACTGATTTTTTTTTTATTTTTTCAGGGAGAATTTAGAAACCAAATTAAAAAAAATTATTTTTTCAGGGAGAATTTAGAAACCAAAAAAAAAAAAAAATAGGCTTTCTATGGCCCACTATTTGAGAGAGAGAGAGATGGCACACCCAGGAGTCAAGACTGGCACACAAGCAGAAGGGCCAATATTAATCTCCCACTGATTTTTTTTTAATTTTTTCAGGGAGAATTTAGAAACCAAATAAAAAAAAAAAAATAGGCTTTCTATGGCCCACTATTTGAGAGAGAGAGAGAGATGGCACACCCAGGAGTCAAGACTGGCACACAAGCAGAAGGGCCAATATTAATCTACCACTGATTTTTTTTAATTTTTTCAGGGAGAATTTAGAAACCAAATAAAAAAAAAAAAATAGGCTTTCTATGGCCCACTATTTAAGAGACTCCTGGCACACCCAGGAGTGTTAGGAGTCGAGTTTCCTCTGCTGCACTGGGGGAATCTCGATCCGTCTCCGCTGCGGTCTCCCATTCTTCTCCGGCCGCGGTGGAGTCTGCTCAGCAGGGACGTCGATCCCAGCGTCTCGCTCAGTCTGACTCTGTGCGAAGAATTACTGCTGCTTTTCCTGCTTCTGCTATTGAAGCCAGTGCTGGGCAGCGGCGAGTGGACGTTTCTGGATCTAAGTCCTGCTTTTCTCTGTCTGAGCATGCCCAGGGCAGGATCTCCCGTTGGAGATCGAGGGTCACATGCTTAGGTATTGCAGCACATCCCATTGGTCCTCTTGGCAGGTCCTGGAAGGGCAAAACTTCTGGAGCTGCTTCCTGTGCTGCTACTATATAAACTGCGCATGACCGCACGGCCATGCGCTGGTATTGTCTTGTAAATATGTGTGTGTGTTGTGAGTGAAAGTTGCTCTTTAAATAACCCTCCCTATTGAATGTCTGTTCGCGGAAGGTGTATGTTTGCTATCTAGCGCTCGACTTATCCAACAGCACGAAACACACATTTCAGCTACCAGTTGCTGTGTCCGCCAGTACGGCGCCGTGCGCTTGCTCTGCGCTTTCCTGACCCAAGCCTGGGTGGTTAGTGGCATCCGTCAGTGCGGCACCGCACGCACTCTTGTGCCTTTTATATTATTATTTATATTCCTCTGACACACCCAGTTGTGGTGTTGCGCCAGCAAGTGTCTAATCGGACTTCAATCCTGTGTAGGGGTTGAGTCCGCTGACTTCTTGCTCGCGCTTTATGTGCGGTACTGTGGTCCTGTGACGCAACAGGATCGCTTCCTTCACGCAGGGTGAAGTTAACCCATGTGTGTATACTTAGTACCGCCATATAGTCCGTCTTACTAGCAGCAGGGTCTTTTACCTGCACGGTGGACCTCGGACTGCGAACGCACCTAGTTTCTTATTATCTATACTTGGTGCGTTCCGCCGGTCCTTAACATAATACTAGCGCCAAGGTCTGGCTAGTAAATGATGGACGATCAGCGTTCACAGCGGTACATCCAGCAGCTGGAGGGAAGTTTGGCGGCTCTTGAGCGTTCAACCTCAGCTGTGGATGTCACTGCTGTCGCTGTTCAGGCTGCTAGTGTTGCTGCAGCCACCTTGTCCACTGCCACTCCTGTCCCGACTCTAACTCGCCTCCCGCTTCCAGAGAAATTCTCTGGTGACAGTAAGTCTTGTAGGGGTTTCGTGAGTCAGTGCTCTATCCATCTCGAGCTTCTGGCCTCTCGTTTCCCTACAGAGCGGGCTAAGGTGGGATTTATAGTGTCTCTTCTATCGGACAGGGCATTGCAGTGGGCTACGCCGCTATGGGAGCGTAACGATCACGTGGTACAGAGTGCTCCGTTGTTTCTGAGCACTCTGAAACAGGTCTTTTTAGGACCTCCTGTCACCCATGATACGGCGCTCCAATTGTTGGCATTGACTCAGGGCTCGTCCTTGGTCAGTCATTTTGCCGTCCACTTCCGCACCTTAGCATCTGAGCTGGAGTGGTCGGATAAAGCTCTCATTCCAATATTTTGGAGGGGGCTGGCTGACCACGTTAAGGACGCCCTGGCCACTAGGGAGATTCCCGCCACACTGGAGGAATTAATAACTCAATCCACTCGTATTGATCTCCGTTTTAACGAGCAGAGGTTAGAACGAGCCCAGTGTAGGCAGAGGTTTCGGCTGGCTCCCACCTTCGCCAAACCTTTGGAATCTCCAGACCAGGCTCCTGAGCGCCATGAGCCTGTGGTAGAGTCAGGAGCGGGATCTAAGTCCCGGACCGCTCGTGCACTCCAGATTTGTCATCTTTGCCAACAGTCAGGACATCTTGCCTCCAGATGTCTCCAGCGGTCGAGGAAACGTCAGCGTCTAGTGGTAGTTGGTGGAGGTGCACTAGACACGGCGACGTTTGCCTCCAAATTGTCCTTTAAGGGGACAATAACATTGGGCTCATCTTCTCACTCGGTAGAACTCTGCGTGGATTCTGGGGTGGAGGGCAATTTTATGTCTTCAGCCTTCGCCCAACGTCACGCAATTCCTCTGGTCATGCTATCTCAACCAGTAACGGTAGGAGTGGTGAATGGGTCGACACTGCCCGCACAGATTACACATCAAACTATCCCTTTTACTCTGTCCATGTCACCATCTCATCAGGAGGTTATATCTCTACTCGTCATTCCTGAGGGAATTGATGAGGTTCTCTTAGGGATACCTTGTTACGGTACCACTCTCCTCACATCGAGTGGTCCTCAGGCAGAATTCTGGGATGGGGTGAATCTTGTGGGAACAGGTGTCATCGAGAGTGCGTTCAGGTTGCTACTACAGAGGTACCCGCAGATCTTTCCTCTCTCCCCAAGCAATATTGGTCTTATGCAGACGTGTTCTCCAAAAAGGCAGCGGAGACCATTCCGCCCCATCGCCCCTATGACTGTCCTATTGATCTCTTGCCTGGTGCTGAGCCTCCCCGGGGTCGAGTCTATCCATTATCTCTCCCGGAAACGGAGGCAATGTCTCAGTACATTCAAGAGAATTTGACAAGAGGGTTCATCAGGAAGTCAGTGTCACCTGCTGGGGCAGGGTTCTTTTTCGTGCAGAAAAAGAGTGGAGAACTACGTCCATGCATAGACTACAGGGGTCTTAATGCTATCACAGTTAAGAACAAGTACCCATTGCCTTTGATATCTGAGCTTTTCGATAGGCTTTGGGGAGCTAGAGTGTTTACTAAACTAGATCTGCGGGGTGCTTATAACCTGATTCGCATCCGTGAGGGGGACGAATAGAAAACGGCGTTTAACACCAGAGATGGGCACTATGAGTATCTGGTGATGCCCTTCGGGCTCTGTAATGCACCTGCCGTTTTCCAAGACTTTGTCAACGACATCTTCCGGGATATGCTTTCCACCTCGGTTGTAGTCTATCTGGATGATATCCTCATCTTTTCTCCAGATATTGACTCCCACCGGAGAGATGTTGGCAGAGTCTTCGACCTCCTACGGGCAAACTCTCTTTATGCGAAGTTGGAGAAGTGTGTGTTTGAGCAGGAGTCCTTACCTTTCCTGGGCTATATCATCTCCGCCCAGGGATTGGCTATGGATCCTGCCAAGCTACAGGCTGTGATGGACTGGCAAGAGCCCCATTCTCTTAAAGCGGTGCAGCGCTTTATGGGGTTCATAAACTATTACCGCCAGTTCATTCCCCACTTCTCAACTCTGGTAGCTCCCTTGGTGGCCCTCACCAAGAAGGGAGCGAATCCCAAATTGTGGTCGGAAGAGGTCTCCAAGGCCTTCACTTCTATTAAGTCCCACTTTGCTAGCGCTCCCATCTTACATCGTCCCGACGTGGATAAGCCATTCCTTTTTTTTTTTTTCAAAACTGTTTTTATTAAACATTTTCAATTAAACATTTTCAACATTAGTATATTAACATGCAAACATAGGTACAAGGAATTACCTCCCTCTTTCCGGTATTACAGAAGCCCATTATTAAAGACGGTAACTATTTTAGCGTTCCAATTTGCAAATTAAGGCAAAGTACCTCTCAATCAAGATAAACATAAGGCTAAAAACATAGAATTCAACATGGAAATACAATACGAGTGGACTACCACTCTGTAACTAGATAACCCCAAATGATGAGAGAGGGAAAGTTATAGCTAGAGTAAAAAATAAAAAACAAAAAAGAGGGGGGAGGGGTCAACAAACAGACTAGGGAAAGTCGAAGGGAGGGAAGGGGGGGGGGGGGTGGGACACACGGCTCCGCACTTCGCCCAATGTGTTATTTAGGAGACAACTCCGCTCACAAGGGTGTTCGGCCCGCTACCGCCTGTTCCAGAAACCATGTAGTTGCACAGAAGCATTGTTTGAGCCTCTGTTGTATACGCGTTGGAAGGATGGGTATAAGTGGCTGCCATAGTTCAAAAAAATTTTGGGTTTTTAGTTCCTTCTGAAGGGATGCTTCCACCCAATCCATCCTAAATAGGAAGGAGAGTTTGTCCAGGAAGATCCTCAGGGTGGGCACATTAGGTGCCAGCCAGGTTTGTAAAATCGTTTTCCGGGCCGAGGCCGAAATCATGTACAAGAATTTTCTACCATGAGTGGGGATCACAGCCCCTTCATTAGTAATGTACCCGAAAAGAGCCCAGGCTGGGGTGAGAGCTACTCTATATGGTGTATGCGTATGAGTAAATACAAGTATGCGTTGCCAAAATTGTTGGATTTGTGAGCAAGCCCATAAACAGTGGAACATGTCTGCCTCGGCCTCTCCACACCTGGAACAGATCGGACTCGGTATATTACCCATAAGAAAGTTGCGCCTTGGCGAGATATAGGATCTATGCATAATCTTCAACGCCATTTCCCAATAAGATATAAACGGTGTAAATTTAAGCGTGTTCCTCAACATTTGTAAAATCAGAGTAGGTGTCAATGACGGGTCACGGAGCTGCCACTTCATTATTCCTGTGGAATGTTCTTCCCTCTTGGTCTCAGTTCTTAGGAATGTATAGTAGTCTGACACAAGCCGTTTCGTCAGCTTGCATGTGGTAAGTTTGGTTATCAGCTTATCCTGCCAGTCATTATCACTGAAGCCACAAGTAACACTCGTCACATAGCTCTGTAGTTGCATGAAGTGGAAAGGGTGTGTATTGATGAAATCAAATAAAAGTGTCGCCTGGTTGAAAGTAAGGACCTTTTTGGAATGTACATCCACTATGTCTCCCACCCTGCCCAGGCCTAGTGTTTGCCAACCATGAAAAATGTGGTGTGCCTTCCCTGCCTGAAACCTAGAATTAGTACAAAACGTCTGTGCCAGTGACACCCGTGGCGATAGCCCCAACCCACGGCGTATGACAACCCAAGACCGCCAAATTGTTGTAAACAGAGGATTGGCTCTCAGCTCCTGGGGCATCAATGTATAAGGCTCATGTAATACGTTTACCAGTGACCTACCTCCCATTAGTGATGTTTCAACCGCTAGAGCTGAGTATATAGAGGTACCCTTCAACCAGTCTCGGAGAATTCGCATGTTTGCTGCCAGGTTATACAGCTTAATGTCTGGGAAATTCACTCCGCCACTGGTTCGGGTTTGTGTGAGGGTGTGGAATCCTATTCTGGGCCTCTTCCCTTGCCAAATAAATCTGCGAAACAAACGGTTAATATTATGTTCATCCACTGGTCTCAGATAAAATGGCAGGACATTAAATAGATATAATAATCGGGGAAATGAGATCATTTTTATCAAATTTGCCCGGCCTATGAAGGACAAGGTAAACTTTTCCCATGCTGTCAACTCGTCCTGTAATGAGGTGATGTATGTTTGCAGGTTAGTTTTGTAAAGTTTTGCCGGGTCTCTCGTGATCTGGACCCCCAGGTAAGTCAAGGAGTGAGTCTTCCAGTGCAAACAGTGTTCCTGTGTCCAACGTGGTTCAGAAGGCCCAGAGAGCATCATTGCCTCAGACTTACCAACATTTATGGTGAAACCCACCAACGCCCCCTTCTGTTCTATTGTTCTAAGGAGCGGGCCCAGAGACTCCCGCGGGTTTGACAGGAAAATCAATAAGTCATCAGCAAAGGCCACAATCTTAATTTCTGTCGCCCCATATCGTATGCCCTGAAGACCTGTCCAGCCATGGAGATACTGTAAGAAAGGGTCCAAAGCCAGGTTGAACAATAAGGGTGATATCGGGCATCCCTGTCTCGCCCCTCTTTCCAAATTAATCCGGGGAGACATCAAGTTGTTCACCCAAAGCCTAGTAGTCGCGCCACGTTGAATATTCTGCAGAAATCCCAGAAAAGTCTCTCCAAAACCCCTGTAGCGCAATACTGTATTTAAAAATTTCCATGAGATCGAATCAAACGCTTTCTCCGCGTCAAGGCTGAGAAGCATTGTCCGGGGGTAGTTTTGTTGTTTGGCCATAACCGTAGCCGCCACCGCCAATCGGACCCCTAAGGTCGAGTGTCGCCCCCTCGTAAACCCCAACTGTGAGGGTGTCAATACCTGTGGCAGAAATACCTGCAGTCTATTCGCCAATATTTTAGCTAAAAGTTTGTAGTCAACATTCATTAGTGAAATAGGGCGAAAGGAGCTCACATCAAGGGGATCTTTATTTGGTTTGGGTATAAGAATTGTGTGGGCCTCATGAAAGCCCTCCACCACCTCCCCTTTAAGATAAATATCATTGAGTATATCCACTAGAATAGGGGTATTATACGGTTGCAAAAGCTTATAATATTCTATGGTCAGTCCATCAGGTCCCGGAGACTTATTATTATGGAAAGATTTGATCGTCGATTGCACCTCCTCAATGGTTATCGGGGCAGACAAGAAATCTCTCTGCTCTGCTGTCAGCTTTGTGGGCTCCACCGAGGAAATTAAGTCCCATGCACCCTGGGCGTCATACGGTCTCTCTTTATAAAGTGTGGTATAGTATGTTATAAACGCCTGTTGTATCTCAAGTGGCGAGGTGACTAGTCGGTTACTTTTGGGTTGTTGAATCTGCAGGATTGTGCGCTTGGAGGTATGCGGCTTAGTCAGACGGGCCAGTAAACTACCCGTCTTCCCCCCCCATCTATGGTTATGATTTTTTGTGAACTCTATATTCCTGGTTGCCTGGGTGATAGTAAAAGCATCTAGCAGTTGTTTGGCGGAGAAGTAATTTTGTTTATTAATGTCTGTAGGGTCTCTCAAGTACTCCTGGTGCATGGCTAGCAGGTCAGTGTGAAGATTATACCTAGACCTCCTTTCCTTTTTTTGGTGTATCATGTATGAAATGATATGGCCTCTCATGACGGCCTTAGATGTGCGCCACATCAGTGAGGTATCCGAAGATGAGGACATGTTATCGTCCAAGAAGTTGTTCCAATGGACCTGGAGAAACCGCTTGAAATCCTCTGAGTCAACCAAATAGGATGGAAACCTCCAGGGCGCCGAAGAGCCCCTCGAAGGCTCCATCCTCAGTTGCAGTTTAATTGGTGCGTGGTCAGATATCATGATAGTCTCTATTGTGGTTTCTGATATCCTTTCGAATAGAGCCTCTGCTACTAAGAAGTAATCTATCCTAGAATAGGTATCATGGACCCTCGAGTAGAATGTGTAATCCCTTTCCGTGGTATGAAGCACCCGCCACGGATCGCACAACCCAGCGCGCTGCATAATCTTTAAAATGATTAAAGTAGCTCGTTTGTCATGGGAAGCCGCGGAAGACCTGTCCAGGTGTGGAGCAAGGACAGCATTAAAGTCGCCGCCCACAATTAAATTATCTGTGCGCTTTGTCAGAATAAATTTATATAACTCTGAAAAGAAAGTAGTATTGGGATAATTTGGGGCGTAGATATTCAATAGTGTGTATACTGTGTTTCCAATTTGGATCGCAAGATATAAAAACCGTCCCTCCGTGTCTGAGTATTCATCAAGCAAGGTGTAAGGCAGAGAATTCCCCAACAAAATCGCCACTCCGCGCGACTTGGAAACAAACGGCGCTGAATAGCAATGCTGAATCCAAGGTGCTCTCAAAGTGTTATCATCCCCTTGCCTCCAGTGAGTCTCCTGCAAGAAGACCACATCAGGCTTCAGCCTCTTTAGGTGCGTAAGGACCCGTTTACGTTTAATCGGGGAATTCAGGCCCGCCACATTCCAGGATACAAAAGCGTATGGCTGTGTGTTAAGCGGTGTGTTACTCATCCTACCCCAGTCCTGGGCGTCTCAAAATGCTGAAAATCCTGCATCTGGATCCTGTGGTCCCTGTCCCAGCGAGCAGGAGCCTCCAGGAAGTCGGTAAGGCGTACGGAGTCGTGTGCTGGTGGGGAGGGGAAGGGGAGTCCACACAAGGGTAAAAACAGCATAAGAACAAACCTATGATAGAAAAACATCAATTATAACATATAAAAGCATTAATTTGAAGTCGTGAGCATACAGGGTAGAACATTGCAATAATCTCAAGCTAGGTGTTTAACACCCAATAACTTCTCCTAGCCAGTGTCCTCTTGGCGAATGAGCCTAGCCCCAGCCTCATCAGGATCTGTGTACACCGTAAAACGCCCATTTTCCAGCACTCTGAGTTTAGCAGGATATTGCAACTGGAATCTAATGTTGTGTTCCGCCAGATAGGAGCACACAGGCGTAAATAATTTTCTCTTGTCTGAGACCTGTTTTGAAAAGTCCTGAAAAATTAAAATCTTGAGACCTCGGACTGAGACATTGCGCTTTTGTCGATATGCTCTAAGGATTGCTTCCTTAGACACGTAGTGCAGGAATTTGGCTATTGCAGGTCTCGGTCTCTTGTTGTCTGCTGGCATGGTGTCCCCTATACGGTGAGCCCTTTCAAGCAGTGGGGGGTATTGTGGAAAGGAGAGTTCCAGAGCTGCGGGCAAGTCCTTGGTCAGGAAAAGAGTAAGGTCCTCTCCTCTGATATTTTCTGGGATACCCACAAATCGTAGATTATTTCTTCGGCTGCGATTTTCCAGATCATCATTGTGCTCCCTCAGTTGCTTAATTTCCTCCTGTTGCTGTGCAAGCATCTGATGGAGCTCTGTGGTTGATGTTTCACATGTCTGGATGCGAGCCTCCAGGTTCCCCACTGTGTGCGATAGTCGTGACCTGCACCAGCACTGCTGTGATTGAGTCCCGTAATTCATCGAATTTCTTGTCAAACATGGGCATTAGGATACGTGAAACATCCAGAGCCAGAGTGTCAGCTTTGGTTTGCCCTGAGTTGTTCTGGGGGTGTACTTTAGCAGGTTGCCCACTTGAGGGCGAGCCTGTACCTGCATGTTTAGGAGGTGATGGAGCAGGCTCAGTCATTGCTTTTGTCTTGTCCTTACTGATAAGGTCTGTGGTCTTTTTTAGTGAGATAAGCCATTCCTAATGGAGGTGGATGCCTCGTCCGTTGGTGCTGGAGCAGTCCTCTATCAAAAGGATGCTCAAGGTCGGAAGCATCCATGCTTCTTCTTCTCTAAGACCTTCACGCCAGCGGAGAGAAACTACTCCATCGGGGACAGGGAGTTGCTAGCAATGAAGTTGGCCTTTTCGGAGTGGAGACACCTTCTGGAGGGTGCGCGGTTTCCCTTCCAAGTTTACACGGACCACAAAAATTTGGTCTATTTACAAACAGCCCAGCGGCTAAATTCTCGCCAGGCCAGATGGTCCCTGTTCTTCTCCCGCTTCCACTTTTCCCTTCATTATCTCGCCGGGGAGAAGAATATCCGTGCTGACGCTCTCTCTCGCTCCCTCATGTCAACTGAGGAGGAGGAAGAGGCGCCTCGGCTTATTGTCCCTTCCGAGAGCCTGAGAACCGTAGCGCCGGTTTCGCTAGAGTCTGTGCCTCCGGGCAAGACTTTTGTGCCCATTAATTTGCGACCGGAGGTTCTCTCTTGGGCTCATTCGTCCAGGGTGGGTGGACACTTTGGGACAAAGAGGACATCTGAGCTACTGGCGAGGACGTACTGGTGGCCGCATATGGTCCGGGATGTCAGGGATTATATTCTGGCGTGTGTCTCCTGCGCCAAAAATTAATCTCCGCGTCAAAGGCCAGCTGGGTTGCTCTATCCCTTGCCGGTGGCAGATAGGCCCTGGGAGATGGTCGGGATGGACTTTGTTGTGGATTTACCCAAGTCTCGCGGCTGTACCATCATTTGGGTCATCACCGATCATTTCTCAAAAATGGTGCATTTGGTGCCGCTACCACGGTTACCTTCTGCACGGGCCTTGGCAGCGTTGTTCATCAAACACATCTTCCGCCTACATGGTATGCCTGACAAAATTGTCAGTGGCCGGGGTCCCCAGTTTGCGTCTCGGTTCTGGAGAGAGCTTTGTCGTCTTCTCAGTATTGAGTTGAATCTCTCTTCCGCTTATCATCCCGAGACGAATGGGTTGGTAGAGAGGGCCAACCAGACCTTGGTCACATACCTGCGACATTTTGTTTCAGCCAGGCAGGATGACTGGGCATCCTTGCTATCATGGGCAGAGTTTGCACTGAACAACGCCGTAGCCGACTCCACTGGACAAACCCCATTCCTCCTAAACTATGGTCAGCATCCACGGGTACCTGTGCCTATGCCCGTGTCTTCCGCCGACTCCAGGGTGGCAGACTGGGCTGTGGAGGCACGGGATATTTGGGACCGCACTCAGGATGCCATTCGGGCCTCTAAGGAGAAAATGAGGTCCTCCGCCGATGCTCATCGGCGCCCCGCTCCGACCTTTGCTCCTGGCGACTTGGTGTGGCTCTCCGCCCGTAACATCAGGCTGCGAGTTGAGTCCACTAAATTTGCTCCTCGCTACTTGGGTCCGTTTGTGTCCCTCTTGAAACCTGTGTATATGTCCCGGTTTTCCGAGTCATCTGCTGGGACATCGGGTTCGTCTACGGACGATTATGAGGTGAACGCTATTTTGGGGTACAAGGTGGTACGTGGCAAAAAATTTTATTTGGTGGACTGGAAGGGTTATGGCCCCGAGGACAGGTCCTGGGAGCCTGTTGAGCACATTCGGGCCCCGCAGCTCATTGCTGCCTTCGAACGTGGCGAGGCCCAAAGAGGGGGGGGCCATGTTAGGATTCGAGTTTCCTCTGCTGCACTGGGGGAATCTCGATCCGTCTCCGCTGCGGTCTCCCATTCTTCTCGGCCGCGGTGGAGTCTTCTCAGCAGGGACGTCGATCCCAGCGTCTCGCTCAGTCTGACTCTGTGCGAACAGTTACTGCTGCTTTTCCTGCTTCTGCTATTGAAGCCAGTGCTGGGCAGCGGCGAGTGGACGTTTCTGGATCTAAGTCCTGCTTTTCTCTGTCTGAGCATGCCCAGGGCAGGATCTCCCGTTGGAGATCGAGGGTCACATGCTTAGGTATTGCAGCACATCCCATTGGTCCTCTTGGCAGGTCCTGGAAGGGCAAAACTTCTGGAGCTGCTTCCTGTGCTGCTACTATATAAACTGCGCATGACCGCACGGCCATGCGCTAGTATTGTCTTGTAAATATGTGTGTGTTGTTGTGGATTCTGTTTTTGGGCTCCCTCTGGTGGTTACAGATGGTACTGGGTGACTTGTGTTCTCTGCGGTCTCTGGTGTCCACCTGTTCTATCAGGATATGGGAGTTTCCTATTTAACCTGGCTTTCTTGTCATTTCCTCGCCGGCTATCAATGTAATCAGTGTGTCTTGTTACCTCTGCTTCCCGCTTCTGTATTCTTCAGGACAAGCTAAGTTTTTGATTTTCCTGTTCCACGTTTTGCTTAATTTTTGTCTTAGTCCAGCTTGCAGATATGTGATTCCTTTTTGCTGGTTGCTCTAGTGGGCTGATGTTACTCCTCATGTTCCATGAGTTGGAACATGAGTTCAAGTAATTTCAGGATGGTTTTTTGTAGGGTTTTTCGCTGACCGCGCAGTTCACTTTTGTATCCTCTGCTATCTAGCTTTAGCGGGCCTCATTTTGCTGAATCTGTTTTCATAACTACGTATGTGCTTTCCTCTCATTTCACCGTCATTACATGTGGGGGGCTGCTATTTCTGTGGGGTGTTTCTCTGGAGGCAAGAGAGGTCTGTGTTTCTTCTAATAGGGAAAGTTAGTTCTTCGGCTGGCGCGAGACGTCTAGGAATCATCGTAGGCACGTTCCCCAGCTACAGCTAGTTGTGTGTTGAGGTTCAGGATCGCGGTCAGCTCAGTTTCCATCACCCTAGAGCTTGTTTTGTTTTTTGTGCTTGTCCTTTTGTGATCCCCTGCCATTGGGATCATGACAGTGTGTGTTGTGAGTGAAAGTCGCTCTTTAAATAACCCTCCCTATTGAATGTCTGTTCGCGGAAGGTGTATGTTTGCTATCTAGCGCCCGACTTATCCAACAGCACGAAACACACATTTCAGCTACCAGTTGCTGTGTCCGCCAGTACGGCGCCGTGCGCTTGCTCTGCGCTTTCCTGACCCAAGCCTGGGTGGTTAGTGGCATCCGTCAGTGCGGCACCGCACGCACTCTTGTGCCTTTATATTATTATTTATATTCCTCTGACACACCCAGTTGCGGTGTTGTGCCAGTAAGTGTCTAATCGGACTTCAATCCTGTGTAGGGGTTGAGTCCGCTGACTTCTTGCTTGCGCTTTATGTGCGGTACTGCGGTCCTGTGACGCAACAGGATTGCTTCCTTCACGCAGGGTACTTGCACTTACTAGCAGCAGGGTCTTTTACCTGCACGGTGGACCTCGGACTGCGAACGCACCTAGTTTCTTATTATCTATACTTGGTGCGTTCCGCCGGTCCTTAACAAGGAGTCAAGACTGGCACACAAGCAGAAAGACCAATATTAATCTCCCACTGATTTTTTTTTATTTTTTCAGGGAGAATTTAGAAACCAAATAAAAAAAAAATAGGCTTTCTATGGCCCACTATTTGAGAGACAGAGATGGCACACCCAGGAGTCAAGACTGGCACACAAGCAGAAAAGCCAATATTAATCTCCCACTGATTTTTTTTTTATTTTTTCAGGGAGAATTTAGAAACTAAATAAAAAAAAAATAGGCTTTCTATGGCCCACTATTTCAGAGACAGAGATGGCACACCCAGGAGTCAGGAATGGCACACAAGCAGAAAGGCCAATATTAATCTCCCACTGATTTTTTTTATTTTTTCAGGGAGAATTTAGAAACCAAATTAAAAAAAATTGGCTTTCTATGGCCCACTATTTGAGAGAGAGAGATGGCACACCCAGGTGTCAGGAGTGGCACACAAGCAGAAAGGCCAATATTAATCTCCCACTGATTTTTTATTTTTTTTTCCAGGGAGAATTTAGAAACCAAATAAAAAAATAAATAATTAGGCTTTCTATGGCCCACTATTTGAGAGAGAGATAGCACACTCAGGACTGGCACACAAGCCCAACGGCCAATATTAATCTCCCACTGTTTTTTTTTTATCAGGGAGAATTTATAAACCCCACAAAAAAAAAACAGAAAAATAAAAAGGCTTTCTATGGCCCACTATGTGAGAGAGATGGCACACACAGGGATGGCACTCTAGCAGAAATGCCAATCTTAATCTCCCACAACTTATTTTTTTAGGGAGAATTAAAAAAAAAAAAACAGGGACTGTCCTACAATTACTATCTCCCTTCAGTAATCTCAGCCAGGTATGGCAGGCAGCAATAAGGAGTGGACTGATGCACAAATTAAATAAAAAGTGTGGACAAACAAACAAGATAGCTGTGCAGAAAGGAAGGAACAACAGGATTTGTGCTTTGAAAAAAGCAGTTGGTTTGCACAGCGGCGTACACACAGCAATGCAGCTATCAGGGAGCCTTCTAGGGCAGCCCAATGAGCTACAGCACTGAGGAAAAAAAAAGGTAGCTTCCACTGTCCCTGCAAACAAAAGGTGGTGTTGGACAGTGGAAATCGCTACAGCACAAGCGGTTTGGTGGTTAATGGACCCTGCCTAATGCTATCCCTGCTTCTGACAAAGCGGCAGCAACCTCTCCCTAGGCTCAGATCAGCAGCAGTAAGATGGCGGTCGGCGGGAACGCCCCTTTATAGCCCCTGTGACGCCGCAGACAGCAAGCCAATCACTGCAATGCCCTTCTCTAAGATGGTGGGGACCAGGACCTATGTCATCACGCTGCCCACACTCTGCGTCCACCTTCATTGGCTGAGAAATGGCGCTTTTCGCGTCATTGAAACGCGACTTTGGCGAGAAAGTCGCGTACCACATGGCCGACCCCACGCAGGGTCGGGTCGGGTTTCATGAAACCCGACTTTGCCAAAAATCGGCGACTTTTGAAAATGAACGATCCTTTTCGCTCAACCCTACTGCCCACTCCAAGGATTGCAGGAATCCAGTCTGTACGCATTGACTCCTCCTCATACACAAGTTCCTCAGAATCATCGCTGCAGGAGCCGTCACAGTCCACCTCCACATGGACCCGTGAACGTTTACCTGTTACGACCGACATGAGCACAGCCGTGGCCAAACGTCAACAGGCCGTCTTGAAACTAGTTTCTTTGGGGAATTGAAGCCACACAGCACAGGAGCTCTGGAATGCCATCAAGCAGGAGAGCGATGTGTGGTTTGTGCCAGCGAATCTCCAGCCAGGCATGCTAGTGTGTGACAATGGCCAAAATCTGGTGGCAGCTTTGCCCATTGGCAACCTCACTCACATCCCATGTCTGGTACATGTGCTCAATTTGGTTGTGCAGAGTTTTCTGAGGGACTATCCGGATGTTGATGCACTGCTGCACAAGGTCCGCCTAGAGTGTGCTCACTTGCGGCGTTCCAGCTTGGCAAGATCCCGCATTGCTGCTCTGCAGCGCTGATTCCGCCTTCCGGAACACCGCATCATATGTGACCTACCTACCAGGTGGAATTCCACGTTACATATGTTGGAGCGGTTGTGTGAGCAGCAGCAAGCAGTAATGGAGTACCAGGCGCAAAGAAGTCGCAGTCAGCGCCGATCAGACTTCACAACCACAGAGTGGGCCACTATGAAGGACGTCTGCCAGGTTTTGCATCCTTTCGATTATTCCACGCGGATGGCAAGTGCAGATGATGCACTAGTCAGCATGACTGTCCCACTTATCTGCCTGCTTCAACAAACACTGCAAGCGTTAAGGGATGATGTTGTGGAAGAGGTGGAGGATGAGGAGTCACCTTTTCCATCAGCTTCTGGAGAGTCAGCGCCACGTGGTTCCTCACAAAGGGGTAGGCAGGGGCCACTTTGTGAGGAGGATGAGGAGGATGTTGTGAATTCCGCTCTTGGGCTCCCTCCGGTGGTTGTAAGTGGCACTTTTGTGAGTTCTGCTCTTGGGCTCCCTCTAGTGGTTTCTAGTGGTATGGCTGCTCATTGGAGTTAGCTGTCATCAGCTGCCTCCACTTATTGTTCGCTATTTAAGTCTGGCTCTTTATTCAGCCTGTGCCACTTGTCAATGTTCCTAGCTGGATTCACATCTCTGCTTGGATTCTCCTGGTTTCCTGACCAGTTCTGCAAAGATAAGTTCTGGCTTTGCTCATTTCAGTCCACATGTTGTGGACTTATTGTTCTGTGCATTCTATATTTGTCCAGTTGTCAGTATGGATTTTTTCTGTTAGCTGGAAGCTCTGGGAAGCAGATTTACCCTCCACACCTTTAGTTACGTGTGGAGATTTTGTAAACTCTGTGTGGATTGTTTTTGTAGTTTTTATACTGACCGCACAGTATCCTTTCCTGTCCTGTCTATCAAGCTAGACTGGCCTCCTGTGCTAAAATCTGATTTCATTTCTGCGTATGTTATTTTCCCCTCCTCTCACCGTCAATATTTGTGGGGGGCTATCTTTCCTTTGGGGATTTTCTCTGAGGCAAGATAGGTTTCCTGTTTCCATCTTTAGGGGAAGTTAGATCTTAGGCTGTGCCGAGGGGTCTAGGGAGCGTCAGGTACCCCCCACGGCTATTTTTAGTTGCGCTGCTAGGTTCAGGGTTTGCGGTCAGTACAGATACCACCTCCTTCAGAGCTTGTCTCATGTTTTTCCTAAACCACCAGATCATAACAGTACAAGTGGCCAAAAATGAATTAAATGCATCTCAAAAGAAGGAAAAGAAAGTTCAGACCTATTTTTTTTTCTGTGCTTTGGTTTGTCTTTTTTTTTTTTCCTCTTGAAGTCTGGGTGGTGCAGGATATATGTTTTGGCATGGATGTTCAGGGTTTGTTTTCTCGTGTGGATCAACTTGCTGCAAGAGTACAGAATATCCAGGACTATGTTGTCCAGACTCCGGCTTTAGAGCCCAGAATTCCTACTCCTGATTTGTTTTTTGGGGACAGATCCAAGTTTTTGAACTTTAAAAATAACTGCAAATTGTTTTTTGCTTTGAAACCCCGTTCTTCTGGTGATCCCATTCAGCAGGTGAAAATCATCATATCCTTGCTGCGTGGTGATCCTCAAGACTGGGGTTTTTCTCTTGAAACAGGGGATCCGGCATTATTGAATGTAGATGCATTTTTTCAAGTGCTCGGATTATTGTATGACGAACCTAATTCTGTGGATCATGCAGAAAAGACCCTGTTGGCCTTGTGTCAAGGTCAGGAAGCGGCAGAGTTATACTGCCAGAAATTTAGAAAATGGTCTGTGCTCACTAAATGGAATGAAGAGGCTCTGGCTGCTATTTTCAGAAAAGGTCTTTCTGAAACCCTTAAAGATGTTATGGTGGGCTTTCCTACGCCTGCCGGTTTGAGCGAATCTATGTCTCTAGCCATTCAGATTGATCGGCGTCTGCGCGAGCGCAAAGCTGTGCACCATATGGCAGTATCCTCTGAGCATAGTCCTGAACCTATGCAATTTGATAGGATTTTGACTAGAAAAGAACGGCAGGAATTCAGACGTCAGAATAGGCTGTGCTTTTACTGTGGTGATTCGGCTCATGTTATCTCTGATTGCCCTAAGCGTACTAAGAGAGTCGCTAGGTCTGTTACCATTAGTACTATACAGCCTAAATTTCTCTTATCTGTGACCCTGATTTGCTCATTGTCGTCCTTTTCTGTCATGGCATTTGTGGATTCAGGCGCTGCCCTGAACTTAATGGACTTAGAATTCGCCAGGCGCTGTGGTTTTTCCTTGCAGCCTATGCAGAGCCCTATTCCTTTGAGGGGCATTGATGCTACTCCCTTGGCCAAGGATAAACCTCAGTACTGGACACAGATGACTATGTACATGGCTCCTGCACATCATGAAGATTGCCGTTTTCTGGTGTTGCATAACCTGCATGATGTTGTTGTGCTGGGATTTCCATGGTTACAGGACCATAATCCGGTGCTGGATTGGAAAACTATGTCGGTGACTAGTTGGGGTTGTCGAGGAGTACATAGTGACGTTCCTTTGATGTAAATTTCCTCTTCCCCCTCTTCTGAGGTCCCTGAGTTTTTGTCAGATTTCCAGGATGTATTTGATGAGCCCAAGTCCAGTTCCCTTCCTCCACATAGGGACTGTGATTGTGCTATTAACTTGATTCCTGGTTGTAAGTTCCCTAAGGGCCGACTTTTCAATCTGTCTGTGCCAGAGCATGCCGCCATGCGGAGCTATGTTAAGGAATCTTTGGAGAAAGGGCATATTCGGCCCTCTTCGTCACCATTGGGAGCGGGTTTCTTTTTTGTTGCTAAGAAGGATGGCTCCTTGAGACCCTGTATTGATTATCGTCTTCTTAATAAGATCACGGTTAAATTCCAATACCCCTTGCCTCTGCTTACTGATTTGTTTGCTCAGATTAAGGGGGCTAGTTGGTTTACTAAGTTTGACCTCCGAGGGGCATATAATCTTGTTCGTATTAAACAGGGTGACGAATGGAAAACTGCATTTAATACGCCCGAAGGCCATTTTGAATACCTTGTGATGCCATTTGGGCTCTCTAATGCTCCATCTGTGTTCCAGTCTTTCATGCATGATATTTTACGCAATTATCTTGATATATTCATGGTCGTATATTTGGATGATATTTTGATTTTTTCCAATGATTGGGAGTCTCATGTGAAGCAGGTCAGGATGGTGTTCCAGATCCTTCGTGATAATGCTTTATTTGTGAAGGGGTCTAAGTGCCTATTCGGAGTTCAGAAGGTCTCTTTTTTGGGTTTTATTTTTTCTCCCTCGTCTATAGAAATGGATCCTGTTAAGGTCCAAGCTATTCATGACTGGATCCAACCCATATCTGTGAAGGGACTTCAAAAATGTTTGGGCTTTTCTAATTTCTATTGCCGTTTCATTGCCAACTTTTCCAGTGTGGTTAAGCCTCTTACTGATTTGACGAAGAAAGGCGCTGATGTGACTAATTGGTCCTCTGAGGCTGTTGAGGCATTTCAGGACCTTAAACGCCGATTTACTTCTGCCCCTGTATTGCGTCAACCGGATGTTTCTCTTCCTTTTCAGGTTGAGGTCGATGCTTCTGAGATTGGGGCAGGGGCCGTTTTGTCTCAGAGGGAGTCTGATGGTTCTGTGATGAAACCGTGTGCTTTTTTTTCCAGAAAGTTTTCGCCTGCGGAACGCAATTATGATGTCGGCAATCGGGAGTTGTTGGCTATGAAGTGGGCGTTTGAGGAGTGGCGACATTGGCTTGAGGGAGCTAAGCACCGCGTTGTGGTCCTGACCGATCATAAGAATCTGATTTACCTCGAGTCGGCCAAGCGGCTGAATCCTAGACAGGCTCGATGGTCCCTGTTTTTCTCCCGTTTTGATTTTGTGGTCTCGTATCTTCCGGGATCTAAGAATGTTAAGGCTGATGCCCTCTCTAGGAGTTTTTCGCCTGATTCTCCTGGAGTCCTGGAGCTGGTTGGCATTCTTAAGGAGGGGGTGATTCTTTCTGCTATCTCCCCTGATTGGCGGCGGGTGCTTCAGGAATTTCAGGCTCATAGGCCTGACCGCTGTCCAGTGGGGAAGCTGTTTGTTCCTGATAGATGAACAAGTAAGGTAATTTTTGAGGTTCATTGTTCAGTGTTGGCTGGTCATCCTGGGATTTTTGGTACCAGAGATTTGGTTGCTAGGTCCTTTTGGTGGCCTTCCTTGTCTCGCGATGTGCGTGCTTTTGTGCAGTCCTGTGGGACTTGCGCCCGGGCCAAGCCTTGCTGTTCCCGCGCTAGTGGGTTGCTTTTGCCTTTGACGGTCCCTCAGAGGCCCTGGACGCATATTTCCATGGATTTTATTTCGGATCTTCCTGTTTCCCAGAAGATGTCTGTTATCTGGGTTGTTTGTGACCGGTTCTCTACAATGGTCCATCTGGTACCTTTGCCTAAGTTGCCTTCCTCCTCAGATCTGGTTCCATTGTTTTTTCAGCATGTGGTTCGTTTGCATGGCATTCCGGAGAATATTGTGTCTGACAGAGGTTCTCAGTTTGTCTCTAGATTTTGGCGGGCCTTTTGTGCTAGGATGGACATTGATTTGTCTTTTTCTTCGGCGTTTCATCCTCAGACTAATGGCCAAACTGAGCGAACTAATCAGACCTTGGAGACCTATTTGAGATGCTTTGTGTCTGCTGATCAGGATGATTGGGTGTCTTTCTTGCCGTTGGCCGAGTTTGCCCTTAATAATCGGGCTAGTTCGGCTACTTTGGTTTCACCTTTCTTTTGTAATTTTGGTTTTCATCCTCGTTTTTCTTCTGGGCAGGTTGAGCCTTCTGATTGTCCTGGTGTTAATTCTGTGTTGGACAGGCTGCAGCAGATTTGGACTCATGTGGTGGACAATTTGACATTGTCTCAGGAAAGGGCTCAACGTTTTGCTAACCGCCGTCGGCGTGTTGGTCCCCGGCTTCGTTTGGGGGATTTGGTTTGGTTGTCTTCTCGTCATGTTCCCATGAAGGTTTCTTCTCCTAAGTTTAAGCCTCGGTTTATTGGTCCTTATAAAATTTCTGAAATTATTAATCCAGTGTCTTTTCGTTTGGCTCTTCCTGCCTCTTTTGCTATTCATGATGTTTTCCATAGATCTTTGTTGCGGAGATATGTGGTGCCCGTTGTTCCCTCGGTTGACCCTCCTGCCCCGGTGTTGGTTGAGGGAGAGTTGGAATATGAGGTTGAGATTTTGGATTCTCGTTTTTCGAGGCGGAGGCTTCAGTATCTTGTCAAGTGGAAGGGTTATGGCCAGGAGGATAATTCTTGGGTTGTTGCCTCCGATGTTCATGCTACCGATTTGGTTCGTGCTTTTCACTTGGCTCGTCCTGATCGGCCTGGGGGCTCTGGTGAGGGTTCGGTGACCCCTCCTCAAGGGGGGGGGTACTGTTGTGAATTCCGCTCCCTCCGGTGGTTGTAAGTGGCACTTTTGTGAGTTCTGCTCTTGGGCTCCCTCTTGTGGTTTCTAGTGGTATGGCTGCTCCTTGGAGTTAGCTGTCATCAGCTGCCTCCACTTATTGTCCGCTATTTAAGTCTGGCTCTTTATTCAGCCTGTTGTCATGATCCCAATGGCAAGGGATCACAAAAATGACAAGCACAGATACAAACAAGCTCTAGGGCGATGGAACCTGAGCTGACCGCGACCCTAAACCTAACACACAAATAAAAGTAGCCGGGGAACGTGCCTACGATGATCCTAGACGTCTCGCTCCAGCCGAAGATCTAACTTCCCCTATCAGAAGAAACACAGACCTCTCTTGCCTCCAGAGAAATACCCCACAGCAAATAGCAGCCCCCCACATATAATGACGGTGAAATGAGAGGAAAGCACATACGTAGTATGAAAACAGTTTCAGCAAAATGAGGCCCGCTAAAGCTAGATAGCAGAGGATACAAAAGTGAACTGCGCGGTCAGCGAAAAACCCTTCAAAAAACCATCCTGAAATTACTTGAACTCATGTGCCAACTCATGGTACATGAAAAGCAATTTCAGCCCACTAGAGCAACCAGCAGCAGAGAATCACATATCTGCAGGCTGGACTAAAAACCAAATTAAGCAAAACACAAAACAGGAAAATCCAAACTAGCTTGTCCAGAAGGTTCTAGGAGCAGGGAGCAGAGGTAACAAGACGCACTGGATACATTGATAACCGGCGAGGAAATGCCAGCAAAGCCAGGTTAAATAGGAAACTCCCATATGCTGATGGAACAGGTGGAACCCAGAAACCCAGGAAAGACAAGTCACCCAGTACCATCAGTAACCACCAGAGGGAGCCCAAAAACAGAACTCACAACAGTACCCCCCCCTTGAGGAGGGGTCACCGAACCCTCACGAGAACCACCAGGGCGACCAGGATGAGCCCTATGAAAAGCGCGAACCAAATCATCAGCATGAACATCCGAGGCAACCACCCAAGAATTATCCTCCTGACCATAACCCTTCCACTTGACCAAATACTGGAGTTTCCGTCTGGAAACACGAGAATCCAAGATCTTCTCCACAACATACTCCAATTCTCCCTCCACCAGCACTGGAGCAGGAGGCTCAAGCGAAGGAACAACAGGTACCTCATACTTCCGCAACAACGACCGATGGAACACATTATGAATAGCAAACGATGCCGGGAGATCCAAACGAAACGACACAGGGTTAAGAATTTCCAAGATCCTATAGGGACCGATGAACCGAGGCTTGAACTTAGGAGAAGAGACCTTCATAGGAACAAAACGAGAAGACAACCACACCAAGTCACCAACAAGAAGTCGAGGACCCACGCGGCGACGGCGATTAGCAAACTGCTGAGCCTTCTCCTGGGACAACTTCAAATTGTCCACCACATGACTCCAAATCCGATGCAACCTATCCACCACCATGTCCACTCCAGGACAATCAGAAGGTTCCACCTGACCAGAGGAAAAACGAGGATGAAACCCCGAATTACAAAAGAAAGGAGAAACCAAGGTAGCAGAACTAGCCCGATTATTAAGGGCAAACTCGGCCAGCGGCAAAAAGGTAACCCAGTCATCCTGATCAGCAGAAACAAAACACCTTAAATAAGTTTCCAAGGTCTGATTAGTTCGTTCAGTCTGGCCATTCGTCTGAGGATGGAATGCAGACGAAAAGGACAAATCAATGCCCATCTTAGCACAGAACGTCCGCCAAAATCTAGACACAAACTGGGATCCCCTGTCAGAAACAATGTTCTCAGGAATCCCATGCAAACGAACCACATTCTGAAAAAACAGAGGGACCAACTCAGAGGAGGAAGGCAACTTAGGCAAGGGTACCAGATGAACCATTTTAGAAAAGCGATCACACACAACCCAGATGACGGACATTTTTTGAGAGACAGGGAGATCCGAAATAAAGTCCATGGAAATGTGCGTCCAAGGCCTCTTCGGGATAGGCAAAGGTGACAACAATCCACTGGCCCGAGAACAGCAAGGCTTAGCCCGAGCGCAAACCTCACAAGACTGCACAAAAGAACGCACATCCCTCGACAAGGAAGGCCACCAAAAAGACCTGGCCACCAAGTCTCTAGTACCAAATATTCCAGGATGACCTGCCAACGCAGAAGAATGGACCTCGGAGATGACTCTACTGGTCCAATTATCCGGAACAAACAGTCTCTCAGGCGGACAACGATCAGGTTTACCCGCCTGAAACTCCTGCAAAGCACGTCGCAAGTCTGGGGAGACAGCAGACAAAATCACCCCATCCCTAAGGATACCAGAGGGCTCAGAATTTCCAAGGGAGTCAGGCACAAAACTCCTAGAAAGAGCATCCGCCTTCACATTCTTTGAACCTGGCAGGTATGAAACCACAAAATTGAAACGAGAGAAAAACAGTGACCAACGAGCCTGTCTAGGATTCAGACGCCTGGCAGACTCAAGGTAAATCAAATTTTTGTGATCAGTCAAGACCACCACACGATGTCTAGCACCCTCTAGCCAATGACGCCACTCCTCAAATGCCCACTTCATGGCCAAAAGTTCCCGATTACCAACATCACAATTCCGCTCAGCCGGCGAAAACTTTCTAGAAAAAAACGCGCATGGCTTCATCACTGAGCCATCGGAGCTTCTCTGTGACAAAACCGCCCCCGCTCCAATCTCGGAAGCATCAACCTCAACCTGAAAAGGGAGCGAAACATCTGGCTGACGCAACACAGGAGCAGAAGAAAACCGGCGCTTAAGTTCCTGAAAGGCCTCCACAGCCGCAGGAGACCAATTAGCAACATCAGCACCCTTCTTAGTCAAATCCGTCAAAGGCTTAACAACACTAGAAAAATTAGTTATAAAACGACGATAGAAATTAGCAAAGCCCAAGAACTTCTGTAGACTCTTAAGAGATGTAGGCTGCGTCCAGTCACAAATAGCCTGAACCTTGACGGGATCCATCTCAATAGTAGAAGGGGAAAAAATATACCCCAAGAAAGAAATCTTCTGGACTCCAAAGAGACACTTTGAGCCTTTTACAAACAAGGAATTGGCCCGCAGGACCTGAAACACCTTCCTGACCTGCTGAACATGAGACTCCCAGTCATCAGAAAAAACCAAAATATCATCCAAATACACAATCATAAATTTATCCAGATATTCACGGAAAATATCGTGCATAAAGGACTGGAAGACTGAAGGAGCATTAGAAAGTCCAAAAGGCATTACCAAATACTCAAAATGGCCCTCAGGCGTATTAAATGCGGTTTTCCACTCATCACCTTGCTTTATTCGTATAAGATTATACGCACCCCGAAGATCAATCTTAGTGAACCATTTAGCCCCCTTAATGCGAGCAAACAAATCAGTCAACAATGGCAAAGGATACTGATATTTTACGGTAATCTTATTCAAAAGACGATAATCTATACAAGGCCTCAAGGAACCATCTTTTTTGGCCACGAAAAAAAAACCTGCTCCCAAAGGGGACAAAGATGGACGGATATGTCCCTTTTCCAAGGACTCCTTAACATAATCCCGCATAGCAGTATGCTCTGGCACTGACAGATTGAACAAACGACCTTTAGGAAATTTACTGCCTGGAATTAAATTTATAGCACAATCGCAATCCCTGTGAGGAGGAAGCGAACTGAGCTTAGGCTCCTCAAAAACATCCCGATAGTCAGACAAAAACACAGGAATCTCAGAAGGAGTAGATGAAGCGATAGAAATCGGAGGTGCATCATCATGAACCCCCTGACAACCCCAGCTTAACACAGACATTGATTTCCAGTCAAGGACTGGATTATGAGTTTGTAACCATGGCAGACCAAGTACTAGAACATCATGCAAATTATACAGTACCAGGAAGCGAATCACCTCCTGATGAACGGGAGTCATACGCATGGTCACTTGTGTCCAGTACTGAGGTTTATTCATAGCCAAAGGTGTAGAGTCAATTCCCTTCAAAGGAATAGGGACTTCCAGAGGCTCCAGACTAAACCCACAGCGATTGGCAAATGACCAATCCATAAGACTCAGGGCAGCGCCTGAATCCACATAGGCATCGACGGAAATGGATGATAATGAACAAATCAGAGTCACAGACAGAATGAACTTAGACTGTAAAGTACTAATGGCAACAGACTTATCAACCTTTTTTGTGCGTTTAGAGCATGCTGATATAACATGAGCTGAATCACCACAATAAAAGCACAACCCTTTTTTCCGCCTATACTTTTGCCGTTCACTTCTGGACTGAATTCTATCACATTGCATTATCTCAGGTGATGGTTCAGACGACACCGCCAAATGATGCACAGGTTTGCGCTCCCGTAAACGCCGATCAATCTGAACAGCCATAGTCATAGACTCATTCAGACCAGCAGGCGCAGGGAACCCCACCATAACATCTTTAATGGCCTCAGAAAGGCCATCTCTAAACTTTGCAGCCAGAGCGCACTCATTCCACTGAGTAAGTACCGACCACTTCCGAAATTTTTGACAATAAATTTCTTCTTCATCTTGCCCCTGAGAGAGGGCCAACAAAGCTTTTTCAGCCTGAATCTCTTGGTTAGGTTCCTCATAGAGCAAACCCAATGCCAGAAAAAACGCATCCGCATTAAGCAACGCAGGGTCCCCTGGTGCCAATGCAAATGCCCAATCCTGAGGGTCACCCCGCAGGAAAGATATAATTATCTTGACTTGCTGAGCAGGGTCTCCAGAGGAGCGAGATTTCAAAGAAAGAAACAACTTGCAATTGTTCCTAAAATTCAGAAAACGAGATCTATCTCCAAAAAAAAACTCTGGGACAGGAATTCTAGGTTCAGACATAGGAGCATGTACAACAAAATCCTGTATATCTTGAACCTTAGCGGCAAGATTATTCAGGCTGGAAGCCAAACTCTGGACGTCCATGATAAACAGCTGAGATCAGAGCCATTCAAAGATTAAGAGGAGGAGGAAGTAGCCAGGCTGCAATAAGGCTAGGCAGCAAACTCTGAGGGAAAGGGGAAAAAAAAAAAAAAACTTCCTCAGACTACTTATCCTCCTACTTCAGCCAATACAATTAACACTTTGTGGGCCGGTTATACTGTCATGATCCCAATGGCAAGGGATCACAAAAATGACAAGCACAGATACAAACAAGCTCTAGGGCGATGGAACCTGAGCTGACCGCGACCCTAAACCTAACACACAAATAAAAGTAGCCGGGGAACGTGCCTACGATGATCCTAGACGTCTCGCTCCAGCCGAAGATCTAACTTCCCCTATCAGAAGAAACAGACCTCTCTTGCCTCCAGAGAAATACCCCACAGCAAATAGCAGCCCCCCACATATAATGATGGTGAAATGAGAGGAAAGCACATACGTAGTATGAAAACAGTTTCAGCAAAATGAGGCCCGCTAAAGCTAGATAGCAGAGGATACAAAAGTGAACTGCGCGGTCAGCGAAAAACCCTTCAAAAAACCATCCTGAAATTACTTGAACTCATGTGCCAACTCATGGTACATGAAAAGCAATTTCAGCCCACTAGAGCAACCAGCAGCAGAGAATCACATATCTGCAGGCTGGACTAAAAACCAAATTAAGCAAAACACAAAACAGGAAAATCCAAACTAGCTTGTCCAGAAGGTTCTAGGAGCAGGGAGCAGAGGTAACAAGACACACTGGATACATTGATAACCGGCGAGGAAATGCCAGCAAAGCCAGGTTAAATAGGAAACTCCCATATGCTGATGGAACAGGTGGAACCCAGAAACCCAGGAAAGACAAGTCACCCAGTACCATCAGTAACCACCAGAGGGAGCCCAAAAACAGAACTCACAACAGCCTGTGCCACTTGTCAATGTTCCTAGCTGGATTCACATCTCTGCTTGGATTCTCCTGGTTTCCTGACCAGTTCTGCAAAGATAAGTTCTGGCTTTGCTCATTTCATTTCTGGCTTTGCTCATTTTCTGTTAGCTGGAAGCTCTGGGAAGCAGATTTACCCTCCACACCTTTAGTCAGGTGTGGAGATTTTGTAAACTCTGTGTGGATTGTTTTTGTAGTTTTTATACTGACCGCACAGTATCCTTTCCTGTCCTGTCTATCAAGCTAGACTGGACTCCTGTGCTAAAATCTGATTTCATTTCTGCGTATGTTATTTTCCCCTCCTCTCACCGTCAATATTTGTGTGGGGCTATCTTTCCTTTAGGGATTTTCTCTGAGGCAAGATAGGTTTCCTGTTTCCATCTTTAGGGGAAGTTAGATCTTGGGCTGTGCCGAAGGGTCTAGGGAGCGTCAGGTACCCCCCACGGCTATTTTTAGTTGCGTTGCTAGGTTCAGGGTTTGCGGTCAGTACAGATACCACCTCCTTCAGAGCTTGTCTCATGTTTTTCCTAAACCACCAGATCATAACAGGAGGAGGAGTCAATGGAGGAGGAAGAGCTCTGTCCAGAGGAGGGAGTTACACAATTGTCCAGTGGTCAGTGTGTACAGCGAGGGTGGGGTGATGACGAGCGGGCAGAGATCATGTCTCAAGCAGGGGACAGCGTTTCTGGGCCAGTTGGCAGTCTGCAGCACATGGTTGATTTCATGCTGCAGTGCCTGAGAAACGACCGCCGCATCGACCACATTCTCAACATGCCTGATTATTGGGTGTTCACCCTCCTCGATCCTCGCTACCGGGACAACGTCCAAAACCTCATCCCAGCGTTGACCCGGGAGCGTAAAATGCGGGAGTACCACGACACACTGGTGAATTTCATCATCTTCTCCAGTCCAACTGAGAGGAGTGCTGCTAGTGCTTTACAAAGCAGCTCAGTGCGTCGAGGCAGTGGAGGAGGCTCTGCACAAAGAGGGAGCAGAAGCAGTGCCTCTGCCCAAGGCAAGACCAGTATGGCACAACTGTGGCAAACTTTTGTGTGCCCGCCCCAAATGTCTACACCATCACCGGCGGCTCCAGTCAGCAGGAGGCAACGGTTCCGTCAGATGGTGACAGACTACATGTCTTGCCCTCTTAGTGTACTTCCAGATGGCTCTTCCCCTTTCAAGTTTTGGGTCTCTAAGCTGTATACATGGCCAGAGCTAAGCCAGTATGCATTGGAGCTGCTGGCTTGCCCTGCAGCTAGTGTCTTATCGGAACGTGTCTTTAGTGCCGCAGGTGGTGTACTAACAGACCGTCGCATGTGACTATCCTCCGATAACGTTGACCGGCTTACTTTTCTGAAAATGAACCAGGCCTGGATCTCGCAGGAATTTGCCACTCCTCTGCCTGATTAAGTAATTGGGTGTCATCCAGGTCTCCTGATGTGTTCATCTCTCTACCACCTGAACTGCTATTCCTGGGCTCCAACACCGCCAGTTGCGGCTCAGAAGTGCAGGCTGCACAGTCAAAACATACGACCCAGTGTTATTGGGTTTCAGTAACGTCAGCTGATCCCCAGCTGTGTAGCTGGCAATGTGTCCTGCGACCACCACGCTGGCACAACAACCTAAATGTAAGGGAACCTGTCCCCCCCCCCGGCGTTTGTTACTGAAAGAGCCACCTTGTGCAGCAGTAATGCTGCACAAGGAAAAGGTAGCTCTTTTAGTTTAGCTCCTTGCACACGCAGAACTTAACACTTATAAAATGGTTCACTGATACCGTTATACCGTCCCGGAGCTGGGACTTTCCTTCGTAATGTGACGCAGCACAGCCGTCATTCCTACCCCCTTGGTGCCATGCGCTGCCTCCTCAGCGTTGTTTTAAGCTGTCACGGACCCTGCGCTGTTCTGTTATCCCTTGGCCATGCCCAATTTGCGCTGCCTGTCTTCTAACATAATTTGGTGTCAGGCTGGCTGAGCCTGTGCGGCCGCGCTGCCCGAGATCCCGCCTCGCAGTGTCTTCTGATTGAATCACACTGCGGGCCTGGGATCCATGGGCATGCGCAGTGCATATCTTCCCCTCAGGCTCTCGCTCATCTCCCTCCGCCTTCTTCAGACTGTGCGTCTTCAGCTGATCCCTAATAGCATGCCACGGCCGTGACGCCGCACAGTCTGAAGAAGAGGGAAGGAGGGGAGTGAGAGTCGAGGATATGCACTGTGCATGCCCATGGATCCAAGGCCCGCAGTGGGATTACATTAGACGACACTGCGAGGTGGGATCTCGGGCAGCGTGGACGCACAGGCACTGACAGCCTGACACCTAAATGATGTCAGAAGACGGGCACCGCTAAGTGTGCATGGCCAAGGGATAACATAACAGCGCAGGCTCCGTGACAGCTTAAAACAACGCTGATGAGGCAGCGCACGGCACCAAAGGGATAGGAATGACAGCTGTGCTGCGTCCCATTACGAAGGAAATTCCCACCTCCGGGACGGTTTTACGGTATCAGGGGACACATTTTAAGTGTTTACTTCTGTGTTTGCAAGGAGCATAATTAAAAGAGCAACCTTTTCCTTTTGCATCCTTAGTGCTGCACAAGATGGCTCTTTCAGCTACAAACATTTTGGGGGGGTTAAAGGTTCCCTTTCAACTTGCTCCAATCAGGCTTCGGCCTACACTCTGTTCCTCTGCTACTCGTGCTGTCCCTGGGCTCTAACACCGCCAGATGGTGCCTGGAAGTGCTGTCCGCACAGTCAACAGTCGCTCCTCTGTTATTGGGGTTCAGTAACGTCAGCTGATCCCCAGCTGTGTGTGCGGTAATACCTCCAATCTGCTCCTCCTGCTATCCCTGGGCTCTAACACCGCCAGTTGGTGCCTGGAAGTGCTGTCTGCACAGTCAACAGTCGCTCCTCTGTTATTGGGGTTCAGTAACGTCAGCTGATCCCCAGCTGTGTATCCGGCAACATGTCATGCGACCGCCACACTGGCACAACAAAAATGTCAGGGAACCTGTCCCCCCCCCCCAGGCGTTTGTTACTGAAAGAGCCACCTTGTGCAGCACTAATACTGCACAAGGAAAAGGTCGCTCTTTCAATTATGCTCCTTGGAAACGCTGAACTACACACTCATGTAATGTGTCCCCTCACACCGTCAAACAGTCCCGGAGGTGGGACGTTCCTTTGTAATGTGACGCAGCACAGCCGTCATTCCTACCCCCTTGGCTCCGTGCGCCGCCTCCTTAGCGTTGTTTGATTCTGTCACGGACCCTGTGCTGTTATGTTATCCCTTGGCCATGCACAGTTTGCGCTGCCCGTCCTCTGACATCATTTGTTGTCGTCCTGGCTGCGCCTGTGCGTCCACGCTGCCCGAAATCCCACCTCGCAGTGTCGTCTAATGTGATCCCACAGTGAGCCTGGTATCCATGGCCATGCGCAGTGCATATACTAGCCTCTCACTCCCCTTCTTCACGCTTCTTCAGACTAGGCGGCGTCAGCTGATCCCTAATAGCATGCCACGGCCGTGACGCCGCACAGTCTGAAGAAGCAGGAAGGAGGGGAGTGAGAGGCGATGATATGCACTGCGCATGCCCATGGTTCCCAGGCCCGCAGTGGGATTACATTAGATGACACTGCGAGGTTGGATCTCGGGCAGCTTGGACGCACATGCACTGCCAGCCTGACACCTAAATGATGTCAGAAGACGGGCACCGCTAAGTGTGCATGGCCAAGGGATAAGATTACAGCGCGGGCTCCGTGACAGAATCAAACAACGTTGAGGAGGTGGCGCATGGCACCAAGGGGGTTGGAATGACGGCTGTGCTGTGTCACATTACAAAGGAAAGTAAAGTAAATAAGGCAGCACACTGCAGCGCTAAAACCTGCAAACTTGAAACACGAAATTTGAACTGCGTTACTGCACTAGAAATATGAAAAATGAGAGCGTTTAGCGCATAAAAATGGCCAATTATATGTGTACCTGGTAGCCCCTTTACGGCATCTCTCTTATACCAGGTCCTACACTTGCCTTACCTCGCTGAGAATAAACGTCTCCATCTGAATGGGTACATGTGAAACCTCTTCCTAGACTAAAATTCTCTCTCTCTGTGGAGGGGTATTGGACCTGCTGTAATTAAAACACCTGAGGCTAGGAGGCGGAGTGCATGATCAGCAGGCTAAAGAATACATTTCAAAAACCTGACCGGCACATCAAAACATAGACTAAGTGTGAACAGGTGCTGAACCTAGAGTCGCTAACTCGTATATAGTTAAGTAAATAAGGCAGCACACTGCAGCGCTAAAACCTGCAAACTTGAAACACGAAATTTGAACTGCATTACTGCACTAGAAATATGAAAAATGAGAGCGTTTAGCGCATAAAAATGGCCAATTTTATGTGAACCTGGTAGCCCCTTTACGGCATCTCTCTTATACCAGGTCCTACACTTGCCTTACCTCGCTGAGAATAAACGTCTCCATCTGAATGGGAACATGTGAAACCTCATCCTAGACTAAAATTCTCTCTCTCTGTGGAGGGGTATTGGACCTGCTGTAATTAAAACACCTGAGGCTAGGAGGCGGAGTGCACGATCAGCAGGCTAAAGAATACATTTCAAAAACCTGACCGGCACATCAAAACATAGACTAAGTGTGAACAGGTGCTGAACCTAGAGTCACCAACTCGTATATAGTTAAGCAAATAAGGCAGCACACTGCAGCGCTAAAACCTGCAAACTTGAAACACGAAATTTGAACTGCATTACTGCACTAGAAATATGAAAAATGAGAGCGTTTAGCGCATAAAAATGGCCAATTTTATGTGTACCTGGCAGCCCCTTTACGGCATCTCATTACATTACATTACAAAGGAAAGTCCCACCTCCGGGATGGTTTAACGGTGTGAGGGGACACATTATATGAGTGTGTACTTCAGCATTTGCAAGGAGCATAATTTAAAGAGCCACCATTTTCCATTTGCAGTATTACTGCTGTATAAGATGGCTCTTACAGCAACAAATGCCTGGGGGGGGGGGGGCGGGTTAAAGGTTCCCTTTCAACTTGCTCCACTTCAGGCTTCGGCTTACACTCTGCTTCTACTGCAGACCCTGGGCTCTAACACCGCCAGTTGTTGCCTGGAAGTGCTAGCTGCACAGAGAAAAACACCCGCCAATGTGTCAGTGGGGTTCAGCAACGCCAGCTGTTCCTCTGCTGTGTAGCTGGCAACGTGTCCAGCACAAGCCACGCTGGCACAATAACAGACATTTTCCTGCCTCCAGTGCAGGCTTCGGCCTACACTTTGCTCCTCTTTGATGCCCTGGGTTTCAACACTGTCAGTTGTCACCTGGAAGTGTTGTCTACACAGAAAAAACACTCACTGATGTGTCAGTGGGGTTCAGCACCGCCAGCTGTTCCCCTGCTGTGTAGCCGGCAACATGTCCTGCAAACGCCACGCAAACACAACAGATCTAAAGCTGCCACCAGTGCAGGCTTCGGCCTACACTCTGCTCCTCTCCTCCTCCTGCTGACCCTGGGCTCTAACACCGCCAGTTGTTGCCTGGAAGTGCTAGCTGCACAGAGAAAAACACCCGCTAATGTGTCAGTGGGGTTCAGCACCTCCAGCTGTTCCCCTGCTGTGTAGCCGGCAACGTGTCCTGCAAACGCCATGCAGGCACCTGAACTGAAATTAAAGGGAACCTGCCCCCCCCCAGGTGTTTCTATGTATAACAGCCACCTTGCACAGCAGTAATGCTGCATTTGTACAAGGTGGCTAACTTTTTCTCCTTGCCCACGTCGAATGCAACACTTACAAAATGTGTCTCATTACAGACCATTACATTGTCCCTGAGGTGTGACTTTCCTTTTTAATGACACGCAGCACCCCCTTTGGTAGCGCTGCCCATCTTCTGACATCATTGGTTGGCTGGCTGTGCCTGTGCGTTTGCCCTGCCCGACACAATGACCCTCGTTGTCTGATATATTTTGACAGCGAGGGTGTGATTGAGGGGCATGTGCAGTGCATATGTTCTCCTGTCTTCACTCATCTCCTTCCGCCTTCTTCAGACTGTGCTGCCTCATGGCCGCGGCATGCGATAAGGGATCAGCGGAGGCCGCCCAGTCTGAAGCAGGTGTAAGGACATGAGTGAGCGGCAAACATATTTACTGCGCAAGGCCATGAATCCCAGCTCTGCAGTGTGACTTTTTGAAAAGACACTGCGGGTCTGGGATTCCTGGCCATCGCTAACCGCACCGGCCGACATGAAATGAGGTGAGAAGACAGGCAGCGCTCACAGCGCATAGCCAAGGGATAACAAGAGCGCAGACTCCTGTACAGCAAATAACAACGCTCAGGAGGCTGCGCCCAGCACCAAGGCGTTATTTTTGGACACCTGTGCTGCGTCTCCTTAAAATGACAAGTCACGCCTACAATACAGTTTTACTGTATAATGGGCAAAATTGTGTACGTCTTTCATTCAGCGTGTGCAATGAGCAAAATTTCAAGAGCAACCTTTCACTTGTGGAGCATTACTGCTGCACAAGGTGTGGCTCTTCTACATTGTAACACCTGAGGGTGGGTTAAAGGTTACCTTTGAAATTGGTTCAATTAGACTTCGGCCTACACTCTGCTCCTCTCCTCCTCCTGCTGACCCTGGGCTCTAACACCGCCAGTTTTTACCCGGAAGTGCTAGCTGCACAGAGAAAAACACCAGCCAATGTGTTAGTGGGGTTCAGCACCGCCAGCTGTTCCCCTGCTGTGTAGTCGGCAACGTGTCCAGCACAAGCCACGCTGGCACAACAGAACAAAAGCTGCCACCAGTGCAGGCTTCGGCCTACACTCTGCTCCTCTCCTCCTCTTGCTGACCTTGGGCTCTAACACCGCCAGTTTTTGCCCGGACGTACTAGCTGCACAGAGAAAAACACCAGACAATGTGTTAGTGGGGTTCAGCACCGCCAGCTGTTCCCCTGCTGTGTAGTCGGCAACGTGTCCAGCACAAGCCACGCTGGCACAACAGAACAAACGCTGCCACCAGTGCAGGCTTCGGCCTACACTATGCTCCTCTCCTCCTCCTGCTGACCCTGGGCTCTAACACCGCCAGTTTTTGCCCGGATGTGCTAGCTGCACAGAGAAAAACACCAGCCAATGTGTTAGTGGGGTTCAGCACCGCCAGCTGTTCCCCTGCTGTGTAGCCGGCAACGTGTCCTGCAAACGCCACATAGGCACCTGAACTGAAATTAAAGGGACCCTGCCTCCCCAGGGGTTTCTATGTATAACAGCCACCTTGTACAGCAGTAATGCTGCATTTGTACAAGGTGGCTGACTTTTTCTCCTTGCCCACGTCAAACTCAACAAACACGTACAAAATGTGTCTCATTAGAGACCATTACAGTGTCCCTGAGGTGTGACTTTCCTTTTTAATGACACGCAGCACCCCCATTGGTAACGCTGGCCGTCTTCTGACATCGTTGGTTGGCTGCCTGTGCCTGTGCGTCCGCCCTGCCCGACACAACGCCCCTCGTTGTCTTACTTATTTTTACTGCGAGGGTGTGATTGATGGGCACGAGCAGTGCATATCTTCGCCTGTCTTCACTCCCCTCCTTCCGCCTTCTTCAGACTGTGTGGCCGCATGGCCGTGGCATGCGATAAGGGATCAGCTGAGGCCGCCCAGTCTGAAGCAGGTGTAAGGACATGTGTGAGCGGCGAACATATTTACTGCACAAGGCCACGAATCCCAGCCCCGCACTGTGACTTTATGAAAAGACACTGTGGGTCTGGGATTCATGGCCATCGTTAACCGCACCAGCCAACATGAAATGAGGTCATAAGACGGGCAGCGCTAACAGGGCATGGCCAAGGGATAACAAGAGCGCAGACTCCTGTACAGCAAATAACAATGCTCAGGAGGCTGCGCCCAGTACCAAGGCGTTATTTTTGGACACCTGTGCTGCGTCTCCTGTTATGATCTGGTAATTCAGTACCACAATGGACATAGAAGTCAGAGCACATACAGTGACCTGAAAATAACCCAAAAACATAGAACGAGCTCTGAGACGTGGGAACTCTGCTGACCGCAATCCCTAATCCTCTCCAACCACACTAGAGGCAGCCGTGGATTGCGCCTAACGCTCCCTATGCAACTCGGCACAGCCTGAGAAACTAGCTAGCCTGAAGATAGAAAATAAGCCTACCTTGCCTCAGAGAAATACCCCAAAGGAAAAGGCAGCCCCCACATATAATGACTGTGAGTTAAGATGAAAAGACAAACGTAGAGATGAAATAGATTTAGCAAAGTGAGGCCCGACTTTCTGAACAGAGCGAGGATAGGAAAGGTAACTTTGCGGTCAACACAAAACCCTACAAACAACCACGCAAAGGGGGCAAAAAGACCCTCCGTACCGAACTAACGGCACGGAGGTACACCCTCTGCGTCCCAGAGCTTCCAGCAAGCAAGAAAAAACAACTAAGCAAGCTGGACAGGAAAAAACAGCAAACAAAATAGCAAAAGCGGAACTTAGCTATGCAGAGCAGCAGGCCACAGGAACGATCCAGGAGGAAACAGGTCCAATACTAGAACATTGACTGGAGGATCAACAGATCGAACCATAGGTGCCACGTATCTCCGCAACTATGACCTATGGAATACGTTATGAATGGAAAAAGAATCTGGAAGGGTCAGACGAAAAGACACAGGATTAAGAACCTCAGAAATCCTATACGGACCAATGAAACGAGGTTTAAACTTAGGAGAGGAAACCTTGATAGGAATATGAAGAGAAGATAACCAAACCAAATCCCCAACATGAAGTCGGGGCCCCACACAGCGTCTGCGATTATCGAAACGTTGAGCCTTCTCCTGGGACAAGGTCAAATTGTCCACTACATGAGTCCAAATCTGCTGCAACCTGTCCACCACAGTATCCACATCAGGACAGTCCGAAGACTCAACCTGCCCTGAAGAGAAACGAGGATGGAACCCAGAGTTGCAGAAAAACGGCGAAACCAAGGTAGCCGAGCTGGCCCGATTATTAAGGGCGAACTCAGCCAAAGGCAAAAAGGACACCCAGTCATCCTGATCAGCAGAAACAAAGCATCTCAGATATGTTTCCAAGGTCTGATTGGTTCGTTCGGTCTGGCCATTAGTCTGAGGATGGAAAGCCGAGGAAAAAGACAAGTCAATGCCCATCCTAGCACAAAAGGCTCGCCAAAACCTCGAAACAAACTGGGAACCTCTGTCAGAAACGATATTCTCTGGAATGCCATGTAAACGAACCACATGCTGGAAGAACAATGGCACCAAATCAGAGGAGGAAGATAATTTAGACAAGGGTACCAAATGGACCATCTTAGAGAAGCGATCACAAACCACCCAAATGACTGACATTTTTTGAGAGACGGAAAGATCTGAAATAAAATCCATAGAGATATGTGTCCAAGGCCTCTTCGGGACCGGCAAGGGCAAAAGCAACCCACTGGCACGAGAACAGCAGGGCTTAGCCCGAGCACAAATCCCACAGGACTGCACAAAAGAATGCACATCCCGCGACATAGATGGCCACCAAAAGGATCTAGCCACTAACTCTCTGGTACCAAAGATTCCAGGATGACCAGCCAACACCGAACAATGAACCTCAGAGATAACTTTATTCGTCCACCGATCAGGGACAAACAGTTTCTCCGCTGGGCAACGATCAGGTTTACTAGCCTGAAATTTTTGCAGCACCCGCCGCAAATCAGGGGAGATGGCAGACACAATTACTCCCTCTTTGAGAATACCCGCCGGCTCAGATAAACCCGGAGAGTCGGGCACAAAACTCCTAGACAGAGCATCCGCCTTCACATTTTTAGAGCCCGGAAGGTACGAAATCACAAAGTCAAAATGGGCAAAAAACAGCGACCAATGAGCCTGTCTAGGATTCAACCGCTTGGCAGACTCGAGATAAGTCAAGTTCTTATGATCAGTCAAGACCACCATGCGATGCTTAGCTCCTTGAAGCCAATGACACCACTCCTCGAATGCCCACTTCATGGCCAGCAACTCTCGATTGCCAACATCATAATTTCGCTCAGCAGGCGAAAACTTCCTGGAAAAGAAGGCGCATGGTTTCATCACCGAGCAAACAGAACTTCTCTGCGACAAAACAGCCCCTGCTCCAATCTCAGAAGCATCAACCTCGACCTGGAATGGAAGCGAAACATCTGGTTGACGCAACACAGGGGCAGAAGAAAAACGACGCTTCAACTCTTGAAAAGCTTCCACAGCAGCAGAAGACCAATTGACCACATCAGCACCCTTCTTGGTCAAATCGGTCAATGGTTTAGCAATACTAGAAAAATTGCAGATGAAGCGACGATAAAAATTAGCAAAGCCCAGGAACTTTTGCAGACTTTTCAGAGATGTCGGCTGAGTCCAATCATGGATGGCTTGGACCTTAACAGGGTCCATCTCGATAGTAGAAGGGGAAAAGATGAACCCCAAAAATGAAACCTTCTGAACACCAAAGAGACACTTTGATCCCTTCACAAACAAAGAATTAGCACGCAGGACCTGAAACACCGTTCTGACCTGCTTCACATGAGACTCCCAATCATCCGAGAAGATCAAAATGTCATCCAAGTACACAATCAAGAATTTATCCAGGTACTCTCGGAAGATGCCATGCATAAAGGACTGAAACACTGATGGAGCATTGGCAAGTCCGAATGGCATTACTAGATACTCAAAATGGCCCTCGGGCGTATTAAATGCAGTTTTCCATTCATCACCTCGCTTAATACGCACAAGATTATACGCACCACGAAGATCTATCTTGGTGAACCAACTAGCCCCCTTAATCCGAGCAAACAAATCAGATAACAACGGCAAGGGGTACTGAAATTTAACCGTGATCTTATTTAGAAGGCGGTAATCTATACAAGGTCTCAGCGAACCATCCTTCTTGGCCACAAAAAAGAACCCTGCTCCTAATGGCGACGATGACGGGCGAATATGCCCCTTCTCCAAGGACTCCTTCACGTAACTCCGCATAGCGGCGTGCTCAGGCACAGATAAATTAAACAGTCGACCCTTTGGGAATTTACTACCAGGAATCAAATCGATAGCACAATCACAATCCCTATGCGGACGTAGGGTATCGGACTTGGGCTCATCAAATACATCCCGGTAATCAGACAAGAAATCTGGAACCTCAGAAGGGGTGGATGACGAAATAGACAGAAATGGGACATCACCATGTACCCCCTGACAACCCCAGCTGGACACAGACATGGATTTCCAATCTAATACTGGATTATGGACTTGTAGCCATGGCAACCCCAACACGACCACATCATGCAGATTATGGAACACCAGAAAGCGAATAACCTCCTGATGTGCAGGAGCCATGCACATGGTCAGCTGGGTCCAGTACTGAGGCTTATTCTTGCCAAAGGCGTAGCATCAATTCCTCTCAATGGAATAGGACACTGCAAGGGCTCCAAGAAAAACCCACAACGCCTAGCATACTCCAAGTCCATCAAATTCAGGGCAGCGCCTGAATCCACAAATGCCATGACAGAATAAGATGACAAAGAGCAGATCAAGGTAACGGACAAAAGAAATTTTGACTGTACCGTACCAATGGTGGCAGACCTAGCGAACTGCTTAGTGCGCTTAGAACAATCAGAGATAGCATGAGTGGAATCACCACAGTAGAAACACAGCCCATTCTGACGTCTGTGTTCTTGCCGTTCAACTCTGGTCAAAGTCCTATCGCACTGCATAGGCTCAGGTTTATGCTCAGATAATACCGCCAAATGGTGCACAGATTTACGCTCACGCAAGCGTCGACCGATCTGAATGGCCAAAGACATAGACTCATTCAGACCAGCAGGCATAGGAAATCCCACCATGACATCTTTAAGGGCTTCAGAGAGACCCTTTCTGAAAATAGCTGCGAGCGCACCTTCATTCCATTGAGTGAGTACGGACCACTTTCTAAATTTATGACAATATACCTCTATCTCATCCTGACCCTGACACAGAACCAGCAAATTTTTCTCTGCCTGATCCACTGAATTAGGTTCATCATACAGCAATCCGAGCGCCAGGAAAAACGCATCGATATTACTTAATGCAGGATCTCCTGACGCAAGAGAAAATGCCCAGTCCTGAGGGTCGCCACGTAAAAAAGAAATAATGATCCTAACTTGTTGAACTGGGTCACCAGAGGAGCGAGGTTTCAAAGCCAGAAATAGTTTACAATTATTTTTGAAACTCAGAAATTTAGTTCTATCTCCAAAAAACAAATCAGGAATAGGAATTCTTGGTTCTAACAGAATTCTGAACCACAAAGTCTTGAATATTTTGTACTCTTGCCGAGAGCTGATCCACACATGAAGACAGACCCTTAATGTCCATCGCTACACCTGTGTCCTGAACCACCCAAATGTCTAGGGGAAAAAAAAGGCAAAACACAGTGCAGAGAAAAAAAAATGGTCTCAGAACTTCTTTTTCCCTCTATTGAGAATCATTAGTACTTTGGGCCTCCAGTACTGTTATGATCTGGTAATTCAGTACCACAATGGACATAGAAGTCAGAGCACATACAGTGACCTGACAATAACCCAAAAACATAGAACGAGCTCTGAGACGTGGGAACTCTGCTGACCGCAATCCCTAATCCTCTCCAACCACACTAGAGGCAGCCGTGGATTGCGCCTAACGCTCCCTATGAAACTCGGCACAGCCTGAGAAACTAGCTAGCCTGAAGATAGAAAATAAGCCTACCTTGCCTCAGAGAAATACCCCAAAGGAAAAGGCAGCCCCCACATATAATGACTGTGAGTTAAGATGAAAAGACAAACGTAGAGATGAAATAGATTTAGCAAAGTGAGGCCCGACTTTCTGAACAGAGCGAGGATAGGAAAGGTAACTTTGCGGTCAACACAAAACCCTACAAACAACCACGCAAAGGGGGCAAAAAGACCCTCCGTACCGAACTAACGGCACGGAGGTACACCCTCTGCGTCCCAGAGCTTCCAGCAAGCAAGAAAAAACAACTAAGCAAGCTGGACAGGAAAAAACAGCAAACAAAATAGCAAAAGCGGAACTTAGCTATGCAGAGCAGCAGGCCTCCGGAACGATCCAGGAGGAAACAGATCCAATACTAGAACATTGACTGGAGGCCAGGATCAAAGCACTAGGTGGAGTTAAATAGAGCAGCACCTAACGACTTCACCACATCACCTGAGGAAGGAAACTCAGAAGCCGCAGTACCACTCTCCTCCACCAATGGAAGCTCACAGAGAGAATCAGCCGAAGTACCACTTGTGACCACAGGAGGGAGCTCTGCCACAGAATTCACAACAGTCTCCTTAAAAAGACAAGTCACGCCTCCAATAAAGTTTTACTGTATAATGGGCAAAATTGTGTACGTCTTTCATTCAGCATGTGCAATGAGCAAAATTTAAAGAGCAACCTTTCACTTGTGGAGCATTACTGCTGCACAAGGTATGGCTCTTCTACATTGTAACACCTGAGGGTGGGTTAAAGGTTACCTTTGAAATTGGTTCAATTAGGCTTTGGCCTACACTCTGCTCCTCTCCTCCTCCTGCTGACCCTGGGCTCTAACACCGCCAGTTTTTGCCCGGACGTGCTAGCTGCACAGAGAAAAACACCAGCCAATGTGTTAGTGGGGTTCAGCACCGCCAGCTGTTCCCTTGCTGTGTAGCCGGCAACATGTCCTGCAAACGCCACGCAGGCACCTGAACTGAAATTAAAGGGACCCTGCCCCCCCCAGGGGTTTCTATGTATAACAGCCACCTTGTACAGCAGTAATGCTGCATTTGTACAAGGTGGCTGACTTTTTCTCCTTGCCCACGTCGAACTCAACAAACACGTACAAAATGTGTCTCATTAGAGACCATTACAGTGTCCCTGAGGTGTGACTTTCCTTTTTAATGACACGCAGCACCCCCATTGGTAACGCTGGCCGTCTTCTGACATCGTTGGTTGGCTGCCTGTGCCTGTGCGTCCGCCCTGCCCGACACAACGCCCCTCGTTGTCTTACTTATTTTTACTGCGAGGGTGTGATTGATGGGCACGAGCAGTGCATATCTTCGCCTGTCTTCACTCCCCTCCTTCCGCCTTCTTCAGACTGTGCGGCCTCATGGCCGTGGCATGCGATAAGGGATCAGCTGAGGCCGCCCAGTCTGAAGCAGGTGTAAGGACATGTGTGAGCGGCGAACATATTTACTGCACAAGGCCACGAATCCCAGCCCCGCACTGTGACTTTATGAAAAGGCACTGTGGGTCTGGGATTCATGGCCATCGTTAACCGCACCAGCCAACATGAAATGAGATCATAAGACGAGCAGCGCTAACAGGGCATGGCCAAGGGATAACAAGAGCGCAGACTCCTGTACAGCAAATAACAACGCTCAGGAGGCTGCGCCCAGCACCAAGGTGTTATTTTTGGACACCTGTGCTGCGTCTCCTTAAAAAGACAAGTCACGCCTCCAATACAGTTTTACTGTATAATGGGCAAAATTGTGTACGTCTTTCATTCAGCGTGTGCAATTAGCAAAATTTAAAGAGCAACCTTTCACTTGTGGAGCATTACTGCTGCACAAGGTGTGGCTCTTCTACATTTTAACACCTGAGGGCGGGTTAAAGGTTACCTTTGAAATTGGTTCTACTAGGCTTCGGTCTACACTCTGCTCCTCCTGCAGACCCTGGGCTCTAACTACGCCAGTTGGGGCCCGGAAGTGCTGGCTGCACAGAGAAAAACACCCGCCATTGTGTCAGTGGGGTTCAGCAACGCCAGCTGTTCCCCCGCTGTGTAGCCGGCAACGTGTCCTGCAAATGCAACGCAGACACAAAGCTGCCTCCAGTGCAGGCTTCGGCCTACACTCTGCTCCCCCTGCTTACCCTTTGCTCCGACACCGCTAGTTGGGGCTCTAGGAAGACAATCTTGAATAGGCAACGCATCCGGGTTCCAGCACCGTCAGCTGGTTCTCGGCAGTGTCTTTGTCACGGGTACTCCCTCGTGCCCAACCTGGGTTCAGCACCGTCAGCTGGTTCCAGGTAGTGTCAAGGTCACTTAGACGCCTATGCGTTGCCCCGTCGTGTTGCAGTTGGGTTAGCCAACTCCATGGTGCCTCCAGTTTAGGAGCTTCCTATGTGGGCTGCGGGAATTGGCAATCAAGGCTGGTTCTGTAGTGCCAGTAGGCCAAGCTCCCCCTGTAGGACTGTTGGTGTTCGGTAACTGCGGCAGCCTCGCGGCCTAGCTGTTCTCTCCTCTCCTGTGGACCTTCTGGTCCACATCCTGGTTCCAGCACCGTCAGCTGGTTCCGGGCCGAGCCTTTGGCTTAGGTGCCTCCTTCTAAGTATCCGAGTTCCGCCAACGCCAGGTGGTCCTTGGTAGTGCTTTTAAACGTGGGTACCTACAGCTTAGTAACCAGGTTCCAGCACCGTCAGCTGGTCCTCGGTCGTGCCATTGGCTCTTGCACACTTGGGCAACGCATCCGGGTTCCAGTACCGTCAGCTGGTTCTCGGCAGTGTCTTTGTCACGGGTACTCCCTCGTGCCCAGCCTGGCTCCAGCACCGTCAGCTGGTTCCGGGAAGTGTCAAGGTCACTTAGATGCCTATGCGTTGCCCCGTCGTGTTGCGGTCGGGTTAGCCAACTCCATGGTGCCTCCAGTTTAGGAGCTTCCTATGTGGGCTGCGGGAATTGGCAATCAAGGCTGGTTCTGTAGTGCCAGTAGGCCAAGCTCCCCCTGTAGGACTGTTGGTGTTCGGTAACTGCGGCAGCCTCGCGGCCTAGCTGTTCTCTCCTCTCCTGTTGACCTTCTGATCCACATCCTGGTTCCAGCACCGTCAGCTGGTTTCGGGCCGAGCCTTTGGCTTAGGTGCCTCCTTCTGGGTATCCGAGTTCCGCCAACGCCAGGCGGTCCTTGGTAGTGCTTTTAAGCGCGGGTACCTACAGCTTAGTAACCGGGTTCCAGCACCGTCAGCTGGTCCTCGGTGCCATTGGCTCTTGCACACTTGGGCAACGCATCCGGGTTCCAGTACCATTAGCTGGTTCTCGGCAGTGTCTTTGTCACGGGTACTCCCTCGTGCCCAGCCTGGCTCCAGCACCGTCAGCTGGTTCCGGGTAGTGTCAAGGTCACTTAGACGCCTATGCGTTGCCCCGTCATGTTGCGGTCGGGTTAGCCAACTCCATGGTGCCTCCAGTTTAGGAGCTTCCTATGTGGGCTGCGGTAATTGGCAATCAAGGCTGGTTCTGTAGTGCCAGTAAGCCAAGCTCCCCCTGTAGGACTGTTGGTGTTCGGTAACTGCGGCAGCCTTGCGGCCTAGCTGTTCTCTCCTCTCCTGTGGACCTTCTGGTCCACATCCTGGTTCCAGCACCGTCAGCTGGTTCCGGGCAGAGCCTTTTGCTTAGGTGCCTCCTTCTGGGTATCCGAGTTCCGCCAACGCCAGGCGGTCCTTGGTAGTGCTTTTAAGCGCGGGTACCTACAGCTTTGTAACCGTGTTCCAGCACCGTCAGCTGGTCCTCGGTCGTGCCATTGGCTCTTGCACAGTTGGCCAACGCATCCGGGTTCCAGTACCGTCAGCTGGTTCTCGGCAGTGTCTTTTGCTCTTGTACCTTCTGCTCCCCATCCTGGTTCCAGTACCGTCAGCTGGTTCCGGGCAGAGCCTTTGGCTTAGGTGCCTCCTTCTGGGTATCCGAGTTCCACCAACGTCAGGTGGTCCTTGGTAGTGATTTCAGGCACGGGTACCTCCTGCTTAGTAACCGGGTTCCAGTAACGTCAGCTGGTCCTCGGTAGTTCCTTTGGCTCTTGGACCTTCGGCTACCCATCCGGGTTCCAGTACCGTCAGCTGGTTCTCAGCACTGTCTTTTGCTCTTGTACCTTCTGCTCCCCATCCTGGTCCCAGTAACGTCAGCTGGTTCCGGGCAGAGCCTTTGGCTTAGGTGCCTCCTTCTGGGTATCCGAGTTCCGCCAACGTCAGGCGGTCCTTGGTAGTGCTTTTTAGCACGGGTACCTCCTGCTTAGTAACCGGGTTCCAGTAACGTCAGCTGGTCCTCGGTAGTTCCATTGGCTCTTGGACCTTCGGGTAGCCATCCGAGTTCCAGTTCCATCAGCTGGTTCTCGGCATTTTCTCAGCCTTCTTGTACCTTCTGCTACATTTCCAAATTCAAGACCCTAAAGACGATGACCCGGAAGCCCACCCCTAAGATGACGACGACACCAGAGACGACAACCACTGAGATGACGACGACCCTGGAGATGACGACCCTGAAGACCACCCCCGATGACGACGACGACGGCGGAGACGACGACCCTGGAGACGACGACCCTGGAGACGACGACATGGAAGACCGAGAAGCAGAAGAACAAGAGGCTGCAGAACAAAGAGCAGAAGAACATTAAGCATAACACTTAATATCAGAGCAAAAGATATTATCTAAATTATATGCAGAAGAAGACTAAGCAGTGTATGGGGGTGAGTCCGTTCCTCCTCCTGGTGCACCTAGATAAAGCCTGATGCTGCAGGCCAAACTGAACGCGGACAAATGTAACTTTTGTGACAGACAGAACGGAAGGTGTAATCTTCAAACTTTTATAGATAACAAGTACGGGAATGCCTGTCACAAATGAGAATATGATGAAGAAGTAGAATAGGAAGAATAATAATAGTTGAAGAAAATGAATATGAAGAATGTAATAAAAAAAAATGTAGAAGATGAAGAAGAAGATGAATAAGGTGAAGAAGAAGTTGATGTCAAAGATGCTGATGATGATGAAGATGAAAGTGTGGGAAAAGTAAAAAAAGAAGGGGAAGGGCGTGGAATAGTGAAACATCAATATCTGACAAAATAAAAAAAATCTTTACATAGTCAATATCTTTGTAACTCCGAACGTCTTTAAAAAAAAATAAAATTCCTGCTATTCTATTTGATTGGGCTAAACCTCTATGCCTTTAATGTCTCCGCCACCTCCCCAAATACATCCTGCATTATTCTTAGTTGTTTTCCTTCATGTAGAATGAACCTACAAGGAAAGAAAGGGTTTATTTTAATTCCGATATTTTGGTCACATTGACTTGTATTGGGATCGGGTATCGGTATCAGCGATATCTGATATTTTTTGAATATCGGCCGATCCAATCCGATACCGATACTTTCCGATATCGGAAGGTATCGCTCACACTACTCCCGAGCATATACACAGCGATAATGCTTTCTTTTTCCCCAAAAAATGGGGGGAAAAGGTGTTAAACCTGTCCCGGCCGGTGACAGTCACCCCTTACCTCACAAGCGATGCATCCGGATCTTCAGCGGTAGCCCGCGCTTCCACAAACAAATTGCTGGCGAGGTGCAGTTAGGCTGCAGGACCTCACGTGACGTCACATGCACGTGATACTTCACGTGACCAGCTGACGGAATGCACCTAGGGCCAAAAAGTTCTATCCAACGCGTTTCGGAGTCGACAGACTGCACCTCGCCGGCAATTTGTTTGTGGAAGCGTGGGCTACCGCTGAAGATCCGGAAGCATCGCTTGTGAGGTAAGGGGTGACTGTCACCAGCCAGGACAGGTTTAACACCCTTTCCCCACATTTTTTGGGGAAAAAGAAAGCATTATCGCTGTGTATATGCTCGGGAGACCTTCGTTATGGATATTTGCATATGATCACCTAGTAATCGTTAGGACCTGAAGTGGACGATAGGCGCTGCGTAACGAACCGCCAATAAGGTAATTGTTTAAACATAGTGCCATGGATATTATCCTCTGCAGAAAGTTTGGTTATTAATAGGCTTTTTAGATCTGACGGTACCTTCAGCGCAAATATATATATAAATACATTATGTCCTTTTGCATAGCCTGGGTCAACGCTGTACAGATGTGGTGCAAATCACGCTTGCGTAGTAAGCACAGATGAAGGACCGCTGTACCCTTCTGCACAGTTTTGAAATTGCTACTAAGATGGATAGCACTGATGATGCCATCATCAGTATCATTATTCCAGCCATCTACATGCTGGAACACACTTTGAGTAGCCTGCGTGATGAGGTGATGGTCCCAGAGAACAAGGTGGAAGCACGGAAGGATGCGCAAGGGATAACAATATCTCTAAGTTCCGCACTGTCATCACACGAGTGGGTGCTATGGAAGGGTGATCGAGGGGGCTTATGGTACCATCAAACTGTAAGTGAAAGTGCAGGATCCAAAGAGCAAATTGAGGAAGATGAGGAGGAAGAGATGATGGGCGCGCAACAGTCAGGAGATGAAGAGGATAATATCCCCTCTCTGTTGTCATTGGTTGGTGAAAGGGGATGGATTAAGCAACCTGGAATGTTACCCCGCCACCAACACACAACAGACTTGTACCTCAAGGAAACGACCGATACATGACCGCCTTCTTGCTGCACTATCTTTAACATAATGCCCATATTTTTAGATTTAGAAATAGTGCTGACTACTGGATTGCCACTCTGGTAGATCCATAGTACAATAGCAAACTGTGAAAGAAGCTTCTTCCACTGAAAAAGGGATGCGCGTATGTTGTAGTATCGAAACACACTTGTAGAAAATGTTAAAAGTGGTTTTCCCCAAGACAGCAGTGAGGCACACAGTGTGCATCGCAGTTCTTTACTTGCAACCCTGGGAACGTTGAGTTGTAAACACAAAAACATTAACAGCAGCAACAGCAGTGTAAGTGTCAGAAGCAATTTCTGTGAGTGGTTTCACACATTTTTTAGACCCGTGCACCAGCAGAACAAAGTGCATGTCTGATACGTTGTGAACGACTGAAGAGAATGGTGTAAGACTGTCTCGAGCTAAAAATTAATGCCATCAGGGGGTTTGGACCCTTTTGTATTTTGGTCTTTAAAAATGGAAGAAATGCCTGAGCTCGCTTGTCACGCATTAGAGGTTTTTCATGCCTGGCAGCCAGCGTTTTCTCAGACCTTGTTTTCAGCGCTGCTGGTGGTGTCCTGATGGATAAGCACATCCGGCTGTCCTTTGAAAGAATAGACCGCCTAACTTTCAATAAGGTGAACAAGTCATGGATCTCCGATGACTCTTGCACCCCAGTCACAGACTGGGCAGACTAATCAATGTTGTGATTTTAGTGTGCTACATTGATCTCGTGTTATTGCAATATGTGACACCATTGTTGTGGCCTCTGTGCCTGCTGTTGCTACTGCTGCTGATGTTACTAATGATTTTTGGAAATGTGTAGACTCCAAGTTGTGTCCCCATCTGATGGCTTGCCTGTAGTGGTGTGGTGTCAGAGCCCCCTTATACTATTTCTACTCTTTGGAAATTGATGACACTTCAGTGGTGTCTGCCCCTAATTTTTGGAAATGTTTGAACTCCAAGTTGGGTCTTCATGTTTGTTGCCTAAATTTAGCAGGGCTCTTAGAGCACCAGGCCTACAACTGTCACTCATCCACCCGTTACTGATCAATGCTTAAGCTAGAATTGCTGGTCCAACCCCTGACCAAGGTCCTGCCCTATGCATCCATGCTGTACAGTTATACGATTTGTATTCTGGGTGATTTGGGTAGATTGAGAGTTGTGATGTGGTGAGAAACAAAGGTAATTCTGGAGCCACCTGAGGACTGTACTGTGTGTGATATTAAGGTGGAGGAAGAGGAGGAGAGGCCACTTGATGCAGCACTTGCCATTCACTGAAACACATGCTTTTTCTGGCCCTCATCTACAAGGCGTACCATTGTGCTGCTGCCAAAGAAAGGGAGTCAAGTAGCCTTCCAGTAATATAAGTTGCCAGTTGTCTTTGGATAGGACGTGCCGCTGCTTGATCAGAAGAGCTTTCAGTAACATTACCACCTATCCCACATACAACTCGAACACCAAGCCTATTCCCCCTTCCACCACAACCTTGCTTTTTCCCACTCATTGCCCTCTTTTAACTAGTTGTTTCACATCCTTAGGCCCAGACCTGTCAGTCACTGATCACTAAATTAATCAGTATTTATTGGCTAATATAGTGTGGCTAGACCACAGAATTAGCACAAAAGATTAATATGTTGAATTGTGGACTGGTGATGACTGAACCACACAATTAGTACAAAGCATTTAAATGCTGAAATGTGGACTGGTGGCGAGACCACAGAATTATCACAAAATATTTTGATTATGAAATGAGGTCTGTTGCCTGCACCAGAGTGTTATCCCAAACAATTTGGATTTTGAAAAGAGGCCTGGTCCCTGCACAATAATATTATCCCAAATTATTTTTATTATGAAATGAGTCTTGTTGCCTGCAATTCATTATTAGCACCAAGGATTTATATTATGAAATGAGGCCTTATGCCCGCGCCAGCATATTAGCCCAAACGATTTTGAATAGGAAATGTGGACTCCTGCCTGCACACCAATATTAACCCAAATGATTTTGATTAGGAAATGTGACCTCCTGAGTCCTGACTGCAACACAGTGTTAGCCCAAATGATTTGAATTAGGAAATGGGGCTTGGTACATGCACCCCAATATTTGCCCAAATGATTTTGATTAGTAAATGTGACCTCCGGAGTCCTGACTTGCAGCACAGTATTAGCCCAAATGATTTGGATTAGCAAATGGGGTCTGATGCCTGCACCTCATTATTAGTCTTAACAATTTTGTTTAGCAAATGGAGCCTCCTGAGTTCTGACTGCAACACAGTTTTAGCCCAAATGATTTGAGTAGGAAATGTGGACTTATGCCTGCGCAACACTTTTTGCACAAACTAGGTAGATGCTGGAAGATAAATTTCACACAGGACAGGATACTATCTAACTATATGACAAGTTAACTTGCAGCAGGAGTGTCCTCCGCTTTTTATATGGAAAGGGACTTGTGACTTCAGCAGCCTATGATACAATCCCTTGTGTCATGATGTTGTGAAAGGTTTCTGCACCCTGATTGGCTGCCGGAATGTACACACATTAAGTTATTAAAAGAAAAACTACACTCCTCCTCTCCTTTGACCTATATACCACCCCCCTCATAAAACACGTCCCCACACTCATCATACAGAACCATTATCTTAGCCAAAGTGATAACAAAAGCATTAGTGGAAATGCAATCATTTACCGAACTATGACCACATTTTGCCAACCTTGAAGAAAAATGCTCGGAAAACCAAACACGAATTCGAATGTGCTACATTCATGCCGAATTTGAGATTTGCGAACGTTTTCCGAACAAGTTTGCTCATGTCTAATACTGAACATAAATGGGACACATTTAACCCCTTAATGACAGCCAATATGTCTTTTAACTGACCTGAGATATAAGAGAATAGCCTCCCCATACAGGTGACAATCCAGTAGCTGTCAGCTGTCCACTATAGCTGACAACTTGCTGCATCAGCCATAATCAGTGTTTGCACCGTCCAACTCTGTTTAACCCCTTAGATGCTGCTGTCAATAGTGACTACATCATTATAAATGGTTAACAGAGTGTGGGGGCTTCCTATTTTACCAAATTGGTGCCCTCAGATCTTAATTTTGTGGTCCTGATGTTTTCCATGGCAATTCATGACCAAATAGCGGCCTTAGAGTCTGATTGCTGTAGTTATCTGTTCAGAAGTTAGAGACATTTAGATGGTAAAAATGCACTTTTTCATTCCTATCATGCCACTTTGCATTCATTCCTGTACAGCACCTAAAGAGTTAATAAACTACCTGAATGCCATTTTCAATATGTCTAGGGGTCCTGTTTTAAAATGGTATCACGTTTGGGGGTTTCCCAATATACAAGACCCCTAAAGTCACTTCAAATATGGATAAGTCCCTAAAAAAATTAATTTTGTAAATTTCCCTGAAAAAATGAAAAATTGCTGCTACATTTTTAATCCTCCTAAAATGCTAACAAAATAAAATAACATTTTACAAATGGTGCTGATGTAAGGCCGACATGTGGGAAATGTTATTTATTAATGGTTTGCTGTGGTATGACCATCTGGATTAAAGGGATAATCATTCAAAGTTTGAAAATTGCTAATTTTTTAACATTTTTCTCAAATTTGTGATATTTTTTATAAATAAACACAAAACATATTGACCTAAATTTACCATTATCATAAAGTATAATGTGTCACGAAAAAACAGTCTCAAAATCACTGGGATTTGTTGAAGCGTTGCAGAGTTATTACCACATAAAGTGACACTGGTCAGATTTCAAAAATTTGGCTCCGTCACTAAGTACTACTAGAATCCTGTAGAAAACATACCCTTTGGTATTAAAATGTCTAGAAATAAAAAATAATATAGAAATTGCATCTTCAGAGAAAAAGAGGACTTGAACTCTACAGCGCAACCTGTTAGAAGTGGTGATCCTACAAGGATCAAAGCCAAATCAGTATCTCAATTTGCAGACACGGTGTTTGGGGCTGTTGGCCCTCGTCAGTGCAAAGCATAAGAACTGATTTGGCTAGGTGAGGGGCTCTGGACTGAGGTCTAAGGGGTAAGGTTTCTCCTTGTGGAGAGTGACATACCAGCTCTGCCTTGTCAAGGTAAGGAGGCTTATTCGCCGTGCAATGCTCCTCTGGGAAAATTAATATGCAAATTGCCTGTTCAGAGAAAAAGAAGACTTGAAATCTATAGCACCACCTGTTGAAAGTAGCGATCCTACTTGTCACAATCAACCCTTTAACGAGTCTTGTAATATGACTTAGGATAAAAGCCAAATCAGTATCTCAGTTTACAGACAAGATAGAAATAAAAAGAAACCCTTATGGATAAATGAGACTGTACAAAGTTTAATAAGAAAAAACAGACCGCATTCAAAATCTTGAAAGCTGAGAATACAGAAATAGCATTTCAGGAGTATAAAGATCTCAATAAGAAATGTAAAAAAGAAATCAAGCTACGAAACTTACCTACAGAGAAACAAATCGCCAGTGAGATAAAAATACATCCAACATTTCATTATAAATATATAAATGCCAAAAAGAAAAAAGCAGATGACATTTGCCCCTTAAAAGATGATAATGATAAGATTATTATAGAGGACAAAGTAAATACTTAGATATTAAACGGACATTGTTCACCAATGAATTGACTGTTCGAGGGATCATTCAACAAGGCAAAAATCAAAGTTCACCACCTGATATAGCTAGATTAACACAAGAAGAAGTACGCCTGCACCTGAGCAAATTAAAAATTGATAAATCCCCCTAGTCAGATGGCATTTATCCATTGATATTATGTAAATTGAGCTCAGTAATTGACAGACCAATGTTTCTTATCTTCTTAGACCCTCTTGTATCAGGATCGATGACACAGAATTGGAGGATGGCTGATGTCAACTACCGTCCAGTAAAAGTACTCACCCGAGGATCACTTCATGAGGTCTCTAAGGCTGCTTTCACACATCAGGTTTTTTGTTTCAGGCTAAATCCGGCTCTCAGGAGAAAAAACGGAACCGGAAAAAATAAAAACCGGATCCAGTTTTTCCCCCATTGACTTGTATTCGCACCGGATGGCCCAGCGTTCCTTCCGGTTTGATGCCGGATCCGGCGTACACTCAATTCCCGCGTCTGGAAAAAACGTCTACTGTAACGTTTTTTGCCTCCGGCAAAAAAGCCTGAAGCGCCGGATCCGGCACTTCCGGCTGTTTGCTAGAATGGAAGCCTATGGGAGCCGGAAGGTGCTGGATGCAGAAAAAGGTGGATCCAGCAGCCTGATCCGTTTTTTTAAACTGAGCATGCTCCAATTTTTTTTTTATCCAATAATCTAGATAGGCTAGCTGGATCCGTCAAAAAAACGGATCCGTCGCATCAGTTTTTCACAATCTGCGCCGGATCCAGTTTTTCCAACATTCGCCAGATTAAGGCTGCTTTCACACATCAGGTTTTTTGTTTCAGGTGAATTCCGGCTCTTCCGCCAAAAGACGGAATTGAAAACCAGAGATACCGGATCCGGCTTTTCCCCCGTTGAATATTATTGGCGCCGGATGGCCCAGCGTTCCTTCCGGTGTGAAGCCGGATCCGGCGTTCTATCGATTCCGGCATCTGGAAAAAACGTCTACTGTAACGTTTTTTGTCTCCGGCGAAAAAGCTGGAAACGCCGGATCCGGCATTTCCGGCTTTTCGCAACAATGCATGTCTATGGACGCCGGAAAGCGCCGAATCCGGAAAAAGCCGGATACGGCGGCCGTATTCGGCTTTTTACACTGAGCATGCTCAAAAACCTATGGGCAGCCCCCAGGACTATATATAAAGCAGTGCCATGAGGCCTTCATGCATTTCCAGCCATAAAGCAGAAGAGCCAACACCCTGCCACATCCTGCCAAGACGGAAGGAGCCAGAAACCTGCCAGAGAGCCTGCCACAGAGCCTGCCACAGAGCCAGAGAGCCTGCCACAGAGCCGACAGCCTGCCACAGAGCCTGAAGCCTGCCACAGCGCCAGAGAGCCTCACACAGAGCCAAGAGCCTGCCACAGAGCCTGAAGCCTGCCACAGAGCCGAGAGCCTGCCACAGAGCCGAGAGCCTGCCACAGAGCCAGAGAGCCTGCCACAGAGCCGAGAGCCTGCCACAGAGTCGAGAGCCTGCCACAGAGCCTGCCACAGAGCCGAGAGCCTGCCACAGAGCCAGCCACAGAGCCGAGAGCCTGCCACAGAGCCGAGAGCCTGCCACAGAGCCTGAAGCCTGCCACAGAGCCTGAAGCCTGCCACAGAACCAGAGAGCCTGCCACAGAGCCGAGAGCCTGCCACATAGCCGAGAGCCTGCCACACAGCCAGCCACAGAGCCTGAAGCCTGCCACAGAGCCTGAAGCCTGCCACAGAGCCGAGAGCCTGCCACAGAGCCTGCCACAGAGCCGAGAGCCTGCCACAGAGCCTGCCACAGAGCCTGAAGCCTGCCACAGAGCCGAGAGCATGCCACAGAGCCGAGAGCCTGTCACAGAGCTGAGAGCCTGCCACAGAGCCAGAGAGCCTGCCTACCACAGAGCCAGCTATCTTGATGCAGAGCCAAGCTGTAGTAGAGCAGCAGCCATGTCTTCGGGGAGCCCTCCTCCTCCTCGTCAACACACAGAGGTAAATATGAACATAATTAAGTTCTCTTGCTCCATTGTTGTCGAGTGTGTGTGTGCGAGTGTGTGTGTGTGAGTGTCTGTGTGAGTGTGTGTGTGAGTGTGTGTATCTCTGTGTGTATCTATAATGTATTTTTTTTATCTTTCATCTTTGTAGGAAGCTGATGAAGCTGATTCCCCAGTTGAAGAGGTGCTCCCCGAAGAAGAGGGAAGGGGTGGAGAAACACACGGAGAGGGCTCACAATTGGTATGTATCTGTCATGTATTGCGGAACCACACCCTACACTACACACAAAACATAACACGAGATACTTACAACACAACACATAGAAACTGATACTTTCAAACCTCACACAACACATACAAAACTTATTATAGATATCACATGGCACACAACACATAGAATGGCTACCAACAAGCACATAATTTTTTTTATTTTTCTTCTAGAGTTCGGAATCTGGTGCCCAAGCAAGAGGTCCTTCCAGTGGCTCCCAGGGCCGTCGGTGTGAATCTCGTGGCGGCCGTCGTCATGTAGGTTTGTTTTTTATTTTTTGGGGGGAGGTTAGCAATGTTTCAAATTTGGTGTTAATTTTTTTTCCCCCTTTTCAAACAGGTTTCACAGCATGCTTCAGATTCTGACGGTGAGGAGGTCGGCCTTGATATTGACCTCCTCATCAATCTTGTCCGAGACAGGGGGCCGTTGTGGAATATGGGTGACCGCTGCCATGCTGATCTCTCAGTGACCGTCAACTCTGGGAGCAAAACTGCCATGAACTGATACCGAGGTGGGAGGACCTTGATGTTCAGGCCCAGATTCAAGAACGTAAGTATCCTCAGTTCAGTTTTGGTGATGCATTCTAAAATGCTGTTTCTAACCAAGTTGTCTTTCTCCTTTTTTAACAGGTGAGCGGATTGTGAAAAGGTGGCGGTCGATCAGGGATCGCTTTTAAGAAGGAGTTCAACAAAGAGATGCGGCCCCCAAGTGGATCTGGAGGACGCAGGAGCACATACAAATATGCAAGGGCCCTCTCGTTCCTCAGGTCAACGATGGTCACCCGAAGGTAAATATTACCCACCACATGCACTAATGTTTTACATGTCTAAACCTCTTTTGCTCTTTCAGCCAGGGCCATGCAATGACAGTATATTAATTGTTTGTTTTTCTCTTTTTTTCCACAGTACCGTTGGGAGCACTCAGGAGCCTGCAGCACAGTTGAACCCTTCTGGGGTGATTCCTCAGGAGGCAGCCACCGAGGGACACTTTGACAGTGAGGAACCCTCTGCACCTTCCCACTCTGCACCTTCCCACTCTGCACCTTCCCACTCTGTACCTTCCCACTCTGTACCTTCCCACTCTGCACCTTCCCACTCTTCTGATCCCTCTTTCCCATCCACGAGCGCTGGAGCATCCTGGCCGGTTCCATTGCATGTAGCTGCTGGTGAGGATATAGCGTTTTCTGTACCCCACCCCTCTGCTGCAGCCACCTCTAGTACACCTGTAGCATTGAGGCGGTTACGGCAGAAGGGTCAGGTACATAGTTATGCGCCCGAGTTCTTGCACCTGAACGCATCGTTCCAGAACTGTCTGAAAGTTTTGTCTGAGCAAATGGCTGCAGGTTTCAATTTCATAAATAAACGTATGCTCGAGATGCATACACTTCTGGTAACGATGCGTTCAGAGGCAAGACAGTCACCGCACAACACTTTTTTTCAGTCGGTGCTTGAGCAAATTGAGACGCTATCTACTTCTCAGCAGATGCAAGTAATGGAATCCTGCCAGTCTACTCTAGCGCTCATTGCCTCTAGAGCAAATAGTCTTTCCAACCATCCTCCAACTGCCCCCCCTTCCTCCACTGTCCATCACTACAGCCAGTACCATCCTCCTGACCCGTACCGTCAAACTGACCGTGCCCCATCCCACCCACCTCACCATCATCCACATCGTGCCCGTGCCCCGTCCCAACAGCCACAACACTTTCAGCGTTCCCGTGCCCCTTCCCACCAGCCACACTACCAGCCCCATGCCCCTTCCCACCATCCACACTACCAGCCTCCCGCACGTGACCCTTCCCACCAGCCACACTACCAGCCTCCCGCCCGTGCCCCTTCCCACCCATATGATGATCCCGACCCATACAACTTCCCAGCTACTTCATCCTCGCCTCCTCTCCCTGCCCACTTCCAACAGCCTCTATCACCCTCTTCCCAAACATCTTCTCCACACATCACTCCTTCTGCCTCCCAATCCTCCCAAAACATTACCTACACCCCTCCATCCTACCAAATTCCTAACCCCAATCCCACTTTCTTGTCCACCCGCTCAATAGCTTTTTCCACTCCTTCACCCCTACCTATAGAACATTCCCCACCACCACCACATTCCTCTCTCCACACTCCCACTGTCGAAGTGTCCCTATCCGACAGTCCCTCCGACAGTATCTCCACCCCGACGTATGAAACCCTTTAGTTAGCTGTATGTTTTTTTTGGTGTTTCTAAAAAAGTTTGGTTGTTTAAAAATGTTAATAAAACTTTTTGGTTGAAAACTCTCTTGTATTTATTCATTAGGGACAAATAACACTTTGGTTAAACAAGGTTTATTGGTAAGAGCTAAAGTACTTTGGGTACAACCCAAACAGATGCACATCTTGGTTAAAAGTTAAAACCAAACAGGTACACAACATGGCTAAAAGGTAAACCCAAACAGGTACACAACATGGGTAAAAGGTAAAAACCAAACAGGTACACAACATGGGTAAAAGGTAAAAACCAAACAGGTACACAACATGGGTAAAGGTAACCGTTATTACTAGGTACATACAAAGTGTTTAAACTCTCTCATCCTGCCAGTGTATTCTTCCTTGGGGTGAAATAAAATATTCTGCAAAGTGAGCCCATATTCTGGAAACTGTGGCAGAACTTCTGTATGTCTGGTTGCTATAATCCGTCAAGGTGGTTTCGGCAGAGTGGTCCTCAATGGAAAGCTGTTCTTTGGATATAACATAATTGTGTAGGACAACACACGCTTTCACTACCTCATCCACAGTGTCTGTCTTCAAGTTAATGGATGTCAGGAGAACTCTCCATTTGGTGGTTAGGATCCCAAACGCACACTCCACCATTCTCCTTGCACTTGTGAGTCTGTAGTTGAAAATTCTTTTAGTATTGTTTAACCCACGGCTGGAGTAGGGTTTCCAAAGATGTTCGGAAAGCTGAAAAGCTTCATCCCCAACACATACAAATGGCATTGGTGGCTCAGAGGTTTGAGGCAGTGGTCTTGGGGGGGAAATTGACAGGTTTGTCCATATAAATGCCGCCCCATAGAAGACAGTTTGAAAACTTGCGAATCATTACAACGGCCATACGCCCCAATGTCCACCGCTACAAATTTGTAATCCGCATCAGCAATGGCCATCAGCACTATGGAAAAGTACTTCTTGTAGTTGAAATACTGAGATCCAGAACCAGCCGGTTTCACCATACGGATGTGTTTCCCGTCCACCGCACCCAAGCAATTGGGAAACTGGCACACTTCCAGGAATCTGTCAGCTACTTCCAACCATGTCTGCATTGTGGGATGTAGAATATATTCTTCATGCAGAGTCCCACAGTGCACGGCAAGTGTGCCTCACTATTCCTGATATGGTTGAAATGCCCAGTCTGAACTGAAAATGTAGTGAAGACAGGGATTCACCAGTTGCTAGGAATCTGTGGACAAAAGCAAGGCTGAAATTACTGCGAATTCAAAATATCAACGAAAGTGCCCTACAAGAGTTGATCCAAAAACAATGCTTACCGAAGAGTGACCATCAGACGCTCAGCCGGGGTAATGGAGAATCGGCAATAGGTATCACTCCTTCTTATCAGATGTTCAACCCGCTTCACCAATACATCAAAGTTCTCCGCTTTCATCCGCACATAGCTGAAACACTTGTCAGGGTCACCTCGTAGCTCCATATAGAAAGTGGAAAAGACTCCCCGGGTCATTCTCTGTGCCGTGATGGGGTGGATCCACAAACGTCATCGTCGCAGACGCATGACACGCTGTCTCTCTCGCTCCTTCTCAATAACAATTGCTTTCAATCGATTCGCCTCTACGATGAAATCCACGTTCTGCAGAATCTTTGCAATAATGCCATCCATCTTGCTCTGTATCTTGCTCCTCTCCAACCCATCACAGATGTTAGGAACACTGTATATATAGTTTTCAGCCGGTCAATCACCTTTTTAGCCTTTCAGGGGGCGTTTTTAAAAGCCGGATCCGTAAAAAAACAGAAAAACCGGACGAACCGGATGACAACCGGATGAGACGGATCCGTTTTTTCGCCGGATCCGGACACCTGATCCGGCTGAAAAACGGATCCATCTCATCCGGTTGCCATCCGTTTTTAAAAAAACGGTTCCGGTGCTGCAGCGCGACGCCGGAACCGGCATCCGGCGAAAAACCTGATGTGTGAAAGCAGCCTTAGCCTGAAACAAAAAACCTGATGTGTGAAAGTAGCCTAAGTTTAACGCCTATCTGATAGCCTGAATAGATGAGCTTATTAAAAGGCTTAAATCAGCTTGGTATACAGCACCACCTTAGATCTCACAAAAGGGTACTGGAAGATTCCCCTATCCAAGGAGGCCAAGGAAAAGACAGCCTTTTCAGTGACAGATGGATGTTATTTACCCCCTTCACCTCGAAACCTATTTTTACCTTCCAATCAGGCCAAATTTTACAATTCTGACCAGTGTCACTTTATGTGGCAATAACTCTGAAATGCTTCAACAGATCCCAGTGATTCTGAGACTGTTTTCTCGTGATATATTGTGCTTTATAATGGTGCTAAAATTTGTTCGATATGACTTCCATTTATTTGTGAAAATATCGGAAATTTGTTGAAAATCTGGAAAATTTAACAATTTTCAAACTTTTAATTTGCATGTCCTTAAATCAGAGAATAATGTCACACAAAATAGTTATTAAATAACATTTACCCCACGTCTACTTTACATCAGCACAATTTTTTAAACTTTTTTGTTAGAAAGGGTTAAAAATTGACCAGCAATTTCTTATTTTTCCAAGAAAATGTACAAAACCATTTTTTTAGGGACAAGATCACATTTAACGAATGTTATGAGAGAATGTTATGAGAGAAAATACCCAAAATTGGCACCATTCTAAAAGATGCGCCCCTCAAGGTGCTCAAAACCACATTCAAGAGTTTATTAACTCTTCAGGTGCTTCACATGAATTAATGGAATGTGGAGGAAAAAATGAACATTTAACCCTATCCCCAAGGGTGGTTTGCACGTTAATGACCGGTCCATTTTTTGCAATTCTGACCATTGTCCCTTTATGAGGTAATAACTCCGAAACGCTTCAACAGATCCTAGCGATTCTGAGACTGTTTTCTCATGACATATTGTACTTCATGTTAGTGGTAAAATTTATTTGTTATAATTTGTGTTTATTTGTGTAAAAAATGGAAATTTGGCAAAAATTTTGAAAATTTTGCAATTTTCAAATTTGTAATTTTTATTCTGTTAAACCAGAGAGTTATGTGACACAAAATAGTTATAAATAACATTTCTCACATGTCTACTTTACATCAGCACAATTTTGGAAACAAAATTTTCTTTTGCTAGGAAGTTATAAGGGTTAAAATTTGACCAGCGATTTCTCATTTTTACAACAAGATTTACAAAACCATTTTTTTAGGGACCACCTTACATTTGAAGTCATTTTGAAGCGTCTATATGGCAGAAAATACCCAAAAGTGACCCCATTCTGAAAACCGCACCCCTCAAGGTACTCAAAACCACATTCAAGACGTTTATTAATCCTTCAGGTGTTTCACAGGGGCAGAAGGAACGTGGAAGGAAAATGTGAACATTTTACTTTTTAGTCACAAAAATAATCTTTCAGCAATAATTTTTTTATTTTCCCAAGGGTAAAAAGAGAAAATGGACCTCAAAAGTTGTTGTCCAATTTGTCCTGAGTATGCTGATACACACATGTGGGGGGAACCACTTTTTGGGCACACGGCAGGGCTCAGAAGGAAAGGAGCGCTGTTTGACATTTGCAAGCTAAAATTGGCTGGAATTGAGATCGGTCACCATGTCTAGTTTGGTGAGCCCCTAATGTGCCTAAACAGTGGAAACCCCCCACAAGTGACCCCATTTTGGAAACTAGACCCCCTAAGGAACATATCTAGGTGTGTTGAGCACTTTGAACCCCCAAGTGCTTCTCAGAAGTTTATAACGCCCGGGCGTGAAAATAAAAATCCTATTTTTTCCACAAACATGATGGTTTAGTCCCCATTTTTTTATTTTCCCAAGGGTAACAGGAGAAATTGGACCCAAAAATTGTTGTCCAATTTGTCCTGAGTACGCTGATACCCCATATATGGGGGGGAACCACTGTTTCGGCACACGGCAGGGTTCAGAAGGAAAGGAGCGCCATTTGACATTTTCAGCTAAAATTGGCCTGAATTGAGATTGGACACATGTCGCGTTTGGTGAGCCCCTAATGTGCCTAAACAGTGGAAACCCCCCATAAGTGACCCCATTTTGGAAACTAGACCCCCTAAGGAACTTATCTAGGTGTGTGTTGAGCACTTTGAACCCCCAAGTGCTTCACAGAAGTTTATAATGCCCGGGCATGAAAATAAAAAATCCTATTTTTTCCACAAACATGATTGTTTAGTCCCTAATTTTTTATTTTCCCAAGGGTAACAGGAGAAATTGGACCCCAAAAGTTGTTGTCCAATTTGTCCTGAGTACGCTGATACCCCATATGTGGGAGAAAACTACTGTTTGGGCACACTTCGGGGCAGGGCCAGACTGGGACTAAAATTCAGCCCTGGAATTTGAAGTTACACAGGCCCACTTGTCACATGCTGACTGTATAATATCTTTGTACACTTGTAGGTTACAGGAAGTGAGGGGAGTGTAACACGACTATATAACAATAAATTACAGCTGTATCCAGCTGTTACCTACATAACTGGATCTCGTAGATAATGAAGGGATGAGATGACCAAAGGCTATGGAACCTCATTCTGATGCTCCATAAACTTTGCCTACAGCCACTTTTGGTTCCACTGCGCAGCACGAGACCCGGTGACTCTGAAGAGCGGTGACATGAGTAACGTCACCGCCAGGGCCGGCTCCAGGTTTTTGAGGGCCCCGGGCGAAAGAGTCTCAGTGGGCCCCCCTCTTAAACACATACCACGATTCATGATGCACAGATACAACAGAGAAATATAGCACAGCCCATGAAGCGTATAAAACAGCCACGTAGTATATAGCACAGCCACGTAGTAAATAGCACAGCCGCGTAGTATATAGCACAGCCCACGTAGTACTGTATATAGCACAGACACGTAGTATATTGCCCAGCGACGTAGTATATTGCCCAGCCGCGTAGTATATAGCACAGACACGTAGTATATAGCACAGCCACATAGTATATAGCACAGACACGTAGTATATAGCACAGACACGTAGTATACTGCCCAGCCACGTAGTATATTGCACAGCCATGTAATATATTGCACAGCCATGAAATATATTGCCCAGCCACGAAGTATATAGCACAGCCACATAGTATATAACACAGGCAGCCCACGTACGTAGTACAGGTCCTTCTCAAAAAATTAGCATATAGTGTTAAATTTCATTATTTACCATAATGTAATGATTACAATTAAACTTTCATATATTATAGATTCATTATCCACCAACTGAAATTTGTCAGGTCTTTTATTGTTTTAATACTGATGATTTTGGCATACAACTCCTGATAACCCAAAAAACCTGTCTCAATAAATTAGCATATCAAGAAAAGGTTCTCTAAACGACCTATTACCCTAATCTTCTGAATCAACTAATTAACTCTAAACACATGCAAAAGATACCTGAGGCTTTTATAAACTCCCTGCCTGGTTCATTACTCAAAACCCCCATCATGGGTAAGACTAGCGACCTGACAGATGTCAAGAAGGCCATCATTGACACCCTCAAGCCAGAGGGTAAGACCCAGAAAGAAATTTCTCAACAAATAGGCTGTTCCCAGAGTGCTGTATCAAGGCACCTCAATGGTAAGTCTGTTGGAAGGAAACAATGTGGCAGAAAACGCTGTACAACGAGAAGAGGAGACCGGACCCTGAGGAAGATTGTGGAGAAGGACCGATTCCAGACCTTGGGGAACCTGAGGAAGCAGTGGACTGAGTCTATTGTGGAAACATCCAGAGCCACCGTGCACAGGCGTGTGCAGGAAATGGGCTACAGGTGCCGCATTCCCCAGGTAAAGCCACTTTTGAACCATAAACAGCGGCAGAGGCGCCTGACCTGGGCTACAGAGAAGCAGCACTGGACTGTTGCTAAGTGGTCCCAAGTACTTTTTTCTGATGAAAGCAAATTTTGCATGTCATTCGGAAATCAAGGTGCCAGAGTCTGGAGGAAGACTGGGGAGAAGGAAATGCCAAAATGCCTGAAGTCCAGTGTCAAGTACCCACAGTCAGTGATGGTGTGGGGTGCCATGTCAGCTGCTGGTGTTGGTCCACTGTGTTTCATCAAGGGCAGGGTCAATGCAGCTAGCTATCAGGAGATTTTGGAGCACTTCATGCTTCCATCGGCTGAAATGCTTTATGGAGATGAAGATTTCATTTTTCAGCACGACCTGGCACCTGCTCACAGTGCCAAAACCACTGGTAAATGGTTTACTGACCATGGTATTACTGTGCTCAATTGGCCTGCCAACTCTCCTGACCTGAACCCCATAGAGAATCTGTGGGATATTGTGAAGAGAAAGTTGAGAGACGCAAGACCCAACACTCTGGATGAGCTTAAGGCCGCTATTGAAGCATCCTGGGCCTCCATAACATCTCAGCAGTGTCACAGGCTGATTGCCTCCATGCCACGCCGCATTGAAGCAGTCATTTCTGCCAAAGGATTCCCGACCAAGTATTGAGTGCATAACTGAACATTATTATTTGATGGTTTTTTTGTTTGTTATTAAAAAACACTTTTATTTGATTGGATGGGTGAAATATGCTAATTTATTGAGACAGGTTTTTTGGGTTATCAGGAGTTGTATGCCAAAATCATCAGTATTAAAACAATAAAAGACCTGACAAATTTCAGTTGGTGGATAATGAATCTATAATATATGAAAGTTTAATTGTAATCATTACATTATGGTAAATAATGAAATTTAACACTATATGCTAATTTTTTGAGAAGGACCTGTATATAACACAGACAGCCCATGTAGTATATAACACAGGCAGCCCACATAGTATATAACACAGGCAGCCCTGGCACGTACGTAGTATATAACACAGGCAGCCCACGTATGTAGTATATAACACAGGCAGTCCATGTACGTAGTATATAACACAGGCAGCCCACATACGTAGTATATAACAGGCAGCCACGCAGCATATAGCACAGCCACGTAGTATATAACACAGGCAGCCCAGGCACATACGTAGTATATAACAGGCAGCACACGTAGTATATAACACAGGCAGCCCACGTAGTATATAACACAGGCAGCCCAGGCACGTACGTAGTATATAACACAGGCAGCCCACATAGTATATAACACAGCCCACGCAGTATATAACAGCTCATGCAGTATATAACACAGCCCACGCAGTATATAACACAGCCCACGCAGTATATAACACAGCCCACGCAGTATATAACAGCCCACGCAGTATATAACAGCCTACGCAGTATATAACACAGCCTGAGCCAACGCAGTATATAACACACACAGCCCACGCAAACGCAGTATATAGCACAGCCCACGCAGTATGTGGCACAGACTGCCAGATCCATCATTACAAACAGGCAGGTCAGGGCCGCACAGATGAGGCATCTACTCAAAATGTAAAATTCCAGCTTGTGAGATATGAAAAAACTAAAAATGCTAAGGGGGAGAGGAGTGTTGAATCCTTTTACAAGCCAATGTGTTTGTCTTTTATTAAAAAGATCTTTTTTTTCTATGTTCTAATATCTTTTATATGGTTTAAAGTTGCAGGCGACCTACTTCATTTTACTACAGTTTTAATCACTTAACGACCAGGGGTATTTCAGTTTTTGAATTTCTGTTATTTTGCTCCCCTTCTTCCCAGAGCCATAGCTTTTTTACTTTTTCAGTTAATATGGCCACTTGAGGGCTTGTTTTTTGCACGACAAGTGGTTTTAAGATATCCTGTACTGAAATACGGGAAAATAATTCCAAGTAAGGTGAAATTGAAAATAAAGTGCAATTCCACTGTTGTTGTTATTTTTTTTTTACCATGTTCACTAAATGCTAAACCTGACCTGCCATTATGATTCTCCAGGTCATTACAAGTTCACGGACACCAAACATGTATAGATTTTTTTTATATCTAAGTGGTGAAAAAAAATTCCAAAATTTGTAAAAAATAAAAAATAAATGGCGCCATTTTTTGAGACCTTTAGCATCTTCATTTTTTGTGATCTGGTGCTGGGTGAAGGCTTATTTTTTGAGTGCCGAGCTGCCATTTTAATTGATGCCATCTTGGTGTAGAAAGATCTTTTAATTGCCCAGTTATTGCATTTTATAGCAATATTGCGGCGACCAAAAAAAATGTAATTCTGGCGTTCTAAATTTTTTACTCATTATGCCGTTCAGCGATCGGATTAATTATTTTTTTATATTGATAGATTGGGTGATTCTGAATGTGGTGATACTAAATATGTGTATATTTGAATGGGGCGAAAGGTAGATGATTTGAACTTTTATTTTTTTAAATATTTTTAAAAACTTTTTTTCTACTTTTTGCATGCTTCAATAGTCTCCATGGGAGACTAAAAGCTGCAATACTTTGATCGCCACTGCTACACACAGGTGATGAGCGCCGACCACGGGATTAGTGATGTGCTTCCGGTAAGCGTGAGTTAAATGCCGCTGTGAGAGATTGACAGAAGTATTTAACTAGTTAACAGCCGCTGGTGGATTGCGATTTCACCCGCGGCTATGACGGGCACATGTCAGCTGTATAGATCAGCTGTCATGTGCCCAGAAAAGTGCGGACTCAGTGCCAGAGCCTGCACCAAACGGGGAGTTCGACGTGGGCATAGTATTACGCCCAACGTCGGAAAGGGGTTAAATGTCAGGGTTTTTTTTTGCTGATAGCACTGCTCTAAATATTTTCAAAAATTGTCATGTTCAGTTTTACAAGCTACTGTATAGTGGGATATTTTGAAAAGTACTCCAGCAGTGACACTTCATGTGTTAATTCAGCATTAGCAATCCCAAATGTGTTTTTATGAATACAATAAAAAACTAAAACTGCAGAATATATGAGAATTTACAAAATTATATGATCCAACATAAACCTGATTGAATTTATCCCATACCATTGTAAGGGGCTGGACCAAGGCTGAAGTCATGGACAAAGACTCTGCTATATCAGTGCTCTGGTCTCCCAATACATGAAAACAATGTCCATTACTTTGTGTACCTGTGGCTCCATTTTCTGTGCCATCAGGCCACCTCTGCCTCGTTATAGGTTCCCATCAGTGGAAGCCACAAAGATTGAGACACAGTCCTTTTCAACTCTTGAATAAACAACTTTACTGTGTCCTTTACACAGCACATCCATATTCTTCACAGCATTTACTTCAGGAACAGCATTACTCATTTCCTCTTCTCTCCCTGCACCTTCCTTCCTTACACATATCATATTCCCGGGTCGGACCGTGTCGCACGGGTCCTCAGTGTCCTCCCAATTCAGCTCTGCCACGGTTAGGCCTTTCTCAGTCTGCTTCACCTCAGACAAAAGAGTTTCCACCTCCGAAGCTAGTTGCCACCCGGCAAGTGACCTGCCCTTCAGTATTGTGCTCTGTGAAGTCCCAGCACAGTTCTGCTCTGAGCTCACTGCTTCTGAGTCCTGCCCCAGCCACCGCTTCATCCCGGTACTGAAGACATCTTCCCAAGCTATAAGCTGCCACATTCTAGGGTTACCTGTGCCTGCATACTGTCCTCTTTCCTTCTACTGTGCTGGCTTACGCTGTTCTGGCCTGATGCTGGGGATGGCTGGGCTCTCTCCTTTTAATCAACCAACATTGCATGGCAGCTGCCAATGTCCTGGGCCTAGAGCCCGTGTGGACTGTCTGGGCGCTCGGGCCCTTCTGACTAGTTACAGGAAGCACGCCTTCCCTTAGCTGCAGCTAACCCCTCCTACAGTAACTAGTTCCCAGCTATGTGAAACGCCTATCTAGCATTATGTACACTATACTAAGGTACTCCATCTTGTGGGCAAACTTTAATACTATACTTTCTCTATTTAAAAGATATACCAAATAGCAAATATATACATTGCATTATATATATATAGTGAACAAAACATGGTACTTCACCTGATTGTGTAGCAGTACCATTATATACGAGGTGATAGTACACTTAAATCATGTAGCAATATCAACATATGTTAATCTATACACATATACTAATAACATATGGCACCGGGATGAAAGGGAAAGGCAAAGGCAATAACACATCTTACCATACCCCATACACATACATACAGAGAGGACAACAGCAGCAGTCTACACATGGCTAAAATTGTTGGTATCCCTCGTTTAATGACAGAAAAACCCACAATGGTCACAGAAATAACTTGAATGTGACAAAAGTAATAATAAATAAAAGATCTATCAAAATGAACAAATGAAAGTAAGACATTGCTTTTCAACCATGGTTCCACAGAATTAAAAAAAAAAAAAATGAAACTTATGAAATAGGCCAGGACAGAAAGGATGGTACCTCTGAAAATAATGTGACAAAAGGGACATGTTAAATGAAGGTGTGTCCACTAACTAGCATCACAGGTATCTACAATCTTGGAATCAGTGAGTGGGCCTGTATATAGGGCTACTGATACTCACTGTGCTGTTTGGTGACATGTAGTGATGAGCGAGTATACTCATTACTCGGGTTTCCCCGAGCATGCTCGGTTGGTCTCCGAGTATTTGGATTTAGTTTTTGTCGCCACAGCTGCATGATTTGAGACTGCTAGACAGCTTGAATACATGTGGGAATTCCATAGCAACCAGGCAACCCCCACATGTACTCAGGCTGGCTAGCATCCGTAAATCATGCAGCTGTATCAACAAAAACTAAATCTCCAAGCACTCACAAATACTCAGAGACCACCCAAGTGTGCTCAGGAAAACCCAAGCAACGAGTATACTCGCTCATCACTAGTGACATGGTGTGTATCACACTCAACATGGACCAGAGGAAGCAAAGAAAAGAGTTGTCTCTGGAGATTAGAAGGAAACTTATAGATAAACATGTTAAAAGTAAAAGTTATAAGGCCATCTCCAAGCAGCTTCATGTTCCTGTGACTACAGCTATACAAATTATTCAGAAATTTAAGATCCATGGGACTGTAGCCAACCTCCCTGGACGTGGCTGTATGAGGAAAATTGATGACAAATAAAAAAAAACTGATAATACGAATGGTAACAAAAGAGCTCAGAAAAACTTCTAAACAGATTAAAGGTGAACTTCAAGCTTAAGGAACATTGGTGTCAGATCGCACCATCCGTCGTTGTATGAGCCAAAGTGGACTTCTTGGGAGACGACCAAGGAGGACACCATTGTTGAAAAAAAAATCCTAAAAAAGTCAGACTGGAATTTGCCAAACTATATGTTGGCAAGCCACAAAGCTTCTGGGAGAATGTCCTATGGACAGATGGGACAAATATGGAACTTTTTGGCAAGGCACATCAGCTCTTTGTGAACAGACTGAAAAATGAAGCATATCAAGAAAATAACACTGTCACTACTGTGAAACATGGAGGAGGCTCTGTTATGTTCTGGAGCTGCTTTGCTGCATCTGGCACAGGGTGTCTGAATCTGTGAAGGGAACAATGAAATCTCAAGACTGTCAAAGGATTCTAGAGAGAAATTTGCTGCCCAGTGTCAGAAAGCTTGGTCTCAGTCGCAGGTCATGGGTCTTCAAACAGGATAATGACCCAAAACACACAGCTATAAACACCCAAGAACGGCTAAGTGGAAAACATTGGACTATTCTTAAGTGGCTTTCTTTGAGCCCTGACCTAAATTCTATTGAGCATCTTTGGAAAGATCTGAAACATGCCATCTGGAAAAGGCAACCTTCAAACACTAGACAACTAGAGCAGTTTGCTCTTGAGTGGGCCAAAATACCTGTCAAGAGGTGCAGAAGTCTCATTGACAGTTACAGGAATCGTTTGATTGCAGTGATTGCCTCAAAAGGTTGTGCAACAAAATATTAAGTTAAAGGTACCATCATTTCTGTCCAGGCTAATTTCATGAGTTTTATTTTTTTTTTTAATTTTGTGGAAGCATGGTTGAAAAGCAATGTCTGACTTTCATTTGTTCATTTTCATAGATTTTTTTTAATTTATTATTACTTTTGTCAGATTCAAGCTATTTCTGTGACCATTTTGGGTTTTTCTGTCATTAAACGAGGGGTACCAACAATTTTGACCACGTGTGCATTTACAACTCTGTCCTGGTCATCAGGATACAACATATAGCCTAATATGCAAGCAATGCAGTTATGGATATTCTTTGAACAAATTCTCTCACAAAATGTCAAAATTACAGATGATGATGGTGCCAATATTCAAAAAGGGCTCTAAAAGTGAACCTGGAAATTATAGGCCAGTAAGTCTAACCTCTATTGTTGGTAAAATATTTGAAGGGTTTTTGAGGGATGTTATTCTAATGAGAATAACTGTTTAACTCCATATCAGCATGGGTTTATGAGAAATCGCTCCTGTCAAACCAATCTAATCAGTTTTTATGAAGAGGTAAGCTATAGGCTGGACCACGGTGAGTCATTGGACGTGGTATATCTCGATTTTTCCAAAGTGTTTGATACCGTGCCGCACAAGAGGTTGGTACACAAAATGAGAATGCTTGGTCTGGGGGAAAATGTGTGTAAATGGGTTAGTAACTGGCTTAGTGATAGAAAGCAGAGGGTGGTTATAAATGGTATAGTCTCTAACTGGGTCGCTGTGACCAGTGGGGTACCGCAGGGGTCGGTATTGGGACCTGTTCTCTTCAACATATTCATTAATGATCTGGTAGAAGGTTTACACAGTAAAATATCGATATTTGCAGATGATGCAAAACTATGTAAAGCAGTTAATACAAGAGAAGATAGTATTCTGCTACAGATGGATCTGGATAAGTTGGAAACTTGGGCTGAAAGGTGGCAGATGAGGTTTAACAATGATAAATGTAAGGTTATACACATGGGAAGAAGAAATCAATATCACCATTACACACTGAACGGGAAACCACTGGGTAAATCTGACAGGGAGAAGGACTTGGGGATCCTAGTTAATGATAAACTTACCTGGAGCAGCCAGTGCCAGGCAGCAGCTGCCAAGGCAAACAGGATCATGGGGTGCATTAAAAGAGGTCTGGATACACATGATGAGAGCATTATACTGACTCAGTACAAATCCCTGGTTAGACCGCACATGGAGTACTGTGTCCAGTTTTGGGCACCGGTGCTCAGGAAGGATATAATGGAACTAGAGAGAGTACAAAGGAGGGCAACAAAATTAATAAAGGGGATGGGAGATCTACAATACCCAGATAGATTAGCGAAATTAGGATTATTTAGTCTAGAAAAAAGACGACTGAGGGGCGATCTAATAACCATGTATAAGTATATAAGGGGACAATACAAATATCTCGCTGAGGATCTGTTTATACCAAGGAAGGTGACGAGCATAAGGGGGCATTCTTTGCGTCTGGAGGAGAGAAGATTTTTCCACCAACATAGAAGAGGATTCTTTACTGTTATGGCGGTGAGAATCTGGAATTGCTTGCCTGAGGAGGTGGTGATGGCGAACTCAGTCGAGGGGTTCAAGAGAGGCCTGGATGTCTTCCTGAAGCAGAACAATATTGTATCATACAATTATTAGGTTCTGTAGAAGGACGTAGATCTGGGGATTTATTATGATGGAATATAGGCTGAACTGGATGGACAAATGTCTTTTTTCGGCCTTACTAACTATGTTACTATGTTACTATGTATGTATATATTTGTATCTTTATTATTAAAAAAGGTATTTTAATGGGTAATAATATTACCCTTTATTCTTATTACATAAAAATGTCAGCAAAAAAAGACCATGATGGAGTTCCCTATGATTTGATACCGTATTGCACACAATTATCTGCAGTAATGTGTTCAATGACTAAAACCTGGTTGAAAATTGTCATCCCTGTTACTATAGTGCAATCTTTATGGGGTTATCCAGCTTTTTTAGATTGATGGTTTATCTTTAAGTTAAGGTATCAATTTATTTTTGTATTTTTGCTTGGGTATATTGTGCCTTTAATTCCACAGCGCTTTACAGACATCTTTATCGATGTCCCCATTGGGCCTCATAAACTAGCTAATGCTTATTAGATTAGAGATCTCACTATGAGCATGCCATCTGATCAGCTGTTTGAAGGGGCATTCTTGAGAGTACACAGCCTCTTCAATTTTTACAGCATCTTGCTGGTAATTATTGTTGAGCGATACCTTCCGATATTTGCATAGTATCGGTATCGGATGGTATTGGCCGATACCGGCAAAATATCGTATCTCGCCGATACCGAGTTCCGATACCAATACAAGTCAATGGGACACAAATATCGGAATGTATCCTGCATGGTTGTTAGGGTCTGAAGGACAGGAAACTCTCCTTAAGGCCCTGAGATCCATATTAATGTAAAAAATAAAGAATAAAAATAAAAAATATGGCTATACTCACCCCTCTGAAGAACCCTGGCTGTCACCGCTGCAAGCGTCCGCCTCCATCCTTAAGAATGCTGTGAGTGAAGGACCTTCGATGATGTCGCGATCAGGTGAGGGGGGTGATGGAGTCGGTATGCGGGCTGATGCGAGTCGTGAAGGGGTGGGGGAGTTGTTGTCAGGTGTACGAGAGCTGTTGTCATGGTTGGGCAGTGGTAGGCCAGGGCCATCCCCTTTGTCAGCTTGGGTCGGATCGTCTGATCCGGGGTTGGTGTTAACTGGCAGCGGGTCTGCTGAATCGGGCAGGTCGACCGAGCCGGTCTCGGTATCCATGAAGACTGAGAAAGAGAAGGAGGGGTGCATTCGGTTGGATGATAAGGTGCGGGGTGAGGTATATGTTTTGAAGGGCCGTTGAAGCGCACTTGAAAAAGGAGGTGCGTGAGAAGATTTGGAAGGACGAGTATGTCGAGATATTTTCGCTCTTGCCGTTGGAGAAATTTAACCTTGATAAGAGTAAAAAGGAAGATAGTAAGAAGGAAGATGAGGAAAAGCGGCGATGGCGCCTTATTCCTCAGACGTTTGTAAATTGGCTCCAGGCATTTGCGATTTTGGCAAGCGTTATTGGCAAAAAGGCTCCCAAGAATTGCTCTGCCTTGTTTTGCTATATGGATGCCATAGGTGAGGCGCATAGGGCCTATGGTGGGCAAGCATGGTTACGATACGATGAGCAGTTCCGGCAGCAGAAGACGGTTCGTCCTGCGATCCGGTGGGATCAGAAGGACATTGGTTTGTGGTTGCGGGTGATGGCGCCAATGAAGTTTGGTCACTCCTTTCAAGGTGGGGCTGGAACTTCCAGCCAAGGCGCTTCGCAAGGTTCCTCTTGAGGAGCCGGGGGTCAGTCAGGACAATCCAGTGGCCAGAGGCTGTTGTGAATTCTGTTGTCGAACTCCCTCCTGTGGTCATGAATGGTACTTCGGCGAGTTCTGTCTATGGGCTCCCTCTGGTGGCTATGAGTGAAGCTGCTGCTTCTGAGGTTCCTTACACAGGTGACGTGGTTTATCCTTTGGTTGGCTGCTCTATTTAACTCCTCTCAGATCGTTACTCCATGCCAGCTGTCAATGTTTTTGCATTGGTTCAGTTCGCTCCTGGATCTCTCTGGTTACCTGCCTTCTCCTGCAGAAGCTAAGTTCCTGATAGTCATTATTTGTTCACTGTTTTCTTGTCCAGCTGGTTAGCATGATTTTGTCTTGCTAGCTGGAAGCTCTGGGATGCAGAGTGGCTCCTCCGCACCGTGAGTCAGTGCGGAGGTCTTTTTTGCACACTCTGCGTGGTCTTTTGTAGGTTTTTGTGCTGATCGCAAAGTTACCTTTCCTATCCTCTGTCTATTTAGTAAGTCTGGCCTCCCTTTGCTGAAACCTGTTTCATCTCTGCGTTTGTGACTTCCATCTTTACTCACAGTCAATATATGTGGGGCGCTTCCTTTACCTTTGGGGAATTTCTCTGAGGCAAGGTAGGCTTTATTTTCTACCTCTAGGGCTAGATAGCTCTTAGGCTGTGACGAGGCACCTAGCTCTGGTCAGGAGCGCTCCACGGCTATTTTTAGTGTGTGTGATAGGATTAGGGCTTGCGGTCAGCAGAGCTCCCACATCCCAGAGCTCGTCCTGTATGAGGTTTAACTATCAGGTCATTCCGGGTGCTCCTAACCACCAGGTCCATAACAGTACAGCTGGCCCAAAGTATTAATGCATCTCAATAGAGGGATAAGAGAACTTCTGAGACCATTTTTTTTTCTTTGCACTGTGTTTTGTCTTTCTTTTCCCCTAGACCTTTGGGTGGTTCAGGACACAGGTGTAGATATGGACATTCAAGGTCTGTCCTCTTGTGTGGATCATCTCACTGCAAGGGTGCAAAACATTCAAGATTTTGTGGTTCAGAATCCTATGTTAGAGCCTAGAATTCCTATTCCTGACTTATTTTCTGGGGATAGATCTAGGTTCTTGAATTTCAAAAATAATTGTAAACTGTTTCTAGCTTTGAAACCCCGCTCCTCTGGTGACCCCGTTCAACAGGTAAAAATAATTATTTCTTTGTTGCGTGGTGACCCTCAAGACTGGGCATTTTCCCTTGCGCCAGGAGATCCTGCATTGCGTGATGTTGATGCATTTTTTCTGGCGCTTGGATTGCTTTATGATGAACCAAATTCAGTGGATCAGGCAGAGAAAATCTTGCTGGCTTTGTGTCAGGGTCAGGATGAAGCGGAGGTATACTGTCAGAAGTTTAGAAAGTGGTCTGTGCTTACTCAGTGGAATGAATGTGCCCTGGCGGCAATTTTCAGAAAGGGTCTTTCTGAAGCCCCTAAGGATGTCATGGTGGGATTTCCCACGCCTGCTGGTCTGAATGAGTCCATGTCTTTGGCCATTCAGATAGATCGGCGCATGCGTGAGCGCAAAGCTGTGCACCATCTGGCGGTATTCTCTGAGCATAGGCCTGAGCCTATGCAGTGTGATAGGACTTTGACCAGAGCTGAACGGCAAGAACACAGACGTCGGAATGGGCTGTGTTTTTACTGTGGTGAATCCACTCATGCTATCTCCGATTGTCCTAAGCGCACTAAGCGGTTCGCCAGGTCTGCCACCATTGGTACGGTACAGTCTAAATTTCTTTTGTCCGTTACTCTGATTTGCTCTCTGTCGTCCTATTCTGTAATGGCATTTGTGGATTCAGGCGCTGCCCTGAATTTGATGGACTTTGAGTTAGCCAGGCGCTGTGGTTTTTTCTTGGAGCCCTTGCAGTATCCTATTCCATTGAGAGGAATTGATGCTACGCCTTTGGCCAAGAATAAACCTCAGTACTGGACTCAATTGACCATGTGCATGGCTCCTGCACATCAGGAGGATATTCGCTTTCTGGTGTTGCATAATCTGCATGATGTGGTCGTTTTGGGGTTGCCATGGCTACAGGTCCATAATCCAGTGTTGGATTGGAAATCTATGCCTGTGTCCAGCTGGGGTTGTCAGGGGGTACATGGTGATGTTCCATTGCTGTCAATTTCGCCTTCCACTCCTTCTGAAGTCCCTGAGTTTTTATCAGATTACCGGGATGTATTTGAAGAGCCCAAATCTGGTGCCCTACCTCCTCATAGGGATTGCGACTGTGCTATTAATTTGATTCCTGGTAGTAAGTTTCCTAAGGGTCGTCTGTTTAATTTATCTGTACCAGAGCACGCCGCTATGCGGAGTTATATAAAGGAATCCTTGGAGAAGGGTCATATTCGTCCGTCCTCGTCACCATTGGGAGCAGGGTTCTTTTTTGTGGCCAAGAAGGATGGTTCTTTGAGACCTTGTATTGATTACCGCCTTCTTAATAAGATCACGGTCAAATTTCAGTATCCTTTGCCGCTGCTGTCTGATTTATTTGCTCGGATTAAGGGGGCTAGTTGGTTCACCAAGATAGATCTTCATGGTGCGTATAATCTTGTGCGAATTAAACAGTGTGATGAATGGAAAACGGCATTTAATACGCCCGATGGCCATTTTGAGTACCTGGTTATGCCATTCGGGCTTTCTAATGCTCCATCTGTGTTTCAGTCCTTTATGCATGACATCTTCTGAGAGTACCTGGATAGATTCATGATTGTATACTTGGATGACATTTTGGTCTTTTCGGATGATTGGGAGTCTCATGTGAGGCAGGTCAGAATGGTGTTCCAGGTCCTTCGTGCGAATTCCTTGTTTGTGAAGGGGTCAAAGTGTCTCTTTGGAGTTCAGAAGGTTTCATTTTTGGGTTTCATTTTTTCCCCTTCTACTATCGAGATGGACCCTGTTAAAGTTCAGGCCATTTACGATTGGACTCAGCCGACATCTGTGAAGAGCTTGCAGAAATTCCTGGGCTTTGCTAATTTTTATCGTCGCTTCATCACTAATTTTTCCAGTATTGCTAAACCGTTGACTGATTTGACCAAGAAAGGTGCTGATGTGGTCAATTGGTCCTCTGCGGCTGTGGAGGCTTTTCAGGAATTGAAGCGTCATTTTGCTTCTGCCCCTGTGTTGTGCCAGCCAGATGTTTCGCTCCCTTTTCAGGTTGAGGTTGATGCTTCTGAAATTGGAGCAGGGGCTGTTTTGTCGCAGAGAAGTTCTGATGGCTCGGTGATGAAACCCTGTGCCTTTTTTTCTAGAAAATTCTCGCCTGCTGAGCCCAATTATGATGTGGGCAATCGGGAGTTGTTGGCCATGAAGTGGGCATTCGAGGAGTGGCGACATTGGCTTGAAGGAGCTAAACATCGCGTGGTGGTCTTGACGGATCACAAGAATTTGACTTATCTCGAGTCTGCCAAACGGTTGAATCCTAGACAGGCTCGATGGTCGCTCTTTTTCTCCCGTTTTGATTTTGTGGTTTCATACCTTCCGGGATCTAAGAATGTGAAGGCTGACGCCCTGTCAAGGAGTTTTGTGCCTGACTCAACGGGTGTTCCGGAGCCGGCGGGTATTCTTAAAGAGGGGGTAATTTTGTCTGCCATCTCCCCTGATTTGCGGCGGGTGCTGCAGAAGTTTCAGGCTGATAGACCTGACCGTTATCCTACGGAGAAACTGTTTGTCCCTGATAGATGGACTAGTAGAGTTATCTCTGAGGTTCATTGTTCGGTGTTGGCTGGTCATCCTGAGATACCATACCAGAGATTTGGTGGCTAGATCCTTTTGGTGGCCTTCTTTGTCATGGGATGTGCGTTCTTTTGTGCAGTCCTGTGGGATTTGTGCTCGGGCTAAGCCCTGCTGTTCTCGTGCCAGTGGGTTGCTTTTGCCCTTGCCGATCCCGAAGAGGCCCTGGACGCATATTTCCATGGATTTTATTTCTGATCTCCCTGTTTCTCAAAAGATGTCAGTCATTTGGGTGGTTTGTGATCGCTTCTCTAAGATGGTCCATTTGGTACCCTTATCTAAATTGCCTTCCTCCTCTGATTTGGTGCCATTGTTTTTCCAGCATGTGGTTCGTTTGCATGGCATTCCAGAGAACATCGTCTCGGACAGAGGTTCCCAGTTTGTTTCGAGGTTTTGGCGGTCCTTTTGCGCTAAGATGGGCATTGATTTGTCTTTTTCTTCGGCTTTCCATCCTCAGACTAATGGCCAAACCGAACGAACTAATCAGACTTTGGAGACATATCTGAGATGCTTTGTTTCTGCTGATCAGGATGATTGGGTGTCCTTCTTGCCTTTGGCTGAGTTCGCCCTTAATAATCGGGCCAGCTCGGCTACTTTAGTTTCTCCTTTTTTCTGTAATTCTGGTTTCCATCCTCGTTTCTCTTCAGGGCAGGTTGAGCCTTCGGACTGTCCTGGTGTGGATGCGGTGGTGGACAGGTTGCAGCAGATTTGGACTCATGTGGTGGACAATTTGAAATTGTCCCAGGAGAAGGCTCAACGTTTCGCTAACCGCCGGCGTTGTGTTGGTCCCCGACTTCGTGTTGGGGATTTGGTTTGGTTGTCATCTCGTCACGTTCCTATGAAGGTTTCCTCTCCTAAGTTTAATCCTCGTTTCATTGGGCCATATAAGATTTCTGAAGTTCTTAATCCTGTGTCATTTCGTTTGGACCTTCCAGCTTCTTTTGCCATCCATAATGTGTTCCATAGGTCGTTGTTGCGGAGATACGTGGCGCCTATGGTTCCCTCCGTTGATCCTCCTGCCCCGGTGTTGGTCGAGGGGGAGTTGGAGTATGTGGTGGAAAAGATTTTGGATTCTCGTGTTTCAAGACGGAAACTCCAGTACCTGGTCAAGTGGAAGGGTTATGGTCAGGAAGATAATTCCTGGGTTTTTGCCTCTGATGTTCATGCTGCCGATCTGGTTCGTGCCTTTCATTTGGCTCATCCTGATCGGCCTGGGGGCTCTGGTGAGGGTTCGGTGACCCCTCCTCAAGGGGGGGTACTGTTGTGAAGTCTGTTGTCGAACTCCCTCCTGTGGTCGTGAATGGTACTTCGGCGAGTTCTGTCTATGGGCTCCCTCTGGTGGCTATGAGTGAAGCTGCTGCTTCTGAGGTTCCTTACACAGGTGACGTGGTTTATCCTTTGGTTGGCTGCTCTATTTAACTCCTCTCAGATCGTTACTCTATGCCAGCTGTCAATGTTTTTGCATTGGTTCAGTTCGCTCCTGGATCTCTCTGGTTACCTGCCTTCTCCTGCAGAAGCTAAGTTCCTGATAGTCATTATTTGTTCACTGTTTTCTTGTCCAGCTGGTTATCATGATTTTGTCTTGCTAGCTGAAAGCTCTGGGATGCAGAGTGGCTCCTCCGCACCGTGAGTCGGTGCGGAGGTCTTTTTTGCACACTCTGCATGGTGTTTTGTAGGTTTTTGTGCTGATCGCAAAGTTACCTTTCCTATCCTCTGTCTATTTAGTAAGTCTGGCCTCCCTTTGCTGAAACCTGTTTCATCTCTGCGTTTGTGACTTCCATCTTTACTCACAGTCAATATATGTGGGGGGCTTCCTTTACCTTTGGGGAATTTCTCTGAGGCAAGGTAGGCTTTATTTTCTACCTCTAGGGCTAGATAGCTCTTAGGCTGTGACGAGGCGCCTAGGTCTGGTCAGGAGCGCTCCACGGCTATTTTTAGTGTGTGTGATAGGATTAGGGCTTGCGGTCAGCAGAGCTCCCACATCCCAGAGCTCGTCCTGTATGAGGTTTAACTATCAGGTCATTCCGGGTGCTCCTAACCACCAGGTCCATAACAGAGGCACGGAGTTTGTTGGCAGTTCAATGAGGGCCAGTGTAAGTTCGGGGCGACGTGTAAGTTCAAGCATTTGTGCTCAAACTGCAACGGCACGGAGCCTCCAAGTGCTTTAAGAAAAAAGGGAAGCCAGAGGGTAATTCCAAAGGGGGCGACTCCGGTGAGGTTGGACGCGATGGCCCCCTATCTAAATAGGTTTCCCGACAGGAAGAAGGTGGAGTTGCTCCGGGTTGGTTTTAGTGTTGGTTTTCGTATACCTGCCCCGGCTTTTGTGGTACTACCGTGTTTGAAGAACCTCAGATCGGCCTTGTTGCACTCATCAGTTGTGTCAGAAAACTTAGGCAAAGAGGTGGCTTTGGGTAGGATGTCTGGACCATTTTCCATTCCTCCCGTGGACGATTTGGTGGTGTCGCCATTGGGTGTGGTCCCCAAGAAGGAACCTAATAAATTTAGGCTCATTCAGCATTTGTCCTACCCGAAAGGGAGGTCCGTAAATGATGGGATCGATCCTGAGCTTTGGTCGGTGGTGTATACGTCGTTTGATGAGGCAGCCAGGTGGGTGCGCAGTGTTGGTAGAGGGGCTTTGTTGGCTAAGACCGACATTGAGTCGGCCTTTCGTTTACTGCCGGTTCACCCCGATAGCGTACGGTTGTTAGGCTGTTATTGGGACGGCGGGTTTTATGTTGACCGTTGTTTGCAGATGGGCTGTTCACTGTCGTGCGTTTATTTTGAGGCCTTCAGTTCCTTTCTGGAGTGGGCGGTGTGGGATGTGTCCGGTTTGGACTCGGTGATTCATTACTTGGATGACTTCTTGTGCATAGGCCCTGATCAGTCTCAATGTTGTGAGGTCCTGTTGAGGACAGTTGTTTGGGTTGCTGAGCGTTTTGGGGTCCCGCTTGCACCGGGCAAGACTGAGGGCCCGTGCACGAGTCTGTCTTTTTTGGGTATTGTTATCAACTCCATGAAGTGGGAGTTTAGGTTGGCGGTTGACAAGGTGTTGGGTTTGAGAGAAGAGGTGGCCGGTGCTAGATGTGTGAAGAAATTGCCAATGAGAGAGGTGCAGTCGCTTTGGGGAAAATTGAATTTTGCATGCCGAATTATCCCAATGGGGAGGATTTTTTCACGTAGATTGGCTAGCGCTACGGCCGGGATTACCGCCCCACATCATTTTGTTCATTTGTCGTCTGAACACAAGGCCGACTTGGAGGTTTAGGATCGTTTTTTGTCTTGTTACAATTGGCGTTCATTATTGATGGAGGAAGCAGTGGGTAATGTGGATTTGGATTTGTTTACCGACACGTCAGGCGGTATTGGATTTGGGGCCTTTTTCGGTGGCCGTTGGTGTGCTGCTAGGTGGCCCGAAGCTTGGTTTGAAACAGGGTTGGTACGGAACATTACTTTGTTGGAGATTTTTCCCATTTTGGTGGCGGTGCAGCTTTGGGGCGATGATTTGGTGCACTTTAATTGTGATAATATGGCGGTCGTGTGTGCCATTAACAGTCTGACGACAGCGTCGCCCCCCGTGGTCAGAGTTCTTCGGCAGTTGGTTTTGTCTTGTTTATCTTTGAATGCTTATTTCACGGAATCACATGTGCCCGGTGTTAATAACTGCATTGCCGATTCTCTGTCTCATTTCCAGTGGGAGCGTTTTCGGTCGCTGGCTCTGGAGGCCGAGGAGACGGGGTGGGAATGCCCAGCGGAGCTTTGGAGCGTGGTGTCTGGGCTGCACACCCTTTAATTCAAGCGTCCTTGGCGCCGAGTACATGGTCGTGTTATCAGGCGGTATGGAGTTCATGGGAGAGCTGGTTGGCGTCTTTTGGCGTTGCGGGTACTGGTCGGGAGCAAGTGGGGGCGTTGTTGTTGTGGTTGAGGCACGGGGCAGACCAGGGATGGTCGGTGGCAAAGGTTGATAGGACGATAGCGGCTTTAGCTTTTGATTTCAGGCTCCGGGGCCTGCAGAACGTGACAATGTCCTTTTTGGTAAAGCAAGCTGCGAAGGGGTTGAGAAGATCAGGTAGCCATGGCGATTGCAGGCACCCGGTGTTTTTTGAGATGTTGGAGCGGTTGGGGGCACGTCTGGGCGATATATGTGTTTCCGGTTTTGAGGTTGCGCTATTTCGCCTGGCTTTCTCGTTGGCTTTTTACGGGGCCTTATGGGTGGGGGAGTTGGTGTCTCCCACTACAGTTCGTCAAGGGGGCCTTTGGGCGGGGGACTTTTTTGTTTCCGAGGGGTCGTTGCAGTTTTGGATTCGGAAGTCTAAGACGGATCAGACGGGAAGGGGTATTAGAGTGGTTTTGGGCGCCGTTCCCGGGTCCGTTATGTGTCCTGTCCGTTGCTGGCAGGATTTTGATAGGCTCCACCCGTGGGGTGATGGGCCTTTGTTACGTCATGAGGACGGGTTTTTTCTGTCTAAATACCAGTTTGTAGCAGTTTTTCGGCAGCCTTTGGAGGCCATTGGCGTGGATTCTTCCAGGTTCGCCTCGCATTCTTTTTGGATCGGGGCCGCTACAGAGGCGGCACGGAGTGGTTTGGCTCCTGTGGTGGTACAGAGGATAGGACAGTGGGAGTCTGGTCATTATCGGAGTTACGTGAGGTCCTGAGAGGCTGTTGACTGTCGGTCATTGTACTCATTGTCGGCGCATGCCTAAGTTGTTTATGTTTTTCAGGTTCATCCTCGCTGTTGGTGTGGATTGTCGGCCACTCTTACGTGTACTGGTGCGCAAAGCAAGCAGATGTCCGACGGGATGGAAGACAGCTTGGCTTTTCCAGGGACGTGGCCATCATCAGGTCGTTGGGGTTTCAGGGCTTAGGTTGGAATAGAGTCCCGGAGGAGGTACACAACGGCGTGCGGTTGGACAGGCCTCCCGACATTTTGGTTTTACACGTTAGGGGAAACGACTTGGGAATTTGTCCTTGTCGTTAATTGATCCGGGACATTAAACATGACTTGCTACGGCTATGGGTTTCTTTTCGGGACATGTCTATCGTGTGGTTGGAGATCATTCCACGGAAATCCTGGAGGCACGCTAGGTCGGTGGACAAGATTAATAAGGCCCGCATCAAGGTGAATCGGGCCGTGTCTGGTTTTGCTGTGCGTCATTTTGAGTTGGAGCGTGGTGGTGACCAATATCTTTTGGGTGATGGCATTCATCTGAACGCGGTGGGCATTGACTTGTGGGCCCTCGGGCTGCAGTCTGGAATTGAGCGGGCCATAGCAGTTAAGGCTGGTGGGGTCTCGGGTACTTGAGGGGGTATTAGTATTCCTCGTGGTGGCGGGGGGAGGGGTCCTTGGAGTTGGTGATAAATTGGCCTGGGGGGTCCGTTGGGATACGGATTCTCCAGTTGGTATAAGTTTTGGTTGTGGGTCTGGTGATTTGGGGGAATCTTGGTAACGGTGGGCCAGATTCCTAATTTGGAAGTGGACAAGGGTAACCCTTTGGGGGTTAGACCGCACATGGAGTACTGTGTCCAGTTTTGGGCACCGGTGCTCAGGAAGGATATAATGGAACTAGAGAGAGTACAAAGGAGGGCAACAAAATTAATAATGGGGATGGGAGAACTACAATACCTAGATAGATTAGCGAAATTAGGATTATTTAGTCTAGAAAAAAGACGATTGAGGGGCGATCTAATAACCATGTATAAGTATATAAGGGGACAATACAAATATCTTGCTGAGGATTTGTTTATACCAAGGAAAGTGACGGGCACAAGGGGGCATTCTTTGCGTCTGGAGGAGTGAAGGTTTTTCCACCAACATAGAAGAGGATTCTTTACTGTTAGGGCAGTGAGAATCTGGAATTGCTTGCCTGAGGAGGTGGTGATGGCGAACTCAGTCGAGGGGTTCAAGAGAGGCCTGGATGTCTTCCTGGAGCAGAACAATATTGTATCATACAATTATTAGGTTCTGTAGAAGGACGTAAATCTGGGGATTTATTATGATGGAATATAGGCTGAACTGGATGGACAAATGTCTTTTTTCGGCCTTACTAACTATGTTACTATGTTACTATGTTACTTCCCGCTCTGAGGACCTGTGAGCAGTCCCGCCCACCCGCCCTTTTTGTTTGTGTATTCGATAATTTTTGTTGGTTTGTTTTCGGGTCATAGTGGCTGTAGGCGGGGGAGGGGTCCTTGGAGTTGGTGCTAAATTGGCCTGGGGGGTCCGTCGTGATACAGATTCTCCAGTTGGTATATGTTTTGGTTGCCGGTCTGGTGATTTGGGGGAATCTTGGTAATGGTGGGCCAGATTCCTAAGTTGGAAGTGGACAAGGGTAACCCTTCGGGGTATTTTGGTGCTCTCGAGCCTGTGGGGTAACGGCTGAGAGTAATCTACGGTTGGTCTCTTGTCCACTTGTTTATACTATGGTTAACACCAGACTTTTAGCTTCAAGGACCCCTTCCCGGATCATGTTGCGGTTAAATGTTTGTCTGTTTATAATAAAGGCCGCTGTGGCCAATTATATCCAATGTGAGACTCATGTCATTATTCGGCTGATGGGAAGGAAAGGGGTCGGAGACCCTTGGGGAGACATTTATTCACGGTGGTCGACAATACAAATGTCAAGATATTGCAGTGCTATTCCTTTGAAGTTAATGGTACAAAGGTGCAATGCATTGAATGTACATTAAAAAAATCGACACCTGCAAGTACAAGCCAGCTTGCAAGCTGCTGTAAACATTGAAGAGGGCAGAGTCATAAAAAAAGATGACTAAGATTCTGATCTGATATTTCCGAGCTTATCTTAACCGCTTCTCGACATTCGCCATAAATGTACGGCGCAAGTCAGTTGCTGGTCTATAGAGTGGGCTCACTGAGTGACCTTGCCCCATACCCGACAGATAATAGCTATGTATTGCAGCCAAGACCTACCTCTAACAGCTGCTGATGGGTTGCTATGACAGCCGAGGGTCTGTTGAAGACCTCCATGCCTGTCAGTACAGAGCTCCCTTGAAATGAAGCCTGTGGTCAGGCTGCAAAGAAATCCGAGATTTTTTATTATATGCAGCAATGCTATGGTATTGCTGTATATAATGCAAGAAAGCAAATAATCACAGGTTCAAGTCGCCTAACAAATATGACAAAAAGTAAAAAAAAAAAAAAGTAAAAAAAACATAAAAGTTTAAATCAAGACCCTTTTCCCTCATGAAAGCTAAGGATAATTAAAACATGTAAAAAAACACATATATGATGTTGCCATGTCCAGAAAAGTCTGATCTATCAAAGTATAAAAATAATTAAACCAATCAGTAAACAGTAACAAATTCAAAACACCAGAACTGTTTTTTTTTCGTTAACGCAATACCGGAAAAAATGCTGTAACAAATGATCAAAACATCATAGCTATCCCAAAATGTGACATAGTCCTTCATGGCCGGGTGTCAGTTCCTGCCCCAGGACGAGCTATGTCCGTCATGCATTTAAACTGTCACTATGCGTGAACACGCAGTGGCAGTTCTATGCTGACAGCTGTCACAGACAGCTGAGCAGCACTGGAAGAAGTGCTGGGACCCATGCTGTCGGTCTTTACACCCAGATCGCTGTGATCAGTCAGTCAATCTGACTGACCGATCACAGCATGATCGCACAGGAGATGCTGAAATATCAGCACTAGGGTTGAGCGACCTTGACCTTTTTAGAGTCGAGTCGTGTTTTGCGAAACCCGACTATCTTAGAAGTCGAGTCGAGTGGAATCGGCCGATTATGGCGAAAAGTCGGGTATCGCCCGAAACACGAAACCCAATGCAAATCAATGGGGGAGCATAGTCGGCAGTGAGTGGAGGCCAGGAAAACACCTACACTGCCCATTTTAATGGCAAAAACATCCATTCTTGTTACAGAAGCTTGTCAATCGTAATTTAGCTTATAATAATTGGAAGGCATTTTAAATTGGGGGTCATTTGGCTAAAGTTGTGGGGGGTAGGGCTGGTTCAAGTAATTAGTGGGCCCAGTAAATCTGGACCACGTCACGGCAGTGGAGCAGGGAGAGGTAAGTATTTCAACTTTGCAAGTGCTGTGATCCTGAGCAAGCAGGGGGGGCCCACTCGTTGGCATTGGCACTGGCACAGGGCCCCTCAAAGTACAGCGGTGTGTTTGCACGGCGGGGGCGCCTCCCACCGGCAGCAACACTTTTGCGTACTATGAGAGGCCCTGTGCCAGTGACATCGCCAACTAGTATTCCTCCCCCCACCTGATGAAGGAACCTGCACTTTCATCTGCACCTTCCTCTTTGTCCCCGTGTAAGGTGGTATGGTATGCGGGAAGAGGAACCTGACTTTCAGCAGGGTCACAATCTTGCTGTGTAGCGTGCACGGGGAATTTTGCGTTATGGGTCAATGTACCAGCAGACTCATTTATCACTGGCTGGGCAATGGGCGGGATGAGGAGGAAACACAGATATAGGCCCAAAGACTAAAGTTGGCTAAATGCAGTTCAAAATTGGTAACACAGGACTAACCAGGGGGCATTGCAGTGGAGGACAACTGGAATGAGAGGCTGACACAGAGAGTAGGCCCAAATCAGTAAGTAGTCGAAATGCAGTTCAAAATTGGCAACCGTAGTAAACAGGCGGCACAGCTTTGTTCAGTGGAGGAGAACAGCAAGGAGTGGCAGACACCGATAGTAGGCCCCAACCCAACTAGTAGGCCAAATGCAGTCTAACATTAACAACTACTTAACGAGAGCCTGAAAATGGAATTTCAGGACAGGAAACCAGGAGAACAGCAAGGAGTGGCAGACACCGATAGTAGGCCCCAAACCAACTAGTACGCCAAATGCAGTTGTTCCATTTAACCACAATTTAATGAGAGCCTGAAGATAGAAGTTCAGGAAAGGCAACCTGGAGAACACCTTGGAGTGTAACACACCATCTCTCTACACCCCATACCCAATTTGTAGGCCTAATGCAGTGTAGTTTCCAACAACTACTAAACGAGAGCCGGAAGATCGAAGCTCAGGAAAGGCAACCTGGAGAACACCTTGGAGTGGAACACACCATCTCTCTACACCCCATACCCAATTTGTAGGCCTAATGCAGCGTAGTTTCCAACAACTACTAAACGAGAGCCGGAAGATCGAAGCTCAGGAAAGGCAACCTGGAGAACACCTTGGAGTGGAACACACCATCTCTCTACACCCCATACCCAATTTGTAGGCCTAATGCAGTGTAGTTTCCAAGAACTACTAAACGAGAGCCGGAAGATCGAAGCTCAGGAAAGGCAACCTGGAGAACACCTTGGAGTGGAACACACCATCTCTCTACACCCCATACCCAATTTGTAGGCCTAATGCAGTGTAGTTTCCAACAACTACTAAACGAGAGCCGGAAGATCGAAGCTCAGGAAAGGCAACCTGGAGAACACCTTGGAGTGGAACACACCATCTCTCTACACCCCATACCCAATTTGTAGGCCTAATGCAGCGTAGTTTCCAACAACTACTAAACGAGAGCATGAAGATCGAAGCAATGGAGAGGAAACCTGGGGAACACCTTGGAGTGGAACACACCATCTCTCTACACCCCATACCCAATTTGTAGGCCTAATGCAGTGTAGTTTCCAACAACTACTAAACGAGAGCATTAAGATCGAAGCAATGGCGAGGAAACCTGGGGCACACCTTGGGGAGGCAGACACCGTTAGTAGGCCCTACCAAAGTTGTACCCCCAATGCAGTTTTAAAATTCCTAGAGGCTGAAAACAAGACTATTGACGCTCAGCTTTTTTCAAAGGAACACAGCTGAATTGAGTTGCGCAGACAGACACAGGTAGTAGGACTTAAACCAAAAATGTGGCTCACTGCAGCTTAAAAAAGTTACAGGGGTACACAAGCAGCAGTGCTCTGGGCAGTGGAGGACAATTTCAATAGTGGACCGCAGACAGACTTTGTACGCCTACTATTAAAAAAAGGGTGCTCTATGCAATTAAAAATAGGTTCCAGGGGTCCACGGGCAGCAGTGGTGTGGTCAGTGGACGAGTATTGAAAGGAGGGACCGCAGACAGGCGTAGTAGGCCTAACATAACAAAATTAGGCTGTAGACACTGTAAAATTGGTTCCAGGGGTACACGGGCAGCAGTGGTGTGGTCAGCGGAGGAAAATTGGAATTAGGGACTGCAGACAGACTTTGTAGGCTGTCCCCTGTGGACCATGCATCCAACACATTAACCCAGTGCGCCGTAATGGACACGTAACTTTTTGTGGACATGCCTACTGGTCCATGCGTCTCTTGTCAGGTGCACCTTTCTACTGTTTGATTGCCTGAGTGCTATGACAATGCAGACTTTTTCATGCCGGTGGAGGGCTGGGATGGCTTTTCTCGCAAAAGAAATGTCGACTGGGTAGCTTGAACCGTTGCACAGCGTAGTTCATCTGGGCTTTCTAAATATAAAACAAAGAAAAAAAGGAGGCTACATGCACTTTCAGCTGGGTTCCAGGGGTACACGGCCAGCATTGGTCTGGTCAGTGGAGAACTATTGGAAGGAAGGACCGCAGACACGCTTCGAAGGCCTAACATAATAACAGATGGCTGTAGGCAATTTTAAATTGGTTCCAGGGGTACACGGGCAGCAGTGGTGTGGTCAGTGGAGGCCTAGTGGAAGGAGTGACCGCAGACAGGCATCGAAGGCCTAACATAATAACACATGGCTGTAGGCAATTTAAAATTGGTTCCGTGGGTACACGGGCAGCAGTGGTGTGGTCAGTGGAGGCCTAGTGGAAGGAGTGACCGCAAACAGGCATCGAAGGCCTAACATAATAACACATGGCTGTAGGCAATTTTAAATTGGTTCCAGGGGTACACGGGCAGCAGTGGTGTGGTCAGTGGAGGCCTAGTGGAAGGAGTGACCGCAGACAGGCATCGAAGGCCTAACATAATAACACATGGCTGTAGGCAATTTAAAATTGGTTCCGTGGGTACACGGGCAGCAGTGGTGTGGTCAGTGGAGGCCTAGTGGAAGGAGTGACCGCAGACAGGCATCGAAGGCCTAACATAATAACACATGGCTGTAGGCAATTTTAAATTGGTTCTGTGGGTACACGGGCAGCAGTGGTGTGGTCAGTGGAGGCCTAGTGGAAGGAGGGACCGCAGACAGGCTTCGAAGGCCTAACATAAAAAAATAGGGCTGTTGGCAATTTAAAATTTGTTCCAGGGGTACACGGGCAGCAGTACAATGGTCAGTGGAGGCCTAGTGGAAGGAGGGACCGCAGACAGGCTTCGAAGGCCTAACATAACAAAAATGTCAATACAATGGTATTGTCAGTGCCAGGCATTGAAGAATGTCAGCGCATAGACTAAACATTGGTGGAGCTGTGAGAGATAATTTTGCAAGTGGTAGAGCACTGTTTGAGCTGGGGGGGGGAACTGTCTTGTGGCCGGCGGTACAGGCCCAGGGCCCCTCATATTACAACGGTGTGTCTGACGTTGGGTGCGCACCACCACTGCCAGAGACACTTTATTGTACTATGAGGGACCCAGTGGCAGTGCCGTCGACCAAAAGCGGGCACACCCACCTCTTCAGACAAACAGCACTCTCACGGGTGCTGGCGCCAAGTGGCGATACCACGGCCCCGTGTGGGGAGTTTGGCCATTTAGTGAGGTGTAAACATGTCGTATGCTGGACAATCAGGTGCAGAAAATTACGAGATTGGAAAAGTCATTCAGAATAGTCCACAGGCAAGACCTTTTCATAGGAAAGCTAGGTGTCAGCCGGGCAAGGTGGGGCAAAAGATTTCGAAATCCAGTTGTGGTTCATTTTAATGAAGGTTAGATCATCTACATTTTGGGTAGCCAGACGAGTCCTTTTTTCTGTTAGTATTGAACCTGCAGCACTGAATACTCTTTCTGATAGGACACTAGCTGCCGGGCAAGCAAGCTCCTGCAATGCATATTCTGCCAATTCTGGCCAGGTGTCTAATTTGGATGCCCAGTAATCAAATGGGAATGACGGTTGAGGGAGAACGTCGATAAGGGATGAAAAATAGTTTGTAACCATACTGGACAAATGTTGTCTCCTGTCACTTTGAATTGATGCTGCAGTACCTGTCCTGTCTGCGGTCATAGCAAAATCACTCCACAACCTGGTCAGAAAACCCCTCTGGCCAACGCCACTTCTGATTTCTGCCCCTCTAACACCTCTGGTCTGCTGGCCCCTGCAGCTCGTGTGAGAACGATCACGGGCGCTGTGTGCAGGGAATGCCAGAAGCAAACGGTCAACAAGAGTTGATTGTTTGGTTGCTAATATTAGTTCCAAGTTCTCATGTGGCATTATATTTTGCAATTTGCCTTTATAGCGAGGATCAAGGTGGCAGGCCAACCAGTAATCGTCATCGTTCATCATTTTAGTAATGCGTGTGTCCCTTTTGAGGATACGTAAGGCATAATCCGCCATGTGGGCCAAAGTTCCAGTCCTCAAATCTGCGGTTGTGCTTGGTTGAGGGGCAGTTTCAGGCAAATCCACGTCACTTGTGTCCCTCAAAAAAACAGAACCCGGCCTTGCCGCGCCAACAATTTCCAGTGGCCCCGGAAAAGCTTCCTCATTAAAAATATAATCATCCCCATCATCCTCCTCGTCCTCCTCCTCCTCTTCGCCCGCTACCTCGTCCTGTACACTGCCCTGGCCAGACAATGGCTGACTGTCATCAAGGCTTTCCTCTTCCTCAGCTGCAGACGCCTGATCCTTTATGTGCGTCAAACTTTGCATCAGCAGACGCATTAGGGGGATGCTCATGCTTATTATGGCGTTGTCTGCACTAACCAGCTGTGTGCATTCCTCAAAACACTGAAGGACTTGACACATGTCTTGAATCTTCGACCACTGCACACCTGACAACTCCATGTCTGCCATCCTACTGCCTGCCCGTGTATGTGTATCCTCCCACAAAAACATAACAGCTCGCCTCTGTTCGCACAGTCTCTGAAGCATGTGCAGTGTTGAGTTCCACCTTGTTGCAACGTCTATGATTAGGCGATGCTGGGGAAGGTTCAAAGAACGCTGATAGGTCTGCATACGGCTGGAGTGTACGGGCGAACGGCGGATATGTGAGCAAAGTCCACGCACTTTGAGGAGCAGGTCGGATAACCCCGGATAACTTTTCAGGAAGCACTGCACCACCAGGTTTAAGGTGTGAGCCAGGCAAGGAATGTGTTTCAGTTGGGAAAGGGAGATGGCAGCCATGAAATTCCTTCCGTTGTCACTCACTACCTTGCCTGCCTCAAGATCTACAGTGCCCAGCCACGACTGCGTTTCTTTCTGCAAGAACTCGGACAGAACTTCCGCGGTGTGTCTGTTGTCGCCCAAACACTTCATAGCCAATACAGCCTGCTGACGTTTGCCAGTAGCTGCCCCATAATGGGAGACCTGGTGTGCAACAGTGGCAGCTGCGGATGGAGTAGTTGTGCGACTGCGGTCTGTGGACGAGTGTTGTGAATTCTGTGGCTGAATTCACTCCTGTGGTCACAAGTGCAGCTTCTGAGCTTCCTCCCTCAGGTGTTCTGGTGAGCTCGTTAACTGCTTCATTACTTAACTCCGCCTGATGCTGCTATCCTTGCTCCTTGTCAATGTTTCAGTGTTGGATCTGAGCTTCTCCTGATTGTTCCTGTTACCTGCTGCTCTGTATAGCTAAGTGCTTTTTGCTTTTTTGTTGCTTTTTTTCTGTCCAGCTTGTCTTTTGTTTTGCTGGAAGCTCTGAGACACAAAGGGTGTACCGCCGTGCCGTTAGTTCGGCACGGTGGGTTTTTTTTGCCCCCTTTGCGTGGTTTTGGTTTAGGGTTTTTTGTAGACTGCAAAGTTCGCTTTACTGTCCTCGCTCTGTCCTAGAATATCGGGCCCCACTTTGCTGAATCTATTTCATCCCTACGTTTTGTCTTTTCATCTTACTCACAGTCATTATATGTGGGGGGCTGCCTTTTCCTTTGGGGAATTTCTCTGGGGCAAGTCAGGCCTATTTTTCTATCTTCAGGCTAGCTAGTTTCTTAGGCTGTGCCGAGTTGCCTAGGTAGTTGTTAGGCGCAATCCACAGCCGCTTTTAGTTGTGTTTAGGATAGGATCAGGTGTGCAGTCTACAGAGTTTCCACGTCTCAGAGCTCGTTCTTGTATTTTTGGGTATTTGTCAGATCACTGTGTGCGCTCTGATCGCTAAGCACACTGTGTTTCTGGATTGCCTTCATAACACCTGTCATTAGCAAACATAACAGTACAAGGAGCCAAACTAATGATTCTCAATAGAGGGAAAGAAAAAGTTCTAACATCATTTTTTTTTTTTTTTCTGCTCTGTGTTCACTTTTTTTTCCCCTAGACATTTGGGTGATTCTGGACACAGGTGTGGACATGGATATTCAGGGTCTGTGCTCTTCAATGGATAATCTCGTTATAAATGTACAAAAAATTCAAGATACTATTGATCAGAAATCTATGTTAGAACCAAGAATTCCTATTCCTGATTTGTTTTTTGGAGATAGAACTAAGTTTCTAAGTTTCAAAAATAATTGTAAGCTATTTCTGGCCTTGAAACCTCATTCTTCTGGTAATCCTATTCAACAGGTTTTGATTATTATTTCTTTTTTGCGCGGCGACCCTCAAGACTGGGCATTTTCTCTTGCGTCAGGAGACCCTGCATTGAGTAGTGTCGATGCGTTTTTCCTGGCGCTCGGATTGCTGTACGATGAGCCTAATTCAGTGGATCAGGCTGAGAAAAATTTGCTGGCTTTGTGCCAGGGTCAGGATGATATAGAAGTATATTGTCAGAAATTTAGGAAATGGTCAGTACTCACTCAGTGGAATGAATCTGCGCTGGCAGCTTTGTTCAGAAAGGGTCTCTCTGAGGCTCTTAAGGATGTCATGGTGGGATTTCCTATGCCTGCTGGTTTGAATGAGTCTTTGTCTTTGGCCATTCAGATCGGTCGACGCTTGCGCGAGCATAAATCTGTGCACCATTTGGCGGTACTGCCTGAGGTTAAACCTGAGCCTATGCAGTGCGATAGGACTATGACTAGAGTTGAACGGCAGGAATACAGACGTCTGAATGGTCTGTGTTTCTACTGTGGTGATTCCACTCATGCTATTTCTGATTGTCCTAAGCGCACTAAGCGGTCCGCTAGGTCTGCCGTCATTGGTACTGTACAGTCCAAATTCCTTCTGTCCATTACCTTGATATGCTCTTTGTCGTCGTTTTCTGTCATGGCGTTTGTGGATTCGGGCGCTGCCCTGAATCTGATGGATTTGGATTATGCTAAACGTTGTGGGTTTTTCTTGGAGCCTTTGCGGTGTCCTATTCCATTGAGAGGAATTGATGCTACACCTTTGGCCAAGAATAAACCTCAATACTGGGCCCAGCTGACCATGTGCATGGCTCCTGCACATCAGGAAGTTATTCGCTTTCTGGTGTTGCATAATCTGCATGATGTGGTCGTGTTGGGGTTGCCATGGCTACAAACCCCTAATCCAGTATTGGATTGGAATTCCATGTCGGTATCCAGCTGGGGTTGTCAGGGGGTACATGGTGATGTTCCATTTTTGTCGATTTCGTCATCCACCCCTTCTGAGGTCCCAGAGTTCTTGTCTGATTATCAGGATGTATTTGAAGAGCCCAAGTCCGATGCTCTACCTCCACATAGGGATTGTGATTGTGCTATCAATTTGATTCCTGGTAGTAAATTCCCTAAAGGTCGATTATTTAATTTATCCGTGCCCGAACACGCCGCTATGCGCAGTTATGAGAAGGAATCCCTGGAGAAGGGACATATTCGCCCATCGTCATCACCACTGGGAGCAGGGTTCTTCTTTGTAGCCAAGAAGGATGGTTCGCTGAGACCGTGTATTGATTACCGCCTTCTTAATAAGATCACTGTTAAATTTCAGTATCCCTTGCCATTGTTATCTGACTTGTTTGCTCGGATTAAGGGGGCTAGTTGGTTCACTAAGATAGATCTTCGTGGTGCGTATAATCTGGTGAGAATCAGGCAAGGAGATGAATGGAAAACTGCATTCAATACGCCCGAGGGTCATTTTGAGTATCTAGTGATGCCGTTCGGACTTGCCAATGCTCCATCTGTGTTTCAGTCTTTTATGCATGACATCTTCCGTGAGTATCTGGATAAATTCCTGATTGTTTACTTGGATGACATTTTGATCTTCTCAGATGATTGGGAGTCTCATGTGAAGCAGGTCAGAATGGTTTTTCAGGTCCTGCGTGCTAACTCTTTGTTTGTGAAGGGATCAAAGTGTCTCTTCGGTGTGCAGAAAGTTTCATTTTTGGGGTTCATCTTTACCCCTTCTACTATCGAGATGGATCCAGTTAAGGTCCAAGCCATCCAGGATTGGATTCAGCCGACATCTCTGAAAAGTCTGCAAAAGTTCCTGGGCTTTGCTAATTTTTATCGTCGCTTCATCTGTAATTTTTCTAGCATTGCCAAACCATTGACCGATTTGACCAAGAAGGGTGCTGATTTGGTTAATTGGTGTTCTGCTGCTGTGGAAGCTTTTCAGGAGTTGAAGCGTCGTTTTTGTTCTGCCCCTGTGTTGTGTCAGCCAGATGTTTCTCTTCCGTTCCAGGTCGAGGTTGATGCTTCTGAGATTGGAGCAGGGGCGGTTTTGTCACAGAGAGGTTCTGATTGCTCAGTGATGAAACCATGTGCTTTCTTTTCCAGGAAGTTTTCGCCCGCTGAGCGTAATTATGATGTGGGCAATCGAGAGTTGCTGGCCATGAAGTGGGCATTCGAGGAGTGGCGTCATTGGCTTGAAGGAGCTAAGCATCGCGTGGTGGTATTGACTGATCATAAGAACTTGACTTATCTCGAGTCTGCCAAGCGCTTGAATCCTAGACAGGCCCGTTGGTCGTTATTTTTTGCCCGCTTCGACTTTGTGATTTCGTATCTTCCGGGCTCTAAAAATGTGAAGGCGGATGCTCTGTCTAGGAGTTTTGTGCCCGACTCTCCGGGTTTATCTGAGCCAGCGGGTATCCTCAAGGAAGGAGTCATTGTGTCTGCCATCTCCCCTGATTTGCGGCGGGTGCTGCAAAAATTTCAGGCGAATAAACCTGATCGTTGTCCAGCAGAGAAACTGTTCGTCCCTGATAGGTGGACTAATAAACTTATCTCTGAACTTCATTGTTCGGTGTTGGCTGGTCATCCTGGAATCTTTGGTACCAGAGAGTTAGTGGCTAGATCCTTCTGGTGGCCATCTCTGTCACGGGATGTACGTACTTTTGTGCAGTCCTGTGGGATTTGTGCTAGGGCTAAGCCCTGCTGTTCTCGTGCCAGTGGGTTGCTTTTGCCCTTGCCGGTCCCAAAGAGGCCTTGGACACATATTTCGATGGATTTCATTTCTGACCTTCCCGTTTCTCAAAAGATGTCAGTCATTTGGGTGGTCTGTGATCGCTTTTCTAAAATGGTCCATCTGGTGCCCTTGGCTAAATTGCCTTCCTCCTCTGATTTGGTACCTTTGTTCTTTCAGCATGTGGTTCGGTTGCATGGCATTCCTGAGAATATCGTTTCTGACAGAGGTTCCCAGTTTGTTTCAAGGTTTTGGCGAGCCTTTTGTGGTAGGATGGGCATTGACCTATCCTTTTCCTCGGCTTTCCATCCTCAGACTAATGGCCAGACCGAACGAACCAATCAGACCTTGGAAACATATCTGAGATGTTTTGTTTCTGCAGACCAGGATGATTGGGTGTCCTTTTTGCCGTTGGCTGAGTTCGCCCTTAATAATCGGGCCAGCTCGGCTACCTTGGTTTCTCCATTTTTTTGCAATTCTGGGTTCCATCCTAGTTTCTCTTCAGGACAGGTTGAGTCTTCGGACTGTCCTGGTGTGGATTCTGTGGTGGATAGGTTGCAGCAGATCTGGACTCAGGTAGTGGACAATTTGATCTTGTCCCAGGAGAAAGCTCAACTTTTCGCTAATCGCAGACGCCGTGTGGGTCCCCGACTTCGTGTTGGGGATCTGGTTTGGTTATCTTCTCGTCATATTCCTATGAAGGTTTCCTCTCCTAAATTTAAACCTCGTTTTATTGGTCCGTATAGGATTTCTGAGGTTCTCAATCCTGTGTCTTTTCGTTTGACCCTCCCAGACTCCTTTTCCATACATAATGTATTCCATAGGTCGTTGTTGCGGAGATACGTGGCACCTATGGTTCCATCTGTTGAGCCTCCTGCCCCTGTTTTGGTGGAGGGGGAATTGGAGTATATTGTGGAGAAGATTTTGGATTCTCGTGTTTCTAGACGGAAACTCCAGTATCTGGTTAAATGGAAGGGTTATGCTCAGGAAGATAATTCCTGGGTTTTTGCCTCTGATGTTCATGCTTCCGATCTTGTTCGTGCCTTTCATGCGGCTCATCCTGGTCGGCCTGGGGGCTCTGGTGAGGGTTCGGTGACCCCTCCTCAAGGGGGGGGTACTTTTGTGAATTCTGTGGCTGAATTCACTCCTGTGGTCACAAGTGGTACTGCAGCTTCTGAGCTTCCTCCCTCAGGTGTTCTGGTGAGCTCGTTAACTGCTTCATTACTTAACTCCGCCTGATGCTGCTATCCTTGCTCCTTGTCAATGTTTCAGTGTTGGATCTGAGCTTCTCCTGATTGTTCCTGTTACCTGCTGCTCTGTATAGCTAAGTGCTTTTTGCTTTTTTGTTGCTTTTTTTCTGTCCAGCTTGTCTTTTGTTTTGCTGGAAGCTCTGAGACGCAAAGGGTGTACCGCCGTGCCGTTAGTACGGCACGGTGGGTTTTTTTTGCCCCCTTTGCGTGGTTTTGGTTTAGGGTTTTTTGTAGACTGCAAAGTTCACTTTACTGTCCTCGCTCTGTCCTAGAATATCGGGCCCCACTTTGCTGAATCTATTTCATCCCTACGTTTTGTCTTTTCATCTTACTCACAGTCATTATATGTGGGGGGCTGCCTTTTCCTTTGGGGAATTTCTCTGGGGCAAGTCAGGCCTATTTTTCTATCTTCAGGCTAGCTAGTTTCTTAGGCTGTGCCGAGTTGCCTAGGTAGTTGTTAGGCGCAATCCACAGCCGCTTTTAGTTGTGTTTAGGATAGGATCAGGTGTGCAGTCTACAGAGTTTCCACGTCTCAGAGCTCGTTCTTGTATTTTTGGGTATTTGTCAGATCACTGTGTGCGCTCTGATCGCTAAGCACACTGTGTTTCTGGATTGCCTTCATAACACCTGTCATTAGCAAACATAACAGACGAGCTCTCGCTTCTGCAGGAGGACGAGGAGGAGGAGGAGGAGGGGGTGCGAACGGCTACAGCCAACTGTTTCCTAGACCGTGGGCTAGGCAGAACTGTCCCAAACTTGCTGTCCCCTGTGGACCCTGCATCCACAACATTCACCCAGTGAGCCGTGATGGACACGTAACGTCCCTGGCCATGCCTACTGGTCCATGCATCTGTTGTCAGGTGCACCTTTGTGCTCACAGATTGCCTGAGTGCATGGATGATGCGCTCTTTAACATGCTGGTGGAGGGCTGGGATCGCTTTTCTGGAAAAAAAGTGTCGACTGGGTAGCTCGTAGCGTGGTTCAGCGTACTCCATCAGGGCTTTGAAAGCTTCGCTTTCAACTAACCGGTAGGGCATCATCTCTAACGAGATTAGTCTAGCTATGTGGGCGTTCAAACCCTGTGTACGCGGATGCGAGGCTAAGTACTTCCTTTTTCTAACCATAGTCTCATGTAGGGTGAGCTGGACTGGAGAGCTGGAGATCGTGGAACTAGCGGGGGTGCCGGTGGACATGGCAGACTGAGAGACGGTGGGAGATGGTGTTGTTGCCGCCCGTGCCCTAGATGCAGTGTTTCCTACTACAAAACTGGTGATTCCCTGACCCTGACTGCTTTGGCCTGGCAAAGAAACCTGCACAGATACTGCAGGTGGTGCGGAAAATGGTGGCCCTACACTGCCGGAAGGGATGTTGCGTTGATGACTAGCTTCATTGGCCGAGGGTGCTACAACCTTAAGGGACGTTTGGTAGTTAGTCCAAGCTTGCAAATGCATGGTGGTTAAATGTCTATGCATGCAACTTGTATTGAGACTTTTCAGATTCTTCCCTCTGCTTAAGGTAGTTGAACATTTTTGACAGATGACTTTGCGCTGATCAATTGGATGTTGTTTAAAAAAATGCCAGACTGCACTCTTTCTAGCATCGGATACCTTTTCAGGCATTGCAGACTGAGCTTTAACCGGATGGCCACGCTGTCCTCCAACAGGTTTTGGCTTTGCCACGCGTTTTGGGCAAGATACGGGCCCGGCAGATGGAACCTGTTGCGATGTTGATGCCTGCTGCGGCCCCTCCTCCTCCGCTTCAGAACTGCTGCCGCCTGCACCCTGTTCCCCCAATGGCTGCCAATCGGGGTCAAGAACTGGGTCATCTATTACCTCTTCTTGTAGCTCGTGTGCAACTTCGTCTGTGTCACCGTGTCGGTCGGTGGTATAGCGTTCGTGATGGGGCAACATAGTCTCATCAGGGTCTGATTCTTGATCATTACCCTGCGAGGGCAATGTTGTGGTCTGAGTCAAAGGACCAGCATAGTAGTCTGGCTGTGGCTGTGCATCAGTGCACTCCATGTCAGATTCAACTTGTAATGGGCATGGACTGTTAACTGCTTCACTTTTGTAAGCCAGGGACGGTATGTGTAAAGAGCTCCATGGAGTAACCCGTTGTGTCGCCTGCTGCATTCTTCTCTGTTGTTGTTTTTGCTGAAGAGGACAAGGAAGCGACTTGTCCCTGACCGTGAACATCCACTAACGACGCGCTGCTTTTACATTTACCAGTTTCACGAGAGGAGGCAAAAGAGCTAGAGGCTGAGTCAGCAAGATAAGCCAAAACTTGCTCTTGCTGCTCCGGCTTTAAAAGCGGTTTTCCTACTCCCAGAAAAGGGAGCGTTCGAGGCCTTGTGTAGCCAGACGACGAACCTGGCTCCACAGCTCCAGACGTAGGTGCAATATTTTTTTTCCCACGACCACCTGATGCTCCACCACTACCCTCATTACCAGCTGACAATGAACGCCCCCGGCCACGACCTCTTCCACCAGACTTCCTCATTGTTTTAAAAACGTAACCAAACTAACGGTATTTGTTGCTGTCACACAACTTACACGGTGACCTATAACTTCAGTATGATTTAGCTACCCCTTTACAGGTGGGTGAGACCACAACGAAAATCAGGCACAATGTTACACACTCTGTTTTTGGTGGCACCAAATGAGAGAGATGCCACACACGCAGGACTGTCACTGAAGCACAAATGTAAATATTAATCTCCCACTGTTTTTTTTTATTTTTTATTTTTTTTTTCAGGGAGACTTTAGAAACCAAATAAAATAAAATGATTTTTCAGGGAGAATTTAGAAAACAAATAAAACAAAAAATAGGCTTTCTATGGCCCACTGAGTGAGAGATGACGCACACAGGAGTCAGGAGTGGCACACAAGCCCAGAGGCCAATATTTATCTTCCAATGATTGATGTAGTGATTTTTTTCAGGTAGATTTTGGAACCCAAATCAAGCTAAAAAAATAATAGGCTTTCTATGGCCCACAATTGGAGAGAGAGAGATGGCACACCCAGGAGTCAAGACTGGCACACAAGCAGAAAGGGCAATGTTAATCTCCCACTGATTTTATTTATTTTTTTTTTTTCAGGGAGACTTTAGAAAAAAAAATAATAATAAAAAATGATTTTTTCAGGAAGAATTTAGAAACCAAATAAAATAAAATTATTTTTTCAGGGAGAATTTAGAAAACAAATAAAACAAAAAATAGGCTTTCTATGGCCCACTGAGTGAGAGATGACGCACACAGGAGTCAGGAGTGGCACACAAACCCAGAGGCCAATATTTATCTCCCAATGATTGATGTAGTGATTTTTTCAGGTAGATTTTGGAACCCAAATCAAGCTAAAAAAATAATAGGCTTTCTATGGCCCACAATTGGAGAGAGAGAGAGAGATGGCACACCCAGGAGTCAAGACTGGCACACAAGCAGAAAGGGCAATATTAATCTCCCACTGATTTGATTTTTTTTTTTTTTTTCAGGGAGACTTTAGAAAAAAAAAATAATAAAAAAAAATGATTTTTTCAGGAAGAATTTAGAAACCAAATAAAATAAAATGATTTTTTCAGGGAGAATTTAGAAAACAAAAAAAACAAAAAATAGGCTTTCTATGGCCCACTGAGTGAGAGATGACGCACACAGGAGTCAGGAGTGGCACACAAGCCCAGAGGCCAATATTTATCTCCCACTGATTGATTTATTGATTTTTTCAGGTAGAATTTAGAACCCAAATCAACCAAAAAAATAAATAGGCTTTCTATGGCCCACTATTTGTGAGAGAGATGGCACGCTCAGGACTGGCACACAAGCCCAGAGGCCAATATTAATCTCCCACTTTTTTTTTTTTTTCAGGGAAAATTTATAAACCCAATAAAATAAATAATAAATAGGCTTTCTATGGCCCACTATCTGAGAGAGAGAGATGGCACGCTTAGGACTGGCACACAAGCCCAAAGGCCAATATTAATCTCCCTTTTTTTTTTCAGGGAGAATTTATAAAACCAAAAAAAATAAAATAAATAGGCTTTCTATGGCCCACTATTTGTGAGAGAGATGGCACGCTCAGGACTGGCACACAAGCCCAGAGGCCAATATTAATCTCCCACTTTTTTTTTTTTTTTCAGGGAAAATTTATAAACCCAATAAAAAAAATAAATAGGCTTTCTATGGCCCACTATCTGAGAGAGAGAGATGGCACGCTTAGGACTGGCACACAAGCCCAAAGGCCAATATTAATCTCCCACTGATTGATTTATTGATTTTTTCAGGTAGAATTTAGAACCCAAATAAAGCAAAAAAAAAAATAGGCTTTCTATGGCCCACTGAGTGAGTGATGATGCACACAGGAGTCAGGAGTGGCACACAAGCCCTGAGGCCAATATTTTTCTCCCACTGATTGATGTAGTGATTTTTTCAGGTAGATTTTGGAACCCAAATCAAGCAAAAAAATAAATAGGCTTTTTATGGCCCACTGAGTGAGAGATGGCACACACAGGAGTCAGGAGTGGCACACAAGCCCTGAGGCCAATATTTTTCTCCCACTGATTGATGTAGTGATTTTTTCAGGTAGATTTTAGAACCCAAATCAAGCAAAAAAATAAATAGGCTTTCTATGGCCCACTGAGTGAGAGATGGCACAGACAGGGATGGCACTCTAGCAGAAATGCCAATCTTAATCTCCCACAAAAAAAAAAAAAAAAGGAACTGTCCTTCAATTACTATCTCCCTGCAGTAATCTCAGCCAGGTATGGCAGGCAGCAATAAGGAGTGGACTGATGCACAAATTAAATAAAAAGTGTGGACAAACAAACAAGATAGCTGTGCAGAAAGGAAGGAACAAGAGGATTTGTGCTTTGAAAAAAGCAGTTGGTTTGCACAGCGGCGTACACACAGCAATGCAGCTATCAGGGAGCCTTCTAGGGCAGCCCAATGAGCTACAGCGCTGAGGAAAAAAAAAAAAAAAATGTAGCTTCCACTGTCCCTGCACACCGAAGGTGGTGTTGGACAGTGGAAATCGCTACAGCACAAGCGGTTTGGTGGTTAATGGACCCTGCCTAACGCTATCCCTGCTTCTGACGAAGCGGCAGCAACCTCTCCCTAAGCTCAGATCAGCAGCAGTAAGATGGCGGTCGGCGGGAACGCCCCTTTATAGCCCCTGTGACGCCGCAGACAGCAAGCCAATCACTGCAATGCCCTTCTCTAAGATGGTGGGGACCAGGACCTATGTCATCATGCTGCCCACACTCTGCGTTTACCTTCATTGGCTGAGAAATGGCGCTTTTCGCGTCATTGAAACGCGACTTTGGCGTGAAAGTCGCGTACCGCATGGCCGACCCCGCACAGGGGTCGGATCGGGTTTCATGAAACCCGACTTTGCCAAAAGTCGGTGACTTTTGAAAATGAACGACCCGTTTCGCTCAACCCTAATCAGCACCTCCTACCTGATCAGTGCAGCAGCTCGGCTCTGTGTCAGGTCCACAATGGCGGTTAAACCCCTGAATGCTGTAATCGAGCACGATCGCAACATTCAGGAGGGCGGCAGAGTGACAACCCCTGAGTCACCAAGCTACGGAAAGCTTCTAAGACACTAATAAATACACATTTTTAGGGTACAAAAAGTAAATAATTATGTCCAGATCAACCCTATCTATAAAAGTGTAATACTAGTTAACCCCTTCAGTGAACGCTGTAAAAAGAATACACAAAAAAGTAGCAAACTATGGTGTTTCATCATATCGCTTGGAAAAAGTAAAATAAAAAGCGACCAAAAAGACGAGTACAGCTCTGGCAAAAATTAAGAGACCACTGCAAAATGTTCAGTTTGTCTGATTTTTCTCTTTATAGGTATATTTTTGTGTAAAATGTAAATTGTTCTTTTATTCTATAAACTTCTGACAACATTTCTCTGAAATTCCAAGCAATACATTTTGTATTTTTTTCTGAAAAAGAAAAATGGTCAAAATTAAAAATAAAACAGTGCTTTCAGACCTCAAATAATGCAAAGAAAACAAGTTCATAATCATTTAGAAATAACAATACTACTGTTTTAACCCCTTAGCGACCGCCGATACGCCTTTTAACGGCGGCCGCTAAGGGTACTTAAACCACAGCGCCGTTAATTAACGGCGCTGTGGAAAAAGTCCATAGCGCCCCCCAGAGGCCGATTTTCTCCGGGGTCTCGGCTGCCGAGGGTAGCCGAGACCCCAGAGAACATGATACGGGGGGTTTTTAACCCACCCCGCATTTGCGATCGCCGGTAATTAACCGTTTACCGGCGATCGCAAAGAAAAAAAAAAAAAAAAGCGATCTCTTTTTAATTTCTCTGTCCTCCGATGTGATCGCACATCGGAGGACAGAGAAAAGGGGTCCCAGGTGGCCCCCCAATACTCACCTAGCTCCCCCGATGCTCCTCGTGTCTCCCGGTGGGCGCCGCCATCTTCAAAATGGTGGGCGCATGCGCAGTGCACCCGCCGGCCGGCACCGGGAGAATCTTTGGGGTCTCGGCTGCCGGGGGTAGCCGAGACCCCAAAGAGCATGATTGGGGTCGGTATTACCGACCCCTGTTTTGCGATCGCCGGTAATTAACTGTTTACCAGCGACCGCAAAAAAAAAAAAAAAAAGTAAAGTGTAATTCTCTGTCCTCTGATGTGATCGCACATCAGAGGACAGAGAAATAGGGGGATTCGGGGACCCTAGCATACACACCTAGGTCCCTGGATCCTCTTGCTGCTCCTCCTGGCCGCCGGCAGCAGAACATGGCGGACGCATGCCCAGTGCGCCCGCCATCTGTCTCCATCTGCCGGCCGGCAGGAGAACAGCAGTTGGGGCTAAAATTAGGGTTAGGGTTAGGGATAGGGTTAGGGTTAGGGGTAGGGTTAGGTTAGGGGTAGGGTTAGGGCTAGGGTTAGGGGTAGGGTTAGGGCTAGGGTTAAGGCTAGGGTTGGGGCTAAATTTAGGGTTAGGGTTGGGGCTAAATTTAGGGTTAGGGTTGGGGCTAAACTTAGGGTTAGGCTTCTTTCACACTTACGTCGGTACGGGGCCGTCGCAATGCGTCGGCCTGACATACCGACGCACGTTGTGAAAATTGTGCACAACGTGGGCAGCAGCTGTAGTTTTTCAACACATCCGCTGCCCAATCTATGTCCTGGGGAGGAGGGGGCGGAGTTACGGCCACGCATGCGCGGTCAGAAATGGCGGATGTGACCTACAAAAAAACGTTTCATTGAACGTTTTTTTGTGCCGACGCTCCGCCAAAACACAACTGATCCAGTGCACGACGGACGCGACGTGTGGCCATCCGTCACGATCCGTCGGCAATACAAGTCTATGGGCAAAAAACGCATCCTGCGGGCACATTTGCAGGATCCGTTTCTTGTCCAAAACGACGGATTGCGACGGAATGCCAAACGACGCAAGTGTGAAAGTAGCCCTAGGGCTAGGGTTAGGGTTGGGGCTAAAGTTAGGGCTAGGGTTGGGGCTAAAGTTAGGGTTAGAGCTGGGATTAGGGTTAGGGTTTGGATTAGGGTTGGTATTAGGGTTAGGGTTGGCATTAGGGTTACGCTTGGGATTAGGGTTAGGTTTGGGATTAGGGTTAAGGTTAGGGTTGTGATTAGGGGTGTATTGGGATTAGGGTTAGGTTTGAGGTTAGGGTTGAGATTAGGATTAGGGGTGTGTTGGATTTAGGGTTTTGATTAGGGTTATGGTTAGGGTTGACATTAGGGTTGTTTTGGGGTAAGGGTTGTGATTATGGTTAGGGTTAGTGATTAGGATTATGGATGAGGTTGGGATTAGGGTTAGGGGTGTGTTGGGGTTAGGGTTGGAGCTAGAATTGGGGGGTTTCCACTGTTTAGGTACATCAGGGGGTCTCCAAACACGACAGCCAATTTTGCGCTCAAAAAGTCAAATGGTGCTCCCTCCCTTCTGAGCTCTGCCGTGCGCCCAAACAGTGGGTTACCCCCCCATATGGGGCATCAGCGTACTCAGGATAAATTGGACAACAACTTCTGGGGTCCAATTTCTCTTGTTACCCTTGTGAAAATAAAAACTTGGGGGCTACAAAATCTTTTTTGTGAAAAAGAAAAATATTTTTTATTTTCACGACTCTGCATTCTAAACTTCTGTGAAGCACTTGGGCATTCAAAGTTCTCACCACACATCTAGATAAGTTCCTTGGGGGGTCTAGTTTCCAAAATGGGGTCACTTGTGGAGGGTTTCTACTGGTTAGGTACATCAGGGGCTCTGCAAACGCAACATAATACCCGCAGACCATTCTATCAAAGTCTGCATTCCAAAACGGCGCTCCTTCCTTCCGAGCTCTGCCGTGCGCCCAAACAGTGGTTTACCCCCACATATGGGGTACCAGCATACTCAGGACAAATTGGACAACAACTTATGGGGTCCAATTTCTCTTGTTACCCTTGTGAAAATAAAAATTTGGTGGCTAAAAAATCTTTTTTGTGGAAAAAAAAAATATTTTTTATTTTCACGGCTCTGCATTATAAACTTCTGTGAAGCACTTGGGCATTCAAGGTTCTCACCACACATCTAGATAAGTTCCATGGGGGGTCTAGATTCCAAAATGGGGTCACTTGTGGGGGATTTCTACTGTTTAGGCACATCAGGGGCTCTCCAAACGCGACATGGCGTCCGATCTCAATTCCAGCCAATTCGACATTGAAAAAGTAAAACGGCACTCTTTCTCTTCCAAGCTCTGCGATGCGCCCAAACAGTGGTTTACCCCCACATATTGGGTATCGACGTACTCAGGAGAAATTGCACAACAACTTTAGTGGTCTAATTTCTCCTGTTACCCTTGTGAAAATAAAAATTTGTGGGCAAAAAGATCATTTTTGTAGAAAAAATGCAATTTTTTTTTTCACGGCTCTACGTTATAAACTTCTGTGAAGCACATGGGGGTTCAAAGTGCTCGCCACACATCTAGATAAGTTCCTTAAGGGGTCTAGTTTCCAAAATGGTGTCACTTGTGGGGGGTTTCCACTGTTTAGGCACATCAGGGGCTCTCCAAACGCGACATGGCGTCCAATCTCAATTCCAGCCAATTCTACATTGAAAAAGTAAAACAGCACTCCTTCTCTTCCAAGCTCTGCGGTGCACCCTAACAGTTGTTTACCCCCACGTATTGGGTATCAGCGTACTCAAGAGAAATTGCACAACAACTTTTGTGGTCTAATTTCTCCTGTTACCCTTGTGAAAATAAAAATTTCTGGGCAAAAATATCATTTTTGTAGAAAAAATGCGATTTTTTTTTTTCACGGCTCTACGTTATAAACTTCTGTGAAGCACATGGGGGTTCAAAGTGCTCGCCACACATCTAGATAAGTTCCTTAAGGGGTCTAGTTTCCAAAATGGTGTCACTTGTGGGGGGTTTCCACTGTTTAGGCACATCAGGGGCTCTCCAAACGCGACATGGCGTCCAATCTCAATTCCAGCCAATTCAACATTGAAAAAGTAAAACGGCGCTCCTTCACTTCCAAGCTCTGCGGTGCGCCCAAACAGTGGTTTACCCTCACATATGGGGTATCGACGTATTCAGGAGAAATCGCACAACAACTTTTGTGGTCTAATTTCTCCTGTTACCCTTGTGAAAATAAGAATTTGTGGGCGAAAAGATCATTTTTGTGTAAACAAAAGCGATTTTTTATTTTCACGGCTCTACGTTATAAACTTCTGTGAAGCACTTGGGGGTTCAAAGTGCTCACCACACATCTAGATAAGTTCCTTAAGGGGTCTAGTTTCCAAAATGGTGTCACTTGTGGGGAGTTTCCACTGTTTAGGTACATCAGGGGCTCTCTAAATGTGACATGGTGTCTGATCTCAATTCCAGCCAATTCTGCATTGAAAAAGTCAAACGGCGCTCCTTCACTTCTAAGTTCTGCGGTGCGCCCTAACAGTGGTTTACCCCCACATATGGGGTATTGGCGTATTCAGGAGAAATTGCATAACAAAATTTATGGTTACATTTCTGTTTTTACGCTTGTGAAAATAAAAAAAATGGTTCTGAATTAAGATGTTTGCAAAAAAAAGTTAAATGTTCATTTTTTCCTTCCACATTGTTTCAGTTCCTGTGAAGCACGTAAAGGGTTAATAAACTTCTTGAATGTGGTTTTGAGAACCTTGGGGGGTGTAGTTTTTAGAATGGTGTCACACTTCATTATTTTCTATCATATAGACCCCTCAAAATGACTTCAAATGTGATGTGGTCCCTAAAAAAAAATGGTGTTGTAAAAATGAGAAATTGCTGGTCAACTTTTAACCCTTATAACTCCCTAACAAAAAAAAATTTTGTTTCCAAAATTGTGCTGATGTAAAGTAGACATGTGGGAAATGTTATTTATTAACTATTTTTCATGACATATCTCTCTGATTTAAGGGCATAAAAATACAAAGTTTGAAAATTGCAAAATTTTAAAAATTTTCGCCATATTTCCGTTTTTTCATAAATAATCGCAAGTAATATCGAAGAAATGTTACCACTAACATGAAGTACAATATGTCACGAAAAAACAATCTCAGAATCAGCGGGATCCGTTGAAGCGTTCCAGAGTTATAACCTCATAAAGTGACAGTGGTCAGAATTGCAAAAATTGGCCTGGTCATTAAGTACCGAATTGGCTCTGTCACTAAGGGGTTAACTCAGGAAGAGTGATGCAAAAATTATTATTTTTTCTATAAAAGTTTTTATTGTGTCAAAGCGCCAAAACATTAAAAAATTATATAAATGGGGTATCACTGTAATTGTACTGACCCGAATAATAAAGCTGCATTATCAATTTTACCACATGTGCAATGGGGAAAAAATAAAAATAAACAATTTCTGCATTGTTGGTTTTAGTTCATTCTGCCTCCACAAAAATCGGAATAGAAAGCAATCAAAAAACATGTGACCAAAAATGGTACCAATAAAAGAGTCAACTCGACCTGCGAAAAAACAAGGCCTCACATGACTCTGTGGGCCAAAATTTGAAATAATTATAGCTGTCTAAATATGGGGATGCAAAAGCGAGTTTTTGCAATGAAAAACATCTGATAGAGACAGCAGCCAAACTATTTAAAAAAAACTATATACAGTGGGTACGGAAAGTACTCATACCGGTTTACATTTTTCATTCTTTGTTTCATTGCAGCCATTTGTTAAAGTCAAAAAAGTTCATTTTTTTCTCATTAATGTACACTCTGCACCCCATCTTGACTGAAAAAAAAATGTAGTAATTTTTGCAAATTTATTAAAAAAGAAAAACTGAAATATCACATGATCTTAAGTATTCACACTAGTGATGAGTGATCATGCTCGCCACTACTCGTTACTCGCCCGAGTATCAGTGTACTCGGCAAGCAACGAGCATTTCTTGGATTAATTGTCGGGAACTGGTGTCTCCACCCAGCATTTTTGGCGGACTTTAGAGACCCAATCACGCTGCAGGGATTGTCTGTCAGGCCATGAAACGCCGCAGCCATCTTTGTTGTGGTCGTGCAGTGATTGGCTTGGCCACATAACATCATCCCGAGTATAAGAGACCTGGCACCACCCTGCTCGTCGCATTCGTCCGGATTCAGCGAGAGTAGGGAGAGCTGCTGTTGAGATAGGGTCAGAATCGTGGTTTTAATAGTTTTTGTAGGTCTGCAACTGTTAAATCCACAACTCCTGAGAACCAACAGTCCTTTTTAGGGTTAATCGTGGGTCCCGAGATTGCAGCGCTTGGTAGGCAGGGCATGGCATATCTATATCAGTGCAAGTCCTGCAAGCACTGCATGTGCGTACATAGCTCCCACTGCATCCCTCCCAAAGCTCCATAACGGTCTGCTGCTGCTTATTTACTATATACCTAGTTGCAGTTTTCATTTTTTTTTCAAAAAATTCACCCCCCCCCCAAAAAAAAAAAATACAGTCTGTTATTTCAGACTGAGGCCTGGTGCATCTGTTTAAAAATCATAGTTTGTCAGGCATATGTAGCATAGTTGTGTGTGCTAGCCTTGTTCTACTATTTATTTTTTTTATAAATTCACCCAAAAGCCAAAAAAAAAGTTAATCTAGTCTGTTATGTCAGGCTGGGGGCTGGTGTTTAATTTTTTGAAAAATCGCATTTTCGCAGGCATACGTAGCATAGTTCTGTGTGCTAGCCTTGGTCAAATTTTTTTTGTTTACATTCGCCAAAAATCAAAAAACACATTAATACAGTCTGTTAAGTCAGACTGAGTCCTGGTGTATCTGTTTCTGAAAAATCAAATTTCCGCAGTAGCATAGTTCTGTGTGGTAGTCTTGTGCCACTCTTTTTTTTTGGTTTTAAATTGACCAAAGAAACAAAAAAGGCCCCATATATCTGCGTGCTCCAAGTTTGGGCATTTTAAGCTGGTTTTCCACTGTTTTTTTCTGTCTCTTACTCTACTTATATACAGCAGTATTTTGCAGACCCCCCAAAAAATACAGGCCACATATTTGGCAGTGTGGTATTTCCATGATAGGCCTCATATATCTGCGTGCTCCAAGTTTGGGCATTTTAGGCTGGTTTTCCACTGTTTTTGCTGTCTCTTACTCTAGTTATGTACAGCACTATTTTGCATTTAAAAAAATACAGGCCACATATTTGGCAGTGTGGTATTTCCATGATAGGCCTCATATATCTGCGTGCTCCAGGTTTGGGCATTTTAGGCCATTAGTCCAGTTTTTTCCAGTCTGTTACTCTACTTATATAAAGCACTATTTTTCATTTAAAAAAATACAGGCCACATATTTTCGCAGTGCGGTATTTCCATGACAGGCCTCATATATCTGCGTGCTCCAAGTTTGGGCATTTTAGGCTGGTTTTCCACTGTATTTGCTGTCTCTTACTCTAGTTATGTAAAGCACTATTTTGCATTTAAAAAAATACAGGCCACATATTTGGCAGTGTGGTATTTCCATGATAGGCCTCATATATCTTCCCTATCCTACAACCCCAAACAGTTATTCAAAACCTTTAACTCCCTCCTTCGCCCACCACTGCCCCCTCCAACCTCCCTCATCTCTGCTGAGGACTTTGCCACACACTTTAAAAATAAGATCGACCAAACAAGGCAAGCCTTCATTGTTCAACCACCACAACCCCTTTGTATACCAGACTAATGCCCAAACACCATAACCTCCCTATCCAACATCACTGAAAGGGGGCTTAATTGTCTCCTCTCCAAATCGCACCTCACCACCTGTGCGCTCGACCCCATCCCGTCCCACCTCCTCCCCAACCTCACCACCACACTTATCCCATCCCTAACCCGCCTCTTCAACCTATCACTAACTTCTGGCACCTTCCCTTCTGCCTTTAAACATGCCACAATCACGCCTATCCTTAAAAAGCCAACCCTCGATCTAACTGCTATGTCCAGCTATCACCCAATATCGCTGCTCCCATTCGCTTCCAAACTCCTGGAGCAGCACGTCCACGCTGAACTTTCCTCCCACCTCTCACCTAACTTGCTCTTTGACAATCTACAATCTGGTTTCCGCCCCCATCACTCAACTGAGACAGCCCTGACCAAAATCACTAACGACCTACTTACAGCCAAAGCTAACGGACAATACTCTGTACTCCTCCTTTTAGACCTGTCCTCTGCTTTCGACACAGTTGACCACTGCCTCCTACTACAGAACCTCTCCTCCTTTGGCATCAAAGACCTCGCCCTATCCTGGATTTCCTCGTACCTTTCCAACTGCACATTCAGCGTCACCCAATCCCACACTATCTCCTCATCCCACCCTCTCTCTGTTGGAGTCCCCTACTCTCTCTGTTCTAGGACCCCTACCCTTCTCAATCTATACACCTGGCCTGGGACAACTCATGAAGTCTCATGGTTTCAAGTACCATCTTTATGCTTATGACAGTCAGATCTACCTTTCTGGCCCAGACGTCACCGCTCTGCTGTCCAGAATCCCGTGCCTATCAGCCATATCCTCCTTCTTCTCCTCTCGCTTCCTCAAACTCAATGTGGACAAATCTGAACTCATCATCTTTCCTCCATCCCATAAATCTTCCTTACCTGACCTATCTATCGCGATTAACAACATCACGCTTTCCCCCATATCGGAAGTCCGCTGCCTCGGAGTAACCTTTGACACTGCACTTTCCTTCAAACCGCACATCCAAGCTCTCTCCACCTCCTGTCGCCTCCAGCTCAAAAATATCCCCAGAATCCGTCCTTTTCTAAACCGTCATTCTACTAAAATGCTTGTGCATGCCCTCATCATCTCCCGCCTTGACTACTGCAACATCCTTTTCTGTGGCCTCCCGGTTAACAGTCTTGCACCTCTCCTGTCCATCCCTAACTCTGCTGCCCGACTAATTCATCTCTCTCCTCGCTACTCCTCTGCTTCCCCCTCTGCAAATCTCTTCACTGGCTCCCATTCCCTCAGCGTATCCAGTTCAAATTACTAATACTGACCTACAAAGCCACCCATAACCTGTCTCCTCCATATATCTCTGAACTAATCTCCCGATATCTTCCCTCACGTAATCTCTGGTCCTCCCAAGACCTCCTTCTCTCCTCCACACTTATTCGCTCCTCATCCAACCGCCTCCAAGACTTCTCCCGAATATCCCACATGCTCTGGAATTCTTTGCCCCAACACGTCCGACTATCAACCACATTTGCATCCTTCAGACGCAACCTGAAAACCCACCTCTTCAGGAAAGCCTACAGCCTGCACTGACCCTGCTGCCTCCTCATCACTACCGGAAATACCGCCTCACCAACACCGAAGCTACTGCAACCCTCAACCTATTGTCTCCTTCCCCATAATTCTGTAGAATGTAAGCCCGCAAGGTCAGGGTCCTTGCCCCTCTGTATCAGTCTGTCATTGTTAGTTTGTTTACTGTAAGTGATATTTGTACTTTGTATGTGACCCATTCTCATGTACAGCACCATGGATTCATTGGTGCTATATAAATAAATAATAATAATATATCTGTGTGCTCCGAGTTTGATCATTTTAGGCCGGTTTTCCACTGTTTTTGCTGTCTGTGACTCTACTTATGTACAGCACTATTTTGTAAAAAATACATGCCACATATTTGGCAGTGTCGTATTTCCATGACAGGCCTCATATATCTGCGGGCTCCAAGTTTGGGCATTTTAGGCTGGTTTTCCACGTTTTTTGCTGTCTGTTACTCTACATATATACAGCACTATTTTGCATGTAAAAAAAATCTACAAAACCCCCCCAAAAATGTAAGACAGTCTGTTATGTCAGACTGAGGCCTGTTGTATCTGTGGTGGAAAAATCGTAGCTTGACAGGCATAAGTTTTAGAGCTCTGTCTGCTAGCCTTGTTCTTTTTTTTTTTTTTTTTTTTAAATTATACAAAACCCTAAAAAAAGTTAATACAGTCTGTTATGTCAGGCTGAGTTCTGTTGTATCTGGTTTAGAAAAATCGTATTTCAACAGGCATACGTATCATAGTTCTGTGTGCTAGCCTTGTGCCACTGTTTTTTTGGGGGGGATTAAATTCACCAAAAAGCCCCCAAAAATGTAATACAGTCTGTTATGTCAGGCTGAGGCCTGGTTTTTGTGTTGGAAAAATCTTAGCTTTGCAGGCATACTGATCAGATATCATTTAGCTCCAAATATATACATTTGTGTTGAGTTTTTGAAATAGTGTAGTAGTCCATTTAAAATGGGCAAGGCAAGGGGCAAGGGAAGGGGAAGTGGACATGATGCTGATGGTGCATGCAAAGGACGAGGCCGTGGCTAAGGTGAAAGTATGGCACAACAAAGACCCACATCTTCTCGACCTTCCTGTCCCAGTTTCTAGGGGACCGCAGCACACCACTATTGAAGCCAGAGCAGTGTGAAACGGTTGTTGGTTGGATAGCGGAAAATGATTCCAGTCACTTAGCCAGCACCACCACCATGTCTTCCACATGGTCAAGTCTGAGTAGCCATGAGTGTGGCCCAGATATTCTTCACCCTGATCCTCCTTCCTCCCACCATGCTGAGTGCCCTGAGACAACTGATCTCACACTTGGACACTCTGAAGAGATGTTCAGTTTTCAATTTCAAGATTCCGGACTCTCAGCCGGTCAACTTGAAGTGGGTAAAGATGAGATTGCATGTAGAGCTGCCCAAAGCTTTGACTAGCCCCGGTCACACGAAGGCGATGGTGGGAAAGTGTCACAAGAGGTGGACGATGATGAGACACAATTGCCAGAAAGTCAAGAGGAGGAGCAGGATGCGGATGTGGAAGATGAGGTGGTGGATAACATAGTGATTGACCCAACCTGGCAGGAGGACATGCATAGCGATGACAGCAGCACACATGGAGAAGGAGGCAAATCCCCCCAACAGGCAGGAAGAAGCAGTGTGGTGGCCTCAGACAGAAGGCATGCTTCCGTTCCCCGTAACACCAACATGACTGAAGTTGCCATTCTAACTGTTAGATCTTCCTGAGTCTGTTTATTTTTTAAACACTCTGCCGATAACCCCATACAAGCCATTTGCAGCACCTGTCATGCCCGCAACAGCAGGGGTAGCAAAACAACCAGCCTGGCCACCACCAGCATGATCAGGCACATGGCAGCAACGCACCCAACTTTGTGGGCCGAACCCCAGGCTCCAGGAACACTGTCTGCAGGTGACACCACTGCTTCCTCCACTGTTTTGCGTAGAAGTCAATCCCCAGTCCACCGTGCATGTCAAGATGCATCTAGCCCTGCACCTGTTATTGCCCACAGTCAAGCAGCACCATCATCAAGCCTGTCCACATCCTTGTCCCAGCTTAGCCTTCAGTTGTCTGTACCCCAGTCTTTGGAACGCAAGCGGAAATACCCAGCCAACGCCCTACAGGCCACAGTCCTAAATAACAAAATGTTACTAAATAAGTAACATTTCCTTCTGCTTGCGCTCGAAGTGTTGCCTTTTATTTGCAATGTTGCAAAGTTCTGGGACAGTTTTCTCAGACCATCCCATCGTGATGGCACAAAAGCAAGGGGTGCTGTCACAAGACGTGCAATGTTTGGGAAGATGCTGTGGGAGTACCTTGCAGATCGTACAAAAGTCCTCCATGATTCCTCTGTGCCTTTAAATTATTGGGTATCCAAGCTGGACACGTGGAATGAACTGGCTCTCTACGCCTTGGAGGTCGTGGCCTGCCCTGCTGCTAGCGTTCTGTCGGAGCGGGTTTTTAGTGCCGCTGGTGGAATTATAACAGATAAGCGCATCCGCCTGTCACCTGAAAATGCTGACAGGCTGACTCTTATAAAAATGAACAGGAGCTGGATTGGGAAAGACTTCTGTACACCACCAAGTGAAAACATTGAAACATAACCTCAAATACATTCTGTTTTGGAGAGGTGTATTCTCATGCACCTCTTCACAACCACACATGGGTATACACTTCCAGATTTGGTCTGTTGTTCTTATCCTCCTCCTTATCCTCATCCTCAACATCCAGAACCACTAGATGACCAGGGTGAACGCACTCTGTACTGTTATAGGCCGGTGAATGTTGGGCAAGAGGGGCTGTGATGGCAATAGTATATTTTTAAAAAAGGTACCCCATTGGGTAATTGTTTGTCAGCTCATGCACTCCATTACAAGTCTTAGAGACCCACACCCCTACATTGGGCCTACTTCTTAACTCGGTTTACTGGAATGTCTCTTCCTTATCTCTGACAACATGACCTGGGTGAACGTGTTCTGTTCTGTTATAGGCCACAGAATTTTGAGCAAGGGGAGCTGTGATGTCAATAGTATATTTTTTAAAAAAGGTACCCCCCATTGGTGAAACCACATCCTTGTTGGCAAAGACTTCATAACATTTGTGTACCTTAAAAAGCTCACTTGAAAAGCTCCTTTTTGTGTTGCCTGGTTGCTCACATTGGACACAATATACTTCATATAAATTTGATAAAGCAATGCTGTTAGTTTAGCTCAGTAGTTCATTACAAATATTTCTTTGTCCACTATATTAGTTTCTCTCCTTGAGAGCCATAACTATGGCTGCATCAAATGTACAAATGGCGAATATACAAATGGCGAATATACAAATGGCGATTTGGAATCCAGATTAAAATACTGTATACCGAATGTATTCAGACAATTACATAGCTGCATTTCTTGTATAACATTTACAGAGGTAACAGACGATGCTCATAGTGACACAATCTTGAGAAATGTTTGTTTATTCACGTCACAAACAGTTCTAAGCCTCTGTATGTTTGCTGTTTGTCATTGTAAAACATTAAGGTTTACTGAAACTCTGCCTGTGGTGGTTTGATCTAAGTCCTTGTGGCTTTTATAATCTAGGGGTTTATTGCCCCTCGTCTGATGACTCCATGATATCTCAGTTTCATACAACCTTGAAAGCTGGCCACTTGAAGGGCTGGGTGAAACTAGAGTTACTACATAGTGTAAATCACTATATAAGACCAGAGAAACATGACTAAGACAGATGCCAACACTGGGGTACCTGTACATGTACAGTGTGTCATACCTGCATAATTGGGGACGCCCATGCAGTGTAGGTAATCTCCCAGGGCTTCTCTGATATTCCAGACGGATGATGTTTAAAAGCCTCTTGGTGATGTAAGTATACTGTATGTAGTTAATCTTTATATATACATAATCATTCTATGTATTTAATCCTTATAAGTACTTATTAACCTTTGTATGTTAAGTACATATACAAAAGTGTACGCACTCATACTATTCAATCATACTATTCCTTGAATTTTGTACTTTGCAATAAAATTGTGTTGTATTGCAAGTATTAGCCTTCTTTAAAGCTGTATCTGAACCTTAGTGTTAAAAACAAGGCAAATAAAATTGCCAAATTCTCCTGTAAATAATTCTGCAAAGTGGGAACCATCATACCATTAAAAAATACAAGTGGATTTTCATGGGCCCATCAAGTATGTGGGTTCAAAGGCGTAATGGGGTGCATATGACTATGCAGCAGGGCTGGCCTTCCTGCCAATGTGTAAAACAAAGGAGTACGGGAGTACAAAATGAATATTGTGAAGTGGATTTTCATGGGCCCATCCAGCATGTGGGTTCTAAGGCGTAATTGGGTGCATATAACTGACTATGCAGCAGGGCTGGCCTTGCTGCCAATGTGTAAAACAAAGGAGTATGGGAGTACAAAATGCATATTGTCAAGTGGATTTTCATGGGCCCATCCAGTATGTGGGTTCCAAGGCGTAATGGGGTGCATATAACTGACTATGCAGCAGGGCTGGCCTTGCTGCCAATACGTAAAACAAAGGAGTACAGGAGTACAAATGAATATTGTGAAGTGGATTTGCATGGGCCCATCCAGTATGTGGGTTCAAAGGCTTATTGGGGTGCATATGAACTGGTAGCAGGGCAGGCCTTGCATTCAATGCAACATTTTTTAAGGAGGCCCTCCTGTTGTGAATTCTGCTCTTGGGCTCCCTCCGGTGGTTATGAGTGGTAGTGCTGCTGTCTTTGGATCGCAGGATTTATCAGGTGTGTCCACTTATTGCAATTTGGACTGGGCTATTTAGTCTTGCTTGATCCTTTAGTCAGTGCCAGTTGTCCATTGTTTTAGGAGGATTCACATCCCTGACTGGTCTCTCCTGTTTTGCTGTTCATTTCAACAAAGTTCTGGCTTTGTTTTTGCTGTCCACATGCTGTGGGCCTTATAGTTCTGTGCATTTTCATGTTTTGTCTTGTCCAGCTTTGTCTGTGTAAGGAATTTTTGCAGCCAAGTTGTATCTCTGGAGATGCAGATATACCCTCCATGTCTTTAGTCAGATGTGGTGATTTGTATTTTCTGTGGTGGATATTTTCTAGTGTTTTAATACTGACCGCATAGTACTCTGTCCTATTCTTTCTTTTTAGCTAGAAAGGCCTCCTTTGCTAAATCCTGATTTCAGTTTGCGTATGTCATTTCCCTCTCCTCTCACAGTCAATATTTGTGGTGGGGCTGTCCATAACAGTACAACTGGCCAACAATGAGTTAAACGCATCTCAGAAGAAGGGAAGGAAAGTGCTGAGCCATTTTTTTTCTGTAGTCTGTTGTGTCTTTCCTTCCCTCTTTTCCTCTGGGTGGCTCAGGAGTTAGGCGCTGGCATGAAGGTTCAGGAATTGGTTTCTCGTGTGGACCAACTTGCTGCTAGAATACAGGGTATTTCCGATTATATCGTTCAGACTCCGGTTTTAGAGCCTAGAATTCCAACTCCTGATTTGTTTTTTGGGGACAGGATCAAATTTTTGAGCTTTAAAAATAACTGTAAACTGTTTTTTGCTCTGAAACCCCTCTGGTGATTCCATTCAGCAGGTTAAAATTGTTATTGCCCTGCTGCGTGGTGATCCTCAGGATTGGGCATTTTCCCTGGAATCTGGGAATCCTGCTTTGTTTAATGTAGGCACATTTTTTCAGGCGCTAGGGTTATTGTATGATGAACCTAATTCAGTGGATCATGCAGCGAAGACCTTGTTGGCCCTGTGTCAGGGTCAAGAAGCGGCAGAATCGTATTGCCAGAAATTTAGAAAATGGTCTGTATTGACTAAATGGAATGAGGATGCCTTGGCGGCAATTTTCAGAAAGGGTCTTTCTGAATCCGTTAAAGATGTTATGGTGGGGTTCCCCACGCCTGCTGGTCTGAGTGATTCTATGTCTCTGGCCACTCAGATTGATCGGCGCTTGCGCGAGCGCAGAGTTGTGCACACTGTGGCGTTGTCCTCCGAGCGGAACCCTTTGTCTAGAGCTGAACGACCAAGATTCAGGCGTCAGAATAGGTTGTGTTTTTACTGCGGTGATTCTGCTCATGTTATTTCTGATTGCCCTAAGCGTACAAAGAGAATCGCTAGTTCTGTTACCATCAGTACTGTACAACCTAAATTTCTGTTATCTGTGACCTTGATCTGCTCATTATCGTCATTTTCTGTCATGGCATTTGTGGATTCAGGCGCCGCTCTGAACCTAATGGACTTAGAATTTGCCAGACGTTGTGGTTTCCCCTTGCAGCCTTTGCAGAACCCTATTCCTTTAAGGGGCATTGATGCTACACCATTGGCTAAAAATAAACCTCAGTTTTGGACACAGCTGACCATGTGCATGGCGCCAGCCCATCAGGAAGATTGTCGTTTTCTGGTGTTGTATAATTTGCATGATGCTATTGTGCTAGGTTTTCCATGGTTACAGGTACATAATCCGGTGTTAGATTGGAAATCTATGTCTGTGACTAGTTGGGGCTGTCAGGGGGTTCATGGTCACGTTCCTGTGATGTCAATTTCCTCTTCCCCCTCTTCTGAGAATCCTGAGTTTTTGTCAGATTTCCAGGATGTATTCGATGAGCCCAAATCCAGTTCCCTTCCACCGCATAGGGACTGTGATTGTGCTATTAACTTGATTCCAGGTTGTAAATTCCCTAAGGGCCGACTTTTCAACCTGTCTGTGCCAGAACATGCCGCCATGCGGAGCTATATTAAGGAGTCTTTGGAGAAGGGGCATATTCGGCCATCTTCTTCACCATTGGGAGCAGGTTTTAGCAGGTTTTTTTTTGTTGCCAAGAAGGATGGCTCCTTGAGACCCTGTATTGATTATCGCCTCTTGAATAAGATCACTGTCAAATTTCAATACCCTTTGCTTTTGCTTACTGATTTGTTTGCTAGGATTAAGGGGGCTAGTTGGTTTACTAAGATTGACCTTCGAGGGGCATATAATCTTGTTAGTATTAAGCAGGGTGGCGAATGGAAAACTGCATTTAATACGCCCGAAGGCAATTTTGAATACCTTGTGATGCCATTCGGACTCTCTAATGCCCCATCTGTGTTCCAATCCTTCATGCATGATATCTTTCGGAGTTATCTTGATAAATTCATGGTTGTATATTTGGATGATATTTTGATTTTTCCGATGATTGGGAGTCTCATGTGAAACAGGTCAGGATGGTATTTCAGATCCTCCGTGATAATGCTTTATTTGTGAAGGGGTCTAAGTGCCTCTTTGGAGTGCAGAAGGTTTCTTTTTTGGGCTTCATTTTTTCTCCCTCATCTATAGAAATGGATCCGGTTAAGGTTCAGGCCATTCATGATTGGATTCAGCCAACATCGGTGAAGAGCCTTCAGAAATTCTTGGGCTTTGCTAATTTTTATCGTCGTTTCATTGCCAACTTCTCCAGTGTGGTTAAACCTCTGACCGATTTAACGAAGAAAGGCGCTGATGTGACGAATTGGTCCTCCGTGGCTGTTTCTGCCTTTCAGGAGCTTAAACACTGATTTACTTCTGCCCCTGTGTTGCGTCAACCGGATGTTTCTCTTCCATTTCAGGTTGAGGTTGACGTGTCTGAGATTGGGGCAGGGGCCGTTTTGTCTCAGAGGAATTCTGATGGTTCCTTGATGAAACCGTGTGACTTCTTTTCTCGGAAGTTTTCGCCTGCGGAACGCAATTATGATGTCGGCAATCGGGAGTTGTTGGCTATGAAGTGGGCATTTGAGGAGTGGCGACATTGGCTTGAGGGGGCCAAGCACCGTATTGTGGTCCTGACCGATCATAAAAATCTGATTTACCTCGAGTCTGCAAAACGACTGAACCCTAGACAGGCTCGATGGTCCCTGTTTTTCTCCCGTTTTGATTTTGTTGTCTCGTATCTTCCGGGTTCTAAGAATGCCCTCTCTAGTAGTTTTTTGCCTGATTCTCCTGGGGTCCTTGAGCCGATCGGCATTCTGAAGGAAGGGGTGATTCTTTCTGCCATCTCCCCTGATTTACGACGGGTTCTTCAGGAATTTCAGGCTGATAAACCTGACCGCTGTCCAGTGGGGAAACTGTTTGTTCCTGATAGATGGACTAGTAAAGTGATTTCTGAGGTTCATTGTTCTGTGTTGGCTGGCCATCCTGGGATTTTTGGTACCAGAGATTTGGTTGGTAGGTCCTTTTGGTGGCCTTCTTTGTCGCGGGATGTGCGTTCTTTTGTGCAGTCCTGTGGGACTTGTGCGCGGGCCAAGCCTTGTTGTTCCCGTGCTAGTGGGTTGCTGCTGCCTTTGCCGGTCCCTGAGAGGCCTTGGACGCATATTTCTATGGATTTTATTTCACATCTTCCGGTTTCCCAGAGGATGTCGGTTATCTGGGTGGTTTGTGATCGGTTTTCTAAGATAGTTCATTTGGTACCTTTGCCTAAATTGCCTTCCTCTTCTGATTTGGTTCCGTTGTTTTTTCAGCATGTGTTTAGTTTGCATGGCATTCCGGAGAATATTGTGTCCGATAGAGGTTCCCAGTTTGTTTCTAGGTTTTGGCGGGCCTTTTGTGCAAGGCTGGGCATTGATTTGTCTTTTTCTTCCGCATTTCATCCTCAGACAAATGGCCAAACCGAGTGAACTAATCAAACTTTGGAAACTTATTTGAGATGCTGTGTGTCTGCTGATCAGGATGATTGGGTGGCTTTCTTGCCATTGGCCGAGTTTGCCCTTAATAATCGGGCTAGTTCTGCTACCTTGGTTTCGCCTTTTTTTTGTAATTTTGGTTTTCATCCTCGTTTTTCTTCAGGGCAGGTTGAGCCTTCTGATTGTCCTGGTGTGGATTCTGTGGTTGACAGGCTGCAGCAAATTTGGGCTCATATGGTGGACAATTTGGTGTTGTCTCAGGAGGAGGCTCAGCGTTTTGCTAACCGTCGTCGGTGTGTTGGTTCCCGGCTTCGGGTTGGGGATTTGGTCTGGTTGTCTTCCCGTCATGTTCCTATGAAGGTTTCTTCCCCTAAGTTCAAGCCTCGGTTTCTTGGTCCTTATAGGATTTCTGAGATTATGAATCCAGTGTCTTTTCGTTTGGCCCTTCCTGCCTCTTTTTCCATCCATAATGTTTTCCATAGATCTTTGTTGCGGAAGTATGTGGTGCCTGTTGTTCCCTCTGTTGATCCTCCGGCCCCGGTGTTGATTGATGGTGAGTTGGAGTATGTGGTTGAGAAGATTTTGGATTCTCGTTTTTCGAGGCAAAAGCTTCAGTATCTTGTCAAATGGAAGGGTTATGGCCAGGAGGATAATTCTTGGGTTGTTGCCTCCGATGTTCATGCTGACGATTTGGTTTGTGCTTTTCACTTGGCTCGTCCTGATCGGCCTGGGGGCTCTGGTGAGGGTTCGGTGACCCCTCCTCAAGGGGGGTACTGTTGTGAATTCTGCTCTTGGGCTCCCTTCCGTGGTTATGAGTGGTAGTGCTGCTGTCTTTGGATCGCAGCATTTATCAGGTGTGTCCACTTATTGCAATTTGGACTGGGCTATTTAGTCTTGCTTGATCCTTTAGTCAGTGCCAGTTGTCCATTGTTTTTGGAGGATTCACATCCCTGACTGGTCTCTCCTGTTTTGCTGTTCATTTCAACAAAGATAAGTTCTGGCTTTGTTTTTGCTGTCCACATGCTGTGGGCCTTATAGTTCTGTGCATTTTCATGTTTTGTCTTGTCCAGCTTTGTCTGTGTAAGGATTTTTTGCAGCCAAGTTGTATCTCTGGAGATGCAGATATACCCTCCATGTCTTTAGTCAGATGTGGTGATTTGTATTTTCTGTGGTGGATATTTTCTAGTGTTTTAATACTGACCGCATAGTACTCTGTCCTATTCTTTCTTTTTAGCTAGAAAGGCCTCCTTTGCTAAATCCTGATTTCAGTCTGCGTATGTCATTTCCCTCTCCTCTCACAGTCAATATTTGTGGGGGGCTGTCTATCCTTTGGGGATTTTCTCTGAGGCAAGATAGTTTTCCCGTTTCTATCTTTAGGGGAAGTTGGTCCTTAGGCTGTGTTGAGGTGTCTAGGGAGTGTTAGGTACATCCCTTCTAGTTACAGTGCTAGTTCAGGGTCTGCGGTCAGTACAGGTACCACCTTCTCCAGAGTACGTCACATGCTGCTCCTTGGCCACCAGATCATAACACCCTCCTGGACATCTTAGGAGAGGGGTATTGTGTTGCATCATAATTCTTGGCAGCCCATTCACAGCGTAGGCTTCAACAGTTTAAGAGACCCACGGTTTAATAATGGCCCTTTAAGAATATTAATGACGCCTGATGCACCAGTAAAAATAGGCTGTAACTTTAAGAGTCCCTCCTTCATAAATGAAACAAGATGAGTCTGCTTATGTCAAGACAGAAAACACTTTACTGAAGATCCATAAGGATCTTCGGAGACCCCTTGGTTGACCAATTGTATCGGGCAGGGGTTCTCTGTGTAACAAGGTTTCAATTTTCTTGGATCGCTTATTGAGGACATTTGCGGTTTTGGCCCCTTCCTACACTAGGGACACAAGTGATTTTATTGGGTCTCTTACGGATTTACAGGTGACTGATTCCACATGGTTGCTTTCTTTTGATGTAACATCCCTATATACATCCATTGAACACACCAGGGGGTTGTCGGCAGTCGAGGTGACGCTGGCCGGCTCCGGCATGGCCCCGGACTGTGCACAGTTCGCCCTGACGCTGTTGGAGTTTGTCCTGGAGAGGAATTTTTTCCTTTTCGGTGATGGCTACTACCTGCAGCGTCGCGGGACAGCCATGGGGTCCAATGTGGCCCCACGTATGCAAACATCTTTATGGCTGTCCTGGAGGGCGAGCATGTGTACAGTTCTAGGTTTTGAGGCCATGTTAGGGGCTCGTGGCGCTACATCGATGACATCTTCCTGGTGTGGGATGGCGATAGGGATGAATTGGAACTATGTTTTCAATATCTGAATGACATTTACCCAGAACTTGGGTTAACCATGGATTGTTCTCAAACAAAAATGCAATTTTTGGATACATGTGTGTATAAGAGTGGGGGGAGGTTGCACACGGATCTATTTGTGAAAGGTACGGATAGAAATAATATTTTACACTTTTCTAGTGAACATCCGCAGAGGATGGTGGAATCCCTACCATGGAGTCAGCTATTAAGAGTGAGAAGAATTGTTTCATGTGAGACACATATTGATAAGAGACTTGATGAAATGTGTAAGAAATGTCTTTGTAGGGGGTATCCTAAGGTTGAACTTGATAAATTTAGAAAACGTGCCTTGAGCAAAAATCGTGATGAACTCCTGATTCCAAAGATGACTATGCAATCCCAGAGGAGGATACCATTTGTTACTACATATGATGGAATGAGTAAGGAAGTCTCTAATATTATATGTAGGCATTGGCCATTCTTGGGTAAGGGTCATACTAATATTGTGGAATTTCAACTTCCTCCACTGTTTTCCTATAGACGAAATAGGAATTTGAAATATCAATTGGTTATATCGGACATGGGAAGTACGAAAAGATTTGCAAACTACCTTTAGCCGCCCAAGTCTGGGTAATTTCCCATGCTCGGGATGTGCTTGTTGTAATAACATGATTAAGGGTTCCTCTTTCTGTCATCCATGTACGGGGAAGAAATATGAGATACTTAGGAGGTTTACGTGTACGAGTAGTTTTGTAGTCTATGTCCTGAGTTGCTCTTGTGGTCTCTTCTATGTGGGAGAGACCACTATGGAGATCAAAGCGAGAATTAGTAAACACAAAAGTACCATCAGGACAGGACTGACTGTCCTTCAACAAATTGTCATTCAACAAATATCAGCAGAATTGTTTTCTCTAGTAATCCGTGGTTCTAATATAGCTCTTCATCAGTGTATTGCTTTTAACGTTCTATTACATACTTACCTTGTCCCATATTTTTTATTGCCCTTAATTTAGGTGGGAAGTACCCCTGAGTTGACGTTTTCTCTATTTACCTACGAATATGTCACCATATCTGTTTTGTGACTGATTGTTTTTTTATGGTTATGAGTTGGTTGCATCAGACTCAACAGGAACAGCTAACTTGTAGAATGTTCATTCCCTTGTCGATTTGCAAATGTTAAGCAGCCTGAGGCTGGGCAGACACTAGTATGGGGGACTGGAATATGTATGGTCGTATTATGTCTCTTTGAGGCCTTCTTTTTGACCTAATGACTATTTATGTGTTATTTATTCTACTATGTTCCGGTTGTGTCTGATGTTGCATATGTAACATATGAGAATTTATATTGCCCATTGTCATCTAAGTGGGAAATACCCCTGAGTTGTTGGTTTCTCTATATACTTATGAATCTGTCTTTATATTTACTTTGTTACTGATTGTTTTCTATGGCTATGTTATGAGTTCTTGCATCAAACACAACGGGTATAGCTAACTTGTAGAATGTTTATTCCCTTGTCAATTTGTGAATGCTAAGCAGCTTGAGGCTGGGCAGATGTTAGTATGGGGGACTGGGATATATATGGTTGGCTTATGTCTCCTTGAGACCTTTCCCAATAATTGTTCGTTTGGTATTTATTCTGCTATATTCCAGTTGTGTCTGATGTTGCATATGTTTGTTCATACATGCATTTATTGTGTTGAACAAATTGATTGTATGGATTATGTTCAGTTCTTTAACTGTGTTTAGGTATGTTCGTTTTTGTACATGTATTTATTGTGTTGAACTGATTGATTATATGAATTATATTTAGTTTTTCTTTATTGTGTATAGAGATGTGTGGTTTTTTTTTCTATATGTATAATATTTTGGATTTTTATGCTCCCTGAGCACACTTTTTGGTTTAGTACCTGCACCGCTGGAATAAGTGATGTACTAAGTATGTGGAAAATAGGTCCGCTATTGTGACTCCTGAAGATGTGTGCGGTCGGGTTGGCAAGAGGGAACCTTCGGTTTGGCACATGCGCAATGAGTGTCTTTAAAGGGACTCTGTCACCTGAATTTGGAGGGAACAATCTTCAGCCATGGAGGCGGGGTTTTGGGGTTTTTGATTCACCCTTTCCTTACCCACTGGCTGCATGCTGGCTGCAATATTGGATTGAAGTTCATTCTCTGTCCTCCGTAGTACATGCCTGCACAAGGCAATCTTGCCTTGCGCAGGCATGTACTATTTAATACAGAGAATGAACTTCAATCCAATATTGCAGCCAGCATGCAGCCAGTGGGTAAGGAAAGGGTGAATCAAAAACCCAAAAACCCCGCCTCCATGGCTGAAGATTTTTCCCTCCAAATCCAGGTGACAGTGTCCCTTTAAGGACTTAGACCCCGCCGACCGGAAAGGACTTTGGAGGATATACGCATTTTTTTTTTTACCTGAGGAGCACAGGCCAGAGTTAACTTGGACATGCACAGTTTGGCTAACTGTGCAATCACTGGAGGACTGATACAGCTGTCTGGATGCTGAGGTGTAACGGCTGCTGTGATAGGCTTGGGAACTTTAAGGGCATGTCTGTGGGGATGGTTATCACCATGGGGACAGTAATGCTGTGCATTAATTGGTGTTATTTCTTTGTTTACAATTTAGTGAAGGGAGCTCTAATCTGATGTGTCCTGCTCATAAGAGCAATCAGAGCTTTTTACTGTCTATGATATGTACAGGCATTGTGGCAATAACTATATAGGGCAGCACGGTGGCGCAGTGGTTAGCACTACAGCCTTGCAGCGCTGGGGTCCTGCGTTCTAATCCCACCCAGGACAACATCTGCAAAGAGTTTGTATGTTCTCTCCGTGTTTGCGTGGGTTTCCTCCGGGCACTCCGGTTTCCTCCCACATTCCAAAGACATACTGATAGGAATTCTAGATTGTGAGCCCAATCGGGGACAGTGATGATAATGTGTGCAAAACTGTAAAGCGCTGCGGAATATGTTAGCGCTATATAAAAATAAAGATTATTTAAGATTATTATATGGGACTGTGTTAGGAGTCGAGTTCCCGCCGCTGCACAGGGAGAATCTCGAGCCGTGTCTGCTGCAGTTTCCCATTCTGCATCGGCCGCAGTGGAGCCTGCTCAGTGGAGACGTCAGTCCCAGCGTCTCATTGAATTTGATACTGTGCAAAGGGTTACTGCTGCCTCTCCAGGCTCTGCTATTGTACCCTGCACTGGTCTGCGACGAGCAGGCTTTTCTGGGACTAAGTCCTGCTTTGCACACACTGAGCATACCCAGGGTAAGATCTCTCAGTGGAGGTCTAGGGTCACATGCTCAGGTACTGCAGCAACTTCCATTGGTCTTCCAGGAAGGCCCTGTACCTAATCAAGTTCTGTGGCAGCCTTCCATTGGTCCTTCTAGGAAGGTCCTGAAGTTGCTGCAGCTATAAAAGGTTCTCATGAGCGCACAGCCATGCGCTAGTATCAAATATATACGAGCTCAGCGCCAGTGTGGTCGTGTGTGTGGTCAGGGACCCGGCTGAAATAAGCTCCTAGTATGCTGGCACCTCCAGCAAGGAGTTTTTGTGTGTATGCAGTCAGGGACCCGGCTGAAATAAGCCCCTAGAATGCTGGCACCTAGCGGCGAGCAGTTTCTCATGAGTGAATTCAGGGCTGGCTAATTGCCATTAGAATTCCGGCTCCACCGGAGAGGAGCAGCGTGATTGGTTGGGACTGCATGACCACTGTCGGCTCTACTCAGTAGCTGTGTTCCCTGTGAGCTAAACAGGGCACAGAGTTCTCTTTACTACGGGCTCTGTGAAGTAACAGAGTTAATTTATACTAATTTACTTCACCGCCTTACTTAGCAGCAGGTTCTTTCCTGCACAGTGGATCCCGGGTTGCGAACGCACCTATCTCATCTAATAAATATATTTGGTGCGTTCCACCAACCCTGACAGTATACTAGCGCCAGGATCTGGCTAAGTAATGGCGGATGAACAGCGATTGCAGGGGTACATCCAGCTGCTGTAGGGCCGGTTTGCGTCTCTCGAGCGTGGAACCTCGGTGGTGGATGTTACCGCAATAGCTGTTCAGGCTGCTAGCGTGGCTGCAGAAAGCTTTACCCACTGCCACCTCTGTTCCGACCTTATCTCACCTCCCGTTGCCTGAAAAATACTCTTGGGACAGTAAGTCCTGTAGGGGTTTCGTGAGCCAGTGGGGTATACATCTCGAGCTCCTGGCTGCACGTTTTCCCACAGAGCGGGCAAAGGTGGGATTCATAATCTCTCTCCTGTCGGACAGAGATTTGGAGTGGGCATGCCACTGTGGGAGCGCAACGATCATGTGGTGCAGAGTGTTCCTCGGTTTTTGGGCACTCTGAAACAGGTCTTTGTAGGACCTCAAGTCACCCATGATACGGCGCTCCAACTGCTGGCAGTGACTCAGGGTTTGACCATGGTCAGCCATTGCCGTCCACTTCCGGACATTAGCGTCTGAGTTGGAGTGGCCAGATAAAGCCCTCATTCCTGTATTTTGGAGGTTGCTAGCTGACCATGTGAAGGACGCTTTGGCCACTAGGGAGATTCCCGCCACACTGGAGGAGCTCATAGCTGTATCAACTCGCATAGACCTTCGTTTTCACGAGTGAAGGTTGGAGCGAGCCCAGTGTAGGCAGAGGTTTCGGCTGGCTCCCACCTTCGCCAGACCTTTGGAATCTCTGGTCCAGGCACCCGAGTCACATGAGGCCATATGTTATGATCTGGTGGCCTTGGAGCAGCATGAGACGTACTCTGGAGAAGGTGGTCCCTGTAATGACCGCAAACGCTGAACCTAGCAGCGCAACTAGAAATAGCCATGGGGGTACCTAACACTCCCTAGACCCCTCGGCACAGCCTAAGATCTAACTACCCCTAAAGACAGAAACAGGAAACCTATCTTGCCTCAAAGAAAATCCCCAAAGGATAGATAGCCCCCCCACAAATATTGACTGTGAGAGGAGAGGAAAATAACATATGCAGATATGAAATCAGATTTTAGCATAGGAGGCCATACTAGCTAAAAAGAAATAATAGAACAGAGTAGTATGTGGTCAGTATAAAAACACTAGAAAATATCCACCGCAGAAAATACGGATCACCACAATTGACTAAAGACATGGGGGGTATATCTGCATCTCCAGAGAAATAGCTAGGCTGCAAAAAATCCTTCACAGACCAAGCTAGACAAGACAAAAACATGAAAATGCACAGAACTATAAGGTCCACTGCAGGTGGACAGCAAAAACAAAGCCAGGACTTATCTTTGTAGAAAACACAGCAAATTGGAGAGACCAGCAGGGAAGTGAATCCTTCAAGAACAATGGACAACTAGCACTGACTAAAGGATCCAGCAAAGCTATATACCCCAGTCAGTTTTGCAATTAGTAGATACACCTGTCCACTCCCGCAGTCCAGGCACAACTGCATTACCCTCTACAACCACCGGAGGGAGCCCAAAAGCTGAATTCACAACAGCCATAGTGGTGTCACAAGCGGGGTCCAAGTCCCGGTTCGCTCATGCACTTAAGGCCTGTCATGTTTGCCAGCAGTCAGGACATCTTGCCTCCAAGTGTCCTCAGCAGTCTAGTGGCAGTTGGAGGAGGTGCACTAAACACGGCGACGTTTGCCTCTAAGTTGTCCTTCAAGGGGACATTTACCATAGGCCCATCCACTCTTATGGTAAAGCTATGCGTGGACTCTGGGGCGGAGGGTAATTTTATGTCATCCGCTTTCACCCAGCGACAAGCAATACCCCTGGTTATGCTCGCCAAACCAGTAACCGTTCGAGTGGTAAATGGGTCGACACTACCCTCACAGATTAAACACCAAACCATTCATTTCACTCTTTCTGTGTCTCCATCACATCAGGAGATTATCTCTCTATTAGTCATTCCTGAGGGAATTGATGAGGTCCTGTTGGGGATACCATGGCTACGCTATCATTCTCCTCATATAGAGTGGTCCTCAGGGAGAATTTTGGGATGGAGTAAATCCTGTGAGGGTAGATGTCAGAGGGAGTGCGTTCAGGTTGCTACAACAGAGGTACCCGCAGATCTTTCCTCTCTCCCCAAGCACTATGTTACGACCGCCGCACATACTTACCCGGCTTCTCTCATCCCTCGGCGCACTAGCGATCCTGTCCCGCGCCGCTCTGCTTCCTCCTTCGCCGGCTCATGGCATCCGGTCTCACTGCGCATGCGCGGTCGCGTCTCCTCCATCGCAGAGCCTTCTGGGAGGTCGCGACCCGGTGGCTCCGCCCCAACATGGCGGCGCCCATCGGGTATTTCTTCCCGGCGTCTTCCTAGGTAAGACGCCTTTGCTTTGTAGGTGCACTGTCTGCCGTCATTGTCCCTATGTCCTAGGCTCCCTTATTCCGATATCTTTTCCCTGCTCAGTGTTCGCTTTGTTTCAGTGCCGTGTCCTGCCTAGTTCCGTGTTCCTGCTGTGTCCTGCCAAGTTCCGTGTTCCTGCTGTGTCCTGCCTAGTTCCGTGTTCCTGCTGTGTCCTGCCAAGTTCCGTGTTCCTGCTGTGTCCTGCCAAGTTCCGTGTTCCTGCTGTGTCCTGCCTAGTTCCGTGTTCCTGCTGTGTCCTGCCAAGTTCCGTCTTCCTGCTGTGTGTCCTATCCAGTTCCGTGTTCCTGCCGTCTCCTGCCAAGTCCTGTGGTCCTGCCGTGTTCTACATCGTCTGTGTTCCTGTCATCTTCAGTTAAGTCCTGTTTTCCTTTTATGCCCCGCCACTCTAATAGCTCTGTAGTCTCCATCTATCTTGGGTCGTCCCTTTGGCTCTAGCTGTTGTGCCTCCATTCCCCCGAGGTCCTGCTCCTAACGCTCCCTGTATAGGGGGTGGTTCCATCTGGTCCGCTCGACCCCGGGGGCTCTAGAGTCACGACCCAGAGGGTCCACTCTCGGATTTCTGTCCGAATCCCTACAGTAAGCAAAGGCCATGGACCCCGCTGGGGCCTCTGCTGCGCAAAAAGAGCTACTCTTTTTGCGGGAGAATCAGTCCCGTATAATGTCCTTTTTGAAATCTATGGATTCTCGCTTGTCTTCGCTCCTGCCCTCTGATCCTGGCAACGCTGCTCTACTCGTTGGCGTACAGCAAGAGTTAGCTCAGCAGCATGACACCCAGGCCCATATTCTTAGTTATTTGTCTTCAATAGACGATCGGCTGCTTTCTATCCAGACAGCCACTTCTACATCTGCTCCTGCTTCCCACCTCCACCCCGCTTGGCTAAACCGCCTCGATACAATGGGGATCCTAAATCCTGCCGTGGATTTTTAAACCAATGCCGTCTTCACTTTGAGCTCCTGCCCCAGCATTACCCAACGGATTGGTCCAAGGTTGCTTTTTTGATTTCCCATCTGGAGGGTGACGCCTTGGCATGGGTTAATCCACTCTGGGAGCGAGACGATCCCCTAGTCTCCCGGTTGTCTGAATTTTTGGAGACTTTCCGTCTTGTTTTTGACGAACCTGGACGTCTGGCCTCTACTACTGAAGCTCTATTTTCTCTCCATCAGGGATCGCTATCCGTAGGCCAGTACGCTATTCAGTTCTGCACCCTCTCCTCTGATTTGGGCTGGAACAATGAGGCGTTGGTGGGTGCTTTCTGGCGGGGCCTCTCTGGGCGCATAAAAGATGAGTTAGCTGGTCGGGACACCCCTACAGTTTTGGAGGAATTAATTTCCTTAGCTACCCGTATTGACCTTCGGTTCCAAGAACGCACCCGCGAGCGGAGATCTCTTCGTCCTTCTCCTGCCACCCGAAAGCCACTCAGCCCACAGCCCAGAATTTCTTCTCAGGCGTCCGCACCAGAACCTATGCAGGTGGACCATCTTAAGATGTCCGAACAACGTCGTAAAGAGAGGCGCACTCAGGGGTTATGTTTTTACTGCGGGAGTGCTGCTCATTTATTGCGCTCTTGCCCTGAACGTCCGGAAAACTCCTCCGCCTAGGTCAGGTAAGAGAGGCCTCCCTAGGTGTGTGTGATCCCTCTCAACCCCTTACTTTGTCCGTTCTTTTGCATGTTGCGGGCAAGGGCATTTCTTTGGATGCGTATGTGGATTCGGGCGCAGCAGGGAATTTTATCAGGTTGGAAGAGGTTTTGAAATTCTCCGTTCCAGTCAAAACCTTAGAGGCTCCTGTGATTCTTGCATCTGTGGATGGTAAACCTTTACAGGAGACCATTACTCAAGTAACACTTGAGGTGGAACTTCAAGTTGGGGCTCTGCACAAGGAGAGAATTGCATTTTATGTTTTAGCAGGCCTGTCTCATCCTATGCTCTTAGGTCTTCCTTGGTTACGGAACCACGAGCCCATTTTAGATTGGCGCAATGGCAATATCTTGCGCTGGGGTGAGTTTTGTCGGGAACGTTGTCTGCTGCCGGTGCGTCCTGTGGGGTTTTCCTCTAATTCTTCTCCTTCCTCTTCTCTTCCCGCCTTACCCTGTGTCTACAGCGCTTTTTCTGATGTCTTCAACAAAAAGGAGGCTGAGGGTCTTCCGCCTCACCGTCTCTATGATTGTCCCATAGATCTCGTGCCTGGAACTAACCCGCCCAGGGGCAGAATCTATCCTCTCTCTCCTGCTGAGACTCAAGCTATGTCTGAGTACATTCAAGAAAATCTTGCTAAAGGATTCATTCGCAAGTCTTCTTCTCCGGCCGGAGCAGGGTTTTTTTTCGTGAAGAAGAAAGACGGTTCTCTCCGTCCCTGCATTGATTATCGAGGCCTAAACAACATCACGGTGAAGAACAAATATCCTCTGCCACTCATTCCGGATCTCTTCGACCGTCTTCGGGGTGCGCAAATTTTTACCAAATTAGATTTACGTGGCGCATGCAATTTGGTTCGTATTCGTGCAGGCGATGAGTGGAAGACTGCCTTCAATACTCGTGACGGTCACTACGAATACTTGGTTATGCCGTTTGGTCTCTGCAACGCCCCCGCGGTTTTCCAGGAATTTGTGAACGATGTATTTCGGGATCTTCTCTTCTCCTCAGTCGTAGTTTACCTTGACGACATTCTCATCTTTTCTCCAGATCTCTCCACTCACAGGCGAGATGTCCGTCGTGTTCTGCAAAGGCTAAGAGAGAATCATCTGTTCGCTAAGATTGAGAAGTGCATCTTTGAACAATCTTCCCTTCCCTTCCTTGGATATATTGTCTCAAGATCTGGCTTAGAGATGGATCCAGAGAAGGTTTCTGCTGTCCTGAATTGGCCTCGTCCTCTTGGAACAAAAGCCATCCAACGTTTTCTTGGCTTTGCCAATTACTATAGACAATTTATCCCTCATTTTTCTTCCTTGACCAAGCCTATCTCTGCCCTAGTTCGCAAGGGAGTCAACTCCAGTCTTTGGACCCCTGAGGCTGAAGAGTCCTTTCTGTCCCTTAAACAAAGTTTCGCCACGGCCCCTGTGCTTCATCGTCCTGATGCTAATAGACCGTTTGTCCTTGAGGTCGACGCATCCTCTATTGGAGCTGGAGCTGTACTTCTGCAAAAATCTTCGTCCGGACGTTTGGTGACCTGTGGGTTTTTTTCTAAAACCTTTTCCGCCCCTGAGCGTAACTACTCTATAGGGGACAAAGAACTATTGGCTATCAAGCTAGCCTTGGAAGAATGGCGTTATCTTCTTGAGGGGTCTCTTCATCCATTTACCATTTACACAGACCACAAGAATCTGGCCTATATTTACTCTGCCCAAAGACTAAATCCACGACAAGCCAGATGGTCTTTATTCTTCGGACGATTTGAATTTGAACTTCATTTCCGACCCGGAAATAAGAATGTCAAAGCAGATGCTCTTTCGAGATCCTTTCAGCCTCAGGACATTGAGGATTCTCCAGCTCACATCATTGATCCTGCGAAGATCGTCACTCTTGCTCCGCTTAGAGTGATTTCAACTCCTCCTGGCAAGACTCTTGTGGCTAATCAAGACAAGGAGAGAGTTTTACGTTGGGGTCACTCCTCCAAAATTGCAGGACACGTAGGAGTCAAGAAGACACTTTCTCTAATCTCTCGGCACTACTGGTGGCCATCTCTCTGACAAGACGTCACCAAATTCATCGCCTCTTGCCCTTCTTGTGCCAAGAACAAAGTCCCTAGGCAGCCTCCTTCCGGTCTCCTGCATCCTCTGCCGGTGCCTTCCGTCCCTTGGAGTCATATAGCTATGGACTTCATCACTGATCTACCGTGTTCCTCGAATTGCTCTGTCATCTTGGTTGTTGTAGATCGGTTCTCTAAGATGTCTCACTTCATCGCATTGCCTGGTCTGCCTTCCGCTCCAGAGTTGGCAAAGATCTTTTTACACCAAGTCTTCCGTCTTCATGGTTTTCCACATCATATCGTCTCAGACCGTGGAGTACAATTTACCTCACGTTTTTGGAGAGCTCTCTGCAGTCTGTTAAAGGTTAACTTGGATTTCTCTTCCGCCTATCACCCTCAGTCCAATGGACAAGTGGAGCGAGTTAATCAAGTTCTATCTACATATCTGCGACATTTCTCCAACGCACACCAAGATGACTGGGTCTCTCTTCTCCCCTGGGCTGAATTCTCATATAACAATCTTCCCAGCGAGTCTTCCTCCAAAACTCCTTTTTTTGTAGTCTATGGTCAACATCCGAACATTCCTCTTCCTGTTTCTCTTTCCTCGGGGGTACCGGCAGCGGATTTCTTGTCCCGGGAATTCTCTACGATTTGGAATGAGACCAAAGTGGCTCTTGAGAGAGCTAGCCTTAATATGAAAAAGTTTGCTGACAAGAAGCGTTTGGATGCTCCGCCATATTCTCCGGGTGATAAAGTTTGGCTCTCCTCTCGCTATATCAAGCTTAAAATTCCCTCTTGCAAACTGGGTCCTCGCTATATTGGTCCTTTTCCTATCTTGAGTCGCATTAATGATGTCTCTTATAAGTTGAAGCTACCTGCCTCTTTGCGCATTCCCAATGCCTTCCATGTGTCTCTTCTCAAACCCGCAGTCTTTAATCATTTTCACTCCGCTACCTCTCCCTCTCCTCAGCTCTGTACTTCTGATGGAATCTTTAATGTTAAAGATATTCTGGCTAAAAAGGTAGTTAGGGGTAAGACTTATTTTTTGATTGATTGGGAGGGATTTGGTCCTGAGGAGAGGTCCTGGGAGCCTCGAGGGAACATCAATGCTCCCCTTATCATGAAGAGATTCCTTTCTAGCCTTAAAAAGAGGGGGACTAAGGAGGGGGGTACTGTTACGACCGCCGCACATACTTACCCGGCTTCTCATCCCTCGGCGCACTAGCGATCCTGTCCCGCGCCGCTCTGCTTCCTCCTTCGCCGGCTCACGGCGTCCGGTCTCACTGCGCATGCGCGGTCGCGTCTCCTCCATCGCAGAGCCTTCTGGGAGGTCGCGACCCGGTGGCTCCGCCCCAACATGGCGGCGCCCATCAGGTATTTCTTCCCGGCGTCTTCCTAGGTAAGACGCCTTTGCTTTGTAGGTGCACTGTCTGCCGTCAGTGTCCCTATGTCCTAGGCTCCCTTATTCCGATATCTTTTCCCTGCTCAGTGTTCGCTTTGTTTCAGTGCCGTGTCCTGCCTAGTTCCGTGTTCCTGCTGTGTCCTGCCAAGTTCCATGTTCCTGCTGTGTCCTGCCTAGTTCCGTGTTCCTGCTGTGTCCTGCCAAGTTCCATGTTCCTGCTGTGTCCTGCCAAGTTCCGTGTTCCTGCTGTGTCCTGCCTAGTTCCGTGTTCCTGCTGTGTCCTGCAAAGTTCCGTCTTCCTGCTGTGTGTCCTATCCAGTTCCGTGTTCCTGCCGTCTCCTGCCAAGTCCTGTGGTCCTGCCGTGTTCTACATCGTCTGTGTTCCTGTCATCTTCAGTTAAGTCCTGTTTTCCTTTTATGCCCCGCCACTCTAATAGCTCTGTAGTCTCCATCTATCTTGGGTCGTCCCTTTGGCTCTAGCTGTTGTGCATCCATTCCCCCGAGGTCCTGCTCCTAACGCTCCCTGTATAGGGGGTGGTTCCATCTGATCTGCTCGACCCCGGGGGCTCTAGAGTCACGACCCAGAGGGTCCACTCTCGGATTTCTGTCCGAATCCCTACACACTATTGGCCCTATGCGGATGTGTTCACCAAAAGGGTTGCGGAGACCCTTCCGACTCCCCGCCCCTATGACTGTCCTATTGACCTCTTGCCTGGTGCTGAGCCTCCCCGTGGTCGAGTCTATCTGTTATCTCTCCCAGAGATGAGGCAATGTCTCAGTACATCCAAGAGAATCTGGCAAGAGGATTCATTAGGAAGTCAGTGTCACCTGCAGGGGCTGGGTTCTTCTTCGTGCAGAAGAAGAGTGGAGACTTACGTCCATGCATAGACTACAGGGGGTCTTAATGCCCTGACTGTTAAGAACAAGTACCCACTACCCCTGATATCTGGGCTTTTTGATAGGCTACGGGGAGCAAGAGTATTTACTAATTTAGATCTGCGGGGTGCTTACAACCTGATTCGCATCCGTGAGGGGGATGAATGGAATACGGCTTTTAACACCAGGGATGGGCACTATGAGTATCTGGTGATGCCCTTCGGGCTCTGTAATGCCCCAGCTGTTTTCCAAGACTTTGTGTACGACATCTTCCGGGATATGCTCACCACCTCGGTCGTTGTGTATCTGGATGATATTCTCATCTAATCTCCAGATATTGACTCCCATCGGAGAGATGTTCGCAAAGTCTTTGACCTCTTACGGGCAAACTCCCTCTACGCCAAGTTGGAGAAGTGTGTGTTTGAGCAGGAGTCCTTGCCTTTCCTTGGTTATATCATCTCTGCCCAGGGTTTGGCTATGGATCCTGCCAAGCTACAGGCTGTGATGGACTGGCAGGAACCCCATTCACTTAAAGCGGTGCAGCACTTTATGGGGTTCATTAATTACTAATGCCAGTTCATTCCACACTTCTCAACTTTGGTAGCTCCCTTGGTTGCCCTCACAAAGAAGGGAGCAAATCGCAAGTTGTGGTCAGAGGATGTCTCCAAGGCCTTTCTCTCGATTAAGTCACACTTCGCTAGCGCTCCCATTCTACATCGCCCCGATGTAGATAAGCCATTTATCATGGAGGTGGATGCCTCATCCGTTGGTGCTGGAGCAGTCCTTTTCCAAAAGGATGCTCAAGGTCGGAAGCATCCTTGCTTCGTCTTCTCCAAGACCTTCACACAGGCGGAGAGGAATTATTCCATTGGGGACAGGGAGTTGCTAGCCATGAAGTTGGCTTTCTCAGAGTGGAGACACCTCTTGGAGGGAGCTTGCTTTCCCTTCCAGGTATTCACTGACAACAAGAACTTGGTATATCTACAGACGGCCCAGCGGCTGAATTCTCGCCAGGCTAGATGGTCCCTGTTCTTCTCCCGGTGTCATTTTTCTCTCCGGGGAGAACATTTGTGCCGACGCTCTCTCCCGCTCCATAGTGTCATCTGAGGAAGAGGAGCCTCGGCTAATTGTCCCTTCTAAGAGTCTAAGAACTGTGGCTCCGGTTTTGCTAGAGTCCGTGCCCCCGGGCAAGACTTTTGTGCCAGCAAATTTGCGACCGGAGGTTCTCTCTTGGGCTCACTCGTCCAGAGTGCATGGGCATTTTGGGACCAAAAGGACATCTGAGCTTTTGGCGAGGACGTACTGGTGGCCGCATATGGCCCGTGACGTCGGGGACTATATTCGTGCATGCGTTTCCTGTGCCCAGAATCGGTCTCCTCGGCAATGGCCTGCTGGGTTGCTTTACCCCCTGCCGGTGGCAAACAGGCCCTGGGAGATGGTCGGGATGAACTTTGTGGTGGGCTTACCCAAGTCTCATAGCTGCACCGTTATCTGGGTTGTCACCAATCATTTCTCTAAGATGGTGCACTTGGTGCCGCTTCCACGGTTACCTTCTGCACGGGCCTTGGCGGCGTTATTCATAAAGCATATTTTCTGTTTACATGGAATGCCTGATAAAATTGTCAGCGACCAGGGTCCCCAGTTCGCATCTCGGTTTTGGAGGGAGCTCTGCCGTTTACTCAGCATATCATCCCAAGACGAATTGGTTGGTAGAGAGGACCAACCAGACTCTGTTGACATACTTGCGACATTTTGTCTCTGCTAGGCAGGATGACTGGGCATCTTTGCTACCTTGGGCGGAATTTGCCTTGAACAACGCCGTAGCCGATTCCACTAGGCAGACTCCTTTTCTCCTTAATTACGGCCAGCATCCGCATGTTCCTGTGCCCATGCCCGTGTCATCCACCGATTCTAGGGTGGCAGACTGGGCGGTGGAGGCACGTGACATTTGGGATCGCACACAGGATGCCATCCGGGCCTCCAAGGAGAGAATGAGGGTTTCTGCTGATACACACCGGCGCCCCGCTCCTACCTTTGCTCTTGGCGACTTAGTGTGGCTCTCCGCCCGTAACATCAGGCTGCGAGTTGAGTCCACTAAGTTTGTGCCTCGCTACATTGGCCCGTTCTAGGTTCTGGAACAGGTCAACCCTGTGGTCTACCGTTTAGCCATTCCTCCCCGCCTTGGTATCACCGACACCTTCCACGTCTCTCTCTTAAAGCCCGTCCATTTGTCCCGGTTTTCCGAGTCATCTGCCGGGACGTCGGGTTCATCCACGGATGAGTTTGAGGTGAATACTGTCATAGGGTGCAAGGTGGTACGTGGTAAGAAATTTTATCTGGTGGACTGGAAGGGTCACGGCCCAGAGGACAGAACCTGGGAACCTGTGGAGCACATTCGGGCTCTGCTGCTCATTGCAGCTTTTGAGCGTAGCGAGGCTCAAGGAGGGGGGCCCTAGGAGGGGAGGCAATGTTAGGAGTCGAGTTCCCACCGCTGCACAAGGGGAATCTCGAGCCGTGTCTGCTGCGGTCTCCCATTCTGCATCGGCTGCAGTGGAGCCTGCTCAGTGGAGACGTCGGTCCCAGCGTCTCATTGAATCTGATACTGTGCAAAGGGTTACTGCTGCCTCTCCAGGCTCTGCTATTGTACCCTGCACTGGTCTGCAACGAGCAGGCTTTTCTGTGACTAAGTCCTGCTTTGCACACACTGAGCATGCTCAGGGTAAGATCTCTCAGTGGAGGTCTAGGGTCACATGCTCAGGTACTGGAGCAACTTCCATTGGTCCTCCAGGAAGGCCCTGTACCTGATCAAGTTCTGTGGCAGCCTTCCATTGGTCCTTCTAGGAAGGTACTAAAGTTGCTGCAGCTATAAAAGGTTCTCATGACCGCACGGCCATGCGCTAGTATCAAATATGTACGAGCTCAGCGCCAGTGTGGTCGTGTGTGTGGTCAGGGACCCAGCTGAAATAAGCCCCTAGGATGCTGACACCTCCGGCGAGGAGTTTTTCATGAGTGAATTTAGGACTGGCTAATTGCCATTAGAATTCCGGCTCCACCGGAGAGGAGCAGCGTGTTTGGTTGGGACTGCATGACCACTGTTGGCTCTACTCAGTAGCTGTGTTCCCTGTGAGCTTAACAGGGCACAGCGTTCTCTTTACTATGGGCTCTGTGAAGTAACAGAGTTCATTTATACTAATTTACTTCACCGCCTTACTTAGCAGCAGGTTCTTTTCTGCACAGTGGATCCCGGGTTGCGAAGGCTCCTATCTCATCTAATAAATATATTCGGTGCGTTTCGCCAACCCTAACAGACTGTTTTTAGTATTTTTGTATGTGTGTTTAGGTTATAATGTTTTTTTCACTTTTGTATTGACACCCTATTGGTGCTTTGTTAGTTGTTGAGAGGGGTTATGTATATATAATGGTGGATAGAACGCTGTATACTGTGCTTGATAAAGTTCTGTTGACCGAAACGTCACTACAGAAGGCAGAATAAATGTGAGTTTTTATTTTTTTCACCATCCATTGTGGCGCTGTCTTTTTTCTTTGAAGTCTGAGTCTGCTTATGTGTCACACACATGGCCAGCTAGGGTTGTTAAATGTTACAATGGCATTTCCCAGTAAATGCATTTATAGTGGTTGAAAGCAATGTTAAAGTTTAACAACGCTTCAAAAAAACTGCATCTGAACTAAGCCCAAGTGGGGGAGGAAATTTTCAGTCTGGGGTTAATTATTTGGCCTTACAGGCAAGTCATTAACCTGCAAAGGATGTGCCTTAACATATTTTCCAGAAAAGTCCATTTTGGTTTAGTTTTAGTGTGGTTTTTGTGGCACCGGGAAAAATGGCATGAATCTCGGAAAAAATTGTTTAAAGCTGTGAACTAATGCTTTCATGGGCGATCCCCATTATGTTCCTGTTTCATTTGAGCAGTGGTTCCATCATTTTCAGACGTTTTTAGACCTTAAAAGGACCTCCGTGGGGGATCGCGGTAAAAATACTTGGGTCTCATAGACTTACATTGGGCTCGTTGCTCGGGTCGAGTACCTAAGTATTCCAATCTGCTCGACCCGAGCAACGAGCACCCAAGCATTTTAGTGCTCGCTCATCACTATTTCAGACCCTTTGCTCAGTATTGAGTAGAAGCGCCCTTTTGAGCTAGTACAGCCATGAGTCTTCTTGGAAATGATGCAACAAGTTTTTCACAACTGGATTTGGGGATCCTCTGCCATTCTTCCTTGCAGATCCTCTCCAGTTGTGTCAGGTTGGATGGTGAACGTTGTTGGACCGCCATTTTCAGATGTCTCCAGAGATGCTCAGTTGGGTTTAGGTCAGGGCTCTGACTAGGCCAGTCAAGAACCACTTTTTGTGTGCTTAGGGTCATTGTCTTGTTGGAACGTGAACCTTCGGCCAATCTGAGTTCCCGAGCACTCTGGAAGAGGTTTTCATGCAGGATATTTCTGTACTTGGCCGCATTCATGTTTCAATGACAACCTGTCCCTGCATCTGAAAAACACCCCCATAGCATGATGCTGCCACCACCATGTTTCGCTGTTGGGATTCTATTGGGCAGGTGATGAGCAGTGCCTGGTTTTCTCCACACATACCACTTAGCATTATCACCAAAAAGGTCTGTCTTCGTCTCATCAGACCAGAGAATCTTATTTCTCATAGTCTGGGAGTCCTTCATGTGTTTTTTAGCAAACTCTATGCAGGCTTTCATATGCCTTGCATTGAGGAGAGGCTTCCATCGGGCCACTCTGCCATAAAGGCCCGACTGGTGGAGGGCTGCAGTGATAGTTGACTTTGTGGAACTTTCTCCCATCTCCATATTGCATCTCTGGAGCTCAGCCACAGTGATCTTGGGGTTCTTCTTTGCCTCTCTCACCCAGGCTCTTCTCCCACGATTGCTGTTTGGGTGGACGACCAGGTCTAGGAACACTTCTGGTGGTTCCAAACTTCTTCCATTTAAGTATTATAAAGGCCACTGTGCTCTTAGGAACCTTGAGTACTGCAGAAATTGGCCAGATCTGTGCCTTGCCACAATTCTGTCTCTGAGCTCCTTGGCCTGATCCTTTGAGCTCATGATTCTCATTTGGTCTGACATGCACTGTGAGGTCTTATATAGACAGGTATGTCCCTTTCCAAATCAAGTCCTATCAGTTTAATTAAACACAGCTGGTCTCCAATGAAGGAGTAGAACCATCTGAAGGAGGATCACAAGGAAATGGACTGCATGTGACTTAAAGATGAGTGCCTGAGCAAAGAGTTTGAATACTTATGACCATGTGATATTTCAGTTTTACTTTTTTATTAAATTTGCAAACATTTCTACATTTCTGTTTTTTTACAGTCAAGATGGGGTGCTGGGTGTACATTAATGTGAAAAAAATGAACTTTTTTGAATTTAGCAAATGGCTGCAATGAAACAAAGAGCGAAAAATTTAAAGGGATCTGGATACTTTCCGTACCCACTGTATATCTGGTATCGCTGTAATCCCACCGACCCAAAGAATAAAGTCTCCTAATCACATATACCGCAAGAAGAAATAAATAAAACCAATTCTTCACCCGCTGTTGATTTGTTCATACTGCATCCCAAAGACCGCAGTAAGGCTTGGGTCATATTTACACTGCGCTCTGCGCTGAGCGCTTACACCGGGGTTTCCGTGTAAATCTCTGAAATACGTGATTCAGATGGAAACCCCGGCGGAAGATTCCATATAATGAGGCAGTGGAGGCACTGTGGACACCGTATGGCCTATGATCCAGCAGTCTTTTTAGGAGTGCATAATAGTGCCATCGGCCACAGTTTTATACACCTCTGAAAAGAACGACACCTCTGAATAGAGACCAGATGGAATCCAGAGTAACTCTGCTGCCGCATTATAGTGAATGGATATCTCGGGGGTCTCATCTGAATCATGTCACTCAAAGATTTAGATGTAAACCCCGATTTAAGTGCTCAGCATAGTGCACCGGATAAATGTAATCCCAAACATTATGTAAAATGTTCCCAATAAAAGCTTCAACTCTTTCCTTCCCCAATCTCTCCATGTGGCTAAGCAGTACTGTACATATGGGGTATTTCTACATTCAGCAGAAATTGTCGGACAAATTCTGGTGCCATTTTTACAAATTTTCCCAGTGTGAAAATGTAAAATCTGGGTCAAAACTATACTTTTGTGATAAAAATGTAATCATGTTTTCTTCAATGCCCAATGGTATAAAATTCTGTGACACACCTGTGGTATCAATATGATCACTGCACCACTAGATCAATTCATCAAGAGGTGTATTTTGTAAAATGGGGTCACTTACGAGGAGATCTGCTTTTCTAGTATCTCAGGGGCTCTTGTAGTTGGTCTTGGCACCCTCAAACCTTAATAGAAAAATCTGCACCATAATATGATGCTTCTTCCCTTTTGAGCTTTGCACTGTTCCTCAATCAAAAGTAGTTCCCGATTACATGTAGGTTTTTGGCGCACTCAAGAGAAATTGCACAACAAACCAAGATGACCATTTTTTCCTATTAGCCCTTATAAAAATTTGTGACAAAAACAACACTTTAGTAGAAAAAATGTAATTATTCTTTCTTCACCGTCCAATAATATAAATTTTTGTGACACACCTGTGGTGTCAATATGATCACTGCACCCTTAGATGAATTCATGGAGAGATGTAGTTTGTAAAATGACATCACTTATGGGAGATTTCAGCTGTTCTGGGATCTCAGGGTGTTAGGCGTCGGGATTCTCCCACTGCGCGGGATAAATCCCAAGCATTGCCTGGTGCTGTGGTCTCCCATTCAGGTCCAGCCAAGGAAGGTGCTGCTCAGGACAGACGTCGGTTCCAGCGTCTTGCTCAGGCTGGCTCTCCAGCCTAGTCTATGGGAACCAGTGATATTCTGGTGCAGCCCTGCACTCCAGAGATCACCTTACTGAGCATGTCCGTGATGTGGCGTCTTCTCATGGGTGGTCGGACGTTAGCTGCTCTGGTGATGTGGATTGGCCCCCGGGCGATGTCACGGCCAGCTGGGCGTGAGTGTTTGGGGTGGAGCCTAGAGTTTAAAAGGCTCTCAGCGGCGCACACAGGTGTGCTAGTATCACTTTTGGGTGGTGTTTGTGAGTGGATACTCTACCACTCTGTTTGCACGTGACGCTCCATACACTGAGAGTTCTTATGTTGGCAGGTAGGGTTAGGACTGGGTAGCTACCCCTTGGCTTAGCATCTGTTTCCTTCATGTGTGCGGTTAGCACAGCTGAGTTACAGAGCAAGTCCAACCCTCAGGCTACACCTCTCAGAGAAAGTGTCAGGGCTTTGCACCTAGCTCAGCATTTGCTTCATTCTTGTGTGCGATTGACATAGTTTAGCTGCAGAGCGAGCGCAACCCACGTTCTATTTTCCATGTGACGTTTAACAGGGTTTAGCTTCTTGCTTACTTCCAGCAGTACCATTCTGTGCTGGGTACTCTGTGTTCTCTTCACACTGTATGGCGTTTAACACAGTACGGTTAAAGTAATCGCTCGTTGTTTAGTTCCGCTGTTGTTCACTAGCAGCAGTTATCCGTCCCTGCACAGTGGACCCTGGGTTGCGATTGCACTTTATTATTTATTTTTATTTATTGCAATCCGCCAACCCTAACACAGGGGCTCTGCCAATGTGACATGGCACCCTCAAACCATTCCAGCAAAATCTGAACTCCAAATTGCTTTATTTTTTTCCTTTCTGAGCTTTGCACTGTGCCTCAAAAGTAGTTTTCGACCACATATCGAGTATTGACACAGTCAGGAGAAATTGCAGAGCAAATTTTGGTGTCCATTTTCTCCAGTTACCCTTGAGAAAATAAAAAAAATTGGGGCTAAAAGAAACATTTTGTTTTCTTAGCTCTATGTTCTAAACATCTTTGAAGCACCTGGGGGTTCAAGATGCTCACCACACATCTAGATAAGTTCCTTGAGGGGTCTAGTTTCCAAAATAGTGTCACTTGTGGAGGGTTTCCACTGTTTAGGCACATCAGGGTTCCTTCAAAAGTGGCATGGTATCTGCTCTTCATTTCAGCCAATTTTACATGCAAAACGTCAAATGGCGCTCCTTCCCTTTCGAGCCGTGCCGTGCGCCCAAACAGTGGTCTTCCTGCACATATGAGGTATCAGCATACCCAGGAGAAATTGCACAACAAATATTGGAGTTCATTTTCTCCTAATGGGTCCTAATTAAACATGTTGTGAACAAAAGTTAAATGTTAATTTTTTTCTTACGTATTGCTTCAGTTTCTGTGAAGCACCTACAGGGTTAATAAACTTCTTGAATGTGGTGTTGAACACCTTGAGGGGTGCAGTTTTTAGAATGGTGTCACTTTTTGGTATTTTCTGTCATATAGACAATCACTTCAAATGTGATATGGTCCCTAAAAAATGGTTTTGTAAATTTTGTTGAACAAATGAGAAATCGCTCGTCAACTTTTAACCCTTTTAACTTCCTAACAAAAAAAATTATGTTACAAAAATTGTGGTGATGTAAAGTAGACAAGTGGTAAATGTTATTTATTAACTATTTTGGGGGACTTGACTTTCTGATTTAAGGGCATAAAAATTAAAAGTTTGAGAATTGTGAACTTTTCAAAATTTTTGCCAAATGTACGATTTTTTCACAATTAAACACAAGTCATATCGAATAAATTTTACGACTATCATGAATTACAAAACAGTCTCAGAATCAGTGGGATACAATGAAGCATTCCAGAGTTATTAACACATAAAATGACACTGGTCAAATTTAAAAATTTAGGTCCGGTCATTAACCTACAAAGTGGCTCAATCCTTAATGGGTTAATAAAAATGTTGTCTCACCCTGCAAAAAATAGGTCCTCACGCAGCTATAGTGACCGAAGAAATAAAGCGTTACGGGTCTCGGAAATTGGTAACACAATCAAAAAAATATTTTTATGCAAAATTTAAAAAGTAGACAAGTTTGGTATTGCCGTAATTGTACGGATGAGGAGAATCATATCAACAGGTTATTTTTACCATATAATGTACGTCATAAAAACCAGAATTTTTTTTGCGATTTCACCATACTTGGAATATTTTTCCTGTTTTCCAGTACACTATGTGATAAAGTGAAGGGTGTCATTCAAAAGTACAACTTGTCCCTCCAAAATCAATGCCTCACATATCTATGCGGACAGAAAAAGTAAAAAAGGTATGGCTCTTTAAAGAAGGGGAGAAAAAAAACGACATTGGAAAAGCAGAAATTGTTCTCAGCAGCAAAGAGTTACAGATATGACTTGAATGATGAAAATTTTAAATTAAAAGTTAATAACATGTTGTTAGGGTTTGGCGGAACGCACCAAATATATATTTATAGAATAATCGCTGCGTTCGCAACCCGGGGTCCACCGTGCAGGAGTAAAACCCACTGCTAGTAGCTGATGGTACTATATGGCGGTATAGGTGAACTCTGTTACTTCACAGAGTCACTAAAGACAAGAGAACGCTGTGCCCTGTTAACCTCACAGAGGAACACAGCTACCAAATAGAGCAAACAGTGGTCATGCAGTCAGAATAGCACACGCAAAACTCCTCACCGGAGGTGCCGGTATTCTAGGGGCTTATTTCAGCCGGGCCCTGAATCCACTCACACAAAACTCCTCACTGGAGATGCCGGTATTCTAGGGGTTTATTTCAGCCGAACCCTGAAACCACATACACATAACCACACTGGCACAGAACACATAAGTTAGTTGATATTAGCGCATGGCCGTGCGGCCATGCAAACCTTTTATAGTTGCAGCAACTTCAGTACCTTCTAGAGGACCAATGGGAGCTGCTCCAGTACCTGAGCAACTTCAGGATCTTCCTAGAGGACCAATGGGAGCTGCTGCAGTACCTGAGCATGTGACCCCCGACCTCCAATGAGAGGTCTTACCCTGAGCATGCTCAGAAGGGGAAAAGCAGGACTTAGTCCCAGAGACGTCTGCTCGCCGCTGACCAGTACTGGTTGCAATGGCTGAACCTGGAAAGGCAGAGGTAATCACCTGCACCGTATCGGGCTGAGCCAGACGCTGGGACTGATGTCTCCGCTGTGCAGGCTCCACTGCGGCTGGAGAAGAATGGGAGACCGCAGTGGAGATGGCTCGAGATTCCCCCTGTGCAGAGGCGGGAACTTGACCCCTAATACATGTTACCTGGGTGTTTTGACTCCTTCCCATCATGGCTAGTTTCTATTTTTTCATTTTGTTTATTCCTCCCATTCTACCAAGAGCCATGATTTTTTTTTTTTTTTTTCTGTCCACATAGATATACTGTATAAGGGTTGATTTTATTGGGACAAGTAGGAAGTAATGATATTTCAATCGGCCAGTATCGAATTTTATTGCAGTGTTGCGGCCACTGAATAACCGTAATTCTGGAGTTGCAATTTTACTCCTTACATTGTTTACTAATTTATTTTTATAATTTGATAGATTGGACTTTTATGGACATAACGATACCAAATATGTGCATTTTGTATTTCTTGATTTTTCATGGTGGTTGGAAGGGGGTTAATTTGAACTTTTATGGGTTTTTTTCATTTTTTTAAATAATTTTAGAAACTTTTTTTACCACTTTTTCTGACACTTGCTAATCCCCTTAGTGAACTTGAATCTGCAATCATCTGATAGCTTGTGCGATACACAGTCTCCTAAATCACAGTCTCCTATGAACGTCAGCTAAAGGCTGGCTTTCACAGGAGAACTATAATCACAAGCATAGTAAATTTTTCTTTCATGGCAACCCATCGGAGTGCCGATGGGCACACACAGTGACATGCCCCCCTGCCGGACTGCACTGAATGCCGCTGTCAGAGATTGACAGCAGCATTTACTGAGAGGGGAAAAAAGTATTTAGCCAGCCACCAATTGTGCAAGTTCTCCCACTTAAAAAGATAAGAGAGGCCTGTAATTGACATCATAGGTAGACCACAACTATGAGAGTCAAAACGAGAAAACAAAATCCAGAAAATCACCTTGTACATCACTGCTCTAGAGGAGATCTGCATGGGGAAATGGGCCAACATACCAACAGTGTGTGCCAACCTTGTGAAGACTTACAGAAAACGTTTGACCTCTGTCATTGCCAACAAAGGATATATAACTAAATATTGAGATTAACTTTTTTAATGACCAAATACATATTTTCCACCATAATTTGTAAAATAAATCTTGCCAAATCAGACAAGGTGATTTTCTGGATTTGTTTTCTCATTTTGACTTTCATAGTTGTGGTCTACATATGATGTCAATTACAAGCCTCTATCATATTTTTAAGTGGGAGAACTTGCACAATTGGTGGCTGACTAAATACTTTTTTCCCCATTGTAACTCCTGCAGTGGCTAGAAAAAGATGCAGGATCGGCATTTGATGTACAGTAGGTATGGAAAGTATTCATACCCCTTTAAATTTTTCGCTCTTTGTTTCATTGCAGCCATTTGGTAAATTCAAAAAAGTTCATTTTTTCTCATTAATGTACACTCTGCACCTCATCTTGACTGAAAAAAAACAGAAATGTAGTAATTTTTGCAAATTTATTAAAAAAGAAAAACTGAAATCACATGGTCATAAGTATTCAAACTCTTTGCTCAGACACACATATTTAAGTCACATGCTGTCCATTTCCTTGTGATCCTCTTTGAGATAGTTCTACTTCTTCATTGTAGTCCAGCTGTGTTTAATTAAACTGATAGGAATTGATTTGGAAAGGCACACACCTGTCTATATAAGACCTCACATCTCGCAGTGCATGTCAGACCAAATGAGAATCATGAGGTCAAAGAAACTGGCCAAGGAGCTCAAAGGAAGAACTGTGGCAAGGCACAGATCTGGTCAATTTCTGCAGTATTCAAGGTTCCTAAGAGCACAGAACCTAATTCAGTGGATCAGGCATAGAAAAATTTGCTGGCTCTGTCTCAGGGTCAGGATGAGGTAGAAATATATTGTGAGAAGTTTAGGAAGTGGTCAGTGCTCACTCAATGGAATGAATGTGCGCTGGCAGCAATTTTCAGAAAAGGTCTCTCTGAAGCCCTTAAGGATGTCATGGTGGGATTTCCTATGCCTGCTGGTCTGAATGAGTCTATGTCTTTGGCCATTCAGATCGGCCGACGCTTGCGTGAGCGTAAAACTGTGCACCATTTGGCGGTATTATCTGAACATGGACCTGAGCCTATGCAGTGCGATAGGACTTTGACCAGAGCTGAACGGCAAGAACACAGACGTCAGAATGGGCTGTGTTTTTACTGTGGTGATTCCACTCATGCTATCTCCGATTGTCCTAAGCGCACTAAGCGGTTCGCTAGGTCTGCCACCATTGGTACGGTACAGTCGAAATTTCTTTTGTCCGTTACTTTGATCTGCTCTTTGTCATCCTATTCTGTCATGGCATTTGTGGATTCAGGCGCTGCCCTGAATTTGATGGACTTGGAGTATGCTAGGCGCTGTGGGTTTTTCTTGGAGCCCTTGCAGTATCCTATTCCATTGAGAAGAATTGATGCTACGCCTTTGGCCAAGAATAAGCCTCAGTACTGGACCCAGCTGACCATGTGCATGGCTCCTGCGCATCAGGAGGATATTCGCTTTTTGGTGTTGCATAATCTGCATGATGTGGTCGTGTTGGGGTTGCCCTGGCTACAAGTCCATAACCCAGTATTGGATTGGAAATCAATGTCTGTGTCCAGCTGGGGTTGTCAGGGGGTACATGGTGATGTTCCTTTTCTGTCAATTTCATCATCTACCCCTTCTGAGGTCCCAGAGTTCTTGTCGGATTACCAGGATGTATTTGATGAGCCCAAGTCCAGTGCCCTACCTCCGCATAGGGATTGTGATTTTGCTATCAATTTGATTCCTGGTAGTAAATTTCCTAAGGGTCGACTGTTTAATTTGTCTGTGCCTGAACACGCCGCTATGCGGAGTTACGTAAAGGAATCCTTGGAGAAGGGTCATATTCGTCCATCGTCGTCGCCATTGGGAGCAGGGTTCTTTTTTGTGGCCAAGAAGGATGGTTCGCTGAGACCTTGTATTGATTACCGCCTTCTAAATAAAATCACGGTCAAATTTCAGTACCCCTTGCCGCTGCTGTCTGATTTGTTTGCTCGGATTAAGGGGGCTAGTTGGTTCACCAAGATAGATCTTCGTGGTGCGTATAATCTTGTGCGTATTAAACAGGGCGATGAATGGAAAACAGCATTTAATACGCCCGAGGGCCATTTTGAGTACCTGGTTATGCCATTCGGGCTTTCTAATGCTCCATCAGTGTTTCAGTCCTTTATGCATGACATCTTCCGAGAGTACCTGGATAAATTCCTGATTGTATACTTGGATGATATTTTGGTCTTCTCGGATGATTGGGAGTCTCACGTGAAGCAGGTTAGAATGGTGTTCCAGGTTCTGCGTGCGAATTCTTTGTTTGCGAAGGGGTCAAAGTGTCTCTTTGGTGTTCAGAAGGTTTCATTTTTGGGGTTCATTTTTTCCCCTTCTACTATCGAGATGGACCCTGTTAAAGTTCAGGCCATTTATGATTGGACTCAGCCGACATCTCTGAAGAGTCTGCAAAAGTTCCTGGGCTTTGCTAATTTTTATCGTCGCTTCATCAATAATTTTTCTAGTATTGCTAAACCGTTGACTGAGTTAACCAAGAAGGGTGCTGATGTGGTCAATTGGTCTTCTGCTGCTGTGGAAGCTTTTCAAGAGTTGAAGCATCGTTTTTCTTCTGCCCCTGTGTTGTGCCAACCAGATGTTTCGCTCCCGTTCCAGGTCGAGGTTGATGCTTCTGAGATTGGAGCAGGGGCTGTTTTGTCGCAAAGAAATTCTGATGGCTCGGTGATGAAGCCATGCGCCTTCTTTTCCAGGAAGTTTTCGCCTGCTGAGCGTAATTATGAAGGTGGCAATCGAGAGTTGCTGGCCATGAAGTGGACATTCGAAGAGTGGCGTCATTGGCTTGAAGGAGCTAAGCATCGTGTGGTGGTCTTGACTGATCACAAGAACTTGACTTATCTCGAGTCTGCCAAACGGTTGAATCCTAGACAGGCTCGTTGGTCGCTGTTTTTCTCCCGTTTTGACTTTGTGGTTTCGTACCTTCCGGGCTCTAAAAATGTGAAGGCAGATGCCCTGTCTAGGAGTTTTGTGCCCGACTCTCCGGGTTTGTCTGAGCCGGCGGGTATTCTCAAAGAGGGGGTCATTTTGTCTGCCATCTCCCCTGATTTGCGGCGGGTGCTGCAAAAATTTCAGGCCAACAGACCTGACCGTTGCCCAGCGGAGAAACTGTTTGTCCCTGATAAATGGACGAGTAGAGTTATCTCTGAGGTTCATTGTTCGGTGTTGGCTGGTCATCCTGGAATCTTTGGTACCAGAGATTTGGTGGCTAGATCCTTTTGGTGGCCGTCTCTGTCGCGGGATGTGCGTTCGTTTGTGCAGTCCTGTGGGATTTGTGCTCGGGCTAAGCCCTGCTGTTCTCGTGCCAGTGGGTTGCTTTTGCCCTTGCCAGTCCCGAAGAGGCCCTGGACACATATCTCTATGGATTTTATTTCGGATCTCCCCGTCTCTCAAAAAATGTCGGTCATTTGGGTTGTTTGTGATCGCTTCTCTAAGATGGTCCATTTGGTACCCTTGTCTAAATTGCCTTCCTCCTCTGATTTGGTGCCATTGTTCTTCCAGCATGTGGTCCGTTTACATGGCATTCCGGAGAACATCGTTTCTGACAGAGGTTCCCAGTTTGTTTCGAGGTTTTGGCGAGCCTTTCGTGCTAGGATGGGCATTGATTTGTCTTTTTCCTCGGCTTTCCATCCTCAGACAAATGGCCAGACTGAACGAACCAATCAGACCTTGGAAACATATCTGAGATGTTTTGTTTCTGCCGATCAGGATGATTGGGTGTCCTTTTTGCCTTTGGCTGAGTTCGCCCTTAATAATAGGGCCAGCTCGGCTACTTTGGTTTCGCCATTTTTCTGCAATTCTGGTTTCCATCCTCGTTTCTCTTCAGGGCAGGTTGAGTCTTCTGACTGTCCTGGTGTGTATACTGTGGTGGATAGGTTGCAGCAGATGTGGACTCATGTGGTGGACAATTTGACATTGTCTCAGGAGAAGGCTCAACGTTTCGCTAACCGCAGGCGCTGTGTGGGTCCCCGACTTCGTGCTGGGGATTTGGTTTGGTTGTCATCTCGTTATATTCCTATGAAAGTTTCCTCTCCTAAGTTTAAGCCTCGTTTCATTGGTCCATATAGGATTTCTGAGGTTCTTAATCCTGTGTCTTTTCGTTTGACCCTTCCAGCTTTTTTTTCCATCCATAACGTATTCCATAGGTCATTGTTGCGGAGATACGTGGTACCTGTGGTTCCATCTGTTGATCCTCCTGCCCCGGTTTTGGTTGAGGGGGAGTTGGAGTATATAGTGGAGAAGATTTTGGATTCTCGTATTTCGAGACGGAAACTCCAGTACCTGGTTAAGTGGAAGGCTTATGGTCAGGAAGATAATTCCTGGGTCTTTGCCTCTGATGTTCATGCTGCCGATCTGGTTCGTGCCTTTCATTTGGCTCATCCTGGTCGGCCTGGGGGCTCTGGTGAGGGTTCAGTGACCCCTCCTCAAGGGGGGGGGTACTGTTGTGAATTCTGTGGTCAAGCTCCCTCCTGTGGTCATGAGTGGTACTTCGGCTGGTTCTGTCTATGAGCTTCCTCTGGTAGATGTGAGTGGGGCTGCGGCTTCTGAGTTTCCTTCCTCAGGTGACGAGGTTAAGTCGTTAGGTGCTGCTCTATTTAACTCCACCTAGTTCTTTGTTCCTGGCCTCCAGTCAATGTTCCAGTATTGGTCTTGCTTTCTCCTGGATCGTTCTTGTGACCTGTCTGCCCTGCATAAGCTAAGTTTTGCTTGTGTTACTTTTGTTTGCTATATTTTCTGTCCAGCTTGCTATATTGGTTTTTCTTGCTTGCTGGAAGCTCTGAGACGCAGAGGGAGCACCTCCGTTCCGTTAGTCGGTGCGGAGGGTCTTTTTGCCCCTCTGCGTGGTTGTTTGTAGGTTTTTGTGCTGACCGCAAAGCTATCTTTACTGTCCTCGGTCTATTCAGTAAGTCGGGCCTCACTTTGCTAAAATCTCTTTCATCTCTGTGTTTGTATTTTCATCTTTACTCACAGTCATTATATGTGGGGGGCTGCCTTTTCCTTTGGGGAATTTCTCTGAGGCAAGGTAGGCTTATTTTTATATCTTCAGGGCTAGCTAGTTTCTCAGGCTGTGCCGAGTTGTATAGGGAGCGTTAGGCGCAATCCACGGCTACCTCTAGTGTGGTTTGATAGGATTAGGGATTGCGGTCGGCAGAGTTCCCACGTCTCAGAGCTCGTCCTATGTTAGTAACTATCAGGTCACTTTGTGTGCTCTTAACCACTAGGTCCATTGTGGTTCTGAATCACCTGTTCATAACAGCCGTCCAGCCAAACTGAGCAATCGTGGGAGAAGAGCTTAGATGAGAGAGGCAAAGAAGAACCCCAAGATCACTGTGGCTGAGCTCCAGAGATGGGAGATAGTTCCACAAAATCAACTATCACTGCAGCCCTCCACCAGTCCGGGCCTTTATGGCAGAGTGGCCCGACAAAAGCCTCTCCTCAGTGCAAGACATAGGAAAGCCCGCATAGAGTTTGCTAAAAAACACTGGAAGGACTCTCAGACTATGAGAAATAAGATTCTCAGGCGCTGCTCATCACCTGCCCAATACAATCAAAACAGTGAAACATGGTGGTGGCAGCATCATGCTATGGGGGTGTTTTCAGCTGCAGGGACAGGACAACTGGTTGCCATTGAAGGAAACATGAATGCTGCCAAGTACAGAGATATCCTGCATGAAAACCTCTTCCAGAGTGCTCTGGACCTCAGACTTAAGGTACCTTCACACATAACGATATTGTTAACGATATCGTTGCTTTTTGTGATGTAGCAACGATATCGTTAATTAAATCGTTATGTGTGACAGCGACCAACGATCAGGCCCTTGCTGGGAGATCGTTGGTCGCTGAATAAAGTCCAGAACTTTATTTCGTCGCTGGACTCCTGCTGACATCGCTGGATCGGCCTGTGTGACACCGATCCAGCGATGTCTTCACTGGTAACCAGGGTAAACATCGGGTAACTAAGCGCAGGGCCGCGCTTAGTAACCCGATGTTTACCCTGGTTACCATCCTAAAAGTAAAAAAAAAGCAAACACTACATACTTACCTACAGCCGTCTGTCCTCCAGCGCTGTGCTCTGCACTCCTCCTGTACTGGCTGTGAGCGTCGGTCAGCCGGAAAGCAGAGCGGTGACGTCACCGCTCTGCTTTCCGGCCGCTGTGCTCACAGCCAGTACAGGAGGAGTGCAGAGCACAGCGCTGGAGGACAGACGGCTGTAGGTAAGTATGTAGTGTTTGTTTTTTTTTACTTTTAGGATGGTAACCAGGGTAAACATCGGGTTACTAAGTGCGGCCCTGCGCTTAGTTACCCGATGTTTACCCTGGTTACCAGCATCGTTGGTCGCTGGAGAGCTGTCTGTGTGACAGCTCTCCAGCGACCAAACAGCGACGCTGCAGCGATCCGGATCGTTGTCGGTATCGCTGCAGCATCGCTTAATGTGAAGGGGCCTTTAGCTGAAGGTTCATCTTCCAACAAGACAATGACCCTAAGCACACAGCTAATAGAACAAAGGAGTGGCTTCAGAACAACTCTGTGACAATTCTTGACTTGCCCAGCCAGAGTTCTGACCTAAACCCAATTGAGCATCCCTGGAGAGAATTTAAAATGGCTGTCCACCAACGTTCACCATCCAAATCTGACAGAACTGGAGAGGATCTGCAAGGAAGAATGGCAGAGGATCCCCAAATCCAGTTGTGAAAAACTTGTTGCATCATTCCCAAGAAGACTCATGGCTGTGCTCTGTTTTTTTCAAAAGGGTGCTTCTACTCAATACTGAGATAAAGAGTCTGAATACTTAAGACCATGTGATATTTCAGATTTTCTTTTTTAATAAATTTGCAAAAATTACTAAATTTCTGTTTTTTTTTCAGTCAAGATGGTGTGCAGAGTGTACATTAATGAGAAAAAAAATTAACTTTTTTGAATTTACCAAATGGCTGCAATGAAACAAAGAGTGAAAAATGTAAAGGGGTATAAATACTTTCCGTACCACATGCCCAGAGAGGTGAATATTCATTTCTTTTAAGTAGCGGCACACGTGACCACCCGGCAGCTGCGGGAAGGCTCTGGGCTGACACTGTGCACGCTACTGAAGAGCAATGAATTCTCACTGCTCTCTGCGCACACAGTCCCGGCGTTCTGAGCAGTGAATATTCCGGCAGCTACCCTTCAGCTTGCAAACAGCGCATGACATCCCTGCCATGCGCTGCTTACACGTATATAGCTGCTGGCACCGGAACAAGATGTTACGAGAGAGCGCCAGGAAGGTAAGTGTAATGGTTTGGCATACCAGGATAAGGATGGGGGCCATGCATACCGGGATAGGGATGAGGGCTATGCATGCAAAGACGAGATGGGGGCACAGCATACCAGGATGGGGATGAGGGCCATGCATAATAGGACGAGATGGGGGTCTTGCATACCAGGATAGAGATGGGGCCATGCATACAAGGAGAGGGATGACAGGGACCATTCCTACCAGGATAGGGATGAGGGGCCATGCACACCAGGATAGGGATGAGGGGGTCATGCATTCCAGGATAGGAATGAGGGGGCCATTCATACCAGGATAGGGATGAGGGGGTCATGCATACCAGGATAGGGATGAGGGGGCAATGTGTATCAGGATGGTGAACTACAGAATTGACCACATTTTTTGCTTCATTTTTTTCCCCTAATTTCCTCCTCTAATACCTAGGTGCGTCTTATGGTCTGGTGCGTCTCATAGTCCGAAAACTACGGTATGTATGAGACAGAAGATTTCCGTCAGTTGAGGGATTCAAGCTGATGCAAGAAAATGACCTTTAATTCACTTACAAAATTCTAAACAGAACTGATATCAATTTTGCAGGCCGCAAGGGACAATGCGATTATTGCCAAGGAAGTACAGCTAGTTTTACAGGTCAGTGAGCCATCCATTCCCACTCTTTATCTGCTGCCTAAAATATAAAAAATGGTCAAAAACCACCAGGTAGACCCATCATTTCAGGGAAGGGCAACTACCTGAAAAATGTGAACAGGTTCACAGATTCCATGCTATAACCACTTGTGGAATCACTGCCTTCTTACACTAAAGATACAGGTGATTTTCTAAAAAAAAGGTGGACAGCCACAATATTAACACTGATACCCAGATTTTACCTGTGATGTGGAGTCCTTGTACACCAACATTCGCCACATCAATGGAGTACGGGCAACTCAATTTTTTTCTAAAATCCTCATCTATGTCACCATCTATGACAAATATTATTGCTCATCTTTTATAATTGACTTTGTCTCCAGGGACCTGCCATGGGGGCTTGCTTTGCATCAGCTTATGCAAACTGGATCATGGGGCTGTGCGAGAGGGATCTCTTCCATTCAAATTGGCTTGGATCAGTTGACTGCATCCTCTTCTGGATGCGATACATTGATGATGTGTTCATGATCTGGCAGGGATCCACTGAGTCACTCAACACCTTTATGTCATTTTATGTCATCCCTGTTGTGAATTCTGCTTTTGGGTTCCCTCCAGTGGTTGTAGGTGGGAATGCAGTTGTCTCTGAGTCGCAGTCCTGGCCAGGTGTATCTGCTGATTGCAGTTCTGACTGGGATATTTAGGTGTGCAGGATTCATTAGTCCTTTCCAGTTGTCAATGTTTCTTGTGAAGTGTTGGATCTTTGTCTGGCTTCTCCTGCTTAGCTGCCAATTCAGCAAAGATAAGTGTCTGTTTCTTTTTCTGTGGCACACATGCAGTGTGCTTATATTCTGTGCTATTCATTTGTTTTCTCTTGTCCAGCTTAGACTGTGTCAGTGTTTTCTCAGTCTTGTTGGATTCTCTGGAGTTGCAGATATACGCTCCACATCATTAGTTAGATGGTGGAGTTTTTGTATTTTCTGCTGTGGATATTTTTGGAAGGATTTTAATACTGACCACTTAGTATCCTGTCCTGTCCTTTCCTATTTTAGCTAGTGTGGCCTCTTTTGCTAAATCCTGTTTCCTGCCTGCGTGTGTCTTTTCCCCTACTACTCACAGTCATTATTTGTGGGGGGCTGCCTATTCTTTGGGGTTCTGCTCTGAGGCAAGGTAGAATTCCTTTTTCCATCTATGGGGTATTTAGTCCTCCGGCTGTGTCGAGGTGTCTAGGTTTTGTTAGGCACACCCCACGGCTACTTCTAGCTGCGTTGTTAAGATTAGGGTTTGCAGTCAGTATAGTTACCACCTACTCCAGTGAAAGTTTTCATGCTGCTCCAAGGTCACCTGATCATAACACATCCCTCAGCCAAAACAACCTCAACATACATCTGACATACATCTTTGACAGAGATTTCATCGACTTCCTAGATGTAATTATCAAGAGAGACAACCAGAACTTTTTACAAACTAATCTCTTCTGGAAGCCGACCTCTGTTAATTTGATGTTACAGGCTGATTCATCCCACCCCCATCCATGATCCGTTCCATACCAATGGGTCAATTTCTATGGCTACGGAGAATCTGTTCAAACGACACTGACTTTCATAGACAGGCTGAAGACCTCAAATTTAGGTTCATTGACAGGGGATATAGTCACTGAAGCATCAAAAGGGCTTTCAATAGAGCAAGACATACTCTGAGACACTCTGCTCTGTATCAGAGCCAGGTCCAATCAAAACCTCAGATTTATCACACACTATCATGAACATGCAGGCCTTATGCGATATTTCTTGGAGAAGTCTTGGCCAATTCTTCTTTCAGACCCCGTTCTTTCTAAACATCGAAGACACAGACCCAACATCACCTTCTGCAGATCTAGAAACCTCAGTGACTCCCTTGTCAAAAGCCACTATACGAATAAGCCAGCCACCTTTCTCTTTGGTTCGACACCGCCCAGTGGATGCCGACCATGTGGGAAATGTGTAGCGTGCCCTAACATCATATGTGCCCTGTCCAGACATCATACAACATCAAACATTTTATCACATGCACTACAAAAGCCGTAGTCTATTTTGCTACCTGTCAATGCTCTTTGATATATGTTGGTCTGACTACTCGTTCACTCAAAATCTGTGTACGTGAACACATGCTCGGCATCATTGCTGCCAAAGAAATTGATGATACCTCCTTACTGAAGACATTACCACTTAATTTCAAGGCATACCACAATAGTGATGCTCCATTACTAAAAGTCAGGGGAATCGATATGATTCCATCGAACATTAGGGGTGGTAAAATCGGTAATCCACTAGCAAAACTTGAGTCAAGGTGGATGTGAACACTTAAGATAGTACACCCCACAGCCTCAACGAAAACCTTAGCTTTGTTCACTTTCTGCAAACTTCTAGTGTCTATGGAACCTATTTATTTTTTATTTTAATGTTTCAATTCATTTTATATTCACTCGCTGTTTTTAGTGCCACCATTTGAGATGTTGGTCTACATAGTTTCTGGGGAGTGTGTCGGTTAAACCAAAAGGATGTCCAGTCGTTATTTGTTCCAGAGATTGTATATGCAGTGTCGTCGTTCATGGAACAATCTATCTATGTGTCAGCCACCAATATCTATGCAATATATTCCGTCATCCTCCCCACCTGTAGCTCACTCTTAACCCATATTTCATATTCACACCATTTCACATATTTTCTACATCACACAGTTTTGTACATCTCTTCTCATCAATCCCTTGTATTCATCCCAGAGATTGGAAATGCAGGTTACCCTTTATGTAATTCGTTATCCATGTGATAACCATCAACATGTATTCAGCATTATCTCCTTTCCCTCCCCACAGTTCTCATTATCGCAACCACACAATTCTTCATTACTACATCATATAATCTTTTGAATTTCCTCACCCCCTTTAATATATATTTTTTTAATTTGTTTTGTATGTGTTGCCCTCCCCACATACCCATCCATAATTTTTACTTCATCTGCTTTATATTTTAGCATAATTATTCCATACACCGTTATTCACTTTTGCATATTTTGATTTATTGTTTCTTGACACACAAGCCTAAAACTATGAGAGCAGCTTGGATAAAATAAGAGGTGAGTTTCTTATGTGACTGGCTGATGTTTCCTTTACCTGTGATGACTGATCCCTTCCCCTGCACCTGACTTCTATGATTCTCCCTGTGGTATTTGCATTGTTTGCGCTGCATCAACAACTCTAGTTGACTCTTCATTTCCTGCCAGAAAAACAAAGACTCTAACAAATTAGATGTAGAGGGCAGCAATTATCATTGTCACTAACCCTTGGAAAGTAACAAATTGGATTTGAGCAGAAAGTTTTATATCTAAATACAAGAAACATATATCTTTGTACCGTGCTAGCCAGTAGATAGAAAAAAATAACCAAAATGGGGGTCCTCAGGTATGAAGTACTGTTTTTTTTATATTTAACAATAATAATAATAATCTTTATTTATATAGCGCCAGCATATTTGGCAGCGCTTTACAGTTTAACAGTTTCAAATACAACAGTCATAGAGAACAACATTAACAATACAATAAAGCAAAATAAGACGACCCTGCTCGTGAGAGCTTGCAATCTACAATGAGGTGGGGGAGATACAAAGTACAGGTGTGTATTTACAATGATGTATTTACAATGATGGTACAGCCATCTTCAGGGGGTGGGGGGTAGATGGAGATAGTGAATGGGCTACACACACAAACATAAAATGACTTTCATTAGTTAATGTGGTAGGCCGCTCTGAACAAATGTGTTTTGAGCGAGTGCCTATAACTATGCAAGTTGTGGATGGTCCTAATATCTTGGGGTAGAGCATTCCAGAGGATTGGCGCAGCGCGGGAGAAGTCTTGGAGTCGGGAGTGGGAGGTACGGATTAGTGCAGAGGTTAGTCGAAAGTCATTTGCAGAGCGCAGCAGTCGGCTAGGCTGATAGACCGAAAGCAGGGAGATGTATGGGGGTGCCGCACTGTAGAGAGCTTTGTGGGTGTGAACAAGTAGTTTGAATTGTATCCTGTAATGAATGGGCAGCTATTTAAATAATTACAGCTAAAAATCAATAGTTACCTTTTTTAAAGCATGAATTTAAAGTGAAAATTTAGCATTTTCACAAATTATGTTCAAATTGAGAAATTATGGTATCATTTACTTGTATTGTAACTTTTAAGACCTACTAGTCTATTACCTTGTAAAATACATATTTCATGAGGTGCTTTCTGTTCTTGTATTAATTGATTGATATAAATCTGTCTTATCCTTATCAGGAAAATACCTGCTGCAGGTGTTTTTGTTCTGCAGCTGTATATTACAGCACAATGCATATTTCAGCTGCTGAAGAACCCCATAACCCCTTAACGATCAGAGGTATTGTTGGTTTTGCATTTTCATTTTTTGCTCCCCTTTTTCCCAGAGCCATAACTTTTTAATTTTTGGGTCAAAATGGCCATGTGAGGGCTTATTTTTTGCGGGACAAGTTGTACTTTTGAATGACACCATTAGTTTTACCATGTTGTGTACTCAAAAACGGAAAAAAAAATTCCAAGTGCGGTGAAATTGCAAAGAAAGTGCAATCCCACAGTTGTTTTTTGTTTGTTTTTTTTCACCATGTTCACTAAATGCTAAACCTAACCTGACATTATCATTCTCCAGATCATTACAAGTTCATAGACACCAAACATGTCTAGGTTCTTTATTATTTAAGTGGTAAAAAAAAATTCCCAAATTTGTTAAAAAAATTGCGCCATTTTCCGATAGCATCATCATTTTTTGTGATCTTGGGTTGGGTGAGGGCTTACTTTTTGTGTGCAGAGCTGACGTGTTTAATGATACCATTTTGGTGCAAATGCGATCTTTTGATCACCCATTACTGCATTTTCATGCAATGTTGCGACGACCTAAAAAAAATCATAATTCCGTCATTTTTAATTTTTTTCTCGTTACGCCATTTAGTGATCTGGTTAATTTTTTTATATTGATAGCCCGCGGCTGTTCCGGGCACATGTCAGCTGGTCAAAACAGCTGACATGTGCGGGGAAAAGGGAGGGAGTACTATTACGCCTGATGTCGGAAAGGGGTTAAAGAAAATGGGATCATTACATACTAGACAACCAGTGTCTGATGCAGGAAAGGACTCATCCTATAAATGTAGTTTCCTATAAATCTAATTTCTGATAAATATTTTATCTATAGCACTTCATATCGTGGCATAATATGATGTTTCAGCAAAGATAATATAGAAATAAATATATTTATATAGATATAAATTTTTATTTTAATGGAAAAATTATAATTCATATGAATTATGTAGACTAAAGGTAACATAATAACTTTTTTATTTTTAAATCAAACATTCTTCATGTAAAATCTATTATATGGAATTTATCATGTGTATACCAGTGTTTTCACTTCAATCATTGTTACTATTTTAATGCATCTCTTAAACTATTTTTTATTTTGACATGGTTTTTAAAGTATAATCTGCTGTACTTTATTTATATATTATCAAATAACAAATCACTAGAAAAAAAGAATTAGCTTACAAAGTGTGGATAAACCATTGTGGGTTGTTAATATCCTTTGGGAATATTGGATTCGATCAGAGGTTTCCATCTTATCCAACATTCCTCAATAATATATGTCCAGTTTTCCACTGGGGATTATGGTACATACTTGTGTTTCAGTGACAAGAGGTTAATGAAGTGAAAATAGAAGAAATGTCAATTATTGAAACAATCTCAGCAAGCATATGCAACCCTTCATAAATCTTTTTCGACACATAGCTAACCTGGGGGGAGTTCTGGTTGCCTATTATATGCCACATATTATATATCTTATCTATATAGAGTATAAATAACATATATACATATATAAGCAAATTGATCACTTTCTATGAATATCTCTCAATCCAAAGCTCAATCAAAAAGTTATGGTATCTACAGCTTTTTTAGAACAGGTCCCATGGAATTCTAAATTTAAAATTTTGCGATGGCATTGGTAGGGACACACTAAAATAATTTACGTTATATTAAACTAATTTAATAAAATACATGCTTATTAATCCATGTACCAAACATGATGATTGCCATTTAAATTATAAGAGAGTCTAAAATGTAACATAGTCATAAGTATTTTCTGAGCTACCGATTCTTTCATTTACATTTGCATTTTGCTCACCAGTATTGACATGTTTCTCCTATGAAGGGAGGTAGATAAACAACTACCAGTACTTCTAACACTGTTTATCTCAGTGAAACAAAAGATGGGAAATGCAAATATTGAGCAGTTCAGGTTGTCCCTATGGACAACAATAATGTTTATTCAAGTAAAGAGTCACCACAATCAGCTTTCAACAAATAACAATATCAGCTATCAAAACTGTCATCAAATTAATTCAGAAATGTTTGGTATCGATTTTCTTTAAATTTTAAATTACAATAATTATTTTTTTATTCAGTAGCATTAAATTATTTCACAATGTTTAAAAACCCAATCGCTGGAAATGTGCAGTCACAGACAATGCGTAGTAAAAAAATGGCTTAAAAAAGTTTTTATTTGCATTTTGTTAATTGTATCCTCATAGCTAACACAACCAAAGAATCTTAAGTATGAACCATAAAATGTTTAAAATACAATAGGAAATTCAATAAGCTCTGTACTAGATGCTGTAAATATTTAATAGAGTTTACAAGCACTTCCACCATTTTTGGTGTCCACTACTGTTCTCTGGTCATCAACGTCAATGGATTTAAAAGCCTTTTGTATGAACTAGTCTTGTACCCTAAATGTTTATCCATAGAAACCCCTGCAGGTCTGCTGTCAGATACCATGATGTACACTGTCTTGGAAAAAAAAAGTATTCATATCCCGTGAACTTTTCTACATTTTTCCATGTTACACCCACAAACTTAAATGTATTTTATTGTTATTTTATATGATAACAATGGCACATATTTGTGAAGTATAAAGGAAGTGATAGATGGTTTTCTAAATATTTAAAAAAATATAAATCAGAAAATATAAATAATAAATAAAAATACAAATCAGAAAATTGTTAAGAGCATTTGTATTCAGACCCCTGAATCAATACTTTGTAGTTCCACCTTTTGTTGCTATTACTACTGCACATCTTTTGTGGTATGTCTCTACCAGCTTTGCACATATAGAATCTGAAATATTTGCCCATTCTTCTGTGAAAAATAGCTCTAGCTCACAGAGATTGGATGGAGTGCGTCTGTGAACAGCGATTTTCAAATCTTGCCACAAATTCTCAGAGAAATTTAGGTCTGGACTTTGACTGGGCCATTCAAACACATGAATATGCTTTGATCTAAACCATTCCATAGTAGCTCTGGCAGTATGTTTAGGGTCATTGTCCTTCTAGAAAGTGAACCTATGCCCCAGTCTCAAGTCTTTTGCAGTTTCTAACAGGTTTTCTTCCAGGATTGTTCTATATTTAGCTCCATCCATTAGGGAAGAGCGAACGTGCTTGGTAATGCTGTAGCCATCTTGGTTGTGGCATTACTGTGATTGGCTGGCCACCTGACATCATCAGGGATTATAAAAGCACAGACCCTGCATGGCTTGGTGCACTGACACCATTGCACCCCTTTGTGACACTTCGTATTGGAGGGAGAGAGTGATTGTCTATTGTCTAGGTCTGTTTGTGCACAGTATAATGAATCAGAAGCCTGTAGTGTTGATACTGGTGCTGAAGCTGAGCCATCATACTAATAGCCCTTTAAGGGCTAATGGTTTGCTTTTCTGCTTGTATCACATGTAATCTTCATTTAGCCTTGGGAGGGAGAGACAGTCATAGGAGCAAGTAGAGTGACAGAATCCAGTCTGTAGACAGTGATTAGGTCTGTCCAGTCCATTGGCAAATATATAGCTGCAGCTTCTTTTGTGGGGGCTGAAAAAATTGAATATATTTTGCTTTGAGGTCCTTTTTTGTGTTATATAACACACCCAAAAATCGTTGAAACATTTTTCTGTGCTACATTTTTCAGCCATACACTATTCCATAGTATAGAGTACATTTCTGTAATCTCTAAAACTCATAAAAATGTTGTAGGCTTCCATTTCTCAGCCCTACAGTGTTATGTGGTCTGTGAACATTTATGTGATCTCTAAATGACACGCTATGATGGTCTTCGGTAAAGAAGGGGGGCATCAAACTGTCCCTGAAACTGGAAACCTAACTATCCTTGTCCCTGTACTCTTGTTAGAGAGGCCTGAGTCTACGACCTTGCTGTGCTCCTGTTATCCCCTGATCTGCCCCATCCCCCACCCCATTAGGCCTGAGACAAAAATATAAAGCAAACAAGACACAAAGACAAAACAGGGATAAGGCTACTTTCGCACTAGCGTCGGTACGGGCCCGTCGCAGTGCGTCGGGCCAACGCATACTGTGAAATAAAATCACAACGGGGGCAGTGGATGCAGTTTTTCAACGCATTCGCTGCCCCATTGTAAGGTCCGGGGAGGAGGGGGCAGAGTTCCGGCCGCGCATGCGCGGTCGGAAAAAGCGGAACCGACGGACAAAAAATTGTTGCATGGAACGTGTGGCAATCCGTCGCAATGCGTCGCTAATGAAAGTCTATGGAGAAAAACGCATCCTGCGGGCAACTTTGCAGGATGCGTTTTTTCTCCAAAACGACGCATTGTGACGTGCTTCGAATGACGCAAGTGTGAAAATAGCCTAACAGAGAGCAAACCCGCACCCCACCCCCCAATTAAAAGAGGTATATAGGGAAGGATAGGAATGTTGCAACCAAATAGTAATAGGAACCAGGAGATAAACACACATGTACTACAGCAAACTAAGATCACTACTACATCAACTCCACTCCATTCACTTAGCTTTAGTATTTTGCACAGGTAGACAAATCTCCAGTACCAACAACAAACTCCTATTCAGCACAGCACCTCCAAGGAGCAAAGAAGCAAATCTTTCACTGGCAAGGCAGAGGGTCTGACCAGGTTTTACAGGGAGAGATAATGACCAGATCAGAAGCAGCAGGAAATAGAGCTGCAAGTTTCAGACCAGCATACAATGGGTCGTTAAACTCCTCAGCACCAAAGAAACCCGAATCCATTTAATATAAAACACAAACACACAGGCTAAATGGAAGATCTGCGATTCACAATAAGTAGTGATCTTTTACCCACAGATCTCCCAGGAAGACATGACACAGTCGTTTAGAAGTGTATTGAGGTGTTGGTTGGGTTAGTGCTAAAAGAAAAAAAAAATCTCTTTACATCTTCTTACTTTACGAGTGTGAACGAGCTGAGTGTGTCTGGAGCATAAATGCAAACGGATGTAAGCGTGTGACTTGTGATTCAGTGACTTTGGATTCAGGGAGTTCGCAAGGGAGGAATCACTGAATTGCTGTTTGCATTTTATTAATACTTTATATTTCGTTTTACTTAACATTTCTTTCTGGTGCAATCCCCATTAGGAAATGAGCTCCATAATTGACAATGCCATCCAGTGTACATCTTGCTACATGTATGCAATCCTTGAACAGCCAGTCGAGGGTGCATACTACTGTGCGAGATGTGAGCACGTTGTGCATTTGGAAGCCCAGGTTCTGGATCTAAATGTGCAGCTTGCAACACTGAGATCCATAGACAATATGGAAAGGAGTCTGCTTCTCAGTGAGCAGATGCTCAATGGGATAGATGTGGGGTAGGAAGGTATTATGGAGCTGCAGGAAAGTGAGGCAGCTAGCTGGGTGAAAGTTAGAAGGCGGGGTAGAGGGAAGAGTGCCAGGGAGTCTAGTCCTGATCTGGCTCACCCAAATAAGTTTGCTAAGTTGGCAGATGAGGGGGTTGTCAGTGCAGGGGTAGCACTGCTGCAGCAAGGCATGTCCTCTGAAAGCTGGAGGAGTGTCTGCTGGAGTAAGGGGGGAAATAGGAGAGCTGGGCAGGCCAGACAGGTGCTGGTAGTGGGGGACTCAATTATTAGGGGACAAATAGGGCAATCTGTCACAAAAACAGGGATCGTTGAACAGTGTGCTGCCTACCTGGTGCTTGAGTCGGACACATCGCTGATCAGGTTGACAGATTACTGGGGGGCGGGTGGGGACCCAGCGGTCATGGTGCACATTGGCACAAATGACAAAGTTAGAGGTAGGTGGAAGGTCTTTAAAAACTATTTCAGGGAATTAGGCTGCAAGCTTAAAGCAAGTACCTCCAAGGTGGTATTCTCTGAAATACTGCCTGTACCACGGGCCATTCCAGAGAGGCAACGGGAGATAAGGGAGATAAATAAGTGGTTCAGGAATTGGCGTAGGAAGGAGGGGTTTGGGTTCCTGGAGAACTGGGCCAACTTCTCAGTTGGCTACAGGTTCTACACTAGGGTCAGGCTGCACCTCAATGGGGAGGGTGCAGCTGTGCTTGGGAAGAAAATGGCTAGAAGGTTGGAGGAGTGTTTAAAATAGGGATTGGCGGGAGGGTATTTATTTTATAGGAGGGGAAGATAGTGCAGATAATGACCTGGGCAAAAATCAAAAAATTGGGGGTAGCATGCTCATCCTGCGTGATAATATAGGTGAATCTAATGAAAATGTTGAGTCCCTGTGGGTGGAGATAAGAGGAGGGGAAAAAAATAATAAACTACTGGTAGGGGTTTGTTATAAGTCTCCAAAAATAATGGAAGCAACAGAGAATATCCTCTGTTGTGAATTCTGTTGTCGGGCTCCCTCCTGTGGTCATGAATGGTACTTCGGCTGGTTCTGTCCATGAACTTACTCTGGTGGCTGTGGGTGTTTCTGAGTTTCCTTCCACAGGTGACGAGGCTAAGTCGTTAGTGGGCTGCTCTATTTAATTCCACTTAGATCTTTGCCCCATGCCAGCTGTCAATGTTCCAGTATTGGTCTTGTTCACTCCTGGATCGTTCTTGTGACCTGTCTTCCCAGCAGAAGCTAAGTTCCTGCTTGTTTTTCTCTGTTTGCTGTTTTTCTGTCCAGCTTGCTATTTTGATTTTTGTCTTGCTTGCTGGAAGCTCTGGGACGCAGAGGGAGCGCCTCCGCACCGTGAGTCGGTGCAGAGGGTCCTTTTGCGCCCTCTGCATGGTCTTTTTGTAGTTTTTTGTGCTGACCGCAAAGTTGCCTTTCCTATCCTCAGTCTGTTCAGTAAGTCGGGCCTCACTTTGCTCAATCTATTTCATCTCTGTGTTTGTAATTTTCATCTTTACTCACAGTCATTATATGTGGGGGGCTGCCTTTTCCTTTGGGGAATTTCTCTGAGGAAAGGTAGGCTTATTTTTCTATCTTCAGGGCTAGCTAGTTTCTTAGGCTGTGACGAGTTGCATAGGGAGCGTTAGGAGCAATCCACGGCTATTTCTAGTGTGTGTGATAGGATTAGGGATTGCGGTCAGCAGAGTTCCCACGTCTCAGAGCTCGTCCTATATTATTAGTAACTATCAGGTCATTCTGTGTGCTCTTAACCACCAGGTCCATTATTGTCCTAACCACCAGGTCATAACAATCCTCGTAAAGCAAATAGATGAAGCTGCAAGAGAAGTCATTATTATGGAGGACTTTAACTACCCTGAAATACATTCGGAACAGAAGCCTGCAGTTCCAGCAAAGGTAATCGGTTTTTGACAACTATGAGAGACTATTACCTTTCACAAATGGTTCAAGACCCAACAAGAAGGGGGGCACTGCTAGACCTAATATTAACCAATAGGCCAGACCGCATATCAAATATAAGGGTGGGTGTCACTTGGGTAATAGTGATCACAAAATAATAAGTTTTCATGTATCCTATAATAAGTTGTGTAGTAGAGGAGTTACAAGGACACTAAACTTTAGGAAGGCAAATTTCCAATGGTTGAGAGATGATCTTAGTGCAATAAACTGGGATAATATCCTGCGGCATAAAAGTACACAAAGAAAATGGGAGACGTTTATTAGCATCCTGGATAGGACCTGTGCACAATATATACCCTATGGGAATAAACATACTAGAAATAGGAGGAAACCACTATGGCTAAATATGGATGTAAGGGGCGCAATAAGTGACAAAAAGAAAGTATTTAGAGAATTAAAGCAAGTAGGTAGTGATGAGGCATTAAATAAATACAGAAATTAAATAAATTCTGTAAAAAGCAAATCAATGCATCAAAGATTAAGACAGAGCGACTCATTGCTAGAGAAAGTAAAAATATAAAAAGATATATGAGGGCTGTCACAGAAATACCACACTGGCAAATATGTGCCCTTTTAATATTTTTTTATGCTAAATAGTGCTGTATATAATTTCAGTAACAGACAGCAAAAAAGTGGTCCTCTGGCCTACACTGACCACACTTGGAGCACACAGATATATGAGGGCTGTCACGGAAATACAACATTGGCAAATATGTGGCCTTTTTGTAATTTTGGAAGCTAAATAATGCTGTACAGCATTAGAGCCTCAGACAGCAAAAAAAGGGTCCACCGGCCTACAATACCCAAAGCTGGAGCCCGCAGATATATGAGGCCTTTTTCGGTGAATTTAAAACACACAAAAAAAAAGTGGCACAAGGCTAGCACACACAACTATGCTATGTATGCCTGACAAACTATGATTTTTCAACAGGCCTCAGTCTGACAGAACAGACTGTATATTTTTTTGGGGGGAGGTGAATTTTTTGAAAAAAAAATCCAACTAGGTATATAGTAAGGAAGCTGCTGCAGCAGTAGACAGTTATGCAGCTGTAAGGAGGTTGCTGTCCCTGCTCCTTACCTGGAACCACTTAGTCAGACAGCTGGGTTGTCGGGGGGAAGACTTTCTGCTCTGGACACTAGGGACCATGTGACGGCTGGGGCAGGGAGGAAGGGACGGAGGTGTGGTCAGAAAAGTGCGGGAGACCAGAGCGCGCCAGAGAGAGGGGACAGCTGCACAGAGAGAGGGCAGGCTGCAGCGTCGCGCTCCCCATGACAGAGTGCTCCCCGTGAGGGCACTAAGGCTGGAGTGAGAGTGGGGACTTGGAAGCCTCCATAATCTGAGAAGACTCTTCCCCTGATAGTGCAGCCCTGGTGACCGCAGCTCTGGTGACTGCAGTGACAAGCAAAGATCCCTGAGTGTGATAAGTAACTGCCCAGTGTGTGTTTGACATTACTACAGGGAAGCTGCCAGGCTCACAGAGACTCCTGCGACAGTGACTGACCAGACTGTGCTACTTTCCGGTTTCAGTTTCACTTTGAGAAGAACAGGCTGCAGAGACTTAACCCCCGAGTTTCCAGGAAACAGAGAAGAGACTTATATTCCCTGGTCTCCGCAGTATCAGTACAAAGACTGTGATTCTTGGTGAGAGACTTAACAGTGCGGAGCCCCTGATCCCTGGCTGTGCTGTAAAAGCTAAAGACTTCATCTTGTGAGTACATGAAATCTGACTCTGCTGGTGACTGTACCCACGCTGGAATTAGGACTCTCCAGTCAGGATCTCCCTGGGCTGATAAGTTACCAGAACACTCTATTAACCCCCTGTTTACTCCCTGTGAGGAGAATTTTACCCCTGTTAATAAATCCCCTTCAACAGTTGGTCTGTCTGTTCCGTGGTGACATACTCAGTACCTGCATATTATTACACTTGGCGTAGTCGGCAGGATGTCACACGGTAGCGCGGAAGGGGCAGACCAAGCAGTTGGGGGAGGCCCCAGGTCTAGCATTTCCCTGGGAGCCATGTTAGTTAACTTGCTAAAATTCTCGGGGAGTGATGTCATGTTGTGGAGTTGGACGGAACGCATCCGAGGGATGATGCGGATGCATCCTATGACACCGGCTCTGCAGGCAGAAATAGCTGTGATGGCCCTAGAGGGGGATGCACGGGATTCTGTTATGCTCAGACCCCCCCAGGCGAGAGATACCCTGGACAAAGTATTACGTATACTTGAGGAGACGTATGGGGACCCCACTGACATAGGGGAACTGCGCATGCGACTGTTCCGCCGGGTACAAAGAGAGGGGGACACCGTGACGCAATATATGAACGCACTGCAGGAGCTTCATACTGCCATTATACGAAAGGATGGCGTAGGTGTGGGGTCAATTGACGTTGTGCTGCGGGACCAACTGGTGACAGGCTTGCGAGATGTGTTGGTGAAACAGGCCCTGCGAGAGCGCATGCGCGTAAAGCTAGATATGACTTTCTCTGAGGTCGGAAGTGAGGCACGCACGCTCGAGCAAGAGCAAGGGGTGGTAGTGCCAGTGGGACAGGTATGGAGCGGGGAGGTAACAGCCCCTCAATGGGTAGAAGACTTGAAGAAGGAGGTTAAGCGAGTCCATGAGGAAGTAGCTGAATGTAAGAAGACCCCTGCTGAAGAGTACAGCCCTCCGGTGCGAGAACGAGAGACCGGCCCCCACAGTGAGACTAGAGCCGCTCGGCGAAGAAGACTGCCTACATGCTACAACTGCGGGGCACCCAGTCAAAATGAAGAGGAGGCGATGTGGACCCGAGATTCCCAGCTGAAGATAAGAAGAATCTGGGAGGAGATTGAGAGTCTGGGGAAAGCCCTTACAGCCGTTTTGGAGACCAGCGGCATACCCCGAGGTAACATGCGGAAGCCGCCAGAAAGAAATCGAGGAGAGGTGCGCAGCATGAAGAATGCTTCAGTGGTGGCCCCAGAGTGTAACTCCGTATCCTGGGGTGAAGAGCAACCGCAGATGAGAGATGTCCCCCGCCGAGGTCGACGATCCAGACTGAAGCACCCTCCAGACAGATGCAGACGTGAGTGCTGGTCGTGCAGAAAGGTGGGACACATGTCCAGAAATTGCCCTACCTGAGAAGAGCGGTGGCAGAGATCCGCTCACCCCTCTGAGGGTCCTGCTAACTGGAGGGAACGTTGCCCCTGGAGAGAATGGTACGGCCGGAAGAGAAGAGTTCCACCTAAGGCAAGGCAGTACCACAATGTCGGACACCAAGGAAAGGTGGAGAAGGTGTCGAGCATCTCCGGTGGAATGACTGCGCTGTCCCAAGGCGTGAAGGCGAGCCTGGTGGATCTCCAGCCTGGGTCTGAAGGTTCTGCTTGTGAGACTCAGCCCGGAAGAAAGGAAGGGACGTTCACTCGAGAAGACCACCGAAGTGCTTTACTGCCTTGCCCAGCACGAGTTTCCGAAGAAGGAGAGACAGTGCCAAGTGTTCCTGCGACACTTGTTTTCAAGGTCCTAGCCGATGAGAAGGAGGAACCACTGATGTCGTCCCCTGAGGTGAAGAATGTGCTGGCTGTCAGCTCACCAGTTCCTGATCGGACAGGGGAAATGGAACAGCTGTGTGAGACAGGGCGTGTGGCTAAGAAGCCCTGGGAAGTGATGCCCGCAGAGCCCGGCGCAGATGACAAAGACTCCGGCTTGCATGGTCTTAATTCATCTGACTCAAGTTTAGATGGGAATGTTCCTGTCAAAGAGAGGGGGAGCTATGGAGAAGAATAGAAGGGGGGCTGTAATGGGCGCAGCTGGATGAAAGCCCCCACATGACTGCGTTGCCAAGAAGGGAGTTTTAGAGTTTTGAATAAAAAAAAAGGGATCTTATAGGTGATTGGTGGAAATTTTTGAATAAGGGGTGGACCTAGTGGGGAAAGGAGGCAGGGGCTGGAGAAGTGCGGGAAGGATCACTTGTGAGGTGAATCATCAGGAGAGAAGCGGCGACAACAGGAGGAGCCAGGAGTCCAGCGACGGCAGCAGTGAGGGGGAGCTATGGAGCAGCGGTGACAGCGGCGGGCTCACCTCCCCTAGGTGGGCCTGGCAGCGGCACGAGACGACAGAGTAGGGCGACGGGCAGGCTGGCATCGGTGGTTCAGCTGGGCCCGGGACGCGTTGGTCGTGGGGCAGGTGCCGGTCGGGCAAGTAGGCCAGGAGGCCGAGGTGGATTGCAAACAGCCGTCAGGTCAAGATCCGCCAGGAGGTCCAGCGACAGGAGTGTATCGCCAGTCTCGGTCCCCCCTGGTGACGTGGAGGCCAGGGGCGCGGGCCTGGGGCAATTCAGCGGCAGCGACGACCCCGGATCTGAGAGCGAACATCCAGAAGATGGCGAACAGCGGGATTCCGGAGACACGGCTGGTGGGGACACAGCACCTGCGCAGCCTCGTGAGTACATGTCTATTCCTATTTCGGTGCCGGGTACGGTGGGGTTAGTGGAGGGGGTAGGGGACGCTGGTTCTGGGCTTCCTGGCGTTAGAGAGCTTTTGGCAGGTATGTCGCATATTTTGAGGCGATTGGACGCGGGGCCAGCAAGTAATATGGGAGGGTCACCTGCTGGGGCTTGGTTGGTGGATCCTGTTAGTACAGCCGGGGGAGGGGGCTCCGGTGAATTAGTGAGGTCTGGGGCGGCCGCGTCGGCCCAGGCAGCTGGGGTGTCAGTGTCGGTTCAAACGGAGACGGGTAAGAAGGATGAGATAAAGTTGGATGATCGGGCAAAAGGGGAGGTCTTTGTGTGCTTTGAGGGTCCCCTCGGTGCCCATTTAAAGAAGGAGGTGAAGGAGAAGATCTGGAAGGATGAATTTGTCGAGATTTTCTCCCTCCTCCCTTTGGAAAAATTTAATCTGGACAAAGGGAAAAAAGATGATAGCAAAAAGGAAGAGGAGGAAAAAAGGCGTTGGCGCCTGATTCCGCAAACGTTTGTTAATTGGCAACAGGCTTTTGCTATCTTGGCCAGTGTGATAGGAGAAAAATTCCCGGAAAATTGCTCGGGTCTTTTCTGTTACTTTGATTCTATTGGTGAGGCACATCGTACGTATGGGGGCCAGGCTTGGCAGCGTTACGATGAACAATTCAGGCAGCGGAAGGCGGTTAGGCCTGAGATAAAATGGGAGCATAAGGACATTGGATTGTGGCTGAAGGTGATGGCCCCTGTGAGGTACGGGCAGTCCTTTCAAGGGGGCGCGGGGAGTAGTAGTCAGCAATCAGGACAAGGGGGAGGAGGAGGACAGGGGTATCAAGGGGCGAAGGAAAAAACGGGAACGTGCTGGCAGTTCAATGACGGCCAGTGCAAGTATGGCAATACCTGCAGGTTTAAGCACATGTGTTCCCATTGTAGCGGAGCTTCACACGGGGCTTCAAAATGTTTCAGAAAAGCAAGGGGCAAGCCAGCAGGGGGTAGCGGTCATGGGGGTGACGCCGGTGAGGCTTCAAAAGATGGCCCCTTATCTAAGTAGATATCCGGACCGGTTGAAGGCGGTGGTGATTAGGGACGGTTTTGCTGAAGGTTTTAGGATTCCTCACCCGAATCATACGGTCCCCTTTTCTACAAAAAATCTGAGGTCAGCAAGTTTACATGCGGATGTTGTTTCGAGTAAGTTAGCAAAAGAGGTGGAGTTAGGAAGAATGGCGGGCCCGTTTAGTTCGCTGCCTATGGAAGGGGTGATCGTTTCTCCATTGGGGGTGGTGCCCAAGAAGGAGCCAAATAAGTTTCGTTTAATCCAGCACCTATCGTACCCAAAAGGTTGTTCTGTTAACGATGGCATTGCGGAGGAATTATGCTCGGTTGTATACACGTCGTTCGATGCGGCAGTGCAATGGGTTCGTATGTACGGAGCGGGGGCCTTGATGGCGAAGACAGACATCGAGTCTGCCTTTCGGCTTCTGCCGGTACATCCGGAGAGCATTCCGTTACTAGGTTGTTTTTGGAATGGAGAATTTTATTTAGACAGGTGTTTGCCGATGGGCTGTTCCATTTCTTGCTCGTTGTTTGAAACTTTCAGTACTTTTTTGGAATGGGTTGTTAGAGACGTTTCTGATGTTGCTTCGGTCATTCATTATTTGGATGACTTCATGTTTGTGGGCCCCCCGGACTCTGCGGTTTGCGGTAATTTATTGGCCACCATGGAATGGGTGTCCGGGCATTTCGGGGTCCCTTTGGCGCAGGAGAAAACAGAGGGTCCCTGTACGGTCTTAAGTTTTCTCGGGATTCTTATCGATTCTAGAAAGATGGAATGCAGGTTGCCCGACGACAAATTGTTGTTGCTGAAGCAGGAGGTGTCCAGAATCGGAAAATTGAGGAAAGTGACGTTGAAGGAGTTACAGTCGTTGCTAGGGCGCTTAAATTTTGCGTGCCGGATCATGCCTATGGGCCGGATTTTTTGCCGAAGGTTGTCCAGAGCTACGGCGGGAGTCCGTGCAGCTCATCATTTCATACGTTTGAGCCGGGAGCACAAGGACGATCTGTTGGTTTGGCAGCGTTTCTTGGAAAATTATAATGGCAGATCATTGATTCAGCAGGAGGATTTGAACGCCTTTGATTGTGAAATTTATACGGACGCAGCAGGGGGAGCCGGTTATGGCGCCTACTGTGCAGGCAAATGGAGTGTCGGAGTGTGGCCGGAAGAATGGCGGCAAAACGGGCTAACCAAAAATTTGGCATTGTTGGAGTTGTTCCCAATTGTAGTGGCAGCGTTTATTTGGGGCGAGAATTTTAAGGATCGTCGGGTACGATTCCATTGTGATAACTTGAGTGTCGTGTCAGTTATCAACAGTTTATCTTCCTCTTCTCCCCCCGTGATTAGGTTGGTTAGGGAATTGGTGTTGAGGTGTTTGGAATTGAATTCGTGGATTTCGGCGGTGCATGTACCAGGTGTCCAAAACAATATAGCTGATGCTTTATCTCGTTTTCAGTGGGACCGATTCCGGGAACTGGCGCCAGATTCGGAACCTACAGGAGCGGGATGTCCTTCGCATCTGTGGCAGATTGTTGCGGAAGGGGAGGTCGCTTGATACAGGCCTCACTGTCGAGCAGGACATGGTCGGATTATGCAGCGGCGTGGGAGATGTGGGAAGGTTGGTTGGTCCAATGCGGCCCAGTGGAATCCGACGGCGATAAGATTATGGCTCTGCTGGCTTTGATGGGTAAGGCGGCCGAATGGGGATGGTCCATTTCGAGGTTAAACAAAGTTGTTGCGGGTCTGGCCTTTGGTTTTCGGTTGCAAGGTTCAGCTGATCTGACAAAAGATTTTTTGATAAGGCAGGCTTTGAAGGGTTTTCGGAAGGGCAATGTGTCTTTTGATAAGCGTAGGCCGATTTCTTTTGGTATGCTGGAACGGCTTGGGGAGGCTTTGGGCGGTATTTGTAGTTCGCAGTTTGAGGTTGTATTGTTTAGGTTAGCCTTCTCTTTAGCGTTCTTTGGCGCTTTGCGCCTGGGGGAGCTGGTGTCCCCAAATAAAAATAAGGTGGGTGGTCTGTTAGCGGAAGATGTTGACTTTTGGGCAGGAGGTATTGTATTTTGGATCAGGCGTTCTAAGACTGATCAGCTTGGTAGGGGTAGGCGAGTGGTGCTGGGGAGAGTTGACGGTAGCGGGATGTGCCCGCAGCACTGTTTGGAATCTTATTGGCGTCTGTCGGCACTGAGGGCAGGCCCTTTGTTACGACATCAGAACGGGGAATTTTTGTCGCGCTACCAATTTACGGCGCTGTTGAAGAGGGGTTTGGGATCGTTGGGTGTTGACCCGAAGAATTTCGGGTCGCATTCATTTCGAATTGGTGCTGCGTCCGAGGCGGATGGTCTGGGCCTAGGCGTTGATGTTATCAAAAGAATAGGCAGATGGAGTTCGGATCGATATCTGTCTTATATTAGGAATTAGGTCTGTGGGGGAGAGAGCCTTGTTATGGTGTTAATCATTGTTGTGTTTTTTCAGGTCGAACCTCCCTCCTGGCATGGATTATCGGACATTCATTTGTTCATTGGGGTGCGCTTCGTGCGGATGTCAGGCGAAATGGTAGGCAATTAGGCTTTGTAAGGGATTCGGTGGTTATTAGATGGTTGGGATTCCGGGGTATGTTATGGCGGAGTTTGTTGCCGGCAGTTGCCAACGCCGCTAGATTGGATCGACCCCCGGACATTTTGGTGGTTCACCTTGGAGGAAATGATTTGGGAGTTAGGCCAGTGAGGGAGTTGATCAGAGACATTCGTTTTGATTTTTTACGGTTGTGGGTATCTTTCCCGGGTGTTGTGACGGTGTGGTCGGACATTGTACCAAGGCGGAAGTGGCGTGATGTACGGTCCCATAGAGGGATCAATAGAGCCCGGGTGAAGCTGAATAGGGCGGTGGCAGGATTTGTGTCTCGGAACGGGGGTATTGCCGTTAGACATTTGGAGCTGGAGGATGGGATTGGCAATTATTGGAGGGATGATGGAGTGCATCTTAATGATGTTGGTATGGATTTATGGGCACTCGGGCTACAGGAAGGAGTCGAGAGAGCTTTGGTGGCGGTGGGGCACTCACGAGCCTGAGGTGGTCAGGGCTGTTCGTGTGTGGCGGGGGGTGGGGTTCTTGGAGGTGGTGATGACGTTTTTACGGGGTTGATCTGGCTTTTGTTTACGGGCTCTGGACGGGGAATTTACCTCGGGAGCTTTGGGGTTTTGGTTTGCCCGAAATGGGTTACATGGTGCCCTTGAGCTGGTGGTCACGGCTGAGGGTAAAGAAGTGTTTGGTTTTAAAGTTGGTGGTGGCTTTATGCCTATTTTTGAGCCAGATTTCTTACCCCCAAGAACCCTCCCCTCCAGGTTTTTACATATGGTATATATGTTGTTATTTATGTTATTGTTTGTTTAATAAAATGGCCGCTGTGGCCAAAATTATCCAAAGAAATTTACGTGTTGGTGTTTAATTTAAATTTACAGGAGAAGGGGAGAATGGCCCCCTGGGGATGGGGTGGGGGTCAGGAAGATTGAGTACGGGAAAGACCCTGTTTTGGCGATACGCGGTCAAGAAGGGGGGCTGTAATGGGCGCAGCTGGATGAAAGCCCCCACATGACTGCGTTGCCAAGAAGGGAGTTTTAGAGTTTTGAATAAAAAAAAAGGGATCTTATAGGTGATTGGTGGAAATTTTTGAATAAGGGGTGGACCTAGTGGGGAAAGGAGGCAGGGGCTGGAGAAGTGCGGGAAGGATCACTTGTGAGGTGAATCATCAGGAGAGAAGCCCACCCTCCCTCCCTTTATTGTGGATTAGTTTAAGTGAACAGTTTGATGGAGGGGTAGCCGGGGAGTTGGGTTTTTTCTCATCTCGGTTTTTTAATCAGTTATTGCCAGAGGGGAGTTTTCGTTATCATTGTCACAGTGGCAGTTTTGGCGGGGGGTGGGGTTCTTGGAGGTGGTGATGACGTTTTTACGGGGTTGATCTGGCTTTTGTTTACGGGCTCTGGACGGGGAATTTACCTCGGGAGCTTTGGGGTTTTGGTTTGCCCGAAATGGGTTACATGGTGCCCTTGAGCTGGTGGTCACGGCTGAGGGTAAAGAAGTGTTTGGTTTTAAAGTTGGTGGTGGCTTTATGCCTATTTTTGAGCCAGATTTCTTACCCCCAAGAACCCTCCCCTCCAGGTTTTTACATATGGTATATATGTTGTTATTTATGTTATTGTTTGTTTAATAAAATGGCCGCTGTGGCCAAAATTATCCAAAGAAATTTACGTGTTGGTGTTTAATTTAAATTTACAGGAGAAGGGGAGAATGGCCCCCTGGGGATGGGGTGGGGGTCAGGAAGATTGAGTACGGGAAAGACCCTGTTTTGGCGATACGCGGTCATGCTTGTACTAAGCCCCCATACTGAGGAACTCGAGCAAGAAGCCCCTACGCAAACATCTGCTACTGGCAAGGCTAAGAAGAAGAAGAAAAAGAAGAAGAGGTCAGCAGTTGTTGATGAAGCAGAGAAAGCATATCTGAACCTGACTGATGAGCAGCTCCTAAACCATTTAGTTTGGGAGTATGTACAAGAAGAAAGGCAGAAGGAGATGCGAGAATCTCAGGTATCTGACTCCTCTCAAAAGAACAAAGAGAAGCACGAAGAGTCCTCGCCCGTGGAATGGCGAGCTTTAAGAGAGGGGGACTGTAAGGAGGTTGCTGTCCCTGCTCCTTATCTGGAAGGACTTAGTCAGACAGCTGGGTTGTCGGGGGGAAGACTTTCTGCTCTGGACACTAGGGACCATGTGACGGCTGGGGCAGGGAGGAAGGGACGGAGGTGTGGTCAGAAAAGTGCGGGAGACCAGAGCGCGCCAGAGAGAGGGGACAGCTGCACAGAGAGAGGGCAGGCTGCAGCGTCGCGCTCCCCATGACAGAGTGCTCCCCGTGAGGGCACTAAGGCTGGAGTGAGAGTGGGGACTTGGAAGCCTCCATAATCTGAGAAGACTCTTCCCCTGATAGTGCAGCCCTGGTGACCACAGCTCTGGTGACTGCAGTGACAAGCAAAGATCCCTGAATGTGATAAGTAACTGCCCAATGTGTGTTTGACATTACTACAGGGAAGCTGCCAGGCTCACAGAGACTCCTGCCTCAGTGACTGACCAGACTGTGCTACTTTCCGGTTTCAGTTCCACTTTGAGAAGAATAGGCTGCAGAGACTTAACCCCCGAGTTTCCAGGAAACAGAGAAGAGACTTATATTCCTTGGTCTCCGCAGTATCAGTACAGAGACTGTGATTCTTGGTGAGAGACTTAACAGTGCGGAGCCCCTGATCCCTGGCTGTGCTGTAAAAGCTAAAGACTTCATCTTGTGAGTACATGAAATCTGACTCTGCTGGTGACTGTACCCACGCTGGAATTAGGACTCTCCAGTCAGGATCTCCCTGGGCTGATAAGTTACCAGAACACTCTATTAACCCCCTGTTTACTCCCTGCGAGGAGAATTTTACCCCTGTTAATAAATCCCCTTCAACAGTTGGTCTGTCTGTTCCGTGGTGACATACTCAGTACCTGCATATTATTACACAGCTTTAGGAGGGATGCAGTGGGAGCAATGGACGCACATACAGTGCCTGCAGGCCTTGCACTGTTGTGGATATGCTGTGCCCTGCCTACCTGGTGCTGCAATATCGGGACCCATGTATTAGCACTAAAAAGGACTGTTGGTTTCTCAGGAGTTGTGGATGTAAGAGTTGCAGACGTAAGAGTTGCAGACCTACACTACCTCTAGAAACCACGATTCTGACCCTATTTAGGCACCAGCTCTCCCTACTCTCGCTGAAACAGGAACAGAATACGGCTCGCGCCAGGTCTCTTTTACTTGGGATGATGCTGTACAGCCAAGCCAATCACTGTACAACCACAACAAAGATGGCTGCAGCGTTTCATGGCCTGGCAGACAATCCCTGCACTGTGATTGGGTCTCTGAAGTCCACGAAAAACGCTTGGTGGAGACACCAGTTACCGCCGAATAATGGAGTGATCGGAAAATGACAGATGTGAGGTCGAAATGACAAGTGTTAGGGGGGAATGAGAGGAGTGAGGGGGAAAATGAGAGGTGTAACGGAGAAAATGAGAGGTGTAAGGGAGAAAATGAGAGGCATGATGGGAAAATAAGGGACGTGAGGTGCTATAACTAACCACAGATATTTACTATGCCCAGGCAACGCCGGGCTCTTCAGCTAGTATGTTATATATGTGATACTGCTGTGTATAGTCGCAATATATATATACCGTATTTTCGGGTGTATAAGACAACTGGGCATATAAGATGACCCCCAACTTTTCCATATAAAATATGGAGTTTGGGATATACTCGTCGTATAAGACGGGGGTCATCTTATACGCCGGGTGTCGTCTTATACGGCGTGTACAGTCCCGATGGTTCCTAGGGTCTGGAGGAGAGGAGACTCCCTGCACACGCCGTACCCGGCGTTTAAGACGACCCCCGACTTTTGAGAAGAATTTTAGGGGTTAAAAAGTCATCTTAAATGCCAGAAAATACGATATACATATATATAATAAATATATATATATATATATATATATATACAGTATACACTATACACATCTGTATCACCTATATAATGTATATCCAGTAGTATATACATTATACAGGTGATACTGCAAATGCTGTATACACGTTATATAGGTGTTACTGCTGTGTGTGTATATACAGTATATATACTGTATATATATATGTATACACACACATATATGCACAGCAGTATCACCTATATATATGGAATAAGTGGCGCTATAATAATAATAAATAATAATAATATAATGTATATAGACTGCTGTACATACATTATATAGGTGATACTGTGATTATATACAGCAGTAGCAGCCAGAATCACTTATATATTGTATATACAGCAGTCTATATACATTATATAGGCAATACTGCTACTGATGTGTATATACGTTATATAGGTGACACTGCTGTGTGTGTATATATATTTACATATATATATATATATATATATACACACATGCTGTATATTCACATCAGTGTCACCTATATAATGAGTATACATCAGTAGCAAACCTTGACCACATACAACCCCCCCCTCACTTTTTTCCCCCTTTTTCCTTCCCCCCCCCTTCTTTCCTCTTGCACTCATATCATTATTATTATCCCCAAATCTTCCATCCTTTTCTTATTTTAGCCCATCCTCTACCCTTGGTTCATCTATTCCGATGTAGAGCAGCGCTACTTCCCCCTTTTTCGCTGGTATAATTTCCCCATACATACTTATACGTCTAGTTACCATCCTTCACTCTTGGCTCCTGCGGGTTCTAACTTCTCTGCGCTTGCGCACATTCATTATGTCCTTCGCTCGCCTTAGTGTCTGCGCACATCTATCACGTTCCTTTTGCTTACCTCTACGCTTGCGCACGATTTACCATTCACTATGAGGTTTGCTCATTCCCTTGCTGGCATCTCCCGGAGTTTCTTGTGCGCACGCACAGGTTCCGTATACGCCACCTCTGACCTCCTGACGGCGCCGACCCACGTGACCGCAGTACGTTCCACTGCGGGGCACAGTGCGCACTCAGAGGGTCCCCTTGGTAAGGTGGGACGACCCTGTGTGCGCGCGCACCCTTGAACTCCTGGGTGCCATTTCCGGGTTAGAGTACTGCGGCTCTGTATATAGTCCTTATGCCTTTCATTGTCATTACGCCCCTGTTGAAGAAGCTTGTGCGAAACGGCGCTCGTCGGGCTCGGGATCACGGCACTGGCACCTCCTAGCAGGCACAGCCCCCTCTCCTGTCCAACATCAATATTACAGGTAATATTTATCACCCTCTTTTGGCTAAAGGCCCCGTCACACATAGCGAGATCGCTAGCGAGATCGCTGCTGAGTCACAAGTTTTGTGACGCAACAGCGATCCTGCTAGCGATCTCGCTATGTGTGACACGTAGCAGCGATCAGGCCCCTGCTGTGAGATCGCTGGTCATGTCGGAATGGCCTGTGCCATTTTTTGATCGTTGAGGTCCCGCTGGGGAACACACATCGCTTTGTTTGACACCTAACCAACGACCTCATTGACGACTCAGGCACCGACATATAGGCGTGCATTTGCGTTGCCTTTTCCGCGCCCATTCTGTTCCGATTGGTGGTCGCTACTGCGTTCTGATTGGTTTGCGGCCATGCTATGAGGCGACACATAATAGCCCTTCCGTCCTTTGTTCCTGAGCGCGTGGTGGATTGCAGAACGTTGTAGAGTTCTCCGGCCTGCGACTCCTCTTCCATTTCGATAATCTGTTCTGCAAGGATTCTTCTGACAACTATACATTGTGTATGGTAGGTATTTTTGGGGTCGCAAGTGCGTTTTCATTTTCCCCTAAATTTTTATATAGGGCAACTAAAAATAATTTCCTGCTATCATTGCTGTGGAGGGATGGAGTGAGGGCTTGTCTGCTATCTGTGTACATATACTTTTACACGGGCTGATATTTTAGGGGGTCTTGTACTTGCACACCCATACAGCATGTTTTCTGTCATGCATGGTAACGGATTTTTTTTTTTTATTTATTAACTTTATCTTCTTTTTCTTTTATGTGTTTCAGTGTGCAGCATCATGAACAATGTGCAGTGTGCTGTTGTGTTTGCTGCATTGCTGGTTGAGGAAGCTCGGCGGCAAGATGAGGCCCGGATGCAATAGAGGCGTTCTAAACGAAAGCGTCGCATGTGGACCAGAGAATGGCTGCAGAAGAGGTCTGATTTGTCCCACATGCAACTTGTAAGAGAGCTTCAGGAGAAGAATCCTCATGATTTCCGCAACTATCTGCGGATGTCTGAGGAAACCTTCCAACATTTACTGGAAAGAATTACTCCACTGATTCAACGGAAGGATACAGTGATGCGTGCTGCCATCCCGGCCGATGAAAGATTGGCAGTCACGCTGCGATTCCTGGCCACCGGGCGCTCGCTGCAAGACTTGCATTTTTCTTCAGCCATTTCAAGGACCCTGCTCAGCGTTCTAATTCCAGAGACATGTGATGCGATTTTCCACAGTCTACGTAGCTACATGCAGTTTCCCAACACGGAGGAGGAATGGAAAAAGATTGCCTCCGATTTTGAGCAGCTTTGGCAGTTCCCAAACTGTGGTGGGGCTTTGGACGGGAAACATGTCCGGATCACTCAACCACCGAACAGCGGATCCTACTTCTTTAATTATAAGGGCTATTTCAGCATCATCCTGATGGCCCTTGTTAACGCGAATTATGAATTTATAAATGTAGATGTTGGCATGAATGGAAGGGTTTCCGATGGTGGCGTTTTAGAGCACACACTCTTTGGAGAGCGTTTGAACAACTGTGAACTTCACTTGCCTCCCAACTCTGAGACTAGAGGCAACCTTAATTTTGTTTTTGTCGGTGATGAGGCCTTCCCGCTTCATCCCAATCTTATCAAACCGTTCCCCCAAAAAAGTCAAACAGAGGAAAGAAGAATTTTCAATTACCGTTTGTCAAGGGCACGTCGGGTTGTAGAAAATGCCTTCGGTATCGTGGCCAATCGCTTCAGAGTTTTCCACACGCCTATTAACATGAAGCTTGAATCGATAGACTCTGTTGTTTTGGCTTGATGTGTGCTTCACAACTTCCTTCGCCGTCGAGATGCTTTGGCGTACAGTCCACCTGGCTTCATGGACTCTGTGGGCCTAGTAAATGGGGAAGTGCAGCTCGGTGAATGGCGCGCAAATGATCCCGCAATTGCAGGCCTTCAACCATTGTTACCTGGCAGAAATACCCACGATGCGAAGACCTGCCGAGACAACTACTGCCAATATTTTAACGGTCGTGGTGCTGTTACTTGGCAGTATCAGAACTTATAGTGGGCTACTACTGACATGTATACACTGTTTTAGTTATTGCACTGATTTGTCTAATAAACTGTTTGTTTTACTTTGAAAAAGCTTTGTTTCTCATTCTTTCTGCAGTAAGGGCCCATATATACATACGTGTATTCCTATGTATACTGATACATCCATATACATCAACATTGAAATCTACACAGATACTTACATATACACATACATACTCACAGACATACAAATATAAATACCTATCTAAACATTAGTACATATCCATACATGAAACCACCAACACTCCAGTCTTCCAGTGCAACCGGAGACGCTGTATTGAGAATGCGTCACATTCAGAACGCAGTAGCGTCTTCGGTGTGACCTGGAGATTACAATACAGGCCGCTTAACGCAGTAGCGTCGTCTAATAACCGCGGTGACGTTGATGCGTCGTGGGCGTGGTTTACGGCGCTGATGCGTTGTGGGCGGGTTAAAGGACAGTGCTGCGGCCTTGCTTTTCACTAGTGGCGGCAAAATGGCGGCCAGGCGTCGTGCAACGCCTTGGGGTGACGCAGAAGTGCGTTACCTAATTACTGAATTAGATGCCCGTGATTATGGGTGTCATAATCACCGAGAGCATCCCGTCCTCCATAAGCAGGCTGTGCTGCGGAGGATCAGTCGTGGCCTAGCCCAGAGGTTTGGAGTACAGCGCTCCAGTACCCAAATCCGTAAGAAGCTGGCGGATCTGCAGTACAGGTCCAGTGAGCACCTAGCCAGCATCCGGTCACAGAGCCTTCCACATCGTGGTGAGTGTTGTTAAGATAGGTTAGCATAGTATATGGCCACGACCGTTTTTAGTGTTTCTGCTGCCCTCATACACACACCAGGCTCGGCTCCGCACGCCTCGTACACACCCGGTTCGGCTCCGCACGCCTCGTACACACCCGGCTCTGCTCCGCACGCCTCATACACACACGAGGCTCGGCTCCGCACGCCTCGTACACACACCAGGCTCGGCTCCGCACGCCTCGTACACACCCGGCTCGGCTCCGCACGCCTCGTACACACACCAGGCTCGGCTCCGCACGCCTCGTACACACCCGGCTCGGCTCCGCACGCCTCGTACACACACCAGGCTCGGCTCCGCACGCCTCGTACACACCCGGCTCGGCTCCGCACGCCTCGTACACACACCAGGCTCGGCTCCGCACGCCTCGTACACACCCGGCTCGGCTCCGCACGCCTCGTACACACACCAGGCTCGGCTCTGCACGCCTCGTACACACCCGGCTCGGCTCCGCACGCCTCGTACACACACCAGGCTCGGCTCCGCACGCCTCGTACACACCCGGCTCGGCTCCACACGCCTCGTACACACACCAGGCTCGGCTCCGCACGCCTCGTACACACACCAGGCTCGGCTCCGCACGCCTCGTACACACCCGGCTCGGCTCCGCACGCCTCATACACACACCAGGCTCGGCTCCGCACGCCTCGTACACACCAGGCTCGGCTCCGCACGCCTCGTACACACCCGGCTCGGCTCCGCACGCCTCGTACACACACCAGGCTCGGCTCCGCATGCCTCGTACACACCCGGCTCGGCTCCGCACGCCTCGTACACACACCAGGCTCGGCTCCGCACGCCTCGTACACACACCAGGCTCGGCTCCGCACGCCTCGTACACACCAGGGTCTGCTTCGCACGCCTCGTACACACCCGGCTCTGCTCCGCACGCCTCGTACACACCCGGCTCGGCTCCGCACGCCTCGTGCACAGTCCTGCATACAAATGAGGCGCCTGATCATATGACCAAAAATCCGGCCCAGTATATTGCGGCACATTTGTTACAACAGTAATTACAGTGCAGCACCTCAGGTATGTAATAATGTAATATTTTTATTTTTCTCCAGCACCAGCAGACCCGGAGCCCCAGCAGGAGTCAACGACAGGCTCACCAACAACAGGCTCGCCAGCATCACTCCGTGACATGGGTGAAGTCATGTCCCCCGGTAATTATTGCACTAAAAAAAAGGTCCATACAACTCGTAAAGGATAGGACTGTCGTGTACTATGAAGTGTTGTATCTTTCCCTAGGCGGTGATGCCAGAGGATCCGGGTGGTCCCTTAGTTCTTCCTCACCCGATTTACCCGGAAACCGTAAGTGTTAAATAGCAAACACGTACATGATAGTTAGATGCATGTACAAACTAAGTTTTACCATTCCCTCCATAGAAATCCCAACATTAGAGGACCTCCTGGCTTCACACAGGAGGATGATGGCGACACAGGGGACACTGGCTGAGCAAGTCAAACAGCACGGAGTGATGCTGGATCGTTTTGTGGCTGCACAACAGCAGAGCGGCAGCCATTAATTTTTTTTGTGGTTGATGGTTTTGTATTTAGTTTATTTTGTATTTTGTTATTAGGTTGTTGGTATGTTAATATTGTTTATAAAACAAAATAACAGTTTATATCCCCTGATGTGTACGCTTTGTTAAAAACAACAAACATGTTTCATCACGCACACTCATTATATGTATGCATCTGTATACATGCACCCAGCCAATTACCCCGCCTACTAGACCTGCAAATAAGTATATGCTGAATTCAGTAAAGCAGGCTGCAAGTTTTGAATTATCAAAACAATTTTATTTATAACAATTTTTAACATAAAGTAACATTTAAATTTAACTCTTTAATATAAAATAACTTAACTATACTACAATTATACTTATAACCCAAAATATTTAATGGAACTATAATTCTTCATAATGGTTTTCACCATTCAAAAATCCTTGGCTGGGCGGAGATGATAATTGCCCAAGAAAAGAATGAGAAAACCTGGGATATTGTGGTGGAGGGGCAAGCGGCATGTTCAGGTGAGATCTAAATTGACGGTGTGCTGGTGTGCCACGCATTTCCTGAGGCGTTTCATTCATTGGCTGCCATGAACGGTCCATAAAACTTTGCACACTTGAACTTTCATCTAGCTGTCCAGCTGCCGCTTTGCTCAAAGTTTCACAAATCACCCTCTCGGCGTGGATCCTTTGTTGGTCTTGCAGCTTCCCAGCCGATCAGTGGCAAAGTTGGCAAAGCTGTCCACGGTACTGTGGCTCTGCTGGCTTAACATTTGCTTGGCCAAAGTGACCAACTCTGTTGATGGCGACACGGTTTCTTTTCTTTTACGACCATTGTTAATCCGCCGTGGTACATAAGGTGTGTTGGGGGTTGAGGGTGCAGGGTGTTCACTAGACCCCTCAGTAGCCTCCGCCCGGCTTGGTTCATCTCCCAGCAGGTCCTCACTGGTCGGGGTGGACAGATCATCATGCCGATCTTGCTGCAGGAACAGAAAATTTAGAATTAAGGGGAGAAACTAGTAGTACAGGATAGGATTTTTTTCATTCAACGGTATGAGCACTGAGTGGGGCCAAAAAGTTAAGGATTGTACTTATCTGAAGTGGAAGGGATAACTTGGATAAAATGCAGCATAATAAAAGAGGGAAAAACTTAGTTACTATTTTCTACTCGACTATGGCATGAGAGACCAAGTTTTAAAGCTTTTTACAGGGAAGCAAGCAAAGAAGGTACTTACATCTCCAACAGGTGTGTCAGTCAGGATCACAGGGTCTTCATCCAGGGTCTGCCGCATTGAAGATGCCATTGTACGCGGGAGCTCCTGGTCACGGGTGAAGCCAAGCAAGTCAAAGTACCATAACGATGGCACATAAACCTCGTCTGTGGCGGCACCAGACTTCTTTGACCTCACCACCTTGTTGAGCTCCTTTTTATAAACTGTGCGTAGACCCTGGATCTTTTTCCGGACAACACTCTCATCCACCTTCTCGCTGGGGTTATGCTGCTGAAACAGAGCAACAAGTTTGGCAAAAGCCTCCCTCTTCTTGTTTCTGTTGCTGTAGTCAGCGGATTTAATCTGCCAAAGGCAGGGCAGGGATCGATACATCTCAATCAATTCCCGTACAAACTCCTCGGTATTGAAAGACATCTGAAAGAAAGAATAGCATACAGTGAGCATATATGGAAAATTTTAAATAACATTTTGAAAAGAGTTATGTATGAGCCACACTACTGTGAATGTAAAATAAAGAACAATGCGCCTGGCCTGCTAATAATCTCTGCCAGTCTGCAGTCCCTCCTTCCAATAGTCCTCCACTGACCACACCAATGCTGCCTGTGTACCCCTGCCATGCAAATGGAACGGGCATAGAGCCAAATTTATTATTTAAAAAATAAGGCCTAGTAACCCTGTCTGCGGTCACTCTGTGCCCACGAGACTACCGAAAATGGCTCCATGTGCTAAAGTATATATACACAGATACCAACAAAGCACTCCCTCCCTCCTTCCAGAGCAAAGATAGCAGATTAATAGGTGCCAAGGGAATGGAAAGGGAATGGAAACGCATTTGAGACCCCAAATGATACCTACCGTGCACAAAGTATAGATATCCGAAGAACCGTTGAAGAATAGCAACGAATAGAAGTCGCAGGCCGGAGAACTCTACAACGATCTGCAATCCACCACCACGCGCTCAGGAACAAAGGACGGAAGAGCTATCGTGTCGCCTCATATGGCTAGGCCGCCGACCAATCAGAACGCAGTAGTGACCACCAATTAACTGAATGGGGGCGGACAAGGCAACACAAAGGCACGCCTGTGTGACTACAACGTCACACAAGACGTCCCTCATCGAGGTCTGTATCGTTATCATAGCAGCCATGTGAATGGGTCACAACGACAAACGACATCGTTGTACAGGTCGCTACAGGTTGCCGCATCGCTGCTGCGTCGTTGGGAAGATCGCTCTGTTTGACATCTCACCAGCGATATCATAGCGACGCAGCAACGATCCCGGACAGGTCGTATCGTTGTCGGAATCGCTTAAGCGTCGCTATGTGTGACGGGGCCTTAAGCCTTCTTTATACAAGGCAGACATTAGGCACTAGTTAGTGTTTGCACACACCAGGTGTACTAACAACTTAGGTTGCATTCCCTGGTTTCCATTGTCTTTTTGCTCTGCTCTGCTATTTAGGTATTGGTTCTTCTGGCAGCCGTTATTAGGGAATTCACACCATTTATCTGCTATAGATATATATATATCTATATATATAATTGTCTAAGGGTTTTTCCGTCTGTCTGTCTGTCTGTCTGTCCTGGAAATCCCGGCTCTCTGATTGGTCGAGGCCGCCAGGCCTCGACCAATCAGAGACCGGCACAGCATCGACGTAGAAATCCCGCGTCTCTGATTGGTCGAGGCCGCCAGGCCTCGACCAATCAGCGACGGGCACAGCTATGATGATGTCATAAAGGACGGAAAAATCCCACGTCTGATTGGTCGAGGCCGCCAGGCCTCGACCAATCAGCAACGGGCACAGCGACGATTATGTCATAAAGGACGTAGACATCTCACGTTTCTGATTCAGCGACGGGCACAGTATCGACGTAGATGTCATAATGGTTGCCATGGCGACGATGATGTCATAATGGTTGCCTCGACCAATCAGCGACGGGCACAGTGTGCCGCGAATTCTGGAATCGTCATTGTCCATATACTACGGGGACATGCATATTCTAGAATACCCGATGCGTTAGAATCGGGCCACAATCTAGTATATATATATATATATATATATATGAGGCCGCATTACTAATATTCTCTGTTTGATTGCTCCAAGTGGCAGTTCTTTTTCTAGGGTATGTACATTTTTTATCCATAATAGCCTTATATTTATAATTATATTCTGTTTTGTGGCTGTGCCGCTAATAAGCTTGTTATAGCCCACATTGCTACATAGCTTTATTTTGGGCTTCCTGCTTTCATCCATTTTTTGAGTTTGCCTCCTTTTGTGCTATTGATCCCGTGGTAGTCTGGTGTTTTTTCCACCACCACCCCGCCTGTTCTTTATCATCATCTTTTATTTTTGTTTTGTGTACAGATTTATTTATTTATGTAATAAAATTTACTTTTTTATTGAAAATAATTTTCTTCTCTTTCACTTCTTTTCTGGCATGGGATTTCATGCCAGAATATGTATTTATTCCTGTCGAAGTGACCGCTACTAATACTTTGGACTATGGGTTTACTTATCAGTAGCAGTATTGCCTACATAATGCATAATGTACTAGCTGTACTACCCGGATTCGCCCGGGTTAATAACTGCTGTTAGCAAAATAGAATGTGTTAACAAAAATGTATTCTGCACACAAAAACCACTAAACAAATAGATAGAAATGTAATTATTAAAAGGCAAAAACTAAGCTAATAGAAGCATTTCGCAACATATATTTCAACACCAGAGATATTCCACATTTAACTAAATTGGCCAAGTAATGTGAAGTAATCTTCTACTACTTATTCAAGAGCCTTTTGATAAAATACATTCTTAGTTTTTCCTTCAGGTGAAAGATGAACAGATTTTTGGCTGTTCCAACTCTTGAACAGGCGACATAAAGTTGACCATGAGAATAGCATGGAGATTGTAAATCGATTCCAACTACTTTCAAGGACTGTCCCTGAGCCTTGTTGATGGACATAGCAAATGCCAGTCGAACAGGAAACTGGAGGCGTTTAAAATCAAAAGGCAAATCAGATGGAATGAGAGGAATTGTTGGAATGAAAACATCTTCTCCTGTGGCACATCCTGTCAAAATGGTTGCCTCAATTACATGTGGAAACAGGTTCTTAATCAAGAGTCTTGTTCCATTACACAGCTTTAGTGGATCCAAATTTCTCAATAGCAGAATAGGTGCTCCAGGTTTTAGAAAGAGGTTGTGAGGAGGAAGTCCTTGTTGGATAAAATAATGCTTGAGCAGGGTCTATTACTGTATCCACTGTCATGTAGGTTGTGCACATACCTGGAAAGAGATTTCGAATTTGAAGATTGATCTTGTTGACGCTGTCATTTTTGGGAGCTAGAATAGCCCTTTCACACAGCCAGACAGAATTTGTGAAGTGCAGTTGAATGTTTGGAAAAACCTTTGCTTTCAACTCCTCAATGGAAGTCACAATGCAACAAAAGTTGCTTGGGAAGGTGATCTGTCCAGTGGTTGAGTTTACTGGTGCCTTGCCATCTCCAATAGTCAACAGCTGGCTTGAAAACAGTCCAGCAGAAACATCGCCTGTCATGTAGACCCTTATTTTTGTGTTCAGTGACATTTTCTTTACTTTTCTCCAAAGGTACGATGCTTTGAGACTTGCATTGAGTTTGTCTGCAGGGGTTGATCTTGGAATAACAGGTAGTGTTTGCCAGAAGTCACCTGCCAAAACAACAACTACTCCTCCCATCATATATTTGTTGCTGCGCAGGTCTTGCAGCAGTCTGTCCACTGCTTCTAGAGCCCTTTTGTGTGACATGGTGCATTCATCCCAATGATGGCACTGCATTTTGAAGCAATTTGGCCAGTCCTGATCTCTTGGCAATATTACACATGGGGCTGTCACTATGAGACAGGTTAAGTGGTAGTTTGAATGTCGAATGTGCTGTGCTGCCACCTTTTAAAAGCGTAGCTGCAATTCCAGAAGATGCCTCTGCAAGTGAAATCTTTTTTTGTTGTCGAAATGTTGCCAGGAGCAAGTTGATTACAAATGTCTTTCCTGTTCCACCTGGACCATCAAGGAAGACAATCGCACCTTTGTTGGTTTCACTGAAACTTAAAATGCAGTTACGATATGATACGATACGATACGATACACTTTATTGATCCCGTGGGAAATTATGGTATCACAGCAGCACAACTTAAATCATAAAAATCATAAAGGAATTACATAGTTGACATGACAGTGGAGTTGACAGAAGAACATTATACATTAGAATAGGACATACACAACAAGTGAACTGAAATGTAGAGAAATAAGTAGACATTCACCTTGGTGGTTTAACCCTAATGTTATTATTGTACATTCCCATGGCAGTTGGCACAAATGATTTCCTATATTTTTCCTTCTTACATCTCAGAAGTATTAGCCGGTTACTGAAGGTGCTCTTCTGTCTCATGAATAGCTCATATAATGGATGTGCATTATTGTTCATAATTGCCATACACTTTTTCAGAGTTCTTTTCTCCACTACCTCCCCAAAAGAGTCCAGCTTGCAGCCCACAGCAGAACTTGCCTTCTTAATAATCTTATTCAGCTTGTTAGCATCAGAGGCCCGCACACTACTACCCCAGCACGTGATTGCAAAAAAGATGGCACTTGCCACCACAGACTGGTAGAACATTTGTAACATTTTGCTACACACATTAAAAGACCTCAGTTTCCTTAGGAAATACAATCTGCTCATCCCCTTCTTGTAGACAGTCTCTGAGTGGCATCTCCAGTCCAGTTTGCTATCCAAATGGACCCCCAAATATTTGTAACGCTCCACCTGCTCTACCTCCTGACCAGCAATAGTGATCGGTAAGCATTCTATCTTTATCCTGCTATAGTTGGCCACCAACTCCTTGGTTTTCTTAACATTTAGTTGTAGATAGTTACCATTGCACCAATCCACGAAATTCGACACCACCCTTCTGTATTCCTTATCCCCCTGATCTCCCCTAATGCATCCCACAACCACAGAGTCATCCGAAAATTTTTGAAGGTGGCAAAGTTCAGATTTATACTGAAAGTCTGAAGTGTACAGAGTGAAAAGAAAGGGCGCAAGCACCGTTCCCTGGGGGGTACCTACACTGCTCAGTAATCTGCTTGACACAGCTGCTCCCATCTGTACAAACTGTGGCCGATCTGATAGGTAGTCAGTTATCCAATTTCTCATCCCCTCCTCCACCTTCATATCAGTCATCTTTTTGTGTAGTAAAAGTGGCTGCAGGGAGTTAAATGCACTCGAGAAATCGAAGAACATCGCTCGCATCGTGGTTCCGTCAGTCTCCAGAAATGAGTGTACCCTATGTAACAGAGAAAGAATAGCATCATCCACCCCCAATCTATGTCGGTAGGCAAACTGAAGGGGATCGATAAAAGCATTGACCCTTGGTCTTAAGTGAGCAAGCACTAATCTTTCCAAGGCCTTCATAGCGTGAGATGTTAAGGCTACAGGACGATAGTCATTTAGGGTTGCAGGAGAAGAAGTCTTGGGTACCGGCACCAGACAGGAAGTTTTCCATAACACTGGTACCCTCAGTATTTGTATACTTCCATTAAATAGGCGTGTAAAGACAGTACACAGCTGGTCTGCACAAACTTTAAGGACACGTGAGCTGAGTCCATCTGGTCCTGCTGCTTTACCAATGTTAAGTGACTTAAACTGCCTCCTCACATCATTTTCGGATACTCTAAAATTAGTCTGCTCCTCCACCAATATCGATGTTGCAGAATTTGCACCCAATTCCCATCCACTATCAGTTGACAGTACACATGTACTGCTAAACCTGTTGAAATACTCATTCATCTCATTAGCCTTGTCCAGATTTCCTCCATCATGTTTAGACCTCACCTTAAGCCCAGTCAGTAATTTCATTCCTGACCAAACCTCTCTGGTATTATTGTGGGACAGTTTCTTTTCAAGTTTAATTCTGAAGGCTTCCTGGGCCGCCTTTATTTTATGCTTCAATTCATGCTGTATCATTTTAATTTCCTCCTTGTCACCTAATTTAAATGCCTTTTTTTTCCTGTTGAGCAAATGCTTCAATTCCTTTGTTATCCATGACTTGTTGTTTGTTGTTTGCAAAACACCTAATCTTTTTAGCCGGCACCAACATATCAGTGCAGAAGTTAAGGTACCGTCACACTAAGCGATGCTGCAGCGATACCGACAACAATCCAGATCGCTGCAGCATTGCTGTTTGGTCGCTGGAGAGCTGTCACACAGACAGCTCTCCAGCGACCAACTATGCCGGTAACCAGGGTAAACATCGGGTTACTAAGCGCAGGGCCGCGCTTAGTAACCCGATGTTTACCCTGGTTACCAGCGTAAAAGTAAAAAAACAAAAAACACTACATACTTACCTTCCGCTGTCTGTCCCTCGGCGCTCTGCTTCTCTGCCCTGTGTAAGCACAGCGGCCGGAAAGCACAGCGGTGACGTCACCGCTCTGCTTTCCGGCCGCTGTGCTTACACAGGGCAGAGAAGCAGAGCGCCGAGGGACAGACAGCGGAAGGTAAGTATGTAGTGTTTGGTTTTTTTTTACTTTTACGCTGGTAACCAGGGTAAACATCGGGTTACTAAGCGCGGCCCTGCGCTTCGTAACCAGATGTTTACCCTGGTTACCAGCGAAGACATCGCTGAATCGGTGTCACACACGCCGATTCAGCGATGTCAGCAGGAAGTCCAGCGATGAAATAAAGTGCTCGACTTTCTGCAGCGACCAACGACATCACAGCAGGATTCTGATCGCTGCTGTGTGTCAAACTGAACGATATCGCTAGCCAGGACGCTGCAACGTCACAGATCGCTAGCGATATCGTTTAGTGTGACGGTGCCTTTAATGTAGTCAGTCACTCTACCAACCACTTCATTAACATTTGTATACTCGTCCATTGTCCCAAGCAGCACATCCCAGTCTGTAAGATGAAAGCAATCCTGTAAAGCCTGTTCATTCCTTGGACTCCACATTCTAACTGATTTAATGGTAGCAGGCTGTCTACTAACAAAAGGTTGGTAGACTGGTGACAATAGTATAAGATTGTGATCAGACTTCCCCAAGGGCGGCAGGGTAGACGATGAATAAGCATTCTTGACATTCGCATAGAGTAAGTCCAAAGTAATTTTGTCACGTGTTGTACATTTAACAAATTGATAGAATTTAGTTAAGGCAGTAGAAATTTTAGCCCGGTTAAAATCCCCAGAGATTACAGTAAGCGAGTTGGGGTGTTTCAGCTGGAGCCGAGCAATGACTCCTGACAGCACTTCACCTGCAGCCTCATGGTTTGCAGTTGGTGGTATGTACAACACTATTGCAGTAACAAGTGAAAATTCTCTAGGAATATAGTAAGGTCTGAGGCCAACAGCTAGCAGTTCAATGTTCGGACAACAATGGCGCTCCTTTACAGTCACATGCCCCTGATTGCACCAACCATTGTTTATGTAGAGTATAACTCCTCCGCCCTTTTTTTTGCCGCTCTTCATAGTGTCTCTATCCGCCCGGACCATGTGAAATCCTGGTACTGAGACACTTGAGTCCGGGATCTCGCCAAGTAACCATGTTTCAGTAAAACACATCAAACTGCATTCCTTGTATTCCCTCTGGGTCCGTATTAATGCCAGCAGTTCATCCGACTTATTACCCAGTGATTGAACATTCCCCATGATGATGGACGGAACTACAGGTTTAAACCGTCTTCGCCTTGCCTTAAATTTTTTGCCCGCTCTGAAGCCTCTGTAGGGTCGCCTTACCTCACACGGGACACGTGGTCTACCCACTGCAGGAGAAGGCATTAGCCTGCGCAGCTCCAGAAGTCGGCCCCTTGAGTAAGCAACGCGTTTATGAACAGACTTAGGGACATCAATCAAAACCTTGCCCATGTTAGTCGCACTAAGCCTGTCCGTGTAGGGAGGTATACAGTGCACTCCTCCAGACATAGCTGTACCAATTCCCAGACAGGCAGTGGCCGCCTGGCAGTAGGTGCGTATAATACCAGTCCTAGGTTGCAAGGAGATCACAAATGCACATCCAAGGGAAACCTTTCAGGGGAGCCAAGGATCAGAAGCATACATCCAGAAAGCTGTGGGTAGCAGTATGCATCCAGGGGAAACAAATCAGAGGATCCCAGGTTCAGAAGCAACCAGCCAAGGGGAAATCCAAGGGTTCAGCATAAATCCAAGGGTTCAGCATAAATCCAAGGGAAGCATTCCAGAAGATCCAAGTTCAGAAGGAGAAGGTACTGGGGAAAAGAAAGTTCCTTAGGAGTACTAAAAAAAAAAACAAAACAAAAAAAACTGAGGTTCAGAAGAAAAAGGTTCACACATAACAAAAATAATTCCAAAATAAAATAAGGTAAAATAAAACAAAACTATTGCTGCTGCTATGGGCTGCCACTAGCATGGCGCCTTATTGTCCTCATCCAGCAGAGAGCAGACACGTCTGCTCTCCTTGGTGTCTGGGATCACAAATCGCCCAGATAGGCGTCCCTTTGATCTGGTACCAATATTGGCTCGTTCTGAGACACAAATACTGTCATCAATATTGTAGTTTGTTTCTATGAAAATCTCCCTACACATTTGGATGCCTTCAGGATTTCTTATATGAGCAGGCAAACCAAGCAACTGTAAGGCTTTTCCTGACATTGCTATGCACTGATCTTCAAGGAGCATTAAAGTTTCATTGAACATTTCCTCAGTGAAGTTGATGAGTTGCTGAGGATTTTCTCTTCTAATCTGCATGAGGATGTCCTCACTGAGATCAGTTTTGTACTTTGTCCAAATCTCAAGAGGATTTGAAATGCTACAGGTTGTTAGAATAATAGCAAAGAGGTGTCTTAGTCGCTTTGGGGTTTGTGTGGCTGCTGCTTCACTGAGAGTCATATCCCAGTGTCCATCATTTTCCAGAACTCCTTTTCTTTGACAAGCTTCCCTGAATGTTTCACACACATGGCCTCCGACGGTCTTCAGATCAGAAAATGATGTAGGGCCTTTGACAACATGAAGTAACATGCGCAGGTAGAACCACTCTGCATTTGACGGATGAACTGTGTAGACGCGACCAAGAGTATCAGTTGCTTTTACCCCTGGATAGCCTTCAATATCAAGCCCCTGTTTCCTCCGTTCGAGTGTTTTTCCGGAGGCATTCCAAGCGTAGTACTTTGGTAAATTACAGTAGAGAATTGTTTTTGCAAAAGGGTCTTGGTGACACAGCTCAAAAAAATGCCGAGAGGGTGGTCTTAGGTGGTGTTAGGAGCTGCTGCTGCAAGTTTGCTGGGTTAAAGTAAATTATATGTCCATTTTCCAAGTGCACACTCAGATGCACAACTGGTGGGTAGCGCTCATGAATGGAGAATCCTAGTATTCTCCAAACAGCTTCATTGCTGCTTATGTACCTGCCCATCTGGAATGCCTCCACTTCATCAATAATAGGTCCATTTTTCTGGAGTTCAAAAACAGCTTGATCACTTCCTTTGTGGACATATTTGCAGATATACTTGATTGATTTCACAGGTTGGAAATTTTGACATTTATGTGGGCCTGGAAGATTTTTGAGAGCAAAGGGTTGTAAGGCACTACCCACCTGTTGTCAATCTCTATCTCTTGGAGTGATTATCCAACACGCATTTTGAGCTTTGCTGTGAAACACCCATTCCCTAGCTTTCTTCTTCAGTGGACAGGATATCCATGTTGTCCTGTTTGGGTTTCTTGGACCAGGGATCGTGGGAAATGCTTTGAACACCTGCCATCAATCATACAGGGAGATTTTTTGTTGAGACTCCCACATGGAACATGAATCATGTTTTTGTGATGGTGTCAAACAGCAATGGGTCAATCTGAAGGTCTGGCAATTCGGCACTGATGGTATTGTCAATTTTGGTAGGCTGTATTTTTTGATTCAGCCAGATCAAGATGTGGGCGTGAGGAAGGCCTTTTTTTTGCCATTCAACTGAATACATCCAGCACTGCGTCTCACCATAAATATGTGATTTTGTGATGAGATTAGTCAGTTTTTAAAGTTTCTGTTTGAAAACCCGAGCAATAAGGTCATGGTGATTCACTGTTTTGTGGCCCGGCAACAGGTGCCGTCCAATTTCCTCACAGGCAGGATTGCAAGTAAAGGTGATGAGAAGATCTGGATGGCCATACTTTTTCACATAAGTCATTGCATCCTGTGTGTATTCATGCATGTCTCGTGAGCTTCCAGTGACAGTTGATGGAAGAATAACCATTTTCCCCAACTCTTTTGGATCAGCATCATTTGCAACAGCATCTCTAAGGTGAATATATTCCTCTGCCTTGAGCTTCTTTTGATTTAGTTGGATATATAAAAGACGTTCACTCTCAATCTGTGCATACATGTCAACAATAAATTGGTGGAAGAGGTGTTTGCATTTCAAGATGTGATTTTCCTCTGGAAATCTTGTCATGATCCTATATGCATAGAAGTCCATGGCAGACACTTTTTTCCTGAAGGGTTGCCTGTTGTAGGAACTGTCTGAGGTATTCCAAAGTGATAGCCATCCTGTCCCTGCCAAAAGATGATTGGATATTGCATATGACCTGTGAGTTTCTTCTATTCGTTGCAAACTATTGTTCCTTTTCTGAAGCACAAGGTCACGGCTTTGAAAATCATTACCTACAATCAAGATGGCTACCTCATCAAATGTGGGAGCACTGAAATGTCGCTGATATTCACCTTGTGGCATTTTATCAGCTCGAATGACAACCTTGCAACCATCATTTGGCATTCATTCAAGTGCAGTCTTGAAAATTTGAAAAATATGGATTGTTGGAGTGAAGGAACTGCTGCAGTGACAATATCAAGGCAAGTGTTAGGAATTAAAGAGCATCTTTGCTGAGCCTCTGCTTCTGCATTTCCCATGAAGAAGAATTGAAGAAATTGAGGTTCTTCTCCTTGTAATGGAAGCAGTGAGCCAATTGAGTGATAAACCAGTCCTTGAACTTTAAATGTTGGCATGAATCCTGTTGTAAACATTTCTTTTGTTGCACCAAATGATGTCACTTGGAAGCAGCAGTTGTACTTCCTGATGTTGTCCAAGAAATGATTTGATATTGTACTGGTACCTGTCATCAGAGACTTTAGGGGATCTGGCGGTGACAAGAGAGGTGGAAGTTTTATCTTGCCATTTGTACGGCATAAACCTGTTCATCTTTCCATTTCAGAGCACTGCAGTATATGCAGACCACATCCATTATTCCTTTCTGAACTTTAGGATTATCCTGATAGTTTATGTCTGACTGGTAACAAAAGGGAGCATGTTTCAAATCTCCAACCATTTCCTGTGCCCTGGTGGAAGAAATAGCAATTCTCTTAGTGGGAAGTCGGCCTTCTCTCTGCAGAGATGACTCATTGGTCCTTGAAGAAGCAGCTCTTCTTCTCTTATCTGCAGGCCTCGCTTCCCTCTGCTCAGAAAGTTCATTGGCTCTTGAGGAAGCAGCTGCTGTTCTCATGTGTGTCAGCCTTGTTTCTTGGTCTTCACATTTTTCATTGGCCCATAATACAGCTTTTCTTTTCGCATCAGCTGACATTCCTGCCATGGAATTCCTTTTCTTATAAGGTATTATTGTGGTAAAAATAGTCTGCAACTGGCAGTTTCTATATCCTCTCACATAGAGGTAATGTGTTGCAAAACAATGGGGAGACAAAGAGCGCAACAGGGTCTTATCCACGTTACACAGAGGAGAATATACACCAAATTTGCTCACCAGGTTAGGATGAGATTAGAGCATACAGATAGCGGCTGCTGCAGATCCACAGGTCCTCACCGACCAGAGAAAATAATGTCTTCAAAGGGAGATTTGTAGTTAAAGTTCTGCGCTGCCGCTAAGATGAATTTCAGCAGAGTATAGTTGATTCACAGTGGTTTTATTCTATGCTATTCAGGGGTCTCATGCCCCCTTCATCAGGAAATACCACATCAGCCTTTCCACCAACACACCCTAACTGACATGCTATTACCTCACACAAGCTTTGTTATACTGAGAATGTCCTTTGTTGCCTATATTAACCAATCAGAGCTCAGATTAATTAACTGTAGCAAAATAGAAGCTGATCTGTGATTGGCTGCTATTGGCAGCCTGATAAATCCCCGGCCAACAGGAAGCCCTCCCCCCTGGCAGTATATATTAGCTCACACATACACATAATAGAAAGGTCATGTGACTGACAGCTGCCGTATTTCCTATATGGTACATTTGTTGCTCTTGTAGTTTGTCTACTTATTAATCAGATTTTTATTTTTGAAGGATAATCCCAGACTTGTGTGTGTTTTAGGGCGAGTTTCATGTGCCAAGTTGTGCGTGTTGAGTTGCGTGTGGCGACATGCATGTAGTGACTTTTGTGAGATGAGTTTTGTGTTTGGGACATGCGTGTAGCAACTTTTTGTGTGTCGAGTTGCATGTGACAGGTTAGTGTAGCAAGTTGTGTGCAGCAGGTTTTGTGCTTGGCGAGTTTTGCATGTGGCGAGTTTTATGTGTGGTGCGTTTTGAGTATGTGCAAGTTTTGTGTGAGACAACTTTTGAATGTGTTGCAACTTTTGTGCATGTGGCAATTTTTCCATGTGTGCAAGTTTTGCGTGTGGCGAGTTTTCCATGAGGTGAGTTTTGCATGTGTGGCGAGTTTTGCGTGAGCCTAGTTTTGCATGTGGCGAGTTTTGCATGTAGCGAATTTTGCACGTGGCGAGTTTTGAGTAGCGACTTTTGTGTTTCGACTTTTATGTGGCGAGGTAGGTGTATGTGTGGTGAAATGTGTGCTGAGGTTGGTATATGTGTTCAAGCACGTGTTAGTGTGTGGTGCATTTTGTGTGTGTGTTCATATCCCTGTGTGTGATGAGTATTCCATGTCGGGGCACCACCTTAGCAACTGTACGGTATATACTCTTTGGCGCCATTGCTCTCATTCTTTAAGTCCCCCTTGTTCACATCTGGCAGCTGTCAATTTGCCTCCAACACTTTTCCTTTCACTTTTTCCCCATTATGTAGATAGGAGCAAAATTGTTTGGTGAATTGGAACACGCGGGGTCACCTCACAACATAGTCTATGACACTTTCGGGGTCCAGACGTGTGACTGTGCAAAATTTTGTATCTGTAGCTGCGACGGTGCAGATGTCAATCCCGGACATACACACATACATAAAGTATATACTCGAGTATAAGCCGAGATTTTCAGCCCCCAAAAAATGGGCTGAAAGTGCCCCTCTCGACTTATACTCGAGTCATGGTCGGCGGGGGGGTCGGCGGGTGAGGGGGAGCGACGACGGTCACCTGCTCACCTGCTCCTGGTGCTCCTGTCGCGGTTCCTGCATGTCCCATGGTCTCCGGCATCGGCAGCTTCTTCCCCTGTTCACTGGTCACGTGGTACCGCTCATTAAAGTAATGAATATGGACTCCACTCCCATAAGGGTGGAGCCGCATATTCATTCCTGTAATGAGCAGTACCAGTGACAGCTGAACAGAGGAAGAAGCTGCCGGTGCCGGAGACCATCTGTTCGGGAAAAGCTGCCAGGGACCGCGCTGGGAGCAGGTGAGTATTTTATATTCACCTTTCCTCATTCCACCACCGCCCCATCTTCCGCGTCCTCTGCAGTGACTGTTCAGGTCAGAGGGGGCGATGACGTATTAGTGTGTGCGCTGCCCTCTGCCTGAACAGTCTGACTATGAGCGCTGCACTCCTCCCATTATCCCCCTGTCAGTGTCGGTGTCTGATGTCGCCGACACTGACAGCGGGCGCGATGACGTCATTTCACGTTGCCCACTGTCAGGAGATCAGCGGGAGCAGTGCAGGAACCAGGAAAAAGAGAGGTGAGTATTTTATTTTTTTTAATGGGTGCTGCTGCCTTATTACAGGGTCTGCCTATGGGGGAGCTGTCTTATTACAGGGTCTGCCTATGGGGGAGCTGTCTTATTACAGGGTCTGACTGTGGGGGCTACCTTATTACAGGGTCTGCCTATTGGGGTGCTGCCTTATTACAGGGTCTGACTATGGGGGCTGCCTTATTACAGGGTCTGACTATGGGGGTGCTGCCTTATTACAGGGGCTGCCTATGGGGGTGCTGCCTTATTACAGGGTCTGACTAAGTGGTCTGCCTTATTACAGGGTCTGACTATGGGGGCTGCCTTATTACAGCGTCTGACTATGGGGGTGCTGCCTCATTACAGGGTCTGACTATGAGGGTGCTGCCTTATTACAGGGTCTGCCTATAGGGGTGCTGCCTTATTGCAGGGTCTGACTATGGAGGTGCTGCCTTGTTACAGGGTCTGCCTATGGGGGTGCTGCCTTATTACTGGGTCTGCCTGTGGGGGTGTGTTAAAGGATAGGATAGCCCCCTAAAAATACCACATATTAAAGTCTCCAAACACACAGCTTTACATGTTGTACACCAGCGCTCCTCTGACTAGTTCCCGTGGGTGTCCTGCATTGCTGTATCACAGTCTCTTTACTCACACAGCCATACACAGCCCAGGATTTCCTCCGGATAGCAGCTGGGCACCATATCCACCTGTTTGCAATCGTTACCCATGCCAGTCCTCTTTCGGGCACAGGACAGCCACCTCCGGGCACAGGACTGTCCACATCCGACTCTTTCGGGCCCAGGACATCCACCTCCGGGCACAGGATTGTCCACATCCAACCCAGTACGATGGACTACTTGCATTGCTGTATACGCTGCGGGTGCCAGGCTATTCAGCTGCCCTGGGTGCTGGCTCCGCTGACCTGTGCCTCCATGCACTCAGACAGCGCTCTGCAGGCCTCTGCTATGCACACCAGCACACACCAGGCTGACACTGACGTTGCACCTCACACCTGACACACCCATACCCCTTACTACAGGGCTTTTAACATACAAACCTGTGGCCTTCAGCCACATGGAAAACCCGGACCGAAACTCCGTGACTCCCATGCACACCTATGGACTTCATCCGTCTCCATGCATAACCTGGGGAGAACACACAGCAACCCCTACCTGTGACACAAGTCACTACCTCACATTGCAATCACAGCTACACCTGTGACTTCCATGCACACCTATGGCCTTCATACGCCTCTGTGCACATTCTGGGGAGCACAAAAAGCGCCCCCTAGCTGTAACAGGGGTCACAAAATATATATATGTAAATGGAGCGCCCGCCAGGGCCATGGGGTACTCGGTACCAGGCCGGTTATTAAAGGGATGTGTCACAATGGCAGTGACCCGGTACGTGGCCCTAGGCGTCCAAGAAAAGGGGATGAATGGAAATGAAAATAAAGTCTAATTTAGTAATGTTTGTGACGCCACCTGTGGTACTCGGCCAGAGATGGCTGACTCTGCTTAAAGGGATCCGCTGAGGCCGATGGTAATGCAGCTTAGATGGTTTTGCTCCCCACAGGTGGAGCAGAGGCCCCAGGGCTTCCAGGACAGTCTATGAGGGGTTGTAGATGTTGGGGTGCAGGAGATAATTGGATGACACAGGATTTTCAGTCTCTTTACTTTTTACTGGTGAAATTGTAGTCCAGTGCACAGGTTACAGGTGATCTTTGAAATCCGGGCAGCCTGGAAGCGGTTCGGAATCCCCCTAGCCAGGTGGGGTTGGAAGCCTTCCTTTCTGCGCTGAATTCTGGGTTCTTGATGCATAAGCTTTCCTCAAGTCCCTCTCTCAATCTGTCCCTTAGGTGGAACCCTACCCGCATGGCAGGCAGCTCGAGCCTTTTTGCAGGTGTCCCTTTCTTGTGGTGACTCTGGGTTCTAATCTGCTGCTGTGCCTTCGGGTGCCAGTTGTAGCTAGGAGACCTGCAATCTATGCTGTGAGGCAAAATTTTAACCCCACGTGTTCCAATTCACCAAACAATTTTGCCCCTCTCTACATAATGGGGAAAAAGTGAAAGGAAAAGTGTTGGAGGCAAATTGACAGCCAGGAGGAGATGGCATACAGGTATATACTATATACAGGGGAGATGATATACAGCTATATATTATATACAGGAAGAGATGACATACAAGTATATACTATATACAGGGGAGATGACATACAGGTATATACTGTATACAGGGGAGATGACTTACAGGTATATCTAATATATAAAGCTGAATGTGTGTCTGTATGTCTGGGATTGGCATCTGCACCGTCGCAGCTACAGCCACAAAATTTTGCACAGTCACACGTCTGGACCCCGAGAGCGTCATAGGCTATGTTTTGAGACGAAATTTTAACCCCGCGAGCGATCCAATTCACCAAACAATTTTGCCCCTATCTACATAATAGGGAAAAAGTGAAAGGAAAAGTGTTGGAGGCAAATTGACAGCTACCAGATGTGAACAAGGGGGACTTAAAGAGTGAGAGCGATGGCGCCAAAGAGTATATAGTTGCTAAGGTGGGGCCCCGACATGAGATACTCACCACACACGGGGATATGAACACACACACAAAATGCGCCACACACTACCACTTGCTTGAACACATATACCACCCTCAGCACACATTTCACCACCAACCTCGCCACATAAAAGTCGAAACACAAAAGTCGCCACTCAAAACTCACCACGCGCAAAATACGCCACGTGCCAAACTAGGCTCACGCAAAACTTGCCACACATGCAAAACTCACCTCATGGAAAACTCACCACACGCGAAAAATTGCCACATGCACAAAAGTTGCAACACATGCAAAAGTTGCCTCATACAAAACTTGCACATACTCAAAACGCACGATACATAAAACTCGCCACATGCAAAACTTGCTATGTGCAAAACTTGCTGCCCACAACTTGCTACACTAACCTGTCACATGCAACTCGACACACAAAAAGTTGCTACACGCATGTCGCCACACAAAACTCATCTCACAAAAGTCGCTACATGCATGTCGTCACACGCAACTCAACACACACAACTTGACACATGAAACTGACCCTAAAACACACACAAGTCTGGTATTATCCTTCAAAAATAAAAATCTGATTAATAAGCAGACAAACTACAAGAGCAACAACTGTACCATATAGGAAATACGGCAGCTCTCAGTCACATGACCTGTCTATTATGTGTATGTGTGAGCTAATATATACTGCCAGGGGGGAGGGCTTCCTGTTGGCTGGGGATTTATCAGACTGCCAATTTAGCTTACGAATACTGAGGTAAAAATACTGAGCAAATAACGTGTGAACGAGGTCTAATACAGGAGGAGATGACACACCGATATATACTATATACAGGAGGAGATGACACACAGGTATATACTATATACAGGGGAGATGACACAGGTATATACTATATACAGGAGAAGATGACACACTGGTATATGCTATATACAGGGGAGATGACATACAGGTACATACTATATACAGGGGAGATGACACACAGGTATATAATATATACAGGGGAGATGACACAGGTATATACTGTAAACTGGGGAGATGACACACAGGTATATACTGTATACAGGAGGAGATGACACAGGTATATACTATATACAGGAGGAGATGACTTACAGGTATATACTATATACAGCAGGAGATGACACACGTATATACTATATACAGGAGAGATGACATACAGGTATATACTATATAAAAGAGGAGATGACACATAGGTATATAGAGGAGGAGATGACATACAGCAGGTATATACTATATACAGGGGAGATGACGTACAGGTATATACTATATACAGGAGATGACATACAGGTATAAACTATATATAGGAGGAGATGACATACAGGTATATAGTATATACAGAAGAGATGACATACAGGTGTATACTATATACAGGAGGAGATGACACATAGGTACATACAATATACAGGAGGAGATGACATACAGCAGGTATATACTATTTACAGGAGATGACATACAGGTGTATACTATATATAAAGGAGATGACAAACATGTATATACTGAGGGGAAAATTAGATGTGTGAGGTGAAAATGCAGGTGTATACTATATACAGGAGGAGATGACATACAGGTATATAGTATATACAGAAGAGATGACATACAGGTGTATACTATATACAGGAGGAGATGACACATAGGTACATACAATATACAGGAGGAGATGACATACAGCAGGTATATACTATATACAGGAGATGACATACAGGTGTATACTATATATAAAGGAGATGACAAACATGTATATACTGAGGGGAAAATTAGAAGTGTGAGGTGAAAATGAAAAGGTGTGAGTGCAAAATGAGAGGAGTGAGGGAAAATAGTGGAGTGATCGGAAAATGACAGATGTGAGGTCGAAATGACAAGTGTTAGGGGGGAATGAGAGGAGTGAGGGGGAAAATGAGAGGAGTGAGGGGGAAAATAAGAGGAGTGAGGGGGAAAATGAGAGGTGTGATGGGAAAATAAGAGAGGTGAGGTGCTATAACTAACCACAGATATTTACTATGCCCAGGCAACGCTGGGCTCTTCAGCTAGTACATTATATAGGTGAAACTGCAACTGCTGTATATACATCAAAAAAGTTTTCATCTTGGGACTCACCCAAGTCCCTGAGATGGAGGGAGGATGAAAAGCTGAGGCGGGTCCACTGTCTAGCATCGGTGGTGAAGAGGAGAGGATCCTGCTGGAATTGGTGTGTTCTCTGATGCTAGTACAGGCAGGCCAGTGTCAGACATAGATGGAGGCTCCCTATGCACACCGTGGCAGCCTTTTTAAATTTCTAACTTGGCCCTGTGTGTGCGCACGGTCTCCTGCTTGCCAGCACTGACAATGGCAGCAGACACACACACACACGAATGAGGGCCACAGCCGCAGCCATACTTGCGCACTGATACAAGTCTCCATCACAAAGTGGGCCGCCAGCCCTTTAAATCTTCTGTGTGAATTCCCTGTGTTGCGCGCACTGTCTAGTTGCACGCGCGGCAGCCCACATCAGTGCGAGCATGGCCCTTGTAAGCACGTGCAACTAGACAGCGCGCACACAAAGGGCATTCATACAGAAGATTTAAATAGCCAGCGGCCCACTTTGTGGTGGAGACCTGCCGGCCCACCTGGCATCTGCCTGCCTTGGCAGATGCCGAATCCAGACCTGATCACAGTCATCGATTCTTTACTGCAAGGGCCATATGATGTTGTGATAGTTGATTCACTAAGAAAATTCAATGATAGCCTGGACGTCTTTCTTGAATAACACTATTATTAGTGTTATTCAAGATAGTATTACAGATTATGGGTTCTAGACTCTGTGATGGGACATTGATCCAGGGAACTACTCTGATTGCCATATATGGACTTGGGAAGGATTGTTTACCATACTATGGGGCAATTAGCATTTTCCTCATGAGGTTTTTTCCTTTCTCTGGATCAGCATAACAGGTTATAGGTTGAACTTGATGGACTTATGTCTACTTTCAATCATATGGCTATATGCACACGTTGCGGATTAGACTGTGGAATTTTCTGCATTTCTTGGCAGAAAACGCAGGTCAAAATCCGTGCTTTCTTTTGCGGACTTTGTGCGTTTTTCTTTGCGGATTTGCTGCGGATTCTGTGCTGATTTCATACGTTTTTTACCCCTGCAGATTTCTATTATGGAATGGGTGCAGAAACCCTGCAGATCCGCAAAAAGAATTGACATGGTCCTTTTTTGAATCTGCTGCGTTTTCTGTGTGGATTTTTCCGCACCATTAGCACAGCATTTTTTTTTGCCATTGATTTACATTGTACTGTAAATCACTTGCGGATTTGCAGCAAATCTGCGTGGAAAAAAAACGCTGCAGATCTGCAAGAAATCTGCAACGTGTGCACATACCCATAAGCTATAAATCTATGCCCTGACAGCTGCAAGTGGCACACATGTATACAGAACAGCATATGTCATATTGAAAATGAAAGAATCTGTTATAAAGGCTCCGCGTTCATTAAGAAAAGGAAGTATTGCATGTGATTTCTGCTGCAGATTTGCAGTTGAAATTTGAAACAGAATATGTGGCAGATTTTAAAATCTGCAGCATACAATAAAAATTTTTAATAATATATAGATACTTGTGGTGTTTTTAAAAGCCTGTTACCTTGCATATTTAGATATACTGTATGTATTTTGCTGCATATTTTTCGGGGCAGTGATTAAATAAATTTGCCAGCCATGTGAACTTGGAAAAATGTATTTCTCTTCTAGGGCATAATGATTATGAGGGGCAACTAGTTTGGTATATCTATTTCAGACACTTTATTTCTGGCTTAAAACAGATAATACAGTGTGCAACTGGGAAACATGTAAAACCTGCCCATGTATAACAGAACTAAGGTCTTATAGTAGAAGCTAATATTGATCTCTCATGTGTCCTGTTCCCCAATAAGGAGTCTCTAGTATTACAAATTCCCAGCGCCACACTATGGTTAAATTTATGCCAGACCGTAGCCACTACTGCCCAGCTAGGTTTGTCTGCAAAGCACATTTACAAAATCTTTTGAAATGGAGCAGTCACTTGTCTATCATTAATAGACTAAAGAAGGATGTTCAATCGAAATTGATGCTTTTCGCTCTATTTTCTTTTTGTTCCAGCTCCAGCTAGATTGCCATCAGGAGACCAAATTGGAATCAAAGTTTCTAACTTTAAAGTTTATTTCAGTTGTGGTTTTATCTTATAATATGGTTTTCGTTGTTGGATATATATATGTCAGTGGCTAGCGCCTTCTGGTATGAGGCTATTACCTACTTGTCAACTGCCCAGCGTCTTAAAAGTTTGTGGGTTTAGATATATGACTCAGCAAGGACATTTTAGAACAACCTTTCAGAGTTAACAGCTGTATGAAGATCCTACAGATACAGTAATTTGGAGCTGACAGTCAGAGATTGCCAGGCTCCTCACCGAGCTGGTAGGGATGGTATATTACCATTTTTGCCTTTATGATCACTGTATGCGCAACCCTGAAAGAGCATTGTGTATATAACTCAGGAAGCAGTTATAATGCCTCCTTGCCCCTTCTAGCAATCGCTGAGTCCTGGGAGAGTGCAACTGCTGTTGAGTCTTAAAGTCCCAAATCAGCTCTAGAGTGAAATCAAGAATGCTGAAGGTGTCCTATAAATGAAACTGATATGTCAGCCACAGATGCAGAGTAAATCAACAATACAAAAAATGGTAATTAAAATTGAGGCTTTCATGGCCTCATTGGGAACACAATATAGTGTGTGTGTGTGTGTGTGTGTGTGTGTGTGTGTGTGTGTGTGTGTGTGTGTGTGTGTGTGTGTGTGTGTGTGATAAACATCCAGAATAAAAAAATATATATAGTAAAAAAACATTCTTTTTAGGAGAAAAGAGCTCATTAATTTGTGTTCCACTTACTTCCAAATGCAGCAATGCCTCATATTTGGTCACTACTGTCTTGGCTCATGGCAGGAGAAAGAAAGGACAATTATTTGGCTTTTGGAGAACAGGTTTTATTTGGTATTTTGGAGAATAGTTTGCAGGTGCCATGTCACATTTATAGATCACCTGAGGTCATATAGTTCCAGAACGGCAGGAAACCCCAAACAGTAATATTGAAAATGAAAAATTACATTGGCTACAAAATTATGTAGATTTTGTTCAGAAGTTTTCATTTTTACATGACGTAATAAGAAAAAAGAACCTTGTAATTTATTATGCAATTTCAGTTACGGTAAGTATGGCAATCCCTTATATGTGACAATACACTACTGTGTTTGGGTACATGGCAGGGCTGAAAAGGAAAGAGTTGCAATTGACTTTTGGAGTTCAAATTTTGCTAAAATGGATTTTGTTTGCCATATCACATTTGCATTAACCCTGGGGTACCAGTGCAGTTAAAAACAATACAGTGGGGGGTTCCTTTATTAAGAGGGGTAATGTTGGGGGATATTTTGCAGAGGGGCAGTGTAGGGACATATTTTGTGTTGGGGTGGCAGAGTGGGGGGGGATATTTTGCAGAAGGGCAGTGTGTCGGGGATAGTTTTCAGAAGGGCAGTTTTGGGGTACATTTTAGAGAGGGGCATTTTTGGGATTATTTTGCAGAGGGGCATTGTATGAGGGATATTTTGCACAAGGGCAGTGTGGGGGAATATTTTGCAGAAGGGCAGTGTGGAGGGATATTATGCAGAGATGCAATGCGGTAGATATTTTCCAGAAGGGCAATTTAGGGGATTTTTTGCAGAGGGGCCATTTCAAGGGGATATTTTTCCAGAGGGGCTATGTGAGGGGATATTTTGAAGATGGCAATTTCGAGGATAGTTTGCAGAGGGGCAGTATGCTGGGGATATTTTGTAGAGGGGCAGTGTGGGGAGATATTTTCCAGAGGGGCAGTTTGGGGAGATATTTGCAGGGGGGCAGTGTGAGGGGATATTTTGCAGAAGGAGAGTATGGGATATATTTTGCAGAAGGGCAGTATGGGGGATATTTTGAAGTAGGGCAATTTGGGTGGATATTCTACAGAGCGGCAATGAGCAGGGGATATTTTGCAGAAGGGTAGTGTGGGGGAATATTTTTCAGATGATCAGTTTACGGGTATATTTTGCAGAGGGGTAGTGTGCATATGATATTCTGCAGAATTGCAGAAGGGCATTTTGAGAGGATATTTTGCAGCATTGCAGTTTGGAGGATATTTTTTAAGAGGGGCAGTACAAGGGGAATATTTTTCAGAGAGTCAAAATGCGAGAGATATTAGGTAGAGGGACAGCGTTCAGGGAATATTTTACAATGGGCAGTATGTGGGGGATATTTTGGAGAGGATGAATGTGGGGATGGGGCATTATGGAGTGGAGTAGTGGGGGGATATTATGGAGAGGAGAAGTGTGGAGGATATTATGGAGAGGGGCAGTGTGGGGAGTAATATTTTGTACAGGAAGCACAGTGAGTGTCAATTACTTATTCAGAGGCGCAGCATGGAAAATATTCATATTTATTGTAATTGTAATGATACTTTTATTTTTAAGGGCACCATGTTGGGAAGTGTTGACGATGGAGAAGAGGGAAACCTAGAGATATGAACTCTGGGCCTGAAATCTCATCTCATGTTGTTTCGGCTTGTTGAATAGGAGGAATTCCGCTGACTCATGGCAGCAGTCGTCCCTAGGTACTTGGTCCCCAAGCATCACTCTTTCTCCCGGTGTGGAGCCCCACCTTGTACCTCCACGTGTCCAGGAACATCACCCGTGCAGTTATTAATGCACTTACTGGGATTGTCCACTTGTGGCCGGGGACACTACATTTCCCTGACAGCACATTGGGTGAACATTGTGGAGGCTGGGGCTGGGTCACACCCTGGCATGCCATAATTGCTCCTGACGCCAAGGATTGCTGGCCCTAATTTGATCAGTGCTTCTTCCACCTCCTACAGCAGTTCGTGCACCCCCTTCTGCTCCTCCTCATTCTCCATCTCAGATGTACTATCTGAGAGCACGTTGTTCACGTCACCCGGAAGCTGGAAGCTCTGTAGCACTGCCTCAGCGAAGCGGCAACAGACTCTGCTGAAGCTCATTTGTCCAGGAGACAAACAGCACACCATGGCAGAGTTACTTAAAGGAATAACAGACCAGACAGATGTGTGGCATTTTTGCCACTGAAACTTCAACCAGTCATGGTCGTGTGTCATAATGGGAATAACCTGGTGGGGCTGAGAAACTTGGAAAGCTCACACACGTACCATGCTTGGCACATATGCTCAACTTGGTAGTTCAGTGGTTTCAGCTGTAACACTCCTGTCGGTACTCTGTTCAGCCTCTGCACATAACAAGTGAGGATGGGCATGGATGTTTGACATTTGTGTGGTTCTCCAAATCTTTGAGGACTCCACAAAGATGGTGAGCCATGATGATGCCATAATAAATGAAATGTGGATTACATCCGCGCTGCTGCGACAATAATAGATCCAGATATACTGTTAGGGTGTTCGGGTGGTTTATTCAACGCATTTCGAAGCTCAAAGGCTTCTTCTTCAGGAAGTTTCCACACAAAGATATCTTTGTGTGGAAACTTCCTGAAGAAGAAGCCTTTGAGCTTCGAAACGCGTAGAATAAACCACCCGAACACCCTAACAGTATATCTGGATCTATTATTGTCGCAGCAGCGCGGATGTAATCCACATTTCATTTATTATAACGGTTCTGAGAGGTCGCAACGCCGACCTGTGGATCTGCAGCAGCTGACAACTACACGCTTGTACTGTGTACTACCAGGTGAGCAGTTCTCTCACAATTGATTAAGAACAATCCTGGGGATAAGACCCTATTTGCGCTTTTTTTGTCTCCTATCTTTCAAGACTAATGATGATGCCATAGTCAGAGCAACTATCTCGCTTCTGTACCTACTTTAACAGTCACTGCTTACAATTAAACATGAAGCTTTGCAGACCAGGTGGGGATGGAGGAAGACATAACACACAGAGATTCTAGCCAGCCCAGCCTAACCTCATCTGCTCAGCGTGGATTGAGTAACAATGAGGTGGATGCTGTGGAGGAACTGGAGCTGGTAGCTAGCGCAACAGAGGCTAGTTGCCACAAAACATTCATCCTGTCTCACCTACGTGGATGGGCTGAGGATGGGATGAGGAGGAAGAGAGATAGGGAGGAAGAGGAGATGGAGAGTCGTCATCATGGTGGAGACAGGGAAGTGTTGGCTGTATGGAGCTCGGCACATATGGCCAACTTTGTGTACCGCTGACTTTCCCATGACTCTTGCGTTACATTCATCTTGGCCAAAAATTAGTACAGGTTGTTCACCCTGCTAGACCCACGCTACAAGGACAACTTTGTTACTCTTCTTCCTGAGGTGGAGAGGTATCTAAAATGGTGCTATACCATATGGCCATTGTGGTATGTTGAAAAAATTCCCATGATATAATGCTAGTGGCAGGGGACAAGCTTCATTGACCAACCAGAGAGGAGAGGCCAGGGACACACACAGCAGAGAAAGGGGTACACTGTCAAAGGTGTGGGCCAATTGCATGATAGCAGCCCAGTATCCAGGGCCTGATGACCAGGTATATTTGACAAGTAGGGAAAAGTTTAAAGATGGTCAAGCAATACCTGGCCAACACTCACAGAAAAATCCCCAAAAAGCAATTTTCTAAATTACCATAAAAATTAACCTTTATTTTGAATATTAAAAACATATGTGTGCACATTATTATTATTATTATTTATTTACAAGGATAGGGGATCGGCCCGGTGGTGCAGCTACCTACATTGCTGACATGCTGAATTTGTACACAAGCTAAGTAACCCTTTATTATCTGGATGTACTCCTGATGAACCTCTTTGAATTAGAAGGGGAGAAACGCGTTGAGTCTAAAGGGATATGATCTTTGCATAAGACAAAATGTGGTTTAGTGTTTTGGTCTGCACTGGGGTCACAAAAAATAACTATGTCATTGATTAATGAGATAACATATGGTTGTTTTAAGCATTTATTATAAGTTTAATGCTGCAGTGTGGCACTGAAATATTAGAAGGTGGCATGGGATATGCTTGACATTACAGCAGATACATCTCCCTATTAGTACAACAGCATTTTGAGACCCTACTATATGTGTAAATAGACCAAAATCACATATGTGTTTAGTCCTATCTTTAATTGAGCATCCCTATCTGCCGTTGTTTTTTCTGGCTAGAAACATTATATATAAGGAGCAAAGGGACACAGATCACCAAGTCAGTTGAGAACCCTAGCTCTAGCTAGTTATTTATACTGACATATCCATGTCCTTCCAAGTTATCTACATCCATACATTGTATATGTGAGAATTTCTTTTCCTGTCCTGTTAGGGTGTTATAGGGATAGCAGGGATAGCCGGCGAGGGGCGGGGGCGCCACGGCGTAGGAAAATAGGGTGCCAACCTCCGCAGGCAGGTAGGGGGCACTTAGAAAGCGTAGGGCTTGGCACTGTTCCGGCCTTTCCTGTAGTACGCTTGCATCTATTGGTGATGGTTTTGTCAAGTGCACACATATGTTTTTAATATTCAAAATAAAGGTTAATTTTTATGATAATTTTGAAAATTGCTTTTTGGGGATTTTTCTGTGAGTGTAGTCTAATTTACCCCAAGCATTTATACTGTTGACTGTGAGAGATTACAATATCTGGCCAACCAAACCAGCATTCTCCAAATTTCCTCTGCGACTTTCAAGTATTGGGTCTCAAAGCTGGACACCTGGTATGAACTGTCCCTCTATGCCTTGGAGGTGTTGTGCTGCCCTGCCGCTAGTGTCTTGTTTGAGTGGGTTTTTAGTGCTGCCGGGGGGTCATAACAGACATGTACTTTCACCTGTCAACTGTTTATGCTGACAATCTCACTCTCATAAAAATGAACAAAGCCTGGATCAGCCCACACGTTTCCACACCACCAGATGACAGCAGCACATAAAGTGGTTTTAATATTCAATATATGAATGAGGCCTGCCAGTTGTTGCCTTTCAGGGGTCTACCAATGACTGCCCCCCCCCCCTTATAATAAATCTCAAATTCGGCATGAACGTAGCACATTCGGATTTGTGTTTGGTGTCCCAAGCATTTTTCCTCATAGTTGGCAAAATTCGGTCACAGATGGGTAAAAGACTGCGTTTCCACAAATCCTTTTGTTTTGACTTTAGCTAGGATAGTAGTGCTGTATGATGAGCGGGAGGGATATGTTTTATGAGGGGAGGGGGTGTGTATAGGTCAGAGGAGCGGCAGAGTGCAATTTTTTTTTAATAACCAATCAGGGTGCAGAAACCATCCATACATTATTCAATATATGAATGAGGCCTGCCAGTTGTTGCCTTTCAGGGGTCTACCAATGACCCCCCCTTATAATAAATCTCAAATTCGGCATGAATGTAGCACATTCGGATTTGTGTTTGGAGTCCCAAGCATTTTTCCTCAACGTTGGCAAAATTCGGTCACAGATGGGTAAAAGACCGCGTTTCCACAAATCCTTTTGTTTTGACTTTAGCTAGGATAGTAGTGCTGTATGATGAGCGGGGGGATATGTTTTATGAGGGGAGGGGGTGTGTATAGGTCAGAGGAGCAGCAGAGTGCTTTTTTTTTTTAATAACCAATCAGAGTGCAGAAACCATCCACAACGTCATGACACAAGAGTTTCTGCTGCCAAAGTCACATGTCCCTCTCCATATAAAAAGCAGACATGTTGTTTTGCTGATGCCATTTTCTCAGTGTAACAACACAAAGAGGCTACTCCTGCTGCTGCAAGTGAACTTATCATTTAGTTAGATAGGATGCTGTCTTGTGTGAAATCAATCTTCCAGTATCTAACTATTTTGTGCCAATATTGTTGTGCAATCCATAGTCTACATTTCCCATTGAAAATCGTTTGGGCTAAAGCTGTGTTGCAGTCTGGACTCAGGAGGTCCCATTTGCTAATCAAAATCATTAAGCCTAATATTGAGCTTCAGCCAGGAGGCCCCATGTAATAATCAAAATCATTAGTGCTAGTAATGTTGTGCAGGCCGGATTCCACATTTCCTACTCAAAATTGATTCTGCTAAAACTGTGTTGCATTTTGATTATCAAAATTGTTAGGCCTAATATTGGGGTTCAGCCAAAAAGCCCCATTTGTTAATCAAAATTGTTAGAGCTAATAGTGTTGTGCAGGCCACAGTCCACATTTCCTACTCAAAATCAGTTGGGCCAAAACAGTGTTGCAGTCAAGACTCAGGAGGTCCCATTTACTAATCAAAATCATTAAGCCTAATATTGGGGTTCAGCCAGGAAAGCCCATTTGCTGATCCAATTCGTTAGGGCTAATAGTGTTGTGAAGCAGGAGTCCACATTTCCTACTCAAAATCATTTGTGCTAATACTGTGTTGCAGTCAGGACTCAGGAGCCCTATTTGCTAATCAAAAGAGTTAGGACTTTGGCCGGCGTCACACTAGAGAGTTTTACGGACGTATGAGAGGCGCAGAAACTATGCATTGCACACTATATATTATATTACTATTATATATATTTCGCAGCTGTATTTTACGTGCGTAGAAAATTGCAGCGTGCTGCATTTGTCAGTGTATTGCACAAAAAATCCACCAATGAAAGTCTATGGGGGCGAGAAAAATACGGATTACACACGGACCATCAGTGTGACTTGCGAGAAATACGCACCAGTGTTCTATAGAAAAGCCGGCAATTCAGCGCTGTGAATAGTAAAATCACACTGGCAGGTTAGAATAGAATAGATCAAATAAATGTCTACACATAGTATAGATATATATATATATATATGTATATATATATCAGTGAGACACATATATATATATTTATATTTAATACAGAGCTAGATAGCATAAAAGCCGGTAATTCAAATGCCGGCTTTTGCTATCTCATCATCAAACCCGACAGGATTTGAGACATGGTTTACATACAGTAAACCATTTCATATGCCTTTTTTTGCATATTCCTCACTAATAATGTTAATAGAGTGTGTGCAAAATTTGGGGGCTCTAGCTGTTAAAAAAATTTGTTAAATCGCGGAAAAATCTGACGTGGGCTCTCGTGCAACTTTCTCCACCAGAATGGGAAAGCCAGTGACTGAGGGCAGATAATAATAGCCTAGAGAGGGACCATGGTTATTGCCCCCCCCCGGCTAACAACATCTGCCCCCAGCCACCCCAGAAAAGGTACATCTGTAAGATGCGCCTTTTCTGGCACTTAGCCTCTGTCTTCCCACTCCCGAGTAGCTGTGGGATATGGGGTAGTAAAGGGTTAATGTCATCTTGCTATTGTAAGGTGACATTAAGCCTGGTTAATAATGGAGAGGTGTCAATGAGACACCTATCCATTATTAATCCAATAATATTAAAGGGTTAATAATACACACACATTATGAATAAAGTATTTTATTAAATAAATACACACATGGGGTTGTAAAATCTTTATTATACACTTAATCCACCTGAAGACCCTTGTTCTGTAAAAGAAAAAAAAAGAAAAAAGCAACAATATCCCATACCTTTCCGGCGCTCAGTCACGTCCCACGCTGTAAATCCATCTGAAGGGGTTAAATAATTTTACAACCAGGAGCCTGGTAATGCAGTAAAATCTGGGGAATTAATGGAATGCAGGGGAACGCAGCATCGTAGACTTGCGGTGCTGCGCCCCCTGCTGGCATAAACTCATATGAACTCGAGCATGGGAATTTTTAAGAATATTTTCTTACACTAGAGTTCAAATGAGTTTATGCCAGCAGGGCATATATATATATATTGGTTTAACATTTTAAAACTTTTTTTTTTTACTTAGCCCCTGTATGGGACTTCAATTTTTAATTATCTGATCATTGGTTTCTAAGGCTAGGTTCACATTGCGTTAAGTACATTGCGTTAAACGGATCCGTTAAACGCATGTACAGAAAAAGAGCAAAATTTGTAAAAAAAATCAGCTTCACGTTAACGCTTGCATTAAAGCACGTGACTGCGTTTATGTCATTTGGATGTCTGTTCGCGAAGTATCCGTTTGTCTGCGTTTGTCAGTGTCAATAAAGTTGTTCTCTTTTTTTTTTCCTTTTGTCAGCGTCGGGTGTGGGTGCATACACATTCTCCATTTTGAAAGCATCGAGTGAACTTCTGCTAGCAAGATGTTTGTGTCTGAGCTCGTTAGATTTCGCTTGATGCAGTTGCGACGTCGGCAGAGAAAGTGAAGTGGCCGAGGGCAAGGTCTCCCATGTATATCCATGATCTGGCCCAGCAAAACTTCCACACTCAGACTCCATTTTAACAACCGTATCTTTACTGTTATACATTTTCCTTAACACAGCGGAACACAATAATAGACAGTACAAAATATGCCTATTCACGGAAATAACGTGTAATAACAAACTGTCCCTCACTTTCCCTATCCACACGTTACCAGTTCCTTTGCTCCAGGAGGTTATCTTCCCACGTCGCAGGCCTGTCTGTCACTGTAGGGGGACGCTCCAGCCGAAGAGAAAACAACAGGGATCAAACAAAACTCCGTCTCTCAGGTCCAGACTGTAGTCCTTGGGATTCAACAGGTAAGGGTGGAATGTTCGGCCTCTCAACAGAGGACCCGCTTACAGTTCATGGGCTCCAGGATCTGTGAAGATGTCACCGTTGGGTGCTGCGCAGTGTGGGAGCTGGGAACAATCTGGATGTCGGCTTCCAAGAGATAGCAGTCATCCAGGCAATCTTCTATATCGCATCTACAGGAGGACGCCAGCACACACAGACCTCTCTCTGCACAAGCGTAGTTCTCAAAGGAGATATTGGATCCACGAAGTGAATTTCTTATGGAATACATATGGTGCCTTTCACACCCTGTATGTTCAGCTTTAGGATCATCCCTTAAAATGCCAACGCTATCTACGGATGTCCATTGAGACCTTTGATGTTCTGCTCTCGCATGTGAAGGATGAGATACATCATCAGCGCAGCACTTTCCGTGAAAGTATCTGTGCAGAGCAACGTTTACTGGTGACTGTGAGGTAATTATAATTTTTTTTATCATTCTATTGACAAAGACAAGATCTAATGTATCGTGGGGCATAATTATGTACACTTAGGCAATTGTATATTCTATTGTAACAAGCCTTTTTGTTAGTTGTCCTTTAAAATCCTAAACAAGTTTTTTTTTTTCCTTTTTGATTGCCGACAGATATCTGGCTACCGGAGAATCTTTTGCGTCACTGCATTATCAATTTAGACTTGGGAAGTCAGCTATTTGCCAACTGGTTCGGGAAACTTGTGATGCCATTTGGAACAACTTGCAACCACTTGTGCTACCAACACCGACATCAGAAATGTGGCTAGCGATTTCCCAACAGTTCGAGGATGTGGCTAATTTCCCTAATTGTATTGGTGCTGTGGACGGCAAGCACATTCGGATTCAGAAACCAGCGCATAGTGGGTCACTATACTACAACTATAAAAAATACTTTTCCATTGTATTGATGGCTATTGCGGATGCAAGATACCATTTTGTTGCTGTGGATATTGGTGCGTATGGCCGGACTAACGATTCCAGAGTCTTCAGAGACTCCAACATGGGGAGATGTTTGTACAGCAACAACTTTAACATACCCTCATCACGACCTCTACCGGGGACCGAAGACCCAAGTTTGCCCTATGTTTTAGTTGGCGAAGAGGCGTTCCAACTCGGACAAAAGCTCCTAAAGCCGTACTCAAGCCGTAGTCTAAACTACACCAGGCACATTTTTAATAATCGCTTGAGCCGGGCAAGACGTTATGTGGAGTGTGCCTTTGGTTTTTTGACCTTAAAATGGCAAATTTTACTAACTTGCATGCAACTGCAACCTGAAAATGTGGACCGTGTAGTGAAGGCATGCATCTGTCTGCACAATTTTGTTTCCAGACATGAACCCCAGGTGGTTGACCCCGATGACTGTGATTCGATCCTCATCAGCATAGATTCGACTGCTGTTCGGTCTACAGCTGAAATTATGAGGATTCGTGATCAATTTGCTAATTACTTCACACATGAAGGCCATGTTCCATGGCAAGACATACACGTGTGAAAATTCTTGAAGTCTGAAGTTGTAGCCTGATGTTTTGCTGAAATGTGTGAGGCTTTTTTTGTTTGTTTTAGTTCCCATAACCTTATGTCGTGTAAAAAGTTACATTCATATTATGTTGTGTTAAAAGTTAAAGTCATACAAGAATCTTACATTTTAAACAGTTTACTATAAATGTTTAGGAATTTTTCCGAACAAACAGTTGCTAGACATGTTTAACATATGATATCCCATAGGGAAAAAAACATACACACGAAATTGGGTGCAAAAAAAATTAAACAACAAAACTGTAAACGCTGTAATTGCACCTGGTTGGGGGCAGTGAACAGGACTATAGACTGTGGTATTGCGTGGGTGTATTGTCCGCCCAACTGTATGATGGACTGCTACATTGCCTCTGATGTTCCATGCTCGGTTCACCCCGGCCTCTGTATTGAGGGTTGTAGGCCGGCATGTCCATGCTTCTTGTTCTCGAGGAAGTGGGTACATGTGGGCCCAAAAATTCCTGCACAAGGTCATTCAGTCTTTGCCTAAACATAATGTTTCTGTGTGCCAGGATATTTTGCACAACTGGCACATAGGACAAAAGCAGGAGCTTCCACTCGTTGGCTGCATATACAGACTCGCGGGATTGCAAGTCAGTAATTTCCCACCTCAGGTCTCTGAGTTCACTGCGACACATATCCTCTACCCGTTGGAGTCCATCGACAATAATGGCATCAGCTTAATCTTTTTGTGTTGCTCGCTTGTGTCCACGCTGTGCTTGCAACCGGGCACTCACACCAAAAGCAACAGTGCTTCTCTCCACATATCATGGCTCGCTGATGCCAGACACATCTTCAGCGCCTGTCTGCTGGCTTTGTTCCATTGGAGATGGCTCCAGTTCCTCTGCCTGTCTAGGCGCAGCGGTACTGCATATCGTGCTGTAACCAAAAAAAATAAAATTAATTATTTTTATTTAAACTATTTTGTCTCGTACACATACTTATTTTTACTTACGAGCGCTGAGACACTGTTTTTTGCAGAAAGAGCAATTGCTCGTAATGCACATACGGGGTCACCCGTTTGCCACCAGATCCGCTTGGTGCGTTTTGACTGTTGCGGAAGTCAAAGTCAAGATTGCCTTGCGCAGGCGTGTACTACGGAGGACAGAGAATGAACTTCAATCCGATATTGCGGCCAGCATGCAGCCAGCGGGTAAGGAAAGGGTGAATCAAACACCTGAAAACTCCGCCCATATGACCGAAAACCGGTCCTGACAAATTCAGGTGACAGGTTCCCTTTAAGGTTGAACTTCAGAAAGGCAGATTTTAATGGACTCAGAAAGAGGGTCGGAAAGGTTCAATGACTGAATGTTCTAAAAGACAGAAATGTCCAAGATGGATGGTAGATTTTGCTAAAAGAAATTCTCATCACACAGTCAGTAACAATCCCGAAAAGAAGAAAGAATTGGAAGTATTTAAAGAGACCAGGGTGGATGAACACAGAACTTAATCACTTGTTAGGCTATGTGCACACGTTCAGGATTTCTCGCAGAAAATTCCTGAGAAAAACCTGAAATTTTCTGCAAGAAATCCGCAAGAAATCTGCATGCGTTTTTGACGCGTTTTTGATGCGGTTTTTCCAGACATTTCCCAATGCATTTTGTAGTGGGAAATCCGCAAAAAAAACGCAAAATTAATGAACATGCTGCGTTTTTTACCGCGATGTGTTTTTTTTGCTGAAAAAAACGCATCATGTGCACAAAACATGCGGAATTCATTCTAAATGATGGGATGCTTATTGTATGCTTTTTTTGCAGTTTTATAGCGTTTTTATCGGGAAAAACTGCGAAAAAAATGCGAAAAAACAGCAACGTGTGCACACAGCCTTAATTAGGAAAAAAAGTGTATATCAAATGGAAAGAGGGGGCATATCTAAAGAAGAATATATTGCTATTTGCAGGGAATGCAGGGCAAGAGTTAGAAGAACTAAAGCCAGTAATGAAGTAAGGCTTGCAAGGGAAACCAAAAGCAGCAAAAAAGGACTTTGGGGGTATGTCAAAAGCAAAAGAAAAGGCAAAGATGCTATAGGACTTTTACAGGATGAAAAGGGTGTAGTGTTCAAAAATGATTTTGAGAAGGCCAATCTTTTAAATTCCTATTTTGCATCTGTGTTCTCTAAAAAAGCAAATGTAACATCAACTAATCTTGACAATGCCATCGAGAAATAAAAGAATCAACTCTATCCGTAAACAGAGAGATGGTGAGGAAACACTTAGCTAATTTAAATGTACTTAAATCTCCTGGTCCAGATGAATTACATCCTAGGGTACTGAAAGAGTTAGCAGAGGAAATTGCAGAACCACTGGCCAGAATTTTTGAAAAATCCTGGAAAACAGGAGAAGTCCCAGAAGACTGGAGAGGGGCAAATGTTGACCTTCTCTTCAAGAAAGGAAAGAAAATAGAGCCAGGAAATTACAGGCCAGTGCGTCTTACTTCTATACCAGGAAAGATATTTACAGAAATTATTAAACAGCATGTATGGATAAGAATACAGTAGCTAACCAGAGCTAGCATGGGTTTGTAGCAAATAAGTCATACCAAACTAATCTAATTTTCTTCTATGATGGAATCACTGACTGAGTAGATCAGGGAAATGTGATAGATATTGTATCCTCTAAAATCCTCTAAACTGCATGCTCGCAAACGCCAGAAGCCTGACAAACAAGATGGAAGAACTAGAAGCAGAAATATCTACAGGTAACTTTGACATAGTGGGAATAACCGAGACATGGTTAGATGAAAGCTATGACTGGGCAGTTAACTTACAGGGTTACAGTCTGTTTAGAAAGGATCGTAAAAATCGGAGAGGAGGAGGGGTTTGTCTCTATGTAAAGTCTTGTCTAAAGTCCACTTTAAGGGAGGATATTAGCGAAGGGAATGAGGATGTCGAGTCCATATGGGTTGAAATTCATGGAGGGAAAAATGGTAACAAAATTCTCATTGGGGTCTGTTACAAACCCCCAAATATAACAGAAAGCATGGAAAGTCTACTTCTAAAGCAGATAGATGAAGCTGCAACCCATAATGAGGTCCTGGTTATGGGGGACTTTAACTACCCGGATATTAACTGGGAAACAGAAACCTGTGAAACCCATAAAGGCAACAGGTTTCTGCTAATAACCAAGAAAAATTATCTTTCACAATTGGTGCAGAATCCAACCAGAGGAGCAGCACTTTTAGACCTAATACTATCTAATAGACCTGACAGAATAACAAATCTGCAGGTGGTTGGGCATTTAGGAAATAGCGACCACAATATTGTGTAGTTTCACCTGTCTTTCACTAGGGGGACTTGTCAGGGAGTCACAAAAACACTGAACTTTAGGAAGGCAAAGTTTGACCAGCTTAGAGATGCCCTTAATCTGGTAGACTGGGACAATATCCTCAGAAATGAGAATACAGATAATAAATGGGAAATGTTTAAGAACATCCTAAATAGGCAGTGTAAGCGGTTTATACCTTGTGGGAATAAAAGGACTAGAAATAGGAAAAACCCAATGTGGCTAAACAAAGAAGTAAGACAGGCAATTAACAGTAAAAAGAAAGCATTTGCACTACTAAAGCAGGATGGCACCATTGAAGCTCTAAAAAACTATAGGGAGAAAAATACTTTATCTAAAAAACTAATTAAAGCTGCCAAAAAGGAAACAGAGAAGCACATTGCTAAGGAGAGTAAAACTAATCCCAAACTGTTCTTCAACTATATCAATAGTAAAAGAATAAAAACTGAAAATGTAGGCCCCTTAAAAAATAGTGAGGAAAGAATGGTTGTAGATGACGAGGAAAAAGCTAACATATTAAACACCTTCTTCTCCACGGTATTCACGGTGGAAAATGAAATGCTAGGTGAAATCCCAAGAAACAATGAAAACCCTATATTAAGGGTCACCAATCTAACCCAAGAAGAGGTGCGAAACCGGCTAAATAAGATTAAAATAGATAAATCTCCGGGTCCGGATGGCATACACCCACGAGTACTAAGAGAACTAAGTAATGTAATAGATAAACCATTATTTCTTATTTTTAGTGACTCTATAGCGACAGGGTCTGTTCCGCAGGACTGGCGCATAGCAAATGTGGTGCCAATATTCAAAAAGGGCTCTAAAAGTGAACCTGGAAATTATAGGCCAGTAAGTCTAACCTCTATTGTTGGTAAAATATTTGAAGGGTTTCTGAGGGATGTTATTCTGGATTATCTCAATGAGAATAACTGTTTAACTCCATATCAGCATGGGTTTATGAGAAATCGCTCCTGTCAAACCAATCTAATCAGTTTTTATGAAGAGGTAAGCTATAGACTGGACCACGGTGAGTCATTGGACGTGGTATAGCTCGATTTTTCCAAAGCGTTTGATACCGTGCCGCACAAGAGGTTGGTACACAAAATGAGAATGCTTGGTCTGGGGGAAAATGTGTGTAAATGGGTTAGTAACTGGCTTAGTGATAGAAAGCAGAGGGTGGTTATAAATGGTATAGTCTCTAACTGGGTCGCTGTGACCAGTGGGGTACCGCAGGGGTCAGTATTGGGACCTGTTCTCTTCAACATATTCATTAATGATCTGGTAGAAGGTTTACACAGTAAAATATCGATATTTGCAGATGATACAAAACTATGTAAAGCAGTTAATACAAGAGAAGATAGTATTCTGCTACAGATGGATCTGGATAAGTTGGAAACTTGGGCTGAAAGGTGGCAGATGAGGTTTAACAATGATAAATGTAAGGTTATACACATGGGAAGAGGGAATCAATATCACCATTACACACTGAACGGGAAACCACTGGGTAAATCTGACAGGGAGAAGGACTTGGGGATCCTAGTTAATGATAAACTTACCTGGAGCAGCCAGTGCCAGGCAGCAGCTGCCAAGGCAAACAGGATCATGGGGTGCATTAAAAGAGGTCTGGATACACATGATGAGAGCATTATACTGCCTCTGTACAAATCCCTAGTTAGACCGCACATGGAGTACTGTGTCCAGTTTTGGGCACCGGTGCTCAGGAAGGATATAATGGAACTAGAGAGAGTACAAAGGAGGGCAACAAAATTAATAAAGGGGATGGGAGAACTACAATACCCAGATAGATTAGCGAAATTAGGATTATTTAGTCTAGAAAAAAGACGACTGAGGGGCGATCTAATAACCATGTATAAGTATATAAGGGGACAATACAAATATCTCGCTGAGGATCTGTTTATACCAAGGAAGGTGACGGGCACAAGGGGGCATTCTTTGCGTCTGGAGGAGAGAAGGTTTTTCCACCAACATAGAAGAGGATTCTTTACTGTTAGGGCAGTGAGAATCTGGAATTGCTTGCCTGAGGAGGTGGTGATGGCGAACTCAGTCGAGGGGTTCAAGAGAGGCCTGGATGTCTTCCTGGAGCAGAACAATATTGTATCATACAATTATTAGGTTCTGTAGAAGGACGTAGATCTGGGTATTTATTATGATGGAATATAGGCTGAACTGGATGGACAAATGTCTTTTTTCGGCCTTACTAACTATGTTACTATGTTACTATGTATATTGTATATCAATATTTTAGCAAAGCATTTGATAAAGTATCTCATACTATCCTTATTGAAAAAATGACCAAGTACGAGTGATTGACAAGGCTACGGTTAGGTGGATTCAGTGATCGTACTCAGAGAGTGGTAATAAATGGTTGCTGAATAATAGGCTGAACTGGATGGACAAATGTCTTTTTTCGGCCTTACTAACTATGTTACTATATACAATTATTAGGTTCTGTAGAAGGACGTAGATCTGGGGATTTATTATGATGGAATATAGGCTGAACTGGATGGACAAATGTCTTTTTTCGGCCTTACTATGTTACTATGTTACACATCCAATTGGAATAGTGTTTCAAGTGGGGTACCACAAGGCTCTGTCCTTGCCCAAATGATCTAGATAAGGCAAGTAAAGGTAAATTTGCAGAGGATGCAAAGCTAGGAGGGATAGCTAACACTAGAGAAGACAGAGAAAGGCTACTAAAGCATCTAGAAAAGCTTGAACAATGGGCAGCGACTAATAGAATGTTATTTAACAGGGAGAAATGCAAGATTCTACATCTGGGCAAGAAAAGCAAAAATTACATCTATAGAATGTAAGGAATAGAACTAAGTAACAGCACATATGAAAAAGACTTAGGTATACTAATAGATCATAGACTGCACATGAGTCAACAGTGTGATGCAGCAGCAAAAAAGGCAAACACAGTTCTAGGATGTATTAAGAGAAGCATATAGTCTAGATCACATGAAGTAATTATCCCCCATTACTCCTCCTTAGTCAGGCCTCATCTGGAATACTCTGTCCAGTTCTAGGCACCACATTTTAAAAAAGACATTGAGAAACTGGATCAAGTTCATAGAAGAGCTTCCAGGATGGTGAGCAGACTGCACAATATGTCCTACAAGGAACGGTTAAAAGATCTGGGAATGTTTCGCTTGCAAAAAAGAAGGCTAAGAGGAGACTTAAAAGCTGTCTACAAATATCTGAAGGGGTGTCATAGTGTAGAGAGATCATTATTATTCTCATTTGCACATGGAAATATGATAAACATTGGAATGAAACTTAAAGGGAGAAGATACAGATTAGATATTAGAAAAAACTTTTTGACAGTGAGTGTGATCAATGAGTGGAAAAAGCTGCCACGACAGATGGCGATTTCTTCTTCAATGGAAGTCTTCAGAGACAGGACAAACATCTGCCTGAGATGGTTTAATGAATCCTACATCAAGCAGTGGGTTGGACACGATGACCCTTGAGGTCTCTTCTAACTCTAATATTCTATGATATTGAATAGTCATGATGTCTTGCACCTATTCACACTTGTCTTGTTCTGTTTGGAGGTGCTGGTCAGTTGTTTGTTTTTGTAGTAAACTACTTTGTGACCGAGCACTCCTCCCATCAGCCTAGGGTGATTTTAAATAATGCTGGAACTTGCTTGCCCTTTAAATTTGTAGGGTTTCTTTCCAGGAGAGGCATATAAGGTTAGGTTCCCATGAAAGGAATATGCCTTGTTGCGTCTTATGGTCTCTCATGAATTGGCCAATTTGTGTGCTTAGTACCTTTATTTTTTAGCATATTTTCTATGGCAGTGGCGCAGTTCCAATTTCATATATTCAATTTTGCATATATTACTGTGTGTTTTGAACAGATGATTATTTGCTTGTAATAACAGATGAACAATTAGAACGCAAAATGCTCTGAAATGTAAAACACTTTTGTAGATATATTATGTACATTTATTAAAGATAATAGCTTGAAATCTTTTACTGGATGCTAAAAGACTTGCATACATATTAATCCAAATAAACCTAAGCTAAAGGCAGCTTGGTCCCATTCCGTAGAACTATGTCAATTCAAAAAACCACAAGAAATCTCTATGGCACAAGGAATGTGAAATCAACCAATTTTATTCACAAAAAATACATATAAAAATGAGGACACCTGGATACCTCAAAAACAACTATAGGCCACCAAGACTAGGACACATTAACCCCTTTAACGACCGCCGATATGCCTTTTAATGGCGGCAGTTAAGGGTACTTAAACCACAGCGCCGTTAATTAACGGCGCTGTGGAAAAAATAAATAGCGCCCCCCAGAGTCCGATTATCTCCGGGGTCTCAGTTGCCGGGGGTAGCCGAGACCCCAGAGAACATGATTCTGGGTTTTTTTTACCGACCCCGCTTTTGCGATCGCCGGTAATTAACCGCTTACCGGCGAACGAAAAAAAAAATGCAATTTCCCTTTTAATTTCTCTGTCCTCCGATGTGATTGCACATCAGAGGACAGAGAAAATGGGTCCCCGATAGCCCCCCGATACTCACCTGTCTCCCCCGGTGCTCCTCGTGGCTCCTGATGGGCGCCGCCATCTTTTTCCGGCAAAAAAATGGCAGGTGCATGCGCAGTGCCCCCGCCGGCCGGCACCAGGATGATCTTCGGGGTCTCGGCTGCCGGGTGTAGCCGAGACCCCAAAGAACATGATCGGGGTCGGTTATACCGACCCCTGTTTTGCGATCGCCGGTAATTAACTGTTTACCGGCGGTCGCAAAAAAAAGAAAGTGATGTGTAATTCTCTGCCCTCTGATGTGATCGCACATCAGAGGACAGAGAAATAGGGGGATTCGGGGACCCTATTATACCCACCGATGTCCCTGGGTCCTCCTGTTTCTTCTCCTGGCCACCGGCGTCTTCTTTGGGAAACAAAATGGCAGGCGCATTCGCAGTGCGCCCGCCATCTGTCGCCATCTGCCGGCTGGCAGGAGAAAGCAGTTGGGGCTAAAATTAGGGTTAGGTTTTGGGGTGGGGCTAAATTTAGGGTTAGGGTTGGGGCTAAATATAGGGTTAGGGTTGGGGCTAAATTTAGGGTTAGGCTTCTTTCACACTTGCGTCGGTACGGGGCCGTCGCAATGCGTCGGCCCGACATACCGACGCACGTTGTGAAAATTGTGCACAACGTGGGCAGCGGATGCAGTTTTTCAATGCATCCACTGCCCAATCTATGTCCTGGGGAGGAGAGGGCGGAGTTACGGCCACGCATGCGCAGTCGGAAATGGCGGACGCGACGTACAAAAAAGTTACATTGAACTTTTTTTGTGCCGACGGTCCGCCAAAACACAACTGATCCAGTGCACGACGGACGTGACGTGTGGCCATCCGTAGCGATCCGTCGGCAATACAAGTCTATGGGCAAAAAATGCATCCTGCGGGCACATTTGCAGGATCCGTTTTTGTCCAAAACGACGGATTGCGACGGATGCCAAGCGACGCAAGTGTGAAAGTAGCCTTAGGGCTAGGGTTAGGGTTGGGGCTAAAGTTAGGGCTAGGGTTAGGGTTGGAGCTAAAGTTAGGGCTAGGGTTAGGGTTGGGGCTAAATTTAGGGTTAGGGCTAGGGTTGGGGCTAAAGTTAGGGCTAGGGTTGCGGCTAAAGTTAGGGCTAGAGTTGCGGCTAAAGTTAGGGTTAGAGTTGGGATTAGGGTTAGTGTTTGGATTAGGGTTGGTATTAGGGTTAGGGTTGGCATTAGGGTTACGCTTGGGATTAGGGATAGGTTTGGGATTAGGGTTAAGGTTAGGGTTGGGATTAGGGGTGTATTAGGATTAGGGTTAGGTTTGAGGTTAGGGTTGAGATTAGGATTAGGGGTGTGTTGGATTTAGGGTTTTGATTAGGGTTATGGTTAGGGTTGACATTAGGGTTGTTTTGGGGTTAGGGTTGTGATTATCGTTAGGGTTGTGATTAGGATTATGGATCGGGTTGGGATTAGGGTTAGGGGTGTGTTGGGGTTAGGGTTGGAGTTAGAATGGGGGGTTTCCACTGTTTAGGTACATCAGGGGGTCTCCAAACACGACAATTTTGCGCTCAAAAAGTCAAATGGTGCTCCCTCCCTTCTGAGCTCTGCTGTGCGCCCAAACAGTGGGTTACCCCCACATATGGGGCATCAGCATACTCGGGATAAATTGGACAACAACTTTTGGGGTCCAATTTCTCCTGTTACCCTTGTGAAAATAAAAACTTGGGGGCTACAAAATCTTTTTTGTGGAAAAAATTTTTTTTTTTATTTTCATGACTCTGCATTCTAAACTTCTGTGAAGCACTTGGGCATTCAAAGTTCTCACCACACATCTAGATAAGTTCCATGGGGGGTCTAGTTTCCAAAATGGGGTCACTTGTGGAGGGTTTCTACTGTCTAGGCACATCAGGGGCTCTCCAAACGCGACATTGTGTCCGATCTCAATTCCAGCCAATTCTACATTGAAAAAGTAAAACGGCACTCCTTCTCTTCCAAGCTCTGCGGTGCGCCCAAACAGTGGTTTACCCCCACATATGGGGTATTGACGTACTCAGGAGAAATTGCACAACAACTTTTGTGGTCTAATTTCTCCTGTTACCCTTGTGAAAATAAAAATTTGGGGGCAAAAAGATCATTTTTGTAGAAAAAATGCGATTTTTTTATTTTCACGGCTCTACGTTATAAACTTCTGTGAAGCGCCTGGGGGTTTAAAGTGCTCACCACACATCTAAATAAATTCCTTAAGGGGTCTAGTTTCCAAAATGGGGTCACTTGTGGGGGGTTTCCACTGTTTAGGCACATCAGGGGCTCTCCAAACGCGACATGGCGTCCGATCTCAATTCCAGCCAATTCTACTTGAAAAAGTAAAACGGCGCTCCTTCACTTCCAAGTGGTTTACCCCCACATATGGGGTATTGGCGTGTTCAGGAGAAATTGCATAACAAAATTTATGGTTACATTTCTGTTTTTACACATATGAAAATATAAAAATGGTTCTGAATTAAAATCTAGGCTTGGGAGTTCACCTAGGCTTGGGCACGCCACAGGTAATATACCTACATATGCACTTCTAACCACTGCTCCTATATAGTTTAGGTTATGTATACAGCTTAGATCAGTGTTCCTTCAGCTTGTTTTCCACTTAGGCTATAACGCCAGTGGCTTCATTTGATGCTGCATTTAAGGTTCACGTTGACTGTTAAATACTCTGTACCAACCTGGGTCATTTTGTGTGCGGTGTAGCATTGGATGTTTAATGTGTCCTAGTCTTGGTGGCCTATAGTTGTTTTTAAGCTATCCAGGTGTCATCATTTTTATATGTATTTTTTGTGAATAAAATTGGTTGATTTTACATTTCTTGTGCCATGCTAAAAGACTTGCACGACTACTAAATAAATTCATGTCCCATTAATTTCTTCAGTACTTTACAAAATTACTGAATGTGTAATCTAGATCAGCGTAAATTTCACACGCCTTAAGGTACTGTCACACTAGACGATATCGCTAGCGATCCGTGACGTTGCAGCGTCCTCGCTAGCGATATCGTCCAGTGTGACAGACAGCAGCGATCAGGCCCCTGCTGGGAGATCGCTGGTCGGGGAAGAAAGTCCAGAACTTTATTTCGTCGCTGGACTCCCCGTAGACATCGCTGAATCGGCGTGTGTGACACCGATTCAGCGATGTCTTCACTGGTAACCAGGGTAAACATCGGGTAACTAAGCGCAGGGCCGCGCTTAGTAACCCGCTGTTTACCCTGGTTACCAGCGTAAAAAAACAAACAGTACATACTTACATTCAGCTGTCTGTCCCTTGCCGTCTGGTTCCTGCACTGACTGCTGGCCGTAAAGTGAAAGCAGAGCACAGCCACAGCGGTGAGTCACCGCTGTGTGACTCACCGCTGTGCTGTGCTTTCACTTTCACTTTACGGCCAGCAGTCAGTGCAGGAACCAGACGGCAAGGGACAGACAGCTGAATGTAAGTATGTACTGTTTGTTTTTTTACGCTGGTAACCAGGGTAAACAGCGGGTTACTAAGCGCGGCCCTGCGCTTAGTTACCCGATGTTTACCCTGGTTACCGGGGACCTCGGGATCGTTGGTCGCTGGAGAGCTGTCTGTGTGACAGCTCTCCAGCGACCAAACAGCGACGCTGCAGCGATCCGGATCGTTGTCGGTATCGCTGCAGCGTCGCTAAGTGTGACGGTACCTTTACTAGATTTCTTTTTGCAAATTGAGATACATTAACTACTATTCTTGTCTTGGGTGATGGAACACTTGCTAATTTATGGGTGGTCAAAAATAAAAGTTTATACAAATATTACGTTGAGAAATTTTGGCATGCTGTTTTAATAAACTGAATTATTTTGGTAGGTAGTGAGTCTGAAATGTCTTAGAAATGATTACAAAAATGTCATGTAATTAGCATTTTATCAGTGCTATGCAGAAAATGTACACTTCACTTTCATGTTAGCTGATATATATAAGATAACAGATAGGCTTTGCTCACAATAGGTCATTACCCTTTGCATTCCCCCCTGCTTGTCTACCTTCCAAAACAGCTAAAAGTGCCTTTAGAGTTCAGAAAATCTTCTGGGAGTTGATTTTGCAATTCATTTTATAGATTTGCAGGTGGAACAAGCCAAACATGCCTCATTTTGATCTGTCTGAAAATCTATGACAAAGACAGCCCCTAATGATCATCCGTGCCCCGGTAATGTATGTTGAGAGAATGGTGATATGCAGTTGAAATGTGAAGGATAAAAACCTATTATGAATAAATTTTGTGCTGTCAATGGAATACTAATATATTAGGAGAAAATATTTTTGTGCATAATAAATACATATTGTAAATACAGTAAATATATATTGTAAATGTATATTACCTATCAGTGATAGTTCCATCATAAATGCAGTTGTAAAAAAAAAAATAAGAAACTGAATACTTGTTTTATGAACTTGGTTTACGCCTGAATAGCAAACATTTTTTGTGAAAGACAAATTATTGTTCAAGGAAAAAGGAGAACATTGGTACATTCAAAGTGTTTTTATTCATTTAATTATGAAGGGAAATGACATTCTCAAGAAGCATGACAAAAATTGAGTACAGTTCATGCTTTTTTATATGTAGCACAGCTTTTTTCCTTGTATCAGACTGTTTCATTGAAGACTAATGCATTGGATGTATTATTAGTAGTGTTGAGCATTCCGATACTGCAAATATCGGGTATCGTCCGATATTCGCTGTATCGGAGTTCCGATACTGAGTTCCGATACTTTTACGATATTGAATACCAGAATCGGAAGTTCCCATAGTGCAATGATGCACTATAATGGAGTGTGGGCGGTGCGTGGGCGGAGACTGCGTGTCTGTGTGTGCTGGCGGAGTCTGTGCGTGACCGTGGGGCGTCTGTGCGGGCCTGTCGGGGGTCAGTGCGGGCCTATCGGGAGTCTGTGCGGGCCTGCCGGGGGTCTGTATGGGCCTCTCAGGGGTCTGTGCAGGCCTGCCGGGGGTCTGTACGGGCCTGCTGGGGTCTGTGCGGGCTGCCGGGGGTCAGTGCGGGCCTGCCGGGGGTCTGTACGGGCCTGCCGGGGGTCTGTGCGGGCTGCCGGGGGTCTGTGCGGGCCTCTCAGGGATTGTGTGTGTGTGCAGGCATCGTCTGATGGGACTACAAGTCCCATCGGGCTATGCCTGCTACAATGACAGTGATTGACACATTAGCCAATGATGGGACAGTAGTAGTCCCATCATCTGGCTAATGTGTTGAATGTAAAAAAAAAAAACATACATACTACATACATACTACATACATACAACATACATACTACATACATACAACATAGATACATACAACATACTACATACATACTACATACAACATACATACTACATACATACTATATACATACTACATACATACTACATACATATAACATACATACAACATACATACATACTACATACATACTACATACATACATACAACATACATACTACATACATACTACATACATACTACATACATACAACATACTACATACATACTACATACATACAACATACTACATACATACAGACGCCGCAGTTATTTCAACGTCCGGGAATGAACATCCATCTCCTCTCTTCATACAGGTACAAACATCTCTACTCGTTGTTATCTGCTGCCAACCATCCTGCAACCTTCCCCTTTAATGGTACAAACATCTCTACTCACTGTTATCTGCTGCCTAACATCCTGCAACCTTCCCCTTTAATGGTACAAACATCTCTACTCGCTGGTATCTGCTGCCTACCATCCTGCAACCTTCCCCTTTAATGGTACAAACATCTCTACTCGCTGGTATCTGCTGCCTACCATCCTGCAACCTTCCCCTTTAATGGTACAAACATCTCTACTCACTGGTATCTGCTGCCTACCATCCTGCAACCTTCCTCTTTCATGGTACAAACATCTCTACTCGCTGTTATCTGCTGCCTACCATCCTGCAACCTTCCCCTTTAATGTACCTGCTGAATGTTTGCAAAATTTATTTGTTGCATTGTATTACTGCTGTACATCCATGCTGGTGTCACAGGAGATATTATCGTGTTCAAGGTGTTAGAGCATATGGTTGCAGCCAGGCTCAGTGCCTTTGATCATGTAACCTCCCCTGGGGTATTGGCCATTTGCTAATTTATCCCAAATAAGGACCCACAATCCCTCTCACCTGATCCTTTACTCAGTCCTATAAATTTAGTAGCATCTTAAGGGGTGCACGCGTGTGGGGTCAGGCACGCGCATTCCTGTAGCAAAGCATTTCGCAGCTAAGCATAAAGATGCCGCAGTTATTTCAACGGCAGTTAGTCACAGCAGGAGTCAGGACTCCACTCTATGATCTGTCTCTTTTGGGCATGTCTGCTGAGTAAGCACTTCTTATTACTTGGATCTAGCTTTTCTATTAACCCATCTTACTCCTTCACCATGTTTACATATGCCCTTACAGTGTTTGCTCCACTAATCCTCTCTCTCCTTCGCTATCACAAACCCCAGCACTCTCTAACCTAATAATCATCTCCCCTTCCCTCTTACCTCCCCACCTGTCCTCCTCTGCTGACCTGCTCCTCAACCTCAAATCTGTCCTAATAAAACATAAAACAAGTCGGCCACTCTCTTTCTCCCACCTGCTCTCCCTTTCTCTGCTTTTCCTCACTGCTGGAGACACATCTACCAACTCAGGACCCCCGCAGCTCATACCTCCCACTACTACCCCCTCCTATCGCTCCCTATCTAATATGAACTACCGCAATCTTTCCAACATAAAACCCGTGCCCCTGACGCCCACCTCCCTGCTCCCTCTCTCTGGAGCACTCTGGAATGCCCGCTCAATCTGCAATAAGCTTCACGTGATTCATGACCTTTTTCTCTCTCGCAATCTTGCCTTCCTTGGCCTCACAGAAACATGGCTAACACCCTCTGACACCACCTCCCCTGCTGCGCTGTGTTACGGAGGCCTCCACTTCACCCACACCCTTTGACCCGGCAACAAACATGGTGGAGGAGTGGGTCTTCTCTTTTCTTCACACTGCACCTTTAACCCAATCCCACCTCTACCCTCCCTTATCCTCGCCTCTTTTGAAGTCTATTCTGTCCGCATCTACTCTCCCTCCAACCTCCAAGTGGCCATCATATACGGACCTCCAGGCCCGGCCACTGCCTTTATTGACCAATTCTCTACCTGGCTTCTTCACTTTCTCTCTGCTGACATTCCCACCATCATCATGGGTGACTTCAACATCCCCATTGATACTCTTCAGTCAACAGCCTCCAAAATTTTGTCCCTTACCTCATCCTTTGGACTTACTCAGTGGTCCTCCACAGCCACCCACACAGACGGACATACATTAGACCTGGTATTCACCCATCTCTGCTCTCTATCTAACTTCACCACCTCCCCTCTCCCTCTATCCGACCACCATCTGCTCACCTTCTCATCCCTGTCCTCCTCACTGGTCATCCATGTCCAGCAAAATGCGCACCCCGCAGAAACCTTGCACACCTAGACACCCAAACACTCTCTGACTCTATCCTACCACTAGCATCCACATCCTCACTCCATGACACAGACAGTGCCACTGCTTTCTACCATGCCACTCTTGCATCAGCTATTGACACAGTTGCCCCTCTAGTCCATGGCAGAGTGCGACGTATCAATAGACAACCTTGGCACAATAACACCACTAAAAAGCTCTGGCAAGTGTCCAGGGTTGCGGAGCGGCATTGGAAGAAAACACACTTGCAAGATGACTTCACTGCATTCAAACAGGCAACACTCGCTTTTAAATCTGCTCTCACATCTGCTAAACAGGTCTACTTCACAACCCTCGTATCTTCCCTATCCTACAACCCCAAACAGTTATTTAACCCCTTTCTGTCATTGGACGTACTATTCCGTCCATGTGGGGTGGGCCTAAATTCCCAAGGACGGAATAGTACGTCCAGGGCGATCGGCCGCGCTCACGGGGGGAGCTGTTGTGAATTCTGTGGCCAAGCTCCCTCCTGTGGTCAAGAATGGTACTTCGGCTGGTTCTGTCTATGAGCTTCCTTTGGTGGATGAGAGTGGTACTGCGGCTTCTGAGTTTCCTTCCTCAGGTGACGAGGTTAAGTCGTTAGGTGCTGCTCTATTTAACTCCACCTGGTGCTTTGATCCTGGCATCCAGTCAATGTTCTAGTATTGGTCTTGCTTCCTCCTGGATCGTTCCTGTGGCCTGTCTATCCTGCATAAGCTAAGTTTTGCTGGTGTTATTTTTGTTTGCTATTTTTTCTGTCCAGCTTGCTATATTGGTTTTTCTTGCTTGCTGGAAGCTCTGAGACGCAGAGGGAGCACCTCCGTACCGTTAGTCGGTGCGGAGGGTCTTTTTGCCCCTCTGCGTGGTTGTTTGTAGGTTTTTGTGTTGACCGCAAAGTGATCTTTCCTATCCTCGGTCTATTCAGTAAGTCGGGCCTCACTTTGCTAAATCTATTTCATCTCTGTGTTTGTATTTTCATCATTACTCACAGTCATTATATGTGGGGGGCTGCCTTTTCCTTTGGGGAATTTCTCTGAGGCAAGGTAGGCTTATTTTTCTTTCTTCAGGGCTAATTAGTTTCTTAGGCTGTGCCGAGTTGCATAGGGAGCGTTAGGCGCAATCCACGGCTACCTCTAGTGTGGTGTGATAGGATTAGGGATTGCGGTCAGCAGAGTTCCCACGTCTCAGAGCTCGTCCTTTGTTTTTGGTAATTGTCAATTCACTTGGTGTGCTCTGAACTTCAATGTCCATTGTGGTTCTGAATTACCTGTTTACAACAGTACTGGAGGCCCAAAGTACTAATGCTTCTCAATAGAGGGAAAAGAGAAGTTCTGAGACCATTTTTTTTTCTTTGCACTGTGTTCTGTCTTTCTTTTCCCCTTTACATCAAAGTGGTTCAGAACACAGGTGTGGACATGGACATTCAATGTCTGTTCTCTTTGATGGATAATCTCGCTATAAATGTACAGAATATTCAAGATTTAGTGGTTCAGAATCCTATGTTAGAACCTAAAATTCCTATTCCTGAGTTATTTTCTGGAGATAGAGCTAAGTTTTTGAATTTTAAAAATAATTGTAAACTATTTCTGGCTTTGAAACCCCGCTCCTCTGGTGACCCAGTTCAACAAGTTAAGATCATTATTTCTTTATTACGTGGCGACCCTCAAGACTGGGCATTTTCCCTTGCGCCAGGAGATCCTGCATTATGTAATATTGATGCGTTTTTTCTGGCGCTCGGATTGCTGTACGACGAACCTGATTCAGTGGATCAGGCAGAGAAAAATTTGCTGGCTCTGTGTCAGGGTCAGGATGAGATAGAGATTTATTGTCAGAAGTTTAGAAAGTGGTCCGTGCTCACTCAATGGAATGAATGTGCGCTGGCAGCTATTTTCAGAAAGGGTCTCTCTAAAGCCCTTAAGGATGTCATGGTGAGATTTCCTATGCCTGCTGGTCTGAAAAAGTCTATGTCTTTGGCCATTCAGATCAGTCGACGCTCGCGCGAGCGTAAAACTGTGCACCATTTGGCGGTATTATCTGAGCATAAACCTGAGCCTATGCAGTGCGATAGGACTTTGACCAGAGCTGAAAGGCAAGAACACAGATGTCAGAATGGGCTGTGTTTCTACTGTGGTGATTCCACTCATGCTATCTCCGATTGTCCTAAGCGCACTAAGCGGTTCGCTAGGTCTGCCACCATTGGTACAGTACAGTCGAAATTTCTTTTGTCCGTTACTTTGATCTGCTCTTTGTCTTCCTATTCTGTCATGGCATTTGTGGATTCAGGCGCTGCCCTGAATTTGATGGACTTGGAGTTTGCCAGGCGCTGTGGGTTTGTCTTGGAGCCCTTGCAGTGTCCTATTCCATTGAGAGGAATTGATGCTACGCCTTTGGCCAAGAATAAGCCTCAGTATTGGACCCAGCTGACCATGTGCATGGCTCCTGCGCACCAGGAGGATATTCGCTTTCTGGTGTTGCATAATCTGCATGATGTGGTCGTGTTGGGGTTGCCATGGCTACAAGTCCATAACCCAGTATTAGATTGGAAATCAATGTCTGTGTCCAGCTGGGGTTGTCAGGAGGTACATGGTGATGTTCCATTTCTGTCTATCTCATCATCCACCCCTTCTGAGGTCCCAGAGTTCTTGTCTGATTACCGGGATGTATTCGATGAGCCCAAGTCCAATGCCCTACCTCCGCATAGGGATTGTGATTGTGCTATCGATTTGATTCCTGGTAGTAAGTTTCCTAAGGGTCGACTGTTTAATTTATCTGTACCTGAGCACGCCGCTATGCGGAGTTACGTGAAGGAGTCTTTGGAGAAGGGTCATATTCGCCCGTCATCATCGCCATTGGGAGCGGGGTTCTTTTTTGTGGCCAAGAAGGATGGTTCGCTGAGACCTTGTATTGATTAACGCCTTCTAAATAAAATTACGGTCAAATTTCAGTACCCCTTGCCGCTGCTGTCTGATTTGTTTGCTCGGATTAAGGGGGCTAGTTGGTTCACCAAGATAGATCTTCGTGGTGCGTATAATCTTGTGCGTATTAAACGGGGCGATGAATGGAAAACAGCATTTAATACGCCCGAAGGCCATTCTGAGTACCTGGTTATGCCATTCGGACTTTCTAATGCTCCATCAGTGTTTCAGTCCTTTATGCATGACATCTTCCGAGAGTACCTGGATAAATTCCTGATTGTATACTTGGATGATATTTTGGTCTTCTCGGATGATTGGGAGTCTCATGTGAAGCAGGTCAGAATGGTGTTCCAGGTCCTGCGTGCTAATTCTTTGTTTGTGAAGGGGTCAAAGTGTCTCTTTGGTGTTCAGAAGATTTCATTTTTGGGGTTCATTTTTTCTCCTTCTACTATCGAGATGGACCCTGTTAAAGTTCAGGCCATTTATGATTGGACTCAGCCAACATCTCTGAAGAGTCTGCAGAAGTTCCTGGGCTTTGCTAATTTTTATCGTCGCTTCATCGCTAATTTTTCTAGTATTGCTAAACCGTTGACTGATTTAACCAAGAAGGGTGCTGATGTGGCCAATTGGTCTTCTGCTGCTGTGGAAGCTTTTCAGGAGTTGAAGCGTAGTTTTTCTTCTGCCCCTGTGTTGTGCCAACCTGATGTTTCGCTTCCGTTCCAGGTCGAGGTTGATGCTTCTGAAATTGGAGCAGGGGCTGTTTTGTCGCAGAGAAGTTCTGATTGCTCGGTGATGAAACCATGCGCCTTCTTTTCCAGGAAATTTTCGCCTGCTGAGCGAAATTATGATGTTGGCAATCGAGAGTTGCTAGCCATGAAGTGGGCATTCGAGGAGTGGCGTCATTGGCTTGAAGGAGCTAAGCATCGCGTGGTGGTCCTGACTGATCACAAAAACTTGACTTATCTCGAGTCTGCCAAACGGTTGAATCCTAGACAGGCTTGTTGGTCGCTGTTTTTCTCCCGTTTTGACTTTGTGGTTTCGTACCTTCCGGGCTCTAAAAATGTGAAGGCGGATGCCCTGTCTAGGAGTTTTGTGGCCGATTCTCCGGATTTGCCTGAGCCGGCGGGTATTCTCAAAGAGGGGGTAATTTTGTCTGCCATCTCCCCTGATTTGCGGCGGGTGCTGCAAAAATTTCAGGCTAATAGACCTGACCGTTGCCCAACGGAGAAACTGTTTGTCCCTGATAGGTGGACGAATAAAGTTATCTCTGAGGTTCATTGTTCGGTGTTGGCTGGTCATCCTGGAATCCTTGGTACCAGAGATTTGGTGGCTAGATCCTTTTGGTGGCCGTCTCTGTCGCGGGATGTGCGTTCTTTTGTGCAGTCCTGTGGGATTTGTGCTCGGGCTAAGCCCTGCTGTTCTCGTGCCAGTGGGTTGCTTTTGCCCTTGCCGGTCCCGAAGAGGGCTTGGACACATATCTCTATGGATTTTATTTCGGATCTCCCCGTCTCTCAAAGAATGTAGGTCATTTGGGTGGTTTGTGATCGCTTCTCTAAGATGGTCCATTTGGTACCCTTGTCTAAATTGCCTTTCTCCTCTGATTTGGTGCCGTTGTTTTTCCAGCATGTGGTTCGTTTACATGGCATTCCAGAGAACATCGTTTCTGACAGAGGTTCCCAGTTTGTTTCGAGGTTTTGGCGAGCCTTTTGTGCTAGGATGGGCATTGATTTGTCTTTTTCCTCGGCTTTCCATCCTCAGACAAATGGCCAGACTGAACGAACCAATCAGACCTTGGAAACATATCTGAGGTGTTTTGTTTCTGCTGATCAGGATGATTGGGTGTCCTTTTTGCCTTTGGCTGAGTTCACCCTTAATAATCGGGCCAGCTCGGCTACTTTGGTTTCGCCGTTTTTCTGCAATTCTGGGTTCCACCCTCGTTTCTCTTCAGGGCAGGTTGAATCTTCGGACTGTCCTGGTGTGGATACTGTGGTGGATAGGTTGCAGCAGATTTGGACTCATGTAGTGGACAATCTGACTTTGTCCCAGGAGAAGGCTCAACGTTTCGCTAACCGCAGGCGCTGTGTGGGTCCCCGACTTCGTGTTGGGGATTTGGTTTGGTTGTCATCTCGTTATGTTCCTATGAAGGTTTCCTCTCCTAAATTTAAGCCTCGTTTCATTGGTCCATATAGGATTTCTGAGGTTCTTAATCCTGTGTCTTTTCGTTTGACTCTTCCAGCTTCTTTTTCCATCCATAACGTGTTCCATAGGTCATTGTTGCGAAGATACGTGGCACATGTGGTTCCATCTATTGATCCTCCTGCTCCGGTTTTGGTTGAAGGGGAATTGGAGTATATAGTGGAGAAGATTTCGAGACGGAAACTCCAGTATCTGGTTAAGTGGAAAGGTTATGGTCAGGAAGATAATTCCTGGGTCTTTGCCTCTGATGTCCATGCTGCCGATCTGGTTCGTGCCTTTCATTTGGCTCATCCTGGTCGGCCTGGGGGCTCTGGTGAGGGTTCGGTGACCCCTCCTCAAGGGGGGGTACTGTTGTGAATTCTGTGGCCAAGCTCCCTCCTGTGGTCAAGAGTGGTACTTCGGCTGGTTCTGTCTATGAGCTTCCTTTGGTGGATGAGAGTGGTACTGCGGCTTCTGAGTTTCCTTCCTCAGGTGATGAGGTTAAGTTGTTAGGTGCTGCTCTATTTAACTCCACCTGGTGCTTTGATCCTGGCCTCCAGTCAATGTTCTAGTATTGGTCTTGCTTCCTCCTGGATCATTCCTGTGGCTTGTCTATCCTGCATAAGCTAAGTTTTGCTGGTGTTATTTTTGTTTGCTATTTTTTCTGTCCAGCTTGCTATATTGGTTTTTCTTGCTTGCTGGAAGCTCTGAGACGCAGAGGGAGCACCTCCGTACCGTTAGTCGGTGCAGAGGGTCTTTTTGCCCCTCTGCGTGGTTGTTTGTAGGTTTTTGTGTTGACCGCAAAGTGATCTTTCCTATCCTCGGTCTATTCAGTAAGTCGGGCCTCACTTTGCTAAATCTATTTCATCTCTGTGTTTGTATTTTCATCTTTACTCACAGTCATTATATGTGGGGGGCTGCCTTTTCCTTTGGGGAATTTCTCTGAGGCAAGGTAGGCTTATTTTTCTATCTTCAGGGCTAGTTAGTTTCTCAGGCTGTGCCGAGTTGCATAGGGAGCGTTAGGCGCAATCCACGGCTTCCTCTAGTGTGGTGTGATAGGATTAGGGATTGCAGTCAGCAGAGTTCCCACGTCTCAGAGCTCGTCCTTTGTTTTTGGTAATTGTCAATTCACTTGGTGTGCTCTGAACTTCAATGTCCATTGTGGTTCTGAATTACCTGTTCACAACAGGGAGCGCGGCCGATCGTGGACGAGTGTCAGCTGCCTATTGCAGCTGACATCTGGTGCTATGTGCCAGGAGCGGTCACGGACCGCCTCCGGCACATTAACCTCCAGCGCCGGCGGTATAGGGAAGCATCGCGCAGGGAGGGGGCTCCCTGCGGGCTTCCCTGAGACCCCCGCAGCAACTCGATGTGATCGCGTTGCTGCGAGGGTCTCCTTACCTCCCTCCCTGTAGCAGGCCCGGATCCAAGATGGCCGCGGCATCCGGGTCCTGCAGGGAGGGAGGTGGCTTACCAAGTGCCTGCTTAGAGCAGGCGCTTGGTAAGCCTGCAGTGCTCTCCGACAGATCGGTGATCTGAGAGTGCTGTGCAAACTGTCAGATCAGCGATCTGTGATGTCCACCCCTGGAACAAAGTAAAAGAGTAAAAAAAAAAAATTTCCACATGTGTAAAATAAAATCTAATATATAAAGCTGAATGTGTGTGTGTGTGTATGTATGTATGTATGTCCGGGATTGGCATCTGCACCGTTGCAGCTACAGCCACAAAATTTTGCACAGTCACACGTCTGGACCCTGAGAGCATCATAGGCTATGTTGTGAGGTTAATGTTTAACCCCGCGCTTTCCAATTCACCAATCAATTTTGCCCCTATCTACATAATGGGGAAAAGTGAAAGGAAAAGTGTTGGAGGCAAATTGACAGCTGCCAGATGTGAACAAGGAGGACTTAAAGAATGAGAGTGATGGCGCAAAAGAGCATATACCATACAGTTGCTAAGGTGGGGCCCCAACATGGGATACTCACCACACACGGGGAAATGAACACACACACAAAATGTGCCACACACTACCACGTGCTTGAACACATATTACCCTCAGCACACATTTCACCACACATACACCAACCTTGCCACATAAAAGTCGAAACACAAAAGTCACCGCTCAAAACTCGCCACGCGCAAAACTCGCCACATGCAAAAACTAGGCTCACGCAAATCTCGACACAAGTGCAAACCTCACCTCATGGAAAACTCGCCACCAGGGTTGAGCGACCTTGACCTTTTTAGAGTCGAGCCGTGTTTCGCGAAACCCGACTATCTTAAAAGTCGAGTCGAGTGGAATCGGCTGATTATCGCAAAAAGTCGGGGATCGACCGAAACACGAAACCCAATGCAAGTCAAAGGGGGAGCATAGTCGGCAGTGAGTGGAGGCCAGGAAAACACCTACACTGCCCATTTTAATGGCAAAAACATCCATTCTTGTTACAGAAGCTCGTCAATCATAGTAACATAGTAACATAGTTAGTAAGGCCGAAAAAAGACATTTGTCCATCCAGTTCAGCCTATATTCCATCATAATAAATCCCCAGATCTACGTCCTTCTACAGAACCTAATAATTGTATGTTACAATATTGTTCTGCTCCAGGAAGACATCCAGGCCTCTCTTGAACCCCTCGACTGAGTTCGCCATCACCACCTCCTCAGGCAAGCAATTCCAGATTCTCACTGCCCTAACAGTAAAGAATCCTCTTCTATGTTGGTGGAAAAACCTTCTCTCCTCCAGACGCAAAGAATGCCCCCTTGTGCCCGTCACCTTCCTTGGTATAAACAGATCCTCAGCGAGATATTTGTATTGTCCCCTTATATACTTATACATGGTTATTAGATCGCCCCTCAGTCGTCTTTTTTCTAGACTAAATAATCCTAATTTCGCTAATCTATCTGGGTATTGTAGTTCTCCCATCCCCTTTATTAATTTTGTTGCCCTCCTTTGTACTCTCTCTAGTTCCATTATATCCTTCCTGAGCACCGGTGCCCAAAACTGGACACAGTACTCCATGTGCGGTCTAACTAGGGATTTGTACAGAGGCAGTATAATGCTCTCATCATGTGTATCCAGACCTCTTTTAATGCACCCCATGATCCTGTTTGCCTTGGCAGCTGCTGCCTGGCACTGGCTGCTCCAGGTAAGTTTATCATTAACTAGGATCCCCAAGTCCTTCTCCCTGTCAGATTTACCCAGTGGTTTCCCATTCAGTGTGTAATGGTGACATTGATTCCTTCTTCCCATGTGTATAACCTTACATTTATCATTGTTAAACCTCATCTGCCACCTTTCAGCCCAAGTTTCCAACTTATCCAGATCCATCTGTAGCAGAATACTATCTTCTCTTGTATTAACTGCTTTACATAGTTTTGTATCATCTGCAAATATCGATATTTTACTGTGTAAACCTTCTACCAGATCATTAATGAATATGTTGAAGAGAACAGGTCCCAATACTGACCCCTGCGGTACCCCACTGGTCACAGCGACCCAGTTAGAGACTATACCATTTATAACCACCCTCTGCTTTCTATCACTAAGCCAGTTACTAACCCATTTACACACATTTTCCCCCAGACCAAGCATTCTCATTTTGTGTACCAACCTCTTGTGCGGCACGGTATCAAACGCTTTGGAAAAATCGAGATATACCACGTCCAATGACTCACCGTGGTCCAGTCTATAGCTTACCTCTTCATAAAAACTGATTAGATTGGTTTGACAGGAGCGATTTCTCATAAACCCATGCTGATATGGAGTTAAACAGTTATTCTCATTGAGATAATCCAGAATAACATCCCTCAGAAACCCTTCAAATATTTTACCAACAATAGAGGTTAGACTTACTGGCCTATAATTTCCAGGTTCACTTTTAGAGCCCTTTTTGAATATTGGCACCACATTTGCTATGCGCCAATCCTGTGGAACAGACCCTGTCGCTATAGAGTCCCTAAAAATAAGAAATAATGGTTTATCTATTACATTACTTAGTTCTCTTAGTACTCGTGGGTGTATGCCATCCGGACCCGGAGATTTATCTATTTTAATCTTATTTAGCCGGTTTCGCACCTCTTCTTGGGTTAGATTGGTGACCCTTAATATAGGGTTTTCATTGTTTCTTGGGATTTCACCTAGCATTTCATTTTCCACCGTGAATACCGTGGAGAAGAAGGTGTTTAATATGTTAGCTTTTTCCTCGTCATCTACAACCATTCTTTCCTCACTATTTTTTAAGGGGCCTACATTTTCAGTTTTTATTCTTTTACTATTGATATAGTTGAAGAACAGTTTGGGATTAGTTTTACTCTCCTTAGCAATGTGCTTCTCTGTTTCCTTTTTGGCAGCTTTAATTAGTTTTTTAGATAAAGTATTTTTCTCCCTATAGTTTTTTAGAGCTTCAATTGTGCCATCCTGCTTTAGTAGTGCAAATGCTTTCTTTTTACTGTTAATTGCCTGTCTTACTTCTTTGTTTAGCCACATTGGGTTTTTCCTATTTCTAGTCCTTTTATTCCCACAAGGTATAAACCGCTTACACTGCCTATTTAGGATGTTCTTAAACATTTCCCATTTATTATCTGTATTCTCATTTCTGAGGATATTCTCCCAGTCTACCAGATTAAGGGCATCTCTAAGCTGTTCAAACTTTGCCTTCCTAAAGTTCAATGTTTTTGTGACTCCCTGACAAGTCCCCCTAGTGAAAGACAGGTGAAACTGCACAATATTGTGGTCGCTATTTCCTAAATGCCCAACCACCTGCAGATTTGTTATTCTGTCAGGTCTATTAGATAGTATTAGGTCTAAAAGTGCTGCTCCTCTGGTTGGATTCTGCACCAATTGTGAAAGATAATTTTTCTTGGTTATTAGCAGAAACCTGTTGCCTTTATGGGTTTCACAGGTTTCTGTTTCCCAGTTAATATCCGGGTAGTTAAAGTCCCCCATAACCAGGACCTCATTATGGGTTGCAGCTTCATCTATCTGCTTTAGAAGTAGACTTTCCATGCTTTCTGTTATATTTGGGGGTTTGTAACAGACCCCAATGAGAATTTTGTTACCATTTTTCCCTCCATGAATTTCAACCCATATGGACTCGACATCCTTATTCCCTTCGCTAATATCCTCCCTTAAAGTGGACTTTAGACAAGACTTTACATAGAGACAAACCCCTCCTCCTCTCCGATTTTTACGATCCTTTCTAAACAGACTGTAACCCTGTAAGTTAACTGCCCAGTCATAGCTTTCATCTAACCATGTCTCGGTTATTCCCACTATGTCAAAGTTACCTGTAGATATTTCTGCTTCTAGTTCTTCCATCTTGTTTGTCAGGCTTCTGGCGTTTGCGAGCATGCAGTTTAGAGGATTTTGTTTTGTTCCAATCTCCTCACTGTGGATTGTTTTAGAAATGTTCTTACCTCCCTTCTGAGTATGTTTTCCTGGGTCGTCTTTGTTCGAGTCTAATGTTTTTCTTCCCGTCCCCTCTTCTTCTAGTTTAACGCCCTCCTGATGAGTGTAGCGAGTCTTCTGGCGAATGTGTGTTTCCCAGGTTTGTTGAGGTGTAGTCCGTCTCTGGCGAGGAGTCCATCATACCAGTAATTCACACCGTGGTCCAGGAATCCAAATCCTTGTTGTCTGCACCATCGTCTTAGCCAGTTGTTTGCATCAAGGATCCTGTTCCATCTCCTGGTGCCATGCCCGTCTACTGGAAGGATAGAAGAAAAAACTACCTGTGCATCCAGTTCCTTTACTTTCTTCCCCAACTCTTCGTAATTTAGCTTATAATAATTGGAAGGCATTTGAAATTGGGGGTCATTTGGCTAAAGTTGTGGGGGGTAGGGCTGGTTCAAGTAATTAATGGGCCCAGTAAATCTGGACCACGTCACGGCAGTGGAGCAGGGAGAGGTAAGTATTTCAACTTTGCAAGTGCTGTGATTCTGAGCAAGCAGGGGGGGCCCACTCGTTGGCATTGGCACTGGCACAGGGCCCCTCAAAGTACAGCGGTGTGTTTGCACGGCGGGGGCGCCTCCCACCGGCAGCAACACATTTGCGTACTATGAGGGGCCCTGTTGTGAATTCTGTGGTCAAGCTCCCTCCTGTGGTCATGAGTGGTACTGCGGCTGGTTCTGTCTATGAGCTTCCTTTGGTGGATGTGAGTGGGGCTGCGGCTTCTGAGTTTCCTTCCTCAGGTAACGAGGTTAAGTCGTTAGGTGCTGCTCTATTTAACTCCACCTAGTTCTTTGTTCCTGGCCTCCAGTCAATGTTCCAGTATTGGTCTTGCTCTCTCCTGGATCGTTCTTGTGGCCGGTCTTCACTGCATAAGCTAATTTCTGCTTGTGTTACTTTTGTTTGCTATTTTTTCTGTCCAGCTTGCTATATTGGTTTTTCTTGCTTGCTGGAAGCTCTGGGACGCAGAGGGAGCACCTCCGTACCGTTAGTCGGTGCGGAGGGTCTTTTTGCGCCCTCTACGTGGTTGTTTGTAGGTTTTTGTGCTGACCGCAAAGCTATCTTTCCTATCCTCGGTCTATTCAGTAAGTCGGGCCTCACTTTGCTAAAATCTATTTCATCTCTGTGTTTGTATTTTCATCTTTACTCACAGTCATTATATGTGGGGGGCTGCCTTTTCCTTTGGGGAATTTCTCTGAGACAAGGTAGGCTTATTTTTCTATCTTCAGGGCTAGCTAGTTTCTCAGGCTGTGCCCGTGGCGCCTAGGTCTGGTCAGGCGCGCTCCACGGCTACCTCAAGTGTGGTGTGATAGGATTAGGGATTGCGGTCAGCAGAGTTCCCACGTCTCAGAGCTCGTCCTATGTTATTAGTAACTATCAGGTCACTTTGTGTGCTCTTAACCACCAGGTCTGTTGTGGTTCTGAATCACCAGTTCATAACAGTACTGGAGGCCCAAAGTACTAATGCTTCTCAATAGAGGGAAAAGAGAAGTTCTGAGACCATTTTTTTTTCTCTGCACTGTGTTTTGTCTTTCTTTTCCCCTAGACATTTGGGTGGTTCAGGACACAGGTGTAGTGATGGACATTAAAGGTCTGTCTTCTTGTGTGGATCATCTCACTGCAAGAGTACAAAATATTCAAGACTTCGTGGTTCAGAATTCTATGTTAGAACCAAGAATTCCTATTCCTGATTTGCTTTCTGGAGATAGAGCTAAGTTTCTGAGTTTTAAAAATAATTGTAAACTGTTTCTGGCTTTGAAACCCCGCTCCTCTGGTGACCCAGTTCAACAAGTTAAGATCATTATTTCTTTATTACGTGGCGACCCTCAAGACTGGGCATTTTCCCTTGCGCCAGGAGATCCTGCATTATGTAATATTGATGCGTTTTTTCTGGCGCTCGGATTGCTTTATGATGAACCTAATTCAGTGGATCAGGCAGAGAAAAATTTGCTGGCTCTGTGTCAGGGTCAGGATGAGGTAGAGATATATTGTCAGAAGTTTAGGAAGTGGTCTGTGCTCACGCAATGGAATGAATGTGCGCTGGCAGCAATTTTCAGAAAGGGTCTCTCTGAAGCCCTTAAGGATGTCATGGTGGGATTTCCTATGCCTGCTGGTCTGAATGAGTCTATGTCTTTGGACATTCAGATCGATCGACGCTTGCGTGAGCGTAAAACTGTGCACCATTTGGCGGTATTATCTGAGCATAAACCTGAGCCTATGCAATGTGATAGGACTTTGACCAGAGCTGAACGGCAAGAACACAGACGTCGGAATGGGCTGTGTTTTTACTGTGGTGATTCCACTCATGCTATCTCCGATTGTCCTAAGCACACTTAGCGGTTCGCTAGGTCTGCCATCATTGGTACGGTACAGTCGAAATTTCTTTTGTCCGTTACTTTGATCTGCTCTTTGTCATCCTATTCTGTCATGGCATTTGTGGATTCAGGCGCTGCCCTGAATTTGATGGACTTGGAGTTTGCTAGGCGCTGTGGGTTTGTCTTGGAGCCCTTGCAGTATCCTATTCCATTGAGAGGAACTGATGCTACGCCTTTGGCCAAGAATAAGCCTCAGTATTGGACCCAACTGACCATGTGCATGGCTCCTGCGCATCAGGAGGATATTCGCTTTTTGGTGTTGCATAATCTGCATGATGTGGTTGTGTTGGGGTTGGCATGGCTACAAGTCCATAACCCAGTATTGGATTGGAAATCTATGTCTGTGTCCAGCTGGGGTTGTCAGGGGGTACATGGTGATGTTCCATTTCTGTCTATTTCATCATCCACCCCTTCTGAGGTCCCAGAGTTCTTGTTGGATTACCGGGATGTATTTGATGAGCCCAAGTCCAGTGCCCTACCTCCGCATAGGGATTGCGATTGTGCTATCGATTTGATTCCTGGTAGTAAGTTTCCTAAAGGTCGACTGTTTAATTTATCTGTGCCTGAGCACGCCGCTATGCGGAGTTACGTAAAGGAATCCTTGGAGAAGGGTCATATTCGCCCGTCGTTGTCGCCATTGGGAGCAGGGTTCTTTTTTGTGGCCAAGAAGGATGGTTCGCTGAGACCTTGTATTGATTACCGCCTTCTAAATAAAATCACAGTGAAATTTCAGTACCCCTTGCCGCTGCTGTCTGATTTGTTTGCTCGGATTAAGGGGGCTTGTTGGTTCACCAAGATAGATCTTCGTGGTGCGTATAATCTTGTGCGTATTAAACAGGGCGATGAATGGAAAACGGCATTTAATACGCCCGAGGGCCATTTTGAGTACCTGGTTATGCCATTCGGGCTTTCTAATGCTCCATCAGTATTTCAGTCCTTTATGCATGACATCTTCCGAGAGTACCTGGATAAATTCCTGATTGTATACTTGGATGATATTTTGGTCTTCTCGGATGATTGGGAGTCTCACGTGAAGCAGGTTAGAATGGTGTTCCAGGTCCTGCGTGCGAATTCTTTGTTTGTGAAGGGGTCAAAGTGTCTCTTTGGTGTTCAGAAGGTTTCATTTTTGGGTTTTATTTTTTCCCCTTCTACTATCGAGATGGACCCTGTTAAAGTTCAGGCCATTTATGATTGGACTCAGCCGACATCTCTGAAGAGTCTGCAAAAGTTCCTGGGCTTTGCTAATTTTTATCGTCGCTTCATCGCTAATTTTTCTAGTATTGCTAAACCGTTGACTGATTTAACCAAGAAGGGTGCTGATGTGGCCAATTGGTCTTCTGCTGCTGTGGAAGCTTTTCAGGAGTTGAAGCGTAGTTTTTCTTCTGCCCCTGTGTTGTGCCAACCTGATGTTTCGCTTCCGTTCCAGGTCGAGGTTGATGCTTCTGAAATTGGAGCAGGGGCTGTTTTGTCACAAAGAAGTTCTGATGGCTCGGTGATGAAACCATGTGCCTTCTTTTCCAGGAAGTTTTCGCCTGCTGAGCGTAATTATGATGTTGGCAATCGAGAGTTGCTGGCCATGAAGTGGGCATTCGAGGAGTGGCGTCATTGGCTTGAAGGAGCTAAGCATCGCGTGGTGGTCTTGACTGATCACAAGAACTTGACGTATCTCGAGTCTGCCAAACGGTTGAATCCTAGACAGGCTTGTTGGTCGCTGTTTTTCTCCCGTTTTGACTTTGTGGTTTCGTACCTTCCGGGCTCTAAAAATGTGAAGGCGAATGCCCTGTCTAGGAGTTTTGTGCCCGACTCTCCGGGTTTGCCTGAGCCGGCGGGTATTCTCAAAGAGGGGGTAATTTTGTCTGCCATCTCCCCTGATTTGCGGCGGGTGCTGCAAAGATTTCAGGCTAATAGACCTGACCATTGCCCAGCGGAGAAACTGTTTGTCCCTGATAAATAGACGAGTAGAGTTATCTCTGAGGTTCATTGTTCGGTGTTGGCTGGTCATCCTGGAATCTTTGGTACCAGAGATTTGGTGGCTAGATCCTTTTGGTGGCCGTCTCTGTCGCGGGATGTGCGTTCGTTTGTGCAGTCCTGTGGGATTTGTGCTCGGGCTAAGCCCTGCTGTTCTCGTGCCAGTGGGTTGCTTTTGCCCTTGCCGGTCCCGAAGAGGGCTTGGACACATATCTCTATGGATTTTATTTCGGATCTCCCCGTCTCTCAAAGAATGTAGGTCATTTGGGTGGTTTGTGATCGCTTCTCTAAGATGGTCCATTTGGTACCCTTGTCTAAATTGCCTTTCTCCTCTGATTTGGTGCCATTGTTTTTCCAGCATGTGGTTCGTTTACATGGCATTCCGGAGAGCATCGTTTCTGACAGAGGTTCCCAGTTTGTTTCGAGGTTTTGGTGAGCCTTTTGTGCTAGGATGGGCATTGATTTGTCTTTTTCCTCGGCTTTCCATCCTCAGACAAATGGCCAAACTGAACGAACCAATCAGACCTTGGAAACATATCTGAGATGTTTTGTTTCTGCTGATCAGGATGATTGGGTGTCCTTTTTGCCTTTGGCTGAGTTCGCCCTTAATAATCGGGCCAGCTCGGCTACTTTGGTTTCGCCGTTTTTCTGCAATTCTGGTTTCCATCCTCGTTTCTCTTCAGGGCAGGTTGAGTCTTCAGACTGTCCTGGTGTGGATACTGTGGTGGATAGGTTGCAGCAGATTTGGACTCATGTAGTGGACAATTTGACATTGTCCCAGGAGAAGGCTCAACGTTTCGCTAACCGCAGGCGCTGTGTGGGTCCCCGACTTCGTGTTGGGGATTTGGTTTGGTTGTCGTCTCGTTATATTCCTATGAAAGTTTCCTCTCCTAAGTTTAAGCCTCGTTTCATTGGTCCGTATAGGATTTCTGAGGTTCTTAATCCTGTGTCTTTTCGTTTGACCCTTCCAGCTTCTTTTTCCATCCATAATGTATTCCATAGGTCATTGTTGCGGAGATACGTGGCACCTGTGGTTCCATCCGTTGATCCTCCTGCCCCGGTTTTCGTTGAGGGGGAGTTGGAGTATATAGTGGAGAAGATTTTGGATTCTCATATTTCGAGACAGAAACTCCAGTACCTGGTTAAGTGGAAGGGTTATGGTCAGGAGGATAATTCCTGGGTCTTTGCCTCTGATGTTCATGCTGCCGATCTGGTTCGTGCCTTTCATTTGGCTCATCCTGGTCGGCCTGGGGGCTCTGGTGAGGGTTCGGTGACCCCTCCTCAAGGGGGGGGTACTGTTGTGAATTCTGTGGTCAAGCTCCCTCCTGTGGTCATGAGTGGTACTGCGGCTGGTTCTGTCTATGAGCTTCCTTTGGTGGATGTGAGTGGGGCTGCGGCTTCTGAGTTTCCTTCCTCAGATGACGAGGTTAAGTCGTTAGGTGCTGCTCTATTTAACTCCACCTAGTTCTTTGTTCCTGGCATCCAGTCAATGTTCCAGTATTGGTCTTGCTCTCTCCTGGATCGTTCTTGTGGCCGGTCTTCACTGCATAAGCTAAGTTCTGCTTGTGTTACTTTTGTTTGCTATTTTTTCTGTCCAGCTTGCTATATTGGTTTTTCTTGCTTGCTGGAAGCTCTGGGACGCAGAGGGAGCACCTCCGTACCGTTAGTCGGTGCGGAGGGTCTTTTTGCGCCCTCTGCGTGGTTGTTTGTAGGTTTTTGTGCTGACCGCAAAGCTATCTTTCCTATCCTCGGTCTATTCAGTAAGTCGGGCCTCACTTTGCTAAAATCTATTTCATCTCTGTGTTTGTATTTTCATCTTTACTCACAGTCATTATATGTGGGGGGCTGCCTTTTCCTTTGGGGAATTTCTCTGAGGCAAGGTATGCTTATTTTTCTATCTTCAGGGCTAGCTAGTTTCTCAGGCTGTGCCCGACGTGCCTAGGTCTGGTCAGGAGCGCTCCACGGCTACCTCTAGTGTGGTGTGATAGGATTAGGGATTGCGGTCAGCAGAGTTCCCACGTCTCAGAGCTCGTCCTATGTTATTAGTAACTATCAGGTCACTTTGTGTGCTCTTAACCACCAGGTCTGTTGTGGTTCTGAATCACCAGTTCATAACAGGGCCCTGTGCCAGTGACGTCGCCAGCAACGAGTATTCCTCCCCCCACCTGATGAAGGAACCTGCACCTTCATCTGCACCTTCCTCTTTGTCCCCGTGTAAGGTGGTATGGTATGCGGGAAGGGGGACCTGACTTTCAGCAGGGTCACAATCTTGCAGTGTAGCGTGCACGGGGAATGTTGCGTTATGGGTCAATGTACCAGCAGACTCATCTATCACTGGCTGGGCAATGGGCAGGATGATGAGGAAACACAGATATAGGCCCAAAGAATAAAGTAGGCTAAATGCAGTTCAAAATTGGTAACAGGACTAACCAGGGGGCATTGTTTTGTTCAGTGGAGGACAACTGGAATGAGAGGCTGAGACAGAGAGTAGGCCCAAATCTGTAAGTAGTCTAAATGCAGTTCAAAATTGGCAAGAGTAGTAAACAGGCGGCACAGCTTTGTTCACTGTAGGAGAGCAGCAAGGAGCGGCAGACACAGATAGAAGGCCCCAACCCAACTAGTAGGCCCACTGCAGTTTTAAAATTCCGATAGGCTGAAAACCAGATAATTGTAGGTCATTTTTTGTAAAGAGGACAGCTTTATTGAGTGGCGCAGCCAGACACTACAAGTAGGCCTTAAACCACAAAGTTGGCTCGACGCTGGTTTAAAAAAGGTTACATGGGTACACGTTCTGCATTGTTGTGCTCAGTGGAGGACAATTGGAAGGAGGGACCGCAGAAAGACTTTGTAGGCGTAAAATTACAAAATAGGCTCTATGCAGCTTCGATTATGTGGCAACCTGGAGAACACCTTGGAGCGGCAGACACCGTCTCTACGACCCAGACCCAACTTGTAGGCCTAATGTAGTGTTGTTTCAACAACTACTTAAGACGAGCATGAAGATTGAAGCAATGGAGAGGAAACCTGGAGAACACCTTGGAGTGGAAGACACCGTCTCTACAACCCAGACCCAACTTGTAGGCCGAATGCAGTGTTGTTTTCAACAACTACTAAACAAGAGCTTTAAGATTGAAGCAATGGAGAGGAAACCTGGAGAACACCTTGGAGTGGAACACACCGTCTCTCTACACCCCATACCCAATTTGTAGGCCTAATACAGTGTAGTTTTCAACAACTACTAAACGAGAGTCGGAAGACCCAAGCAATGGAGAGGAAACCTGGGGAACACCTTGGAGTGTAACACACCGTCTCTCTACACCCCATACCCAATTTGTAGGCCTAATGCAGTGTAGTTTTCAACAACTACTAAACGAGAGTAGGAAGATCGAAGCAATGGAGAGGAAACCTGAGGACCACCATGGAGTGGAACACACCGTCTCTACACCCCATACCCAATTTGTAGGCCTAATGCAGTGTAGTTTTCAACAACTACTAAACGAGAGTAGGAAGATCGAAGCAATGTGGATGAAACCTGGGGAACACCTTGGAGTGTAACACACCGTCTCTCTACACCCCATACCCAATTTGTAGGCCTAATGCAGTGTAGTTTTCAACAACTACTAAACGAGAGTAGGAAGATCGAAGCAATGGAGAGGAAACCTGGGGACCACCTTGGAGTTGAACACACCGTCTCTCTACACCCCATACCCAATTTGTAGGCCTAATGCAGTGTAGTTTTCAACAACTACTAAACGAGAGTAGGAAGATCGAAGCAATGGAGAGGAAACCTGGGGACCACCTTGGAGTGGAACACACCGTCTCTACACCCCATACCCAATTTGTAGGCCTAATGCAGTGTAGTTTTCAACAACTACTAAACGAGAGTAGGAAGATCGAAGCAATGTGGACGAAACCTGGGGAACACCTTGGAGTGTAACACACCGTCTCTCTACACCCCATACCCAATTTGTAGGCCTAATGCAGTGTAGTTTTCAACAACTACTAAACGAGAGTTGGAAGATCGAAGCAATGGAGAGGAAACCTGGGGCACACCTTGGAGCGGCAGACACTGTTAGTAGGCCCTACCAAAGTAGTAGCCCCAATGCAGTTTTAAAATTCCTAGAGGCTGAAAACAAGACTATTGACGCTCTGCTTTTTTCAGAGGAGGACCGCTGTATTGAGTGGCGCAGACAGACACAGGTAGTAGGCCTTAAACCAAAAATGTGGCTCACTGCAGTTTAAAAAAGGTTACAGGGGTACACAGGCAGCATTGCTCTGGTCAGTGGAGGACAATTTCAATAGTGGACCGCAGACAGACTTTGTACTCCTACTATTAAAAAAAGGATGCTCTATGCAATTAAAAATAGGTTCCAGGGGTCCACGGGCAGCAGTGGTGTGGTCAGTGGACGAGTATTGGAAGGAGGGACCGCAGACAGGCGTAGTAGGCCTAACATAACAAAATTAGGTTATAGGCACTTTAAAATTGGTTCCAGGGGTACACGTGCAGCAGTGGTGTGGTCAGCGGAGGACAATTTGAATTAAGGACTGCAGACAGACTTTGTAGGCTGTCCCCTGTGGACCATGCATCCAACACATTAACCCAGTGCACCGTAATGGACACGTAACTTTTTGTGGACATGCCTACTGGTCCATGCGTCTCTTGTCAGGTGCACCTTTCTACTGTTTGATTGCCTGAGTGCTATGACAATGCAGACTTTTTCATGCCGGTGGAGGGCTGGGATGGCTTTTCTCGCAAAAGAAATGTCGACTGGGTAGCTTGAACTGTGGTACAGCGTAGTTCATGTGGGCTTTCTAAATATAAAACAAAGAAAAAAAGGAGGCTCCATGCACTTTCAGCTGGGTTCCAGGGGTACACGGCCAGCATTGGTCTGGTCAGTGGAGAACTATTGGAAGGAGGGACCGCAGACAGGCTTCGAAGGCCTAACATAATAAATTAGGGCTGTAGGCACTTTAAAATTGGTTCCAGGGGAACACGGGCAGCAGTAGACAGGTTAGTGGAGGCCTAGTGGAAGGAGGGACCGCAGACAGGCTTCGAAGGCCTAACATAATAAATTAGGGCTGAAGGCACTTTAACATTGGTTCCAGGGGTACACGGGCAGCAGAAGACAGGTCAGTGGAGGCCTAGTGGAAGGAGGGACCGCAGACAGGCTTCGAAGGCCTAACATAATAAATTAGGGCTGTCAGCACTTTAAAATTGGTTCCAGGGGAACACGGGCAGCAGTAGACAGGTCAGTGGAGGCCTAGTGGAAGGAGGGACCGCAGACAGGCTTCGAAGGCCTAACATAATAAATTAGGGCTGTAGGCACTTTAACATTGGTTCCAGGGGTACACGGGCAGCAGTAGACAGGTCAGTGGAGGCCTAGTGGAAGGAGGGACCGCAGACAGGCTTCGAAGGCCTAACATAATAAATTAGGGCTGTAGGCACTTTAACATTGGTTCCAGGGGAACACGGGCAGCAGTAGACAGGTCAGTGGAGGCCTAGTGGAAGGAGGGACCGCAGACAGGCTTCGAAGGCCTAACATAATAAATTTGGGCTGTAGGCACTTTAACATTGGTTCCAGGGGAACACGGGCAGCAGTAGACAGGTCAGTGGAGGCCTAGTGGAAGGAGGGACCGCAGACAGGCTTCGAAGGCCTAACATAATAAAATTGGGCTGTAGGCACTTTGAATTCTCTTGCAGGGGTACACAGGCAGTGGGCACCATTGGTGTTGTCAGCGGCGGCCGATTGTAATGAGTGTCTGCCAGTTAGTAGTCCCAAAAAATCAATACATTTTAATGTCTCGCATTACAACAAAAAGAAAAACCAAAAGGATGCAATCATTAGGTACAGGGTTGGGCTCCTCTGCGTAGTTTCAGACCTAGTAATTTGGCGCAAAGTATTTACTTGGGTAAACATAGGACACTGCTCCTGACTATGTTAAGTACCATCATACATGTCAACACAATGGTATTGTCAGTGGCAGTAATTTACGGATGTCAGCGCATAGACTAAACATAGGTGTAACTGTGAGAGATAATTGTGCAAGTGGTAGAGCAATGTTTGAGCTGGGGGTGGGTGAACTCTCTTGTGGCCGGCGGTACATGCCCAGGGCCCCTCATGTTACAACAGTGTGTCTGACGTTGGGTGCGCACCACCACCGCCAGAGACACTTTATTGTACTATGAGGGACCCAGTGGCAGTGCTGTAGACCAAAAGCGGGCACACCCACCTCTTCAGAAAAACAGCACTCTCACGGGTGCTTGCGCCAAGTGGCGATACCACGGCCCCGTGTGGGGAGTTTGGCCATTTAGGGAGGTGTAAACATGTCGTATGCTGGACAATCAGCTGCTGCAAATTACGAGATTGGTAAAGTCATTCAGAGTAGTCCACAGGCAATACCTTTTCATAGGAAAGCTAGGTGTTGGCCAGGCAAGGTGGGGCAAAAGAATTCGAAATCCAGTTGTGGTTCATTTTAATGAAGGTTAGATCATCAACATTTTGGGTGGCCAGACGAGTCCTTTTTTCGGTTAATATTGAACCTGCAGCACTGAATACTCTTTCTGATAGGACACTAGCTGCCGGGCAAGCAAGCTCCTGCAATGCATATTCTGCCAATTCTGGCCAGGTGTCTAATTTGGATGCCCAGTAATCAAATGGGAATGACGGTTGAGGTAGAACATCGATAAGGGATGAAAAATAGTTAGTAACCATACTGGACAAATGTTGTCTCCTGTCACTTTGAATTGATGCAGCAGTACCTGTCCTGTCTGCGGTCATAGCAAAATTACTCCACAACCTGGTCAGAAAATCCCTCTGTCCAACGCCACTTCGGATTTCTGCACCTCTAACACTTCTGTTCTGCTGCCCCCTGCTGCTCGTGTGAGAACGATCACGGGCGCTGTGTGCTGGGAATGCCTGAAGCAAACGGTCAACAAGAGTTGATTGTTTGGTTGCTAATATTAGTTCCAAGTTGTCATGTGGCATAATATTTTGCAATTTGCCTTTATAGCGAGGATCAAGGAGGCAGGCCAACCAGTAATCGTCATCGTTCATCATTTTAGTAATGCGTGTGTCCCTTTTGAGGATAAGTAAGGCATAATCCGCCATGTGGGCCAAAGTTCCAGTTGTCAAATCTGCGGTTGTGCTTTATTGAGGGGCAGTTTCAGGCAAATCTATGTCACTTGTGTCCCTCAAAAAACCAGAACCCGGCCTTGCCACGCCACCAATTTCCAGTGGCCCCGGAAAAGCTTCCTCATTAAAAATATACTCATCCCCATCATCCTCCTCGTCCTCCTCCTCTTCGCCCGCTACCTCGTCCTGTACACTGCCCTGACCAGAGAATGGCTGACTGTCATCAAGGCTTTCCTCTTCCTCTGCTGCAGACGCCTGATTTTTTATGTGCGTCAAACTTTGCATCAGCAGACGCATTAGGGGGATGCTCATGCATATTATGGCGTTGTCTGCACTAACCAGCCGTGTGCATTCCTCAAAACACTGAAGGACTTGACACATGTCTTGTATCTTCGACCACTGCACACCTGACAACTCTATGTCTGCCATCCTACTGTCTGCCCATGTATGTGTATCCTCCCACAAAAACATAACAGCCCGCCTCTGTTCGCACAGTCTCTGAAACATGTGCAGTGTTGAGTTCCACCTTGTTGCAACGTCTATGATTAGGCGATGCTGGGGAAGGTTCAAAGACCGCTGATAGGTCTGCATACGGTTGGAGTGTACGGGCGAACGGCGGATATGTGAGCAAAGTCCGCGCACTTTGAGGAGCAGGTCGGATAACCCCGGATAAGTTTTCAGGAAGCACTGCACCCCCAGGTTTAAGGTGTGAGCCAGGCAAGGAATGTGTTTCAGTTGGGAAAGGGAGATGGCAGCCATGAAATTCCTTCCATTATCACTCACTACTGTGATGTAGCGATGTCCTTGCTGTGCAGTGAATAGGCAGTGACCCATATAAAGTTCAAACAAAGTCTTGTTTATTACACAGCATACTCACAAACAGGGAAAGAAAACAAACAAGTCCTTCAGTATGCAGCCGGGAAAAAATAAAACAACAGTCCATAGTCCGCTGCCGTGAGCGTATTACACCCCCGTGTACGCTGGGGTGTCTGGCTTTTCAGGCTCTGCCTGGCCCGTGTTTCTCCACACGGAAGGAGCTCTGCACAAGCCTCCTGCAAGGTCTGACTCCCAGACCAGACTGACACACCCAAACTCTCTTGCCGGGGTTTTTTTTTTCTATCCTCCAGATTCTATGGCCATGGGCCACTATAAGATCTGGGCTGGAGGAAATGGACCGGCCCCACTACCATCCTGCAGTCCGTTTCAAAATAAAAGCCCATACCAGGTTTTCCTGAATAAATTCTGGGACAAATAACTTGACCCAGTTCACACTTACTTTTATTCTTCCCTGTGTCTCACAGGCAACCTGCTGTGAGCACAGGGCACTCCAGCGGATCTAATATGCTTCTAAGCACATCCTGGGGGATACATAGCGACCCTCGCATATGACACCGGTCACTGCCTCACATATTCCCCCCTCTGTTCAGACTTGTGGGGTTGAACATTTGTCAGCATACATGGTGCCCGTGACAGGGCATCTGCATTTCCCTGTGATTTCCCAGCCCGATGTTCCACAGAGAAGCTGAAATTTTGTAGTGACAAGAACCATCTGGTGACTCGGGCATTCCTTTCCTTTGCATTTCTCATCCAGACAAGGGGTGAATGGTCTGTTACCAACCGAAACTGACGCCCGAGCAAATAGTAGCGTAGGGACTCCAAGGCCCATTTGATCGCCAAGCACTCCTTCTCCACTACGCTATAATTTTTCTCTGCCGGGGTCAGTTTCCTGCTTAAATAGGTGACTGGATGCTCATCCCCGTTCACCTCTTGCGACAGCACCGCTCCCAAGCCTACCTCTGAGGCATCGGTTTGCACAATAAAGGTTTTCTTGAAGTCGGGGCTGATGAGGACCGGCTGTCCACACAACGCCGACTTCAGAGACTGGAACGCTTCCTCTGCTTGAGGATTCCACTTGACCATCACCGTTTTCTTCCCTTTTAACAGGTCCGTTAGGGAAGCCGATTTACCAGCAAAATTGGGTATAAACCGACGGTAATACCCAATGATGCCAAGGAATGCCCTCACTTGTTTGGAACTTAAGGGCTTGGGCCAATTTTGAATGGCCTCAATTTTGTTCACTTGAGGTTTGATAACCCCCCGGCCGATCACGTATCCCAAGTACCGGGCTTCCGTGAGACCTATCGCACATTTCTTTGGGTTTGCTGTTAACCCTGCGGCTCTAAGAGACTCTAGCACTGCTTGTACCTGGGACAGATGGGTATCCCAGTCGGTACTAAAGATGACTATGTCATCCAAATAGGCTGACGCATAGTCTCTATGTGGCGCTAACACAATGTCCATCAGCCTCTGAAATGTGGCCGGAGCTCCATGTAACCCAAAAGGTAAGACAACGTATTGAAAGAGACCCTCTGGGGTTATAAAAGCGGTATTTTCCTTCGCTGACTCTGTTAAGGGAACCTGCCAGTAACCTTTCGTGAGATCCAGTGTGGTGAAGTACTGGGCCTTCCCCAGTCTCTCAATTAGCTCGTCCACCCGTGGCATGGGATACAGGTCAAATTTTGATACTTCATTTAACTTCCTAAAGTCATTACAGAAGCGTAATGACCCATCAGGTTTTGGTATTAGTACAATGGGGCTAGCCCACTCACTTCGGGACTCCTCAATGACTCCCAACTGAAGCATTTGCTTTACCTCGGCCGCGATGGCTTGCCTTCGGGCTTCTGGCACTCGGTACGGTTTCATCCGCACCTTTACCCGGGGCTCAGTGACAATGTCATGCTGAATCACTGAGGTTCGCCCCGGCAGCTCTGAGAATACATCCATATTCTGCTGTACCAAAGCTCGAGCCTCCCGCCGCTGCTGTTTTGTGAGGGCATCATTGACCTTTACCTCACACCTGGCTGTGTCCTTGGCCAGGGCCAGAGGGACCTCTGATTGTATGACCGTAGTTGCATCTGTGACCAAACATCCTCGGTCCTTCCAGGCCTTTAGCAGGTTTACATGGTACAACTGCTCGGGTTTTCTTTTCCCGGGTTGGTACACTTTGTAATTCACTTCCCCCACCTTTCCCCGTATCTCATACGGCCCTTGCCACTTGGCCATGAGTTTACTCTCTGGGGTGGGCACTAGTACCAACACCCGGTCTCCTTCTTTAAAGGACCTGACCGTGGCCCTTTTATTATAGGTACGGCTCTGAGAGGCCTGGGCATCCAACAGATGCTCCTTTACGATGGGTTGCACGACTGCAATCCGATCCTGCATACTTGCCACATACTCGATAACACTCTTATGTGGAGTGGGCTCCTGTTCCCACGTCTCTTTGGCTACATCCAGCAGCCCCCTCGGGTGCCTGCCATACAATAGCTCAAATGGGGAGAACCCCGTGGACGCCTGTGGTACCTCGCGTATGGCGAACATTAAATATGGCAACAACATATCCCAATCCTTCCCATCCTTGGCGACCACCTTTTTGAGCATGGCCTTGAGGGTCTTATTAAACCTCTCGACCAACCCATCGGTTTGTGGATGGTACACTGACGTACGCAACTGTTTAATTTGGAGCAATTTACATAGCTCCCTAGTCACTTTAGACATAAAAGGGGTTCCCTGATCTGTAAGGATCTCCTTGGGAAGCCCAAGACGACAAAACATGGCAAACAGTTCACGGGCTATTAGTTTAGCCGAAGTGTGCCGAAGCGGTATCGCCTCTGGATACCGGGTGGCGTAGCCTACGACTACTAATATGTGCTGATGGCCCCGGGCAGATTTTACTATTGGTCCCACCAGATCCATCGCTATCCGCTCAAAGGGTACTTCTATGATGGGCAGAGGTACTAACGGACTCCGGTAGTTCGTGGTGGGTGAGGTTAGTTGACACTCAGGACATGTGTCACAGTACTTTGTAACCTCAGCGTAGACACCAGGCCAAAAGAACCTCTGTAATATGCGCTCTAACGTCTTTTTGGCCCCCAAGTGCCCCCCCAACATGTGAGTGTGAGCCATGTCGAGCACCGCCCGACGATAGGGTTGGGGCACTACCAGTTGTTCTACCACCTCATCCCGGATTTTATCAACCCTGTACAGCAACTCCTGGATGACCGCCATCCGGGGAAACTCCTTTTCTGCACCAGGTTGTTGTGCCACCCCATTTACCTCGATTACTCTTTCCCTTGCCCGGGTCAGAGTGGGATCCTGGAGCTGGGCAGTCCCAAACTTACCAGGTGACACCTCCAGCTCATGAACTGGTGGATTCTCTTCCACTTCCCCTGCCAATACCTCTAGGGGAAACCTATCGGGATTACACACTGTCCCTATCATGGCGACCCCTACGGCAGGTATCCCTGACTCGGGATCTTCGGGTTCTGCACCCGGAATGCTTTTTACCCTGAGAGGGTTAACTCTGGTCTCCCAGAGGGACCAGAACAACGGTAAGTCTCTACCCATCACAGTCCCATACGGAAGAGTTTTTACCACTCCCACCACATGTTTTATCTCTCCACATGGGGTGGAGAACGTGACCTCCGCAGTCGGGTACTCTCGGAGGTCCCCATGTATGCACACTACCCCCACTTTCCGTCCAATAGGACTGTCCCCAGCAACCAAGGACCCGTGTACCAGGGTCACCAAGCTCCCCGAGTCCAAGAGAGCATCCGTCTGGTACCCATTAACGAGCACTCTGCACAGCTGAGGTTCGGTACCGGCAGGGTCTGTAGTGGCAATGCAGACTGGCTGGGCATACATAGACACGCGGCGGGTATACCCGCAGTCCATGGGTTCTGTTGTTAGGGGACAATTAGCAACCACATGTCCAGGTTCTTGGCACCGCCAACACGTAACGACTGTGGCACGAGGTAACCTTGGAGCCAGTTTAGGGGACACAGGTCTGTGGTCACTCTCTTTCCGAGACAACCCCTCAGCACGGACTCGGTCCGGTCTTGTCCCAGTGGAGGGCCGTGGACTTTTCTCAGACTCCTGAGCTGGCGGAGCCTTACGTGACAGCCGAAGCGGAGCAGTGTCCCGTATAAAGTCCTGGGTGGCCTTATATCGCTCTATCAGGCCTACAACCTGGTCTAGGGTACCCGGGTCCCCTTGACCCACCCAACGCTGAATGGCCGCTGGCAGAGCCCTCACCAGTCGGTCGACCACCACCCTCTCCACTATCTGACTTGTGGATAAAGTCTCAGGTTGGAGCCACCATTTCACAAGCTGCAATAAGTCAAAAATCTGAGACCGGGCAGGCTGGGCTTCCACAAAAGTCCAAGAAAACACCCGTTGAGCTCTCACATAAGTATTAACCCCCAGTCGGGCAAGGATCTCACCTTTTAACTTGGAATAGTCCTGGGCATCCTCCCGACTGAGGTCAAAGTAGGCCTTTAGCGCATCACCCCTCAAGAACGGAGCCACAACTTCAGCCCACTGTGCTGCTGGCAGATTCTCCCGTTCTGCCGTGCGCTCATAGACGGTGAGGAAAGCTTCCACGTCATCTTCCGGACTCAATTTCCTCAAAGCAGAGCGGACCTTGTCACGGGCATCGCGACGTTCCGGGGTCGGTGCTGGAGGTGCCTCTCGCAGGGCTGTAATTTGCTGCAGCAACAGGTTATTCGTTTGTTGCTGTTGTTGCTGTGTGAGGACCAGCTGCCTCAGTATCTCCTCCATTTTGTCTGTAGGCCTGAGTTGCAATGTAGCAGGCTTAATAACAGACATGCAAATGGCGTTGGGGTATGCCTTAATTCACACTGCCCGCATTCTCCACCAAATGTGATGTAGCGATGTCCTTGCTGTGCAGTGAATAGGCAGTGACCCATATAAAGTTCAAACAAAGTCTTGTTTATTACACAGCATACTCACAAACAGGGAAAGAAAACAAACAAGTCCTTCAGTATGCAGCCGGGAAAAAATAAAACAACAGTCCATAGTCCGCTGCCGTGAGCGTATTACACCCCCGTGTACGCTGGGGTGTCTGGCTTTTCAGGCTCTGCCTGGCCCGTGTTTCTCCACACGGAAGGAGCTCTGCACAAGCCTCCTGCAAGGTCTGACTCCCAGACCAGACTGACACACCCAAACTCTCTTGCCGGGGTTTTTTTTTTCTATCCTCCAGATTCTATGGCCATGGGCCACTATAAGATCTGGGCTGGAGGAAATGGACCGGCCCCACTACCATCCTGCAGTCCGTTTCAAAATAAAAGCCCATACCAGGTTTTCCTGAATAAATTCTGGGACAAATAACTTGACCCAGTTCACACTTACTTTTATTCTTCCCTGGGTCTCACAGGCAACCTGCTGTGAGCACAGGGCACTCCAGCGGATCTAATATGCTTCTAAGCACATCCTGGGGGACACATAGCGACCCTCGCATATGACACCGGTCACTGCCTCACACTACCTTGCCTGCCTCAAGATCTACTGTGCCCAGCCACGACTGCGTTTCTTTCTGCAAGAACTCGGACAGAACTTCCGCGGTGTGTCTGTTGTCGCCCAAACACTTCATAGCCAATACAGCCTGCTGACGCTTGCCAATAGCTGCCCCATAATGGGACAACTGGTGTGCAACAGTGGCAGCTGCGGATGGAGTGGTTGGGCGACTGCGATCTGTGGACAAGCTCTCGCTTCTGCAGGAGGACGAGGAGGACGAGGAGGAGGAGGAGGGGGTGCGAACGCCTACAGCCAACTGTTTCCTAGACCGTGGGCTAGGCAGAACTGTCCCGAAATTGATGTCCCCTGTGGACCCTGCATCCACCACATTCACCCAGTGTGCCGTGATGGACACGTAACGTCCCTGGCCATGCCTACTGGTCCATGCATCTGTTGTCAGGTGCACCTTTGTACTCACAGATTGCCTGAGTACATGGACGATGCGCTCTTTAACATGCTGGTGGAGGGCTGGGATGGCTTTTCTCGAAAAGAAGTGTCGACTGGGTAGCTCGTAGCGTGGTACAGCGTAGTCCATCAGGGCTTTGAAAGCTTCACTTTCAACTAACCGGTAGGGCATCATCTCTAACGAGATTAGTCTAGCTATGTGGGCGTTCAAACCCTGTGTACGCGAATGCGAGGATAAGTACTTCCTTTTTCTAACCAGAGTCTCATGTAGGGTGAGCTGGACTGGAGAGCTGGAGATCGGGAAACTAGCGGGTGTGCCGGTGGACATGGAAGACTGAGAGACGGTTGGAGACGGTATTGTTTCCGCCTGTGCCCTAGATGTAGTGTTTCCTACTACGAAACTGGTGATTCCCTGACCCTGACTGCTTTGGCCTGGCAAAGAAACCTGCACAGATACTGCAGGTGGTGCGGAAAATGGTGGCATTACAGTGACGGCAGGGATGTAGCGTTGGTGACTAGCTTCATTGGCCGAGGGTGCTACAACCTTAAGGGACGTTTGGTAGTTAGTCCAGGCTTGCAAATGCATGGTGGTTAAATGTCTATGCATGCAACTTGTATTGAGACTTTTCAGATTCTGACCTCTGCTTAAGGTAGTTGAACATTTTTGACAGTAAACCCAAAAGAAAAGAACAACGGCCTATCTGTATGACGCTCCCAAAACAAGCCATAGAAATCCAACATGTACCAAATACGGAAGCACTAGTCATAAATATAATCCAAAAAATAGCTTTATTAAGGATAACAAATTTATCCACAAATGGTAAAAAATAGTATTAAAAAATGGAGATGCACATGCAACATCACAGCAGGTACAGAAACAGTATCACATCTATTGGTGAGTCTCAATATAAGTATACATAGAGAATACAGAGTTATTACACATACCATCCAAAATAAATACAAAAAGTTGAACTGAATGATATATATAGGCTATATCAACATCTCATCTACATCTGCAAATGAGGCCAGAACAATGCTGTGCCTAATCACATTATATGCCAGTGCACACAGATGAAGTTCTCATAGAGCCCTATCAGGTCTGTCTCTCAAGTGTTAGCCCAATGCTGGTAGTCAATCAGTGCTGCCGCACACATAATACACATTTAAGCCCATCTCTATGTTATATATAAGTAAAATAAGGGTGATACGTGACCTGCACACGCTGTGAAGAGCCCCAACGCGCGTTTCGCGTTAGCTTCGTCCGGGGGTTGCTGTTGTAGGTGTTAAGATGTGGGGTTTATATAGTTCTGCCTACATTGGTGGGGGCGGCGTGGTAATGGCGCTCGCTTCCCTGTGCCGAGTCCCAGCGCATGCGCAGGTCGGCGTCCTCGTCACTGTTCCACTTCCCCGTCTGACGCGTCAAGACGGGGGGCGGAGCCAGCAACGTACCAGACGCGTTGCCACAGCAGCGCGAGGAAACAGCCCAGAGGCGGAGCGCACTCACCGCTCTGTGGTGTGCTGATGGTAATAATGAAAAGACTGTGCGGATAGTATTAAGGGGCAAGTGTAAATAGGAGGGGATATCTAGATAAATGCAAGATACCTTACAAAGTGCATAGTGGGGCTGAATGTAACATACCAAGCTGATAAGTGCATAGTTGGTGTGTCTGCTGCAGGTCGCATATCACCCAGACGCAACAGATACGCAGTAGTATGTACAGAGACAGCCTGAACTTAATAAACATAAAAAATAATAATAAATGTTACTTCAAAGGAATACCTGTGCAAATTGTTCCTATTGCTTATGAAATATATCATTTAGCGACAGGAATGTTTATAAAGATCAAATGCAGATGTACATAGGATCCAATATGTTGGGCCCACTGATGTGAAATGTAAATTTCACATATATCAACATAGATGTGGCATATATTAAATGACCTCAAATATAGTGTCCCCATAATCTAATTATTCTCCTGTGTGACTTGTTCATAGTGCTTATAGTATATACCATTATCTATAAAATATTTATAAAAAGTACATAAAGTGCACATGTGCTAGGATCCAATATATGGAGCCCATTAATATTACTAAAAAATATAACCATGTACGATAGGTTACACATATAACAGTATAGTGACAACATATACTAAGTGATATAGGAATATGGTGTTCCCCTCGTCTTTTAATTATTCAGTGATGCAATATGTGTAACCTATCGTACATGGTTATATTTTTGAGTAATATTAATGGGCTCCATATATTGGATCCTAGCACATGTGCACTTTATGTACTTTTTATAAATATTTTATAGATAATGGTATATACTATAAGCACTATGAACAAGTCACACAGGAGAATAATTAGATTATGGGGACACTATATTTGAGGTCATTTAATATATGCCACATCTATGTTGATATATGTGAAATTTACATTTCACATCAGTGGGCCCAACATATTGGATCCTATGTACATCTGCATTTGATCTTTATAAACATTCCTGTCGCTAAATGATATATTTCATAAGCAATAGGAACAATTTGCACAGGTATTCCTTTGAAGTAACATTTATTTATTATTATTTTTTATGTTTATTAAGTTCAGGCTGTCTCTGTACATACTACTGCGTATCTGTTGCGTCTGGGTGATATGCGACCTGCAGCAGACACACCAACTATGCACTTATCAGCTTGGTATGTTACATTCAGCCCCACTATGCACTTTGTAAGGTATCTTGCATTTATCTAGATATCCCCTCCTATTTACACTTGCCCCTTAATACTATCCGCACAGTCTTTTCATTATTACCATCAGCACACCACAGAGCGGTGAGTGCGCTCCGCCTCTGGGCTGTTTCCTCGCGCTGCTGTGGCAACGCGTCTGGTACGTTGCTGGCTCCGCCCCCCGTCTTGACGCGTCAGACGGGGAAGTGGAACAGTGACGAGGACGCCGACCTGCGCATGCGCTGGGACTCGGCACAGGGAAGCGAGCGCCATTACCATTTCTATGGCTTGTTTTGGGAGCGTCATACAGATAGGCCGTTGTTCTTTTCTTTTGGGTTTACTGACTTTGTTCTGTATTTGGTTACAGTTGTATATTAGGCCAAGGATGGATACTAGAGCCAGGGATACGGCCTGGCTATCAGCAATTGATACTATCTTTAATGGAGATGCCGTGCAATTGGAAATTAGTGAAAATGGGCGAAAAACAGAGCTTAAAAACTCTATGAAATACCTTTTAAAAAAACGCACTCGCATGTGGTGGAACAAAGCCTCGCTTGAAAAATATCTGGTCAAGGGATTAATTCCGAGGGTCCTTAGAGTAAAAATAATGCCTTCCTTCCCCATAGAAGATGGTATCTTCAAAGCAAAATGGGAGGAAATTTGTAATCAGTGTTCCAGATCATTAATGGAATTATTGATTGGCAGTAATAAGAAAAGTCTGGAGAAATTTGATACAGATATTGAGGACACGCGTAAGAAATTGACTGAAAGTTTGTCAGTATCAGAAATGGATTCACTCAATAAGGATATTGATGTACAATTCCAAACGTGGGAGAAGGAAATGAAGGAGGTGAAAATAAAGAAATTTCAGAGGGACTTGAACGACTTTAAAAGTGGCACTATATATAGATGGAGGTCTACTTCTATTAAGGAACATAACAGGTCTAGGTCTTCATCATTTTCATCTATGTCGTCGAGAGACGGTGAAGGGGATTCAGGAGCAGGAAACCGTATTTACAACTTACGGAAAAGTAACTATAAGAAGAAGGGTAACTTTTATAACAGAAAGAATGATAAGAGAGAAAATAATCCCTCATCCAAGCTACAGGTGATCAATCTCTCAGAAATCCGTCTAACTGAAGCACAATTGGACGTGTTGAGCCTGGGTTTAACATTCTCCCCTGTCTCTCCCTTCGACCCCTTCACAGCTATAAAGGATCTTCATCTCTTCGCACGAAAACTGGTCCTTAAAAAACTACATGATAAATCAGAGAAGAATGAAGAATGGACCAGTGAGGAAATGGAAACTATAAGAACATTAGAAGAACTGAGTAATGAACAACATGACGAATCCATGACAAAAAGTAAGTTTGTTATACCAGTCCCAAAAAAATTCCCACCTTTGAACATTTACCCGAATATTGAATTATTTGTTAGACTGGTCACGGAGGAATTTGAAAAAATCAATAGATGTATCTCTAGTGATAATCTAACTCCAATTCAAAGAAAAGCACTGTGTGAACTTAAAAGCATGAGGGAAATAGTTATAAAGCCCTCCGATAAAGGGGGAAATGTTGTTATTTGGCCGCAAAAACAATATGAGAAAGAGGCACTCAGACAACTGAGAGAAATCTCATGTTACAAAAGGTTAACATATAATCCGACATCTGCTTTTCAGAGTGAACTATATGAGATATTGGACAAGGCGTTTCAGGGGGGAATAATAACGAAGGAAGTGAGAGATAACTTAATACCTCCATACCCCAGAACAGCATGCATATATTTCATTCCAAAAGTACACAAGAGTTTAATCAACCCTCCCGGAAGACCTATCGTCTCAGGGAATGGAAGCCTTTGTGAGATGACAAGTAAGTATCTGGATCATCACTTAAAACCAATTGTTCAGACCTTACCATCACACATTAAGGATACGGGTGATGTGTTGAGCAAGATAGAGGGTATACCTATGGAGGAAGATATGTGGCTTGTTACACTGGACGTAGAGTCACTGTACACGTCAATCCAACATAAGGATGGTATACAGGCAGCCCGAATGTTTCTAACCATGTCCGACTATGACACAGAATTTACTAACTTTCTGATTTCCCTATTAAAGTTTGCATTGGAACATAATTATTTAATCTTTAAAAACACCATTTACGTTCAGAAGCAAGGTACTGCGATGGGGGCGGCGTTCGCCCCCTCGTATGCAAATTTATTTTTAGGGGCGTGGGAAAGGAAAATCTTTTTCACCAACCCAATAGCGGACATAGAAAAAGTCCTATTTTGGGCTATATTTATAGACGACATCCTTATGATCTGGCAGGGGACGGAACAAGAACTCCTGACTTTTGTTAATGTACTAAACACCAATGATATCAATGTTAAATTGACGTGTAAGTATAGTCAAACTGACATTGAATTTCTGGATATTCTTATTTCAAGGGGCCCTTTGGATGTGCTACAAACTGATGTGTTTAGAAAAGAGACTGCTGTGAACTCACTCTTACACGCATCCTCTTCTCATCCCCAACAAGTGATTAACTCAATACCAACGGGACAATTTTTACGAATTAAAAGGATCTGTTCCAACGAATCTCTTTTCAAAGAACAAGCTGATGATTTGGCCAAACGATTCAGAGATCGGGGCTATTCGAATCGAAGCATTAAAAGGGGACGAAATAGAGCAGCAGCGGAAAATCGTATCAGGCTTTTGCAAGCAGGACAATGTGATCAGATTCATATCAACATATAATGAAAGATGGAATGACATGAGATCAGCCCTCAACAAATATTGGGCATTATTAAAGACAGATCAAGTCCTGAATAAACACATTAGCAACGTATCATCCATTACATATAGGAGATCGCAAAATCTAAAAGATATGTTGGTACACAGTTACCATCCGGGTGAAGATCCAGGCAAAGCTTTCGGTTCAAAAGGACCAAAATGGGGGTTCTTCCCTTGCAATGACTGCATAGCCTGCCCTAACATGCAGAAAGCGTCCACCTTCAATTCAAGTGATGGAACAAAGGTATTCACCATCACACAACATATAACATGTAACACAATTGGTGTGGTGTATTATGCCAGCTGCCCATGTGGCAAAATTTATGTGGGTTTAACCTCAAGGCCACTGAAAATTCGTGTTAGGGAGCATTACAGAGATATCTTGAATGCACGAGAAGTAACTGACATGTCAACTCTAAAGCCAGTAGCGAGACATTTTAAAAAATATCATGATTGTGAAGCCAAATTGTTGAGAGTATCTGGTATAGATAAGGTATTCATAGACCAAAGAGGTGGGAACTGGAAGAAAATCTTAGCACAGTTAGAGACCAGATGGATAAAGAAGATTGATTGTGTTTACCCAAAAGGCTTAAATGAGAAGCTTAGTTTTGCCCCTTTTCTTTAGGTACCTATTTATGTGTGTGTTTTTGTTTTGTTCTATTCGTTATTCACTGCCTTTAGTATTTTAGCTTGGATTTTAATAACATTCTTTCTTAGTTTATATATAGATATTCCTTTATGGATGAGTACCTGGTTGGTGGTTTGATCGGTGGCACCTCTGTTGGAGGGACTGTTCGGACTGGAGAAGGAGTATGATATCCACATCTTGCTGTATACGAGGAAGAAGAAATGAGAAGATTTGCATCACTGAATAATTAAAAGACGAGGGGAACACCATATTCCTATATCACTTAGTATATGTTGTCACTATACTGTTATATGTGTAACCTATCGTACATGGTTATATTTTTTAGTAATATTAATGGGCTCCATATATTGGATCCTAGCACATGTGCACTTTATGTACTTTTTATAAATATTTTATAGATAATGGTATATACTATAAGCACTATGAACAAGTCACACAGGAGAATAATTAGATTATGGGGACACTATATTTGAGGTCATTTAATATATGCCACATCTATGTTGATATATGTGAAATTTACATTTCACATCAGTGGGCACAACATATTGGATCCTATGTACATCTGCATTTGATCTTTATAAACATTCCTGTCGCTAAATTATATATTTCATAAGCAATAGGAACAATTTGCACAGATATTCCTTTGAAGTAACATTTATTTATTATTATTTTTTATGTTTATTAAGTTCAGGCTGTCTCTGTACATACTACTGCGTATCTGTTGCGTCTGGGTGATATGCGACCTGCAGCAGACACACCAACTATGCACTTATCAGCTTGGTATGTTACATTCAGCCCCACTATGCACTTTGTAAGGTATCTTGCATTTATCTAGATATCCCCTCCTATTTACACTTGCCCCTTAATACTATCCGCACAGTCTTTTCATTATTACCATCAGCACACCACAGAGCGGTGAGTGCGCTCCGCCTCTGGGCTGTTTCCTCGCGCTGCTGTGGCAACGCGTCTGGTACGTTGCTGGCTCCGCCCCCCGTCTTGACGCGTCAGACGGGGAAGTGGAACAGTGACGAGTCAGACGGGGAAGTGGAACAGTGACGAGGACGCCGACCTGCGCATGCGCTGGGACTCGGCACAGGGAAGCGAGCGCCATTACCACGCCACCCCCACCAATGTAGGCAGAACTATATAAACCCCACATCTTAACACCTACAACAGCAACCCCCGGACGAAGCTAACGCGAAACGCGCGTTGGGGCTCTTCACAGCGTGTGCAGGTCACGTATCACCCTTATTTTACTTATATATAACATAGAGATGGGCTTAAATGTGTATTATGTGTGCGGCAGCACTGATTGACTACCAGCATTGGGCTAACACTTGAGAGACAGACCTGATAGGGCTCTATGAGAACTTCATCTGTGTGCACTGGCATATAATGTGATTAGGCACAGCATTGTTCTGACCTCATTTGCAGATGTAGATGAGATGTTGATATAGCCTATATATATCATTCAGTTCAACTTTTTGTATTTATTTTGGATGGTATGTGTAATAACTCTGTATTCTCTATGTATACTTATATTGAGACTCACCAATAGATGTGATACTGTTTCTGTACCTGCTGTGATGTTGCATGTGCATCTCCATTTTTTAATACTATTTTTTACCATTTGTGGATAAATTTGTTATCCTTAATAAAGCTATTTTTTGGATTATATTTATGACTAGTGCTTCCGTATTTGGTACATGTTGAACATTTTTGACAGATGACTTTGTGCGGATCAATTGGATGTTGTTTAAAAAAATGCCAGACTGCACTCTTTCGAGCCTCGGATCCCTTTTCAGGCATTGCAGACTGAGCTTTAACCGGATGGCCACGCTGTCCTCCAACAGTTTTTGGCTTTGCCACGCGTTTTGTCCCATCTACGGGCCCGGCAGATGGAACCTGTTGCGATGTTGATGCCTGCTGCGGCCCCTCCTCCTCCGCTTCAGAACTACTGCCGCCTGCACCCTGTTCCCCCAATGGCTGCCAATCAGGGTCAACAACTGAGTCATCTATAACCTAGCTCGTGCGCAACTTCGTCTGTGTCACCGTGTAAGTCGGTGGTAGAGCGTTCGTGACGGGGCAACATAGTCTCATCAGGGTCTGATTCTGGATCAGTACCCTGCGAGGGCAATGTTGTGGTCTGAGTCAAAGGACCAGCATAGTAGTCTGGCTGTGGCTGTGCATCTGTGCACTCCATGTCAGATTCAACTTGTAATGGGCATGGCCTGTTAACTGCTTCACTTTCTAAGCCAGGGATGGTATGTGTAAAGAGCTCCATGGAGTAACCCGTTGTGTCGCCTGCTGCATCCTTCTCTGTTGTTGTTTTTGCTGAAGAGGACAAGGAAGTGACTTGTCCCTGACCGTGAACATCCACTAACGACGCGCTGCTTTTACATTTACCAGTTTCAAAAGAGGAGGCAAAAGAGCTAGAGGCTGAGTCAGCAAGGTAAGCCAAAACTTGCTCTTGCTGCTCCGGCTTTAAAAGCGGTTTTCCTAATCCCAGAAAAGGGAGCGTTCGAGGCCTTCTGTAGCCAGACGACGAACCTGGCTACACAGCTCCAGACTTAGCATAATAACATTGAAGCCAGCATATTATAAACTCAGATGATGGAAAAGTAAAGTAAAAATACCATGAGTGAAATATGCTATATGGAAAATAGAGGGGCCAGCTGCCAATAGGAATACACTAAAGAAAAAAGGGGGGTCAGGCCTGCCGTTCCTTGTACCTGTGCTGTTCATTTGGAGGTATGTCATCCGTTATGGATACGCTGATAGATGCGTAACTCCTACTGTGTACTCCCCGTATGAGGGCACTTGCCCTATATCTATTGGACTATGTATTGTTTAATCTTTCATGTGGGGAGATGGCATGTTATGCTATATTAACATAGCAGCACGGTCTTTGGATCTGGTTGTGGTCTGTTTTCTTGCATTGCCATTTGGATGCATTTGCATCCCCTACTGTACCCCTGTTCTGTGTTTGGTGTTATTTTAAATATTTTCTAATAAAGTGTTATATTTTATGGGACCATATGGCTGCCAGCTCCAGACTTAGGTGCAATATTTTTTTTACCACGACCACCTGATGCTCCACTACCACTACCATCATTACCAGCTGACAATGAACGCCCACGGCCACGACCTCTTCCACCAGACTTCCTCATTGTTTTAAAAACGTAACCAAAGTAACGGTATTTGTTGCTGTCAAACAACTTACACGGTGAGCTATAACTTCAGTATGATTTAGATATCCCTTTACAGGTGGGTGAGACCGCAAGGAAAATCAGGCACAATGTTACACACTATGTTTTCGGTGGCACCAAATGAGAGAGATGCCACACACGCAGGACTGTCACTCAAGCAGAAATGTCAATATTGATCTCCCACTTTTTTTTTTTATTTTTTCAGGGAGACTTTAGAAACAAAATTAAAAAAATGATTTTTTCAGGAAGAATTTAGAAACCAAAAAAAAAATGATTTTTTTCAGGGAGAATTTAGAAACAACAAAAAAAAAACATTAATAGGCTTTCTATGGCCCACTATTTGAGAGGGAGAGATGGCACACCCTGGAGTCAAGACTGGCACACAAGCAGAAAGGGCAATATTAATCTCCCACTGATTTTTTTTAGATTTTTCCAGGGAGAATTTTGAAACCCAATAAAAAAAAAATAGGCTTTCTATGGCCCACTATTTGAGAGAGAGAGATGGCACACCCAGGAGTCAGGAGTGGCACACAAGCAGAAAGGGCAATATTAATCTCCCACTGATTTTTTTTTTATTTTTTCAGGGAGAATTTAGAAACCCAATAAAAAAAAAGGCTTTCTATGGCCCACTATTTGAGAGAGAGAGAGATGGCACACCCAGGAGTCAGGAGTGGCACACAAGCAGAAAGGGCAATATTAATCTCCCACTGATTTTTTTTTATTTTTTCAGGGAGAATTTAGAAACCCAATAAAAAAAATAGGCTTTCTATGGCCCACTATTTGAGAAAGAGAGATGGCACACCCAGGAGTCAGGAGTGGCACACAAGCAGAAAGGGCAATATTAATCTCCCACTTTTTTTTTTTTTCTTTTTTTCAGGGAGAATTTAGAAACCCAATAAAAAAAAAATAGGCTTTCTATGGCCCACTATTTGAGAGAGAGAGATGGCACACCCAGGAGTCAGGAGTGGCACACAAGCAGAAAGGGCAATATTAATCTCCCACTGATTTTTTTTTATTTTTTCAGGGAGAATTTAGAAACCAAAAAAAAAATAAAATTAATAGGCTTTCTATGGCCCACTATTTGAGAGAGAGATGGCACACTCAGGACTGGCACACAAGCCCAAAGGCCAATATTAATCTCCCACTGTTTTTTTTTTTCAGGGAGAATTTATAAACCCCACAAAAAAAACAGAAAAATAAAAAGGCTTTCTATGGCCCGCTATGTGAGAGAGATGGCACACACAGGGATGGCACTCTAGCAGAAATGCCAATCTTAATCTCCCACAAAAGAAAAAACAGGGACTGTCCTACAATTACTATCTCCCTGCAGTAATCTCAGCCACGTATGGCAGGCAGCAATAAGGAGTGGACTGATGCACAAATTAAATAAAAAGTGTGGACAAACAAACAAGATAGCTGTGCAGAAAGGAAGGCACAACAGGATTTGTGCTTTGAAAAAAGCAGTTGGTTTGCACAGCGGCGTACACACAGCAATGCAGCTATCAGGGAGCCTTATAAGGCAGCCTAATAAGCTACAGCGCTGAGGAAAAAAAAATGTAGCTTCCACTGTCCCTGCAAACAAAAGGTTGTGTTGGACAGTGGAAATCGCTACAGCACAAGCGGTTTGGTGGTTAATGGACCCTGCCTAACGCTATCCCTGCTTCTGACGAAGCGGCAGCAACCTCTCCCTAGGCTCAGATCAGCAGCAGTAAGATGGCGGTCGGTGGGAACGCCTCTTTATAGCCCTTGTGACGCCGCAGACAGCAAGCCAATCACTGCAATGCCCTTCTCTAAGATGGTGGGGACCAGGACCTATGTCATCACGCTGCCCACACTCTGCGACCACCTTCATTGGCTGAGAAATGTCGCTTTTCGCGTCATTAAAATGCGACTTTGGCGCGAAAGTAGCGTACCGCATGGCCGACCCCACACAGGGGTCGGGTTTCATGAAACCCGACTTTGCCAAAAGTCGGCGACTTTTAAAAATGAACGATCCGTTTCGCTCAACCCTACTCGCCACAAGCAAAACTTGCACACGCGGAAAAATTGCCACATGCACAAAAGTTGCAACACATGCAAAAGTTGCCTCACACAAAACTTGCACATACTCAAAAGGCACCACACATAAAACTCACCACGCGCAAAACTCGCCATGCGCAAAACTTGCTGCACACAACTTGCTACACTAACCTGTCACATGCAACTCCACACACAAAAAGTTGCTACACGCATGTTGCCACGCAAAACTCATCTCACAAAAGTCACTACATGCATGTCGCCACACACAACTCAACAAAAACAACTTGAAAAACGAATCTCGCCCTAAAACACACACAAGTCTGGTATTATCCTTCAAAAATAAAAATCTGATTAATAAGCAGACAAACTACAAGAGCAACAAATGTACCATATAGGAAAAATGGCAGCTGTCAGTCACATGGCCTGTCTATTATGTGTATGTGTGAGCTAATATATACTGCCAGGGGGCGGGCTTCCTGTTGGCTGGGGATTTGTCAGGCTGCCAATTTAGCTTACAAATACTGAGGTAAAAATACTGAGCAAATAACATGTGAACGAGGTCTAATACAGGAGGAGTTGACACACAGGTATATACTATATACAGGGGAGATGACGCACAGATATATACTATATACAGGAGAGATGACACACAGGTATATACTATATAGAGGAGGAGATGACATACAGATACATACTATATACAGGAGGAGATGACATACAGGTATATACTATATACAGGAGGAAATGACACACAGGTATATACTATATGCAGGAGCAGATGACCTACAGGTATATACTATATACAGGAGGAGATGACATACAGGTATATGCTATATATAGAAGATGATATACAGGTATATACTATATATAGGAGGAGATGACATACAGGTATATACTATATACAGGGGAGATGACACACAGCAGGTATATACTATATACAGGGGAGATGACATACAGGTATATACTATATACAGGAGATGACATACAGGTGTATACTATATATAAGGGAGATGACAAACATGTATATACTGAGGTGAAAATGAGAGGTGTGAGGTGAAAATGAAAAGGTGTGAGTGCAAAATGAGAGGAGTGAGGGAAAATAGTGGAGTGATCGGAAAATGACAGATGTGAGGTCGAAATGACAAGTGTTAGGGGGGAATGAGAGGAGTGAGGGAGACAATGAGAGATGTGAGGGGGAAAATGAAAGATGTGATTGGGAAAATGAGAGGCGTGATGGGAAAATAAGAGAAGTGAGGTGCTATAACTAACCACAGATATTTACTATGCCCAGGCAATGCCGGGCTCTTCAGCTAGTCCTAAATAAAGAAGAAAACAAATATTATTCCCATAAATACATTTCTTTATCTAAATAAAAACAAACAAACAATAAAAATACACATATTTAGTATTGCCGCGTTCATAACGACAAAACCTATAAAACTGTCCCACTAGTTAACCCCTTCAGTAAACACCGTAAGAAAAAAAAAAGAAAACGAGGCAAAAAAACAACACTTTATTATCATACCGCCGAACACAAAGTGGAATAACACACGATCAAAAAGATAGATATAAATAACCATGGTACCGCTGAAAGCGTCATCTTGTCTCGCAAAAAACGAGCCACCATACAGCATCATCAGCAAAAAATAAAAAAAGTTATAGTCCTCAGAATAAAGCGATGCAAAAATAATTATTTTTTCTATAAAATAGTTTTTATCGTATAAAAGCGCCAAAACATAAAAAAATGATATAAATGAGGTATCGCTGTAATCGTACTGACCCGAAGAATAAAACTACTTTATCAATTTTACCAAACGCGGAACGGTATAAACGCCTCCCCCAAAAGAAATTAATGAATAGCTGGTTTTTGGTCATTCTGCCTCACAAAAATCGGAATAAAAAGTGATCAAAAAATGTCACGTGCCCAAAAATGTTACCAATAAAAACGTCAACTCGTCCCACAAAAAACAAGACCTCACATAACTCTGTTGACTCAAATATGGAAAAATTATAGCTCTCAAAATGTGGTAACGCAAAAAATATTTTTTGCAATAAAAAGCGTCTTTCAGTGTGTGACGGTTGCCAAACATAAAAATCCGCTAAAAAACCCGCTATAAAGGTAAATCAAACCCCCCTTCATCACCCCTTTAGTTAGGGAAAAATTAAGAAATTAAAAAAATGTATTTATTTCCATTTTCCAATTAGGGTTAGGGCTAGGGTTAGGGCTAGGGCTAGGGCTACGGCTAGGGTTAGGGTTTGGGCTAGGGTTAAGGCTACAGTTAGGGTTGGGGCTAAAGTTAGGGTTAGGGTTTGGATTACATTTATGGTTGGGAATAGGGTTGGGATTAGGGTTAGGGGTGTGTCTGGGTTAGAGGTGTGGTTAGGGTTATCGTTGGGATTAGGGTTAGGGATGTGTTTGGATTAGGGTTCCAGTTATAATTGGGGGTTTCCACTGTTTAGGTACATCAGGGGCTCTCCAAACGCGACATGGCATCCGATCTCAATTCCAGCCAATTCTGCGTTGAAAGAGTAAAACAGTGCTCCTTCCCTTCCGAGCTCTCCCGTGTGCCCAAACAGGAGTTTACCCCAACATATGGGGTATCAGCATACTCAGAACAAATTGGACAACAACTTTTGGGGTCCAATTTCTCCTGTTACCCTTGGGAAAATACAAAACTGGGGGCTAAAAAATAATTTTTGTGGGGAAAAAAAAGATTTTTTATTTTCACGGCTCTGCGTTATAAACTGTAGTGAAACACTTGGGGGCTCAAAGTTCTCACAACACATCTAGATAAGTTCCTTTGGGGTCTATTTTCCAATATGGGGTCACTTGTGGAGGGTTTCTACTGTTTAGATACATTAGAGGCTCTGCAAACGCAATGTGATGCCTGCAGACCATTCCATCTAAGTCTGCATTCCAAATGGCGCTCCTTCCCTTCTGAGCTCTCCCTTGCACCCAAACGGTGGTTCCCCCCACATATGGGGTATCAGCGCACTCAGGACAAATTGGACAACAGCTTTTGGGGTCCAATTTCTCCTTTTACACTCGGGAAAATACAAAACTGGGGGCTAAAAAATAATTTTTGTGGGAAAAAAATGTTTTATTTTTACGACTCTGCATTATAAACTTCTGTGAAGCCCTTGGTGGGTCAAAGTGCTCACCACACATCTAAATAAATTCCTTAGGGGGTCTAGTTTCCAAAATGGTGTCACTTGTGGGGGGTTTCAATGTTTAGGCACATCAGTGGCTCTCCAAACGCAACATGCGTCCCATCTCAATTCCTGTCAATTTTGCATTGAAAAGTCAAACGGTGCTCCTTCCTTTCCGAGCTCTCCCATGCGCCCAAACAGTGGTTTACCCCCACATATGGGGTATCATCGTACTCAGGACAAATTGTACAACAACGTTTGTGGTCCAATTTCTTCTTTTACCATTGGGAAAATAAAAAATTGGGGGCAAAAAGATAATTTTTGTGAACAAAAAAACAACAACGTTTGGGGTCCATTTTTTCCTGTTACCCTTGGTAAAATAAAACACATTGGAGCTGAAGTAAATTTTTTGTGAAAAAAAATTAAATGTTCATTTTTATTTAACCCCTTCATGACCCAGCCTATTTTGACCTTAAAGACCTTGCCGTTTTTTGCAATTCTGACCAGTGTCCCTTTATGAGGTAATAACTCAGGAACGCTTCAACGGATCCTAGCGGTTCTGAGATTGTTTTTTCGTGACATATTGGGCTTCATGTTAGTGGTAAATTTAGGTCAATAAATTCTGCGTTTATTTGTGATAAAAACGGAAATTTGGCGAAAATTTTGAAAATTTCGCAAATTTCACATTTTGAATTTTTATTCTGTTAAACCAGAGAGATATGTGACACAAAATAGTTAATAAATAACATTTCCCACATGTTTACTTTACATCAGCACAATTTTGGAAGCAAAATTTTTTTTTGTTAGGAAGTTATAAGGGTTAAAATTTGACCAGCAATTTGTCATTTTTACAACGAAATTTACAAAACCATTTTTTTTAGGGACCACCTCACATTTGAAGTCAGTTTGAGGGGTCTATATGGCTGAAAATACCCAAAAGTGACACCATTCTAAAAACTGCACCCCTCAAGGTACTCAAAACCACATTCAAGAAGTTTATTAACCCTTCAGGTGCTTCACAGCAGCAGAAGCAACATGGAAGGAAAAAATGAACATTTAACTTTTTAGTCACAAAAATTATCTTTTAGCAACAATTTTTTTATTTTCCCAATGGTAAAAGGAGAAACTGAACCACGAAAGTTGTTGTCCAATTTGTCCTGAGTACGCTGATACCTCATATGTGGGGGTAAACCACTGTTTGGGCGCACGGCAGGGCTTAGAAGGGAAGGAGCGCCATTTGACTTTTTGAATCAAAAATTGGCTCCACTCTTTAGCGGACACCATGTCACGTTTGGAGAGCCCCCGTGTGCCTAAAAATTGGAGCTCCCCCACAAGTGACCCCATTTTGGAAACTAGACGCCCCAAGGAACTTATCTAGATGCATAGTGAGCACTTTGAACCCCCAGGAGCTTCACAAATTGATCCGTAAAAATGAAAAAGTACTTTTTTTTCACAAAAAAATTATTTTAGCCTCAATTTTTTCATTTTCACATGGGCAACAGGATAAAATGGATCCTAAAATGTGTTGGGCAATTTCTCCTGAGTACGCCGATACCTCATATGTGGGGGTAAACCACTGTTTGGGCACATGGTAAGGCTCGGAAGGGAAGGAGCGCCATTTGACTTTTTGAATGAAAAATTATTTCCATCGTTAGCGGACACCATGTCGCGTTTGGAGAGCTCCTGTGTGCCTAAACATTGGCGCTCCCCCACAAGTGACCCCATTTTGGAAACTAGACCCCCCAAGGAACTTATTTAGATGCCTAGTGAGCACTTTAAACCCTCAGGTGCTTCACAAATTGATCTGTAAAAATGAAAAAGTACTTTTTTTTCACAAAAAAATTATTTTCGCCTCAATTTTTTCATTTTCACATGGGCAGTAGGATAAAATGGATCATAAAATTTGTTGGGCAATTTCTCCCGAGTACGCCGATACCTCATATGTGGGGGTAAACCACTGTTTGGGCACACGGCAGGGCTCGGAAGGGAAGGCGCGCCATTTGACTTTTTGAATGGAAAATTTGCTCCAATTGTTAGCGGACACCATGTCGCGTTTGGACAGCCCCTGTGTGCCTATGCATTGGAGCTCCCCCACAAGTGACCCCATTTTGGAAACTAGACCCCCCAGGGAACTTATCTAGATGCATATTGAGCACTTTAAAACCCCAGGTGCTTCACAGAAGTTTATAACGCAGAGCCATGAAAATAAAAAATAATTTTTCTTTCCTCAAAAATGATTTTTTAGCCTGGAATTTCCTATTTTGCCAAGGATAATAGGAGAAATTGGACCCCAAATATTGTTGTCCAGTTTGTCCTGAGTATGCTGATACCCCATATGTGGGGGTAAACCACTGTTTGGGCGCACGGCAGGGCTCGGAAGGGATGGCACGCCATTTGGCTTTTTAAATGGAAAATTAGCTCCAATCATTAGCGGACACCATGTCACGTTTGGAGAGCCCCTGTGTGCCTAAACATTGGAGATCCCCCAGAAATTACCCCATTTTTGAAACTAGACCCCCAAAGGAACTAATCTAGATGTGTGGTGAGGACTTTGAACCCCCAAGTGCTTCACAGAAGTTTATAACGCAGAGCCATGAAAATAAAAATAAAAAATTATTTTCTCAAAAATGATCTTTTAGCCTGCAATTTTTTATTTTACAAAGGGTAACAGGAGAAATTTGACCCCAAAAGTTGTTGTCCAGTTTCTCCTGAGTACGCTGATACCCCATATGTGGGGGTAAACCACTGTTTGGGCACATTCCGGGGCTCGGAAGTGAAGTAGTGACGTTTTGAAATGCAGACTTTGATGGAATGCTCTGTGGGCGTCACGTTGCGTTTGCAGAGCCCCTGATGTGCCTAAACAGTAGAAACCCCCCACAAGTGACCCCATTTTGGAAACTAGACCCCGAAAGAAACTTATCTAGATGTGTGGTGAGCACTTTCAACCCCCAAGTGCTTCATAGAAGTTTATAATGCAGAGCCGTGAAAATAATAAATACGTTTTCTTTCCTCAAAAATAATTATTTAGCCCAGAATTTTTTATTTTTCCAAGGTTTACAGGAGAAATTGGACCCCAAAAGTTGTTGTCCAGTTTCTCCTGAGTACGCTGATACCCCATGTGTGGGGGTAAACCACTGTTTGGGCACACGTCGGGGCTCCGAAGGGAAGTAGTGACTTTTGAAATGCAGACTTTGATGGAATGGTCTGCGGGCGTCACATTGCGTTTGCAGAGCCCCTGGTGTGCCTAAACAGTAGAAACCCCCCACAAGTGACCCCATTTTAGAAACTAGACCCCCCAAGGAACTTATCTAGATATGTGGTGAGCACTTTGAACCCCCAAGTGCTTCACAGACGTTTACAACGCAGAGCCGTGAAAATAAAAAATCATTTTTCTTTCCTTAAAAATGATGTTTTAGCAAGCATTTCTTTATTTTCACAAGGGTAACAGGAGAAACTGGACCCCAGTAATTGTTGCGCAGTTTATCCTGAGTATGCTGGTACCCCATATGCGGGGGTAAACCACTGTTTGGGCACACGTCGGGGCTCGGAATTGAGGGAGCACCATTTGACTTTTTGAATACGAGATTGGCTGGAATCAATGGTGGCGCCATGTTGCGTTTGGAGACCCCCTGATGTGACTAAACAGTGGAAACCCCTCAATTCTAACTCCAACACTAACCCCCCCACACCCCTAACCCTAATCCCAACTGTAGCCATAACCCTAATCACAACCCTAACCCCAACACACCCCTAACCCTAATCCCAACTGTAGCCATAACCCTAATTCCAACCCTAACCCTAAGGCCATGTGCCCACGTTGCGGATTCGTGTGAGATTTTTCAGCATCATTTTTGAAAAATCCGCGGGTAAAAGGCACTGCGTTTTACCTGCGGATTTTCCGCGGATTTCCAGTGTTTTTTGTGCGGATTTCACCTGCGGATTCCTATTGAGGAACAGGTGTAAAACGCTGCGGAATCCGCACAAAGAATTGACATGCTGCGGAAAATACAACGCAGCGTTTCCGCGCGGTATTTTCCGCACCATGGGCACAGCGGATTTGGTTTTTCATATGTTTACATGGTACTGTAAACCTGATGGAACACTGCTGCGAATCCGCAGCGGCCAATCCGCACCGTGTGCACATAGCCTAATTCTAAAGGTATGTGCACACGCTGCGGAAAACTCTGTGGATCCGCAGCAGTTTCCCATGAGTTTACAGTTCAATGTAAACCTACGGGAAACAAAAATCGCTGTACACATGCTGCGGAAAAACTGCACGGAAACGCAGCGGTTTACATTCCGCAGCATGTCACTTCTTTGTGCGGATTCCGCAGCGGTTTTACAACTGCTCCAATAGAAAATCGCAATTGTAAAACCGCAGTGAAATGCGCAGAAAAAAACGCGGTAAATCCGCCATAAATCCGCAGCGGTTTAGCACTGTGGATTTATCAAATCCGCAGCGGAAAAATCCACAGAGGACCAGAATACGTGTGCACATACCGAAACCCTAACCCTAACCCTACCCCTAACCCTAACCCTAACCCTACCCCTAACCCTAACCCTACCCCTAACCCTACCCCTAACCCTAACCCTAACCCTATTCTAACATTAGTGGAAAAAAAATTTCTTTATTTTTTTATTGTCCCTACCTATGGGGGTGACAAAGGGGGGGGGGGTCATTTATTATTTTTTTTATTTTGATCACTGAGATATAATCTATCTCAGTGATCAAAATGTACTTTGGAACGAATCTGCCGGCCGGCAGATTCGGCGGGCGCACTGCGCATGCGCCCGCCATTTTGGAAGATGGCGGCGCCCAGGGAGAAGACGGACGGAGCCCCGCAGGATCGGTAAGTATGATGGGGTGGGGAGGGGCACGGGGGGGGTATCGGAGCATGGGGTGGGGAATCGGAGCACGGCAGGCGTGGAACGGAGCACGGGGGGCGTGGAACGGAGCACGGGGGGCTGGAACGGAGCACGGGGGGGTGGAACGGAGCACGGGGGGGTGGATCGGAGTGCAGGGGGGTTATTGGAGCACGGGGGGGTGATTGGAGCACGGGGGGAGCGGACAAGAGCACGGGGGGGAGCGGAGCACTGGACGGAGGGGAGCCGGAGCAGTGTACCGGCCAGATCAGGGGGCTGGGGGGGCGATCGGTGGGGTGGGGTGGGGGCACATTAGTATTTCCAGCCATGGCCGATGATATTTCAGCATCGGCCATGGCTGGATTGTAATATTTCACCCGTTATAATAGGTGAAATATTACAAATCGCTCTGATTGGCAGTTTCACTTTCAACAGCCAATCAGAGCGATCGTAGTCACGAGGGGGTGAAGCCACCCCCCCTGGGCTAAACTACCACTCCCCCTGTCCCTGCAGATCGGGTGAAATGGGAGTTAACCCTTTCACCCGATCTGCAGGGACGCGATCTTTCCATGACGCCACATAGGCGTCATGGGTCGGATTGGCACCGACTTTCATGACGCCTACGTGGCGTCATGGGTCGGGAAGGGGTTAAACATTCCAAAAATTCCTGTGAAACACCTGAAGGGTTAATAAACTTCTTGAATGTGGTTTTGAACACCTTAAGGGGTGCAGTTTTTAGAATGGTGTCACACTTGGGTATTTTCTATCATATAGACCCCTCAAAATGGCTTCAAATGAGATGTGGTCCCTAAAATAAAATGGTGTTGTAAAAATGAGAAATTGCTGGTCAACTTTTAACCCTTATAACTCCCTAACAAAAAAAAAAATTTTGGTTCCAAAATTGTGCTGCTGTAAAGTAGACATGGGAAATGTTACTTTTTTTAAAATATTTTGTGTGACATATCTCTGTGATTTAATTGCATAAAAATTCAAATTTGGAAAATTGCAAAATTTTCAAAATTTTCGCGAAATTTCCGTTTTTTCCACAAATAAATGCAGGTAATATCAAAGAAATTTTACCACTATCATGAAGTACAATATGTCACGAAAAAACTATGTCAGAATCACCGGGATCCGTTGAAGCGTTCCAGAGTTATAACCTCATAAAGGGACAGTGGTCAGAATTGTAAAAATTGGCCCGGTCCATAAAGTGCAAACCACCCATGGGGGCAAAGGGGTTAAAACCTTTAACTCCCTCCTCTGCCCCCCACTGCCCCTCCAACCTCCCTAATCTCTGCTGAGGACTTTGCCACACACTTTAAAAATAAGATCGACCAGACAAGGCAAGTCTTCATTGTTCAACCACCACAACCCCTTTGTATACTAGACCAATGCCCAAACCCCATAACCTCCCTATCCAACATCACTGAAGGGGGGCTTAATTGTCTCCTCTCCAAATCGCACCTCACCACCTGTGCACTCGACCCAATCCCATCCCACCTCCTCCCCAACCTCACCACCACACTTATCCCATCCCTAACCCACCTCTTCAACCTATCACTATCTTCTGGCACCTTCCCTTCTGCTTTCAAACATGCCACAATCACGCCTATCCTTAAAAAGCCAACCCTCGATCCAACTGCTATGTCCAGCTATCGCCCAATATCACTGCTCCCATTCTCTTACAAACTCCTGGAGCAGCACGTCCACTCTGAACTTTCCTCCCACCTCTCATCTAACTTGCTCTTTGACAATCTACAATCTGGTTTCCGCCCCATCACTCAACTGAGACAACCCTGAACAAAATCCCTAACGACCTACTTACCGCGAAAGCTAATGGAGAATACTCTGTACTCCTCCTTCTAGACCTGTCCTCTGCTTTCGACACAGTTGACCATTGCTTCTTACTACAGATCCTCTCCTCCTTTGGCATCAAAGACCTCACCCTATCCTGGATCTCCTCGTACCTTTCCAACCGCACAATCAGCGTCTCCCACTCCCACACAACCTCCTCATCCCACCCTCTCTTTGTTGGAGTCCCCCAACGCTCTGTTCTAGGACCCCTACTCTTCTCAATCTATACACTTGGCTTGTGACAACTCATAAAGTCCCATGGATTCCAGTACCACCTCTATGCTGATGACACTCAGATCTACCTCTGTGGCCCAGATGTCACCGCTCTGCTGTTCAGAATCCCAGAGTGCCTATCAGCCATATCCTCCTTCTTCTCCTCTCGTTTCCTCAAACTCAATGTGGACAAATCTGACCTCATCATCTTTCCTCCATCCCATAGATCTTCCTTACCTGACCTATCTATCACAATCAATGACATCATGCTTTCCCCCGTACCGGAAGTCCGCTGCCTCGGAGTAACCCTTGACTCTGCCCTGTCCTTCAAACCGCACATCCAAGCTCTTTCCACCTCCTGTTGCCTCCAGCACAAAAATATCTCCAGAATCCATCCTTTCCTCAACCGTCAATCTACTAAAATGCTTGTGCACGCCCTCATCATCTCCCGCCTTGACTACTGCAACATCCTTTTCTGCGGCCTCCCTGCTAACACCCTTGCACCTCTCCAGTCCATCCTTAACTCTGCTGCCCGACTAATTCATCTCTCTCCTCGCTACTCCTCTGCTTCCCCCCTCTGCAAATCTCTTCACTGGCTCCCATTCCCTCAGCGTATCCAGTTCAAATTACTAATACTGACCTACAAAGCCATCCACAACCTGTCTCCTCCATATATCTCTGAACTAATCTCCCGATATCTTCCCTCACGTGATCTTCGGTCCTCCCAAGACCTCCTTCTCTCCTCCACACTTATTCGCTCCTCATCCAACCACCTCCAAGACTTCTCCCGAATATCCCCCATCCTCTGGAATTCTTTGCCCCAACACGTCCGACTATCAACCACATTCGGATCCTTCAGACGGAACCTGAAAACCCATCTCTTCAGGAAAGCCTACAGCCTGCACTGACCCCGCTGCCTCCTCATCACCACGGAAGCTACCGCTTCACCAACACCGGAGCTCCTGCAACCCTCAACATACTGTCTCCTTCCCCATAATCCTGTAGAATGTAAGACCGCAAGGGCAGGGTCCTTGCCCCTCTGTGTCAGTCTGTCATTGTTAGTTTGTTTACTGTAAGTGATATCTGTAACTTGTATGTAACCCCTTCTCATGTAAAGCACCATGGAATCAATGGTGCTATATAAATAAATAATAATAATACATACTACATACATACTACATACATACTACATACATACAACATACTACATACATACTACATACATACAACATACTACATACATACTACATACAATACATTCCTACATTACATACAATACATACATATAGACATACAGTACATATAACATAGATTACATACTCACCATCACTTGTCACTTTGTTCGCCAAAGCCTGTAAAAAATATGAAAATAACAAACAAACAATATACTCCCTGATCCGCAGAAATCCACGAGTGTCCCACGACGATCTCCTGTGGAGAACGGCAGCATCAGCTGATGCGAACGCTCTCTAGGGGTTCCAGGAATACAATGACAGGAGGAAGGTATCTTTCTGCACTGTATTCCTCCGCCGCTGTAAAAAAATAGTCCCTAGTCTCACTTTTGGCATTGCTGTGTGAGAAATTTCCCACGCAGCAAATGCCATAAAGTGAGACTCTGAACTAAGGTAACCTCTCAGTGATGCACTGCAGGAGCCATTGTCTCCTGTCAGTGTGTCACTGAAGGTCCTATAGAGCAGTGACATCACCCATTGTCACTGTTCTATAGGGGAGATCGCCATGGGACACTACACTACGACACTACGGCGGACAGGTAGTATGCGGTTTATTATTTTACGTTTTTTGCAGGCGCTGAAGTATAGTAAGTATGGTTAAATGAAGAATATTAAAATACTTTTTTCTGGCTGTGTCTTTATTTTTTTAACTCTTTCACTACACTAGGATTAATAATGGATAGGTGTCTTATTGACGCCTCTCCATTATTAACCCGGCTTAATGTCACCTTACAATAGCAAGGTGACATTAACCCCTTATTACCTCATATCCCACCGTTACACGGGAGTGGGAAGAGAGGGGCTAAGTGCCGGAATTGGTGCATCTTACAGATGCGCCATTTCTGAGGTGGCTGCGGACTGGTATTTGTATTCGGGGGGCCAATATCCATGGCCCCTCTCTAGGCTATGAATATCAGCCCGCAGCTGTCTGCGTAGCCTTTCTGGCTATAAAATATAGGGGGACCCCACGTAATTTTTTGGGGGTCCCCCTATTTTAATAGCCAGACAGCTGTGGGCTGATATTCATAGCCTGGGAGGAGCCATGGGTATTACCCCCTTCCCAGGCTACAAATATTGACCCCCAGCCGTTGGCTTTCCTCTTCTGGCGCAGAAAATTGTGCGGGAGACCATGCCATTTTTTTCCATTTTTTTTTTTAAACGAAACGCTCATTAAGGCCTCTTTCACACTTACGGCAGTGCGGGTCCGTCACTATGCATAGGGCTGAGGTACCGATGCACGTTGTGAAATTTGTGCTCGACGTGTCCATCGGATGCAGTTTTTCAACACGTCCACTGCCCATTCTGAAGTCCGGGGAGGAGGGGGCGGAGTTTCGGCCGTGCATGCACGGTAGAAAATGGCGGACGCAACGGCCAAAAAAACTTTCACTTGAACCTTTTTTAGTGCCGACGGTCCGCCAAAACACGACGGATCCGTATGTACAGTATGTTGTATGTATGTATGTAGTATGTATGTAGTATGTATGTTGTATGTATGTAGTTTGTTGTATATATGTATGTAGTATGTATGTAGTATGTTTGTATGTATGTAGTATGTTTGTATGTATGTAGTATGTATGTAGTATGTATGTTGTATGCATGTAGTATGTTGTATGTATGTAGCATGTATGTATGTATGTAGCATGTGTGTAGTATGTATGTAGTATGCATGTGTGTAGTATGTATGTAGCATGTATGTAATATGTATGTATATAGTATGTATGTATGTACATACATGTATGTATGTACATGTATGTAGTATGTATGTTGTATGTTTGTAATATTTTGTATGTATGTATGTAGTATGTATGATGTATGTAGTATGTATGTTGTAAGTATGTAGTATGTTGTATGTATCTAGTATGTATGTATGTAGTATGTATGTTGTATGTATGTAGTATGTTGTATGTATGTAGTATGTATGCAGTATGTATGTATGTAGTATGTATTGTGGTGTGACTGGTGGTCACGTGGTTAATGGGAGGTATGTATTACAGGGATGGATGGTCCCTGCGATGCAACCCGGAGTATTTTGTCTTTAGTGCACACGAGCGGGTTGCAGGTAGCTATGAGAGATGGGAGGAAAATGCAGGAAATGGCAAGCAGATTGGCACAACCTTCAACTCGCGATATAGAGAGGCAAAGAGGTTCGCATAAGACTGGAAGTCCTCAAGCTGAAGCTAAAAGAGGACATAGAGAAAAATGGATGGATGCTCTCCAGGCGATAAAGACCATGGGCTAAGTGACCTAAGTGGGAGACCCTGTAGTGGACGAAATGACAAAGAGTCAGACCAGACAGGACGTATGGGTACAAAGGGATTATGCCTACGTACTGACCGATGGAGGTGGGGAAGGCTTAATAGATTGTTGACGCTGAAACATGAGGCGACAAAGTCTGATAGCACATTGTTCACAGACAGGGATGTGGAGACAGTGACAGACTATGTCTCAGGAGCTGACGCTCAAAACCAAATGGGAAGGCCATCTCGACGGATAGAGCAAGGCTATATGGGTGCCCTGTCTCGAGGCCCTCGGTTTAGGACAAGTGTTCAACCCCACAGGTTTGAACAGAGGAGGGGAATATATGGTGTGACTGGTGGTCGCATGATTAATAGGAGGTATGTATCACAGGGATGGATGCTCCCTGCGATGCAACCCGGAGTATTTTGTCTTTAGTGCACATGAGCACTAAAGATGTCGTTAAGTGCACCTGGGTCCGGGTTGCGGGTAGCTATGATAGATGGGACGGTCTGGCTACCCATATACCTCACCTCTGAGTGGGGGCGCTAACTGTATGCTTTTCCCTGCAGGAGTTTGAGGACCTGCAGTGATGTCATGATCACGTGACAGTGCATGTGATGTTACCTCATCTGTGGGTGTGGTTACAGGATACCTAAAGGAGGTGTGTTTAGCACATGGTAGTGAGTGTTTGGGAGTCTACCAGTGTGGAAAGACTTCCATGTGTCCAGGCTGGACACTACAGAGTGGTCTGTGGCTTAAGATAGAGCCTGAGTGCTGGACATTGCACAGCCTGTGTGCCTTCAGGCCTGAGAGAGCAGAGCTCTTCTATGGACATTAACGCTGTGTCGGCCTGATGTACGGATTGTTTATCTTTTTGTTGCTGCCTTGATGGTTTATGGAGCAAATAAACCCACATGGACATTGAAGAGAATGTGCCTCCTGCTTCCTTCTACGCATCTGAGTGACTAAAATCCTTACAGTATGTAGTATGTATGTGTGTAGTATGTATGTAGTATGTATGTAGTATGTATGTTGTATGTATGTTGTATGTATGTAGTATGTATGTAGCATGTAGTATGTATGTTGTATGTATGTAGTATGTTGTATGTAGTATGTATGTTTGTGTTGTTTTGTTACATTCAACACATTAACCAGATGATGGGACTACTACTGTCCCATCATTGGCTAATGTGTCAATCACTGTCATTGTAGCAGGCATAGCCCGATGGGACTTGCCTGTACACACACAACCCTCGAGAGACCCGCACAGACCCCCGAGAGTCCCATACAGACCCCCGTCAGGCCCGCACAGGTCCCCCACGGTCCCACACAGACCCTGCCCACACACACAGACACGCAGTCTCCACCCACACACCGCCCACTCTCTTCCCCCCTTCGGAACTGGATGTGCAAAGGAAAGAAAGGGCTTATTTTCATTCCAATATTTGTGTCCCATTGACTTGCATTGGTTTCCAGTATCGGTATCGGCGATACCCAATATATTTTGGGTATCGGTGCAATCCAATCCGATCCAATATTTCCCGATATCGGAAGGTATCGCTCAACACTAATTATTAGTCAGCGTTTTCTAGATAGTAACAGGAGTCTGGATGAAGCTCTATGCGTTTAGTGCTCCAACATCCTTGACATTCACCAATACTTAACTAAAATATACATGATAATGGAGCGCCCCCAGACACAGGGCCGCGGTACCGGTCTTCTCTGTCTCGGTTCTAGGGCTGTTACGGTGGCTGGACCCGGTCCGTGACCCTGCTAAGGGGCGTCCAATGAAAGGTGATGCAAGTTTGTTAAGGTTTCGTGACGCCACCTGTGGTGTTCGGTCAGGGTGACCGACGCTGCTTTGGGGTCCACTGGGGTGATGTAATGGCATCTAGATGGAATACCTTCCCACAGGTGAAGTGTTTCCCCAGGGCTTCCCAGTAGTGTAGGTGGCGATGATGTGAGGCGCAGTTAATAACGAGGACACAGGGTTGCAGTCTCTTTACCTTTTTACAGAAGACTTCGGGATCCACAATCCAGAGCACTGCTAACAGGGCTGGCTGAGACCGGCCGGTCCGAAGGCACATCCAGAGTTCCCTTTGCAGGTGGAAATCAGTGCCTACCAAATAGCGCCTGTGTGTTGTAGTTCTTCACTGCTGAGCATTCGGGATAGTCCTCACAACTTTCGTATTCGTTCTTTCTCTCTCCGTCCCCCAAGTATATCTGGCTAGGACGCACCCGTTTGACGGGAAGGCTCGGCGCTATTCTGGGACCCTAGAGACGCCCCTCTCCACATTTGCCCCTATATCTGCTTAGGTGATGTAAGGTAGACAGCCAACCTATAATCAACTGTCCTGCCGCTGTTTGAAATAATGCTTGGAGTCAGTTACTTCCTCGGCATTCCGGCCACTGGCTACGCGCCTCAGTAGGATGTTGCCGATCTCAGGGCACGACTCCTACTGGTTCTCCTTTGTGCTGTGATCTCGTTTCTCACTTCTCCACAATATACTTCGCTTTGTGTCCTTCCTTAGGATGCCGCCGCAAAGTAGTGCAGGCACGACTCCGTCACATTCTGTCCTTTCTGCTAGGTACCTGCCAGGAACCCACCCCTGACAGGTCCTCCCTGGAGCTCTCCCATTCTGCGTTCTCTCTAACTTCCTATGCAACCCCTAGTTTTACCAGAGTGTGAGGAGTGGCCTAATACATAGTGCCTTTTGCTCCCCCTGGTGGCCGGAGTGTGAAGTGTAATGTGTGACTGTGATACCTGGTCAGGTGAACTCCTTTAGTGCAATCAGACATAACATCACTCCCCTTAATGGCAGAGCGACATTACTGCAACGACCAGGACTCTGGGGCGCTGCACTCCCCCCCTGTTAAATCCAGTACTCCCGGACTGGGAAAAGAAGAACAACAAAACATGTTAGAAAAAGACATACAAAATTTTGGAATGCTTTGAACAAGTAAATATAACAATGCTTCCCTTTATGGGAGGTGAGGTCACTTGAACGTTACAAACGGAAACATGTTTAAATATTTTAAATAACATTCTAATCTACTGACTATAAATAGTTTCTATTACCCAGCCGGGTATTCTACTAAGTGCAAATTTTTGAACAATAATTAACTTTAAGGGCGTATAGGCTGAACCCACTAAAGGCTTTTATAAAACGCTATAGTACAAATCTAACTTTTTCTTTATTTCTCTGACTTCACATATGCAGGACCGCCTAGCTACTTGTCTGGGCCTACTGCATCTCTTCTTCTCAGTTCACAACATGAGACCTATCAACCATCTCTCTATGGCTCTCAGGAGGACTTATTAACCCCTATGGGTTCACTTACTAGCTTTCTAGCTACATGTTATCTACTACGTAAACATTATTGCTATCTTACTACTTAAGGCAACATTATCACAAGGCAACAAGTAACATTCCCTTTAAGAGGGAAATCAGTCTTCTTTGAGGTAGTGCAAACAATCACCAAGTCACTAATAAACTTCAAGACACAAGAAACTTTCACGTCGTCATCAGGAATAGTTTCTTCGCAAAGTCTTGTTTCCTTGTAAAACCAGTAGAGAGCACCTTTAAGACGGTGCAAATTATGTACAAAACCAGTTTGTGAATCATTCACCGTTAGTGTTGAGCATTCCGATACCGCAAGTATCGGGTATCGGCCGATATTTGCGGTATCGGAATTCCGTTACCGAGTTCCGATATTTTTGTGATATCGGGAATCGGTATCGGGATTAAGATTCATGTGTAAAAAAAAGAATAAAAATAAAAAATATTGATATACTTACCCTCGGACGCGCCCTGGTTGTCACCGCTGCAACCGCCATGCTTCCGTTCCTAAGAATGAGCGCGTTAAGGACCTTCGATGACGTCGCGGCTTGTGATTGGTCGCAATGAATATTGATCCCAGGGCCTGAAGGAGAGTTTCCTCTCCTTCAGACCCAGGGAACCATAGAGGATACCTTCCGATATTTGTGTCCCATTGACTTGTATTGTATCGGATATCGGTATCGGCGATATCCGATATTTTTCGGATATCGGCCGATACCATCCGATACCGATACTTTCAAATATCAGACAGTATTGCTCAACACTATTCACCGTCCATGATTCCGCAGTCTTTGGAAACGATAATAAACTTGTGCAAAAACATAAAAAAATAGGGATCCCGGGTCAACAAAGGGATCCCTTTAAGGATTAATCCTAAACGGGTTTTAAGCAGCAGGAAACAAACAGTTAACTATTTACATTTGTCGGGGTTTCGAGGTTTATTCTTGCGACGGTAGGTTGCAAGGCATCAGTTAGTAGCGAACACTTCCTGGCCTGGGAAGATCTGTGTTCGACTTCTCATCCGATGTGGTATCAATGTCACTAATCGGTTTTTCATGTATAATTTGGGTTCGAATGTCAGTTTTGGTAGTAGGTTCAGTAGTGGCAATAATGCCCACCATGGTAGTAATATTAGGATTTGTCAGTTCAGAGTTAGTCTTAGTCATGACAGCAAGTGGCGCTGCTATGGGGCCTACCAGTAGGTCTTCTGTCACTGGGGCAGGGTTGTTCTTCATATCTGCTTCAGATGCGGTCCCTCCGGTGCCGGCCTGCTCCGTCTCCGCTGGGATCTGGAACGCTGACTGCGGGGTCTTGTGCTGTGGCGTTGCCATCTCTGTTTGCAGTATCTCGCTTTCTGGCAGGGCCTTGCTTTTTGGCTTCGGAGCGCTGGAACTTCTTTCTTGCTCTGGACCAGACGAGGCTGCCGACAGACGTCTGGCGAGGCCCCCGATGACGGTCTCCTTCCACCCTGCCTCATTGCTCAGCTGCATCCGCCGGAGTTGATCGCTGAGCTCGTCCACTCCGGCCTGCAGGAAGTCGGGGCCAACAGATGACGCCTGGCCGCTGTATCTCTCTGGATAGCTGGGGGAGTCCTCGGCTCCGACCCCACACTCCGATCCCAGGCGGCTGGCCATGGCATCTCCCACCTGGCTCACTTCTAACGGTTCGCCCATAGTCGTCGGTAGCGGGGTCAGTATCCCCTTCATAGTGTAGAGGGCTGCCATTACGACCTCAGCGGAGGAAGGTCAGCCACAGTCGGGATGGGGTGCGGTCACCGGAGCTGGATCGGTCGGTGGGGCAGGGTCAGTGTACTCACCCGCCACCACGATGTCCTGGGGGTCGGCTGGCTCTGCCAGCGGCGGGCTCTGCGATGGGGTCGGCAAGGGTTTCCGTCGTGGCACAAGGGGCGGCATCAGCATCGATGGATCTTCCGCAGGTGCTACTTGAGACGAGGACTTGGTCTCCACCTGCAGCTGCAGGAGTTGATCGATCAGCTCCTCCATTCCAAGCTGCAGGGAATCAGCATCAGCAGTGAAGGCTTGGCCTCGGTGCTCCTCCGGGTAGCTGAGGAAGTCTCCGGCTTCGACCCCACGCTCCAGCTCCAGGTGACTTGTCATGGCGTCCTCCACGTGACTGCTGTCTTCCTTGTCCTTTTCCCACTCTCTCCTTCGTTGGTGGTTTCGCTTCCTTTGTCTCCGCCCACCATTGAGGATCAGGAGGCGGATCTCGGCTGCTGACGGACACGTCCTCAAGGTACAGAAATATTTAGACTGGGCGGCCATTACCTTTCGCGCTTTTCAGTTCGTTCACACCCACAACTCCACGCCCTTCTTCTTCTCCTGCACTCTTCGTGGCGCTATAATGGCAGCAGTTTTGGCGGGAATCTTGGCGGCAAATAGCAATACACAGTCTTTGCAATAAGTCACAGTTCAAGCACAATTCTAACACAGTTCCAAGGCACACATGACCTGATTCTTCAGGCTTAAGTACATCCTGTTCGTGACGCCAAGTTGGAGCACCCCCAGACACAGGGCCGCGGGGTACTCAGTATCGGTCCTCTCTTTCTCGGTTCTAGGGTTGTCACGGTGACTGGACCCGGTCCGTGACCCTGCTAAGGGGCGTCCAATGAAAGGTGATGCAAGTTTGTTAAGGTTTCGTGACGCCACCTGCGGTGTTCGGTCAGGGTGACCGACGCTGCTTTGGGGTCCACTGGGGTGATGTAATGGCATCTAGATGGAATACCTTCCCACAGGTGAAGTGTTTCCCCAGGGCTTCCCAGTAGTGTAGGTGGCGATGATGTGAGGCGCCGTTAATAACGAGGACACAGGGTTGCAGTCTCTTTACCTTTTTACTGAAGACTTCGGGATCCGCAATCCAGAGCACTGCTAACAGGGCTAGCTGAGACCGGCCGGTCCGAAGGCACATCTAGAGTTCCCTTTGCAGGTGGAAATCAGTGCCTACCAACGCCTGTGTGTTGTAGTTCTTCCCTGCTGAGCATTCGGGATAGTCCTCACAACTTTCGTATTCGTTCTTTCTCTCTCCATCCCCCAAGTATATCTGGCTAGGATGCACCCGTTTGACGGGAAGGCTCGGAGCTATTCTGGGACCCTAGAGATGCCCCTCTCCACGTTTGCCCCCTATGTCTGCTTAGGTGATGTAAGGTAGACAGCCAACCTATAATCAACTGTCCTGCCGCTGTTTGAAGTAATGCTTGGAGTCAGTTACTTCCTCGGCGTTCCGGCCACCGGCTACGCGTCTCAGTAGGATGTTGCCGATCTCAGGGCACGACTCCTACTGGTTCTCCTTTGTGCTGTGATCTCGTTTCTCACTTCTCCACAATATCCTTCGCTTCGTGTCCTTCCTTATGATGCCGCCGCAAGGTAGTACAGGCGCGGCTCCGTCGCGTTCTGTCCTTTCTGCTAGGTACCTGCCAGGAACCCACCCCTGACACGTCCTCCCTGGAGCTCTCCCAGGCTGCGTTCTCTCTAACTTCCTATCCAACCCCCAGTTTTACCAGAGTGTGAGGAGTGGCCTAATACATAGTGCCTTTTGCTCCCCCTGGTGGCCGGAGTGTGAAGTGTAATGTGTGACTGTGATACCTGGTCAGGTGAACTCCTTTAGTGCAATCAGACATAACATCACTCCCTTTAGTGGCAGAGCGACATTACTGCAACGACCAGGACTCTGGGGCGCTGCAATAACATCCTTGGGTACATGTGTAATTGCCCCCAAAAATTATTTTCACAGAGACCTAAAATATGCCATGTAATTTATATTTATGTAAATGCTGCCCACAAATGTATGCCACCACCGTGTTATCAAAGTTCCTACTTTAACCCCTTCATGACCCCAGCTTTTTTTGGTTTTGCGTTTTTGTTTTTTGCTCCCCTTCTTCCCAGAGCCATAACTTTTTTATTTTTCCATCACTCTGGCCATGTGAGGGATTTTTTTTTGCAGGACGAGTTGTACTTTTGAGCGACACCATTGGTTTTACCATGTTGTATACTAGAAAATGGGGAAAAAATTCCAAGTGCGGTGAAATTGCAAAGAAAGGGCAATCCCACACTTGTTTTTTGTTTGACTTTTTTGATAGGTTCAATAAAAGCTAAATCTGACCTGTTATTATGATTCTCCAGGTCATTACAAGTTTATAGACACCAAATATGTCTAGGTTCTTTTTTATGTAAGTGGTGAAAAAAATTCCAAACTTTGCTAAAAAAAAAAATTGCTCAATTTTCCATTACCCGTAGCGTCTCCATTTTTCGTGATCTGGGGTCGGGTGAGGGCTTATTTTTGCATGCTGAGTTTTAACCCCTTTCTGACATCGGACGTACTATCCCGTCGAGGTGGGTTGGGCCCGTTTGACCACCGACGGGATAGTATGTCATACGCAATCGGCCGCGCTCACTGGGGGAGCGTGGCCGATCGCGGCCGGGTGTCAGCTGACTATCGCAGATGACATCCGGCACTATGTGGCCAGGAGCGGTCATGGACCGCCCCGGCACATTAACCCCCGGCACACTACGATCAAACATGATTGCAGTGTTTCGGCGGTATAGGGAAGCATCGCGCAGGGAGGGGGCTTCCTGAGGCCTTCACTGAGACCCCCAGAACAACGCGATGTGATCGAGTTGCTGCAAGGGTCTCTTACCTCCTCCTCCCTGCAACAGGCCCAGATCCAAAATGGCCGCGGGGTTGCATCCGGGTCCTGCAGGGAGGTGGCTTACCAGCTCTTGCTTTACAGGGGTATCAGCGTACTCAGGACACATTGGACGACAACTTTTGTGGACCAATTTATCCTGTTACCCTTGGGAAAATACAAAACTGGGGGCTAAAAAATAATTTTTGTGGGAAAAAAAGATTTTTTATTTTCACGGCTCTGCGTTATAAACTGTAGTGAAACACTTGGGGGTGCAAAGTTCTCACAACACATCTAGATAAGTTCCTTGGGGGGTCTAGTTTCAAATATGGGTTCACTTGTGGGGGGTTTCTAATGTTTAGGCACAATAGGGGCTCTGCAAACACAATGTGATGACTGCAGACCATTCCATCTAAGTCTGCATTCCAAATGGTGCTCCTTCCATTCCGAGCCCTCCCATGCGCCCAAACGGTGGTTCCCCAACACATATGGGGTATCAGCGTACTCAGGACAAATTGGACTGCAACTTTTGGGTCCAATTTCTCCTGTTACCCTTGGGAAAATACAAAACTGGGGGCTAAAAAATAATTTTTGTGGGAAAAAAAAAAGAATTTTTATTTTCACTGCTCTGCGTTATAAACTGTAGTGAAACACTTGGGGGTTCAAAGCTCTCACAACACATCTAGATGAGTTCCTTAGGGGGTCTACTTTCCAAAATGGTGTCACTTGTGGGGGGTTTCAATGTTTAGGCACATCAGTGGCTCTCTAAACGCAACATGGTGTCCCATCTCAAATCCAGTCAATTTTGCATTGAAAAGTCAAATGGTGCTCCTTCGCTTCCGAGCTCTGTCATGCGCCCAAACAGTGGTTTACCCCCATATATGGGGTATCGACGTACTCAGGACAAATTGTACAAGTTTTGTGGTCCATTTTCTCCTGTTACCCTTGGTAAAATAAAACAAATTGGAGCTGAAGTAAAAAATATTGTGAAAAAAAGTTAAATGTTAATTTTTATTTAAACTTTCCAAAAATTCCTGTGAAACACCTGAAGGGTTAATAAACTTCTTGAATGTGGTTTTGAGCACCTTGATGGGTGCAGTTTTTAGAATGGTGTCACATTTGGTTATTTTCTATCATATAGACCCCTCAAAAAGACTTCAAATGAGATGTGGTCCCTAAAAAAAAATGGTGTTGTACAAATGAGAAATTTCTGGTCAACTTTTAACCCTTATAACTCCCTTAGAAAAAAAAATGTTGGTTCCAAAGTTGTGCTGATGTAAAGTAGACATGTGGGAAATGTTACTTATTAAGTATTTTGTGTGACATATCTCTGTGATTTAATTGCATAAAAATTCAAAGTTGGAAAATTGCTAAATTTTCAAAATGTTTGCCAAATTTCAGTTTTTTCTCACAAATAAACGCAGGTAATATCAAAGAAATTTTACCACTATCATGAAGTACAATATGTCACGAGAAAACAATGTCAGAATCACCAGGATCCATTGAAGCATTCCAGATTCCAGAGTTATAACCTCATAAAGGGACAGTGGTCAGAATTATAAAAATTGGCCTGGTCATTAACGTGCAAACCACCCTTGGGGGTAAAGGGGTTAATGTGCCATTTGGTGCAGATACATTCTTTTGATCGCCCGTTATTGCATTTTAAAGCAATGTTGCGGCGACCAAAGAAGCTTAATTCTGGGGTTTTGAATTTTTTACTCACTACGCCGTTTAGCGATCATGTTAATCCTTTTTTTTATTGATAGATCGGGCGATTCTGAACGCGGCGATAACAAATATGTGTAGGTTTGATTATTTTGAATGGGCGAAAGGGGGCTGTTTTAAACTTTTATATTTTTATTATTTTTTAATATTTTTTAAAACATTTTTTTTTACTTTTGCCTTGCTTCAATAGCCTTCATGGGAGGCTAGAAGCTGGCACAACTCGATCAGCTCTGCTACATAGGAGCGATGCATAGATCGCTCCTATGTAGCTGAATTACTGCATTGCTATGATCGCCGACCACAGGGTGGCGCTCACAACAATCTGGCATCAACAACCATAGAGGTCTTCAGAAGACCTCTGGTTGTTATGCCAATGCTCCGATGACCCCCGATGACGTGACGGGGTCACCGATGCGCGCATTTCCGTCCCGATGGCGGGAAGCGCTTCTTAAATGCTGCTGAGTTTGACAGCGGTATTTAACTAGTTAATAGCGGCGGGTGGTTCACGATTGCGGGCACATGTCAGCTGTACAAAACAACTGACATGTTCCGACTTTTATGTGGGCTCAATTTCAATTTCAATTTCAATTTTTCTTCCACCTTTTCCAAAAGCTATTTCTTTTTTACCTTATGAGGACATGTGTTATGTGGCATAGGTTGTAGTTGTAGTTTTGAAATACATACAGTAATTCACTTTGCAATATTATGTATTGAAAAATGGGGAAAAAAAATCCAAGTGAGATTAAATGTGAGAAAATGCAATTCTGAAATTATTTTTGGGGTTCTGTTTTTATAGTGTTCATTGCATGATAAAATTAATCTTACAACATGATTCTCCCAATATGATTCTATTAACAGACTTTCATAGACATGGTGATACTGAGCATGCTTTCTTTTTTACTTTATTTTTGGATGGGAAAAATTACTTAGTTTTTTTTTTTTACATTTTCAATTACTTTTTAGTCCTCCTGATGTCACTTGATGATTTGTATTATATACTGCAATACCTCTGTATGGGCTGGGCTTTACAAGAGTACTAAGATGCTGGCAAAAAAGTCAATCAGGTGGCCCTTGGCTGCTATGGCAACCCATCAGCACTCCATGATCACTTCAAGGGGGATAATGAGTGCCTGAACAGATAATCCACAAGGATTGCACCATTTAAATGCTGTGGTCGTTGGCATTGTTGCCGCAGAATGTGATTGGAGGTCCAGAACTTCAAACCTCTACAGCCCATTGACTGTGGGTTTCAAATTGGGGGTCAGTTATTCCTCCGGAGAGAAATAAAAACACCAATACATTTAATGAAGCATCTGAGTGTCCAGGGCTCTTGTGTATTTTTACTGAACCCATGGTGCCAACCCGTTACATGCTATGGGCATATCTGACTAATTACTAAAATTAGTATCTGTTATGGACCTGGTGGTTAGGAGCACCCGGAATGACCTGATGGTTAAACTACACAGAACAAGCTCTGGGAAGTGGGAGCTCTGCTGACCGCAACCCCTAATCCTATCACACACACTAGAAATAGCCGTGGAGCGTACCTAACGCTACCTAGATGCCTCTTCACAGCCTAAGAGCTAACTAGCCCTAGAGATAGAAAATAAATCCCACCTTGCCTCAGAGAAATTCCCCAAAGGAAAAGGCAGCCCCCCACATATATTGACTGTGAGTTAAGATGAAAGTCACAAACACAGGAATGAAACAAGTTTCAGCAAAGGGAGGCCAGACTAACTAAACAGACTGAGGATAGGAAAGGTATCTTTGCGGTCAGCACAAAAAACTACAAAAGACCACGCAGAGTGTGCAAAAAGACCTCCGCACCGACTCACGGTGCGGAGGTGCCACTCTGCATCCCAGAGCTTTCAGCTAGCAAGGCAAAATCATGATAACCAGCTGCACAAGAAAACAATGAACAATGAACAGGGACTTAGCTTCTGCTGGAGTAGACAGGTCACCCGAAAGATCCAAGAGCGAACTGAACCAGTACAAGAACATTGACAGCTGGCAAGGAGTAACGATCTGAGTGGAGTTAAATAGATCAGCCAGCCAAAGAATAAACTACATCACCTGTGGAAGGAACCTCAGAAGCAGCAGCTCCACTCACAGCCACCAGAAGGAGTCCATGGACAGAACTCGCCGAAGTACCATTCATGACCACAGGAGGGAGTTCGATAACAGAATTCACAACAGTACCCCCCCTTGAGGAGGGGTCACCGAACCCTCATCAGAGCCCCCAGGCCGATTAGGACGAGCCAAATGAAAGGCACGAACTAGATCGGCAGCATGAACATCAGAGGCAAAAACCCAGGAATTATCTTCCTGACCATAACCCTTCCACTTGACCAGGTACTGGAGTTTCCGTCTCGAAATACGAGAATCCAAAATCTTTTCCACCACATACTCCAACTCCCCCTCGACCAACACCGGGGCAGGAGGATCAACGGAGGGAACCATAGGCGCCACGTATCTCCGCAATAACGACCTATGGAACACATTATGGATGGCAAAAGAAGCTGGAAGGGCCAAACGAAATGACACAGGATTGAGAACTTCAGAAATCTTATACGGACCAATGAAACGAGGCTTAAACTTAGGAGAGGAAACCTTCATAGGAACATAACGAGACGACAACCAAACCAAATCCCCAACATGAAGTCGGGGACCAACACAGCGCCGGCGGTTAGCGAAACGTTGAGCCTTCTCCTGGGACAATGTCAAATTGTCCACCACATGAGTCCAAATCTGCTGCAACCTGTCCACCACAGTATCCACACCAGGACAGTCCGAAGGTTCAACCTGCCCTGGAGAGAAACGAGGATGAAAACCAGAATTACAGAAAAACGGCGAAACCAAAGTAGCCGAGCTGGCCCGATTATTAAGGGCGAACTCAGCCAAAGGCAAGAAGGACACCCAATCATCCTGATCAGCAGAAACAAAGCATCTCAGATATGTTTCCAAAGTCTGATTAGTTCGTTCGGTTTGGCCATTTGTCTGAGGATGGAAAGCCGAAGAAAAAGATAAATCAATGCCCATCTTAGCACAAAAGGACCGCCAAAACCTCGAAACAAACTGGGAACCTCTGTCCGAGACGATGTTCTCCGGAATGCCATGCAAACGAACCACATGCTGGAAAAACAATGGCACCAAATCAGAGGAGGAAGGCAATTTAGATAAGGGTACCAAATGGACCATCTTAGAGAAGCGATCACAAACCACCCAAATGACCGACATCCTTTGAGAGACAGGGAGATCTGAAATAAAATCCATGGAAATATGCGTCCAGGGCCTCTTCGGGATCGGCAAGGGCAAAAGCAACCCACTGGCACGAGAACAGCAGGGCTTAGCCCGAGCACAAGTCCCACAGGACTGCACAAAAGAATGCACATCCCGTGACAAAGAAGGCCACCAAAAGGATCTAGCCACCAAATCTCTGGTACCAAAGATTCCAGGATGACCAGCCAACACTGAACAATGAATCTCAGAGATAACTCTACTAGTCCATCTATCAGGGACAAACAGTTTCTCCGTAGGACAACGGTCAGGTCTATTAGCCTGAAACTTTTGCAGCACACACCTCAAATCATGGGAAGTGGCAGACAAAATTACCCCTTCTTTAAGAATACCCGCCGGCTCCGGAACACCCGGAGAGTCAGGTACAAAACTCCTTGACAGGGCGTCAGCCTTCACATTCTTAGATCCCGGAAGGTATGAAACCACAAAATCAAAACGGGAGAAAAAGAGCGACCATCGAGCCTGTCTAGGATTCAACCGTTTGGCAGACTCGAGATAAGTTAAATTCTTGTGATCCGTCAAAACCACCACGCGATGCTTGGCTCCTTCAAGCCAATGTCGCCACTCCTCGAATGCCCACTTCATTGCCAACAACTCTCGACCGAGCCATCAGAACTTCTTTGCGACAAAACAGCACCTGCTCCAATCTCAGAAGCATCAACCTCGACCTGAAACGGGAACGAAACATGTGGCTGGCACAACACAGGGGCAGAAGAAAAACAACGCTTCAACTCCTGAAAAGCCTCTACAGCCGCAGAGGACCAATTGACCACATCAGCACCTTTCTTGGTCAAATCAGTCAACGGTTTAGCAATACTGGAAAAATTAGTGATGAAGCGACGATAAAAATTAGCAAAGCCCAGGAACTTCTGCAAGCTCTTCACAGATGTCGGCTGAGTCCAATCGTAAATGGCCTGAACTTTAACAGGGTCCATCTCGATAGTAGAAGGGGAAAAAATGAAACCCAAAAATGAAACCTTCTGAACTCCAAAGAGACACTTTGACCCCTTCACAAACAAGGAATTCGCACGAAGGACCTGGAACACCATTCTGACCTGCTTCACATGAGACTCCCAATCATCCGAAAAGACCAAAATGTCATCCAAATATACAATCATGCATCTATCCAGGTACTCTCGGAAGATGTCATGCATAAAGGACTGAAACACAGATGGAGCATTAGAAAGCCCGAATGGCATAACCAGGTACTCAAAATGGCCCTCTGGCGTATTAAATGCCGTTTTCCATTCATCACCCTGTTTAATTCGCACAAGATTATACGCACCACGCAGATCTATCTTGGTGAACCAACTAGCCCCCTTAATCCGAGCAAATAAATCAGACAGCAGCGGCAAAGGATACTGAAATTTGACTGTGATCTTATTAAGAAGGCGGTAATCAATACAAGGTCTCAAAGAACCATCCTTCTTGGCCACAAAAAAGAACCCTGCTCCCAATGGTGACGACGACGGACGAATATGACCCTTCTCCAAGGATTCCTTTATATAACTCCGCATAGCGGCGTGCTCTGGCACAGATAAATTAAACAGACGGCCCTTAGGAAACTTACTACCAGGAATCAAATTAATAGCACAGTCGCAATCCCTATGAGGAGGTAGGGCACCGGATTTGGCCTCTTCAAATACATCCCGGTAATCTGATAAAAACTCAGGGACTTCAGAAGGAGTGGAAGGCGAAATTGACAGCAATGAAACATCACCATGTACCCCCTGACAACCCCAGCTGGACACAGACATAGATTTCCAATCCAACACTGGATTATGGACCTGTAGCCATGGCAACCCCAAAACGACCACATCATGCAGATTATGCAACACCAAAAAGCGAATATCCTCCTGATGTGCAGGAGCCATGCACATGGTCAATTCAGTCCAGTACTGAGGCTTATTCTTGGCCAAAGGCGTAGCATCAATTCCTCTCAATGGAATAGGATACTGCAAGGGCTCCAAGAAAAAACCACAGCGCCTGGCAAACTCCAAGTCCATCAAATTCAGGGCAGCGCCTGAATCCACAAATGCCATTACAGAATAGGACGACAGAGAGCAAATCAGAGTAACGGACAAAAGAAATTTAGACTGTACCGTACCAATGGTGGCAGACCTAGCGAACCGCTTAGTGCGCTTAGGACAATTGGAGATAGCATGAGTGGATTCACCACAGTAAAAACACAGCCCATTCCGACGTCTGTGTTCTTGCCGTTCAGCTCTGGTCAAAGTCCTATCACACTGCATAGGCTCAGGCCTATGCTCAGAGAACAACGCCAGATGGTGCACAGCTTTGCACTCACGCATGCGCCGATCGATCTGAATGGCCAAAGACATAGACTCATTCAGACCAGCAGGCGTGGGAATCCCACCATGACATCCTTAAGGGCTTCAGAAAGACCCTTTCTGAAAATTGCACATTCATTCCACTGAGTAAGCACAGACCACTTTCTAAACTTCTGACAGTACACCTCCGCTTCATCCTGACCCTGACACAAAGCCAGCAAGATTTTCTCTGCCTGATCCACTGAATTTGGTTCATCATAAAGCAATCCAAGCGCCAGAAAAAATGCATCAACATCACGCACTGCAGGATCTCCTGGCGCAAGGAAAATGTACTTTTATGACCTGGTGGTTAGGAGCACCCGGAATGACCTGATAGTTAAACCACATACAGGACGAGCTCTGGGATGTGGGAACTCTGCTGACCGCAAGCCCTAATCCTATCACACACACTAGAAATAGCCGTGGAGCGCTCCTGACCAGACCTAGGCGCCTCGTCACAGCCTAAGAGCTATCTAGCCCTAGAGATGGAAAATAAAGCCTACCTTGCCTCAGAGAAATTCCCCAAAGGAAAGGATGCCCCCCACATATATTGACTGTGAGTAAAGATGAAAGTCACAAACGCAGAAATGAAACAGGTTTCAGCAAAGGGAGGCCAGACTTACTAAATAGACAGAGGATAGGAAAGGTAACTTTGCGATCAGCACAAAAACCTACAAAAGACCACGCAGAGTGTGCAAAAAAGACCTCCGCACCGACTCACGGTGCGGAGGGGCCACTCTGCATCCCAGAGCTTCCAGCTAGCAAGACAAAATCATGATAACCAGCTGGACAAGAAAACAGTGAACAAATAATGACTATCAGGAACTTAGCTTCTGCAGGAGAAGGCAGGTCACCAGAGAGATCCAGGAGCGAACTGAACAAATGCAAAAACATTGACAGCTGGCTTGGAGTAACGATCTGAGAGGAGTTAAATAGAACAGCCAACCAAAGGATAAACCACGTCACCTGTGTAAGGAACCTCAGAAGCCGCAGCTTCACTCATAGCCACCAGAGGGAGCCCATAGACAGAACTCGCCGAAGTACCATTCACGACCACAGGAGGGAGTTCGACAACAGAATTCACAACAGTACCACTTGACAACCCCAGCTGGACACAGACATAGATTTCCAATCCAATACTGGATTATGGACCTGTAGCCATGGCAACCCCAAAACAACCACATCATGCAGATTATGCAACACCAAAAAGCAAATATCCTCCTGATGTGCAGGAGCCATGCACATGGTCAATTGAGTCCAGTACTGAGGCTTATTCTTGGCCAAAGGCGTAGCATCAATTCCTCTCAATGGAATAGGATACTGCAAGGGCTCCAAGAAAAAACCACAGCGCCTGGCAAACTCCAAGTCCATCAAATTCAGGGCAGCGCCTGAATCCACAAATGCCATAACAGAATAGGACGACAATGAGCAAATCAGAGTAATGGACAAAAGAAATTTAGACTGTACCGTACCAATGGTGGCAGACCTAGCGAACCGCTCAGTGCGCTTAGGACACTCGGAGATAGCATGAGTGGAATCACCACAGTAAAAACACAGACCATTCCAACGTCTGTGTTCTTGCTGTTCAGCTCTGGTCAAAGTCCTATCACATTGCATAGGCCCAGGCCTATGCTCAGAGAATACCGCCAAATGGTGCACAGCTTTGCGCTCCCGCAAGCGCCGATCGATCTGAATGGCCAAGGACATAGACTCATTCAGACCAGCAGGCGTGGGAAATCCCACCATGACATGCTTAAGGGTTTCAGAAAGACCCTTTCTGAAAATTGCCGCCAGTGCACACTCATTCCACTGAGTAAGCACAGACCACTTTCTAAACTTCTGACAATATACCTCCGCTTCATCCTGACCCTGACACAAAGCCAGCAAGATTTTCTCTGCCTGATCCACTGAATTTGGTTCATCATAAAGCAATCCAAGCGCCAGAAAAAACGCATCTACATCACGCAATGCAGGATCTCCTGGCGCAAGGGAAAATGCCCAGTCTTGAGGGTCACCACGCAACAAAGAAATAATGATTTTTACTTGTTGAACGGGTTTACCAGAGGAGCGGGGTTTCAAAGCAAGAAACAGTTTACAATTATTTTTGAAATTCAGGAACTTAGATCTATCCCCAGAAAACAAATCAGGAATTGGAATTCTAGGCTCTAACATCGGATTCTGAACCACAAAATCTTGAATGTTTTGTACCCTTGCAGTGAGATGATCCACACAAGAGGACAGACCTTGAATGTCCATATCTACACCTGTGTCCTGAACCACCCAGAGGTTAAGGGGAAAAGAAAGACAAAACACACTGCAGAGAAAAAAAAATGATCTCAGAACTTCTCTTATCCCTCTATTGAGATGCATTAATACTTTGGGCCAGCTGTACTGTTATAGACCTGGTGGTTAGGAGCACCCGGAACGACCTGATGGTTAAACTACACAGAACAAGCTCTGGGAAGTGGGAGCTCTGCTGACCGCAACCCCTAATCCTATCACACAGACTAGAAATAGCCGTGGAGCGTACCTAACGCTACCTAGACGCCTCTTCACAGCCTAAGAGCTAACTAGCCCTAGAGATAGAAAATAAAACCCACCTTGCCTCAGAGAAATTCCCCAAAGGAAAAGACAGCCCTCCACATATATTGACTGTGAGTTAAGATGAAAGTCACAAACACAGGAATGAAACAAGTTTCAGCAAAGGGAGGCCAGGCTAACTAAACAGACTGAGGATAGGAAAGGTATCTTTGCGGTCAGCACAAAAAACTACAAAAGACCACGCAGAGTGTGCAAAAAGACCTCCGCACCGACTCACGGTGCGGAGGTGCCACTCTGCATCCCAGAGCTTCCAGCTAGCAAGGCAAAATCATGATAGCAAGCTGGACAAGAAAACAATGAACAAAAAATAAACTAGCAGGGACTTAGCTTCTGCTGGAGTAGACAGGTCACCCGAAAGATCCAAGAGCGAACTGAACCAGTACAAGAACATTGACAGCTGGCAAGGAGTAACGATCTGAGTGGAGTTAAATAGATCAGCCAGCCAAAGAATAAACTACATCACCTGTGGAAGGAACCTCAGAAGCAGCAGCTCCACTCACAGCCACCAGAAGGAGTCCATGGACAGAACTCGCCGAAGTACCATTCATGACCACAGGAGGGAGTTTGATAACAGAATTCACAACAAGTATCCCCAATGATATGTAGTATGGGTCTTGGTGTCAAGCATGTTAGCATGAAATTATATATTTGCCATTATGTTATTGATATGTAATTCTGAAATCATATATTTGAAATTTTGCTATTTGCTTTGTTCTCAGAACAAACTTACATCAGCAAGGCATTAAAGGGAACCTGTAACGCCGTTTATTCAATATGAGCTAAAAATAGCGTTCAATAGGGCTTGAGCTGTGCTTTACAATAGTGCCTTTATTATCCCCTGATTCCCCACCTTTGCTGCCAAAATACCTTAGTAAACTCGCCGTTTTCGGCTGTCAATCACCCTGGTCCGGTCCGATGGGGGTGGGCTAATCTCCGACTCTCCCCACCTCCGGCTTTTCACTAAGAAACTTCTTCCCGGCGTTGGCGTTGTATTTCGCACCTGCTCATTAAAGTGTGCCTGCGCATTATGCTTTGCCCAACTGTGGACATAGCATACAGCAAATCATTGCGCATGTGCGGGTTTTCACTGTACCCAGTGTGCCCCGGAAAAGTTTACCGGCGTCCAGTACAACACAATTTGCATATCCAGACAAGCACAGAGGTTACAGTGAAAATCCACGCATGTGCAATGATGTATTGTATACTTTGCCAACTGTTGGGCAATACATACTGCGCATGCGCTAGAGCCTAATGCACTGCGCAACCGCAAAAAATTAGCGCGATCTGTGCTATTCACAGATCGAGTTACGTCTGACACACCGAGAGACAGCAATTTGGCAACGCCCAACGGACCGGACCGGAACGGGGTGATTGACAGCCGAAAACGGCAAGTTTACTAAGGTATTTTGGCAGCAAAGGTGGGGAATCAGGGGATAATAAAGGCACTACTGTAAAGCACAGCTCAGGTCCTATTGAATGCTATTTTTAGCTCATATTGAAAAAACGGGGTGACAGGTTCCCTTTAAGCTCTAAATTTAGTTTTACATTTTTTGTTCTCTGTTTGGCTGCTAGTTGAACAGCATAAGACCAGACCTGTCCATCAGCCTTTTCAACTTCGAAACCTCATTATAAAACTGCTTTCTACTAGAGGAGACTGATGGACAAACCTGGTCACATACTTCTCCGTCATCTGCCAAGTTTTGGACTGGACATCTGTGCAGTCTGTGACCATAGCTGCACTAACAAGAGTAGAATGGAAAACCTATCATGCCTATATAATACTCACCGATCTTCAAAAGCAGGTGTCTTTATTTACTCACATAAAATCTTCACGGCCAGGAGTGCGGGGGTACAGAGTGTGGCAGGGGCTGACGACGGCCGTTTCGCGCCTACCTAGCGCTTCTACGGTTCAGTAAGTGAGCGCACGCTGTGCTAGGAGATATAGATGAGCGGAAGTAAAAACCTTCCCCACCGCATCACCCGCACTGCAAATACGCCCACTACAATAAACGTGATGTTTAAAAACATGAATACACATTAAAAACACAAATATTTACAAATCGCCACTATAAGTAAGCTGATAAATCATCATGGGCAAACATTCTCGTCAATGTTTGTAAACGCTCACCTCTACCATCTATTTCAACCAAGTGAATGAGACAAGCTATTAACATTCCTTATTTCTGTTATGGACCTTCTAGTGCCAATGTACGGGAGGCCAAAAACAGGGGGGGGCAAACTTGCGCTACCATGATAACCATATAATGTACTAGTATATTTCACATTAAAAATTTAATGTACATATAGTGATAGAGAAACCCGCTAACCCTAAAGTCACAGGAATATAGACATGTCGACCCGGTCATTTAGACCTAACGGGCCCGTGGCACCTGTCCGTAGAATCCATCTTGCCTCTCTCTTTAATAGCATGTTATGTAAATCACCCCCCCTAGGTGATAGAGTCACTGTTTCTCAATTCCTGCAAAGGTCAGGACATTGGGATCTCCTCCATGAGTGTCTCTAATATGACTGATGAGGCGAGGTACTCCTTTTCCTGTACTTACCGATTTAAAATGTTCGCGGAATCATATGTACAGGCACCGTATGGTCTTACCTATGTAAAAACGTCCACATGGACAGTATATCACGTACACCACGTTTTTTGTCTTGCATGATATAAAGGTATTGACTGTCTGACTGATTGGGCCTATATAGAGACTTTGGCCTATAATGTGATAGCGACAGTATGGACAATGGCCACAGCGGCCATGAGTAAATAAAGACACCTGCTTTTGAAGATCGGTGAGTGCTGCCTTCTTTTTTCTCTGCATTTTTTGATTCATCGGCTTGTTTCCCGGCTATAGCACTCGACATCTGACGGCTTGACTCCTTGCTGCCAGTGGACGGACACAGCTTATATATATAACGGTGGTGCGGTTAGCTGTTATCTCTATTTTTGGATACCTATATAATAGTAAGTGCCACAAAATCATGTCCTCAACACATCTGTTAAAATAATGATAATGTGACCAACTTCATTAACTCATTCTGGAGCCAGCAATAAACACTGTAATACAGCAGCCAATGGAAGCATATGGTGCAAATTGTTTAGTGAAACTCAATTGCAAAAATGATTTTCAGCCATGCATGCATTTAAGAAGAAAAACTGTCTTCAAAAGGTGGGCAACCTCTTTAAGAAATATTTAATTATAACTTAAAGCTACAGCTTCTTATTTGAGCATGAAATTGAACCTGATAGCACAACATGGAGGCACAATTATGTTCGCTCCTTAATACACTACATTTATCTCACAATTCTCTCCTTTTCACCATAATTTGCCATCATATCTCCCCTCCATGTACCACCAGTTCTCCAGTTACTTCTTCCCTAGCCTAAAATGACTTCACTGACATACACCAGAGAAGAGGTGGCTCCAATGGAGAAGCTGAATGAATTTCTATAAGTAGTATAAGCAATTTGCTTTTCTTCCCCAAAGAGAGCACATGTATCACACTGCTATGAAGTTGGTCTTAGTACACGATGAACATGTCATCATATATCAAAGATTTTGGACATTCTTAATACAGGAACTCATGTAAGGATCTACACAGGAGGAGGCATCGGTGATAGAGGGGAGGTGTGTTAAGTGAGGAATAGGAGTTGTAATCATCCTCTTCAAGTGTGGATGACTATACTGCTCCATATGTAATTGTCCCCATATACGGCTCCATATTGAATTGGCCCCATAAGATGCTCCATATTAAATTGGCTCCATATAATGCTCCCTATTGAATTGGCTTCATAACATGCTCCCTATATTATTGGCGCCATAAGATGCTCCATATAGAATTGGCCCCATAATATGCTCCATATTAAATTGGCCCCATATACTGCTCCATATGTAATTGGCCCCATATACTGCTCCATATTGAATTGGCCCCATATACTGCTCCATATTGAATTGGCCCCACAAGATGCTCCATATAGAATTGGCACCATAAGATGCTCCATATAGAATTGGCCCCATAAGATGCTCCATATTAAATTGGCTCCATATAATGCTCCCTATTGAATTGGCTTCATAACATGCTCCCTATATTATTGGCGCCATAAGATGCTCCATATAGAATTGGCCCCATAATATGCTCCATATTAAATTGGCCCCATATACTGCTCCATATGTAATTGGCCCCATATACTGCTCCATATTGAATTGGCCCCATATACTGCTCCATATTGAATTGGCCCCACAAGATGCTCCATGTAGAATTGGCACCATAAGATGCTCCATATAGAATTGGCCCCATAAGATGCTCCATATTGAATTGGTCCCATATACTGCTCCATATTGAAATGGCCCCATAAGATGCTCCATATAGAATTGGCCCCATAAGATACTCCATATAGAATAGCACCATATAATGCTCCATACATGGGCCCCTTCTGATGATCCCCATATATTGCTCCAAATATGAAAAAAAAAAAAGAAATACTCACCTCTCGTCGCTTGATGCTGCTCTGCTCTGGACTCCTCACCGTCGGAGTCTTCCTGCTCTCTGTGCTGCGACTGCTCAGGCAGAGGGCGCGCACTGGTGATGTCATCACGCCCTCTGACCTGAACGTCACAGTCAGAGGATGGAAGACGCTGCAGCACTGGAACCGGGAGAGGTAAGTATTGCAAGTACTGGGGCCTGGAGCAGGTGGGGGGTCCACTCGTGGGGGCCGGCACTATAGTGTGCCAGTGTCCCCGACAGCGAGTGGGCCCCCTGCCTGCTCAGGGCCCTGGCACTTGCCCGGGTGCGCCAGGGTGCTGATGGCAGCCCTGATTCCCAGCATAGTGATTGCAAGTATGAATTTGCATAGCTATGGTCACGTGTCGACTAGAGTCTCAGACACCTCTCTCAGTGGTACACCAATTCAATTGAATAAGAATCTAATCAGCATTCAACCACAGCTATACCATCATTAGTCCAGCTTTATCTTTTTAAGGTCTTGTAACCTCTACAAATATGGAGATTCAAAATTGATGTGCTGCTGCTCATGGGCCACTGCTGTGTGCTTGCCCCCTAGGCCAAAATTTGCCAGTCAGCTCCTGCCTGCAAGTGCTGCGATTCCAGTGCAGTGCTGACAGACAACATGACTGGGTCCTGATTTGCTCAGCCTCGAATTATGTTGGCCCTTTATCTTCTGCATGCCATGATCAATAGCTCCTTCTCTTACCCTTCTGGCACCCCAGCGACGTGATCGTGGGGGAGCTAAGGGTTGTCATGGCAGCCGGAGGTCACATGATGACCTCCAGGTCTGCCAGCTATGGCAGCCCTGTTAGTGCTCCCTCACATGAGCGAATAAATCAGACGAGTTCAACTCGATATAAAAACGGATTGCATTTGACCAATGTTATTCAATAATTCTGTGCTTATCTGCTATTTTTTTCAGCTCCAATCTGATTGAGATTGGACTGAAATAAAATCACAGCATACTACGATTGGATGTGAAAATCAGATAGTAGTCACCAATGCAAGTCAATGTATGTGATTTTAAAATTGAACGTCACACGGACAATCCGAATGTCATGAGGTTTTTTTGCAATTTTCTCCAATGGGGCAGGAAATTGCGGTGACCTTAATGACATCAGTGCTAGCACCTTGAAAAAATTCTCATGGTGCTAGCGGTGACATCATAAAGATTATCCAAGTTCATCAGGCCAGCTCATAGTGAAATTAGCATGGGAACAGCTAGCCATGACCAGCGGTAACCACTATGATGTTACCGCTCATCACTGAAGCTGCACTCTCAAAAACTCATTGTCTCCTGGATGTCAGGGTGAATGGTCGCATCATGCCACTGTTCATCAAGACATACAGATGTAGTTGTGTGTTTATTTAAAAACTTACTATGGAGTTAGTAATGGGGGCATCTTATAGATGCCTCTCAATTACTAACCTCTGGGCTTGATTTCAGCTGGCAATACAAAGCTAACATCAACCCCAATCCTATTACTCCACTTGCCACCACCACAGGTCAAGTGAGAAGAGTGAGGTCAGATTATTAACATCAACCCCAGTCATGGGCTTTCCCTCTGCTGGTTATACATATTACATAGGAGGCCATGCCATATTTTTATGTAATTCTTGATTTTACACAAGATGTACTCTTGTGGTGAATACTACTCCCATCAGTGTTTCCTAGTCATGCAGACCACAGAGAGACCAGGAGACAATAATCAGAGCGGTCTTCAGCAGCTGGCGCCTGGGAACAGCACGAACTGTACCACTCCATTACTAACCCTGAAGCTTGATGTCAACTGACAATACAAAGCTGACATCAACCCCAACCCTATTACCCCACTGTATCAGGGCAAGTGGGAAGGGCGAGGCTAAGCTCCAGATTTGAAACATCTTATGGATGTGCCAGTTCTGGAGCAGTCAAGTGCTGATGTTGGTAGCCTGGAAGGGGAGCAATATCTCTGGCCCCTTTCCAGGCTATTAAACCCTTTCCGATTTTGGAGCCTGCACCTTTGTGGGCACATGATAGCTGATATATACAGCTGACATGTGCACGCAACAGCCACGGGTTGAATTGCGATCAACCCACGGCTGTTAAGTAGATAAATGTCGCTGTCAATTTCTGACAGCGGCATTTAACTCGCACTTACCGGAAGCGCGTCATTTATCCCAACCATTGGTGACCCTGTGAAATGATCGCGGGTCACTGATTGGTCGGCATGACAACCAGAGGTCTCCAGCAAACCTCTATGGTTGTCAAAGCTAGAGTGAGCATTTCTGCTACACACAGGCAATCTGATCATCGACTGTGTTTAGCAGAGGACATCAGAGTATTTCAGCTTCTTGTCTCCCATGGAGACAATTGAAGCATGCAAAAAGTAAAAAATATATTTCTAAAAATATAAAAAAATATAAAAGTTCAAATCACCCACTTTCGCCCCATTCAAAATAAAACAATAAAAAAATACAATATCTGGTATCACTGCGTTCAGAATCACCCAATCTATCAATATAAAAAAAAATAACCAGTAACGAGAAACAGTGTAACGAGAAAAAAAGTCAAAACACCAGAATTACATGTTTTTGTTTGACGTGACATTGCATTAAAATTCAATAATGGGAGATCAAAAGATAATATCAGCACCAAAATGGTATCATTAGAAACATCAGCTCGGTATGCAAAAGATAAGCCCTCACCCAACCCCACGAAAAATGGAGACGCTACTGGTATCAGAAAATGGCACAATTTTTTTTTTTCTTTAAACAAATTTTGGAATTTTTTTTTACCACTTAGATAAAAGTGAATAGTGAATATGGTAAAAAAACAAAACAAAAAAAAAACCTATGGAATTGCACTTCGTTTGCAATTTCACCACACTTGGAATTTTTTTCCTGTTTTCCAGTATATGTTATTTTAAAACCAATGGTGTCATTCAAAAATACAACTTGTCCCACAAAAAACAAGCTCTGACATAGTCATATTGTCTGAAAACTAAAAAAGCTATGGCTTTGGGAAGGAGAGCAAAAATAAAAAACACAAAAACTGAAATACCCCTGGTCTGTTCAACCTCTCCTGGTTACAGTTTATAGGGGGACCCTGAGTTATTTTCTTATGGGGTCCCCCATTATCTCACCAGTAAAGGCTAAGCAAATGGCTGTGAGCTGTTATTATTATTATTTATTATAATAGCGTCATTTATTCCATGGAGCTTTACGTGTGAGGTGGGGTATACATAATAAAAACAAGTACAGTAGTCTTAAACAATACAAATCATGACTGGTACAGGAGGAGAGAGGACCCTGCTCATGAGGGCTCGCAATCTACAAGGGATGGGTGAGGATACAATAGGCGAGGGCAGAGCTGGTCGTGCAGTGGTTTGTTGGATCGGTGGTTACTGTAGGTTGTAGGCTTGTTGGAAGAACTGAGTCTTCAGGTTCCTTTTGAAGGTTTCCACGGTAGTCAAGAGTCTGATATGTTGGGGAAGAGAGTTCCAGAGTAAGGGGATGTGTGGGAGAAATCTTGTATGCAATTGTGGGAAGAGGAGATAAGAGGGGAGTAGAGAGGGAGATCTTGTGAAGACCGGAGGTTGCATGCAAGTAAGTACCGGGAGACAAATAAATGGGGAAGACCAGAGGCCCTAGAACTGAACCTTTTGGGACTCCGACAGATAGGGGGTGAGGTGAGGAGGGGCTGTGTGAGTGGGAGACACTGAATGTCTTGTCTGTTAGGTATGACGAGATCCAAGATAGGGCCAAGTCAGTGATGCCAAGTAGAGTTGAGTGACTTTCACTTTTTTAAAATCGAGTCGGGTTTCGCGAAACCCAACTTTGTCAAAAGTCGGGTCGGGTGAAATCGGCCGATTATTTCGAAAAGTCGGTGGCCGACCGAAACACGAAACCCAGTGCAAGTCAATGGGGAATCAAAGTCGGCAGTGAGTGGAGTACAGGAAATCACCTACAGTGCCCATTTTAATGCCAAAAACATCAATTCTTATTTCTTAAGCTTGTCAATCTTAATTTACTTTATAATAATAGTTAGGCATAGAAAACAGGGGGTCATTTGGCTAAAGTTGTGGGGGGTAGGGCTGGCTCAAGATTTTCGTTGGCCCAGGAAACGCGGAATACGTCACGGCAGTGGAGCAGGGAGAGATAAGTATTTCAACTTTGCAAGTGCTGTGATACTGAGCAAGCGGGGGGGGCACTAGTTTGCACTGGCACAGGGCCCCTCATAGTACGGCGGTGTGTTTGACAGCGGGTGGTGCCTCCCACTGCCAGAGACACTTTTGTGTACTATGAGGGGCCCTGTGCCAGTGCCAACGGGTATGCCTCCCCACCTGATGAAGGAACCTGCACTTTCATCTGCACCTTCCTCTTTGTCCCCGTGTAAGGTGGTATAGTATGCGGTAATGGGAGCCTGACTTTCAGCAGGGTCAGATTCTGGCTGTGTAGAGTGCAAGGGGAATGTAGTGGTCTGGGTCAATGTACCAGCAGACTCATCAAGCAGTTGCTGGGCAATGGGTAGGATGAGGAGGAAACACAGATATAGGCCCCCCCCCCAAAAAAGTAGGCTAAATGCAGTTCAAAATTGGTAACAGGACTAAACAGGTGGCATAGCTTTGTTCTGTGGAGGACAATTGTAATGAGTGGCGCAGACACAGGTAGTAGCACTGCTTTATGTGCCTCCATGGGCTATCATGGCATTGTCCAACCTTAACCCCTTCATGACCCAGCCTATTTTGACCTTAAAGACCTTGCCGTTTTTTGCAATTCTGACCAGTGTCCCTTTATGAGGTAATAACTCAGGAACGCTTCAATGGATCCTAGCGGTTCTGAGATTGTTTTTTCGTGACATATTGGGCTTCATGTTAGTGGTAAATTTAGGTCAATAAATTCTACGTTTATTTGTGATAAAAACGGAAATTTGGCGAAAATTTTGAAAATTTCGCAATTTTCACATTTTGAATTTTTATTCTGTTAAACTAGAGAGTTATGTGACACAAAATAGTTAATAAATAACATTTCCCACATGTATACTTTACATCAGCACAATTTTGGAAACAAAATTTTTTTTTGCTAGGAAGTTATAAGGGTTAAAATTTGACCAGCGATTTCTCATTTTTACAACGAAATTCTACAAAACCATTTTTTTTAGGGACCACCTCACATTTGAAGTCAGTTTGAGGGGTCTATATGGCTGAAAATACCCAAAAGTGACACCATTCTAAAAACTGCACCCCTCAAGGTACTCAAAACCACATTCAAGAAGTTTATAAACCCTTCAGGTGCTTCACAGCAGCAGAAGTAACATGGAAGGAAAAAATGAACATTTAACTTTTTAGTCACAAAAATTATCTTTTAGCAACAATTTTTTTATTTTCCCAATGGTAAAAGGAGAAACTGAACCAAGAAAGTTGTTGTCCAATTTGTCCTGAGTACGCTGATACCTCGTATGTGGGGGTAAACCACTGTTTGGGCACACGGCAGGGCTTGGAAGGGAAGGAGCGCCATTTGACTTTTTGAATGAAAAATTGGCTCCACTCTTTAGCGGACACCATGTCACGTTTGGAGAGCTCCCCCACAAGTGACCCCATTTTGGAAACTAGATGCCCCAAGGAACTTATCTAGATGCATAGTGAGCACTTTGAACCCCCAGGTGCTTCACAAATTGATCCGTAAAAATGAAAAAGTACTTTTTTTCACAAAAAAATTCTTTTAGCCTCAATTTTTTCATTTTCACATGGGCAACAGGATAAAATGGATCCTAAAATTTGTTGGGCAATTTCTCCTGAGTACACCAATACCTCACATGTGGGGGTAAACCACTGTTTGGGCACATGGTAAGGCTCGGAAGGGAAGGAGCGCCATTTGACTTTTTGAATGAAAAATTATCTCCATCGTTAGCGGACACCATGTCGCGTTTGGAGAGACCCTGTGTGCCTAAACATTGGCGCTCCCCCACAAGTGACCCCATTTTGGAAACTAGACCCCCCAAGGAACTTATCTAGATGCCTAGTGAGCACTTTAAACCCTCAGGTGCTTCACAAATTGATCTGTAAAAATGAAAAAGTACTTTTTTTTTCAGAAAAAAATTCTTTTCGCCTCAATTTTTTCATTTTCACATGGGCAATAGGATAAAATGGATCATACAATTTGTTGGACAATTTCTCCCGAGTACGCCGATACCTCATATGTGGGGGTAAACCACTGTTTGGGCACTCGGCAGGGCTCGGAAGGGAAGGCGCGCCATTTGACTTTTTGAATGGAAAATTAGCTCCAATTGTTAGCGGACACCATGTCGCGTTTGGAGAGCCCCTGTGTGCCTAAACATTGGAGCTCCCCCACAAGTGACCCCATTTTGGAAACTAGACCCCCAAGGAACTTATCTAGATGCATATTGAGCACTTTAAACCCCCAGGTGCTTCACAGAAGTTTATAACGCAGAGCCATGAAAATAAAAAATAATTTTTCTTTCCTCAAAAATGATTTTTTTAGCCTGGAATTTCCTATTTTGCCAAGGGTAATAGGAGAAATTGGACCACAAATGTTGTTTGTCCAGTTTGTCCTGAGTATGCTGATACCCCATATGTGGGGGTAAACCACTGTTTGGGCGCACGGCAGGGCTCAGAAGGGAAAGCACGCCATTTGGCTTTTTAAATGGAAAATTAGCTCCAATCATTAGCGGACACCATGTCACGTTTGGAGAGCCCCTGTGTGCCTAAACATTGGAGATCCCCCAGAAATGACCCCATTTTGGAAACTAGACCCCCAAAGGAACTAATCTAGATGTGTGGTGAGGACTTTGAACCTCCAAGTGCTTCACAGAAGTTTATAACGCAGAGCCATGAAAAAAAATATATATATATTTTCTCAAAAATGATTTTTTAGCCTGCAATTTTTTATTTTCCCAAGGGTAACAGGAGAAATGTGACCCCAAAAGTTGTTGTCCAGTTTCTCCTGAGTACGCTGATACCCCATATGTGGGGGTAAACCACTGTTTGGGCACATGCCGGGGCTCGGAAGTGAAGTAGTGATGTTTTGAAATGCAGACTTTGATGGAATGCTCTGTGGGCGTCACGTTGCGTTTGCAGAGCCCCTGACGTGGCTTAACAGTAGAAACCCCCCACAAGTGACCCCATTTTGGAAACTAGACCCCGAAAGGAACTTATCTAGATGTGTGGTGTGCACTTTGAAACCCCAAGTGCTTCATAGAAGTTTATAATGCAGAACCGTGAAAATAATAAATACGTTTTCTTTCCTGAAAAATAATTATTTAGCCCAGATTTTTTTATTTTCCCAAGGGTTACAGGACAAATTGGACCCCAAAAGTTGTTGTCCAGTTTCTCCTGAGTACGCTGATACCCCATGTGTGGAGGTAAACCACTGTTTGGGCACACGTCGGGGCTCCGAAGGGAAGTAGTGACTTTTGAAATGCAGAATTTGATGGAATGGTCTGGGGGCGTCACGTTGCGTTTGCAGAGCCCCTGGTGTTCCTAAACAGTAGAAACCCCCCACAAGTGACCCCATTTTAGAAACTAGACCCCGCAAGGAACTTATCTAGATATGTGGTGAGCACTTTGAACCCCCAAGTGCTTCACAGACGTTTACAACGCAGAGCCGTGAAAATAAAAAATCATTTTTCTTTCCTCAAAAATGATGTTTTAGCAAGCATTTTTTTATTTTCACAAGGGTAACAGGATAAATTGGACCCCAGTAATTGTTGCGCAGTTTATCCTGAGTATGCTGGTACCCCATATGTGGGGGTAAACCACTGTTTGGGCACACGTCGGGGCTCGGAATTGAGGGAGCACCATTTGACTTTTTGAATACGAGATTGGCTGGAATCAATGGTGGCGCCATGTTGCGTTTGGAGACCCCTGATGTGCCTAAACAGTGGAAACCCCTCAATTCTACCTCCAGCACTAACCCCAACACACCCCTAACCCTAATCCCAACTGTAGCCATAACCCTAATCACACCCCTAACCACAACCCTAATTCCAGCCCTAACCCTAAGGCTATGTGCCCACGTTGCGGATTCGTGTGAGATTTTTCAGCATCATTTTTGAAATATCCGCGGGTAAAAGGCACTGCGTTTTACCTGCGGATTTTCCGCGGATTTCCAGTGTTTTTTGTGCGGATTTCACCTGTGGATTCCTATTGAGGAACAGGTGTAAAACGCTGCGGAATCCGCACAAAGAATTGACATGCTGCGGAAAATACAACGCAGCGTTTCCGCGCGGTATTTTCCGCACCATGGGCACAGCGGATTTGGTTTTCCTTAGGTTTACATGGTACTGTAAACCTGATGGAACACTGCTGCGGATCCGCAGCGGTCAATCCGCTGCGGATCCGCAGCCAAATCCGCACTGTGTGCACATGGCCTAATTCTAAAGGTATGTGCACACGCTGCGGATCCGCAGCAGTTTCCCATGAGTTTACAGTTCAATGCAAACCTATGGGAAACAAAAATCGCTGTACACATGCTGCGGAAAAACTGCACGGAAACGCAGCGGTTTACATTCCGCAGCATGTCACTTCTTTGTGCGGATTCCGCAGCGGTTTTACAACTGCTCAAATAGAAAATCGCAGTTGTAAAACCGCAGTGAAATGCGCAGAAAAAACGCGGTAAATCCGCCATAAATCCGCAGCGGTTTAGCACTGCGGATTTATCAAATCTGCAGTAGAAAAATCCGCAGAGGACCAGAATACGTGTGCACATACCGAAACCCTAACCCTAGCCCTAGCCCTAACCCTAGCCCTAACCCTAGCCCTAACCCTACCCCTAACCCTAGCCCTAACCCTACCCCTAACCCTAACCCTACCCCTAACCCTACCCCTAACCCTAGCCCTAACCCTAGCCCTAACCCTACCCCTAACCCTAACTCTACCCCTAACCCTACCCCTAACCCTAACCCTAACCCTATTCTAACATTAGTGGGAAAAAAAAATTCTTTATTTTTTTATTGATCCTACCTATGGGGGTGACAAAGGGGTGGGGGTCATTTATTATATTTTTATTTTGATCACTGAAATATAATCTATCTCAGTGATCAAAATGCACTTTGGAACGAATCTGCCGGCCGGCAGATTCGGCGGGCGCACTGCGCATGCGCCCGCCATTTTGGAAGATGGCGGCGCCCAGGGAGAAGACGGACGGACCCCGGCAGGATCGGTAAGTATGATGGGGTGGGGGGAGCACGGGGGGGGGATCGGAGCATGGGGGGTGGATCGGAGCGCGGGAGGGGTGGAACGGAGCACGGGGGGGGTGGAACGGAGCACGGGGGGTGGAACGGAGCACGGGGGGTGGAACGGAGCACGGGGGTGGGTGGATCGGAGTGCAGGGGGGGTGATTGGAGCACGGGGGGGTGATTGGAGCACGGGGGGAGCGGACAAGAGCACGGGGGGAGCGGAGCACAGGACGGAGGGGAGCCGGAGCAGTGTACCGGACAGATCGGAGGGCTGGGGGGGCGATCGGTGGGGTGGGGTGGGGGCACATTAGTGTTTCCAGCCATGGCCGATGATATTGCAGCATCGGCCATGGCTGGATTGTAATATTTCACCAGTTATAATAGGTGAAATATTACAAATCGCTCTGATTGGCAGTTTCACTTTCAACAGCCAATCAGAGCGATCGTAGCCATGGGGGGGGAAGCCATCCCCCTGGGCTAAACTACCACTCCCCCTGTCCCTGCAGATCGGGTGAAATGGGAGTTAACCCTTTCACCCGATCTGCAGGGACGCGATCTTTCCATGACGCCACATAGGCGTCATAGGTCGGATTGGCACCGACTTTCATGACGCCTACGTGGCGTCATGGGTCGGGAAGGGGTTAATAATAATTTTTCTGTGTACCACCCCATGAGCCAATAGGTTATTGTTGGGTTACATTATTACACTGAACTATGGTCTTTATTCCCTGTGTGTTTTTGATGATGGTTTGTATGTTTTTAACTGTTTTTATTGCTTGTGGTGTTTTCTTGATGTGTCAATAAAATCAGTTGTTATATTTTATATAATTGTTATTTATCTCTTGATGGTGTGGGATTATTTACAGTAATGCTTTTCTTCTTCCTTATTCAGGCACAGGTAGTAGACCCAAATACAAAAGTAGGCTGAATGCAGTTCAAAATTGCTAACTGGACTAAACTGGCGGCATTGCTTTGTTCAGCGGAGGACAACTGTAATGAGAGACTGACACAGTTACTAGGCCCAAATAAGTAAGTAGGCTAAATGCAGTTCAAAATTGGTAACAGGAGTACACAGGCGGCATAGCTTTGTTCAGTGGAGGACAACTGAAATGAGTGGCGCAGACAGACTTAGTAGGCCCAAAATAAAAAAGTAGGCTAAATGCAGTTCAAAATTGGTAACAGGAGTACACAGGCGGCATTGCTTTGCTCAGTGGAGGAGGACAACTGTAATGAGTGGCTGACAGCCAGACACAGGTAGTAGGCCCAAAATGATAAAGTAGGCTAAATGCAGTTCAAAATTGGTAACAGGACTAAAAAGGCGGCATTGCTTTGTTCAGCGGAGGACAACTGTAATGAGAGGCTGACACAGTTAGTAGGCCCAAATAAGTAAGTAGGCTAAATGCAGTTCAAAATAGCTAACAGGACTCAACAGGCAAAATTTCTTTGTTCAGTGGAGGAAACTTTAATGAGTGGCAGGCACAGTTACTAGGCCCAAATAAGTAAGTAGGCTAAATTCAGTTCAAAATTGGTAACTAGAGTACACAGGCAGCATTGCTTTGATCAGTGGAGGAGGACAACTGTAATGAGTGGCTGACAGCCAGACACAGGTAGTAGGCCCAAATGATAAAGAAGGCTAAATGCAGTTAAAAATTGGTAACAGGAGTACACAGGCGGAAATGCTTTGTTCAGTGGAGGAGGACAACTGTAATGAGTGGCTGACAGCCAGACACAGGTAGTAGGCCCAAATGATAAAGTAGGCTAAATGCAGTTCAAAATTGGTAACAGGAGTTCACAGGCGGCATAGCTTTGTTCAGTGGAGGACAACTGAAATGAGTGGCGCAGACAGACTTAATAGGCCCAAAATAAAAAAGTAGGCTAAATGCAGTTCAAAATTGGTAACCGGAATACACAGGCGGCATTGCTTTGTTCAGTGGAGGAGGTCAACTGTAATGAGTGGCTGACAGCCAGACACAGGTAGTAGGCCCAAATGATAAAGAAGGCTAAATGCAGTTCAAAATTGGTAACAGGAGTACACAGGCGGAATTGCTTTGTTCAGTTGAGGACAACTGTAATGAGTGGCTGACAGCCAGACACAGGTAGTAGGCCCAAATGATAAAGTAGGCTAAATGCAGTTCAAAATTGGTAACAGGAATTCACAGGCGGCATAGCTTTGTTCAGTGGAGGACAACTGAAATGAGTGGCGCAGACAGACTTAATAGGCCCAAAATAAAAAAGTAGGCTAAATGCAGTTCAAAATTGGTAACAGGAATACACAGGCGGCATTGCTTTGTTCAGTGGAGGAGGACAACTGTAATGAGTGACTGATAGCCAGACACAGGTAGTAGTCCCAAAATGATACAGTACGCTAAATGTAGTTCAAAATTGGTAACAGGAGTACACAGGTGGCATTCCTTTGTTCAGTGGAGGACAACTGTAATGAGTGGCTGACAGCCAAACACAGGTAGTACGCCCAAATGGTAAAGCAGGCTAAATGCAGTTCAAAATTGGTAACAGGAGTACACAGGCAGCATTGCTTTGTTCAGTGGAGGAGGACAACTGTAATGAGTGGCTGACAGCCAGACACAGGTAGTAGGCCCAAAAGGTAAAGTAGGCTAAATGCAGTTCAAAATTGGTAACAGGAGTACACAGGTGGCATTCCTTTGTTCAGTGGAGGAGGACAACTGTAATGAGTGGCAGACAGACACGGTTACTAGGCCCAAATAAGTAAGTAGGCTAAATGCAGTTCAAAATTGGTAACATGAATAAAAAGGCATATAAATACAAATATTTTAGCCTGCACTCTATAATCAAGTCGGGGTGCTGGTGCGACAGACCATAGGGTCTATTACTAGTATTATATTGGGATCCACCGCACTCCCTATGTGGAATATCTTGTACAAAAATCCAATTTTTGAAATATGCTAATTTATTTGTGTGCAAAAGAACAGTCAATCAGGTATATCAGATCAAAACAGAATTATTACAGAAATGGTGAATGCGACTCAGTATGATTTCGACGTTTCGACCCCTCCCGGGTCTTATTCTTCTGGTTGCACTGTGAATATAAAACGGTATATACATATCTTAACATAGATAACAAACAACGGATAAATACAACACAACAGACAAATATATGATACAATATATACAACATGATTTGATTCCTTAGTTACTGCTCCCCACAAGGAAAATGTTTATATTATGAGGCTAGGCTCTAGTTAATACTGTAGAGGGAGTCTGTCAAGTGACATGGTATCTACGAGAACTTCAATCTCATAAAGTAAGGTTATTACCTTAGTCCAGGCTACGTGAATGGTTCTTAGGATAGAAATGATGTTGTCCCTGTGATGTCCAGGGGCTATGAAGAATGATAATTACATTAATATCCGGTGGTGAATATCCTGAGTCAGGGTCAAATATATGTATCTAAAGAGGTGAATTACCAGGTATAGTTTCTTTAATATTTACGTGTAGCCTAAAGATTGATCTGTCTCTGAATATGACCTGAAAAAGTCACATACAGCTGTAAGAGGCAGTGGGTGATAGTGTCCCAAAGAGATTTGGTAAAGTAATTAACTTACTAAAGATAAACAGTGACGTTTCAGTGTCTTGCTGATAATTGATATTTAATTTGGGGGCTGGTTCGCCTCTTGGTACAACCTGGAAAGTTACATATATGGTGGTAATATAATAAAATAAATGTAATAAAATAAATGTAATATACAGAGCTCCATGGTAATGGTAAAGGGTAATTACCTCATCCGGCCGTAATGGTGTATATGTTACGGGTGATTGGTAAGGTGCATGCAGCCTTCTGGGTATATCGTTTCCAGGGAAAGCCTAAAATATCATAAGTTGGTCTAGTGAAATACAGCTATTTACATGGAAGTGTCCCAGGGAGAGTGAAAGAAGATTACTACCTTGGGGAGGAGTAACAGCGGCGCATCCGCGTCTTGCTGTTGTTTATGAAGGCATATAACCCTATGGGGACCAAAATAAAGTATTAAGTGTGATATAATGTATGGCACCTGCTGCCAGAAGTGGTGAGGGGTCTGCATGGTATTACCTGTAACGGCCGGTGAACCGCGCTCCTGTGTCCTGATGTGAGGCATGTTGTCTGTCCTGTGGGGCCCCTTATGTAGTATTGCCGCTCTATGGAATGGCCGGAAATGACGTGGTACGCCCTGGAGTAGTGTGTGTGCGCATGCCCCGGCGTTCCATGTGTATCCATGGCGCCGCTGTGTGCTACGTGCAGGGGGCGGGTGATAGGTATAGGGACGTCACACAGCGCTGCTTGTGCGCTTGTGCGCATGTCCCTAAATCTCCCTGGTGCCACTGTGTGTAAGGGAAGGGGGAATCCTAGTTAGGATATGGCACAACGCTGTTAAGGATATCTGCGCATGTCACAGGGAGGGGGGGGGTTGTGTGTCAGGATGTAGCGTCCTACTGAATGCACTAGTGTATGTCCCAGGGGTTGTCATGGTTATTAACAGTGATTGCTGCAGAGGGAAGCTGGAACCTGTTCATGTATATATCTTAAGGGGCTTAAAGGACTGAAGGATATATCATCCTACCGGATATGATGTGTACTGTTAGGAAAAAGAAAACGAATGCAAAAATAAGAAAATAAAAGTAAAAATAAAAATAAAATTAAAAAGGTAAAAATGAAATAAAAATCGAAAAATAATGAATATGAACAAAATAAAATACAGAAAAAAATATACAATACAAATAAAAATAAAATAAGCCTGGATGCAAAAACGGAAAAAATATATAAAGTAAAAATAAAAAGAATAAATCAAAAAGAAAAAGGGGGGGGAAGAAGGTTGTACGAATATATACGAATGTATATTTGTGGACAAAAAGTAAAAATAAAATGAAGCAGAACAAAAATAGAATAAGGGGAGCCAGGAGTAGACACTCACCCAGAACCGAATGGCATCAGCGTGTCTAAAAAAGGAGTAAAAAAGGACAAGTGGTTAGTATTATTATATTAGCCAATTGATTTCCCTATTAAGGCCCCTGGGTTCTAACGTGTCCAGGGTGTGAATCCAGTAGCTCTCCCTTTGTTTAAGGGTCCTCACTCGATCGCCCCCACGCCTAGGGCGGTCTATTTGCTCTATCACTTGGAATTTCAGTTGTGCTACCGAGTGGTGATTTTTCAAGAAGTGATCAGGTAAGGGGAGCCAAGTCTTGCTGCATCTTATGGTGGACTTGCGACTGGATATCCTGTCTTTTATATCTTGTGTGGTTTCTCCCACATATAGGAGGCCACATGGGCATTTCACCACGTACACAACAAAGTTGAAATTGCAGGTATAGTACCCCTTTATGGGGTAGGACTTACCAGTTCTGGGATGCACAATATTTTCAGATTTTATGACGTTTGAGCAGGAGGCACAACTTAGGCAGGGAAATGTGCCATTACGTCTTGTACCCAATAATCTCTGTGTGGTTGTTGGGTGAGCACTGCCTATATCCGCTCGTACTAATTTGTCTCTCAGATTGACTGCCCTCTTGGTGCACATTAGTGTGGGGGTATTGAATGATTCAATGTTGGGATAGGCCCGGGCCAGGAGTGGCCAGTGTTTCCTAATGATGGAGTGAACTTTAGGCATGAGGGGATGGTAAGTATGCACAAACGGCACTCTTTCATTGTGTTGAGTACGCAGAGAAGGTGAAGGTGGAGTGAGGGCACGGGTTTTTTCTTTAGCTAATAGGTTAGATGGATAGCTCCGTTCTTGAAATTTTTGTGCCATTGTCTCAAGTCTGGTAGTCGCTGTGGTTGTTTCAGAAACAATTCGTGTGACCCTATTGAATTGTGAGCGAGGTATGCTATTTTTTGTGTTCTTAGGGTGGCAACTCGTATAATGCAGTATACTGTTGCAATCCGTAGGCTTGCAAAATAAGTCAGTCTGGAGATAGCCCAATGAGTCTTTGACTATTAATGTATCAAGGAATGGTACGGAGTTGTTATCTTGGTGAATAGTGAACTGCAATTCATGGTAAATGGAGTTTAAGAAGGTGAAGAATGTGTCAAGGGTGGTAGCCGTGCCTTTCCAGATGAGGAATATGTCATCTATGAACCTGTGATAGCAAATAGCATTTTCTTGAAATAATGAATTGGTGAAAACATATCTAACCTCAAAATGGTTCATAAAGGCGTTGGCATACGCCGGTGCCATGTTGGACCCCATTGCGGTACCCCGTTGTTGATTATAGAACGTATCTTCATATAGGAAAAAGTTCTCATAGAGAACCAGACTCAAGAGGTCCAGGCAGAGTTGGACCGTATCCGGTGTGTGATTGGATTCCTCTAGTAATGATTTAGTAGCCTCAATCCCCTTATCGTGTGAGATAGATGTGTAGAGGCTATTAACGTCAAAAGTTACTAATAAACTGTCAGGGGGGATTGGCCCAAGTTGTTTGAGGATAGTTAGGAAGTGTCCGGTGTCCAATAGAAAGGATTTAGGTTTCCTGACTAGGGGAGTTAGTATCTTTTCCAGGAAGACAGACAGGGGCGAGAGAATAGACTCCGTTGAAGCTACAATTGGTCTCCCTGGTGGGTTGATAAGTGATTTATGGATCTTTGGTAGGATATAAAACACGGGTGTGATTGGATGGGGGTGTGACAGAAAGGTGGCTGTTTTGTGGTCTATGATATTCCGGTCAAGATATGATTTAACTAGATGTTTGATCTTCCGGTCAATATCGAAAGTGGGATCCCTCGGTATGGCCCGGTAAGTCTCAGTATCTGACAATTGCCTATGGACTTCCTGGCAATACGTGTGTCGGTCCATGACTACAATCGCCCCACCCTTGTCCGCTGGCTTTATGATAATCCCCTTATTCTCAGTCAGTGACTTCAGTGCCCTTTTCTCATTTGGTGCTAGGTTAAGGTGTGTTGGAAACAAACCAAGTTTTTGCTGGTGCGAGAGTTGCTTAACCTCTTGATCCACTAACTCGATAAAGGTCTCTGTAGCATGGTAAGTACGTGGTGGTTGGTAGTTGCTGGGATTCCGTAGACCCAGTGATGAAATGGATATCACCAGAACAGAGGTTGTTCCTTGCGATACCGTAGCGTTGTTGCTGGTATCATCCTTTGTCCCAAAATGAGTCTTAAGTCTAACTGTCCGAAAAAAACGCTGTAGTTCTCTCTCCAGCTGGAAATCGTCCCAACTAGGGGTTGGGCACAATGATAGCCCTTTCTGTAGAAGTGATAGCTCTGCAGGGGAGAGAAGGTAACTAGAAATATTAATTACCAGGTTCGTTGACTTACCTGGGACCTTGTGGTCATCCTTTCGCCTCGATCGTCTGGTACGTCTGTATGTTGTAGTCCTCCCCTGCGGCCCTTCGATAAAAAACGGTATCGATTTGTGTTGGCTGAAGAGTCGCTGCTGGAACTGAAGGATCCTTGTCTCCTTTGATTGGGTGGTCGACGCCAGGTAGTGGGACAAAGGGACAATGAAGATTACTTGAAAGATCAGGTCTATAGATGGAACACCTCCTACACTACCTGGCGTCGACCACCCAATCAAAGGAGAGAAGGATCCTTCAGTTCCAGCAGTGAGTGTCTACTCCTGGCTCCCCTTATTCTATTTTTGTTCTGCTTCATTTTATTTTTACTTTTTGTCCACAAATATACATTCGTATATATTCATACAACCTTCTTCCACCCCCCCTTTTTCTTTTTGATTTATTCTTTTTATTTTTACTTTATATATTTTTTCCGTTTTTCCATCCAGGCTTATTTTATTTTTATTTGTATTGTATATTTGTTTCTGTATTTTTTCTGTATTTTATTTTGTTCATATTCATTATTTTTCGATTTTTATTTCATTTTTACCTTTTTAATTTTATTTTTATTTTTATTTTTACTTTTACTTTTATTTTCTTATTTTTGCATTCGTTTTCTTTTTCCTAACAGTACACATCATATCCGGTAGGATGATATATCCTTCAGTCCTTTAAGCCCCTTAAGATATAGACATGAACAGGTTCCAGCTTCTGCAGCAATCACTGTTAATAACCATGACAACCCCTGGGACATACACTAGTGCATTCAGTAGGACGCTACATCCTGACACACAACCCCCCCCCCTCCCTGTGACATGCGCAGATATCCTTAACAGCGCTGTGCCATATCCTAAGTAGGATTCCCCCTTCCCTTACACACAGCGGCACCAGGGAGATTTAGGGACATGCGCACAAGCGCACAAGCAGCGCTGTGTGACGTCCCTATACCTATCACCCGCCCCCTGCACGTAGCACACAGCGGCGCCATGGATACACATGGAACGCCGGGGCATGCGCACACACACTACTCCAGGGCGTACCACGTCATTTCCGGCCATTCCATAGAGCGGCAATACTACATAAGGGGCCCCACAGGACAGACAACATGCCTCACATCAGGACACAGGAGCGCGGTTCACCGGCCGTTACAGGTAATACCATGCAGACCCCTCACCACTTCTGGCAGCAGGTGCCATACATTATATCACACTTAATACTTTATTTTGGTCCCCATAGGGTTATATGCCTTCATAAACAACAGCAAGACGCGGATGCGCCGCTGTTACTCCTCCCCAAGGTAGTAATCTTCTTTCACTCTCCCTGGGACACTTCCATGTAAATAGCTGTATTTCACTAGACCAACTTATGATATTTTAGGCTTTCCCTGGAAACGATATACCCAGAAGGCTGCATGCACCTTACCAATCACCCGTAACATATACACCATTACGGCCGGATGAGGTAATTACCCTTTACCATTACCATGGAGCTCTGTATATTACATTTATTTTATTACATTTATTTTATTATATTACCACCATATATGTAACTTTCCAGGTTGTACCAAGAGGCGAACCAGCCCCCAAATTAAATATCAATTATCAGCAAGACACTGAAACGTCACTGTTTATCTTTAGTAAGTTAATTACTTTACCAAATCTCTTTGGGACACTATCACCCACTGCCTCTTACAGCTGTATGTGACTTTTTCAGGTCATATTCAGAGACAGATCAATCTTTAGGCTACACGTAAATATTAAAGAAACTATACCTGGTAATTCACCTCTTTAGATACATATATTTGACCTTGACTCAGGATATTCACCACCGGATATTAATGTAATTATCATTCTTCATAGCCCCTGGACATCACAGGGACAACATCATTTCTATCCTAAGAACCATTCGCGTAGCCTGGACTAAGGTAATAACCTTACTTTATGAGATTGAAGTTCTCGTAGATACCATGTCACTTGACAGACTCCCTCTACTGTATTAACTAGAGCCTAGCCTCATAATATAAACATTTTCCCTGTGGGGAGCAGTAACTAAGGAATCAAATCATGTTGTATATATTGTATCATATATTTGTCTGTTGTGTTGTATTTATCCGTTGTTTGTTATCTATGTTAAGATATGTATATACCGTTTTATATTCACAGTGGGACCACAAGAATAAGACCCGGGAGGGGTCGAAACGTCGAAATCATACTGAGTCGCATTCACCATTTCTGTAATAATTCTGTTTTGATCTGATATACCTGATTGACTGTTCTTTTGCACACAAATAAATTAGCATATTTCAAAAATTGGATTTTTGTACAAGATATTCCACATAGGGAGTGCGGTGGATCCCAATATAATACTAGGAATAAAAAGGCGGCATTGCTTTGTTCAGCGGAGGACAACTGTAATGAGAGGCTGACACAGTTAGGGGGCCCAAAAAAGTAAGTAGACTAAATGCAGTTCAAAATAGCTAACAGGACTCAACAGGCAGAATTTCTTTGTTCAGTGGAGGAAAACTGTAATGAGTGGCAGACACAGTTACTAGGCCCAAATAAGTAAGTAGGCTAAATTCAGTTCAAAATTGGTAACAGGACTAAAAAGGCGGCATTGCTTTGTTCAGCGGACGACAACTGTAATGAGAGGCTGACACAGTTAGTAGGCCCAAATAATAAAGTGGGCTAAATGTCTGCCAAAAAAATGTTCATAAATAAACAGGTGGAATAGCTAGGTACAGGGGTGGGCTCCTCTGCTGAGTAGCAGAGAGTGGTAGTTGGCGCAAAGTATTAACTGGTCTAAATGGAGGCCAGGGCCACTGTATATTTTAACTATCATTTCAACAAATGTGTACTGGCAGTGCCATTGAAGGATTTAACAGCACAGACTACACAGTGGTGGAGCAGGGAGAGGTAAGTATTGCAAGTGGTAGAATACTGTTCGAGCTGGGGGGGAACACTCTCTCATGGGCGGCGGTACTGGCACAGGGCCCCTCATATTACAACGGTGTGTCTGATGTTGGTTGTGCATCACCACCGTCAGAGACACTTCATTGTACTATGAGGGACCCTGTGCCAGTGCCGTCGCCCAAAAGTGGGCCCACCCACCTGTCCAGGCAAATGGCACTCGTACGGGTGCTTGCGCCAAGAGGTGACCACGGCCCTGTGGGGGGAGTCAGCCCATTTAGGGAGGTATAAAAATGGCCTATGGTGGACATTCAGCAGCTGCAAATGGAGGAATTGGAGCAGTCAGTAAGAGGAGGCCAAAAGCAAGACATTTTTCATTCAAGCTACGTGTCAGCAGGGGAAGGTGGGGCAAAATAATTTGAAATCCATGATTGGTTCATTTTAATGAAGGTTAGATCATCAACATTTCGGGTAGCCAGACGTGTTCTTTTTTCAGTCAGTATTGAACCAGCAGCACTGAAGACTCTTTCTGATAGCACACTAGCAACATGGCAAGCGAGCTCCTGTAATGCATATTCTGCCAATTCAGGCCAGGTGTCTATTTTAGATGAAGCAAAACCAAAAGACTAACAAGAGACCGAAAAAAATATATTTTAATATAATAATTAGAACCAGATAACAATAATATCATATAGACCAGCAGGAGAGAACCTGCGGGAAAAAAGGGTCTCTGGTATATGTAAAAATGCCAGAAATATATAAATACAAATATACAGGAAAGGACTGTATGAAGGACGTAGATCTGGACGTAGACGTAGATCTGGGGATTTATTATGATGGAATATAGGCTGAACTGGATGGACAAATGTCTTTTTTCGGCCTTACTAACTATGTTACTATGTTACTATGACTAGGGAAGATAGACGTGCCTATCCCTAAAAAAGATTCCCTTCCTGGCAGCGGAGGTTGGCACCCTGGGATATGATGTGGCGCCCCCGCTCAACATGGACTGACCCTAAAGTCCCTAACAGGAGTCCCTACAAAAAAGCCACCACCAAAAATAAACACCACAAAAGAGCAAAAAAGAAAAAAGTGATATATAAAATAACAGTGCTGCTAAATGCGGGCTTTAGGTGCAAAGATAGCACAATTCAGCTGATATACAATTTACTCTGGCGTATAGCGTGAGCTAGAGATGAGTAAACAATACTAAGAAAGATACAAAAAGATGTTGTTTGAGATATTTTACACTAAATAATCTCTTATAATCTGTAGTGGTGGTACTGCAGAGAGAAGAGTCCAAAAGGGTACCCAAAAGGTCCCAAGTGTATTCACTTAAATATTCAGGGTACAAAAAGGGGGTCTCAGTCCCTACTATATGGTATTGCCCTTAAAGAACAATATAGCTTGTGTACATGGCACCGAAATAGAAAAAATACCATAAAAAGAGAGTCACATCTGAAAGTATTAGTATTGTTGCCGTAATGTCAAAGGCATCACCATCCAAAAAAAACACAAAAAAAAAAAAAACAGAATGCTCATTTAGAACGCACCCCATAATACAATAACTCGTCTATAACTCAGATCTATCGTACTGAGTACTTAGATGGATGCAGGAATGAGTGAGTTATTAATTCAGTTTAATAACCTAATGGCATCACCACCAGACAAAAAATAAATATAAAGAGGGGCATCCTCGCCAGAGAAAACAATAAAGCATACTTGGGGGCATCAACGCCAGAAATATATGCACAAAATATCGATCACCTGGTCACATGAGTTTTGTCAGGTTCACATACAAGGGCATCCCCGCCAGATAAGAAATAAAAAGTGTTTTTCAGATGAATACTTATATGGCATCAACGCCAGAGAAAAAGAAAAGGGAATGTCAAAATAGTGACCTAGTCAGAGACCCAATGGCATCTCGCCAGAAAAAACAATGTTTCCTGCATATAGAGGCGCCCTTATCAGATATATCCTTAATCAGGGCACATCATCTCTTAGCCAGGGCCGATATAGACTCCACACAGTGATAGGTTGATAATCCGGTGCTGTTCACGTTGTGCCTAGTAGCCCACATCATATCCATATGGCATAATAGACAGGCGCCAGCCTAGCAGCATAGGTGTATCCATATAATGCACCTATCTCAGAGAGACCGATGTCTCATACCGACGCGTTTTGCCCCATTAGGAGGTCCAAAGGGGCTCATCAGGGGATTGCCAATCATAGGCAAAAAGCAGCGGGTGATGTGAGCGCTGCACGCGGTCCGGAGAAAGCTGTAATGAAGAGAGCGTTCCCGCAGTCTATATGCCAAGAACCCGGAAGGGTTTAGGGTCAGTCCACGTTGAGCGGGAGCGCCACATCGTATCCTTAGGGTGCCAACCTCCGCTGCCAGGAAGGGAATATTTTAGGGATAGGCACGTCTATCTTCCCTAGTCCTTTCCTGTATATTTGTATTTTTTCTGGCATTTTTACATATACCAGAGACCCTTTTTTCCCACAGGTTCTCTCCTGCTGGTCTATATGATATTATTGTTATCTGGTTCTAATTATTACATTAAAATATATTTTTTTAGGTCTCTTGTTAGTCTTTTGGTTTTGCTTTTTTGAATATTAGACCTTGGCTATTGCAATTTTGGTTTTTCAGTCTATTTTAGATGCCCAGTAATCAAAGGGGAATGACCTGTGAGGGAGAACATCGATAAGGGAGGAAAAATAGTTTGTAACCATACTGGACAAATGCTGTCTCCTGTCACTTTGAATCGATGCAGCAGTATCTGTCATGTCTGCGGTCATTGCGAAATCACTGCACAACCTGGTCATAAAACTCCTCTGTCCAACGCCACTTCGGATTTGTGCACCTCTAACACCCCTGCCATGTTGCCCCCTACAGCTCGTGTGAGAACCATCGCCGCCACTGTGTGCTGGGAATGCCTGAACCAAACGGTCTACAAGAGTTGCTTGTTTGGTAGCCAATATTTGCTCAAGGTTCTCATGTGGCATGATATTTTGTAATTTCCCTGTATAGCGTGGATCCAGGAGGCAGGCCAACCAGTAATCGTCATCGATCATCATTTTGATAATGCGGGGGTCCCTTTTTAGGATACGCAAGGCATACTCAGCCATGTGGGCCAATGTTTCAGGTGTAAATTCACTGCTTGTGCTGGGTTGAGGAGCACTTTCTTGCAAATCAACATCACTTGTGTCCCGCAAAAACCCTGTACCTGACCTTGCAACGCCACCAGTTTCTATTGCCCCCTGAGAAGCATCCTCCTCCCATAAATATTCATCCCCATCATCCTCCTCCTCTTCGTCTGCCACCTCGTCCAGGAGAGTTCCCTGAGCAGACAATGGCTGACTGTCATCAAGGCTTCCCTCCTCCTCGGCTGCAGACGCCTGCTCCTTAATGTGCATCAAACTTTGCATCAGCAGACGCATTAGTGGGATGCTCATGCTTATGATGGCGTCGTCTGCACTTACCAGCCGTGTGCATTCCTCAAAACACTGAAGGACTTGACAGAGGTCTTGTAGCTTCGACCACTGCACACCAGACAACTCCATGTCTGCCATCCAAGTGCCTGCCCGTGTATGTGTATTCTCCCACAAATAAATTACAGCACACCTCTGTTCGCACAGCCTCTGAAGCATGTGCAGTGTGGAGTTCCACCTTGTTGCAATGTCGATTATTAGGTGGTGCTGGGGAAGATTCAGCGATCGCTGATGGTTCAGCATACGGCTGGAGTGTACAGGCAAACGGCGGATGTGCGAGCAATGTCTTCGCATCTTCAGGAGCAGGGCCGGTAACCCCGGATAATTTTTCAGGAAGCACTGCACCACCAGGTTCAAGGTGTGAGCCAGGCAAGGTATGTGTTTAAGTACTGAAAGGTATATGGCAGACATAAAATTCCTTCCGTTTTAACTGACTACCTTGCCTGCCTCAAGATGTACACTGCCCAGCCATGACTGAGTTTCTTGCTGCAAGTACACGGCCAGTACTTCTGCGGTGTGTCTGTTGTCGCCCAAACACTTCAATTCTAACACAGCCTGCTGACGCTTACCACTAGCTGTTCCATAATGGGACACCTTGTGTGCAACACTGGCAGATGTGGATGGAGTGGTCGTGCGACTGCGCTCTGTGGACGAGCTTTCGCTTCTGGAGGAGGAGGGGTGGCGAACGCCTACAGCCAACTGTTTCCTAGACCGTGGGCTAGGCAGAGCTGTCCCACTATGGCTGTCCACTGTGGACCCTGCATCCACCACATTAACCTAATGAACACGTAACGTCCCTGGCCATGCCTACTGGTCCATGCATCTGTTGTGAGGTGCACCTTTCCACTGACTGATTGCCTCAGTGCATGGACAATGCGGTCTTTGACATTCTGGTGGAGGGCTTCGATGGCTTTTCTCGCAAAGAAGTGCCGACTGGGTAGGTCATAGCGTGGTACTGCGTAGGCCATCAGGTCTTTGAAAGCTTCGCTTTCAAACAACCGGTAGGGCATCATCTCTTACGAGATTAATCTAGCAATGTGGGCGTTCAAACCCTGTGTACGCGAATGACAGGATGAGTACTTTCTTTTCCTAACGAGAGTCTCTTGTAGGGTGAGCTGGACTGGAGAGCTGCATATGGTGGAACTAGTGGGGGTGGTGGTGGACATGGCAGATTGAGAGAGGGTTGGTGATGCTATTCTTGATGTTGACACTAGCAATGGCCCAGTGTACTATCACTCAACCCAAGGTAACTTATTTAATAGTTGTGATGCGCACATGCAGCAGCACTTATCAAGTACCAAAACAAATAAATATGTAACCTTGGTTGCATAAATATCAGCAGGTATCACAAAAGTGTAGCATAGAGGGTGGCAGGTCTCTATGTCTTTTCATGTAGCACTTAAACACTTTATCTCCCATGCAAGCTAGTCCCCTGATGATCCAGCTTGAAAGAAATGCGTTGGGACACCCATATAGGGAGAGTGCAGGGCATGTTATACTTTAGGGGTAGATGTGGACTGCCCTTGTAAGGTCGGGAGCTTGGGGATTCAGCTTTATTGATAGCCCCTTAGGGATTGACAGGGCATAGTCTCCTGATGCTGTGGCATGATGGATTCTTCCACTCCAGCAAGTTTTGGCTCCACCTTACCTGTCCTTGGCAATTGGTGAGACTGTTCCAATATTGATACATTCGTTTACTTTCCTTACCATTTGACCTTACCCCTCTCTTTTGTGATACCTGCTGATATTTATACAACCAAGGTTGCCTATTTATTTGGTACTTGATAAGTGCTGCTGCATGTGCGCATCACTGCTGTTAAATAAGGCACCTTGGGTTGAGTTGTAGTACACTGGGCCATTGCTAGTGTCGTTTTCACTAAATCCTTAGGAGTACTAACCCAGATATGGTGTATTCCTTAACAGGTCACACCATGTAGTACTTTTTTATGATATTCTTTTTGGTGACATTATTTTGTATTCCCCTTTTTTTTTTATAACACATTAAAAGTTATGTTTTAAATTCCTGCTTATGCTATGTTCCCAGATCTTTGATAGGATCATTTGATACGTCTAATATATTATATGTTGCTTTTTTCATATTCTTGATGTTGGCCTACATACAGTGTTTCTTACCAAGAACCTTGTGATTCACTGACAGCTTTGGCCTTGCGACGTTACCTCCACATTTGCGGCTGGTGGTGTCCTAACCGGTGGGCTTACAGTGAGGGAAGCAATGTAGCATTGCTGACTACCTTCATTCTGAGCAGGTGCACCAATGGTACGGAACGTTTGGTAGTTAGTCCAGGCTTGCAAGTGCATGCTGGTTAAATGTCTAAGCATGCACGTTGTATTTAAATTTTGGAGATTCTTCCCTCTGCTAAAGGTCTTTGAGCATTTCTTACAGATAACTTTGCACTGATCATTCGGATCTTGGTTAAAAAATTGCCACACTACACTCTTCCTACTATGGAACACCTTTTCAGGCATTGCACGCTGTGCTACTTTCACCGGATGGCCACGCTGTCCTAAAACTGTTTTTATTTTTGAAAAACGTTTTTGGCCAGATACGGGCCTGCCAGATGAAAGCTGTTGTGATGTAGATGGCTGCTGCGGATCATCCTCCTCCGCTTCTGAGCTACTGGCAGCGGCACCCTCTTCCCCCAATGGCTGCCAATCTGGGTCAACAACTGGTTCATCTATCACCTCCTCTTCAATGTCATGTGCACCTTCCTCTGTGTCACCATATAAGGTGCTATAGCATTCGGGACGGGGCACCATAGTCTCATCAGGGTCAGATTCTGGCTCAGTACACTGCGAGGGCAATGTAGTGATCTGAATCAATGGAACAGCATAATAATCTAGCTGTGGCTGTGCATCAGTGCACTCCATGTCCGATTCATCTTGTAATGGGCTGTTAACAATTTCCCTTTCTAACCCAGGCACGGTATGTGTGAAGAGCTCCATGGAGTAAACTGTAGTGTCGCCTGCCGCATCCTTCACTTTTGGTTTGGGTGAAGGACACAAGGAAGCGACTTGTTCCTGACCAGGAGCATCCACTGACGACTCGCTTCTTTTATATTTGGAACTTTCTGAAGAGGAGCGAAAGAGCTAGAGGCTGAGTCAGCAAGGAAAGCCAAAACTTTTTCCTGCTGCTCCGGCTTTAAAAGCGGTTTTCCTACTCCCAGATAAGGGAGCCTTCGAGGCCTTGTGTAGCCAGATGATGACGCTTGCTCAACACCTCAAGCCTTAGGTGCTATTTTGCTTTTCCCACTACCACCAGATGCTCCACCACCACAACCATCAGTACCAGCTGGCAACGACCGCTCACTGCCTCTTCCACCAGACTTCCTCATTTTTGGGAAAATCTAACCAAAATAACAACCATTATATGGTACTGTAAAACAAGGTAGAAGGTGTATATAAACTTGTTGAGAATTTAAATCTCCCTTTTTTTGTGAGACTGCACCAAAACTCAGGCCCAGTGTATAACACTACACAATGTAAGTGGCAGAACGTGGCTGGCTGATGTACGACAAACTAACAGGACTGACGTAGATCCACTTTGTGACAATTTGAATCTCCCTTTTTTGGGGGGAGAATGCATCAAAACTCAGGCCCAGTGTATAACACTACACAATGTAAGTGGCAGAACGTGGCTGGCTGATATACGACAAACTAACAGAACTGACGTAGATCCACTTTGTGACCATTTAAATCTCAAATCTCCTTTTTTGGGGGGGGAGTCTGCACCAAAACTCAGGCCCAGTGTATAACACTACACAATGTAAGTGGCAGAACGTGGCTGGAAGATATATGAAAAAATACAAAGACTGTAGTACAATTTCAATCTCCCTACAATGATCTCAGGACAAGTATGGCAGCAATAAAAAGGACTGCTGCACACAAAAGTGTGGACAAGTGAACAAGATAACTGTGCAGAAAGGAGCAACAGGATTTTTACTATTAAAAAAGCAGTTGATTTGCACAGCGGCGTACAAACAGCAATGCAGCTATCAGGGAGCCTTATAAGGCAGCCTAATAAGCTACAAAGCTGATGCACAAAAATATAGCCTCCACTGTCCCTGCAAAGAAAAGGTGGTGTTGGACAGTGGAAATCGCTACAGCACAAGCGGTTTGGGGGTTAATCTTCCCTCCCTAATTATATCCCTTCTTCTGATGAAGCTGCAGCAACCTCTCCCTATGCTACGATCGGCAGAAGTAAGATGGTGGTCGGCATACATGCCCCTTTATTGCCCCTGTGACGCCGCAGAAAGCTAGCCAATCACTGTCATGCCTTTCTCTAAGATGGTGGGGACCGAGACCTATGTCATCACGCTGCCCACACTCTGCGTCATCCTTCATTGGCTGAAAAATGGCACTGAACGCGTCATATGAAACGCGACTGTAATATATAAGAATTAGATCTGTTTCTTTAAGAAAGCGAGGGCGGGAGTTGAGAGTAGTTTCAGTTTCAGTTCTGGCCTTAGGATGAAATCTTATGCTGCTGTTATGCTGTGTGCTGGAGGAAAAGAGAAGAATAAAATACAGTTAAAGCTTACTCTCTCTTAAATTCCTTACACCGTGTGGACATTACAACTGGCGACAAGGATGGGATTGAATCACCAGCTACTGTGAGTACTGACCCCTGCTTTACTGCTTCACACGCCAGCGCCACTGAGAGACTCCAACATGGCTGAATACTTGCACATGTTCCCACAGTTTGATATGACTTATGTCACTAATCTCTCTCATAACTGGAGAAAATGGTTAAATCGATTTGAGAATTTCCTGGAAGCAATAGATATAAAAGAGGAGAACAGAAAAAAAGCCGTCTTCCTGCATTGTGCGGGCACAGGAGTCTATGACATATATAGCACATTACCAGCAGCGGAGACAGACACGTACAGCAAATGCTCCAAAGCTCTCACTGACTACTTCAACCCTAAACAAAACATCAGATATGAAAGATACAAGTTCAGGATTGCTAAGCAGCTTCCAGAAGAATCCATAGACACCTATGTCACCCGGCTAAAAGAACTAGCACATGGGTGTGCATTTACTGACGTAGATGATGAAATCCTAACTCAAGTAATTGTCACCTGCTCGTCTAATACCATAAGGCGTAAAGCTCTGCAGCAGGATCTCTCTCTGCATGATTTACTCAAGATGGCCCGTGCTATAGAGATAGCAGATCATCAGGCAAGTGCAATGGAGAGTGGGGATAATTTACATGTGCATAATCTCAAACATAACAGTGCACAAGGCAAGCAGGCCCCGCAACAGAAGAAATGTTATAGATGTGGACAAGATTTCCCTCACCACATGAACAAATGTCCAGCTATAGGACAAACTTGCAGTAAATGTGGAAAAGGGAACCATTTTGCAGTTGTCTGCAAATCAGCGCCCAACAAGTCTCCTCTGCCAATTACAAAGCCTGCAAATATAAAAATGGTAAATCAGGATATAGAAGAAATGTCTGTGGCTGAGAACTATGTGTTCACAACTTCTGTCACTGGCTCAGTGCAATCTCCATGTATTACACTCACCATCTGCAACACGGATATCACCTTTACAATAGATACAGGAGCTTCGGTGGATATCATAGACAGCAATACTTATGAACAGTTGAAAACAAAGCCAGTCTTACAGCAAGTGCATACTAAAATCTTCCCATATGGATCTAAAACACCTCTAGTTACAATGGGACAATTTGATGCTGAACTTAGCTATAAAGAAAATAGGCAGAAAACCACTTTTCACACATTACAAGGATCAGGAGGCTGTCTTCTCAGCTATCACACTGCCTTGAAGCTAGGACTCATCCAGATTATTCATACCATTACCGACCCTGCGGACCTGGATGTACAAGCCATGGTGAATAGTTTTCCCTCCCTATTTAGTGGATTAGGAAAATTAAAGGACTCTCAAGTGCATCTTCATGTGGATGACAGTGTCCGTCCAGTAGCCCAGGCTCACAGACGTATTCCATTTCACCTGAGAAAGAAGGTAGAAAAGGAACTCCAATTACTCATGGATGATGATGTCATTGAAACTGTTTCTGGTCCCACTCCGTGGGTCTCTCCACTTGTGGTAGTTCCAAAACCAAAGACTCCAGAGCAGGTAAGACTGTGTGTTGACATGCGCCTGCCCAACACTGCTATTCAAAGGGAAAGACACATCTCACCCACAATTGATGACATTATTCATTTATTAAATGGAGCAACTGTTTTTTCAAAGCTCGACCTCAATAAGGGCTATCATCAATTAGAATTGAGTCCAGAATCCAGATACTTAACAACATTTTCCACCCATGTGGGTCTCAGAAGATACAAAAGATTGATGTTTGGGGTCTGCTCAGCAGCAGAAATTTTTCAAGATACGATAAGGAGCGTCATTCAACATATTCCAAATGCCTTTATTTACAGTGATGACATACTGGTTTTTGGGAAAACTCAAGCTGAGCATAATCGTGCTCTATATGCTATCTTTGAATGTCTGCTCTCTGCTGGACTCACTTTAAACAAAGAAAAATGCGAATTTGATAAAAATTCATTCGAGTTCTATGGTCACATTTTCTCGGCGGAAGGAGTACGACCTGATCCCAAGAAAGTGGAATCCATCAGAGCAGCTTCAATTCCACAGGATGCCAGTGAAGTGCGCTCTTTTCTTGGAATGGCAAGTTACTGTGCTAGATATATTCCAAATTTTTCGACAATCAGCACTCCATTAAGGGAACTTACGAAACAAAATTGCGTTTTTCAATGGTCCAAAGACTGTCAGGCCTCTTTTGAAACAATCAAAAACAAACTCTGCTCAACAACCACTATGGCCTATTTTGATCCAGCTCTTCGAACCGAACTGATTGTGGATGCTAGTCCCGTGGGACTGGGTGCAATTTTAGCACAATACAAGGATGACAATCAAAGTCCCCACATCATTTCTTATGCAAGTAAAAGCTTAACAAGCACTGAAAGAAAGTATTCACAACCTGAAAAAGAAAGCTTGGCAGTCGTCTGGGGATGTGAACACTTTCACTTATTTCTCTATGGTGCTCCCTTCACTATTGTCACAGATCATCAAGCTCTCCTTACAATTTTTGGAAATCCCCGAGCTAAAATGCCAGCACGGATTGAACGATGGGGTCTATGTCTACAGGATTATAATTACAAAATTGTTCACAAACCTGGAACATACAGCAATCTGGCTGATTATCTCTCAAGACATCCCACGGATGATGATTTACCTGTGCATTCCTCCATTGAAGAATACATCCACTTTGTTGCAGCTCACGCCGTGCCAAAAGCACTTTCTGTTGATCAGTTTGTGAATACGACAACAAGTGACAAGACATTCTGCGCCTTAATACAAATTATCCTGTTACGTACGCTGCGCACGCTGCGCATACTTACCCGGCTTCTCCCGTCCCTCTGCGCACTCGCGATCCTGTCCAATGCCGCTCTGCTTCCTCCTTTGCCGGCTCACGGCGTCCGGTCCCTCTGCGCATGCGCGGTCGCGTCTCCTCCATCGCAGAGCCTTCTGGGAGGTCGCGACCCGGTGGCTCCACCCCAACATGGCGGCGCCCATCGGGTATTTCTTCCCGGCGTCTCCCTAGGTAAGACGCCTTTGCTTTGTAGGTGCACTGTCTGCCGTCAGTGTCCCTATGCCCTAGGCTCCCCTGCACCAGTGTCTTCTCTCAGCCCAGTCTTTACTTTGTCTTAGTGTCCTGCCAGCCCGTGTTCCTGCTGTGTCTTGCCTGTCCGTGTTCCTGCTGTGTCCTGCCTGTCCGTGTTCCTGCTGTATCCTGCCAGTCCGTGTTCCTGCTGTGTCCTGCCTGTCCGTGTTCCTGCTGTATCCTGCCAGTCTGTGTTCCTGCTGTATCCTGCCAGTCCGTGTTCCTGTTGTATCCTGCCAGTCCGTGTTCCTGCTGTATCCTGCCAGTCCGTGTTCCTGCTGTATCCTGCCAGTCCGTGTTCCTGCTGTATCCTGCTAGTCCGTGTACCTGCTGTGTTCTGCCAGCCCGTGTTCCTGCTGAGTCCTTCCGGTCCGTGTTCCTGCTGAGTCCTGCCAGTCCGTGTTCCTGCTGTGTTCTGCCGTTCCGTGTTCCAGTCATTTTCAGTTAAGTCTTGTTTTCCTATTATTCCCTGCCATCCTTTTAGCCTTTGGTTTCCTTCTTTATCTTGGGTCGCCCCTTTGGCTCTAGCTGTTGTGTCTCCATTCCCCCGAGGTCCTGCTCCTAACACTCCCTGTATAGGGGGTGATTCCATCTGGTCCGCTCAACCCCGGGGGCTCTAGAGTCACGACCCAGAGGGTCCACTCTCGGATTTCTGCCCGAGTACTTACATATCCAAAATAGAAGGTGGCATGAAATTCAAAAGAAAAAATTTCCTGAAGATGGGAATGATCTGAAAGAGTTAAAACTATTTTCAAATGTACGTGAGGAATTATCAGTCAATGAAGATCAACTCATCCTTCGTGGTACCAAACTGGTTGTACCTAAGGCCTTGCGCAACCTAGTCATACAGATAGCACACGAAGGTCATCTAGGAATTGTTGGCACAAAAAAGTTACTCAGAGAAAAAGTGTGGTTCCCAAATATGGATAAATTGGTGGAAGAGAAGATTGGACATTGCTCCACTTGTCAATTAATTACTCCATCATCAACTCTAGAGCCATTACAAATGTCTCCGTTACCCACTGCTGTATGGGAGGAAGTGGCAGTCGACATATATGGACCATTACCAAATGGCCAATACATTCTAGTAACAATTGATGAATATTCTAGATACCCTGTCATTTCATTCATCTCTTCAACGTCTGCTAATAGTGTCATACCAGAACTGGACAACATATTCTCTGCATATGGCATTCCAAGAGTGGTCAAAACAGATAATGGACTAACATTCAATGGACATGTGTTTGCACAGTTTTCTGAATACTTGGGGTTCAGCCACAGAAAAATCACACCTTGCTGGCCGCAAGCTAATGGAATCGTAGAACGTTTCATGCGCACCATGGGGAAACGAATCAAGGCAGCTAGCCTGGAGCACACCCCACTGAAACAGTCACTATACAAATTCCTGCGCAATTACCGCAACACGCCACATTCCACCACTAATGCTGCGCCATCTCATCTAATGTTCAGCAGAACTCTTCGTACACGGATCCCTGATGTGACCAGTCATCCCTTACCAAATGACTCTTCAGTGCGATCAACGGATTTCTATAACAAGCAAGCCATGAAACATTATGCAGACAGAAGGCGACGGGCACAGCCATGTGCCATCAAAAGAGGTGATATGGTTGTTGTGCGTCAAAAATCAACCAACAAAACCTCAGCTGTATATAGTCCTGTAAAATATAATGTTACTGAGAGAAAAGGCAGTATGGTCACGGCTGAGCGAGACGGACACTCCATCACTCGAAATTCCTCACATTTTAAAATCATACCACAGAACAATGGTAATGAACTCTTACCAGTGGAAGATTTGATACCCGACGGTGGAGAGGACCAACAAGAGGTGACTGATCCGTCAGCACTGGACACCCCCAATGAACCCAGACATTACCCTACACGGGAAAGAAGGGCTCCATCGAGACTTATTGAAGAGATATAGTTTAAAAAAAAGGGGAATAAGACAATACAGACATATGGTTTTTCTTGGACATTTTCGTGTTGTTACATTGTCAATATTTGTTTTAGGTTGTTAATATATATATATATATATATATATATAAAGGGGATGATGTAATGTATAAGAATTAGATCTGTCTCTTTAAGAAAGCGAGGGCGGGAGTTGAGAGTAGTTTCAGTTTCAGTTCTGGCCTGAGGAGGAAATCTTATGCTGCTGTTATGCTGTGTGCTGAAGGAAAAGAGAAGAATAAAATACAGTTAAAACTTACTCTCTCTTAAATTCCTTACAACATGTGGACATTACAGCGACTTTGGCTCGAAGATCGCTGACCTCATGGCCGATCCCACACTAGGATCGGGTCGGGTCTCATGAAACCCGACTTTGCCGAAAGTCGGCGATTTTTGAATTTGTCCGATCCGTTTCGCTCAACCCTAATGCCAAGAAATGAGAGGGTCTGTAGTAAAAGGAAATGGTCCACTGTGTCATAGGCAGAGGACAGGTCCAGGAGGAGGAGGACAGAGTAGTGTTGTTTGGTTTTTGGCGGTTAATAGGTCATTGGTGACTTTAGTTAGGGCAGTTTCAGTGGAGTTATGCGGCCGGAAGCCAGATTGTAAGAAGTTGAAGAGGGAGCAAGAAGAGAGGTGGGAGGACCGTTCAAGATGGACATGTTATTATAGACTTGGAACCTTTTCTGATAGTGTCCCTTTTCCCAGATTAATAACTTCAGACCTCAAACATGGGCTTTCCCTCTGCTGGTTATGATAATTAGAAGAGAGCCCACAACATTTTTTTTAATTCTTAATTTTACACAGGATGTACACAGTGGGTGCTGAATACAATAGAATCATTGTTGCTTGGTTGCGCTGATCACAGGGAGACAAGGCGACAATGATCAGATCAGTCTTCAGCAGCCGGTGCCTGGGAACAGTTAACTGTGTTGCTAATCCCAGGTGCTGTTACTTGTCACATGGGCACACAGATGGCAGACAGATGCCACACGGACACACAAACACCAAACGGATACATGGATTTCACATGCATGTTGCATATGAACATACTGATGACACACAGACACGGACCACGGATCTCACTAGTACAGGAATCAGCAGTGTGCGAAGGAGACCTTACTGTGTGATAGCAGCCAAATAGAAAAAACCCTGATATACATCTGGTATCGCTGTAATCACCCCGACCTGAAGAACAAAGTTTTCTAATCACTTATACTGCATGGTGACTGGCATAAAAATAAATAAAACCAATTCTTTAGCTGCTGCTGATTTGCTCATTCTGCCTCCCAAAGATCGAAGTAAGGCTCGGCTCACATTTATCCTGCGCTCCACGCTGAACGTTTACAATGGGGTTTCTTTGTAAATCTCTGAAATACATGGGGAAGATTCCCTATAATGAGGCAGATGGAGTGACTATGGATGCCATCTGACCTATGATCTGGCAGTATCGCTTTTTTAAAGCATGCATAAAAGTGCGGCCATTCACAGTTTTGTGCACGTCTGAAAAGAAGGACACTGACAAACAAAGGCCAGACAGAGTCCAGAGTATCCTTATAGTGAATTAATCCCTCAAGGGTTTCATCTGAATCACATCATTTGGAGATTTAGATGAAAACCCTGATGTAAGAGCTCAGTGTAGAGCACAGGAAAAGTTGTAATTCAAAATATTATGTAAAATGATCCCAATAAAAGCTTCAACTCAATCCACAAATAATGCAAGTCCCAACTCAGGTCTGTCAGCTGTCCATGGATATATAGGGGGTTTCAATATTACTGGTACCACAAAAGCACTATGTTGTCACTACACCTGTAGATTAATTCTCAAAAGGTGTACAATTTCCTAAATGAGGTCATTAGAGGGGAGATTTTGCTCTTCTGGCAATTAGGAGCTCTGTCTGTGGAGTCCGCATACAATTCTACGGTAATTTGTTCTCGAAGAGTCAAATAGTGCTCCTTCCCTCTCGAGTTTTGGTATGGGGCTAAACACTACTGAACATACACATATGGGGTATGGTAGTGACACATTTCGTTGCCATTTTTACCCATTTCCCCTTGTGAAAATGTAAAATCTGGGTCTGAAACATCTTTTTGTGTTAAATGTAAATATGTTTTCTTCATCTCCAATTGGCGTGGTGTCAATATGGTCACTGCACCCCTAGGTGAATGTATTTTGTAAAACCCTTCTGCTGTTCTGAGACCTCAAAGGCTGTGCAAATGTGAAATGGCACCTGCAAACTGTAACAGCAAAATCTGCACTGTAATATAATGGCATTCCTTCCCTTCTAAGCTTTGCTATGTGCCTCAAAAGTTGTTTTTGACCACTTTTTAGGTATTGGCGCACTCCAGAGAAATAGGTGTAACAAGTTGTACTGTTAGTTTTCTCCTATTATCCATTTTGAAAATTACAAACTTGGGATAAAAGCAACATTTTAGTGGAAAAATGATAATATTTAATTTACCCAGTCCAATGTTATACAAGTCTGTGAATCGCCTGAAGGTTAAACATACTCCCTACTCCAGCGCAAAGCGGCCAATGTCTGCTCTTCTGCACATGCCGATCTCTCCCTTTCCCAGCTCCCTTTAAAATAAGAATGATTTTAAGGAAGATTTGAAATAAAGAAAAACTTTTTATGAACATTAGTGAGTGCCCCTTACTTTTTTCTTAATCAGATTCACTATTATGCCTTTTCCCATTTGTGACTCAGCTGAGCACTTTCACACATTATTAGCCTTAAATGTCAGACCAGGTCTACACAGGAGTTTCCCATCCACACATAGTGCCAAGTCTATTCCCTCTTTAGGGCCACATTTGTATTGTTACTTTATATCTCTTTTTTTGTGTCTTATTCTGCCTCCTAATTAACCCCTTAAGGCTGTGGTGCTTACCACACAGTTTACACATACCATAGGTTTGGATCAGGTATCATGTTAGGTGGCATATATATCCCCAAACAATATTGATAAAGAATTTACAAACAAAAAGTAAGGTTTTTTCTTAATTTTAGATTGCAAAACCTGTAACGGTGTTACATTTCTCCTAAAAGGAAGGTTCAATGTCCTGTTTACATAAGAATCAATTATTATCTTGTCATTGATTGTCAACATAGCAAGAGGCTACTGTCTTCATGCATTTTTCATTACAATTTAGTTAACTATTAAAACTCACAAATGTACTAAAAATTGTCCTGACCCTTAGAAAATGAGGGTCAAGTGCCCTTTACACGCATGATACTAATATAGTTTATTTATAACTTGAATATATTTTATTTTTATTCTTATAATGTCACATTGCTGCAAAATCTATTGGCTATGTTACTGTATATCCCAAGGTAAAAATGAGTTCTGTAAGAAATGTCATCTTAACCTATTTCAATTGTATGATGTCGACAAGTGCAATAACTCATTGTCATTACAACCTAATCATTACACCAAAATGCAAGGTATTTGCAACTATATATCTTAACAAGGAGACAGATCTCTGGTTTTCTTATACATTGCTTCAAGTCCCCAAATACTGTTTACAAATTCTGCATGCCCGCAACCTCCACTGGGGAATTTAGGGGAAACTATCTGTTGATTCATAATGCCTGAACCTCTGGCAGCATAAATCTGGGGCAGGTTCTCTTTTGCTACAAATATCTATGTAAAGGGTCTGAATGGCCTGGCGAGAAATTGTAGAGTTCTCTGGTGGGCCCCAAAGAATAAAGTCACAATATCACTTATACCACACGAGGAAAAGTGTAAAAAAATAAATAAAACCAATTCTTCACCACCTACTGTTGATTTATTCATTCTGCTTCCCAGAGATCACAGTAAGGCACCTATATCCTGCTCTCTGCGCTGAGCGCTTACACTTGGGTTTCCATGTAATTCTCTGAAATACGTGATTCAGACGGAACCCCTGTCAGAAGATTGCCTATAATGAGGCAAATGGCAGAACTGTGGACGCCATAGGACCTGTGATCCGGCGGTCTCCGTCTTTTAAGGAGTGCATGAAAGTGAAGTCGGCCACAGTTTTGTGCACTTCTAAAAAGAAGGACATCGCTAAACAGAAGCCAGGCAGAGTCCAGAGTAACTCTAGTGCCTCATTATACTGAATCGATCCCTCGGTAGTTTCATCTCAATCATGTCACTCAGAAATTTAGATGGAAACCTCGATGTAAGTGCTCAGCATAGAGTGCCGGATAAATGTGTTCTCAAAAGTGATGTCAAATGTTCCTAACAAAAGTTTCAGCTCAATCCACAAAAAAAGCAAGTCCCCACTCAGATCCGTCATCTATTAACGGAAATATAGGGGATTCCATGTTACTGGTAGTACAAAGGCTTTAGAAAAGCAAAATGTCTCCTCACCATCTAAAATAGGAAAATTCTGCTCTCTTAACTACAAATGCCCCCCTCCTTTCTGAGCCCATAGTGTATGTAAACCTCATGTAGGTTCCACATGTTTGGCATGTCTTCAGAAGCATGAGCTGGGCATAATGTACTGGTCACTACAGTGTACTGCTCACTATATCGTCACTATACCTGTAGATGAATTCCTAAAGGGGTATAATTTCCAAAATGGGGTCACTTAAGGGAGGAATTCTGCTTTTCTAGCACTTATGGGCTCTGTACATGGAGTCTGCAAACTATTCTAGGAAAATGTGCCCTCCAGGAGGCAAATAGCGCTCTGCACCTCTTGAGTCTCGCCGTGTGGCTAAGCAGTGCTGTACAGCCACCTATGGGGTATTACTGGAGCGACAACCAGGGCCGTGGGGATACTCAGTATCACCCAGCCCAGGCCTAGGGGTTGTCGAGGTGGGAAGTGTGCCTGCTATAAAGTGCCATCGGTTACTGGAGCAGGGTCGGTCACAGTACCTGCTGCTGGTGTCTTACCGGTGGCGGTCTCCTCCGCTGCGGTTGGAGACATTGGCCGCAGAACGGGATGCTGCTCCTCCAGCTTGATCTTCTTCTGCAGGGCTGATTTCCACCTGCTCACCGCTGCCAGCTGAGTCTGCATGAGCTGGCGGGCCAGCTCCTCCACCTCCGCGTCCAAGAGGTCCGGATCCACCACAGACGACTGGTACAGGTCTTCCGAGTCTCAGCTGGGGGAATCCTGCGGTTCCACCCCACGCACTGGTGCTGGTTCACTTCCTTCCGCCATCGCGTCCACGTATTGTTCCCTCTCTCTTTCATGGGCGGCTGTTGTGAATTCTGCTCTTGGGTTCCCTCCAGTGGTTGTAGGTGGGAATGCAGTTGTCTCTGACTCGCAGTCCTGGCCAGGTGTATCGGATGATTACAATTCTGACTGGGATATTTAGGTGTGCAGGATCCTTTAGCCCTTGCCAGTTGTCAATGTTCCTTGTGAAGTGTTGGATCACTTTCTGGCTTCTCCTGCTTGCTGCCAAATTCAGCAAAGATAAGTGTTTTGTTTTTGTATCTGTGGCACACTGCTGTGTGCTTATTTCAGTTTTATTCCAGCTCTGTTTGTAAGATTCACTGGAGTTGCAGATATACGCTCCTACATCTTTAGTTAGACGTAGGAAGTTTTTTGTATATTCTGCTGTGGATTTTTTGAAGGGTTTTAATACTGACCGCACAGAACTGTGTCCTATCCTGTCCTATCTATCTAGAGTTGCCTCCTGTGCTAAATCCTGTTTTTCTGCCTGTGTATGTTTTTTCCTCTCCGACTCACCGCCAATATTTGTGGGAGGCTGTCTATCCTTTGGGGATTTTCTCTGAGGCAAGATAGTATTCCGATTTCCATCTTTAGGGGTATTTAGTCCTCCGGCTGTGACGAGGTGTCTAGGTGTGTTAGGTACACTCCACGGCTACTTCTAGTTGCGGTGTTAAGTTCAGGATTGCGGTCAGTATAGTGGCCACTTTCTCCAGTGAAAGTTCTCATGCAGCTCCAAGGTCACCGTCTCATAACAGTACAACTGGCCAACAATGAGTTAAATGCATCTCAGAAGAAGGGAAGGAAGCTCTTGAGCCGTTTTTTTTTCTCCAGTCTGTTTTGTGTTCTCTTCCCTCTTAATATCTGGGTGGCTGAGGAGCCTGGTGCAAGCATGAATGTTCAGGAATTAGCTTCTCGTGTAGACCAGCTTGCTGCTAGGGTCATGGGCGGACATACCGCCGGTTCAACCGGTGCAGCTGCATCGGGGCCCGGAGGCTCTGGGGGGCCCCTGCCGGGCGGCCAGGGACGCTGCTACCATTAGTGATTTGACTATTTGAGCCCTTTGGCTCAGGCGGCAGAAGAGAGAGGGCGGCAGACTCTATAGCAACTGGATTTGCGCTGCTAGTTTTTTTTTTTTTTTATAAAACTCCGGGATCAAGTGCCGGCCCCCCCCCTCCTCCCTCTCTCCTCCCTCCCTCCTTCCCACCCACCCTCCTCCCCCCTCCTCCCTCCCTCCTTCCCGCCCCCCTCCCTGAAAACGTAATACTCACCTTCCTCCAGCGGTGGCTGCAACTGTGTCTCAGCGCCGGCAGCGCGTCCTGTCTTCAGTGGTCACATGGTACCGCACATTTAAGGTCATGAATATGCGCATATTCATGACCTTAATTAGCGCTATCATGTGACCGCTGAAGACAGGAAGGAAGACGCTGCAGAAGAGATGCCAGGTCAGGAAGTTCTGTTCTGTGCCGCGCGGTGAGAGGTGAGTATGACAGGGAAAAAGGATGGGGAGCCATGCACACAGGGGAGAAGGATGGGGGAGCCATGCACACAGGGAAAAAGGATGGGGAGCCATGCACACAGAGGAGAAGGATGGGGGAGCCATGCACACAGGGAAAAAGGATGGGGAGCTGTTATGATCTGGTAATTCAGTACCACAATGGACATAGAAGTCAGAGCACATACAGTGACCTGACAATAACCCAAAAATATAGAACGAGCTCTGAGACGTGGAAACTCTGCTGACCGCAATCCCTAATCCTCTCCAACCACACTAGAGGCAGCCGTGGATTGCGCCTAACGCTCCCTATGCAACTCGGCACAGACTGAGAAACTAGCTAGCCTGAAGATAGAAAATAAGCCTACCTTGCCTCAGAGAAATACCCCAAAGGAAAAAGCAGCCCCCACATATAATGACTGTGAGTTAAGATGAAAAGACAAACGTAGAGATGAAATAGATTTAGCAAAGTGAGGCCCGACTTTCTGAACAGAGCGAGGATAGGAAAGGAAACTTTGTGGTCAACACAAAACCCTACAAACAACCATGCAAAGGGGGCAAAAAGACCCTCCTTACCGAACTAACGGCACGGAGGTACACCCTCTGCGTCCCAGAGCTTGCAGCAAGCAAGAAAAAACAAATTAGCAAGCTGGACAGAAAAAACAGCAAACAAAATAGCAAAAGCAGAACTTAGCTATGCAGAGCAGCAGGCCACAGGAACGATCCAGGAGGAAACAGGTCCAATACTAGAACATTGACTGGAGGCCAGGATCAAAGCACTAGGTGGAGTTAAATAGAGCAGCACCTAATGACTTCACCACATCACCTGAGGAAGGAAACTCAGAAGCCGCAGTACCACTCTCCTCCACCAACGGAAGCTCACAGAGAGAATCAGCTGAAGTACCACTTGTGACCACAGGAGGGAGCTCTGCCACAGAATTCACAACAGGGAGCCATGCACACAGGGGAGAAGGATGGGGGAGCCATGCACGCAGGGTGGGAGGATAGGGGAGGCATGCACGCAGGGGAGAAGGATGGGGAGCCGTGAACGCAGGGGAGAAGGATGGGGAGCCATGAACGCAGGGGAGAAGGATGGGGGAGCCGTGAACGCAGGGGAGAAGGATGGGGGAGCCGTGAACGCAGGGGAGAAGGATGGGGGAGCCGTGAACGCAGGGGAGAAGGATGAGGGAGCCGTGAACGCAGGGGAGAAGGATGGGGGAGTCATGCACGCAGGGGAGAAGGATGGGGGAGCCATGAACACAGGAAAGAAGGATGGGGGAGCCGTGAACGCAGGGGAGAAGGATGGGGGAGCCGGGAACGCAGGGGAGAAGGATGGGGGAGCTGTGAACGCAGGGAAGAAGGATGGGGGAGCCGCGAACGCAGGGGAGAAGGATGGGGGAGCCGTGAACGCAGGGGAGAAGGATGCGGGAGCCGCGAACGCAGGGGAGAAGGATGGGGGAGCCGTGAACGCAGGGGAGAAGGATGGGGGAGCCGTGAACGCAGGGGAGAAGGATGGGGGAGCCATGAACGCAGGGGAGAAGGATGGGGGAGCCCAGCACGCAGGGGAGAAGGATGGGGGAGCCGCGAACGCAGGGGAGAAGGATGGGGGAGCCGTGAACGCAGGGGAGAAGGAATTACGGGAGCCGTGAACGCAGGGGAGAAGGATGGGGGAGCCATGCACACAGGGTGGGAGGATGGAGTATAAATATGGAGTATAAATACTGGGCCCTATAGGGGGGACACAGTGTGAGAGGACAGTGTGAAGAGGGGGCCGGTATAGAAAGGAGAGGTCAGTGTGAAGAGCATGTACCATAAGAGGGACAGTGTGGGGGTCATATTTTGTGCAGACAATATAGTGAGGGGCAATTTTTTATTCCGGAGCATTATATTGACACTTGTATGTTTAAGGGCATCTTGTGGAGACTTTCTGCAAAAGAGCGGAAAAGATTGAAGTCTGCAGAGACGGCTGTGGCTGAGAAAACTCATCATGGGGTCTGGACAAGATGAAGAAAAGAAGAACGGCTCCAGAGTCAACGCCATCTATAAGGTACCTGGATGTAAATGTTATTTGTGATACTAACTAATTCTCATGTTTTTATTTATGTTCGGAGCTTTAAAGGGGTTGTCCAGGTTTGTAATGAGTCTGCAGTCATTCTTTGTGACTGCAGACTTCTGAGTTCTCACAGTGCGCACTGCACGCTGTCAGGATTCTCGTGCTGGCGATTTACATACATGCAGTCACGTGCTGACTAGACATTTGTGGTCTCACTCAATGAACTGAGCGAGGCCGGGAACGTCTAGTCGGAATGTGATCAGAAGTATACAAATCACATGCTTTTGCTGACATGATCGTCCACCGGCAAGGGAGAATCCTAGTAGTGTGCAGTGCATTAGTTGTGAGAATTCAGAAGCTGTGATGTCAGGATTCAGCTCTGCAGGTTCCAGTAGTCGTCACATGGACACTTCACTCATATGCGACTTTCATACTTACGGTCCTGCGACAACGAGCTTCTCTTCTGCTTCTCTTAGTTTTTCACTGAACATTGAGAGCATTAGGGAGAGCAGCTCGTGGGCACATGACTGAGTGTGCAAATCGCATATGTCCTTGGCGGAGGGGGGGCACCAAAATGAATTCTTGTCTCTGGTGCCAGAAACCCTAGATACACCTCTGCTGGTATGCTACTGCGTGCGGCGATTACCGGGTCTGGTGGAGGGATGTCTGTGCACAGGCAGTGAGGCAGGGACTGTGTGGGGGGGGGTCGCCATATTTCCGTTCGCCTCAGGCAGCAGAGAGGCTAGGTTCACCCCTGAGGGCGGCTAATATAGAGGGCAATCTGGCCAGTCTATCCGGCCCCTAGGCTTCGGGGGCCCCCTGGCCAAATTGCCCTCATGTGCGCTTATACATTAATGTATACTATGTCACATATGCAGTAGACACAGGTGTTTATTATACATGGGCATATTCTACAGTGTACATATATATATATATATATTTATATATATATATATATATATATATATATATATATATATATATATATAGCTTTGTCGCCTTTAAAGAAGGGGGGGCCCAGACACATTTCCTGCACAGGGGCCCCAAGCTGTCTGTGTCCGCCCCTGGCTAGGGTGCAAGGTATTTCTGATTATATGGTCCAGACTCCTGCTTTAGAACCGAAGATTCCTACTCCTGATTTGTTTCCTGGTGACAGGTCTAAATTTTTGAGTTTTAAAAACAACTGTAAACTGTTTTTTGACCTGAGACCTCGATCCTCTGGTGATTCCATTCAGCAGGTAAAAATCGTAATCTCCCTGCTGCGTGGCGACCCGCAGGATTGGGCGTTTTCCCTGGAATCTGGGAATCCGGCTTTGCTTAATATTGACTCCTTTTTTCAGGCTTTAGGACTATTATATGATGAACCTAATTCTGTGGATCAAGCTGAGAAGACCTTGTTGGCCCTGTCTCAGGGTCAAGAGGCGGCAGAATTGTATTGTCAGAAATTCAGAAAATGGTCTGTGTTGACTAAATGGAATAATGATGCTTTGGCGGCAATTTTCAGAAGGGGGCTTTCTGAATCCGTTGAAGATGTTATGGTGGGTGGGTTTCCCACGCCTTCCGGTCTGAGTGATTCTATGTCTCTGGCCATTCAGATTGACCGACGCCTGCGGGAGCGCAGAACTGTGCGCGCTGTGGCGTTATCCTCAGAGCAAATTTCTGAGCCTATGCAATATGATAGAATTCTGTCTAGAACGGAACGACAAGGTTTCAGACGTCAAAATAGGTTGTGTTATTATTGTGGCGACGCTTCTCATGTCATTTCTGTCTGCCCTAAGCGGACAAAGAGGATCGCCAGTTCAATTACCATCAGTACTGTACAACCTAAATTTCTGTTATCTGTGTCCTTGATCTGATCATTGTCATCATTTTCTGTCATGGCGTTTGTGGATTCAGGCGCCGCCTTGAATTTAATGGATTTTGAGTTTGCCAAGCGTTGTGGTTTTCCCTTGCAGCCTTTGCAGAACCCTATTCCTTTAAGGGGCATTGATGCTACACCCTTGGCTAGAAATAAACCCCAGTTTTGGACACAGGTAACCATGCGCATGGCGCCAGCCCATCAGGAAGATTGTCGATTTCTGGTGTTGCATAACTTGCATGATGTTATCGTGCTGGGTTTTCCATGGTTGCAGGTACATAATCCTGTGTTGGACTGGAAGTCCATGTCTGTGACTAGTTGGGGTTGTCAGGGGGTTCATAATGATGTTCCTTTGATGTCAATCTCCTCTTCTTCACCTTCTGAGATTCCAGAGTTCTTGTCTGATTTTCAGGATGTATTCGATGAGTCCAAGTCCAGTTTTCTTCCACCGCACAGGGACTGTGATTGTGCTATTGACTTGATTCCAGGCTGTAAGTTTCCTAAGGGTCGACTTTTTAATCTATCTGTGCCTGAACATACCGCCATGCGGAGCTATATTAAGGAGTCTTTGGAGAAAGGGCATATTCGGCCATCTTCTTCACCGTTGGGAGCGGGGTTTTTGTTGCTAAAAAAGATGGTTCCTTGAGACCCTGTATAGATTATCACCTCTTGAATAAAATCACGGTCAAGTTTCAATACCCTTTACCTTTGCTTTCCGATTTGTTTGCTAGGATTAAGGGAGCTAGTTGGTTTACCAAGATTGACCTTCGAGGGGCATATAATCTTGTTCGTATTAAGCAGGGTGATGAATGGAAAACTGTGTTTAATACGCCCGAAGGCCATTTTGAATACCTTGTGATGCCATTTGGACTCTCTAATGCTCCATCTGTTTTTCAGTCCTTCATGCATGATATCTTCCGGACTTATCTTGATAAATTCTTGATTGTATATTTGGACGATATTTTGATTTTTTCCGATGATTGGGAGTCTCATGTGCAACAGGTCAGGATGGTATTTCAGATCCTTCGTGACAATGCCCTGTTTGTGAAAGGATCTAAGTGTCTCTTTGGGGTGCAGAAAGTCTCTTTTTTGGGCTTCATTTTTTTCTCCTTCGTCTATAGAGATGGATCCGGTTAAGGTTCAGGCCATTCATGATTGGATTCAGCCCACATCCGTGAAGAGCCTTCAGAAATTTTTGGGTTTTGCAAATTTTTATTGCCGTTTCATTGCTAATTTTTCCAGCGTGGTTAAACCCTTGACCGATTTGACGAAGAAGGGCGCTGATGTGGCGAATTGGTCCTCTGCGGCTGTCTCTGCCTTTCAGGAGCTTAAACGCCGATTTACTTCTGCTCCGGTGTTGCGCCAACCGGATGTTTCTCTTCCGTTTCAGGTTGAGGTTGACGCTTCTGAGATTGGGGCAGGGGCCGTTTTGTCTCAGAGGGATCCTGTTGGTTCTTTAATGAAATCGTGTGCCTTCTTTTCCCGTAAGTTTTCGCCTGCTGAATGCAATTATGATGTCGGCAATCGGGAGTTGTTGGCTATGAAGTGGGCATTTGAGGAGTGGCGACATTGGCTTGAGGGAGCTAAGCACCGTATTGTGGTCTTGACCGATCATAAGAATTTGATTTACCTCGAGTCTGCTAAACGGCTGAATCCTAGACAGGCTCGATGGTCCTTGTTTTTTTCCCGTTTTGATTTCGTGGTCTCGTACCTTCCGGGTTCTAAGAATATTAAGGCTGATGCCCTCTCTAGGAGTTTCTTGCCTGATTCTCCTGAGGTCTTGGAGCCGGTCGGTATTCTGAAAGAGGGAGTGGTCCTTTCTGCCATTTCTCCTTATTTACGATGGGTTCTTCAGGAATTTCAGGTTGACAAACCTGACCGCTGTCCTATGGGGAAATTGTTTGTTCCTGACAGATGGACTAGTAGAGTGATTTCTGAGGTTCACTGTTCCGTGTTGGCCAGTCATCCTGGCATTTTTGGTACCAGAGATTTAGTTGGTAGGTCCTTTTGGTGGCCTTCATTGTCATGTGATGTGCGTTCTTTTGTGCAGTCCTGTGGGACTTGTGCGCGGGCCAAGCCTTGTTGTTCCCGTGCTAGTGGGTTGCTTTTGCCATTGTCAGTCCCTGAGAGGCCCTGGACGCATATTTCGATGGATTTTATTTCCGATCTTCCGGTCTCCCAGAAGATGTCTGTTATCTGGGTTGTTTGTGACCGGTTCTCTAAGATGGTTCATTTGGTGCCCTTACATAAATTGCCTTCCTCTTCTGATTAGGTTCCGTTGTTCTTTCAGCATGTGGTTCGTTTGCATGTTATTCCAGAGAATATTGTGTCCGACAGAGGTTCCCAGTTTGTTTCTAGGTTTTGGCGGGCCTTTTGTGGTAGGCTGGGCATTGATTTGTCTTTTTCTTCTGCATTTCATCCTCAGACAAATGGCCAGACCGAGCGTACTAATCAGACCTTGGAGACTTATTTGAGATGCTTTGTGTCTGCTGATCAGGATGATTGGGTGGCCTTCTTGCCATTGGCCGAGTTTGCCCTTAATAATTGGGCTCGTTCTGCTACCTTGGTTTCGCCTTTTTTATGTAATTTTGGTTTTCATCCTCGTTTTTCTTCTGGGCAGGTTTAGCCTTCTGACTGTCCTGCTGTGGATTCTGTGGTGGACAGGTTGCAGCAGATTTGGGCTCATGTGGTGGACAAGTTGGTGTTGTCTCAAGAGGAGGCTCAACGTTTTGCTAATCATCGTCGGTATGTTGGTTCCCGGCTTCGGGTTGGGGATCTGGTCTGGTTGTCTTCCCGTCATGTTCCTATGAAGGTTTCTTCTCCTAAGTTTAAGCCTCGGTTTATTGGTCCTTATAGGATTTCTGAGATTATTAATCCGGTGTCTTTTCGACTGGCGCTTCCGGCCTCTTTTGCTATCCATAATGTCTTCCATAGATCTTTGTTGCGGAAATATGTGGAGCCCGTTGTTCCCTCTGTTGATCCTCCGGCCCCTGTGTTGGTTGATGGGGAGTTGGAATATGTTGTTGAGAAGATTTTGGATTCCCGTTTTTCGAGGCGGAAGCTTCAGTACCTGGTCAAATGGAAGGGTTATGGCCAGGAGGATAATTCTTGGGTTTTTGCCTCTGATGTCAATGCTGCTGATTTGGTCCGTGCCTTTCATCTGGCTCGTCCTGATCGTCCTGGGGGCCCTGGTGAGGGTTCGGTGACCCCTCCTCAAGGGGGGGGGTACTGTTGTGAATTCTGCTCTTGGGTTCCCTCCAGTGGTTGTAGGTGGGAATGCAGTTGTCTCTGACTCGCAGTCCTGGCCAGGTGTATCGGATGATTACAATTCTGACTGGGATATTTAGGTGTGCAGGATCCTTTAGCCCTTTCCAGTTGTCAATGTTCCTTGTGAAGTGTAGGATCACTTTCTGGCTTCTCCTGCTTTCTGCCAAATTCAGCAAAGGTAAGTGTTTTGTTTTTGTATCTGTGGCACACTGCTGTGTGCTTGTTTCAGTTTTATTCCAGCTCTGTTTGTAGGATTCACTGGAGTTGCAGATATACGCTCCTACATCTTTAGTTAGATGTAGGAAGTTTTTTGTATATTCTGCTGTGGATTTTTTGAAGGGTTTTAATACTGACCGCACAGAACTCTGTCCTATCCTGTCCTATCTATCTAGAGTGGCCTCCTGTGCTAAATCCTGTTTTTCTGCCTGTGTATGTTTTTTCCTCTCCGACTCACCGGCAATATTTGTGGGGGGCTGTCTCTCCTTTGGGGATTTTTACTGAGGCAAGATAGTATTCCGATTTCCATCTTTAGGGGTATTTAGTCCTCCGGCTGTGACGAGGTGTCTAGGTGTGTTAGGTACACTCCACGGCTACTTCTAGTTGCGGTGTTAAGTTCAGGATTGCGGTCAGTATAGTGGCCACTTTCTCCAGTGAAAGTTCTCATGCAGCTCCAAGGTCACCGGATCATAACAGGCGGCCTTCTTTTTCTTTCTGTTCCCACCATACCAAATCAGGAGGCAGATCTATCTTGCTGATGGACATGTCCTGTAAAGTAGTATTTGCAGTGGGCGGGTATGGTCTTCGTGCCTCATGGTCGGCTTCCGCCCATGATGACACGCCTCTTTCTTCTCCTTGCATGCCATGTGGCGAGAAAATGGCAGCTATTAAGCAGTTCAACAAAGTCTATGGCACACAGGACCGTTTTATTTAGTTGGGCCATCCTGTTCGTGATGCCAAAAATGGAGCGACCGCCAGGGCCGTGGGGATACTCGGTAACGGGCCGGTTCTTAAAGGGATGTGTCACGGCAGCAGTGACCCAGTCCGTGGCCCTGGGTGTCCAATAAAAGAGTGATGATGAAAAGGGGAATAAAGTTTATGAGAAAAGGGGAATTGTTTGTGAAGCCACCTTTGGTATTCAGCAAATAGGAGATGTTAGCCGATGCTGCTTGATGAGACCTCTGGGGCTGATGGTGATGCAGCAGCGTTGTTACAGCTCTCCACAGGTAGAGCTACACCCCAGGGCAGTGATGGTGTTAAAAGACAATGATGGTGGTTGTAGTGCAGGGCAAGTAACGCAGTAATAATTTAGAGGACACAGCAAGGTGCAGTTTCCACACGTTTACTCACAGTTCTTAGTTGTAGTCCCCAGCCGGGGTGCTGTGTCTTCTGGGTCTGTGGTCCAGCCAGCTCTCAAGTAAATTGGGTGCACCTTCCAGAACCCCCTTTCTATGTTCCTTTCCTGGCTGTCTCGCTGTGCTGGCTCTCACCCTCTGCCCTGTGCCTTCACACACAGTGGCCCAATCCAGCAGCCTCAGATCTTGTCGGGCGACACTCTCTGTTGGTCCCCTGGATCATTTTTGGCTGCCTTTTCAGCGAATGTGTTGGATGTGGCTGCAGCACATGCAGATGCTGCAGCCTCCGGCTGGCTAGCTGACTCTTGCAGTCCTCCACTAGTCGTGGGAATTGGTTCCCCACTGCAACCTGGTCCATCCACCTGGCGATGGTCAGCGTGGATGCGGGTCCCACAAGTGGACTGCTCACTACCCGTGTCCGTAGGACCGACCCCTTCTTTCTCTTCGCCCTGGCTAGTACACTGGCCGGCAAAGGTGCTAGTCTTACCACTGCAGATGGTACAAACACAGGGTGTAGTGACAAGCATGAGACAGAAAAGGTGAAAACACAAATCTTAGCTCCAAATGGCAGAGGACATGGAAACAGGACCTCGAACTCTAGAAGTAGCTGATACAGTGCTAACACCAGAGAGTTGGCCTAATATGATAACTCTATCATTAACAGTCAGCTGATGCATCAGGTGACTATGTAAAGGATGGTGGGAGTGGTCACCACCCACATCAGCTGACCTAGCATTTCAGCTGCTGCAGCAAGCTGCCAGCAAGGAAAACTGACATTAACCCCTGCTTGCCTGAAAGGAAAAAAGCTACCTTAATTTATAGTGGAACCAGAGCTGCCACAAATCCAAAAATGTATCGTGACTCTCTGCCAAAGTGACATGGCACCTTCAAACCATTCCAGCAAAATCTGAACTCCAATATGGCGCTTCTACCTTTCTGGGCTTTGCAATGTGCCTCAAAAGTAGTATTCCCCCACATATGGGGTATCAGCGTACGCAGCAGAAATTGCACAATAAATTGTATGGTGCAATTTCTCCTGTTACCCTTGTGAAAATAAAAAAAATTGGGGCTAAAAATATTTTTGTGAAGAAAATGTGATTTTTTTTTATATTCAATGCTCAACGTTATAAATTTCTGTGAAGCACCTGGAGGTTCAAGGTGGTCACCACACATCTAAATGCATTCCTTTAGGGGTCTAGTTTCCAAAATATTGGCACTTGTGGGGTGTTTTAACTGTTTAGGCATATCAGGGGCTCCCTAAATGTGACATGGCATCCTCTAATTGTTCCATCAAATCTTACATTCAAAAAGTCAAATGGCGCTCCTTCTCTTCAGAGCTCTGCCGTGCGCCCAAACAGTGATTTTCCACCATATGGGATGTCGGCATAATCAGGAGAAATTGCCCAACAAATTTTGGGGTCCATTTTTTCCTGTAACCTTTGTGAAAATAAAAACATTCAATATAATGTAAAATTTGTGGAAAAAAAAAGTTAAATGTTTATTTTTTTTTCCCACATTCCAAAAATTCCTGTGAAGCACCTGAAGGGTTAATAAACTTCTTGAATGTGGTTTTGAGCACCTTGAGGGGTGCAGTTTTTAGAATGGTGTCACTTTGGGGTATTTTCTATTAAAAGACCCCTCAAAGTCTTGTACATTATGTTGGAAAAATGAGAAATAGCTGTTTAAATTTTAACCCTTATAACTTGCTAACAAAAAAAAATTGTTTCTAAAATTGTGCTGATGTAAAGAAGACATGTGTGAAATGTTATTTATTAACCATTTTGTTTGACATATGCCTCACGGCATAAGAATTCAAAGTTTGAAAATTGCAAAAATATTTCACAAATAAATGCAAGTCATATCGAAGAAATTTTAAGAACTATCACGAAGTACAATATGTCATAAAAAAGCATTTTCAGAATCCGTGGGATCCGTGGGAAGCGTTCCAGAGTTATTACCTCATAAAGTTAAGGTACCGTCACACTAGACGATATCGCTAGCGATCCGTGACGTTTCAGCGTCCTCGCTAGCGATATCGTCCAGTGTGACACGCAGCAGCGATCAGGCCCCTGCTGTGCTGTCGCTGGTCGGGGAAGAAAGTCCAGAACTTTGTTTCGTCGCTGGACTCCCCGTAGACATCGCTGAATCGGCGTGTGTGACACAGATTCAGCGATGTCTTCGCTGGTAACCAGGGTAAACATCGGGTAACTAAGCGCAGGGCCGCGCTTAGTAACCCGATGTTTACCCTGGTTACCATCGTTAAAGTAAAAAAAACAACCGCTACATACTTACCTACCGCTGTCTGTCCTCGGCGCTCTGCTTCTCTGGTCTGGCTGTGAGCACAGCGGCCGGAAAGCAGAGCGGTGACGTCACCGCTCTGCTTTCCGGCTGCCCGGCGCTCACAGCCAGACCAGAGAAGCAGAGCGCCGAGGACAGACAGCGGTAGGTAAGTATGTAGCGTTTGTTTTTTTACTTTTAGGATGGTAACCAGGGTAAACATCGGGTTACTAAGCGCGGCCCTGCGCTTAGTTACCCGATGTTTACCCTGGTTACCGGGGACCTCGGGATCGTTGGTCGCTGGAGAGCTGTCTGTGTGACAGCTCTCCAGCGACCAAACAGCGACGCTGCAGCGATCCGGATCGTTGTCGGTATCGCTGCAGCGTCGCTTAATGTGACGGTACCTTTACACTGGTCAGAATTGGTCTGGTCATTACCATGCAAACCACCTTGGAGGGGGTAAAGGGATTAATAGGTGGGGAAGGTCCATGGATATTGGCCCCTTACCAAAATAATAAGTCCAGCTTAGAGCTGTCTGCTTTCATTTTGGCTGGTAATTAAATATAAAGGGGATCCCACATTGCTTTTTCCTTCATTTATTAGTAGTAAATAAATATTTAAAAAATGCCAGGGGGTCCTCTTTTTTTTAACCCCTTCAAGACCTTGCCCTTTTTCAGTTTTGCGTTTTTGTTTTACGCTCCCCTCCTTCCCAGAGCCATAACTTTTTTATTTTTTACGTCAATATGGCCATGTGAGGGCTTGTTTTTTGTGTACTTTTGAACGACCTCATTGGTTTTAGCATGTTGTGTACTAGAAACCAGGAAAAAAATTCCAAGTGAGGTAAACTTGCAAAAAATGTGCAATCCCACACTTGTTTTTTGTTTGGCTTTTTTGTTAGGTTCTCTAAATGCTAAAACTAACCAGCCATTTTGATTCTCCAGGTCATTACGAATTCATAGACACCAAACATATCTAGGTTATGTTTTATCTAAGTGGTAAAAATAAATTCCAAACTTTACTACAAAAAAAAAAAAAATTTGCCCAGTTTTCCGATACCCGTAGCATCTCCATTTTTCGTGATCTGGGGTCTGGTGAAAGCTTATTTTTTGTGAGCTGAGCTGACGTCTTTAATGATAGCATTTTGGTGCAGATACGTTCATTTGATTGCCCGTTATTGCATTTTAATGCAATGTCATGACGACTAAAAAAAACGCAATTCTCTGAACGTGGTGATACCAAATATGTGTAGGTTTGATTTTTTTTAATTGTTTTATTTTGAATGGGGCGAAAGGGGGGTGATTTAAACTTTTGTTTTTTTATTTTTTTCATATTTTTTAAAACTTTTTAAAAACTTTTGCCATGCTTCAATAGCCTCCATGGGAGGCTAGAAGCTGGCACAACTCGATCGGCCCTGCTACATAGGAGCGATGCATAGATCGCTCCTATGTAACTGAATTACTGCATTGCTATGAGCGCCGACCACAGGCTGACGCTCACAACAATCTGGCATCAACAACCATAGAGGCCTTCCGAAGACCTCTGGTTGTTATGCCAATGCTCCGATGACCCCCGATCACGTGCGCGCATTTCCGTCCCGATGACCGGAAGAGCTTGTAAAATGCCACTGTCAGAGTTTGACAGCAGCATTTAACTAGTTAATAGCGGTGGGTGGTTCACGATTGCGGGCACATGTCTGCTGTACAAAACAACTGACATGTCCCGGCTTTGATATGGGCTCAATTTCAATTTCAATTTTTCTTCCACCTATTCCAGAAGCTATTTCTTTTAAAACCCTATGAGGACATGTGTTATGTGGAATAGGTAGTAGTTGTAGTTTTGAAATACATACAGTAATTCACTTTGTAATATTATGTATTGAAAAATGGGGAAAATATTCCAAGTGGTGGAATAATTCCAGGGTGGCGCTCACAGCAATCCAGCATCAACAACCATAGAGGCCTCAAGGAGACCTCTGGTTGTTATGCAGATGCACCGCTGACCCCCGTTTACGTGACGGGGTCGGCGTTGTGCTCATTTCTGGCTCGATGGCTGGAAGCGCTAGTTAAATGCCGCTGACCTCTGCAGTACTAGTACAGCGGAAGTCGGTAAGAGGTTAATAACCAGCTAAGGGAAAACAGACAGCTGTGGGCTGATAATATAAGGCTGGGAATGCCCATAGTTATTGGGCCAATCCCAAGCTGAAAATATCACCCCATAAGTATTTATTCTGGCACTTAGCCACAGCTCTGGTGCAGTGGCAATTGAATTGTAGTAAATGTTTTTGGGGTTAGTAATGGAGAGCTGTCAGTCAGACACCCCCATTACTAACCCAGTAGTAAAAATAAATAAACACACACACAGAAAAAAACTTTATTTGAATAGAGACTCCCACAATAACCCTCGCTAACCCATTTATTAATAAAATGATCCCATCTTCTTTTTTGTCTCTGGCGCCTTTGGATAGTAGTGAAGCGTCCGCTATGCTCAGGCGCCGGCTGATGAATTCTCTCATCAGTTTTGCCTTCTCCTGCCATCAGTAAGAGCAGGCGACACTAATCAAGGTAATAGTCATCAGCCGGAGCCTGACTGGCGGTGAAGTTGTCATCACCAGTCACAACTGCTGGCTCACATGCTATTGTCTGTGCGAACCAAGGGAGCCGTGATACCCAGTGGCTGTCACTGGCAGTGACTTCAGTAAGGTTACCTCTGGTCAGAGCCTTGTTTCCCACACTGTCATACAGAGGACATGGTGGGAACTGCCGGCTGTTTGAACCCCCCATTCACTTGAAAGGGGTTTGGCATCGAGTTTGGGTACCATTCTAGTACCTGAACTGAACTTTTTTATAAAGTTCGACCAAACCCAAAGGACCTGAAGATCCATGGGTCCGCCCATCCCTTCAAACAAGTACAATGCAATTTTTCTCAACTAGCATCCATATGACATACGTGTGTAATTCGTGTATACAATGAGTTTTTAACAATTTTTTACATACTGTAATCACTGTTATTTAAAGCTAGTTTTATAAAAATAACTGGATAGTGGCCCGATTCTAACGCATCGGGTATTCTAGAATATGCATGTCCACATAGTATATTGCCCAGCCACGTAGTATACTTCCCAGCTATGTAGTATATTGCCCAGCCCTCGTAGTATATTGCCCAGCCACATAGTATATTGCCCAGCCACGTAGTATATTGCCCAGCCACGTAGTATATTGCCCAGCCACGTAGTATATTGCCCAGCCACGTAGTATATTGCCCAGCCACGTAGTATATTGCCCAGGGACGTAGTATATTGCCCAGCCACATAGGATATTGCCCAGTCATGTAGTATATTGCCCAGCCACGTAGTATATTGCACAGTGACGGAGTATACAGCACAGAGCCATGTAGTATACAGACTTAAAATAAAAAATAAACATGTACTCACCCTCCGTTGAAATCTTGGCCCTTTGTGCGGTGCATGCGTCAGCTTCCGGTCCCAGGGTTGTTATGGGCGCAGGACCTGTGATGACGTCGCAGTCTCATGACCGTGACGTCATGGCAGGTCTTTCTTGCAGGACCTGTGATGACGTCGCGGTCACATGACCGTGACGTCATGGCAGGTCCTTGTCGCATACCATTCTTGCCACCGGAACCTGCCGCTTACATGGAGCAGTCACCGGAGCATCGCGAGGATCGGGAAAGGCTCCGGAATGTGAGTATATGATGATTTTTTATTTTTTTAAATTATTTTTAACATAAGATCTTTTTACTATTGAGGCTGCATAGGCAGCATCAATAGTAAAATAGTTGGTCACACAGGGTTAATAGCAGCGTTAGGGTATGTGCACACGTCAGGATTTCTTGCAGAAATTTTCCTGACAAAAACCGGAAATTTCTGCCAGAAATCCACATGCGTTTTTTCACGTCTTTTCAGGCGTTTTTGACGCGTTTTTGGTGCGTTTTTTGTGTGTTTTTTTCCCAAATACATAGAATAGCAGGAAAAATGGAGAAAATCTGCAAAATTAATGAACATGCTGCTTTTTTTACCGCAATGCATTTTTTTCGCGGAAAAAAACGCATCATGTGCACAAAACATGCAGAATGCATTCTAAATGATAGGATGCATAATGTATGCGTTTTTAATGAGTTTTTATAGCGTTTTTACTGTGAAAAAACACAAAAAAAATGCAAAAAAACCTGAACGTGTGCACATACCCTTAATGGAATGCATTACACTGCGGCATAACGCGGTCCATTAGCGCTGCCATTAACCCTGTATGAGGGCTGACTGGAGGGAGTAGGGAGCGGGCACTGACTGCGGGGAGGAAGGAGCGGCCATGTTGCCGCCGGACTGCGCCCATCGCTGATTGGTCGTGGCAATGGTCGTGGGCGTTTTGCCACGACCAATCAGCGACTTGGATTCCATGACAGACAGAGGCCGCGACCAATGAATATCCGTGACAGACAGAAGGACAGACAGAAAGACGGAAGTGACCCTTAGGGCTTGTTTCCATTTGCGAGAAACACGTCCGTGTCTCGCATGTGGAAACGAAGCTCTGGTGCCGGCACTGTGGAGCGGAGCGTGAGGCTCCATGTGTTGCTATGCAGCCGCATCTCCGCTCTGGAGTGCCGGTGCCAGAGCTTCGTTTCCACATGCGAGACACGGACGTGTTTATCGCAAGTGGAAACCAGCCCTTAGACAATAATATAGTAGATAAAGCAATGTGATATATGGTTAGATAGATAGATAGATAAAGACAGAGAGGGAGATAAATAGCAGTCAGATTAATAAGATCTGTGTAGCTTATCCAGCAGCCTTTTAGAAACAAATGTAAAAAAATTGCATGGAGTCCCCTCTATTTTCAATAACCAGATAAGTTAAAGCAGACAGCTGTAAGCAGGTCTTATTAGCATGGGAAAGACCCAATATCCATGGAGCTTCCCAGCCTATTAATAGCAGCTCACAGCTGTGGTTATTTAAAATAGGGGGACACCCACACCATTTTTTTTCATTTCTTTATTAGCTAAATACATGTACAGTAATCTACACACGTAAAGCTCTGATTATATATCTCACTGACATCTTTCGAGCTATTCTATCTGTATATCTATTTTATTCTGAAGGTTTGGGCTGTGAATTTACTGCACTTGGCTAAAGAAATCCCGGGTTTCCATTGAGATGTGTGCGTAAAAATCGAACCGCACATGCATGGTCCATGTGCCTGACAATTTATTTCTCGCACCCATTGACTTGCATTGACAAGTGCTGTCCGATTATCGCAGACCAACGCAGCATGCTGCATTTTTTTTCTATGTCCAATCCGAGCTGAGAAGAACCTTACAAATGAGCATGGACTCTGTGACTGTATGAGATTAGAGAAAGGGGTCTTGCACTGTCCGTAGGATTGGGGTCCTAACCAGGGCCGGATTTAAGAGGTGGGAGGCCCGGGACCCATTTTGGAGGGAGGCATATTTGGGAAAGTGTCCTTCACAGCCTTTTCCATGATAAGCTTGTACATGAAAAGTTCAGTGCTGATATCTTTTGGCTCCTTGTCTGTGTCTAAATTGGCAAATGTTACAAACTGACATAGTTCTTCGATAAATGTAAGGTCCAAGTCTTCTGAAAAAGACCTGACGAGTTGCAATGCTGTAGCCTTAAGGCCCCTTCACATTAAGCGACGCTGCAGCGATACCGACAACGATCCGGATCGCTGCAGCATCGCTGTTTGGTCGCTGGAGAGCTGTCACACAGACCGCTCTCCAGCGACCAACGATGCCGGTAACCAGGGTAAACATCGGGTAACTAAGCGCAGGGCCGCGCTTAGTAACCCGATGTTTACCCTGGTTACCATGCTAAAAGTAAAAAAAAAAAAACACTAGATACTTACCTACCGCTGTCTGTCCTCCAGCGCTGCGCTCTGCTTCTCTGCACTCCTCCTGTACTGGCTGTGAGCCGGAAAGCAGAGCGGTGACGTCACCGCTCTGCTTTCCGGCTCACAGCCAGTACAGGAGGAGTGCAGAGCACAGCGCTGGAGGACAGACGGCTGTAGGTAAGTATCTAGTGCTTGTTTTTATTTACTTTTAGCATGGTAACCAGGGTAAACATCGGGTTACTAAGCGCGGCCCTGCGATGTCTTCAGGGAGTCCAGCGACGAAATAAAGTTCTGGACTTTATTCAGCGACCAACGATCTCCCAGCAGGGGCCTGATCATTGGTCGCTGTCACACATAACGATTTCATTAACGATATCGTTGCTACGTCACAAATAGCAACGATATCGTTAACAATATCGTTATGTGTGAAGGTACCTTTAAGCTCGTCTGAAGACAGTTCTTTCAGATGGCTAAAAAAGCTAAATTTTCTTGATATACCTTTATATGCTTGAAGACGTTGGTTAAGAGAAGCGATAAACTGATCAATGATAGGCAAGAAAGTTTCTGTTCTGTATTTTTCAGAAGGGCTGAGTTGTACATCTTCCGTATGGCCATAATCCAATGGAATGAGACACACATTTCGGCGCCTGTGTCGAGTTATCTTCTGAACATACTCAGATGAACCAGGCAGCTCTTTGCCTTGCTTCTCATAAATTTTGAAGGAGTCCCGCTTTGATGGGACATAGTTTTTTAAGCTGGTCAGTAACGCTACAGCAGTGTTTTGTGTGTTGTAGATTTTTACTAGTAGCATCTGTTCTTTGCAGGATTTCACTCCAGAAGGTGGTGTTAATACCAATTTCAAACTGATTAATTTGTCTTAACAGTCCTTCTGCTTCACACCGTACACAGCTTTTTTCTTCAAAGTCATCAGCAATCTGTTTAAGTACAACTTTAATCTGCTGATAGTCATGCTTAAGGGCCTGAGTAGCATCAGCTCTGCAGGACCAATGCGTTGTTGTGACACATTTGAGAGTCAATGCTGTTGCTGAGTCAATATTTCTCTTCTCACGCCAACATCGTGGCTCCACCTCCTTCCTAGAAAGTTGCTGAACAAACTCTCATCTGATCTAATCCGAGGGAGCGATCATACAGCGCCTAGAAGCTTCTGTTGGGATCGGAGAAGGCTGCCGCATGCCACAAGCTAAGCATTAGGTACAGGGAGGGTACTAAGGAAGTCTGGCTAGGCTAGCCAGGTCAGTGGATGGTGACGCAGGTAACGTGCCATGACTCTGCCGCTGTGCGTTAGCCACTGAGATGTAGGACCGTAGCCAGGTCCCTACACTTTAAATAGTTTCTCTTTTGTTAAATGTTCCCTATCATTAGAAATGGTTCACATCAAAGAGACGTGTATTTTACATGTTTTGAAATATTTATCCCTGTATTGGTGGGAGGCTCCAGCTTGGTGGGTGGCCCAGGGCCAGGGCCCCATGGGTCCCCCCTAAGTCCGGGCCTGGTCCTAACTATACCTACTCCCATAGGTTGGTGAGGAGGTTTTGGCCACCACACTTACTGTACTCCTGTTGTACCCTAAGCTGTCTCATCCCACTCCCCCAGGAGGCGTGGGACAGAAATGCTAGTGTATAATCACGTAAGACAAGCAGGGATTACAAAAATCATCTAACATCCAAAACACTCACCAAAGGTAGAGGGGTACAGTGCTGTTCATTATCATTGGCACCCCTTCATTTTTTTCATAGACTGTACAATATCTTCAGAAATAAATGGAAATCTAACATAGTTATAGTAGAGTGAATATTTCAATGTTTGGTTCAGATTACGATCCCCGAATTTGCAATAGTTGCCGATTTGTTCGTTGAATATTCGCCAATTCTGAACAGTCAATCGCAGCCTTTCTCATTGTTTCAGCCAATCAGATTGTGTGAAACAGTGAGGTCCCAGGCTAGGATTGAGTACTGATGTAAAGCCAGGCAAAGCCAGGCATTGGCCAAAACTACTCAGATTGGTGCGATCGATGATCACATCGATCGCGCCAGTCACAGGGCACAGCTGTGGTGTTACCTGGTTGTGTCGTGCCGGTACCTGCCTAGATCGGTGCTAGAATAGCCTGCAGGTGCTGATTGTTGCAATGTGATTGATGCAATTGTCAATCGTGCCAATCACAGGGCACAGCAGCGGTGTGACTGCGCTATGCCCTGCCGGTGACCTGCTGGTGACCTGCCCAGCAACACTGGCATCACCAGGGCCAATGACATCGATCCCACCAATGATAGGTCACAGTAGCGGTATGACCGCTTTGTGACCTGTATGTCACCTGTGTGTGACCTGTCTGATTGCGCTGCAGGAATCCTCACATTAGCTGAGGATTCCTGCAGAGCGGTCACACTGCCAGAGCTCCTCCTGTGCTGGGCCTTGCGGTGCCACAGAAGCAAGTGACACCATAATTCCTGCTGAAGAAAGAAGAATCAAGACAGAAGAAAGAAGAATCAAGACAGAAAAAAGAAGAAAGAAGAGAGACTACAACCGTAAGTTTTGATCCCTTATCCCTGCCCGATCTCTCTTCATACACCCCAATCCCCCAATCTCCCCATATTCCCCTTCTCCCTTCCCCTCTTTTTACCCCCCTTTGCGCCGCCTCTGTGTGCACATTTAGCAGCCGCCGAGCGTTGATTGTTGACGCAGTTCACCAATCAACACTCGTGCTTGCTTTTTTTCTCAGCCCCCTTTGCGCCAACTCTGTACGCACATCCCAAAAATGCCAAACTTTGATAAGTGACACAGTTCACTTATCAGTGCCTGCCGCTATTCCATTTTTTGCCACCCCCCTTTTGCGCCACCCCCGTGCACACATCCAGCAGCGGCCGATCTTTAATAAGTAGTGTTGAGCATTCAGATACTGCAAATATCGGGTATCGGCCAATATTCACGGTATCGGAATTCCGATACCGAGTTCCGATACTTTCTCAATATTGGATACCGGAATCGGAAGTTCCCATAATTCAATGAGCCAGTTAATAATAATAATAATCATTATTTATATATAGCGCTAACATATTCCGCAGCGATTTACAGTTTGCACACATTATCATCGCTCTCCCTGATGGGGCTCACAATCTAAATTTCCCTATCAGTATGTCTTTGGAATGTGGGAGGAAATCGGAGTACCCAGAGGAAACCCATACAAACACGGAGAGAACATACAAACTATTTGCAGATGTTGTCCAGGGTGGGATTAGAACCCAGGATGCCAGCGCTGCAAGGCTGCAGTGCTAACCACTGTGCCACCGTACTGCCCGTTTGATTTAATTCAGCTAATGAGGAATCTTAAGAAGTGTGGGCACATCCTGTTATTCATGTTAGTTATGTAACTACTGGCATGGCTGTGACTGGCTGCTGAAATGATGTCATGATACACTATAAAAGTCGCCACCGCCATTTTGGGTTCACTCTGCTGTGAATTCAGTTAGGGACAGGACGCTGTGTTTTGACTGAGGGCCAGTTTGAGATAGCGATTTTCTTCATTGTGCTTTACCCAGGCTAATATAGCAACCGCTGTGTGAGAACCTTGTTTTTACCTTGCAGTGCTGTTCACGGCTGTCTGCAATGTCTGTGTGAGTGCAGCTCACTCTGTAGTCTGTTCTGCAGCCACAGCCATTTTTAGTCAGCTCAGCGTGCATCACTGCCTCATACTGTTCCATTGTCCTTTTTTCACTTAGTGCTGCCTGCTGCACATTTTGTCCAGATTTATCCTATTAGTGGGTTTCCATCCGTATCCTGCTAGATTGTGGAAAAACACTATATAGGAGTACATGGAGGAGCTTTTTTAGGCCTTGCAGCGCCGTTCACGGCTGTCTGCAATGTCTCTGTGTGAGTGCAGCTCACTCTAGTCTGTTCTGCAGCCACAGCCGGTTGTAGTCAGCTCATCGTGCGTTACTGTCTCATACTGTTCCATCGTCCTTTTTTCAATTAATGCTGCCTGCTGCACATTTTTCCAGATTTATTCTATTAGTGGGTTTCCATCCGTATCCAGCTAGATTGTGGAAAAACACTATATAGGAGTACATAGAGGAGCTTTTTTAGGCCTTGCAGCGCCGTTCACGGCTGTCTGCAAGGTCTCTGTGTGAGTTCAGCTCACGCTGTAGTCTGTTCTGTGAAAAAAACAAAAAGTAAATAAAGTTCACCAAACACTCCACTTTACAGTTGTGTAGGCCACATTAGCTCATATTAAAGTCTAGTCTACACTTTATAAAATTACTGTTTCTTATACCTGTTAGCAGCTGTTCAGGAATAAGCACACTAAGCCCTTAGTACTTTTCTGCCTATCTTTATCAGTCTACCAAGATGAAGAAGGCAGGGAGTAAGGCACGTGGTCATGGGCGTGGAGGTCGAGCAGGGAGAGGATGTGGGGATTCTGTGCCTGCTGCAGGCACCAGTGACTCATCATCCCCCAGTTTTAGCAATGAACAGTCCTTTATGCGCAGCTTTGTAGGAGCTCGCCGTACCCCGCTGCTGTGGGACGAACAAATTGAAGCCGTTGTCGGATGGATGGCAGCTAACACATCGACTTCAATTTGTGCCACATCCTCTCAGGTACAGAGCACTGAAGAGCACCCATCTGTCTCTTCACCACCTGCCAACTTGCCCAGGCAGTCAGAGAGCCCTGGACAGGAGCCATCTCTACTTCTGTTCTCTGAATCTCTTGGCTTGGAAAGAGGGGGCCAGCCAAGCAGCATTCGAGAAACTGAAGAAGAGGCAGTATACAGTGATGCGCAACTGCTTTGTCTCTCAATCTGAAGAGGTGGGTGGGCCAGTGCCTACGGTCAGCACACCTCAGTACGCATCTGATGACGAGACTCAGGTGCCACTTTCTGGTGCGTACTATGCTGCCGAGACTACCCAGGAGAAGCAGGTGTTGGAAGAGGGTAGTGTAGATGATGAGGTCCTTGACCCATCAAGGTGTGAGGTACAGGAAGGTGGTGGGAGCAGCTCTGAGGAAGAGATTCCTCGAACGGCCCAAAGAGGGAGAGGGAGGGGGAAGACTGCATTGCCTGTAGCCTCCACTTTGGCACCCATTAGGAGCATGCCTCTTCCAAAACCCAAAACGGGCGCTCCCAAGACTGGCAGTGCCTGGTCCTTTTTTGACACAGATGCAGATGACATTTGCTTTGTCAAATGCAAGCTGTGTAATCAGAAAGTCAAAAGAGGGAAAAGTGTCAGCGACCTCAATACCACAAATATGTTGAAACATGTGTGGACCAAGCACGTTGTGGAGTTACAAAAACACACTGAAGACATAGGCCAACCTACAGCGGCACCTACCACCTCTTCAGCTCGTGTTGTAGCCTCTTCCTCCAGCTCACACACAGCTGGTTCGGCTTCCTCACAGGATCGCCATGGAAGAACCTTTGGCACTGTTGTACAGAGACCCAGTGTAATTCCACCCACAGCACCACGTTCCCTGTCATCCTCACATTCCCAGCCCAGTCTACAGCCATCGGTAGCACAGGCATGGGAGAAAAGGTGGCCATTCTCTGCAAATAACCCCCGAGCACAGGCTCTGAATCCTGGCATTGCAAAACTACTGTCCCTTGAAATGCTGTCATTCAGGCTGGAGGAGACTGACACCTTCCGTAACTTGATGGCATTGGCAGTCCCACAATACAACGTGCCCAGCTGCTTTTATTTCAGCAGGCAAGCCGTCCCTGGCCTGCAAAAGCATGTGGAGGGAAACATTAAACATACACTACTAAACGCCGTCAGTAGCAAGGTCCACCTCACCACCGATGCGTGGACGAGTCACCATGGACAGGGATGATACCTTTCCCTCACTGCCCATTGGGTAAATGTTGTGGAGCCAGGTACAGATCTTGAGAGTGGCGCTGTACGTGTTCTGCCAACTCCAAGGATTGCAGGAATCCAGACTGTACACATTGACTCCTCCTCATACTCCAGTTCCTCAGAATCAGCGCCTCCACCTCCACATGGACCCGTGAAGGCTTACCTGTTATGACCGATATGAGCACAGCCGTGGCAAAATGTCAGCAGGCCGTATTGAAATTAATTTCTTTGGGGAATCGAAGCCAAACAGCGCAGAAGCTCTGGAATGCCATCAAACAGGAGAGCGACGTGTGGTTTGTGCCAGTGAATCTCCAGCCAGGCATGGTAGTGTGTGACAATAGCCTAAATCTGGTGGCAGCTCTGTACCTAGGCAACCTCACTCACATCCCATGTCTGTCACATGTGCTTAACTTGGTCGTGCAGAGTTTTTAGGGACTATCCGGATCTTGATGCACTGCTGCACAAGGTCCGCCTAGAGTGTGCTCACTTGCGGTGTTCCAGCATGGCAAGATCGCACATTGCAGCTCTGCAGCGCCGATTCTGCCTTCCAGAACATCGTATCATATGTGACCTACCCACCAGGTGGAATTCAACGTTACATATGTTGGAGCGGTTGAGTGAGCAGCAGCCAGCAGTAATGGAGTACCAGCTGCATCAGGCGCAAACAAGTCGCACTGCGCGCCGTTCAGACTTTACAACCACTGAGTGGGCCACTATGAAGGACATCTGCCAGGCTTTGCGTGCCTTCAATGATTCCACGTGGATGGCGAGTGCAGATGATGCACTAGTCAGCATGACTATCCCCCTTATCTGTCTGCTTGAAAAAACACTGTAAGCGCTAAGGGATGAGGTTGTGGAAGAGGTGGAGGATGAGGAGTCAGAAATGCCATCTGCTTCTGGACAGTCTGTGCAATGTGGTTCCTCACAAAGGCCTAGGCAGGGGACACTTTGTGAGGAGGATGAGGAGGAGAAGTCAGCTGATCCCTAATCGCCGTAGCATGCGCTTAGGGATCAGCTGACGCCGCACAGTCTGAAGAAGGCGGAAGGAGATGAGTGAGAGGCGAAGATATGCACTGTGCATGCCCATGAATCCCAGCCCCACATTGTGAATAAATCAGAAGACACTGCGGGGCGGGATCTCGGGCAGCGCAGCCGCACAGGTGCAGTTAGCCTGACATCAAATGATGTCAGAAGACGGGTAGCACTAACTGCGCATGGCCAAGGGATAACATAACAGCGCAGGCACCGGGACAGATTCAAACAAGGCTGAGGAGGCGGCGCCCGGCGCCAAGGGGGTATGAATGACGGCTGTGCTGCGTCTCATTACGAAGGAAAGTTCCACCTCTGGGATGGTTTCACGGTATGAGGGGGCACATTTTATAAGTGTTAACTTCAGTGTGTGCAAGGAGCATAAGTAAAAGAGCCACCTTTTCCTTGTGCAACATTAGTGTTGCACAAGGTGGCTCTTTTAGTTACAAACGCCAGGGGGGGGGGGGGGTTACAGGTTCCCTTTCAACTTGCTCCAATTAGGCCTCGGCCTCCACTCTTTCTCCTGTAATCCCTGGCTCCAACACCGCCAGTTGCTGCTCGGAAGTGCTGTCTGCACAGTCAACACTGGCTCCAGTGTTATTGGGGTTCAGTAACGTCAGCTGATCCCCAGCTGTGTATACGGCAATTGCTCCTGCTCCCTCCACACTCACGCAACTACAGATTAGAAACTTGCTCCAATTAGGCCTTGGCCTACACTCTGTTTCTCCTGTAATCTCTGGGCTCCAACACCACCAGTTGCTGCTCAGAAGTGTCTTTGGAAAGGGTACTCCCTCCTGCCCAGCCTGGTTCCAGCACGCCAGCTGTTTCCGGGTAGTGTCAAGGTTACTTTGCCTCCAATACGTTGTCCTGTCGGGTTGCGGTCGGGTTAGCCAACTCTATGGTGCCTGCAGATTAGGTGCTTCCTATGTGGGCTACGGGAACTGGCAATCAAGGCTGGTTCCGTAGTGCCAATAGGACAAGCTCCCCCTGTAGGACTGTGGGTTTTCGGTAACTACGGCCGGCTCGCGGCCTAGCAATTTTTTTTTCCTGTGGACCTTCTGCTGCCTTTCTGAGTTCCAGCACCATTAGATGGTTCTTTGGAAGACAATCTTGAATAGGTCCCCCTGGTTCCAGTACCATCAGCTAGTTCCAGGCTTAGGTGCCTCTTTCTGGGTATCCGAGTTCCACCAATGTCTGGAGGTCCTTGGTAGTGCTTTGTGGCACGGGTACCTCCTGCTCAGTAACCAGGTCCCAGTACCGTCAGCTGGTCCTCTGTAGTTCTATTGGCTCTTGTACCTTCGGCTACCCATCTGGGTTCCAGCACCGCCAGCTGTTTCCCGGCAGTGTCTTTGGCACGGGTATTCCCTCCTACCCAGCCTTGTTCCAGCACGACAATGTGACTATTCTACAAGATAATAAAATTAGTGGACCATCTGGACCGTGAAGTTTAGTAGTGCGCATGCGCAGAGCTGAACTTGGCATGCGCGTGCGCCCGACGGACAGCAGAGGGCGGCAGCGAGTGCTGAGAGGAAGAAGTAGCAAAGGAGGACACACGTCGAGACGCCAAGGACAGGTAAGTATGACAGGGCGCGGAGTGCAGCAGTGACAGAGACATTACAGTACCCCCGTCTTTACATCTCCCCTTATTCCTTAAACTGGAAAGAAACCTAGCTAAAATGCGAGGAGCCTGAATGTTCTCTCTGGGCTCCCAGGACCTCTCCTCAGGACCAAAACCCTTCCAGTCGACCAAAATCAAAGTTCTACCTCTAATTTTCGTCACGGCTAAAATGTCCTTAACCTCAAAAATATCGTCTGCAGACACAGGCGGAAGCGAAGAAAGGGTTGAGGCATGAAACTGATTAATAACAACTGGTTTAAGAAGAGACACATGAAAGGAATTGGGAATATGAAGGGAGGCAGGTAACTTAAGCTTGTAAGAAATATCATTAATATGAGCCAGAACCTCAAAAGGACCGATGTAGCGGGGACCCAGCTTATTCGAAGGAATTTTGAGGCGGATAAACCTAGAAGAAAGGCAGACCTTGTCCCCAGGTTGGAAGCCAGGAGAATCGAGGCGTCTTTTGTCAGCGTGCCTCTTCATCCGAAACTGAGCTAGTTCGAGGGCAGACTTGGTCTCCTGTCAGACCCTGGAGAATTCTCTAGACAGAAGATCTGCTGCTGGTACAGTAGAGACAGGAGGAACCAGTAGAGAAAGGCCAGGATGTTGTCGATAGATGATAAAAAATGGAGATTTGGTAGAAGCTTCGCTGGTATGGTTATTATAAGCAAATTCGGCCCACGGTAGTAAATCAGACCAATCATTCTGATGAGCATTGGAGAAATGACGGAGATACGTCACCAAAGTCTGATTGGTACGCTCCACTTGGCCATTGGTCTGAGGATGGTAGGCCGAAGAAAAATCAAGCGAGATGTTCATTGATTTGCAAAGAGATCTCCAGAATCGAGCGCTGAACTGGACTCCTCGGTGGGAAACAATATGCTGAGGCAGACCTTGAATATGAAAAATATGGTGGACAAAAATCCTCGCCAATTCAGGAGCCAAAGGTAAACCAGGAAGAGCAATGAAATGGGCCATTTTAGAAAAATGGTCCACGACCACAAGGATGATGGTGCAACCAGAAGAACGAGGCAAGTCGGTAATGAAATCCATTGCAATATGTTGCCACGGAGTAGTAGGCAGAGGAAGAGGATGCAGAAGCCCAGAAGGTAACTGCCTAAGAACCTTGTTCTTAGCACAGGATGGACAGGAGACAACAAAAGCTCGGATGTCTTTCGAAAGGGTAGGCCACCAATAGTAGCGAGCTATGAGATTGAGTCTTCTTGAAACCGACATGACCAGCCAACTTGGAGGCATGTCCCCAGAGTAGAACGCGTCTCCTGTTCCCTTCTGAAACAAAAGTCTTACCTGGCGGTAATGAGTTTAGGGAGGCCGGAGCAACCGTGATTACTCTTGTTGGATCAATGATGTGCGTTGACTCGTCCTCAGAATCCACCGACAGGAAGGATCTGTAAAGGGCGTCGGCCTTGAAGTTCTTGTCTACAGGCAGAAAACGAAGCTCAAAGTCAAATAGGGCGAACAACAAGGCCCACCTGGCCTGCCGAGGATTTAGTCGGTGTGCAAAGTCAAATCGGGCGAAGAACAAGGCCCACCTGGCCTGCCGAGGATTTAGTCGGTGTGCAGAGCGAATATATGACAAATTCTTATGATCTCTATAGATAACAAATGGATATAATGCTCCCTCCAACAGGTATCTCCACTCCTCCAGAGCCAATTTGATGGCCAAAAGTTCTCTGTCACCGATGGAATAATTTCTTTCAGAGGACGAGAAGATCTTGGAGAAGAAACCACAAGGCATAAGGCAACCAGAAGATGACTTCTGAGAGAGAACAGCTCCGGCTCCAATAGCAGAGGCATCAACCTCAAGAAAGAAGGCTTTATTTGCCTCAGGACGTTGAAATATAGGAGCGGAGGCAAAAGCTTCTTTGAGAGACAGTAACGCTTCTTCAGCCTGTGTTGACCACTGATGAGGATTGGCACCTTTTCTAATCAGAGAGGAGATGGGAGCAGATAAGGATTAAAAGTGAGGGATAAACTGTCGATAATAGTTTGCGAAACCAAGAAAACGTTGAATTGCCTTCACTCCAAGCCGGTGAGGCCAGTTGAGTACAGCAGAAACTTTATCCAGATCCATACGCAGACCAGAATCGGAGATGATGAAACCCAGGAATGGCAGGGACGACTGTTCAAAGGCACATTTCTCCAGTTTAGCATACAGATGATTCTCCCTCAGACACTGAAGAACTTGCCGAACATCCCTTCTATGGGAAAGTAGATCCGGAGGAAACACGAGGATATCATCCAAATACACCACAACACAGGTGTAAAGAAGGTCCCGAAAAATATCATTCACCAACTCTTGGAAGACTGCGGGAGCGTTGCATAAGCCAAAAGGCATTACCAAATACTCATAATGACCGTCTCGAGTGTTAAAGGCAGTTTTCCATTCGTCTCCCAAGTGAATTCGAACCAAATTATAGGCCCCTCTGAGGTCTAACTTAGTGAAGATACGTGCTACTCATAAGCGATTGAAAAGTTCCGGGATAAGAGGAAGAGGATACTTGTTCTTAATTGTGACATTATTAAGACCGTGGTAATCAATGCATGGATGGAGGGAACCATCTTTCTCCTTTACGAAGAAAAAACCAGCTCCAGCCGGTGAAGAAGACTTCCGAATAAAGCCTCTGGCCAGGTTGTCTTGAACATATTCAGACATAGCCTGAGTCTCGGAGGGAGACAGAGGATAAATACGACTTCAGGGAGGAGTAGAACCAGGAACAAGATCTATCGGACAATCATATGGGCGGTGTGGTGGTAGGACCTCTGCTTCCTTCTTGTTAAAGACGTCTGAAAAAGAGAAATAAACCGTGGCAAGATCAGGAGCAGTCGGAGGAAGACTAGCAGGCTTGACAGGAAGCAGGCATCTATTCTGACAGGATTGACCCCAGCAAAGAACGTCCCCAGTACGCCAGTTCAGAGTAGGTTCATAATTTCTTAGCCAGGGAAGTCCCAAGAGGAACGCATGAGATAGGGATGGCAGAACATAACAAGCCAACTTTTCACGATGTAAAGCTCCTATTTGAATCCCAACCTCCTCAGTGACCAAGCTAACGGTCTCCCGCAAAGGCTGACCATCAACAGAAGCTATTTGCCTAGGAACCTCCAAGGATCTGACAGGAATCCCAAGTCTTTCTACAAGCTCAATTTGAACAAAGTTCCCAGTGGCACCAGAATCTACATAAGCCTCCAAAGAAAAACTACTGGAACCAAAGTGCAATAAGACTAAGAGAATCAGAGGTGGAGAGGAATCATAGCTACCTAGGGAGGCCTCTCGTACCTGTCCTAGGTGGAGGCGTTTCCCGGCTTCTGGAGACAGGAACGCAGAAGATGAGATGCACGGCCACTATAGAAGCATAGTCCCTGTGCGAGTCTCTCCTTATGGCGCTGTTCAGCGGTTTTGAGGCGATCTACCGGCATAGGCTCAGGAGAAGGCGAGGAATAAACTGAAGTGGTTCGGGAGAAAGAGCACCTCATGTAGCTGAGGACAAATGAGGACAACTTCACGAGAACGTTCCTGAAAGCGCAAATCTATGCGAGTCGCCAGAAAAATAAGATCGTCCAAAGAAGTGGGTGTGTCACGCCCCGCCAGTTCTTCCTTGATCCGGGAAGACAGACCTCACCAGAATGCTCCTACCAAAGCCTCATTGTTCCAACCTAAATCAGAGGACAGGGTCCGAAAACGGATGGCATATTGAGCTACGGAAAGGATGCCCTGATGAAGGTTGAAGAGAGACTAAGTAGTCGAAACCAGTCAACCAGGTTCATCAAACACCTTGAGAAAAGTATCTAAAAAGAGACTAAGTTGAGTAACCACTGGATCATCTCGCTCCCAGAGGGGGTTCACCCAGGCCAACGCCTCGCCCTCCAAATGGGAGACCACAAAAGCTACCTTAGCTCGGTCGGTAGGGTATAGTAGCGGGGATAATTCGAAGTGTAATTGACACTGATTGAGAAACCTGCGACATAATTTAGGATCCCCCGCATATCAGGGAGGCCTGGCTAGACGGGATGAGGACTGCGGAGCAGAAGCCTGGACAGGAGCGGAAACGGCAGTCTGGAGAGAGAGAAGCCAATTATTAATAGAGGCCATATAGTTCAAAATATGGGACTGAGTGTCCCGTTGTTGGCCAAGCTCCTGCTGAAGAGCTGCCAACTTAGAGGCATTACCAGGGTCTGTAGACTGTAAAGCCGCGAGATGTGACTCCATGTTCTTTAGGAAGGACATGATTCTGGTCTGATTCTCTCGCAAAAAAAGTAATTCTTTTTGAGTGGCGGAGACACCAGCGGGGTCCATTGCCTGGTGATACTGTGACTATTCTACAAGAGAATAAAATTAGTGGACCTTCTGGACTGTGACGACAATCCCCTCACGGACAAGCTGACCAGATGGACCGCCCCGTATACAAGGAGATTTAGGGGCAGGCCCGTGAAGGACTATCGCCACGGAAGCTGGATGACCAAGACAGACAAAGAGACAAAATGGAGGCGAGGAACCAGAGGAAACTAAAGAGACACCAGAGTGGCGAGAAGGGCAGACACAGAACCTATTACGCCATCCTATACTTACCTTTCCGGCCGGCGTGCTCCCGACGCTCCTCCTCGCTCCTCTGTCTCTGCTTTCCGGGGTGCTCGTCCCTTTGCCGGTCTGCGCATGTGCAGACGAGCTTCTCGTACCGCTGGGGCTTTTGGGAGTTCGTGACCCGTTGGCTCCTCCCCCAATATGGCGGCACCCATCGGGTATTTCACTCCTGCAGTGGCTCTGGTTAGACGCCTTTGCATCTATCGTGTTTGTCGGCGCCTTGCCGGCATCTCTTTAGTTTTCTTGGCTCCACCAGCGTTTTCTCTATTTTGGTCCTTGTCTCATTGTCGCCTTCCTTGCCAGTCCTGTGTTCCTGCCTCCGTGCCAGCCCTGTGTTCCTGCCTCCGTGCCAGTCCTGTGTTCCTGCCTCCGTGCCAGTCCTGTGTTCCTGCCTCCGTGCCAGTCCTGTGTTCCTGCCTCCGTGCCAGTCCTGTGTTCCTGTCTCCGTGCCAGTCCTGTGTTCCTGCCGTCTTGCCAGTCCTGTGTTCCAGCTGTCCTTGCCGGTCCTGTGTTTCTGACGTTCCCAATCAATCGTGTGTCTCCTTCATACCGGTCAGAACATTTCCCTACATACTCTGCTCGTCCTGTGACTCCTCTGATCTGTTTGCCTCTGTGACACCACTTCTCCCTTGTCTTCTGACCCATCTCTGGTTCTTATATCAGTCATCCCTTTGGCTCCGGCAGTCGCGGCTTCACCCTCCTTGGGCCTGTCCCAAACACTCCCTGTAAAGGGGGTGGCTCCATCTGGTCCGCTCGCCTTCGGGGGCTCTGTAGCCGTGACCCAGAGGGTCCAATTCTCGGGTCGTAATAGAACCGCAGAGATACAGGGACTGCGGAAACAGTGGATGGCTGAGACACAGAGCTATAAGGATACTGAAACTGCGGAGCCGCGGGGTGAGTGGGACACCGGGCTGCAGAGGTAAAGGAACTGCAGGATAACGAAGAGACACGGAGCTGCGGAAATACAGGAAGTGACGCTGGAAGAAAACCAAAGACAAGGCAAGGTTAGGCACAGGAGAACACAAAGATAAACGTGCGGCCAAGAGTATACGAAGAAACGAATAATCACCAGGCAAAGAAGAGTGGACGGAAATAGATTAATATACCGGCACATTGCAGCACTTCCGGGTGACAGTCCTCCAGGGTGAAAGAGAGGAAGAAGAAAAGCGCCGGCAGGTAAGTTTAGTAGTGCGCACGCGCAGAGCTGAACCTGGCATGTGCGTGCACCCGACGGACAGCTGAGGACGGCGGCGAGCGCTGAGAGGAAGAAGTAGCAGAGGAGGACACGTGCCGAGACGCCGAGGACAGGTAAGTATGACAGGGCGCGGAGTGTGGCAGTGATAGCGACGTGACAGACAGCTGTTTCTGAGTAGTGTCAAGGTCACTTTGCCTCCAATACGTTGTCCTGTTGGGTTGCGGTCGGGTTAGCCAACTCTATGGTGCCTGCGGTTTAGGTGCTTCCTATGTGGGCTGCGGGAACTGGCAATCAAGGCTGGTTCCGTAGTGCCAATAGGACAAGCTCCCCCTGTAGGACTGTGGGTTTTCGGTAACTACGGCCGGCTTGCGGCCTAGCAATATTTTTTTTCCTGTGGACCGTCTGCTGCCTTTCTGAGTTCCAGCACCATTAGCTGGTTCTTTGGAAGACAATCTTGAATAGGTCCCCCTGGTTCCAGTACCGTCAGCTGCTTCCAGGCAGAGCCTTTGGCTAAGGTGCCTCCTTCTGGGTAACCAAGTTCCACCAACGTCTGGTGGTCCTTGGTAGTGCTTTCTGGCATGGGTACCTCCTGCTTAGTAACTGGGTTCCAGTACTGTCAGCTGGTCCTCGGTAGTTCCATTAGCTCTTGTACCTTCTGCTACCCACCCGGGTTCCAGTAACATCAGCTGGTTCTCGGCAGTGTCTGTTGCTCTTGTACCTTCTGCTCCCCATCCTGGTTCCAGTACTGTCAGCTGGTTCCAGGCAGAGCCTTTGGCTTAGGTGCCTCCTTCTGGGTATCTGGGTTCCACCAATGTCTGGTGGTCCTTGGTAGTGCTTTCTGGCACGGGTACCTCCTGCTTAGTAACCGGGTTCCAGTACCGTCAGCTGGTCCTTGGTAGTTCCGTTGGCTCTTGTACCTTCGGGTAGCCATCTGGGTTCTAGTACCGTCAGCTGGTTCTCGGCAGTTCCTCAGCCTTTTTGTACCTTCTGCTACATTTCCAAGTTCAAGACACTAAAGACGACGACCCTGAAGACCACCCCGAAGAAGATGACGACCCCGGAAACGACGACCCCATAGACGACCCTGGAGACGACGACCCTGAAGGCCACCCCGAAGAAGACGACGACCCTGGAGACGACGACCCTGGAGATGACGACCCTGAAGACCAAGAAGCAGGAGAACAAGAATCTGCAGAACAAAAAGCAGAAGAACATTAAGCATAAGACTAAAAATCAGAGCAAAAGATATTATCTAAATTATAAGCAGAAGAAGACTAAGCAGTGTTTGGGGGTGAGTCCGTTCTTCCTCGTGGTTCCCCCGGAAAAAACCTGCTGCTGCAGGTCAAACTGAACGTGGACAAATCCTGTTGTAAATCTTTTGTGACAGGCAGAACGGAAGGTGTAATCTTCAAACTTTTATAAATAACAACTACAGGAAGGCCTGTCACAAATAAGAATATGATGATGAAGAAGAAGAATATGAAGAAGATAAAGAAGTAGAACATGAAGAAGAATAATAGTTGAATAAAAAGAATATGAAGAATGTCAAAAAAACGAATAATAAAAACAAGGTGAAGAAGAAGAAGATGAATAAGGTGAAGGAGAAGTTGATGAAAAAGATGCTGCTGCTGAGGATGATGAAGAAGAAAGTGTGGGAGAAGTAAAAAAGAAGGTGAAGAGCATGGAAGTAGTGAAACATAAATATCTGACAAAATATAAAAAAGCTTAACATAGTCAATATCTTTGTAACTCTGAACGTCTTAAAAAAAAATTAATTCCTGCTATTCCATTTGATTGGGCTAAACCTCTATGCCTTTAACCCTTTCATGACATGCGCAGTAATAGTACGGCGCATGTCGTGTCTCCCCCTTTGATGTGGGCTCCGGCGGTGAGCCCACATCAAAGTCGCGACATGTCAGCTGTTTTGTACAGCTGACATGTGCGCGCAATAGCGGCGGATGAAATCGCTATTCACCCGCCGCTATTAACCTGTTAAATGCCGCTGTCAAACGCAGACAGCGGCATTTAACCGGCGCTTCCGGCCGGGCGGCCGGAAATGATGTCATCGCCGACCCCCGTCACATGATCGGGGGTCGGCGATGCATCAGGAAGGTAACCATAGAGGTCCTTGAGACCTCTATGGACCTCTATGGTTACTGATGCAGGCCTGCTGTGAGCGCCCCCCTGTGGTCGGCGCTCACAGCACACCTGCATTTCTGCTACATAGCAGCGATCTGATGATCGCTGCTATGTAGCAGAGCCGATCATGCTATGCCGGCTTCTAGCCTCCCATGGAGGCTATTGAAGCATGGCACAAGTAAAAAAAAAATGTTTTTAAAAATCTGAAAAAAATATAAAAAATATAAAAGTTTAAATCACCCCCCTTTCGCCCCATCCTAAATAAAACAATTTTAAAAAAAACAAACCTACACGTATTTGGTATATCAGAATCGCCCGATCTATCAATAAAAAAAGCATTAACCTGATCGCTAAACAGCGTAGCGAGTAAAAAATCCGAAACGCCAGAATTACGGTTTTTTGGTCGCCGCGACATTGCATTAAAATGCAATAACGGGCGATCAAAAGAACGTATCTGCACCGAAATGGTATCATTAAAAACGTCAGCTCGGCACGCAAAAAATAAGCCCTCACCTGACCCCAGATCACGAAAAATGGAGACGCTTCGGGTATCGGAAAATGGCACTTTTTTTTTTTTTAAGCAAGGTTTGGAATTTTTTTTCACCACTTCGATAAAAAATAACCTAGACATGTTAGATGTCTATGAACTCATAATGACCTAGAGAATCACAATGGCAGGTTAGTTTTAGCATTTAATGAACCTAGCAAAAAAGCCAAACAAAAAACAAGTGTGGGATTGCACTTTTTTTGCAATTTCGCCGCACTTGGAATTTTTTTCCTGTTTTCTAGTAAAAGACATGGTAAAACCAATGGTGTTGTTCAAAAGTACAACCCGTCCCACAAAAAATAAGCCCTCACATGACCATATTGACGGAAAAATAAAAAAGTTATGGCTCTGGGAAGGAGGGAAGTGAAAAATGAAAACGCAAAAACGAAAAAGGGTCGCGACTTGAAGGGGTTAATGTCTCCTCCACCTCCCCCAATACATCCTACATTATTCTTAGTTGTTTTCCTTCATGTTGAATTAACCTACAAGGAAAGAAAGGGTTTATTTTAATTCCGATATTTTTGTCCCACTGACTTGCATTGGTATCGGTATTGGCGATATCCGATATTTTTTTTATATCGGCCGATTCAATCCGATACTGATATTTCTGAATATCGGAAGGTATCGCTCAACACTATTAATAAGTGAAAAAGTTCACTTATCAGAGCACATGCCTGCATTTTGCTTTTTTTTCTCCCCATTAGCTTTTTTCTTTTAGCTTTTTCTTTTCAGACAAGTTTGCACCAATCACTATCCCCCCACACACACATACAGTTGTAAATAAAGTACACACAAAGCACCATATTCACATAAAAAATGTCCTGCCCGTCACGTTCGTCCCAACAGCGTTATTCAGCGGAGGAGGCATATTCTTTCCTTGCCTCCGACACTGATAGCGAGGGTGAGGATCCCACATTTCTTTACTTTTCAGATTCTTCCTCCTCTTCCTCCCCCTCATCTTCCTCCACGGGTCGTGCGGAACCGCCACACAGACATCCTAGGACAGAAGATGAGGCAGCGCCCACTCCTGAAGATGAACCAGCGCACTCCTCTTCAGACCCCGTATGGACCTCGCCCCTCGAAGATTGCGAGCCACTGATTTCTGATTTTGTGGCAGAATCTGGAATCAAGTTTGACACCACCGGCATTCACAAAAATAGACTTTTTCAAAGTTTTTTTTCTGTGAGGATTTTATTAACCTCATGGTGGGCCATACTAATTTATATGCTTGGCAATTTTTGGCACAAAACCCCGGTTCATCATTTTCTAACTGGTCTCCTGTAGACGCAGTTGAAATGATGCAGTTTTGGGGCCTGGTCCTTCATATGGGGATCCTAAAGAAGCCAGAACTTTGTCAATATTGGAGTGTTGATATTTTATACAACACTCCAGCTTTCCGAATGGTCATGACCCGATGCGTTTTGAGGCCATCCACAAATTCCTGCATTATCACAATAATGCACAGTGTCCCGCACGAGATGACCCCAGCTTTGACCGTCTGTTCAGAGTTTGGCTGGTCATCAATCACTTCAACAAAAAGTTTGCTGAAGTGTACGTGCCCCAAAGGGAAGGCTCCATCAGTACCTGCCCAGCAAGAGGGCCAGGTATGGAATCAATCTCTATAAGCTGTGTGAGAGTACCTCAGGGTACAACTACAGCTTTAGAGTATACGAAGGAAAGGACACCAGGATTGAGTGTCCCCCTGTCCTGGGAGTGAGTGAGAAAATTGTGTGGGATTTGGTGCACCCACTGCTGGATAAAGGTTATCACCTCTACACTGATAACTTTTATTCCAGCATCCCACTCTTTAAATACCTGCGGTACTGTCCATGAAAATCAGAGAGGCCTCCCCAAAATGCTACTTGGGCATATGCTCAGAAGGGGTGACAGCTGAGCCCAATGTAGCGACCACCTGCTGGTGGTCAAGTACAAGGACAAGAGGGATGTCCTTCTCTTGACCACCATACATGGTGATGGCAGCGCCCTCAGCATTGTACGAGGTACCTCAACACAGGTCAGCAAACTGGACTGTGTACTGGGGTACAATAAAAACATGGAGTGCGTTGATCTCTCTGATTAACTCCTTCAACCGTATAGTGCTTTGAGAAAGGCCAAGGTGTGGTACAAAAAGCTGTCCATGCACATTGTACAAATGGCAATGCTCAACGCTTTCCTGCTGTCACAATGTGCACGCCACACTGATGTCATACCTTCAGTTCCAGGAGGTAGTGGTTAAGGCCCTGATATTTGACACTCAGGAAGGAGCAGACCCCAGTACTTCTGGAACTGAAGGTGCTCGTATCATACCAGGTCAGCATTACCCAGGGGTGGTCCCACCAACTGGAAGAAAAGGTAAGCCACAAAAAAGGTGCCAAGTGTGTTACAAAAGGGGAATACGCAAGGACACCATTTATCAATGCGACACCTGCCCCGACAAACCTGGCCTGTGTATGAAAGATTGCTTCAAAATGTACCAAACCTCCATGCACTGTTAATTTACTGAGATTAACAGGAAACAGGAGATTAGTTCCAAAAAGGGGGCACATTTAGATAAGTTCATTGGGGGTCTAGTTTCAAAAATGATGTCACTTGTGTTTTTTTTTACAGTTTAGGCACATGATGGGCTCTGCAAACGAAACATGAAGCCCTCAGACCAGACAACAAGTTTTGGCATTTCTCCTCTTACCCTTGGGAAAATAAAAATTTAGGGACTAAGCCATGATGTTTGTGGAAAAAATATGATTTTTTATTTTCACGCCCGGGCTTTATAAACTTTAGTGGAGCACTTGGGGGTCAAAGTGCTCACCACACATCTAGATAAGTTCCTTACAGGGTCTAGTTTCCAAAATAGGGTCACTTGTGGGGGGACATGGCATCCGATCTCAATTCCTTTGAAGTCCATGTGGTCAGACTCTACATCTCCTTCTCCATGCAAGTGGAGGTGATGTATCTTCCTCCGGGCCCCTCTCGTCAGTTCCTGGATCACTTTGCCACCTGGCTTCCACACTTTCTCTCCAGTGACATCCCCACCCTCATCATGGGTGATTTTAACATCCCCATTGCTTTTCCCCTTTCCCCATCTGCTTCTGACCTTTTATCTCTAACCTCCTCTTTTGGCCTCTCGCAGCATACTAACTCTCCAACGCATGAAGATGGAAACTCCCTCGACTTGGTCTTCTCCCGGCTTTGCTCAGTGGACGATTTCACAAACTCCCCTCTCCCGCTCTCGGACCACAACCTTCTTTCATTCTCTATCAAGAACTGCCATCCTGCTCAGGTCACCCCCACTTTCCACACTTATAGAAACATATAGGCCATTAACACCAAGAAACTAATGAAGAACTTGCAGTCATCATTGGCCCCTATCTCCTCCATCTCATGTCCTGATTCTGCACTGAAGCATTACATTGAAACCCTGCAAAGTGCCCTGGATGAAATTGCACCTCCTTTACATAGAACAACTCGGCACAGACAGCGACAACCGTGGCAAACGCTGCAAACATGTTTCCTGCAGCGGTGCTCCTGGTGCACCGAACGTCTGTGGAGAAAATCTAATCTACCCAAAGATTTCATCCATTATAAGTTCATGCTTAAAACATACAACTCTGCCCTTCAGCTCTCCAAACAAACTATTTTAACACCCTCATCACCTCACTGTCCAATAACCCTAAACGTCTCTTTGACATTTTTCATTCCCTACTCAACCCAAGAGTGCAGGTCCCAACCACGGATCTCCACGCTGACGATCTGGCCAACTACTTCAAAGAAAAAATTGACCACGTCCAGCAGGAAATTATCTTCAAATCCCTTCATACCATGCACTCTCCTGCCTCCCTCACTGCATCTAGTTCACTCTCTGACTTTGAACCAGTTACAGAAGAAGTAATCAGGGTCCTTGCATCTTCTCGCCCGACCACTTGCACCAGTGACCCCATACCGTCACATCTCCTCCTGTCCCTTTCCCTGGTTGTCACCTCTCACCTAGCAAAAATGTTCAACCTTTCTCTCTCTTCCAGTATCTTTCCCTCCTCATTTAAGCATGCCATCATAAATCCATTCCTTAATAAACCATCCCTCGATCAAAACTGTGCCGCTAATTATAGACTTGTCTCTAATCTTCCCTTCATCTCTAAACTCCTGGAATGCCTGGTCCACTCCCGTCTTATCCGCTATCTCTCAGATAACTCTCTTCTCTACCTTCTACAATCCAGTTTCCGCTCTTTACACTCTTCTGAAACTGCCCTCACTAAAGTCTTTTAATGATCTACTAACGGCTAAATCTAATGGTCACTATTCCACGCTAATTCTCTTGGATCTCTCTGCAGCATTCAATACTGTCAGGCTCGGACTGGCCCACCGGGGAACCGGAGGATCCTCCGGTGGGCCCTGGCACTGACACCTACTGGCAGGGCCCCCACTGCTCCAGGGCCCCCCACCCGCTCCAGGGCCCCCCCCCCCGCCGCCCGCCTTGAATACTCACCCTGCTCCAGCGATGGTCTCGGCGTCTGCACTGCAGCTTGTCCTGAACGAGCAGTCACGTGACACCGCTCATTAAGATCATGAATATGCGCATATTCATGATCTTAATGAACGGTGTCACATGACCGCTCAAGCAGGAAGAAGCTGCTGCGCCGGCGCCGCCGCCTGGAGTCGGGACAGAGCGCGAGGGATGTCGGCACGGCCGTGCAGTGGAACAGGTGAGTATGAGGGACGGGAGGGACGGGGGGGACGGGGGGAGGAAGGAGGACATAAGCCGGCGCGCCGAGCAGGAGCAGGTGCGGGTGCAGAGAGATAAGCCGCCATGCAGGGGGGAATCTAAGCCATGCAGGGGGGAATATAAGCCATGCAGGGGGGAATGAGCCATGCATACGGGGGGGAATATGAGCCATACAGGGGGGAATATAAGCCATACAGGGGCGGAATATAAGCCATACAGGGGGTAATGAGCCATGCATACGGGGGGGAATATGAGCCATACAGGGGGGAATATAAGCCATACAGGGGCGGAATATAAGCCATGCAGGGGGGAATGAGCCATGCATACGGGGGGGAATATGAGCCATACAGGGGGGAATATAAGCCATACAGGGGGGAATATGAGCCATGCAGGGGGGAATGAGCCATACAGGGGGGAATATGAGCCATACAGGGGTTAATATAAGCCATACAGGGGGGAATATGAGCCATGCAGGGGGGAATGAGCCATGCATACGGGGGGGAATATGAGCCATACAGGGGGACTATAAGCCATAAAGGAGGGAATATAAGCCATGCAGGGGGAATGAGCCATACAGGGGGGAATATGAGCCATACAGGCGGGAATATAAGCCATACAGGGGGGAATATGAGCCATGCAGGGGGGAATATAAGCCATACAGGGGTAAATGAGCCATGCATACGGGGGGGGAATATGAGCCATACAGGGAGGACTATAAGCCATACAGGGGGGAATATAAGCCATGCAGGGGGGAATATAAGCCATGCATACGGGGGGGAATATGAGCCATACAGGGGGGAATATAAGCCATACAGGGGGGAATATGAGCCATGCAGGGGGGAATATAAGCCATACAGGGGGGAATGAGCCATGCATACGGGGGGGAATATGAGCCATGCAGGGGGGAATGAGCCATGCATACGGGGGGGAATATGAGCCATACAGGGGGGAATATAAGCCATACAGGGGGGAATATAAGCCATACAGGGGGGAATGAGCCATGCATACGGGGGGGAATATGAGCCATACAGGGGGGAATATAAGCCATGCATACAGGGGGGGGGAAATATGAACTATGTATATGGGATAGGAGGGAGATGAGCCATGCATACAGGAGGGGGGTCATTATACAGTATTCAGCATCATGTGTGGCCGTTATACAGTATGGAGCATCATGTGTGGCCAATGGACATAATACAGTATGGAGCATCATGTGTGGCCGTTATACAGTATGGAGCATCATTTGTGGCCATTATACAGTATTGAGCATTATGTGGGATCATTATACAGTATGGAGCACTGTCTGGCCATTATACAGTATGGAGCAATGTGTGGCCATTATACACTATGGAGCATCATGTGTGGCCATTATACAGTATGAAGAACTGTGTGTGGCCATTATACAGTATGCAGCATCATGTGTGGCCATTATACAGTATGGAGCATCATGTGTGGTGGCCGTTATACAGTATTGAGCATCATGTGTGGCCATTATACAGTATGGAGCACTGTGTGGCCATATTTTTGTTTTATATACAATAATTATAAGCAAACAGTGTGATCAGCAGTGCTAAACGGCTGCGGTTGGGACGTGGATATGGGTGTGACTAGTTGTGAAATGGGTCTGGTCAGAGGGGTGGCCTAAAATTTGCCACGGCGCACTACGCGCGCCGCAAACGTTATACCTCCTTCCCTTCTTCAAAAGTTGGGAGGTATGGTACCACATTTGCCAGATCACGGGGAAGTGCCGCAAATCCCATAGGGAATGAATGAGGCCGAACGCAGTGTTGCCGTAAGTAATCCGTTACGCGGCAGATGCAGAAAAACTGCCGGATCTGCTGCAAAAAGCGACTTTCACATCAGCGATTCTTGCCAAAGTCTATGCCGATAGTGTCATACTCACCAAAGTGGGAGGCAGCACTAAAAGTGCCTAGGGCAGCAGAAACTCTAAATACGGCCCTGGGGGGCTACATTATATTCTGTGGGGGGACTGCATTATACTCAAGGTACTACATAATATTATGGGGGCTACATCATACTATATGAGGGGGCTACAGTATACTCTATGGGGGGGCTGCATTATATTCTGTGGTGGAACTGCATTCTCTTGGGACTACATTATATTCTGTGGTGGGTGGCATTATATTATATGGGGGGGCTGCATTATACCCTATGGGGTGCTACATTATATTCTATGGTGGGGACTGTGTCATACCTGAGGGGGTTGCATTATATTTTGTGGGGTGCTGCATTATATTCTATGAGAGGGGACTGCATTATATTTTATGAGGGGGCTACATTATATTCTGTGAGGGGGCTACCCCAACCCTTGCTACATTATTAAGACGTGAACTACCTTATATTATACCCTGATATTAGCGCTTTTTACCGCACAATTGGTGGTCTTGTATCTATTTCTATGTAGCTACATAGTGGGCCCCAAGAATGATTTTCTCTGGTGGGCCCAAGGTGCTCCAGTCCGACGCTGAATACTGTGATCATCAGCTCCTCCTCCTCACTATGCTCCGTTCCATCGGCCTCAAGGACATCATTCTCTCCTGGTTCTCCTGCTATCTCTCTGACCTCTCCTTCACTGTATCTTTTGCTGGTTACTCCTCCTCACCTTTCCCTTACTGTTGGGGATCCTCAAGGATCAGTCCTAGGTCCCCTCCTCTTCTCTTTGTATACTGCCCTTATTGGACAAACAATCAGTAGATTTGGTTTCCAGTGCTGATGACACCCAATTATACACTTCTTCTCCTGATATCACGCCTGCATTTTTAGTAAAAAACAGTGATTGTCTTACCGCTGTCTCTAACAACATGGCCGCTTCTATCTGAAGCTGAACCTGTCAAAAACTGAACTCCTTGTGTTCTCTCCCTCTACTAACCTTTGTCTGACATTGCCATCTGTGTGTGGTTCCACCATTACTCCCAAGCAGCATGCCCGCTGCCTTGGGGTCATACTTGATTCCGAGCTTTCCCTCACCCCCCACTTCCGATCACTGGCTCGCTCTTCTTATCTGCATCTCAAAAACATTTCTAGAAGTCGCCCTTTTCTTACTTTTGACTCTTACACTTTCACTCATTCATTCTTGTCTGGATTATTGTAACTCTCTACTAATCGGCCTCTCTCTTACCAAACTCTCCCTGCTCCATTCTGTCCTGAATGCTGCAGCCAGAATCATTTTCCTCACCAACCATAATGCCGATGCCTCTACCTTGTGCCAGTCATTACACTGGTTACCCATCCACTCCAGAATCCAGTACAAAACTATTACCCTCATCCACAAAGCACTCCATGGCTCAGCACCACCCTACATCTCCTCCATGGTGTCAGTCTACCACCCTACCCATGCTCTCCGTTCTGCTAATGACCTTAGGTTAACATGCTCAATAATCGGAACCTCCCACTCCTGTCTCCAAGACTTTTCACGTGCTTCGCCAATTCTTTGGAATGCACTACCCAGGTTAATACGACTAATCCCCAATCCCCACAGTTTTAAGCGTGCCCTAAAAACGCATTTGTTCAGACTGGCCTACCGGCTCAACGCATTAACCTAACTGAATAGAAACGATAAATCACGCTGGCGCTCACCACAGGGTGGACGAGTTGCCTCCCCTAGGAGAGGATAAAGAATACGACGGCCCCTAGCTGCTGGGATCAAAAGCAGGGTCTGTGCCTATCATGTACATGCATAAATAATAATTGATACGAGATGTGATACCGCGCTTAGGGGTTAGGTATGTTAATGGTGCCTCACCAAGTGTCACTGGTGACTGAGCACCGCGAAGATGGATTAAATGGCAGAGACAAATGAAACAAATTCCCCTTGTTGGTTACTAAATTACATACATAATTGAAAGGTCAGCACTTACCCTGCTTGTAGTAAAAGTGCATCCTCTGGGTCAGGATGCCTCAGGATAGCATGACCAGTCGGCATTGAGTATGCGGGGAAGAAAAGGTATTGAGTCTGCTGCCTGCTGCTGGTGAGTATTGGGGACAGGGAGCGCGCCACATCTTGCACAACACCATGGGAGCCTCAACCGAAGGCATACCTGGTTACAGCTGGAGGAAGATGGCTGCCAGTACCTGCTCGCGCGTCCCTAAATGTGACATCACACTGCTACGGAGAGGCATTAAGACCAGAAAGAGGAGGGTAACCAATGCGTTTCGAAGGTAAACGACATTCTTCATCAGGGTTAATGTCCGTCACTCCATCTCCTCCTTATATGCCTTCCACACCCCGGAGGTTGGGTACACCCGCACCTACTATGTATTGCCGCAGTAGCCCCCGTGTTCAAGGCTTATCCCATGTGTTTTACTTTCTTCAGGAACAGTACTGGACTCCCCATGTCTTGTTAAACTCGTACTGTCTATGCATGTACAGATACTACTGCGTATGAATGCGTATATGTGTTTAAAAACTCGATCTTGTTTATTAAGAATTTTAATATATTAAAACCTATGTGTGTGCGTGTGTATATCACTCACTAAGAGTAGATGTCTATACTAATGTGTACCCCAGTGAGTTAAAACCGCAAGCCACAGGCCTGCGCATAAATGTCTCTCTACATAAGTACATGTCTGTATTTATATCTCAACCTGCATTGGGTGATTTGAAGCCATAAGTCTTACTACGGTTCATAAAATCCACGTATGCAACAATAAAAATAAGATAAAAGAAAGCTAATGGAAGTGCACAATAAAAAAAATGTGAGAATAACCCCCGTAGGGGTTACTCAGGGATTCTGGATATAAAACTCAACCTAATGTGGCCTGGAATCGGGAGGGGGGAAGGGGGATTATAAGAACAAAAAACTAAAATGAGAGGAGAAAACTTGTGTGTTGTATGTTAAGGCAGAGGGGATAAAGGGGGTAAACCCAGGCTGTCAAATGGGTATACAGAGCCCTATTAGTACACAGGGGGAGAATCTTTCCACAAGTAACCCATATCACAACCTGCCCCTCTTCTGTCCTCCTAGATATCTGAATACGAATAAGAACTATTGCTATGCCCGTGATGCCCATACCCCGTTCACAAAGCATATAGTTCCAACTCCTGGTTAAGACCCTTTGGGGTTAGACTATCCAACAGGAATATCCATTTCAACTCGATTCTGGACATCTGTTTAAGAAAATCCCCTCCCCTTGGGTTTGGTGGGACTTTCTGAATACCATAAAAAAGTACATCCTTAATCCTCCTTCCATGTCTCTCCAAAAAGTGTCCCGACAGGGGGTGTCCCATATACCCCTTTTGGATATTGGTTGAATGCTCTTTAATCCGTACCATTAGTTTTCTCTTGGTTCGGCCCACATATATTTTCTTACATGGGCATTGAATGATGTAAATTACCCCTGTGGAGAAACAGGAAATACTATCCTTAATATTAAATGTCTTCATGTTACCAGAATCCCTGAATTCCACCTGGCGAGTTTTTGTTGAACACCGTGTTAGTACAGCAAAAACATCTCCCACATGGTGTAAATCCCGTGTTTGGATTTGAACGAGTTCTAATGGTCTGTCCAGCTTTATTCAGAGCCAGTTTGCTTGTCGGGGCTAAAAGATTGCCCAATGTTTGTGCCTTCCTAAAAACAAACTTAGGCTGGGGTGGTAGATATTCTCCTACCACCCTATCCCTTAGGAGGATAGCCCAATGTTTGCGTATAATGCCTTGGAATTGTCTGTAGCCTGCGTGGAACTGTGTTATAATCGGTAATTTGTTAATCTGCTCTGGGATGTTTGTGGCTTTCATGGTGCTGGACTTTATTCCATGCATTAATGTATTTCTTGATATTCCCCTCACTTCACTTCTAGCTTGCTCCAGTGCAGCTTGTGAATATCCTTTTTCCAAAAATTGTTGTGTCAGGTACTCTGACTCGTTCTCGTAATCCCTTATCTATGTACAGTTCCGTCTTACTCTGGTAAATTGGCCTTTTGGAATATTGGTGAGCCATACAGGTAAATGACAACTCGTTATATGGATGTAACTATTAGCATCCACCTCCTTCCGATAGCATTTGGTATGTAGCTGACCCTCCTTGATGTATACGTTGAGGTCCAGAAAATTAATATTGCCTAAGACAATATAAATTTTCTGGACCTCAACGTAAATGCTATCGGAAGGTGAGGCACTTGGTGAGGCACCACTAACATACCTAACCCCTAAGCGCGGCATCAAATCTCATAACAATTATTGTTTATGCATTAACCTAACTATCCCTGTGTTGCCCATTCAAAAAACTTAAAGGGAACCTGTCACGCCCCTCAGGCGTTTTTAACTAAAAGAGCCACCTTGTGCAGCACTAATGCTGCATTCTGACAAGATGGCTTTTTAGTTACAAACCCCTGCACACGCTGAAATAAACATAAAATGTACCCCACATACCCTGAAATCGTCCCGGGGTGGGACTTTTCTTCCTAATTTGACGCAGCACAGTTCCCTTAAAACCTTAATCAGGTCCCTCACATCATGTTCTCATACAATTTATGCAGTTAATAGCCCTACGTTTCTTTACTGTTACATATTTAGGCTGTTTAAGTGGTTCATTCAGCTTTACATGAACACACGATCCTTACACTATGGCTGGTCCGAACAACGAAAGCAATTGTTACCATCCTCTCGTGTCTCCCCTTTTTCCTCATAGTTTGTAAGCTTGCGAGCAGGGCCCTCACTCCTCTTGGTATCTGTTTTGAACAGTGATTATTGTTATGCTGTAATGTCTGTTGTCTGTACAAATCCTCTCTATAATTTGTAAAGCGCTGCGGAATATGTTGGCGCTATATAAATAAAATTATTATTACCGTATATACTCGAGTATAAGTTGACCCGAGTATAAGCTGAGACCCCTAATTTTGCCACAAAAAACTGGGAAAACTTAATGACTCGAGTATAAGCCTAGGGTGGAAAATGCAGCAGCTACAGGTAAATGTCAAAAATAAAAATATATACCAATAAAAGTAAAATTAATTGAGACATCAGAAGGTTACGTGTTTTTGAATATCCATATTGAATCAGGAGCCCCATATGATGCTCCATACAGTTCATGATGGGCCCCATAAGATGCTCCATAAAAATATGTCCCATATAATGCTGCACAAATGCTGATTATGGCCCCATAAGATGCTCCATACAGACATTTGCCCCATATAATGCTCCACAAATGCGGAATATGACCCCATAAGATGCTCCATAGTCATTTGCCCCATGTAATGCTCCATAAATGCTGATTATGGCCCCATAAGATGCTCCATACAGTCATTTGCCCCATGTAATGCTCCATAAATGCTGATTATGGCCCCATAAGATGCTCCATACAGTCATTTGCCCCATGTAATGCTCCATAAATGCTGATTATGGCCCCATAAGATGCTCCATACAGTCATTTGCCCCATTTAATGCTCCATAAATGCTGATTATGCCCCATAAGATGCTCCATACAGTCATTTGCTCCATGTAATGCTCCATAAATGCTGATTATGGCGCAATAAGATGCTCCATACAGTCATTTGCCCCATGTAATGCTCCATAAATGCCGATTATGGCCCCATAAGATGCTCCATACAGTCATTTGTCCCATATGCTGTTGCAGCGATAAAAAAAATCACATACTTACCTCTCGTCGCTCAGGCCCCCGGCACTTGCTATATTCACCTGCACCACGTTCCATCGCCGAGTGCCAACCGTCACTACGTTCCCTGTCCATTGCACTGACTGCTCAGGCAGAGGGCGGCGCGCACTAATCGCGTCATCGCGCCCTCTGACCTGAGCGTCAGTGCAGAGGATGCAGAAGACACAGCGTCCGGCGACGGTGGATTGGGGAGCAAGTGAATATCGCGCACTGCTTATACTCACCTGCTCCTGGCGCTGTCCCTGCTTCCCCGGCGCCAGCAGCTTCTTCCTGTAGTGAGCGGTCACATGGTACCGCTCATTACAGTAATGAATATGTGGCTCGACCCCTATGGGAGTGGAGTGGGGTCCATATTCATTACTGTAATGAGCGGTACCATGTGGCCACTCACTACAGCAAAAAGCTGCCGGCGCCCGGGAACCAGGGACATGCAGGGACCGTGCCAGGAGCAGTTGAGTATTATTACACAGCTCCGCTCCCCCTCCCCTGTTGACCCCTGGGTATGACTCGAGTATAAGCCGAGAGGGGCAATTTCAGCCTAAAAAATGGGCTGAAATTCTCAGCTTATACTCGAGTATATACGGTAATTCGAGACAATTTTGGTATGAAAAAGTCAAATGGCGCTCCTTCCCTTCCAAGCCCTGCCGTGCTCCCAAACAGTGGTTTTCCCCCACATATGGTGTATTGGCATACTCAGGAGAAATTGCACAACAACTTTATCTGTTTATTTTCTCCTTTTACCCTTGCGAAAATAAAAAAATTGTTGCGTAAAGGTCATTTTTATGACTAAAAAGAAGTTTTTCCTTCCACGTTGAATTTTCTCCTGTGAAACACCTGAAGGGTTAATAAACTTCTTGAATGTGGTTTTGGTCAGCTTGAGGGGTGCAGTTTTTAGAATGGTGTCACTTTTGGGTATTTTCTGCTATATAGATGCCTCAAAGTGTCTTCAAATGCGAGGTGGTCCCTAAAAAAATGTTTTTTTAAATTTTGTTGTAAAAATGAGAAATCACTGGTTAACTTTTAACCCTTATAACTTCCTAACGAAAACAATTTGGGTTCCAAAATTGTGCTGATGTAAAGTAGACATGTGGGAAATGTTATTTAATAATTATTTTGTGTGACATTTTTCCTCTGTTTTAAGGGCATAAAAATTCAAATTTTGAAAATTGTTAAATTTAACAAATTTTCGCCAAATTTGTTTTTTACACAAATAAATGCAAATTACATCGAAGAAATTTTACCACTATCGTGAAATACAAAATGTCATGAGAAAACCTTCTCAGAATCGCCAAGATCCATTGAAATGTTCCGGAGTTATTACCTCATAAAGGGACAGTGGTCAGAATTGTAAAAATTGGCCCGGTCATTAACATGCAAACCACCCTCGGGGGTAAAGGGTTTAAAGTTTTGAATTAAACATCAAATTAAAATAAGGTGGGTGATGGATCGGTGTAGGCCTGCTGTGTTGGGAGCCCTGATACCACATGCAACAGCTAAACCTGCGTTCATGCTCAGCCACACTCATGTGGCACAAATATAATTTTCGTAGACTACTATTGTCAGAAAAATCTAAGGATAGTAACGTGGGTAGTTTACTCAAAGAAAGTGAAGGCCTGCCGGTTTCAGAGGCCTAATGTTACAGGCAACACAAATGAAGGAGACCCAACCAGGAGTTTACACATTTTCAAAAAGTCTGTGATTGGGGTGCAAAAGTCCTTGGAGATCCATAACTTGATGAAAGATAGCCTGTCACTACACTTTCAGGGGACATCTGTCAGGACACCACCAGCAGCGCTGAATACACATTCTGAGAGAACGCTGGCTGCCGGGCATGATAAAACCTCCAAGGCACGAGAGGCGAGCTCAAGCCACTCTTCCATTTTTGAAGACCAAAATTTGAAAGGGTCCAAGCCCTCTCTAATGGTATTGATCTTCAGTTCTAGATACTCCAGCACCATCCTCTCCATTCGTTCACCACTTGTCAGACTTGCACTCTGTTGTGCTAGTGCACGAGCTGGTGTAAAAAAAAATTGTCATAGGACTCACAGAAATTGCTTCTGCCACTTACACTACTGATGCTGCTGCTAATGTTTTGGCGTTGATGAATTGATGTGCCAGAGGTTGAAAGTCTAGAGCTTCGGTGCACTGTGTGCCTCATTGCTGTCTTGGGAAAAACCTCTCTTAAGGTTGTGTAAAAGCGTTTTTGGATATTCCAGTATTCGCAGGTGCCTTTCCAGGGCAGAAAACATCTGCAAAATTTTGTCCTATAATGTGGATCTAACAGTGTGGCAACCCAGCATTCAGCACTATTTTGAATCATAATTATATGGGGATCATGTTGCAGATAGTGTAGCAAGAAGGCACTCATATGTCGGACTCTTCCATGATGTCCAAGCCCATACGGTGTTGGTGGCTGGGTTACATTGATGCTTGTTTCCTCCATCCCCTCTCTCCCACGACGAACAACAGAGAGGCGATGATTATCTTCATCTCCTGACAGTTGCTTGCCCATCTCTTTGTCCTCCTCCATTTTTTTCCTTGGATCTTGCACCTTCAATAACAGTTTGTCTGTTATCACCAACCCCCCCTTGATTGCATTAATCCACTCTCCTTTGGCACCCACCTGTGTGACGACAGTCTGGAACTTTGAGACAATGTTATCCCTTCCGCATCCTCCTCTGCTTCCTCCTCTTCCTTTGGGACCACCACCTCTTCCAGCAGGCTACTCAAAGTATGCTCCAGCATATAGATGACTGGAATAGTGTTGCTGATGACAGCATTGTCAGAGCTAACCATCTTAGTAGCCTTTCGAAACTGTGCAGAAGGGTGCAGAGGTCTTAAGTCTGTGCCCACTCCATAAACATGATAGGCGACATGTCCATACTGCGTTGGCCCAGGCTATATGACATGACATTTTGCATCAGGGCTCATTGCTGCTGCCACAGTCGCTGCAACATATGCAGAGGGGAGTTTCCCCGAATCGGCAAATCGCATATCAACCTGTTAAATGGCATGGACAAAGACCTCTGTATCGAAGCAAGTCGATGACCTGAAGGGTGCGAACGGCGGAAGTGAGCACACAGATTATGTGCTTTATGCAGCAGCTTATCTAGGCCAATATAGTGGGGGAGAAAACACTGTACCACCAGGTTGGTGAGCGATGAAAGGCATATGTGTGATCTTGCCTCAGTGTAGGGCCGTCACCAGGATCACACCATTATCGGGCATGGCCTTCCTTGGATGCAGGTTCCGCGGGAGACAGCCATTGCTCATACTTGGCCTTGAGAGCTGTCCACAACTCTTCAGCTGTATGATTGCGGATGAAATCTCAATTTTAACACTGACTGATTGCGGTGAGCCATGGCTGCACAGTACGGAGGTGGTGGGGATTCGCTCTGCACTGTTGGAACGCGTATCTCATTAAGGAATACATTGAGGGTGCAAGTGGAGGCCCTAGAGAAGGAGGCAGAAGCAGTGGAGGAAGTGTGAAATATAGAGCTTTGTCCTGCAAGTCTTTGGGATTCTAAGACTTGTGGAGCAGCACCTTCCCTGCCTGCCCCCACAGCTACCAGAGTCACTCAGTGCCCAGTCAGCGAGATGTAACGCCCTTGCCCATGGTTACTCATCCAAGTGTCTGTGGTGAAATGCACCCTGGCAGACAGATTTTGTCAAGGAACAGGTGATGTTATCTGCAACCTGCTGGTGTAGCGCAGGCACAGCTTTCTTAGAAAAGTAATGGCAACTGGGCAACTGGTATTGGGGGACTGCAATGGCAATCAACTTTTGGAAACTGTCTGTATCTTCCAGCCGGAAAGGCAGCATTTTGGTGGCCAACAGATTGGAGATTGGGGAGCTCAACCTCTTAGCTTTGTCATGTGTAGGAGGAACCGATCTTTAACATGACCACCACTGTGAGACCGAGGGCTGGCTGCAGTTCTGAGAGAGGGCAGAGTACGGTGAACCACACAAACTGCCTGACCGTGAGGGAGGTGCAGGCGGAGATGTTACAGTGGATTAATAATGTTGTGCTCTACTCAAAACAGCAGGAATGTCGGCTTCCATTAAAGCTGACGGACTCTCACTCTGCCTGACTGGAGCGGGTAAAGGACCTGAGGATCTGTGATTGGAGACCTGCATCACAATACTTGGCATGGTAACAGAGGAGCAGACACGATTGATGGGGCAGCTGATAGTTGTTGAGGTCCGCTGGCCCTCATTTTAGCAAAGTGGGATTCCAAGAGTAACACATGTTTATTGTGCATGTCAAGGTTCATACATGTAGTAGTCAAATTATTGCACTTTTCCCTCTACTCATTTTTTTTTTCAAAGCCGGCAGATTAAGGGAGTTGACACATCCTTTGCAATGTCAAAAAAGGCACAGGCTAGGCAACACTTGCCGCCCCTGAGAGCTGCAGATCCGCAAACACTGCAGATGCATTATTCATTGTAGCTGCACCACTACATGTCTGCACCACACGGCGCAATGTAAACTCCTCATCTCCATCATCCTCCTCCTCAGATGACCTACTCCACTGCGTGCCTCTGTGTTAATAATGCCAACTGGCATCTGCCACCTCATCATCCTCATCATCCTCTGTGTTATCACATTCCTTACCCTGAAAGTCACCCTCCTCTTCTTCCTGCCCTGACAGCACAGTACAGTCCGCGTGAGCCTTAGATGTCTTATTAGGATCTCCTCCCTCCTGGGGGCTAACGTCTGGTGACGAGGGTCAGGATGCTTCTGGGGCCCTACTTCGCACTGTGCTAGATCCAAGCTAAAAAATTTTGGGCATCGGTGCAGATTAGGGTTGAGCGAAACGGGTCGAACATTTTCAAAAGTCGCCGACTTTTGGCTAAGTCGGGGTTTCATGAAACCCGATCCGACCCCTGTGCGGGGTCGGCCATGCGGTACGCGACTTTCGCGCCAAAGTCGCGTTTCAATGACGCGAAAAGCGCCATTTCTCAGCCAATGAAGGTAAACGCAGAGTGTGGGCAGCGTGATGACATAGGTCCTGGTCCCCACCATCTTAGAGAAGGGCATTGCAGTGATTGGCTTGCTGTCTGCGACGTCACAGGGGCTATAAAGAGGCGTTCCCGCCGACCGCCATCTTACTGCTGCTGATCTGAGCTTAGGGAGAGGTTGCTGCCGCTTTGTCAGAAGCAGGGATAGCGTTAGGCAGGGTCCATTAACCACAAAACCGCTTGTGCTGCAGCGATTTGCACTGTCCAACACCACCCTCGGTGTGCAGGGACAGTGGAATTTTTTTTTTTTTTTTTTTTCCCCTCAGCGCTGTAGCTCATTGGGCTGCCCTAGAAGGCTCCCTGATAGCTGCATTGCTGTGTGTACGCCGCTGTGCAAACCAACTGCTTTTTTCAAAGCACAAATCCTCTTGTTCCTTCCTTTCTGCACAGCTATCTTTTTTGTTTGTCCACACTTTTTATTTCATTTGTGCATCAGTCCACTCCTTATTGCTGCCTGCCATACCTGGCTGAGATTACTGCAGGCAGGGAGATAGTAGCTGCCTGCCATACCTGGCTGAGATTACTGCAGGCAGGGAGATAGTAATTGTAGGACATTCCCTGTTTTTTTTTTTTTTTTTTTTTTGGTGGGAGATTAAGATTGGCAATTTGGCATTTCTGCTAGAGTGCCATCCCTGTGTGTGCCATCTCTCTCACATAGTGGGCCATAGAAAGCCTTTTCATTTTTCTGTATTTTTTTTTGTGGGGTGTATAAATTCTCCCTGATAAAAATACAGTGGGAGATTAATATTGGCCTTTGGGCTTGTGTGCCAGTCCTGAGTGTGCCATCTCTCTCACAAATAGTGGGCCATAGAAAGCCTATTTTATTTTTTTTTGGGTTTTATAAATTCTCCCTGAAAAAAAGGGAGATTAATATTGGCCTCTGGGCTTCTGTGCCAGTCCTGAGCGTGCCATCTGTGCCAGTCCTGAGCGTCCCATCTCTCTCACAAATAGTGGGCCATAGAAAGCCTATTTAATTTTTTTTTTGGTTTTATAAATTTTCCCTGAAAAAAGGGAGATTAATATTGGCCTCTGGGCTTGTGTGCCAGTTGTGAGCGTGCCATCTGTGCCAGTCCTGAGCGTGCCATCTCTCTCACAAATAGTGGGCCATAGAAAGCCTATTTAATTTTTTTTTTGGTTTTATAAATTTTCCCTGAAAAAAGGGAGATTAATATTGGCCTCTGGGCTTGTGTGCCAGTTGTGAGCGTGCCATCTGTGCCAGTCCTGAGCGTGCCATCTCTCTCACAAATAGTGGGCCATAGAAAGCCTATTTAATTTTTTTTTTGGTTTTATAAATTTTCCCTGAAAAAAGGGAGATTAATATTGGCCTCTGGGCTTGTGTGCCAGTTGTGAGCGTGCCATCTGTGCCAGTCCTGAGCGTGCCATCTCTCTCACAAATAGTGGGCCATAGAAAGCCTATTTAAATATTTTTTTGGTTTTATAAATTCTCCCAGAAAAAAAGGGAGATTAATATTGGCCTCTGGGCTTCTGTGCCAGTCCTGAGCGTGCCATCTGTGCCAGTCCTGAGCGTCCCATCTCTCTCACAAATAGTGGGCCATAGAAAGCCTATTTTATTTTTTTTTTGGGTTTCAGAAATTCTCCCTGGAAAAAAAAAGGGAGATTAATATTGCCCTTTGGGCTTGTGTGCCAGTACTAAGCGTTCCATCTCTCTCTCTCTCTCAGTCAGTGGGCCATAGAACGCATATTTTTGGTTTTATTTGTTTTCTAAATTCTCCCTGAAAAAATCATTTTATTTTATTTGGTTTCTAAATTCTTCCTGATAAAATCATATTTTTTTTATTATTTTTATTTCTAAAGTCTCCCTGAAAAAAAAAAAAAAAAAAAACAACCAAAAAAACAGTGGGAGATTAATATTGGCCTTTCTGCTTGTGTGCCAGTCTTGACTCCTGGGTGTGCCATCTCTCTCTCTCTCTCTCTCTCTCTCTCTCTCTCTCTCTCTCTCTCTCCAATTGTGGTCCATAGAAAGCCTATATTTTTTTTCCTTGATTTGGGTTCTAAAATCTACCAGAGAAAATAACTACATCAATCATTGGTAGAAAAATATTGGCCTCTGGGTTTGTGTGCCACTCCTGACTCCTGTGTGCGTCATCTCTCAGTCAGTGGGCCATAGAACGCCTATTTTTGGTTTTATTTGTTTTCTAAATTCTCCCTGAAAAAATTATTTTATTTTATTTGGTTTCTAAATTCTTCCTGATAAAATCATATTTTTTTTATTATTTTTTTTTCTAAAGTCTCCCTGAAAAAAAAAAAAAAAAACAGTGGGAGATTAATATTGGCCATTCTGCTTGTGTGCCAGTCTTGACTCCTGGGTGCGTCATCTCTCAGTCAGTGGGCCATAGAACGCCTATTTTTGGTTTTATTTGTTTTATAAATTCTCCCTGAAAAAATCATTTTATTTTATTTGGTTTCTAAATTCTTCCTGATAAAATCATATTTTTTTTATTATTTTTTTTTCTAAAGTCTCCCTGAAAAAAAAAAAAAAAAAACAACCAAAAAAAACAGTGGGAGATTAATATTGGCCTTTCTGCTTGTGTGCCAGTCTTGACTCCTGGGTGCGTCATCTCTCAGTCAGTGGGCCATAGAACGCCTATTTTTGGTTTTATTTGTTTTATAAATTCTCCCTGAAAAAATCATTTTATTTTATTTGGTTTCTAAATTCTTCCTGATAAAATCATATTTTTTTTATTATTTTTTTTTCTAAAGTCTCCCTGAAAAAAAAAAAAAAAAAACAACCAAAAAAAACAGTGGGAGATTAATATTGGCCTTTCTGCTTGTGTGCCAGTCTTGACTCCTGGGTGCGTCATCTCTCAGTCAGTGGGCCATAGAACGCCTATTTTTGGTTTTATTTGTTTTCTAAATTCTCCCTGAAAAAATCATTTTATTTTATTTGGTTTCTAAATTCTTCCTGATAAAATCATATTTTTTTTATTATTTTTTTTTCTAAAGTCTCCCTGAAAAAAAAAAAAAAAAAAACAACCAAAAAAAACAGTGGGAGATTAATATTGGCCTTTCTGCTTGTGTGCCAGTCTTGACTCCTGGGTGTGCCATCTCTCTCTCTCTCTCTCTCCAATTGTGGTCCATAGAAAGCCTACATTTTTTTTCCTTGATTTGGGTTCCAAAATCTACCAGAGAAAATAACTCCATCAATCATTGGTAGAAAAATATTGGCCTCTGGGCTTGTGTGCCACTCCTGATTCCTGTGTGCGTCATCTCTCACTCAGTGGCCCATAGAAAGCATATAGTTTGTTACATTTGTTTTCTAAATTCTCCCTGCAAAAATCTATTTTTTTTTTTTTGGGGGGTTTCTAAAGTGTTCCTGAAAAAAATAAAAATAAAAAAAAAATAATAGTGTGACATTAATATTAACATTTGTGCTTCAGTGACAGTCCTGCGTGTGGGGCATCTCTCTAATTTGCAGCCACCAAAAAAAGAGTGTGTAACATTGGGCCTGATTTTCGCTGTGGTCTCACCAACCTGTAAAGGGGTAGCTAAATCATACAGAAGTTATAGCTCACCGTGTAAGTTGTGTGACTGCAACAAATAACGTTAGTTTGGTTACGTTTTTAAAACAATGAGGAAGTCTAGTGGAAGAGGTCGTGGCCGGGGGCGTTCATTGTCAGCTGGTAATGAGGGTAGTGGTAGTGGTGGAGCATCAGGTGGTCGTGGGGGAAAAAATATTGCACCTAAGTCTGGAGCTGTGGAGCCAGGTTCGTCGTCCGGCTACACAAGGCCTCGAACGCTCCCTTTTCTGGGATTAGGAAAACCGCTTTTAAAGCCGGAGCAGCAAGAGCAAGTTTTGGCTTATCTTGCTGACTCAGCCTCTAGCTCTTTTGCCTCATCTCGTGAAACTGGTAAAAGTAAAAGCAGCGCGTCGTTAGTGGATGTTCACGGTCAGGGACAAGTCACTTCCTTGTCCTCTTCAGCAAAAACAACAACAGAGAAGAATGCAGCAGGCGACACAACGGGTTACTCCATGGAGCTCTTTACACATACCGTCCCTGGCTTAGAAAGTGAAGCAGTTAACAGTCCATGCCCATTACAAATTGAATCTGACATGGAGTGCACTGACGCACAGCCACAGCCAGACTACTATGCTGGTCCTTTGACTCAGACCACAACATTGCCCTCGCAGGGTGCTGATCAAGAATCAGACCCTGATGAGACTATGTTGCCCCATCACGAACGCTATACCACCGAACGACACGGTGACACAGACGAAGTTGCGCAGGAGGTACAAGAAGAGTTATTAGATGACCCAGTTCTTGACCCCGATTGGCAGCCATTGGGGGAACAGGGTGCAGGCGGCAGCAGTTCTGAAGCAGAGGAGGAGGAGGGGCCGCAGCAGGCATCAACATCGCCACAGGTTCCATCTGCCGGGCCCGTATCTTGCCCAAAACGCGTGGCAAAGCCAAAACCTGGTGGAGGACAGCGTGGCCATCCGGTTAAAGCTCAGTCTGCAATGCCTGAAAAGGTATCCGATGCTAGAAAGAGTGCAGTCTGGCATTTTTTTAAACAACATCCAATTGATCAGCGCAAAGTCATCTGTCAAAAATGTTCTACTTCCTTAAGCAGAGGTCAGAATCTGAAAAGTCTCAATACTAGTTGCATGCATAGACATTTAACCACCATGCATTTGAAAGCTTGGACTAACTACCAAACGTCCCTTAAGGTTGTTGCACCCTCGGCCAATGAAGCTAGTCATCAACGCAACATCCCTTCCGGCAGTGTAGGACCACCATTTAGCGCACCACCTGCTGTATCTGTGCAGGTATCTTTGCCAGGCCAAAGCAGTCAGGGTCAGGGAATCACCAGTTTCGTAGTAGGAAACACTGCATCTAGGGCACCGGCGGCAACAATACCATCTCCCACCGTCTCTCAGTCTGCCATGTCCACCGGCACCCCCGCTAGTTCCACGATCTCCAGCTCTCCAGTCCAGCTCACCCTACATGAGACTATGGTTAGAAAAAGGAAATACTTAGCCTCGCATCCGCGTACACAGGGTTTGAACGCCCACATAGCTAGACTAATCTCGTTAGAGATGATGCCCTACCGGTTAGTTGAAAGCGAAGCTTTCAAAGACCTGATGGACTACGCTGTACCACGCTACGAGCTACCCAGTCGACACTTTTTTTCCAGAAAAGCCATCCCAGCCCTCCACCAGCATGTTAAAGAGCGCATCGTCCATGCACTCAGGCAATCTGTGAGCACAAAGGTGCACCTGACAACAGATGCATGGACCAGTAGGCATGGCCAGGGACGTTACGTGTCCATCACGGCACACTGGGTAAATGTGGTGGATTCAGGGTCCACAGGGGACAGCAAGTTTGGGACAGTTCTGCCTAGCCCACGGTCTAGTAAACAGTTGTCTGTAGCCGTTCGCACCCCCTCCTCCTCCTCCTCCTCGTCCTCCTGCAGAAGCAAGAGCTCGTCCACAGACCGCAGTCGCACAAACACTCCATCCGCACCTGCCACTGTTGCACACCAGGTCTCCCATTATGGGGCAGCTACTGGCATACGTCAGCAGGCTGTATTGGCTATGAAGTGTTTGGGCGACAATAGACACACCGCGGAAGTTCTGTCCGAGTTCTTGCAGCAAGAAACGCAGTCGTGGCTGGGCACTGTAGATCTTGAGGCAGGCAAGGTAGTGAGTGATAACGGAAGGAATTTCATGGCTGCCATCTCCCTTTCCCAACTGAAACACATTCCTTGCCTGGCTCACACCTTAAACCTGGTGGTGCAGTGCTTCCTGAAAAGTTATCCGGGGTTATCCGACCTGCTCCTCAAAGTGCGTGGACTTTGCGCACATATCCGCCGTTCGCCTGTACACTCCAGCCGTATGCAGACCTATCAGCGTTCTTTGAACCTTCCCCAGCATCGCCTAATCATAGACGTTGCAACAAGGTGGAACTCAACACTGCACATGCTTCAGAGACTGTGCGAACAGAGGCGGGCTGTTATGTTTTTGTGGGAGGATACACATACACGGGCAGGCAGTAGGATGGCAGACATGGAGTTGTCAGGTGTGCAGTGGTCGAAGATTCAAGACATGTGTCAAGTCCTTCAGTGTTTTGAGGAATGCACACGGCTGGTTAGTGCAGACAACGCCATAATAAGCATGAGCATCCCCCTAATGCGTCTGCTGATGCAAAGTTTGACGCACATAAAGGATCAGGCGTCTGCACCAGAGGAAGAGGAAAGCCTTGATGACAGTCAGCGATTGTCTGGTCAGGGCAGTGTACATGACGAGGTACCGGGCGAAGAGGAGGTGGAGGATGAGGAGGATGATGGGGATGAGTATATTTTTAATGAGGAAGCTTTCCCGGGGGCACGGGAAATTGGTGGCGTGGCAAGGCCGGGTTCTGGTTTTTTGAGGGACACAAGTGACGTAGATTTGCCTGCAACTGCCCCTCAACCAAGCACAACCGCAGATTTGACAACGGGAACTTTGGCCCACATGGCGGATTATGCCTTGCGTATCCTCAAAAGGGACACACGCATTACAAAAATGATGAACGATGACGATTACTGGTTGGCCTGCCTCCTTGATCCTCGCTATAAAGGCAAATTGCAAAATATTATGCCACATGAGAACTTGGAACTAATATTAGCAACAAAACAATCAACTCTTGTTGACCGTTTGCTTCTGGCATTCCCTGCACACAGCGCCCGTGATCGTTCTCACACGAGCTCCAGGGGCCAGCAGACCAGAGGTGTTAGAGGGGCAGAAATCAGAAGTGGCGTTGGACAGAGGGGTTTTCTGACCAGGTTGTGGAGTGATTTTTCTATGACCGCAGACAGGACAGGTACTGCAGCATCAATTCAAAGTGACAGGAGACAACATTTGTCCAGTATGGTTACAAACTATTTTTCATCCCTTATCGACGTTCTCCCTCAACCGTCATTCCCATTTGATTACTGGGCATCCAAATTAGACACCTGGCCAGAATTGGCAGAATATGCATTGCAGGAGCTTGCTTGCCCGGCAGCTAGTGTCCTATCAGAAAGAGTATTCAGTGCTGCAGGTTCAATACTAACAGAAAAAAGGACTCGTCTGGCTACCCAAAATGTAGATGATCTAACCTTCATTAAAATGAACCACAACTGGATTTCAAAATCTTTTGCCCCACCCTGCCCGGCTGACACCTAGCTTTCCTATGAAAAGGTCTTGCCTGTGGACTATTCTGAATGACTTTTCCAATCTCGTAATTTTCTTCACCTGATTGTCCAGCATACGACATGTTTCCACCTCACGAAATGGCCAAACTCCCCACACGGGGCCGTGCTATCGCCACTTTGCGCTTGGACCCTTGAGAGTGCTGTTTGTCTGAAGAGGTGGGTGTGGCCGCTTTTGGTCGACGGCACTGCCACTGGGTCCCTCATAGTACAATAAAGTGTCTCTGGCGGTGGTGGTGCGCACCCAACGTCAGACACACCGTTGTAATATGAGGGGCCCTGTGCCTGTACCGCCGGCCACAAGACAGTTCCCCCCCCCAGCTCAAACAGTGCTCTACCACTAGCAAAATTATCTCTCACAGCTTCACCAATGTGTAGTCTAGCCGCTGACATCCTTCAATGCCTGGCACTGACAATACCATTGTTTTGACATTTTTGTTATGTTAGGCCTTCGAAGCCTGTCTGCGGTCCCTTCTTTCTACAACTACTACACTGACCAGGCCACTGCTGGCCGTGTTACCCTGGAACCAATTTAAAAGTGCCTACAGTCAGCCCAATTTTGTTATGTTAGGCCTTCGAAGACTGTCTGCCGTCACTCCTTCCACTAGACTTCCACTGACCATACACTGCTGCCCATGTACCCCTGGAACCAATTTAAAGTGCCTACAGCCAGCCCAATTTTGTTATGTTAGGCCTTCGAAGCCTGTCTGCGGTCACTCCTTCCACTAGACTTCCACTGACCAGACCACTGCTGCCCGTGTACCCCTGGAACCAATTTAAAAGTGCCTACAGCCATGTGTTATTATTTTAGGCCTTCGATGCCTGTCTGCGGTCACTCCTTCCACTAGGCCTCCACTGACCACACCACTGCTGCCCGTGTACCCCTGGAACCAATTTAAAATTGCCTACAGCCAGCCCAATTTTTTTATTTTAGGCCTTCGATGCCTGTCTGCGGTCCATTCTTTCAACTACTACTACACTGACCAGGTCACTGCTGCCCGTGTACCCCTGGAACCAATTTAAAATTGCCTACAGCCAGCCCAATTTTTTTATTTTAGGCCTTCGATGCCTGTCTGCGGTCCATTCTTTCAACTACTACTACACTGACCAGGTCACTGCTGCCCGTGTACCCCTGGAACCAATTTAAAATTGCCTACAGCCATGTGTTATTATTTTAGGCCTTCGATGCCTGTCTGCGGTCACTCCTTCCACTAGGCCTCCACTGACCACACCACTGCTGTCCGTGTACCCCTGGAACCAATTTAAAATTGCCTACAGCCATGTGTTATTATTTTAGGCCTTCGATGCCTGTCTGCGGTCACTCCTTCCACTAGGCCTCCACTGACCACACCACTGCTGTCCGTGTACCCCTGGAACCAATTTAAAATTGCCTACAGCCATGTGTTATTATTTTAGGCCTTCGATGCCTGTCTGCGGTCCATTCTTTCAACTACTACTACACTGACCAGGGCACTGCTGGCCGTGTACCCCTGGAACCAATTTAAAATTGCCTACAGCCATGTGTTATTATTTTAGGCCTTCGATGCCTGTCTGCGGTCCATTCTTTCAACTACTACTACACTGACCAGGGCACTGCTGGCCGTGTACCCCTGGAACCAACATCAGAAAATATAAAAATAAGTATTTTGCTTATAAAAAAGAAAATACTGGTGAGATATCAAATGCAGACATTTTAACATTAAAAACAAACACACAACTCTAATCTGGTACAGTACTAAAAATGGCCACCAGCTACAATTACTTTCTCCTGCAAGTAGTTAACTGAAAGTTTTTTTAAATTGAAAACACACATATGGCATCCACCGAGTGTTGTCCTGTCGCGTCTTCTTTATATTATTGCCGAGAAGATGCAAAATAATGAAAATAATAAAATCATTAATTACCAAAATAATAGAGAAAGTCAACACCACATTGCAAATAAACATTCATTCCAAATAAAGAAGCAGGGCGCGTCCGAGGGTGAGTATATACCTAATAAGAATATAATCACCCTCGGACGCGCAATGCTTATTTCCAACAGCCTTCCTTCCTAAGAATCAGCCCTTCCGTCGTGTAGAGAGACGTTGTGTTACACTCCAAGGTGTTCCCCAGGTTGCCTTTCCTGAGCTTCGATCTTCCGGCTCTCGTTTAGTAGTTCTTGGAAACTACTCTGCATTAGGCCTTCAAATTGGGTATGGGGTGTAGAGAGATGGTGTGTTCCACTCCAAGGTGTTCCCCAGGTTGCCTTTCCTGAGCTTCGATCTTCCGGCTCTCGTTTAGTAGTTGTTGGAAACTACGCTGCATTAGGCCTTCAAATTGGGTATGGGGTGTAGCGAGAGGGTGTGTTACACTCCAAGGTGTTCCCCAGGTTGCCTTTCCTGAGCTTCGATCTTCCGGCTCTCGTTTAGTAGTTCTTGGAAACTACACTGCATTAGGCCTTCAAATTGGGTATGGGGTGTAGAGAGAGGGTGTGTTACACTCCAAGGTGTTCCCCAGGTTGCCTTTCCTGAGCTTCGATCTTCCGGCTCTCGTTTAGTAGTTCTTGGAAACTACACTGCATTAGGCCTTCAAATTGGGTATGGGGTGTAGAGAGAGGGTGTGTTACACTCTAAGGTGTTCCCCAGGTTTCCTTGCCATTGCTTCGGTCTTCCGACTCTCGTTTAGTAGTTGTAGAAAAGTACACTGCATTAGGCCATACAAAATGGGTATGGGGTGGAGAGAGATGGTGTGTTACACTCCAAGGTGTTCCCCAGGTTGCCTTTCCTGAGCTTCTATCTTCAGGCTCTCATTAAATTGTGGTTAAATGGAACAACTGCATTTGGCGTACTAGTTGGTTTGGGGCCTACTATCGGTGTCTGCCACTCCTTGCTGTTCTCCTCCACTGAACAAAGCTGTGCCGCCTGTTTACTACGGTTGCCAATTTTGAACTGCATTTCGACTACTTACTGATTTGGCCCTACTCTCTGTGTCAGCCTCTCATTCCAGTTGTCCTCCACTGCAATGCCCCCTGGTTATTCCTGTGTTACCAATTTTGAACTGCATTTAGCCCACTTTCTTCTTTGGGCCTATATCTGTGTTTCCACTTCATCGTGCCCATTGCCCAGCCAGTGATAGATGAGTCTGCTGGTACATTGACCCATAACGCAACATTCCCCGTGCACGCTACACAACAACATTGTGACCCTGCTGAAAGTCAGGTTGCTCTTCCCGCATACCATACCACCTTACACGGGGACAAAGAGGAAGGTGCAGATGAAAGTGCAGGTTCCTTCATCAGGTGGGGGGAGGAATACTAGTTGGCGACGTCACTGGCACAGGGCCTCTCATAGTACGCAAAAGTGTTGCTGCCGGTGGGAGGCGCCCCCGCCGTGCAAACACACCGCTGTACTTTGAGGGGCCCTGTGCCAGTGCCAATGCCAACGAGTGGGCCCCCCCTGCTTGCTCAGGTTCACAGCACTTGCAAAGTTGAAATACTTACCTCTCCCTGCTCCACTGCCGTGACGTGGTCCAGATTTCCTGGGCCCACTAATTACTTGAACCAGCCCTACCCCCCACAACTTTAGCCAAATGACCCCCAATTTCAAATGCCTTCCAATTATTATAAGGTAAATTACGCTTGACAAGCTTCATTAAGAAGAATGGATGGTTTTGACATTAAAATGGCCACTCTAGGTGTTTTCCTGGCCCCCACTCACTGCCGACTATGCTGCCCCATTGACTTGCATTGGGTTTCGTGTTTCGGTCGATCCCGACTTTACGTCATAATCGGCCGATTTCACTCGACCCGACTTTGGACATAGTCGGGTTTCGCAAAACCCGGCTCGACTCTAAAAAGGTCAAGGTCGCTCAACTCTAGTGCAGATGATTTCCTCCTCTTGACTTTGGGAAGCTTTTAAGTACACTTCTGATACCTATGGCATAGAATGTGTGAACAGCTCTGCAGACTCACCCATCTGTGGTTCCCTACAGTCAGTTGGGCATTTGGAGAGTTGTGTCACGGGGAGAAGCAAGGGTAATTGGGGTGTCACCTCTGTGGTGGGTGTGATGTTGAGGTGGAGTAAGAGGAGAAGAGGCCACTTGAAACTGCGCTTGCCATCCACTTGAGCATATGCTTTTTCTGGGCCTCATCAAAAAGGCATACCACTGTGCGTCTGCCAAAGAAAAGTAGTGTAGTAGCCCATCCAGTAACAGAAGTTGTCAGTTGTCTTTGCATAGGACATGACGTTGTTGGTTCACTAGTGCATTCACAAACATTACCACCTACCCCATGTACACCTTGAACACCAAGCCAAATCCCCCTTCCATCATGGTCTCACTTTTTCCCAGTCATATTGCTCAAATAGTGTGGTAGGGACATAGTATTAGCAACAAAAAATTAGATTTTTTTTTACTCTGCACCAGCTCTTCACACAGCTGAATTTCAGCAGCACTAAATGACAAGGTGTTATATGGCATGCTGAATCACGTTAGCAACTGGCCCCTAAATTTTAAATTTTATTGTGCAACAGCTCTACATACAGAACAATTTCATCTCCACAAAATTACTGTGTGGGATATGGCGGGCTCTATCACATTTAGCAATAGAAAAAAATATATTTTTTAATGTGCATGAACTCTGCAGACAGTTTAATTTCACCGTCACAAAATTACAACATGGGATATGCCGGGCTGTATCACATTTAGCAACAGGTTTTTAAAAAAAAAAAAAAAAAATCTGCATGAGCTATGCAGACAGTTGAATTGCGCTGCCACTAAATAACAAGGTGAGATAAGGCATGCTGAATCATGGTAGCAACTGCCAAAAATTATTTTATTCTGGCCAACAGCTCAAATCACAGAACAATGTTACAACACCACTAAATGACAAGGTGACATATGCCTTGCAGTATCACATTTTGCAAGTGAAAAAATAAGATTTAGAAAGGTCTACTTGTGCATGGATCACAGTGGAAGCAGAGCACAACACTCTTCTATGAAATGTGCCCTGCTTTCTTTGTCTGTGGACCTCCATAATGGCACAAAAAATAAAAATAAAATATCTGCTGGAAGGTTGATTTCATAGCCACTCAGGACACCAGCTATCTAAACTATCTGACTTAGATGTTAGCAAGTTAGCAAGATGGTTGTGTCTATCAGCAAACAGTCCCAGCATCAGGAGCAGTCTCGCTGCTTTATTACATTGTCAAAATGGTGCTAAACCAAGATGTCCCTTCTCTATATTGAGAGGGACATGTGAATTCAGCAGCCAATGACACAAGCCATTATGTCAGGACCTTGTGGATGTTTCACGCGCCTTGATTGTCTAGCCGCAATGTGCACATAAAGTTAAAAAAAGTTTACAAGCACGCTGCTTCTCTGAGCTCTGCCAATCCCCTCAAAATACTTTAGTGGCAATGCAAATATTTTTCTGCACTTTTTACAGATTGTTTCCGATTTTTTCCAATTTTATAAAGTTTTGCTCGTGTTTTGTGTTTTGAATCCGATGTGCCATATTTGTACCAATTTTAAGTTTAGCGATCATTTTTCTAACAAATTCACTCATCGCTAGTGCTGACACTGGGACAGTGTGGCTTATGGAGGACAAGGGGGCAGAGGGGATGTTGCAGTAAGATGGGACACTGGGGCCATGTGGAGCAGGAGGTGAGAAGCAGGAGTGGGCTGTGTGGAGTGCAGACGCTGTGAGGCTGCAGACTGTTGCACACAGAAAAGCAGGACAGTAGTGATGGGACTTCGGGTTTTTTTTTGGGAATCGGCTCTTTCGGCTCGGCTCAGCAAGAAGAGCCAGCTCTTTCGGCTCTTGAATCGGCTCTTCAGTAATCTCACCAAAATAATGACACAAAACCTTCTAGTTAACAGATTAACATTGTTTATATTATTTTTCATTATAAGAACATCAAACAAATGCAAAAAATGTGCAAAACAGCAGTATACCTTAACCGTGAAACATTTTTAGAAGGTCATTAGGACAAATTGGCATTAAGAAACACTAAGTGCCTCAGTTTGGACGGGCTGATCCGGTTTCTTCTCTCTGTGATTATCTGCCCTGTTTTGGAGAAAATTCTCTCTGAAGGGACTGATGTTGCTAGGTACTAGTTTTTGGTCTAACTGGTGCCTGAGGGGTGGCTGTAGACGCTGCAGCAGCAGTACCAGTAGATGATGTACTGGGGATCACCGTCACATGGTCTGGAGCAGATACCTGCGTGCTATCTTCAATAGGCACTGTAGGGTGTGCAGTTCTGATAAGCCTATGAAGGTTTGTGGTAGACCCTGCTCGAAAAGATAGTGTGTGCTTACAAAGTCTTCATTGAGCCTTACTGTTTCCAATGTCATTAAAGTGAGCCCAAATGCTGCTTCTCTTCTGCCGTTTGTCACTCATCTTTGATCATGTGTTTTGCACAGTAGTGTTCTGATCAGTCACTTTTTACTGATGGAATTTGTCAGAAACCACACACCTTACAACACAAAGCTGTGCACTGCAGAGACTTCAGGATTCTCCATCTGCTTTCACTGTAATATGGCTGGGATTCTTGTAACAGCACACACCTCTGCCTGCCTGTCTCTAACTCTCTCCTCCAGACAGTCAGGTACGGTCCGTCACTATAACACACTGAACACAGGGCAGGATGCCAATAAAGATGTAAGAAGACAGTGCATGAGGACAAGTGAAACTTGAGCTGTGACTGGCTGCTCTGTGGTCACATGTGTTAAGGACTGGCGGAACGCACCAAGTATAAGATGATATGAAACTAGGTGCGTTCGCAGTCCGAGGTCCACCGTGCAGGTAAAAACCCTGCTGCTAGTAAAGACGGACTATATGGCGGTACTATAAGAATACACACATGGGTTAACTTTACCCTGTGTGAAGGAAGCGACCCTGTTGCGTCACAGGACCGCGGTACCGCACATAGAGCGCAAGCAAGGAGTCACTAATCTCAAACCCGAGACTGAGGATTTGAGTTCAGAAGGCCCCATGCGCTCGACACCACAACTGGGGTGTCAGAGGAACATAAATAATAATATAAAGGCACAAGAGTGCGTGCGGTGCCGCACTGACGGACGCCACTAACCACCCAGGCTTGGGTCAGGAAAGCGCAGAGCAAGCGCACGGCGCCGTACTGGCGGACACAGCAACTGGTAGCTGTAATGTGTGTTTTGTGCTGTTGGATAAGTCGGGCACTAGATAGCAAACATACACCTTCCGCGAACAGTCATCCAATAGGGAGGGTTATTTAAAGAGCGACTTTCACTCACAACACACACACATATTTACAAGACAATACTAGCGCATGGCCGTGCGGTCATGCGCAGTTTATATAGTTGCAGCACAGGAAGCTGCTACCGAAGTTTTGCCCTTTCAGGACCTTCCTGGAGGACCAATGGAATGTGCTGCAGTACCTGAGCATGTGACCCTTGATCTCCAACGGGAGATCTTGCCCTGGGCATGCTCAGTGTGTGAAAATAAGGACTTAGTCCCAGAGAAGCCTGCTCGCCGCAGATCAGTGCAGGATACAACAGGAGAGCCAGAAAAGGCAGTAGTAACCCTCTGCACAGAATCAGTCCCAGCAAGACGCTGGGAGCGACGCCTCCGCTGAGCAGACCCCACTGCGGCCGATGCAGAATGGGAGACCGCAGCAGACACGGATCGAGATTCCTCCTGTGCAGCAGAGGAAACTCGACTCCTAACATTACCCCCCCTCCTAGGGCCCCCCCCTCCTTGAGCCTCACTACGCTCAAAAGCTGCAATAAGCAGCGGAGCCCGAATGTGCTCTACAGGCTCCCAGGTTCTATCCTCTGGGCCGTGACCCTTCCAGTCCACCAGATAAAATTTCTTGCCACGTACCACCTTGCACCCCACAATAGCATTCACCTCAAACTCATCCGTGGATGAACCCGATGTCCCAGCAGATGACTCAGAAAACTGGGACAAACGAACGGGCTTTAAGAGGGAAACGTGAAAAGTATCGGTGATACCAAGGCGTGGAGGAATAGCCAAACGGTAGACCACAGGGTTGACCTGTTCCAGAACCTTAAACGGGCCAATGTAGCGAGGAGCAAACTTAGTGGACTCAACTCGCAGCCTGATGTTACGGGCGGAGAGCCACACTAAGTTGCCAGGAGCAAAGACCGGAGCGGGGCGCCGGTGTGTATCAGCCGAAACCCTCATTCTCTCCTTGGAGGCCCGGATGGCATCCTGTGTGCGGTCCCAGATGTCACGTGCCTCCACCGCCCAGTCTGCCACCCTAGAATCGGTGGATGACACGGGCATGGGCACAGGGACACGCGGATGCTGGCCGTAATTAAGGAGAAAAGGAGTCTGACCGGTGGAATCGGCTACGGCGTTGTTCAAGGCAAATTCCGCCCAAGGTAGCAAAGATGCCCAGTCGTCCTGCCTAGCAGAGACGAAATGACGCAAATATGTCACCAGAGTCTGGTTGGTTCTCTCCACCAACCCATTCGTCTCGGGATGGTATGCAGAGGAGAGGTTTAACTCTATGCTGAGTAAACGGCAGAGCTCTCTCCAAAACCGAGACGCAAACTGGGGACCCCGATCGCTGACAATCTTATCAGGCATACCATGCAATCGGAAAACGTGCTTAATGAACAACACCGCCAAGGCCCGTGCTGAAGGTAACTGAGGAAGCGGCACCAAATGCACCATCTTAGAGAAATGGTCGGTGACAACCCAAATAATGGAGCAGCCACGCGACTTGGGTAAGCCCACCACAAAGTCCATCCCGACCATCTCCCAGGGCCTGTCTGCCACCGGTAGAGGGTAAAGCAACCCAGCAGGCCGTTGCCGAGGAGACCGATTCTGGGCGCAGGAAACACACGCCTAAATATAGTCCCTGACATCTCAGGCCATATGCGGCCACCAGTATGTTCTCGCCAAAAGCTCAGATGCCCTCTTGGTCCCAAAATGCCCACCCACTCTGGAGGAGTGAGCCCAAGAGAGAACCTCCGGTCGCAAGTTAGCTGGCACGAAAGTCTTGCCCGGGGGCACAGACTCTAGCGAAATCAGAGCTACAGTTCTCAGGCTCTCAGAAGGGACAATAAGCCGAGGCTCCTCCTCCTCCTCCTCAGATGACACTACGGAGCGGGAGAGAGCGTCGGCACGAACGTTCTTCTCCCCGGAGAGAAAATGGAGAGTAAAATGGAACCGGGAGAAGAACAGGGACCATCTAGCCTGGCGAGAATTCAGCCGCTGGGCCGTTTGTAGATATACCAAGTTCTTGTGGTCAGTGAAGACTTGGAAGGGAAAGCGAGCTCCCTCCAAGACAAGAGATGTCTCCACTCTGAAAAAGCCAACTTCATGGCTAGCAACTCCCTGTCCCCGATGGAATAATTCCTCTCCGCTGGTGTGAAGGTCTTGGAGAAGAGGAAGCAAGGATGCTTCCGACCTTGAGCATCCTTTTGGAAAAGGACTGCTCCAGCACCAACAGATGAGGCATCCACCTCCAAGATAAATGGTTTATCAACATCGGGGCGATGTAGGATGGGAGCACTAGCGAAATGAGACTTTATCGAGAGAAAGGCTTTGGAGACCTCCTCTGACCACAACTTGGGATTTGCTCCCTTTTTGGTGAGGGCAACCAAGGGAGCTACCAAAGTTGAGAAGTGTGGAATGAACTGGCGATAGTAATTAATGAACCCCATAAAGCGCTGCACCGCTTTAAGAGAATGGGGTTCCTGCCAGTCCATTACAGCCTGTAGCTTGGCAGGATCCATAGCCAAACCCTGGGCAGAGATGATATAACCAAGGAATGGCAAGGACTCCTGCTCAAATACACACTTCTCCAACTTGGCGTAGAGGGAGTTTGCCCGTAAGAGGTCGAAGACTTTGCGAACATCTCTCCGATGGGAGTCAATATCTGGAGAGAAGATGAGAATATCATCCAGATAGACTACGACCGAGGTGGTGAGCATATCTCGGAAGATGTCGTTCACAAAGTCTTGGAAAACGGCTGGGGCATTACAGAGCCCGAAGGGCATCACCAGATATTCATAGTGCCCATCCCTGGTGTTAAAAGCTGTCTTCCATTCATCCCCCTCACGGATGCGAATCAGGTTGTAAGCACCCCGCAGATCTAACTTTGTAAATACCCTCGCTCCCCGTAGCCTATCAAACAGCTCAGATATCAGGGGTAATGGGTATTTCTTCTTAACGGTGATGGCGTTAAGACCCCTGTAGTCTATGCATGGACGTAAGTCTCCAGTCTTCTTCTGTACGAAGAAGAACCCAGCCCCTGCCGGTGACACTGACTTCCTAATGAATCCTCTTGCCAGATTCTCTTGGATATACTGAGACACTGCCTCCATCTCCGGGAGAGATAACGGATAGACTCGACCCCGGGGAGGCTCAGCACCAGGCAAGAGGTCAATAGGACAGTCATAGGGGCGGTGAGGCGGAAGGGTCTCTGCAGCTCTTTTGGAGAACACGTCTGCATAGGGCCAATAGTGCTTGGGGAGAGAGGAAAGATCTGCGGGTACCTGTGTAGTAGCAACCTGAACGCACTCCCTCTGACATCTACCCTCGCAGGATTTACTCCATCCCAAAATTCTCCCAGAGGACCACTCAATATGAGGAGAATGGTAGCGAAGCCATGGTATCCCCAACAGGACCTCATCAATTCCCTCAGGAATGACTAATAGGGAGATTATCTCCTGATGTGATGGAGACACAGAAAGCGTGAAAGGAATGGTTTGGTGGGTAATCTGTGAGGGTAGTGTTGACCCATTTACCACTCGAACGGTTACTGGCTTGGCGAGCATCACCAAGGGTATTGCGTGACGCTGGGCAAAAGCGGAAGACATAAAGTTACCCTCTGCCCCAGAATCCACGCATAGCTCGACCATAAGAGTGGATGGGCCTATGGTAATTGTCCCCTTGAAGGACAACTTTGAGGCAAACGTCGCCGTGTCTAGTGTACCTCCTCCAACTGCCACTAGACGCTGACGTTTCCCCGACCGCTGAGGACCCTTGGAGGCAAGATGTCCTGATCCTGACTGCTGGCAAACATGACGGACCTTATGTGCACGGGCGGACAGAGATTTGGATCCCGCTCGTGTCACCTCTAAGGCCTCATGTGATTTGGATGCCTGGATTGGAGATTCCAAAGGTTTGGCGAAGGTGGGAGCCAGCCAAAACCTCTGCCTACACTGGGCTCGCTCTAACCTCCGCTCGTTAAAACGGAGGTCAATACGAGTAGAGACAGTTATTAATTCCTCCAGTGTGGCAGGAATCTCCCTAGTGGCCAGAGCGTCCTTAACGTGATCAGCCAGGCCCCTCCAAAATATGGGGATAAGGGCCTTATCCGACCACTCCAGCTCTGAAGCTAAAGTACGGAAGCGGACGGAAAAATGGCTGACCAAGGCCTCACCCTGAGTTAAAGCCAGTAGTTGGAGCGCTGTGTCATGGGTGACTTGAGGTCCTAAAAAGACCTTTTTCAGAGTGCTCAGGAACAACGGAGCACTCTTTGCAACACATGATCACCACGCTCCCACAGCGGCGTAGCCCATTCCAATGCCCTGTCCGACAAGAGAGAGACAATAAATCCCACCTTAGCCCGCTCTGTAGGAAAACGTGCAGCCAGGAGCTCGAGATGGATAGAGCACTGACTCACGAATCCCCTACAAGTTTTGCAATCTCCAGAAAATTTTTCTGGCAACGGGAGGCGGGATAATGTCGGAACTGGGGTGGCAGTGGACAAGGTTGCTGCAGCCACGCTAGCAGCCTGTACAGCAACTGCGGTAACATCCACAGCTGAGGTTGAGCTCTCGAGAGCCGTCAACCTACCCTCCAGCTGCTAGATATACCGCAAAGATTGCTGAATGTCCGCCATTTACTAGCCAGACCTTGGCGCTAGTATTATGTTAAGGACTGGCGGAACGCACCAAGTATAAGATGATATGAAACTAGGTGCGTTCGCAGTCCGAGGTCCACCGTGCAGGTAAAAACCCTGCTGCTAGTAAAGACAGACTATATGGCGGTACTATAGGATTACACACATGGATTAACTTCACCCTGTGTGAAGGAAGCGACCCTGTTGCGTCACAGGACCGCGGTACCGCACATAGAGCGCAAGCAAGGAGTCACTAATCTCAAACCCGAGACTGAGGATTTGAGTTCAGAAGGCCCCATGCGCTCGACACCACAACTGGGGTGTCAGAGGAACATAAATAATAATATAAAGGCACAAGAGTGCGTGCGGTGCCGCACTGACGGACGCCACTAACCACCCAGGCTTGGGTCAGGAAAGCACAGAGCAAGCGCACGGCGCCGTACTGGCGGACACAGCAACTGGTAGCTGTAATGTGTGTTTCGTGCTGTTGGATAAGTCGGGCGCTAGATAGCAAACATAAACCTTCCGCGAACAGTCATCCAATAGGGAGGGTTATTTAAAGAGCGACTTTCACTCACAACACACACACATATTTACAAGACAATACTAGCGCATGGCCATGCGGTCATGCGCAGTTTAGGCTAAGTTCACATTAGCGTTGCGCGCCGGTGCGTCGGCGACGCAACGGCGACGCAACGCGCAACGCACCAAAAACGCGCGCAAAAACGCTGCGTTTTGCGACGCGTGCGTCGTTTTTTGACGAAAATCGGACGCACGAAAAATGCAACTTGTTGCATTTTCATGCGTCCGACGCTAGCGTCGAAAACGACGCACATGTCGAAAAACGCAAACAAAAAAACGCACGCGTCCCCTATGTTAAACATAGGGGCGCATCGCCGCTGCGTCGCCGACGCAACAGCGACGCACATTAGCGTAACGCTAATGTGAACGTAGCCTTATATAGTTGCAGCACAGGAAGCTGCTACCGAAGTTTTGCCCTTTCAGGACCTTCCTGGAGGACCAATGGAATGTGCTGCAGTACCTGAGCATGTGACCCTTGATCTCCAACGGGAGATCTTGCCCTGGGCATGCTCAGTGTGTGAAAATAAGGACTTAGTCCCAGAGAAGCCTGCTCACCGCAGATCAGTGCAGGGTACAACAGGAGAGCCAGAAAAGGCAGTAGTAACCCTCTGCACAGAATCAGTCCCAGCAAGACGCTGGGAGCGACGCCTCCGCTGAGCAGACCCCACTGCGGCCGATGCAGAATGGGAGACCGCAGCAGACACGGATCGAGATTCCTCCTGTGCAGCAGAGGAAACTCGACACCTAACAACATGTTCTGCCTTCATTTACATCCTGCTTCTGTATTAGCCGGGTGAGTGAGATAACACTGTGCGCTGCTGCCGACTCCTATCCTACGGACAGTGTCTGGGGGGCTGACAGGGAGAGAAAGAGAGGGCCAAGGATGAAGAGGCTGATAGGAGGGGAGCAGGGCTGAGGCTGAATGCAGGCAAAGAGCAGTCAGCAGAGGAACCAGGGAGCATGGAGAGAGTCAGGTGGTGAGCAGCAGAATATCAGACTGCATTACACAAGGATGAAGTGCAGGCTGGGGTCAATGAGCTGCAGTGAGCACACAGAGCTGGAAGGGGAAAGGGAAGACGTGGAGAGATGGGGTAGGGACCGTGGATGTTGCGGTGGGACATGGGGATGTATGGGAAGCAGAGGAGATGAAGGGGGCTACAGACAGAGGATAACACGTGGGGCTGAGAGGGGTCAGACAAGAGAGGAGGGTTGCTGTTGTGGTGGGGAGCAAAGGAGAGAGAGTGGGAGCACCGCAGTTGGATATTTAAATCTGGTGGGGCGCGCTTCTGTTTGGCTACACCCCGCCCACCTTCTGCAAGTGTGCAGGTAGGGTGCAAGCGCTGTCTCGGTGCATAACATAGCACAGTGGCAGGTCGGTTTGAAGTGTCGGGCGCTTGCACTGATATGATTATATCAGCGCTGGAGTCCGGACCCCTGCATTCAGCAGCAACTTCCAGAACAAAGGATCACTTTGATCCTTTTCCTCTAGCAGTGTGGCTATCTCCTGACATGGTAGTTAACCAAGTCAGCAAATAGCTGTAGACAACAGATGGACATCTGTCCATCATCTACATGTGGGGGACATTATTATAAGGGGCACCAGGGGACGATATTTGGAAAATATATATATATATATATATGAATATATATATATATACATACAGTGCAGACCAAAAGTTTGGACACACCTTCTCATTTAAAGATTTTTCTGTATTTTCATGACTATGAAAATTGCACATTCACACTGAAGGCATCAAAGCTATGAACTAACACATGTGGAATTATAAACTTAACAAAAAAGTGTGAAACAACTGAAATTATGTCTTATATTCTAGGTTCTTCAAAGTAGCCACTTTTTGCTTTGATGACTGCTTTGCACACTCTTGGCATTCTCTTGATGAGCTTCAAGAGGTAGTCACCAGGAATGGTTTTCACTTCACAGGTGTGCCCTGTCAGGTTTAATAAGTGGGATTTCTTGCCTTATAAATGGGGTTGGGACCATCAGTTGTTTTGTGCAGAAGTCTGGTGGATACACAGCTGATAGTCATACTGAATAGACTGTTAGAATGTGTATTATGGCTAGAAAAAAGCAGCTAAGTAAAGAAAAACGAGTCGCCATCATTACTTTAAGAAATGAAGGTCAGTCAGTCCGAAAAATTGGGAAAACTTTGAAAGTGTCCCCAAGTGCAGTTGCAAAAACCATCAAGCGCTACAAAGAAACTGGCACACATGAAGACCGCCCCAGGAAAGGAAGACTAAGAGTCACCTCTGCTTCTGAGGATATGTTTATCCGAGTCACCAGCCTCAGAAATCGCAGGTTAACATCAGCTCAGATTAGAGATCAGGTCAATGCCACACAGAGTACTAGCAGCAGACACATCTCTACAACAACTGTTAAGAGGAGACTTTGTGCAGCAGGCCTTAATCGTAAAATAGCTGCAAGGAAACCACTGCTAAGGACAGGAAACAAGCAGAGGAGATTTGCTTGGGCTAAAGAACACAAGGAATGGACATTAGACCAGTGGAAACCTGTGCTTCGGTCTAATGAGTCCAAATTTGAGATCTTTGGTTCCACCCACCGTGTCTTTGCGACCCAGAAAAGGTGAACGGATGGACTCTACATGCCTAGTACCCACTGTGAAGCATGGAGGAGGAGGTGTGATGGTGTGGGGGTGCTTTGCTGGTGACACTGTTGGGGATTTATTCAAAATTGAAGGCATATTGAACCAGCATGGCTACCACAGCATCTTTCAACGGCATGCTATTCCATCCGGTTTGCATTCAGTTGGACCATCATTTATTTTTCAACAGGACAATGACCCCAAACACACCTCCAGGCTGTGTAAGGGCTATTTGACCAAAAAGGAGAGTGATGGAGTGCTACGCCAGATGACCTGGCCTCCACAGTCACCAGACGTGAACCCAATCGAGATGGTTTGGAGTGAGTTGGACCGCAGAGTGAAGGCAAAAGGGCCAACAAGTGCTAAGCATCTCTGCGAACTCCTTCAAGATTGTTGGAAGACCATTCCCGGTGACTACCTCTTGAAGCTCATCAAGAGAATGCCATGAGTGTGCAAAGCAGTCATCAAGGCAAAAGGTGGCTACTTTGAAAAACCTAGAATATAAGACATATTTTCAGTTGTTTCACCCATTTTTGTTAAGTATACATTCCACATGTGTTAATTCATAGTTTTGATGCCTTCAGTGTGAATGTACTATTTTCATAGTCATGAAAATACAGAAAAATGTTTAAATGAGAAGGTGTGTCCAAACTTTTGGTCTGTACTGTGTGTGTATATATATATATATATATATATATATATATATATACATGGCTAGCATGCAAATACATATATGCATGCACAACCTGGGGCCAGGCAAGCTGCGAGGAATTTCGGGGCCCCATACTGGCAAAATTTGGGGCCCCCTTGAGACCCCACCCAGACTTCACCCCTTGAACCCTCCACAGTCCCATCACCCTCTCTTGGAAAAACTCCACTTCTGCACCACATCCTCACTAATCACACATTAACAGGCCCCATCACCATATCACATACATAGCCAGCAGCTTTTGTTTTGGCCAAAAGATTTTTTAATCCGCCACTACGACAAGGTAGACTATTTTGGCCTGGCTCTATTCTACTGTAACTTATTAAACATTTTTAAAAATATCCAATACAATTTAGGTATATTTTTATTTATTTTTCAATTTTTGAAATTACCAATAATATCACATACAAGAAAAAAAATACCACCATGCCATGACCAGACCACATATTACTACCACAGTGACCGAATAATAGCACGTACAAAGAACAAATATCGCCACGCCATGACCAGAACACATAATACCACTACATAGTGACTAACTACTACAATACTGATGATCATTAATAAAAAAAAACGCAATACTAATATCACCATAAGGGCCATTATACACAGGAGATCTGTACTTAGTATGCAATGTACATGTACAGGTATACAGTGTTCATTGATGACATTATATACAAGAACTCTGTATATATTGTATAGTGTACAGGTAATACAGTGATCACCGGTGACATTATACACAGGAGCTCTGTATAAAGTGTCAGTGTAGAGGTAATACAGTGATCACCAGTGACATTATACACAGGAACTCTGTATACACTGTCAGTGTACAGGTAATATAGTGATCACTGGTGACATTGTACACAAGATCTCTGTATATAGTGTCAGTGTACAGGTAATATAGTGATCACTGGTGACATTGTACACTGGAGCTCTGTACATAATATACAGTGTATAGTGTGCGTATACATGTAATACACTGACTCACCAGTGACGTCTCTAGGTGAAGTCCTTCATCTTCGCTTTTCAACTTCTTACACCACAGACCGCCATCACTTCTTCAAGCCAGGACTCATCTCTGCAGGAAATAACACAGTTACCTAGAGCACCACTTGAGGAGCACATTACTTTTTTCCCAGCTTTTACACTATACCACATGAATAAAAAAGGTGACATACTGTTGCTCTGCACAGCAACAGGACCCCCCATTGAAAACAGTATCCTCAAAAAAATAAAATACATCACTGCAGTAATAATATCCCATAATTATTCCCTACAGTAATAATATTCCCCATCCTGGCCTCCTTGTGTCTCATTTCTACCCCCAGCAATATGCTCTCCCTTCCTGGCCCCATATGTTCTCTTATCCTGTCCTCATGAATATCCATTCTGCCCCATGTGATGTCCCATCCTGCCCCATGTGATCTACCTATCATGCCCCACCTGTTCCCATTCTGCCCCATCTGTCTCCACTCTGCCCCATCTGTCCTATGATCCTGCCACATCGGTCATATGATCCTGCCACATCGGTCATATGATCCTGCTCAATCTGTCCCATGATCTTGCCTCATCTGTCCCATGATCCTGCCCATCTGTCCTATGATCCTGCCCCATGTGTCTCCATCATCTTCATCCTGCCCCATGATCCTTCACCATCTGTCTCCATCCTGCCCCATGTTTCTGCCCCATCTGTCTCCATCTTGCCCCATATTCCTGTTCCATCTGTCTCCATCCTGCCCCATTTGCCTCCATCCTGCCCCATCTGTCTCCATCCTGCCCCATCTGTCTCCATCCTGCCCCATTATCCTGCACCATGTGTCTCCAGCCTTCCCCATGTTTCTGCCCCATCTGTCTCCATCCTGTCCCATCTGTCTACATTCTTCCCCATCTGTTTCCATCCTGGCCCATGATCTTGCACCATGCGTCTCCATCCTGCCCCACCTGTCTCCATCCTGCCCATGTGTCTCCATCCTGTCTCATGGTGCAGGATCAAGGGGCAGGATAGAGAAAGATGGGGGAAGATGGAGTCACATGGTCCATGTGTCTCCATCCTGCAGTCCAAGCATATTGTGGCTTGTCGCTTTCAATAAAAAAACAAACAAACAAAAAACAACTTTCTCCTTACCTGGCTGTGGTCCAATGGCGATGTCCCCTCTATCCATTTCAAGCGTGGACTTGCCAGCGAATGACAATGATGTCATATGCTGGCAACGTACGCCCTGACATCAGCAGCCAGTCGCCGATTGGCTGGCAGCTTTTAACTATAGATTTTAACTGAACCTGCATCTCGGACGCAGGTTTAGTTACTGCACTAGTACAGTCCTGCCTCTGGGACTCGGTGAGCAGAAGAGAGGGGACCCGGTGCGGGCTTCTTACGCCAGTGAGAGCAGTAATGCCCCGATGGCAGCCCTGCATGAGTCCCTTCCCTTTACATTGTCAAACTTTTGATATTTTCATAAATGAATACAAATCATATTGACCAAAATTTACCATCAATATGAAGTACAAAGTGTTAAGAAAAAATAGTCTTAGATTCACTGGAATATAGTGAAGCATTCCAGAGTTATAAAGTGACACTGGTCAGAATTGAAAAAATTGGCCTGGTCAGGAATGTGAAAACAGGTTTGGGGGTGAAGGGGTTACTGCAAAAGTGATCTTTTTTTTCTCCCAAAAAATTATTTTAGTGTGCAAAAGTAGCAAAACATAAAGAAAAAAAGCCAAGTGTGCCCAAATTGTAGTTAATGTCCATGTGTAGCTAAAAACCTATGCAATAGATCATGGGGTGCATGTCTGAAGAAACACCAGCTGGGCTCAATGTATTGGATGGCATATTATCTCTGTGCAACATCTTCTTACTTTCGGAAAACACCTGTGTCGTAAAAATAATCTCTATTTATGAGGGTCCTGATTTTCAAATTAGTATAATTTTCTTGATTATTTTCTTTAATATTTTTGCATATTTGAGGGTTGTACAAATAGCATTCACAAACTATTCCAGTAAAATCAGTTGTTAGTTGTCAATATCTTCCCAAGCTCTTTCATGTGCTCAAACAGTAGGAAACAACCAAATATAAAGTATTGCCATGTCCACTAGAAATTGCATAATACATTTTTGAGGCCATTTTTAAATATATCCCTAACGCAAATGAAAACATTCGGAGCTAAAACATTTTACTGGAAAACATTTTATTTTGTTTTCACAGCCCAACTGTATAACATTTTAAAGCATCTGTATACTCAAGATGCTCATCACAACTAAGATTATATTTTCTTGAAGGGTTTAATTTACAAAATGGGGTCACTTCTAATTTTCTTACCTCTGGGGTTGTGTAAATGCAAGATGGCGTCTGCACACTATTCCAGAAAAAAATCCAATAGACATATTAACTATTTTGCCATTGGGTAAACTGAAACTCAGTTTCCCAGATCATTAAATTGTATACTTTATTTATCATCTCTTAAATATAATTATTACCTTTTATTAAATTATTATATAAGTCAAGACATTTAAAACCATCAGAGACGTGAGACTTGTGGCATTTACATAGTATGATTCTATACAGTTGCCACTCTGGTAGTCACCTGATTAAATTATTAATAGTCCTTGACAGCATTTAGATCTGAATGCTATTTAATAACATGACTAGTCTACTTGCATTAGCATATCAGTCATCTTCAATGTATGGCAACCTGCAGACATGCACACTATATACTCTGAAGCACTATTAATAATTCAATCTGCTGACTACTAGATTAGCTACTATACTTACATTTACAGTATAAATGGCACAATTATAATGCTCTTGGATGGTTTTAAATGTTTTGGCTTATATCAGAATTTAATAAAAGTTACATGTTATCATTAAAAATATGTAAATAAATTAGCAGTGTGACAAATATGCTTTCAGTTTCTTAAATAACAATATGCTTATTAGGGTATTAGCCCTATACATCCTAAGATCATTATTAGTTATGAGCAAATAGTGAAATATTCGGACTCGGGAAAATCGGCACAAATAATTTTTTATATTCGTGTATTCTTACTAAATACATAAGGTATTTCCCATCACTTTACAATGCCAGCTAAAGCATGGCTATTTGAATTTTGGGCTTCGCCCTCCACCACCGCCATGTCCACTGCCGTGTCATTATGGGGCTCTTGCTTGACATTTTCAGAGGGCCAGCAGGTTCTGTGAAACTGGAGTTGGGGAAGGGCCCTCAGGTGGCACTGTATCATACATTTGGGAGAGCTTTCATTCTTACATTTGCAAGGTCCTTCCCTCATTCAAAATTGTTAGCTAAGGGGCCAGCAGGTGATATGAAACCTGAGTTTTGTGAGCTCCACAGTTCATTTTGGCCACCGGATCCCAAAGGAGCCACTGTCATAATGGGTGAAGCTGCTGTAAGGTGAATATAATACAGGAGTTGGGTGAGCTGTATGATCAATGTCAGGAAATTGGATTCTACCAGACACCAAAACCATTTGAACTAAATTCTGAATACAGTGTATGCAAGCGAGGGCCTGTATTTTGCTCAATTTGTCAGGCCTGAAACCTGACAATTTGGGAATAGACATATATGTTATTTTATCCCCAAATTTTGCATTTTCATAAGGGTAACAGGAAAAATGTCCAGGTCCTTGATGAACCATGTGTTGTCCATCAAGACTCGATTTACTGCACGATCACCTTCAATCTATGCTGCAAGACACAGTGCTTATTTTTTAGGACCTTATATGAATATATCAAACAATGTATAATATTTACATATATTATGCCCATCCTGTTTAACAACTTTCTGATAAGACTATGTTCCATTTTTGGATTTTTGATTTTTCCTCTCCTTCTTACAAGAGCCATATTTTTTTGGTCTTTCTGTACACATTTTCTTTCAGGAAGAAAATGAGTATTATCTGACAGAATTGCAGGGGTGTCAATACTTTTGGCCATGACTATGTAACATAGTAACTATGTTACTATGTTACATAGTCATGGCCAAAAGTATTGACACCTCTGCAATTCTGTCAGATAATACTCATTTTCTTCCTGAAAATGATTGCAAACATAAATTATTTTGTATTATTATCTTCATTTAATTTGTCTTAAATGAAAAAACACAAAAAGAATTGTCCTAAAGCCAAATTGGATATAATTCCACACCAAACATAAAAAAGGGGGTGGACAAAAGTATTGGCACTGTTCAGAAAATCATGTGATGCTTCTCTAATTTGTGTAATTAACAGCACCTGTAACTTACCTGTGGCACCTAACAGGTGTTGGCAATAACTAAATCACACTTGCAGCCAGTTGACATGGATTAAAGTTGACTCAACCTCTGTCCTGTTTCCTTGTGTGTACCACATTGAGCATTGAGAAAAGAAAGAAGACCAAAGAACTGTCTGAGGACTTGAGAAACCAAATTGTGAGGAAGCACGAGCAATCTCAAGGCTACAAGTCCATCTCCAAAGACCTGAATGTTCCTGTGTCTACCGTACGCAGTGTCATCAAGAAGTTTAAAGCCCATGGCACTGTGGCTAACCTCCCTAGATGTGGACGGAAAAGGAAAATTGACAAGAGATTTCAACGCAAGATTGTGCAGATGTTGGATAAAGAACCTCGACTAACATCCAAACAAGTTCAAGCTGCCCGGCAGTCCGAAGGTATAACGGTGTCAACCCGTACTATCCGTTGGCATCTGAATGAATAGGGACTGTATGGTAGGAGACCCAGGAAGACCCCACTTCTTACCGCGAGACATAAAAAAGCCAGGCTGGAGTTTTCCAAAACTTACCTGAAAAAGCCTAAAACGTTTTGGAAGAATTATCTCTGGTCAGATGAGACAAAAGTAGAGCTTTTTGGGCAAAGGCATCAACATAGAGTTTACAGGAGAAAAAAAGAGGCATTCAAAGAAAAGAACACGGTCCCTACAGTCAAACATGGCAGAGGTTCCCTGATGTTTTGGGGTTGCTTTGCTGCCTCTGGCACTGGACTGCTTGACCGTTTGCATGGCATTATGAAGTCTGAAGACTACCAACAAATTTTGCAGCATAATGTAGGGCCCAGTGTGAGAAAGCTGGGTCTCCCTCAGAGGTCATGGGTCTTCCAGCAGGACAATGACCCAAAACGCACTTCAAAAAGCACTAGGAAATGGTTTGAGAGAAAGCACTGGAGACTTCTAAGGTGGCCAGCAGTGAGTCCAGACCTGAATCCCATAGAACACCTGTGGAGAGATCTAAAAATGGCAGTTTGGAGAAGGCAGCCTTCAAATATCAGGGACCTGGAGCAGTTTGCCAAAGAAGAATGGTCTAAAATTCCAAAAGAGCATTGTAAGAAACTCATTGATGGTTACCAGAAGCGGTTGGTCGCAGTTATTTTGGCTAAAGGTTGTGCAACCAAGTATTCTGCTGAGGGTGCCAATACTTTTGTCTGGCCCATTTCTGGAGTTTTGTGTGAAATGATCAATGTTTTGCTTTTTGCTTCATTCTCTTTTGTGTTTTTTCATTTAAGACAAATTAAATGAAGATAATAATACCAAATAATTTGTGTTTGCAATCATTTTCAGGAAGAAAATGAGTATTATCTGACAGAATTGCAGGGGTGTCAATACTTTTGGCCATGACTGTAAACATATGTAAGCTTTTTCTTTTAGACACAGCATTCATTTTTCCACTTGTGCTCGAAAATGGAAAAAAAAAATCAGTGTGGTGAAATTGCAGACATTGGTTTTTGGGAATTCTTTTTACGGCATAGATTGTGTGATACAAATTATTATAGCAGAGTATCTAAAGCTCCTGGACCCGAATGTCAAGTCTAGTTTCGGGCTGCACCAGTCCTTTATAATATTGCTACATTCTTATATCACAAAGGAATTTCCAGTTTCATAGCTCCCTCAACTAGCAAGACCAATTGTGACTGCAACCTCTGCCCCATTGCAGTAAATAAATTTGTATTTTCCCCATTACCAGTTGTGAGCAAATGTAATTACTAGTAATCACCAACTCTGTATCCTTATACAATTATTTTATTGCACAAACAAATAATCTACTATACAGTATAATTGTCTAAGGGTCACTTCCGTCTTTCTGTCTTTCCTTCTTTCTGTCACGGATATTCATTGGTCGCGGCCTCTGTCTGTCAAGAAAATCCAAGTCGCTGATGGGTCGGGGCAAAACAGCCACGACCAATCAGCGACGGGCACAGTCCGGAAGAAAATGGCCGCTCCGTACTCCCTGCAGTCACTGCCCGGCGCCCACAGGGTTAATGCTGGCAGTAACGGACCGCGTTATACCGCGGGTAACGCACTCCGGTACCGCCGCTATTAACCCTGTGTGTCCCCAACTTTTTACTATTGATGCTGCCTATGCGGCATCAATAGTAAAAAATGTAATGTTAAAAATAATAAAAAAACAAAAAACCTGCTATGCTTACCCTCCGTTGTCCGCAGAGCTGGCCTCCATCTTCCGTTCCCGGCGATGCATTGCAAAATTACCCAGAAGACTTAGCGGCCTCACAAGACCGCTAAGTCATCTGGGTAATTTTGCAATGCATCCTGGGAACGGAAGATGGCGGCAGCCGGGCGCTACAAGGGGCCCTCGGATCCGAAGGTGAGTATGTTTATTTTTTATTTTTTAACCTGTGACATATGTGGCTGGGCAATATACTACGTGGCTGGGCAATATACTGTGTGGCTGGGCAATATACTACATGGCTGGGCAATATACTACGTAGCTGGGCAATATACTATGTGACTGGGCACTATACTATGTAGCTGGGCAATATACTACGTGACTGGGCAATATACTACGTTGCTGTGCAATATACTACGTCACTGGGCAATATACTACGTTGCTGTGCAATATACTACGTGGCTGGGCAATATACTACGTGACTGGGCAATATACTACGTGGCTCTGTGCTGTATACTACGTCACTGGGCAATATACTACGTCACTCGGCAATATACTATGTGACTGGGCAATATACTATGTGACTGGGCAATATACTATGTGGCTCTGTGCTGTATACTACGACGCTGTGCAATATACTACGCGGCTGGGCAATATACTACGTGGCTGGGCAATATACTACTTAGTTGTGCAATATACTGTATGGCTCTGTGCTGTATACTACGTCGCTGTGCAATATACTACGTCACTGGGCAGTATACTACGTAGCTGGGCAATATACTATGTGGCTGGGCAATATACTACGTCACTGGGCAATATACTACGTGGCTGGGCAATATACTACGTGGCTGGGCAATATACTACGTGGACATGCATATTCTAGAATACCCGATGCATTAGAATCGGGCCACCATCTAGTTAATATATAAATGTGTTCACTATGCAATAATTTTATATGCAGTTGGAAAATGTTGATTGACACAAATTGAGAATGGTGATGTGAATATTGCGTGCAAAGCTCAAGTAACTTATGACATTAGTATACATTCTAAAAGTTATGCTTTCATATATGAAGCAAGAACAGCATGACATAAAATAACCACAGAAAGCAGCTTTGGGAAAAAACTGTATATTTTGGTTTTAAAGTTATCTGTCACTGCATGGTAAAAATTGTAAACCGATAAATATCTATGATGATGGAGTAGTCTTCTAGGCATATATGTTCCAAATTTTAACAACTGAGTAATTCTAAACTATTTATACATATATACTGTATATTTGCATTTTAATAAAGCAACTCCACACTTTTCAGGTTAGAATAAAAAAGTCACATACAACTGACTAACATCTTATTTAACCCCTTTAGCCCAGAAAGTGGTTTGCACTTTAATGACCACTTCACCCTTAAGCGGGGGTCACACTAGTGAGTTTTACGGATGTATGAGAGGCGCAAAAACTACGCATTGCACACGGACCAATGATTCTCTATGGGGCAGCTCCTATCTGCCGTATATTTCTCGGCCGTATTTTATGGGCATAGAAAATCGCAGCATGCTGCGTTTGTCAGCGTATTGCGTAAAAAATCCGCCAACGAAAGTCAATGGGGGCGAGAAAAATACGGATTACACACTGACCAACAGTGTGATGCAGCGGTGTTCTATAGAAAAGCTGGCAATTCAGTGTGGTGCACAGTAAAATCACACTGACAGGTTTTATTAGAATAGATAGAATAAATGTCTACACATAGTATAGGGATATATATATATATATGTCAGTGAGACATATATATATTTATATTTCATACAGCGCTAGATAGCTTAAAAGCCGGTAATTCAATTGCCGGCTTTTGCTATCTCCTTCTCAAACCCGACAGGATATGAGACATGGTTTACATACAGTAAACCATTTCATATCCCTTATATTTGTACATATTCCTCACTAATAATGTTCCAAGTGTCTGTGTGCAAAATTTTGGAGCTCTGGCTGTTAAAATAAAGGGTTAAATCACGGAAACAATTGGCGTGTGGCTCCCACGCAATTTTCTCCGCCAGAGTGGGAAAGCCAATGACTGAGGGCAGATATTAGTAGCCTAGAGAGGGACCATGGTTATAGGACCCCTCCTGGCTAAAAACATCTGCCCCCAGCCACCCCAGAAAAGGCACATCTGGAAGATGCGCCTATTCTGGCACTTAGCCTTTCTCTTCCCACTCCCGTGTAGTGGTGGGATATGGGGTAATAAAGGGTTAATGTCACCTTGCTATTATAAGGTGACATTAAGCCAGGTTAATAATGGAGAGGCGTCAATAAGACACCTATCCATTTTTAATCCAATAGTAGTAAATGGTTAATAAAACACACACATTATGAAAAAAGTATTTTATTGAAATAAAGACACAGGGTGCTGTAATAGTTTTATACTCCCAATCCAATTGAAGACCCTTGTCACCTGAAACAAAGTTAAAATAAAAAAACAACAATATCCCATACCTCTCTGATGCTCAGTCATGTCCCACGATGTAAATCCATCTGAAGTGGTTAAATAATTTTACAAGCAGGAGCCTGCAAATGCAGCCACCCCTGCCTGTAAAAACTGGGGACTGAATGGGAAGAAGGGGAACGTAGCTGCCTAGACTTGTGGTGCTGTGCCCCCTGCTGGTATAAACTCAGATGAACTCGAGCGTGAGAAAATATTCAGAAAAATTTCCACGCTTGAGTTCATCTGAGGTTATACCAGCAGGGGGCGCAGCACCACAAGTCTAGGTAGCTACGTTCCCCTTCTTCCCATTCATTCCCCAGTTTTTACAGGCAGGGGCGGCTGCATTAGCAGGCTCCTGCTTGTAAAATTATTTAACCACTTCAGATGGATTTACATCGTGGGACATGACTGAGCATCGGAGAGGTATGGGATATTGTTGGCTTTTTATTTTAACTTTGTTTCAGGTGACAAAGGTCTTCAATTGGATTGAGAGTATAATAAACTATTACAACACCCTGTGTCTTTATTTCAATGAAGTACTTTTTTCATAATGTGTGTGTGTTTTATTAAACATTTACTACTATTGGATTAATAATGGCTAGGTGTCTTATTGACGGCTCTCCATTATTAACCTGGCTTAATGTCACCTTACAATAACCCTTTATTACCCCATATCCCACTGCTACATGGGAGTGGGAAGAGAGAGGCCAAGTGCCAGAATAGGCACATCTTACAGATGTGCCTTTTCTGGGGTGGCTGGGGGCAGATGTTTTTAGCCAGGAGGGGTCCTATAACCATGGTCCCTCTCTAGGCTATTAATATCTGCCCTCAGTCACTGGCTTTCCCACTCTGGTGGAGAAAATTGTGCGGGAGCCCACAACAATTTTTTCCGTGATTTATCCCTTTATTTTAATAGCTAGAGACCCCAAATTTTACACACATACACTTGTAACATTACTAATGAGGAATATGTACAAAAATAAGGGATATGAAATGGTTTACTGTATGCAAACTGTTGTGAGTTCTGTTTTTGGGCTCCCTCTGGTGGTTACTGATGGTACTGGGTGATTTGTGTTCTGCTGTCTCTGGTGTCCACCTGTTCTATTAGCATTTGGGAGTTTCCTATTTAACCGGGCTTTCTTGTCTTTTCCCCGCCGGCTATCAAGGTTATCAGAGTGTTTTGTTACCTCAGCTTCTGGCTTCAGTAATCTTCAGGACAAGCTAAGTTTTTGATTTTCTTGTTCCACGTTTTGCTTTATTTTTTGTCTTGTCCAGCTTGCATATAATTGTTTCTTTGCTGCTGGTTGCTCTAGTGGGCTGTAATTGCTCCTCATGTTCCATGAGTTGGAACATGAGTTCAAGTAATTACAGGATGGTTTTTTGAAGGGTTTTTTGCTGACCGCGCAGTTTACTTTTGTATCCTCTGCTATCTAGTTTTAGCGGGCCTCATTTTGCTGAATCTGTTTTCATACTGTGTATGTGCCTTCCTCTCATTTCACCGTCATTATATGTGGGGGGCTGCTATTTCTGTGGGGAATTTCTCTGGAGGCAAGAGAGGTCTGTGTTTCTTCTAATAGGGGAAGTTAGATCTTAGGCTGGTGCGAGACGTCTAGGATCAACGTAGGCACGTTCCCCGGCTATTGTTATTTGTGTGTTCAGGTTTAGGGTCGCGGTCAGCTCAGGTTCCATCACCCTAGAGCTCGTTGGTGCTTGTCCTTTTGTGATTCCCTGCCATTGGAATCATGACAGTATAGCCGGCCAAAATGTTTGGGCTGAAGTAGGAGGAAAAGTAGTCTGAGGAAGTTTTTTTTTTTTTTTTCTCTCCTCTGAGGTTGCTGCCTAGCCTTAATTGCAGCCTGGCTCATTTTTTTTTTTCCTCCTCTTAATCCTTGAATGGCTCTGACCTTAGCTGTTTATCATGGACGTCCAGAGTTTAGCTTCCAGCTTGAATAATCTTGCTGCTAAGGTTCAAAATATACAAGATTTTGTTGTACATGCTCCTATGTCTGAACCTAGAATTCCTATTCCAGAGTTCTTTGCTGGAGATAGATCTAGTTTTCTGAATTTTAGGAACAATTGCAAGCTGTTCCTTTCTTTGAAATCTCGCTCTTCTGGAGACCCTGCTCAGCAGGTTAAGATTATTATATCTTTCCTGCGGGGTGACCCTCAAAATTGGGCATTTGCATTGGCACCAGGGGATCCTGCGTTGCTTAATGTGGATGCGTTTTTTCTGGCATTGGGTTTGCTCTATGAGGAACCTAACCAGGAGATTCGGGCTGAAAAAGCTTTATTAGCTCTCTCTCAGGGGCAAGATGAAGCAGAAATATATTGTCAAAAATTTCGGAAATGGTCAGTGCTTACTCAGTGGAATGAGTGCGCCCTGGCTGCAAAGTTCAGAGATGGCCTTTCTGAGGCCATTAAAGATGTTATGGTGGGGTTCCCTGCGCCTACGGGTCTGAATGAGTCTATGACTATGGCTATTCAGATTGATCGGCGTTTACGGGAGCGCAAACCTGTGCACCATTTGGCGGTGTCTTCTGAACAGGCACTTGAGACAATGCAATGTGATAGAGTTCAGTCTAGAAGTGAACGGCAAAACTATAGGCGGAAAAATGGGTTGTGCTTTTATTGTGGTGATTCAGCTCATGTTATATCAGCATGCTCTAAACGCACAAAAAAGGTTGATAAGTCTGTTGCCATTAGTACGTTACAGTCTAAGTTCATTCTGTCTGTGACTCTGATTTGCTCATTATCATCCATTTCCGTCGATGCCTATGTAGATTCAGGCGCTGCCCTGAGTCTTATGGATTGGTCATTTGCCAAGCGTTGTGGGTTTAGTCTTGAGCCTCTGGAAGTCCCTATTCCTTTGAAGGGAATTGACTCTACACCTTTGGCTATGAATAAACCTCAGTACTGGACACAAGTGACCATGCGTATGACTCCCGTTCATCAGGAGGTGATTCGCTTCCTGGTATTGTATAATTTACATGATGTTCTAGTACTTGGTCTGCCATGGTTACAAACTCATAATCCAGTCCTTGACTGGAAAACAATGTCTGTGTTAAGCTGGGGATGTCAGGAGGTTCATGATGATGCACCTCCGATTTCTATCGCTTCATCCTACTCCTTCTGAGGTTCCTGTATTTTTGTCGGATTATTGGGATGTTTTTGAGGAGCCTAAGCTCAGTTCGCTTCCTCCTCACAGGAATTGCGATTGTGCTATAGATTTGATTCCTGGCAGTAAATTTCCTAAAGGTCGTTTGTTCAATCTGTCAGTGCCAGAGCATACTGCTATGCGGGATTATGTTAAGGAGTCCTTGGAAAAGGGACATATCCGTCCATCTTCGTCCCCTTTGGGAGCAGGTTTTTTTTTCGTGGCCAAAAAAGATGGGTCCTTGAGGCCTTGTATAGATTATCGTCTTTTGAATAAGATTACCGTAAAATATCAGTATCCTTTGCCTTTGTTGACTGATTTGTTTGCTCGCATTAAGGGGGCTAAATGGTTCACTAAGATTGATCTTCGGGGTGCGTATAATCTTATACGAATAAAGCAAGGTGATGAGTGGAAAACCGCATTTAATACGCCTGAGGGCCATTTTGAGTATTTGGTAATGCCTTTCGGACTTTCTAATGCTCCTTCAGTCTTCCAGTCCTTTATGCACGATATTTTCCGTGAATATCTGGATAAATTTATGATTGTGTATTTGGATGATATTTTGGTTTTTTCTGATGACTGGGAGTCTCATGTTCAGCAGGTCAGGAAGGTGTTTCAGGTCCTGCGGGCTAATTCCTTGTTTGTAAAGGGCTCAAAGTGTCTCTTTGGAGTCCAGAAGATTTCTTTCTTGGGGTATATTTTTTCCCCTTCTACTATTGAGATGGATCCCATCAAGGTTCGGGCTATTTGTGACTGGACGCAGCCTGCATCTCTTAAGAGTCTGCAGAAGTTCTTGGGCTTTGCTAATTTCTATCGTCGTTTTATAACTAATTTTTCTAGTGTTGTTAAGCCTTTGACGGATTTGACTAAGAAGGGTGCTGATGTTGCTGATTGGTCTCCTGCGGCTGTGGAGGCCTTTCAGGAACTTAAGCGCCGGTTTTCTTCTGCTCCTGTGTTGCGTCAGCCTGATGTTTCGCTTCCTTTCCAGGTTGAGGTTGATGCTTCCGAGATTGGAGCGGGGGCGGTTTTGTCGCAGAGAGGCTCCGATTGCTTGGTGATGAAGCCATGTGCGTTCTTTTCTAGGAAGTTTTCGCCCGCTGAGCGGAATTATGATGTGGGTAATCGGGAACTTTTGGCCATGAAGTGGGCATTTGAGGAGTGGCGTCATTGGCTGGAGGGTGCTAGACATCGTGTGGTGGTCTTGACTGATCACAAAAATCTGATTTACCTTGAGTCTGCCAGGCGTCTGAATCCTAGACAGGCTCGTTGGTCACTGTTTTTCTCTCGTTTTGATTTTGTGGTTTCATACCTGCCAGGTTCAAAGAATGTGAAGGCGGATGCTCTTTCTAGGAGTTTTGTGCCTGACTCCCCTGGAAATTCTGAGCCCACTGGTATCCTTAGGGATGGGGTGATTTTGTCGGCCGTCTTCCCAGACTTGCGACGTGCTTTGCAGGAGTTTCAGGCGGGTAAACCTGATCGTTGTCCGCCTGAGAGACTGTTTGTTCCGGATAGTTGGACCAGTAGAGTCATCTCCGAGGTCCATTCTTCTGTGTTGGCAGGTCATCCTGGAATATTTGGTACTAGAGACTTGGTGGCCAGGTCTTTTTGGTGGCCTTCCTTGTCGAGGGATGTGCGTTCTTTTGTGCAGTCTTGTGAGGTTTGTGCTCGGGCTAAGCCTTGCTGTTCTCGAGCCAGTGGATTGTTGTCACCTTTGCCTATCCCGAAGAGGCCTTGGACGCACATTTCCATGGACTTTATTTCGGATCTCCCTGTCTCTCAAAAAATGTCCGTCATCTGGGTTGTGTGTGACCGCTTTTCTAAAATGGTTCATCTTGTACCCTTGCCTAAGTTGCCTTCCTCCTCTGAGTTGGTCCCTCTGTTTTTCCAGAACGTGGTTCGTTTGCATGGGATTCCGGAGAACATCGTTTCTGACAGGGGATCCCAGTTTGTGTCTAGATTTTGGCGGACGTTCTGTGCTAAGATGGGCATTGATTTGTCCTTTTCGTCTGCATTCCACCCTCAGACGAATGGCCAGACGGAGTGAACTAATCAGACCTTGGAAACTTATTTGAGGTGTTTTGTTTCTGCTGATCAGGATGACTGGGTTACCTTTTTGCCGCTGGCCGAGTTTGCCCTTAATAATCGGGCTAGTTCTGCTACCTTGGTTTCTCCTTTCTTTTGTAATTCGGGGTTTCATCCTCGTTTTTCCTCTGGTCAGGTGGAGCCTTCTGATTGTCCTGGAGTGGACATGGTGGTGGATGGGTTGCATCGGATTTGGAGTCATGTGGTGGACAATTTGAAGTTGTCCCAGGAGAAGGCTCAGCAGTTTGCTAATCGCCGTCGCCGCGTGGGTCCTCGACTTCGTGTTGGGGACTTGGTGTGGTTGTCTTCTCGTTTTGTTCCTATGAAGGTCTCTTCTCCTAAGTTCAAGCCTCGGTTCATCGGTCCTTATAGGATCTTGGAAATTCTTAACCCTGTGTCGTTTCGTTTGGATCTCCCGGCATCGTTTGCTATTCATAATGTGTTCCGTCGGTCGTTGTTGCGGAGGTATGAGGTACCTGTTGTTCCTTCGCTTGAGCCTCCTGCTCCGGTGCTGGTGGAGGGAGAATTGGAGTATGTTGTGGAGAAGATCTTGGATTCTCGTGTTTCCAGACGGAAACTCCAATATTTGGTCAAGTGGAAGGGTTATGGTCAGGAGGATAATTCTTGGGTGGTTGCCTCTGATGTTCATACTGATGATTTGGTCCGCGCTTTTCATAGGGCTCATCCTGGTCGCCCTGGTGGTTCTCGTGAGGGTTCGGTGACCCCTCCTCAAGGGGATGGTACTGTTGTGAGTTCTGTTTTTGGGCTCCCTCTGGTGGTTACTGATGGTACTGGGTGATTTGTGTTCTGCTGTCTCTGGTGTCCACCTGTTCTATTAGCATTTGGGAGTTTCCTATTTAACCGGGCTTTCTTGTCTTTTCCCCGCCAGCTATCAAGGTTATCAGAGTGTTTTGTTACCTCAGCTTCTGGCTTCAGTAATCTTCAGGACAAGCTAAGTTTTTGATTTTCTTGTTCCACGTTTTGCTTTATTTTTTGTCTTGTCCAGCTTGCATATAATTGTTTCTTTGCTGCTGGTTGCTCTAGTGGGCTGTAATTGCTCCTCATGTTCCATGAGTTGGAACATGAGTTCAAGTAATTACAGGATGGTTTTTTGAAGGGTTTTTTGCTGACCGCGCAGTTTACTTTTGTATCCTCTGCTATCTAGTTTTAGCGGGCCTCATTTTGCTGAATCTGTTTTCATACTGTGTATGTGCCTTCCTCTCATTTCACCCTCATTATATGTGGGGGGCTGCTATTTCTGTGGGGAATTTCTCTGGAGGCAAGAGAGGTCTGTGTTTCTTCTAATAGGGGAAGTTAGATCTTAGGCTGGTGCGAGACGTCTAGGATCAACGTAGGCACATTCCCCGGCTATTGTTATTTGTGTGTTCAGGTTTAGGGTCGCGGTCAGCTCAGGTTCCATCACCCTAGAGCTCGTTGGTGCTTGTCCTTTTGTGATTCCCTGCCATTGGAATCATGACAGCAAACAATGTCTCATATCCTGTCGGGTTAGAGAAGGAGATAGCAAAAGCCGGCAATTGAATTACCGGCTTTTAACCCCTTAAGCCCCGAGGGTGGTTTGCACGTTAATTTTGCAATTTTCCAACTTTGAATTTTTATACCCTTAAATCACAGAGATATGTCATGCAAAATACTTAATAAGTAACATTTCCCACATGTCTACTTTACATCAGCACAATTTTGGAACCAAAATTTTTTTTTGTTAGGGAGTTATAAGGGTTAAAAGTTGACCAGCAATTTCTCATTTTTGCAACACCATTTTTTTTTAGGGACCACATCTCATTTGAAGTCATTTTGAGGGGTCTATATGATAGAAAATACCCAAGTGTGACACCATTCTAAAAACTGCACCCTTCAAGGTGCTCAAAACCACATTCAAGAAGTTTATTAACCCTTCAGGTGTTTTACAGGAATTTTTGGAATGTTTAAATAAAAATGAACATTTAACTTTTTTTCACACAAAATTTATTTCAGCTCCAATTTGTTTTATTTTACCAAGAGTAACAGGAGAAAATGGACCCCAAAAGTTGTTGTACAATTTGTCCTGAGTACGTTGATACCCCATATGTGGGGATAAACCACTGTTTGGGCGCATGGCAGAGCTCGGAAGGAAAGGAGCGCCATTTGACTTTTCAATGCAAAATTGACTGGAATTGAGATGGGACGCCATGTTGCATTTGGAGAGTCCCTGATGTGCCTAAACATTGAAACCCCCCACAAGTGACACCATTTTGGAAAGTAGACCCCTTAAGGAACTTATCTAGATGTGTGGTGAGCACTTTGACCCACCAAGTGCTTCATAGAAGTTTATAATGCAGAGCCGTAAAAATAAAAAATCATATTTTTTCACAAAAATGATCTTTTTGCCCCCAATTTTTTATTTTCCCAAGGGTAAGAGAAGAAATTAGACCACAAAAGTTGTTGTGCAATTTGTCCTGAGTACGCTGATACCCCATATGTGGGTGTAAACCATTGTTTGGGCGCATAGCAGAGCTCGGAAGGGAAGGAGCGCTATTTGACTTTTCAATGCAAAATTGACTGGAATTGAGATGGGACGCCATGTTGCGTTTGGAGAGCCCCTGATGTGCCTAAACATTGAAACCCCCCACAAATGACACCATTTTGGAAAGTAGACCCCTTAAGGAACTTATCTAGATGTGTGGTGAGCACTTTGACCCAGCAAGTGCTTCATAGAAGTTTATAATGCAGAGCCGTAAAAATAAAAAATCATATTTTTTCACAAAAATGATCTTTTTGCCCCCAATTTTTTATTTTCCCAAGGGTAAGAGAAGAAATTAGACCACAAAAGTTGTTGTGCAATTTGTCCTGAGTACGCTGATACCCCATATGTGGGTGTAAACCATTGTTTGGGCGCATGGCAGAGCTTGGAAGGGAAGGAGCGCCATTTGACTTTTCAATGCAAAATTGACTGGAATTGAGATGGGACGCCATGTTGCGTTTGGAGAGCCCCTGATGTGCCTAAACATTGAAACCACCCAAAAGTGACACCATTTTGGAAAGTAGACCCCCTAAGGAACTTATCTAGATGTGTTTTGAGAGCTTTGAGCCCCCAAGTGTTTCACTACAGTTTATAACGCAGAGCCGTGAAAATAAAAATTCTTTTTTTTTTGTCACAAAAATGATTTTTTAGTCCCCAGTTTTGTATTTTCACAAGGGTAACAGGATAAATTGGACCCCAAAAGTTGTTGCCAATTTGTCCTGAGTACGCTGATACCCCATATGTGGGGGGGAAGCACTGTTTGGGCGCATGGCAGAGCTCGGAAGGGAAGGAGCGCCATTTGGAATACAGACTTACAGTAGATGGATTGGTCTGCAGGCATCACGTTGCATTTGCAGAGCCCCTGATGTACCCAAACACGAGAAACCCCCACAAGTGACCCCATATTGGAAACTAGACCCCCCAAGGAACTTATCTAGATGTGTTGTGAGAACTTTGAACCCCCAAGTGTTTCACTGCAGTTTACAACGCAGAGCCGCGAAAATAAAAAAAATCTTATTTTTCCCACAAAAATGATTTTTAGCCCCCCACATTTTTATTTTCCCAAGGATAACAAGAGAACTTGGACCCCAAAAGTTGTTGTCCAATTTGTCCTGAGTACGCTGATACCCCATATGTTGGGGTAAACCCCTGTTTGGGCGCACCGGAGAGCTCGGAAGGGAAGGAGCACTGTTTTACTTTTTCAACGCAGAATTGACTGGAATTGAGATACGACGCCATGTCGCGTTTGGAGAGCCCCTGATGTGCCTGAACAGTGGAAACTCCCCAATTCTACCTGAAACCCTAACCCTAACACACCCCTAACCCTAATCCCAGCGGTAACCCTAACCACACCCCTAACCCTGACACACCCCTAATTCTAATCCCAACCCTAATCCCAACCGTAAATATAATCCAAACCCTAACCCTAATTTTAGCCCCAACCCTAACCCTAACTTTAGCCCCAACCCTAACCCTAACTTTAGCCCCAACCCTAACCCTAACTTTAGCTCCAACCCTAATCCTAGCCCCAGCCCCAACCCTAGCCCTAACTCTAGCCCCAACCCTAACCCCAACCCTAGCCCCAACCCTAGCCCCAACCCTAGCCCCAACCCTAGCCCTAACCCTAGCCCTAACCCTAGCACTAACCCTAGCCCCAACCCTAACCCTAGCCCTAACCCTAGCCCTAACCCTAACCCTAGCCCTGATGGGAAAATGGAAATAAATACATTTTTTTAATTTTATTATTTTTCCCTAACTAAGGGGTTGATGCAGGGGGGTTTGAATTACTTTTATAGCGTTTTTTATATCGGATTTTTATGATTGGCAGCCGTCACACAATAAAATACGCTTTTTTATAGCAAAAAAGTTTTTGCGTCTCCATTTTGAGACCTATAATTTTTCCATATTTTGGTCCACAGAGTCATGTGAGGTCTTGTTTTTTGTGGGACGAGTTGACGTTTTTATTGGTAACATTTTTGGACACGTGACAGTTTTTGATCACTTTTTATTCCGATTTTTGTAAGGCAGAATGACCAAAAACCAGCTATTCATCAATTTCTTTTGAGGGAGGCGTTTATACCGTTCCGCGTTTGGTAAAGTGGATGAAGCAGTTTTATTCGTCGGGTCAGTACGATTACAGCGATACCTCATTTATATAATTTTTTTATGTTTTGGCGCTTTTATACGATAAAAGCTATTTTATAGAAAAAATAATTATTTTGGCATCGCTTTATTCTCAGGACTATAACTTTTTTATTTTTTTGCTTATTATGCTTTGTGGCAGCTTGTTTTTTGCGGAACAAGATGCCGTTTTCAGCGGTATCATGGTTATTTATATCCGTCTTTTTGATCGCGTGTTATTCCACTTTTTGTTCGGCGGTGTGATAATAAAGCGTTGTTTTTTGGCTCGTTTTTTTTTTCTTACGGTGTTCACTGAAGGGGTTAACTAGTGGGACCGTTTTATAGGTCGGGTCGTTACGGACGCGGCGATACTAAATATGTGTACATTTATTTTTATTTTATTTTTTTTTAGATAAAGAAATGTATTTATGGGAATAATATTTGTTTATTTATTTATTTATTTAGTAATTTTTTTATTTTTTTTTACACATGTGGAAATTTTTTTTTTTTACTTTTTTACTTTGTCCCAGGGGGGAACATCACAGATCGCCGATCTTACAGTTTGCACAGCACTCTGTAAGATCGGCGATCTCACTGACATCGCTGCAGGCTTACCAGCACCTGCAGGTGACACGGAAGTACTCCCTGCAGGACCCGGATGCAGCCCCGCGGCCATTTTGGATCCGGGGACTGCAGGGAGAAGACGCTCGGTACATGGTGAGTACATCACCGTGTACCGATCGTCTCAGGCAAGCACGCAGGGAGCCCCCTCCCTGCGCGATGCTTCCCTGTACCGCCGGCACATCGCGATCATGTTTGATCGCGGTGTGCCGGGGGTTAATGTGCCGGGAGCGGTCTGTGACCACTCCTGGCACATAGTGCCAGATGTCAGCTGCGATAGTCAGCTGACACCCGGCCGCGATCGGCCGCGCTCCCCCCTTGAGCACGGCCGATCGCATATGACGTACTATCCCGTCACTGGGAATTAAGTCCCAGGTCACCTGGACGGGATAGTACGTCATATGGGATTAAGGGGTTAAGCTATCTAGCGCTGCATTAAATATATATATATATATAGACTGTATATATATTTTCATGAATATTTGAGCCCATGGGTCCATTGTATGTTCGTTTTGCAAGCCGGCGAGAAAATCTCGCTGTACGGATGTCATGCGGATTACATACGGAGGTTTACATGCACAAAATACGCTGCCACACCCTGCCTACGGATGACATACGGATTTGTCATGATCCCAATGGCAGGGGATCACAAAAGGACAAGCACAAAAAACAAAACAAGCTCTAGGGTGATGGAAACTGAGCTGACCGCGATCCTGAACCTAACACACAACTAGCTGTAGCCGGGGAACGTGCCTACGATGATTCCTAGACGTCTCGCGCCAGCCGAAGGACTAACTTCCCCTATTAGAAGAAACACAGACCTCTCTTGCCTCCAGAGAAACACCCCACAGAAATAGCAGCCCCCCACATGTAATGATGGTGAAATAAGAGGAAAGCAAATACGTAGTTATGAAAACAGATTCAGCAAAATGAGGCCCGCTAAAGCTAGATAGCAGAGGATACAAAAGTGAACTGCGCGGTCAGCGAAAAACCCTACAAAAAACCATCCTGAAATTACTTGAACTCATGTGCCAACTCATGGAACATGAGGAGTAATATCAGCCCACTAGAGCAACCAGCAAAAAGGAATCACATATCTGCAAGCTGGACTAAGACAAAAATTAAGCAAAACGTGGAACAGGAGAAACAAAAACTTAGCTTGTCCTGAAGATTACAGAAGCGGGAAGCAGAGGTAACAAGACACGCTGATTACATTGATAGCCGGCGAGGAAATGACAAGAAAGCCAGGTTAAATAGGAAACTCCCATATCCTGATAGAACAGGTGGACACCAGAGACCGCAGAAAACACAAGTCACCCAGTACCATCTGTAACCACCAGAGGGAGCCCAAAAACAGAATCCACAACAGTACCCCCCCTTGAGGAGGGGTCACCGAACACTCACGAGAACCACCAGGGCGACCAGGATGAGCCCTATGAAATGCACGGACCAAATCAGCAGCATGAACATCAGAGGCAACCACCCAAGAATTATCCTCCTGACCATAACCCTTCCACTTGACCAAATATTGGAGTTTCCGTCTGGAAACACGAGAATCCAAGATCTTCTCCACAACATACTCCAATTCTCCCTCCACCAGCACCGGAGCAGGAGGTTCAAGCGAAGGAACAACAGGTACCTCATACCTCCGCAACAACGACCGATGGAACGCATTATGAATAGCAAACGATGCCGGGAGATCCAAACAAAACGACACAGGGTTAAGAATTTCCAAGATCCTATAGGGACCGATGAACCGAGGCTTGAACTTAGGAGAAGAGACCTTCATAGGAACAAAACGAGAAGACAACCACACCAAGTCCCCAACATGAAGTCGAGGACCCACGCGGCGACGGCGATTAGCAAACTGCTGAGCCCTCTCCTGGGACAACTTCAAATTGTCCACCACATGACTCCAAATCTGATGCAATCTATCCACTCCAGGACAATCAGAAGGCTCTACCTGACCAGAGGAAAAACGAGGATAAAACCCCGAATTACAAAAGAAAGGAGAAACCAAGGTAGCAGAACTAGCCCGATTATTAAGGGCAAATTCGGCAAGCGGCAAAAAGGTAACCCAGTCATCTTGATCAGCAGAAACAAAACACCTTAAATAAGTTTCCAAGGTCTGATTAGTTCGTTCCATCTGGCCATTCGTCTGAGGATGGAATGCAGACGAAAAGGACAAATCAATGCCCATCTTAGCACAGAACGTCCGCCAAAATCTAGACACAAACTGGGATCCCCTGTCAGAAACGATGTTCTCCGGAATCCCATGCAAACGAACCACGTTCTGAAAAAACAGAGGGACCAACTCAGAGGAGGAAGGTAACTTAGGCAAGGGTACCAGATGAACCATCTTAGAAAAGCGGTCACACACAACCCAGATGACGGACATTTTTTGAGAGACAGGGAGATCCGAAATAAAGTCCATGGAAATGTGCGTCCAAGGCCTCTTCGGGATAGGCAAAGGTGACAACAATCCACTGGCCCGAGAACAGCAAGACTTAGCCCGAGCGCAAACTTCACAAGACTGCACAAAAGAACGCACATCCCTCGACAAGGAAGGCCACCAAAAAGACCTGGCCACCAAGTCTCTAGTACCAAATATTCCAGGATGACCTGCCAACACAGAAGAATGGACCTCGGAGATGACTCTACTGGTCCAATTATCCGGAACAAACAGTCTTTCAGGCGGACAACGATCAGGTTTATCCGCCTGAAACTCCTGCAAAGCACGTCGCAAGTCTGGGGAGACAGCCGACAAAATCACCCCATCCCTAAGGATACCAGTGGGCTCAGAATTTCCAGGGGAGTCAGGGACAAAACTCCTAGAAAGAGCATCCGCCTTCACATTCTTTGAACCTGGCAGGTATGAAACCACAAAATCGAAACGGGAGAAAAACAGTGACCAACGAGCCTGTCTAGGATTCAGACGCTTGGCAGACTCAAGGTAAATCAGATTTTTGTGCTCAGTCAAGACCACCACACGATGTCTAGCACCCTCAAGCCAATGACGCCACTCCTCAAATGCCCACTTCATGGCCAAAAGCTCCCGATTACCAACATCATAATTCCGCTCAGTGGGCGAAAACTTTCTAGAAAAGAACGCACATGGCTTCATCACTGAGCAATCGGAGCTTCTCTGCGACAAAACCGCCCCCGCTCCAATCTCGGAAGCATCAACCTCAACCTGAAAAGGAAGCGAAACATCTGGCTGACGCAACACAGGAGCAGAAGAAAACCGGCGCTTAAGTTCCTGAAAGGCCTCCACAGCCGCAGGAGACCAATCAGCAACATCAGCACCCTTCTTAGTCAAATCCGTCAAAGGCTTAACAACACTAGAAAAATTAGTTATGAAACGACGATAAAAATTAGCAAAGCCCAAGAACTTCTGTAGACTCTTAAGAGATGTAGGCTGCGTCCAGTCACAAATAGCCTGAACCTTGACGGGATCCATCTCAATAGTAGAAGGGGAAAAAATATACCCCAAAAAAGAAATCTTCTGGACTCCAAAGAGACACTTTGAACCTTTTACAAACAAAGAATTGGCCCGCAGGACCTGAAACACCTTCCTGACCTGCTGAACATGGGACTCCCAGTCATCAGAAAAAACCAAAACATCATCCAAATACACAATCATAAATTTATCCAGATATTCACGGAAAATATCGTGCATAAAGGACTGGAAGACAGAAGGAGCATTAGAAAGTCCAAAAGGCATCACCAAATACTCAAAATGGCCCTCAGGCGTATTAAATGCGTTTTTCCACTCATCACCCTGCTTTATCCGCACAAGATTATACGCACCCCGAAGATCAATCTTAGTGAACCATTTAGCCCCCTTAATGCGAGCGAACAAATCAGTCAACAATGGCAAAGGATACTGATATTTGACTGTAATCTTATTCAAAAGACGGTAATCTATACAAGGCCTCAAGGAACCATCTTTTTTGGCCACGAAAAAAAAACCTGCTCCCAAAGGGGACGAAGAATGATGGATATGTCCCTTTTCCAAGGACTCCTTAACATAATCCCGCATAGCAGTATGCTCTGGCACTGACAGATTGAACAAACGTCCTTTAGGAAATTTACTGCCAGGAATCAAATCTATAGCACAATCGCAATCCCTGTGAGGAGGAAGCGAATTGAGCTTAGGCTCCTCAAAAACATCCCGATAATCAGACAAAAATACAGGAACCTCAGAAGGAATAGATGAAGCGATAGAAATCGGAGGTGCATCATCATGAACCCCCTGACATCCCCAGCTTAACACAGACATCGTTTTCCAGTCCAAGACTGGGTTATGAGTTTGTAACCATGGCAGACCAAGCACTAAGACATCATGTAAATTATACAGTACCAGGAAGCGAATCACCTCCTGATGAACGGGAGTCATACGCATGGTCACTTGTGTCCAGTACTGAGGTTTGTTCATAGCCAAAGGTGTAGAGTCAATTCCTTTCAAAGGAATAGGGACTTCCAGAGGCTCCAGACTAAACCCACAGCGGTTGGCAAATGACCAATCCATAAGACTCAGGACAGCGCCTGAATCCACATAGGCATCGACGGAAATGGCTGATAATGAACAAATCAGAGTCACAGACAGAATGAACTTAGACTGTAAAGTACTAATGGCAACAGACTTATCAACCTTTTTTGTGCGTTTAGAGCATGCTGATATAACATGAACTGAATCACCACAATAAAAACACAACCCATTTTTCCGCCTATAGTTTTGCCGTTCACTTCTGGACTGAATTCTATCACATTGCATTGTCTCAGGTGCCTGTTCAGAAGACACCGCCAAATGATGCACAGGTTTGCGCTCCCGTAAACGCCGATCAATCTGAATAGCCATAGTCATAGACTCATTCAGACCTGTAGGCGCAGGGAACCCCACCATAACATCTTTAATGGCCTCAGAAAGGCCATCTCTGAATCTTGCAGCCAGGGCGCACTCATTCCACTGAGTAAGCACCGACCATTTCCGAAATTTCTGACAATATATTTCTGCTTCATCTTGCCCCTGAAAGAGAGCCAATAAAGCTTTTTCAGCCTGAATCTCTAGGTTAGGTTCCTCATAGAGCAAACCCAATGCCAGAAAAACCGCATCCACATTGAGCAACGCAGGATCCCCTGGTGCCAATGCAAATGCCCAATTCTGAGGGTCACCCCGCAGGAAAGATATAACAATTTTGACTTGCTGAGCAGGGTCTCCAGAGGAGCGAGATTTTAAAGAAAGAAACAACTTGCAATTGTTCCTAAAATTCAGAAAACTAGATCTATCTCCAGAAAAAAAACTCTGGGATAGGAATTCTAGGTTCAGACATAGGAGCATGTACAACAAAATCTTGTATATTTTGAACCTTAGCAGCAAGATTATTCAGGCTGGAAGCCAAACTCTGGACGTCCATGATAAACAGCTGAGGTCAGAGCCATTCAGGGATTAAGAGGAGGTAAGACGCAGCCAGGCTGCAATTAAGGCTAGGCAGCAAACTCTGAGGGGGAAAAAAAAAAAAAAAAAAAAACTTCCTCAGACTACTTTTCCTCCTACTTCAGCCAATACGATTACCACTTTTTGGCCGGCTATACTGTCATGATCCCAATGGCAGGGGATCACAAAAGGACAAGCACAAAAAACAAAACAAGCTCTAGGGTGATGGAAACTGAGCTGACCGCGATCCTGAACCTAACACACAACTAGCTGTAGCCGGGGAACGTGCCTACGATGATTCCTAGACGTCTCGCGCCAGCCGAAGGACTAACTTCCCCTATTAGAAGAAACACAGACCTCTCTTGCCTCCAGAGAAACACCCCACAGAAATAGCAGCCCCCCACATGTAATGACGGTGAAATGAGAGGAAAGCACATACGTAGTTATGAAAACAGATTCAGCAAAATGAGGCCCGCTAAAGCTAGATAGCAGAGGATACAAAAGTGAACTGCGCGGTCAGGGAAAAACCCTACAAAAAACCATCCTGAAATTACTTGAACTCATGTGCCAACTCATGGAACATGAGGAGTAATATCAGCCCACTAGAGCAACCAGCAAAAAGGAATCACATATCTGCAAGCTGGACTAAGACAAAAATTAAGCAAAACGTGGAACAGGAAAAACAAAAACTTAGCTTGTCCTGAAGATTACAGAAGCGGGAAGCAGAGGTAACAAGACACACTGATTACATTGATAGCCGGCGAGGAAATGACAAGAAAGCCAGGTTAAATAGGAAACTCCCATATCCTGATAGAACAGGTGGACACCAGAGACCGCAGAAAACACAAGTCACCCAGTACCATCTGTAACCACCAGAGGGAGCCCAAAAACAGAATCCACAACACGGATTACTATTTCGGGATCATTTCTGCGTATTACGCATGTAAAATACGGACCGTATTTCCCTACGCTGAGTGTGACCCCGGCCTTAGATGAATTCATTGACAGGTGTAGTTTGTAAAATGGGGTCACGTATGGGAGGATTCTCCTGTTCTGGCACCTCAGTGGCTCTCCCAGTGGGTTATGGCACAAGCAAACCATAACAGTAACATCCACTCTTATGTTATGGTGATCCTTCCCTCCTGAGTTTTGCACTATGCCTCAAAAATAGTTCCCAATTACATTGTAGGGTATAGGTGTACTCAGGAGAAATTGCACAACAAACTGAGAGGTCCATTTTTTCCTATTAGCCCTTATAAAAATTAAAAATTTGGGGCTAAAAAACATTTTAGCGGAAAAAATGTCATAATTCTTTCTTCACCGCCCAATGGTATACATTTCTGGAAGCACATGTGATGTCAACATGCTCACTGCACCCCTAGATGAATTCATTGAGAGGTTTAGTTTGCTAAATTATGTCACTTATGAGGAGTTAATTTTATCTGGCACCTCAGAGGCTCTGCCAATGTGACATGGCAGCCTCAAATCATTCCAGCAAAATCTGAACTCCAGTATGGCGCTTCTTCTCTTCTGAGCTTTGCATCATGCCTCAAAAGTAGTTTAAGACCACATATGGGTTATCGGTATATGGCCGGAGTCACACTAGTCTGTAATACGGATGAGTGCTATGCGATAAAAAATCGCATAGAACTCGGACCAATGTTAATCTATGGGGCAGCTCCCATCATCCATTTTTTCCTCGTCTGTATTTCGCATGCGACTGAAATCGCAGCATGCTGCGATTGTCCACGTATCTCAGCTGAGAAACGCCAATACAAGTCTATGGGTGTGGGAAAAAATAGCACAGGACACGGACCATGTGTGTGACTTGCGAGAAATTCTCAGGCATTGGACAGGTGACAGGAAATTGGCTCAGCCATTATTTGCTCATTTTGCAAGTATGTGAGACAATCTCACCATATGGATGAGATACGGATGACACACGGATACTTTTTTGAGAATAAAACGCATCCTGGCATTGCACACGGATGAGATACGGATCACCATACGGAGAACATTTGTGCGATTCTCGGAAGACAAAATCGGACAGATTTTTTATACATTGTTTGTGACTCCAGCTTACTAAGGAGAAATTGCCCAACAAATTGTAAGGTGACATTTCTCCTGTTACCCTTGTGAAAAAAAATTGGGGCTGAAAACATTTTTTTGGGACAAATGTGATTTTTTTTTTTTTTATTTTCACAGCTCAATGTTATAAACTTCTGTGAAATACCTGGGAGTTCAAGGAGCTCACTATACATCTAGATCCATTCCTTGAGGGGTCTAGTTTCCAAAATAGGGTCAGTTGTGGTGTGTTTCCACTGCTTAGGCAGATTAGGAGTTCTTCGAATGCGACAGGGCTTTCGCTAATGGTTCCAAGTAAGCTGGGTGCTCAAAAAATAATTTTCCTCCACGTATAGGGTATCGGTGTACTCAGGAGAACTTGCACAACAACTTTTTGGGTCAGTCCATATTGTCCTGTTACCCTTGTTAAAATAAAAGAAAATTGGGGCTAAAAGTAAAATTTTTGTGAAAAAAAGTTAAATGCAATTTTTTTTCATTCCCCATTCCATTAATTCTTGTGAAGCACCAGAAGAGTTAATAAACTTCTTGCATATGGTAGTGAACACATTGAGGAGTGCAGTTTTTATAATTGTGTCACTTTTTCTGTCATATAGACACCTCAAAGTTACTTCAAATGTGATGTGATCCCTAAGAAAAATGGTTTTGTAAGTTTTGTTGGAAAAATTAGAAATCGCTGGTAAACTTTTAACCTTTCTAACTTCCTAACAAAAAAAACATGTTTCAAAAAGTGTGCTGATGTACAGTAGATATGTGGGAAATATTATTTACTAACTATTTTGTGTTTAAGGGCATAAGAATTAAAAGTTTGAAAATTGCAACGGTTTCCTAATTTTTCCCAAAATTCAGATTTTTTTCACAAATAAATGCAAGTCATATATTTAAAGTTATATATTCATATATAAATGCAAGTCGCAAATGTTACCACTATCATGAAGTACAATATGTCACAAAAAAATCTCATAATCAGTGGGATCTGTTGAAGCATTCCAGAGTTACTACCACATAAAGTGACACTGGTCAGAATTGTTCCTATTCATGAAAGTGAAAACAGGCTTGGGACGTGAGGGGGTTAAAGTGGTTGGCCGGTCCTAGGGTACAAGTCTGCAGTCACTCTATGTGACTACAGATTTGGAAATCCTCACAAAGCACGCACTGTGCGCTGTGAGGCTTCGCCTGTGTCGGTGCAGGGAGCATTCCGAATAGACTTTATCCGGCCTCTCTCAATACACCTACAATAACACTAATGGGCACATGATGTGACACTACAGTACACTTATATCACAGACGTAATAGTGTTTGTTTGTATAAGTAGCATTAAATTGACTTTTTTAAAATACCCCTTTAAAACTGAACTAATGAGTTTACTGACATCACATGTCTGCACAAAAAACAATTATTTGATCCAACAGAATACCAGCCAATATAACCTCATTATTCAATAATGCTACTATAGAGACAATAAAAACTAGCACCAAAACTGTTATTATTGTTTATTGTTACAGCGCCATTTATTCCATGGTGCTTTACATGTAAGGAGGGGTATACATAATAAAAACAGGTACAATAATCTTGAACAATATAAGTCATAACTGGTACAGGAGGAGAGAGGACCCTGCCCGCGAAGGCTCACAATCTACAAGGGATGGGTGAGAATACAGTAGGCGAGGGTAGAGCTGGTCATGCAGCGGTTTGGTCAATCGGTGGTTACTGCAGGTTATAGGCTTGTCTTCAGGCTCTTTTTGAAGGTTTTGATGGTAGGTGAGAGTCTGATATGTTGTGGTAGAGAGTTCCAGAGTAGGGGTGATGCGTGAGAGAAATCTTGTATGCGATTGTGGGAAGAGGAGATAAGAGGGGAATAGAGAAGGAGATCTTGTGAGGATCGGAGGTTGCGTGCAGGAAAGTACCGGGAGACAAGGTCACAGATGTATGGAGGAGACAGGTTTTGTACTGGAGTCTCTGGGTAATGGGTGTTAGGTCTCGAGTTCCCGCTTCTGCTCAGGGGGAATCTCGAGCCATCTCCGCTGCGGTCTCCCATTCTCATCCAGCCGCAGTGGAGACTGCTCAGCAAGGACGTCGGTCCCAGGGTCTTGCTCAGTCTCACTCTGTACTGAGAGTTACTGCTGCTTCTTCAGCTTCTGCCATTAAAGCCAGTGCTGGTCAGCAGCGAGCGGACTTCTCTGGGACTAAGTCCTTGTCTGCACACACTGAGCATGCCCAGGGTAAGATCTCCCGTTGGAGATCGAGGGTCATGTGCTCAGGCTCTGCAGCACATTCTATTGGTCCTCTTGGCAGGTCTTGGAAGGGCAAAGTTTCTGTGGCCACTTCCTGTGCTGCAACTATATAAACTGCGCATGACCGCACGGCCATGCGCTAGTGTACAATTGTTAATGTGTGTATGTTGTGAGTGCAAGTCGTCCTTGGATACCCCTACCCTATTGAATGTCTGTTTGCGGAAGGTGTATGGTTGCTATCTAGCGCCCGACTTAGCCTACAGCACTAATCACACATTACAGCGTCCAGTTGCTGTGACCGCCAGTACGGCGCCGTGCACTTCCTCTGCGCTTTCCTTACCCAAGCCTGGGTGGTTAGTGGCGTTCGTCAGTGCGGCACCGCATGCACTCTTGTGCCTTAAAATTGTTATTGAGTTTCCTTACACACCCAGTTGCGGTGTTGTGCCAGCAAGGGTCTAATCGGACTTCAATCCTAGTTGGGGTTGAGTTCGCTGACTACTTGCTTGTGCTCTAGGTGCGGTACCGCGGTCCTGTGACGCAACAGGATCGCTTCCTTCACGCTGGGTGAAGTTTAACCCACGTGTGTATACTTATGAGTACCGCCATATAGTCCGTCATTACTTGGCAGCAGGTTCCATCTCTGCACGGTGGACCCCGGGCTGCGAACGCACCATACTCTATCTGTCTTATTATTTGGTGCGTTCCGCTAGCCCTAACATTACACTAGCGCCAGGGTCTGGCTAGTAATGACGGACAAACAGCAATCCTTGTGGTATATCCAGCAGCTGGAGAGTAGGTTGGCGGCTCTTGAGAGCGCAACCTCAGCTGTGGATGTTACCGCAGTTGCTGTACAGGCTGCTAGCGTGGCTGCAGCAACCCTGTCCATTGCCACCCCTGCTCCGACATTTTCTCGCCTCCCGCTGCCAGAAAAATTTTCTGGTGATAGCAAATTTTGTAGGGGATTTGTGAGTCAGTGCTCTATTCACCTCGAGCTCCTGGCTGCACGTTTTCCCACAGAGCGGGCTAAGGTGGGATTTATAGTGTCTCTCTTGTCGGACAGGGCGTTGGAATGGGCTACGCCGCTGTGGGAGCGTGGCGATCATGTGGTGCAGAGTGCTCCGCTGTTTCTGAGCACTCTGAAACAGGTCTTTTTAGGACCTTGAGTCACCCATGATACTGCGCTCCAACTGCTGGCATTAACTCAGGGTGAGTCCTTGGTCAGTCATTTTGCCGTCCAATTCCGCACTTTAGCTTCTGAGCTGGATTGGTCGGATAAAGCTCTTATCCCCATATTTTGGAAGGGCCTGGCTGACCATGTGAAGGATGCTCTGGCCACTAGGGAGATTCCTGCCACACTGGAGGAGTTAATAACTGTCTCCACTCGAATTGACCTCCGTTTTAACGAGCGGAGGTTAGAGCGAGCCAAGTGTAGGCAGAGGTTTCGGCTGGCTCCTACCTTCACTAAACCTCTGGAATCTCTGGTCCTGGTTCCTGAGTCACATGAGGCCAGGGAAGTGTCACAAGCAGGATCTAAGTCCCGGACCGCAGGTGCACTCAAGGTCTGTCATGTATGCCAGCAGTCGGGACATCTAGCCACCAGATGTTCTCAGCGGTCGAGGAAACGTCAGCGTCTAGTGGTAGTAGGTGGAGGTGCACTAGACACGGCGACGTTTGCCTCTAAATTGTCCTTTAAGGGGACAATTACTATAGGCTCATTCTCCCACTCGGTAGAGCTCTGCGTGGATTCTGGGGCGGAGGGCAATTTTATGTCTTCTGCCTTCGCCCAACGTCACGCAATACCCCTGGTTATGCTAGCTCAACCAGTAACGGTACGAGTGGTGAATGGGTCTGCACTGCCCTCACAGATAACACACCAGACCATCCCTTTTACTCTGTCCATGTCGCCATCTCATCAGGAGATTATATCTCTGCTCTTCATTCCTGAGGGAATTGATGAGGTCCTGTTGGGAATACCTTGGCTACGGTACCACTCTCCTCATATCGAGTGGTCCTCTGGCAGAATCCTGGGATGGGGCGAATCTTGTGGGGGTAGGTGTCAGAGGGAGTGCGTTCAGGTTGCTACTACAGAGGTACCCGCAGATCTTTCCTCTCTCCCCAAGCAGTATTGGTCTTATGCAGACGTGTTCTCCAAAAAGGCGGCGGAGATCCTTCCGCCCCATCGCCCCTATGACTGTCCTATTGATCTCTTGCCTGGTGCTGAGCCTCCCCGGGGTCGAGTCTATCCGCTATCTCTCCCGGAGACGGAGGCAATGTCACAGTACATCCAGGAAAATCTGGCAAGAGGATTCATTAGGAAGTCAGTGTCACCTGCTGGGGCAGGGTTCTTCTTCGTGTAGAAGAAGAATGGGGAATTGCGTCCATGCATAGACTACAGGGGTCTTAACGCCATCACCGTTAAGAACAAGTATCCTTTGCCCTTGATATCTGAGCTCTTCGATAGGATACGGGGAGCGAGGGTATTTACAAAGTTAGATCTGCGGGGTGCTTACAACCTGATTCGCATCCGTGAGGGGGACGAATGGAAGACGGCTTTTAACACCAGGGATGGGCACTATGAATATCTGGTGATGCCCTTCGGGCTCTGTAATGCCCCAGCCGTTTTCCAAGACTTTGTGAATGATATCTTCCGGGATATGCTTTCCACCTCGGTCGTAGTCTATCTGGATGATATTCTCATCTACTCTCCAGATATTGACTCCCACCGGAGAGATGTTTGCAAAGTCTTCGACCTCCTACGGGCAAACTCCCTCTATGCCAAGTTGGAGAAGTGTATGTTTGAGCAGGAGTCCTTACCTTTCCTAGGCTATATCATCTCTGCCCAGGGATTGGCTATGGATCCTGCCAAACTACAGGCTGTGATGGACTGGCAGGAACCCCATTCTCTTAAAGCGGTGCAGCGCTTTATGGGGTTCATTAATTATTATCGCCAGTTCATTCCGCACTTCTCAACTTTGGTAGCTCCCTTGGTTGCCCTCACCAAGAAGGGGGCGAATCCCAAATTGTGGTCTGAGGAGGTCTCCAAGGCCTTTAACTCTATAAAGTCACACTTCGCTAGCGCTCCCATCCTACATCGCCCCGATGTTGATAAGCCATTTATCATGGAGGTGGATGCCTCTTCTGTTGGTGCTGGAGCAGTCCTCTTCCAAAAGGATGCTCAAGGTCGGAAGCATCCTTGCTTCTTTTTCTCCAAGACCTTCTCACCAGCAGAGAGGAATTATTCCATCGGGGACAGGGAGTTGCTAGCCATGAAGTTGGCTTTCTCGGAGTGGAGACATCTCTTGGAGGGAGCACGTTTTCCCTTCCAAGTCTTCACAGACCATAAAAATTTGGTGTACCTGCAGACAGCCCAGCGGTTGAATTCTCGCCAGGCCAGATGGTCCTTATTCTTCTCCCGGTTTCATTTCACCCTCCATTTTCTTTCTGGGGAGAAGAACATTCGGGCCGACGCTCTCTCCCGCTCCGTTGTGTCATCTGCGGAGGAGGAGGAGTCTCGGCTTATTGTCCCCACCGAGAGCTTGAGAACTGTGGCCCCGGTTTCGCTAGAGTCTGTGCCCCCGGGCAAGACTTTTGTTCCATCCAGTTTGCGACCGGAGGTTCTCTCTTGGGCACACTCGTCCAGGGTGGGTGGACATTTTGGTACCAAAAGGACATCTGAGTTACTGGCGAGGACGTACTGGTGGCCGCATATGGCTCGTGATGTCGCAGAGTATGTTCGGGCGTGTGTCTCTTGCGCCAAGAACAAGACTCCTCGGCAACGGCCAGCTGGTTTGCTTTATCCTCTGCCGGTGGCGGACAGGCCCTGGGAGATGGTCGGGATGGACTTTGTGGTGGGCTTACCCAAGTCTCGTAACTGCACCATTATCTGGGTGATCACCGACCATTTTTCCAAAATGGTGCACTTGGTGCCTCTTCCACGGCTACCTTCTGCACGGGCGTTGGCTGTCTTGTTCGTCAAGCATATCTTTCGCCTACACGGTATGCCAGACAAAATTGTTAGTGACCGGGGTCCCCAGTTTGCGTCTCGATTCTGGAGAGAGCTTTGTCGTCTACTCCGTATTGAGTTAAATCTCTCTTCGGCATATCATCCCGAGACGAATGGGTTGGTAGAGAGGGCCAACCAGACCTTGGTCACATATTTACGACATTTTGTTTCTGCCAGGCAGGATGACTGGGCATCCTTGCTACCGTGGGCAGAGTTTGCACTTAACAATGCCGTAGCCGACTCCACCGGTCAGACTCCATTCCTCCTAAATTACGGCCAGCATCCGCGTGTTCCTGTACTCATGCCTGTGTCTTCTGCTGACTCCAGGGTGGCAGACTGGGCTGTGGAGGCATGGGACATTTGGGACCGCACGCAGGATGCCATTTGGGCCTCCAAGGAGAGAATGAGGTCCTCCGCCGATGTTCATCGGCGTCCCGCTCCGACCTTTGCTCCTGGCGACTTGGTGTGGCTCTCCGCCCGTAACATCAGGCTGCGAGTTGAGTCCACTAAGTTTGCTCCTCGCTACTTGGGTCCCTTCAAGGTTCTCGAACGGGTTAATCCTGTGGTCTACCGTTTGGCTCTTCCTCCACGCTTGGGTATCACCGACACCTTTCATGTGTCCCTCTTGAAACCCGTATACATGTCCCGGTTTTCCGAGTCATCTGCCGGGACATCGGGTTCGTCTACGGACGATTACGAGGTGAACGCTATTTTGGGGTGCAAGGTGGTACGCGGCAAAAAGTTCTATCTGGTGGATTGGAAGGGTTATGGCCCTGAGGACAGGTCATGGGAGTCTGCTGAAAACATTCGGGCCCCACAGCTCATTGCTGCCTTTGAGCGTAGCGAGGCCCAAGGAGGGGGGGGCCCTAGGAGGGGGGGTAATGTTAGGTCTCGAGTTCCCGCTTCTGCTCAGGGGGAATCTCGAGCCATCTCCGCTGCGGTCTCCCATTCTCATCCAGCCGCAGTGGAGTCTGCTCAGCAAGGACGTCAGTCCCAGCGTCTTGCTCAGTCTCACTCTGTACTGAGAGTTACTGCTGCTTCTTCAGCTTCTGCCATTAAAGCCAGTGCTGGTCAGCAGCGAGCGGACTTCTCTGGGACTAAGTCCTTGTCTGCACACACTGAGCATGCCCAGGGCAAGATCTCCCGTTGGAGATCGAGGGTCATGTGCTCAGGCTCTGCAGCACATTCTATTGGTCCTCTTGGCAGGTCTTGGAAGGGCAAAGTTTCTGTGGCCACTTCCTGTGCTGCAACTATATAAACTGCGCATGACCGCACGGCCATGCGCTAGTGTACAATTGTTAATGTGTGTATGTTGTGAGTGCAAGTCGTCCTTGGATACCCCTACCCTATTGAATGTCTGTTCGCGGAAGGTGTATGGTTGCTATCTAGCGCCCGACTTAGCCTACAGCACTAATCACACATTACAGCGTCCAGTTGCTGTGACCGCCAGTACGGCGCCGTGCACTTCCTCTGTACTTTCCTTACCCAAGCCTGGGTGGTTAGTGGCGTTCGTCAGTGCGGCACCGCATGCACTCTTGTGCCTTAAAATTGTTACTGAGTTTCCTTACACACCCAGTTGCGGTGTTGTGCCAGCAAGGGTCTAATCGGACTTCAATCGTAGTTGGGGTTGAGTTCGCTGACTACTTGCTTGCGCTCTAGGTGCGGTACCGCGGTCCTGTGACGCAACAGGATCGCTTCCTTCACGCTGGGTGAAGTTTAACCCACGTGTGTATACTTATGAGTACCGCCATATAGTCCGTCATTACTTGGCAGCAGGTTCCATCTCTGCACGGTGGACCCCGGGCTGCGAACGCACCATACTCTATCTGTCTTATTATTTGGTGCGTTCCGCTAGCCCTAACATTACACTAGCGCCAGGGTCTGGCTAGTAATGACGGACAAACAGCAATCCTTGTGGTATATCCAGCAGCTGGAGAGTAGGTTGGCGGCTCTTGAGAGCGCAACCTCAGCTGTGGATGTTACCGCAGTTGCTGTACAGGCTGCTAGCGTGGCTGCAGCAACCCTGTCCATTGCCACCCCTGCTCCGACATTTTCTCGCCTCCCGCTGCCAGAAAAATTTTCTGGTGATAGCAAATTTTGTAGGGGATTTGTGAGTCAGTGCTCTATTCACCTCGAGCTCCTGGCTGCACGTTTTCCCACAGAGCGGGCTAAGGTGGGATTTATAGTGTCTCTCTTGTCGGACAGGGCGTTGGAATGGGCTACGCCGCTGTGGGAGCGTGGCGATCATGTGGTGCAGAGTGCTCCGCTGTTTCTGAGCACTCTGAAACAGGTCTTTTTAGGACCTTGAGTCACCCATGATACTGCGCTCCAACTGCTGGCATTAACTCAGGGTGAGTCCTTGGTCAGTCATTTTGCCGTCCAATTCCGCACTTTAGCTTCTGAGCTGGATTGGTCGGATAAAGCTCTTATCCCCATATTTTGGAAGGGCCTGGCTGACCATGTGAAGGATGCTCTGGCCACTAGGGAGATTCCTGCCACACTGGAGGAGTTAATAACTGTCTCCACTCGAATTGACCTCCGTTTTAACGAGCGGAGGTTAGAGCGAGCCAAGTGTAGGCAGAGGTTTCGGCTGGCTCCTACCTTCACTAAACCTCTGGAATCTCTGGTCCTGGTTCCTGAGTCACATGAGGCCAGGGAAGTGTCACAAGCAGGATCTAAGTCCCGGACCGCAGGTGCACTCAAGGTCTGTCATGTATGCCAGCAGTCGGGACATCTAGCCACCAGATGTTCTCAGCGGTCGAGGAAACGTCAGCGTCTAGTGGTAGTAGGTGGAGGTGCACTAGACACGGCGACGTTTGCCTCTAAATTGTCCTTTAAGGGGACAATTACTATAGGCTCATTCTCCCACTCGGTAGAGCTCTGCGTGGATTCTGGGGCGGAGGGCAATTTTATGTCTTCTGCCTTCGCCCAACGTCACGCAATACCCCTGGTTATGCTAGCTCAACCAGTAACGGTACGAGTGGTGAATGGGTCTGCACTGCCCTCACAGATAACACACCAGACCATCCCTTTTACTCTGTCCATGTCGCCATCTCATCAGGAGATTATATCTCTGCTCTTCATTCCTGAGGGAATTGATGAGGTCCTGTTGGGAATACCTTGGCTACGGTACCACTCTCCTCATATCGAGTGGTCCTCTGGCAGAATCCTGGGATGGGGCGAATCTTGTGGGGGTAGGTGTCAGAGGGAGTGCGTTCAGGTTGCTACTACAGAGGTACCCGCAGATCTTTCCTCTCTCCCCAAGCAGTATTGGTCTTATGCAGACGTGTTCTCCAAAAAGGCGGCGGAGATCCTTCCGCCCCATCGCCCCTATGACTGTCCTATTGATCTCTTGCCTGGTGCTGAGCCTCCCCGGGGTCGAGTCTATCCGCTATCTCTCCCGGAGACGGAGGCAATGTCACAGTACATCCAGGAAAATCTGGCAAGAGGATTCATTAGGAAGTCAGTGTCACCTGCTGGGGCAGGGTTCTTCTTCGTGTAGAAGAAGAATGGGGAATTGCGTCCATGCATAGACTACAGGGGTCTTAACGCCATCACCGTTAAGAACAAGTATCCTTTGCCCTTGATATCTGAGCTCTTCGATAGGATACGGGGAGCGAGGGTATTTACAAAGTTAGATCTGCGGGGTGCTTACAACCTGATTCGCATCCGTGAGGGGGACGAATGGAAGACGGCTTTTAACACCAGGGATGGGCACTATGAATATCTGGTGATGCCCTTCGGGCTCTGTAATGCCCCAGCCGTTTTCCAAGACTTTGTGAATGATATCTTCCGGGATATGCTTTCCACCTCGGTCGTAGTCTATCTGGATGATATTCTCATCTACTCTCCAGATATTGACTCCCACCGGAGAGATGTTTGCAAAGTCTTCGACCTCCTACGGGCAAACTCCCTCTATGCCAAGTTGGAGAAGTGTATGTTTGAGCAGGAGTCCTTACCTTTCCTAGGCTATATCATCTCTGCCCAGGGATTGGCTATGGATCCTGCCAAACTACAGGCTGTGATGGACTGGCAGGAACCCCATTCTCTTAAAGCGGTGCAGCGCTTTATGGGGTTCATTAATTATTATCGCCAGTTCATTCCGCACTTCTCAACTTTGGTAGCTCCCTTGGTTGCCCTCACCAAGAAGGGGGCGAATCCCAAATTGTGGTCTGAGGAGGTCTCCAAGGCCTTTAACTCTATAAAGTCACACTTCGCTAGCGCTCCCATCCTACATCGCCCCGATGTTGATAAGCCATTTATCATGGAGGTGGATGCCTCTTCTGTTGGTGCTGGAGCAGTCCTCTTCCAAAAGGATGCTCAAGGTCGGAAGCATCCTTGCTTCTTTTTCTCCAAGACCTTCTCACCAGCAGAGAGGAATTATTCCATCGGGGACAGGGAGTTGCTAGCCATGAAGTTGGCTTTCTCGGAGTGGAGACATCTCTTGGAGGGAGCACGTTTTCCCTTCCAAGTCTTCACAGACCATAAAAATTTGGTGTACCTGCAGACAGCCCAGCGGTTGAATTCTCGCCAGGCCAGATGGTCCTTATTCTTCTCCCGGTTTCATTTCACCCTCCATTTTCTTTCTGGGGAGAAGAACATTCGGGCCGACGCTCTCTCCCGCTCCGTTGTGTCATCTGCGGAGGAGGAGGAGGAGTCTCGGCTTATTGTCCCCACCGAGAGCTTGAGAACTGTGGCCCCGGTTTCGCTAGAGTCTGTGCCCCCGGGCAAGACTTTTGTTCCATCCAGTTTGCGACCGGAGGTTCTCTCTTGGGCACACTCGTCCAGGGTGGGTGGACATTTTGGTACCAAAAGGACATCTGAGTTACTGGCGAGGACGTACTGGTGGCCGCATATGGCTCGTGATGTCGCAGAGTATGTTCGGGCGTGTGTCTCTTGCGCCAAGAACAAGACTCCTCGGCAACGGCCAGCTGGTTTGCTTTATCCTCTGCCAGTGGCGGACAGGCCCTGGGAGATGGTCGGGATGGACTTTGTGGTGGGCTTACCCAAGTCTCGTAACTGCACCATTATCTGGGTGATCACCGACCATTTTTCCAAAATGGTGCACTTGGTGCCTCTTCCACGGCTACCTTCTGCACGGGCGTTGGCTGTCTTGTTCGTCAAGCATATCTTTCGCCTACACGGTATGCCAGACAAAATTGTTAGTGACCGGGGTCCCCAGTTTGCGTCTCGATTCTGGAGAGAGCTTTGTCGTCTACTCCGTATTGAGTTAAATCTCTCTTCGGCATATCATCCCGAGACGAATGGGTTGGTAGAGAGGGCCAACCAGACCTTGGTCACATATTTACGACATTTTGTTTCTGCCAGGCAGGATGACTGGGCATCCTTGCTACCGTGGGCAGAGTTTGCACTTAACAATGCCGTAGCCGACTCCACCGGTCAGACTCCATTCCTCCTAAATTACGGCCAGCATCCGCGTGTTCCTGTACTCATGCCTGTGTCTTCTGCTGACTCCAGGGTGGCAGACTGGGCTGTGGAGGCATGGGACATTTGGGACCGCACGCAGGATGCCATTTGGGCCTCCAAGGAGAGAATGAGGTCCTCCGCCGATGTTCATCGGCGTCCCGCTCCGACCTTTGCTCCTGGCGACTTGGTGTGGCTCTCCGCCCGTAACATCAGGCTGCGAGTTGAGTCCACTAAGTTTGCTCCTCGCTACTTGGGTCCCTTCAAGGTTCTCGAACGGGTTAATCCTGTGGTCTACCGTTTGGCTCTTCCTCCACGCTTGGGTATCACCGACACCTTTCATGTGTCCCTCTTGAAACCCGTATACATGTCCCGGTTTTCCGAGTCATCTGCCGGGACATCGGGTTCGTCTACGGACGATTACGAGGTGAACGCTATTTTGGGGTGCAAGGTGGTACGCGGCAAAAAGTTCTATCTGGTGGATTGGAAGGGTTATGGCCCAGAGGACAGGTCATGGGAGTCTGCTGAAAACATTCGGGCCCCACAGCTCATTGCTGCCTTTGAGCGTAGCGAGGCCCAAGGAGGGGGGGGCCCTAGGAGGGGGGGTAATGTTAGGTCTCGAGTTCCCGCTTCTGCTCAGGGGGAATCTCGAGCCATCTCCGCTGCGGTCTCCCATTCTCATCCAGCCGCAGTGGAGTCTGCTCAGCAAGGACGTCAGTCCCAGCGTCTTGCTCAGTCTCACTCTGTACTGAGAGTTACTGCTGCTTCTTCAGCTTCTGCCATTAAAGCCAGTGCTGGTCAGCAGCGAGCGGACTTCTCTGGGACTAAGTCCTTGTCTGCACACACTGAGCATGCCCAGGGCAAGATCTCCCGTTGGAGATCGAGGGTCATGTGCTCAGGCTCTGCAGCACATTCTATTGGTCCTCTTGGCAGGTCTTGGAAGGGCAAAGTTTCTGTGGCCACTTCCTGTGCTGCAACTATATAAACTGCGCATGACCGCACGGCCATGCGCTAGTGTACAATTGTTAATGTGTGTATGTTGTGAGTGCAAGTCGTCCTTGGATACCCCTACCCTATTGAATGTCTGTTCGCGGAAGGTGTATGGTTGCTATCTAGCGCCCGACTTAGCCTACAGCACTAATCACACATTACAGCGTCCAGTTGCTGTGACCGCCAGTACGGCGCCATGCACTTCCTCTGTACTTTCCTTACCCAAGCCTGGGTGGTTAGTGGCGTTCGTCAGTGCGGCACCGCATGCACTCTTGTGCCTTAAAATTGTTACTGAGTTTCCTTACACACCCAGTTGCGGTGTTGTGCCAGCAAGGGTCTAATCGGACTTCAATCCTAGTTGGGGTTGAGTTCGCTGACTACTTGCTTGCGCTCTAGGTGCGGTACCGCGGTCCTGTGACGCAACAGGATCGCTTCCTTCACGCTGGGTGAAGTTTAACCCATGTGTGTATACTTATGAGTACCGCCATATAGTCCGTCATTACTTGGCAGCAGGTTCCATCTCTGCACGGTGGACCCCGGGCTGCGAACGCACCATACTCTATCTGTCTTATTATTTGGTGCGTTCCGCTAACCCTAACAATGGGGAGCCAGTGAAGGGATTGACAGAGGGGAGAAGCTGGGGAATAGCGAGGGGACAGGTGGATTAGCTGGGCAGCAGAGTTTAGAATAGATTGGAGGGGTGCAAGAGTGTTCGAGGGGAGGCCACAGAGCAGGAGGTTGCAGTAGTCAAGGCGAGAGATGATGAGGGCATGGACTAGGGTTTTTGCAGATTCTTGGTTGAGGAATGAACGGATTCGCGAAATATAGTCATATAGTCTTCAAATTACTTAATTTTGGAAAACAATCTAATTTCTAGAATGCTTGAAGGCAATTTAAATAAAGAGGTAGTCACAAATTGAGAAATTGATAAAATTGTAAAGTGCTTGTAAAAACAAGCAACCTTGCAATAAACACCTTTATGAACAAGCCTCTCCCTTTTTTTAAGAACAGAGAGATTTTTTCTTGTAGATGAGAAAAACAAATGCCTATATAAGGCTTATCACCACAAAAAATTTCAGAGAGCGTTCAGGTTTCAGTAACATGGGTGGCACCAGTGCAGGTTCAGTCAACGCTCAGTTCATTTTCTCTCGGCAGCATTTCGGTAAGTGTGGGCTTAAGCTATTAAGGCTGGTTTCACACTAGTGCTTCAGTCCGCAGCATAGGGCTGCTTACTTCTTTCCTTAAGATCCTCATAGGTCTGCATGCATCCAGTTGCATTTGGCGAGCACGTCAAAACGACCCACGGGGACGCATCGGCATACAACACATGTCCCTGCCTACACCTGAGTACACAATGTTAAATATAGGTACGCAAGATGCCAGCGGATCTATGCAGATCTTAAGGAAAGAACTAAAGAACTATGCAGCCCAACGCTGCGGACTGAAACCCTAGTGTGAAACGGACCTAACCTGCAGATTAACCCCATATCTGCAGGTTAATAAAGTTTTTTTCTGGTGACAGGTTCCCTTTAATTCTTATACAGACATTTTTTATCTCAAATACAAGAAAAATGGGTTAATTATTTTGAACAGACTCTGATAATATTTTGATCAAAGTGAGGTCACACTGTCATCAGTTTTTCTCATACATACAGAAAAAAAGTTTGTCACCCTTTCTGACAGTCTGTGAAAATCAGACCGCAATCGATGAAACCTGAGTTCCTCCAATTTTTTCACTAACCCATAGATTAGTCTTGTAAGTCCATGTTGAAAACTATTCATCCCTCAGATATGGATTATGGTGTGGGACAGAATGATGGAGAGGTGAGGGATATTTTTTTTTATTTTTGTTTTATTACAGAAGACGAGGGCTTGGATGGAATGGGTGTTAGGTGAGTATAACTGTGTTTGGTATTTTTAAATACAAATGGAAAACTGTTTTGTTTTATTTCTAATAAAAACTTTATTCTGGCTGTGTCTTTATTTACCATGCAACTGTAGGATTAGTAATGGATTGGTGTCTTATTGAAGCCTCTCCATTTCTAAGCCATGGGCTTGAAGTCACCTGACAATACAGAGGTGACATCAGCCCCAAAAATATGAACGCCACTTGCCACCATTACAGGGCAAGTTTGAAGAGCAGGGAAAAGGGCCAGAATTGGCGCATCTAATAGATGTGCCTTTTCTGGGAAACTTCGGGCTGCTATGTTTAGGTTGGGGGGCTATATCAATGGCCCCTTACTAGCCTGAGAATACCAGCCCCCAGCTGTCAGCTTTAGCAATTCTGGTTGTCAAAAATGGGGGACCCCACACTGTTTTTTTAAATTATTTATGTAAATAATTAAAAAATCAGCGTGGGGACCCCTCTATTCTTTATAACTAGCCTTGCTGAAGCTGACAGCTGACGATTACAGCCCCAACTGTCAGTTTTGCCTGTCTGGTTATAGAAAATAGAGGGGAACCCACACCGGGTTTTTTCATTTATTTATTTATTTACAGTGCCACCGGCAGGTGAGGAATACTCTCATCAGCCACTCCTGCTGTCACTGTTATTAGTGGCAGCAGGTGTAGGCTGATAGGAGTAATAGTTCCATCAGCCACCACCTGCTGTCATTGTTATCTCTTGAATACAACTCTCATCATTCATGATGATGAGAGCGTCTTCAGCACCCAGCACGGGGAACAGCGCTTACTGTAGCGCTTCTTCCTTAGCACCGGTGCGTGCCACACAGATGACATCCATGGTGTGTTCTCCATGTGCATGTTTGTGTGAGGTTTTTGCAGTCCATGCTGATGGTAAAAAATGGACATGTCAGCGTGTTTTGCTCACAGACACACGGTCCATGAAAACACACTGAGGTGCACAGAACTATTCTCTTGAATGGGTCTACAGGTGTCAGTGTCTCCAGTACATGTGAAAACTGTCACCACACATCCCGGAGACATGGACGAGTGAAAGAGTCCTAAGGGGAAGGGGATTTTTGCAGAGTTCTTCCCAGGGTGGCTGGTGACTGGGCATACTGGCCACAGCTGGGCTAAACACACCAATAAGCTATACCAGTAATTCAGTGACGAACCTATGAAACTAAACTTATAAGGTCAAGGACCATAAACAGGGATGCAGAAATGAGAGCCAGAAACCACACCAAAGAAACACTCACCAAGAACTACCAACCGCACCACTGAAGTGCAACTGAATAATCAATGGTGAAAAAGAGGATATGGCGGGCTTAAATATCCCACTAATGGATCACCAGGCACCGCAGAGAGATAGAGGAAGGGGTGAGGAGGGCAGAGAGAAAGGAACCTCCTGCCACATACCTGAACCAGGGCACATAGTGTCTCATGTCTTCTGGCAGCAGCTGACGCTGGGGAACCCAGCATCCCAGGACCCCTGAATAGCATCAGCACTGTGAACGATGTCATCCTGTATGACAACCAAACCACGCCCTGTGGCCAGTCGTCTGGAACTGACTACACAGGAAAGGGGGGTTCCAAGCTGGCCCTGCCCCCTGTAGGTGACATCCCACCCCTTCCAGGCTGCCTGACAACCGATGTTAAATGTGAACGTCATCTTCTGGGCAGATTTTCCCCATAAGAATGCGCTAGATTCGGACAATCCACAGGTAAAGAACACACGTGTTTTTAGTGTGTTTTTCCTGTAGAATTGCACTAAAAACTCATGCAATCAGCAAATGTCTGTACAAATAAATTTTTTTCAAAGACAAATACCAGAAAGTATCAAACTTATCGCAGCTTTATTTTAAACATGACATACCAAAAATAGACAAAATCTGCAGTGTCAATAAACTATAAATATACATGTAAAAAAACACTGAAAAATGCAATTTAAAACGCAAGTAACATAATTTACCTAATATGTGCAAAAATGCTAGAAAAAATCTGTAACATCAAAAACTCACCAAATGCTCAACATGGGAGCGTAGTCTTAGGCCATGTGCACACATTGAGTATTTGTTGAGTTTTTTACCTCAGTATTTGACAGCCAAAAACAGAAGTAGGCAAAAAAGTGATGCACGTGTTTCTATTATACTTTTTCTCTGATTGTTTCACTCCTGGCTTTGGCTTACAAATACCAAGGTAAAAAAACTTACCAAATACTCAACATGTGCACATGGCCTTAGTGAGAGCACAGATTGGACCAAAGGCATAACCATGTTGGTTGCTTTAACTATCAATGTTCAGGAGCGCAGCCCCCCAGCAAACCAGGGAGCAGTGCATTCATAAGGCTATGTTCCCATGAGAAGCTTTTGGTGAGATTTTGATCTTGCAGATTTTTTGTGACATTTCTGCACCTATTATGCAGTGTGCCTATGATAAGTTTTTGGAGAGTTTGGGGATCTGCATGTTTTTGCAATTGAAAAAACTAAGCATCTTATGGTTCCAGTAAAGTGGATGAGATTTATAGAAATCTCGTGCCTACTATGCTTCTTTTTTACTCAGCATAACCTGACCTGTGGTGCATGTGTAGGAAGATGAACCAGAATAGTGGTCTCTTTTGTGTGTCCGGGCCGGATCTGTCAGGACTGTCACCATTGTTGCCGGAGGAAGCACTTTCTGACCGGAGTAGACTTTTGCACCTGACTGTTGGGGGCGGTTGTGATATAAAAGAGACAGAGCGTGCAGGAATGGGGCTTTTAACGGGCACCCAGAGTGTGCTACAGGAGAAGGTTAAAGGTAGAAATCGGTCACAGGGGCGCTGAAAGGAGACACTGACACTGGATATAGTTCAGTTCAGTAAAACTCCCACCTGATGAAGACAGCATGTCCGTTGAAACGCGTTATAGCTAAACTGTGTCCAGTGTCAGTGTCTCTTTTCAGCGCTCCTGTGACCGATTTCTACCTTTAACCCTGTGTCTATCCTCCTTTGGAGGTTTTTGTCTGGAGCTGCTGCGGTTCCTGGCACTTCCCTTATCCCTGGGGCTGCCTCCTCAGTGCTCCTAAATGACCGCCTCACATTAACTCTGACAGAAGAAGGTTGACTCCCTCTCCGCTGACCAATGCCAACTAACAGGCCTGCATTGCATTGTTCCATTCCCCGCGCATACAGACTGTGCATCTCCTGAGACCAACTCACCATTACCCTCCGACCCCTACAGTACTAACCGGTTGATGCACCTGACATCTGCTGACTCTCTTTGCAACGCTGATCCGGCGTTGCGCACGGTTTACAGCCATGAGACTGCGGCCTTCATTTCAGAACTTTGCACATCCTTAGCTGTGCAGCAGACCTTTCCCTGTTCAGCACCTCGCTCCAGGATCACAAGACCACGTACAGGAAGATCAGGATACTTTGTCGTGGTACAGAGACAGTGCTTCACTTTTCTTCAGGACCAGCTCAGAGACTTCTCGAGCCACCTACGGCCCAACGTGGGATTTTCTAGCCACCATTGTCCAGGAACCAGAGACTGATAAGTTAACCTGTTATTTGACCCATCGTTGTTACTTTATTGCCGTATACATATTGTGGGTCTGTATACTTACCCCGTTACTCCCCGTGTGGAGTATTTACTGCTGTGATAACTACCAGTATGTATAAAAATCCCATTAACTCTTGCTCTGCCTCCTGCTCGTCACTGCATCCCGCATTCCTGCTAGTACCTTACACATGTTTCAAATCCACAACTTGTCAACTTCTCCTGCAAGTGCGCCGAGATTAATTCACAGATTTTTCCCATAGACTTGCATTAGATGCGGAAATCCGCAGGTAAAAAGCACAAATGCATTTTTACTGCATTTCTGTGGCAGAAACACATCAAAAGCTCATCATGGCCACACTGCCTAAATGTGTTCAATCGTATGAAAGTGTGAGCTACTTCATGTCAATTTTAGGTGTTTAAAACCAAAGGCCAGCTGTGCTTGCTTGTTCATTAACATTCACTAAAACGTACGTCTTCTAATACAGTGTAGCATTTAAACCTTTGCTTTTCTAACTACTTTCTGACATCTTACGTAATAATCCGTCCATGTGACCTGGATCTATCTGACCAGGGACGGATTATTGCATTATCACTATCGCCCGTTCACACAGGCCGTTCACGGACGATCACCGCTGGGTGTCAGCTGATTCTGACAGCTGACACCCAGCACTAAGTGCCAGGAGTGGTCACACACTGCTCCCGGCACTTTAACCTCCTAAATACTGCGATCGAATGCGAACGCAGCATTCCGGGAGCTGACAGAGGGCTGACAGTCCTGTTGCCTTTGGATCGGAGACGCCGCAGTGTGATGCAGGGCCCTAATCGTTGCCATGGTGACCTGATGTCATCATAACGACATCCGAGTCATCAGAGCTAGGAAAGTTGCCGACCATGTGCAGTGCATGACCAGCAACTTTCTCTGTCAATGCAGAGCTGACAGTTTATACAACATGGGGATGTTGTATAAGCTATCAGCCTGCAAGAAATGATAGTCCCAAAGAGGGACAAAGTTAAAAAGTAAAACATTTTTTTAAATTGTAAAAAAATTTAAAAATAAAAATAAAAAATAATAAAAAAATCTAAAGATATTGTATCTATAAATAAATATTTGTATGAAAAAATATAAACAATAAAAGTTCACAAATTTGGTATCGCCACATCTTCAATGACCCATAAACTATAAAACTGTCCCACTAGTTAATCCCTTTAGTGAACACCATAAAAAAAGGCAAAAAACAAGGCATCATCATCATATTGCTGAACAAAAAGTGGAATAAATCAGGATCAAAAAGACGGATATAAATAAACATGGTACCGCTGAAACATCTTGTCCCGCAAAAAACAAGCCATGATACAGCTCTATCAGCAGAAAAATAAAAAAGTTATAGCTCTCAGAATAAAGTGATGCAAAAATAATTATTTTTTCTATAAAATAGTTTTTATTGTGTAAAAGTACCAACATATAAAAAAGTTAAAAATGTGGTATCGCTGTAATCGTACTGACCTGTAGAATAAAACAGCCTTATCAATTTTATTATTTTATCACACATGGAAAGGCATAACCCCGACCCCGCAAAAGTATTCCTGAATTGCTGTTTTTTGTTTATTCATGACTTTTTGATTTTCATCCACTGTAAGCCATAATCATCAACATTAACAGAAATAAACACTTGAAATAAATCACTCTGTTTGTAATGACTCTATATATTTTTGTATTGATGGGCTGAAATAAATTAACTTTTTGATTATATTCTAATTTTGTGAGAAGAACTTGTATTTTTAAGTTAGAACATGAAAGTATGGTTAATAATATAACTTTTATTACAAAATCTTCAGTTTTACTCAAACTAGTTTATGCAAAAATGAATGCAAAATGCATCAAAAACTAGTACATCTAGTATGTTGTATGAGCTCAATTTCTAAGGACAGCACCAAGTCTTCTAGGCATGGAATGAAAAAGTTGCCGACATATTGCAACATCTATCTCTTTTCATTATTCAAGAAGGACCTCTTTTAGAGCTTGGATGCTGGATGGAGAGTGATGCTCAACTTGTCTCTTCAGAATTTCTCATAGGTGTTTGATTGGGATCAAATCAGGAGACATACTTAGCCACTGAATCACTTTTACCCTGTTCTTTGGAGATGCAACTGTGGCTTAAATGTGTGTTTTAGATCATTGTCATGTTGGAAATGGAGTGCAGGTTGAGTGTGTGCAACAACACTCCATTAATTCTTAATGGGAGTGCTGGTGACCAGCCAAGTACAGCGTTCTATCATGTATGGAATGTAAGGTATACATGCTCAGGCTTCTCTCCATACTGTTGGGACTCTTTAGCACTCCATTTTCAGGATCGGAGGGCACCTTAGTGGTTGAATCACCAGCGAGGGGAAATTAGCCTCTATACTATGGATAGGGTGTCCTTGCAAAACTTTGCACAACCTCTTTAAGGTGTTAGGAGTCGAGTTCCCGCTGCTGCACAGGGGGAATCTCAAACCATGTCTGCTGCGGTCTCCCATTCTGCATCTGCCGCAGTGGAGTAACAGAGCTCATTTGTACTCATTTGCTTCGCCGCCTTGCTGAGCAGCAGGTTCTTACCTGCACGGTGGATCCCGGGTTGCGAATGCACCTATCTCAGCTACTAAATATATTCGGTGCGTTCCGCCAACCCTAACATAAGGCCTAATAAATAATTAAAATAAATAAAGTTTTCATAAGAGTAGATTTGGGCTTGGACCAGCTGCTGGCAGTCAAGGTTGAATATTATGGAGTAAACATGGCATGCACCATAATTAGCAAAGCTTTACTCTTGAAAGTAGCATACATGCAATAATAATAAATGGCTCCCATTATATTTTAAAGGCACATCATAAATGTAATACTATATATTTTCATTGATATCCACTACTGTTAAACTCTCCCACCACGAGATAGTTTTTGATATATATAGCTAGACTCTAACATTTTTAAATGCATTTGCTACATACAGAGAACACAGGTAGTTCAATATGAATTTTCTTAAAGCCTGTGTTTCTAAGAGGAAAAATGGTTTACTGTAAAAGCTGTGAATATTTGACTAGGGTAACTTATTAAGCATTTTTCTGATTTTCCTTCTTTTGTATAAAATTGTTTTCATCAGAATATGAATACAAATTCACAGCACACAGCCCTTATTGTATAAATCAATGCTACAGTCCTCAAAGCACAATTGGAAACCTGAGAGCCAACAATACGAACAGAGTATTTGAAGTAAAATACTTTGTAAAACTATGGTATTTTAAATCAAGTTATCTTTCTCAGTGGAAATATTATTTGAAAGGGCGGAATCAGATTTACATATTTTTGGCTCATATAGACCAAATAAAAAATATGTAGTTCTCAAAGTTATATTTCATATTTAGGACTGTGCAAATGGGTCCAAATACGTGGAGGTCTCAGGCAATTACATGTATGCATTTTTCTGGGACATGGCAACTGAGTGGCCTTACTCTAAAATATTCTTCACCAATATTCAATATTTGATCAAAAGTATGTTGAAACCTTACCATTTTACTTATCAACAAGTAGAATGTAAGCCTGTTAGGCCAAGGTCCTTTCACTCTCAGTTCCAGTCTGTTACTGTTTGTCCAATGTCAACTATATACTGAAGCTATTTTTTAAGTAAACCCTGTTCACTAGAGATGAGTAAATATTTCAATGTTTGGTTCGAATTACAATTGCCGATTTTGCAATATTCGCCAATTTATTAGTCGAATATTCGCCGAACATAGCCGAACGTCATTGGAGTCAATGGGGGGAAAAATCAAACGCATACACAAACATCTGCCAAAGGGCCCAAAAGCTGCCAAAACACATTAAATGAGGGGCAGACACCAAGAAAGTGGCCTCAATTCACCCTCAGTACAAATTTTAGAATAGCACGGCAGCAATCAGCCATGCATGAGGTATCAGGGTCTGAACCAGCATTTACAGCTATGAATTGAACTTCAAATTAAGACAAGCTGGGTGAGGGATTGGTGTAGGCCTGCTGTGTTGGGAGCTCTGATACCACATACAACAGCTCAACCTGCTTTCATGCTCAGCCACACTCACAGGTGTGTGAGGCTGAGTTTCGTAGACTACTATTGTCAGAAAAATGTAAGGATAGTAACACAGGTTTCTGACTCAAAGGAAATGTAGGCCTGCTGATGTCAGAGGCCTACTGCTATAGGCAACACACATGAAAGACACCTAACCAGGAGTCTACATATTACCAAAAATTAGTGGCAGACACCACCAAAGTGTCATCAATTTCATCAGAGTAGAACTAGTATAATGAGGACCGACACCTCTTCCACTACCGCAAACCCAGCAGATGGAGACCCAACCAGGAGCGTACACCTTTCCAAAAATTAGTGGTAGACATCAACAAAGTGGCATCAATTTCACAAAAGTAGAAATATTATAATAGGGACCAACATGTCTTCCATTACAGCCAACCCAGCAGATGGTGACCCAATCAGGAGTCTTCAAATTTAAAATAATTTGCAGCAGACACCACCAAAGTGGCATCAATTTCACTAGAGTAGAAATAGTATAATGGGGAGCGACATCTCTTCCACTACAGCCAACCCAGCAAATGGGGAGACCCAATCAGGACTCTCCACATTTCCTAAAATTAGTGGCAGACACCACCAAAGTGGCATCAATTTCACCAGAGTAAAAATAGTATAATGGGGAGCGACATCTCTTCCAAAACAGCCAACCCAGCAGATGTAGACTCAATTAGAAGTCTTCAAATTTAAAAAGTTAGGAATTGATGACACCGAAGTGGCATCAATTTCACGAGAGTAGAAATGGTATAATGGGGAGCGACATCTCTTCCATTATAGCCAACCCAGCAGATGGAGAGACCCAATCAGGACTCTCCACATTTCCAAAAATTAGTGGCAGACTCCACCAAAGTGGCATCAATTTCACCAGAATATAAATAGTATAATAGGCACCTACACGTCTTCCACTACAGCCAACCCAGCAGATGGAAACCCAACTAGGAGTGTTCACATTTTCACAAATTAGTGTTAACATCTGCAGCAGCAGCAGCAACAACAGGCACAGAAGCCCCGTTAAAGATATCACAAACAGCAATTACGCAAGATCAATGTAGCACACTAAAAACTACAACACTGCCTAGTCCGTTAAAGTCTGCGATTGGGGTGCAAAAGTCAGTGGAGATTCATGACTTATTCATCTTGATGAAAGTTAGGCAGTCTACACTTTTAGGGGACAGTCTGCTGCGCTTATCCATCAGGATACCACCAGCAGCGCTGAAGACACGTTCTTAGAGAATGCTGGCTGCCGGGCATGATAAAGACTTCAAGGTGTGAGAGGCAAGCTCAGGCCACGCATCCATTTTTGAAGACCAAAATGTATTAGGGTCGTTTCTCCTTATGGAGAGTGACATACCATCTCAGAAGAGGCAATTTGCATATTATATTTCCCAGAGAAGCATTGAATGGCGAATAAGCCTCCTTACCTTGATAAGCCAGAGATGGTATGTCCCTCTCCATAAGGAGAAACGATACCCCTTGGACCCCAGTCCAGAGCCTCTCACCTAGTCAAATTAGTTCTCATGCTTCGCACTGACGAGGGCCAACAGCCCGAAACACCGTGTCTGCGAATTGAGATACTGATTTGGCTTTTATCATAAGTCATATTACATGACTCATTAAAGGGTTGATTGTGACTTGTAGGATCGCTACTTCCAACAGGTGGCGCTATAGAGTTTAAGTCCTCTTTTTCTCAGAAGAGGCAATTTGCATATTATATTTCCCAGAGGAGCATTGCACGGCGAATAAGCCTCCTTACTTTGACAAGCCAGAGATGGTATGTCACTCTCCATAAGGAGAAACAATACCTCTTAGACCTAAGGGTCTTAGCCCTCCATAATGGTGTTAATATTGAGTTCTAGATACTCCTGCACCATCCTCTCTAGTTATTCACCATGAGTTAGACTTGGACTCTGTTGTGCTGTTGCATGAGCTGATCTAAAAAATGTGTCAAAGGACTCACAGAGATTGCTTCTGCCACTTACACTACTGATGCTGCTGCTAATGTTTTGGCGTTGACTAATTGACGTGTCGGAGGTTCTACATCTGTGATGCACACTGTGTGCCTCACTGCTGTCTTGGGGAAAACCTCTCTTAAGTTTGTGATTCCAAATGGTCCAGTCTGGCCAGGGAGGCATTTGATACCTTGAAGAAATGTTTTGCATCTGTGACGATACTCATGCAGCCTGATGTCACTGAGCCATTTATTGTAGAGGTTGACGCGTCTGAAGTAGGGGTGGGATCTGTATTGTTGCAGGGTGCACATGGCTTCCATGTACATACTTTTCTAAAAAAAAACTGTCACCCGCTTAGAAAAATTATAAAATTGGTAACTGGGAAATCTTGGCAATCTAGTGGGCCTTTGAAGACAGGCATCATTTTATGGAGGGGGCAGTTCATCCAATTATGGTAATCATGGATCATAAGAATCTTGTATATCTAGAGTCTGCAAAACATCTAACATCTAAACAGGCAAGATGGGTATTGTTTTTCACCAGGTTTAACTTTTTTGTTACATATAGTCCAGAGAACATTACGGTGGATGTTGTTGTTTTCCTGGGGTGGAGATAATTGTAAATCAGTTCCTATACTACAAAAAAAAGGTGGTTATTGCGTCTATATGCTCCAATATTGAGAAAGAGGTTGTGGAGGCTCAGGAGGTCCTCCCGGCTGCCTGTAAACTGTTTTTACCTGTTCATCTCCATCTGAGAGTTCTTAATGAACATCATGATTCGGTCTTTGCCAGACATCCCGGTAATAAAGCCACCATAGATCTTCTTACTCAACTTTTTTGGTGGTCAGTGGTACTGTACATCAGGATGTTCAGGAGTATGTAGTCACCTGCAGTGTCTGTACGCATTCTAAAACCTCTCATACTCGTCTGGGTCTCTCCAACCATCGGCGATTGCCATGTCGGCAGGTAATACTGTAATTTTGGTAGTGGTGGACAGATTCAGTATAGTGTCAATGACATTGCTCTACCCACGTCACCTAACGACAAGACTTTGCCACAAATTTTCATCAGAGAGATTGTAAAATTACATGGGATCCCTACCGATATTGTTTCTGATCGAGGGGTTCAACTTATTTCCAAATTTTGGAGGGTGTTTTGTACTCATTTGGTGATCCATCTATTATTCTCTTCAGCATTTCACCTGCAGGAAAATGGGCAAACTGAATGGGTTAACCAGAATCTTGAGACTTATCTTAGGTGTCTTGTGTCTGAGAATCAGGAGGATTAAATTACCTACTTACCTCTAGCTGAATTTGCTGTAAATAATCGCTGTCATGAGTCTATGTGTAAGTCCCCATTTTTCGGGGCATATGGATTTCATCCTCAGTTCAGCTCATTTAATAGGAATCGTTCTTCAGTAATATCTGAAGAAGAACAGTTTTCATCAACAATTACGTCTGTATGACAAGGAGTTTTCTTGATAATTTGAGGAAGATGGGGTCCAAATATAAGAGTGTGTCTGATCGGAGACGTTTGGTGTGTCCAGACTTGTGTGTTGATGACTTGGTGTTGTTGTCCTCAAGTAACATTAAGTTGAAGGTTCCCTGTTGGAAACTGGGTCCCAAGTTCATTGATCCTTATAAGTTTTTGGCCTTCGTTAATCTCATAGCATCCGCCTTGCTTTGCCGCCCAGCTTTAGGATTCATAATGTATTTCCTCAATCTCTATTAAAAAATGTTGCATCCTTTGTACCATTAACGCTACCGCCATCTCGGGTCATTGTGGATGGAAATTTGGAATTTCAAATAGCTAAGATTGTTGATTGTTGCTTAGTTCGTCGGTCGCTTTTGTATCTGGTACACTGGAATGGTTACAGTCCTGACGAGAGGATGCCGGTACCAGCATCTGACGGCCACAATGACAGGTTGATCTGGTCTTTTCATGTGGCATACCATGATAAACCCGGATCTGAGATTCCAGAGGTCCCTCATAGAAGGTGGGAAATGTCACGGGTTTACCATGACAGAGAGGAGCCAGAAGATTGCAGCATCTGATTTCTCTTACTCATGCACTCATTAGAAGCACTTTACCTTCATATTAAATGGTGCAGATTTCTTTTCACTGGGCAGGGGTTAATCTGCTCAGTTGAGAGCTCTTGGAAGCTTTCCTGCATTAAGGCTCTCAGCTGTTTGCTGTGAGCCACTCCCATCTCCTATATAATCTAGGCCCTGGCTAGCACTCATTGCCAGAGCTAGCTTATGATGCATGGTTGGAAATGATGTTTTGTGGTTGTTGTTTAAGAAGGTGTTTGGTGGATTTATCTGAAACTGTTGCAAGGTTTTGAGTATGTGCTAATCCCTTTCTTCTCCTATTTTGTTTTCTCCCCATCCTCCACTCCCCATTATTTACCTCTGCTGTTTGTGTGAATATATTTTTATGATTGGTATTTTCCTTCATTCCTGTTTGCACTATCATGTTAGTCTGGTTGGTGTATTATGGTGCACTACTACTCTCCTCTTCCCTGGGTGAGGGAGGGGCACAGACTGAGGGCAAATTTAGGAGCAAAAGCATGGCACGTGGCCCCAGCATCTTCACCATCAGTAGTAATCTGGGTAACAGGGCAAGCTAGGGTGCTTCTTGTGTTAAGGACAGGGAAGGAAACTCTGATACCAGGATACCCAGCAACAGAGTCATGGCACAAAATTAAAATTGAATTTACACTATAGATGGAAAATGGGCTCTTGGAATTAATGCCTCTGTTGGGTCCAATACAGCCCAACCTTACGTATGGGACAGGGAGCTCAGTTGATTCATAGCCTTGACATTGTGATTGCCAGATGTCATGAAGAATCTCCCTCTTTCTCTCTCTCTTTTTCTGTCTCCCTCTTTCTCTCTCTCTCCTAAAGCATCCTCCTAGGCAGTTCGGGTTCGCTCATCTCTAGATCCAAGCTATTAGTAAAGGAAAGCATCTATAAGTCACATTACCACTACATTGGGTTTCACATCCATAGGTTTTTGCCCTCATTAAAGGAGTACTCCAGGGCGATAAAAAAAAGTTTGCTGTCCATACCCTCATAAGCTATAAAGATGAGATACTTACTGCACTTTAATTATGTTTATAATCATTGTAATTTCGTGTGAGAGGAGCTGCTCTTACTGCTTCCCACTCCTGTCTGGGACATTACATTACACAGCAGTGTTCAGCTCCCCTCTTTGAGGAACAACCAGGCTAAGAAGAGGGGGTGTGGCCACACCCCCTGTTCTCTGCATCCAATCAGCTATTAGACTGGATGATAATAGCATGGAGATGCACACTGCTGTAATGTCCCAGATTGAGGGATGGAAAGTGCCGCAAAAAGCAGATGCTGTAACACCAGCCCCCCCACCCTCTCTTTAATGTCTCCCTGTCTGAAGTCTGAGGTGATGGGGCATGACATGCTCCCGGCTTTTAATAACAGCAGCCAGCCCGCTGATAATGTCTCTTTCACTGCAGGGCTAATAGCAGAGAGAGGGCCATGCCGCCTCTTCTCAGGCTTCAGGCTTGCTGTTACTCACAGTGGGGAGCTAAACACTGCTGTGTAACATAAGATCCAATAAGGAAGGGGAAACAGTAAGGAGCAGCTTCCTGTCACATGGAATTACAAGAGTTATAACAATAATTTAAGAGTGTAGCACACAGGTTCTTGGATGCAGCGACACAGATGCGCAGAGCAGGGGTTAACTATTGTTTAATTGTAGAACAGGGATGTACTCCTCGCAGGGAGATAAAAGGGAAAAGGGGATGCAAACTAAAACAGTATAATGGTTGTTTAACTAGACAGTCTTTGGTTATCAGATTCACTTATCGTGGCTCTGCTGTCCGTCACTCTCTGGAGGTCCAGTGGGTAATGGGATGTTGCCAGGGGTCAGTGAAGAGTCTTCAGGCGTTCCCGACCAACACATGGTTCCACTTCTGGCGGCAGCGGGCGGTCATCGGTTTTGCCCGCTGAGCCACTAGTCCATTTAACTGTGGAGCAGGGAGGCAGAACTCTCCGCAAGAATCCACTTGGCACGTATCTCTCTGAGCAGCCACCGTCACCTGAATGGCTGTGCTGCAATGCTCTGCCTGGCGTGCGCTTCTCTTTGTGCCAGCTGATACTTCAACATCCGTGCTGCACTGCTCTATCTGGCGCATGTTCCCCTGCACACCCACCGATATGGGTGAGTCTCTCACGCCTCTGCCCTGTCTCTGCGCACTGCGGCCTAACACTCTCCTCACTGCAGCCGCAGTCGGCTCCTTTTCAGTGCTCTGGTGGGACGCCCCTTTCAGTTCCCGCGCAACCCCTTTTACCTCATTTCTACATCCCTGACTTCCTTTAGCTCACTATTCCATGGGCGAGAACTCTTTCATTAGTGTTTTACAGTTTTCGATTTCTTGGATAATTTTCTGCCAAATAAACTGATCTTGCTAGTAGCGGGCGGGAGGCCCTCCGGCTGTGGTTTGCTCTGAGTGACATAGTTCGGGCTGAGGGATGCTCTGACCCCGTGGGTCTGCCACTTTGGCGATTTCCAGCGTTGGCGAGTCAGTGGTCATCTCCCCAGGGGAGGTAGCCGGCACATCATTGAGGTTTGAGCATGGAGTCAACACTCCCTCTTCTCCATCGAAGTCGGGGACCGGAGCTGGGGGCACCTCCCTGATTTTTGGCAACTCTTCTCCACTTTTGTGCACAAAAAGTTGTCTCCAGTGACCACAGGAGATATGATTCTTAAAACTTGACATTTATTTATCATCATATTAAAAAGCATAGATATGCAGATATGGGCACTTTTCAAGTGAACATGATTCCTGCTCTTTCACAGTTCAGAATATGGTAGCTCCTATAGTGAAAATTCCTTCCAGGACTTGCTGTGCACAGTTGAATTAAGACATTTAGAGGCTGAATCTAGACTGCATGATCAGTTTCCCACTAATAAGTTTATGACCAGTAACCCTTTTTTTTTTTTACACAATCCAGTCTCGTCCCAGTGTCCTAGACACATTTCAAGAGTTAGTTGAAAAAGACCTTATAGCTTTGCTCAAAATTGTGGATCGATTAAACGTAATCTAACGAACAAGGAAATAAAAGCTATAGAGGAATTGCAACAAAACAAAGCTTTGATTTTTCGCTCTGCAGATAAGAGAGGTGGGATTGTTGCATTAAATTCATCACTCTATTTCAGCGAGAATTTAACAATGTTACATGACCCAGATATTTACATTTCTCTGGCAAGCGATCCTACTGTGTTTTATAAACAAAAACTTACCAGCCTACTGCAGGAAGGTCTGAATGAGGGGGTTTTCACACAAATTTTTTTTGATTATTTGAATGTGGTTCCTATCTATCATGCACTCCCTAAAATACACAAGAACTGTTTTCCTCCCCCATTCAGACCTATTATTTGTGGCATTGGATCTTTGAACGAAAGATTGGGTGCTTGGGTGGATCATTTTTTGCAGCCGCTTGTCAAACAATTACCTGGATATGTGAGGGACACTAAGGCGCAGGGCCGGACTGGCCATCTGGCAATTCTGGCAAATGCCAGAAGGACTTGTCTGATTGTGGGCTGCCTTGTCTGCTGCGTTGTTAATAGAATCGGTGTTCTCAAGACACCCATACTGTTAAGAGTTTTGACGGAGCATAAAGTCCATGACTCCGTCACTTACCTCACCAAGCCACTGGTATCATTAGAAATATTGCTCTTGTAGTAAATCTTGCTTTCCTCTATCCAAGGAAATATTATAATATATCCCACCTAGTGCTTGGGGGACAGGAACGGCATGGGCCTGTGTGATTTCAAATGCCAGGGCTGAATTTCAGCCCGAGTCCATACCTGCTAAGGTGTTAATTTCTGATCTCACTGACTTTGTCTGGGAAGATAGAAAAATATTTAGAATTGAGAGTCCTCAGTGGTTGATACCTTTTAATGGCTAACTGAAAATATGGTAACAAATTGCAAGCTTTTGAGACTACTCAGGTCTATACAAATTCTGAAGAATCACATATTTATCACAACACAGCACAGATATAATGTCATAGATAAGACAGGCGACGTGAAGCAGAACTACCATTATGGGAGAGTGATAAACAGTTATGTCCATAAATATTGAAACAGTTCATAGATAGTGTTGAGCAATACCTTCCGATATCAGAAAGTATCGGTATCGGATAGGATCGGCCGATATTCAAAAAATATCGGATATCGCCGATACCGATACCCGATCCCAATGCAAGTCAATGGGACCAAAATATCGGAATTAAAATAAACCCTTTCTTTCCTTGTAGGTTCATTCTACTTGAAGGAAAACAACTAAGAATAATGCAGGATGTATTTGGGGAGGTGGCGGAGACATTAAAGTCATAGACGTTTAGCCCAATCAAATAGAATAGCATGTTTTTTTTTTTTTTGAAAGACGTTCGGAGTGACAAAGATATTGACTATGTACATTTTTTTTTTATTTTGTCAGATATTGATGTTTCACTATTCCACGCCCTTCCCCTTCTTTTTTTTTTACTTTTCCCACACTTTCATCTTCATCATCATCAGCATCTTTGACATCAACTTCTTCTTCACCTTATTCATCTTCTTCTTCATCCTTTACCTTTTTTTTTTTTTTATTACATTCTTCATATTCATTTTATTCAACTATTATTATTCTTCCTATTCTACTTATTCATTTTATTCAACTGTTATTATTCTTCCTATTCTACTTCTTTATCATATTCTCATTTGTGACAGGCATTCCCGTAGTTGTTATCTATAAAAGTTGGAAGATTACACCTTCCGTTCTGCCAGTCACAAAAGTTACATTTGTCCGCGTTCAGTTTGGCCTGCAGCATCAGGCTTTATCCAGGGGCACCACGAGGAGGAACGGACTCACCCCCATACACTGCTTAGTCTTCTTCTGCATATAATTTAGATAATATCTTTTGCTCTGATATTAAGTGTTATGCTTAATGTTCTTCTGCTCTTTGTTCTGCAGCCTCTTGTTCTTCTGCTTCACGGTCTTCCATCTCGTCGTCTCCAGGGTCGTCCTCTCCAGTGTCGTCGTCTCCGCCGTCGTCGTCTCCGCCGTCGTCGTCTCCGCCGTCGTCGTCGTCATCGGGGTGGTCTTTCTGGTCGTCGACGTTAGGGTCTTCAACTTGGAAATGTAGCAGAAGGTACAAGAAGGCTGAGAAAATGCCAAGAACCAGCTGATGGAACTGGAACTCGGTTGGCTACCCGAAGGTTCAAGACCCTATGGAACTACCGAGGAACAGCTGACGTTACTGGAACCCGGTTACTAAGCAGGAGGTACCCGTGCTAAAGAGCACTACCAAGGACCGCCTGACGTTGGCGGAACTCGGATACCCAGAAGAAGGCACCTAAGCCAAAGGCTCTGCCCGGAACCAGCTGACGGTACTGGAACCAGGATGGGGAGCAGAAGGTACAAGAGCAAAAGACACTGCCGAGAACCAGCTGACGGTACTGGAACCCGGATGGGTAGCCGAAGGTCCAAGAGCCAATGGAACTACCGAAGACCAGCTGACGTTACTGGAACCCGGTTACTAAGCAGGAGGTACCCGTGCCTGAAAGCACTACCAAGGACCACCTGACGTTGGTGGAACTTGGATACCCAGAAGGAGGCACCTAAGCTAAAGGCTCTGCCCGGAACCAGCTGACGGTACTGGAACCAGGATGGGGAGCAGAAGGTACAAGAGCAAAAGACACTGCCGAGAACCAGCTGACGGTGCTGGAACCAGGTGGTGGACCCGAAGGCCCACAGGAGAGGAAAGAACAGCTAGGCCGCGAGGCAGCCGCAGTTACCGAACCCCAACAGTCCTACAGGGGGAGCTGGGCCTACTGGCACTACAGAACCTGAATATGAAAGATCACTGCACACGCTCAAAACGAAAATATGCTCTCAAGTGGAAGTTTATTTGATAGTTGATGCAGGAACAAGCGACTAGTCAATTTTTTGACGTTTCGGCTAAAGCATAGCCTTGGTCACAACGTCGCTAGAATGCAGAGTCCGTCTTGGATTCAGGGTAGTGCGGATGTAGCACTGGTATAAGGTAACGGCCCTATGGAAGGCTTGGATTAAGGGCTGAGTAATGTCTCTTTGCAAGAATCATAGACTGGGTAAAGATTCAGGTACAGTGCCCCAGGTCTGTAGTTATGTTAAACTGCAAAGGTACTTTGCTAAGTGGTGTGCCCAGAATATCATAGGTAGAGGTATTTATCAGATGATTCTTGGGGTACCGCACCCAAGTATACAGCAGTCCATGAAAGTTGTATAGGTGTGGAACTGACGAAGCCGTGTCAGATTAGGAGACAAAGGTTGTCCTGGTTGTCCAATCAAGTGGGCAGCGGTTGGCGCTGTGAGGCAGAAGGCGTTGCTAGAGACACAGCCGTGTCTTAATCGGTGCTAGCGCTGGGACTTCCCAAGGAGAGCCGGTGCTGACACTCCCGTGTCTCAGCTGTGCCCGGCATGGAGGGGAAGTCTTCCCCTCCATGCCGGGCACAGCTGAGACACGGGAGTGTCAGCACCGGCTCTCCTTGGGAAGTCTTCCCCTCCATGCCGGGCACAGCTGAGACACGGGAGTGTCAGCACCGGCTCTCCTTGGGAAGTCCCAGCGCTAGCACCGATTAAGACACGGCTGTGTCTCTAGCAACGCCTTCTGCCTCACAGCGCCAACCGCTGCCCACTTGATTGGACAACCAGGACAACCTTTGTCTCCTAATCTGACACGGCTTCGTCAGTTCCACACCTATACAACTTTCATGGACTGCTGTATACTTGGGTGCGGTACCCCAAGAATCATCTGATAAATACCTCTACCTATGATATTCTGGGCACACCACTTAGCAAAGTACCTTTGCAGTTTAACATAACTACAGACCTGGGGCACTGTACCTGAATCTTTACCCAGTCTATGATTCTTGCAAAGAGACATTACTCAGCCCTTAATCCAAGCCTTCCATAGGGCCGTTACCTTATACCAGTGCTACATCCGCACTACCCTGAATCCAAGACGGACTCTGCATTCTAGCGACGTTGTGACCAAGGCTATGCTTTAGCCGAAAAGTCAAAAAATTGACTAGTCGCTTGTTCCTGCATCAACTATCAAATAAACTTCCACTTGAGAGCATATTTTCGTTTTGAGCGTGTGCAGTGATCTTTCATATTCAGTGACTTCGGAACTTCTAGTTCCCTTCACTAGCACCGTGACCTCTACTCTAGTCGAGTGCTAGCCATCACTACCTTTGGCACTACAGAACCAGCCTTGACTACCAATTCATGCAGCCCACATAGGAAGCTCCTAAACTGGAGGCACCCTGGAGTTGGCTAACCCGACCGCAACACGACGGGGCAAGCATAGGCGTCTCAGCGAGTTTGACACAACCCGGAAACAGCTGACGGTGCTGAAACCAGGTTTGGCACGAGGGAGTACCTGTGACAAAAACACTGCCGAGAACCAGCTGGCGGTGCTGGAACCCGGATGCGTTGCCCCAGTGTGCAAGAGCCAATGGCACGACCGAGGACCAGCTGACGGTGCTGGAACCCAGTTACTAAGCTGTAGGTGCCCGCGCTTAAAAGCACTACCGAGGACCGCCAGGCGTTGGCGGAACTCGGATACCCAGGAGGAGGCACCTAAGCCAAAGGCTCGACCCGGAACCAGCTGACGGTGCTGGAACCAGGTGGTGGACCCGAAGGCCCACAGGAGAGGAGAGAACAGCTAGGCCGCGAGGCAGCCGCAGTTACCGAACCCCAACAGTCCTACAGGGGGAGCTGGCCCTACTGGCACTACAGAACCAGCCTTGACTACCAATTCATGCAGCCCACATAGGAAGCTCCTAAACTGGAGGCACCCTGGAGTTGGCTAACCCGACCGCAACACGACGGGGCAAGCATAGGCGTCTCAGCGAGTTTGACACAACCCGGAAACAGCTGACGGTGCTGAAACCAGGTTTGGCACGAGGGAGTACCCGTGTCAAAAACACTGCTGAGAACCAGCTGGCGGTGCTGGAACCCGGATGCGTTGCCCCAGTGTGCAAGAGCCAATGGCACGACCGAGGACCAGCTGACGGTGCTGGAACCCGGTTACTAAGCTGTAGGTGCCCGCGCTTAAAAGCACTACCGAGGACCGCCAGGCATTGGCGGAACTCGGATACCCAGGAGGAGGCACCTAAGCCAAAGGCTCGACCCGGAACCAGCTGACGGTGCTGGAACCAGGTGGTGGACCCGAAGGCCCACAGGAGAGGAGAGAACAGCTAGGCCGCGAGGCAGCTGCAGTTACCGAACCCCAACAGTCCTACAGGGGGAGCTGGGCCTACTGGCACTACAGAACCAGCCTTGACTACCAATTCATGCAGCCCACATAGGAAGCTCCTAAACTGGAGGCACCCTGGAGTTGGCTAACCCGACCGCAACACGACGGGGCAAGCATAGGCGTCTCAGCGAGTTTGACACAACCCGGAAAGAGCTGACGGTGCTGAAACCAGGTTTGGCACGAGGGAGTACCCGTGACAAAAACACTGCCGAGAACCAGCTGGCGGTGCTGGAACCCGGATGCGTTGCCCCAGTGTGCAAGAGCCAATGGCACGACCGAGGACCAGCTGACGGTGCTGGAACCCGGTTACTAAGCTGTAGGTGCCCGCGCTTAAAAGCACTACCGAGGACCGCCAGGCGTTGGCGGAACTCGGATACCCAGGAGGAGGCACCTAAGCCAAAGGCTCGACCCGGAACCAGCTGACGGTGCTGGAACCAGGTGGTGGACCCGAAGGCCCACAGGAGAGGAGAGAACAGCTAGGCCGCGAGGCAGCCGCAGTTACCGAACCCCAACAGTCCTACAGGGGGAGCTGGCCCTACTGGCACTACAGAACCAGCCTTGACTACCAATTCATGCAGCCCACATAGGAAGCTCCTAAACTGGAGGCACCCTGGAGTTGGCTAACCCGACCGCAACACGACGGGGCAAGCATAGGCGTCTCAGCGAGTTTGACACAACCCGGAAACAGCTGACGGTGCTGAAACCAGGTTTGGCACGAGGGAGTACCTGTGACAAAAACACTGCCGAGAACCAGATGGCGGTGCTGGAACCCGGATGCGTTGCCCCAGTGTGCAAGAGCCAATGGCACGACCGAGGACCAGCTGACGGTGCTGGAACCCGGTTACTAAGATGTAGGTGCCCGCGCTTAAAAGCACTACCGAGGACCGCCAGGCGTTGGCGGAACTCGGATACCCAGGAGGAGGCACCTAAGCCAAAGGCTCGGCCTGGAACCAGCTGACGGTGCTGGAACCAGGTGGTGGACCCGAAGGCCCACAGGAGAGGAGAGAACAGCTAGGCCACGAGGCAGCCGCAGTTACCGAACCCCAACAGTCCTACAGGGGGAGCTGGGCCTACTGGCACTACAGAACCAGCCTTGACTACCAATTCATGCAGCCCACATAGGAAGCTCCTAAACTGGAGGCACCCTGGAGTTGGCTAACCCGACCGCAACACGACGGGGCAAGCATAGGCGTCTCAGCGAGTTTGACACAACCCAGAAACAGCTGACGGTGCTGAAACCAGGTTTGGCACGAGGGAGTACCTGTGACAAAAACACTGCCGAGAACCAGCTGGCGGTGCTGGAACCCGGATGCGTTGCCCCAGTGTGCAAGAGCCAATGGCACGACCGAGGACCAGCTGACGGTGCTGGAACCCGGTTACTAAGCTGTAGGTGCCCGCGCTTAAAAGCACTACCGAGGACCGCCAGGCGTTGGCGGAACTCGGATACCCAGGAGGAGGCACCTAAGCCAAAGGCTCGACCCTGAACCAGCTGACGGTGCTGGAACCAGGTGGTGGACCCGAAGGCCCACAGGAGAGGAGAGAACAGCTAGGCCGCGAGGCAGCCGCAGTTACCGAACCCCAACAGTCCTACAGGGGGAGCTGGGCCTACTGGCACTACAGAACCAGCCTTGACTACCAATTCATGCAGCCCACATAGGAAGCTCCTAAACTGGAGGCACCCTGGAGTTGGCTAACCCGACTGCAACACGACGGGGCAAGCATAGGCGTCTCAGCGAGTTTGACACAACCCGGAAACAGCTGATGGTGCTGAAACCAGGCTGGGCACGAGGGAGTACCCGTGACAAAAACACTGCCGAGAACCAGCTGGCGGTGCTGGAACCCAGATGCGTTGCCTATTAAAGATTGTCTTCCTAGAGCCCCAACTAGCGGTGCTGGAGCAAAGGGTAAGCAGGGGGAGCAGAGTGTAGGCCGAAGCCTGCACTGGAGGCAGCTTTGTGTCTGCGTTGCGTTTGCAGGACACTTTGCCGGCTACACAGTGGGGGAACAGCTGGCGTTGCTGAACCCCACTAACACAATGGCGGGTGTTTTTCTCTGTGCAGCTAGCACTTGCGGGCAAAAACTAGCGATGTTAGAGCCCGTGGTGAAGCAGGAGGAGGAGGAGAGGAGCAGAGTGTAGGCCGAAGCCTAGTTGAACCAATTTCAAAGGAAACCTTTAACCCCCCCTCAGGTGTTACAAAGTACAAGAGACACACCTTGTGCAGTATTAATGCTGCACAAGTGAAAGGTTGCTCTATTAATTTGTCTACTTGCACACGCTGAATGAAAGACGTACACAATTTAGCCCATTCTACAGTCAAACTGTAGTGGATGCGTGACTTGGCTTTTTAAGGAGAGGCAGCACAGGTGTCCGAAATAACGCCTTGGTGCTTGGCGCAGCTTCCTGAGCGTTGTTATTTGCTGTACAGGAGTCTGCACTCTTGTGTTATCCCTTGGCAATGCCCTGTTAGCGCTGCCCGTCTTATGACCTCATTTCATGTTGGCCGATGCGGTTAACGATGGCCATAAATCCCAGACCCACAGTGCCTTTTCATAAAGTCACACTGCGGTGCTGGGATTCGTGGCCTTGAGCAGTAAATATTTTGGCCGCTCACACACGTCCTTACACCTGCTTCAGACTGGGCGGCCTCTGCTGATCCCTTCTCGCATGCCGCGGCCATGAGGCTGCACAGTCCGAAGAAGGCGGAAGGAGATGAGTGACGACAGGCGAACATATGCACTGCTCGTGCCCATAAACCACACCCTCGCTGACAAAATAAATAAGAAACCGAGGGGCGTTGTTTGGAGCAGGGCGGACGCACAGGCGCAGCCAGCTAACCAATGATGTCAAAAGACGGGAAGCGCTACCAAGGGTGGTGCTGCGTATCATTAGAAAGGAAAGTCACACCTCAGGGACAGTGGAATGGTCTCAATGAGACACATTTTGTACGTGTTGAGTTCCACGTGGGCAAGTAGAAAAAGTCAGCCACCTTGTACAAATGCAGCAGTACTGCTGTACAAGGTGGCTGTTATACATAGAAACACCTGGGGGTGGGGGGCAGGCTCCCTTCAATTTCAGTTCATGTGCCTGCGTGGCGTTTGCAGGTCACGTTGCCGGCTACACAGCAGGGGAGCAGCTGGCGTTGCTGAACCCCACTAACACATTGGCTGGTGTTTTTCTCTGTGCAGCTAGCACTTCCGGGCCAAAACTAGCGGTGTTTGAGCCCAGGGGCAGCAGCAGGAGGAGAGGAGCAGAGTGTAGGCCGAAGCCTAGTTGAACCAATTTCACAGGTAACCTTTAACCCCCCCTCAGGTGTTGCAAGGTACAAGAGCCACACCTTGTGCAGCATTAATGCTGCACAAGTAAAAGGTTGCTCTATTTATTTTGCTCCTTGCACACGCTGAATAAAACACATACACTATTTAGCCCATTATACTGTCAAACAGTAGTGGAGGCGTGACTTGTCTTTTTAAGGAGACGCAGCACAGGTGTCCAAAATAACACCTTGGTGCATGGGCGCAGCTTCCTGAGCGTTGTTATTTGCTGTACAGGAGTCTGCGCTCTTGTTATCCCTTGGCCATGCGCTGTGAGCGCTGCCTGTCTTCTGACCTCATTTCATGTCATGTTGGCCGGTGCGGTTAGCGATGGCCATGAAACCCAGACCCGCAGTGTCTTTTCTTTAAGTCACACTACGGGGCTGGGATTCGTGACCTTGCGCAGTAAATTTTTTCGCCTGTCACTCATGTCCTTACACCTGCATCAGACTGGGCGGCCTCAGCTGATCCCTTCTCGCTTGCCGCGGCCATGAGGCCGGACAGTCTGAAGAAGGCGGAAGGAGATGAGTTAAGACAGGCGAAGATATGCACTGCTCGTGCCCATCAATCACACCCTCGCAGTCAAAATAAGTAAGACAACGAGGAGCATTGTTTCAGGCAGTGCGGACGCACAGGCGCAACAAGCCAACCAATAATGTCAGAAGACGGGAAGCGCTACCAAGGGGGGTGCTGCGTATCATTAGAAAGGAAAGTCACACCTCAGGGACAGTGGAATGGTCGCAATGAGACACATTTTGTACGTGTTGAGTTCCACGTGGGCAAGTAGAAAAAGTCAGCCACCTTGTACAAATGCAGCATTACTGCTGTACAAGGTGGCTGTTATACATAGAAACACCTGGGGGTGGGGGGCAGGCTCCCTTCAATTTCAGTTCATGTGCCTGTGTGGCGTTTGCAGGTCACGTTGCCGGCTACACAGCAGGGGAACAGCTGGCGGTGCTGAACCCCACTAACACATTGGCTGGTGTTTTTCTCTGTGCAGCTAGCACTTCCGGGCAAAAACTAGCGGTGTTTGAGCCCAGGGGCAGCAGGAGGAGGAGAGGAGCAGAGTGTAGGCCAAAGCCTGCACTGGTGGCAGCTTTTGGTCGGTTGTGCCAGCGTGGCTTGTGCTGGACACGATGCCGGCTACACAGCAGGGGAACAGCTGGCGGTGCTGAACCCCACTAACACATTGGCTGGTGTTTTTCTCTGTGCAGCTCGCATTTCCGGGCAAAAACTAGCGGTGTTAGAGCCCAGGGTCAGCAGGAGGAGGAGAGGAGCAGAGTGTAGGCCGAAGCCTAGTTGAACCAATTTCAAAGGTAACCTTTAACCCCCCCTCAGGTGTTGCAAGGTACAAGAGCCACACCTTGTGCAGCATTAATGCTTCACAAGTCAAAGGTTGCTCTCTTAATTTTGCTCATTGCACACGCTGAATAAAACACGTACACTATTTAGCCCATTATACTGTCAAACAGTAGTGGAGGCGTGACTTGTCTTTTTAAGGAGACGCAGCACAGGTGTCAAAATTTACAACTAGGTGCTGGGCGCAGATTCCTGAGCGTTGTTATTCGCTGTGAGCGCTGCCTGTCTTCTCACCTCATTTCATGTTGGCCGGTGCGGTTAGCAATGGATATGAATCCCAGGCCCGCAGTGTGTTTTCAAAAAATCACACTGCGTGGCTGGGATTCGTGGCCTTGTGCAGTAAATATGTTTGCCGCTCACACATGTCCTTACACCTGCTTCAGACTGGGCGGCCTCAGCTGATCCCTTATCGCCTACCACGGCCATGAGGCCGCACAGTCTGAAGAAGGCAGAAGGAGATGAGTTAAGACAGGCGAACATATGCACTGCACATGCCCAACAATCACACCCTCGCAGCCAAAATATATGAGATAATGAGGGGGGTTGTGTCGGGCAGGGTGGACGCACAGGCACAGGCAGCCAACCAATGATGTCAGAAGACGGGCAGCGCTACCAAGGGTGGTGCTGCGTACCATTAGAAAGGAAAGTCACACCTCAGGGACAGTGGAATGGTCTCAATGAGACACATTTTGTACGTGTTAAGTTCCACGTTGGCAATGAGAAAAAGTCAGCCACCTTGTACAAATACAGCATTACTGCTGTACTAGGTGGCTGTTATACATAGAAACACCTGGGGGGGTGGGGCCAGGTTCCCTTTAATTTCAGTTCATGTGCCTGCGTGGCGTTTGCAGGTCACGTTGCCGGCTACACAGCAGGGGAACAGCTGGCGGTGCTGAACCCCACTAACACATTGGCTGGTGTTTTTCTCTGTGCAGCTAGCACTTCCGGGCAAAAACTAGCGGTGTTTGAGCCCAGGGGCAGCAGGAGGAGGAGAGGAGCAGAGTGTAGGCTGAAGCCTGCACAGGTGGCAGCTTTTGTTCTGTTGTGTCAGCGTGACTTGTGCTGGACACGTTGCCGACTACACAGCAGGGGAACAGCTGGCGGTGCTGAACCCCACTGACACATCAGCTAGTGTTTTTTCTGTGTAGACAACACTTCCAGGTGGCAACTGACAGTGTTGAAACCCAGGGAATCAAAGAGGAGCAGAGTGTAGGCCGAAGCCTGCAGTGGAGCAAGTTGAAAGGGAACCTTTAACCCACCCCCCCCCCCTCCCCAGGCATTTGTTGCTGAAAGAGCCATCTTGTACAGCAGTAATACTGCACATGGAAAATGGTGGCTCCGAAAATTATGCTCCTTGCAAACGCTGAAGTACACACTCATATAATGTGTCCCCTCACACCGTCAAACCGTCCCGGAAGTGGGACTTTCCTTTGTAATGTGACACAGCACAGCTGTCATTCCAACCCCCTTGGTGCCGTGCGCCACCTCCTCAACGTTGTTTGGTTCTGTCACGGAGCCCGCGCTGTAATGTTATCCCTTGGCCATGCACAGTTAGCGGTGCCCGTCTTCTGACATCATTTAGGTGTCAGGCTGGCAGTGCCTGTGTGTCCAAGCTGCCCGAGATCCAACCTCGCAGTGTCATCTAATGTAATCCCACTGCGGGCCAGGGATCCATGGGCATGCGCAGTGCATATCATCGCCTCTCACTCACCTCCTTCCTGCTTCTTCAGACTGTGCGGCGTCACGGCCGTGGCATGCTATTAGGGATCAGCTGATGCCGCCTAGTCTGAAGAAGCGTGAAGAAGGGGAGTGAGAGGCTAGTATATGCACTGCGCATGGCCATGGATACCAGGCCCACTGTGGGATCACATTAGACGACACTGCGAGGTGGGATTTCGGGCAGCGTGGACGCACAGGCGCAGCCAGGACGACAACAAATGATGTCAGAGGACGGGCAAACCAAACTGTGCATGGCCAAAGGATAACATAACAGCGCAGGGTCCAGGACGGAATCAAACAACGCTAAGGAGGCAGCGCACAGTGCCAAGGGGGTAGCAATGACGGCTATGCTGCGTCACATTACAAAGGAAAGTCCCACCTCAGGGACAGTTTGACGGTGTGAGGGGACACATTACATGAGTGTGTAGTTCAGCGTTTGCAAGGAGCATAATTTCAAGAGCGACCTTTTCCTTGTGCAGTATTAGTGCTGCACAAGGTGGCTCTTTCAGTAACAAACGCCTAGGGGGGGGACAGGTCCCCTTACATTTTAGTTGTGCCAGCGTGGCGGTCGCATGACACGTTGCCGGATACACAGCTGGGGATCAGCTGACGTTACTGAACCCCAATAACAGAGGAGCGACTGTTGACTGTGCAGACAGCACTTCCAGGCACCAACTGGCGGTGTTAGAGCCCAGGGACAGCAGGAGGAGCAGATTGGAGGTATTGCCGCACAAACAGCTGGGGATCAGCTGACGTTACTGAACCCCAATAACAGAGGAGCGACTGTTGACTGTGCAGACAGCACTTCCAGGCACCAACTGGCGGTGTTAGAGCCCAGGGACAGCAGGAGGAGCAGAGGAACAGAGTGTAGGCCGAAGCCTGATTGGAGCAAGTTGAAAGGGAACCTTTAACCCCCCCCAAGACGTTTGTAGCTGAAAGAGCCATCTTGTGCAGCACTAAGGATGCAAAAGGAAAAGGTTGCTCTTTTAATTATGCTCCTTGCAAACACAGAAGTAAACACTAAAAATGTGTCCCCTTATACCGTAAAACCGTCACGGAGGTGCGAATTTCCTTCGTAATGGGACACAGCACAGCTGTCATTCTTATCCCCTTGGTGCCGTGCGCTGCCTCCTCAGCGTTGTTTTAAGCTGTCACGGAGCCTGCGCTGTTCTGTTATCCCTTGGCCATGCCCAATTAGCGCTGCCTGTCTTCTGACATAATTTGGTGTCAGGCTGTCAGTGCCTGTGCGTCCACGCTGCTCCAGATCCCACCTCGCAGTGTCGTCTAACGTAATCCCACTGCGGGCCTTGGATCCATGGGCATGCACAGTGCATATCCTCGACTCTCACTCCCCTCCTTCCCTCTTCTTCAGACTGTGCGGTGTCACGGCTGTGGCATGCTATTTGGGATCAGCTGACGGCGCATAGTCTAAAGAAGGCGGCGGGAGATGAGCGAGAGCCCGAGGGGAAGATATGCACTGCGCATGCCCATGGATCCAAGGCCCGCAGTGTGATTCAATCAGAAGACACTGCGAGGCGGGATCTCGGGCAGCGCGGCCGCACAGGCGCAGCCAGCCTGACACCAAATTATGTCAGAAGACAGGCAGCGCAAATAGGGCATGGCCAAGGGATAACAGAACAGTGCAGTCTCCGTGACAGCTTAAAACAACGTTGAGGAGGCAGCGCATGGCACCAAGGGGGTAGGAATGACGGCTGTGCTGCGTCACATTACGAAGGAAAGTCCCAGCTCCGGGACGGTATAACGGTATCAGTGAACACATTTTATAAGTGTTAAGTTCTGCGTGTGCAAGGAGCTAAAATAAAAGAGCTACCTTTTCCTTGTGCAGCATTACTGCTGCACAAGATGGCTCTTTCAGTAACAAACGCCGGGGGGGTGGGGGGGACAGGTTCCCTTACATTTAGGTTGTTGTGCCAGCGTGGCAGTCGCAGGACACATTGCCGGCTACACAGCTGGGGATCAGCAGATGGTACTGAAACCCAATAACACTGGGTCGTATGTTTTTACTGTGCAGCCTGCACTTCTGAGCCGCAACTGGCGGTGTTGGAGCCCAGGAATAGCAGTTCAGGTGGTAGAAAGATGAACACATCAGGAGACCTGGATGACACCCAATTACTTAATCAGGCAGAGGAGTGGCAAATTCCTGCGAGATCCAGGCCTGGTTCATTTTCAGGAAAGTAAGCCGGTCAACGTTATCGGAGGATAGTCGCATGCGACGGTCTGTTAGTACACCACCTGTGGCACTAAAGACACGTTCCGATAAGACACTAGCCGCAGGGCAAGCCAGCACCTCCAATGCATACTGGCTTAGCTCTGGCCATGTATCCAGCTTAGAGACCCAAAACTTGAACGGGGAAGAGCCGTCTGGGAGTACAGTAAGAGGGCAAGCCATGTAGTCTGTCACCATCTGACGGAACCGTTGCCTCCTGCTGACTGGAGCCGCCGGTGATGGTGTAGACATGTGGGGCGGGCACACAAAAGTGTGCCAGAGTTGTGCCATACTGGGCTTGCCTTGGGCAGAGGCACTGCTTCTGCTCCCTCTTTGGGCAGAGCCTCCCCCACTGCCTCGACGCACTGAGCTGCTTTGTAAAGCACTAGCAGCACTCCTCTCAGTTGGACTGGAGAAGATGATGGAATTCACCAGTATGTCGTGGTACTCCAGCAATTTACGCTCCCGGGTCAACGCTGGGATGAGGTTTTGGACGTTGTCCCGGTAGCGAGGATCGAGGAGGGTGAACACCCAATAATCAGGCATGTTGAGAATGTGGTCGATGCGGCGGTCGTTTCTCAGGCACTGCAGCATGAAATCCACCATGTGCTGCAGACTGCCAACTGGCCCAGAAACGCTGTCCCCTGCTTGAGACATGATCTCTGCCCGCTCGTCATCACCCCACCCTCGCTGTACACACTGACCACTGGACAATTGTGTCGCTCCCTCCTCTGGACGGAGCTCTTCCTCCTCCATTGACTCCTCCTCATCCTCCTCACAAAGTGGCCCCTGCGTACCCCTTTGTGAGGAACCACGTGGCGCTGACTCTCCAGAAGCTGATGGAAAAGGTGACTCCTCATCCTCCACCTCTTCCACAACATCATCCCTTAACCCTTGCAAAGTTTGCTGAAGCAGGCAGATAAGGGGGACAGTCATGCTGACTAGTGCATCATCTGCACTTGCCATCCGCGTGGAATAATCAAAAGGACGCAAAACCTGGCAGACGTCCTTCATAGTGGCCCACTCTGTGGTTGTGAAGTCTGATCGGCGCTGACTGCGACTTCTTTGCGCCTGATGCAGCTGGTACTCCATAACTGCTTGCTGCTGCTCACACAACCGCTCCAACATATGTAACATGGAATTCCACCGGGTAGGTAGGTCACATATGATGCGGTGTTCCGGAAGGCGGAATCGGCGCTGCAGAGCAGCAATGCGGGATCTTGCCAAGCTGGAACGCCGCAAGTGAGCACACTCTAGGCGGACCTTGTGCAGCAGGGCATCAAGATCCGGATAGTCCCTCAGAAAACTCTGCACAACCAAATTGAGCACATGTGCCAGACATGGGATGTGAGTGAGGTTGCCAAGGGCCAAAGCTGCCACCAGATTTCGGCCATTGTCACACACTACCATGCCTGGCTGGAGATTCGCTGGCAGTAACCACACATCGCTCTCCTGCTTGATGGCATTCCAGAGCTCCTGCGCTGTGTGGCTTCGATTCCCCAATGAAACTAGTTTCAAGACGGCCTGCTGACGTTTGGCCATGGCTGTGCTCATGTCGGTCATAGGTAAACGTTCACGGGTCCATGTGGAGGTGGACTGTGACAGCTCCTGCAGAGATGATTCTGAGGAACTTGTGTAAGAGGAGGAGTCAATGCGTACAGACTGGATTCCTGCAATCCTTGGAGTGGGCAGGACACGTCCTGCGCCACTCGCACGATCTGTACCTGGCTCAGCAACATTAACCCAATGGGCAGTGAGGGAAACGTATCGCCCCTGTCCATGCTGACTGGTCCACACATCGGTGGTGAGGTGGACCTTGCTACTGACGGCGTTCAGTAGCGCATGTTTTATGTTTCCCTCAACATGCCTGTGCAGGGCAGGGACAGCTTGCCTGCTGAAGTAAAAGCGGCTGGGCACCTTGTACTGTGGGACTGCCAATGCCATCAAGTCACGGAAGCTGTCAGTCTCCACCAGCCTGAATGAGAGCATTTCCAGGGACAACAGTTTGGCAATGCCTGCATTCAGAGCCTGTGCTCGGGGATGGTTGGCCGAGAATGCCCGCCTTTTCTCCCATGCCTGTACTACCGATGGCTGTAGAGTAGACTGGGAGTGTGAGGATGACTGGGAAGGTGGTGCTGTGGGTGGAATTACACAAGGTCTCTGGACAACAGTGCCAGAGGTTCTTCCATGGCGATCCTGGGAGGAAGCCAAACCAGCTGTGCGTGAGCTGGAGGAAGAGGCAACACGAGCTGAAGAGGTGGTAGCTGCCGCTGTTGGTTGGCCTACATCTTCAGTGTGTTTCTGTAACTCCACCGCGTGCCTGGTCCGCACATGTTTCCACATATTTGTGGTATTGAGGTTGCTGACATTTTTCCCTCTTTTTACTTTCTGATGACACAGCTTGCATTTGACAAAACAAATGTCATCTGCAACTGTGTCAAAAAGGACCAGGCACTGCAAGTCTTGGGAGCGCCCTTTTTGGCTTTGGAAAGAGACAGGCTCCTAACGGGTGCCAAAGTGGAGGCTACAGGCTCCGCAGTCTTCCCCCTCCCTCTCCCTCTTTGGCCCGTAAGGGGAATCTCTTCTTCAGAGCTGCTCCCACCACCTTCCTGTTCCTCACGCCACGATGGGTCAACGACCTCATCATCTCCACTACCCTCTGCCACCAACTGCTCCTCCTGGGTAGTCTCGGTAGCACAGTACGCACCAGAAAGCGGCACCTGAGTTTCATCATCAGATGCGTACTGCGCTGTGGTCACCGGAGGCACTGGCCCACCCGCCTCTTCAGAGTCAGAGAGACAAAGCTGTTGGGCATCACTGCACACTGCATCTTCTTCCATTTCTCCAATGCTGCTTGGCTGGCCCCCTGTTTCCAAGCCAAGAGATTCAGAGAACAGAAGTAGAGACAGCTCCTGTCCTGGGCTCTCTGACTGCCTGGCCAATTTGGCAGGTGGTGAAGAGACAGATGGCTGCTCTCCAGTGCTCTTTGCCTGAGAGGATGTGGCACTAACTGAAGTCGATGCCGAGGCGTTAGCTGCCATCCACCCGACAACGGCTTCAATTTGGTCTTCACGCAGCAGCGGTGCACGGCGCTCTCCGACAAAGCTGCGCATGAAGGACTGTTCCCTGCTGAAACTGAGTGACGACGAGTCATCGGTGCCCGCAGCAGGCACAGAATCACCACGTCCTCTCCCTGCTCCTCTCCCTGCTCCGCGCCCACGCCCACGTGCCTTACTCCCTGCCCTCTTCATCTTGGTTGACAGATAAAGATAAGCAGAAAAGTACTAAGGCCTTAGTGTGCTTATTCCTGAAATGCTCCTCCTAACAGGTGTAAGAAACACTAATGTTGTAAAGTGTGGACTAAACTTTATTATTTTTCAAATGTGGCTTACACAAGTGTTAAGTTGTGTTTGGTGAACTTTCCTTTTTTTTTTCTGCAGATCGGACTACAGAGCAAGTTTAACTCACACGGGGACCGTGCAGACAGCCGTAAACGGCGCTGCAAGGCCCAAAAACCCTCCTCTAGGTTATCCTATGTAGTGTTTTTCCACTATTTAGCTGGAGACGGGTGGAAAGACACTAATAGGAATTTTTTAAAAAAAATTTTAAACAGGCTACACTATTTGAAAAAAAGGAAATTTTTTTTCAAGGTATGAGGCAGTAACGCACCCTGAGCTGAATCCAACCGGCTATGGCTGCACACAGACTACAGGGCGAGCTGCGCTCACACAGAGACCGTGCAGACAGCCGTAAACGGCGCTGCAAGGCCCAAAAACCCCCCTCTAGGTTATCCTATGTAGTGTTTTTCCACAATTTAGCTGGAGACGGGTGGAAAGACACTAATAGGAAATTTGAGAAAAAATGTGCAGCAGGCTGCACTATGAGCAAAAAAGGACAACTGTGTGAGGCAGTGTGAACCCCCCCTGAGCTGAATACAACCGGGTATATGGCTGCACACAGACTACAGAGTGAGCTGCACACACACACACACACACAGAGACCTTGCAGAACGCTGTTAAAACAGCGCTGCAAGGCAAGAGCAAGGTGAACAGTGAAGAACACACAGCGTTTTGCTAAATTAGCCTTGGGAAAGGAAAATAAAGCAATTAGCTATCTCAACTGGCCCTCAGTTAGAACACAGCGTCCTGTCCCTAACTGAAATCACAGCAGAGTGAGCGCAAAATGGCAGCAGCGTTTTTTATAGTGCAGAGTGACATCATTTCAGCAGCCAATCACAGCCTTGCCAGTACTTACATGCCCACCATGCTAAACAGGATGTGCCCACACTTCCATTCATTCCTCATTGGCTGCTGCGTTCAGTTTGAATTCTGGGAACTTCCGATTCCGGTATCCGATACGCGGGAAGTATCGGAATTCGGTATCGGAATTCCGATACCGCAAATATCGGCCGATACCCGATACTTGTGGTATCGGAATGCTCAACACTATTCATAGATAAGGAGTGTGAATGTTTTATTGTCCTCTGGTTCTGTGTTGTGATGCCCCCACAAGGTGAGAGTTCATCCTTGTTCTCAGTTTTTGCCCTGTCTCCCCTATATCCAGTTGGATATTTGGTACAAATAATTTGGTACACCACATTAGATGTGATGCAGCTGAAAATATCTGGTATCTTGTAGTCCTGATGGGAATTGGGGATCTTTATCTTGTCCGTGGTCATTATAAATGGACAGGTTTTACATTTTTTCTGGTTGCAAGGAAAGGTTCCTGCAGCTTTTAGAGAGGTCAGGGAGCTTCTGACAATGATGCTTCTTAGATTTGGGGGCTACCTCAAACAAAGTAGTGGGGGTCTGGAAAAATGCATTGTAAGTGGGCATCTTTTTGTAGTAAAGGTTGTAATTTCCGTGCAGCTCCCCTTAGCACCTCTAGATTTGGATTTTAGGTGACTACTAGAGGCACCCAATTATTTTCTTTTTTAGCTGTGTAATGTAGGAGATGATTCCTTGATATTCTAGTTGCTCTTGTAATTTGGTTTTGAATTGTTCTTGGATGGTAGCCCTGATTATTTATTATTATTATTATTATTATTATTATTTATATAGCACCATTAATTCCATGGTTCTGTACATGAGAAGGGCTTACATACAATACAGTAAGCAGACTAACAATTACAGAATGATACAGAGGGGCGAGGACCCTGCCCTTGCGGGCTTACATCCTACAGGAATATATAGGTTGAGGGTTGCAGAGGCTCCGGTGTTGGTGAGGTGGTAGCTTCGGTAATGGTGAGGAGGCAGCGGGGTCTGTGCAGGCTGTTCTGTCTCCGCCATCTAATATTGTTACCCTGATTATTTGCTTGCATAATTGCAGTTTCCTCAGTATACAGTATTGATATATTCATGCCTTTATTCATCTGTGATGCTTTGGCTCCCTCTAGCGGTCAGAGTTATGTTGGCAGTTCAATCTTGTTTTTGTATTATCCATGTCTGATTCTCCTCCTCCTTTGCAATGCATTATGGTAGCTCAGCCTCCATTTCCCTCCATTTTTCCTTTCACTTTCTTCAGTTTGCCTTCAAGGAAAGACGCTTCACTTCATCCCCCTTGCGATTGCATTGCCGGTATGTCTTTATGCTTCCTATAGATATTCCTGCTCTATATTAGCTTAGTTTAACCAGTTGTACTCCCAGTTTAGTCACTAGCTTTCTAAATGTTATGCATAATGTATATCATGTGTATTATGTATCTGTTCTATGCCATGCACTGATTCTATGTATATCATTGTTCACAGTTTCACCGCATCAATATACCACTACGTTTAATAAAGCACAGACTCAACCACAGTCTCCTTATTGGACCCCGGTATAGCGGTTTAGCTGACTGTATAGCTACGTATGAGCCTGCCTCAGCTAGTGAGGACAGAACAGTGAAACGGCAGCCATCCAACTAGTGGGATTCAAGTCACCGGCTACTCAGAGACTAAATACAGCTACAGCAATCTCTGCACAGCCAAGCACTTTCCCAAGACACCATGTCTCACAAATCGCATAGGACAAGATCTGTTACTTCCGTCTCCTCAAAGACAGCATCTATCAGCAGCGCTGTCGCCATTGCCTGCGCAAATGCTGAAGCTGCCAAAATACGAGCGAGCTTTGCTGACCAAGAGATGCAACTTAAATTAGAAAAAGCACGCATAGATGAAGAGAGAGCCGATCAAGAGAGAAGGTCGCGCTTAGAGAGAGCCGATCAAAAGAGAAGGTCGCAGTTAGAGAAGGCACGTGTGGATGCCGCCTTAGAAAGCCTAGCAGCAAAAAGGGAAGCTGCCGCAGCCCTCGCCGAAGCAGAATCGCTAGAAGCCGCGCAAAATCCCAAGCTGCATAGCCAAAGCAGTACGTCGAGTCTGGAGTTTCCACTGCAAGACTCACCACAACGCACATCTCAGTATGTTAATGACCTTCCTGATCCAAACTATAACCCTGAACCAGTACCAAAACCAGAATACGACACCTCCAGCGAAGTGAGCGAGAGTCGTCACGAGGCTCAGGACAGAAACAAACTCGAAAATGTGAGGCAAAACAACTCTGCTAATGACTACCTTGCCCCTCATCAGGTAACCAACGTGGATCACCCTGCTGACGCACCGTACATCAGGCCGAAGCAATACGACACCGGCTGGCGCCACCATGAGGACACTAACAGGTACGAACGCACCTCACATCACTATCAGGGCGACCCATCACCAGTATACTCTGCTGACAACCGGTTCACGACAGAATTTGACAAGTTCTTCACACGACGTGAACTGGTTGCCAAGGGACTCATGAAATTCACTGACCGAGCTGAAGGTTACAGAGCTTGGAAAGCTTCCTTCCAAAATGTCATTAGAGACTTGGGGCTACAACACAGGGAAGAGATAGACCTGTTAGTCAAATACCTGGGAGAAGAGTCAGTGAAACACGCAGTAAGGATCACAGACATTAATATAAACCGCCCTGAGACTGGCCTCAAAGAGATCTGGAAAAGGCTGGATGAGTGTTACGGCTCAGCAGAAGTAATAGAAAGAGCCTTGTTCAAAAGAATCGATGACTTTCCTAAAATATCTAACAAAGGTCTCCAGAAACTTAGAGAGCTAAGCGACTTGCTAAAGGAAGTCCAAGTTGCCAAATACGAGGACGACCTACAGGGACTTGCATTTCTCGACACAGCCAGAGGTGTTAACCCTATAGTCCAGAAGTTGCCCTACAATCTACAGGAGAGGTGGCTCACACATGGTTCCACGTACAAATACAAACACAGCGTTCCATTCCCTCCCTTCTCCGTTTTTGTAGACTTCATACACCAACAAGCGAGAATTAGAAACGATCCCAGCTTTGACTTTGCAATACCATATGCCACACCATCACCACCTGCAAATCCACGCAGAACATCTGTGGAAGTACACAAGACTTATGTTTCTTCTCCAGGTTCTAATTACAGGTCTGCTGGCTGCTCCCAATCAGAGACAAAGGTGCAGGACCCTGACAAGCAGTGCCCACTTCATCAGAAGCCTCATCCTCTCCTGAAATGCAGAGCCTTCAGAGGAAAATCTATGCCAGATCGCAGAAGCTTCCTGAAAGAAAACGGTATCTGCTACAAGTGCTGCTCGTCCACAGCTCATCTCGCCAAGGATTGCAAGGTCAGTGTAAAATGCACAGCAGACTAAACAAAAATGTAAAGGTAAAGATAGAATGGCACCAAGTGTTTCCTCCACGAATATGGTATAACGTGGGGTATGCCTAGACTGTCAAACAAACAGCGCTGGAAAATGGAGACTCAATTTAGAACCACTGTGGCATGCGGTAATCAAAAGCATTAGGGTGGTGCTCAACAAAAAAGCAATGAAGATCCAAGGAATGAAGAAAAATAAAGTGGCACTCACCCAATATTGCTATATGAAAAATGTCCTTTATTCAGAGTATACACTCACAGACATCGGGTGGAGAGGCGGCTTGGTAGGAAGGGAGGTGCAAGAGGAGGCAAGAGGATGACGGCCGTTTCGCGCCTGCGCGCTTCAACGGGTCCAGGTGCATGAATTAAGAACGTCACATCCTATATAGAGGACTAAACATCATGGTGTGAACAGGTGATACCATTAAAAACATATTTGGATACAAACACCAAATTATGCTAATAAGCACGAGTACAAACGCTTTTTGTATATACTATACATAATGCTAATACAAAAAATATAATTCTTACAGGAAAATAGACATGTCCAATTTGTCATTCAATCCTATTGCGCCTTGCGCATTCGTTTCAATAATCCACCTTGCTTCACGTTGTAACAATGCATTACCTCGATCTCCTCCATTCTGGGGATTTTTTACGATTTCCAAGCCTGCAAACCGCAAGACATTCGGGTCTGCATTGTGTATGTCACGCATATGCTTAATAAAGCGGGGACAGCCCTTCCCAGAGGAGACCGAACTATAATGTTCTCTGAACCTGTGGTAAAGTGGGCGGATAGTTTTACCAATATAGAAGGAATGGCATGGGCACATAATTAAATAAACCACATACTGTGATTTACATGTTATTAATTGGCGGACTGTGTGACAGATGGGACCAATATGAATGGGATTATCAAGTAGTCTAAATCGACAATAACTGCAATTTCCACATTTGTGGTTACCTGTAGGTTGCAGTTCCCTCAACCAATTTGAATTTTCAATGGCTGACAAGCGGTTTTTCACAATAAGGTCCCCCAAATTTTTTGTTCGTCTATAGGCGAAAATTGGGTGATTTTTTGTCAAAGATGAAAGTTCCCGATCAGACTGTAGAATGTGCCAGTTTTTTTGTATAGCCGCATAAATTACTTTATTCATCGGGCTATGCATGAATGTAAATACAAATTTATTATTATCACTGTCACTAGGGGAACTTTTTATTTTTTTACGATTTTTGAGCAGATCCTCTTGTGCTAATTTTCTAACCCTATTTTCTGCTACCGACAAAATTTTGGTGGGATAATTTCTTTCTAGAAAATTGGTTTTGAGTTCAGCTATTTGTTTATCGAAAACTTCCTCATTATTGATAATTTTCCTATATCTAACCATCTGGCTGTAAGGTATGCTGTTTTTTGTGTGAAAAGGATGAGCGCTATTAAAATGCAATAAACTATTTGTCGCTGTCAATTTTTTATGTACCGATGTATTAATTTTACCTTCGGCTATCTCGATCTTAACATCTAAAAATTCAAGCGACAAGCCCCCAAATACGGCGGTAAACTGCATATTATCATCATTATTATTGTTAAGATAAGAAACAAAATTCTCAAAATCCTGTTTTGAGCTGTCCCACACAATAAAGACATCGTCTGCAAACCTATAATAGGCACGTATAAACCGCAAAAACGGGTTCTTAATAGAGGTTATATATCGTTCCTCAAACACTGCTAGAAATAAATTCGCAAAAACACATGCGACCGGCGTGCCCATTGCGGTTCCGGTTCGTTGTAGGAACCATTTGTTAATGAACCTGAACGCGTTGTGTGATAATACAAAGTCCAGGCTTTCAGTGATGAAATCAATGAAGTCCTGGTCTTTATTACAGTTCTGTAATATCAAACGTATTGCTTCGATGCCTTTATTGTGGGGGATCCGTGTATACAAATTCACGATATCAATTGAAACTAATGAAAAAGTGGGCTGCCAATCTAAAGCGCGTAAAGCTAATAAAAAATCTCCAGAATCCTTAACAAAGGAGGGAACTTTATGCAGCAGGGGTTTGAGCAACCAATCCAGGAATTTAGACAAGGGCTCCGTTAGTGAGCCAATGCCCGATATTATAGGTCTTCCGGGCGGTTTAGTAGCATGTTTATGAATTTTTGGCAAACTGTACCAGTTAGGGATAGTAGGATGTTCAGGAAGCAGTTTCTCTGCTTTATTTTTTAATAGAACACCTTTTGTTACATATTTATTCAGATGCTTTCTCAGTTTTTCTTTAAATTTCGAGGTAGGGTTGAAATCTAACGGAGTATATGTACATCTATCATTCAACTGGGACATTGCCTCCTCAATATAGTAACTTCTATCAAGAATAACTATATTGCCCCCCTTGTCTGCTTTCCTGAATATTGTGTCATTCCACCGCTGCATTTCATGAATAGCATTCTCCTCTTCCCTTGACAAATTTTTTTGGGGGTGGCGATATAGAATGGCCTCCACGTCCTTTATCACCAAGTCCTGGAATAAGTCTACAGCATTTCCTGGAGAGATGGGAGGCATAAACGTTGATTTTGTGCCCCCTTTAAAGGGTTCTATGCTGGGGGCACCCTCTGTAATAATATTTAAGTCGCGTATTGTGGCCGTTGATTCATCCAGACTAGCAAGGAGCCATGCATCTTCAATATCTTTCTGATCAATGGGTGGAAAAGCCATAAAGCCTAAATTCCCAATACGGGCAGGACTTTCTGTAGAAGTATTAGAAGAAGATTTTTTCTCTTTGATATTTGAAAAGAATTTTTTTAGATGCAGCTTTCTTGTGGCTTTAAACAAATCGATCTTAAAATCTGTAAAATTAAATTCCTCTGGGATACAAAAATTTAAACCCAACGATAATACTTTTTCTTGCTCCTGGGTCAAAGTTCTTTTAGACAAATTCATTATTTGCAATTTGTTACTATCTGTTATCACTTTCTCCAGGATACTTGTTTGCGTTTCTTTTGTGGGTTTCTTTTTTCGTCCACCTCGTCGGGTCTTTTTTCTAAAGGGATATCACTGTGAAGGCAAACAGCTGTGGCTCCTTGATTATCTGGACCCTCTTCTACCCCACTAGAATCGGAGTCTCTTACCCATCCATCTCTTTGCATTTTTCGTTTATTAAATTTTCTAAAAGATTGATTTCTTTGAAAATTCCTCTTTTTGCTGCTAAACTTGTTCCAGGAAAAAATCTGCCCAGTGGCAAAATCATTTTTGTCTCTCAAAAATGTATCTTTTTTCTTTTGTTTTGTTTCAATCTGTATTAAAACCAATTTTTTATTTAATTTTTTTAAAAAATGCCTTATTTTGAATTTCCGCAACACGTGAACTCAGTTCTTGTTTAGCATTCTCCAATTGCTCACACAATACAGCATATTCTTTTTCATTTTGTGTAATTACTAGTGCCAGTAGATTACGTGAACATTGTAAGTGAATCTCTTCCCAAGCCTTCTGGAATAATTCGTCACCGCTGAATTGTGATATTTCCTTGTAAACCCGCAGTCCCCTTGGGACGCGTCCACATTCTGTATACGATTTTAAAGATTGAATAGTCCAATATAGTCTGATTTCCCTCTCAGCCAAAGAATATATCTTTGTTTCAAGCGTTTTTGTGCTTATAAGCAGTAATTCATCTTTATGGTTGCAATCCATAAAGAACTCCCCTGCACCCTCTCTACCAGCCTGTAAACCATCCTCCAATGCAACGCCTGGGTCCGAGTCCATATTATCTTCTTGACATATATCCATTGCGTTGAATATAGGCTTTATATACAACACTTGTGCTCAATTCAAAAAGTAAAGCAGACTAAACAAAAATGTAAAGGTAAAGATAGAATGGCACCAAGTGTTTCCTCCACGAATATGGTATAACGTGGGGTATGCCTAGACTGTCAAACAAACAGCGCTGGAAAATGGAGACTCAATTTAGAACCACTGTGGCATGCGGTAATCAAAAGCATTAGGGTGGTGCTCAACAAAAAAGCAATGAAGATCCAAGGAATGAAGAAAAATAAAGTGGCACTCACCCAATATTGCTATATGAAAAATGTCCTTTATTCAGAGTATACACTCACAGACATCGGGTGGAGAGGCGGCTTGGTAGGAAGGGAGGTGCAAGAGGAGGCAAGAGGACGACGGCCGTTTCGCGCCTGCGCGCTTCAACGGGTCCAGGTTCAGAGAACATTATAGTTCGGTCTCCTCTGGGAAGGGCTGTCCCCGCTTTATTAAGCATATGCGTGACATACACAATGCAGACCCGAATGTCTTGCGGTTTGCAGGCTTGGAAATCGTAAAAAATCCCCAGAATGGAGGAGATCGAGGTAATGCATTGTTACAACGTGAAGCAAGGTGGATTATTGAAACGAATGCGCAAGGTGCAATAGGATTGAATGACAAATTGGACATGTCTATTTTCCTGTAAGAATTATATTTTTTGTATTAGCATTATGTATAGTATATACAAAAAGCGTTTGTACTTGTGCTTATTAGCATAATTTGGTGTTTGTATCCAAATATGTTTTTAATGGTATCACCTGTTCACACCATGATGTTTAGTCCTCTATATAGGATGTGACGTTCTTAATTCATGCACCTGGACCCGTTGAAGCGCGCAGGCGCGAAACGGCCGTCATCCTCTTGCCTCCTCTTGCACCTCCCTTCCTACCAAGCCGCCTCTCCACCCGATGTCTGTGAGTGTATACTCTGAATAAAGGACATTTTTCATATAGCAATATTGGGTGAGTGCCACTTTATTTTTCTTCATTCCTTGGATCTTCATTGCTTTTTTGTTGAGCACCACCCTAATGCTTTTGATTACCGCATGCCACAGTGGTTCTAAATTGAGTCTCCATTTTCCAGCGCTGTTTGTTTGACAGTCTAGGCATACCCCACGTTATACCATATTCGTGGAGGAAACACTTGGTGCCATTCTATCTTTACCTTTACATTTTTGTTTAGTCTGCTTTACTTTTTGAATTGAGCACAAGTGTTGTATATAAAGCCTATATTCAACGCAATGGATATATGTCAAGAAGATAATATGGACTCGGACCCAGGCGTTGCATTGGAGGATGGTTTACAGGCTGGTAGAGAGGGTGCAGGGGAGTTCTTTATGGATTGCAACCATAAAGATGAATTACTGCTTATAAGCACAAAAACGCTTGAAACAAAGATATATTCTTTGGCTGAGAGGGAAATCAGACTATATTGGACTATTCAATCTTTAAAATCGTATACAGAATGTGGACGCGTCCCAAGGGGACTGCGGGTTTACAAGGAAATATCACAATTCAGCGGTGACGAATTATTCCAGAAGGCTTGGGAAGAGATTCACTTACAATGTTCACGTAATCTACTGGCACTAGTAATTACACAAAATGAAAAAGAATATGCTGTATTGTGTGAGCAATTGGAGAATGCTAAACAAGAACTGAGTTCACGTGTTGCGGAAATTCAAAATAAGGCATTTTTAAAAAAATTAAATAAAAAATTGGTTTTAATACAGATTGAAACAAAACAAAAGAAAAAAGATACATTTTTGAGAGACAAAAATGATTTTGCCACTGGGCAGATTTTTTCCTGGAACAAGTTTAGCAGCAAAAAGAGGAATTTTCAAAGAAATCAATCTTTTAGAAAATTTAATAAACGAAAAATGCAAAGAGATGGATGGGTAACAGACTCCGATTCTAGTGGGGTAGAAGAGGGTCCAGATAATCAAGGAGCCACAGCTGTTTGCCTTCACAGTGATATCCCTTTAGAAAAAAGACTCGACGAGGTGGACGAAAAAAGAAACCCACAAAAGAAACGCAAACAAGTATCCTGGAGAAAGTGATAACAGATAGTAACAAATTGCAAATAATTAATTTGTCTAAAAGAACTTTGACCCAGGAGCAAGAAAAAGTATTATCGTTGGGTTTAAATTTTTGTATCCCAGAGGAATTTAATTTTACAGATTTTAAGATCGATTTGTTTAAAGCCACAAGAAAGCTGCATCTAAAAAAATTCTTTTCAAATATCAAAGAGAAAAAATCTTCTTCTAATACTTCTACAGAAAGTCCTGCCCGTATTGGGAATTTAGGCTTTATGGCTTTTCCACCCATTGATCAGAAAGATATTGAAGATGCATGGCTCCTTGCTAGTCTGGATGAATCAACGGCCACAATACGCGACTTAAATATTATTACAGAGGGTGCCCCCAGCATAGAACCCTTTAAAGGGGGCACAAAATCAACGTTTATGCCTCCCATCTCTCCAGGAAATGCTGTAGACTTATTCCAGGACTTGGTGATAAAGGACGTGGAGGCCATTCTATATCGCCACCCCCAAAAAAATTTGTCAAGGGAAGAGGAGAATGCTATTCATGAAATGCAGCGGTGGAATGACACAATATTCAGGAAAGCAGACAAGGGGGGCAATATAGTTATTCTTGATAGAAGTTACTATATTGAGGAGGCAATGTCCCAGTTGAATGATAGATGTACATATACTCCGTTAGATTTCAACCCTACCTCGAAATTTAAAGAAAAACTGAGAAAGCATCTGAATAAATATGTAACAAAAGGTGTTCTATTAAAAAATAAAGCAGAGAAACTGCTTCCTGAACATCCTACTATCCCTAACTGGTACAGTTTGCCAAAAATTCATAAACATGCTACTAAACCGCCCGGAAGACCTATAATATCGGGCATTGGCTCACTAACGGAGCCCTTGTCTAAATTCCTGGATTGGTTGCTCAAACCCCTGCTGCATAAAGTTCCCTCCTTTGTTAAGGATTCTGGAGATTTTTTATTAGCTTTACGCGCTTTAGATTGGCAGCCCACTTTTTCATTAGTTTCAATTGATATCGTGAATTTGTATACACGGATCCCCCACAATAAAGGCATCGAAGCAATACGTTTGATATTACAGAACTGTAATAAAGACCAGGACTTCATTGATTTCATCACTGAAAGCCTGGACTTTGTATTATCACACAACGCGTTCAGGTTCATTAACAAATGGTTCCTACAACGAACCGGAACCGCAATGGGCACGCCGGTCGCATGTGTTTTTGCGAATTTATTTCTAGCAGTGTTTGAGGAACGATATATAACCTCTATTAAGAACCCGTTTTTGCGGTTTATACGTGCCTATTATAGGTTTGCAGACGATGTCTTTATTGTGTGGGACAGCTCAAAACAGGATTTTGAGAATTTTGTTTCTTATCTTAACAATAATAATGATGATAATATGCAGTTTACCGCCGTATTTGGGGGCTTGTCGCTTGAATTTTTAGATGTTAAGATCGAGATAGCCGAAGGTAAAATTAATACATCGGTACATAAAAAATTGACAGCGACAAATAGTTTATTGCATTTTAATAGCGCTCATCCTTTTCACACAAAAAACAGCATACCTTACAGCCAGATGGTTAGATATAGGAAAATTATCAATAATGAGGAAGTTTTCGATAAACAAATAGCTGAACTCAAAACCAATTTTCTAGAAAGAAATTATCCCACCAAAATTTTGTCGGTAGCAGAAAATAGGGTTAGAAAATTAGCACAAGAGGATCTGCTCAAAAATCGTAAAAAAATAAAAAGTTCCCCTAGTGACAGTGATAGTAATAAATTTGTATTTACATTCATGCATAGCCCGATGAATAAAGTAATTTATGCGGCTATACAAAAAAACTGGCACATTCTACAGTCTGATCGGGAACTTTCATCTTTGACAAAAAATCACCCAATTTTCGCCTATAGACGAACAAAAAATTTGGGGGACCTTATTGTGAAAAACCGCTTGTCAGCCATTGAAAATTCAAATTGGTTGAGGGAACTGCAACCTACAGGTAACCACAAATGTGGAAATTGCAGTTATTGTCGATTTAGACTACTTGATAATCCCATTCATATTGGTCCCATCTGTCACACAGTCCGCCAATTAATAACATGTAAATCACAGTATGTGGTTTATTTAATTATGTGCCCATGCCATTCCTTCGATATTGGTAAAACTATCCGCCCACTTTACCACAGGTTCAGAGAACATTATAGTTCGGTCTCCTCTGGGAAGGGCTGTCCCCGCTTTATTAAGCATATGCGTGACATACACAATGCAGACCCGAATGTCTTGCGGTTTGCAGGCTTGGAAATCGTAAAAAATCCCCAGAATGGAGGAGATCGAGGTAATGCATTGTTACAACGTGAAGCAAGGTGGATTATTGAAACGAATGCGCAAGGCGCAATAGGATTGAATGACAAATTGGACATGTCTATTTTCCTGTAAGAATTATATTTTTTGTATTAGCATTATGTATAGTATATACAAAAAGCGTTTGTACTTGTGCTTATTAGCATAATTTGGTGTTTGTATCCAAATATGTTTTTAATGGTATCACCTGTTCACACCATGATGTTTAATTCATGCACCTGGACCCGTTGAAGCGCGCAGGCGCGAAACGGCCGTCATCCTCTTGCCTCCTCTTGCACCTCCCTTCCTACCAAGCCGCCTCTCCACCCGATGTCTGTGAGTGTATACTCTGAATAAAGGACATTTTTCATATAGCAATATTGGGTGAGTGCCACTTTATTTTTCTTCATTCCTTGTAAAATGCACAGAATGTGGCACCACAGATCATAACACCGCTCTACACCCTGGCCCAGCTCCATGGAGTACACAAAACACGCCAGCTGACAGTGAGCATGGCGGGGAGGAAAGGAACACTGATACAGCTACGCCAGAGATCACTTCACAATGCACCAAGGTCTGCAAAGGGACAATAGACAGTAGGTCCTGTTCAAAAATATGCCTCGTCAAAGTATACCCGAAGGGCCATAGAGACCAAGCTGTAAGACTGTATGCTATCTTAGATGACCAAAGTAATCGATCCTTGGCTAGATCAACGTTCTTTGACCTATTCAACATCAAAGGGCCAAGCACTCCCTACTCCTTAAAGACGTGTGCAGGTACTGTGACAACAGCAGGCAGGAAAGCTACTGACTACCAGATCGAGTCTTTAGACGGACAATTCTGCCTACCACTACCTACGATCATCGAATGTAACCAGATCCCAGACAACAGATCTGAAATCCCTACGCCAGATATAGCAATCCATCACGCTCACTTAAAACAAATAGCACACCTCATACCGGAACTCGACCATCAGGCCCAGATAATTCTGCTGTTGGGGAGAGATATCCTACAGGTTCATAAAGTGAGACGTCATATCAACGGACTCCACAATGCTCCCTATGCCCAAAGGCTAGACCTAGGATGGGTCATAATTGGCAACGTATGCTTGGGACGCATGCACGCCCCATCTTCTGTGACAAGCATGCTGACAAATACAGTGGAGAAAGGACGTCCATCTCTGTTTCAACCTTGTAACAATGAGTTCCATGTCAGGGAACTGCCACACAGCATCCAACTACCTGATCATTTAATAGACTTTACTCACGACAGCAGTATAGTGTTGGGAAGCTATGAGGATCAGTTAGGGGGCACAGTCTTCCAGAGAACTAAGCAGGACAACCAAGTGGCAATGTCGGTAGAGGACAAGTTGTTCTTAGAGGTAATGGACAAGGGACTCGTTAAAGATGAGACCAACAGCTGGGTCGCACCTCTTCCCTTCAAAACCCACAGACCACGTCTACCGAACAACAGAAATCAGGCATTACAACGTTTCTCCTCTCTCATTCGTAATCTGCAAAAGAAACCAGAGATGAAAGATCACTTTTTCTCCTTCATGTCAAAGATTTTTGAAAACCGTCACGCAGAACTAGCTCCCACTCTCAAAGACTCTGAAGAATGCTGGTTCCTACCCATGTTCGGAGTATACCACCCTAAGAAACCAGGCCAGATCAGAGTCGTGTTTGATTCCAGTGCTAAATTTAATGATGTCTCCCTGAATGACGTTCTGCTGACAGGACCAGACCTCAATAACAAACTACTGGGTGTACTTATGCGCTTCCGTAAGGATTCCATTGCCTTCATCGCTGACATCCAGCAAATGTTCCATTGTTTCCTTGTGAGAGAGAGAGACAGGAACTTCCTAAGATTCTTCTGGTACAGAGACAATGATCCTACTAAAGAAGTCACAGAGTATCGCATGAGAGTGCACATCTTTGGCAACAGTCCTTCACCTGCAGTCGCCATTTACGGACTCAAAAGGTCGGCTCAGGAAGGAGAAGCAGAATACGGAGCAGATGTCAGACAATTCATAGAAAAGGACTTTTATGTCGACGACTGTCTAAAAGCCATGCCTTCAAATGAGACTGCCATCAGTCTTCTCAGGAGAGCTCAGGACATGCTTGGCTGCTCGAACCTTAGGCTTCATAAAATAGCCTCAAACAGCCAAGAATTCATGGAAGCGTTCCCTTCTCAGGACCTATGTAATGGTCTCAGAGACCTGGACCTGGGGTCAGACCCCGCACCAATGCAACGCAGCCTCGGGCTTCTCTGGAATCTACAATCAGACACTTTCACCTTTCAGGTCAGCCAGGAAGAAAGGCCTTTCACACGTAGAGGCGTCCTGTCTACCATCAACAGTCTGTACGATCCCTTGGGTTTTGCAGCTCCTGTTACAATACAAGGCAAGGCCCTACTAAGAGACTTAACTAGGGAAACATCTGACTGGGATGCACCTCTGCCACCTGATAAGAGGATCCAGTGGGAAGAGTGGAAGAACTCGTTAGCAGCACTCTCCAACCTGCATGTGCCAAGACCGTACACCCCTGTGCCATCTACTGAGATACAGAGCCAAAGACTGTACGTATTTGCAGATGCTTCTGTCAAAGCAATTGCCGCTGTTGCCTACCTCAAAACTGTAGACTCTAAATGTCAGTGCCACATTGGTTTCATCATGGGAAAGGCCAAACTCGCACCACAACCAGAGCACACTATACCCAGGTTAGAGCTTTGTGCCGCAGTCTTAGCCGTTGAGTTAGCGGAGTTCATCGCATCCGAAATGGATATCGACCTGACACAAGCCAAGTTCTACTCAGACAGCAAAGTAGTCCTGGGATATATCCACAACGAAACCAGGCGATTCTACGTTTATGTCAATAACAGAGTGCTACGAATCAGGAGATCAGTTCACCCACAGCAGTGGGATTACATACCCACAGACCAGAATCCCGCAGATCATGCAACTAGAGTAGTTGACGCAAGTCGACAAGGAAGCACAACGTGGCTCTCTGGACCAAAACTATTGTACATTGAGAAATGTTTTCCAGACACCTTCGAACTTGTAGGAGAGGACTCAGATGCTGAAATCCGCCCTCAGGTGTCTACACTACATACAATGACCTCTGTTATCCAGCTTGGATCTTGCAGGTTCGACAGATTCTCAAGTTGGAAGTCACTTACTCGAGCCATTACCTGCCTGACACATATAGCTCGCTCATTCATGGCTACCAGAACTTGTGGCACAGAAAAATGTAAAGGTTGGCATCTTTGTAAAAATACCTACGTTACCCCCGACTTAGAGTTCTCTAGAAATCACATCATCCTCACTGTTCAAAGAGAAACCTACTTGGCAGAAATCCAATGTCTTACTAACAAAGCTCCAATACCAGCGAGCAGCGTATTGAGAAAACTCGACCCATTCATCGACAACAGCGGCCTGCTGAGGGTAGGAGGCCGACTCAAAGAAGCTGAGATGGAGTTTGTGGAGAAATTCCCTCTTATACTTCCCGGAAAATGTCATGTTGCCTACCTAATCGTACAACATTACCACAATCTGGTCAAGCACCAAGGAAGACTATTTACAGAAGGAGCCATCAGATCTGCTGGCTTGTGGATCATCGGTGTAAAAAGACTCATCAGTAGTGTCATCTACAAATGTGTTACCTGCCGTAAGCTTTGTGGTTCAACTCAAACCCAAAAGATGGCTGACCTACCAGCAGATAGACTCAGCCCAGACCCTCCCTTTACTAGCGTTGGTCTCGATGTGTTTGGGCCTTGGTCAGTTGTTACACGTCGTACGAGAGGCGGCCAAGCCAATAGTAAACGTTGGGCAGTCATGTTCACTTGCATGTCAATCAGAGCCGTCCACATAGAGGTCATCGAGTCCCTTGACACGTCAAGCTTCATCAATGCCTTAAGACGTTTGATGGCCATCCGTGGTCCTATCAAGCACATACGTTCAGACAGAGGTACTAACTTCGTTGGTGCAGCAAAGGAATTAGGAATACCCTCAAATCTAAACTATAAGACTCTCGAGAGGTTCCTCAGTGACCAAGGCTGCACATGGTCATTCAACCCACCTCACTCTTCACATATGGGAGGATCTTGGGAACGAATGATTGGTCTAGTACGGAGAATTCTTGACTCCACTCTTCTTCAAGAAGGAGCAGCGAGACTCACCCACGAAAGTCTCATCACCTTCATGGCTGAAGCTGCAGCTATAATTAACGCAAGACCCCTGGTTCCAGTTCCTAACGACCCTGAGGAGTCTTTGTTATTGACTCCAGCTACTTTACTTACCCAGAAAACAGGACTGTCCAGTGCCCCTCCCGGAGGATTCGACGCGAAGGACCTCTACAAGCGCCAATGGAGACAGGTACAAAGTCTTGCAAATACTTTCTGGGACAGGTGGCGCAAACAATATTTGTCTACCCTGCAGCCACGGACGAAGTGGCAATCTACTAAACCTAATCTGAACATAGGTGACCTTGTTCTTGTGAAAGACTGTCAGATTCACCGGAACCAGTGGCCACTTGGTCTAGTTACCGCAACGTTCCCGAGCAAGGACGGCAACGTCCGCAAAGTTGAGCTAAGGATGACCAAAGGGAATGAACCTAAGACATTTTCCAGACCGGTATCTGAACTGGTCCTATTGTTGCCTTCGGAAGAAAGGAGTAGTGACATCCGTTGATGCCAGACGGGGAGTGTTCTGTCTCCGCCATCTAATATTGTTACCCTGATTATTTGCTTGCATAATTGCAGTTTCCTCAGTATACAGTATTGATATATTCATGCCTTTATTCATCTGTGATGCTTTGGCTCCCTCTAGCGGTCAGAGTTATGTTGGCAGTTCAATCTTGTTTTTGTATTATCCATGTCTGATTCTCCTCCTCCTTTGCAATGCATTATGGTAGCTCAGCCTCCATTTCCCTCCATTTTTCCTTTCACTTTCTTCAGTTTGCCTTCAAGGAAAGACGCTTCACTTCATCCCCCTTGCGATTGCATTGCCGGTATGTCTTTATGCTTCCTATAGATATTCCTGCTCTATATTAGCTTAGTTTAACCAGTTGTACTCCCAGTTTAGTCACTAGCTTTCTAAATGTTATGCATAATGTATATCATGTGTATTATGTATCTGTTCTATGCCATGCACTGATTCTATGTATATCATTGTTCACAGTTTCACCGCATCAATATACCACTACGTTTAATAAAGCACAGACTCAACCACAGTCTCCTTATTGGACCCCGGTATAGCGGTTTAGCTGACTGTATAGCTACGTATGAGCCTGCCTCAGCTAGTGAGGACAGAACACAGGCTGTAGGCTTTCCTGAAGAGGTGGGTTTTCAGGTTCTGTCTGAAGGATCCGAATGTGGTTGATAGTTGGATGTGTTGGGGCAAAGAATTCTAGAGGATGGAGGATATTCAGGAGAAGTCTTGGAGGCGGTTAGGTGAGGAGCGAATAAGTGTGGAGGAGAGAAAGAGGTCTTGGGAGGACCGGAGATTACTTGAGGGAAGATATCGGGAGATTAGTTCAGAGATATATGGAGGAGACAGGTTATGGATGGCTATGTAAGTTAGTATTAGTAATTTGAACTGGATATGCTGAGGGAATGGGAGCCAGTGAAGAGATTTGCAGAGGGGGGAAGCGGAGGAGTAGCGAAGAGAGAGATGAATTATTCGGGCAGCAGAGTTAAGGATGGACTGGAGAGGTGCAAGGGTGTTAGCAGGGAGGCCACAGAAAAGGATGTTGCAGTAGTCAAGGCAGGAGATGATGAAGGCATGCACAAGCATTTTAGTAGATTGACGGTTGAGGAAAGGATGGATTCTGGAGATATTTTTGTGCTGGAGGCAACAGAAGGTGGAAAGAGCTTGGATGTGCGGTTTGAAGGACAGGGCAGAGTCAAGGGTTACTCCGAGGCAGCGGACTTCCGGTACGGGGGAAAGCGTGATGTCATTAATTGTGATAGATAGGTCAGGTAAGGAAGATCTATGAGATGGAGGAAAGATGATGAGTTCAGATTTGTCCACATTGCGGGCCATTTAGCAGATTGACCATGACAGCGTGCAAGATGGGAACAGATTGTTAAAGGAGCAGTTTATTGAGGGACTCCTGTCCAGCACCCACAGGACACAGCTCCGCATCCTGGCCCTGCAAATCCCTGATGTGGATTTTGCACACTTTAAAGATAGGGCCATCCGGGTGCTGCATGAACCAAATTCCAGCTGCACAGAGCCCCCTAGGTTCCCAGCAATTAAATACCACCAGGAAGCTGCATCCTTTCCACAGACTCTGGTGGAAGCCGACACGCAGACCCTGGATAATGAGCCCTCTGCGGAACTGCGTCTCCAGGTCCAGGAGCTGACCAAAACTGTAGCTGCACTAGTCAAAACCTTGCAGTCCCTGCAAGAGTCCCCAAGGGAGAAGATCCAGCTGGCTTCCAGTCCAGATGATGTCCCTTGGTGATGGCAGAAGAGGATCCCACCAACCAGAGGGAGAGACAACGACCGCTGCGACCAGAATGGATGACCCATTTGTCACCGTTGCAGCAAGTGGGACACATTGCAAGATTCTGCAATTTAAATGAGGAACCCATGGGGCAGAGGACCAACCCCCAGGAGTAAGATGACCAGGCTCACAAAAAAGCCCAGTACGTCGGAGGACGACAGATCCTCCCAATTGTGATTGACAGCATTCCGCTTTATTGGACACCGGCTCTCAGGTGACAACTATGCCATATTTTCTTTACAAATGAAACTGGGCTGACTCAGACATTACCCGTCGCCCAGATAGTGATTTGACAATAGTAGCCAGCAATGGTCAGCCTTTGCCACAAGTGGGGTATAAGGAGGTGACCATTAAAGTGGGGTGGGTGGAGTTGAAAGTCCAAGGTCTGGTAATTGTAGATATTGATAGGCGAAAATGTAACCCAATGATGACCTTAGGTACTAATGTAATAGAAAACTGTCTAGGTGTGGTTATTGTGTTGTTACAACAGGTGGCCGAAACTGCTGGTTCCAGTGAGCTGCGTGTCATCAGAAGGAGATCAAAGCACTGATGCAGAGACAGCAGGTAGAACTGCCTGGTGGAGAAGTCGGCAGCGTCAGAGTGAGTGATCCAGTCCCCATTGCAATACCCCCAGGAGTGAAATGTAGATCTGGTGTCGAGCAGCAATAGGCCTTAGGGGTCAAGACTACCAGGCCCTGGTAGAGGCAGTGTATTCTGAAAGTAGGCTCACCATCCTGACAGCCAGAGGGGTAGTTGATGTCCGCAAGGGGATGGTACCAATATGCATCCTGAATTATGGGGAAAAAGAGGTCCATTTACTCAGGTATGCCACCCTTGCTAAATTGTTTACTGTCAGTGACAATGCAATACAAGCAACAGAACCCTTGGTCCCATCTGACAAGGTGGAGGTCAATGGCTCTGCAGGACAGTTGGAGGATTAGTGTCAATAGTTATACGTAGGCACTGATTCCACTCCTTTGCACAAAAAACATGGGGCCAACCAGGTGGTCCATGAGTATGAGCATTCAGCAAACACCCACTAGACTTTGGGCAAAAGAGAGTTCAGACCCTGACAAAGTCACCATGATCAGGGACTGGCCAAAACCCAGCACCATTCATGAAGTACAACAGTTCCTCGGTTTGGTAGTCTACTACTGAAAATTCATTAACGATTTCACCAAGATAGCTGCACCCCTGCAAGACTTGCTAGTGGGCCAATCCAAGAAGACTAAGAACAAGAGTCCTCCGTTTGAGTGGAACAACGGACTAGAAGAATCCTTCACTCGGTTGAAGTTGGCTCTCATAGGAGATGAAATCCTCGCCTATTTTGACTATGACCAACCGTTTGTACTCTACACAGATGCCAGCAATGTGCGATTGGGAGCAGTGGTGTTCCCGGTGCAGAAAGGCACAGAGAGATTGCCTATGCCAGCAGAAAGCTTCATCCCACCGAAAGGAACCCCAACAAATATAGTTCCTTTAAGTTTAAGTTAGAGTTTCTCACCATAGTCTGGACTGTAGCGGAAAGCTACAAGCACTACTTGGCATCAGCAAAGTTTAGCATCTACACGGACAACAATCCACCTGGAAATGGCAAAACCACAGGTGGCATAACAAACATACTACATTGGACTTTATTCCCATTTCCATTAACCCCTTTTTTTTACTGGATGCCCAGGGCCACGGACTGGGTCACTGCCACTGTGACCACCCCTTTAAGAATAGAACCCACCTGGTACCGAGTACCCCACGGTCCTAACGGGTGCTCAACTCCCACTCATTCTAAACCTATGGTGAGTTGAGTCACATTCACATTATAAATGTTATTAAATAAGTATGCACTAAACTAAACTCCAACCCCCTCCATATCCCCGCCCCCATATGATCAAAGCCCTGTCCCACCCCATGCTGCGGGGCCATGGAAAAATAGTCTTGCTTGAAGCCGGTCCCTGATGCAAAAACGTTTGGGGACCACTGCCTTACAGTGCATCCTCTGTAGTCCTTGATCATCTTTCCCAACCCCCCCCCCCCCCCCACATCACCTCTTTCTCTCTCCCTGCAAGTGTCAGGTTAAATTGAGAGTGGGGGTGAGCATCTCGCAGTACAGCAGAAGTCAAAGCCAGGGCGGGGCTGGTAAGTATACATATATATGTGTATCTGTGTGAGTACATGTGCAGTATACAGTGTGTGTCTGTATATGTGTATATAGTATGTGTGTACATATATCTAATATATAAAGCTGAATGTGTGTGTGTGTGTGTGTATGTGTGTGTGTATGTCCAGGATTGGCATCTGCACCGTTGCAGCTACAGCCACAAAATTTTGCACAGTCACACGTCTGGACCCCAAGAGCGTCATAGGCTATGTTGTGAGGCGAGATTTTATCCCCGCGCGTTCCAATTCACCAAACAATTTTGCCCCTATCTACATAATGGGGAAAATGTAAAAGGAAAAGTGTTGGAGGCAAATTGACAGCCAGAAGATGGCATACAGGTATATACAGGGGAGATGACATACAGGTATATACTATATACAGGGGAGATGACATACACGTATATACTATATACAGGAGGAGATGACATACAGCTATATTTTATATACAGGAGGAGATGATATACAGGTATATACTATATACAGGGGATATGACATACAGGTATATACACTATATACAGGGGAGATAACTTACAGGTATATCTAATATATAAAGCTGAATGTGTGTGTGTATGTGTGTATGTCCGGGATTAGCATCTGCACCGTCGCAGCTACAGCCACAAAATATTGCGGAGTCACACGTCTGGACCCCGAGAGCATCATAGGCTATGTTGTGAGGTGAAATTTTAACCCCGCGCGTTCCAATTCACCAAACAATTTTGCCCCTATCTACATAATGGGGAAAAAGTGAAAGGAAAAGTGTTGGAGGCAAATTGACAGCTGCCAGATGTGAACAAGGGGGACTTAAAGAGTGAGACGATGGCGCCAAAGAGTATATACCATACAGTTGCTAAGGTGGGGCCCTGACATGGGATACTCACCACACACGGGGATATGAACACACACACAAAATGCGCCACACACTACCACGTGCTTGAACATATATACTATCCTCAGCACACATTTCACCACACATACACCAACCTCGCCACATAAAAGTCGAAACACAAAAGTCGCTGCTCAAAACTCGCCACACGCAAAACTCGCCACTTGCAAAACTAGGGTCACGCAAAACTCGCCACACGTGCAAAACTCACCTCATGGAAAACTTGTCACACGCAAAACTTGCACACATGGAAAAATTGCCACATGCACAAAAGTTGCAACACATGCAAAAGTTGCCTCACACAAAACTTGCACATACTCAAAACGCACCACACATAAAACTCGCCACACGCAAAACTCGCCATGCGCAAAACTTGCTGCACACAACTTGCTACACTAACCTGTCACATGCAACTCGACACACAAAAAGTTGCTACACGCATGTCGCCACACAAAACTCATCTCACAAAAGTCGCCACATGCAACTCAACACACACAACTTGACACATGAAACTCACCCTAAAACACACACAAGTCTGGTATTATCCTTCAAAAATAAAAATCTGATTAATAAGCAGACAAACTACAAGAGCAACAAATGTACCATATAGGAAATACGGCAGCTGTCAGTCACATGACCTGTCTATTATGTGTATGTGTGAGCTAATATATACTGCCAGGGGGGAGGGCTTCCTGTTGGCTGGAGATTTATCAGGCTGCCAATTTAGTTTACAAATACTGAGGTAAAAATACTGACCAAATAACGTGTGAACACGGTCTAATACAGGAGGAGATGACATACAGATATATACTATATACAGGGGAGATGACACACAGATATATACTATATACAGGAGAGATGACACACAGGTATATACTATATACAGAAGGAGATGACACACAGGTACAGTATGTACTAAATACAGGAGGAGATGACACACACACATATATACTATATACAGGGGAGATGACACACAGGTATATACTATACACAGGAGGAGATGACATACAGGTATATACTATGTAGAGGAGGAGATGACACACAGATATATACTATATACAGGGGAGATGACACACAGGTATATATTATATACAATGGAGATGATACACAGGTATATACTATATACAGGAGGAGATGACACACTGTTAGGGCTAGCGGAAAGCACCAAATAATAAGATAGAATAAGGTGCGTTCGCAGCCCGGGGTCCACCGTGCAGAGATGGAACCTGCTGCCAAGTAATGATGGACTATATGGCAGTACAATGTGAATACACACATGGGTTAACTTCACCCTGTGTGAAGGAAGCGAAACCTGTTGCGTCACAGGGCCGCAGTACCGCACGTAACAAAACTAATAATTAAATAGCACGAGAGTGCAAACTGTGCCGTACTGGTGGACGCCACTAACCACCCTGACTTGGGTTAAAGAAGCACTCTAATGGCGCGTGGCACCGTACTGGCGGTCACAGCAGTAGGCGCTGTTTCGTGTTGAGTTCAGCCGGGCGCTAGATTGCAGCCATACACCTTACGCGAACAGTCATACACAAGGGATGGGTTTTTAAAGGAACGACTTGCACTCATCAACACACACACGATTACAATTGTACACTAGCGCATGGCCGTGCGGTCATGCGAAGCTTTTATAGCTGCAGCATGTATAGGACCTTCCAATAAAGGATCAATGGGAAGCTGCCACAGAAGTTTAGCACCTTCAGGACCTTCCTGGAGGACCAATGGGAACCGCTGCAGCATCTGAGCATGTGACCCTCGATCTCCAACGGGAGATCTCACCCTGGGCATGCTCAGAAGGGAAAAAGCAGGAGTAACCCTATACACAGAGTGAGACTGAGCAAGACGCTGGGACCGATGTCTCTGCTGAGCAGACTCCACTGCGGCTTGAGAAGAATGGGAGACCGCAGCAGAGATGGTTCGAGATTCCCCCTGTGCAGAGGCGGGAACTCGACACCTAACACACACTGGTATATACTATATATAAGAGGAGATGACACACAGGTATATACTATATACAGGGGAGATGACACACACACACATATATATATATATATATATATATATATATATATACTATATACAGGGGAGATGACACATAGGTGTATATACTATATACAGGAGGAGATGACATACAGGTATATACTGTATACAGGAGGAGATGACACACACATATATACTATATAAAGGGGAGATGACACACAGGTATATATTATTTACAGGAGGAGATGACACACAGGTATATACTATATACAGGAGTACAGGAGGATATGACATACAGGTACATACTATATAAAAGAGGAGATGACATACAGCAGGTATATACTATATACAGGGGAGATGACAGACATACAGGTATACAGTACACTATATACAGGAGGAGATGAAACATAGGTATATACAATATACAGGAGAAGATGACATACAGCAGGTATATACTATTTACTGTACAGGGGAGATGACATACAGGTATATACTATATACAGGAGATGACATGCAGGTGTATACTATATATAAGGGAGATGACAAACATGTATATACTGAGGGGAAAATGAGAGGGTGAGGTGAAAATGAGGCGTGTGAGGTGAAAATGAAAAGGTGTGAGTGCAAAATGAGAGGAGTGAGGGAAAATAGTGGAGTGATCGGAAAATGACAGATGTGAGGTCGAAATGACAAGTGTTAGGGAGGAGTGAGGGGGAAAATAATAGTAGTGAGGGGGAAAATGAGGTGTAAGGGAGAAAATGAGAGATTTGAGGGGGAAAATGAGAGGCGTGATGGGAAAATAAGAAAAGTGAGGTGCTATAACTAACCACAGATATTTACTATGCCCAGGCAACGCCGGGCTCTTCAGCTAGTACAGTATATAGTATGATTGTGTATATTTATAAATATTCATGTACATACAGTATATAGTATGTGTGTCTGCGTATATTATATTTGCATACTGCATGTGTGCAGTATATTATGTATAACTGTATATAAACTGAATGTGTCTGTGTTTATACCTTATATATGTAATTGAACATACTGTATGTGTCTGTATACTGTATATACAGTATATAGTGTATGTTTATATATATATACTGTATATATATATATATATATATATATAAAGTGTGTACATGTAAAGTGTATATCTGTGTATATGTACTGCATATATAGTTCTGTTATTGTAGTGTCACAACAATAGGGATCAGCAGTTAATGTCTAATGCCTGTGTTTTATATTAGGCACTGTTCACACTGTCTTTCTTTACTGCGCCCTGGTGGGTTCTGCCTGAATCCCCTATAGAACAATAGATTGCAATGACAGGAATGGAGCTCAAATCAATACCACATTTGATGGTTTTTTTTTTCTGAACGTGTCCGTCTGCTCCAACAGCCACAGAAAAGTGGACACTTTTAGACTAAAAACCAAAAACAAACTCTGAGGGTATGTGCACATGATCAGTAGTCGCTGCGAGTTGGATGCTGTGTACTTGTGCAGCGGCCAGATGTTACAGAATAGTGGATGATTTCAAGAAATCCCATGCCCACTATGCATCCACATATGCCTGCCGCTCTCGTGCAGAGATAGACATGCGGAGCTCTTTCCAGACCGCAGCATGTCTATTTATCTTGCGGATGTAACGGGGGCCAGGGTGGTAGCCGTACCCAGGGATCACACCCTGATGCTCCTCTACAGAAATATCATGTCCATTTTGTGGTGTGCTGTGTGTGTCAAGTAGTTCACCCACCTGTGAGTCAGAATCCTTCACAGCATACAGGGCTCCAATCTGTCGCAGACACACACAAATGTTATCAAAGTCCTGATTCATTTTCAATAAAACTTTACTTAACTCGTGCATCTTCATAACAGTTACAGTCCATCCATTTTCCCAATACATGAGTAATCCATCTCCTGCGTTTTCCCTGGTTTGCTCCCTCAGCTTTTCTTCCTGCACCATGGCTCCCAGGCCCGCAGCTTCCTGAACCATCCAGCTAGCTGATACTGAGTGCTCCCCGTCCATTTTCCCCATCTTTCCACCACGCTTGACCCGTTTCTGGTCAGGACTGGTACCGGTCCCACTTGGTTGGGATCTTGGAACAAACAGTTCAGTTCTTTGCTTACCAGCTCACCATCACGTGAGCACAATCCTGGCGTAACCCGACACGACCCTCGGGTTGTCCAGACTCCAATATGGATCCATTTGACCCCGGTCTTCTCTTCCTGAGACCCGGACAGACAGACAGTTCTCCATAGGACTCTCCAGATCCACTGACCAGTCCTAAACTGACTTGAATGTCCACACTCTTCTTCATGGTCCACATGGCCAAATTACTACAGCTCCAACCATTCAGGAGCATGCAGTCCATTCTCTTCTGACCTGGCTCACTCATCAGGTCATCCTGCATACGTTTCCCCCCCTCCCTCCTATTTCCAGGCCAGGGTCCCTTTAAAACATGTGTGCTGCTCAGTTTACCTCCTGCAAACAAAATTCAGGTTAAACAACGACATTTCACAGATTTTATCACAGTCTCCGGAGCAGCCACACACAGTTCAACAACAGTCCATAGGGCACCGTCTCTTCATAAGGTCTGTGTCCTGCAATCCAGCAGAAGGGGTGCAATAGGCGCAACAAAACTTGGAGGGGGAAAACCGTTCAAAACAATTCTTTAACTGCAGCCATTCTCACAGCACTGTCTTCTGGGCTCCTGCCCACAGGACGCAGAACAGTCTCTTACTGCATTACAGGGCTCTTGCCCTCAGGGATGCAGAACTGTCCCACTTTTTCACATCTGGATCAACTAGCACAATTTTCTGATCCAGGGTGCAGTTACAGTCACTGTCCCCACTTATCATCAAAGGGGGTACCGGAGGAGCATCCACTAGCCTCTGCTCCACTTCCCCTCCAATCGCGTACATCATCTAAAGGGCTCCATGCCCGTGCTCCAGCGGTCACTGGTGACTCCAGAGCTGGTGCTGATGGATCATCTTTCCATTCTCCAGGAATCTGCTGCTGAAGATGAGGTTTCTTTTTCTTTTGTTGCGCCCACCGCAGGCAGGCACCGCTCACAGGGGGATCTACCCTGGCCTCAGGCCACAGTCTCTGCCCAACAGATTTTTACACCATTTTTGGTTTAGAATGCCCAAGATGGACGGAGCTATCTCCTGCTTCTGCACCAGCATCCGCCATTTTAAAGTCTTTAATGGCCGCCATCTTTGCCGTTTTAGGGGTTTCTCCATTTTCCAAATGCAAGGCATCTGGATCTTGCCGACTACGCCACTTTGTAACGGGGGCCAGGGTGGTAGCCGTACCCAGGGATTGCTGCTGCTTCCTCATCACACCCTGATGCTCCGCTACAGAAATATCATGTCCATTTTGTGGTGTGCTGTGTGTGTCAAGTAGTTCACCCACCTGTGAGTCAGAATCCTTCACAGCATACAGGGCTCCAATCCGTCGCAGACACACACAAATGTTATCAAAGTCCCGATTCATTTTCAAGAAAACGTTACTTAACTCGTGCATCTTCATAACAGTTACAGTCCATCCATTTTCCCAATACATGCGTAATCCATCTCCTGCGTTTTCCCTGGTTTGCTCCCTCAGCTTTTCTTCCTGCACCATGGCTCCCAGGCCCGCAGCTTCCTGAACCATCCAGCTAGCTGATACTGAGTGCTCCCCGTCCATTTTCCCCATCTTTGGTGAAAATTCAGGTTGCCACCGCAATTCCTGTTCGGACCGTAAGTCCCGGCTGTCACGGGAGGTAACCCACAGACTAGCCACTGATTCTTCCAGGCTGCCTCGCTCTCTTACCCCTACACTGTTGCTCTGTTCAGCTTTCTGACACAACTCCTTCTAGAACAATTCTCCTCACATAGCTTTAGCTCCTCCCACCAACTGAAAATTACCTCACTCTCCCTGCCACTACACTGGCTCCGCCCCTTTCTCAACTGTCACTACTCTGACTGAAACCAGTTCTCAACACAATCTAATCTCCTACTCTACAGTGCCCCGTTAACACTAACCTGTAACTACAATGCTATAACCCCTACCAATGCTGACCTACCACTGCCACTGACTGTCCCTATTCCTGTCCCTAACACACAGATATCAGAACAGTGTCAGCCCTTTTCATATTAAACAGTGTCAGCTATCATAAACTACACAGGGCACACAGCAAACACAAAAAGTACCCAGTTTCATTAGGTAGGCATGCACAGGAATGCAGGGCTCAAACCAGCGGCCTGCACACCCCCTTACACGGAGACGGAGTCACTCAGTCTTTACAAGATAAATTTCACCCGTACAATGTATTGGACGTGATGAATCCGCACAGTTCAGTGATCCTGATCGTGTGCACCTATCCTAAGAAAATAAATCAGACGGTCAATTTCAGAAAAAAAACCAAATTCATTTGACCTTTGTTTGTGTCAGTTCAGTGTGTGGCCCCGTAGGGGATTTATGTGAATCCTATTTTAGGAGGATTAAGGTAGAGCCCCCGGACACACTGCAGAAGCCCCCGGACACACTGCAGAAGCGCAGTGTGAACATGGCTCAATATACTATTGTGTGAAATAGTGCAGCCCACTATACTATTCCGCGCTGTCCCGGTACAGCAGCCAGACAAGGACACCGGCCAGAAGACACTTTTTTTATAAATCTGTTGCCGTCGTCTTTCAGCATTTCTGCAGCGTTTTTTTCCCTATTCAAATGAATAGGACACAAAAATGCAAGTGTAAAGGCTGCAAAAAAGCAAAATGTTTCCTGCCAACACTGTGTAGATCAATCCACAGCAAAAATGGGGGGTGTGAACAGTGTCTACAGAGGTTTTCTGAGAATGTAAAAACAATTAGCATGAAGTGATAAATCCCCTGCGGCTCCAGCAGTAATGCTCCGGGGGGTCTCTGCCAGTCTCAGCACTGGGCTGCAGTGGTCTTGTAGCTCCAGGGGATCTCTGCCAGTCTCCACACTGGGCTGCAGTCATCTTGTGGCAGCAAACTTCAAAGTGAACAATATCCATTAGGGACCCCGAACCATTGGCCACGGAGCCAGAGGGGATTTAGCAGAGCAGTTTGGGGTAACATGTAAGACTTTTTTTATTGCTTTTTATTCTGCTGTTTGTGAGGTAGGATGTAAAAGAAGATGGCAATTCGACTAAAGTTTTCTATTATGTGACTATACGGCCCTCTTTACATAACCGAGCATCATGTTTTTCACGGATGTCACGGGCCCCCTATTTAACCTACGGTGCTGCCCTCATGAGCTTGTTTTCCCAGCAGCACAGATGACAAGTCTATGGGTCCATGTAAGCATGCTGTCTGTGGGCTGTACGTGTGCCGTCCGTGTTTAACATTGAAAGTATGTGAGAGGCTTTGTAATTTAATTTCCAGTATCCATCCTGGAAAAACACAGATAGCAAATGGACGACACACAGATTGAAAACATCAGTGACACCGATATTGGTGTAACACGTACGTTTTTTATATGGACATGTGAAGGGAGCCTAACAGTGTTGGAGGTGGAGCAAGTTTGATGTGCTGCTTCAATGGTGCTGCTGAGTGATCCCAGCATATTCTCAGCATACTTTGAGCTAATTTTGAGTATTTGCATTACTGAGTAGATGCTAAGAATATGCTGAAATGACTGGTAGGCAAATTTGATTTCCAATTTTTAAAATTGAGAAAGGTGAATTTTCTATTTCTTTGGGAACTATATATTCTGTTCAGTAAAGTTGGGTTTATATAATATTTATTTGTATCTAGTAAATAATACTTATTGTTTGTTATTGCACTTTAATGGGTACTCCCATAGTTCCAGGATGTGCCACAATAGTAGATGTGATTCTCACAAATGGAACAGGCATCTGTTTCGCTGTTAGTGGAGAGTTGACCAGATTTTGGTCTACCTCACCACTTACATCACTGTGTGACTGGGCCCTGTGCACAAAATAGATGCAAGTTCCATTTGTGGGACTTATACTTTAAGGAAATGTACCTTAAAAATATTTATTGTTGCGTTATGCAACTTTTCAACCACCCCTGAACGAGACATAAGTGTTTCTTTCTTTTTTGTCTGGAGTGTTTCTTTAGTTTGTTATTTATACATAAAGTTAAATTGGTTATTTATTGGCTAATTATTATTATTATTCACTATTATAGCGCCATTTATTCCATGGCGCTTTACATGTGAAAAGGGGGCATACATAGACAAGTACAATAAATATGAGCAATACAAGGCACACACTAGTACAGAAGGAGAGACGACCCTGTCCGCGAGGGCTCACAGTCTACAGGGGATGGGTGAGGATACAGTAGGAGAGGGTAGAGCTGGTCGCACAGTGGTGCAGTAGACTGAGGATCACTGCAGGATGTAGGCTTGTCGGAAGAGTAGGGTCTTCAGGTTCCTTTTGAAGGTTACCGTGGTAGGCTAATAAACACTATGTTTGATATTACCTCATTTTGCAACAGAATTGGTTTTATTTCTATATAACTGCAAGGTGGGCCCCAAGAATGATTTTTCTCTGGTGGGCCCAAGGTACTCCAGTCCGACGCTGGATATATTGTTTTTATGTGTATACTACTTATTTTCAGATGTCTAAGGAGGATTGAGTCATGGCTCTGACTAATTAATCTGAACTAATTAACTTGTCTTACCACTCCCTTTGACCTTCTGGTATGCATATATGTCTGTCTGTCACTCTAAGGCTGGGTTCACATTGCGTTCCCCCAGTCCATTAGACAGACTACGTTACACCGTGGCATAACACGGTGTAACGTAGTCCGCTAGTGCAGCCATTGACTCCAATGTCGGACGCATCGCTAGCGCACGCCCACAATGGGCGTGCGCTAGCCATGTGCCGTCATTGAGTGATGGACCCTGAGACGCGGGCTGCAGCATTTCCGGGTCCGTCACTGCTAGCGCAGATAGAGCTAGCAGATGCTCTATCTGCGCTAGCGATCTGCCAAAGTCGGCACTTGTGTTACAGCAGCCCGTTTAACGTATGTGTTGAACGGGCTGCTGTAACGCAGTGTGAATCTAGCCTTAGATGTAATCCATGAATAAGACCGTGTAGGTTGAAACATGTTGTTTCACTGTCGAGTCCACTCCCACCGGCTTTCCAAATTTCTACGGGGCTGCTTATTCCGGACTAAGACTTGGTGCCCGGGTTTCAGAGCCGGTGGCGTCTGATGGTGCTTAAGTTCCTGAAACTTCATCTGCACCAGTTGATGGAGAGTCTGCAATTGGTGCCGGTGTTTGTTTACTCAAGAGAACACCCCCATCTGTGGGTAGACATCCTCCGGCTCCAGCTCAGTAATCTCTCGTCCTTTTTGCCCGAACAACAAGGTGTATGGCATGAGCCCTGTTGTGCTGTGCACTCAATTATTGTACACCTACACCAGCTCTGCCACAAACTCAGGCCACCATATCTGCCGGTGTTCTTCCACACTGCGCAACATCTGGATCAATGTTCGATTGAAGCATTCACAGGCCCCATTCCCTTGATGATGATAGGGAGTAGTTCTGGACTTCCTTATCTGGTACAAACAGTGTAGTTCTTCCATAACTGGCCCCTGGAAGCAGACGCCTTGATCAGAGTGAATCCTTTTTGGGCAGCCGTACACACGGATGAAATCTCGACAGATGGCCTGTGCAACTGATTCGGTGGTCTGATCTCTAGTTGGAGTTACCACAGCAAACTTGGTGAAATGGTCAGTCATCACCAGACAATGCTCATAGCCAAGATGGTCTGGTCCTACAATCAGGTAGTCGATCATCAAGATTTCCAAAGGGGCGGAGGTCAAAATGGTCTGTGTTGGGGCCCGGTGTTCTGGAAGCTTAGCCAGCTCACAGCTTCTGCATTGTTGGCAAGCATCTTCCACCGCATTCCTCAGTCGTGGGTGATACACCAATCTCTGTAGCTACCAGAACATGTTCTCTGCACCGAAGTGAGCCCCTCGCTCTTGAGCCTCGGTGGCTACCATCTTGATCGACTTCTCCAGGAGCACTATTTGCCAAGTGATTCCCTCTTCTTGCAACAGCTGCACTTTCTGATATAACAATCCATCTCTCAAGCAGGGTCGTTCCCATTGTCTTAGAATCCACAGGGTGCCTGAGGACAGCGCATTCCTCGTCCTCCTAGTAGGAAGTTGCTTCAATGCCACCCACTGTCACAGCTGAGCAGTCTCCTTGTCAATCTGTTGGCATTGGATCCGGTCATCTCGGGACTGCCCCAATACCTGATCTTTGGACTCCTCTTTGATCTGTCCCTGAGTTGCCACCATCGAGGTAAATAGGTTTCGGAATCCAGGGATCTCTACTGCTTCAAGCTCTTCATCTCGGTCATGGCCAAGACATTCGTGGGTCACTCTGGAGATGGCGTCAGCATGAGTATTCTCAGCCTTGGACCAGTATACAATCTTGTATTGATGCTTTGCCCTGCGGGCCACCCACCATTGCTCCAGGGCCCCTAGTTTTGCATTCTCGAGATGAGCTAAGGGATTGTTATCCATCCTCACCAGAACCTCTGATCTGGATAAGTACTCAGTTATGGCCCATACCAGGACCAGCAGCTCCAACTTGAAAGAACTATACTTGTCTGGGTTTCGCTCTGAGTCATGCAGAGACCGAATCGTGTAGACTATCATCTGTTCTTTTCTTGTACCTCTGACAGAACTGCTCCCAGGCTGTGTAGACTTCTGTCGGTGTGAAGGATGAATGGTTGTGAAAAATTGGCATAGGCAAGTATGGAGACCTCAGTCAGAGCCATTTTCCAGGCTCAAAAGGCTTCCTCTTGACAGTTTCCCCACTGGAGGATTCGGTTCTTCGAGCCGGCTGACACTCCCTTTAGCAGTTCCAGCAAGGAGTTCGCTATATGGGTGAAGTTTTTCACAAATCTTCGGTAGTAGCCAGTAAGGCTACTTTCACACTTCCGTCTTTATAAAGACGTAGCAAAGCCTCGCTCTGTTCAAAAAAACGCATCCTGCAAAGTTGCCCACAGGATGCGTTTTTTGCACATAGACTTGTATTACCGACGCATCGCAACGTATGAACACACGTTCCATACGTCGTGCACTGGATGCGTTGGTAATTGGCGGATAGTCTTCACAAAAAACGTTCAATGTAACATTTTTTTGTGCGACGCGTCCGCCATTTTTGACTGCGCATGCGCGGCCAAAACTCCGCCCCCTCCTCCCCACAACTCATAATGGGCAGCGGATGCATCTGAAAACAGCATCCGCTGCTCACGTTGTGCACTATTTTGCACAACATCCGTCAGTACGTCGGGCCGATGGTTTGCGACGGCCCCTTACCAACGGAAGTGTGAAAGTAGCCTAAGCCCCAGGAAAGCCTGTACACATTTCACCGTCGCAGGAGTGGGCCATTGTTGCACCACCACCACTTTCTCTTGTTTAGGTCTTACACCTTCACTAGACACAATATGTCCCAAATATTAGATCTGCTTACGGAAGAGATTGTTGAAGGAGGATCTAAATTGATCCTTCATGGTTAATTCAGTGATTTCCAAATTAATCTACAGGGCGTTGCCTGCAACTGAAAATGACCAGACGGAGACGCGTGCCTCTGTATGGGGGATTGAGCAGATCTCTGGGCCCCCGTTTATTGTGTTGCAGTTTTATCATGTTAGCAAATTCTACTTCAACCAATAGTATAAAAACACACTTTCAGCACTTAACCTATAAAAATGCAGGAAAAACTTAACCTATGAGGATACAGAAAAAACAGAAACTACATATATGGTCGTGTCTTTTTGGCATAAAAAACATATTAACAGGTGCCTCAGTCTTGTATAGCAATACACCCCCAAGTCCCCCCCTGGCTCGAGTTAGAACACTCAAGGTCTTTATACCAATTATGAACCATAGCCTAGTTGAATAACAGGCTTGTTAAAAAAAAAGATAAAATTACTTCATGGCAGCTGTAACCTTTTACCTAATTAAATAACAGAATGTATCTTTAACCAACAAGAAAATGGAGTCAAAGCACAAAATGGAGAATCTAGCACAAAATGGAGAATCTTTCATAATTTGTTCCTTCACAAGATGGCATTTCTGCAGCTTCACCTTTTGGCCATGACTCAACACTTGCTCAAGCCACTGAAGTTGCTGCTCAAAGGTGGGCACATATACGATGATGTCATCCAGTTAGATCTAAGTAGCCTCTAAATTCAAGTATCCCAGACACCTCTCCATCAAGTGCTGAAACGTCCCTGGAGTGTTAGTCAGGCCAAAGGGCATGCAATTGAACTCGAACAGTCCCATGGGCAATACAAATGCTTTTTTCAGCCGGTCCTGTTCAGCCATTGACACCTGCCAGTACCCGCTGGCCAGATCAAGGGTGGAAAAACAATTTGCCTCTCCCAAAGCAGAGAGGGATTCCTCAATTCTGGGCAAAGGATAAGAGTACTGCATTATACAGGCATTCAGTCGCCTATAGTCGACAATGAACAGTAGGGTTCAGTCCTTCTTTTTGGACTAGCACAATGAGGGCTGCCCACGGACTCTGACTCTCTCGTATTACTCCACTTTGCAGCATATGAGCCAGCATCTTCTTCACCTCCTTGTACATCTGGGGGGGTATATGATGATATCTTTCTCAGATTGGCATGGCACTCCCAGTGGGAATTTCATGAGCGATGGTCAGAGTGCAACCAAAGTCCTCTTCATGGCAGGCAAAAACCTCCTGATAGTGCTCCAGTACATACTGTACTTGCTGCACTTGTTGCAGTGATAGGCCCATCAATTCTGCACACATCTGCTCTAAGATTCTCCTACCCCCTTTCTGGCTGCTAGGTGGGGACTCTTGTGTTGCTGTAACTGCTAGAGTCCAGGGATCCCCTCTCACAACAGCCAATTGAACTTCGGGTGGCATTAGCTTCTCTGGCATGCCCAAGTATGGGCCAATAAGCTCTTGGAGAGAAGGGTGAGACTTTCAGTATCCAGGTTGACTCACCGTACTACAACATTGCCGTCATGAACTGTGGCTAGTGTCCGAGTGACAAGTAACCCAGGGGATATTTGATCCATCGCTATTGGCTCGATTTGTACTACCACTTCCTCCAAGGGAATACAAGCTTGTACTGGCAATGTGAGCACAGTCTGGCCGGGTGGTAGGGTAATCTTCGCAGCTGCTGGTACCGTCACTTTCCCCAAGACTCTTCCGTCTCTCAACATTTCCTGGGTTTAAGTTGTTTGGATTAATTTCTGGAACACCTTCCACTGAGGGGTTCGTGGGCTCCATTGATTCAAGAATGGTTCCTGAGGCTCATTAATCAAAAGTTGTCCCATCTTCTTCAGCACATTCATTCCAAGAGTCATTATGGGTCCACGACCGGCATCTCCTATGACCAACATGACCCCCTTGCAGCCTACATCCTTCCCACATACTTTAATCTCCATCCAGACCACTCCTGCGATCGGAATGGGCAACAGATTGGCCACTGTTAATCTTATCACTGGTCCCCACTCTGGCCGCGAGACTTCTGGGAAGTGTCGTTTGAAGTAAGCTTCCCGGCTCTGGTCTGCGTCCCCCAGCCACAGAGCCCATTAGTATAACGGCTGCCTTGGTGGGGGTCGTCTCCGGCTCGCACAGCCTCGAGCATAATGTCCTGTCTTCCTAGGCTTAAAACACATCAGACCCCTTCGGCACCAAGGGGTCTCATTCCTTGATGGGGTCCAGCAGAAAGGTGAGATCCTGCATCACTCCTGTCTCTAGTTGAGGTGTCTCCTCTCAGTGGCTCTTGAGCTAGAACAGGGTCTCTCCTGAGGCTGGATCATTCACTCTGCATCTCTCGTATCTCTTTCCGGATCTCTCGGGCCCTCTCCAGCTCTACTGCAGGTGGGGTAGGCACTTCATTGCTCTGGCCATCCCTGCCAGGGCCGTCACCTCCTGTTCCTGCTCTCTTCCATGCGCTTCCACTTCCAAGAAGGTCATACGTGGGCTAACGAGCAAACGTTCTCGCAATGTCTGCTTAAGAGGTGTATCCCTAAGACCCAACACAAATTGATCCCTCAAAATTCTATCAGGAGGCCCTGCTCCCATAGTTCCCACATCTTCCCTCTTAGTAATATGGACATGCACCTCCTGTAACGCATTGATGTATTGCGTCACCGTCTCGCCTTCTCACTGAACGCAACCAAATAAACAAATGCGCAACTCTCCAACATCAGTGGGATCCCCTTGCATCTCTTCTAAAATCTGTACCACCCTTCTCCAGAGTATCCCGCTCATGCGGAGCGCAAAACATTAAGGAAGACCGGGCCTCACTGTCTAGTGTCATTAACGCTATCTCTGCCTGCAGCGCAGAGGCCATGGGGTGCATACACAGCGTGCCCTTGACCCTTTCAGTCCAATCCTACAAAATCATGTTGCTTCCTGTGAAATTTGAAAGATTACTAAGCATTGTCCCCAGCGGCAAACTGGACCTGGGGGTGTCTATGGTGGAATGGTCTGCAGCGTCTGTGTCCCCGGACTGCATCCTGCCGACTATGCCCAATGTAACACACAGGTGCTTGGATGCAGTGACACAGATGTGCAAAGCAGGGGTTAACTATTGTTTAATTATACATCAGGGATGTACTCCTCGTAAAAGGGTAAGGGGAAAAGATATAAAGGAGATAAAAGGGAAAGGGGGATGCAAGCTAAAACAGTATAATGGTTGGTTAACTAGACAGTCTTTGGTTATCAGATTCACTTATCATAGCTCCACTGTCCATCGCTCTCTGGAGGTCTGGTGGTTAATGGGATGTTGGCGTAGATCAGTGAAGAGTCTTCAGGCGTTCCCGCCCAACACACGGTTCCAATTCTGGCCCGCTGAGCCCTTAGTCCATTTAACTGTGGAGCAGGGTGGCAGAACTCTCTGCAATAATCCACTCGGCACATATCTCTCTGAGCAGTCGCCGTCACCTGAAATGGCTGTGCTGCAATGCTCTGCATGGCATGTGCTTCTCTGTGTGCCAGCCGACACTTTAACGTCCATGCTGCGCTTCTCTGTCTGGCGCACGTTCCCCTGCACAACCGCCGATATGGGTGAGTTTCTCACGTGGCCGCCCTGTTTCTGTGCACTGTGGCCTAAAGGCCCCTTCACATTAACCCCTTCATGACCAGGGGATTTTTCGTTTTTCCGTGTTCGTTTTTCGCTCCCCTCCTTCCCAGAGCCATAACTTTTTTATTTTTCCGTCAATTTGGCCATGTGAGGGCTTATTTTTTGCGGGACGAGTTGTACTTTTGAACGACATCATTGGTTTTAGCATGTCGTGTACTAGAAAACGGGAAAAAAATTCCAAGTGCGGTGAAATTGCAAAAAAAGTGCAATCCCACATTGGTTTTTTGTTTGGCTTTTTTGCTAGGTTCACTAAATGCTAAAAATGACCTGCCATTATGATTCTCCAGGTCATTACGAGTTCATAGACACCAAACATGACTAGGTTATTTTTTATCTAAGTGGTGAAAAAAAATTCCAAACTTTGCTAAAAAAAAAAAAAAAAAAATTGCGCCATTTTCCGATACTCGTAGCGTCTCCATTTTTCGTGATCTGGGGTCGGTTGAGGGCTTATTTTTTGCGTGCCGAGATGACGTTTTTAATGATAGCATTTCGGTGCAGATACATTCTTTTGATCGCCCGTTATTGCATTTTAATGCAATGTCGCGGCGACCAAAAAAACGTAATTCTGGCGTTTCGAGTTTTTTTCCCGCTACGCTGTTTAGCGATCAGGTTAATACTTTTTTTTATTTGATAGATCGGGCAATTCTGAGCGCGGCGATACCAAATATGCGTAGATTTGATATTTTTTTTATTGATTTATTTTGATTGGGGCGAAAGGGGGGTGATTTAAACTTTTATGTTTTTTTTATTTTTTTCACATTTTTTTAAACTTTTTTTTTTAACTTTTGCCATGCTTCAATAGCCTCCATGAGAGGCTAGAAGCAGGCACAAGCCGATCGGCTCTGCTACATAGCAGCGATCTGCTGATCGCTGCTATGTAGCAGAATTGCACGTGTGCTGTGAGCGCCGACCACAGGGTGGCGCTCACAGCGACGGGCAATCAGTAACCATAGAGGTCTCAAGGACCTCTATGGCTACAATGGAGACGCATCGCCGACCCCCGGACATGTGACGGGGGTCGGCGATGACGTCATTTCCGGCCGCCCGGCCGGAAGCGGTAGTTAAATGCCGCTGTCTGCGTTTGACAGCGGCATTTAACTAGTTAATAGGTGCGGGCAGATCGCGATTCTGCCCGCGCCTATTACGGGCACATGTCAGCTGTTCAAAACAGCTGACATGTCCCGGCTTTGGTGCGGGCTCACCGCGGAGCCCTGCATCAAAGCAGGGGAGCCGGCATCGGACGGTATAGTACGTCCGATGCCGGTAAGGGGTTAAGCGACGCTGCAGCGATACCGACAACGATCCGGATCGCTGCAGCGTCGCTGTTTGGTCGCTGGAGAGCTGTCACACAGACCGCTCTCCAGCGACCAACGATGCCAGTAACCAGGGTAAACATCGGGTAACTAAGCGCAGGGCCGCGCTTAGTAACCCGATGTTTACCCTGGTTACCATCCTAAAAGTAAAAAAAACAAACAGTACATACTTACCTACCGCTGTCTGTCCTCCAGCGCTGTGCTCTGCACTCCTCCTGTACTGTCTGTGTGAGCACAGCGGCCGGAAAGCAGAGCGGTGACGTCACCGCTCTGCTTTCCGGCTGACTGACGCTCACAGCCAGTACAGGAGGAGTGCAGAGCACAGCGCCAGGGACAGACAGCGTTAGGTAAGTATGTACTGTTTGTTTTTTTTACTTTTAGGATGGTAACCAGGGTAAACATTGGGTTACTAAGCGCGGCCCTGCGCTTAGTTACCCGATGTTTACCCTGGTTACCAGCGAAGACATCGCTGAATCGGTGTCACACACACCGATTCAGCGATGTCAGCGGGAGAGCCAGCAACCAAAGAAAGGTTTGGCCCTCTAGCCCCAACCAGCGACATCACAGCAGGATTCTGATCGCTGCTGTGTGTCAAACTAAACGATATCGCTAGCGAGGACGCTGCAACGTCACGGATTGCTAGCGATATCGTTTAGTGTGAAGGTACCTTAACACTCTCCTCACTGCAGCCACGGTCTGCTCCTGTTCAGCGCTCTGGCGGGAAGCCCTTTTCAGTTCCCACACTTTAGCTCACTTCTACAAGTGCTCTAAGCATCTCATCTTTATAGCTGAAGGGCATGGACAGTACAAACATTTTTTATCACTCTAGAGTACGCTTTAATTAATGTACATGTGTGTCAGTTGTTGAGAACGGGTTAAAGAGAACTAAATATAAAAATGAAACAGCAATAAAGCTATGAATTAAAACAGTGCACAATCTGAGCTTCATTATAAAGTTTGCAATTCCCCGTAAGAAATCAACTGGGGGTAAAGCAAATAATGGTCAAAAATCTTTACCTCCCAGCACTTGTCAAACCTAAAATTCTAATACAATACAAACAAGCTGTTGAGTGCTTTTTCTAGTTTGGACTAATGCATTTTGTTGAGAATAACTTTAGTGTTTGTGGAACTGTCAGAAACAGATGGATGAAATGTATTTTTTAAAATTAACCAAACGTCTGTTTGTTTTCTTTATTTCATTTGCATCAGCAAATTAACTATTGAATAATTATATTTATATTTTTAATTAGCTTAAGTCAGTATATTTAGCTGCGTGCATTTAGCTGTAAATGACAATCTATGTAAACCTGTACATTCCAATTGATGTATACCAGTGTGTGTGTGATACCTATTTGAACCTTGAACCAGTCCTGATATTTGTATAGAATATTAAAAGGATATACTATTTCTTACATTTAAAGGGGATGTTTTACTGGGATTGGAGAATTGCATAGTGTTTACGTTGCATTCCAAATTATTACGCAAATTGTATTTAAGTGTCATAAAGATGAAATTTTTTTTGTTTTTCAAATAGACTCATGGATGGTTTGTGCCTCGGTGCTCTTTGGATCACTGAAATCAGTCTCAAACACCAGTGATAATTAGTTTGACAGGTGAGCCTGTTGTAGCTGTTATTGTTCTGACCCAAAGTCAGATATGCCGGATCAAAATAAAAGATAAGGCCCTCCAAAATAAAGAGCGTTTGGAGAGAATAATGCAAACATGTCGTGAGGAAAACAATTCTATTTATTCATATGTGAATATTTATTTTCATACCATTTACAAACAATGTAACTCATGTAGCCACCCCCACCTCCCCATTACCCAGGTCATAATGACTTTATTTATCATGTAACTAACAAAATAAAGTGGCACGCTTTAGTGCTATAGCATGCAAACATTACTTATGTGAAATTTTATTTGCATTACTGCTCTAGAAAAAAGGAAAAATTGAGAATACTTACCGCATAAATTGACCAGTTCATGGTTACCCGGCTGCCACAATAAGGAGATTCTCGTGGCTGGGACCTATCCTATGTGAGACTTCTCTCATGGGCTGATAGACTACATTTATATGGGAAGGTAGAATCCTGCAGCACCTCAAAACATTGAATATGAGATAAGAAAGTATGAAATCCTCGACTATGAGAATATAAGACTGGGTAATACTAAACAAAATGTAGAACAAAGAGGAAAACATTAAACCTTTTATATCAATTCCTCCCTTTTGTACATGGTATAACATTTGCCACAGGGTTAGTTGGTGTCCACAAAGGAGCTACTGTCTCATGGGTCTAGTACTCATAAGTGGACTTCCTACCTGCTTTGCCCATCCACCCTCAGTGTGTACATCCACTCCCCTGTCAGCAGTGGTTACTATGGTTGGTTCAGCACTCGGCTTCTTGGCACATACACTATTCTGTAGCTTAGATAATACACATATTAGGATTTTTATGGCTACATAGAGCAATAAACAAAGCAGTAAATTCTGCATGCCAGTCTGTACAAAGCCAAAAATCCAACCCTCTAACCCTTAACCTGGTTGGCTGAATTTAAAAAGGAGAATGTATTTCCCCCACCAAGAGTCTCTTAAGTTGTATTATATGCAACTGGAACCAGGGATTAGTGACCCATCCGAATATATGAGACAGATACATCATGATGGACATCTTTTCCTAAAAACTTAGATTGAGTCCAGGTTTCATTGTGTATGCAGTGTGGTGTTAATACCATCCGAACTCCAGACGTAAGGCTAATTACGGCATAGTCCTTGCAGATAATGGGCTGTGTGTGCAGATACAACAGTCCTTTTGGCTTTTCTCCTTCCATGTCCTTAATAAGAAAAGCTTGAGTCGAATATGATTGTTGTACCAGTCCATATTTAAAAGTTTAAAAGTTTATCCAGTGTCTCTGTAGGGTGCAATACTCCTGCTACTCCCAGCATTAACATCTGGAATGGAGGAAAACACATGTTTATGCACCACATTAAGTCTTTTCTGCAAGGTCTAGACATAGTATTTGCGACAGTAGACCCCTTTACATGCATTTCGGCTAGTCTTCCTCAGAAGGGGTGCTTGAGGAACAAAGCAGGAGGGAGGCCTATTTAAGGAGAGTACTGAGCGCTATCACCTGTTCTTAATTAGAGGAGTGTGACAGGAAGTCTGTTTCTGCAATGTGGGAGCACATAACCTACTAGGGCAGCGTACCTTGATGTTGTCCCGCACATGATCAAGCCTGCGGACAAAGGGGGGGACGTGGTGGTTTAGCCATCTTCAATATATGAGAGAGAAGTTTTTAGACAGATTAAAGATACTAAGTGTTACAAATGCCTCACATACAACCCTAATAACTCATTTCGCATTTTATTACAGAGAATACTTGAAAAAGCTCTTTAGGATGGAACCGTAACCAAACAGGAAAAAGATTTTTTGACTGTAGAGTACCCACAGACCCCTTGTCCTTACATGCTACTGAAGATCCATAAGGACGTAGCCAACCTTCCAGAATGTCCCATCGTGTCCAGCAATGGGAGTATATGCAAACCACTCTGTAAGTTTCTTTATTGGCACTTAAAACCAATAGTTGAGACTCTACCCTCTTATCTCAAGGATTCCACTGACTGCATATGGAGATTTGAGGGTATCCATCTTGAGCCCAATATGTGGCTGGTCACTATGGACATAGAAGCCATTTACATAGGCACTCTGATGGTATCAGAGCAGTAGCATTCTTCATCTCCATGACAATGATAGAACCAGATATAGAAGACCGGGCACACTCTATTGAATAGACACACAAAGGCCCCCCAAAATATTAGACAGGCCACAAAATGTTTAAGTTCAAAAACATATCATTTTATTTATATCAAATGGATAAAAACCTCAAAACAAATACACAATCAAATGACGTAGAAGTACCTCCGATCTAGAAACAGATCCCGTGTGAATACACAGATGCCTATGCACTGACACCTATATAATAAATATTAAGCAAGCCACAAGTGACCGTCTCCGCTGCGGTCTCCCATTCATCTCCTGCCACAGTGGAGCCTGCTCAGTGGAGACGTCGGTCCCAGCGTCTCGCTCAGTCTGACTCTGTGCAAAGGGTTACTGCTGCTTTTCCAGCTTCTGCCATTGAAGCCAGTGCAGGCAGCGGCGAGCAGACGCTTTTGGGACTAAGTCCTGCTTTTTCCCTTCTGAGCATGCCCAGGGTAAGATCTCTCATTGGAGATCGAGGGTCACATGCTTAGATACTGCAGCAAAACCCATTGGTTCTCCAGGAAGGTCCTGAAGTTGCTCAGGCTCTGTGGCAGCCTCTTATTGGTCCTTCTAGGAAGGTCCTGTACTTACTGCAGCTATAAAAGGTTTGCATGGCCGCGCAGCCATGTGCTAGTATCAAATCTAAGTTATGTGTTTTGCGCCAGTGTCGTTAAGTTTGAATGTGTTCGGGGACCCGACTGAAATAAGCCCCTAGAATACCGGCTCCTCTGGGGAGGATATTGTATGATTGCGTAACCACAAACTGCTATCTGCTCGGCAATCGCTGTGTACTCCTGTGAGGTTAACAGGACACAGTGCTTTCTTAGAAGTAACAGAGTTCGCTTCTACCGCCATATAGGGCCACTATTTGCCAGCAGCAGGTTCTCTCCTGCACGGCGGACCCCGGGCTGCGAATGCACCAAATAACATCTCTCTATTTACTCGGTGCGTTCCGCCAGCCCTAACAGTGAGTAAATGAACCCGCAATCATTGTAGGCACTTTGGCACTTTAGTCCGGTTTTCTTTTAGGCTTTTGTAACCAGGATATTAATCACTAATGTTATGGTAATATCCCCTGAATCACTACCTTAGAGCCATTTAATATATGCCATATTGATTTGTATGGGAAGTAATTTACATTTATGCACTTAAGCACTTTTATATGGGGTTTTTTTCTTAGGTTATTCATCAGACATATTACTTAGGATTCTTATGATGGTATATTTGGTTGAAGTCACTTGTGGCTTGCTTAATATTTATTATATAGGTGTCAGTGCCTAGGCATCTGTGTATTCACACGGGATCTGTTTCTAGATCGGAGTTACTTCTACATCATTTGATCGTGTATTTGTTTTGAGGTGTTTATCCATTTGATATAAATAAAATGATATGTTTTTGAACTTAAACATTTTGTGGCCTGTCTAATATTTTGGGGGGCCTTTGTGTGTCTATCATAGCTGAATGTGTTCTTTTGGAAAATTGGTTAATGGACTAATATGAATAGCACTCTCTTGAATGCAGTGAAGAATTTTAATGTGCAATACATACAGTAGTCACAAGTAGTCACATCACAAATGTTTCGGTCTGTCAAGACCTTCATCAGTGTGCTAATCTGCTTGTCACAGAGTGGACACCACATCCCAAGGCATTTATGCCCCCTCACACCATTTTTGATCCTCCATATGAGGCAACCGTCATGCCACCTTTATACCCATTCTAATGCCTACACATTTGTGACTACTGCATATATCAAGGCCCCAGGAGGGAGTTTAAGTCCTGCCGACTGGTCATGTTCTTTAAATTTGGTTAGAATAAATCTATCCCTCTGTGTGTTGTGGCAGTTCCCAATTAGATTGAGTATTTTAAGCGCTCAAGAATGACACTGTACACCCACGGTGACAGAATAGCATTCCATCAATACTGCTGGTTTTTTGTACATACATGGTTTTATAATTCCATATAGAAAGGGGTGGATAGTTGATTACCATATGGTCAAGCTCCACTGTTATTGGTTATCTAAATATATATATGGAATATTGTGATTAATACACGTATGTGTCACGCCGTAAGTGGTGATAAAGGGGCAGGATAGCGTACTGGGACCCGCACCTGTCCCTACCACTATAATGGGGCCCTGGCTTTCCCTTATCTCAGGGGTACCTATGATGGTTAGGAGACCTGAGCCGCCAGCGTATCCCTGTCTCCTGTGCAGGCCCTATCAGTGGTCCCCTCTCCCCCCAAAAGGAGGTGGACTGCACCAGTGTAATAATACAACAAATAACAGGGTATACATACAAGGTAACTAAAAGTCTCAAACTCGCCAATTGCTCACACAACCACAGAGGGTACACATAGAAGGGAAGAGAAGGAGAAAACTAGGAAGGAAAACAGGATTAACATGCAACCAAAACAGCACACACCAATCTCTGTAAATAAACCTCCAACACTACGCTCCTTCAACCTCCAAGCCAGGCAGTAGAACTGATCACTGACAATAGCTGAAGTCAGGACTGGGTCTATATAGAGGATCAGATTACAAAATCCACTTCAGCTGAGAGAGACCCAGCTCTCAGCAACTCAGCAATAAGGTTAACTCCTGCACTGCTGGCACAAAGCAGCCAGGTCAGAATACAGGTGGAGAGCTTCTGTTCACTGTGTGTGAATGAGGCCCACACTCTGGACCCTCTCTGTCACGGTAGCCCCGTGACAGTACCCCCCTTCTACGAGGGACATCCGGAACCTCAGGACCAGGTTTTTCAGGATGAGCTGTATGAAATGCCCTAACCAACCTAACCGCATGGACATCGGCAGCAGGTACCCACGTCCTTTCCTCAGGACCGCACCCTCTCCAGTGTACCAGATATTGTAAGGATCGGCAAACTAAACGAGAATCCATAACCTTGGAAATCTGGAACTCGAGATTTCCATCAACAAGGAGCGGAGATGGAGGTGAAGGGGACTGATTGGATGACATCACAACCTTTTTGAGTAAGGAGCGATGAAAAACATTATGGATCTTAAATGACTGAGGCAAAGCCAGCCGAAAAGCAACGGAATTCACGACGGCCACAATCCTATAAGGGCCAATGAACCTAGGGCCCAATTTCCACGAGGGAACTCTCAGCTTAATATTTTTCAAGGACAACCAAATCCAATCACCCACACACAGGTCCGGACCTTCCACATGTCACCAATCAGCCGCATTCTTATACCTGGAACCCATCATCTTTAATTTATCAAGAACCCCTTGCCATACGGACGTGATGGATGAAGAAAACCTCTCCTCTTCAGGAACACCTGAGGAATCCTTCCTATTAAATGAACTGGATTGAGGATGAAAACCATATGCCCCGAAAAACGGGGACTTACCAGTAGACTCATGAGTACGATTGTTTATAGCAAATTCTGCTAACGGTAAGTATTTAACCCAGTCCTCCTGATTCTCTGAGATGAAACACCTGAGATAAGTCTCAAGATTTTGATTTACGCGTTCAGTCTGACCATTGGATTGAGTATGAAAAGCTGAAGAAAACGACAAATGAGTCCCCAGAAAGCCCTCCAAAACTTAGAAATGAACTGCACCCCACGGTCTGAGACAATATCTGAAGGAATACCATGCAGTCTCACAACCTCCTTAATAAAGACCTGTGCCAGAGTCTTCGCATTTGGTAATGCGGGGAGCGCAATGAAATGAGACATGTTGCTAAATCTATCAACTACGACTAAAATAACTGTATTACCCTCCGAAACCGGTAAGTCAGTGATGAAATCTATTGACAAATGAGTCCAAGGTCTATTGGGAATCATCAAAGGTTGGAGAGACCCAGACGGGCGAGAACGAGAGGACTTGGAACGCGCACACACACTGCAGGCAGCGACATATTCTTGTACATCATGTCATACCCCAGACCACCAAAAACGCCGAGTGAGTAGGTCCGCGGTAACCTTACTTCCAGGGTGTCCGGCCAAAACCGAGTCATGATGCTCATTTATGACCCTGAGACGGAGATTAGCTGGAACAAAAAGTTTACCTAAAGGACAGGCTGCTGGGGCGTCCCCCTGTGCCTCTACCACCTCTTTCTCAAGATCAGAATTAATTGCGGCGACTAGGCTTGAGCGAAACGGATCGGACAAATTCAAAAGTCACCGACTTTTGGCAAAGTCGGGTTTCATGAAACCCGACCCGATCCTAGTGTGGGATCGGCCATGCAGTCGGCGATCTTCGCGCCAAAGTCGCGTTTCGTGTGACGCGTTTGGCGCCATTTTTTCAGCCAATGAAGGAGCGTGGGCAGAGTGATGACATAGGTCTTAGGGGCATGTACGCCTATCGCCATCTTGTCGCTTGTGCGCTGTAGCGATTTGCAATGTGTAACACCAGCTTTTCTGTTCAGGGACGGAGGAGAGAGAGAGAGAGAGAGAAGAAGAAAAAAAAAAAAAGTTAGATTTCCCATTGAGTTTGCATTGGGTTTCGTGTTTCGGTCGATCCCCGACTTTTCGACATAATCGGCCGATTTTACTCGACTCGACTTTTGAGATAGTCGGGTTTCGCGAAACCCGACTCGACCCTAAAAAACTAAAAGTCACTCAACCCTAGCGGCGACTACTACACCCTTCTGCTGTATAGGACCTGGTTCACAATTATCCCCACCCCCTGGGAAACAACGGGATAATGCATCAGCCTTGACATTCTTATTTCCTGGCCGGTACGTAATGTTGAAATTGAATCTAGCGAAGAACAGGGACCACCTTGCCTGCCTAGGTGTAAGACGCTTTGCAAATTCTAAGTATAACATTTTTGTGATCTGTGATCACCATGACAGGGTAAAGTGCTCCCTCCAAAAAATGATGCCATTCCTCAAATGCCCATTTAATTGCCAACAGCTCCCTGTTACCAATGTCATAATTCTTCTCCGTAGGAGATAATTTTCTCGAGAAAAATGCACACGGACGCCACTTACTCGGAGAAATCCCCTGAGACAGTACAGCTCCCACCCCTACCTCAGAGGCATCCACCTCTACCACAAATGGCTGAGTGATGTCAGGCTGTATTAATATGGGTGCAGTGGAAAAACACTTTTCCAAAGTTTCAAAAGCTTTACTGGCTGCACTGGACCATACTGAGAAATGCGTGCCTCTCTTGGTCATGTCTGTCAATGGTTTGGCTACTACTGAAAAGTCTTTAATAAATTTGCGATAGAAGTTTGCAAAACCTAAAAACCTCTGTAAAGCCTTAAGGTCCTCACGACGATCCCACTCCAAGACCGCCCTGACCTTAGCCGGATCCATACAAAAACCTGTGGAGGATAAGAAATAACCCAGAAACGGAATCTCTTTGACCGCAAACATGCATTTCTCAAGTTTGGCAAACAGTTTATTGTCCCTGAGTACCTGAAGGACCTGTCGTACATGATCCAGATGAGACTCGAGGTCAGGGGAATAAATTAAGATGTCATCGAGATATACCACCACAAACCTACCTATTAAGTGACTAAGTATATCATTCACAAAGTGTTGAAACACAGCAGGAGCATTACTTAACCCAAAAGGCATAACCAAGTTCTCGTAATGTCCCTCTGGCGTATTAAACGCCGTCTTCCATTCATCCCCCTCCTTCATCCGAATGAGATTATATGCCCCCCTGAGGTCTAATTTGGAGAACCATTTAGCCCTCACAATTTGGTTAAAGAGGTCTGGAATAAGAGGGTGCGGAATAGAATCCCGGACCGTAATCTGATTTAATTAATGGAAGTCTAAGCATGGGCGTAAACCCCCGTCCCTCTTCTTAACAAAAAAGAACCCGGCAGCAATGGGTAATGACGAGGGTCTGATATGACCCTTGGCCAGACTCTCCGTGATATAGTCCTTCATGGCCTGTCTCTCTGGGGCAGAAATGTTGTATAGCCTACTCTTAGGCAGTTTAGCACCAGGAATGAGACGTATGGTGCAATCATAAGGACGGTGTGGAGGTAGCTCTCGACTCCCCTCCTCAGAGAATACATCCTCAAAATCTGAGATGAACTCTGGCAAAACCTGAGAACTCAATCCGGCCAGCCGAATACCCAGGCAATGTTCCTGACAAAACTCACTCCATCTAGTAATCTCCCGAGTCTGCTAGTCTAACAACGGGTTGTGTAACGTGAGCCATGGTAAACCGAGAACTACAGGCAACGGCAAACCCCCCAACACATAACAATCTAATGATTCCGAGTGCAACGCCCCTATTTGTAGACTCACCCCACGGACGATCTGAGTGAAAGTCCCCTGGCTCAAAGGTGCAGAGTTAATAGCATTTATAGGTATGGGTCTAGACAACAATTGAGTCTTAAGCCCATGTGCCTGAACAAACCCAGCATCAATTAAATTAAACCCTGCCCCAGAGTCCAAAAACTATTGCAAAACAATTGGGAGACAAAGAGCACAATAGGGTCTTATCCACGTTACACAGAGGAGAATATACACCAAATTTGCTCACCTGGTTAGGATGAGATTAGAGCATATAGATAGCAGCTGCTGCAGATCCACAGGTCTTCACCAACCAGAGAAAATAAGATTTGTAGTTAAAGTTCTGCGCTGCCGTAAGATGAATTTCAGGAGAGTATAGTTGATTCACAGTGGTTTTATTCTACGTGTTTCAGGGGTCTCATGCCCCCTTCATCAGGAAATACCACACAGAATATACAGGCATCACAGGTATAAATAGTTTTGCTAGGTTACAAAAAAATGGGCACCAACAGGTCAGAAGACTCAGTGTCAAAGTTCAATGATAACACACAATTAACAATTCAAACGATTAGAGAGGTATATATAATGAAAAAAATACAATGATTTCTTATATATTGCTAGACAAATAGGTCCAAATTTGCAGCATTTAGGAGGAAATAAAAAAAAAGAAACAATCTCTACTTAAATGGACAAGAACCTGCAAGAAAAGGAGTTATTCCAGTTCAGAAGCGAATGCCTTACAGATGAACTACCGTGTGGAATCAACAAGCTGCTTTTTCTGATCAAAAATCCATTGGAATCTTTACATTGAATGTGGAATAAAATCATGTTTTATTATTTTACATTAAAAAATATAAATATATATGAAAATTAATTTGTGGTGGTTTGTAGTGATCTAAAATTACGAAAATTATAATTAGTGAGTTTAAAATTGCATCACATACATAAGAGTAACAATTTAAGCAGCGATACAGCGCTCGAAGTGAGCGCAGAAACAAAGTGAAAGTAACACTTCACCTGTCCAAGGACCAATGATAGATATCATATGTAACAAGAGACAATATAGCATTGCCAAGGGAGGGGAATGAATACACAGCACTCGGTGATCACAAAGAACCGCAGCATGAGAAGGGACACCCAGCAGCAGAGTAAGGGTATGTGCACACGTCAGGATTTCTTGCAGAAATTTCCTGAAGAAAACCGGAAATTTTCTGCAGGAAATCCGCATTTTTTTTTTTTTTTGCGTTTTTTTCCCAGTTTTCTTAGCATTTTGCAAGCGTAATTAGCTTGCAGAATGCTAAAGTTTTCCAAGCGATCTGTAGCATCGCTTGGAAAACTGACTGACAGGTTGGTCACACTTGTCAAACATAGTGTTTGACAAGTGCGACCAACTTTTTACTATAGATGCTGCCTATGCAGCATCAATAGTAAAGGATAGAATGTTTAAAAATAATAAAATAAAATAAAAAAAATGGTTATACTCACCCGCAGACAGCCGATCTCCTCAGCGGCGTCCGTTCCTATAGATGGTGTGTGTGTGCAGGACCTTCCATGACGTCGCGGTCACGTGAGCGGTCGCGCAACCAATCACAAGATGGCAACGTCATCGCAGGTCCTTCACACAGAGCATCTATAGGAAAGGAAGCGGCAGTGTGCACCGCTGAGAGGCAGGAAGACATCGAAGGTGAGTATATTACTGTTTTTTATTTTAATTCTTTTTTTTTAACCAATTATATGGTGCCCAGTCCGTGGAGGAGAGTCTCCTCTCCTCCACCCTGGTTACCAACCGCACATAATCTGCTTACTTCCCGCATGGTGTGCACAGCCCCATGCGGAAAGTAAGCAGATCAATGCATTCCTAGGTGTGCGGAGTCACCGCAATTCCGCAAATTTAATGAATATGTTGATTTTTTTCCGCGATGCGATTTTTTCGCGGAAAAAAAGGCAACATTTGCTGTACAACTGCCGAGTGGAGGTCAGCCACCTCTAGACTGAGCTGCTGTAATTGTCCAGCTAAAGCAGCAATGGGGTCCATATTGGACCAAGAAAAATTTTTAAGGTCAGTGATACTGTCACGCTGTAAGCAGCGATAAAGGGGCAGGATGGCGTACTGGGACCCGCACCTGTCCCTACCACTATAATGGGGCCCTGGCTTTCCCTTATCTCAGGGGTACCTATGATGGTTAGGAGACCTGAGCCGCCAGCGTATCCCTGTCTCCTGTGCAGGCCCTATCAGTGGCCCCCTCTCCCCCAAAGGAGGTGGACTGCACCAGTGTAATAATACAACAAATAACAGGGTATACATACAAGGTAACTAAAAGTCTCAAACTCGCCAATTGCTCACACAACCACAGAGGGTACACATAGAAGGGAAGAGAAGGAGAAAACTAGGAAGGAAAACAGGATTAACATGCAACCAAAACAGCACACACCAATCTCTGTAAATAAACCTCCAACACTACGCTCCTTCAACCTCCAAGCCAGGCAGTAGAACTGATCACTGACAATAGCTGAAGTCAGGACTGGGTCTATATAGAGGATCAGATTACAAAATCCACTTCAGCTGAGAGAGACCCAGCTCTCAGCAACTCAGCAATAAGGTTAACTCCTGCACTGCTGGCACAAAGCAGCCAGGTCAGAATACAGGTGAAGAGCTTCTGTTCACTGCATGTGAACGAGGCCCAGAGCGCTGCGGTTCTCTGGAACCTCTCTGTCGCGGTAGCCCCGTGACAGTATGAATGCTGATTAAGCAACTAAAGTGTAACTGTCGCCTTTTCTGCAATTAGGACAAACTTGAGATATCTACTCATCACTTAGCACATCTGGTGTTGTTCTGCTTTTCATCTCGGGAAGTCTCAATACATGTCTGGTTTGCGGCGGCCATTTTAAGCAATTGATTATAGTGTATATATTAGCTGTGAGTATATATGAGTATATTTGCAAGTGAGATCTATATGAAATATATATATAATTCCATCACAATCCCCACTTAGATATCACTTGCCCTAATCCTAACCTCCTGTCCCAAAGCGCTGCAACTCTTTTATGCTGCCGGTGAGCTGATGCATGCCTAGTGCATACACCCCCCTCCATACAGGCTTTTCGCGAATGGGCAGTCAGGAGATCTGTCTCTAATAGGGGTTCATGGCATTGTAATCATAGTCTCTTAGTCATCAGCATGCGTAGTCAGCGGTGTGTATTCTTCATCAGGTAGGTCATCTATTTGGTCAGGCAGGGCATCCACAGCATCATTCAGGCTTGGGTTTATCTTCTGGTATGGGAGCTTTCTGGCAATGTGATGCGTGGATCCAAGTGCGTCTTCCCTCCAGTTTCACAGAGGTTCGTGTCGCCAGCAGCACTTGGAAAGGACCATCAAATCTGGGATCGAGTGTTCTCCTTGCAAACTTTTTCACCAACACCCATTCTCCTGGCTTCAAGGAGTGCGTACCGGATACTGAATCTGGATCTGGCACTAAAGAGAAAACTCGAGAATGGATATTAACAAGTTTTTTGGTCAGTTCAATTACATAAGCAGACAAAGTATCATATTGCATAGTCAGCTGCTGAGGGAAGAATACCCCTAACCTGGGACTAGACCTAAACAAAATTTCATATGGTGACAGCTTTTCTGGGCCTCCGGGACGGCCTACAAACTGGATTGAGGAATGTTTGGCGTTGGTTGCATCCAGAGGATAGAGAGTTTACCCACTTCTCTCCTGCACTCCAATCCTGGTCAAGGATAGATTATCTGCTGACCTCGGAAATACTATTAAATAGAATGAAGTCAGTGGAGATCCACGACCTGGTCATATCTGACCATGCTCCGATGGGTATGGAATTGGTGGATAACCAGATAAAAGGAACACATTACATATGGAAATTCCAGCTTATCTTACAAAAGATGAGGGATTTAATGACAAATTATGGGGCTGGTGGCTGGAATTTGAATGGGACAACAAGGAACATGCAAACCAACATGCTTTGTACTGGAACACGGCACAGCGGTGCTAAGAGGCAAAATTATGATGTTTGTGGCCTCACTCAAGATAAGAGTAGCGGAAAAATACTTAGATTCTAGTGCAAAGCTTAGGTCTCGCAGAGCCCCACAACTCAAAACAGGAAAAAAATGGAAGCTGGCCAGATAAGAGTTTGCAACCTGGATTCATAGGAGGGAGCAGATGTTCCTCGATAGGCAGGAGGTTGAATTGCTGAGATATGGGAACAAAACGGGGAAATTGCTGGCAAGACTGGCAAAAGGGCATCTGTAGGTGAATCCAATAGATAAATTACGAGATGGCCAGGGAACTATAACCTCTGACCTTAGGAAAATCAATTATACTGTATACTACAAAGCTTTTACAAAGAATTATATAAACCCTCACATACTAATTTGGTAGAAGGTAAAAAATTCCTCCAACAAGTCACTCTTCCAAAACTAACACAAGAACAACAAGATGTAATTAATGCAGACATAACAGAAGAAGAGGTGAGAGAAACAATATGTCTTCTTCAAAATGGAAAAGCACCAGGTCCAGATGGATTTAGCAGGAAGTTTTATAGGGCCCTCAGGGAACATATCTCCCCATTGCTAACAAATTATTACAACACTATTCTCTTAATGGGGGTCATACCAGAAACACCTAAAGATTGCCTTGCGCAGGCGTGTACTACGGAGGACAGAGAATGAACTTCAATCCAATATTGCGGCCAGCATGCAGCCAGCGGGTAAGGAAAGGGTGAATCAAACACCTGAAAACTCCGCCCATATGACTGAAAACCGGTCCTGCCAAATTCAGGTGACAGGTTCCCTTTAAGGGTAGGGCGGCAGTGAAAAACATATGAAAGGTACTAACTATGTTGGACAAGGTGGGTCGCCGCAGCCAGTCAGGAGAGAGACCAGCTCTACTGGCTCTGGATGCAGAGAAAGCTTTTGATAATGTTAGCTGGGACTGGCTGGGGGCGACTTTGGACTCGTTCAACATAAGGAGCAATTTTAAAATATACCTGGATGGGGTGTATAGAGACTCATCTGCTTGAATACACACACCAGGCTTTCTCTCTGAGCCATTTGATCTATATTAAATGACCAGGCAGGGGTGTCCGATGTCACCACTGTTGTTCAACTTGGCATTGGAGCCTTTCGCTCTTTACATGGAAGAGTCAGATTTATTTGAGGGAATCGGGGTGGGCGCTAGTAAAGCTAAAATAGCATTATTTGTAGATGATGTCCTCTTGTTCTTGTCCCAGCCACTGGAACAATTAGGAAATATCTTTCAGTTTATCCAGAAATTTGGGGAATACTTAGGCTATAAGATGAATATTGCCAAGAGTGAGCTCTTGGAATTGGTGGAAAAAACACCAGCAGAACAATGAAGAAACTAGGTTTAGAATTACATATTGCAAAGACACATATCACCTATTTGGGAATTAAGATAGGCAGTCTTCCGGCACAACTATAGTCACTAAATTATACACCTGTGATCGAAAAAGTGTTATGAGAACTTTGGAGATGGCAGAATCTAACACTATCTCTTCTGGGAAGATGCCACTTGATTAAAATGACTAGCTTTACTACACTCCTATACCCATTACAAATATTACCACTGATACTCAAACATCTAGATATTAACAAAATAAATAAAGCTTTCACCCATTTTATTTGGGCGGGTAAAAGACTCAGAATCGCATTGGGAAAACTGATGCTTATTAGAAGTGAAGGTGGGATCAATTTTCCGAATGTCATAGACATATAGGCTACAGGAGACTAACTGCTACCCTAATATCCAATTGGAAATACAGTTGGCGGCGCCATGGGAATTAAATGCTCTGCTACATACAAAACAGGCCAAACTTCCGCGATATGTAAAATCCTCCCTACTGCTTTGGGATACTTTCATATAATGGAAGATAGTAAGGAAGGTATTTGGTCTTCTCTTCAAGATCTCTAAACATATGCCACTATTTGGACACCCAGAATTTCCCCAGGGAACAGAAATCAAAAGAGCAATAGGACAAGCAGGCGATATTATGCATACAGAGGTTAAACGATGGCTGAGCCCACAAGAAATCATTGACAAAGTCCATATAGAAAGCAGACACTTTCTACAGGTCATGCAGGTTCATTCTTTTTGCTTATCTAGACTTCCTAGGTTGTTTAATGAAGTGGGACTACATATTCTAGATAATAGAGTGGGTCTGAACATTCAGAATGCGAGCATATCCTCAATATACAATACATTAAGACATAAATTCCTGAAGCTAAAGCAGAACAAGCTGTTTAAGACTTGGGAGAAATGGACCGGGATAAAGATATTGCAGATACAATTCTACAGGGCTGGGAACAGGTAAAACAAATCCATTCTCTGTGACAGATGGAGGGAAAGCTATTTTAAGCTCATGCATACAGCATTATATGGTTTCAATATTCCATCATCTCCAGGATTACAGCATGCCCTAAGTGCGGAACACCTTCAGTGAATCATTGGCACGGGGTGTGGGAATGCAGGGCAGTTAAAGAGTACTGGAAACAGATAGAGGAGCAGGTTCGATCATGCTGGGGAATCCATCTTCCAAAAAAAGTCACAAACTATGTTATTTCATCACTTAAGACCTCTGGAGACACAACCCACAGGAGTTAAAGCAAAGATCCTTAAAAACATTCACACATTCTTAGTTGTAGCCTTACGTGGTATATTTGGTGAATGGCTTAAACCAAGCATCCCATCGTTCGTAATAATATGATAATAGCCAAGATGAAACACTTACTGTTTTCCACTGTGGAAAATGTTCGTTTGTTTTCATTATAGGCCTCATGAAATATTGAGAATGATTAGTCCCTTCCGTCACACGGAATGGTATTGTTTGGAGGATCTGAGCGGGACTTTAGGGGTCTTGGGAACTATTCCAGATGTATAATGTAGATTAAAGATACAGCATATATTACCATAGAATGACACTTTTGACTACGCAAAATACAGTAAAAAAGATTCCCTTCCTTCCCCTATTATCCTTCTATGTATTCAGCCTGTCTTTTCTTTCTCTTATTATTTCCCCACAATTTGTGTTACAAGGCATAGACAGAGATCTATTTATGGATCTATATACTATTTTAAAAGTTATGTGGATCCATTGTCTGATAAGTAAGATTTGTATATATATTTTTGGTAATTTACAGTGTCATTGCTGATGTTATATATCCTATCCTATCCAATGTTATGTTTAAAAAAAATAAAAATGATGTTTAAAAAAAACAGTTCCTAGGCATTGCAAAATTTCATATAACTGTGACTAAAAACTTTTGCAGTTCATAGGCATAGATTGTGTTCTCATGGACTGCCGTGGAGGGGATGTTAAGAAGGGTCTCTCCCAGCTGGAGGCAAGATGGATCTGGAGGCTTGACACAGTACGTCCTAAAGGTCTTACTGAGATCATGAGTTATGCCCCATTCCTGTGATTCGCAGGAAAAGGCTTTTTTATTTTTATCTCCAATTTTTATTATTTTTAAACAGCTTTGTATGTAATGTTTTTATGCATTTTTTTACGCATTTGTTTTGGAATTTTCCATCTTCTTATCAACTTGATTTCTCTTCCCTCGGGACCGAATAGAAGCAAGCCTATTAGTAGTTTTTTTTTTATATCATCAATCCCTTCTAAATGGTTGGATGTAGAGATATAAATATCGACATGGAAGCCTCAACCTACTTAATCAACTTTATCCTAAAGAAATCTTGATAATTTCTTTCACATCAGGGAATTTGTGCAATATTTGTTGGTGGGGGTGTTTAGGCCCCTGAATTACACAATGTCAATTAAAGTGAGACTTCTAACCTGGACCACACTGTTTGAGCATAACGGGGATCTTCAGTCTGAATACTTCAGGAAATACTGAGGTACAGGCCTTCTATTACTCACTTAGTTGGATTCCGGAACCTTGGACATTTAAAGAAATATGGAGATATAGGCTTTCTATCACTGATGGAAGTGGATTTTGGAACCGTGAAGCAGATCTGGAGGAGAACCATTATGCGACTGCACAGAAACAAGAACTTAGGAGAAACCCAAGAGCAACTTATGGATCAGATGGATTAAAATTGTGATTGATAACATAGTAATTGTACATGATTGTTAAGAGGGATGTGGTTTTATGCCGATGATGCTGGAGGCTGTGTTTCTCCCTCTCTATTTCTTTCTTTTTATAATGCCTTTTGGGAAATCATCTTTCTCGATATGGAGGACCTGAAAAGAATAATGTATGAATAAAATGTATGAATAAAATCTTTTACAGTTAATCACCTTTTTGAGGGCCTTTCTTTTATCTTTTTGCACATTTCTTTATGACTATACTTTCATAACGAAACATTTTTTTACACAGGCGCACTCTTTAGTGTCTGTAAACAGCTCACTCATAATCACTTTCTTGAATCATTTTGAATCATTCTTCCATATAACTTAGGTCACACAAGTATCCACCAGGACGTAAACACCACTATTTTTGTAGTGACATTTATCATATGTGTTTTTCACAATGAAACTAATTGTTTTTCGCGTTCTCTTCACCGATATGTCAATACATATTCTTTTTCACACGTATGGTTTTGAGTTTTCACCTCATGGCATGAGATAAGCATTGAATCCATTGCCTCATTTTTGTGGTCTCCACTCTTAAGTATTTTTAGGTGGACAACACTTGTGGTCCATTACCTTATTTATATACCACCTTAGTCATTTTTTACTGTCACCGGTTTTCATTACCACCCATTACCCTTACAATTCCTTACATTTTCATTATTCATTCAATGTCTCACCTTTTTTCGTTTTTCCATTTTTTATTGTTTATTTATTTTTTTATCTTTTATTTATTACTTTTTTTCCAGGTTGTTTCTGATTTTTGTCCTCTCTTACTTTAAATTAAAAATTTCATTTACCATCACTTTTTTCGTCATATACAATTTTTATTGATTTGAGAAAGCTGCGTTTGTGCCAGAGAAACGCACGTCGGGGTTGACATCCGTCCTTTGGGTGACCACCTCTCTACCTCATAGACCTTGGTAAGCTTGTCCCCTCGCATTTTTCATGTATTACCTTGTGTGATTTATGTTTACTTTAGTAAATGGGGGCATCCCTCTCTGTGGTCTTTTTTGCACTATGGCTATGTAATAATGCCTGATATTTTGCACTGCTGCGGTGGTTACCTCCTCACCTATCTGTACCTCCTTGGAGTATGGGTTGCTCTTTATAATGTGATTTTTTTGTTTTTTTTATACTTAATAAAGATTTATACTGTTTTTTTAGTAAAATTATCGCCTGGTACTCCTTTTTCACTGAATCCAACAAATGGACACCCATCCAGGAGTGTTGACATAAAAAGCTGGCATTTTGATTAACTCCTCACTTAAAAAATGGTAAATGACCACCTCCCAACCATAATTTGTCTAATGACTTAGCTTTTGTTGGCGGAAAGACACTGCATCCCAATGCGTTTCACCCCATACAAATGGAATAGGGATTCATCAGGGGGTTATAGATATTGGGCTCCAGTCAGCTCCTAAGAATTAAACTGCATGCCATAGGGTCTTGTGTGCATCTGTATACCACAAAAGAAATAGTATAATAGGGAACAACACACTTTAAAAATGAGTGCCTGACACCACCAAAGTAGAATTACTGTCATGAGAATAAAAATAGTATAATTGGGACTGACATGTCTTCCACAACAGCTAACCCAGCAGATGTAGACCAACCATGACTGTTCAAATTTCCACAAATTTGTCTTATCAGCAGCAGCAGCCACAGCAGGCACAGAAGTCACATTAAAGATATCACAGAGTGCAGTTATGTGATATTAATACACTAAAAAAACGCAATATCACCTAGTCTGAATAGTCTGCGATTGGGGTTCAATAGTCCTTGGAGATCCATGACTTGTTCATCTTGATGAAAGTTAGGCAGTCTACACTTTTAGCGGACAGCAAGCTGCGCTTATCAGTCAGGACACCACCAGCAGCACTGAAGGCACGTTCTGAGAGAACGCTGTCTGCCAGGCACAATAAAACTTCCAAGGCATGTGAGGCGAGCTGAGGCCACTCATCCATTTTGGAAGACCAAAATGTGAAAGGGTCCAAACCCTCCCTGATGGTATTAATATTCAGTTCTAGATACTCCTGCACTATCCTCTCCATTCATTCACTACGTGTCAGGGCAGGGACAGACTGCCGTATTTCTCACGAGAATCGTATCGTAAAACTCACTCATACTGGCTGTTGGCTCTCCTGACCAGAGCTTGACAGCTGCATAGAAATACATCATACTGTCTTGCTCAGGTAAGCAGAGGTGCCAGGCCAGTCCATGCAATGCGGTGTGGTTATTGCACAAGTTATACAGCTGTCTGGCTCATATCAAAGAGTAGTACTCTATTGTGTTGGTGCACGAGCTGGTCTAAAAAAAAGGGTCAAAGGACTCACAAAAATTGCTTCTTCCACTGCTGCTGCTAATGTTTTGGCGTTGGCGAATTGACATGCTGGAGGTTGGAAATCCAGAGCTGCGATGTGAACTGTGTGCTTCATTACTGTCTTGGGGAAAAGCTCTCTTAAGGTTGTGTAAAAGTGTTTTTTGATACTCCAGTATTCGCGGGTCCCTTTCCAGGGCGGAAATCATCTGGTAAAATTTGGTTTTATCTAACAGAGTGGCAACCCAGTAGTTAGCAGTATTCCTAATCAAAACTATACGGGGGTCATGTTGCAGATATTGCAGCAAGAAGGCCCTCATGTCAGGTTCTACCATGAGGTCCAAGCCCATGCTGTGTTGGTGGCTGGGTAACAATGAAGCTCGTTTCCTCCATCCCCTTCTGCCAACCACGAACAACAGAGAGGGGAGGATTATCCTCTTCATCTGACAGTTGCTCGCCCATCACCTCTTCCTCCTCTATTTGTTCCTGGGATATTGCACCTTCAATAACAGTTTGTCCGTTATCACCAGCCCCCCTCGATCGCAGTAATCCACCCTCCCTTGGCACCAGCCTGTGTAACAACAGTCTTGAACTTAGAGACAATGTTATCCCTTCTGCATCCTCCTCTCCTTCCTCCTCTTCTTCTGGGACCACCATCTCCTCCGCAGGCTATTCAAAGTCTGCTCCAGCACATAGATGACCACACTAGTGATGATGATGATGATGACGGCGTCGTCAACGCTACCCATCTTAGTAGCCATTTCGAAGCTGTGCAGAAGGGTGCAGAGGGCCTTAATCTGTGTCCACTTTGTAAACGTGATATGCGCCACGTCCGTACTGCCTAGGTTATATGACAACACATATTCTGTCAGGGCTCATTGCTGCTGCCACAGTCACTGCAACATCTGCAAAGTGGAATTCCACTGTGTCTGCGCATTGCTTATCAACCTGTTAACTAGTATGGACAAAGACCTCTGTATCGAAGCAAGTCGATGTCCAGAGGGGTGCGACTGGTGGAAATTAGCACACAGCTTACGTACCTTCTGGAGCAGCTCACCCAGGCCCGGATAGTGGCGGAGAAAATGCTGTACCACCAGGTTGAGGACGTGAGCCATGCAAGGCATGTTTCTGAGCTTGCCTCGGTGTAGGGCCGCCACCAGGTTTGCACCATTATCGGATACAGGTTCAGCAGATCCAACCATTGATCAAACTCAGCCTGGAGAGCTGTCTACAACTCTTCAGCTGTATGACTGCGATCTCCAAAGCATGTCAATTTTAATAGTGCCTGATTGCGGTGAGCCCTGGCTGCGCAATATGGAGGGGTTGAGGATTCACTCTGCACTGTTGGAACACGTGTCTCATTAACGCAGAGGTTGAGGGTGCAGGTGGAGGCTCTAGAGGAGATAGAGGAGGTGGCAGAAGCAGTGGAGAAAGTATTAAATGTAGAGGTTTGTCCTGCAAGCCTTGGGGATTCCAAGACTTGTGGAGCAGCACTTGTCCCTACAGCTACCAGAGTCTCACAGCACCCAGTCAGCAAGACGTAACGCCCTTGGCCATGTTTACTCATCCAAGTGTCTGTGGTGAAATGCACCCTGGCAGACAGAGATTTAGGCACTGAACGGGTGATGTTGTCTTTGACATACTGAAGTAGAACAGGCACAGCTTTCTTAAAAAAGTAATGGCGAATGGGCAATTGGTACTGGGGGACTACGATGGCCATCAGCTTTTGGAAACCGTCTGTATCTACCCAGTGGAAAAGCAGCATTTCTGTGGCCAACAGATTGGAGATGGTGGAGTTCAACCTCTTAGCTTTGTCATGCATAGGAGGAAACAATCTTTTACATGACCACAACTGTGGAACCGTAGGCTGGCTGCAGTGCTGAGAGAGGGCCGAGTACGGTGAGCCGGACAAACTGCTGGATCGTGAGAGAGGTGCAGGTGGAGATGTTACAGTGGATTGAGAAACCAGTGTTGTGCTCTTTCTCTGAGATCGGTCAAAAACAGCAGGCATGTCCGCTTCCGTTACAGCTGATGGCAGGCTCTCAGTCAGTTTGACTGGAGCGGGTAAAGAACCCGAGGTACTGCAGTCAAAGACCTGCATCTTAATAGTTGGCATGGTAACAGAGGAGGAGGAAGAAGCAGCATATGTGATTGATGGGGCAGCTAATGGTTGTTGAGGTCCGCTGGTCTGCATTTTTGCACAGTGGGATTCCAACAGTAAAGTGTGCTGATTGTGCATGTGAAGGTTCATACATGTTGTAGTCAAATTATTGCACTTTTTACCTTAACTCAATTTTTTTGCAAAGTTGTCAGATTACGTGAATTGCCTCATCCTTTGCAGTGTCAATAAAAAAACCCAGGCTAGGCAACCCTTTCCACTCGTGCGAGTTGCAGATCCATGGATGCTGATGGTCACAGGCAAAGTTGTGGCTGAGGATGCATTGCTCGCCATGGCTGCATCACTACGTGTCTGTGAAGTACGGTGCAACGTAACCTCCTCGTCTTCCTCCCCAGATGAACTACTCAGCTGTGTTCATGTCAACTGGGATCTAACACTTCATCATCATTATCCTCTGTATTATCACATTCCTTGCCCTTGGAGTCACCCTCCTCCTCTTCCTGCTTGACAGCACCGGGATCACCTCCCCCCAGAGGTTAACATGTGATAACTAGGGTCAGGATGCTGTTCGAACCCTACTTCATCATGCTCCGGATCCAAGCTAAAAATACATTTGGGCAAAGTGGAATTTGAGTACCACCTCTGTGGACTGGAGGAAGAGGAGGAGAGGCCACTTGAAGCTGTGCTTGCCATCCACTCAAGCACATGCTCTTTCTATGCATTATCGACAAGGCTTACTGCTGTGCATCTGCAAAAGAATGGTAATGGAGTAGCCCGTCCAGTAACAGCAGTTGCCAGTTGTCATTGCGTAGGACATGACGTTGGTTTACTAGTGGTTTCACAAACAATACCACCTACCCCATGTACACCTTGAACACCAAGCCTAATTCCCCTTCCACCACGGCCTCACTTTTTCCCCAGCATGTTGCTCAGCTAGTGTGGTAGGAGCACAGTATTAGCAACAAAAAAATAGATTTTACATTCTGTACCACCTCTGCAAACAGCTGAATTTCAGCAACAGTAAATTCCAAGTTGAAATATGGCGTGCTGTATCGTGTTAGTCACAGAAAAAAATAATTGTTTGAGTGTGGATGAGGTCTGTATGACAAACGAAGATATGCTACAAACAATTTGAAAGTCAGATGTCCCCTACTGTGTATGATGTTAGGAACACAAGAGAACACTCTACCTGCTGCAAACTATTTGATAGTCAGGTGCCTTACTGTATGAAACTAGTAACAGAAGAATTTTTTGTGGCCTCTAGATCAGGCCTCTATAACACACAAGATGCTGCAAATTATTTGAAAATCAGGTCTCCTACTGTATGACACTAGGAACAGAAGAATTTTTTGTGGCCTCTGTATCAGGCCTCTATAACACACTAGATGCTTAAAACTATTTGAATGTGAGATGTCCCCTACTGTATGACACTAGGAACAGAAGATTTTTTTGTGGCCGCTGTATCAGGCCTCTATAACACATCAGATGCTGCAAACTATTTGAAAGTCAGGTCTCCTACTGTATGACGTTAGTAACACAAGAATCTTTTGTGGCCTCTGGATCAGGACTCTATAACACACTAGATGCTGCAAATTATTTGAAAGTCAGGTCCCTTAGTGTATGACACTAAGAACAGAAGAATTTTTTGCGGCCTCTGGATCAGGCCTCTACAGCTTAATTTCATCCCAACAAAATGTGATATGGCAGGTTGTCTAACTTTTTGCAACTGAAAAATTATAATTGTTTTTAATGTGTCTTAGGTCTGCAGACAGTTTCATGTCAGCACAGCACAAAATGACAAGGTGGGATACAGCAGGCTGTTTTCACATTTAGCTAGTAAAAAAATATTATTTAGAATGCTATACTCGTGCATCGAGCATAACAGAAGCAGTGCACAACACACTTGTAGGACATGTGCCCTGCTGGCTTTGTCTGTGGACCTCAGTAATGGCCCCAAAAAAAGTGCTGGAAGGTATATTTAGCAGCCACACTGGACACTAGCTGGCTACACTATCTGACTGATATACAACCGCCTAGCTAACTAGCTAAAATCTGGGATACAGCAGGCTTTTTCACTTTTAGCTAGTAAAAAAAATATTATTTTAGAATGCTATACTTGTGCATGGAGCACAATAGAAGCAGTGCACAACACACTTTTAGGACATGTGCCCTGCTGGCTTTGTCGGTGGACCTCAGTAATGGCCAAAAAAAAAATTGCTGGAAGGTAAATTTAACAGCCACAATAGACACTAGCTAGCTACAGTATCTGATTGATATACAACCGCCTAGCTAACTAGCTAAAATCTTGCTGCTAACAGGGCCAGCATCAGGAGCAGCCTCTCTGCCCTCTGTCAAGATGGTCCTAAAACAAGGTGTCGGCTCTTTGTATTGAGTGGGACATGTGATATCAGTAGCCAATGATACAAGCCATTGTGTGAGGACATTGTGGATGTTTCCTGCGCCCTGATTGGCTAGCCGCAATGTGCACACATAAAGTTAGGGGGGAAAAATGACTGTTTACAAGAACACCGCACCTCTGAGCTCTGCAAATATCTTCCTCTCATCAAACACGTGCCAAACGCGCATGACCCGTCACCATTATCGTTGCTAAAGTGCTGAAAATACTTTTGTGGCAACATAAATATATTCCCACAGTTTTACCAAATGAAACCAATTTTTTCAGATTTTATAAAATTTTGCTCATGTTTCCAATCACGAATCCGAATGTGCCATATTCGTGCCGAATTTATGTTTGGCGATCGTTTTCCGAACAAATTCTCTCATCATTAGTTATTATATAGGCCACCATAGACTTTCAAAGTACCGTGCTGGGGCACTATGAAACAGGACTTCAAAAGAAGACAAGCCTGTCTTTCTATTGGGATTGTGTTTGACTGAGAAGAGTGCAAGGGACAAGCATTCTTTCCAGTTCTTTCCTGTGTCCGCCATGGCCTTTTGAATTTTTAGTTAGGTGTTCCTTTTAACCTCTGCTCTTTCCCACTACTTTCTGAATGATACGAGGTATGAAATACTTGCTCTATTCTAAGGGACTGCATAATTTCTTTCATTATTTCTCCAGTGAAGTGTGTACCCCTGTCACTGTCTATGGTGTCTGGGATACCGTATCTGCAGGTTAGTTCTTTCAACATTTTGTCTGAAGTTGTTTAGCATTAGCGCATTTTACCAGATAGACTTCCAGCCAACCAGAGAAGAGATCTACACATACCAGGACATATTCATACACTCCCAGTTCAGTAATTGTATTTAGTCAATCTGCAGTCTCTCAAACTGGTAGAGAGCCCTTGGTTTCACTTTCTTAGGGACTTTAACCCTTTTTAATTGGGTTGTGTTGTGAACAGATGAGGCAGAACCGCTGCTGCATTACTGAAACCAGGAGCGATCCAGAAAGCATTTACCATTGTATATAAGTGCCTTTTTGAGGCGTGAGGTGGGCTAAGTGTTACTTGCGCCATCACTTGGAACAGGGACCTCAGTAGCCTTATTCTTATTTCCCACCATGGTCCTCTGCTTCCTAGACTACCTTGCTGCTACTGTAGCAGCCTTGTCCACCCTTCTGTTGCCCTCTACCACCAGGGAGTCTCCTTTTGTGCGTACTTTCACCTTGATTATGCCAACCATGGCTGGTAACATCAGTGCCTCCATTTAAATTACTTCACCAGCTCTGCATTTTTAATAGGCTTACCAGCTGATGTAAGAAAAGCTCTACTTCTCCAGATAGAGCTGTAATAATAAATGTTAGCGACTTTACCTGCAGCAGTTCTAAATGCCTCAGAGAGTGCCATCAACTCTGCCTCCTGTGCTGACATGTGAGTAGTGAGTGGTTCAGCTTGGGTTACCTCATGTGAGGATTCTACTGCATATCCAATGTAGAATCATCCATACTGGTGATATCTGAAGCATCTACAAAAAAAGCAAATCTGCATTACTAACAGGTTTATCATGAACATGAATCTCTCAGAGCAATAGTCCAGGATCCAAGGGGTATCGTTTCTCCTTGCAGCGAGTGACATGTTAAGCATATCAAGATGAGGAAACTTTTAAGTCGCAATGCTTCTCTGAGAAATATGCAAATTGTCTCTTCAGAGAGGAAGAGGACTAGAACTCTAGTACCACTTATAGGAAGTAGAAATCCTAGAAGTCAATGTCTACCCTTTAAAGAGCCTTGTCACATGACGTAGGATAATAGACAAAACCAGATTCTCACTTTACAGACACTGTGTTTTGGGGTACTGCCCCTCGTATCCCCGTCAGACGCCTCTCACACAGCCAAACCAGATCTCACATTTTGCCCTGACGAGGTGAGACCGTACGACCATTTGATCAGGTAAATGATTTTGGTGGAATCACAGGTAAAAAAAGCTCCTTATTGGATAACGTTTACCAGAGTAATGGATCATATTTCCACTGAGAATTTTATTACACTGCAAACATTGAAGACATGGAAACGTATGTATTTGGGTGTAGCAAGAGGCAGTTGTAAGAATATGCCAATGTCTATGGATAGACTTCTGAATTCTATAGGTACTGGGGTGGAAGGTGTGTACGAAGGGAACACGTTCTAAGTTCCATCTGGTAGGAACTGATCCTGTTTTGCGTGCCCGATGTAGGACCCCATGGGGATATCCCCTCATCTCGAAATTAGAACTCATCTCGTCGAGTCGTAACTTACTCATTGGACACTATCCCCTTTACCTATTGAAATTGTGAGATGTGTAAAGACCTTTGCATAGGCGGGGAATGGAATCTATCATAACTAAAGAGGTTGTTCCGATCTGTTGAGGATCAATGAATCAAGAAAATTCAACTTAGACAAGTCCATCTGCAGGGTGATTCCCAGTCCAGGCTATACTGTGTTGACTAGAGTAGGCATCCTCACAAATGCAAAATATATAATCAATGTAATCTTTATGCTATGTCTATGATATGAAGATATTAATATATCCTCTTTGTAAATATCATCATATGATGTATACATATGATGTTCTATTCTGTTTTCATAATTTTGTACATTTGTTTATTATTTTTCTGTTAGACTAATGAAGGTCTTGTTGACCAAAACGTTTTTATTCTTTTCTGGGTTTTCCACATCCAATAAAATTTTCCTGTTGAACATACTAAATGAGTGCCAAGTGCCATTGCAAATCAAACTCTCTAGGTCTGCCTGGGTGAACTTATACATCCATTCTATTGTCTGTATTTGTCTGTAAAATAGGAAAGGCTGGTTCTCATGATCAGGCAACTGTTTTAACATAGCTAGCTGGTCAGAACTTCTGTGTCTGTCTTACTGTAGTCACTCACCTTGGTCCTGGTGTGGATGGTTGTCTGGTGGTGGAGGTGACCAGATGTTCTGTGGGAGTGACATGATGTTCCACACCTTCCTCCTTCTTAGGGCTACTGTCAGCCTCCTCACCAAAAGTCAATGTCCTCAGTACTGTGTCAGCTTCTTCTGTCACTAAATGTGATCTTGTCTGAACAGGATTCACCGTAACACATTTAGGTTGGGCAGTAGCACATGTCACACAAGTATCTCCAGTCTGGTTTCCTGGTTAGAGGTTGAGCAGTAGCAGTAACGGTCTTAGATTTTTGTGCATCAAAACATCCATAATACACCTAATGAAAAGCGGATGAGAGACAGCCACAGGATGAGGGGTACAGCAGCAGATACTCACAAAGATTAGATAATATAATCTAAATATTTACTAACCAGTTTATAAAAACAAAGGAAAGGATGGTAGAGGTAAAATGCATATTGTTAAGTGGATTTTCATGGGCCCATCCAGTATGTGGGTTCCAAGGCGTAATGGGGTGCATATGACTGACTATGCAGCAGGGCTGGCCTTGCTACCAATGTGTAAAACAAAGCAGTACGGGAGTACAAAATGAATATTGTGAAGTGGATTTTCATGGGCCCATCCAGTACGTGGGTTCAAAGGCTTATTGGGGTGCATATGAATTAGTAGCAGGGCAGGCCTTGCATTCAATGCAACATTTTTTCAGGAGGCCCTCCTGGACATTTTATAAAAAGGGTATTGTGGTGCGTCGTAATTCTTGGAAGCCCATCCACTCACAGCATAGGCTACAACAGTTTAGGAGACCCATAGTTTAATAATGGCCCTTTAAGAAGATTAATGTCGCCTGATGCGCCAGTACAAATAGGCTCTGTGACTTTAAGAGTCCCTCCTTCATAAATGAAACAAGATGGGTCTGCTTATGTGTCACACACCACATGGCCAGCTAGGGTTGTTAAATGTTACAATGACATTTCCCAGTGAATGCATTTGTAGGTAGTGGTTGAAAGCAATGTTAAAGTTGAAAAATGTTTCAAAAACGCTGCGTCTGAACTAAGCCCAAGTGGTGGAGGAAATTTTCGGTCTGGGGTTAATTATTTGACCTTACAGGCTAGTCATTAACCTGCAAAGGATGTACCTTAACATATTTCCCAGCAAAATCCATTTTGGTTTAGATTTTTTGTGTTTTTTGTGGCACCGGGAAAAATGTCATGAATCTCGGAAAAAATTGTTTACAGCTGTGAACTAGGAGTCAGGAATGCTTCCAGCGGTGATCCCCATGATGTCCCCGTGCCATTTGAGCAGTGTTTCCATCATTTTCAGTAAAAATACTCGGGTCTCCCATAGACTTACATTGGGCTCGCTGTCAGGTCGAGTAGTTGAGTAATCCAATCTGCTCAACCTGAGCAACGAGCACCCGAAACAAGAAACAAGAAAACAAAATTATTAAAACAGAAACACATGAGCCGTGCACACGGTGAGCAAGCCTGTAAGGACATTGTTCACACTACCAAAAAACTGGAACACAAAAAAAGGCACAGTAAAACCAAAAAATACTCTGTTGCAAAAAATATCAGTAAACAGCAAGTGCTAATAAAAGGATGGAAAAACACAGGGTATTTGGTTAATACGTTTTTTGCAAAAAATGTATTTTAAGCCACTCTACCAAACGTCAAGGTATACTCGTATTAGAATTGTCCTAACTAATGTATTTAATCCGTATCTGATGTATTTAAAAACCTTGTCATATGTATAGTACCTGTATGAGCAGGATTCAGAAAGGTAATGTCCAATGTGGACACGTAGCATAGAACGGCTTTTATGTGCATGGCTCACAAGGAGGAGTGGAAACCTCCCTAGTATTGTAGAAACAAGAAAACAAAATTATTAAAACAGAAACACATGAGCCATGCACACGGTGAACAAGCCTGTAAGGACATTGTTCACACCAGCAAAAAACTGGAACAAAAAAAGGCACAGTAACACCAAGAAATACTCTGTTGCAAAAAATATCAGTAAACAGGAAGTGCTAATAATTATTTTCTGCTACATTACTGGAAAACACACAGCAATCCAGAAAAATTATTTCTTTGACCTACAAATGGCAACGAGATGGCTGGTGCCGATTATTTATTTATTTGCAGCACTACTAGAAAACACACAGCGGTCCAAATTCCTACTGTAATAAGAGCAGAATGGCGGCAGCACTCGTGATCCAGCCTTTATACAAGCTGAGTCACGTGGTGCAATGGCTCCGGAAGTGCCTACAGTCTAAAAGCTTGTTGATTAGCCGAACTGCAACCAATGGGAATCTGAACTTCAGTGCTGTAAAATGGCTTTAAAAAAACGGTCAGAGTAAGGGCTAGGGGGCTGCAAAATGATGGAAATAAGAGCAGGACAATTGTTCTGCAAACTAATGTGGATAGGGAAATTACTGTCACCATAGCAATCATGGTAAAATAGGAAGTAAATGAATATCAAAAATTTTAACTGTGCCCTCACAGAGACTAAGGTTTGCTTCTGCCTGTCCAGTTACAAATTTCGCCCACAGAGCATGGGGTAGAGCACGCTCACAGAAGCAGCTTACAAATTTCACCCACAGTGCATGTGGCAGAGTACCCCTACACTAGCAGCTTGCAAATTTCATCCAAAGAGCATGAGTCACAGTACCCCTAAAGAATCTTATAAAAAATTTCACTCACAGAGCACGGGGCAGAGTACCCCACAGAAGAAACTTACACTTTCACCCACAGAGTACGGGGCAGAATACCCCTGCATTAGCAGCTTAAAAATGTTACCAACAGAGCATGAAGCACAGTACCCCTACAGAATCTTATGAAAAGTTTCACCCACAGAGCATGGGGCAGAGTACCCTTACAGAAGCAGCTTACAAATATCACAGAACCAACCTTTTTTCTTCTGTAGCATACAGTAGAGCAGCCAACCTCATAATTTGATTCTGGATACAGCTGGCTGCCTGCTGCCCGGTTTGCTTACACTAGTTCTAGCTTCTTTGCCTTGGGACATCTCCCCAATGTTGTTGCATTAGGGTCTTGGGGGCCCAAAGTGTTTCCCTTGAAAAATTAGTGTTCAAAGCAGGCAACCACAGCCTGAATACTTCAGCGAGGGATAATGGAATTGTACTCAGTTTCTATTTTTTGTTTGTTCGAACTGGGTCCATGATTAAAGGGAAGGTACCGCGTTTCTAGGTCATTAATAAATCACTGTAATGTAGCATAACATGCTGCTATAAGCAAGTTTGAAATGCATGTGGAACAGATTTCATGTGTTATATAAGTTTAAAGAATGCACTGGGGGCTGACATCTTGGTTTTGCAGCAGTAGTAGGGCCCTATCAGTGTCAGATTACGGCACCCCATGGACATAGGAGATAATAGACCGGCGCTGACCCTATCTGTAACATTGCAGCAGCATTAGCAGTGAGCTGGGCACGCCTCTGAGGGCTGCACAACTCACTGCTGTAGGTGTGACTAGCTGCCATTTTATTATAGCCCTGCGCTATCTGCCGAGCTCCACTTACTCTCTATTGCAGGACAGAAGAAGCCCTCACTGCTCCTCTGTACTCCAAGCAGGCACACATCCTCTGCTCCTCACACGCTTCTCGTGCTGTGTCTCTGCCTCCCCCTCACACACAGTCCCTGTGATCTCTGGTAAGCTGCACTCACAGCCTGCAGAGAGGGAGGTGACACCTGGAGAGAGAGAGAGCAGGGCAGCTGACAGGACAGGGATTAAGGTGGGGGAAGGGGGATGGCAAGAATGTTATTCACAAAAAAACGCTGCTGAGCCCACTGTGCTCTGCTCCTCTGTAAACAAGCTGTGCCTCTGATGCAGTAACTGCTGGTGATAGCAGGTCACAGGGCAGTCACACACAAAATGGTGCTGCCCTGTGATGCTGCTCTTCATTCTGCCCCAGGGATATTAGACCACCCAAAAGGGGAGGAAAATGGTGATGTCAGCAGTTACTGCCCCAATTTTGCTGCTAACAGTGCAGCTGCTAAATGTTACTATAGCTGCTTGAGGTCTAAAACGGAAAATGCTTCCCCTAGTGGTAAATATGTATATTTGTAGAAAAATGTATAATATTTTTCATATAGAAATGTTTGCAAACAATGCAAACATTGCATTAATACATTTTAATTACTATTTTAAGCTTAATTTCACAAAAAAACAAAATGCAAGAAAACTGGTGGCACCTTCCCTTTAAGAGGGGACCTGGTATAACACAAAGTGAAGGAACTGGAGGCACTCTCAGCATCCAATAATCCAATATAACCGCTCACAGGGGGAGTTACAGAGCACACGTAATGGAGAATCAGGGTTCTATTCAGGAGAGGCAACCTGATAAACGTCAAGCAAATTACCGTATATTCTCGAGTATAAGCCGAGATTTTCAGCCCATTTTTTTGGGTTGAAAGTCCCCCTCTCGGCTTATACTGGAGTGATACCCAGGGCTCGGCAGGGGAGGGGGAGCGGGGGCTGCCTAATTATACTCGACTGCTCCTGGCACAGTCCCTGCATGTCTTTTCCCCGGTGCCGTCAGCTTCTTCCTGTACTGAGCGGTCACATGGTACCGCTCATTACAGTAATGAATATGCGGCTCCACCTTCCATAGGGGTGGAGAGGTGAGTATGTGATTTTTTCTTTTAGCGCAGCAACAGCAAACGGGACAAGTGTCTGTATGGAGCATCTTATGGGGCCATAACGTTTGTGCAGCATTATATGGGCAAGTGTCTGTATGGGGCCATAATCAACGTTTGTGCAGCACTATATGGGGCAAGTGTCTGCATGGAGCATCTTATGGGGCCATAATCAACGTTTGTGCAGTACTATATGGGGCAAGCGTCTGTATGGAGTATCTTATGGGGCCATAACGTTTGTGCAGCATTATATGGGGCAAATATCTTTATGGAGCATCTTATGGGGCCATAATTAACGTTTGTGGAGCATTATATGGGGCAAGTGTCTGTATGGAGCATCCTATGGGGCCATAATCAAGGTTTGTGTAGCACTATATGGGGCCATAACGTTTGTGCAGCAATATATGGGGCAAATATCTTTATGGAGCATCTTATGGGGCCATAATCAACATTTGTGCAACATTATATTGGGAAAATGTGTCTATGGAGCATCTTATGGGGCCATTATTAACCTTTATGCAGGATTATATGGGGTATATTTTAATATGGAGCATCTTATGGGGCCCATCATGAACTGTATGGAGCATTATATGGGGCTCCTGATTCAATATGGATATTCAAAAACACTTAACCTCCTGATATCTCAATTAATTTTTCTTTTATTGGTATCTGTTTTTACTTTTGACATTTACCGGTAGCTGCTGCATTTTCCACCCTAGGCTTATACTCGAGTAATTAAGTTTTCCCAGTTTTTTGTGGCAAAATTAGGGGGGTCGGCTTATTCTTGGGTCGGCTTACTCGAGTATATACGGTAATCACTTGTCAACTGAGTCAGCAGTTAAAGTAGCAAGACAGAATAGCCATCCATGAGAATTTAGAGGCTCTGTAATTGGAATGACAAGTTAAATTCTTTAATAAGCTTTGAGCCCGGCCATAAAGGTATAGTGAAAATAATTTTTAGGCACACTACTCATACAGGCATGGCTGCAGAGTACACAGAGGCTTTTGTGCACAGTGCCCACCTACAGAAACTAATAGCAAATTTCAGTGCAGTACCACCAGAGGCGGGGTTGAAGAGTGCACATGGGTAATGGAGAATCAGAGTTCTATTCCACACCGAGTATGTTTCCACACTTCAACCACAGAAGCTGATTAAAAATTTCACACTCAGACAATAGGGCAAAGTACCCATACAGACCCAAAATGTCTACAGTAGAAGCATATGTTACAAATCCACCAATGAAAAGCTGATAGTATGATCTTGGATCGAGCTGGCGGTCCACAGCAAGGCTTGTTACCTGCAGTCTAGCTAGAAATTTCACCCACAGAGCATGTTTCCACATTTACAGTGCCTTGCGAAAGTATTCGGCCCCCTGGAACTTTTCAACCTTTTCCCACATATCATGCTTCAAACATAAAGATATCAAATGTAAATTTTTGGAGAAGAATCAACAACAAGTGGAACACAATAGTGAAGTTGAACGAAATTTATTGGTTATTTTAAATTTTTGTGGAAATTCAAAAACTGAAAAGTGGGGCGTGCAATATTATTCGTCCCCTTTGACTTAATACTTTGTTGCGCCACCTTTTGCTGCGATTACAACTGCAAGTCGCTTGGGGTATGTCTCTATCAGTTTTGTACATCGAGAGACTGAAATTCTTGCCCATTTTTCCTTGGCAAACAGCTCTAGCTCAGTGAGGTTTGATGGAGATCGTTTGTGAACAGCAGTTTTCAGCTCTTTCCACAGATTGTCGATTGGATTGAGGTCTGGACTTTGACTTGGCCATTCTAACACCTGGATGCGTTTATTTGTGAACCATTCCATTGTGGATATCTTTGAGAAATGGTTTTCTTCTTGCCACTCTTCCATAGAGGCCAGATTTGTGCAGTGTATGACTGATTGTTGTCCTATGGACAGACTGCCCCACCTCAGCTGTAGATCTCTGCAGTTCATCAAGAGTGATCATGGGCCTCTTGGCTGCATCTCTGATCAGTCTCCTCCTTGTTTGAGATGAAAGTTTAGCGGGATGGCCGGGTCTTGGTAGATTTGCAGTGGTATGATACTCCTTCCATTTCAATATGATCGCTTGCACAGTGCTCCTTGGGATGTTTACTGTTTTGGAAATCAATTTGTATCCAAATTGGGCTTTAATCTTCTCCACAACAGTATCATGGACCTGCCTGTTGTGTTCCTTGGTCTTCATGATGCTCTCTGTGCTTCAAAGAGAACCCTGAAACTATCACAGAGCAGGTGCATTTATACGGAGACTTGATTACACACAGGTGGATTATATTTATCATCATCATTTAAGACAACATTGGATCATTCAGAGATCCACAATGAACTTGTAAAGGGGCCCGAATAATATTGCACGCCCCACTTTTCAGTTTTTGAACTTCCACAAAAATTTAAAATAACCAATAAATTTCATTCAACTTCATAATTGTGTTCCACTTGTTGTTGATTCTTCACCAAAAATTTACATTTGGTATCTTTATGTTTGAAGCATGATATGTGGGTAAAGGTTGAAAAGTTCCAGGGGGGCGAATACTTTCGCAATGCACTGAATACCACAGAAGCTGATAACAAATTCTGCCCAAAGAGCATGTTTCCACATTTCATCCTCAGAAGCTGGTAACAAATTTCACCCACAGAACGTTTTCACATTTCCCTGAGAAAGTTGAAGGCAGGGTTGCAGAATACACACAGCTGCTTAAAGGCAAAGTTATACCTCCTCTCTTTGTATTTTGTTTTCTTTTTCCGTGTATTTTATTTTATTTTTTCTTCTGTAACTCACTGAAAACAATCTTCTGTAACTCACTGAAAACAACTTAGAATTTACAAAACTAAAACTAGCTATCTAGAGCCACTAGGCATAGGTTCAAGTGAAGGAAGAGGTGGACGTAGCGGTGTAGGTAGAAGTGGTGAGGGAGGAGTAGTCCAACACTGTTTTTTTTTTTAGGGAACTGACTTTAAAGAATATAGAATGAGCCCAAAATAAACTAACATCCTTCAACCAGGGGGCAGAGGACCACCTGGAGGAAGACGTGGATGTGGCAGTGTAGGTGTAAGAGGTGGAGGAGGAAGTAGCCAACACAGTTTTGGGGGTTTTTAATTTGGGCAGGAGGCACCCAAATGAAATAAATTACAAATAGGCTGTTATAGTTAGTCACAAAAGTCCAAAATAGTAAATTAAATGGCGCTTCTCTAAGACAAATGCAAAACAAATTTTGGCCAAAAGTATATGGCCAAAAGAAGGAAGATATTCATCAAGATAGAATATGAATAAGTGCAAGGCAATAAAGGAACTGAATCCTGAAGTACCGCCAGTGATTGAAACTCCCCTCAATAGTGAAATCATACCGTAAGGTGCCGAGGAGTGAATACTAGTGATGAGCGAGCACTAAAATGTGCGGGTGCTCGTTGCTCGGATCGAGCAAATTGGAATACTCGGGTATTCGACCCGAGCAGCGAGCTCAATGTAAGTCTGTGGTAAACCCGAGTGTATTTATCGTAATCCCCCCCCTTCCCCTTTTAAGGTCTAAAAACATCTGAAAAGGATGGAAACACTGCAGAAATGACACGGGAACATCATGGGGATCGCCCGTGGAAACATTTCTGACTCTTAGGTCACAGCTGTAAGCAATGCTGTCAGAGTTTTACTCCATTTGGTGCACCAAAAAACATACACAAACTAAGCCAAAATGGATTTTGCTGGGAAATATGTTAAGGTACATCCTTTCCAGGCTAATGACTTGTATAAGGCAAAATAATTTACCCCAGACCTAAATGTTCCTTCACGACTTTAGCTATGTTCACACACGTTTTTTATGCGTTTTTCAACTTTCACATTGCTTTCAACCAATACAAATGCATTCACTGGGAAATGTCATTGTAACATGTAACAACCTTAGCTGACCATGTGGTGTGTGAAATATAAGGAGACACATCTTGTCTAATTTCTGAAGGAGGGACTCTTAAAGTCAAAAACCCTATTTGTAGAGGGGCATCAGGCGGCATTAATATTCTTAAAGGGACATTATTAAACATTGGGTCTCCTATGCTGTTATTTGCCTATGCAGTGAGTAGCTGGACTGCCAAGAATTACAACATAATCAAATACCCCTTTCAAAAGAGGTACAGGAGAGCCTCCTGAACAAAAGTGCATTGAATGTAAGGCCTGCCCTGCTATCAAGTCATATGCACCCCAATCAGCCTTTGAACCCAGGTACTGGATGGATACAGGAAAATACACTTCACATTATTCATTTTGTAATCCCATACTGTTTTCCTATGTATTAACTGCAAGGCCTGCCCTGCTACCAAGTCATATGCACCCCAATAAGCCTTTGAACCCAGGTACCAGATGGCCACAGGAAAACCCACTTCACATTCTTCAGTTGGTCCTGCCATTCTGTTTCTTTATGCATTGAATTCAAGGGCCACCTTGACCAAATTTGCCCGCAACACAATCCCCCTTTGGAAGAATTATGGAGGAGGGCCTCACAAAAAAAATGTTTCCCATTACAAAGGAGCAGGTCTCCTAGACTTGTAATGCCCATACAAGTGCATGGGCTGACAAACATTTCCCTATGGGGGATACATTTTTTAAAATTATTTATGGGGTTCATAGACGCCCTTGCCCCAAAATTGAATGGCTGCAGCAGCACAGAACATGTTCACCATGGTGTTCTAGTGGCGGGGAATGATGATATGTGTAGGAAGGCCTTATTAAAAACTAGGCCCAATGTTAAGGAGCGGGTTTTCTAGACTTGTAATCCCCATACACTAAGTGCATGTGCTGACAAACATTTCCCCATGGGGGAGTAAAATTGTTAAAATATTTTATGGGCATCATAGACACCCTTGCCAAAAATTTGACTGGCTGAAGCAGCGCAGAACCCGTTATCCCTGGTGATCTAGTGGCAGAGAATGAGGAGACATAATGAATGATCAATCGTACTGAAATCCAAAAAATGAATAAAGGATGTGAATCCACCTATGAAAGAAAATAACAAAAGAGAGGGGCGAACACAGGTTTATACATATGAAGCCAGAATGTGTCCAACGAGATATGTTGGTTCCTAGCAACAGCTCAGAGACAGTGATATAAAGAAAAATATAATATAATAGTATTTCAATATTTTTAGATTGGACAGGTATACACTAGGTCATAAGAGGATGGTCCAGATATTGGAAAAATGGAAAGACCTTGTGGAATATATGGTGGTGGTGGCTGCTAAGTGACTGGAAGCATTATCCGCTATCCAACCAACAACCATTTCACACTGCTCTGGCTTCAATAGTGATGTGCTGCAGTCCCCTAGAAACTGGGACAGGAAGGTCGAGCGCGAAGATGTGGGTCTTTGTTGTGGCCCACTTTCAGCTTGGCCACGGCCTCGTCCTTTGCATGTACAATTAGCATCACATTCACTTCCCTATCCCTTGCCCCTTGCCTTGCCCATTTCAAATGAAAAACTGAAATATTTTAAAAGCTCAATACAAATGGATTAATTTGGAGAAAAATTATATGTGATCAGTATGCCTGAAAAGCAAGTATTTGGAGACCACAGCTACACCGAGCATCTGACGGAGATACCAGACAGTTAAAAAAATGTATTTCTTTTTAAAAATATTTTTTAATGAAAAAATAATGAGTAGGCCAAGGCTAGCAGACCCAAAAATACAACTTACCGTATATACTCGAGTATAAGCCGAGATTTTCAGCCCATTTTTGGGGGCTGAAAGTCCCCCTCTCGGCTTATACTCGAGTCATACCCGGGGGTCGGCAGGTGAGGGGGGGCGGGGGCTGTCTAATTATACTTACCTACTGCTGGTGCGGTCCCTGCACGTCCCTGCTTCTTCCAGTGCTGCAGATTCTTCCTGTGCTGAGCGGTCACATTACAGTAATGAATATGCGGCTCCACCTCCCATAGAGGTGGAGCCGCATATTTATTACTGTAATGAGCGGTAACTGTGACCGCTCAATACAGGAAGAAGATGCAGCGCTGGAAGAAGCAGGGACTGCACAGTGCCAGCAGCAGGTAAGTATACGGGGAGGGAAGCGCTGCACGATATTTACTGCTCCTCGTTCCGGTGCGGCTCCGTCTTCATCGTCCTCTGGCTGTGACGCTCAGGTCAGAGGGTGCGGTGACGTAGTCAGTGCGCGCCCTCTGCTGAACGTCAGTGCTGAAGACGGAGCCGCACGAGGAGCAGGTAAATGTTGAAAGTGCCGGGGGTCCTGAGCGAAGAGAGGTGAGTATGTGATTTTTTTTTAATCGCACAAAAGCATATGGGGCAAGTGACTGTACGAAGCATCTTATGGGGGCATAACACTTGTGCAGCACTATAATGGGGCAAGTGCACTATAATGGGGCAAGTGACTGTACGGAGCATCTTATGGGGCCATAACACTTGTGCAGCACTATAATGGGGCAAGTGACTGTATGGAGCATCTTATGGGGCCATAACGCTTGTGCAGCACTATAATGGGGCAAGTGTCTGTATGGAGCATCTTATGGGGCCATAACACTTGTGCAGCACTATAAGGGGCAAGTCACTGTATGGAGCATCTTATGGGGCCATAACACTTGTGCAGCACTATAATGGGGCAAGTGACTGTACGGAGCATCTTATGGGGCGATAACACTTGTTCAGCACTATAATGGGGCAAGTCACTCTATGAAGCATATTATGGGGCCACAACGCGTGTGCAGCACTATATGGGTCAAGAGACTGTATGGAGGATCTTATGGGGCCATAACGCTTGTGCAGCATTATATGGGGCAAGTGACTGTATGGAGCATCTTATGGGGCCATAACGCTTGTACAGCATTATATGGGGCAAGTGACTGTATGGAGCATCTTATGGGGCCATAATGCTTGTGCAGCACTATATGGGGCAATTGACTGTATGGATGATCTTATGGGGCCATAACATTTGTGCAGCATTATATGGGGCAAGTGTCTGTATGGAGCATCTTATGGGGCCATAACGTTTGTGCAGCACTATATGGGGCAAGTGTCTGTATGGAGCATCTTATGGGGCCATAACGTTTGTGCAGCATTATATGGGGCAAGTGTCTGTATGGAGCATCTTATGGGGCCATAACGTTTGTGCAGCATTATATAGGGCAAATATCTCTATGGAGCATCTTATGGGACCCCTATTACCCTTTATGCAGGATTATGTGGGGCATACTTTAATATGGAGCATCTAATGGGGCCCATCAAACTTTATGGAGCATTATATGGGGCTCCTGATTCAATATGGATATTCAAACACACTTAACCTACTGATGTCTCAATTAATTTTACTTTTATTGGTATCTATTTTTACTTTTAAAATTTACCGGTAGCTGCTGCATTTTCCACCCTAGGCTTATACTCAAGTCATTAAGTTTTCCCAGTTTTTTGAGGCAAAATTAGGGAGTCGGCTTATACTTGGGTCGGCTTATACTCGAGTATATACGGTATGTCTGTAAAGCGGAGATTTGGACACCACAGATACACCAGGCGTGTGACGGAGATAACAGACTGTATAAATTTTTGTCAAAGTTTTTTGTAATTTTGTAAAACAATAAATACTGAGTAGACCAAGGCTAGCAGACAGAACAATGCAACATACCGTATGCCTGCGAACCAAAGATTTTGACACCACAGATACAACAGGCGTCACCCAGAGATAACAGACTGATCAAAATGTTGCCTTGATTTTTTTGGGCACACCACAGATGTGTCAAAAAGTTGGCTATCACAAAAATTGGAGTACTAAAATTGTAAGATATTTAGTGCAATGATATGCGATGCGTGTGGCGTACACCTTATAGTGATAAATATAACAACTGTAGCTAAATATTTTTGGCCGAACTACAGATTTTTGGGGAAGCAAAATGGTGTCCAAAAATGTTTTAATACACAACAAAATATTAGATATAATATTAGATACTTTGGGTATCATAGACACCCTTGCCAAAAATTGGACTGCCTGTAGAAGCACAGAACACATTAACCCTGGTGTTCTAGTGGCAGAGAATTATTATTTTTTATTTATTTATACAGCACCATTGATTCCATGGTGCTGTACATGAGAAGGGATTACAAATTACAGATATCGCTTACAGAAAACAAATTAACAATTACAGACTGATACAGAGGGGCGAGGACCCTGCCCTTGCAGGCTTACATTCTACAGGATGGTGGGGATGGAGACAATAGGTTGAGGGTTATAGGAGCTCCAGCATTGGTGAGGAGGTAGCTTCGGTAGTGGTGAGGAGGCAGCAAGGTCAGTGCAGGCTGTAGGCTTTCCTGAAGAGGTGGGTTTTCAGGTTCCATCTGAAGGATCCGATTGTGGTTGATAGTCGGAATTGTTGGAGCAAGGAATTCCAGAGGATGGGGGATATTCTGGAGAAGTCATGGAGGCAGTTAGGTGAGGAGCGGATAAGTGTGGAGGAGAGAAGGATGTCTTGGGAGGACCGGAGATTACGTGAGGGAAGATATGGGGAGATTATTTCAGAGATATATGGAGGAGACAGGTTATGAATAGCCTTGTAGGTCAGTATTAGTAGTTTGAACTGGATACGCTGAGGGAATGGGAGCCAGTGAAGAGAATGAGGAGACATTGATGAAGGCCTCATTAAAAACTAGGCCCAATGAAAAGGAGCGGGTCTCCTAGACTTGTAATGCCCATAAACGAAGTGCATGGGCTGACAAACATTTCCCCTTGGGTGGTACATTTTTTACAAATATGCTATGTGCATCATAGAAACCCTTGTCAAAAATTGGACTGCCTGTTGCAGCACAGAACACGTTTACCCTGGTGATCTAGTGGAGAGAATGAGGAGACATTCATGAAGGCCTCATTAAAAACTTGGTCCAATGTAAAGGAGCGGGTCTCCTAGACTTGTAATGCCCATACACAAAGTGCATTGCCTGTCAAACATTTTACCATGGGGGGTACATTTTTTTTCAAATATGCTATGGGCATCATAGACACCCTTGCCAAAAATTGGACTGCCTGTAGCAGCACAGAATATGTTAACCCTGGTGATCTAGTGGTGGAGAATGAAGATACATAAAGATAAATCGAACTGAAATCAAACAAATAAATAAAGGATGTGAATCCACCTATGAAAGTAAATAACAAAAGGGAGGGGTGAACACAAGTTCATAGATATGAAGCAAGAATGTGTCCAATGAGATATATTGGTCCCTAGCAACAGCTCAAAGACAGGGATATAAATAAAAATATAATATAATAGTATTTCAATATTTTTAGATTGGAGAGGTATATACTATGTCATAAGAGGATGGTCCAGAGATAGTAAAACTGGAAAATATAAGAATAAATGGGAAGAATATACGTACATCTCATTTTGATGACAGTTCCCTGTTGTGAATTCTGTTGTCAAGCTCCCTCCTGTGGTCATGAATGGTACTTCGGCTGGTTCTGTCCATGGGCTTCCTCTGGTGGTTGTGAGTGGGGCTGCGGCTTCTGAGTTTCCTTCCACAGGTGACAAGGTTAATTCGTTAGCTGGCTGCTCTATTTAACTCCACTTAGATCATTGCTCCATGCCACCTGTCAATGTTCCAGTATTGGTCTGTTCGCTCCTGGATCGTTCTTGTGACCTGTCTTCTCCAGCAGAAGCTAAGTTCCTGCCTGTTTTTCTCTTGTTTGCTATTTTTCTGTCCAGCTTGCTATTTTGATTTTTGTCTTGCTTGCTGGAAGCTCTGGGACGCAGAGGGAGCGCCTCCGCACCGTGAGTCGGTGCGGAGGGTCTTTTGCGCCCTCTGCGTGGTTTTTTTGTAGTTTTTGTGCTGACCGCAAAGTCACCTTTCCTATCCTCTGTCTGTTCAGTAAGTCGGGCCTCTCTTTGTTAAATCTATTTCATCTCTGTGTTTGTGATTTTCATCTTAACTCACAGTCATTTTATGTGGGGGGCTGCCTTTTCCTTTGGGGAATTTCTCTGAGGCAAGGTAGGCTTTATTTTTCTATCTTTAGGGCTAGCTAGTTCTTAGGCTGTGTCGAGTTGCATAGGGAGCGTTAGGAGCAATCCACGGCTATTTCTAGTGTGTGTGATAGGATTAGGGATTGCGGTCAGCAGAGTTCCCACGTCCCAGAGCTGGTCCTGTATTATTGTATTTTTTTTGGCTTCTAATTAGTAACGGGCATCATAAAAACACCCTTGCACAAAAATTGAGTGACTTTTGCATCACAGAATATGTTCACCCTGGTGTTGTACTGGTTGTGGATGATGAGGATGAGGATAAGGAGGAGGATAACACCAAACAGACCAAATCAGGAAGCGGATACCAATGTGTGGTTGGGAAGAGGTGCATGAGAATACACCTCCACAAAAAAGACAATATACTTGAGGTTATGTTCCGCTGTTTTCATTCGGTGGTGTACAGAAGTCTTGCCCAATCCATCCCTTGTTAAATTTAATAGGAGTCAGCCTGTGAGCATTGTGAGTTGACAAGCCGATACACTTATCTGTTATAATTCCACCAGCAGCACTAAAAACCCGCTCTGACAGAACGCTAGCAGCAGGGCAGTCCAGGACCTCCAAGGCATAGAGAGCCAGTTCATGCCACGTATCCAGCTTGGATACCCAATAATTAAAAGGCACAGAGGAATCACGGAGGATGTTTGTTCGATCTCCAAGGTACTCCCTCAGCATCTTCCCAAACATTGCACTTCTTGTGCCAGCACCCCTTGCCTCTGTGGCGGCATGATTGGAGGGTCTGATCAAACTGCCCCAGAACTTTGCCATTGTTCCCCTGCCTGAGCTGGATTGTATTTCTGTCTCTCTCGCTTGGACTCCTTGGTTGTACAACAAACTCTGATGTCTGCTGCCAGCGCTATCACATGGAAATTTTTAAAGTAATACCGCTACAAGGGTCTTCTGGTACTGCAACATTTTTGTAAACCTGTCTGCCTCTGGAAGAAGAAATTGAAAGTTCTCCTTGTAGCATGGGTCCAGAAGTGTCACCAACCAGTAATGAGTGTCACCGAAAATTTAAATAATGCGAGGGTCATGGGAAAGGCAGCGCAACATAAAGTCAGCCATGTGTGCCAGACTGCTAACAGGCAAGACTTCAGTGTCCTCACTAACAGGATGACTGACCATGCTGTCCTCCTCCTCCCTGTCCTCAGGTCATCCCCGCTGAACAGACAGTATGACAGCTGTGCTTGTAGTACTGTCTATAGCGCATGAAAGTATCTCCTGTTCTTCCTCCTCCTCCTCATTGTCTACCAATCCACGTTGCAACGACATGAGGCTGGGCTGAGTGTAATCACCATGCATGGTTCCTTGCTGCATGTCCTCTTGCTCTGCCTGCAATGCATCCTCTTTAATTGTGAGCAGAGAGGTTTTCAAAATGCTGAGAAGCGGGATGGTGACGCTAATTATGGTGTCATCGCCGCACACCATCTTGGTGCAGTCCTCAAAGTTCTGGAGTATGGTACATATGTCTGACATCCATGTCCACTCCTGAGGTCTTATGTGTGGAGTCGGAACTGAATATTGACGGCCTTGTTGATGCTGGTAGTCAACAACTGCCCTTTTCTGCTCACAAATCCATTCCAACATATGCAGTGTAGAGTTCCAATGAGTGGGGGCATCACACACCAGTCGGTTAGCCGGAAGCTGCAAACGCTGCTGAAGCACAGAAAGGGCGGCTGAAGCTGTAGCTGACTTTCTAAAATGGGCAGACAGATGGCGTACTTTCACTAGCAGATCCGGCAGCTCCAGGTAGTTTTTCAGAAAATGTTGAACAACGAGGTTAAGCACATGGGCCAGGCAAGGTACGTGTGTGAGCTCACCTTGCCTCAGAGCCACCACTAGGTTCCAGCCATTGTCACACATGACCATGCCTGGCTGTAGGTTCAACGGTGTCATCCAAATATCTGACTGCTCTTTCAGCGCTGCCCACAACTCTTCTGCATTGTGCGGTTTGTCACCTATGCAAATTAGCTTCAGCACAGCCTGTTGCCACTTGGCTGAGGCAGTGCTGCTTCCAGCTTATGACTGATGTGTTCATTTCAGAGATGGAGGCTGACAAGGAGGAGGAGGAGGTGCAAGAGCTGTAGACTGTGGGGACAACCCTGAATGATGTAGGGCCTGCAATCTTCAGCGTGGGGTGGATGTGTTCCATCCCAATGGATTTATTTGTAGAAAAATTATATGTGGTCAGTATGCCTGCTAAGCGAAGATTTTTCCACCACAGTTAGACCAGGCCTCAGCCTGAGATAACAAACTGTATATTTTATTTTTTATGCTTTTTATGATTTTTTTTTAAATAAAAAAGGAGTAGAACAAGGCTAGCAGACAGAACTATGCAAAGTATGCCTCCACAGATACACCAGGCCTCAGCCTGACATAACAGACTGTATTATTTTTTTATGTTTACAGGTAATTTAAAAAAAAAAAGAACAAATGAGTAGAACAAGGCTAGCAGACAGAACTATGCAACGTATGCCTGCCAATAAAAGATTTTTCCTCCACAGATACACCAGGCCTCAGCCTGACAAAACAGACTGTATTTTTTTTTATGTTTGTTGGTAATTTTTTTAAAAAAAGAACAAATGAGTAGAACAAGGCTAGCAGACAGAACTATGCAACGTATTCCTGTCAATAAAAGATTTTTCAACCACAGATACACCAGGCCTCAGCCTGAGATAACAGACTATTTTTTTATGTTTTTGGTGATTTTTTGAAAACAATAAAAAATGAGTAGAGCAAGGCTACCAGACAGAACTATGCAATGTATGCCTGCCAATAAAAGATTTTTCCACCACAGATACACCAGGCCTCAGCCTGACATAAAAGACTGTAAAATTTTTTTTATGTTTGCTGGTAATTTTTGAAAAAAAAAAATAACAAATGAGTAGCACAAGGCTAGCAGACAGAACTATGCAACGTATGCCTGCCAATAAAAGATTTTTCCACCACAGATACACCAGGCCTCAGCCTGAGATAGCAGACTATATTTTTTTTAATGTTTTTGGTGATTTTTTGAAATCAATAAAAAATGAGTAGAACAAGGCTAGCAGACAGAACTATGCAACGTATGCCTGCCAATAAATTTTCAACCACAGATACACCAAGCCTCAGCCTCAAATAACAGACTGTATTAATTTTTTTATGTTTGTTGTTAATTTTTGAAAAAAAAAATTAGTAGAACAAAGCTAGCAGATGGAACTATGCAACGTATGCCTGCGAATAAAAGATTTTTCCACCACAGATACACCAGCCATCAGCCTAAGATAATACATAGTACATAGTTAGTAAGGCCGAAAAAAGACATTTGTCCATCCAGTTCAGCCTATATTCCATCATGATAAATCCCCAGATCTACGTCCTTCTACAGAACCTAATAATTGTATGATACAATATTGTTCTGCTCCAGGAAGACATCCAGGCCTCTCTTGAACCCCTCGACTGAGTTCGCCATCACCACCTCCTCAGGCAAGCAATTCCAGATTCTCACTGCCCTAACAGTAAAGAATCCTCTTCTATGTTGGTGGAAAAACCTTCTCTCCTCCAGACGCAAAGAATGCCCCCTTGTGCCCGTCACCTTCCTTGGTATAAACAGATCCTCAGCGAGATATTTGTATTGTCCCCTTATATACTTATACATGGTTATTACATCGCCCCTCAGTCGTCTTTTTTCTAGACTAAATAATCCTAATTTCGCTAATCTATCTGGGTATTGTAGTTCTCCCATCCCCTTTATTAATTTTGTTGCCCTCCTTTGTACTCTCTCTAGTTCCATTATATCCTTCCTGAGCACCGGTGCCCAAAACTGGACACAGTACTCCATGTGCGGTCTAACTAGGGATTTGTACAGAGGCAGTATAATGCTCTCATCATGTGTATCCAGACCTCTTTTAATGCACCCCATGATCCTGTTTGCCTTGGCAGCTGCTGCCTGGCACTGGCTGCTCCAGGTAAGTTTATCATTAACTAGGATCCCCAAGTCCTTCTCCCTGTCAGATTTACCCAGTGGTTTCCCATTCAGTGTGTAATGGTGATATTGATTCCTTCTTCCCATGTGTATAACCTTACATTTATCATTGTTAAACCTCATCTGCCACCTTTCAGCCCAAGTTTCCAACTTATCCTGTAGCAGAATACTATCCTCTCTTGTATTAACTGCTTTACATAGTTTTGTATCATCTGCAAATATCGATATTTTACTGTGTAAACCTTCTACCAGATCGTTAATGAATATGTTGAAGAGAACAGGTCCCAATACTGACCCCTGCGGTACCCCACTGGTCACAGCGACCCAGTTAGAGACTATACCATTTATAACCACCCTCTGCTTTCTATCACTAAGCCAGTTACTAACCCATTTACACACATTTTCCCCCAGACCAAGCATTCTCATTTTGTGTACCAACCTCTTGCGCGGCATGGTATCAAACGCTTTGGAAAAATCGAGATATACCACGTCCAATGACTCACCGTGGTCCAGCCTATAGCTTACCTCTTCATAAAAACTGATTAGATTGGTTTGACAGGAGCGATTTCTCATAAACCCATGAGAATAATAGACTGATCTAAATGTGGCCTTAATTTTTTTGGGCACACCAAAATTGTGCTAACAAGTTGGCTATGACACAAAAAAAGGAGTCCTAAAATTGAAATATATTTTGCGCAATGATAGGCGATGCGTGTGGCGTATAACAGTGATAATTCTAAGAACTGTAGCTAAATATTTTTGGGACAGTTACAGATTTTAGGGTAAAATGGTGTCCCAAAATGTTGTAAGACACTGCTAAATATTAGATAGCACCAAAAAAAAGGACAGATTTTTTTGGCACATTCACATCTGATGCCTGGGCCAAAAAAATTCTAAGATTTGCACATTCTTCTATTACAATGACCTGACTGTAGTCTGCAGAGTGACCAAGCAAATAAATGTAGAAAAAAGGGGGCTCTGGATTCCTTTAGAATAAAATGAGCAGGTATAAGCAGAAAAAAAATTGCCACGGATTACTGCAGCTAGGTATATAGAAAATCAGCAGCAGCAGACAGGAATGGAGCTTTTGGAGGTATGCAGTGAGATCTATGTACTCACATACAGTGTCTGCAGGCCTTGCGCTGATGTGGATATGTGCACATAGACTCCCCTGCCTACCAAGCGCTGCAATCTTGGGACCACTGAATTAGCCCTAAAAGGACTGTTGGTTTCTCAGGATTTGTGGACTGCACACTAGCAGACCCACACTAACTATTAAAAGGATGATTCTGACCCTATCTCGGCAACAGCTCTCCTACACTACCTAAGTCTGGAGCAGAATGTGGCGAGCAGGGCGGTGCCAGGTCTTTTATAGACCTGATGACGCTGTGTGGCCAGCCAATCACTATAATGCCACAACAAAGATGGCTGCAGCATTACAGTGCATGGCAGCCAATCCCTGCATTGTCATTGGCGCTCTAAAGAGCGCCAGAGTTGCAGGGCAGAGACCCGAGCTCCCGCCCAATAATGCCGGAAATACTCGGTGCTCGCCAAGTACACCGAGCACAGTAATACTCGGGTGAGTACCGAGTAGTGGCGACCACTTTCGCTCATCACTAGTGAATACCCAAGAATATTACTTAATGATGACCGATGCAGCGTCCACTCACTCCGACATGCGTTTTGCCACCTAATTCTTCTTATTAATCATTGGATTTACTTTTCCTACTCCTCCTCAGTGGAGTTCTTTTGATCTATTAGATCTCTGACAGTTTTGACTACTCACTGAGTCTATAGGCATACTTTTTCTATTGTCGGTAGATCTAATTATAACTTTACACCATTGGACCTGACATTGAGTTCCAACATTAAGGAGATGTATCTAGAGTTTTATGGTATAGCAAGGCCTGAACAAATAGTCATTGGACTTAACATTATCTGATGAATACTGTATCTTTTTTGGCCATATTATAATTGTGTATATACCTAGTATTAATTGTGTGAAAGACTTAGCAGCGTCCCCTACTTGCCATTTTTGATTTTTTTAAATCATGTTTTAGATTAATTACAATAAAGATTATTTATTTTATCTTGATGGATCTCTTCCATCTTTTGACTATATAATTTTGGCCAAAATTTGTTTTTCAGGCTAGTATAGTTGTCTAGCCATCCACAGGTATGGACAAATCCTGTGGTATCCATGCCTGATTCATTTTAAGGAATATTAGCCTCCTCATGTTGGATATGGAAAGGTGGATGCGCCTGTCTGTGAAGACATCCCCTGCCAAGCTAAACCCACACAAGCCAGCACGTCCAATGCATAAAGGGCAAGCTCAGGTCATGTGTCCAATTTGGAAACCCAGACGTTAAATGGGGCAGACCCATCTGTTAGCACATGAAGTTGTGTGGACACATACTCTTCTGCCATGTTGCGGTAAAAAACAGACAAACGGACTTGCTAAAACGGACAGTATCAGATCATGGTGCCGGATGTTGTGGCGTGCTTTTTCTATCAGCATTTGCTCGTATCACGCATTTTTTGATCCCTCTCCAGTGAGGGAAGTAATTATAGCACGTTGTCCTTGTAGCGGGAATCCAGCAGGGTTACCACCCAGCAATATGATCTGGTAACAATATAGGCAACTCGCGGTCATTGCGCAGGCACTGCAGCATGTGTTGGCTCATGTATGCCAGGATGCCTAGAGGCATCGGCAATCCATCATCTGTGGGAGGTATATAGTATGGGTACTCTGTTTTTCCCCACAGCCATGCTCCAGTGATGCCCGTGAGCTGATCTGAGTGTCACCCTGTTGTGAACATGATTGTTCCTCCTCCCCCACATCTCATCATCATCATCTTACTCCCAAACTGTCGCTTTGCTGTATAATTTGGAACCTGGCAGATGTAGGGACAGTAACCCACCTGCATAGACATGTTTGGATGACAGGCCTGATAATGGTTTGAATTGGCTCTGCTCCTCCTCCTGTGCTACCACCTCATCCATCATGGCCTGGCTTGTTTCTTCCAGCTGGCATAAGTGGTATAATAACGCTGATGATTGCATTGTCAGCACTGGCCATATTAGTGGAATATTCAAAGCAGAACAATACAGCACACATGTCCCCATGGCCCAGTCATTGGTGAAGAAGTGGTGTTGTTTTGAAGAATGACTCAGCCCTGTGTGGAGACCAGACTGAACCAAAGAATCCATCTTGTCTTCCTCCTGAGAAATCTGCTTCTAAACAGCAAACTTGACATTTTCTTTTATGGAAGTAATCACGCGCGCATTCCTTCTTGTTATCATAGTCCTTCACCCACATACCAGATATTGTAACATTTCACTAATATAGACTTGTTTTGTAAGAGATTGTGAAATATGTGCGCATGTCTGTAAATGCCTAACTTTTTACTATATAAAGAAGGGACAGCACCCAGTGAGGCAGGCGTGCTCCGGGGCTACCCCTGTTTATGAACACACAACCTTTGTGCTGTGTGTCATTTACTTGGATTCCTCAATCCAGGAAACTAGGGACGGAAAGAGGACTCAACATTTCTTGCCGCCCGAAACAGGGACCCGAGGCGAGAGTATCTGCTCGAGATTCACCTGCGGATACGGACAACGGAGATCTGGGATAATGGACGGCAAATGAACTGAAAAACCTGGCCAGGTAAGAGACATTATTAGTTCTCTTTTATCTGCCCTGTATTATCCGAAAGATCTCTACGAGCCGTGTCACGCTGGGTTAGTCTAGTAGTGAGTAGATACCTATAAAACTCGGGTTACCATATTGTATAGATTTATGAGTCCTGTCCCTGGCAGTGTGTGAACAGTGTGTGAACAGTGTGAAGGTTGTGGCATGTTATGAAAGAAGGATAAAAGTACGTAAAACAATAAGCCGAAATTGTTAGGACAAGTCTTATTAGTGAAGTCAGCCTAACTGGGTCATGTGGTTGCGTCCTTTCGGGGAGACCTCCGCCCATGCTTGACTCTCTTTGAGAAACTTGTTCCTTCATTTTTGGATAAGAGTTTGATAGAATGAGCCCAGGACACGAGTCCATGAGCCTGGGACAAGTATGATAACAGAGACGGAGAGTTTGGTGATCTGTTTGGTGTTGCTGATCCTGTTTGCGTGCATTGTAGGAATCAAGTTTATTCTGCACATTAGAAAGAACGGAGCAGATCAGCCCTTCAATATCTTAGCTCCCTAGGAAAGAAGACAACGAGACATCACTCTAGTGAGGTGATTGTCCAAACGTCACCTAGGATAAGTGTAGCTATTATTGAAAAGAAAAATGGGAAATAAACAGACAAAATCCGTCTTAGGACAAGTAGAAGCAAAAGATATCATACAGGAAAGATGTGGAAAGACAGTCAGAAGGCAGATCAGAAGGGTAAGAGAAAAATTGGGAATTTCAGAAGCACTTATGTTTAGCACTGAATGGGAAAGACTGAGTAAAGAACGAGGTGGAATTATCAAAGACAATGGGTGGGAAGAAATCATACACTGTATGATAAAGGTCTCAAAAACAGCTAAAGAGGAGAATTGGAAGTATGATCCAGACACTTCCAAATGGAGTATGGGTACGGGAAAATGTTGTGCCACGACTCATTCAGTTCCTCCTCCTTACCTAGATCCGAATGTTCAACCATTTGTACCTTCTGAAGGAGGACAAACCAAACCAAATTTATATCCTGGGTTAAGCGGGGTGGAAGGATGGGTATGCCAAAATTGTGGCCAGCAGAATCCGGATTGGAGAACTGAGTGTTCCGCCTGTGGGGCCCCTAAAGGCCATCAGTTATTAGCACCTGTTAGGATAATAACAAAGGGAGTGAGAGAAGCTGATCCCGAGAATCCTAATCAAAGAATTACTAGGCAAATTGAAACACAGCAGTATTTTCCATGGACACCAGCTGAGGGTATGTCTCTTCTTATGAATGCACCAGATCCAACTCGATACCCAAATAGATTTGCTAGTTATATAGAGCAAATAATTCGCACACATAATGGTTCATGGATGGATGGAATGGAATTATGTAGGCTAAAAATGCCATCGGGAATGTTTCAGGAGCTGATTGTAGCAACACAGGCTCAAAGACCAGCAGGAGAAAATGTAAGAGCACCTTTTGTGATAGAGTCAGGAAACCGGTTTGTAGAGGCTCTAAATCAGTTCATGCAAGGAAAACAGAGGGAGAGAGGATCCACAGGCATAGTTATGCAGAAAGCAGGTCAATCCATAGATGAGTATTCCCGGGAGCTGGAAGATAGCTTTAGAGATGAGGGATTAAATATTGCTGATCCAGGAGTCCTCCGGCTCTATACTAAACAATTGATTGAGGGACTTGAACCAGGCATTAAGGAAAGATTCAAGTCAGCTACGCCAGATTGGAGAACTCTAGAACAACCACAGATAGTGAAACAAAGATGTATGGGCATTGCTATGGATTTAAGAGAAAATCATAAGGCTGTCAGAATAGCGCAAGCAAACACAACAGGTGGAAGGGCAAGACATAATTTTCCCTGTCATTACTGCAAGAAACCAGGACATTTCCAGAAAGAATGTAGAAAGAAGCAGGCAGACATAAAATCAGGAAAATTTGTACCAAAGAATAAGCCCTCAGACATCCAACAGACATCCATAGTGGATGGTCCCATACCAGACTCAGATTGACTCAATGTGTTACAAACTTCCCTACCAGCTAGAAGACCTATAATACAGGTGAATGTGGGGGGAAGAGAGATTCCATTTTTAATAGATACAGGTGCAACTTCCTCAATTTTGAATCAAGATTTTCTTCCAAACCCGGAAGATATTTCACAACAAACAACTTTTGCTGAGGGTTATGATGGGGTAATTCAAACACTACCATACACTGTGCCCCTAGAGGTCTCCTTAGGACCTAAATGTTTTGCATCCAGATTTTTGTATGCCAGAGGTGCCCCAACATGTTTGTTGGGAACTGATGTCCTAAAGAAATTAGAAGCTAACATCAATTTTAGGGAAGATGGCACAGTTATGCTGACTATCCCTGATGATGCAGAAATATTAGAACAATATGTCAGAATTCAGGCTTTTGAGGATTATACTGAAGAAAAAGAGTACACCACAGATCTAGACCTCTCAACGGTCCCAGAAACACTGTGGGCACAGGGTGACACTGATGTGGGATTATTGCATATCTCTCCTGTAAAACTATCTGTGCAACCAGGAACTGTTCTCCCACAGCTCAGACAATACCCTGTGAGTGCCCAGCAGGAACTAGCGATTACAAAACAGATAGAGGGATATAGAGAGAAAGGAGTTTTGGTAGAGATACAATCACCTGCTAACACTCCTCTGTATCCAGTCAAGAAGAGAACTCTTGATAAGGGTTCTATGCCCAAATATCGTATGGTACATGATCTAAGAGAAATAAACAAAGTTCTAGATCCAATCACCCCAGTTGTACCCAATCCTCATACGTTACTATCACAGATACCAGCCAGTTCTCAAGTGTTTGCTGTAATAGATCTTTCAAATGCATTTTTCTCGGTTCCTTTACACCAAGACAGTTGGCATTTGTTTGCATTTATATTTAAGGGCAAACAGTTGGCGTGGACACGCCTTCCACAGGGAATGATACACCCCCCTACTCTTTATTCAAATGCCCTACAAACAGTCCTTCAGAGGTTTGAACCCGAACCACAGGTAGTAATTTTGCAGTATGTGGATGACCTACTACTTTGCTGCCCAGATCTAGAAACTGCAGAAAGGTCCACTGTGAGTTTACTATGTTTCCTAGAAAAAGAAGGGTGTAAAGTGAATAGACAAAAGCTACAAGTTTGTCAGACCAAAGTGGTCTTTCTAGGTCATTGCATTTCTCAAGGAAAAAAGCATCTTACACCTCAAAGAACTGAAGCAATAAGACAGATGAATGAGCCTAGAAATCATAAACAGCTACGAGCATTTTTAGGAATAGTGTCTCATTGTAGACAATGGATTATACATGCCAGTCAACTAATGCAACCACTGTATGACTGTGTAAAAAGTGAACCTTACTTGTTGACAAAAGAAGGTCAGATTTCGTTCCAACAATTAAAAGATGCCCTTGTTTCAGCTCCAGCGTTAGGGCTACCAGACTACACCAAACCATTTCAGCTTATGGCTGCAGAAGTTGATTCCCATGCTACAGGAGTTCTTACCCAGAAGCATGCAGGGAAACAAAGACCAATTGCATATCTTTCAGCAAGGTTAGATCCCGTAGCTAGAGCAGCGCCAACCTGTGTACGTGTAGTTGTTGCTGTCTCACTATTGTTGGACAAAGCATCAGAAATTGTCCTAGAGCATCCACTCACAGTTCAAACTACACATGATGTTTATGGGATATTAAACCAGGTTCAACCAAAACACATTTCCATGGCCAGACATTTGCGGCTGCAGTGTTCTTTGCTGCTCCCCTCTACTATCACATTTGCTAGGCTTCAGACTCTCAATTTAGCTACACTGCTACCTCTCGAGTCTGAAGGGGGGAATAAGGACACTGATCCATACGCAAATTTTTTCCCTACAGACACACATGATTGTACAGAGCTCATTTTACAAGAAACGGTAGGCTTACCCAATGTATCCGAAACACCACTTCAAAATCCAGATTTAGAGCTGTTTATAGATGGTAGTAGGTTTGCAGATGACACAGGTAACTTCCATACAGGGTATGCAGTTGTGTCAGGATCTGAAACTCTCAAAGCAGAACCGCTTCCACCGAAACAATCTGCACAAGAAGCAGAACTAACAGCATTGATTGAAGCTCTAAAAATAGCTGAGAATCAGACAGCTAATATATACACTGATTCTAGGTATTCACATGGTATTGTGTTTGATTTTGGAGTAATCTGGAGAGCTAGAGGTTACATGACAGCGTCAGGACAACCTGTAAAACATGCTTCTCTGATCAAACAGATCTTAGAGGCTGCACAAGAAACAAAAGAAGTAGCAGTAATCAAGGTAGCTGCACATGTGAGACTCGACACTAGGGAATCTAGGGGAAATGATAGGGCTGATAAAGCAGCCAAAGCAGCAGCAGTCAAACCCTTACAACAGGTCCATACTGTAAACCTCACAGAAAATACTGAAGATAGCCTGAGACAAGCACAGGAAGATGCAGGAGAAGAGGAGAGGGACAGGTGGAAAAAGGAAGGGGCAGAAGAACAAGAGGGAATTTGGAAGAAAAATGGACTAATATGTCTACCTAGAGCCTGGTACCCGATAGTAGTTGGTGGATTACATCACCCTACGCATGTGTCTGCAAATGCAATGACACTACTGGCAAAGCAAGTCTGGTTGGCTCCAGGTTTTGGCAACTACGCAAGAGACTATTGTGCTGCATGCGCTATATGCCTGACACATAATCCCGGACAGACAGCAAAGACCCCTATGAAGCACCACGTCCGACCTCTCTACCCGTTTCAACGGTTGCAGATAGACTTTATCCAGCTGCCAAAGAGTAATGGGTATGAGTATGTGTTGGTGTGTGTGGACATGTTCTCGGGGTGGCCAGAGGCCTATCCAGTTCGGAAGGCTTCAGCTAAAAACACTGCTGTAAAGCTAGTTACCGAACTGGTGCCCCGTTATGGTCTCCCTGAAGTGATCGAGTCAGATAGGGGTACTCATTTCACTGGAGAAATATTTCAAAATGTACTGAAAATGTTGGGTGTTGAAAGTCAGTTACACACTCCGTATCATCCTCAAAGTTCTGGTAAGGTGGAACGCATGAATGGAACTTTAAAATTAAAAATACAGAAAGCCATGGCTGAAACAGGAAAGCCTTGGACAGAATGCCTTTCACTGGCCCTTTACTCAATACGCAATACCCCAAGGGGTAAGACTAAACTGTCTCCATATGAAATTTTGTTTGGCAGGACTGCCAATTTAGGATGTTATTTTCCACAGCAACTTGTGTTAAATATTGAGTCATTGACTTCTTATGTGCAAAATCTTCAGAAACAATTAACTAAGGTGCATGCACAAGTTTTTGCTTCCCTTCCAGATCCTGACAACACTGAAGGAAGTCACAAGTTGGAACCAGGTGATCAAGTCTATATAAAAAGACACACCAGAAAGGCTCTTGAACCAAGATTTGACGGACCCTACCAAGTCCTATTGACAACACCTACATCAGTCAAGCTTGAAGGAAAGGCATCATGGATACACGCAAGTCATTGCAAAAAAGCAGTATAAGACTCATGATATTGATGTTAATAATGTTAACCTCAACGGAGGCATGGGAATTCGCAACAAAATTGCTAGTACCATTTTTATTTATCCTATGTTAACACAAATGTGGGATAAATTAGTTAGAGCCACGGATTATCTAGATGATCAGATTTGGGACATATTGGACATATTAAATACCAGTATAGCTGTACAGAATCAGCTTATAATAGTCACTAACCAACATACCCTGGTATTGGATTACCTAACTGCCTCACAAGGGGGTATGTGTCAAATCATCGGACCCACCTGCTGTCATTATATAGACCCTAATAGTACTATGAGTATGATATTTAAATTAAAAGATGTACAACGACTCAGGGATCAGTATGACAAAGACAATGACCAAAATAAGGATAGCTGGTGGTCAGATACCTTTTCTTTTCTTAACCCGGCCAATTGGTTCAGAGGGATCGGTGGGTGGGTTACCGGAATTATGCAAAGCCTAATACATATAGTTATTGTTATTGTAATTATATATGTATTGTTCAAGGTTGTACTCAAGGGTATCTCGGTATGCACAAATAAATTTTGTGTAATTGATACGAGAATATAAAGTTTTTTATATGTTATCCGATCGTCATATTAATCCTTGTCATTTTTTATGCTTGAATTTGTAATGTTTTAGTATACTGCCGTATAAAGAAGAGAATGCACAGACTTCATGCAAGAATTTATGATAGATTATAAAAGAATATGTCAAAGGGGGGAATTGTGGAGACCAGACTGAACCAAAGAATCCATCTTGTCTTCCTCCTGAGAAATCTGCTTCTAAACAGCAAACTTGACATTTTCTTTTGTGGAAGTAATCACGCGCGCATTCCTTCTTGTTATCATAGTCCTTCACCCACATACCAGATATTGTAACATTTCACTAATATAGACTTGTTTTGTAAGAGATTGTGAAATATGTGCGCATGTCTGTAAATGCCTAACTTTTTACTATATAAAGAAGGGACAGCACCCAGTGAGGCAGGCGTGCTCCGGGGCTACCCCTGTTTATGAACACACAACCTTTGTGCTGCGTGTCATTTACTTGGATTCCTCAATCCAGGAAGCCAGGGACGGAAAGAGGACTCAACACCTGCATGCCGCAGCTGAAACTCTGCTATTGTCTACTGCTGCTGCTCACACAGTCTCTCCAGTATACAGTATATGCAAGGTAGAGTTCCACCTTGTTGGTACTGTAGAAATCGCAGGAACGTGAGATGTCATCACCGACAGGAAGCACATCAAGCGTTAACAGGTTTATTAGCAACACAAATACTCTGTGCAGGGATGGTGTAAGGGAGTAGGGCAGAACGGGGAGCTAGGAAGGGACAGGGACGAACGTTAGTTCGATAGGTAGAAACAAAGGCAATAAAACTTATCAGTCTGTAGTTTTCTTGATTGCAGCATCTCGGTTCTCCAACGGTGGAACCGACAAAAGCAGCACATGAAGTCTCAGAGGTGTCTGCATAGGACGGGGTTCCAATCTATGGAGCGGGAGACGAGTCTTTGAAGAATGCGGAGTGCCCCTGCACTCCCAAACGCCAAATGCTGTGCTCAGTCCAGTACGTAGTACCGCCGGAACAAAGCCTCACTCCGCGGTGTACACCTGACTAAGGGGCTTTGGCTTAGTCACCTGCTTCTCACTACGCTGCGCGCACGTTACAGTCATTGGTCTCATCTCAGAGTCACCTCCTGGTGTGGAGGTTAGCGGGAAACTGGCAGCCTGTTGTCCACTTTCAGTAGACCGATACGCAGGGGATCTGTCCAGTCAGCCTGTGCTCAAGGGGTGCTCTGCAGTCTCTGCTAACACTGCACCTGACTGTCCGCTTAGCTTTCCTGCCTCGACTCCCCCTCTTTTCCCATGCCCAGTGCTTTTTAACCCAGCCCCGCCTACCACAGTCACATGCAAGGGTCGGTCCTTGTCTGAAAGTGTTCCCCCTGCAGCATTGGTGACAGTCCCAGTAATTCTGGAACTGGTGTGAGAAAGGTATACCCGATCTTGTTGTTCCTCTTACAGTACATCGCATATCAGCTGGTGAGTGGAATGCAGAAGTGATGCTGCAGAGCAGACAGGCTAGCAGCAGCAGGGTGAAAATGACAAAAGTGAGCACACACTGCCCACACTTTCAGCAGAATCTCTGACATGTGTGGGTAATTTTTCAGGAAGCTCTGCACCACCAAGTTTAGCACATGTGCTAGGCAAGGGATGTGTGTCAAACCGGCTAGGCCCAGAGCTACGAGATTTTGTCAGTTATCGCACACAACCAGGCCGGGCTTGAGGTTCACTGGCACCAACCACTCATCTGTCTGCTGTTTGATCCTAGCCTGCAGTTCCTGAGAATTGTGATATTTCTCCCCGAGAGGAGTTCAAGAACATCTAGGGGTGCAGGTCTTCTTGTGACTGAATGAGCAGGCGGTAGAGGAAGCAGAGTAGGAGGAGGAGGCAACCTGGACAGATAAGCATCCAGCAAACTAGGTGGTGGTAGGACATGAGCTAGGACACCTTCCACCTCTGTCCCAGCCTCCATTACAATTACTCAGTGGGCAGTTAGGGAGATGCAATGTCTTTGGCCGTGCTTACTGGTCCACCTGTAAGTGGCTATGTGGATCTTGCCACTCATGCCATTGTGCTGTGCGCACCTGATTTCGTCCGCAACGTGTAAAAGTGGAAAAGTAGCGGCGGTTGGGAACAACATACTAAGGGACAGCCGTCAGTTTTTAAAGCTGTCCATCTCTACCATTCAGAATGGGAGCATTTCAAAGTCCAGTAATTTGGAAATGCTGTCATTCAGGACCATGGGTCGTGGGTGATGAGGGTATTATCTCCTCTTTCTCTCAAGGAGGATAGAAAGCTTAAAACTTCCATGGGATGGTGTGGAGATGCTCGGCAACACTGGTGGTGGTTGTGATGATGCTGTCATCCTCTCTTTGTGGTGAAGCAGGTGGACCTGTTGATTTTGAGCGTGAAGAAGAGGCCGAGATTGCAGCAGAAGATGTAACAGTAGGAGGCACAGATCTGTCATGCTTTTCAAGGTGTGAGCTCCACTGTACCTCTTGCTTGCAAATGTGATGCCTCATCATAGAGGTGGAGCTCAGCTTCAGAACATTTATACCTCGCTTCAGGGTCTGAAGGCACAGCATGCAAACCACCTGTCGCTTGTCAACAGCACATTTGCTGAATAAATGCCAAGCCAGCAGGGAGCTCTTTTGAGCGGCCTTTGGTGTGCTTATTTCAGTGGTGCAGTGTCCTGTAGCAGCCGATGTACTTGCTAGGGGCCACTCGTTGTGCCTTTGAACCCTGCTCCCTCTTTTGTGGTGCTGCTGCGGCAGCGTGGTGACATTCTCTTCCTCCGTTGCTGTGCACATCACTAGTATGACCACCACTCCATGTGGGGTCTAGGACCTGATCACCCCCCACATCATCTTTCACCAATTCCTCAACTCTGCTCTCCTTGCTGGTCTGCATGCTGCAGAAAGATGATGCAGTTTTGTTAACATCTGACATGTCCTGTGGTGGTCCACTTTCCGTGTGCACTAGCCCTCCCACGCACTCATCCTCCAATATAACAAGTGGTGGGCATGAGTGCACTCAGTCTCTTCCAATTCCAGGTAGATGGACCACAGAACCACACCCAGCAGAGTCATCAAAAATCAGAAGAGACTCTGCATGACTTGAAGCTCAGACTGCTTGGCTGATTTGCAAGGGGATGAGGTGGAAGATGGATGACCATGGTCCTCAGGTGCCAACTCTGCACTTTCTGCAATGGACCGGGTGGAAGATAATATGCAGGAGCTGTAGCCACTCTCAGCCACCCAATCTAACCCCTTTTCCACATGTTGTGGGCTCAGCATTTGTGCAGTGGTATTTGGGCCTATGAAAGGATTCATAACATCCTGTTGCCTGCGTGCACCAAAGGAAGGTGTTGTATTCGGGCACTTAGTAGGTACAGAATGACCACGTTCTCTCCCTGCATCAGCTACACCACCACCACCACTATCAGTGGCTATAACAGCACCACCACAGCCACTATTGATGCACTCCTCATTTTTGGAAGTGCTTTTTTTAAAACACAACTCGCAAAGATATGGTGGGAGAGCAGATTCATTTATTTGTAACAGTACTAGAAAACACACACAGCGGTCCTGAAAAATAATTTCTTTGGCCTGGAAATGACAACTAGACAGCTGATGTCAATTATTTATGTCCCAGACTACTAAAATACACACACCAGTTCAGAAAAAAAAAACATTTTTTGAGCCTAGAAATGGCAACGAGATGGCTGATGCAATATATTTATTTGCCAAACTACTAGAAAACACACAGTGGTCCTGAAAAAATATTTCTTTGGCCTAGAAATTGCAAAAGGACAGCTAATGCGTTGTGTTTATTTGCTAAATTACTAGAAAATACACAGCGGTCCTGAAAAATTATTTCATTAGCCTACAAATTGCAACTAGATAGCTGATGCCAATTATTTATTTCCCAGACTACTAAAAACACACACACCAGTCCAGAAAAACTTATTTTTTGGGCCTAGTAATGGCAACGAGATGGCTGATGCGATATATTTATTTGCTAAACTAGACAATACACAGCGGTCCTGAAAAAATATTTATTTGGCCTGGAAATGGAAACTAGATAGCTGATGTCAGTTATTTATTTTCCAGACAAGTAAATAACACACACCATTCCTGAAAAAAATAATTTTTGGGCCTAGAAATGGCAAAGAGATGGCTGATGCTATTAGTTATTTGCAACAATGAAAAAAACCACACCGCAGACCTGAAATATTATTTTTTTGGCCTACCAATGGCAATGAAATGGCTGATGCCAATGAAATATTTCTCAGACTACTAGAAAACACATAGCGGCTTAAAGGAACAGTACTCCCACGGGGGGTGCAGAGTACATACAGCGGCTTAAAGGAACAATGCTCATATGGGAAGGGGGGTTCAGAGAACATACAACAGCTTAAAGGTACCTTCACACCGAACGATATCACTAACAATCCGTGATGTTGCAGCGTCCTGGCTAGCGATATCATTGAGTTTGACAGGCAGCAGCGATCAGGATCCTGTTGTGCCATCGTTGGTCGGAGCAGAAAGTCCAGAACTTTATTTTGTTGCTGGACTCCCGCAGACATCGCTGAATCGGCGTGTGTGACACCGATTCAGCAATGTCTTCACTGGTAACCAGGGTAAACATCGGGTTACTAAGCGCAGGGCCGCGCTTAGTATCTCGATGTTTACCCTGGTTACCAGCGTAAGCGTAAAAAAAAAAACCACTACATACTTACATTCCGGTGTCTGTCCCCCGGCGCTGTGCTTCTCTGCACCGTGTAAGCGCCGGCCGGAAATCAGAGCACAGCGGTGACGTCATCGCTGTGCTTTCCGGCTGACGCTCACAGTCAGTGCAGAGAAGCACAGCGCCGGGGGACAGACACTGGAATGTAAGTATGTAGTGTTTTTTTTTTTTTACGTTTACGCTGGTAACCAGGGTAAAGATCGGGTTACTAAGCGTGGCCCTGCGCTTAGTAACCCGATGTTTACCCTGGTTACCAGGGGACTTCGCACAGTTGGTCGCTGGAGAACTGTCTGTGTGACAGCTCTCCAGCGACCACACAGCGACGCTGCAGCGATCGGGATCGTTGTCTAGATCGCTGCAGCGTCGCGAAATGTGACGGTACCTTAACACTAGAAGTCCCAGAGAGGGGTCATTTAACATTTCTACCTTTGGAACCCAGAGATGGGTCGAATGACCTGAAGGATTTTAGCTAACATCCTCTAATCACCGTCTTTTGTTCTATAATTAAGGCCATCACTGTCGCACCACAGGAGGTTGTTGTTTTCCATTGAGTTTGCCATTTAGTTTCTAGTTAGTTCTATTCAGTTTGGACTAAAGGCCCCGTCACACATAGCGACGCTTAAGCGATTCCGACAACGATACGACCTGTCAGGGATCGCTCAAGCGTCGCTATGTGGTCGCTGGTGAGATGTCAAACAGTGAGATCTTACCAACGACGCAGCAGCGATGCGGCGACCTGTAGCGACCTGTACAACGATGCTATTTCATGATGATTCAATGGGACGTCCTGTCAGCGAGGTCGTTGGTAAGGTGTCAAACACAGTGATGTGTGCTACCCAGCGGGACCTCAACGATCAAAAAATGGCCCAGGCCATTCCGACACGACCAGCGATCTCACAGCAGGGGCCTGGTCGCTGCTACGTGTCACACATAGCGAGATCGTTACTGAGGTCGCTGTTGCGTCACAAAACTTGTGACTCAGCAGCGATCTCGCTAGCGATCTCGCTGTGTGTGACGGGGGCTTAAGGGTCATTTGACCCTCTTTCGGGACTTCAGGGGGGAGCTCGAAATTTCTGGGACTTACTTCTAGTGTTAAAGGAACAGTACTCTCACAAAATTATTGTTCTCCCCATAACACCTTAGTAACCTCTCTACCACCTCATGATTGTTCTCCCCACCACACCTCAGTGTCCTCTCCCCACCCTCATCATTGTCCTTCCCCACCACACCTCATTGTTCTCACCCACAACCTTAGTGTTCTGTCCCACCACACCTCAGTGTCCTCTCCACCACCCCATCATTATTCTTCCCAACCACACCTTAGTGTCCTCTCCCACTGCACCTCAGTGTCCTCTCCACCACCCCATCATTGATCTCCTTCACCACACCTCAGTGTCCTCTCCCCCACCCTCACCATTGTTCTCCCCACCACATCTCAGTGTTCTCTCCCCCACTATCATCATTTTTCTCCCCACCACACCTCAGTGAACTCTCCTCCACCCCATCATTGTTTTACCCACACCTCAGTGTTCTCTCCCCCACTCCATCATTGTTCTCCCCACCTCACTTCATTGTTCTCCCCACCACACCTCAGTATCCTCTCTCCCACCACACCTCAGTGTCCTTTCCACCACCCCATCATTGTTCTTCCCTGCCACACCCCAGTGTCCTCTCCACCACTCATCATTGCTCTCCCCAACACACTTCATTGTTCTCCCCACCACACCTCAGTGTCCTCTCTCCCACCCTCATCATTGTACTTCCCCACCACCCCATCATTGTACTCCCCCACCACACCTTAATGTCCTCTCCCACCACACCTCAGTGTCCTCACCACTGCAACATCATTGTTCTCACCAACAACACCTTAGTGTCCTCTCCCACTACACCTCAGTGTCCTCTCCACTACCCCACTCATTGTTCTCCCCCTCATACCCTTGCACTCTGACAACCATCACAGCAGAGTATGTGTGTGGAATAGACTATCCATCATAGTGAAGGGGAGTGATAACAGTGCCCTTACCGTGTAGTGAGCATTGATTGTGAGGCCTGAGTCACTTTAGCGCATGGCATCGGATGCAATATGCTAATAACACTCGGCTCCAGCTCTTCTGCGAGCGTGAGCCGAATGTCAGTTCTCTGTACTCCGATCCTCTCATATGCAAGAATCGGATCACAAGGGTGGAGGAGATGAAGAAAGTAATTTCTCCATCTCCTCCATTGCCATGGTCTGCTTGAATCGCACTTCACTCGGGTGACATTCGAGTACAGTTCGATGCTTCACATGCACACATAGATTTGTATGGGTGTGTGCGATCTGAATTTCGCATGCAATCGCAGCATGCTATAGGGTTTTTTCAGTCCGATCGGAACTGGGGGAAAAAAGGCAGACGAGCACACACTTATAGAATAACATTGGTCCAGATGCAATCCGATTTTTTTTTTGGGATTGCATTCAGCCAATTTATTCGCAAGTGCGAGCTAGCCCTAACAGCCCCTGCACTGCCTCTCTGTCTGATAGAGAGCAGCTACAGAAATAATTTAACTTCTTTTTTTTCTTCCAGCCTCTCTTCCAGCGAACTAGTCAGACAGGATTTAAAGCTATCTGAAGATTACACCCATATTTGCAGGTAAAAAGCATTTCTAGAGGAGACACGTTCCCTTTAAGTAACCAGGTGGTATTTTAGCAACAACAGGGTCAATGGTAACCCACAGCAAACAATAAAGCTTATAGAGATCCTAAACAGAACAAAAAAAAGTATTTTTTTTTTTTTTGCAAGAACATGGCAAATTTCCTTTTCATCCCTCTTTCTTATATCCATGATGCTCAAACATCATGACTTTTCTGGGGACATGATATGGGGTTTTTTTTGTATCTGATCATAAGATTCTTTTGTACTACACAAAGTGTTTTATTGAACATTCTTTTATTGACATTCTTTTTACGTCTTAATATAGGCTAGCTTTTGTGGATGTAATAACATATAAGTATTTTACTCATTTTCGAGTGCTTTTATGAAACATAATCCAAAGTTCGTGCATATTTGATTGAACTTAATATTTAGGCATGTTTACGTAACAATGCAAAACATTTAATACTTCTTTAAACATTTTATGTAGTAATAGGCAGACACCAGCTTGAATTTAAACATGCACTTAGATTATTATAATTTTCTGTATCAATCTCTTAAAAGGCCAGCCTTAGGAAAAGCTGCTTTGCCAGACATCTGCATGCGTGCCTGCAGAGAGGACTAAAAATGCAAACAAGCAGTGTTGCCATGCTCAAAGCACATGGAATAACCGAAAGAGTAAAATAGAGCCACATGTAGATGAGATGTAAGTAAAATTAGAACTAAGATAAAATCATTGCAAGTAGAACAGATTGTATTCAGATCCCACTGTTTATAATTGACACATTGATTCCAAATATGCCAGGGCCTCTGGAAAATAGTGTTCTGGCTAGAATTGCTTATCCCAATCAGAATTCTGTCAACAGAGTCCATGCTGAGACAGCATCTGTTTGAACAAGTCCAATGGAGCCAAAATTCTTCTCTGCCTAGCCAGATAAACCAAAGGGCGAATTAATCTTGGCATAGTCACTGTCAGACATCCGCATGGAAGAAATTACATTATGCCTGAGAGGTTTTCTACCGAAGAATCACGTTCCTGTGGGTTCTTGAAAATGGGCTTTAATGGAACTGATCTGCAAAAAAAACAGTATTCACTTGCATCCATAGTTGTAACCAGCAGGGAAATACCATTTTAAATATATATGCATTTTTTTATTGGAAGAGCAGCTGCAGAGGGAAAATGAAGTTATATTGTCCAAGCAGCCAATTGCGTCCAGTAGGTGGGGCGACGGCAGGGCTGTAAACATTCATCATTCAGTACACAGTGGTCACATTGTCATCACGATTTATTGGCTGCAACAATTGCTTGTCTAAAATCATTGCTGATATTGTTTCTCCTTGGCATTGTGTTAGCAAACATGGCTAAATGCTTCAGTCCAGCAAACTGCAGAGACTCCTGGCTTTATGAGATGTTCACACTTGTTGATGAAAAATCAATCAAAGTCATTTGATGCAGCACCTGGCTACTACTTACCCCCTTAGGCCAGTCTCACACGTCCAGATAATTCCGGTACCGGAAAAATCGGTACCGGAATTATCCGTGTCCGTGTGCTCACATGGTACATCAGTGTGGCACACGTGCGGCATCCGTGTGCCGCCCGTGTGCTGACTGGGTACCACACGCACCGTGCAGGAGACAGCACTACAGTTAAGCGCTGTCCCCTGCATCTGGTGCTAAAGCCGCCATTCATTTCTTCTGTCCAGCATCGTTCGCTGGAGAGAAGATATGAAAAATCTTTTTTTTTGGGGGGGGGGGGGTGTTTAAAATAAAGATCCCTGTCCCCAACCCCCTCCCACCCCCTGTGTGCCCCCCCGCTGTTAATAAAATACTTACCCGGCTCCCTCGCTGGCGCTGCTTTCTGTCCTCACCGCAGCTTCTCCTGTATGAGCGGTCACGTGGTGCCGCCTATTAAAGTGATGAATATGCGGCTCCACCTCCAATAGGGGTGGAGCCGCATATTCATCACTGTAATGAAGGGGGACCCCACCCCGTTTATTCAAGTATTTATTTAAATAATTACAAAAATAAGTCGGAAGGACCCATCTATTCTTGATAACATGCTGTGTTGAAGCTGATAGCTGAGCTTTGCAGCCTACAGCAGTCAGTTTTGCCTGGCTGATTATCAAAAATACAGGGGTACCCCACATCATTTTTATTATTTATTTATTTAGAGCACAGGTGGCGCTGATGAATACCCTCATCAGCCTCTGCCTGCTCTTGCTGTTAATGGTTGAATACATCTCTCAAAATTGTCCCCTCCTAGCACTGATCACAGTGCGAGCAGGTGACAGTGATGTGAGCTGTCTTCACTTAAGCACAGTACCGCTGATTCCCAGGCACCGATATGTGTCACACTAATGACACAGTGATGTCATCCATTTGTCATCAGTATGCACGTGTGCCAGACGCTTTGCGGCCCATTCTGCTAATGGAAACACTGACGTCTGAAATAGCCCTTAGTGAACTCTGTCATTTACAGAACTTTGGCAGACTTCTGCTGATTTTTAGGAAAAAAGCTCTGGAATCCGATATAGTGTATGCCCCCAAACAGTGTGTATACAAATTTAGACTGTACAATTCATAATTGACTGACAATTCCTTTTCCAAGGAGATCACTACTGAGCTGTCATCTGAAAGAAAATGAAGGTAACACGTGTATTGTAAAACAGTATGCATATAGCAATACAGTAGGTTACAAGGTAGCTCAGGCCAACTTTTTTCCATACCATCTATGCAATCACCTGTGCACATATCACAAGGTATTGGTACAGTTTATGTCTTGCAAATATGTTACAGCTGCCTAGTCAATAAGACTGCCCAAATAGTTGTGCAAAGAAAGCAGAAATATCAAAAATTCATAATCAATCAGAAAGAAAAATTTGATAAAATATTTTCCACATTTTTTTAGTGATACCAGCTTCTGTGTTAGAAACATGCATGTTTTACTCTGAAACCCAATGCGTCTCAGACAAAAAAATAGCTGAAAGGGAACTTGGTGAATAGTCCAAGAGTCATTCTCCCTGTCTACTACGCTAGACTGACAGCTTTCTCTATACACACACAAGGAGACACCTAACATCTCAGGTATTTATGATATAAATGTCTGCTAAGTAAGGGTGAAACCTTTGAGAACTCCACCTATTGAAAAACAGGGGTTTCCTAACCTTTGCAGATTCAAATGCAGATTGAACAGACAGGTAGATGAGATGAGTACAGCTCTCTTCATTCAAGTGTGTAGGAGTTATAAAAAAAGAGTATTACTTGGAATGCTTAATTAGTACTAAATACATTTTTCAACATTTTTAGTTCTATTTATTAAATGTACACAAATAAGGTATTAGCACTTACACTTTTGCGCACTAGCATTATGGCCTCTCTTTGAAATGGAGCCATGATAGCTAATGGATCATTTTTTAAACTGATCTTAGTAAACCCAGTTGCTTTACCAACTTAGATTGGTTAATGAGTCACTGTCTAAGAAATCTGGATTCTCTCCAGGCACCTGGTCTGTGAATTTTTACTAACTGTAAATTAGACTGATTAAATTCTTTTACTCTAAAAGTTGAAGAGTGGTATTAAAATATTTTGAAACAATAATCATACAACACCATTGAAGTAATGGGGTGAAGAGCATAGTGCAATCAAGCTCTCCCCACTCAAATATAAAGAGAATAATGTAGTGGAGTACTCCAAATATACTAATTGCAACCGCCAAAGAAAAAGGAGTAGCAACAAGCCACGATATGGATAAAAATTACAGAAGATTTTTATTATACAATAAGGTATACATAACACCCATATACACATAATAATTTAGACCAAGGAGGACAGAGAGGTAAATTGAGGGGTGAGTAAATGGTCATGAATGTAAATGGACTAGGGAAAAAGCTGAGTTGGTGAAAATTGCTATAGCTACATCAGAAGTTATACAAGATCAACAATAAATAGGCAGATGCCCGTAGAAAAACAGCCATAGCAGAGTTCCATCACCCATTAACAAGCTTACCCATAGTGAGTCCAGACCAAAGCAGCACCCCAGGTGGCCTGTGATCTGTTTTTCACCTAACTGTATAATAAAAATCTTCTGTAATTTTTATCCATATTGTGGCTTGTTGCTACTCCTTTTTCTTTGGCGGTGTTAAATTATTGCAATATATAGTTCAAGTCTGTACATACATAGTGTATGTTTCTTAAACATTAGAAATGTACATGGCCACCTGTTCTATTTTTCACAAACAAGAATTCCATTTATTCAAATTTTCTGTTTTTATTATTCATTTATTGTGAAATATACTTGTTTTTAAATCTGAAAATTTCAAAAACTCCTACACAAGAGAACGTATACTCTGCTTTTATAAATGAATGCTTTGAGAGCAGGAGAATAAAACATTTACTAGAAGATTCACAATCCATTGTTTCCTCACAAGCAATTTGTCATTGTGAAGTGTTCATTTACAGAAAATTTCTTTTGTTAAATTAAGGATATCCATTTTCAATAGAATAACAAGTTTACAATAAGGGATAGCAGAAAATGTAATGCTCTAATAATAGTTTGAATCCATCGTGAATAATAGCACTTTTCAAGTGAATAGGTATATTAAACCATTATGATAATTAAATATTCAATGAAGGAGTCTTATTTAATTTATAAGATATCTAAACTAAACTTTAAAAGATTCTATGCAATTGAGAATAAAAACATTAGAAAAAAACTAGGTATTAGAGAATAGGATTTTGCAAAAAATTCAAGTACACCATAGTTTTCTCTATCTGCAATGGTTTGTATACACTATCCAAGAAAATGTCCTCAATTCATACAACTAGTACAAAGACATTATACTAGAATATTTATAAATTAAAAACCCTGTTAGTAACAACAGTTAAAACAGTTTGAATTATGGTGTTAATTGCCTATTATAAATAACTGAGATTTTTTTTAGCCATGTTCACAAATGGTGGGAATGATGTGGTACAAAGCTCCACCTTAAATACTGTGCCAATTAACCATTTGTATTCTTTTTTATAACAATACATTTTTTATTCAAAAAAATCTTATAACCGCTGGGATTGGACAGAAAAGGTAAATTAATGGATAGCAGGGGTAGGGAATGAGCTTTAGGAGCTTTGTTTAAAACATTTTTGTATGCCAAGCTGACCAATCTGATTATGAGAAGACCATAAGAACCAGGAAAAATATTAAAAACCATCCAAGTGTGAGCTATCACCAATCCAGAAGTCTCCCAAATCTCCCACTGGCGACTCACTCTTTTTGCTTTATTGAGTGAACCAAACAACGGTCATGTAGATAATGAGAATTTATCCTATCAATGAGTTCCTCCTGTGTGGGGGTAGTAGCTTCTCTCCAGTACCTTGCCAAGCTCAGAAGGGCTGCTGTCAAAATATGGGTTATCACTGGAACTTGGTTTGGGGGAAGAAGGTTCAACCCAATACTTAAGACTGCCAAGGACCCCTCTAGGGTTAAAGGGAAACCTATCAGAGTCCTGATTGTCTGCCACTTGATTCCAGAATCTTCTAATCTTAGGGCACCACCACCATATATGACCCAGATCCCCTTTTTTACCACATCCCTTTCAGCATAATGAGGAATATGATTTGTTAAATTTGGAAATTGTAAACGGGGTCAGATACCAGTTCATATGTATCTTCTTTAGTTGTTCAAGATGGTTAATGCAGGAAGAGTACCTTTTAGTAAATGTGGCTGCAGTCCACCAGTGTTCGAAGGTGGAAGAGAAAGATAGTACTTTCTCCCAGACAATTATATCAGGGAGTTTAACCGACTCTGCTGGCGAATTAAGAGTCCTATAAAACAGAGACAATCCATGTTTCTTGGGGTATTCTGCTTTAAAGTATTTCTTCATCATGTCTGATGGGTCAGGACTCCACCAAGCTGGAAATGTACATGAATGGATAAAATGACGAATTTGGAGGTACTGGTAAAAGCACGTTTTGGGAATCTTGTAAAGTTGGGACAAATCTGCAAAGGAGGGGAAAAAAGGGCCATGTAAGAGTTTGTCAAGGGTGCTTATACCTGACTCCACCCACAGGTCCAGTGACAACCCAGAGATGTGTACCTCTATCGCTTTTACAGAAATGCATATAAATAGGGATTTTGTCAGTGTTCTATCAAGGTTATTCCAATAAGAAATCAATGAGGACATCATATGTAAGGTAAAATTTGAATTCAGGGGCTTCAGAAGTTCAGCCTCTAGCAAAAATCGAGCAGACATGTGGGTGGGGGGAGCAAGCCTACTTTCTATTTGGAGCCATCTATAATTAAGATTCCCAGCCCACCAATCCTTTGCAGCCTCGAGAATGGCTGCCTTGTGGTACAAAGATAGATTTGGAACGCTCATGCCACCACGGGAATATTGGAAATGCAGAGCCCCGATCGCCACCCTTGGTTTTTTGTTTTTCCAAATAAACTTAAACAATAGGGATTGTAGGAGCCCTATCCATCTAGATGGGAATTTGAGGGGGAGACATCTAAACAAGTAGGTAATCTTAGGCAGCAACATCATTTTTACCATTTGTATTCTGGCAACCCATGACAATGGGAGAAGGGTCTGCCTCCCTAAGTCCCCATGAACCTCCGAAATCAGCGATTCAACTTAATTAGATTTCCACATTTTGTAATTTTAATTCCTAAATATGTAAATCCCTATTTCTCCCACTTAAAGGGAAAACACTGTAGCATTGTATCTTTTAATCTCCCCTTCATCGCTAAACTCTTGGAGCGCCTGATCTACTCCCGCCTTACCCGTTACCTCTCCACTCATTCCCTCCTAGACCCTTCACAGTCTGGTTTCCGCCCCCTACATTCAACAGAAACGGCACTCATCAAGGTGACCAATGACTTTCTGACAGCAAAATGTAACGGTAACCACTCTCTGCTCATTCTTCTCAACCTTTCTGCAGCTTTCAACACTGTTGACCACCCTCTCCTACTCTCTAGTCTCCAGTCACTAAGCATTAAGGACACTGCTCTCTCCTGGTTCTCCTCCTATCTTTCTGACCGCTCCTTCAGTGTTCTGTTCTCTGGTTCCACTTCATCTCCTCTTCCTCTCACTGTCGGGGTACCTCATGGCTCATTCCTAGGCCCTCTTCTTTTCTCCCTCTACACGGCCCCAATTGGACAGACCATCAGCAGATTTGGCTTTCAGTACCATCTTTATGCTGATGACACACAACTATACACATCATCCCCTGACCTTACTCCCGCTTTACTACAGAACGCCAGTGACTGTCTGTCCGCAGTCTCCAACATCATGTTCGCTCTCTATCTGAAACTCAACCTCTCCAAAACTGAACTTCTTTTGCTCCCGCCATCTACTAACCTCTCTAAATCTGACATTTCCCTCTCCGTGGGTGGCACCATAATAACACCTCGGCAGCAGGCGCACTGTCTGGGTGTTATGTTTGACTCCAATCTCTCCTTCACCTCCCATATACAATCTCTTGCCAGCTCTTGCCGCTTACACCTAAAGAACATCTCTAGAATCCATCCTTTTCTCACCATGGAAACAACAAAAACCCTCACTGGCGCCTTGATTCACTCCCGCCTGGACTACTGCAATGCTCTACGAATTAGCCTCCCCCTCACTTGACTTTTCCCTCTCCAGTCTATTCTTAATGCAGCAGCCAGGGTTGCCCATCTAGCTAATCGTTACTCGGACGCGTCCGCTCTTTGCCAGTCATTACACTGGCTGCCTATTCATTGCAGGATACAATTCAAAGTACTTGTTCTCAACCACAAAGCTCTCCACAGTGCGGCACCCCCTTGCATCTCCTCCCTCATTTCGGTCTATCGACCTAACCGACCTCTGCGCTCTGCAAATGACTTTTGACTAACCTCTGCACTAAGTGATTAGACAACTTTTTTCTTTGGGTTGATGCGATTACATTAAAACCAGATTTATATAGGGGTTTTTTAATGTTTGGCTGCTGTCACACTAAAAGACGCTTTATTTTTGCATCTCCATATTTTGAGAGCTATAATTTTTAAACCTTTCTGCCGACAGAGTCATGTGAACGCTTATTTTGGCTGGAAGAGCTGTTGTTAAATTGGTACCATTTTCAGGAACATAACCTTTTTGATCGCTTTTTATTCTGATTTTTGTGAGGCAAAATTAACAAAAAATTAGGAATTTTTTTTTATGCCATTCACGATTTGGTAAAAGTGATAAGACAGCTTTATTCTTTGGGTGAGAACAATTACAGCAATATCAGAGTTATATAATTTGTTTTATGTTTTGCCACTTTTACACAATAAAAAAAAAATTGTTTTTTGCATTGCTTTATTCCAAGAACCATAGATTATTTTATTTCCCCGCTAACAGAGCTGTATTTTAGCTTGGTTTTTTTGTGGTACAAGATGACATTTTCAGAGATACCATGTTATTTTATATTTGACTTTTTGATCGTGTTTTATTGGTATGATGAAAAAGCAAAGTTTTTGACAATTTTGTTTTTATTTATTTTTTCTTACATTGTTCACTGAAGGGGGTTAAATATTGTGACAGTTTTATAGATCAGATCATTCCAGATGTGGCAATATCAAATGTATGCACTTTATTTGTTTATTTTTGCTTTTATATAAAGATACATATTTATGGATATACACTGCTCAAAAAAATAAAGGGAACAGTAAAATCCCACATCCTTGATATCACTGAATGAAATATTCCAGTTGTAAATCTTTATTCATTACATAGTGGAATGTGCTGAGAACAATAAAACCTTAAAATGACCAAAGAAATGCCACCTCACACTATTACTGACCCACTGCCAAACCAGTCATGCTGAAGGATGTTGCAGGCAGCAGATCGCTCTCCATGGCGTTGCAGACTCTGTCAAGTCTGTCACATGTGCTCAGTGTGAACCTGCCTTCATCTGTGAAGAGCACAGGGCGCCAGTAGCGAATTTGCCTATCCTGGTGTTCTGTCGCAAATGGCAAGCATCTTGCACTGTGTTGGAATGTGAGCACAACCCCCATCTGTGGACATCAGGCACTCAGACCACCCTCATGGAGTCGGCTTCTAACTATTTGTGCAGACACATGCACATTTGTGGCCTGCTGGAGGTCATTTTGCAGGTCTCTGGCAGTGCTCCTCCTGTTCCTCCTTGCACAAAGACTGAGGTAGCGGTCCTGCTGCTGGGTTGTTGCCCTCCTACGACCCCCTCCCCGTCTCCTGGTGTACTGGTCTATCTCCTGGTGGCGGCTCCAGCCTCTGGACACTACGCTGACAAACACAGCAAACCTTCTTGCCACAGCTCGCATTGATGTGCCATCCTGTATGAGCTGCACTACCTGAGGCACTCGTGCTGGCTGTAGAGTCCGAATCATGCTACCACGAGTGTGAAAGCACAACCAACATTCAAAAGTGACCAAAACATCGCCAGAAAGCATTGGTACTGAGATGTGGTCTGTGATCCCCACCTGCAGAACCACTCCTTTATTGAGTGTGTCTTGACAATTGCCAATAATTTCCATCTGTTGTCTATTCCATTTGCACAACATGTGAAATTGATTGTCAAACACTGTTGCTTCCGAAGTGGACAGTTTGATTTTACAGAAGTTCGATTTACTTATACTTTATAGTTATATTCTATTGTTTAAGTGTTCCCTTTATTTTTTTGAACAGTGTAGTTAATTTTTTTTCCCATTTTTTTTAGTATTTTGTGATTTATTTTTTATATTTTCATATTTTTTAAATTAGTCCCTCTATCAGACTGACTTTAACTTTTACTACTCTGATCCTTGGTATCATGCATTGCAATGCACCAGCATTGCAATGCATTATACCTGTCAGTGCCACACTGACAGAAGCCTTTTAAAACCATGCTCCTGGCATAGCCTATGAAGACTACCATCACTGGCAGCCCCATTTTCTGTGCCAAGAATGAATGCCATGACGTGCCTACACGTCATCGGTCAGGCACCCCTATCCAACCATGAGGTATACATAATGTCAACTGTCATGAAGGAGTTAAACAAAAATCCAAAGTTTGCAATAAAAGAATATTGCTTTTTGTTGTCATTTTCCAAGACCCATAATATTTTTACCTTTCTATTGATGGAGCTGTCTGAGTGCTTATTTTTTGATTGGCAAGCTCATTTTATTGATATTATTTTGGAGTAGATACCACATTTTATCTCTTCTTATTGCATTCTATTTTATGGAAGTGTGGCACTGAAAAGAAATTGCAATTTTCTAGTCTCAATTTTTTTTCTCTTTACGGGATTTACAGTATGAGTTAATTAATTTTATATGTTATATCAAACTTTTTTGAAAACGGTGACACCAAATATGTATTTACATTTTTTTTTTAATGACCTGTGTTTTTATATATACACTGCTCAAAAAAAATAAAGGGAACACTTAAACAACAGAATATAACTCCAAGTAAATCAAACTTCTGTGAAATCAAACTATCCACTTAGGAAGCAACAGTGTTTGACAATCAATTTCACATGCTGTTGTGGAAATGGAATAGACAACAGATGGAAATTATTGGCAATTATCAAGACACACTCAATAAAGGAGTGGTTCTGCAGGTGGGGACAACAGACCACATCTCAGTACCAATGCTCTCTTTTGAATGTTGGTTGTGCTTTCACACTCGTGGTAGCATGAGACGGACTCTACAACCCACACAAGTGGCTCAGGTAGTGCAGCTCAACCAGGATGGCACATCAAAGCGAGCTGTGGCAAGAAGGTTTGCTGTGTTTGTCAGCGTAGTGTCCAGAGGCTGGAGGCGCTACCAGGAGACAGGCCAGTACACCAGGAGACATGGAGGAGGCCATAGGATGGCAACAACCCAGCAGCAGGACCGCTACCTCAGTCTTTGTGCAAGGAGGAACAGGAGGAGCACTGCCAGAGCCCTGCAAAATGACCTACAGCAGGCCACTAATGTGCATGTGTCTGCACAAATGGTTAGAAACTGACTCAATGAGAATGGTCTTAGTGCCTAATGTCCACAGATGGGGGTTGAGCTCACAGCCCAACACCGTGCAGGATGCTTGGCATTTGCCACAGAACATCAGGATTGGCAAATTCGCCACTGTTGCCCTGTGCTCTTCACAGATGAAAGCATGTTGACACTGAGCACATGTGACAGACGTGACAGAGTCTGGAGACGCCGTGGAGAGCGATCTGCTGCCTGCAACATCCTTCAGCATGACCGATTTGGCAGTGGGTCAGTAATAGTGTGGGGTGGCATTTCTTTGGAGGGCCGCACAGCCCTCCATGTGCTTGCCAGAGGTAGCCTGACTACTATTAGGTACCGAGATGAGATCCTCAGACCCCTTGTGAGACCATATGCTGGTGCAGGTTCTTCCTAATGCAGCACAATGCAAGACTTCATGTGGCTGGAATGTGTCAGCAGTTCCTGCAAGATGAAGGCATTGAAGCTGTGGACTGGCCTGCCCATTCCCCAGACCTGAATCCGATTGAACTCATCTGGGACATCATGTCTCGCACCATCCACCAATGTCACGTTGCACCACAGACTGTCCAGGAGTTGGCGGATGCTTTAGTCCAGGTCTGGGAGGAGATCCCTCAGGAGACCATCCGCCACCTCATCAGGAGCATGCCCAGGCATTGTAGGGAGGTCATACAGGCAGGTGGAGGCCACACACACTACTGAGCATCATTTCCACTGAAGCTGGATCAGCCTGTAACTTAATTTTGCACTTTGATTTTGAGCATCATTCCAACTCCAAACCTTCGTGGGATATTAGTTGTGATTTACGTTGATAATTTTTAGTTTTTACTGTTCTCACCACATTTCACTATGCAATGAATAAAGATTTAAAACTGGAATATATCATTCAGTGTTATCTAGGATGTGGGATTTTAGTGTTCCCTTTATTTTTTTAAGCAGTGTATTTTTAAACCTTTTTAATTGTGTATACTGCAATACCACAGTAATTTCATTTTTATCTAGCAGGTGCTCCGCAAACCCCTTAATCCACTCCATGATGACCTGTCACAAAGAGGAACTGTCCAAGTGAAAAATTGCAAGTTTTTTGTTTTATTACACTTCTTCCCTAAGTATTAAGTCACAACATTGTTCCAGAGATCTAGGTCATTTTATTTTGCATGCCTAATTTGCAAATATTGAATATATTCATAAAGATAATAAATATTTGCTTAATATTGTATAATTAATAAGCAAAATTAGCATAATAAAGACAATACAAAATTAGGATATTGAGAGCGCTAAATAAAAAAAACATATCTCTGGAATCACATGGCAAATTAATAAAACAAAATAGAAAAAGGATATGCAGTGAAGCAGCAATACTAAAATACGAGTAAAAAGTGACTACTTTTCACCTATGACAGGTGCACTTTTACCTCTTAACCCCCAAGGGTGGTTTGCACGTTAATGACCAAGCCAATTTTTACAATTCTGACCACTGTCCATTTACGAGGTTATAACTCTGGAACGCTTCAACCGATCCTGATGATTCTGACATTGTTTTCTCGTGACATATTGTACTTCATGATAGTGGTAAAATTTCATCAACATTACTTGCGTTTACTTGTGAAAAAAATGGAAATTTGGCGAAAATTTCGCAATTTTGCAAATTTGAATTTTTATGCCCTTAAATCACAGAGATATGTCACACAAAATACTTAATAAGTAACATTTCCCACATGTCTACTTTACATCAGAACAATTTTGGAACCAAAATTTTTTTTTTGTTAGGGAGTTATAAGGGTTAAAAGTTGACCACCAATCAGTGGCGTAGGAAGGGGGGTGCGGGGGGGTGGTCCGCCCCGGGCGGCACAATGCGGGGGGCGGCCGGCGCTGCAGGAGAAGAAAAAAAAAAAAAAAAGACGCCCCTTTAAATCTTCGGGCGGCGCCGTCCGCCGTCACGACCAGGGCCAGCTCCCCCCACCACCGGACCCCGCCCCCCGCTCTATACTCACCTCTCCTGGTTCCTGCGGCGCCGGCAGCTGCAGCGTCCTCTGACTCTGCGACGTCTCAGAGCAGAGGGCGCGATGACGTCACTACTGTGCGCGCCGCACTGCCTCTCTGTCCTGAGCGTCGCAGAGCCGGAGAGACGCTGACTGCACCGGACCTGCGCTAGGAACGGGAGAGGTGAGGATTTTACTTTTTTTTTTTTTTCTTTATGTCTGACTGTCTGGGGCTGGGGCAATGCTGGACACACTGGGGCAATACTGGAGACCATGGGGCAGATTGCTGGACACACTGGGGCAATACATGAGACCATGGGGCAGATTGCTGGACACACTGGGGCAATACTGGAGACCATGGGGCAGATTGCTGGACACACTGGGGCAATACTGGAGACCATGGGGCAGATTGTTGGACACACTGGAGCAATACAGGAGACCATGTGGCAGAATGCTGGACACACTGGGGCAATACAGGAGACCATGGGGCAGATTGCTGGACACACTGGGGCAATACAGGAGACCATGGGGCAGATTGCTGGACACACTGGGGCAATACTGGAGACCATGGGGCAGAATGCTGGACACACTGGGGCAATACAGGAGACCATGTGGCAGAATGCTGGACACACTGGGGCAATACAGGAGACCATGGGGCAGATTGCTGGACACACTGGGGCAATACAGGAGACCATGTGGCAGAATGCTGGACACACTGGGGCAATACAGGAGACCATGGGGCAGATTGCTGGACACACTGGGGCAATACAGGAGACCATGGGGCAGATTGCTGGACACACTGGGGCAATACTGGAGACCATGGGGCAGAATGCTGGACACACTGGGGCAATACAGGAGACCATGTGGCAGAATGCTGGACACACTGGGGCAATACTGGAGACCCTGGGGCAGATTTCTGGACACATTGAGGCAATGCTGGAGACCCTGGGGCAGACTTCTGGACACACTGGGGCAATGCTGGACACTGGGGCAGATTGCTGGACACACTGGGGGTAATATGCTGGACACTGGGGGTAATATGCTGGACACACTGGGGCAGACTGCTGGACACACTGGGGAAAGGCTGGACACTGGGGCAGATTGCTGGACACACTGGGGGCAGTGCTGGACATACTGGGGCAGATTGCTGGACACACTGGGGGTAATATGCTGGACACACTGGGGCAGATTGCTGGACAACATGGGGGTAATATGCTGGACACACTGGGGCAGATTGCTGGACAACATGGGGGTAATATGCTGGACACACTGGGGGCAGGACTTGAGGCATGGGCAGAATGTAGATACGGGGCATGATTGGAGACACGGGGCAGGATTGGATCATGGGGCAGGACGGATACGATGGAGGCTGGTGGGGCAGGATGGGGAGATCATATGGGGTAGAATGGATACTCATGAGGGCAGGATGCGAGAACATATGGCTGGAGCCAGGAATGAGAAACGGGGCCAGGGTGGGGAATATTATTACCATAGGGGCTAATTAAGGGATATTATTACTGCAGTGATGTATTTATTTTATTTTTTGAGTATACTGTTTTAAATGGGGGGGCGGTCCTGTTACTGTGCAGAGTGACACTATATCACCTTTTTTTCTTCATGTGATGTAATGTAGAAGTTGTGAAAAATTAAGTAATGTGTTCTGCAAGCGGAGCTCGAGATAACTGTGTTATTTCCTGCAGAAACGAGTCCTGGCTGGAAGGAATGATGGCGGTCTGTGCTGGATGAAAGATGAAGGACTTCACCTAGAGACGTCACTGGTGAGTCAGTGTTACCTATACACTGACACTATACACTGTATACTATATAGAGGTCCTGTGTATAATGTCACCAGTGATCTCTGTATTACCTCTACACAGACACTGCATACTAAGTACAGATCTCCTGTGAATACTGGCACTTATGGTGATAGTATTGTGGTTTTTTTTTTATTACTGATCAGTATTGTAGTATTCAGTCACTATGTGGTGGTAATATGTGGTCTGGAAATGGTGTTGTGGTATTTGTCCCTTGTATGTAGTATTATTCGGTCACTATGTGGCCTGGTCATGGTGTGGTGGTATTAAGTCACAGGTGTGGCATGTGGGGGTGACACCATTAGGCCCAGTTTAAGTTCTACAAAACAGGAAAACCGTTTTTGGTAACCTTTGTGTGTATTGAGCCGGGGGGGGGGGGGGCGCCAAACTCGGGAACAGCCCCGGGCGGCAAAAGCTCTAGCTACGCCTCTGCCACCAATTTCTCATTTTTACAACACCATTTTTTTTAGGGACCACATCACATTTGAAGTCACTTTGAGGAGTCTATATAATGGAAAATAACCAATTGTGACACCATTCTAAAAACTGCATCCCTCAAGTTGCTTAAAACTATATTCAAGAAGTTTATTATCCCTTCAGGTATTTCACAGGAATTGTTGGAATGTTTAAAAAAAATGAACATTTAACTTTTTTCACAAAAAAATTACTTCAGCTCCAATTTGTTTTATTTTACCAAGGGTAACAGGAGAAATTGGACCCCAAAAGTTGTTGTACAATTTGTCCTGAGTATGCTGATACCCCATATGTGGGGGTAAACCACTGTTTGGGCACATGGCAGAGCTCGGAAGGGAAGGAGCGCCATTTGACTTTTCAATGCAAAATTGACTGGAATTGAGATGGGACGCCACGTTGTGTTTGAAGAGCCCCTGATGTGCCTAAACATTTAAACCCCCCACAAGTGACACCATTTTGGAAAGTAGACCCCCTAAGGAACTTATCTAGATGTGTGGTGAGCACTTTGACCCACCAGGTGCTTCACAGAAGTTTATAATGTAGAGCCGTAAAAATAAAAAATCATATTTTTTCACAAAAATGAACTTTTTGCCCCTAATTTTTTATTTTCCCAAGGGTACCAGAAGAAATTGGACCCCAAAAGTTGTTGTGCAATTTGTCCTGAGTATGCTGATACCCCATATGTGGGGGTAAACCACTGTTTGGGCGCATGGCAGAACTCACAAGGGAAGGAGCACCGTTTGACTTTTCAATGCAAAATTGACTGAAATTGAGATGGGAAGCCATGTTGCGTTTGGAGAGCCCCTGATGTGCCTAAACAGTGGAAACCCTCGAATTCTAACTGAAACCCTAACCCAAACACACCCCTAACCCTAATCCCAACCCTAACCATAACCCTAACCACACCCCTAACACAAACATGCCCCTAGCCCTAATCCCAACCACACCCCTAACCCCAACACACCCCTAACCCTAATCTCAACCCTAACCACACCCCTAACTCCAACACACCCCTAACCCTAATCCCAACCATAACCCTAACCACACCCTTAACCCTAATCCCAACCCTAATTCCAACCGTAAATGTAATCCAAACCCTAACGTTAGCCCCAACCCTATCTCTAACTTTAGCCCCAACCCTAACCCTAACTTTAGCCCAACCCTCCCTGACTTTAACCCCAACACTAACCCTAACTTTAGCGTCAACCCTAACCCTAAGTGTAGCCCTAACCCTAACTTTAGCCCCAACCCTAACCCTAACTTTATCCCCAACCCTAACCCTAACTTTAGCCCCAAGACTAACCCAAACTGTAGCCCCAACCCTAACTTTAGCGCAAACCCTAACCGTAACTTTAGCCCCAACCCTAACCCTAACTTTAGGGGTTTGGGGGGGCGTTTATACCATTCCACATTTTGGTAAAATTGATAAAACAGTTTTATTCTTCGGGTCAGTACGATTACAGCAACACCTCATTTATATCATTTTTTAATGTTTTGGCGCTTTTATACGATAAAAACTATTTTATATAAAAAATAATTATTTTTGCATCACTTTATTCTGAGGACTATAAGTTTTTTATTTTTTCGCTGATGATGCTGTATGCTTTGCGGGACAAAACTTTTTGATCGCATGTTATTCCACGTTTTGTTCAGGGGTATGATAATAAAGCGTTGTTTTTTGCCTCGTTTTTTTTTTTAAGGTGTTCACTAAAGGGGTTAACTAGTGGGACAGTTTTATAGGTCGCGTCGTTACGGAAGTTGCGATACTAAATATGTGTACTTTTATTGTTTTGTTTTTTATTTAGATAAAGAAATGTATTTATTGGAACAATATATTTTTTCTTTATTTCGGATTTTTTTTTTTACACATGTAATTTATGTACTATAGTGTCAGATCGCTGATTTGACACTTTGCAAAGAAATGTGTCAGATCAGCAATCTGACAGGCACTGCAGGGAGGCTTTCCAGCGCCTTCTATGAGCAGACGCTTGAAAGCCACCGCCCTGCAGGACCTGGAAGGCCACATGTGGCCATTTTGGATCCGGGGCCTGCAGGGAGGAGGAGGTAGGAGACCCCGAGGGTCTCAGGGAAGCACGCAGGGAGCCCCTCCATGTGCGATGCTTCTCTGTGCCGCCGGAACGCTGCAATCATGTTTGATTGCAGTGTTCCAGGGGTTAATGTGCCGGGAGCGGTCCGCGATCGCTCCTGTCACATAGTACCGGATGTCAGCTGTAATAATGAGCGTGGCTGATTGTGCTGAAAGAACTATCCTGTCACTGGGAATTAAGCCCCAGGTCACCTCGATGGGATAGTACGTCCAATGGGATTAAGAGGTTAAAAGGAACCTGTCAGGTCCCCGTGTCCCCAGAACCACCAGCATTTGTCTGCAGAGAATAACCAATCAGGAACAGTGCGCTTCTCTGAAGCTGGCACGCGTACACCCGGCTTAGGGAGATCAATGGTGAGGGGAAGCAGCCGCATGCAAGCGCTAGCTAAGTATAGCTGTAGGGATTCGAACTGAAATCTAAGAGTGGACCCTCTGGGTCGTGACTCTAGAGCCCCCGGGGTCGAGCGGACCAGATGGAGTCACCCCCTATACAGGGAGCGTTAGGAGCAGGACCTCGGGGGAATGGAGACACAACAGCTAGAGCCAAAGGGACGACCCAAGATAGAGACTACAGAGCTATTAGAATGACGGGGAATAATAGGAAAACAGGACTTAACTGATAAAGACAGGAACACAGGCGATGACGGGCAAGGCTGGACCACAGGACTTGGCAGGAGACGGCAGGAACACGGAACTTGGCAGGAGACGGCAGAAACACGGAACTTGGTGGAATACAGCGGGAACACGGAACTTGGCAGAAGACGGCAGGAACACGGAACTTGGTGGAAGACAGCAGGAACACGGAACTTGGTGGAACACAGCAGGAACACGGAACTTGGTGGAACACAGCAGGAACACGGAACTTGGCAGAAGACGGCAGGAACACGGAACTTGGTGGAACACAGCAGGAACACGGAACTTGGTGGAACACAGCAGGAACACGGAACTTGGCAGGACAAAACACTGAAACAAAGCGAAGACTGAGCAGGGAAACAGGAACGGCGAAAGGGAGCCTAGGACATAGGGACACTGACGGCAGACAGTGCACCTACAAAGCAAAGGCGTCTTACCTAGGGAGACGCCGGGAAGAAATACCCGATGGGCGCCGCCATGTTGGGGCGGAGCCACCGGGTCGCGACCTCCCAGAGGGCTCAGCGGCGGAGGAGACGCGACTGCGCATGCGCAGGGAGACTGGACGCTGAGAGCCGGCGAAGGAGGAAGCAGAGCGGCGCTGGACAGGAGAGCGAGTGCGCCGAGGGACGTGAGAAGCCGGGTAAGTATGCGCAGCGATCGTAACAGTACCCCCCTCCTTAGTCCCCCTCTTCTTAAGGCTAGAAAGGAATCTTTTCATGATGAGAGGAGCATTGATGTTCTCTCGAGGTTCCCAGGACCTCTCCTCAGGACCAAATCCCTCCCAATCAATCAAAAAGTAGGTTTTACCCCTGACTACCTTTTTGGCAAGAATATCTTTAACATTAAAGACTCCATCAGAAGTACAGAGCTGAGGAGAGGGAGAGGTAGCGGAGTGAAAGCGATTAAAGACTGCAGGTTTGAGAAGAGACACATGGAAGGCGTTGGGAATGTGCAAAGAGGCAGGCAGCTTCAACTTATAAGAGACATCATTAATGCGACTCAAGATGGGAAAAGGACCAATATAGCGGGGACCCAGTTTGCAAGAGGGAATTTTAAGCTTGATATAGCGAGAGGAAAGCCAAACTTTATCACCCGGAGAATACGGCGGAGCATCCAAACGCCTCTTGTCAGCAAACTTTTTCATATTAAGGCTAGCTCTCTCAAGAGCCACCTTGGTCTCATTCCAAATTGTAGAGAATTCCCGGGACAAGAAATCCGCTGCCGGTACCCCCGAGGAAAGAGAAACAGGAAGAGGAACGTTCGGATGTTGACCATAGACTACAAAAAAAGGAGTTTTGGAGGAAGACTCGCTGGGAAGATTGTTATATGAGAATTCGGCCCAGGGGAGAAGAGAGACCCAGTCATCTTGGTGAGCATTGGAGAAATGTCGCAGATATGTAGTCAGAACTTGATTAATTCGCTCCACTTGTCCGTTGGACTGAGGATGATAGGCGGAAGAAAAGTCCAAGTTAACCTTCAATAGACTGCAGAGAGCTCTCCAAAAACGTGAGGTAAATTGTACTCCACGGTCTGAGACGATATGATGTGGAAAACCATGAAGACGGAAGATTTGGTGTAAAAAGATCTTTGCCAACTCAGGAGCGGAAGGCAGACCAGGTAAAGCGATGAAGTGAGCCATCTTAGAGAACCGATCTACAACAACCAAGATGACAGAGCAATTCGAGGAACAAGGTAGATCAGTGATGAAGTCCATAGCTATATGACTCCAAGGAACGGAAGGCACAGGCAGAGGATGCAGGAGACCGGAAGGAAGTTGCCTAGGGACTTTATTTTTTGCACAAGAAGGACAAGAAGCGATGAATTTGGTGACGTCTTGTCGGAGAGATGGCCACCAGTAGTACCGAGAGATCAGAGAAAGTGTCTTCTTGACTCCTACATGTCCTGCAATTTTGGAGGAGTGACCCCAACATAAAACTCTCTCCTTGTCTTGATTAGCCACAAGAGTCTTGCCAGGAGGAGTTGAGAACACTCTTAGAGGAGCAAGAGTGACGATCTTCGCAGGATCAATGATGTGAGCCGGAGAATCCTCAATGTCTTGAGGCTGAAAGGATCTTGAAAGAGCATCTGCCTTGACATTCTTATTTCCGGGTCGGAAATGAAGTTCAAATTCAAATCGTCCGAAGAATAAAGACCATCTGGCTTGTCGTGGATTTAGTCTTTGAGCAGACTGAATATAGGCCAGATTCTTGTGGTCTGTGTAAATGGTGAATGGATGAAGGGACCCTTCAAGGAGATAACGCCATTCCTCCAAGGCTAGCTTGATGGCCAATAGTTCTTTATCTCCTATAGAGTAGTTACGCTCAGGAGCGGAAAAGGTTTTAGAAAAAAAACCACAGGTCACCAAACGTCCGGACGAGGATCTTTGCAGAAGTACAGCTCCAGCTCCAATAGAGGATGCGTCGACCTCAAGGACAAACGGTCTATTAGCATCGGGACGATGAAGCACAGGGGCCGTAGCGAAACTTTGTTTAAGAGACAAAAAGGACTCTTCAGCCTCAGGGGTCCAAAGACTGGAGTTGACTCCCTTGTGAACTAGAGCAGAGATTGGCTTGGTCATAGAAGAAAAATGAGGAATAAATTGTCTATAGTAGTTGGCAAAGCCAAGAAAACGTTGGATTGCTTTTGTTCCAAGAGGACGGGGCCAATTCAGGACAGCAGAAACCTTCTCTGGATCCATCTCTAAGCCAGACCTTGAGACAATATATCCAAGGAAGGGAAGGGAAGATTGTTCAAAGACGCACTTCTCAATCTTAGCGAACAGATGATTCTCTCTTAGCCTTTGCAGAACACGACGGACATCTCGCCTGTGAGTGGAGAGATCCGGAGAAAAGATGAGAATGTTGTCAAGGTAAACTACGACTGAGGAGTAGAGAAGATCCCGAAATACATCGTTTACAAATTCCTGGAAAACCGCGGGGGCGTTGCAGAGACCAAACGGCATAACTAAATATTCGTAGTGACCGTCACGAGTATTGAAAGCAGTCTTCCACTCATCACCTGCTCGAATACGAACCAGATTGTATGCGCCACGTAGATCTAGTTTGGTAAAAATTTGCGCACCCCGAAGACGGTCGAAGAGTTCCGGAATGAGTGGCAGAGGATATTTGTTCTTCACCGTGATGTTGTTTAGGCCTCGATAATCAATGCAGGGACGGAGAGAACCGTCTTTCTTCTTAACGAAAAAAAACCCTGCTCCGGCCGGAGAAGAAGACTTGCGGATGAATCCTTTAGCAAGATTTTCTTGAATGTACTCAGACATAGCTTGAGTCTCAGCAGGAGAGAGAGGATAGATTCTGCCCCTGGGCGGATTAGTTCCAGGCACGAGATCTATGGGACAATCATAGAGACGGTGAGGCGGAAGCTCCTCAGCCTCCTTCTTGTTGAAGACATCAGAAAAAGCGCTGTAGACAGAGGGTAAGGCAGAAAAAGAAGAGGTAGGAGAATTAGAGGAAGATCCCACAGGATGCACCGGCAGCAGACAACGTTCCCGACAAAGCTCACCCCAGCGCAAGATATTACCATTGCGCCAATCTAAAATGGGTTCGTGGCTCCGTAACCAAGGAAGACCTAAGAGCATAGGATGAGACAGACCCGCTAAAACATAAAATGCAATTCTCTCCTTGTGCAGAGCCCCAACCTGAAGTTCCACCTCAAGAGTCACTTGAGTAATGGTCTCCTGTAAAGGTTTACCATCCACAGATGCAAGAATCACAGGAGCCTCTAAGGTTTTGACTGGAACGGAGAATTTCAAAACCTCTTCCAACCTGATAAAATTCCCTGCAGCGCCCGAATCCACATACGCATCCAGAGAAATGCCCTTGCCCGCAATATGCAACAGCACGGACAAAGTAAGGGGTTGAGAGGGATCACACACACCTAGGGAGGCCTCTCTTACCTGACCTAGGCGGAGGAGTTTTCCGGACGTTCAGGGCAAGAACGCAAGAAATGAGCAGCACTCCCGCAGTAAAAACATAACCCCTGAGTGCGTCTCTCTTTACGACGTTGTTCAGACATCTTAAGACGGTCCACTTGCATAGGTTCCGGTGTGGACGCCTGAGAGGAAGCTCTAGGCTGTGGGCTGAGTGGCTTACGGGCGGCAGGAGAAGGACGAAGAAATCTCCGCTCGCGGGTGCGTTCTTGGAACCGAAGGTCAATGCGGGTAGCTAAAGAAATTAATTCCTCCAACACTGTAGGGGTGTCCCGACCAGCTAACTCATCCTTTATGCGCCCAGAGAGGCCCCGCCAGAAAGCACCTACCAAAGCCTCATTGTTCCAGCCCAAGTCAGAGGAGAGGGTGCGGAACTGAATAGCGTACTGGCCTACGGATAGCGATCCCTGCTGGAGAGAAAACAGCGCCTCAGTAGTAGAGACCAGACGTCCAGGTTCGTCAAAGACCAGACGGAAAGTCTCCAGAAATTCTGACAACCGGGAGACTAGGGGATCGTCTCGCTCCCAGAGTGGATTAACCCATGCCAAGGCGTCACCCTCCAGATGGGAAATGAGGAAAGCAACCTTGGACCGATCCGTTGGGTAATGCTGGGGCAGAAGCTCAAAATGAAGACGGCATTGGTTTAAAAATCCTCGGCAAGATTTAGGATCCCCATTGTACCGGGGCGGTTTAGCCAAGCGGGGTGGAGGGTGAGAAGCAGGAGCAGAAGTAGAAGCGGCCGTCTGGATAGAAAGCAGCCGATCGTCTATTGAAGACATATAACTAAGTATATGGGCCTGGGTGTCACGCTGCTGAGCTAACTCTTGCTGTAAGCCAATGAGTAGAGCGGCGTTGCCAGGATCAGAGGGCAGGAGCGAAGACAAGCGAGAGTCCATAGCTTTCAAAAAGGACATTATTCGGGACTGATTCTCCCGCAAAAAGAGTAGTTCTTTTTGCGCAGCAGAGGCCCCAGCGGGGTCCATGGCCTTTGCTTACTGTAGGGATTCGAACTGAAATCTAAGAGTGGACCCTCTGGGTCGTGACTCTAGAGCCCCCGGGGTCGAGCGGACCAGATGGAGTCACCCCCTATACAGGGAGCGTTAGGAGCAGGACCTCGGGGGAATGGAGACACAACAGCTAGAGCCAAAGGGACGACCCAAGATAGAGACTACAGAGCTATTAGAATGACGGGGAATAATAGGAAAACAGGACTTAACTGATAAAGACAGGAACACAGGCGATGACGGGCAAGGCTGGACCACAGGACTTGGCAGGAGACGGCAGGAACACGGAACTTGGCAGGAGACGGCAGAAACACGGAACTTGGTGGAATACAGCGGGAACACGGAACTTGGCAGAAGACGGCAGGAACACGGAACTTGGTGGAAGACAGCAGGAACACGGAACTTGGTGGAACACAGCAGGAACACGGAACTTGGTGGAACACAGCAGGAACACGGAACTTGGCAGAAGACGGCAGGAACACGGAACTTGGTGGAACACAGCAGGAACACGGAACTTGGTGGAACACAGCAGGAACACGGAACTTGGCAGGACAAAACACTGAAACAAAGCGAAGACTGAGCAGGGAAACAGGAACGGCGAAAGGGAGCCTAGGACATAGGGACACTGACGGCAGACAGTGCACCTACAAAGCAAAGGCGTCTTACCTAGGGAGACGCCGGGAAGAAATACCCGATGGGCGCCGCCATGTTGGGGCGGAGCCACCGGGTCGCGACCTCCCAGAGGGCTCAGCGGCGGAGGAGACGCGACTGCGCATGCGCAGGGAGACTGGACGCCGAGAGCCGGCGAAGGAGGAAGCAGAGCGGCGCTGGACAGGAGAGCGAGTGCGCCGAGGGATGTGAGAAGCCGGGTAAGTATGCGCAGCGATCGTAACAGTACCCCCCTCCTTAGTCCCCCTCTTCTTAAGGCTAGAAAGGAATCTTTTCATGATGAGAGGAGCATTGATGTTCTCTCGAGGTTCCCAGGACCTCTCCTCAGGACCAAATCCCTCCCAATCAATCAAAAAGTAGGTTTTACCCCTGACTACCTTTTTGGCAAGAATATCTTTAACATTAAAGACTCCATCAGAAGTACAGAGCTGAGGAGAGGGAGAGGTAGCGGAGTGAAAGCGATTAAAGACTGCAGGTTTGAGAAGAGACACATGGAAGGCGTTGGGAATGCGCAAAGAGGCAGGCAGCTTCAACTTATAAGAGACATCATTAATGCGACTCAAGATGGGAAAAGGACCAATATAGCGGGGACCCAGTTTGCAAGAGGGAATTTTAAGCTTGATATAGCGAGAGGAAAGCCAAACTTTATCACCCGGAGAATATGGCGGAGCATCCAAACGCCTCTTGTCAGCAAACTTTTTCATATTTTAGGCTAGCTCTCTCAAGAGCCACCTTGGTCTCATTCCAAATTGTAGAGAATTCCCGGGACAAGAAATCCGCTGCCGGTACCCCCGAGGAAAGAGAAACAGGAAGAGGAACGTTCGGATGTTGACCATAGACTACAAAAAAAGGAGTTTTGGAGGAAGACTCGCTGGGAAGATTGTTATATGAGAATTCGGCCCAGGGGAGAAGAGAGACCCAGTCATCTTGGTGAGCATTGGAGAAATGTCGCAGATATGTAGTCAGAACTTGATTAATTCGCTCCACTTGTCCGTTGGACTGAGGATGATAGGCGGAAGAAAAGTCCAAGTTAACCTTCAATAGACTGCAGAGAGCTCTCCAAAAACGTGAGGTAAATTGTACTCCACGGTCTGAGACGATATGATGTGGAAAACCATGAAGACGGAAGATTTGGTGTAAAAAGATCTTTGCCAACTCAGGAGCGGAAGGCAGACCAGGTAAAGCGATGAAGTGAGCCATCTTAGAGAACCGATCTACAACAACCAAGATGACAGAGCAATTCGAGGAACAAGGTAGATCAGTGATGAAGTCCATAGCTATATGACTCCAAGGAACGGAAGGCACAGGCAGAGGATGCAGGAGACCGGAAGGAAGTTGCCTAGGGACTTTATTTTTTGCACAAGAAGGACAAGAAGCGATGAATTTGGTGACGTCTTGTCGGAGAGATGGCCACCAGTAGTACCGAGAGATCAGAGAAAGTGTCTTCTTGACTCCTACATGTCCTGCAATTTTGGAGGAGTGACCCCAACATAAAACTCTCTCCTTGTCTTGATTAGCCACAAGAGTCTTGCCAGGAGGAGTTGAGAACACTCTTAGAGGAGCAAGAGTGACGATCTTCGCAGGATCAATGATGTGAGCCGGAGAATCCTCAATGTCTTGAGGCTGAAAGGATCTTGAAAGAGCATCTGCCTTGACATTCTTATTTCCGGGTCGGAAATGAAGTTCAAATTCAAATCGTCCGAAGAATAAAGACCATCTGGCTTGTCGTGGATTTAGTCTTTGAGCAGACTGAATATAGGCCAGATTCTTGTGGTCTGTGTAAATGGTGAATGGATGAAGGGACCCTTCAAGGAGATAACGCCATTCCTCCAAGGCTAGCTTGATGGCCAATAGTTCTTTATCTCCTATAGAGTAGTTACGCTCAGGAGCGGAAAAGGTTTTAGAAAAAAAACCACAGGTCACCAAACGTCCGGACGAGGATCTTTGCAGAAGTACAGCTCCAGCTCCAATAGAGGATGCGTCGACCTCAAGGACAAACGGTCTATTAGCATCGGGACGATGAAGCACAGGGGCCGTAGCGAAACTTTGTTTAAGAGACAAAAAGGACTCTTCAGCCTCAGGGGTCCAAAGACTGGAGTTGACTCCCTTGTGAACTAGAGCAGAGATTGGCTTGGTCATAGAAGAAAAATGAGGAATAAATTGTCTATAGTAGTTGGCAAAGCCAAGAAAACGTTGGATTGCTTTTGTTCCAAGAGGACGGGGCCAATTCAGGACAGCAGAAACCTTCTCTGGATCCATCTCTAAGCCAGACCTTGAGACAATATATCCAAGGAAGGGAAGGGAAGATTGTTCAAAGACGCACTTCTCAATCTTAGCGAACAGATGATTCTCTCTTAGCCTTTGCAGAACACGACGGACATCTCGCCTGTGAGTGGAGAGATCCGGAGAAAAGATGAGAATGTTGTCAAGGTAAGCTACGACTGAGGAGTAGAGAAGATCCCGAAATACATCGTTTACAAATTCCTGGAAAACCGCGGGGGCGTTGCAGAGACCAAACGGCATAACTAAATATTCGTAGTGACCGTCACGAGTATTGAAAGCAGTCTTCCACTCATCACCTGCTCGAATACGAACCAGATTGTATGCGCCACGTAGATCTAGTTTGGTAAAAATTTGCGCACCCCGAAGACGGTCGAAGAGTTCCGGAATGAGTGGCAGAGGATATTTGTTCTTCACCGTGATGTTGTTTAGGCCTCGATAATCAATGCAGGGACGGAGAGAACCGTCTTTCTTCTTAACGAAAAAAAACCCTGCTCCGGCCGGAGAAGAAGACTTGCGGATGAATCCTTTAGCAAGATTTTCTTGAATGTACTCAGACATAGCTTGAGTCTCAGCAGGAGAGAGAGGATAGATTCTGCCCCTGGGCGGATTAGTTCCAGGCACGAGATCTATGGGACAATCATAGAGACGGTGAGGCGGAAGCTCCTCAGCCTCCTTCTTGTTGAAGACATCAGAAAAAGCGCTGTAGACAGAGGGTAAGGCAGAAAAAGAAGAGGTAGGAGAATTAGAGGAAGATCCCACAGGATGCACCGGCAGCAGACAACGTTCCCGACAAAGCTCACCCCAGCGCAAGATATTACCATTGCGCCAATCTAAAATGGGTTCGTGGCTCCGTAACCAAGGAAGACCTAAGAGCATAGGATGAGACAGACCCGCTAAAACATAAAATGCAATTCTCTCCTTGTGCAGAGCCCCAACCTGAAGTTCCACCTCAAGAGTCACTTGAGTAATGGTCTCCTGTAAAGGTTTACCATCCACAGATGCAAGAATCACAGGAGCCTCTAAGGTTTTGACTGGAACGGAGAATTTCAAAACCTCTTCCAACCTGATAAAATTCCCTGCAGCGCCCGAATCCACATACGCATCCAGAGAAATGCCCTTGCCCGCAATATGCAACAGCACGGACAAAGTAAGGGGTTGAGAGGGATCACACACACCTAGGGAGGCCTCTCTTACCTGACCTAGGCGGAGGAGTTTTCCGGACGTTCAGGGCAAGAACGCAAGAAATGAGCAGCACTCCCGCAGTAAAAACATAACCCCTGAGTGCGTCTCTCTTTACGACGTTGTTCAGACATCTTAAGACGGTCCACTTGCATAGGTTCCGGTGTGGACGCCTGAGAGGAAGCTCTAGGCTGTGGGCTGAGTGGCTTACGGGCGGCAGGAGAAGGACGAAGAAATCTCCGCTCGCGGGTGCGTTCTTGGAACCGAAGGTCAATGCGGGTAGCTAAAGAAATTAATTCCTCCAACACTGTAGGGGTGTCCCGACCAGCTAACTCATCCTTTATGCGCCCAGAGAGGCCCCGCCAGAAAGCACCTACCAAAGCCTCATTGTTCCAGCCCAAGTCAGAGGAGAGGGTGCGGAACTGAATAGCGTACTGGCCTACGGATAGCGATCCCTGCTGGAGAGAAAACAGCGCCTCAGTAGTAGAGACCAGACGTCCAGGTTCGTCAAAGACCAGACGGAAAGTCTCCAGAAATTCTGACAACCGGGAGACTAGGGGATCGTCTCGCTCCCAGAGTGGATTAACCCATGCCAAGGCGTCACCCTCCAGATGGGAAATGAGGAAAGCAACCTTGGACCGATCCGTTGGGTAATGCTGGGGCAGAAGCTCAAAATGAAGACGGCATTGGTTTAAAAATCCTCGGCAAGATTTAGGATCCCCATTGTACCGGGGCGGTTTAGCCAAGCGGGGTGGAGGGTGAGAAGCAGGAGCAGAAGTAGAAGCGGCCGTCTGGATAGAAAGCAGCCGATCGTCTATTGAAGACATATAACTAAGTATATGGGCCTGGGTGTCACGCTGCTGAGCTAACTCTTGCTGTAAGCCAATGAGTAGAGCGGCGTTGCCAGGATCAGAGGGCAGGAGCGAAGACAAGCGAGAGTCCATAGCTTTCAAAAAGGACATTATTCGGGACTGATTCTCCCGCAAAAAGAGTAGTTCTTTTTGCGCAGCAGAGGCCCCAGCGGGGTCCATGGCCTTTGCTTACTGTAGGGATTCGAACTGAAATCTAAGAGTGGACCCTCTGGGTCGTGACTCTAGAGCCCCCGGGGTCGAGCGGACCAGATGGAGTCACCCCCTATACAGGGAGCGTTAGGAGCAGGACCTCGGGGGAATGGAGACACAACAGCTAGAGCCAAAGGGACGACCCAAGATAGAGACTACAGAGCTATTAGAATGACGGGGAATAATAGGAAAACAGGACTTAACTGATAAAGACAGGAACACAGGCGATGACGGGCAAGGCTGGACCACAGGACTTGGCAGGAGACGGCAGGAACACGGAACTTGGCAGGAGACGGCAGAAACACGGAACTTGGTGGAATACAGCGGGAACACGGAACTTGGCAGAAGACGGCAGGAACACGGAACTTGGTGGAAGACAGCAGGAACACGGAACTTGGTGGAACACAGCAGGAACACGGAACTTGGTGGAACACAGCAGGAACACGGAACTTGGCAGAAGACGGCAGGAACACGGAACTTGGTGGAACACAGCAGGAACACGGAACTTGGTGGAACACAGCAGGAACACGGAACTTGGCAGGACAAAACACTGAAACAAAGCGAAGACTGAGCAGGGAAACAGGAACGGCGAAAGGGAGCCTAGGACATAGGGACACTGACGGCAGACAGTGCACCTACAAAGCAAAGGCGTCTTACCTAGGGAGACGCCGGGAAGAAATACCCGATGGGCGCCACCATGTTGGGGCGGAGCCACCGGGTCGCGACCTCCCAGAGGGCTCAGCGGCGGAGGAGACGCGACTGCGCATGCGCAGGGAGACTGGACGCCGAGAGCAACTCCTCCTTGACTAGTCAAAGCCCTCATTTACATATCACAAATGGACTTTAGAAATACTTTTTCTAAAGATCTTTTTATGTATATAATGTAACGCAGGGACTTTTAGACAGGGAATTTATATTTGCAGACATAACTGATGGTTTTTCTGGGGACATAGGCAACCAGACAGGTTCTCTTTAACTTCAATAATATTAAAAACAGCAAAACTAAAGAAATGAGCTGGAGCATAAGTAGGTATACATTCAGATAGTCGATGATATTTTCAAAATTTTTATTGGGCAGGTTTCAGGCCAACACGTTTCAAAGTCATACACAGGACTTCTTCATCAGGACAAAAATTAGGTAAGTCCTGATGAAGAGGTCCTGTGTATGATTTTGAAACGCGTTGACCTGAAACCTGTCCAATAAAACTTTTGAAACTATCATCAACTATCTGAATATATTCATCAGCAGCGCATCCACTGACACTTCACCCGGATCCTGTGACACTCTTTCCTTATGGACCTGTGTCTTGCAGCGGCTGATATGTGCTAAACATGTTACTTAGGTGCAACTTCATCAGGTGTGCAGATTCCTTTTTTCTCTGCACCTTATTTTGTTAGTAGTTAAGACCCTATTGCGCTCTGGTTTTCCTAGTTTCCCATATCTATTTCCGTTGAGCTGGGCATTATATTGATGTGGTCTCTCATGTCTGTGTGTCCACTAGTTGGACCAAGTCCTTCTCAGCCCTTATCCACCTGCATGTCACTTGACAAATGGTAAGGTTTCTAATATTAGAGTTATTACTGTCCCAATTACTGTCACCGTTGAGTGGTGGGATGGCTGTCACATTTTTTTTTTATCAAAAAACATGTTAACTAAGTGCTGTATATTATTTTCATGCACTATGCTGCTTAGTTACTGCAGGGTGTTTAATCATGATGTTTCTGTCTTTGTTTTTTTCTAATGCCTACCAGAGAGAGTGAATCCATACAGTACTTAGTTAACACTATTTTCATGAAAGTACCCAATCAGGAAAGTCATATCCTGGCTCTGGTATTAAAACCTCATCTTTTGCAGCCAACCTAAAAAAAGATAAGAGCAGGACTCTGGCCCAAATGTTCAAACACTGGTCCATGAGAAGCTATGCAGATGAAATGCTAATTCAAAAAGTGTGACCACAACCCTTTTTATACAAGATGCAAGAAACTACAGCAAATCCAAAGAAATGAGCAGGGTCATAAATTGGTATGCATGCAGTGTATAAGAGCACTTTCCCACTGTGCCCATTTCACAGACAAAACCCAAGAAAAAAACAAAATGAACATATAACCTGTAGTAAGTCCCAATTGGATACACCATGTCGCGGTGGGATAGCATTGACACTTTTTTGATCAAAATAGTGTTAACCCTATGTTATTTACATTTACTATTACTATTTCATTATTTACTTACTACAAGGTATTTGCTAATTTTATTTTTTTCTTGGGTTTTGTCTGTGAAAATTAAAAAGAGATTACTCCTATTTTTGGAGATATTATGTTCTGTATGAATATACTGTATATGTCTCATATATAGCTCTATTAAAAAATGTCTTGAGAGCAATGGCAAAATAAAGTCATGTATAATAATCATTCACAGTTCTGCAATTCATAATTAGCTGGGAATTGCTGGGAAGAAGCAAATGTTATATATCCAGCTAGGATATGCCGTGAAAGTTTCTAATTATTTTTTTCTTATCTTTCAGATAAAGCAGATGCATTGTATAATCTCTTAGATTAGCAGATTTCTTGCTAGTAAAACAATAGGTATTCTTGTACCACCTAGTGTTATTAAGTCTGACAGTTCATTTGCTACTGGTGGCATCTAGGTTTCCTGCTGTAAAAGTATCATGAATCGGTGTCTAGAAAAATTAAAGCTCTCCTGGCTCTTAAACACTTGCTCCCAGAAAAATGTTTAATATGAGTTAAAATGTTTTAAATTGTACTCCTTTTTTTCTTTGTGACGGTATTTAATGGATATTAAGCAGTGACAAAGTGTGTATTAGACATTATCATGATTTAAGTGCAAACTAACTGTAGAACGAGAACATAATTTTTTTATCAAATTAAATCTGTAAATATTAACATTAATGTAAAATAAAAATTCTTCCAGTCCTGGCTGTGGATTATGGTGATCTGAACACCTACTTTGTCCATCACTAGTAGTTTTCATGTCAAGTTTTCATGGTAAACAGTGAGGTAGAAATATCCATAATTTCATAAACTGCATCTGCAGCGCCCCAGAGATCTGGTCGTTGCAGTATGATGCTCTGCCACTAAGGGGAGTGATGGTACGTCTGATGGCACTAAAGGAGTTCTCCTGACCAGGTATCACCAGAACACATTACACTTCACACTCCGGCCACTAGGGGGAGAAAAAGGCTTTATTTATTGGGCCACTCCTCACACTGGTAAAACTAGGGGTCGGGGAGGAAGTTAGTCAGAAGCTGACTGGGTTGGATTCAGGCAACATCCCGTGGCAGGGGGTGTTGCAGGGAGAAGACACAGGGGGGTCCCTGTCAGGCGTGGGAACCTGGCAGGTGACTAGCGAACAGAGCAGAACGTAACGGAACCGCACCTGCACTACCTTGCGGCGGTATCCTAAGAAAGAGACACGAAGGGAAGGATATTGTGGAACAGTGTAAACGAGATCAAGCACAAAGGAGTACCAGTAGGAGTCGTGCCGTGAGACCGAGGCAACATCCTACTGAGGCGTGTAGCTGGAACACCGCGGGAGTAACTGACTCTAGGCCTTACTTCGAACTCCGCAGGACAGTTAATTATAGGTTGGCTGTCTACCTTAAATTTCCTACAAAGACATAGGGGGCAACAGTGGGGGAGGGGCGTCTCTAGGGTCCCGAAAGACCTCCAGGCCTTCCCGTCATACGGGTGCGTCCTAGCCATAACAAACTTGGGGGATGAGAAACTAGTAACATCTGGAACTAAAGAGAGAGAGAGCTGTAGAGAACGAAAGAACGAGAACAGCAGTTGTGAGGACTATTCCGAATGCTCAGCAGGGTAGGACTACAACACACAGGCGCTAGTGGTAGGCAACGATTTCCATCTGCGAAGGAAACTCTGGAAGTGCCCATCGGACCGGCCAGTCTCAGATAGCCCTGTGTTATGTTTGCTAATGACAGGTGTTATGAAGGCAATCCAGAAACACAGTGTGCTTAGCGATCAGAGCGCACACAGTGATCTGACAAATACCCAAAAATACAAGAACGAGCTCTGAGACGTGGAAACTCTGTAGACTGCACACCTGATCCTATCCTAAACACAACTAAAAGCGGCTGTGGATTGCGCCTAACAACTACCTAGGCAACTCGGCACAGCCTAAGAAACTAGCTAGCCTGAAGATAGAAAAATAGGCCTGACTTGCCCCAGAGAAATTCCCCAAAGGAAAAGGCAGCCCCCCACATATAATGACTGTGAGTAAGATGAAAAGACAAAACGTAGGGATGAAATAGATTCAGCAAAGTGGGGCCCGATATTCTAGGACAGAGCGAGGACAGTAAAGCGAACTTTGCAGTCTACAAAAAACCCTAAAGCAAAACCACGCAAAGGGGGCAAAAAAAACCCACCGTGCCGAACTAACGGCACGGCGGTACACCCTTTGCGTCTCAGAGCTTCCAGCAAAACAAAAGACAAGCTGGACAGAAAAAAAGCAACAAAAAAGCAAAAAGCACTTAGCTATACAGAGCAGCAGGTCACAGGAACAATCAGGAGAAGCTCAGATCCAACACTGAAACATTGACAAGGAGCAAGGATAGCAGCATCAGGCGGAGTTAAGTAATGAAGCAGTTAACGAGCTCACCAGAACACCTGAGGGAGGAAGCTCAGAAGCTGCAGTACCACTTGTGACCACAGGAGTGAATTCAGCCACAGAATTCACAACAGTACCCCCCCCCCTTGAGGAGGGGTCACCGAACCCTCACCAGAGCCCCCAGGCCGACCAGGATGAGCCGCATGAAAGGCACGAACAAGATCGGAAGCATGAACATCAGAGGCAAAAACCCAGGAATTATCTTCCTGAGCATAACCCTTCCATTTAACTAGATACTGGAGTTTCCGTCTAGAAACACGAGAATCCAAAATCTTCTCCACAATATACTCCAATTCCCCCTCCACCAAAACCGGGGCAGGAGGCTCAACAGATGGAACCATAGGTGCCACGTATCTCCGCAACAACGACCTATGGAATACATTATGTATGGAAAAGGAGTCTGGGAGGGTCAAACGAAAAGACACAGGATTGAGAACCTCAGAAATCCTATACGGACCAATAAAACGAGGTTTAAATTTAGGAGAGGAAACCTTCATAGGAATATGACGAGAAGATAACCAAACCAGATCCCCAACACGAAGTCGGGGACCCACACGGCGTCTGCGATTAGCGAAAAGTTGAGCTTTCTCCTGGGACAAGATCAAATTGTCCACTACCTGAGTCCAGATCTGCTGCAACCTATCCACCACAGAATCCACACCAGGACAGTCCGAAGACTCAACCTGTCCTGAAGAGAAACGAGGATGGAACCCAGAATTGCAAAAAAATGGAGAAAGCAAGGTAGCCGAGCTGGCCCGATTATTAAGGGCGAACTCAGCCAACGGCAAAAAGGACACCCAATCATCCTGGTCTGCAGAAACAAAACATCTCAGATATGTTTCCAAGGTCTGATTGGTTCGTTCGGTCTGGCCATTAGTCTGAGGATGGAAAGCCGAGGAAAAGGATAGGTCAATGCCCATCCTACCACAAAAGGCTCGCCAAAACCTTGAAACAAACTGGGAACCTCTGTCAGAAACAATATTCTCAGGAATGCCATGCAACCGAACCACATGCTGAAAGAACAAAGGTACCAAATCAGAGGAGGAAGGCAATTTAGCCAAGGGCACCAGATGGACCATTTTAGAAAAGCGATCACAGACCACCCAAATGACTGACATCTTTTGAGAAACGGGAAGGTCAGAAATGAAATCCATCGAAATATGTGTCCAAGGCCTCTTCGGGACCGGCAAGGGCAAAAGCAACCCACTGGCACGAGAACAGCAGGGCTTAGCCCTAGCACAAATCCCACAGGACTGCACAAAAGTACGTACATCCCGTGACAGAGATGGCCACCAGAAGGATGTAGCCACTAACTCTCTGGTACCAAAGATTCCAGGATGACCAGCCAACACCGAACAATGAAGTTCAGAGATAAGTTTATTAGTCCACCTATCAGGGACGAACAGTTTCTCTGCTGGACAACGATCAGGTTTATTCGCCTGAAATTTTTGCAGCACCCGCCGCAAATCAGGGGAGATGGCAGACACAATGACTCCTTCCTTGAGGATACCCGCTGGCTCAGATAAACCCGGAGAGTCGGGCACAAAACTCCTAGACAGAGCATCCGCCTTCACATTTTTAGAGCCCGGAAGGTACGAAATCACAAAGTCGAAGCGGGCAAAAAATAACGACCAACGGGCCTGTCTAGGATTCAAGCGCTTGGCAGACTCGAGATAAGTCAAGTTCTTATGATCAGTCAATACCACCACGCGATGCTTAGCTCCTTCAAGCCAATGACGCCACTCCTCGAATGCCCACTTCATGGCCAGCAACTCTCGATTGCCCACATCATAATTACGCTCAGCGGGCGAAAACTTCCTGGAAAAGAAAGCACATGGTTTCATCACTGAGCAATCAGAACCTCTCTGTGACAAAACCGCCCCTGCTCCAATCTCAGAAGCATCAACCTCGACCTGGAACGGAAGAGAAACATCTGGCTGACAACACAGGGGCAGAACAAAAACGACGCTTCAACTCCTGAAAAGCTTCCACAGCAGCAGAAGACCAATTACGGTAACCAAATCAGCACCCTTCTTGGTCAAATCGGTCAATGGTTTGGCAATGCTAGAAAAATTACAGATGAAGCGACGATAAAAATTAGCAAAGCCCAGGAACTTTTGCAGACTTTTCAGAGATGTCGGCTGAATCCAATCCTGGATGGCTTGGACCTTAACTGGATCCATCTCGATAGTAGAAGGGGTAAAGATGAACCCCAAAAATGAAACTTTCTGCACACCGAAGAGACACTTTGATCCCTTCACAAACAAAGAGTTAGCACGCAGGACCTGAAAAACCATTCTGACCTGCTTCACATGAGACTCCCAATCATCTGAGAAGATCAAAATGTCATCCAAGTAAACAATCAGGAATTTATCCAGATACTCACGGAAGATGTCATGCATAAAAGACTGAAACACAGATGGAGCATTGGCAAGTCCGAACGGCATCACTAGATACTCAAAATGACCCTCGGGCGTATTGAATGCAGTTTTCCATTCATCTCCTTGCCTGATTCTCACCAGATTATACGCACCACGAAGATCTATCTTAGTGAACCAACTAGCCCCCTTAATCCGAGCAAACAAGTCAGATAACAATGGCAAGGGATACTGAAATTTAACAGTGATCTTATTAAGAAGGCGGTAATCAATACACGGTCTCAGCGAACCATCCTTCTTGGCTACAAAGAAGAACCCTGCTCCCAGTGGTGATGACGATGGGCGAATATGTCCCTTCTCCAGGGATTCCTTCACATAACTGCGCATAGCGGCGTGTTCGGGCACGGATAAATTAAAAATCGACCTTTAGGGAATTTACTACCAGGAATCAAATTGATAGCACAATCACAATCCCTATGCGGAGGTAGAGCATCGGACTTGGGCTCTTCAAATACATCCTGATAATCAGACAAGAACTCTGGGACCTCAGAAGGGGTGGATGACGAAATCGACAAAAATGGAACATCACCATGTACCCCCTGACAACCCCAGCTGGATACCGACATGGAATTCCAATCCAATACTGGATTATGGGTTTTTAGCCATGGCAACCCCAACACGACCACATCATGCAGATTATGCAACACCAGAAAGCGAATAACTTCCTGATGTGCAGGAGCCATGCACATGGTCAGCTGGGCCCAGTATTGAGGTTTATTCTTGGCCAAAGGTGTAGCATCAATTCCTCTCAATGGAATAGGACACCGCAAAGGCTCCAAGAAAAACCCACAACGTTTAGCATAATCCAAATCCATCAGATTCAGGGCAGCGCCCGAATCCACAAACGCCATGACAGAAAACGACGACAAAGAGCATATCAAGGTAATGGACAGAAGGAATTTGGACTGTACAGTACCAATGACGGCAGACCTAGCGGACCGCTTAGTGCGCTTAGGACAATCAGAAATAGCATGAGTGGAATCACCACAGTAGAAACACAGACCATTCAGACGTCTGTATTCCTGCCATTCAACTCTAGTCATAGTCCTATCGCACTGCATAGGCTCAGGTTTAACCTCAGGCAGTACCGCCAAATGGTGCACAGATTTACGCTCGCGCAAGCGTCGACCGATCTGAATGGCCAAAGACAAAGACTCATTCAAACCAGCAGGCATAGGAAATCCCACCATGACATCCTTAAGAGCCTCAGAGAGACCCTTTCTGAACAAAGCTGCCAGCGCAGATTCATTCCACTGAGTGAGTACTGACCATTTCCTAAATTTCTGACAATATACTTCTATATCATCCTGACCCTGGCACAAAGCCAGCAAATTTTTCTCAGCCTGATCCACTGAATTAGGCTCATCGTACAACAATCCGAGCGCCAGGAAAAACGCATCGACACTACTCAATGCAGGGTCTCCTGGCGCAAGAGAAAATGCCCAGTCTTGAGGGTCGCCGCGCAAAAAAGAAATAATAATCAAAACCTGTTGAATAGGATTACCAGAAGAATGAGGTTTCAAGGCCAGAAATAGCTTACAATTATTTTTGAAACTTAGAAACTTAGTTCTATCTCCAAAAAACAAATCAGGAATAGGAATTCTTGGTTCTAACATAGATTTCTGATCAATAGTATCTTGAATTTTTTGTACATTTATAACGAGATTATCCATTGAAGAGCACAGACCCTGAATATCCATGTCCACACCTGTGTCCAGAATCACCCAAATGTCTAGGGGAAAAAAAAAAAGTGAACACAGAGCAGAAAAAAAAAAAAAATGATGTCAGAACTTTTTCTTTCCCTCTATTGAGAATCATTAGTTGGGCTCCTTGTACTGTTATGTTTGCTAATGACAGGTGTTATGAAGGCAATCCAGAAACACAGTGTGCTTAGCGATCAGAGCGCACACAGTGATCTGACAAATACCCAAAAATACAAGAACGAGCTCTGAGACGTGGAAACTCTGTAGACTGCACACCTGATCCTATCCTAAACACAACTAAAAGCGGCTGTGGATTGCGCCTAACAACTACCTAGGCAACTCGGCACAGCCTAAGAAACTAGCTAGCCTGAAGATAGAAAAATAGGCCTGACTTGCCCCAGAGAAATTCCCCAAAGGAAAAGGCAGCCCCCCACATATAATGACTGTGAGTAAGATGAAAAGACAAAACGTAGGGATGAAATAGATTCAGCAAAGTGGGGCCCGATATTCTAGGACAGAGCGAGGACAGTAAAGCGAACTTTGCAGTCTATAAAAAACCCTAAAGCAAAACCACGCAAAGGGGGCAAAAAAAACCCACCGTGCCGAACTAACGGCACGGCGGTACACCCTTTGCGTCTCAGAGCTTCCAGCAAAACAAAAGACAAGCTGGACAGAAAAAAAGCAACAAAAAAGCAAAAAGCACTTAGCTATACAGAGCAGCAGGTCACAGGAACAATCAGGAGAAGCTCAGATCCAACACTGAAACATTGACAAGGAGCAAGGATAGCAGCATCAGGCGGAGTTAAGTAATGAAGCAGTTAACGAGCTCACCAGAACACCTGAGGGAGGAAGCTCAGAAGCTGCAGTACCACTTGTGACCACAGGAGTGAATTCAGCCACAGAATTCACAACAGCCCTGTTAAACGTGCTCTGGATTGAGGATCCTGAAGTCTTCAGTAAAGAGGTAAAGAGACTGCAACCTTGTGTCCTCGTCATTGACTGCACCTCACACCATCACCATCCACCTTACTGGGAAGCCCTGGGGACTTACTTCACCTGTGGGAAGGTATACCATCCAGCTACCATTCCATCACCCCAGCGGACCCCACAGCAGCGTCGGTCACCCTGACCGAACACCACAGGTGGTGTCACGAACCCTTGACAGACTGCACCACCTTTATTGGACGCCCCTTAGCAGGGTCGCGGACCGGGTCTAGCCACTGTGAGAGCCTCAGAACCGAACCAGAGAGGCCCGGTACAGAGAACTCGTGGCCCTGTGTCTGGGGGCACTCCAACTTGGTGTCACGAACAGGATCCTACTTAAGCCTGAGAAGCAGGTCATGTGTGCCTTGGAACTGTGACTGAAACGTGTTTGGACTGTGATTTATTGCAAAGACTGTGTATTGCTATCTGCTGCGAGATTCCCGCCAAAACTGCCGCCATTATAGCGCCACGAGTAGCGCAAGAGAAGAAGAAGTGCGTGGAAGTGGGCGTGAAAGAACTGAAGAGCGCGAAAGATAATGGCCGCCCAGTCTAAGTATTGCTGTATCCTGAGGGTGGGCCCGTCAGCGGCTGAGGTCCGCCTTCTCATCTTCTATGGCGGGCGGAGACCGAAGAAACGAAACTATGATTCAGACGAAGTGGAGCTGGAAAGCCGGGGAGGCTTGCGGAGAAAGATGGCCCAGTCTAGATCCCCATCACCGGAGGATTAATTCCGGCATGCCGCCACTGGAAAAGATCGAGTCCTGGGAGCTGTCCGGGGAGCCCCCGCTGCCTGCACCAGACCAGGTGGCCACCCCTGAGGAACAGCGGGGAGCTGCCAGAGCCCCCACCTACGAGCGAGCTCGGTACCCTGGCCGAGCGGGGATCGGTGTTCCGCCGACGCATGACCCGACTACCGGCGCGGTTGGTGGAGTTCTGGAGTCCGCATCATTCGACCCGGAAACGCGCGAGTGGGACATGGGCTCCTTCCCCTGGGGGGATTATCGGAAGCACATCATAGCTGAGTATGCCAGGGACGTGGAACTGGAGGCCCGCAGCGAGCTGCTGGATGGGTCATTGCCGAAATGGGGAGTGGTGATCGTTTACCAGCCACAGGGCGGAAGAGGCTTTGTCCAGGAAATAGGATCTACAATAAGGGTCCATATCACCCGGGAGGTGGTGGAGGCTGGCCTGCGGGGCGACAGTAAGGGTCCCGTCCTACTGCCGGGAGATACGGTAAGCTACCGCACATACCAGAAGGGCCATGGCTGGTGGGCTCGGGATATCCAGCGCTGTACCTCTGTCCTGGTTGCTGCCAAGTCCTTGGAGGAAGAACTGACCCTTGGAGGAAGAACTGGCTGAAGCAGCGGCAGCTGCTGCTGCTGTTCCTCGGATCGCTCACTGGACTCCCGCACTGCCAGAAATAGGCCAGGATTTGAGGCTTCCCAGACCCCCGAGGTCTGCCTGCCCGGTTAGGCACTGGCAGAGGCCACCAGAGCCGAAATAAACCTCGAAACCCCGACAAATGTAAATAGTTAACTGTTTCTTGCTGCTGTTTAAAACCCGTCCAGGGTTAACTCCTAGGGATCCCTTTGTTTACCCGGGATCCCTATTGTTTATATTTCTTTTTCAATTGTTGCACAAGTTCATTATTGTTTAAAAGACTGCCGGATCATGGACGGTGAATGATTCAAAACTGTTTGTACATAGTTTGCACCTTCTTAAAGGTGCTCCCTACTGGTTTTACAAGCGAAAGAAGACTTTGCGAAGATAATGCTTCTGGGGTTACAGAGAGAGTCCTCCTGAGAACCGTAGAATGATGGTTGGTACAATGACAGTAGGCCCAGCCACAGAGCTAGGCGGTCCTGCATTGGTGAAGCTAGAACGGAAAGAAAAAGTTGAGTTATTTATATAGTATTTTATGGTAGGCCTTTAGTGGGTTCAGCATATATGCCCTTAAAGGAAAAGTTAACTTATTGTTCAGAGTTTGCACTTGGTAGAATACCCGGCTGGGTACTGAGAGTTACTTATAGTCAACCTGTTATTTAAAAATATTTAATTTTGTTTGTAAAGGGAAGCATTGTTCTATTTACCTGTTTTAGCATTTCAAAAATTTTGTATGTCTTTTGCTGCAATGTATTGTTGTTCTTCTTCCCAGTCCAGGAGTACTGGATTTAACCGGGGGGGAGTGCAGCGCCCCAGAGATCTGGTCGTTGCAGTTTGACGCTCTGCCACTAAGGGGAGTGATGGTACGTCTGATGGCACTAAAGGAGTTCTCCTGACCAGGTATCACCAGAACACATTACACTTCACACTCCGGCCACTAGGGGGAGAAAAAGGCTTTATTTATTGGGCCACTCCTCACACTGGTAAAACTAGGGGTTGGATAGAAAGTTAGTCAGAAGCTGACTGGGTTGGATTCAGGCAACATCCCGTGGCAGGGGGTGCTGCAGGGAGAAGACACAGGGGGGTCCCTGTCAGGCGTGGGAACCTGGCAGGTGCCTAGCAAACAGAGCAGAACGTAACGGAACCGCGCCTGCACTACCTTGCGGCGGTATCCTAAGAAAGAGACACGAAGGGAAGGATATTGTGGAACAGTGTAAACGAGATCAAGCACAAAGGAGTACCAGTAGGAGTCATGCCGTGAGACCGAGGCAACATCCTACTGACGCGCGTAGCCAGTGGCCGGAACACCGCGGGAGTAACTGACTCTAGGCCTTACTTTGAACTCCACAGGACAGTTAATTATAGGTTGTGTTATGCTGAGATAATTCAGTACCACAATGGACATAAAAGTCAGAGCACATACAGTGATCTGACAATAACCCAAAAAACATAGAACGAGCTCTGAGACGTGGGAACTCTGCTGACCGCAATCCCTAATCCTCTCAAACCACAATAGAGGCAGCCGTGGATTGCGCCTAACGCTCCCTATGCAACTTGGCACAGCCTGAGAAACTAGCTAGCCTGAAGATAGAAAATAAGCCTACCTTGCCTCAGAGAAATACCCCAAAGGAAAAGGCAGCCCCCACATATAATGACTGTGAGTAAGATGAAAAGACAATCGTAGAGATGAAATAGATTTAGCAAAGTGAGGCCCGACTTACTAAACAGAGCGAGGATAGGAAAGGTAACTTTGCGGTCAACACAAAGCCCTACAAACAACCACGCAAAGGGGGCAAAAAGACCCTCCGTACCGAACTAACGGCACGGAGGTACACCCTCTGCGTCCCAGAGCTTCCAGCTAGCAAGGAAAAACAAATAGACAAGCTGGACAGAAAAAAACAGCAAACAAAATAGCAAAGCAGAACTTAGCTATGCAGAGCAGCAGGCCACAGGAACGATCCAGGAGGAAACAGGTCCAATACTAGAACATTGACTGGAGGCCAGGATCAAAGCACCAGGTGGAGTTAAATAGAGCAGCACCTAACGACTTCACCACATCACCTGAGGAAGGAAACTCAGAAGCCGCAGTACCACTCTCCTCCACTAACGGAAGCTCACAGAGAGAATCAGCCGAAGTACCACTTGTGACCACAGGAGGGAGCTCTGCCACAGAATTCACAACAAGGTTGGCTGTCTACCTTAAATTTCCTACGAAGACATAGGGAGTAACAGTGGGAGAGGGGCGTCTCTATGGGTCCCAGAAGACCTCCAGGCCTTCCCGTCATACGGGTGCGTCCTAGCCATAACAAACTTGGGGGACGAGAAACTAGTAACATCTGGAACTAAAGAGAGAGAGAGCTGTAGAGAACGAACGAACGAGAACAGCAGTTGTGAGGACTATTCCAAATGCTCAGCAGGGTAGGACTACAACACACAGGTGCTAGTGGTAGGAAACGATTTCCACCTGCGAACGAAACTCTGGAAGTGCCCATCGGACCGGCCAGTCTCAGATAGCCCTGTTAAACGTGATCTGGATTGAGGATCCTGAAGTCTTCAGTAAAGAGGTAAAGAGACTGCAACCCTGTGTCCTCGTTATTGACTGCACCTCACACCATCACCATCCACCTTACTGGGAAGCCCTGGGGACTTACTTCACCTGTGGGAAGGTATACCATCCAGCTGCCATTCCATCACCCCAGCGCCAAATCAGAGGAGGAAGGCAATTTAACCAAGGGCACCAGATGGACCATTTTAGAAAAGCGATCACAGACCACCCAAATGACCGACATTTTTTGAGAAACGGGAAGGTCAGAAATGAAATCCATCAAAATATGTGTCCAAGGCCTCTTCGGGACCGGCAAGGGCAAAAGCAACCCACTGGCACGTGAACAGCAGGGCTTAGCCCTAGCACAAATTCCACAGGACTGCACAAAAGCACGCACATCCCGTGACAGAGATGGCCACCAGAAGGATCTAGCAACCAACTCCCTGGTACCAAAGATTCCTGGATGACCGGCCAGCACCGAACAATGAAGTTCAGAGATAACTTTACTAGTCCACCTATCAGGGACGAACAGTTTCTCGGCCGGACAACGATCAGGTTTATTAGCCTGAAATTTCTGCAACACTCTCCGCAAATCAGGGGAGATGGCAGACACAATGACTCCTTCCTTGAGGATACTCGCCGGCTCAGATAACCCCGGAGAGTCGGGCACAAAACTCCTAGACAGAGCATCCGCCTTCACATTTTTAGAGCCCGGAAGGTATGAAATCACAAAATCAAAACGAGCAAAAAATAACGACCAACGGGCCTGTCTAGGATTCAAGCGCTTGGCAGACTCAAGATAAGTAAGGTTCTTATGATCAGTCAATACCACCACGCGATGCTTAGCACCCTCAAGCCAATGACGCCACTCCTCGAATGCCCACTTCATGGCCAGCAACTCTCGGTTGCCCACATCATAATTACGCTCAGCAGCAGAAAATTTCCTGGAAAAGAAAGCACATGGTTTGAACACTGAGCAACCAGAACCTCTCTGTGACAAAACCGCCCCTGCACCAATCTCAGAAGCATCAACCTCGACCTGGAACGGAAGAGAAACATCAGGTTGACACAACACAGGGGCACAGCAAAAACGACGCTTCAACTCCTGAAAAGCTTCCACGGCAGCAGAAGACCAATTAACCAAATCAGCACCCTTCTTGGTCAAATCGGTCAATGTTCTGGCAATGCTAGAAAAATTACAGATGAAGCGACGATAAAAATTAGCAAAGCCCAGGAATTTCTGCAGACTTTTTAGAGATGTCGGCTGAGTCCAATCCTGGATGGCCTGAACCTTAACCGGATCCATCTCGATAGTAGAAGGGGAAAAGATGAACCCCAAAAATGAAACTTTCTGCACACCGAAGAGACACTTTGATCCCTTCACGAACAAGGAATTAGCACGCAGTACCTGGAAAACCATTCTGACTTGCTTCACATGAGACTCCCAATCATCTGAGAAGATCAAAATGTCATCCAAGTAAACAATCAAGAATTTATCCAGATACTCACGGAAAATGTCATGCATAAAAGACTGAAAAACAGATGGAGCATTGGCAAGTCCGAACGGCATCACCAGATACTCAAAATGACCCTCGGGCGTATTAAATGCCGTTTTCCATTCATCTCCCTGCCTGATTCTCACCAGATTATACGCACCACGAAGATCAATCTTAGTAAACCAACTAGCCCACTTAATCCGAGCAAACAAGTCAGAAATCAATGGCAAGGGATACTGAAACTTAACAGTGATCTTATTAAGAAGGCGGTAATCAATACACGGTCTTAGCGAACCATCCTTCTTGGCTACAAAAAAGAACCCTGCTCCCAATGGTGACGACGATGGGCGAATATGTCCCTTCTCCAGGGACTCCTTCACATAACTGCGCATAGCGGTGTGTTCAGGTACGGACAAATTAAATAAACGACCCTTAGGGAATTTACTACCAGGAATCAAATCGATAGCACAATCACAATTCCTATGCGGAGGTAGGGCATCAGACTTGGACTCTTCAAATACATCCTGAAAGTCCGACAAGAACTCTGGGATGTCAGAAGGAATGGATGACGAAATAGACAAAAATTGAACATCACCATGTACTCCCTGACAACCCCAGCTGGTTACCGACATAGAGTTCCAATCCAATACTGGATTATGGGTTTGTAGCCATGGCAACCCCAACACGACCACATCATGCAAATTATGCAGTACCAGAAAGCGAATAACTTCCTGATGTGCAGGAGCCATGCACATGGTCAGCTGGGCCCAGTACTGAGGCTTATTCGTGGCCAAAGGTGTAGCATCAATTCCTCTCAACGGAATAGGACACCGCAAAGGCTCCAAGAAAAATCCACAACGTTTAGCATAATCCAAATCCATCAGATTCAGGGCAGCGCCTGAATCCACAAACGCCATGACAGAATACGATGACAAAGAGCACATTAAGGTAATGGACAAAAGGAATTTGGACTGTACAGTACCAATAACGGCAGAGCTATCGAACCGCCTAGTGCGTTTAGGACAATTAGAAATAGCATGAGTAGAATCACCACAATAGAAACACAGTCTGTTCAGACGTCTGTGTTCTTGCCGTTCTACTTTAGTCATAGTCCTGTCGCACTGCATAGGCTCAGGTTTACTCTCAGACAATACCGCCAGATGGTGCACAGATTTACGCTCGCGCAAGCGACGACCGATCTGAATGGCCAAGGACATAGACTCATTCAAACCAGCAGGCATAGGAAATCCCACCATTACATCCTTAAGAGCTTCAGAGAGACCCTTTCTGAACAAAGCCGCTAGTGCAGATTCATTCCACAGAGTGAGTACTGACCACTTCCTAAATTTCTGACAATATACTTCTACATCATCCTGACCCTGGCATAAAGCCAGCAGATTTTTCTCAGCCTGATCCACTGAATTAGGCTCATCGTAAAGCAATCCCAGCGCCTGGAAAAATGCATCAACATTACTCAATGCAGAATCTCCTGGTGCAAGAGAAAACGCCCAGTCCTGTGGGTCGCCGCGCAAAAAAGAAATAATAATCAAAACCTGTTGAATAGGATTACCAGAAGAATGAGGTTTCAAGGCCAAAAATAGCTTACAATTATTTCTGAAGCTCAGGAACTTAGTTCTGTCACCAAAAAACAAATCAGGAATCGGAATTCTTGGTTCTAGCATCGATTTCTGATCAATAGTATCTTGAATCTTTTGTACATTTACAACGAGATTATCCATTGAGGAGCACAGAGCCTGAATATCCATGTCCACAGCTGTGTCCTGAAGCACTCTAATGTCTAGGGGAAAAAAAAGACTGAAGACAGAGCTAAGAAAAAAAAATGATGTCAGGATTTCTTTTTTCCCTCTATTGGGAATCATTGGTGTGGCTCCTTGTACTGTTATGGCTGGCAATCAGGCAACACAGCGTGCAGTAATCAGCGCACATACAGAGATCTGGCAATAACCAAAAACAATAGGACGAGCTCTGAGACGTGGAATCTCTGTAGACTGCAGTACCTGATCTATCCTCACACAACTATAAGCAGCAGTGGATTGCGCCTATCACTACCTATGCAACTCGGCACTGCCTGAGGAGCTGACTAGCCTGAAGATAGAAATACAAGCCTGACTTACCTCAGAGAAATACCCCAAAGGAATAGGCAGCCCCCCACATATAATGACTGTTAGCAAGATGAAAAGACAAACGTAGGAATGAAATAGATTCAGCAAAGTGAGGCCCGATATTCTAGACAGAGCGAGGATAGCAAAGAGAACTATGCAGTCTACAAAAAACCCTAAAACGAAAACCACGCAAAGGGGCAAAAAGACCCACCGTGCCGAACTAACAGCATGGCGGTGCAACCCTTTGCTTCTCAGAGCTTCCAGCAAAAGTTAATAGCAAGCTGGACAGAAAAAACAGAAAACAAACTAGAAGCACTTATCTAGCAGAGCAGCAGGCCCAAGGAAAGATGCAGTAGCTCAGATCCAACACTGGAACATTGACAAGGAGCAAGGAAGACAGACTCAGGTGGAGCTAAATAGCAAGGCAGCCAACGAGCTCACCAAAACACCTGAGGGAGGAAGCCCAGAGACTGCAATACCACTTGTGACCACAGAAGTGAACTCAGCCACAGAATTCACAACACAACTCTGAGTCCCAGCCAGGACTCGGAGGCGGAGCAAATCCATCATCCCCGCTCGGCAGCAAGCGGCACAGAGCTCTCTGAGTTTAGCTGGTGCTGCGCAGCTTCAGGAATACTCACCGTCACCGCCGTCACCATGGATATGAGTCACTTCCGGGCCAGCGGTCAACTGTATTGTCACTTCCGGCTGCATGAGAGCTCGTCATCTTAAGAGCTCAGTCAGAGATCGTCCACGTCCACCGACCGTCCAGGACCAGGTCCAGCAGCGAGCCAAGCAGAAAGACGAGCAGTGCAGCAGTCAGGTGCATGGTGCACCCTGTGTCCACAACGGGGGCAACGGCCGCGGCGTGACAGTGAAAGTGAAGCAGTAAGTGTGTCTTCCTTCCTGGGCTGTTTTATATACTAAGTGGCTGCTATGTACTACATGGGCTGTGTTATATACTTCTTGGGCTGTGTTATATACGTGGGCTGTGTTATATACTATGTGGGCTGTGCAATATACTACTTGGCTGTGGTATATACTATGTGGCTGTGCTATATGCTACAAGGGCTGTGTATCTGCTACATGGGCTGTGCTATATGCTACGTGGCTGTGCTATATGCTATGTGGGCTGTGTTATATGCTACGTGGGCTGTGTTATATACTACATGGGCTGTTATATGCTACGTGGCTGTGCTATATGCTATGTGGGCTGTGTTATATACTACGTGGGCTGTGTTATATGCTACGTGGCTGTGCTATATTTCTCTGCTGTATCTGTACATCATGAATCGTGGTATGTGTTAAAGGGGAGGCCCAGTGATACTCTTTTCGCCCAGGGCCCTCAAAAACCTGGAGCCGGCCCTGTATATAGGGATTTATTGTTATCATCTGTATGATGTACACTAACATAATATAAAAAAGCAGTTTAAAATTTTGACATATGCTCCAGTTTGTTTTTTGATATTTGGTTGTGTAGGATAATGGAGAGTAACTATTGGAAGCACTAGTTATGCCATGAACAGAGAAGAGGACTTTTGAAAAATGTTGAATGGAAATATTTTGTCCATGAACTAAAATACTCAGCAATCTGTAAATAGTGTTTTCCTCTACAGTAAACATTAATCATACTGTAGTGATCATTACTAGGGATGAGAAAACTGAACTGTAAAGCTCGGGGTTTGTACCGGACACCTAGTAACAAACCCTAAACACAGACATTTCACTGGAAGTCGAGTCTACTTTTCGGGTTTGTATGCTGCCTAAAGTTTGTTGAAAGGCTGCAGTACAGCCAATCAACAAGCTTTTAGGCTATGGGCACTTCCGGAGCAATCACAGCCATGTCAAGTATTGGCATGGTTGTGATTGTCCAGGGCACCACGTACCATGCACCATATATAAATGCCAGATCACTGCTAACACTGCCATTGTGCTCTGCTTATTGTAGGGACAGGACATAGCTGTGGTGAGGGACAGTATTAGGTTTTGTGTGTGCCAAGTTCCCAAAAAGGCTATCAGTGTATACTCTGCACACCTGTGTGTGGGAGTAGTATGCCTAACCAATTTGTTCTACTATGCACCTTTGCCTATGGCAGTAATGTGTGTAAAACAAAATATTCTACTCTGCACACATGGCTGTGGCAGTAGTGTGCCTAACTAATTTTTTCTACTCTGCACACGTGTCTCTGGAAGTAGTTTGCGTAAAAACAAATTGTTCTACTCTGCAGGCATGTCTGTGGGAGAAGTGTTCCTAAACAATTTTTTCTACTCTGCATGCATGTGTGTGGTACTAATATGCCTAACTAATTTTTTCTACTCTGCACCTGTGTCTGTGGGAGTAGTGTCCGTAAAAACAAACTGTTCTACTCTGCATGCGTTACTGTGGAAGTAGCGTGTCTAACCATTTTTTGTCCTCTGCATGCGTGTCTGTGGGAGTAGTGTGAGTAAAAACAAATTGTTCTTTGCATGTGTGTCTATGGGAGTAGTGTGCCTAACCATTTTTTTTACTCTGCACACTTGACTGTGGAAGTAGTGTGCCTAAACAATTTTTTCTACTTTGCATGCTTGTCTGTAGGGGGAGCAGTTTGCCTAACCAATTTTTTCACCTCTGCACGCTTGACTGTGGAAGTAGTGTGCCTAAACTATTTATTCTACTCTGCATGCTTGTCTGTAGGGGGAGCAGTGTGACTAACCATTTTTTTCTACTCTGCCCATGTGTCTGTGGGAGTAGTGTTCTTAAAAACTATTTTTTCTTCTTTACATGCCTGTCTGTGAGAGTAGTGTGCCTAAACAATTTTTTGTACTCTGCACACAGGTCTCTTGGAGTAGTGTTCGTAAAAACAAATTGTTCTACTCTGTAGCCATGTCTGTGGGAGAAGAGTGCCTAAACAATTTTTCCTACTCTGCACACGTGTGTGGGAGTAATGTGCCTAACCATTTTTTTCTACTCTGCCCCTGTGTCTGTGGGTGTAGTGTCCATAAAACAAACTGTTCTAATCTGCACGCGTTACTGTGGAAGTAGTGTGCCTAACCAATTTTTTCGACTCTGGAAGCGTGTCTGTGAGAGTAGTATAATGTGTAAAAACAAATTGTTCTACTTTGCATGGGTGTCTGTGGGAGTAGTGTGCCTAACCAATTTTTTTCTGCACTGCACCTGTGTCTGTGAGAGTAGTGTGTAAAAGAATTTCTTCTACTCAGCTTGCATGTCTGTGGCAGTATTGTGTGTATAAAACACTTGACAAAATGAGGAGAGCATCAAATAGGGGGCATGGTATTGCTGCTGCTAATACAGCTGCTGCAGGGACAGGATGTGGCCATTATGTGCTTGTTATGTGCCCAAATGAAACACACTTCTCTTGTGTATGCAGGCAGCAAGACGTTCTGCATCATTTCGTAGGGCCGAGTACCGATACACGCATGGTGAGGCCAGAAAATGTTGACATAGTGTTAGATTGGACAGCTGAGATTGGCACCAGTTCCTTTACATTATCTACCAACTACCCACCCATGAGCCATGGTCCTGAGTGACAACATTTTCAAAATCCTGGCCTTTGAAATGCTGCCATTCTGACTGTTGGAGATTAACAATTTAAAAAAACTGATGGTGGTGGCTGTCCCGTTGTAAGGCTACGTTCACATTAGCGTTCCGCTAATGTGCGTAGCTGTTGCATCGGCGACGCAGCGGCGATGCAGCGGCGACGTGCCCCTATGTTTAACATGGGGGACGCATGCGTTTTTTTTGTTGCGTTTTCCGACACGTGCGTCGTTTCCGACGCTAGCGTCGGACGCAAGAAAATGCAACAAGTTGCATTTTTCGTGCGTCCGATTTTCGTCAAAAAACGATGCACGCGTCGCAAAACGCAGCGTTTTTGCATGCGTTTGCGCGCGTTTTTTTGTGCATCGTGCGTTGCGTCGCCGACGAAGCGGCGCGCAACGCTAATGTGAACGTAGCCTAAGTTGCTCCTAACCATCACTATTTTCCAGACTGGCCATCCTTGCCCTGCACATACATTACAGACCAATTCAGGTGTACACTGTTCAATGTCATCAGTGGCAAGGTCCACATAACCATGATACGTGGACGAGTAAGCACAGCCATGGACATTACATCTTCCTAATTGCCCATTGAGTAAATGTAGTGACTGCTGGGACAAAGGTGGAAGGCGTTGTTCTAGCTCATGTCCTACCAACACCAAAAATTGCTGGATGTTTCTCTGTTCATGTTGCCTCCTCTGCCTACTCCACCACCAGTGTCACCGAGCAACTCCACACCGTCCCATGGAAGTGTTCAACTCTCCATCCCCAAACCCTTGAGATTTCTAGCCTTTGAAATGCTGCTATTCCGGCTGTTAGAGACAGACATTTTTAAAAAACTGATGGCAATGGCTGTCCTGCAGTACGCTGTTTCCAGCCGTCACTTTTTTCCAGGCGGGCCATCCCTGCCCTTTACAAATATGTTGCAGAACAAATAAGGTGTGCACTGCGTAACGCTATCAGTGCCAAGATCCACATAACCATGGATAGGTGGACCAGTAAGCATACTCCAATAAATAACCACTTGTATGTAAAATATATGTCATGCACCACTAAAATTGAATCATCCAAAACAGAAACGTGCAATATATAGACACGGTAAAAATAATTTTTATTAATAATAATAGTAATTTAAAACATAATACAGTACATAATAAAGCTGATAATTAATAAATGCACTACAATAGCATGATGGAGCACCTCAATATACATCAAATATAAAATATAGACCCTGTATACATATAATACATTTATATTGCACTAAAAGGACTGATGAATACAAAAAATGAAAAACTATACAGGTGTATAATGAAAAAATCCCTAATTTGCTAAAAATAAAAAATAAAAAATAAAAAATATATAGTGTATTGTGGTAAAATTCCGGGGGCGGAAGAAGGCATTAGCCGAAACGTACGTAGGGACTGAGCACCTATAGGTATGTGGAGCCTCTGTCAGTAATTTGTTTTTATTCTATTTATGCTGCTATTATAGCAGCGGACCTAGTAAGACACTATTTGCACTTTACTTTAGTAAGGTTATGGTTGCCCTATAATTTTTGCTGCACTATTTGTCTTGAAGCCCAGTGTGGTACTGGTGCTATATAGAGACTTAATATTGGTCATTAGCATTTGCACATGTGCACTTTATAGCGGTATACCTTACCTATATGCAGGGATTGATATATTGAATACAAATTTTGTTACCCTTCCCCCCCCTTTTTTTGCCTTTACCTGTGTTATTTATAGTTGTTCATTCAGCACTTTTTAGCACTATTTTGCACATATATATAAATATATATTTTGTAGTTGGGGTAGTGCAATATATGAGATATATTTAGCGTTTTTTTATTCCTTCTTTGTTATTATACACTTTTATTTAACTTTTTACACTATTTATTTTATATATTTTTCGAGTGCAATTTATTGGATACATTTAGCGCTACTTATTTCAGTTTATTGTCACATATATAAAATTATAAAAAAATAATTGTGTGTTTTTTTTGATTATATATATACATTGCACATTTTTGTAATTTTTGTAATTTTACCACAATACACTATATATTTTTTATTTTTTATTTTTTATTTTTAGCAAATTAGGGATTTTTTCATTATACACCTGTATAGTTTTTCATTTTTTGTATTCATCAGTCCTTTTAGTGCAATATAAATGTATTATATGTATACAGGGTCTATATTTTATATTTGATGTACATTGAGGTGCTCCATCATGCTATTGTAGTGCATTTATTAATTATCAGCTTTATTATGTACTGTATTATGTTTTAAATTACTATTATTATTAATAAAAATTATTTTTACCGTGTCTATATATTGCACGTTTCTGTTTTGGATGATTCAGGACCAGTAAGCATGGCTAGGGCTGTTACATCTTCCCAACTGCCTGCTGGATAAAGGCAGTGGCGGCTGAGACAGAGGAGAAAGGTGTTATAGCGCATGTCCTACCACCAGAAAGATAGCCAACTGCTACAGCTTCAAGCCTCAACAGGGAAATTGAAATGGAAATAGAAATATCACCAGCCACTCCCAGCAGCAAGTTGAAAGTCATAAACATCCTGGGGTGTGTAAACTAGAGCCGGGGGATGGTTGCCACTGGGTCCAAGAGTCAAAAGAACCAGGAAGGACCAGAATTCTCAGGATAAGAGGTGTGGAATGAACAAACCAGCCTGGGGTGTTCACCTCTGATGCAGAAACCCACATCCTTTCCTCTGGACCATAACCCCTCCAAAGAACCAAGTAGTGTAAGGAACGATGTTAGAGGCGAGAATCTACAATTCTCAAAATATGAAACTCTACGTTTCCAACAACGATGGGGGCTCAAGAGGTTCCACATATCTTTTGAGCAAAACCTGTGAAAAACATTGGAGATCTTACGAGCCCGAGGTAGCTCAAGACGAAGCACAGCTGGATCAATAACAGCGTGTGTCCTATAGGGACCAATGAATCTAGGTCCCAACTACCAGAAAGGAACCTTCAACCTTAAATTCCTGGTAGACAACCACACAAAATCATTCACATTCAAATCCGGATCTGGCACACGTTTACTGACAATCATACGTTTATACCTGTCTCTCCTGACCTTGTTAGGAATAGGTAGTGGCAAAACAGGACCAGATGGACAGGTATGCGGGATTTTAGAATGTGTGCAAACACTGCTAGCAGACACCTGTTCAACCACATCCCAATGCAACCCCAGCCACCAAAAATGATGAGAAAAGAGGTCCGCAGTTGCCTTACCACCTGGGTGACCACCAAGTACAGAGTCATGATATGCGGGATATCCCCCGTTTTTGACAACCAGCCAAGCTAAAGCAGACAGCTGGGGGCTGGTATTCTCAGGCTGGGAAGAGGAAATGGATATGGCCCCCCTCAGCCGAAACATAGCAGCCCGCAACAGCCTAGAAAAGGCGCATCTATTAGATGCGCCAATTATGGTGCTTTGCCTGACTCTTCCCACTTGCACATTTGTAATATCCGGTGATATCAAGTCCACAGATTAGTAATGGAGAGGCGTCTATAAGACGCCTATCCATCGCTAATCCTATAGTTACAGTATAGACCAAAAGTTTGGACACACCTTCTCATTTAAAGATTTTTCTCTATTTTCATGATTATGAAAATTGTACATTCACACTGAAGGCATCAAAACTATGAATTAGCACATATGCAATTATATACTTATCAAAAAAGTGTGAAACAACTGAAAATATGTCTTATATTCTAGATTCTTCAAAGTAGCCACCTTTTGATTTGATGACTGCTTTGCACACTCTTGGCATTCTCTTGATGAGCTTCAAGAGGTAGTCACTGGGAATGGTCTTCCAACAATCTTGAAGGAGTTCCCAGAGATACTTAGCACTTGTTGGCCCTTTTTGCCTTCATTCTGCCGTCCAGCTCACCCCAAACCATCTCTATTGGGTTCAGGTTTGGTGACTGTGGAGGCCAGGTCATCTGGCATAGCACCCCATCACTCTCCTTCTTGGTCAAATAGCCCTTACACAGCCTGGAGGTCTGTTTGGGGTCATTGTCCTGTTGAAAAATAAATGATGGTCCAACTAAACGCAAACCGGATGGAATAACATGCTACTGCAAGATGCTGTGGTAGCCATGGTGGTTCAGTATGCCTTCAATTTTGAATAAATCCCCAACAGTGTCACCAGCAAAGCACCCCCACACTATCACACCTCCTTCTCCATGCTTCACAGTGGGAACCAGGCATGTAGAGTCCATCCGTTCACCTTTTCTACGTCGCACAAAGACATGGTGGTTGGAACCAAACATCTCAAATTTGGACTCATCAGACCAAAGCACGGATTTCCACTGGTGCAATGTCCATTCCTTGTGTTCTTTAGCCCAAACAAGTCTCTTCTGCTTATTGCCTATCCTTAGCAGTGGTTTCCTAGCAGCTATTTTACCATGAAGGCCTGCTGCACAAAGTCTCCTCTTAACATTTGTTGTAGAGATGTGTCTGCTGCTAGAACTCTGTGTGGCATTTACCTGGTCTCTAATCTGAGCTGCTGTTAACCTGTGATTTCTGAGGCTGGTGACTCGGATAAACTTATCCTCAGAAGCAGAGGTGACTATTGGTCTTCCTTTCCTGGGGCGGTTCTCATGTGAGCCAGATTCTTTGTAGCGCTTGATGGTTTTTGCCACTGCACTTGGGGACACTTTCAAAGTTTTCCCAATTTTTCTGACTGACTGACCTTCATTTCTTAAAGTAATGATGGCCACTCGTTTTTCTTTACTTAGCTGCTTTTTTCTTGCCATAATACAAATTCTAACAGTCTATTCAGTAGGACTATCAGCTGTGTATCCATCAGACATCTGCTCAACACAACTGATGGTCCCAACCCCATTTATAAGGCAAGAAATCCCACTTATTAAACCTGACAGGGCATACCTTTGAAGTGAAAACCATTTCCGGTGACTACCTCTTGAAGCTCATCAAGAGAATGCCAAGAGTGTGCAAAGCAGTTATCAAAGCAAAAGGTGGCTACTTTGAAGAACCTAGAATATAAGACATATTTTCAGTTGTTTCACACTTTTTTGTTAAGTATATAATTCCACATGTGTTAATTCATAGTTTTGATGTCTTCAGTGTGAATTTACAATTTTCATATTCATGAAAATACAGAAAAATCTTTAAATGAGAAGGTGTGTCCAAACTTTTGGTCTGTACTGTATATTGTGAATAAACATATGGCCATAATAAAGACCTTCATTTGAAATAAAAATTCACATTTTTAATTTAAAAATAACAAACACAGCTATGCCTACCTAACGCCCATTCCATTGAAGCCATAGTCTCCTGTAATAAAACAAAAATAAAAAACAACCATATTCCTCACCAGTCTGTTGGTCTGTCCCATGCTGTAATCTATGTCTGGGGATAAACAGTTTTCAACCTGGATCGTGCCAAGATGTGACTGTCCAGGTTGAGAACCACTGGGAGAATGAGCTTCTGCAAGCAGAGCATCAGTGACTTGTGGTGACATCATCGAGTTTACTGCGTGGGATGGAGGGATGGCTGGATGGATTGATGTATAGAGGGACGGCTATGAGGGATGGATAACTCAATGTATGGATCGATGGATGGATGAGGGATTGCTAGATGAACTTTACTCTTCGGGTTCGCCCATCTCTAATTATCATTTGTTTTTAATGGAGTCAACTATTAAAAATAATTTTAAAAGGTTTGATATTTTTCACTTTTAAACACTAGAGGGAGCAGCTGCTGGAATTTGCCATGAAAACCTAGTGTTCTGCTTACCACATTACCACTGCAGTAAATTGAGGCGGGGTCACATCTTTCCTCTCCTCCCATTTTAAGTCCAGCTATAGAATAAAGCAGCTCATGATTTGAAATGTATCCAGCGTTCACCAACCTGATCTGATGACTACAGCTTTGTACTGAGCAGTGTGAGATCTCAGCAGCAGGAGGGACACATTGATGCTGCCGATCAAGCTAGGTGATAGTGAATGAGTTAGGCTATGTTCACATGTTGCATTTTTCTTGTGGATTTTTATGCAAATAAAAAGCTGCTTTTTACAGTGCCAGCAAAAGTTATGGGATTTCGGAAATCTCATGCACATGCTTGTTTTGGATGAATTGGAAAACTGATGCTTTTTTGAAAACTGCAGCATGTCAATTCTTTCAGCATTTCTGCTGCATTTTTTCCCCCATAGAGCAATGAGTAAGTGCAGAAAAAAACAAAACAAATGCGCATCAAAAAATGTTGCAATCAGATATTGCAGCGTTTTTAGTTGCAAAAAAGCATGTACAGCAGGATGTGAAATACATTCATTTTTGTGATTTTCTAAAGTTTAAACCAATATGTCTTGGCATCCTCACCTGAGCATGGCTGTTAGTATTAGTACAGTTTAATAAAATTAGTGATGTGATAAAGTAAACAATGCCTGAGCATCTCAATTTGTAAGAGTAAACAATTGCCAACCAATGTGTGAAATTGAACAATGCTTGACTAAAGGTATCGTCACACTCAGCAACTTTCCAACGATCACGACCAGCGATACAACCTGGCCGTGATCGTTGGAAAGTCCTTGTGTGGTCGCTGGCCGATGCCGAAGTCCCCGGGTAACCAGGGTAAACATCGGGTTACAAAGCGCAGGGCTGCGCTTAGTAACCCGATGTTTACCCTGGTTACCATTGTAAATGTAAAAAAAAAAAAACACATACTCACATTCCAGTGCCTGTCACGTGCCCCGGCGTCCGCTTCCCTGCACTCCTCCTGCATCCTGTGTAAGCGCTGGCCGTAAAGCAGAGCAGTGACGTCACCGCTCTGCTCTGCTTTACAGCCGGCCAGCGCTGACACAGGATGCAGGTGGAGTGCAGGGAAGCGGACGCCGGGGGACGTGACAGGCACCGGAATGTGAGTATGTGTTTTTTTTTTTTACATTTACAATAGTAACCAGGGTAAACATCGGGTTACTAATCGCGGCCCTGCGCTTAGTAACCCGATGTTTACCCTGGTTACCAGTGAACACATCGCTGGATCGGCGTCACACACGCCGATTCAGCGATGTCAGCGGGTGATCCAGCAACGAAATAAAGTTCTGGCCTTCTAGCTCCGACCAGCAATGTCACAGCAGGATCCTGATCGTTGCTGAATGTCAAACACAATGATATCGCTATCCAGGACACTGCAACATCACGGATCGCTATAGTTATCGTTGTAATGTTGTTCAGTGTGAAGGTACCTTAAGTCAATGGTGATACAAATTTGTGAAAATACACAATGTCCAACAACTCAATGCAATGCCATTGTGTGAAGGTAATGTGCTAAGTATTCTCAATTTTTCCATGTTTCTAGAGCAGTAATGCAATTCAAATTTCATTTATTTCATGTTTACATGCTATAGCGTTACAGAGTGCCACTGTATTTGTTGGTTATAATTTGTGAAAGTAAACAGTGACTGCCATCTCAATGCCCTGCCAATGTCTTAGGTAAGCAATTACATTTGTAATTGTGTATTTTTTTCATGAATTCATATGAACTTTTTTGATCAGAATAGTCAGTATCTCTTCAGACATAAAAATCTTTTTCTACTAAATAATTTGATCAAATTGCCCTTTTTTCAAAAACAGCTTTGTTTTCACATACATCTTGCACTGGTGACCTTACATCTCGCATTGTTCATGCTGGTATGTTGGAGGCAAAGCTGAACTTTTGGATTCTGAAAAATACAGCAAAAATGCAGAAAGGAAGGCAGCAAAAAATGCCAGCAAAGCTTGCTTTTTGTTTGCAGCTTTTTTACTGCCAAGAGATCTTGCTTTGGCTGCAGTGAACATAATATTAAAGTTTATTGAAAATTATAAAGCTATTCTGACATGAATTTTTAAAATAAATATTTTTAAAATAAATATCTTTATTACGTCTAAGATGTCTATTCAATGTATGTAGTGTTTATTGTGAAATCTGGTAATAGATATAAAGTAGGGCAAGTACTTTTGAAAAATATTTCATATTCCCAGTAAAGTAGCAGTTTACATATAGGTTAAGTCTAAAAACATTTAAAATAATTACGTTAATCATGACAGCACATGCACTATTGATTTAGTTAAAAACTATTTTCATCAAAAACGTAAAAATTGCCATTTATTATTACATCATAAGTTTCAGTGATAGAAAAAAGCACTACCACGAGAAGAAGAACCATATTTGCTGTCATTTTTTAATCAGCTTCTTAGAAAGTCATGACCCACTTTTATTCTGTCAGCATGTACTACCTGTGACAAAGTGAAAATTTTTACCATCAGTTGCTGTGAAACAAATTTAAAAGTGACAACCAATATCTCTGTACTTTTAGTTGAATTTTGCAAACATTGCTGTTATAGCTAAATTAAAAATATGCTTCTTAGTAAATCTGTCTGTAAATAAAACTATAATACTACACTAACTTCTAACTTAATAACTTGGCAAATTCATATATTTTGCAAGGAAATTTTCCCCCTCAAAATCTCATCATTTTCTTTGAGTTTTTTTCATAGCTTTAAGAAAACATAGAAAGAAGTCCATCGGGTTACTGTGATCCTATCCATCAGCTTACTGTGATCCTATCCTTTCGAATGAGAAAATCGCAGCACAGTTGCAGAGAAGATGGAGAACATAATTTCTCCATCTTCTCCATTGTCTGAGTCATTAGATATCAAACTGCACTCAGATGACATGCAAGTGCAGTGTGATGTTTTACACGCACCCATAGACTTGAAGGGGTGCACGTGATCCGATTTGCAGAGCAAATTGCAGCATGCTGCCTTTTTTTTTTTTTTTTTACACAGATTCCATCTGTGGAAAAATTTCAAATCTGCACTACTCCATAGTATAACAGTCATCCGAGTGCTATCTGATAAAACATCAGATAGTACTAGTCCGAGTTATACGTTCATGTGACCGAGCCCTTAAAGTGCCACGGGTCTGCACAGGTGTCATGAAGGTGTAATGTCCCCTTGGAAGACCTCGAGTTAGAAGGTCAGGTCGGGTAATGAATCGCAGTCCTCTTTAGAGATGGTGTGATTCATGTCCTATTTTAAATGGATTTCCTCTCCTTCAGTGCTGAGAAAGTTAAGGACTCTTTCTGTGCTGGATGAGACCATACAGCCTGATTGTTCTCAGCTGCAACTGCTTATCATTTACTCCCTCTGGCTCTGGGCATTTAGTCTTTGCTGGTGAAAGAGTTGTCTTCCTGTGCTAGTGCTAAAGCTGTTTATTTGTAGTAGTAGTAGTAGTAGTAGTAGTAGTAGTAGTAGTAGTAGTAGTAGTAGTAGTAGTAGTAGTAACGATCTGCTGCTTGCTTTTGTATGTGAGAGTTTATCTCCTGGTACCAATTCCTATTTAGTTTATTCCTCTCTGTCCCTATCATCCTCCCTATTGTCGGTGAGTGCTTTTGTATGATAGTGGTTTTCTGTTATCCCAGTTTTGTCTTTGTGTCTTGTTTATCTTACATTTTTGTCCCATGAATCATGGTGGTGGGGGAGGGGACAGATTAGAGTTTAACAGGAGCATAGTAAGGCCGAAGACCCAAGCCTCTCTAACTTCTAGAGTACCCCTGGGGCAGGGATAGTTAGAGTCCCAATTCCAGGAAAAGTTTGAGGCCCCTCTCCCTTACTAAAGACAGTCACAGCATGACAAGTTGCAGAGGTGCAAAATAGTAATCTACTATATAATTGTCTAAGGGTCACTTCCGTCTGTCTGTCTGTCCTTCTGTCTGTCACAGTTATTCATTCGCTGATTAGTCTCGGCAGCTGCCTGTCATGGCTGCCACGACCAATCAGCAACGGGCACAATCCGGAAGAAAATGGCCGCTCCTTACTCCCCGCAGTCAGTGCCTGTCGCCCGCATACTCCCCTCCGGTCACCGCTAACACAGGGTTAATGCCGGCGGTAATGGTAATTATGCCGAGAGTAACGCACTCCGTTACCGCCGCTATTAACCCTGTGTGTCCCCAACTTTTTACTATTGATGCTGCATATGCAGCATCAATAGTAAAATGATCTAATGTTAAAAATAATAACAATAATAAAAAAAACCTTATTCTCACCTTCCGCCATCGCGTCCTCTCCTCGGCACTGCAAGCGGCAAGTTCCGCTTCCAAAGATGCTATGGAAGAAGGACCTTCCATGATGTCACAGTGATGTGACCGCGACGTCATGGACATGTGACCGCGACGTCATGGAAGGTCCTGCGCTCATACCAATCCTGGGACCGGACACCGCACACAAGCGCCAGAACTACAACGGGCTCTTCAGATTGTAAGTATGTTTCTTTTTTATTTTTTAACCTGTTACATATGTGACTGGGCAATATACTACCTGGCTGTGCTGTATACTACGTGACTGGGCAATATACTATGTGGCTCTGTGCTGTACACTACGTCGCTGTGCAATATACTACGTCGCTGTGCAATATACTACGTGGCTGGGCAATATACTACGTGGCTCTGTGCTGTATATTACGTGGCTGTGCAATATACTACGTGACTGGGCAATATACTACGTGGCTGGGCAATATACTACGTGGCTGGGCAATATACTACGTGGCTGGGCAATATTCTAAGTGGCTGGGCAATATTCTACGTGGCTGGGCAATATTCTAAGTGGCTGGGCAATATTCTACGTGGCTGGGCAATATTCTACGTGGCTGGGAAATATACTACATGACTGGGCAATATACTATGTGGCTCTGTGCTGTATACTATGTCGCTGTGCAATATACTACGTCGCTGTGCAATATACTACGTGGCTGGGCAATATACTACGTGGCTCTGTGCTGTATATTACGTGGCTGTGCAATATACTATGTGACTGGGCAATATACTACGTGGCTGGGCAATATACTACGTGGCTGGGCAATATACTACGTGGCTGGGCAATATTCTAAGTGGCTGGGCAATATTCTACGTGGCTGGGTAATATTCTACGTGGCTGGGCAATATACTACGTGACTGGGCAATATACTACCTGACTGGGCAATATACTACGTGGCAGGGCAATATACTACGTGGCTTGGCAATATACTATGTGGCTGGCCAATATACTATGTGACTGGGCAATATACTACGTGGCTGGGCAATATACTACATGACTGGGCAATATACTACGTGGCTGGGCAATATACTACGTGGCTGGGCAATATAGTACGTGGCTGGGCAATATAGTACGTGGCTGGGCAATATTCTACGTGACTGGGCAATATAGTATGTGGCTGGGCAATATACTATGTGACTGGGCAATATACTATGAGGACATGCATATTCTAGAATACCCGATGCGTTAGAATCAGGCCACCATCTAGTGACTAATAATTCACTCTAAATTGACAAAGGGAAAGATTGCTTAGTATTATGCCTGCGCACAGATAAGGCTTCTATAGGACAGTCACACAGTTATGCTTACAACCAATTAGTGACCCTCACATGATTCGATTAGGCAGGCTGTCTAGCACATCTTAAGTGTATCACACAAAGTACTGGCAACCTCCACTTTTCCTGATTTTTACCTAATGCAACTTGGCCTAGTGATGCTGAGGAGGGGAATCTGTCAGTGCTCTCTGTGATATACCTGCTAGTCAGCCTCACTAATTTAACAATACAGGTCTTTTCAGTCCGTTTCCCTTAATGGAGCAAAAAGTCTGCACTGACTTAGGCTGTCTAAATAATTGCATTTCATCCTTCTGATTTCTGATTCCAATTTTTGATGGCTAGACTAGAGCAGCAAAGAATGGAAACCTGACAGAAACTCTGATGGACCCCATTGTAAATCAGTGGTGTCCATTGACATCCACCATATGATAGTTATGGTACTTTGTTATTGTTTCCTTTATAAATGGAAGCCATAGAGCAGATGTGAACAGAGCCCTCTAATTAAAACGATGCAACTCTAAGGGTATGTGCCCACGATACAGAATAGCCACGTTTTGGATGCAGCTCAATTGCGCTGGGTTCAAAACACTTCTACATTCTACGATACAATAACAGTGGATGGGATTTATAGAAATTCCATGCCCACTATACTTCTATTTGATGCTGCTTAAACTCACCCACAGTCGTAGCATGTCAATTTCTGTTGCAGAGATGCTAGTCTGCGCAACAGAAATTTCCACAATAGAAATGTATTGGATGATGTAATTCTGCATTGTTCAATGAACACATGTGGATTTAACCACATGACTGAATGTAGAATTTTGGACACAACTAAAATACGCTGCTTCCAAAGCGCTGCTATTTCCTGATTGTAAGTAAAGAAGCTGCGGAGACACCATCACGTGTTTCTCGACGCAAGCAGTGAATAGCCAGGCCTTTCCCCGGGAAGGAACAACCACGGGAAGGGCAGCATCCTATGAAGGAAAGCCACCTATGCCAAGCATGGTATCCATCCACAGACACTGCTTGCGTCGAGAAACACGTGATGGTGTCTCCGCAGCTTCTTTACTTGCATCTGCATATTTCCCATAAGGGATGGGGGCAGTGTTCTGGAATCACTGCGTTGAGAAACACGTGATGGTGTCTCCGCGGTGTTGGATGTTTTGGTCTCCCCGAGGCCAATCATCTGTGCCTTTATAGCCTTTTTACTAGGCACTGCTCCTAATAGCCAGATTCCTACTCCACACTGATGAGGGGCAAAAACCCCGAAACAGCTGTCTGTGGATGGATACCATGCTTGGCATAGGTGGCTTTCCTTCATAGGATGCTGCCCTTCCCGTGGTTGTTCCTTCCCGGGGAAAGGCCTGGCTATTCACTGCTTGCGTCGAGAAACACGTGATGGTGTCTCCGCAGTTTCTTTACTTGCATCTGCATATTTCCCATAAGGGATGGGGGCAGTGTTCTGGAATCACTGCGTTGAGAAACACGTGATGGTGTCTCCGCGGTGTTGGATGTTTTGGTCTCCCCCAGGCCAATCATCTGTGCCTTTATTTCCTGATTGTAGGCATGTACTCTGAAGGTATGGGCACCCGATCAGTAAACGCTGAGGGTTGAACGCTGCATACTTGTGCAACGTCCAACCTGCAGCATCCAGCTGTTAAAGCATAGTGGATGGGATTTCAGGAAATTCCATGTCCATTATGCATCCAGAGATGCTCACCGGCCGCCCGCGCAGGCGGATATGTGGAGCGTCTTTCCAGACCACAGCATGTGAATTTCACCGATACAATTTATTGGACACGGTGAATCCGCTCAGTTCAGTGTACACATGCAGATTTACCGTGATCAATAGACGGCAGCGATTTGGATGCAGCAAACATACTCTGCGTCCAAAGCGCTGCCATGTCCGGATCATGGGCACATAGCCTGACTCTTTGGTTGTTCAGCTTTTCCATATGATGAGTTTATTAAAACGGAAAGAAGTATTTTCTCCAATCTGTACCTGAACCCTATTGCTTGTTTACCAAGTCCGCAAATTGCGAGCTCTGTGAAGAAGCTTTCTAATCTTAAATCTTGATTTTGCACCATACTTAATCCCCTCTAGACCACAATGTGCATGTGAAATTATAGATTAATATAAAGACGCACTTGTGTTTCACTTGAAAAATGAAGAGCAGTAAAAATCCCAATATTGCTTTTAACATAAAACATTAGTTTGACCAATAGCTCAATAAATGAATGTCATTATATATTGATGTTAATCTTACACTTATATTAAAAAGTTAATGAAAACTCTAGAGAGAATTTCCATAATTTCTACATAGCAAAGACACTATAACAGAGCTGCAAAATACCCAGGACATAAGTCCAACTAGAAGTGTCTGTTAAAGACCAACTGATCATCAAAGTCCTAAACACAAGGAAAGATAAGAGATGTAACGTCAGCAAAGACAAGCACTGTGACAACCATTATATTCAGTGCAGAAAATTGTGCACATAATGAAAGCTCATATTACTAATTCATGGTCCACAGGTACATGCATAATTAAGAAATATCTCTCTTGCATATCTGTGCTCACAGTGTGAAGCAGGAAAAAAGATTGAGATAGCAATTTCACACACAAAAAAGAAGATATATTTTTTTCTTTTAGCCTCTCCAATATCAGCACTGTCAGTTGCAGTTCCAGGATTTGCTTTTATAAACAATGGTGAAGAAGAACCAAGGGCTTCTACCTAGATGTATATCTGCTGCCATTTGACCTAACATCGCTTTGACAAATTGCAATGGCTAGAGGACACCAGCACCAAGGAATAATGAGCTACCATCCCCAAAGATTGTGCTTGCCTGGAATATATATTAAAAGATAATAAAGCCTTCCAGATATACATTTGAAATTGTAACTAGCCAGGAAGATCATGCATTTTACAAGAATGAATTCCATACATATTTCTAGCTTTAGAAGATATTCTACAACATTTACTATTTGAAGGGCTCTGGTTGCTTTCTGAATAACACTGGATATACATTTTTGGTAATTTGTGATACATACTGAACAATAAGACATAGCTTTACTATCTTGTCTCATTCTTCGACTACTTACTGTATTATTTTTTCCAAATTGTTCTCTTGTTGGCATTATCAATCATGTTAAATAATAAGTATAATACCTTCAGTGCACAGAATATATTGAGCATGGCAAGTGAAAAATCCTTGCTACAAGAAAATTTGAATTCACATACATGCAGAAGATGAAAAACAGACATCACAAGATATATTGCTGAAACGGAATGTCCAACTTTTAAAGAGGACCTAATACCAGTTTAAAGTCAACGCCCCCTCATAAAGACCATAAAAATTAGCAGTAAACAAAAAGGCGGATATCTGTAAAACCATATGGTGGAGTTTTAAAAAATGGCATACTAAGGAGAGCAGTGGGGACAAAGTAAGTACAAATATTGTCCTATTTTAGCCTCTTACATGCAGTTTTCAGTACCTAAAGTTAATGCTGTTTACTTTATTAAGCAAGTACCTCAATTTTTCTAGTGCAAAGCCCCAACTCCTATGCATAGATATTGTCACGCTCGGACTCGGGTAAGTCCAGCGGATGCAACAGGATATAACAACAACGGGATGGAAAGGGGAGAGGAAGGCCCTAGCAGTAGGTAGCGAGGGATGGGACAACTCCCGACACCAACCTGTGCCTGTCCCTAATGCCCTATGTGGGTCCTCCCCCCACCGCCGTCATATGCTTAGTCCCTGATTGTCACCTCAATTTACCCTGGCTAAGGCACTGGCTGGCAAGGGCACTAGCCTCACCACTGCAGATGGTAAAAACACAGAGGAAGTGACAAACACGGGACAGACAAAGTTAAAGGAACAAAATACTAAAGTTCAGGTACTACAACAGCAAAGAATACAACACCAGAATTCAGAACTCCAACAGCAGCAGAAACACCACTGATGCAAGATAGCTCCTTACTCCAGGCTGGTCTTCATTAAATAACTATTACTGACAGTCAGCTGATGGGTCATGTGACCATTTAAAGGATGGTGGGAGTGGTTACCAACCAACATCAGCTTATGGCTAGAAGGTTGGAGGAGTGTTTAAACTAGGGATTGGGGGGAGGGAATTCATTTTATAGGAGGGGAAGATAGTGCAGATAGAGACCTGGGTATAAATAAGGAAGTTGGGGGTGGCGGTGGCATGGGGGGTGGGGTTAGAACAATTTAATAATTTAAGAAAGAATAGAGGTACAGAGAGATACATAAAGTGCATGTATACTAATGCCAGAAGCCTTGCCAACAAAATGGATGAATTAGAATTAATGTTGTTGGCGCATACTTATTACATGGTGGGGATATCTGAGACAAGGCTGGATGAGAGCCATAACTGGGCTGTCAACTTGCAGGGCTATAGTCTGTTCAGAAATGACCAAACGGATAAGCGAGGGGGAGGTGTGTGTCTATATGTAAAATCATCCTTAAAACACATCCTGCGTGATAATATAGGTGAATCTAATGAAAATGTAGAGTCCCTGTGGGTGGAGATAAGGAGAGGGGGGAAAAATAATAAATTACTGATAGGGGTTAGTTATAAGTCCCCAAAAATAATGGAAGCATCTGAGAATATCCTTGTAAAGAAAATAGATAAAGCTGCGACTCAAGGAGAAGCCATTATTATGGGGGACTTCAGCTACCCTGAAATAGATTGGGGAACAGAAACCTGCAGTTCCAGCAAAGGTAATCGGTTTTTGACAACTATAAGAGACAATTACCTTTCACAACTGGTTCAGGACCCAACAAGAAGAAGGGGCACTGCTAGACCTAATATTAACCAACAGGCCAGACTGCATATCAAATATAAGGGTTGAGGGTCACTTGGGGAATAGTGTCCACAAAATAATAAGCTTTCATGTATCCTTTAATAAGATGTGTATTAGAGGGGTTACAAGGACACTAAACTTCAGGAGGGCAAATTTCCAACGGATGAGAGATGATCTTGGTGCAATTAACTGGGACGATATCCTGAGACATAAAAATGCACAAAGAAAATGGGAGACGTTTATTAGCATCCTGGATAGGACCTGTGCATAGTATACAGGTCCTTCTCAAAAAATTAGCATATAGTGTTAAATTTCATTATTTACCATAATGTAATGATTACAATTAAACTTTCATATATTATAGATTCATTATCCACCAACTGAAATTTGTCAGGTCTTTTATTGTTTTAATACTGATGATTTTGGCATACAACTCCTGATAACCCAAAAAACCTGTCTCAATAAATTAGCATATTTCACCCATCCAATCAAATAAAAGTGTTTTTTAATAACAAACAAAAAAACCATCAAATAATAATGTTCAGTTATGCACTCAATACTTGGTCGGGAATCCTTTGGCAGAAATGACTGCTTCAATGCGGCGTGGCATGGAGGCAATCAGCCTGTGACACTGTTGAGATGTTATGGAGGCCCAGGATGCTTCAATAGCGGCCTTAAGCTCATCCAGAGTGTTGGGTCTTGCGTCTCTCAACTTCCTCTTCACAATATCCCACAGATTCTCTATGGGGTTCAGGTCAGGAGAGTTGGCAGGCCAATTGAGCACAGTAATACCATGGTCAGTAAACCATTTACCAGTGGTTTTGGCACTGTGAGCAGGTGCCAGGTCGTGCTGAAAAATGAAATCTTCATCTCCATAAAGCATTTCAGCCGATGGAAGCATGAAGTGCTCCAAAATCTCCTGATAGCTAGCTGCATTGACCCTGCCCTTGATGAAACACAGTGGACCAACACCAGCAGCTGACATGGCACCCCACACCATCACTGACTGTGGGTACTTGGCACTGGACTTCAGGCATTTTGGCATTTCCTTCTCCCCAGTCTTCCTCCAGACTCTGGCACCTTGATTTCCGAATGACATGCAAAATTTGCTTTCATCAGAAAAAAGTACTTGGGACCACTTAGCAACAGTCCAGTGCTGCTTCTCTGTAGCCCAGGTCAGGCGCCTCTGCCGCTGTTTATGGTTCAAAAGTGGCTTTACCTGGGGAATGCGGCACCTGTAGCCCATTTCCTGCACACGCCTGTGCACGGTGGCTCTGGATGTTTCCACACCAGACTCAGTCCACTGCTTCCTCAGGTTCCCCAAGGTCTGGAATCGGTCCTTCTCCACAATCTTCCTCAGGGTCCGGTCTCCTCTTCTCGTTGTACAGCGTTTTCTGCCACATTGTTTCCTTCCAACAGACTTACCATTGAGGTGCCTTGATACAGCACTCTGGGAACAGCCTATTTGTTGAGAAATTTCTTTCTGGGTCTTACCCTCTTGCTTGAGGGTGTCAATGATGGCCTTCTTGACATCTGTCAGGTCGCTAGTCTTACCCATGATGGGGGTTTTGAGTAATGAACCAGGCAGGGAGTTTATAAAAGCCTCAGGTATCTTTTGCATGTGTTTAAAGTTAATTAGTTGATTCAGAAGATTAGGGTAATAGGTCGTTTAGAGAACCTTTTCTTGATATGCTAATTTATTGAGACAGGTTTTTTGGGTTATCAGGAGTTGTATGCCAAAATCATCAGTATTAAAACAATAAAAGACCTGACAAATTTCAGTTGGTGGATAATGAATCTATAATATATGAAAGTTTAATTGTAATCATTACATTATGGTAAATAATGAAATTTAACACTATATGCTAATTTTTTGAGAAGGACCTGTATACCATATGGGAATAAACATACTAGAAATAATAAGGTGGCTAGCATGTATGTATCGCTTGCTCACCAAGCCCCACTCCATACAGCCAACCAATTCCAGCCCTGTGCTGATGAGGGCCTAAAGCCCGAAACACGTGTCCACAGGTAGGAATTGGTTGGCTGTGTAAATTTAGAAACTAATCCGCAGCATTGCACGCTTGGCGATTCCAAGCGCTGTGGATTAGACAGGGGTGGAAAGAGATGATTTGCATAGCTCCGCCTACTGCAAAGGATTCTGGGTAAACCTGCTATTCTTTGTATTATGCTGCTTGCAAGTACTTTCCGTTTCAGGAAAGCATCCACTATGTATTTCCTTTATGTAGAGGGCTTTTCGGTCTCTTTCGTCCCGCTACATTTAGCCCAACTTGGGTCTCTCCCTAAGGTGGCTAGCATGTAGAAATAGAAGGAAACCAATATGGCTAAATAGAGCTGTAAGGTGCGCAATAAGGGACAAAAAGAAAGCATTTAGAGAATTAGAGTAAGTAGGTAGTGATGAGGCATTAAATAAATACAGAAAATTAAATAAATTCTGTAAAAAGCAAATCAAGGCAGCAAAAATTGAGACAGAGAGACTCATTGCCAAAGAGAGCAAAAATAATCCCAAAATATTCTTTAACTACGTAAGTAGTAAGAATCTAAAAAATGATAGTGTTGGCCCCCTTAAAAACAGTCTGGGTGAAATGGTGGATGAGGATGAGGAAAAAGCCAATATGCTAAATTACTTTATTTCATCAGTATTTACGCAAAAAATTCCATGGCAGACAATATGATCAGTCATAACAAAAATTCCCCATTAACTGTCACCTGCTTAACCCAGGCGGTGTCTAAAAATCACTAAAATTGACAAATCTCCGGGCCCGGATGAGATACAACCCCAAGTACTGCAGGAATTAAGTACAGTCATTGATAGACCATTATTTCTAATATCTTTAAAGACTCCATAATAATAGGGTCTGTACCACAGGACTGGCATATAGCAAATGTGGTGCCAATATTCAAAAAGGGGACAAAAACTGAACTCGGAAATTATAGGCCAGTAAGCTTAACCTCTACTGTGGGTAAAATCCTGGAGGGCATTCTAAGGGATGCTATGCTGGAGTATCTGAAGAGGAATAACCTCATGACCCAATATCAACATGGGTTTACTAGGGACCGTTCCTGTCAGACTAATCTGATCAATTTCTATGAAGAGGTAAGTTCCAGACTGGACTAAGGACATGCAGTGGACGTAGTGTATATGGACTTTTAAAAAGCTTTTGATACGGTGCCACACAAAAGGTTGATACATAAATTGAGAATAATGGGGATAGAGGAAAATATGTGTAAGTGGGTTAAGAGCTGGCTCAGGGATAGGAAACAAAGGGTTGTTATTAATGGAGCACACTCGGACTGGGTCTCGTTTAACAGTGGGATACGACAGGGGTCAGTATTGGGCCCTCTTCTTTTTAACATATTTATTAATGACCTTGTAGGGGGCATACAGAGCAGAATTTTAATATTTGAAAATGACACTAAACTCTGCAGGGTAATCAATACAGAGGAGAACAATTTTATATTACAGGATGATTTATGTAAACTAGAAGCTTGGGCTGATATGAGCTTTAATGGGGTAAATGTAAGGTCATGCACTTGGGTAGAAGTAATAAGATGTATAACTATGTGCTTAATTCTAAAACTCTGGGCAAAACCGTCAATGAAAAAGACCTGAATGTATGGGTGGATGACAAACTCACATTTAGTGGCCAGAGTCAGGCAGCTGCTACAAAGGCAAATAAAATAATTGCATGCATTAAAAGAGGCATAGATGCTCATGAGGAGAGCATAATTATACTTCTATACAAGTCATTAGTTTGACCACACTTAGAATTCTGTGTTGTTGTGAATTCCGTTCTTGGTTGTAAGTAGTATTTTTGTGAGTTCTGCTCTTGGGCTCCTCCTGTGGTCTTTAGTGGTATGACTGCTTCTTGGATTTAGCTTCTCAGCTGTTTCCTTTGATTGTCTTTTGGGCTCGGCTATATTAGTCTGGCCTTAGCCCTCATTCAATTCCAGTTGTCAATTGTCTCTGCCTGGAGTCATTGCTCTTTGGATTGTCCTGACACTCTGACCAAGTTCTGCAAAGCTAAGTCTTTCCATGTCCTTTGCAGTTCACTTATTGTGGACTTGTTGTTTAGTACTGTCTTGTTTTTTGCTCATTTGTCCAGTTTATCAGTATGGATCTATTTAGCTAAACTGGAAGCTCTGGGCAGCAGAGTTTGCCCTCCACACGTTTAGTAGGTGTGGAGATTTTGGCATTTCTCTGCGGTGGACTTTTTCTAGTTTTTTCTACTGACCGCACAGAGCTCTTTTCTGTAGTTTCCTTTTTAGCTAGAAGTGGCCTCCTGTGCTCAATCTTGTTTCATACTACGTATGTCATTTCCTTCTCCTCTCACAGTCATTACATGTGGGGGGCTGTCTTTCCTTTGGGGATTTTCTCTGAGGCAAGATAGTTTTCCTGCTTCTATCTTTAGGGGTAGCTAGCTCTTAGGCTGTGACGAGTTGCCTAGGGAGCGTTAGGAGCAATCCACGGCTGCTTCTAGTTGTGTGTTGAGCTTAGGGTCTGCGGTCAGTATAGATACCACCTGCTCAGAGCTAGTCTCATGTCGCTCCATAATCACCAGATCATAACACTGTGTACAGTTCTGGTTTACAGTGTATAAGAAAGACATAGCTGAGCAGGAGCGGGTGCAGAGAAGAGCGACCAAGGTTATAAGAGGACTGGGGGGTCTGCAATACCAAGATAGGTTATTTCATTTGGGGCTATTTAGTTTGGAAAAACAAATGCTAAAGGGTGATCTTATTTTAATGTATAAATATATGAGGGGACAGTACAAAGACCTTTCTGATGATCTTTTCAATCATAGACCTGAGACAGCAACAAGGGGGCATCCTCTACGTCTGGAGGAAAGAAGGTTTATGCATAATAACAGACGCGGATTCTTTACTTTAAGAGCAGTGAGACTATAGAACTCTCTGCCGTATGATGTTGTAATGAGTGATTCATTACTAAAATTTAAGAGGGGACTGGATACCTTTCTTGAAAAGTATAATGTTACAGGTTATATATACTAGATTCCTTGATAGGGCGTTGATCCAGGGAACTAGTCTGATTGCCGTATGTGGAGTCGGGAAGGAATTTTTTTCCCCAATGTGGAGCTTACTCTTTGCCACATGGGTTTTTTTTTTGCCATCCTCTGGATCAACATGTTAAGGCATGTTAGGTTAGGCTATTGGTTGAACTAGATGGACTTAAAGTCTTCCTTCAACCTTAAAGGGAACCTGTCACCCCGGTTTTTCAGATTGAGATAAAAATACTGTTAAATAGGGCCTGCGGTGTGCGTTACAATAGTGTATTTAGTGTACCCTGATTCCCCACCTATGCTGCGAAATAACTTACCAAAGTCGCCGTTTTCGCCTGTCAATCAGGCTGGTCAGGTCAGGTGGGCGTGGTGACATCGCTCTTTTCTTCCTCAGCTTTACGTTGGTGGCGTAGTGGTGTACGCATGTCGCAGTGACGAATCCACTGCGCGCACGTGAAGAAACAGCGCGCGATCTGCGCTGTTATCCCTGTCATCGGTGGGGGCGGCCATCTTCCTGGGGCCGCGCGTGCGCAGATGGAGTGCTCTGCTGCACGGGGCTTCAGGAAAATGGCCACGGGATGCCGCGCGTGCGCAGAAGAGATCGCGGCGGCCATTTTCCCAAAGCCGTTCGCTTTGGGAAAATGGCCGCCGCGATCTCTTCTGCGCACGCGCGGCATCCCGCGGCCATTTTCCTGAAGCCCCGTGCAGCAGAGCACTCCATCTGCGCACGCGCGGCCCCAGGAAGATGGCCGCCCCCACCGATGACAGGGATAACAGCGCAGATCGCGCGCTGTTTCTTCACGTGCGCGCAGTGGATTCGTCACTGCGACATGCGTACACCACTACGCCACCAACGTAAAGCTGAGGAAGAAAAGAGCGATGTCACCACGCCCACCTGACCTGACCAGCCTGATTGACAGGCGAAAACGGCGACTTTGGTAAGTTATTTCGCAGCATAGGTGGGGAATCAGGGTACACTACATACACTATTGTAACGCACACCGCAGGCCCTATTTAACAGTATTTTTATCTCAATCTGAAAAACCGGGGTGACAGGTTCCCTTTAATAACTATGTTACTATGTTACCAGCCTAAAAACAGCTGCCAGCAAGGATAATGACATTAACCCTTGCTGGACCAAAAGGAAAAAATAACATTTAAATTATAACAGAACCAGAGCTGCCAAGAATCCTATAATGAATCATGACAGATATGGAGTTAAATGTTGAAATTCTGTTTGCCCTTTTTCAACACTAGGAGTAGGATTTTATTGCATAGTAATGCATTATTTATATATTTAACTCTATTGTTTACTTAGCAAATTTAACTGTGGTGTTAACCTTGTGGCTATTTTCCATGTTTGCGTTTTCCGCTTCATCTAAGAGCAATAATGTTTTTATTTTTTAGTTGACTTCGCCTTCTTTTTTGCGAGTTGTACTTTTGAATGATGCCCACAATTTTATCATGTGATTCACTGGAAAACAGGAAATAAATTCCAAGTGTGGCAAAATTGCCAAAAAAAGTGCAATTCTACTATTGTTTTTTGTTTTTTTTGTTTAACATGTTTGATATACAGTAAAAATGACCTGGCAATATAACTCTCCAGGTCAGTACATTTACGCAGATACCAGACATGCATAGTTTTTTTTTTTTTATGGTGAAAACAAATTCTAATTTTTTTTTAAACATTGCTGATTTGTGTAGACATTTTCTGACCTGCAATTTTTTCAATGTTTGGTTGATGTTTATTATTGATAACTTATTGTGGCAGGTATGATGTTTTGAACCCCTGTTATTGCAGTGTTGTGGCAGCTGAAAAAACATAATTCTGATGTTTAAATTTTTTCCTCATTATGCTGTTTACAGCTTGTGGTAATCAATTTTATATTTTGATAGATCTGACATTTATGGATATAACAGTACCACATATGTGCATTTTTATTTTTTGATTTCTTTATTCCTAAAGGGCTAAAAGGGGTTGATTTTAATTTTTATATTTTTTATATTTGTGAAACTTTTTTTTCATTTTTCACTGTTGTTTTTAGTCTCCTTAAGGGACTTGAACTTGCGATCATCCAATCTCCTGTACATGTACAGCAATGCCACAGTACTGCTGTATATAGTAAAAATCATGGTCTCCTATGAACACTAACCAGAAGCATGACAGGTCCAGGGATCTTCAGCAGACTCCAAGGCATCATGGCAAGCCATCTGCATCCTGCAATAGCATCATGGGAGCACCAATAGGGACACTCTCCCACCTAGTGCACTGTAGATGCCGCTGTCATAGATTAACAGCATCATTTAACAGATTAGGAGCTGTTAGGCTATGTACCCACGTTGCAGAATTGCTGCGGAAATGTCAGCAGCATTTCCGCAACTCCCTGCCGCAGGTAAAAGGCATGCGGAATTCTCATGCATTTTCCCGCAAAACACAAGCATTTTGCAAGCATTTTTAGCTTGCAGAATGCTTGCATTTTCCAAGTGATTTGAAGCATCGCTTGGAAAAGTGATTAACAGGTTGGTCACACTTGTCAAGTATAGTGGTTGACAAATGTGACCAACTTTGTACTATTGATGCTGCCTATGCAGCATCAATAGTAAAAGATAGAATGTTAAAAATAATAAAAAAACCAACAAATATTGTTATTCTCACCTTCCGATGGCCCCCGATCTCCTCAGCGGCGCTCCCGGTACTTTCCGTTCCCAGGGATGCTTTGCACAAAGGACCTTTGTGATGTCACGGTCGCGTGAGCACGATGTCATCCCAGGTGATTCGCGCAATGCATCCCTGGTAACGGAAGCCGTAGTGTGCACACTGAGAGCCGGGAGGACTTCGGGGGCCATCAGATGGTAAATATATCCCTATTTTTTATTTTAATTCTTTTTTTTTACAGAAATATGGTTCCCAAGGGCCTGGAGGATAGTCTCGTCTCCTCCAGACCCGGGTACCATCCGTACATGACGCGCTCACTTTACGTATGGTGGGCATAGCCACATGCGTAAAGTGAGTGTTTCAATGCAATCCTATGGCTGCAGAATCGCCGCAATTCCACAGAAATAATGAACATACTGTGGATTTTACTGCTATGCAATTCCGCAGCGGGAAAATCCGCAGCATGGGCACAGCATCTGCAGAATCCCATAGGATTGCATGGGAATGCGGTTTTTAAGCATTTTTATGTGCTTCTGCTGTGGCAAAAAACGTGGCAGAAACTCATAAAAAACGCAACGTGGGCACATAGCCTTAGAGGCAGACAATGACTGACTTTAACACAGCCAACATATGCTGAGAAAGATATGGTTCGGTTCCTGAGTCTGCTTCAAAGCCAGAGAGCCAGAATAACTGTATGTCATATATAGGTAAGGCAGAGGTCACACTGCATTATGGCAGTCCGTTAGATGGACTGCGTTACAACGCCGCATAACGCAGTGTAGCGCAGTCCGTTAACACTGCCATTAACCCCTATTATCGGGCGCATCGCCAACACATGCCATAATCGGCATGCGCTAGTGATGTACCGTCATTCTGTGATGGACCCTCGGATGCGGTCTGCAGCGTTTCGGGGTCCATCACCGCTAGCGCAGTTAGAGCATCTGTGCTAGCGCGATCGCATAACGCAATCTTTTGTGGCACTTGAGTTAACACAGTCCATTTAACGCATGCGTTGAACGGACTGCACTAACACAATGTGAACATAGCCTTAGGGGTTAATAGGACACTTAAACTGTTAAAGGGAATCTGTCAGCAGGATTTTACACCCCAAACTGTTTATATGTGCATGTAGCTCTTCTAAAGACAAGTCCAGCATTACTGAGAAATCAGTGTTTGAATTGATATGCAAATGAGGATGAAGAGCTACTGTAGATCTGAAGCCTCTGTCACTCCAGCTCAATTCCCCACATCTTCCTACTTGACTGATGGCTCCTTTCCCTGAAGTCACACAGAATAAAGGCTGACAGTCAAGCAGGATGTGGTGCTGGGCGGTGAATAGAGTTGGAGTGGCAGAGACTTCAGATCTACAAATAATTCTTCAGCCTCATTCATGTTGCAGTGGGGCAATGGGTGTTGAACGTCATCCCATCACACGTTCCAAAACTGAAAACCTTAAACGCAGCTGTCTATCTACTTTCTAGGTCAAAGCCTCAACTCCTATGCATAACTATAGAGTTAAATGATAAAAAAAATTATTTTCTCTGCCATGTTAAGGATCTTACTGAATAATAACATATTACTGTATTTATCTTTTTTTAATTCTATTGTTTAATATTAAAAATTAATACAATTTAAAAATGGTGCTCAAGAGGTTAAAAGCTGCTACACTCGCTGCTGTTAGAGTCAGATTCTGGATCTCTAAGGGTATGTTTCCACATTAAGGATTCATTTAGGATTTGCTGCGGATTAGATGCTTGAAAACACAAAAAAGCACAGTAAAACCAAAAACACTCTGTTGCAAAAAATCACAGTGGACAGCAAGTGCTAGTAAAAAGATGGAAAAAACAGGGTATTTGGTTGATACGTTTTTTGCAAAAAATGTATATTAAGCCGCTCTACCAAATGTCAAGGTATACCCATATCAGAGCAGTCCTAACTAATGTATGTAATCCCTATCTGATGTATTTAAAACCTGGTCATATGTACAATACCTGTATGAGCAGCATACAGCCACAGCATCCAAACCACAGCGTCCAGATGTTACAGCATAGTGGAAAGGATTTTATGAAATCTTGTCTCCACTATACGTGCAGGGCTGCATCTGGCGGCCCTGCGTAACCGGACATGCGGCGCGTCTTTCCAGACGCTCCTTTTCCGCAAGATAAATAACACAGTCTATGAATATTATGCAGTGATTCCGCGTTTGTTCAATGAACACATCTGGAATCACTGTGCGTACAACAGGGGCGGCGCTTTGGGCGGAGCAGGGTATCCGCTGTGTCAAAAGCGCAGAGATTATGTCACGTGGAAACACACCCCAATGCAGCCATCATTTGCTGGGTATGATTGCGCTTATATCATACAAGGGGACCCAACATTGAATGTACCAGGATGTGATGCAATCCAATTGTTTGTTATATTCCACTAGGTTGAATCACAGCTGGAGGTGGATTAACCATGCTTTCATGACATCCTTTTCAGGTTTTCCCTGTTTTTAAAGAGAACATGTTTCCAGTGCTCCAAAGTCAATTGGTGTTATACCACTCCAGGCTATACACATACATAGAATATATAGAAATATAGATGTTGGTGACATATATAATTAGTACAGTGTTTGTGCAGCTCACTGTACATGTATTTAATTAATATAAGATTGTTTTTCTGAAAAAAATGGCGTGGGCTCCTGCATAATTTTCTTAACCAGCAGAGGGAAAGCCGACAGCTGATGTTTATATCCTGGGGAGGGGGTAATACCTATGGAGCTTCCCAGGCTATTAATATCAGCTCAAAGCTGTATACTTAGCCTTTACGGGCTATTAAAATGGGGGGCCCCCCAAAAAATGACATAGGGCCCCACTATAATTAATCGCCAGCTAAGGCTAAGCAGACAGCTGTTGGCTGATATTAATAGCCTAGAAAGGGGCCATGGACACTGGCCCCAGACTAAAAACATCAGCTTACAGAAGCCCCAGAAAAGGTGCATCTCTAAGATGTGCCAATTCTGGCACTTAGCCTCGCTTTTCCCACTTGCCCTGTAGGGGTGGCAAGTGTGATAGTTGGGGGTTGATGTCACCTTTGTATTGTCAGGTGACATCAAGTCCAGAGGTTAGCAATGGAGAGGCATCAATAAGATGCCCCCATTACTAACCCCATAGTCATATTGTATAAAAAGACAGGCACCCAGAATTAGGTGAGAAGAGCAAGGCTAAGTGCCAGAAATGGCACATCTTAGAGATACATCTTTTCTGGGGTGGCTGAGAACTGATCTTTTTAGCCTGGGGCAGTATCCATGGCCCATTCCTAGGCTATAAATATCAACCTGTAGCAGTCTGCATAGCCTTTGCTGCTTATTAATTATAAGGGACCTTACATCATTTTTGGGGGGTCCCCTATTTTAATAGCCAGTAAAGGCCAAGAATAGAGCTGTGAGCTGATATTAATAGCCTGGGAGGCTCCATGGGCATTACCCTCTTCCCAGGTTATAAGCCCACAGCTGTAGACTTTCCCTCTGCTGGCTAAGAAAATGATCCCATCCAATTTATTTTCCGAAAAATAATTTTTAACAATGAAATACATGTACACTGAGCTGAACACACACTGTACTAATTATATATGTCACTGACATCTATATATCTATCTATTCTATGTGTATATACTGTATGTAATCCATCTATTCTATTCTGTCAGCTCCTGCTGTGATTTCACAGTACACTGCTGCTGAATTGGTGGCTTTTCTTCTATCTATCTCTGTAAAATATATATATACTGTATATGTGTGTGTGTGTCATTGACATCTATACACACATGGTCAAAATTGTTGGTACCCGTCGTTTTTAACCATGATCACACAGAATTTAAAAAAATAAATAAAACTCATGTAATAGGCCTGGACAGAAATGATGATACCCCTAAAAATAATGTGACAAAAGGGACATGTTAAATAACGGTGTGTCCACTAATTAGCATCATAGGTGTCTACAATCTTGGAATCAGTGAGTGGGCCTGTATATAGTGCTACAGATGCTCACTGTGCTGTTTGATTACATGGTGTGTATCACACTTAACATGGACCAAAGCAAGCTAAGGAAAGAGTTGTCTCAGGAGATTAGAAAGAAAATTATAGACAAACATGTTAAAGGTAAAAGTTATAAGACCATCTCCAAGCAGCTTGATGTTCCTGTGACTAAAGTTGCACATATTATTCAGAAATTTAAGATCTATGGGACTGTAGCCAACCTCCCTGGATGTGGCCGCAGGAGGAAAACTGATGACAAATCAAAGAGATGGATAAAAAAAATGGTAACAAAAGAGCCCAGAAAAACTTGTAAAAAGATTAAAAGTGAACTTCAAGTTCAATGAACATCAGTGTCAGATTGCACCATCCGTCACTGTATGAGCCAAAGTGGACTTCATGAGAGACGACCAAAGAGGACACCAAACTTCATGTTGACAAGCCACAAAGCACCTGGGAGAATGTCCTATTGACAGATGAGACAAAAATGGAACTTTCTGGCAAGGGACATCAGCTCTAATCAATACCAGCAAACATTGTAAAGCACTGGAGCTGTTCATTCTAACAATTGGCGGGCTTCCCAGTAGTTCATCCTCCACTCATCAGAAACTGTTGGTATATTTCTAGACGTATGCCAGTAATATTTTTGGAGAAAATATAATCAGAAAGAGACCTATTGCTTAAATCAGGTTTTCTGTTAAATATTTTTTTTTATTTTCTTGCAATGTTTTTTTCACTAGTAAATAATCTGTATTTAAAATAGAAAAATAGAAGTCTTGCAATAATCACACTGACCAATAGTGCATTTTAAAGTCTAGCTTCTTGTTTCAGGTTTTCACAAACTTTGCTATATAATTTTTTATAATAGCAATTTGCATTAACTCTAGATTGTTATGAAAAGTTATCAGATTTATTGGAAAAAATTGCAAATTCAATCCTTTCCATGAAAACTAATTTCATCACAAATAATCACAAAAATCCTACTTACATCTAGTTTCAGTAATGCCAAAAAATGACTTGCTTACATCATTTCAGTGATCTTCAAGTTAGATCAGGAGAAAGTATTAATGATAGCAAGGCAGGTGATATCACCCTACAGTGGCTTGCAAAAATATTGACCCAACCCCACCCCCATCCTCCAACTTGCCATTTTTCGCATTTTGCTACCTCACAACCTGGAATTTCGCTGTTTTTTTAGGGTTTGCATCAGTTCATGTAAAGAACATGCCTGCAACTGTGAATCTTTGTTTTTCTTTTTATTGTAAAGCAAACAAAAAATAAGACAAATTAATTGAAAACTTCATTATGCATAACTATTCACCCCTCTAAAGTCTATGAGTTTTCCACATTTTTCCACTGGGATTTTTGCCCATTCCTCAAGGCAAAACTTCTCCAGCTCCTTCAAGTTAGATGGTTTCCTCAGGTGAATAGCAATCAAGTCTGACCACAGATTCTCAATTGGATTAAAGTTGAGGCTTTGACTAGGCCACTCCAAAACATTTACACATTTCCCATTAAACCACTCAAGCCTTGCTTTAACAGTATGCTTTAGGTCATTGTCTAGATGGAAGTTGCACCTCTGTCCCAGTCTCAAATCACTGACAGACTGTGACAGTTTTTGCTGGAGCATATTCCTCTATTTCACTCTATCCATCTTCCCCTCAACTCGGACCATTTTCCCTCTTTTCTGCCAAAAAAAACATTTCCACAGCATGATGCTGCCACCACGTTTTAATGTGAGGATGGTTTTCTTGGGGTGATGAGCTGTGTTGGCTTGGCGCCAAACCTAGTGTTTTCCTTGGTGGCCAAAAATCTGAAATTGGTCTCATCTCACCACAGCAACTTCCTCCATATTTTTGGGGAGTCTCCCACATGTCTTTTGGCAAACTCAAAATGAGCCTTATAAGGGTGAGGTCAAACAGCGTGCAGCCACCATCTTTGAGTTAGCTGTGAATACCATCTATTGCTAATATATATAATCATCTTTTACCTGCAGATTTTCCACATCTAATGCAATTCTATGGGGAAAATTCATACATAAAACTCAGTGTACCCACCAGAGAAAATAGCATGTTGCAGATTTTGAAAAATGCACCACACATCAGTTTACACAGCGTTAAAAAAGCAAAGTGGGCACAAGTTTTCTATAAATATAGTATTTGCAATAATATGCATTTTTTGAGCCGTGAAAATACACAGCATCAAAAACTCACCTAATACTAATTGTGAAAACTTAACCTTAGATCTACAGTTACAGGATATAGAGTACATAGCTAGCATTTAGTCCACCTAATGACAAACTTGCCAAAAATTATTTAGATCAGGGGAAACTACACTGCTCAAAAAAATAAAGGGAACACTAAAATCCCACATCCTAGATATCACTGAATGAAATATTCCAGTTGTAAATTAGTCATAAATCTTTATTCATTACATACTGGAATGTGTTGAGAACAATAAAACCTAAAAATTATCAACGTAAATCACAACAAATATCCCACGGAGGTCTGGAGTTGAAATGATGCTCAAAATAAAAGTGGAAAATGAAGTTACAGGTCGATCCAACTTCAGTGGAAGTGCCTCAAGACAAGGAAATGATGCTCAGTAGTGTGTGTGGCCTCCACATGCCTGTATGACCTCCCTACAATGCCTAGGCATGCTCCTGATGAGATGGCGGATGGTCTCCTGAGGGATCTCCTCCCAGACCAGGACTAAAGCATCCACCAACTCCTGGACAGTCTGTGGTGCAATGTGACGTTGGTGGATGGTGCAAGACATGATGTCCCAGATGTGTTCAATCGGATTCAGGTCTGGGGAACGGGTGGGCCAGTCCATAGCTTCACTTCCTTCATCTTGCAGGAACTGCTGACACACTCCAGCCACATGAGGTCTGGCATTGTCCTGTATTAGGAGGAACCCAGGGCCAACCACACCAGCATATGGTCTTACAAGGGGTCCGAGGATCTCATCTCAGTACCTAATGGCAGTCAGGCTACCTCTGGTGAGCACATGGAGGGCTGTGCAGCCCTCCAAAGAAATGCCACCCCACACCATTACTGACCCACTGCCAAACCAGTCATGCTGAAGGATATTGCAGGCAGCAGAGCGCTCTCCACGGTGTCTCCAGACTCTGTCACGTCTGTCACATGTGCTCAGTGTGAACCTGCTTTCATCTGTGAAGAGCACAGGGTGCCAGTGGTGAATTTGCCAATCATGGTGTTCTGTGGCAAATGCCAAGCATCCTGCATGGTGTTGGGCTGTAAGCACAACCCCCATCTGTGGACGTCAGGCACTCAGACCATCCTCATGGAGTCGGCTACTAACCGTTTGTGCAGACACATGCACATTTTTGGCCTGCTGGAGGTCATTTTGCAGGGCTCTGGCAGTGCTCCTCCTGTTTCTCCTTGCACAAAGACTGAGGTAGCGGTCCTGCTGCTGGGTTGCTGCCCTACTATGTCCCCCTCCACGTCTCCTGGTGTACTGGCCTGTCTCCTGGTAGTGCCTCCAGCCTCTGGACATTACGCTGACAGACACAGCAAACCTTCTTGCCACAGCTCGCATTGATGTTCCATCCTGTATGAGCTGCACTACCTGAGCCACTTGTGTGGGTTGTAGAATCTGTCTCATGCTACCACGAGTGTGAAAGCATGACCAACATTCAAAAGTGACCAAAACATCAGCCAGAAAGCATTGGTACTGGGAGGTGGTCTGTGGTCCCCACTCCTTTATTGAGTGTGTCTTGATAATTGGCAATAATTTCCATCTGTTCTCTATTCCATTTGCACAACAGCATGTGAAATTGTTAAACAGTGTTGCTTCCTAAGTGGACAGTTTGATTTCACAGAGGTTTGATTTACTTGGAGTTATATTCTGTTGTTTAAGTGTCCCCTTTATTTTTTTGAGCAGTGTACTTAGTCTTCAGATAAAAGCAGCAAGAAGAAGGGATGCTTGCCAGAATCCAGGTTTCGTTCTCTTTTATTACTGAATCTGATTTTTGCAAAAAATAATCTCTCTTTAAGAATTCATTATTCCTGCACTGCACAGCCTTGTGGAGCAAATCTATATCAGTTATTTGTAACAACAGTTTACCTGATCGTATGGGCTCTGTCGCTACAGTATATTTTGTAGAACTTAATTAGATTCATAGTCATATATATCTCTATTATCGATGGTGACCAGGTAGGCATAAGTGTCATGTTGGCAAGGATTATTGCAGCAAAGAACTACGGTAATTTTATTTTTGTAGTAGAAGGCACATCTGCAACAAAGTACACAGTAGATATGAATTTTAATTTCATTGCATAATTATTTACTTAAGTAAACTCAGTGTGATGGTTCCAATTAGCGCTGCATGCTTACAATGTCATTGCTTATTTTCTTTCACAAAACCTCAGTTACAGCTTCCCCAGTTAATTACTTTAAATAAATAAAAGCTCAGTGGCGCTGTATCTAGTCCATTAGGAATGCAATTTATTTGTTAAACTTGAAGGTAAGGAAAGGAAAAATGCTTATCTCAATGCAAAGTACTGATAGGAAACCTAGAGTACTTGTATAAACAGCAGAATTTTGGTCAAGTTATCTGTGGGATGTGCAAATATGCTGACCTAGTAAAGGTGCAATGGCAATATGTTTCCTAAGGGCAAAGGTCCCCAACCTTTTATGAGCCACATACAACTGTGAGTTAGGCCAGGTTCAGAAGGTCACAATTACAAATACTGAAAATCTTTAAAAGTATGTAAATGATTTTTCATTCCCCAGTTATATCCCCTTCACCCCCGAAGCTTTTTTCAGTTTTGCGTTGTTGTTTTTCGTTCCCCTTCTTCCCATAACTTTTTTATTTTGCCATCAATATGGCCATGTTATGGCTTAATTTTTGCAGGACGAGTTGTACTTTTGAACACCACAATTGGTTTTAGCATGACGCTTACTTGGAAATGGGATAAAAATTACAAGTGCGGTGAAATTGCAAAAAAGGTGCAATCCCACCATTGTTTTTTGCTTGACTTTTTTGCCAGGTTCACTAAATGCTAAAACAGATCTACCATTATGATTTTCCAGGTCATTACGAGTTCATAGACACTAACCATGGCTAGGTTCTTTTTTATCTAAGTGGTGAAAAAAAAATTCAAAGTTTACTTAAAAAAAAAAAAATTGTGCAATTTTCCGAGACCAGTAGTGTATCCATTTTTCGTGATCTTGGGTTGGGTGAGGGCTTATTTTTTGTGCACCGAGCTGATGTTGATAATGATACCACTTTTGTGCAGATACGTTCTTTTGATCGCCCGTTATTGCATTTTAATATAATGTAAAAAAAAAGTAATTCTGGTGTCTTGATTTTTTTTTCTCGCTACGCGGTTTAGTGATTGGGTTAATCCTTTTTATTGATAGATCAGGCGATTCTGAATGTGGCAATACCAAATATGTGTAGGTTTGATTTTTTTTTTTTTTTATATTTTTAATATTATTAATTTTTTTTTTTTTTTTTATATTTTTTAAAACATTTTTATTTAAATTTTGGCATGCTTCAATAGCCTTGGTGTCACCATGTCCATAAAAGTCCAGTCTATCAAAATATAAACTAAAAAATGCAATAAAAAGTGATCAATAAGTTGTACACTGACTTGACAAAAGTATTCATACCCTGAGAACTTTTCCACAGTTCTTCACAATACACTCACAAACTTAAATGTATTTTATTGTGATTTTAAGTGATATACCAACACTAAGTAGCTAGCATGGGCTGGCCCATAGGAGAATCCTGAGGTGGGTCCCTCTGCAAGAGTGAGCCACCACGCTCTTACTGTATATGAGCAGTACTTGGCATTATATACTTGAATCACTATGTACAGACAGAAGCAGCATCTTATTCATTTACCAAACTGCCCAGTTCACTGTTATATAAATTTGTGATTGAGGATGATGTCACATTTGCATGTGGTTGAAAATTTGGGCCCTGGAATTGGTTACTGATGAGCCTTTGGCACCCTAGTTTGACACTGGTATCAACTATTTGTAACATGTAAAGGAAAAGATACATGGGTTTCTAAATATTTTAAAAATATAAATATGAAAATTGTGATGTACATTTGTATTCAGACCCCTGTAGTGTGATACCTCTAAAAAAAATCCTGAGCGACAAATTGCCTCCAAATCTCGCATACTGTATATACTCATGAATAAGCAGAGTTTTTCAGCACATTTTTCTGTGCAGCAAACGCCCCCCCCCGGCTTATACACGAGTCACGGTACAGAAAGCCGGCAGAGGAGGTGGAGCAGCGGGTGCCAGGAGCCATCAAACATATCTTACTCAAGTACCTGCGCGACCTCAGTGCTGGCACTGCATCTCATTCCGGCCGCCAGCGCCTGCCTGCAGCTCTTCCTGTGGTCAGCGGTCACTTGGTAGCGCTCATTAAGGTGATGAATATGGACACGTCTCCACTCCCATAGGCATGGAGCGCATATTCATCACCTTAATGAGCAGTACCACGTGACTGCTGAGCACAGGAAGAGCTGCAGGCAGGCGCCGGCGGCTGGAACGAGATGCAGTGCCAGCACCCAGAGCGCACAGATAGGTGAGTATGATGTTTTTGTTTTGTTTTTTCAATAGGAAACATGCACAGAGGGATAGGGGATAAGGAGGCATGCATACAGGGATAGAACTGGCATTCATAACAGGACAGGAAAGGGGGATGCATGCATACAATGACAGGGACAGGGGAAGCATGCAGACAGGGATGGGGGGGCATTCTTACCAGGACAGGGAAAGGGGAACCATGCATTGCAGGACACGGATGAGGGGACAATGCATATCCAGCTTATACTCGAGTCTTCAATAAGCTTACCCAGGTTTCCGTGGCAAAAGTAGGTGCCTCGGCTTATGCTTGGGCCAGCTTATATTCGAGTATATACGGTAATTAGTAAATTTGTATTTATTTTTAAAGCACCATTGATTTAATGATGCTGTACATGAGAAGGGGTTACATACATAATACAAATAAGTTACAAACAAGCTAACAATGACAGACTGGTGCAGAGAGGAGCAAGCTCTGCCCTTGCGGGCTTACAGTCTGCAGAAAAATTGGGAAAGAAATAGTAGGTTGGGGGTTGCGGTAGCTCTGATGGTGGTAAGGTGGTAGCAGGGTCATTGCAGGCTTTCTTAAAGAGATGAGTTTTCAAATTTCATCTCACAGTTCCGCATGTGATGGATAATTGGACATATTGGGGCACAGAATTCCAGAGAATGGGAGACATGCAGGACGAGTATTGGAGATGATTGGGTGAGGAATGTACAAGTGTGGAGGAGAGAGGGAGGTCTTGTGAGGATCAAAAATTATGTGTAGGAGGGTATCGGTTGATTCGTTCAGAGACATATATGAGGAAAGAGATTATGGAAGCCTTTGTCGGTCAATGTTAGTAGTTTGAACTGGATATGTTGGAGAATTGGGCCCCAATGAAAGAATTTGAGGAGAACTAGCGATGGAGAGGTCTGCTGTCAGGCAGCAGAGTTAAAGACAGACTGGAGATGGGCGAGATTGTTAGCATGGAGGCCACAGACGAGGATGTTGCAATATTCGAGGCGGTAGATGATGAAAGGCATGAAGTTTGTACATTGTCAAAGAATGAGTTCAATGAGAGGTAAGAGGAAAGTTTAATATGGATATGCTGTTTGAGGAATTTGGAGTTGAAGAGGAGCAGAGATGTAGGACAATAATGGGATGTAGAGGTCAGGTCCAGGGATGGTTTTTCAGGATAGGTGTGATTGTGGCATGTTTGAAGACAGAAGGGAATGTACGAGAAGTTAATGATAGGTTGAAGCATGGTGGGGAGGTTGGGGAGAAGGTGGGATGGCATCAAGTACACAAGTGGTGAGATGTGATTTCAAAAGATTAATAAGCTTTCCTTCATTGATTGTAGAGATGAAGGTTATGGGGGAAGGGCATTGGTCTGTTATACATAGAGTTTGGGGTGATTGAGCAATAAAGACTTTCCTTTTTTGGTTGATCTTGTTTTTGAAATGTGCGGTAAAGTCTTCTACAGAGATGAAGGAGGTTGAAGGGGCAGTGGTGAATGAAGGAGAGAGTTAAAAGTGTTCAATAATTGTTTGTGGTTGTGGGATAAAGAATATATGAATGTTGAGAAGTGGTCCTGTTTAGCAGGGGTTAGGACTAACTTGAATGTGAAAGTTTCTTGTTTGAATGTGGTGAAGTCTTTCTGTGAGTACATTCTCTTCCAGCACATCTCAGCAACTCTGGACACTTGCCAAAGCTTTTTAGTGAAGTTGTTGTGCCAAGGTTGGCTACTGATTCATCACACTCAGCCCCTCTCATGCATGTCAAACAAGTCAAAAGCTGATGAGAATGTGATGTTGTAAAAAATGGTGGTACATGGAGTGAAGATGGTAGAATAGAGTCAGAGAGAATGTGAATGATAAGGTGTGTGAGGTTTCTGTGGGGGTGTGCTAGTTGTTGGACATGAGGGACAGGTGAGGAGGACAGGGATGAGAAAGTGAGTATGGTGTCAGATAGGGAAGAGGTGAGAATGTGAGGTTAGATAGGGAGCAGAGGCAGGTGAAGATAAGGTCTAATATATGTCCGTCTGTGTGGGTGGCTGTGGGGCTGTGGAGGACCACTAAAAAAAGACTAAAGGATAAAGTAAGTGACAGGAGTTTTTGGCTGTCCTGTGGCAATTTACTATCAGTATAACTACAGCTGTTCTGTGCAGGACTCAGAGGTTTGTTTAAGATCATTAGGGATCAAACAGCATCATGAAAACCAAGAAACCCACCAGACAGGTCAGGGATAAAGTTATGGGGAAGAGTAACGCAGGGTTAGGCTATAAAAATAAAAATAGCCCAAGCTCTGAACATCTCACAGAGCACTGTTCAATCCATCATCCAAAAATGGAAGGAGTATGGCACAGCTGAAAGCCTAACAAGACATAGCTAAAACTGACATCCCAAGCAAGGAGCAGCTCAGAGGCACATTGTCACACTGGAGGAGCTGCAGATATCCACAGCTCTGGTGGGAGAATCTGTCCACAGGTCAACTACAACAATAAGATGTATACTCTACAAATCTCACCTTTATGGAAGAATAGCAAGAAGAAAATCATTTTTGAAATCAAGACATAATAAGTCCTGTTTGCAGTTTACAAAAAGCCACATAAGGGATGCAGCTAGCAAGTGGAAGAAGGTGCTCTGGTCAGAAAACTAGCACTGCACATCACTCTGAAAAAATCATCTCCACCATCAAATAAGGTGGTGGCAGCATCATGCTATGGGGATGCTTTTCTTCAACAGAGACAGGAAAGCTTTATCAGAGATTATGAGAAGATAGATAGAACAATATTAAGAGGAAAACCTGTTAAAGGCTGCAAAAGACTTGAGATTGGGGCATAGATTCGCCTTCCAGCAGGTCAACGACCCTACTGAGTTTTTTGCCTCAGTATTTGTAAACCAAAGCCAGGAGTGGGTGAAAAATGCTGAAGTGGTGCAAGTGTTTATATTATACTTTTCCTCTGTTCCACTCCTAGTTTTAGTGACAAATACTGAGGTAAAAAACTCACCAAATACTGAACGTGGGCACGTGTCTTGCACATACAGTACTGCCAGAACAACAATGGAATGGTTTCGATCAAAGCATATTCATGTGTATGAATGGCCCAGATCTAAATCCCATTGAGAATCTCTGGCAAAAAATGAAAATGGTTATTCATAGAAGCCCACCATCCAATCTCCCCAAGCTAAAGCTAGTTTGCAAAGAAGAATGGGCAAAATTTTAGCCTTTTTTTCTTTAATAATTAAAATAAATAATTTAAAAAACGGCATGGCATTCCCCCATTTTTTCAGCCAACTTTGCTAAAGCAGACAGCTGGGGGCTGGTATTCTCTAGCTGGTAAGGGGCCGTGGATATTACCCCGCCCCATCCTAAAAACAGCAGCCCTCAGCCTTGCAGTAAAGGCACATCTATTAGATGAGCTAATTCTGGTGCTTTGCCCAGCTCTTCCCACTTGCCCCGTAGCGGTGGCAAGTTAGGTTCATATATGTGGAGTTGATGTAACCTTTGTAACCACGGGCAGCACGGTGGCGCAGTGGTTAGCACAGCAGCCTTGCAGCGCTGGGGTCCTAGGTTCTAATCCCACCTTGGACAACATCTGCAAAGAGTTTGTATGTTCTCTCCGTGTTTGCGTGGGTTTCCTCCGGGCACTCCGGTTTCCTCCCACATTCCAAAGACATACTGATAGGGAATTTAGATTGTGAGCCCCATCGGGGACAGCGATGATAATGTGTGCAAACTGTAAAGCGCTGCGTAATATGTTAGCGCTATATAAAAATAAAGATTATTATTATTATTATTATTATTGTATTGTCCGGTGACCTCAAGCTCACGGATGGAGCGGCGTCTATAAGACACCTGTCTATTACTAATCCTATAGTTATATTGTAAATAAACACACAGCAAGAATAAAGTTGCTTATTTGAAATAAAACAAAACACACGTTTCCATTTTTTATTTAAAAATAACAAACACAGTTATACTCACCTAATGCCCATTCCATCGAATCCCTCGTCTCGTGCAATAAAACAAAAATATAAAACAACAATATCCCTCACCTGTCTGACGTTCTGTCTCATACCTGTAGTGCAACTGCAGCGCCCCAGAGACCTGGTCGTTGCAGTAGTATCGCTCTGCCACTAAGGGGAGTGATGGTACGTCTGATGGCACTAAAGGAGTTCATCTGACCAGGTATCACCAGCACACAGTACACTTCACACTCCGGCCACCAGGGGGAGCAAAAGGTTTTATTTATTAGGCCACTCCTCACACTGGTAAAACTAGGGGTTGGATAGGAAGTTAGACAGAAGCTGACTGCGTTTTGTCCAGGCAACATCCCGTGGCTGGGGGTGTTGCGGAGGAAGATTCAGGGGGGTCCCTGTCAGGCGTGGGAACCTGGCAGGCACCTAGCGACAAGGATAGAACGTTACGGAGCTACGCCTGCGCTACCCTGTGGCGGCATCCAAAGAAAGGACACGAAGCGAAGGATATTGTGGACAGTGAGAAACGAGATCAAGCACAAAGGAGAGCCAGTAGGAGTCGTGCCCGGAGAACGGCAACATCCTACTGAGGCGCGTAGCCGGTGCCCGAAACACCGAGGAAGTAACTGACTTTATGCCTTACTTCAAATACCGCAGGACAGTAAATTATAGGTTGGCTGTCTACCTTACATCACCTAAGCAGACATAGGGGGCAATGCGTGGAGAGGGGCGTCTCTAGGGTCCCGGAAGAGCTCCGAGCCTTCCCGTCAAATGGGTGTGTCCTAGCCATAACAAACCTGGGGGACGGAGAATAGAAAGAGCGAGAAAGAACTAGAAAGAACGAGAACAGAAGTTGTGAGGACTATCCCGAATGCTCAGCAGGGAAGCACTACAACACACAGGCGCTAGTGGTAGGCCACGATTTCCACCTGCAAAGGGAACTCTGGATGTGCCTTCGGACCGGCCAGTCTCAGACAGCCCTGTTAACAGTGCTCTGGATTGAGGATCCTGAAGCCTTCAATAATGAGGTAAAGAGACTGCAACCATGTGTCCTCGTTATTGACTGCACCTCACACCATCACCATCTACATTATCGGGAAGCCCTGGGGACATACTTCACCTGTGGGAAGGTATACCACCTAGCTGCCATCACATCACCCCAGTGGACCCCAAGCAGCTTCGGTCACCCTGACCGAACACCACAGGTGGCATCATGAATCCTTGACAGTCTTGTATCACCTTTTATTGGACGCTCCTTAGCAGGGTCACGGACCAGGTCCAGCCACCGTGACATCCCCAGAACTGAGCCAGAGAGGCCCGGTACCGAGTAACCCGTGGCCCTGCATCTGGGGGTGCTCCACAACGGTAGCACACTTATGCAGTGAGGAGGAAGTGACCCAAGAACGTTTCAACATAAAGTCTCTTTAATACAGTTACTTCACAGCATTAATGTCCAATTCATACACGCATGTATCATTAAAGTCCAATTCACAGCCCTACATAGTACCCGGTATCCTACAGATCGCTGCCAGGAACCATATCCTCCGGATTACAGTCACTAAACACACCAGTCCACCTATGACCTGTTGCCGTGGGCGACTGCACCACCGTGTTAATGTCTCTTTACTCACAGCTTTCCACAGTACATGACATCCTTCAGTTTTCAGTCCTCCTCTGACCAGTTACCTTGGGCGACTACACTGCTGTTCACGCTGTGGGTGCCAGACATCTCAGCTCCCCTGGCTGTTTTGCTCCGCTTGCCTGTGTTGCCTCACACAGGAGCTCTGCAGAGCCGATTGCTCTGCCTTCTAGCATACACCAGACTGATACTGACTGTGACCCTGACCCAAATTCTTTACTGCAGGGATTTTAACTGGGATCTGTGGCCTTGAGCCACATGGAAAACCCGGGCCTGCAATTGAATGTACTGCACGATTACCATCCTGCAGTCTGTTTCAAAATACAAAAACCCCAGAGCAGGTTTTCCAAACTCTGCCCTGGACACTAACATGCCCAAGACTAACACTTATTTTTAGTCTGCACTGCAATCACAGCTATGCTTGTGACCGAAATGCACTCTCATGGCCTCCATACGTCTCCGTTCACATCCTGGGGGAACACACAGCGACCCCTACCTGTGACAACGGTCACTGCCTCACAATTGCAATCACAGCTATGCCTGTGACTGCAATGCACCCCCATGGCCTCAATACACCTCTGTGTGCATCCTGGGGAGAACATACAGTGACCCCTACCTGTCACACCGGTCACTGCCTCACACATTGTAGTCCATGTCTGGGGATTAAGGCTATGTGCACACGTTGCGGAGCTGTTTTCCATGCGGTGTACAGTACCACGTAAACCTATGAAAAAACAAATCCGCTGTGCCCATGGTGCGGAAAATAACGCTGTGTTGTATTTTCTGCAGCATGTCAATTCTTTATGTGGATTCCGCAGCGTTTTACACCTGCTCCTCAATAGGAATCTGCAGGTGTAAAACCGCGGGTGGAATCAGCACAAAAACCGCAGGAAATCCGAGGTAAATCCGCAGGTAAAACGCAGTGCGTTTTACCTGCAGATTTTTTTAAAACGGTGCGGAAAAATCTGCACACAAATCCGCAATGTGTGCACATAGCCTAATAGTTTTCAACCAGGATGGTGCCAAGATGCGACCATCTAGGCTGAGAACCACTAGTGAATGAGCTGCTGCATCATGGGAACCGTGGCTTACCAGCAGTAATGATTTTACCACCAATTTGAAGCTGTGTTTGCCGTGCTGTCATGCACATGACAGCGTGGCAAACACTGGATGGTCGGCCCCCCCATACAAGTAAATGGGGCCTGGGTTCATGTTTGGGTCCGGGTACTGTTCTGTTACCCAAACCCAAACTTTGTTTAACTGTTTGGTCGATCTTGGCGAACCCTATCATCCCGGGGTCCATCCATCTCTATTCACAAATACGTTCTACTTGATGTTATATCACATAAAATACTAATAAAAAACATTTAAGTTTGTGGGTGTAACACGAAAAATGTGGAAAAGTTCACAAGGTAAGAATACTTTTTCAAGGCACTGTATGTACCCTAAACTTGTATCAACAAAAATGTCAGTTCTGCACACAAAAAATTAAGCCCACACAAAGCTCCATCGACAGAAAAATTTTAAAAAAAGTTACTCATCAAAAAAAATGGAGACAATTTCTTTTTTTTTTTTTTTTTTTACAAATTTCAGATTTTTTTTCACCAGTGAAAAATAAAAAAAATACACATTTGGTATCATTATAATCGTACTGAACAAGAGAAGAGAATTGTGCTGCCAAGTGCTTTTTACTACCAGTGAAAGCCATAAAAACACAATGCAAAAAATAATGCTGGTATTGCAGTTGCATTCCACTTGGAAATTGTTTCCTGTTTAACGGTAGATAACAAAATGAATGGTGGCATTGAAAAGTACGACTCGTCCAGAAAAAAATAAGCTCTCATATTGCTGTATTGTGGGAAAAAGAAAAAAGTTATGGCTCGTAAAAGAAGGGGAGGGAAAAAAAAAAACACAAAAAATGCTGGATGGTCCCGAAGGGATTAAAGCTCAAGTTCTGAAGACAGTGGTATACGATCAAGGTAGCACAGGTGCAAAATACTAATACATAATTCCCCCCGATTGATGATAAATCAGTGTGCATGGATGTATCAAAGTAATAGCATATATCTTTCTTTTGCATGGTTCTGTTCAGATTGAATTAGCAACATTTAACCAACACTGCCATCTAGTGGAAACATAATTGTAGCTATCAAAAAATTATCCCAGTAACAGTTAAAAAAAATATTTACAGCATCATAACTAGCATAGCATATAGAAAAATATGTTGTGACCCTATTAACATTCAGTTTACCCAAAGAAGGGGAATTACAAGACCAAAGGTAAAACTAAAATATTTTATTCACAATTAAAATCAAGAATCATAAATATAAATAAGGGATTCAAACAAGGCAGAGTGACCTCCAAACAACCTACACCATAATTGATAATATGAACAACCACATGCAGAGTAGTAGAAACCAATGTGTCTCAAATAGATCAAAGTATTCTGTGGTATTGGCATATATTAAACACAGGTGCAGCAGCAGGCACTGGATTATTAAAATAATTACATTTCAGAAATACCAGTGTGATACATGCAAGGTCTGAAGGAATATATCCCATAGGGGCTAAGGGTGACTAGTACTAAAGTGCAAATGCATAGCTTATAAACATATCTAAGTACATCAAAGTCTGAAGGAAAATATCCTATGAGGGCTAAGGGCGACTTGTACTAAGGTGCAAGTGCATGGTTATTGAACAACTCTAAGTACATCATAGCCCTTGTAATACCAGAGTCCAAAAAACAAAAGCGGTAACACCGTGCTGTCAGTACCTGTGATATGGGAGTTGCTGGGAGAAGAAAACCCCGATGCGCGTTTCGCTTGTCGCTTCTTCCATGACCCCCCACCTGTGCTTAATATATGCCAATACCACAAAATACTTTGATCTATTTGAGACACACTGGTTTCTATTACTCTGCATGTGGTTGTTAACATTATCAATTATGGTGTGGGTTGTTTGGAGCTCACTCTGCCTTGTTTGATATACCTATGATTCTTGATTTTATTTAATTGTGAATAAAATATTTTAATTTTACCTTTGGTCCTGTACTTCCCATTCTTTGGGTAAACTCATTTACTTAGGAAGTTTACCGAACTATTCTTTTGGTCTCTAATTTTGGGTATTTTCCTATTAACATTCAATAGTTATGGCATTGTAGAAGTGTATTAACTCATTAACCCCTTTACCCCCAAGGGTGGTTTACACGTTAATGACCGGGCCAATTTTTACAATTCTGACCAATGATGATTCTGACATTGTTTTCTAGTGACATATAGTACTTCATAAACTGAATGTTAATAGGGTTGCAACATATTTTTGTATATGCTATGCTAGTTATGATGCTGTAAATATTTCTTTGATATTACCTGCGTTTAGGGTGGTTTCACACTTGCGTTTTTGTCTGCAGCGTTTTTTTTTTCAAAAAAACGCATGCGTTTTTTTTCCCTATATTTAACATTGAAAACGCATGCGTTTTTGTGTGTACGCGTTTGGTCGCGTTTTGAAACGCATGCGTTTTTTTACTGCATGCGTTCATTTTCAGAAATGCAACTTGTAGTATTTTTGAGAGGCATTTTTTGGACCAAAAAAACCGCATGCGTTTTCATGCGGTTTTTTTGGGTCAAAAAATACATTGGAGTCAATGGGGACGCATGCGTTTTTTTGTGCATGCGTTTTTTTGCGTTAAAAACGCATGCGTTTTTCTATTAAAAAAACAGAAAACACACTGATATGCCATCCCCCAACATAAAGGTGATAAAGGGATCCTAACCCTAACCCTACCCCTAACCCTAACCCTACTCCTACCCCTAACCCTAACCCTAAGGGATCCTAACCATAACCCTACCCCTAACCCTAACCCTACCCCTAACCCTACCCCTAACCCTAAGGGATCCTAACCATAACCCTACCCCTAACCCTAACCCTAACCCTAAGGGATCCTAACCCTAACCCTACCCCTAACCCTACCCCTAACCCTAACCCTAATCCCTTTAGGGTTAGGGTTAGGGGTAGGGATAGGGTTAGGATCCCTTAGGGTTAGAGGTAGGGTTAGGGTTAGGGGTAAGGTTAGGGTTAGGATCCCTTAGGGTTAGGGTTAGGGGTAGGGTTAGGGGTAGGGTTAGGGGTAGGGTTAGGGGTAGGGTTAGGGTTAGGGTTAGGATCCCTTTAGGGTTAGGGTCAGGGTTAGGATCCCTTTAGGGTTAGGGTTAGGGTTAGGATCTCTTTAGGGTTAGGGTTAGGATCCCTTTAGGGTTAGGGTTAGGTTTAGGATCCCCTTTATCACCTTTATGGTGGAGGGTGGCATATCAGTGTGTTTTCTGGTTTGTTAATATAAAAACGCATGCGTTTTTTTGTGCATGCGTTTACATGCGTTTTTTCACCATGCGTTTTTTTTCCAAACGCATGCGTTTAAAAACGCAAGTGTGAAACCAGCCTTACTTGTGAAAAAAATGGAAATTTGGCGAAAATTTTGAAAATTCCGCAATTTTCCAAATTTGAATTTTTATGCCCTTAAGTCACAGAGATATGTCACACAAAATACTTAATAAGTAGCATTTCCCACATGTCTACTTTACAGCAGCACAATTTTGGAACCAAATTTTTTTTTGCTAGGGACTTATAAGGGTTAAAAGTTGACCAGCAAGTTCTCATTTTTACAACACCTTTTTTTCTTTTAGGGACCACATCACATTTGAACTCACTTTGAGGGGTCTATATGATATAAAATACCCAAGTGTGACACCATTCTAAAAACTGCACCCCTCAAGGTGCTCAAAACCACATTCAAGAAGTTCATTAACCCTTCAGGTGTTTCACAAGAATTTTTGGAATGTTTAAAAAAAAAATGAACATTTCACTTTTTCACAAAAAATTTACTTCAGCTCCAATTTTTTTATTTTACCAAGGCTAACAGGAGAAATTGGACCCAAAAATTGTTGTCCAATTTGTCCTGAGTACGCTGATACCCTATATACCTGCGCATGGCAGAGCTCGGAAGTGAAGGAGTGCCATTTGACTTTCCAATGCAAAAGTGACTGGAATTGAGATCGGACGCCATGTCACGTTTGGAGAGCCCCTGATGTGCCTAAACATTGAAACCCCCCACAAGTGGCAATATTTTGGAAAGTAGACCCCTAAGGAACTTATCTAGATGTGTGGTGAGCACGTTGACCCACCAAGTGCTTCACAGAAGTTTATAATGTAGAGCCATAAAAATGAAAATCATATTTTTTCACAAAAATGATCTTTTCGCCCTTCCCCCTTATTTTATTTTCCCAAGGGTAGCAGAAGAAACTGGACCCCAAAAGTTGTTGTGCAATTTGTTCTGAGTACGCTGATACCCCATATGTGGGAGTAAACCACTGTTTGGGCCCATGGCAGAGCTCGGAAGGGAAGGAGCGCCGTTTGACTTTTCAATGCAAACTTGACTGAAATTGAGATCGGACGCCATGTCGCGTTTGGAGAGCCCCTGATGTACCTAAACATTAAAACCCCCCACAAGTGACACCATTTTGAAAAGAAGACCCCCCTAAGGAACTCATCGGGATTGATCTGCAGGCGTCACGTTGCATTTGCAGAGCCCCTGATGTACCTAAACAGTAGAAACCCCCCACAAGTCACCCCATATTGGATTATAGACCCCCCAAGGAACTTATCTAGATGTGTTGTGGGAACTTTGAACCCCCAAGTGTTTCACTACAGTTTATAACGCAGAGCAGTGAAAATAAAAAAAAAAATTTCCACAAAAATTATTTTTTAGCCCCCAGTTTTGTATTTTCTCAAGGATAACAGGAGAAATTGGACCCCAAAGGTGGTTGTCCAATTTGTCCTAAGTACACTGATACCCCATATGTGGGGGGGACCACCATTTGGGTGCACAGGAGAGCTTGGAAGGGAAGGAGCACTGTTTTACTTTTTCAACGCAGAAATGGCTGGAATTGAGATCGGATGCCATGTTGCGTTTGGAGAGCCCCTGATGTGCCTAAACAGTGGAAACCCAACAATTATAACTGAAACCCTAACCCAGTGTTCCCCAAGTCCGGTCCTCAAGAGCCACCAACAGGTCATGTTTTCAGTATTTCCTTAGTATTGCACAGGTGATAATTGCATCACCTTCGCAGGCAATAATTCCGTCACCTGTGCAATACTAAGGAAATCCTGAAAACATGACCTGTTGGTGGCTCTTGAGGACTGGAGTTGGGGGACACTGCCCTAACCCAAACACACCCCTAACCCTAATCCCAACCATAACCACACCCCTAACCCTAATCCCAGCCCTAATCCCAACCGTAAATGTAATCCAAACCCTAACTTTAGCCCCAATCCTAACCCTACCTTTAGCCCCAACCCTAACCATAACCCCAACCCTAACTTTTGCCCCAACCCTATCCTTAACCCTAACCCAAACTTTAGCCCCAACCCTAACCCTAATGGGAAAATGGAAATAAATACATTTTTTTAAATTGTATTATTTTTCCCTAACTAAAGGGGGGTTTGATTTACTTTTATAGCGTTTTTTTGGCGGATTTTTATGATTGGCAGCCGTCATACACTAAAAGACGCTTTTTATTGCAAAAAAATAGTTTTTGCATTTCCACATTTTGAGAGCTATAATTTTTCCATATTTTGGGTCAGTCATGTGAGGTCTTGTTTTTTGCGAGACGAGTTGATGTTTTTATTGGTACCATTTTTGGGCACGTGACATTTTTTGATTGCTTTTTATTCTGATTTTTGTGAGGTAGAATGAACAAAAAACAGCTATTCATGAATTTCTTTTGGGGGGGTGCTTATACCGTTCCACGTTTGGTAAAATTGATGAAGCAGTTTTATTCTTCGGGTCAGTACGATTACAGCGATACCTCATTTATATCATTTTTTTATGTTTTGGCGCTTTTATACGATAAAAACTATTTTATAAATAAAATTATTTTTGTATCGCTTTATTCTGAGGACTATAACTTTTTTATTTTTTCGTTGATGGCGCTTTATGGTGGCTCGTTTTTTGCAGGACAAGATGATGTTTTCAGCGATACCATGGATATTTATATCCGTCTTTTTGATCGCGTGTTATTCCACTTTTTGTTAGGCAGTATAATAAAGCATCATTTTTTGCCTCTTTTTTTTACAGTGATCACTGAAGGGGTTAACTAGGGGGACAGTTTTATAGGTTGGGTCGTTACGGACGCGGCAATACTAAATATGTGTACTTTTATTGTTTTGGGTTTTTTATTTAGATAAAGAAATGTATTTATTGGAACAATTTTTTTTTTCTTTATTTAGGAATTTTTTTATTTTTTTTTTACACATGTAAATATTTTTTTTTTACTTTGTCCAAAGGGGGGACATGACTATATAAGGTCAGATCGCTGATCAGACTCTTTGCTGTGCACTGTGTCAGATCAGCAATCTGACAGGCAATGCAGGGAGGCTTCCCAGCGCCTGCTCTGAGCAGGCGCTTGGAAGCCACCTCCCTGCAGGACCCGGAAGGCCCCCCGCGACCATTTTAGATCCGGCCCCCGCAAGGAGGAGGAGGTAAGAGACCCTCAGAGCAACATGATCACATCGCTTTGTTCTGAGGGTCTCAGGGAAGCACACAGGGAGACCCCTCCCTGCGCGATGCTTCCCTATGGCGCCGGAACGCTGCGATCATGTTTGATCGCAGTGTGCCGGGGTTTATGTGCCAGGAGCGGTCCGTGACCACTCCTGGCACATAGTGCCGGATGTCAGCTGACACCCGGCCCGATCGGCCGCGCTGCCTCCGTGAGCGTGGCTGATTGGTGATTACGTACTACCCCGTCGGTGGTGATATGGGCCCATACCACCTCGACAGGATAGTACGTCCGATGTGAGAATGGGGTTAAGGACCAAGCGATTTTTCATTGTTAAGCTTTCATTTTTCCCTTCCCTTCCTCCAAAGGCCATAACTTTTGTATTTTCCACATATGAAGCCACATGCACACAATGAGTGTTTGGTGTTTTTGTTACCTCATTATTTGGTCAGTGTTTTCCATCAGTATTTGTAACTAGTGATGAATTAATTTGTTCGAAAAATGATCGGCAAATTTGGCACAAATATGGCACATTTGGATTCGTGATCGGAAACACAAGCAAAATTTTATAAAATTAGAAAAAATCGGTAACATTCAGTAAAAAGTGCGGGAAAATATTTGCGTTGCCACTAAAGTATTTTCAGCACTTTGGTTATGATAATGGTGGTTTATCATGAGCGTTTGGCATGTGTTTGATGATGGCAGTGTGTTGTGAATTCTGTTATCGAGCTCCCTCCTGTGGTCATGAATGGTACTTCAGCGAGTTCTGTCCATGGACTCCCTGTGGTGGCTGTGAGTGGAGCTGCTGCTTCTGAGGTTCCTTCCACAGGTGACGTGGTTTATTCTTTGGCTGGCTGCTCTATTTAACTCCACTCAGATCGTTACTCCATGCCAGCTGTCAATGTTCTTGTACTGGTTCAGCTCGCTCTTGGATCTGTCGGGTGTCCTGTCTACTCCAGCAGAAGCTAAGTCCCTGCTAGTTTATTATTTGTTCTTTGTTTTCTTGTCCAGCTTTGCTATCATGATTTTGCTTTGCTAGCTTGAAGGTCTGGGATGCAGAGTGGCACCTCCGCACCGTGAGTCGGTGCGGCGGTCTTTTTGCACACTCTGCGTGGTCTTTTTGTAGTTTTTTGTGCTGACCGCTAAGTTACCTTTCCTATCCTCTGTCTGTTTAGTAAGTCTGGCCTCCCTTTGCTGAAACCTGTTTCATTTCTGTGTTTGTGATTTTCATCTTAACTCACAGTCAATATATGTGGGGGGCTGCCTTTTTCTTTGGGGAATTTCTCTGAGGCAAGGTAGGCTTTATTTTCTATCTCTAGGGCTAGTTAGCTCTTAGGCTGTGAAGAGGCGTCTAGGGAGAGTCAGGAACGCTCCACGGCTATTTTTAGTGTGTGTGATAGGATTAGGGGTTGCGGTCAGCAGAGCTCCCACTTCCCAGAGCTTGTCCTTTGTTGGTTTAACCAACAGGTCTTTTCGGGTGCTCCTAACCACCAGGTCATAACAGTACAGCTGGCCCAAAGTATTAATGCATCTCAATAGAGGGATAAGAGAAGTTCTGAGACCATTTTTTTTTCTCTGCAGTGTGTTTTGTCTTTCTTTTCCCCTTAACCTCTGGGTGGTTCAGGACACAGGTGTAGATATGGACATTCAAGGTCTGTCCTCTTGTGTGGATCATCTCACTGCAAGAGTACAAAATATTCAAGATTTTGTGGTTCAGAATCCGATGTTAGAGCCTAGAATTCCAATTCCTGATTTCTTTTTTGGGGATAGATCTAAGTTCCTGAATTTCAAAAATAATTGTAAACTGTTTCTTGCTTTGAAACCTCGCTCCTCTGGTGAACCCGTTCAACAAGTAAAAATCATTATTTCTTTGTTGCGTGGCGACCCTCAAGACTGGGCATTTTCCCTTGCGCCAGGAGATCCTGCATTGCGTGATGTAGATGCGTTTTTTCCGGCGCTTGGATTGCTTTATGATGAACCAAATTCAGTGGATCAGGCGGAGAAAATCTTGCTGGCTTTGTGTCAGGGTCAGGATGAAGCGGAGGTATATTGTCAGAAGTTTAGAAAGTGGTCTGTGCTTACTCAGTGGAATGAGTGTGCCCTGGCGGCAATTTTCAGAAAGGGTCTTTCTGAAACCCTTAAGGATGTCATGGTGGGATTTCCCACGCCTGCTGGTCTGAATGAGTCGATGTCCTTGGCCATTCAGATTGATCGGCGCTTGCGGGAGCGCAAAGCTGTGCACCATTTTTCACCATTCACAGAAGGTGAAAAAAGTGTCAGAGAACCTCCAAAAGCAGATGAGTGGAAGCATGTGACCAAAAGAAGCAAGAAGACCATGGAGAAATCACCAACCACACAACTGAAGAACCGATATCAAATCTTTGTAGAGGATGAAGATGGCACACCTAAGGATGAAGCAATACCAGCAAGCAAAAAAGAAAAGGGCACACAGCAACAAGTGACAGCAAAAAGTACAGCCAAGAAGCAACGAAGAGTGGTGGTGGTGGGAGACTCACTACTGAGAGGCACAGAAGCAGCCATCTGCAGACCGGACATAACTGCAAGAGAAGTATGCTGCCTTCCAGGTGCAATGATCAAGGATGTGACCGATAGGATACCAAAGCTCTTCAACTCCAAGGACGTCCACCCATTTCTTCTGATACATGTTGGCACCAATGACACGGCAAGGAAGGACCTACCGACAATCTGCAAAGACTTTGAAGAGTTGGGGAAGAAAGTAAAGGAACTGGATGCACAGGTAGTTTTTTCTTCTATCCTTCCAGTAGACGGGCATGGCACCAGGAGATGGAACAGGATCCTTGATGCAAACAACTGGCTAAGACGATGGTGCAGACAACAAGGATTCGGATTCCTGGACCACGGTGTGAATTACTTGTACGATGGACTCCTCGCCAGAGACGGACTACACCTCAACAAACCTGGGAAACACACATTCGCCAGAAGACTCGCTACACTCATCAGGAGGGCGTTAAACTAGAAGAAGAGGGGACGGGAAGAAAAACATTAGACTTGAACAAAGAAGATCCAGGAAAACATACTCAGAAGGGAGGTAAGAACATTTCTAAAACAATCCACAGCGAGGAGATTGGAACAAAACAAAATCCTCTAAACTGCATGCTTGCAAACGCCAGAAGCCTGACAAACAAGATGGAAGAACTAGAAGCAGAAATATCTACAGGTAACTTTGACATAGTGGGAATAACCGAGACATGGTTAGATGAAAGCTATGACTGGGCAGTTAACTTACAGGGTTACAGTCTGTTTAGAAAGGATCGTAAAAATCGGAGAGGAGGAGGGGTTTGTCTCTATGTAAAGTCTTGTCTAAAGTCCACTTTAAGGGAGGATATTAGCGAAGGAAATGAGGATGTCGAGTCCATATGGGTCGAAATTCATGGAGGGAAAAATGGTAACAAAATTCTCATTGGGGTCTGTTACAAACCCCCAAATATAACAGAAACCATGGAAAGTCTACTTCTAAAGCAGATAGATGAAGCTGCAACCCATAATGAGGTCCTGGTTATGGGGGATTTTAACTACCCGGATATTAACTGGGAAACAGAAACCTGTGAAACCCATAAAGGCAACAGGTTTCTGCTAATAACCAAGAAAAATTATCTTTCACAATTGGTGCAGAATCCAACCAGAGGAGCAGCACTTTTAGACCTAATACTATCTAATAGACCTGACAGAATAACAAATCTGCAGGTGGTCGGGCATCTAGGAAATAGCGACCACAATATTGTACAGTTTCACCTGTCTTTCACTAGGGGGACTTGTCAGGGAGTCACAAAAACACTGAACTTTAGGAAGGCAAAGTTTGACCAGCTTAGAGATGCCCTTAATCTGGTAGACTGGGACAATATCCTCAGAAATAAGAATACAGATAATAAATGGGAAATGTTTAAGAACATCCTAAATAGGCAGTGTAAGCGGTTTATACCTTGTGGGAATAAAAGGACTAGAAATAGGAAAAACCCAATGTGGCTAAACAAAGAAGTAAGACAGGCAATTAACAGTAAAAAGAAAGCATTTGCACTACTAAAGCAGGATGGCACCATTGAAGCTCTAAAAAACTATAGGGAGAAAAATACTTTATCTAAAAAACTAATTAAAGCTGCCAAAAAGGAAACAGAGAAGCACATTGCTAAGGAGAGTAAAACTAATCCCAAACTGTTCTTCAACTATATCAATAGTAAAAGAATAAAAACTGAAAATGTAGGCCCCTTAAAAAATAGTGAGGAAAGAATGGTTGTAGATGACGAGGAAAAAGCTAACATATTAAACACCTTCTTCTCCACGGTATTCACAGTGGAAAATGAAATACTAGGTGAAATCCCAAGAAACAATGAAAACCCTATATTAAGGGTCACCAATCTAACCCAAGAAGAGGTGCGAAACCGGCTAAATAAGATTAAAATAGATAAATCTCCGGGTCCGGATGGCATACACCCACGAGTACTAAGAGAACTAAGTAATGTAATAGATAAACCATTATTTCTTATTTTTAGGGACTCTATAGCGACAGGGTCTGTTCCGCAGGATTGGCGCATAGCAAATGTGGTGCCAATATTCAAAAAGGGCTCTAAAAGTGAACCTGGAAATTATAGGCCAGTAAGTCTAACCTCTATTGTTGGTAAAATATTTGAAGGGTTTCTGAGGGATGTTATTCTGGATTATCTCAATGAGAATAACTGTTTAACTCCATATCAGCATGGGTTTATGAGAAATCGCTCCTGTCAAACCAATCTAATCAGTTTTTATGAAGAGGTAAGCTATAGGCTGGACCACGGTGAGTCATTGGACGTGGTATATCTCGATTTTTCCAAAGCGTTTGATACCGTGCCGCACAAGAGGTTGGTACACAAAATGAGAATGCTTGGTCTGGGGGAAATTGTGTGTAAATGGGTTAGTAACTGGCTTAGTGATAGAAAGCAGAGGGTGGTTATAAATGGTATAGTCTCTAACTGGGTCGCTGTGACCAGTGGGGTACCGCAGGGGTCAGTATTGGGACCTGTTCTCTTCAACATATTCATTAATGATCTGGTAGAAGGTTTACACAGTAAAATATCGATATTTGCAGATGATACAAAACTATGTAAAGCAGTTAATACAAGTGAAGATAGTATTCTGCTACAGATGGATCTGGATAAGTTGGAAACTTGGGCTGAAAGGTGGCAGATGAGGTTTAACAATGATAAATGTAAGGTTATACACATGGGAAGAAGGAATCAATGTCACCATTACACACTGAATGGGAAACCACTGGGTAAATCTGACAGGGAGAAGGACTTGGGGATCCTAGTTAATGATAAACTTACCTGGAGCAGCCAGTGCCAGGCAGCAGCTGCCAAGGCAAACAGGATCATGGGGTGCATTAAGAGAGGTCTGGATACACATGATGAGAGCATTATACTGCCTCTGTACAAATCCCTAGTTAGACCGCACATGGAGTACTGTGTCCAGTTTTGGGCATCGGTGCTCAGGAAGGATATAATGGAACTAGAGAGAGTACAAAGGAGGGCAACAAAATTAATAAAGGGGATGGGAGAACTACAATACCCAGATAGATTAGCGAAATTAGGATTATTTAGTCTAGAAAAAAGACGACTGAGGGGCGATGTAATAACCATGTATAAGTATATAAGGGGACAATACAAATATCTCGCTGAGGATCTGTTTATACCAAGGAAGGTGACGGGCACAAGGGGGCATTCTTTGCGTCTGGAGGAGAGAAGGTTTTTCCACCAACATAGAAGAGGATTCTTTACTGTTAGGGCAGTGAGAATCTGGAATTGCTTGCCTGAGGAGGTGGTGATGGCGAACTCAGTCGAGGGGTTCAAGAGAGGCCTGGATGTCTTCCTGGAGCAGAACAATATTGTATCATACAATTAGGTTCTGTAGAAGGACGTAGATCTGGGGATTTATTATGATGGAATATAGGCTGAACTGGATGGACAAATGTCTTTTTTCGGCCTTACTAACTATGTTACTATGTTACTATGTTACCATTTGGCGGTATTCTCTGAGCATAGGCCTGAGCCTATGCAATGTGATAGGACTTTGACCAGAGCTGAGCGGCAAGAACACAGACGTCAGAATGGGCTGTGTTTTTACTGTGGTGACTCCACTCATGCTATCTCCGATTGTCCTAAGCGCACTAAGCGGTTCGCTAGGTCTGCCACCATTGGTACGGTACAGTCTAAATTTCTTTTGTCCGTTACTCTGATTTGCTCTTTGTCATCCTATTCTGTTATGGCATTTGTGGATTCAGGCGCTGCCCTGAAATTGATGGACTTGGAGTTTGCCAGGCGCTGTGGTTTTTTCTTGGAGCCCTTGCAGTATCCTGTTCCATTGAGAGGAATTGATGCTACGCCTTTGGCCAAGAATAAGCCTCAGTACTGGACTCAATTGACCATGTGCATGGCTCCTGCACATCAGGAGGATATTCGCTTTTTGGTGTTGCATAATCTGCATGATGTTGTCGTTTTGGGGTTGCCATGGCTACAGGTCCATAATCCAGTATTAGATTGGAAATCTATGTCTGTGTCCAGCTGGGGTTGTCAAGGGGTACATGGTGATGTTCCATTGCTGTCAATTTCGCCTTCCACTCCTTCTGAAGTCCCTGAATTTTTGTCAGATTACCGGGATGTATTTGATGAGCCCAAATCCAGTGCCCTACCTCCTCATAGGGATTGTGATTGTGCTATTAATTTGATTCCTGGTAGTAAGTTTCCTAAGGGCCGACTGTTCAATTTATCTGTGCCAGAGCACGCCGCTATGCGGAGTTATATAAAGGAATCCTTGGAGAAAGGTCTTATTCGCCCGTCGTCATCACCATTGGGAGCAGGGTTCTTTTTTGTGGCCAAGAAGGATGGTTCTTTGAGACCTTGTATTGATTACCGCCTTCTTAATAAGATCACAGTCAAATTTCAGTACCCTTTGCCGCTGCTGTCTGATTTGTTTGCTCGGATTAAGGGGGCTAGTTGGTTCACCAAGATAGATCTTCGAGAGGCGTATAATCTTGTGCGTATTAAACAGGGCGATGAATGGAAAACAGCATTTAATACGCCCGAGGGCCATTTTGAGTACCTGGTTATGCCATTCGGGCTTTCTAATGCTCCATCTGTATTTCAGTCCTTTATGCATGACATCTTCCGAGAGTACCTGGATAGATTCATGATTGTATATTTGGATGATATTTTGGTCTTTTCGGATGATTGGGAGTCTCATGTAAAGCAGGTCAGAATGGTGTTCCAGGTCCTTCGCGCAAATTTCTTGTTTGTGAAGGGGTCTAAATGTCTCTTCGGAGTTCAGAAGGTTTCATTTTTGGGTTTCATTTTTTCTCCTTCTACTATCGAGATGGACCCTGTTAAAGTTCAGCCCATTTATGATTGGACTCAGCCGACATCTGTGAAGAGCCTGCAGAAGTTCCTGGGCTTTGCTAATTTTTACCGTTGCTTCATCGCTAATTTTTCTAGTGTGGCTAAACCGTTGACTGATTTGACCAAGAAAGGTGCTGATGTGGTCAATTGGTCCTCTGCGGCTGTAGAGGCTTTTCAGGAGTTGAAGCGTCGTTTTTCTTCTGCCCCTGCGTTGTGCCAGCCAGATGTTTCGCTCCCGTTTCAGGTCGAGGTTGATGCTTCTGAGATTGGAGCAGGGGCTGTTTTGTCGCTAAGAAGTTCTGATGGCTCGGTGATGAAACCATGTGCCTTCTTTTCTAGAAAGTTCTCGCCTGCTGAGCGCAATTATGATGTTGGCAATTGAGAGTTGTTGGCCATGAAGTGGGCATTCGAGGAGTGGCGACATTGGCTTGAAGGAGCCAAGCATCGCGTGGTGGTTTTGACGGATCACAAGAATTTGACTTATCTCGAGTCTGCCAAACGGTTGAATCCTAGACAGGCTCGATGGTCGCTGTTTTTCTCCCGTTTTAATTTTGTGGCTTCGTACCTTCCGGGCTCTAAGAATGTGAAGGCTGATGCCCTGTCAGGGAGTTTTGTGCCTGACTCTCCGGGTTTTCCTGAGCCGGCGGGTATTCTCAAAGAGGGGGTAATTTTGTCTGCCATCTCCCCTGATTTGCGGCGGGTGCTGCAGAAGTTTCAGGCTGAGAGACCTGACCGTTATCCTGCAGAGAAACTGTTTGTCCCTGATAGATGGACTAGTAGAGTTATCTCTGAGGTTCATTGTTCGGTGTTGGCTGGTCATCCCGGAATCTTTGGTACCAGAGATTTGGTGGCTAGATCCTTTTGGTGGCCTTCTTTGTCACAGGATGTGCGTTCTTTTGTGCAGTCCTGTGGGACTTGTGCTCGGGCTAAGCCCTGCTGTTCTCGTGCCAGTGGGTTGCTTTTGCCCTTGCCGGTCCCGAAGAGGCCCTGGACGCATATTTCCATGGATTTTATTTCAGATCTCCCTGTCTTTCAAAGGATGTCTGTCATTTGGGTGGTTTGTGATCGCTTCTCTAAGATGGTCCATTTGGTACCCTTGTCTAAGTTGCCTTCCTCCTCTGATTTGGTGCCATTGTTTTTCCAGCATGTGGTTCGTTTGCATGGCATTCCAGAGAACATCGTCTCGGACAGAGGTTCCCAGTTTGTTTCGAGGTTTTGGCGGTCCTTTTGTGCTTAGATGGGCATTGATTTGTCTTTTTCTTCGGCTTTCCATCCTCAGACAAATGGCCAAACCGAACAAACTAATCAGACTTTGGAAACATGTCTGAGAAACTTTGTTTCTGCTGATCAGGATGATTGGGTGTCCTTCTTGCCTTTGGCTGAGTTCGCCCTTAATAATTGGGCGAGCTCAGCTACTTTGGTTTTGCCGTTTTTCTGTAATTCTGGTTTTCATCCTCGTTTCTCTTCAGGGCAGGTTGAGCCTTCGGACTGTCCTGGTGTGGATACTGTGGTGGACAGGTTGCAGCAGATTTGGACTCATGTGGTGGACAATTTGACATTGTCCCAGGAGAAGGCTCAACGTTTCGCTAACCGCCGGCGCTGTGTTGGTCCCCGACTTCGTGTTGGGGATTTGGTTTGGTTGTCGTCTCGTTATGTTCCTATGAAGGTTTCCTTCCCTAAGTTTAAGCCTCGTTTCATTGGTCCGTATAAGATTTCTGAAGTTCTCAATCCTGTGTCATTTCGTTTGGCCCTTCCAGCTTCTTTTGCCATCCATAATGTGTTCCATAGGTCGTTATTGCGGAGATACGTGGCGCCTATGGTTCCCTCCGTTAATCCTCCTGCCCCGGTGTTGGTCGAGGGGGAGTTGGAGTATGTGGTGGAAAAGATTTTGGATTCTCGTATTTCGAGACGGAAACTCCAGTACCTGGTCAAGTGGAAGGGTTATGGTCAGGAAGATAATTCCTGGGTTTTTGCCTCTGATGTTCACGCTGCCGATCTAGTTCGTGCCTATCATTTGGCTCGTCCTAATCGGCTTGGGGGCTCTGGTGAGGGTTCGGTGACCCCTACTCAAGGGGGGGTACTGTTGTGAATTCTGTTATCGAGCTCCCTCCTGTGGTCATGAATGGTACTTCGGCGAGTTCTGTCTATGGACTCCCTCTGGTTCTTTGTTTTCTTGTCCAGCTTTGCTATCATGATTTTGCTTTGCTAGCTGGAAGGTCTGGGATGCAGAGTGGCACCTCCGCACCGTGAGTCGGTGCGGAGGTCTTTTTGCACACTCTGCGTGGTCTTTTTGTAGTTTTTTGTGCTGACCGCAAAGTTACCTTTCCTATCCTCTGTCTGTTTAGTAAGTCTGGCCTCCCTTTGCTGAAACCTGTTTCATTTCTGTGTTTGTGATTTTCATCTTAACTCACAGTCAATATATGTGGGGGGCTGCCTTTTTCTTTGGGGAATTTCTCTGAGGCAAGGTAGGCTTTATTTTCTATCTCTAGGGCTAGTTAGCTCTTAGGCTGTGAAGAGGCGTCTAGGGAGAGTCAGGAACGCTCCACGGCTATTTCTAGTGTGTGATAGGATTAGGGGTTGCGGTCAGCAGAGCTCCCACTTCCCAGAGCTTGTCCTTTGTTGTTTTAACCATCAGGTCTTTTCGGGTGCTCCTAACCACCAGGTCATAACAGCAGTGGGTTTGAAGAGCTTAGATGCGTGGCGTGCTTGCAAACTGTAGTTTTTCGAACTTTAGGTGTGCACATTGCGGCTAGCCAATCGGGATGCAGGAAACATCCACAATGTCCTGACACAACATCTTGTGTCATTGGCAACTGAAATCACATGTCCCTCTCCATATAAAGAGCGGACATAGTGTTTTAGCGTCATTTTGACAGCGTAACAGCGCAGAGAGGCTGCTCATGACGCTGGCACGGTTAGCAGCTAGATTTTAGGTAGTTAGCTAGGCGGTTGTTTGTTAGTTAGTTTAGCTAGGTAGTGTCCTGTGTGGCTGTGAAATTAACCTTCCAGCATTTTATTTTTTTCTGCCATTACTGAGGTCAGCGTCGGACTGGAGTACCTTGGGCCCACCAGAGAAAAATCATTCTTGGGGCCCACCATGCAGTTATATAGAAATAATACCAATTCTGTTGCAAAATGAGCAGCAGGAGGCCAGACAAGGTGCAGGAGTGCCGCCAGTAATGTGATTTAAAGCTCACTTTGCACACTACCCTGATCAGAGAAATAGCCTCATACAAACTGCATCTATCTCCATGACTAAAGAATTACCAATGACGTATTGAATAAGACCTGGACAGGTTGAAACATCACTCAAATATAGTCACTTTATAATTTTCTCCTGTTCACAAAATATAATAGCTTAAAGCAGCTCATCACTCAGAACAGGAACAATATTTAAAGGGCTCGCTCACATGAGCGTATAACACGGCTTAGAGCTATATGATGTTGTATCGGATGGCACTCGGCCCAGTGTTATACTATGGGGCAGTGCAGATGTGTAAATATTAAAACAATGGCAGCATGGTGCAAGTGTATCCGATATTCGGATGACACGTACCCATACGAGTCTATAGGTGCGTGCAGCAGCGTAGCTAATGATAGAGGGCCGTGGGTGCTGTCGCTCCAGGCCCCGCGCTCTGAGGAGCCCACCCGGAGCTACCCTACATTTAACTGTATCAGTGTGCACAGCGCGTCAATGCAGTTAAACTCTGTGACAGAGCGGGGAGAGTTTGAGCCGAGTGACATTACCATAATTGGACCAATTCTTTTGCATGAGAGAAGCGATGGCCGTGTGAGCAAACCCTAAACCTCACATGATTGAAGATGAGGAAAACCCTGTTCCTAAATGTGACCACCAAAAAAATAATGACATCCCATCTGTAAAAATATGAATGATCATTATTAATAATGGAAATGGGCACTACTCACACTTCTGAGGCTGAGATCTCAAAACTGGACTCCCCCGTTAGATTGTCTGGTGTCAGGTCACAATGGCAAGGAAAAGAAAAAAGTAAGCAGAAAACAACATACAGGTCAAGCTCCTGACATAATGACATCAGGCTCCATATAGATCTACTACACTAATGGATCACAGGATCACACAATATGTCTGTGTATGGTACATTAATAATTGAAAATAGTGAATTAATGTGAATTAACCCTTTCATGATAGTGTAATTTTCCAGTTTTGAGCTCTCATTTTGTACTTACAGTTATATGAAAAAGTTTGGGCACCCCTATTAATCTTAAGCTTAATGTTTTATAAAAATTGTTTTTTTGCAACAGCTATTTCAGTCTCATATATCTAATAACTGTTGGACACAGTAATGTTTCTGCCTTGAAATGAGGTTTATTGTACTAACAGAAAATGTGCAATCTGCATTCAAACAAAATTTGACAGGTGCATAAGTATGGGCACCCCACCAGAAAAGTGACATTAATATTTAGTAGATCCTCCTTTTGCAAAAATAACAGCCTCTAGTCGCTTCCTGTAGCTTTTAATGAGTTCCTGGATCCTGGATGAAGGTATTTTTGACCATTCCTCTTTACAAAACAATTCCAGTTCAGTTAAGTTTGATGGTTGCCGAGCATGGACAGCCCTCTTCAAATGATCCCACAGATGTTCAATGATATTCAGGTCTGGGGACTGGGATGGCCATTCCAGAACAGGGTTATTATTCCTCTGCATGAATGCCTGAGTAGATTTGGAGCTGTGTTTTGGATCATTGTCTTGCTGAAAGATCCATCCCCTGCGTAACTTCAACTTTGTCACTGATTCATGAACATTATTGTGAAGAATCTGCTGATACTGAGAGGAATCCATGCTTCCCTCAACTTTAGCAAGATTCCCGGTACCGGCATTGGCCACACAGCCCCAAAGCATGATGGAACCTCCACCAAATTTTACTGTGGGTAGCAAGTGTTTTTCTTGGAATGGTGTGTTTTTTGGCCGCCATGCATAACGCCTTTTTGTATGACCAAACAACTCAATCTTGGTTTCATCAGTCCACAGGACCTTCTTCCAAAAAGAAATTGGCTTCTCCAAATGTGCTTTTGCATACCTCAGCCGACTCTGTTTATGGCGTGCTTGTAGAAACGGCTTCTTTCACATCACTCTCCCATACAGCTTCTCCTTGTGCAAAGTGCGTTGTATAGTTAACCGATGCACAGTGACATCATCTGCAGCAAGTTGATGCTGCAGCTCTCTGGAGGTGGTCTGAGGATTGTCCTTGACTGATCTCTCCATTCTTCTTCTCTGCCTTTCTGATGTTTTTCTTGGCCTGCCACTTCTGGCCTTAACAAGAACTGTACCTGTGTTCTTCCATTTCCTTACTATGTTCCTCACAGTGGAAATTGACAGGTTAACTCTCTGAGACAGCTTTTTGTATCCTTCCCCTGAACAACTATGTTGAATAATCTTTGTTTTCAGATCATTAGACAGTTGTTTTGAGGAGCCCATGATGCCACTCTTCAGAGGAGATTCAAACAGGAGAACAACTTGCAAGTGGCCACTTTAAGTAGCTTTTCTCATGATTGCATACACCTGGCTATGAAGTTCAAAGCTCAATGAGGTTAGAAAACCAAAAAAAGTGCTTTAGTAAGTCAGTAAAAAGTAGGTAGGAGTATTTAAAACAAGAAAATGATAAGGGTGCCCATACTTATGCACCTGTCAAATTTTGTTTGAATGCAGATTGCACATTTTCTGTTAGTAAAATAAACCTCATTTCAAGGCAGAAACATTACTGTGTCCAACAGTTATTAGATATATGAAACTGAAATAGCTGTTGCAAAAAAAACTTTTTATTAAACATTAAGCTTAAGATTAATAGGGGTGCCCAAACTTTTTCATATAACTGTACTTTTTTTTCAAGAGCCATCATTTTTTATTTTTATGGCCATATAGACATGTAAGGGCTTGTTTTTTGCGGGACAAGTTGTACTTGTGAGAATGACACGATTTATTTTTACACAGTGTACTTGAAAAAGGGAAACAAATTCCAAATTCAGTTAAATTGTGAAAAAAAAATTCTGACATTGTTTTATGAAATTGTTCTTATGGTGAGCATTTTGTGGTAAAAATGACCTTGCAATTTCATTCTGCTCATCAGTACAATTACGACGATACGAAACATGTCCATTTTTTTTATTATTACTTTAGTAGTGTAAAAAAATGAAATTTGGCAAAAAAAGGTATTGTTTTACACCATCTTATAAGATCAGTAACGGTTTTATTTTTCTACTGATGGAGTTTTGTGATAGCTTATTTTTTTGCAGGGCTAGATGATGTTTTTATTAGTATAATTTTAGTATAGATTTGACTTTTTGATCGCTTGTTTAGGAATATATCACAGTATCCCACCTACAGTGTTCCAGAAGTGCATACTACCTGGAGAACAACTACACATGATCACTTGTTACAGCTTTTTTGTTGAATTGTAGCAACCAGAAAACAGGAAATTTAGCATCCTTGAATTTTTCTATTTAAGCTGCATTCACGTTGCGTTTTTGCTTCTTTTTCTAATGTTTTTTAATGCAAATTTTCAGCTGCGTTTTACAGTAGCAGCAAAGTCTATGAGATTTCAAAATATCATGCACACAGCTTGGTTTTTTGTGTTCTGAGTATTTTGCACAAAACCTTACAAACCTTAATTTGTACAAAACCTTAGGTTTTGCAAAATGCTGCATGTCACTTCTTGCAGCAATTTTTCAGCGTTTTAGGGGTACGTTTGTAATAGGGTGCAGGGTAGAGTATGTCACCACGGAACAGACAGACCAACTGTTGAGGGGATTTATTAACAGGAGTAAGATTCTCCTCGCAGGGAGAAAACAGAAGAAAATAAACTGATGATATAACCGTGCAAATATATGTGAAGCAGTATAAGTTCCAAGACAGTCAAACAGTATAACAGTAGTAAATGGAATTTCTTGAGAAAACACTTATCAGTCTGATGAGTACTTGTTTGTAGGGTCGTCTTCTCCATCGTAGGCGCCGAGAAACATTCTCTCAACAGGAATCAGAGGCTCTGAACTAATACTGTGGGTACCAGGGGCCACTGTCTCTTCACGGGCCACTGTCTCTGCTCTGTCTCCTGGGAACTGGAGACTCCGGGGTTAAATCTTTTGAAGCCTTTTCTCAGAGTGAAACTGGAAGCAGGAAGTAGGACAGTCACACTGCTGCAAGAGTCTCTGTATGTTAAGCTGGCAGTCTCTCTGCAGTAGCAATGCTACACACACAGGGCAGCTTCCTTGTCACACTCAGGGAGTCTTGACTTGTCAATGCGGTCTCCGGGGCTGCGCGCTTGGGTCACTGTCTCTGCACTGTCGGTGGAAAGTTTTCTCTGATTAGGGGACTTAAAGATGCGATTGTCTGATCACCCCTGCTATATACAGTGATGCCAAAAGCATCGCTGTATATTGCAGAAATCACAGTCTCCTGTGGGGTTTCAAAGGAGCTCCGTAAAGAGAGGCACAGGGGTCATCAGCTGAACCCTTGCTCTCATGGCAACCCATGATGTGCACAATGTCAGCGCCGCATGTTAAATTATTAAACTCTTTTAAAGACCTTTCCCCTTTTACTTGAGTGCCCAGGGCCACGGACCGGGTCGCAGCCACCGTTACATCCCCTTTAATTCTGTCCACAGTATTGAAGAAGAGTCGGAGACCTAGGCAACTTGGCAAGAAACAAACAGGTGACGTGAGGTGACTGCAGTCTGTGGGTCTGGTCAGCGTTGCATTGAGAAACACGTGATGGTGTCTCCGTGGCTTTTCTACATGTGATATTTGAAGAGACCAGATTAGCGTCGGAACACGTTGAGGAGAGTAGAGTTTTTTTGTTGGTTTTTAGTGTGAGGCCATTATACTGTATATAGCACTATGTGGGCACATTATACAATATGGAGCACTATGTGGGGGCGAATATACAGTATGGAGCATCATGTGGGGCCATTATACAGTATGCATCATCATGTGGAGCCATTATACAGTATGGAGCATCATGTGGGGCCATTATACAGTATGGAGCCTTATGTGGGGCCATTATTCAGTATGAAGCATCATGTGGGGACATTATACAGTATGGAGCCTTATGGGGGGCCATTATTCAGTATGAAGCATCATGTGGGGCTATTATACAGTATGGGGCATCATGGGATCCATTATACAGTATGGAGCGTCATGTGGGGCCATTATACAGTATGGAGCATCATGTGGGGCCATTTTACAGTATTGAGCATCATGCGGGGCCATTATACATAATTAATCATCATGTGGGGCCATTATACAGTATGGAGTATGATGTGGGGCCTTTATACAGTATGGAGCATGATGTGGGGCCATTATACAGTATTGAGAATCATGTCGGGCCATTATACAGTATTGATAATCATGCGGGGCCATTATACAGTATTAATCATATGCGAGCCATTATACAGTATGGAGTATGATGTGGGGCCATTATACAGTATGGAGCTTGATATGAGGCCATTATACAGTATTGATCATCATGTGAGGCCACTATACAGTATTGGTCATCATGTGGGGCCATTATACAGTATTCAGCAGCAAGTGGGGCCATTATACAGTATTGAGCATTATGTGGGTCCACTGTACAGTTTTTAGCATCATGTGAGGCCATTATACAGTATTGACCATCATGTGGAGCCTGTTATGACCTGGTGTTCAGGACAATAATGGACATGGTGGTTAAGAGCACACGGAATGACCTGATAGTTACTGATAATAAGGACGAGCTCTGGGACGTGGGAACTCTGCTGACCGCAATCCCTAAACCTATCAAACACACTAGAAATAGCCGTGGATTGCGCCTAACGCTCCCTATGCAACTCAGCACAGCCTAAGAAACTAGCTAGCCCTGAAGATAGAAAAATAAAGCCTATCTTGCCTCAGAGAAATTCCCCAAAGGAAAAGGCAGCCCCCCACATATAATGACTGTGAGTAAAGATGAAAATACAAACACAGAGATTAAATAGATTTAGCAAAGTGAGGCCCGACTTACTGAGCAGACCGAGGATAGGAAAGGTTACTTTGCGGTCAGCACAAAAACCTACAAAAAGACCACGCAGAGGGCGCAAAAAGACCCTCCGCACCGACTCACGGTGCAGAGGCGCTCCCTCTGCGTCCCAGAGCTTCCAGCAAGCAAGACAACAAATTAAATAGCAAGCTGGACAGAAAAATAGCAAACCAAAGAAATACAAGCTGGAACTTAGCTTCTGATGGGAAGACAGGTCACAAGAACGATCCAGGAGTGAACTAGACCAATACTGGAACATTGACAGGTGGCATGGAGCAAAGATCTAAGTGAAGTTAAATAGAGCAGCAGCTAACGAATTAACCTCGTCACCTGTGAAACTCAGAAACACCCACCAGAGGAAGTCCAAGGACAGAACCAGCCGAAGTACCATTCATGACCACAGGAGGGAGCCCGACAACAGAATTCACAACAGTACCCCCCCCCCTTGAGGAGGGGTCACCGAACCATCACCAGAGCCCCCAGGCCGACCAGGATGAGCCAAATGAAAGGCACGAACCAGATCGGCAGCATGAACATCAGAGGCAAAAACCCAGGAATTATCTTCCTGACCATAACCCTTCCACTTGACCAGGTACTGGAGTTTCCGTCTCGAAACACGAGAATCCAAAATCTTCTCCACCACATACTCCAACTCCCCCTCAACTAACACCGGGGCAGGAGGATCAACGGATGGAACCACAGGCGCCACGTATCTCCGCAATAACGACCTATGGAACACATTATGGATGGCAAAAGAAGCCGGAAGGGCCAAACGAAATGACACAGGATTGATAACCTCAGAAAACTTATACGGACCAATGAAACGAGGCTTAAACTTAGGAGAGGAAACCTTCATAGGAACATAACGAGACGACAACCAAACCAAATCCCCAACACGAAGTCGGGGACCCACACAGCGCCGGCGGTTAGCGAAACGTTGAGCCTTCTCCTGGGACAATGTCAAATTGTCCACCACATGAGTCCAAATCTGCTGCAACCTATCCACCACAGTATCTACACCAGGACAGTCTGAAGACTCAACCTGCCCTGAAGAGAAACGAGGATGGAAACCAGAATTGCAGAAAAACGGCGAAACCAAAGTAGCCGAGCTGGCCCGATTATTAAGGGCGAACTCAGCCAACGGCAAAAAGGACATCCAATCATCCTGATCAGCAGAAACAAAGCATCTCAGATATGTTTCCAAAGTTTGATTAGTTCGTTCGGTTTGGCCATTTGTCTGAGGATGGAAAGCCGAGGAAAAAGACAAATCAATGCCCATCCTAGCACAAAAGGATCGCCAAAACCTTGAAACAAACTGGGAACCTCTGTCAGAAACGATGTTCTCCGGGATACCATGTAAACGAACCACATGCTGGAAAAATAATGGCACCAAATCAGAGGAGGAAGGCAATTTAGACAAAGGTACCAAATGGACCATCTTAGAAAAGTGATCACAAACCACCCAAATGACCGACATCTTTTGAGAGACGGGGAGATCCGAAATAAAATCCATAGAAATATGCGTCCAGGGCCTCTTCGGGACCGGCAAGGGCAATAGCAACCCACTGGCACGAGAACAGCAGGGCTTAGCCCGAGCACAAGTCCCACAGGACTGCACAAAAGAACGCACATCCCGCGACAAAGACGGCCACCAGAAGGATCTAGCCACCTAATCTCTGGTACCAAAGATTCCAGGATGCCCAGCCAACACTGAACAATGAATCTCAGAGATAACTCTACTAGTCCATCTATCAGGGACAAACAGTTTCTCCGCTTGGCAACGGTCAGATCTATCAGCCTGAAATTTTTGCAGCACCCGCCGCAAATCAGGGGAGATGGCAGACAAAATTACCCCCTCTTTGAGAATACCCGCCGGCTGAGGAACACCCGGAGAGTCAGGCACAAAACTCCTTGACAGGGCATCAGCCTTCACATTCTTAGAGCCCGGAAGGTACGAAACCACAAAATCAAAATGGGAGAAAAATAACGACCATCGAGCCTGTCTCGGATTCAACCGTTTGGCAGACTCAAGATAAGTCAAATTCTTGTGATCTGTCAAGACCACCACGCGATGCTTGGCTCCTTCCAGCCAATGACGCCACTCCTCGAATGCCCACTTCATGGCCAACAATTCACGATTACCAACATCATAGTTACGCTCAGCAGGCGAAAACTTTCTAGAAAAGAAAGCACATGGCTTCATCACCGAGCCATCAGAACTTCTTGCGACAAAACAGCCCCTGCTCCAATCTCAGAAGCATCAACCTCAACCTGAAACGGGAGCGAAACATCTTGCTGGCACAACACAGGGGCAGAAGAAAAACGACGCTTCAACTCCTGAAAAGCCTCTACAGCTGCAGAAGACCAATTGACCACATCAGCACCCTTCTTGGTCAAATCAGTCAACGGTTTAGCAACAGTAGAAAAATTAGCGATGAAGCGCCGATAAAAATTAGCAAAGCCCAGGAACTTTTGCAGGCTCTTCACAGATGTCGGCTGAGTCCAATCGTAAATGGCCTGGACTTTAACAGGGTCCATCTCGATAGTAGAAGGGGAAAAAATGAACCCCAAAAATGAAACCTTCTGAACTCCAAAGAGACACTTTGACCCCTTCACAAACAAGGAATTCGCTCGAAGAACCTGGAACACCATTCTGACCTGCTTCACATGAGACTCCCAATTATCCGAAAAGACCAAAATATCATCCAAATACACAATCAGGAATTTATCCAGGTACTCTCGGAAGATGTCATGCATAAAGGACTGAAATACTGATGGAGCATTGGAAAGCCCGAATGGCATAACCAGGTACTCAAAATGGCCCTCGGGCGTATTAAATGCTGTTTTCCATTCATCGCCTTCTTTAATACGCACAAGATTATACGCCCCTCGAAGATCTATCTTGGTGAACCAACTAGCCCCCTTAATCCGAGCAAACAAATCAGACAGCAGCGGCAAAGGATACTGAAATTTGACTGTAATTTTATTAAGAAGGCGGTAATCAATACAAGGTCTCAAAGAACCATCCTTCTTGGCCACAAAAAAGAACCCTGCTCCTAACGGTGATGACGACGGGCGAATATGGCCTTTCTCCACGGATTCCTTTATATAACTCTGCATAGCGGCGTGTTCTGGCACAGATAAATTGAACAATCGGCCCTTAGGAAACTTACTACCAGGAATCAAATTAATAGCACAATCACAATCCCTATGAGGAGGTAGGGCACTGGCTTTGGGCTCATCAAATACATGCCGATAATCCGACAAAAACTCTGGAACTTCAGAAGGAGTGGAAGACGAAATAGACAAAAATGGAACATCACCATGTACCCCCTGGCAACCCCAGCTGGACACAGACATAGATTTCCAGTCCAATACTGGATTATGAACCTGTAGCCATGGTAACCCCAAAACGACCACATCATGCAGATTATGCAACACCAGAAAGCGGATATCCTCCTGATGTGCAGGAGCCATGCACATGGTCAATTGGGTCCAATACTGAGGCTTATTCTTGGCCAAAGGCGTAGCATCAATTCCTCTCAATGGAATAGGATACTGCAAGGGCTCCAACAAAAAACCACAGCGTCTAGCATACTCCAAGTCCATCAAATTCAGGGCAGCGCCTGAATCCACAAATGCCATAACAGAATAGGATGACAAAGAGCAAATCAGAGTAACAGACAATAGAAATTTAGACTGTACCATACCAATGGTGGCAGACCTAGCGAACCGCTTAGTGCGCTTAGGACAATCGGAGATAGCATGAGTGGAATCACCACAGTAAAACATAGCCCATTCCGACGTCTGTGTTCTTGCCGTTCAGCTCTGGTCAAAGTCCTATCACATTGCATAGGCTCAGGCCCATGCTCAGATAGTACCGCCAAATGGTGCACAGCTTTACGCTCACGCAAGCGTCGATCGATCTGAATGGCCAAGGACATAGACTCATTCAGACCAGCAGGCATGGGAAACCCCACCATGACATCCTTAAGGGCTTCAAAGAGACCCTTTCTGAAGATTGCTGCCAGGGCACATTCATTCCACTGAGTGAGCACAGACCACTTTCTAAACTTCTGACAATATATCTCCGCTTCATCCTGACCCTGACACAGAGCCAGCAAGATTTTCTCTGCCTGATCCACTGAGTTAGGTTTGTCATAAAGCAATCCAAGCGCCAGGAAAAACGCATCAACATCACGCAATGCCGGATCTCCTGGTGCAAGGGAAAATGCCCAGTCTTGAGGGTCACCACGTAACAAAGAAATAATGATCTTTACTTGTTGAACAGGGTCACCTGAGGAGCGAGGTTTCAAGGCAAGAAACAATTTACAATTATTTTTGAAATTCAAGAACTTAGATCTATCACCAAAAAACAAATCAGGAATTGGAATCCTAGGCTCTGACATCGGATTCTGAACCACAAAATCTTGAATGTTTTGTATCCTTGTAGTGAGATTATCTATCCAAGAGGACAGACCTTGAATGTCTATGTTTACACCAGTGTCCTGAACCACCCAGAGGTAAAAAGGAAAATAGAGACAAAACACACTGCAAAGAAAAAAAAATTGTCTCAGAACTTCTCTTATCCCTCTATTGAGATGCATTAGTACTTTGGGCCACCTGTACTGTTATGACCTGGTGGTCAGGACAATATTGGACCTGGTGGTTAAGAGCACACGGAATGACCTGATAGTTACTGATAATAAGGACGAGCTCTGGGATGTGGGAACTCTGCTGACCGCAATCCCTAAACCTATCAAACACACTAGAAATAGCCGTGGATTGCGCCTAACGCTCCCTATGCAACTCGGCACAGCCTAAGAAACTAGCTAGCCCTGAAGATAGAAAAATAAAGCCTACCTTGCCTCAGAGAAATTCCCCAAAGGAAAAGGTAGCCCCCCACATATAATGACTGTGAGTAAAGATGAAAATACAAACACAGAGATGAAATAGATTTAGCAAAGTGAGGCCCGACTTACTGAGCAGACCGAGGATAGGAAAGGTTACTTTGCGGTCAGCACAAAAACCTACAAAAAGACCACGCAAAGGGCGCAAAAAGACCCTCCGCACCGACTCACGGTGCGGAGGCGCTCCCTCTGCGTCCCAGAGCTTCCAGCAAGCAAGACAACAAATTAAATAGCAAGCTGGACAGAAAAATAACAAACCAAAGAAATACAAGCTGGAACTTAGCTTCTGATGGGAAGACAGGTCACAAGAACGATCCAGGAGTGAACTAGACCAATACTGGAACATTGACAGGTGGCATGGAGCAAAGATCTAAGTGGAGTTAAATAGAGCAGCAGCTAACGAATTAACCTCGTCACCTGTGAAACTCAGAAACACCCACCAGAGGAAGTCCATGGACAGAACCAGCCGAAGTACCATTCATGACCACAGGAGGGAGCCCGACAACAGAATTCACAACAGGAGCCACTATACAGTATTGACGCAGTAGGACGCAGGTGGTTACATGAATATTGCCTATATTCATGTAACCACCTGCGTCCTTGTTACTTTGTAAGGATGTCCTTTTTAATGAAGTTGGACTAATAAAGAATTTTGCCATTTTATTGGAGCTGGAGTTTCCACGTTTTCGTGTACTGCAATTGCTTGGCGTCTTGGTCTGGACGAATCTCCGTGCTCAATTATCTATGGTCTGGTTGGTGAGCTGGCTGTGGCTTATTGCCATTTATTTTTTTCTATTGTATGGCACATCAATGCAAGCTGTGGCAACAAGGTTTGCTGTGTCTGTCAGTGTAGTGTCCTTAGGCTGGAGGAGCTACTAGGAGACAGGCCAGTACACCAGGAGATGTGGAGGGGGCCGTAGGAGGGCAACAACCCAGCAGCAAGACTGCTACCTCAGCCTTTGTGCAAGGAGGAATAGGAGGAGCACTGCCAGAGCCCTGCAAAATGACCTCCAGCAGGCCACAAATGTGCATGTGTCTGCACAAACGGTTAGAAATTATCTCCATGAGGATGGTCTGAGTGCCTGACATCCACAGATGGGAGTTGTGCTCACAGCCCAACATCATGCAGGATGCTTGGCATTTGCCACAGAACACCAGGATTGGCAAATTCACCACTGGCGCCCTGTGCTCTTCACAGATGAAAGCAAGTTCACACTGAGCACATGTGACAGACGTGACAGAGTCTGGAGACGTTGTGGAGAGCGATCTGCTGCCTGCAACATCCTTCAGCATGACCAGTTTGGCAGTGGGTCAGTAATGGTGTGTGGTGGCATTTCTTCGGGGGGCCACACAGCCCTCCATGTGCTTGTCAGAGGTATCCTGACTGCCATTAGGTACCGAGATGAGATCTTTAGACCCCTTGTGAGACCATATGCTGGTGCGGTTGGCCCAGACCTCATGTGGCTGGAGTGTGTCAGCAGTTCCTGCAAGAAGAAGGCCTTGAAGCTATGGACTGTCCCACCCGTTCCTCAGACCTGAATCCGATTGAACAAATCTGGGACATGTCTCACACCATCCACCAACGTTACGTTGCATGTTATGATAGGCAATTCAGTACCACAATGGACATAGCGGTCAGAGCACATACAGTGATCTGACAATAACCCAAAATCATAGAACGAGCTCTGAGACGTGGGAACTCTGCAGACCGCAATCCCTAATCCTCTCCAAACAACACTAGAGGCAGCCGTGGATTGCGCCTAACTCTGCCTATGCAACTCGGCACAGCCTGAGAAACTAACTAGCCTGAAGATAGAAAATAAGCCTACCTTGCCTCAGAGAAATACCCCAATGGAAAAGGCAGCCCCCCACATATAATGACTGTGAGTAAGATGAAAAGACAAACGTAGGGATGAAATAGATTCACCAAAGTGAGGCCCGACTTTCTTAACAGAGCGAGGATAGGAAAGATAACTTTGCGGTCTACACAAAACCCTAAAGAAAACCATGCAAAGGGGGCAAAAAGACCCTCCGTACCGAACTAACGGCACAGAGGTACACCCTTTGCGTCCCAGAGCTTCCAGCAAAACAATTAGACAAGCTGGACAGAAAAAATAGCAAACAAATAGCAAAGAAGAACTTAGCTATGCAGAGCAGCAGGCCACAGGAATGATCCAGGGAAAAACAAGTCCAACACTGGAACATTGACAGGAAGCCAGGATCAAAGCATTAGGTGGAGTTAAGTAGAGCAGTACCTAACGACCTCAACACATCACCTGAGGTAGGAAACTCAGAAGCCGCAATACCACTTTCCTCCACCAACAGAAGCTCACAGAGAGAATCAGCCGAAGTACCACTTGTGACCACAGGAAAGAGCTCTGCCACAGAATTCACAACAGTACCCCCCCCTTGAGGAGGGGTCACCGAACCCTCACCAGAGCCCCCAGGCCGACCAGGATGAGCCACATGAAAGGCACAAACAAGATCGGGAGCATGGACATCAGAGGCAAAAACCCAGGAATTATCTTCCTGAGCATAACCCTTCCATTTAACCAGATACTGGAGTTTCCGTCTTGAAACACGAGAATCCAAAATCTTCTCCACAATATACTCCAACTCCCCCTCCACCAAAACCGGGGCAGGAGGGTCAACAGATGGAACCATAGGTGCCACGTATCTCCGCAACAATGACCTATGGAATACGTTATGTATGGAAAAAGAATCTGGAAGGGTCAGACGAAAAGACACAGGATTAAGAACCTCAGAAATCCTATATGGACCAATGAAACGAGGTTTAAACTTAGGAGAGGACACCTTCATAGGAATATGACGAGAAGATAACCAAACCAGATCCCCAACACGAAGTCGGGGACCCACACAGCGTCTGCGATTAGCAAAACGTTGAGCCCTCTCCTGGGACAAGGTCAAATTGTCCACTACATGAGTCCAAATCTGCTGCAACCTGTCCACCACAGTATCCACACCAGGACAGTCCGAAGACTCAACCTGTCCTGAAGAGAAACGAGGATGGAACCCAGAGTTGCAGAAAAATGGCGAAACCAAGGTAGCCGAGCTGGCCCGGTTATTAAGGGCGAACTCAGCCAAAGGCAAAAAGGACACCCAGTCATCCTGATCAGCAGAAACAAAACATCTCAGATATGTTTCCAAGGTCTGATTGGTTCGTTCGGTCTGGCCATTAGTCTGAGGATGGAAAGCCGAGGAAAAAGACAAGTCAATGCCCATCCTACCACAAAAGGCTCGCCAAAACCTCGAAACAAACTGGGAACCTCTGTCAGAAACGATATTCTCTGGAATACCATGTAAACGAACCACATGCTGGAAGAACAATGACACCAAATCAGAGGAGGAAGGCAATTTAGACAAGGGTACCAGATGGACCATCTTAGAAAAGCGATCACAGACCACCCAAATGACTGACATCTTTTGAGAAACGGGAAGATCTGAAATAAAATCCATAGAGATATGTGTCCAATGTCTCTTCGGGACCGGCAAGGGCAAAAGCAACCCACTGGCACGAGAACAGCAGGGCTTAGCCCGAGCACAAATCCCACAGGACTGCACAAAAGTACGCACATCCCGCGACAGAGATGGCCACCAAAAGGATCTAGCCACTAACTCTCTGGTACCAAAGATTCCAGGATGACCAGCCAACACCGAACAATGAACCTCAGAGATAACTTTATTCGTCCACCTATCAGGGACAAACAGTTTCTCCGCTGGACAACGATCAGGTTTATTAGCCTGAAATTTTTGCAGCACCCGCCGCAAATCAGGGGAGATGGCAGACACAATTACTCCCTCCTTGAGGATACCCGCCGGCTCAGACAAACCCGGAGAGTCGGGCACAAAACTCCTAGACAGAGCATCCGCCTTCACATTTTTAGAGCCTGGAAGGTACGAAATCACAAAGTCAAAACGGGCAAAAAACAGCGACCAACGAGCCTGTCTAGGATTCAACCGCTTGGCAGACTCGAGATAAGTCAAGTTCTTATGATCAGTCAATACCACCACGCGATGCTTAGCTCCTTCAAGCCAATGACGCCACTCCTCGAATGCCCACTTCATGGCCAGCAACTCTCGGTTGCCCACATCATAATTTCGCTCAGCAGGCGAAAACTTCCTGGAAAAAAAAGCGCATGGTTTCATCACTGAGCAATCAGAACCTCTCTGCGACAAAACAGCCCCTGCTCCAATCTCAGAAGCATCAACCTCGACCTGGAACGGAAGAGAAACATCTGGTTGACACAACACAGGGGCAGAAGAAAAACGACGCTTCAACTCTTGAAAGGCTTCCACAGCAGCAGAAGACCAATTGACCACATCAGCACCCTTCTTGGTCAAATCGGTCAATGGTTTAGCAATACTAGAAAAATTGCAGATGAAGCGACGATAAAAATTAGCAAAGCCCAGGAACTTTTGCAGACTTTTCAGAGATGTCGGCTGAGTCCAATCATGGATGGCTTGGACCTTAACAGGATCCATCTCGATAGTAGAAGGGGAAAAGATGAACCCCAAAAATGAAACCTTCTGCACACCAAAGAGACACTTTGATCCCTTCACAAACAAAGAATTAGCACGCAGGACCTGAAAAACCGTTCTGACCTGCTTCACATGAGACTCCCAATCATCCGAGAAGATCAAAATGTCATCCAAGTACACAATCAGGAATTTATCCAGGTACTCTCGGAAGATGTCATGCATAAAGGACTGAAACACTGATGGAGCATTGGCAAGTCCGAACGGCATCACTAGATACTCAAAATGACCCTCGGGCATATTAAATGCAGTTTTCCATTCATCGCCTTGCTTAATTCGCACCAGATTATACGCACCACGAAGATCTATCTTGGTGAACCAACTAGCCCCCTTAATCCGAGCAAACAGATCAGATAACAATGGCAAGGGGTACTGAAATTTAACCGTGATCTTATTAAGAAGGCGGTAATCTATACAAGGTCTCAGCGAACCATCCTTCTTGGCTACAAAAAAGAACCCTGCTCCTAATGGCGACGATGACGGGCGAATATGCCCCTTCTCCAGGGATTCCTTCACATAACTCCGCATAGCGGTGTGCTCAGGCACGGATAAATTAAACAGTCGACCTTTTGGGAATTTACTACCAGGAATCAAATTGATAGCACAATCACAATCCCTATGCGGAGGTAGGGTATCGGACTTGGGCTCATCAAATACATCCCGGTAATCAGACAAGAACTCTGGGACCTCAGAAGGGGTGGCTGACAAAATTGACAGAAATGGAACATCCCCATGTACCCCCTGACAACCCCAGCTGGACACCGACATGGATTTCCAATCTAATACTGGATTATGGACTTGTAGCCATGGCAGCCCCAACACGACCACATCATGCAGATTATGCAACACCAGAAAGCGAATATCCTCCTGATGTGCAGGAGCCATGCACATGGTCAGCTGGGTCCAATACTGAGGCTTATTCTTGGCCAAAGGTGTAGCATCAATTCCTCTCAATGGAATAGGACACTGCAAGGGCTCCAAGAAAAAACCCACAACGCTTAGCAAACTCCAAGTCCATCAAATTCAGGGCAGCGCCTGAATCCACAAATGCCATGACAGAATACGATGACAAAGAGCAGATCAAGGTAACGGACAGAAGAAATTTTGACTGTACCGTACCAATGGTGGCAGACCTAGCGAACCGCTTAGAGCGCTTAGGACAATCAGAGATGGCATGAGTGGAATCACCACAGTAGAAACACAGACCATTCAGACGTCTGTGTTCTTGCCGTTCAACTCTGGTCAAAGTCCTATCGCACTGCATAGGCTTAGATTTAATCTCAGGTAATACCGCCAAATGGTGCACAGATTTACGCTCACGCAAGCGTCGACCGATCTGAATGGCCAAAGACATAGATTCATTCAGACCAGCAGGCATAGGAAATCCCACCATGACATCTTTAAGGGCTTCAGAGAGACCCTTTCTGAAAATCGCTGCGAGCGCAGCTTCATTCCATTGAGTGAGTACAGACCACTTTCTAAATTTCTGACAATATACCTCTATCTCCTCCTGACCCTGACAAAGAGCCAGCAAATTTTTCTCTGCCTGATCCACTGAATTAGGCTCATCGTACAGCAATCCGAGCGCCAGGAAAAACGCATCAATATTACTTAATGCAGGATCTCCTGGCGCAAGGGAAAATGCCCAGTCTTGAGAGTCGCCACGCAAAAAAGAAATAATAATTCTCACTTGTTGAGCTGGGTCACCAGAAGAGTGAGGTTTCAAGGCAATTATTTTTGAAATTCACAAACTTGACTCTATCACCATAAAACAAATCAGGAATAGGAATTCTTGGTTCAAACATAGGCTTCTGAACCACCAAATCTTGAATCTTTTGTACATTTATAAGGAGATTATCCATTGAAGAGCACAGACCCTGAATGTCCATGTCCACACCTGTGTCCTGAACCACCCAAATGTCTAGAGGAAAAAAAAGGCAAAACACAGTGCAAAGAAAAAAAAATGGTCTCAGAACTTCTTTTTTCCCCTCTATTGAGAATCATTAGTACTTTTGGCTTCCTGTACTGTTATGATAGGCAATTCAGTACCACAATGGACATAGCGGTCAGAGCACATACAGTGACCTGACAATTACCCAAAAACATAGAACGAGCTCTGAGACGTGGGAACTCTGCAGACCGCAATCCCTAATCCTCTCCAAACAACACTAGAGGCAGCCGTGGATTGCGCCTAACTCTGCCTATGCAACTCGGCACAGCCTGAGAAACTAACTAGCCTGAAGATAGAAAATAAGCCTACCTTGCCTCAGAGAAATACCCCAAAGGAAAAGGCAGCCCCCCACATATAATGACTGTGAGTAAGATGAAAAGACAAACGTAGGGATGAAATAGATTCAGCAAAGTGAGGCCCGACTTTCTTAACAGAGCGAGGATAGGAAAGATAACTTTGCGGTCTACACAAAACCCTAAAGAAAACCACGCAAAGGGGGCAAAAAGACCCTCCGTACCGAACTAACGGCACAGAGGTACACCCTTTGCGTCCCAGAGCTTCCAGCAAAACAATTAGACAAGCTGGACAGAAAAAATAGCAAACAAATAGCAAAGAAGAACTTAGCTATGCAGAGCAGCAGGCCACAGGAATGATTCAGGGAAAAACAAGTCCAACACTGGAACATTGACAGGAAGCCAGGATCAAAGCATTAGGTGGAGTTAAGTAGAGCAGTACCTAACGACCTCACCACATCACCTGAGGTAGGAAACTCAGAAGCCGCAATACCACTTTCCTCCACCAACAGAAGCTCACAGAGAGAATCAGCCGAAGTACCACTTGTGACCACAGGAGGGAGCTCTGCCACAGAATTCACAACAGTTGCACCACAGACTATCCAGGAGTTGGCCTGAGAGGAGTGCTCTCTGGAGACGATCTGCCGCCTCATCAGGAGCATGCGCAGGCCTTGTAAGGAGGTCATACAGGCACGTGGAGGCCACACACACTACTGAGCATCATTTCCTTGTCTTGAGGGACTTCCACTGAAGTTGGATCAGCCTGTAACTTCATTTTCCACTTTGATTTTGAGCATCATTCCAACTCCAGACCTATTGTTCACAACACATTCCACTATGTAATGAATAAAAATTTACAACTGGAATATCTCATTCAGTGATATCTAGGATGTGGGATTTTAGTGCCCCCTTTATTTTTTTGAGCAGTGTATATGTATGTATGTATGTATATATATATATATATATATATATATATATATATATACTGTGTGCAGAATTATTAGACAAGTTCTATTTTAGAGGATTATTTTTTATTATTGATCAACAACTATGTTCTCAATCAACCCAAAAGACTCATAAATATCAAAGCTTAATATTTTTGGAAGTTGGAGTGTTTTTTTTTAGATTTGGCTATCTTTGGAGGATATCTGTTTGCGCAGGTAACTATTACTGTGCATAATTATTAGGCAACTTAATAAAAACCAAATATATTCCCATCTCACTTGTTTATTTTCACCAGGTAAACCAATATAACTGCACAAAATTTTGAAATAAACATTTCTGACATGCAAAAACAAAACCCCAAAAATTAGTGACCAATATAGCCACCTTTCTTTACAATGACACTCAACAGCCTTCCATCCATAGATTCTGTCAGTTGCTTGATCTGTTTACGATCAACATTGCATGCAGCAACCACCACAGCCTCCCAGACACTGTTCCGAGAGGTATACTGTTTTCCCTCCCTGTAGATCTCACATTTTATGAGGGACCACAGGTTCTCTATGGGGTTCAGATCAGGTGAACAAGGGGGCCATGTCATCATTTTTTTTTCTTCAAGACCTTTACTAGCCAGCCACGCTGTGGAGTAGTTGTAGGCATGTGATGGAGCATTGTCCTGCATGAAAATCATGTTTTTCCTGAACGATTCCGACTTCTTCCTGTACCACTGCTTGAAGAAGTTGTCTTCCAGAAACTGGCAGTAGGCCTGTGAGTTGAGCTTCACTCCATCCTCAACCTGAAAGGTCTCACAAATTCATCTTTGATGATACCAGCCCATACCAGTACCCAATCTCCACCTTGCTGGCGTCTGAGTTGGAGTGGAGCTCTCTAACCTTTACTGATCCAGCCTCTGGCCCATCCATCTGGCCCATCAAGAGTCACTCTCATTTCATCAGTCCATAAAACCTTTGAAAAGTCAGTCTTAAGATATTTGTTGGCCCAGTCTTGACGTTTTATCTTATGTTTCTTGTTCAAAGGTGGTCATTTTTCAGCCTTCCTTACCTTGGCCATGTCCCTGAGTATTGCACACTTTGTGCTTTTTGTTACTCCAGTAATGTTGCAGCTCTGAAATATGGCAAAACTGGTGGCAAATGGCATCTTGGCAGCTTCACGCTTGATTTTCCTCAATTCATGGGCAGTTATTTTGCGCCTTTTTTGCCCAACATGCTTCTTGCGACCCTGTTGGCTATTTGCCATGAAACGCTTGATTGTTCGGTGATCACGCTTCAAAAGTTTGGCAATTTCAAGACTGCTGCATCCCTCTGCAAGACATCTCACAATTTTGGACTTTTCAGAGCCCGTCAAATATCTCTTCTGACCCATTTTGCCAAAGGAAAGGAAGTTGCCTAATAATTACGCACACCTTATATAGGGGCTTAATGTCATTAGACAACACCCCTCCTCATTACAGAGATGAACATCACCTGATTTACTTAATTGGTAGTTGGTTCTCAAGCCTGAACAGCTTGGAGTAGGACAACATGTATAAAAAGTATTATGTGATCAAAATGCAACTTGCCTAATAATTCTGCACACAGTGTGTATATATATATATATATATATATATATATACATATATATATATATATATGATATCACATCTGAAACGTCGCCACGCCATTAGGCAATAAAGTCCTTTTTTTGTGCTGTTTTTCTTTTTTATTCTATTATAAGGAACCGTTGGATTGCTGGTTGGAAAATCTCTCAGTGCTGAGATATCATCTACCGAGATCTTGGTCCTGAGATCTCCATCTGCACATGCACCACCTCCCGTTTGCCATTTTCCCGGAGTCCACCGCACAGGAAGCCATGGAACTGCAGGGGCTCTGGCCTTTCACAAAATGTCGGCAGAGCCCCCGCATCACCAGAGACATCGGCAGCTGTTGTGAATTCCGCTCTTGGGCTCCCTCCGGTGGTTGTGAGTGGCACTTTTGTGAGTTCTGCTCTTGGGCTCCCTCTGGTGGTTTCTGGTGGTGTGGCTGCTCCTTGAAGTTAGCTGTCATCAGCTGCATCCACTTATTGTCCGCTATTTAAGTCTGGCTCTTTCTTCAGCCTGTGCCACTTGTCAATGTTCCTGGCTGGATTCACATCTCTGCTTGGATTTTCCTGGTTTCCTGACCAGTTCTGCAAAGATAAGTTCTGGCTTTGCTCATTTCAGTCCACATGTTGTGGACTTATTGTTCTGTGCATTCTATATTTGTCCAGCTTGTCAGTATGGATTTTTTCTGTTAGCTGGAAGCTCTGGGAAGCAGATTTACCCTCCACACCTTTAGTCAGGTGTGGAGATTTTGTAAACTCTGTGTGGATTGTTTTGTAGTTTTTATACTGACTGCACAGTATCCTTTCCTGTCCTATCTATCAAGCTAGACTGGCCTCCTATGCTAAAATCTGATTTCATTTCTGCATATGTTATTTTCCCCTCCTCTCACCGTCAATATTTGTGGGGGGCTATCTTTCCTTTGGGGATTTTCTCTGAGGCAAGATAGGTTTCCTGTTTCCATCTTTAGGGGAAGATAGATCTTAGGCTGTGCCGAGGGGTCTAGGGAGCGTCAGGTACCCCCCACGGCTATTTTTAGTTGCGCTGCTAGGTACAGGGTTTGCGGTCAGTACAGATACCACCTCCTTCAGAGCTTGTCTCATGTTGTTCCTAAACCACCAGATCATAACAGTACAAGTGGCCAAAAATGAATTAAATGTATCTCAAAAGAAGGAAAAGAAAGTTCTGAACCATTTTTTTTCTCTTGAAACAGGGGATCCGGCATTATTGAATGTAGATGCATTTTTTCAAGCGCTCGGATTATTGTATGACGAACCTAATTCTGTGGATCATGCAGAAAAGACCCTGTTGGCCTTGTGTCAAGGTCAGGAAGCGGCAGAGTTATACTGCCAGAAATTTAGAAAATGGTCTGTGCTCACTAAATGGAATGAAGAGGCTCTGGCTGCTATTTTCAGTAAAGGTCTTTCTGAAACCCTTAAAAATGTTATGGTGGGCTTTCCTACGCCTGCCGGTTTGAGCGAATCTATGTCTCTAGCCATTCAGATTGATCGGCGTCTGCGCGAGCGCAAAGCTGTGCACCATATGGCAGTATATGAGCAAAGTCCTGAACCTATGCAATGTGATAGGATTTTGACTAGAATAGAACGGCAGGAATTCAGACGTCAGAATAGGCTGTGTTTTTACTGTGGTGATTCGGCTCATGTTATCTCTGATTGCCCTAAGCGTACTAAGAGAGTCGCTAGGTCTGTTACCATTAGTACTATACAGCCTAAATTTCTCTTATCTGTGACCCTGATTTGCTCATTGTCGTCCTTTTCTGTCATGCCATTTGTGGATTCAGGCGCTGCCCTGAACTTAATGGACTTAGAATTCGCCAGGCGCTGTGGTTTTTCCTTGCAGCCTTTGCAGAGCCCTATTCCTTTGAGGGGCATTGATGCTACACCCTTGTGCAAGGATAAACCTCAGTACTGGACACAGATGACTATGTACATGGCTCCTGCACATCAGGAAGATTGCCGTTTTCTGGTGTTGCATAACCTGCATGATGTTGTTGTGCTGGGATTTCCATGGTTACAGGAACATAATCCGGTGCTGGATTGGAAAACTATGTCGGTGACTAGTTGGGGTTGTCGAGGAGTACATAGTGACGTTCCTTTGATGTCAATTTCCTCTTCCCCCTCTTCTGAGGTTCCTGAGTTTTTGTCGGATTTTCAGGATGTATTTGATGAGCCCAAGTCCAGTTCCCTTCCTCCACATAGGGACTGAGATTGTGCTATTAACTTGATTACTGGTTGTAAGTTCCCTAAGGGCCGACTTTTCAATCTGTCTGTGCCAGAGCATGCCGCCATGCGGAGCTATGTTAAGGAATCTTTGGAGAAAGGGCATATTCGGCCCTCTTCGTCACCATTGGGAGCGGGTTTCTTTTTTGTTGCTAAGAAGGATGGCTCCTTGAGACCCTGTATTGATTATCGTCTTCTTAATAAGATCACGGTTAAATTCCAATACCCCTTGCCTCTGCTTACTGATTTGTTTGCTCTGATTAAGGGGGCTAGTTGGTTTACTAAGATTGACCTCCGAGGGGCATATAATCTTGTTCGTATTAAACAGGGTGACGAATGGAAAACTGCATTTAATACGCCCGAAGGCCATTTTGAATATCTTGTGATGCCATTTGGGCTCTCTAATGCTCCATCTGTGTTCCAGTCTTTCATGCATGATATTTTCCGCAATTATCTTGATAAATTCATGGTCGTATATTTGGATGATATTTTGATTTTTTCCAATGATTGGGAGTCTCATGTGAAGTAGGTCAGGATGGTGTTCCAGATCCTTCGTGATAATGCTTTATTTGTGAAGGGGTCTAAGTGCCTATTCGGAGTTCAGAAGGTCTTTTTTTGGGTTTTATTTTTTCTCCCTCGTCTATAGAAATGGATCCTGTTAAGGTCCAAGCTATTCATGACTGGATCCAACCCACATCTGTGAAGGGACTTCAAAAATTTTTGGGCTTTGCTAATTTCTATCGCCGTTTCATTGCCAACTTTTCCAGTGTGGTTAAGCCCCTTACTGATTTGACGAAGAAAGGCGCTGATGTGACGAATTGATCCTCTGAGGCTGTTGAGGCCTTTCAGGAGCTTAAACGCCGATTTACTTCTACCCCTGTATTGCGTCACCTGGATGTTTCTCTTCCTTTTCAGGTTGAGGTCGACGCTTCTGAGATTGGGGCAGGGGCCATTTTGTCTCAGAGGGAGTCTGATGGTTCTTTGATGAAACCATGTGCTTTTTTTTCCAGAAAGTTTTCGCCTGTGGAACGCAATTATGATGTTGGCAATCGGGAGTTGTTGGCTAGGAAGTGGGCGTTTGAGGAGTGGCGACATTGGCTTGAGGGAGCTAAACACCGTGTTGTGGTCCTGACCGATCATAAGAATCTGATTTACCTCGAGTCGGCCAAGCGGCTGAATCCTAGACAGGCTCGATGGTCCCTGTTTTTCTCCCGTTTTGATTTTGTGGTCTCGTATCTTCCGGGATCTAAGAATGTTAAGGCTGATGCCCTCTCTAGGAGTTTTTCACCTGATTCTCCTGGAGTCCTTGAGCCGGTTGGCATTCTTAAGGAGGGGTGATTCTTTCTGCTATCTCCCCTGATTTACGGCGGGTGCTTCAGGAATTTCAGGCTGATAGGCCTGAACGCTGTCCAGTGGGGAAGCTGTTTGTTCCTGATAGATGGACAAGTAAGGTAATTTCTGAGGTTCATTGTTCAGTGTTGGCTGGTCATCCTGGGATTTTTGGTACCAGAGATTTGGTTGCTAGGTCCTTTTGGTGGCCTTCCTTGTCTCGCGATGTGCGTGCTTTTGTGCAGTCCTGTGGGACTTGCGCCCGGGCCAAGCCTTGCTGTTCCCGCGCTAGTGGGTTGCTTTTGCCTTTGCCGGTCCCTGAGTGTTGTGAATTCTGTGGCCAAGCTCCCTCCTGTGGTCGTGAGTGGTACTGCGGCTGGTTCTGTCTATAAGCTTCCTTTGGTGGATGAGAGTGGTACTGCGGCTTCTGAGTTTCCTTCCTCAGGTGATGAAGTTAAGTCGTTAGGTGCTGCTCTATTTAACTCCACCTGGTGCTTTGATCCTGGCCTCCAGTCAATGTTCTAGTATTGGTCTTGCTTCCTCCTGGATCGTTCCTGTGGCCTCTCTATCCTGCATAACCTAAGTTCTGCTTGTGTTATTTTTGTTTGCTATATTTTCTGTCCAGCTTGCTATATTGGTTTTTTCTTGCTTGCTGGAAGCTCTGAGACGCAGAGGGAGCACCTCCGTACCGTTAGTCGGTGCGGAGGGTATTTTTGCCCCTCTGCGTGGTTGTTTGTAGGTTTTTGTGTTGACCGCAAAGCTATCTTTCCTATCCTCGGTCTATTCAGTAAGTCGGGCCTCACTTTGCTAAATCTATTTCATCTCTGTGTTTGTATTTCATCTTTACTGACAGTCATTATATGTGGGGGGCTGCCTTTTCCTTTGGGGAATTTCTCTGAGGCAAGGTAGGCTTATTTTTCTATCTTCAGGGCTAGTTAGTTTCTCAGGCTGTGCCGAGTTGCATAGGGAGCGTTAGGCGCAATCCACGGCTACCTCTAGTGTGGTGTGTTAGGATTAGGGATTGCGGTCAGCAGAGTTTCCACGTCTCAGAGCTTGTCCTATGTTTTTGGTAAATGTCAGGTCACCTTGTGTGCTCTGAACTTCAAGGTCCATTGTGGTTCTGAATTACCTGTTCATAACAGTACTGGAGGCCCAAAGTACTAATGCTTCTCAATAGAGGGAAAAGAGAAGTTCTGAGACCATTTTTTTTTCTTTGCACTGTGTTCTGTCTTTCTTTTCCCCTTTACATCAGGGTGGTTCAGAACACAGGTGTGGACATGGATATTCAGGGTCTGTCCTCTTTGATGGATAATCTCACTATAAGAGTACAGAACATTCAAGATTTAGTGGTTCAGAATCCTATGTTAGAACCTAAAATTCCTATTCCTGAGTTATTTTCTGGAGATAGAGCTAAATTTTTGAATTTTAAAAATAATTGTAAACTGTTTCTGGCTTTGAAACCCCGTTCCTCTGGTGACCCAGTTCAACAAGTTAAAATCATTATTTCTTTATTACGTGGCGACCCTCAAGACTGGGCATTTTCCCTTGCGCCAGGAGATCCTGCATTATGTAATATTGATGCGTTTTTTCTGGCGCTCGGATTGCTGTACGACGAACCTAATTCAGTGGATAAGGCAGAGAAAAATTTGCTGGCTCTGTGTCAGGGTGAGGATGAGATAGAGATTTATTGTCAGAAGTTTAGAAAGTGGTCCGTGCTCACTCAATGGAATGAATGTGCGCTGGCAGCTATTTTCAGAAAGGGTCTCTCTGAGGCCCTTAAGGATGTCATGGTGGGATTTCCTATGCCTGCTGGTCTGAATGAGTCTATGTCTTTGGCCATTCAGATTGGTCGACGCTTGCGCGAGCGTAAATCTGTGCACCATTTGGCGGTATTATCTGAGCATAAACCTGAGCCTATGCAGTGCGATAGGACTTTGACCAGAGCTGAAAGGCAAGAACACAGACGTCAGAATGGGCTGTGTTTCTACTGTGGTAATTTCACTCATGCTATCTCCGATTGTCCTAAGCGCACTAAGCGGTTCGCTAGGTCTGCCACCATTGGTACGGTACAGTCGAAATTTCTTTTGTCCGTTACTTTGATCTGCTCTTTGTCTTCCTATTCTGTCATGGCATTTGTGGATTCAGGCGCTGCCCTGAATTTGATGGACTTGGAGTATGTTAGGCGCTGTGGGTTTGTCTTGGAGCCCTTGCAGTGTCCTATTCCATTGAGAGGAATTGATGCTACGCCTTTGGCCAAGAATAAGCCTCAATATTGGACCCAGCTGACCATGTGCATGGCTCCTGCGCACCAGGAGGATATTCGCTTTCTGGTGTTGCATAATCTGCATGATGTGGTCGTGTTGGGGTTGCCATGGCTACAAGTCCATAACCCAGTATTAGATTGGAAATCAATGTCTGTGTCCAGCTGGGGTTGTCAGGGGGTACATGGTGATGTTCCATTTTTGTCTATCTCATCATCCACCCCTTCTGAGGTCCCAGAGTTCTTGTCTGATTACCGGGATGTATTCGATGAGCCCAAGTCCAATGCCCTACCTCCGCATAGGGATTGTGATTGTGCTATCGATTTGATTCCTGGTAGTAAGTTTCCTAAGGGTCGACTGTTTAATTTATCTGTACCTGAGCACGCCGCTATGCGGAGTTACGTGAAGGAGTCTTTGGAGAAGGGTCATATTCGCCCGTCATCGTCGCCATTGGGAGCGGGTTTCTTTTTTGTGGCCAAGAAGGATGGTTCGCCGAGACCTTGTATTGATTACCCCCTTCTAAATAAAATTACAGTCAAATTTCAGTACCCCTTGCCGCTGCTGTCTGATTTGTTTGCTCGGATTAAGGGGGCTAGTTGGTTCACCAAGATAGATCTTCGTGGTGCGTATAATCTTGTGCGTATCAAACAGGGCGATGAATGGAAAACAGCATTTAATACGCCCGAAGGCCATTTTGAGTACCTGGTTATGCCATTCGGACTTTCTAGTGCTCCATCAGTGTTTCAGTCCTTTATGCATGACATCTCCCGAGAGTACCTGGATAAATTCCTGATTGTATACTTGGATGATATTTTGGTCTTCTCGGATGATTGGGAGTCTCATGTGAAGCAGGTCAGAATGGTGTTCCAGGTCCTGCGTGCTAATTCTTTGTTTGTGAAGGGGTCAAAGTGTCTCTTCGGTGTTCAGAAGATTTCATTTTTGGGGTTCATTTTTTCTCCTTCTACTATCGAGATGGACCCTGTTAAAGTTCAGGCCATTTATGATTGGACTCAGCCAACATCTCTGAAGAGTCTGCAGAAGTTCCTGGGCTTTGCTAATTTTTATCGTCGCTTCATCGCTAGCTAACTTTTCTAGCATTGCTAAACCGTTGACTGATTTGACCAAGAAGGGTGCTGATGTGGTCAATTGGTCTTCTGCTGCTGTGGAAGCTTTTCAGGAGTTGAAGCATCGTTTTTCTTCTGCCCCTGTGTTGTGCCAACCAGATGTTTCGCTTCCGTTCCAGGTCGAGGTTGATGCTTCCGAAATTGGAGCAGGGGCTGTTTTGTCGCAGAGAAGTTCTGATTGCTCAGTGATGAAACCATGCGCCTTCTTTTCCAGGAAATTTTCGCCTGCTGAGCGAAATTATGATATTGGCAATCGAGAGTTGCTAGCCATGAAGTGGGCATTCGAGGAGTGGCGTCATTGGCTTGAAGGAGCTAAGCATCGCGTGGTGGTCTTGACTGATCACAAGAACTTGACTTATCTAGAGTCTGCCAAACGGTTGAATCCTAGACAGGCTCGTTGGTCGCTGTTTTTCTCCCGTTTTGACTTTGTGGTTTCGTACCTTCCGGGCTCTAAAAATGTGAAGGCGGATGCCCTGTCTAGGAGTTTTGTGCCCGATTCTCCGGGTTTGTCTGAGCCGGCGGGTATTCTCAAAGAGGGGGTAATTTTGTCTGCCATCTCCCCTGATTTGCGGCGGGTGCTGCAAAAATTTCAGGCTAATAGACCTGACCGTTGCCCAGCGGAGAAACTGTTTGTCCCTGATAGGTGGGCGAATAAAGTTATCTCTGAGGTTCATTGTTCGGTGTTGGCTGGTCATCCTGGAATCTTTGGTACCAGAGATTTGGTGGCTAGATCCTTTTGGTGGCCGTCTCTGTCGCGGGATGTGCGTTCTTTTGTGCAGTCCTGTGGGATTTGTGCTCGGGCTAAGCCCTGCTGTTCTCGTGCCTGTGGGTTGCTTTTGCCCTTGCCGGTCCCGAAGAGGCCTTGGACACATATCTCTATGGATTTTATTTCGGATCTCCCCGTCTCTCAAAGAATGTCGGTCATTTGGGTGGTTTGTGATCGCTTCTCTAAGATGGTCCATTTGGTGCCCTTGTCTAAATTGCCTTCCTCCTCTGATTTGGTGCCATTGTTTTTTCAGCATGTGGTTTGTTTACATGGCATTACAGAGAACATCGTTTCTGACAGAGGTTCCCAGTTTGTTTCGAGGTTTTGGCGAGCCTTTTGAGCTAGGATGGGCATTGATTTGTCTTTTTCCTCGGCTTTCCATGCTCAGACAAATGGCCAGACTGAACGAACCAATCAGACCTTGGAAACATATCTGAGATGTTTTGTTTCTGCTGATCAGGATGATTGGGTGTCCTTTTTGCCTTTGGCTGAGTTCGCCCTTAATAATCGGGCCAGCTCGGCTACTTTGGTTTCGCCGTTTTTCTGCAATTCTGGGTTCCACCCTCGTTTCTCTTCAGGGCAGGTTGAGTCTTCGGACTGTACTGGTGTGGATACTGTGGTGGATAGGTTGCAGCAGATTTGGACTCATGTAGTGGACAATTTGACTTTGTCCCAGGAGAAGGCTCAACGTTTCGCTAACCGCAGGCGCTGTGTGGGTCTTTGTGTTGGGGATTTGGTTTGGTTGTCATCTCGTTATATTCCTATGAAGGTTTCCTCTCCTAAATTTAAGCCTCGTTTCATTGGTCCATATAGGATTTCTGAGGTTCTTAATCCTGTGTCTTTTCGTTTGACTCTTCCGGCTTCTTTTTCCATTCATAACGTGTTCCATAGGTCATTGTTGCAGAGATACGTGGCACCTGTGGTTCCATCTATTGATCCTCCTGCTCCCGTTTTGGTTGAAGGGGAATTGGAGTATATTGTGGAGAAGATTTTGGATTCTCGTGTTTCGAGACGGAAACTCCAGTATCTGGTTAAGTGGAAAGGTAATGGTCAGGAAGATAATTCCTGGGTCTTTGCCTCTGATGTCCATGCTGCCGATCTGGTTCGTGCCTTTCATTTGGCTCATCCTGGGGGCTCTGGTGAGGGTTCGGTGACCCCTCCTCAAGGGGGGGTACTGTTGTGAATTCTGTGGCCAAGCTCCCTCGTGTGGTCGTGAGTGGTACTGCGGCTGGTTCTGTCTATAAGCTTCCTTTGGTGGATGAGAGTGGTACTGCGGCTTCTGAATTTCCTTCCTCAGGTGATGAGGTTAAGTCGTTAGGTGCTGCTCTATTTAACTCCACCTGGTGCTTTGATCCTGGCCTCCAGTCAATGTTCTAGTATTGGTCTTGCTTCCTCCTGGATCGTTCCTGTGGCCTCTCTATCCTGCATAAGCTAAGTTCATCTTGTGTTATTTTTGTTTGCTATATTTTCTGTCCAGCTTGCTATATTGGTTTTTTCTTGCTTGCTGGAAGCTCTGAGACGCAGAGGGAGCACCTCCGTACCGTTAGTCGGTGCGGAGGGTATTTTTGCCCCTCTGCGTGGTTGTTTGTAGGTTTTTGTGTTGACCGCAAAGCTATCTTTCCTATCCTCGGTCTATTCAGTAAGTCGGGCCTCACTTTGCTAAATCTATTTCATCTCTGTGTTTGTATTTCATCTTTACTCACAGTCATTATATGTGGGGGGCTGCCTTTTCCTTTGGGGAATTTCTCTGAGGCAAGGTAGGCTTATTTTTCTATCTTCAGGGCTAGTTAGTTTCTCAGGCTGTGCCGAGTTGCATAGGGAGCGTTAGGCGCAATCCACGGCTACCTCTAGTGTGGTGTGTTAGGATTAGGGATTGCGGTCAGCAGAGTTTCCACGTCTCAGAGCTTGTCCTATGTTTTTGGTAAATGTCAAGTCACCTTGTGTGCTCTGAACTTCAAGGTCCATTGTGGTTCTGAATTACCTGTTCATAACACTGAGAGGCCCTGGACGCATATTTCCATGGATTTTATTTCGGATCTTCCTGTTTCCCAGAAGATGTCTGTTATTTGGGTTGTTTGTGACCGGTTCTCTAAAATGGTCCATCTGGTACCTTTGCCTAAGTTGCCTTCCTCCTCAGATCTGGTTCCATTGTTTTTTCAGCATGTGGTTCGTTTGCATGGCATTCCGGAGAATATTGTGTCTGACAGAGGTTCTCAGATTGTCTCTAGATTTTGGCGGGCCTTTTGTGCTAGGATGGGCATTGATTTGTCTTTTTCTTCGGCGTTTCATCCTCAGACTAATGGCCAAACTGAGCGAACTAATCAGACCTTGGAGACCTATTTGAGATGCTTTGTGTCTGCTGATCAGGATGATTGGGTGTCTTTCTTGCCGTTGGCCGAGTTTGCCCTTAATAATCGGGCTAGTTCGGCTACTTTGGTTTCACCTTTCTTTTGTAATTTTGGTTTTCATCCTCGTTTTTCTTCTGGGCAGGTTGAGCCTTCTGATTGTCCTGGTGTTGATTCTGTGGTGGACAGGCTGCAGCAGATTTGGACTCATGTGGTGGACAATTTGACGTTGTCTCAGGAAAGAGCTCAACGTTTTGCTAACCGCAGTTGGCGTGTTGGTCCCCGGCTTCGTGTGGGGGATTTGGTTTGGTTGTCTTCTCGTCATGTTCCTATGAAGTTTTCTTCTCCTAAGTTTAAGCCTCGGTTTATTGGTCCTTATAAAATTTCTGAAATTATTAATCCGGTGTCTTTTCATTTGGCTCTTCCTGCCTCTTTTGCCATTCATGATGTTTTCCATAGATCTTTGTTGCGGAGATATGTGGTGCCCGTTGTTCCCTCGGTTGACCCTCGTGCCCCGGTGTTGGTTGAGGGAGAGTTGGAATATGAGGTTGAGAAGATTTTGGATTCTCGTTTTTCGAGGCGGAGGCTTCAGTATCTTGTCAAGTGGAAGGGTTATGCCAGGAGGATAATTCTTGGGTTGTTGCCTCCGATGTCCATGCTACCGATTTGGTTCGTGCTTTTCACTTGGCTCGTCCTGATCGGCCTGGGGGCTCTGGTGAGGGTTCGGTGACCCCTCCTCAAGGGGGGGTACTGTTGTGAATTCCGCTCTTGGGCTCCCTCCGGTGGTTGTGAGTGGCACTTTTGTGAGTTCTGCTCTTGGGCTCCCTCTGGTGGTTTCTGGTGGTGTGGCTGCTCCTTGGAGTTAGCTGTCATCAGCTGCATCCACTTATTGTCCGCTATTTAAGTCTGGCTCTTTCTTCAGCCTGTGCCACTTGTCAATGTTCCTGGCTGGATTCACATCTCTGCTTGGATTCTCCTGGTTTCCAGACCAGTTCTGCAAAGATAAGTTCTGGCTTTGCTCATTTCAGTCCACATGTTGTGGACTTATTGTTCTGTGCATTCTATATTTGTCCAACTTGTCAGTATGGATTTTTTCTGTTAGCTGGAAGCTCTGGGAAGCAGATTTACCCTCCACACCTTTAGTCAGGTGTAGAGATTTTGTAAACTCTGTGTGGATTGTTTTGTAGTTTTTATACTGACCGCACAGTATCCTTTCCTGTCCTATCTATCAAGCTAGACTGGCCTCCTATGCTAAAATCTGATTTCATTTATGCATATGTTATTTTCCCCTCCTCTCACCGTCAATATTTGTGGGGGGCTATCTTTCCTTTGGGGATTTTCTCTGAGGCAAGATAGGTTTCCTGTTTCCATCTTTAGGGGAAGTTAGATCTTAGGCTGTGCCGAGGGGTCTAGGGAGCGCCAGGTACCCCCCACGGCTATTTTTAGTTGCGCTGCTAGGTTCAGGGTTTGCGGTCAGTACAGATACCACCTCCTTCAGAGCTTTTCTCATGTTGTTCCTAAACCACCAGATCATAACAGGCAGCAGCACCGGACACTCCTGCAGCACCACCGGGCACCCCCACAGCACCACCAGGCACCCCCGTATCCCAGCCTGCAGTAACGGTACCGGAAAGGTATATCCGCATTATAAGATGCACCGTCATTTTCCCCAAAAATTTTGGGGGGGAAAAGTGCGTCTTATAGTCCAAAAAATATGGTATTTAGTTAGCCACCAATTGTCCAAGTTCTCCCACTTAACAAGATGAGAGAGGAGTATAATTGACATCATAGATAGACCACAACTATGAGAGTCAAAATGAGAAAACAAATCCAGAAAATCACCTTGTCTGATTTGGCAAGAATTATTTTGCAAATTATGGTGGAAAATAAGTATTTGGTCACCTAAAAACCATGCATGTTTACTGGCTCTCGCAGACCTGTAACTTCTTCTTTAAGAGGCTTCTCTGTCCTCCACTCATTATTTGTAGTAATGGCACGTGTTTGAACTTGTTATCAGTATTAAAGACACCTGTTCACAACCTCAAACAGTCCCACGCCAAACACCACTATGGTGAAGACCAATGAGCTGTCAAAGGACACCAGAAACAAAATTGTAGCCCCGCACCAGGCTGGGAAGACTGAATCTGCAATAGGCAAGCAGCTTGGTGTGATTATATCATCTGTGGGAGTAATAATAAGAAAATGGAAGACTTACAAGACCACTGATAATCTCCCCCGATCTGGGGCTCCACGCAAGATCTCACCCCGTGGGGTCAAAATGATCACAAGAACGGTGACCAAAAATCCCAGAACCACATGGGGAGACCTAGCGAATAACTTGCATAGAGCTGGGACCACCATAACAAAGGCTTCCATCAGTAGCACACTACACCACCAGGGACTCAGATCATGCAGTGCCAGACGTGTCCCCCTGCTTAAGCCAATACATGTCTGGGCCCATCTGAAGTTTGCTAGAGAGCATTTGGATTATCCAGAAGAGTATTGGGAAAATGTCATATGGTCTGATGAAACCAAACTGGAACTGTTTGGTAGAAACAAAACTCGTCATGTTTGGAGGAGACAGAATCCTGAGTTGCATCTACAGAACACCATACCTACTGTGAAGCATGGGGGTGACAAGATCATGCTTTGGGGGTGTTTCTCTGCAAAGGGACCAGGAAAACTGATCCGTGTACATGAAAGATTGAATGGGGCCATGTATCGTGAGCTTTTAGAGTGTAAACCTCCTCCATCTTTCAGCATGATAATGATCCCAAGCATACCACTAGGGGAATGAAGGAGTGGCTTCGTAAGAAGCATATGAAGGTCCTGGAGTGGCCTAGCCAGTCTCCAGATCACAACCCCATAGAAAATCTTTGGAGGGAGTTGAAAGTCCGTGTTGCCCAGCAACAGGCCCAAAACATCAATACTCTAAAGGAGATCTGCATGGAGAAATGGGCCAACATACCACCAACAGTGTGTGCCATCCTTGTGAAGACTTACAGAAAACGTTTGACCTCTGTCATTGCCAACAAAGGATATATGACAAAATATTGAGATGAACTTTTGTTAATGACCAAATACTTATTTTACACCATAATTTGCAAAATAAATCTTGCCAAATCAGACAAGTTGATCGTCATGATCCAGGTCAGGGTTTGCTTCTTGCTTTTCCTTCCCCGGCCTGGTTATGGTGGGGTTAACCTTTGCTGCCTCTCTTTGGTTCGTGGGTGGCTATTTATTGTTGCCAGTCCTGGTAGCATTTGTCAGTGATAGTTCCAGTCCCTGGCTTGAGCAGCTGACCCTTATACCCTAGTGATCCTTCTGGCTCTGATTACCCGTATTTGTGCCTGACCTGTTCCCTATCTCTGAATTAGTGTGTGTTTCATGGTTTCCTAGAGTGTATGACTCAGCTTGAATTCTGAACCCTGCCTCCTGCTTTCCGTCTCTTTTACTACGTTTTCCGTCTGGCTTTGACTCTTTGGCTCGTACCCCAACTAGATCTTTTGTCTCGCGTTTTGTATCCTGCACTCCCAACTGGTTACGATTTCTGGCTTGTCTCTGCTGTGACTTCTGGTACTTCGTCTTCCCTTTTGTTGCTGACCGGACTGTCTGACTACTCTGCTGCCTCCTGGTGGCACTCCTCGCTTTGCACTGTGGTGTTACACGGTGAGTGCTACCTTTTTCCCCTTACCTGCGCCCCCTGGCGGAGGTTGCGTGCAACTGCCTTGTTCTCTCATTTTGACTCTCAGAGTTGTGGTCTACCTATGATGTCAGTTACAGGCCTCTCATCTTTTTAAGTGGGAGAACTTGAACAATTGGTGGCTGGCTGACTAAATACTTTTTTCCCCAATGTACAGTCAAACCTCTTATTGATATGACCAAGAAAGGTACTGATTTGTCCTATTGGTCTACAGATGAAACACCGAAAACTGAGCTGGAGTATGTTTTGAAAACATGCATGATGTAAAAGCATGTTCACACTTGCCATGGAAACAAACAAAACCAAAGAAAAGACAATGTGTGCATATACCCTAATGAAAATAAACAAGTAAAAAAATGCAAGCACGTTAAATAGTTAAGATAGGGTACTTAGTAAACACTGTTTTTGATTAAAAAAAAAAGCATAAAGCTGTCCCACCATGACAAGGTGTACCCAATTGGGACAGTAACTACCCTCTCTAATGTTAAACCCTACCTAGTCTGAATAGTGGCAGAGAGTCACTGGGTCCCAACCGGACACCCAGCTTTGGAGGGACTATATACTGTATGAACGGCTCAGCTCAATGAAAAGGGGGCCACACTCTATTTGTACTGAATACAAAAATACTGAAGAAAAACAGAAAACTGAGCCGGAATATGACTTGAAAACATGCATGATGTAAAAGCATGCTCACACTGGCCATGGAAACAAACAAAACCAAAGAAAAGACAATGGGGGTGTTGGGTTCCAGATATGTCAGACTTCATCTGCATCATGTTAAAGGGAAGGTAGTCAGTCCAGAGGATATTGCCTGGATTGACGCAAAAGATTTGGATACGGGCTGTTTAGTGAAGGGCTTCTGTCAGTGGCAACAGCAGTTTGGGATTTCTTCAGATCCAGTGGCCCTTCGTAGAAGGGGGAAGTACTGTCATTCCTCAAGATTCCAGCCGGCAGTCTTGTGTTTGTCTGCTGAGTCACTGGAAATCTGGTTGCTGTCTAGTTGCTGATTACCTGTCATGACACAGCTGTCGGGTGACCCGGGACCAGGATCTCCTTCCCTGTCCCTAACACTAGGGGGCACCCTAGCTCACCCTACTCCCCGGGATACTTCTGAAGGTGAAGATGCTGGGGCCTCCACCCTTGCCTTATCTCTTGAGTTAGCCCTCCATCTGTTATCTTCCACCACCCAGGGAAGAGGGGTGCTACTGTGCAATGTAGTACACCAACCTGACAAACAAGGCAACACAAGAGTTAACAGAAAACACCAGGCATACAAAATATTCACTCACATATATCAGAGGAATGCACCGGGGTGTGGAGGTAGGAGAAGAAACCAATACAGAGGATAGGGAATTACCACACAAACAAACCAAGCAACAGTGTCACGGATCCCTACTCTGTGGTGTCACTAATTCGTCACGTACCTGCTTGGGGTTGTGCCTGCAAGGGTTAATCTATCTCCCCACTCTCAGTCCAGCATTCAACCTCTGTCCTATGCTGTAATGGGAGCAGAAATCACACACCGACCCAGGCCACACACCCGCTCATACGCGCTGCCACCACTCACCGAATACACGGGTGATGAGTCCCAGAAATAATAATACTAATAAAAATATGTCTATCACTCATAAGGCTTACACACCTTAGGCTATGGATTCTTTTAGAACATTCAAGGTTCAACTTGTTAAAGTTTTATACTTTAATAACAAAAGGGTCAGTGCTTACAATAAGAAAAGGTATAAAAATATGATAATAAAAAGACATACAACTTATGCAAAACAGTATCAAAATAAACAGGAGAAAACTTACAGAAATTATCTAACTGGTAGTTGCTTTCTGCTCCCTGAGGTTTCTAGACCAGCCCCCCAGGTTATTATCATAATTGCAGTCTGTTTGATTGGCCTAGCCACTCTACTAATTAATATATTATTTTCTCTTTTGAGACACTTGTGAAAAGGTTCTCAGGAATAGATCACCTCAGGCCGCAATTAGCATCTCCCCTCCAAGACCTAAGAGGTGCCAAATGTTACCTTCTTCTTGGCTCTAGCTAGACCTCCTGGTGAGATATGGAGACGCAATTTCTACTAGTCCCAAGGAAGTACCTATTAACACCTAGGTGCGACTTGCCTTCAGGACAGATGTTACATTATCACTAATTAAACAAACAAGGCAGCACACTGCAGCGCTAGAACATACAAACTTGAAATACGAAATTTGAACTGCATTACTGCACTAGAAATATGAAAAATGAGAGCGTTTAGCGCATAAAAATGGCCAATTTTATGTGTACCTGGTAGCCACTTTACGGCATCTCTCTTATACCAGGTCCTACGCTTGCCTTACCTCGCTGAGAATAAACGTCTCCATCTGAATGGGTACATGTGAAACCTCTTCCTAGACTAAAATTCTCTCTCTCTATGGAGGGGTATTGGACCTGCTGTAATTAAAACACCTGTGGCTAGAAGGCGGAGTGCACGATCAGAAGGCTAGAGAATACATTTCAAAAACCTGACCTGCACATCCAAACATAGACTAAGTGTGAACAGGTGCTGAACCTAGAGTCGCCAACTCGTATATAGTTAAACAAACAAGGCAGCACACTGCAGCGCTAGAACATACAAACTTGAAATACGAAAGCATAGTAAGTTTTGAGACCAGGACCTCTCTCCCTGGGACAGGGATAGTGAGAGTCCCAACTCCAGGGACAGTTGCAGGCCTGCTCTCCCTTACTTCAAATCAGCACATCAGGACAGTACCTGTGAGTTGCCCCGCGGGCAAGGGGTACTCGGTACCGGGTCCTGCTGTTCACAGGGGGATGTCATGGTGGCTACGACCTGGTACGTGGCCCAGGGCGCCCATGTAAAAGGGAAAGGTCTTTAAAGGGATAGAGTTTATGTTTGTGACGCCACATGTGGTATTCGGTCAGTGTGACCGACGTTGCTTTAATGGGTCCGCTGGGGTGATGTTATGGCAGCTAGATGGTATACCTTCCCACAGGTGAAGTATGTCCCCAGAGCTTCCCGGTGTGTAGATGGTGGTATTGTGATTGTGAGAGGTGCAGAGAAGAACGAGGACACAAGGTTGCAGTCTCATTACCTTTACTGAAGAATTCAGCATCCACAGTCCAGGCACCAGATCACAGGGCAGGCAGGGTCCGGCTGGTTTGGAGGCAAGTCCAGAGTTCCCTCGTCCAGGTGGAAATCAGTAGCCTTCCCTTGCGCTGCGGTGGTGTAGCCTACATAGACTATGGACACAATTAAATGCTGACTCTACACCCAGACACAAAACTGAAAAAGGTGTGTGGGAGCACTGCAGAAAAATGTGTGGGAACGCTGCAGAAAAAAATCAGAGTATCTTGAAGGGACAAATTTTTTTTTAGATTTTAAAATAAATCCTTTATTAGTCCATAAAATTTAAAATATGCTCCTATGTCTAGAATTATTTGCGTACAGAAAAACAGATTTAGCAAATATAACCTTTATTAATCTATTAGATTTAAAATATGCTCATGTATTTATGCATAAACTAGGTTACCATATATGACCTATTGAGCGTGCTGTTCACTAAATTAACAATAACCAGAACGGTAAAAACGACTTAAGTTATTAGACGACCTTAAACGGGCCCTTCATGGTTTAAAAATTTTTTATAAGTATGATTTATTAGCAAAACACCTTTCTTAAAAAAACTTATTTCCCAAAAAAAGTTTTTTTGCTAAACACCTTCAAAAATACTTTCATAAAAATCTTCCAAAAATTGCTGAAATCTTAATAAAAAATGTAAAAAAAATTTCTAAAAAATGTTTTAAAAAAAACTTTTGTAAAAAATTTTTGGGGTTGTGTTTTAATATACAAAGATGCCCAAGGTTCTCCAATGTACTATTATTAAAACACATATAGCTCCAACTCATAGTTGAGGCCTTTAGGGGCCAAACTATTTAAAGTGAAAATCCACTGGGATTCAACCCTGGACATTTTCTTAAGGAAGTCACCCCCTCTTTGATTTTCGGGAACAATCTATATACCACAAAAATAAACATTCCTCAAGGACTGGTTGTGTTTGTCCTTGAAATGGCGTGAAAGAGGCTGTCCTACATAACATAGCACAACAGCTGGCGCACTCCTGAATATATGTAAATGTAACATGGGGGTGGGGGTGCAGAACCAGTGGCTGGAAAGTACTACTAGAAACAAAAAGAAAAGAAGCCACTACACAAATGTTCGCACACCACCTGATACGTATCAAAAGAGAACAACTTTAATGGGTAACACAACAATAAAAACAGTTAAAACCAATACAACAAAACTCCCCCCGTCAGGTCCAAAATGCTCACAAATGAATATATAAATGTGCTGCATAAAACATATGACTATAAAACCGGCTGTGTTCACAATAAGGCACCATGTAATGTCACCTGGGATAGCATCATAAAGAACCGGGCATCCAGAGGGTCAATGCCCCAATGCCCCGCACGGTGAACTCAGAGGGGGGAGGGAGAAGGAGGACGACGAACCCCAACCCCGTAAATGAAACCCCCTAGAGAGTCCAAACTACTGGAACGTAGGGTATATAAACGCTAAAGACATCTAATAATGCTGTGAGATGTAAACAGGGATCATAATGCCTGGGCACATACTCTGAGCAGACCCCTAGGCTACCATGCTAGGTGCCTCACTAGCCATATAGTCACCTCCGGTAAGAACACACAGCCGCAAGTGGAGCAGGACCGACACGGGGGAGGACCCAACGCGTGTCGCGGTTACTCGGACCGCTTCGTCAGGGGGAAGTGCCTGTCAGGGGGAAGAGGCTGTCCTACAAATCCTTTTCGAATGTTTTTAAAGTGCTCCTTAATACGCTCCATAAGGCGTCGCTTTGTACGGCCTATGTATAATTTCCTACACAGGCACTGGATTAAATAAATAACCCCTGCAGAGAAACAGGATATATTTTCTTTAATTCGGAATTCCTTAGTACCATCTGAGTCAAAAAATGTTGATTGACGAGTTTTCCTAAAAGAGGTATGTAAACATCCAAAGCACCCTCCACATGGTAAAAAACCTACATTCGAATAATCAGATGTTTTGGAACACTTTTTGCTTATTACGGCTGTAGGGGCTATGAGATTGCCTAATGTTTGAGCTCTTCTATATACAAATCAAGGATGGACAGGGAGAAGCTCACCTATTACTTTATCTTTCTGTAAAACCGGCCAATGTTTACGAATGATATGAACAAATCTATGGGGATTTATTATGATGGAATATAGGCTGAACTGGATGGACAAATGTCTTTTTTTCGGCCTTACTAACTATGTTACTATGTTACTATGTTATATTCTACATAGGTTAAGGGAGCCGAAACCAAGACAAAAAAAATGATTAACAGTCCAAGGTAAAGAGTTAAAATACATTTTATTAATATTACAAATCTAAAATTGGAGAACAGATCAAGGGTTACATAAAATTGTATTCAGTAAATTGACATAATGCATTAGTATGCCCCATGGGGCGTATGTAAACAGGGTTGTATGTGGAAAAACTGTAAAATATACAAAATGTAAACAGTGATAAGTGTATGTACCTCACTACAAAGGTTAATAATGTGAAACAAACAATTAATAGTGTCTCCTGTACAGACGCCCACCCCAACGTGGCTGGAGGTCTATTCGCGGCCGCGTCTCTCGCATCCTGGCAACTGTTGCCGGGCGGCATGACGCGTCTGGTTTGACCCTCCATATTACTTCCTGCTGGTATGCGCATCATGTCACACTCTCCTCTCTCTGGCCCCACATTATCAATTGGCCTTTGTTATTTGGCCACTGTTTTGCGATCGCAATTTGGCGCATATATTGTTTATTATTTATTTTGCGCTGTTCCTTTGTTTCTCTCTGAGCGCGGTGGCATGTGTGGATTGGGTGCTTTGAAACACACCTCTCTATTTTGATTGGCCATTTGTGAGATAAAAACTTGCCTCTCTCCTGCTGGCATCACCCCCTGACGAAGGCAGCGTGCTGAAACGCGTGTTGGGGTGGGTGTCCGTACAGGAGACCAGGAGTTCATGATAAATCTCTGAGTGTAAGTAACACCTGAGCAGTAACTTTTCACTTTTGCTGTATTCGGGAAACCGAAGGCACATGTTCGCTCCTGGTCTATTACTATTTTAATGCATGTGGCTCTACTGACACCTGTTGGTGTTGGATGTGCACTGTCACTTTATTCACTTAGCTTAAGGATTTGCAAACTATATGATTGCTATTGTTGCACATGCACTGTCATTTTACCAACACAGTTAAAAGACCTGTGAATGGTTATGATTATTAATTGTGCAGCTTTTTTGTCTTTTAGCATTGTTTGCACTTCATATTGTTTGAGTTTTGATATGATTTTTTTGATTTTTATTATTTTTATTTTTTTTACATTATTAATTGTTTGTTTCACATTATTAACCTTTGTAGTGAGGTACACACACTTATCACTGTTTACATTTTGTATATTTTACAGTTTTTCCACATACAACCCTGTTTACATACGCCCCATGGGGCATACTAATGCATTATGTCAATTCACTGAATACAATTTTATGTAACCCTTGATATATTCTCCAATTTTAGATTTATAATATTAATAAAACGTATTTTAACTCTTTACCTTGGACTGTTAATCTTTTGTTGTCTTGGTTTTGGTTTAGTAATATGCCGAGTGTCCACTTAGTTCACAGCAGCACCCAACTACATTGAGGATATTGGCTACTGACTTATAAAATATATATATAAAAATGTTTCTTATTTAAACATTGTGCTCTCTTGGTGTTTCTGTGCACTGTCCCTCTTCTTGTGTTTTTGTGTTTTAATAGGTTTAAGGGAGAAAGAGAAGGAGATTATAAACAAAAAGATGGGAAAGTTTCGTAGAGACAACATACCTCAATGCTTATTGAATGATACCCCCATCCCTAAAGGTCTATCAACTGCATCAGTTATGAGTACACGATCTAAAAGCAACCAGTTCATAGTTTTGGATGAAACCAATGTGACACCTAACCCAATTGATCACGATACCTCGATGGAGTTCTATATTTATGCGAACTCCAATTCCACGCAATACACTCCAGTTTCCACTCATATAAGGGATAGGGTAATTGGGGAAGATTCACCAATATATACTATTGGGAATACTGAAGATACCTTGGGAGGTGGGTACACACCAAGTAACACAAACTATAACTCTGATATCCAATCCAATGATCACATAGACCCTACTATTCCGACTAACAATAGATACATACCCTTGTGTATGGATGATACTAGGGAGACCGCGAACAAGGAACAGCCCAAACCAAGCACCACCCAGACTTCCGAACCAATTCAGCGTAAAGGTATTGTGTTGGGTTCCTCCACAACGAATAAAGTTGGTAGGGTAATCAATCAAATCCCAGTCAGTAGGAATATCAGTAAAAGACCTAACCCAACACACAGGGGAGATTGCCTTGCGCAGGCGTGTACTACGGAGGACAGAGAATGAACTTCAATCCAATACTGCGGCCAGCATGCAGCCAGTGGGTAAGGAAAGGGTGAATCAAACACCTGAAAACTCCGCCCATATGACCAAAAACCGGTCCTGCCAAATTGAGGTGACAGGTTCCCTTTAATACTGTTGTGGGCTCATTACCATTCTTTTTTCTTTGTTTGCTTTGATGTTTGTTCTTTGGTTTGCCCTATATTTAGTCCTTTATCACATACCATTATTAATTTGCCACTTGAGTCTACATTACATGGTATATAGTACACTGCTCCAAAAAATAAAGGTAACACTTAAACAACAGAATATAACTCCAAGTAAATCAAACTTCTGTGAAATCAAACTGTCCACTCAGGAACACTGTTTGACAATCAATTTCACATGCTGTTGTGCAAATGGCATAGACAACAGATGGAAATTATTATTATTATTATACATTTTTATAGCGCCATTTATTCCATGGTGATTTGCATGTGAATACGCAGCAAATATAGACAAATACATTAAACATGAGCAAATAACAAGGCACACGGGTACATAAGGAGGGAGGACACTGCCCGCGAGTGCTCACAGTCTGCAGGGGATGGGTGATGAAACACTAGGAGAGGGTAGGGCAGGTTGTGCGGCGGTTCATGAAAAACACCAAAAAAGGACACATTCAAGAAAATACACCAAAAACAGGCAAAGATGCTTACCTGTCTAAATAGGCCTCAATACAAATGCACAAGCAGGGTGCAGCGGACCCAAACAAAATAGCAAATGCACAGGTGCGATACCTAATGAAACAGCCAGCCTTCAATAAGGGTTTGGCCGTGTGGTACACCAATGCACTAAGATAAAATACTCTGTATGTGGCGTGTTCACACAAGGAATACAAAGCTGGGCCCAAATTGATCTGTACACTGTGGCCTCTGTTCACACGGGATGCATTTTAGCACGGGGCAGCCCGCCATAGGGCGTTATTAATAGGCTGTAGCCAGATGCTTTGTATTCCTTGTGTGAACACACCACATACAGAGTATTTTATCTTAGTGCATTGGTGTACCACACGGCCAAACCCTTATTGAAGGCTGGCTGTTTCATTAGGTATTGCACCTGTGCATTTGCTATTTTGTTTGGGTCCGCTGCACCCTGCTTGTGCATTTGTATTGAGGCCTATTTAGACAGGTAAGCATCTTTGCCTGTTTTTGGTGTTTTTTCTTGAATGTGTCCTTTTTCGGTGTTTTTCATGTTAGAGTAGGACTGGCAACACGTAAGGACCCTTGGCGTGGGTTGCCAGCTTCCATATTATGGCCCTAATATCAACTAATACCTTACATATATTTATATGTTTTTTTTTTTTGCACGTAAACTTTTTGCAGGGTGCAGCTGGGCCCAAATTGTTCTGTACACTGTGGCCTTTGTTCACACGGGATGCATTTTAGCACTGGGCAGCCCGCCATAGGGCGTTAATAGGCTGGAGCCAGATGCTTTGCATTCCTTGTGTGAACACGCCACATACAGAGTATTTTATCTTAGTGCATTGGTGTACCACACGGCCAAACCCTTATTGAAGGCTGGCTGTTTCATTAGGTATTGCACCTGTGCATTTGCTATTTTGTTTGGGTCCGCTGCACCCTGCTTGTGCATTTGTATTGAGGCCTATTTAGACAGGTAAGCATCTTTGCCTGTTTTTGGTGTTTTTTCTTGAATGTGTCCTTTTTCGGTGTTTTTCATGTTAGAGTAGGACTGGGAATATGTAAGGACCCTTGGCGTGGGTTGCCAGCTTCCATATTATGGCCCTAATATCAACTAATACCTTACATATATTTATATGGCTTTTTTTTTTGCACGTATATTTTTTGCAGGGTGCAGCTGGGCCCAAATTGTTCTGTACACTGTGGCCTCTGTTCACACGGGATGCATTTTAGCACTGGGCAGCCCGCCATAGGGCGTTATTAATAGGCTGTAGCCAGATGCTTTGTATTCCTTGTGTGAACACGCCACATACAGAGTATTTTATCTTAGTGCATTGGTGTACCACACGACCAAACCCTTATTGAAGGCTGGCTGTTTCATTAGGTATTGCACCTGTGCATTTGCTATTTTGTTTGTGCGGCGTTTCAGTAAGTTCAGGATCACTGCAGGCTGTAGGCTTGTCGGAAGAGGTGGGTCTTCAGGTTCTTTTTGAAGGTTTCTATGGTAGGCGAGAGTCTGATGTGTTGGGGTAGAGAGTTCCAGAGTATGGGGGAAGCACGGGAGAAGTCTTGGATGCGGTTGTGGGAAGAAGAGATGAGAAAGGAGTAGAGAAGGAGGTCTGGAGAGGATCGGATGTTGCGTGTAGGTAGGTACTGGGAGACCATGTCACAGATGTATGGAGGAGACAGGTTGTGGATGGCTTTGTATGTCATTGTGAGGGTTTTGAACTGGAGTCTCTGGGCGATAGGAAGCCAGTGAAGGGCTTGACATAGGGGAGAGGCTGGGGAATAGCGGGGAGACAGGTAGATTAGTCGGGCAGCAGAGTGTAGGATGGATTGGAGTGGTGCCAGAGTGCTAGAGGGGAGTCCAGAGAGTAGGAGGTTGCAGTAGTCGAGGCGCGAGATAAGGGCATGCACTAGCGTTTTTGTGGTGTCGCGGTCAAGGAAAGCACCGATCCGGGAAATATTTTTGAGTTTGAGACGGCAGGAGGAGGCAAGGGCTTGGATATGTGGCTTGAAAGAGAGGGCAGAGATAGCAGACAGACAGTGTGGGATTTTGGTAAGTAAGGAGGTGAGGTCAGGTCAGGATAGGTAGATCTGCGTGTCATCAGCGTAGAGGTGGTACTGCATACCGTGGGATTCTATGAGCTGTCCCAGGCCGAAAGTGCAGATGGAGAAGAGTAGGGGTCCCAGAACAGAGCCTTGAGGAACACCGACTGACAAATGACAAGGGGCGAGGTGAGGAGGTGGTGTGGGGGAGGGAGACACTGAATGTTCGGTCTGTCAGATATGACGAGATCCAGGAAAGGGCCAAGTCTGTGATGCCAAGAGATGAGAGGATTTGTAGCAGAAGGGAGTGGTCCACAGTGTCGAAGGCAGAAGACAGGTCCAGGAGAAGGAGGACAGAGTAGTGTCGCTTGCTCCTGGCAGTTAGTAGGTAATTGGTGACTTTACTTAGGGCAGTTTCAGTTGAGTGATGGGAACGGAAGCCAGATTGTAACCGATCAAAGAAGGAGCAGGAAGAGAGGTGGGAGGACAGTTCAAGATGGACGTGTTGCTCCAGCAATTTGGAGGCATAAGGGAGATCAAGATGCACTCATTAAAGGAGCGGTTCTGCAGGTGGGGACCACAGACCACATCTCAGTACCAATGCTTTCTGGCTGATGTTTTGGTCATTTTTGAATGTTGGTTGTGCTTTCACACTCGTGGTAGCATGAGACGGACTCTACAACCCACACAAGTGGCTCAAGTAGTGCAGCTCATCCAGGATGGCACATCAATTCGAGCTGTGGAAAGAAGGTTTGCTGTGACTCTCAGCATAGTGTCCAGAGGCTGGAGGTGCCACCAGGAGACAGGCCAGTACACCAGGAGACGTGGAGGGAGCCGTAGGAGGGCAACAACACAGCAGCAGGACCACTATCTCATCCTTTGTGCAAGGAGAAACAGGAGGAGCACTGCCAGAGACCTGCAAAATGACCTCCAGCAGGCCACAAATATGCATCTGTCTGCACAAATGGTTAGAAACCGACTCACGAGGATGGTCTGAGTGCCTGACGTCCACAGATGGGAGTTGTGCTCACAGACCAACACTGTACAGGACGCTTGGCATTTGCCACAAAACACCAGGATTGGCAAATTCGCCACTGTGCTCTTCACAGAAGAAAGCTTGTTCACACTGAGCACCTGTGACAGACGTGACAGAGTCTGGAGACGCCGTGGAAAGTGATCTGCTGCCTACAACATCCTTCAGCATGACCGGTTTGGCAGTGGTCAGTAATGGTGTGGGGTGGCATTTCATTGGAGGGCCACACAGCCCTCCATGTGCTTGTCAGAGGTATCCTGACTGCCATTAGGTACCAAGATGAGATCCTTAGACCCCTTGTGAGACCATATCCTGGTGCGGTTGGCCCTGGGTTCCTCCTAATGCAAGACAATGCCGGACCTCATGTGGCTGGAGTGTGTCAGCAGATCCTGCAAGATTTTTTTTTTTTTAAACCAAAAAATAGGAGCACAAAAAGAACCTATCACATAATCAAATAAAGCTCAAGCAGACAACTAAATATTATACCAAAAAAAGAACCACTTGAAAAGGAATATATAAAAATTTAAATAAATAAATCCAAAAGCAATTATATTCAAAATATAAATTATTTTATTAAGGACACCAATCCAAAATAACACAAAAACATGATTAAAAAACATATACAACAAATCTAAAAACCAGAGGGAACAGAGCACCACCCATAATCTGAATAGTTTATCAAAATAGCATACGGTACTATACAAATTCAACTGCCATAAATAGGGAAACATATATTTCATATACTCAATTCCATAAATAATAATAGGTAGATAAAGTGCTTATAGGTATATAACCAAGTCCAGGTAGTATAGTATAACGTGCATAAATAATAGGGTATATATAACCCCAAAGTATATTCATAAGGTGCACATGATTAAATCACATATAATAATCCCTAATAGGAAAATGACTAAGACATGATGAAAAAAGCCTCCATATACTAATCAGGATTCATTTCCCACGTGGTGCTACTGCTACCCCGCACTCCAACGCGTGTTTCACACGTTGCTTCGTCAGGGAGTGATAGGGAATGAGGGCTATAGCCGTATATATATAGGTCCACATGATTAGGTATAACCAATGGCATATTCCTCACTCACGTGTGTATTATCCGGCGTTTGATTCACCGCCGCAAATCACGGCACCTTATCACCCCTTGTGAGACCATATCCTGGTGCGATTGGCCCTGGGTTCCTCCTAATGCAAGACAATGCCAGACCTCATGTGGCTGGAGTGTGTCAGCAGTTCCTGCAAGATGAAGGCATTGAAGCTATGGACTGGCCCGCCCCTTCCCCAGACATGAATCTGATTGAACACATCTGGGACATCAAGTCTTGCACCATCCACCAACGTTACGTTGCACCACAGACTGTCCAGGAGTTGGCGGATGCTTTAGTCCAGGTCTGGGAGGAGATCCCTCAGGAGCCGCCCCATCAGGAGCACGCCCAGGTGTTGTAGGGAAGTCATTCGGACACATGGAGGCCACACACACTACTGAGCATCATTTCCTTGTCTTGCTTGTATTGAGGCATTTCCACTGAAGTTGGATCAGCCTTTGATTTTGAGCATCACTCCAACTCCAGACCTCCGTGGGATATTCGTTGTGATTTATGTTGATAAGTTTTAGGTTTTATTGTTCTCAACACATTCCACTATGTAATGAATAACGATTTACAACTGGAATATTTTATTCAGTGATATCTAGGATGTAGGATTTTAGTGTTCTCTTTATTTTTTTGACCAGTGTATATACAGTACAGACCAAAAGTTTGGACACCTTCTCATTTAAAGATTTTTCTGTATTTTCATGACTGTGACAATTGTACATTCATACTGAAGGCATCAAAACTATGAATTAACACATGTGGGGTTATATACTTAACAAAAAAGTGTGAAACAACTGAAATTATGTCTTATATTCTAGGTTCTTCAAAATAGCCACCTTTTGCTTTGATGACTGCTTTGCACACTCTTGGCATTCTCTTAATGAGCTTCAAGAGGTAGTCACTGGGAATGGTCTTCCATCAATCTTGAAGGAGTTCCCAGAGATGCTTAGCACTTGTTGGCCCTTTTGCCTTCACTCTGCGGTCCAGCTCACCCCAAACCATCTCGATTGGGTTCAGGTCTGGTGACTGTGGAGGCCAGGTCATATGGCGTAGCACCGCATCACTCTCCTTCTTGGTCAAACAGCCCTTATACAGCCTGGAGGTGTGGATGGGGTTATTGTCCTGTTGAAAAATAAATGATGGTCCAACTAAACGCAAACCGGATGGAATAGCATGCCGCTGCAAGATGCTGTGGTAGCCATGCTGGGTCAGTATGCCTTCAAATTTGAATAAATCCCCAACAGTGTCACCAGCAAAGCCCCCACCCCACCATCACACCTCCTCATCCATGCACGGTGGGAACCAGGCATGTAGAGTCCATCCGTTAACCTTTTCTGTGTCACACAAAGACACGGTGGTTGGAACCAAAGATCTCAAATTTGGACTCATCATACCAAAGCACAGATTTCCACTGGTCTGATATCCATTCCTTGTGTTCTTTAGCCCAAACCAGTCTCTTCTGCTTGTTGCCTGTCCTTAGCAGTGGTTTCCTAGCAGCTACTTTACCATGAAGGCCTGCTGCACAAAGTCTCCTCTTAACAGTTGTAGAGATGTGTCTGCTGCTAGAACTCTGTGTGGCATTGACCCTGTCTCTAATCTGAGCTGCTGTTAACCTGCGATTTCTGAGGCTGATGATTCAGATAAACTTATCCTCCGAAACATAGGTGACTCTTGGTCTTCCTTTCCTGGGGCGGTCCTCATGTGAGCCAGTTTCTTTGTAGCACTTAATGGATTTCGCCACTGCACTTGGGGACCCTTTAAAAGTTTTCCCAATTTTTCGGACTGACTGACCTTCATTTCTTAAAGTAATGATGGCCACTCATTAGTCTTTACTTAGCTGCTTTTTTCTTGCCATAATACAAATTCTAACAGTCTATTCAGTAGGACTGTCAGCTGTGTATCCACCAGACTTCTGCACAACACAACTGATGGTCCCAACACCAATTATAAGGCTAGAAATCCCACTTATTAAACCTGACAGGGCACACCTGTGAAGTGAAAACCATTCCCGGTGACTACCTCTTGAAGCCCATCAAGAGAATGCCAAGAGTGTGCAAAGCAGTCATCAAAACAAAAGGTGGCTACTTTGAAGAACCTAGAATATAAGACATAATTTTAGTTGTTTCACACTTTTTTGTTAAGCATATAATTCCACATGTGTTAATTCATGTTTTTGATGTCTTCTGTTGTGAATTCTGCTCTTGGGTTCCCTCCAGTGGTTGTAGGTGGGAATGCAGTTGTCTCTGAGTCGCAGTCTTGGCCAGGTGTATCTGCTGATTGCAGTTCTGACTGGGATATTTAGGTGTGCAGGATTCATTAGTCCTTACCAGTTGTCAATGTTTCTTCTGAAGTGTTGGATCACTTTCTGTCTTCTCCTGCTTGCTGCCAATTCAGCAAAGATAAGTGTCTGGTTTTTGTTTCTGTGGCACACATTCAGTGTGCTTATATTCTGTGCTATTCATTTGTTTTTCTCTTGTCCAGCTTAGACTGTTTCAGTGTTTTCTCAATCTTGTTGGATTCTCTGGAGATGCAGATATATGCTCCACATCTTTAGTTAGATTGTGGAGTTTTTGTATTTTCTGCTGTGGACATTTTTGGAAGTATTTTTAATACTGACTGCTTAGTATCCTGTCCTATACTTTCCTATTTAGCTAGTGTGTGCCTCATTTGCTAAATCCTGTTTCCTGCCTGCATGTGTCTTTTCCTCTACTACTCACAGTCAATATTTGTGGGGGGTTGCCTATCCTTTGGGGTTCTGCTCTGAGGCAAGGTAGATATTCCTATTTCCATCTATAGGGGTATTTAGTCCTCCGGCTGTGTCGAGGTGTCTAGGTTTTGTTAGGCACACCCCACGGCTACTTCTAGTGGCGGTGATAAGATTAGGGTTTGCGGTCAGTATAGTTACCACCTACTCCAGTGAAAGTTTTCATGCTGCTCCAAGGTCACCTGATCATAACAGTACAACTGGCCCATAATGAGTTAAATGCATCTCAGAAGAAGGGAAGAAAGGTCTTGAGCCATTTTTTTTTCTTCAGTCTACTTTGTCTTCTCCTCCCTCTTTATCTCTGGGTGGCTGAAGAGCCTTGTGCTAGCATGAATGTTCAGGAATTAGCGTCTCGTGTAGACCAGCTTGCTGCTAGGGTACAGGGTATTTCTGATTATATTGTTCAGACTCCTGTTTTAGAACCGAAGATTCCTACTCCTGATTTGTTTTTTGGTGACAGGTCCAAATTTTTGAGTTTTAAAAACAACTGTAAACTGTTTTTTGCTTTGAGACCTCAATCCTCCGGTGATTCCATTCAGCGGGTAAAAATTGTCATCTCCCTGCTGCATGGCGACCCGCAGGATTGGGCATTTTCCCTGGAATCTGGGAATCCGGCTTTGCTTGATGTAGACTCCTTTTTTCAGGCTTTGGAATTGTTATATGACGAACCTAATTCTGTGGATCAAGCTGAGAAGACCTTGTTGGCCCTGTCTCAGGGTCAAGAGGCGGCAGAATTGTATTGTCAGAAATTCAGAAAATGGTCGGTGTTGACTCAATGGAATAATGATGCTTTGGCGGCAATTTTCAGAAAGGGTCTTTCTGAATCCGTTAAAGATGTTATGGTGGGGTTTCCCACGCATTTCGGTCTGAGTGATTCTATGTCTCTGGCCATTCAGATTGACCGGCGCTTGCGGGAGCGCAGAACTATGCGCGCTGTGGCGTTATCCTCAGAGCAAATTCCTGAGCCTATGCAGTGTGATAGGATTCTGTCTAGAATGGAACGACAAGGTTTCAGACGTCAGAATAGGTTGTGTTATTATTGTGGCGACGCTTCTCATGTCATTTCTGTCTGCCCTAAACAGACAAAGAGGATCGCCAGTTCAATTACCATCAATACTGTACAACCTAAATTTTTATTATCTGTGTCCTTGATCTGCTCATTGTCATCATTTTCTGTCATGGCGTTTGTAGATTCAGGTGCCGCCTTGAACTTAATGGACTTTGAGTTTGCCAAGCGTTGTGGTTTTCCCTTGCAGCCTTTGCAGAACCCTATTCCCTTAAGGGGCATTGATGCTACACCCTTGGCTAAAAATAAGCCCCAGTTTTGGACACAGGTGCCCATGCGCATGGCGCCAGTCCATCAGGAAGATTGTCGATTTCTGGTGTTGCATAATTTGCATGATGCTATCGTGCTGGGTTTTCCGTGGTTGCAGGTACATAATCCTGTGTTGGATTGGAAGTCCATGTCTGTGACTAGTTGGGGTTGTCAGGGGGTTCATAATGATGTTCCTTTAATGTAAATCTCCTCTTCTTCCTCTTCTGAAATTCCAGAGTTTTTGTCTGATTTTCAGGATGTATTCTATGAGCCCAAGTCCAGTTTCCTTCCACCGCACAGGGACTGCGATTGTGCTATTGACTTGATTCCAGGCTGTAAGTTTCCTAAGGCTCGACTTTTCAACCTGTCTGTGCCTGAACATACCGCCATGCGGAGCTATATTAAGGAGTCTTTGGAGAAAGGGCATATTCGACCATCTTCTTCACCGTTGGGAGCGGGGTTTTTTTTTGTTGCTAAAAAAGATGGTTCCTTGAGACCCTGTATTGATTATCGCCTCTTGAATAAGATCACGGTCAAGTTTCAATACCCTTTACCTTTGCTTTCCGATTTGTTTGCTAGGATTAAGGGAGCTAGTTGGCTTACTAAGATTGACCTTCGGGGGGCATATAATCTTGTTCGTATTAAGCAGGGTGATGAATGGAAAACTGCGTTTAACACGCCTGAAGGCCATTTTGAATACCTTTTGATGCCATACGGACTCTCTAATGCTCCATCTGTTTTTCAGTCCTTCATGCATGATATCTTCCGGACTTATCTTGATAAATTCTTGATTGTATATTTGGACGATATTTAGATTTTTTCCGATGATTGGGAGTCTCATATGCAGCAGGACAGGATGGTATTTCAGATCCTTCGTGACAATGCTTTGTTTGTGAAAGGGTCTAAGTGTCTCTTTGGGGTGCAGAAGGTTTCTTTTTTGGGCTTTATTTTTTCTCCCTCGTCTATAGAGATGGATCCAGTTAAGGTTCAGGCCATTCATGATTGAATTCAGCCCACATCCGTGAAGAGCCTTCAGAAATTTTTGGGTTTTGCAAATTTTTATCGCTGTTTCATTGTTAATTTTTCCAGTGTGGTTAAACCCTTGACCGATTTGACGAAGAAAGGCACTGATGTGGCGAATTGGTCCTCTGCGGCTGTCTCTGCCTTTCAGGAGCTTAAAGGGAACCTGTCACCCCGTTTTTTGAGATTGAGATATAAATACTGTTAAATAGGGCCTGCGCTGTGTGTTACTATAGTGTATGTAGTGTACCCCGATTCCCCACCTATGCTGAGAAATAACTTACCAAAGTCGCCGTTTTCGCCTGTCAATCAGGCTGGTCAGGTCGGGAGGGCGTGTTCACAGCGCTGGTTCTTCCTCAGCTTTACGTTGGTGGCGTAGTGGTGTCCGCATGTTGAGGTGACTAATCCACTGTGGGCACGTGAACAAGCAGCGCGCGATCTGCGCTGTCATCCCTTTCGACGGTGGGGGCGGCCATCTTCCTGGGGCTCTGCTGCACGGGGCTTCAGGAAAATGGCCGCGAGATGCCGCGCGTGCGCATTAGAGATCGCGGCGGCCATTTTCCCAAAGCCGAGATGCAAACTCGGCTTTGGGAAAATGGCCGCCGCGATCTCTAATGCGCACGCGCGGCATCCCGCGGCCATTTTCCTGAAGCCCCGTGCAGCAGAGCACTCGATCTGCGCACGCGCGGCCCCAGGAAGATGGCCGCCCCCACCGACGAAAGGGATGACAGCGCAGATCGCGCGCTGCTTGTTCACGTGCCCACAGTGGATTAGGCGCACACCACTACGCCACCAACGTAAAGCTGAGGAAGAACCAGCGCTGTGAACACGCCCTCCCGACCTGACCAGCCTGATTGACAGGCGAAAACGGCGACTTTGGTAAGTTATTTCTCAGCATAGGTGGGGAATCGGGGTACACTACATACACTATAGTAACACACAGCGCAGGCCCTATTTAACAGTATTTATATCTCAATCTCAAAAAACGGGGGTGACAGGTTCCCTTTAAACGCAGATTTACTTCTGCTCCGGTGTTGCGCCAACCGGATGTTTCTCTTCCGTTTCAGGTTGAGATTGACGCTTCTGAGATTGGGGCAGGGGCCGTTTTGTCTCAGAGGGATCCTGTTGGTTCCTTGATGAAACCGTGTGCCTTCTTTTCTCGTAAGTTTTCGCCTGCTGAACGCAATTATGATGTCGGCAATCGGGAGTTGTTGGCTATGAAGTGGGCGTTTGAGGAGTGGCGACATTGGCATGAGGGAGCTAAGCACCATATTGTGGTCTTGACCGATCATAAGAATCTGATTTACCTCAAGTCTGCCAAACAGCTGAATCCTAGACAGGCTCGATGGTCCTTGTTTTTTTCCCGTTTTGATTTCGTAGTTTCGTATCTTCCGGGTTCTAAGAATATTAAGGCCGATGCCCTATCTAGGAGTTTTTTGCCTGATTCTCCTGAGGTCCTTGAACCGGTCAGCATTCTGAAAGAAGGGGTGGTCCTTTCTGCCATTTCCCCTGATTTACGACGGGTTCTTCAGGAATATCAGGCTGACAGACCTGACTGCTGTCCACTGGGGAAACTGTTTGTTCCTGACAGATGGACTAGTAGAGTGATTTCTGAGGTTCACTGTTCTGTGTTGGCTGGTCATCCTGGTATTTTTGGTACCAGAGATTTGGTTGGTAGGTCCTTTTGGTGGCCTTCGTTGTCACGTGATGTGCGTTCTTTTGTGCAGTCCTGTGGGACTTGTGCGCGGGCCAAGCTTTGTTGTTCCCGTGCTAGTGGGTTGCTTTTGCCATTGCCAGTCCCTGAGAGGCCCTGGACGCATATTTCTATGGATTTTATTTCTGATCTTCCGGTTTCCAGGAAGATGTCTGTTATCTGGGTTGTTTGTGACCGGTTCTCTAAGATGGTTCATTTGGTGCCTTTGCCTAAATTGCCTTCCTCTTCAGATTTGGTTCCATTGTTTTTTCATCATGTGGTTCGTTTGCATGGTATTCCGGAGAATATTGTGTCTGACAGAGGTTCCCAGTTTGTTTCTAGGTTTTGGCGGGCCTTTTGTGCTAGGCTGGGCATTGATTTGTCTTTTTCTTCTGCATTTCATCCTCAGACAAATGGCCAGACCGAGCGAACTAATCAGACTTTGGAGACTTATTTGAGATGCTTTGTGTCTGCTGATCAGGATGATTGGGTGGCCATCTTGCCATTGGCCGAGTTTGCCCTTAATAATCGGGCTAGTTCGGCTACTTTGGTTTCGTCTTTCTTTTGTAATTTTGGTTTTCATCCTCGTTTTTCTTCTGGGCAGGTTGAGCCTTCTGACTGTCCTGGTGTGGATTCTGTGGTTGACAGGTTGCAGCAGATTTGGGCTCATGTGGTGGACAATTTGGTGTTGTCTCAGGAGGAGGCTCAACGTTTTGCTAACCATCGTCGGTGTGTTGGTTCCCGGCTTCGGGTTGGGGATCTGGTCTGGTTGTCTTCCCGTCATGTTCCTATGAAGGTTTCTTCCCCTAAGTTTAAGCCTCGGTTTATTGGTCCTTATAGGATTTCTGAGATTATTAATCCAGTGTCTTTTCGATTGGCGCTTCCGGCCTCTTTTGCTATCCATAATGTCTTCCATAGATCTTTATTGCGGAAATATGTGGTGCCCGTTGTTCCCTCTGTCGATCCTCCGGCCCCTGTGTTGGTTGATGGGGAGTTGGAGTATGTGGTTGAGAAGATTTTGGATTCTCGTTTTTCGAGGCGGAGGCTTCAGTACCTTGTCAAATGGAAGGGTTATAGCCAGGAGGATAATTCTTGGGTTTTTGCCTCTGATGTCCATGCTGCTGATTTGGTCCGTGCCTTTCATCTGGCTCGTCCTGATCGTCCTGGGGGCCCTGGTGAGGGTTCGGTGACCCCTCCTCAAGGGGGGGTACTGTTGTGAATTCTGCTTTTGGGTTCCCTCCAGTGGTTGTAGGTGGGAATGCAGTTGTCCCTGAGTTGCAGTCCTGGCCAGGTGTATCTGCTGATTGCAGTTCTGACTGGGATATTTAGGTGTGCAGGATTCATTAGTCCTTGCCAGTTGTCCATGGTTCTGGGAGGTGTTGGATCTTTGTCTGGTTCCTCCTGCCTTGCTGCCAATTCAGTAAAGATAAGTGTCTGGTTTTTGTTTCTGTGGCACACATGCTGTGTGCTTAATAATTCTGTGCTATTCATTTGTTTTCTCTTGTCCAGCTTAGATTGTGTCAGTGTTTTCTCAGTCTTGTTGGATTCTCTGGAGTTGCAGATATACACTCCACATCTTTGGTTAGATGGTGGAATTTTTTGTATTTTCTGCTGTGGATATTTTTGGAAGGGTTTTAATACTGACCGCTTAGTATTCTGTCCTATCCTTTCCTATTTTAGCTAGAGTGGCCTCTTTTGCTAAATCCTGTTTCCTGCCTGCATGTGTCTTTTCCTCTACTACTCACAGTCAATATTTGTGGTTCTGCTCTGAGGCAAGGTAGATTTCCTATTTCCATCTATAGGGGTATTTAGTCCTCCGGCTGTGTCGAGGTGTCTAGGATTTGTTAGGCACACCCCACGGCTACTTCTAGTTGCGGTGTTAAGTTCAGGATTTGCAGTCAGTACAGGTTCCACCAACTCAGAGAAAGTTCCATGCGGCTCCAAGGTCACCGGATCATAACACCCTGGGTACCAGCTCCTGTGGCAGTAGTCTCCCCTGGGCCTGTCCTTCATGCTCCCTGTACAGGGGGTGGTCCACCTGGTCTACTCGCCCTAGGAAGGTTCGCTGTTGCAGTCCAGTGGGTTCACCTTTGGAGTCCCACCAGCCCTTACAATTGGCTTGGTCATTAAGATCAAAATTGGCTTGGTCACTAAGAGGTTAAGTGTGATTACATTTCTCTGATTGTTGTGATGCCACTTTCCTGGTGATGAAATTAAAGTGCATGAAGTTGTCATCATGCAAGACCTTAATTTTAACCAAAATGCTTTAGAATATAGTGATGATCATTTAATTTAAGAAAATATACTGCCAAATGTTTTGCTTCTACTTTTTATTGATCACAACATAGACAGTAATTAATTGTTTACAATGCCACAACTTAGTATTTTATAGCATCATCTCTTGCTTTAATTACTGCAGCACACCAATGGTGCATTGAAGCCACTAGAGTATTCAAGACATCTTGAGGGATCTTGCTCCATTCCATTTGCAAACAATTCATCTTTATTGCTATGGGTACGTGCCCCAACTTATAGCCCTAACTCATCCCAAAGGGTTTAATGTTGTGAATTCTGCTTTTGGGTTCCCTCCAGTGGTTGTAGGTGGTAATGCAGTTGTCCCTGAGTTGCAGTCCTGGTCAGGTGTTTCTGCTGATTGCAGTTCTGACTGGGGTATTTAGGTGTGCAGGATTCATTAGTCCTTGCCAGTTGTCCATGGTTCTGGGAGGTTTTGGATCTTTGTCTGGTTCCTCCTGCCTTGCTGCCAATTCAGCAAAGATAAGTGTCCTGTTTTTGTTTCTGTGGCACACATGCTGTGTGCTTAATAATTATGTGCTATTCATTTGTTTTCTCTTGTCCAGCTTAGACTGTGTCAGTGTTTTCTCAGTCTTGTTGGATTCTCTGGAGTTACAGATATACGCTCCACATCTTTAGTTAGATTGTGGAATTTTTGTATTTTCTGCTGTGGATATTTTTGGAAGGATTTTAATACTGACCGCTTAGTATTCTGTCCTATCCTTTCCTATTTTAGCTAGAGTGGCCTCTTTTGCTAAATCCTGTTTCCTGCCTGCGTGTGTCTTTTCCTCTACTACTCACAGTCAATATATGTGGGGGGCTGCCTATCCTTTGGGGTTCTGCTCCGAGGCAAGGTAGAATTCCTATTTCCATCTATAGGGGTATTTAGTCCTCCGGCTGTGTCAAGGTGTCTAGGATTTGTTAGGCACACCCCACGGCTACTTCTAGTTGCGGTGTTAAGTTCAGGATTTGCGGTCAGTACAGTTTACACCAACTCCAGAGAAAGTTCCATGCGGCTCCAAGGTCACCGGATCATAACATTTTAAATCAGGTTATTGGCTTGACCATTGCAACGGGTGAACATTTTTCTTTGCTAACCAATTTTTTTGTAAACTGGATGTGTGCTTAGGATCATTGTCTTGCTGGAATTTCCAGTGCCTGCCTACTTTGGTTTTACAATGCGGCAACATTACATTCTGTAATATATCCTTGTACGTGGTAACATTCATATTTCCATAAATTCTTTGCAGAGAACCAATGGCAGATGCAGAAAAGCAGCCCTAAACCATGACATTGTCACCACCATGTTTCACTGGTACCTCACATCGTTACATTTTCCAATTGAGCGGTATATATAGTGCTTGCCATCACTACCAAACAGATTGAACTTGGATTCATCCCAAGCACAACACCTTAGACCAAACTGTTTCTTTCCATTGGCTGTGTTCTTTATCAAATCGGACCTTCCGATTCTTTGCAAAGATGAAAGAATTCTTGACTGGAACTCATGCGTTCAACCCTATTACGCCGTCGCCCCACAGTTTGGCAACTCACTTTGACCCCATAGTCTAACATTGGTCCGAGTGCTCTGAAAAAAATACCATCACTCGTCCATGTTATACGCTCATTTGAGCGGGGCCTTAGAGCCTTTATTCTCTATGCAATTCTCAATTTTTTGTTATATATGTATATATAAAAAAAGATACTGTATAATGTGTGTTTATCTGACATGACATCTCTAGAAGGTGAATCTATTCCTCAGCTATAAATCCTCATGGGCAGCATCTTGGTGACCCCCTCCCCGCCTCCAGAGAAGGATAAGGCAGGTGGTGACCCATCTGCCACTGACAGGACACTGCAGCTCAATTCTGAAGACAGACGTTTTTTGGAAGTGGAAATGACACCCGCGCAAATCTTGAGAGGGGGCTGCTGTGTCATGTCAGGGGGCAGATTTGGCTCAGCAGTCTTATCCTTCTCTGCAGCAGGTGAGGGGGGACGGGTCACTGCGGTCTGCTCTTATCAGCATGTGTAGCAGACAAACAAGGGTCAGGACATAATGTCCTCAGTGAGCCGTCTGCTGTGCTGATAGAATGTCTGATGCAGTCAGTGAGCATACCAGCCAACTCACTGACGCTGCAGGTCTGGACTGGAGCCTGTCAGTACACCATCCATACTCTTCACCAGCACAGGCTCAGACACTCACCCACCACTGCGCTGCTCAGTGATGACTGGGTAGAATACTGCACTGAGCCCGTGCTTAGCAGGGATTGGATGTTGAGGCCCCACCCTCCTGTGGCTAAGCACACTGGACCCCCAGCTCACGGGCCCCATACACTGGTAAGGGTAATAATGCCCTGATGGCAGCCCTGTTCCCACTTTTCACCTACATGCAAATGTGACATTATCCTCAATCACAAATTTACATAACAATGTGTTGGGTAGATTGTTAAATGAGTAACATGCTACCTTTGACTGTACATAGTGATTCAAGTACAGTTATGTGAAAAAGTATTTACCCCTTCCGGATTTCCTATTCTTTTACATGTTTGCCATACTTAAATGCTTCAGATCACCAAATTTAAATATTAGATAAAGATAACATAAGTAAACACAAATACAGCTTTTAAATTAAGGTCTTTATTATTAAGGGAAAAATAAATCCAAACCTACAGGGTCCTGTGTGAAAAAGTGATTGCCTTCTAAACCTAATAACTGGTTGGGTCACCTTTAGCAGCAACAACTGCAATCAAGCATTTGCAGTAACTGGCAATGAGTCCTTTTCAAGACTCTGGAGGTATTTTGGCCCATTCATTTTTGCAGAATTGTTGTAATTCAGCCACATTGGAGAGTTTCCGAGCATGAACTGCCTTTTTAAGGTCATGGCACAGCATCTCAATTGGACTATGGTCAGGACTTTGACTAGACCACTGTCACTGGTGTGTCAGGTGTGATAGACAGTCATCTTGGATCTTGCTGTAGAAGGTATTTGCGTTTAGCTCAAGCACTTTCTTGATTTCTGCATCTCTGTTATGGAGCAATATCCTTCTCCATCTAGGACCCAAAAGTTACCACCACCTTCTGCTGCTAATCACACACATGTGTTGAAGGTTTAAATACATTCAATTGTTCTAGCAGTCGATTAATGTCTTCACTGAGGACCCTTGGAGGATTGCTGGTGTGACCTCTCGATTGTCTTCTCAAGCTAAGTGTTTCCCCCCATCCATCTACCCTCTCTGCCTTTAGTTTTAGTGGGGACTGACTAGTGCTACTCTGTCCTCCCCTATGTAAGGCCTATCGCTAGGGTCAGGCAGAGATTAGGTTCCTGCATGGCAATAGGTTCAGAACCTATATAGGGACGTTTAGGGTAGACAGGGTGATTTGAGATCTGCCAAGGGGTCTCCACTCCCTTCTTCCCTAATGTTTGAGCTCCCCCTTTCCTCTTCCCGTTGTGGTGCACTCAATTATCTTTCACCCAGCGTGACATTAACACCTGCTGAACAGCGATCTAGTCTGAACTGGTGCATAACCAAAAAAGACTTACATAGCAAATAGATCAATGGCTGAACTCAACTGTACTAAAGCAAGGGAATGTGCGATACATAAAATGTGAATAGCATAATGGCTTGTGAAATCTATGAAAAAAACACATGAGATGCTTAGCACAAAATTTGGCCAAAAAATGTGAGCCCATCCACCATCCTCAAGGTAATCTCATGGATCGGATGGGTCCCTGACCTGTCTACCTAGTGTGAACACTTACCTCTGGCTAATAACATGGTAAAGCCTGCATTGATAGCAAGGTCGGAACCAACTGTGTTTGGATGTAATTAAAATCACAGCAAGGTGAAGGGCGGGGCGTTCAAGTCAGAAAAAATAGTACATAGCAAATATAGGTAAACTGACTGAACAGCGATTTAGTCTGAACTGGTGCATAACCAAAAAAACTTACATAGCAAATAGATCAATGGCTGCACTCAACTGTACTAAAGCAAAGGAATGTGCGATAAATGAAATGTGAATAGCATAATGGCTTGTGAAATCTATGAAAAAAACACATGAGATGCATAGCACAAAATTTGGCCAAAAAATGTGAGCCCATCCACCATCCTCAAGGTAATCTCATGGATCGGATGGGTCCCTGACCTGTCTACCAAGTGTGAACACTTACCTCTGGCTAATAACATGGTAAAGCCTGCATTTATAGGAAGGTCGGAACCAACTGTGTTTGGATGTAATTAAAATCACAGCAAGGTGAAGGGCGGGGCGTTCAAGTCAGAAAAAATAGTACATAGCAAATATAGGTAAACTGACTGAACAGCGATTTAGTCTGAACTGGTGCATAACCAAAAAAGACTTACATAGTGTTAAGGACAGGCGGAACGCACCAAGTATAGATGATATGAAACTAGGTGCGTTCGCAGTCCGAGGTCCACCGTGCAGGTAAAAACCCTGCTGCTAGTAAGACGGACTATATGGCGGTACTATAAGTATACACGCACGGGTTAACTTCACCCTGCGTGAAGGAAGCGATCCTGTTGAGTCACAGGACTGCGGTACCGCACATAGAGCGCGAGCAAGAAGTCAGCGAACACAACCCCAACACAGGATTGAAGTCCGATTAGACCACTTGCTGGCACAACACCGCAACTGGGTGTGTAAGGAAACTATTAAAATAGTATATAAAGGCACGAGAGTGCATGCAGTGCCGCACTGACGGATGCCACTAACCACCCAGGCTTGGGTAAGGAAAGCGCAGAGGAAGCGCACGGCGCCGTACAGGCGGTCACAGCGACTAGACGCTGTTATGTGTGTAACGTGCTGTTGGATAAGTCGGGCGCTAGATAGCAAACATACACCTTCCGCGAACAGTCATCCAATAGGGAGGGTATTTTAAAGAGCGACTTTCACTCACAACACACACACATTATCAAGACAATACTAGCGCATGGCCGTGCGGTCATGCGCAGTTTATATAGTTGCAGCACAGGAAGCTGCTACCGAAGTTTTGCCCTTTCAGGACCTTCCTGGAGGACCAATGGAATGTGCTGCAGTACCTGAGCATGTGACCCTTGATCTCCAACGGGAGATCTTGCCCTGGGCATGCTCAGTGTGTGAAAATAAGGACTTAGTCCCAGAGAAGCCTGCTCGCCGCAGATCAGTGCAGGGTACAACAGGAGAGCCAGAAAAGGCAGTAGTAACCCTCTGCACAGAATCAGTCCCAGCAAGACGCTGGGAGCAACGCCTCCGCTGAGCAGACCCCACTGCGGCCGATGCAGAATGGGAGACCGCAGCAGACACGGATCGAGATTCCTCCTGTGCAGCAGAGGAAACTCGACTCCTAACATTACCCCCCCCTCATAGGGCCCCCCCTCCCTGAGCCTCACTACGCTCAAAAGCTGCAATAAGCAGCGGAGCCCGAATGTGCTCTACAGGCTCCCAGGTTCTATCCTCTGGGCCGTGACCCTTCCAGTCCACCAGACAAAATTTCTTGCCACGTACCACCTTGCACCCCACAATAGCATTCACCTCAAACTCATCCGTGGATGAACCCGATGTCCCAGCAGATGACTCAGAAAACCGGGACAAACGAACGGGCTTTAAGAGGGAAACGTGAAAAGTATCGGTGATACCAAAGCGTGGAGGAATAGCCAAACGGTAGACCACAGGGTTGATCTGTTCCAGAACCTTAAATGGGCCAATGTAGCGAGGAGCAAACTTAGTGGACTCAACTTGCAGCCTGATGTTACGGGCGGAGAGCCACACTAAGTCGCCGGAGCAAACACCGGAGCGGGGCGCCGGTGTGTATCAGCCGAAACCCTCATTCTCTCCTTGGAGGCCCGGATGGCATCCTGTGTGCGGTCCCAGATGTCACGTGCCTCCACCGCCCAGTCTGCCACCCTAGAATCGGTGGATGACACGGGCATGGGCACAGGGACACGCGGATGCTGGCCGTAACTAAGGAGAAAAGGAGTCTGACCAGTGGAATCGGCTACGGCGTTGTTCAAGGCAAATTCCGCCCAAGGTAGCAAAGATGCCCAGTCGTCCTGCCTAGCAGAGACGAAATGACGCAAATATGTCACCAGAGTCTGGTTGGTTCTCTCCAACCCATTCGTCTCAGGATGGTATGCAGAGGAGAGGTTTAACTCTATGCTGAGTAAACGGCAGAGCTCTCTCCAAAACCGAGACGCGAACTGGGGACCCCGATCGCTGACAATCTTATCAGGCATACCATGCAATCGGAAAACGTGCTTAATGAACAACACTGCCAAGGCCCGTGCTGAAGGTAACTGAGGAAGCGGCACCAAATGCACCATCTTAGAGAAATGGTCGGTGACAACCCAAATAATGGAGCAGCCACGCGACTTGGGTAAGCCCACCACAAAGTCCATCCCGACCATCTCCCAGGGCCTGTCTGCCACCGGTAGAGGGTAAAGCAACCCAGCAGGCCGTTGCCGAGGAGACCGATTCTGGGCGCAGGAAACACACGCCTGAATATAGTCCCTGACATCTCGGGCCATATGCGGCCACCAGTATGTTCTCGCCAAAAGCTCAGATGTCCTCTTGGTCCCAAAATGCCCACCCACTCTGGAGGAGTGAGCCCAAGAGAGAACCTCCGGTCGCAAGTTAGCTGGCACGAAAGTCTTGCCCGGGGGCACAGACTCTAGCGAAACCGGAGCTACAGTTCTCAGGCTCTCAGAAGGGACAATAAGCCGAGGCTCCTCCTCCTCCTCAGATGACACTACGGAGCGGGAGAGAGCGTCGGCACGAACGTTCTTCTCCCCGGAGAGAAAATGGAGAGTAAAATGGAACCGGGAGAAGAACAGGGACCATCTAGCCTGGCGAGAATTCAGCCGCTGGGCCGTTTGTAGATATACCAAGTTCTTGTGGTCAGTGAAGACTTGGAAGGGAAAGCGAGCTCCCTCCAAGAGATGTCTCCACTCTGAAAAAGCCAACTTCATGGCTAGCAACTCCCTGTCCCCGATGGAATAATTCCTCTCCGCTGGTGTGAAGGTCTTGGAGAAGAAGAAGCAAGGATGCTTCCGACCTTGAGCATCCTTTTGGAAAAGGACTGCTCCAGCACCAACAGATGAGGCATCCACCTCCAAGATAAATGGTTTATCAACATCGGGGCGATGTAGGATGGGAGCGCTAGCGAAATGAGACTTGATCGAGAGAAAGGCTTTGGAGACCTCCTCTGACCACAACTTGGGATTTGCTCCTTTTTTGGTGAGGGCAACCAAGGGAGCTACCAAAGTTGAGAAGTGTGGAATGAACTGGCGATAGTAATTAATGAACCCTATAAAACGCTGCACCGCTTTAAGAGAATGGGGTTCCTGCCAGTCCATTACAGCCTGTAGCTTGGCAGGATCCATAGCCAAACCCTGGGCAGAGATGATATAACCAAGGAATGGCAAGGACTCCTGCTCAAACACACACTTCTCCAACTTGGCGTAGAGGGAGTTTGCCCGTAAGAGGTTGAAGACTTTGCGAACATCTCTCCGATGGGAGTCAATATCTGGAGAGAAGATGAGAATATCATCCAGATAGACTACGACCGAGGTGGTGAGCATATCTCGGAAGATGTCGTTCACAAAGTCTTGGAAAATGGCTGGGGCATTACAGAGCCCGAAGGGCATCACCAGATATTCATAGTGCCCATCCCTGGTGTTAAAAGCCGTCTTCCATTCATCCCCCTCACGGATGCGAATCAGGTTGTAAGCACCCCGCAGATCTAACTTTGTAAATACCCTCGCTCCCCGTAGCCTATCAAACAGCTCAGATAGATGGAGCAGAACAATATTGTATCATACAATTAGGTTCTGTAGAAGGACGTAGATCTGGGGATTTATTATGATGGAATATAGGCTGAACTGGATGGACAAATGTCTTTTTTCGGCCTTACTATGTTACTATGTTACTATGTTATGTTAGATATCAGGGGTAATGGGTATTTGTTCTTAACGGTGATGGCGTTAAGACCCCTGTAGTCTATGCATGGACGTAAGTCTCCAGTCTTCTTCTGTACGAAGAAGAACCCAGCCCCTGCCGGTGACACTGACTTCCTAATGAATCCTCTTGCCAGATTCTCTTGGATATACTGAGACATTGCCTCCGTCTCCGGGAGAGATAACGGATAGACTCGACCCCGGGGAGGCTCAGCACCAGGCAAGAGGTCAATAGGACAGTCATAGGGGCGTTGAGGCGGAAGGGTCTCCGCAGCTCTTTTGGAGAACACGTCTGCATAGGGCCAATAGTGCTTGGGGAGAGAGGAAAGATCTGTGGGTACCTGTGTAGTAGCAACCTGAACGCACTCCCTCTGACATCTACCCTCGCAGGATTTACTCCATCCCAAAATTCTCCCAGAGGACCACTCAATATGAGGAGAATGGTAGCGAAGCCATGGTATCCCCAACAGGACCTCATCAATTCCCTCAGGAATGACTAATAGGGAGATTATCTCCTAATGTGATGGAGACACAGAAAGCGTGAAAGGAATGGTTTGGTGGGTAATCTGTGAGGGTAGTGTTGACCCATTTACCACTCGAACGGTTACTGGCTTGGCGAGCATCACCAAGGGTATTGCGTGACGCTGGGCAAAAGCGGAAGACATAAAGTTACCCTCTGCCCCAGAATCCACGCATAGCTCGACCATAAGAGTGGATGGGCCTATGGTATTTGTCCCCTTGAAGGACAACTTTGAGGCAAACGTCGCCGTGTCTAGTGTACCTCCTCCAACTGCCACTAGACGCTGACGTTTCCCCGACCGCTGAGGACCCTTGGAGGCAAGATGTCCTGACTGCTGGCAAACATGACGGACCTTATGTGCACGGGCGGACAGAGATTTGGATCCCGCTCGTGTCACCTCTAAGGCCTCATGTGATTTGGATGCCTGGATTGGAGATTCCAAAGGTTTGGCGAAGGTGGGAGCAAGTCGAAACCTCTGCCTACACTGGGCTCGCTCTAACCTCCGCTCGTTAAAACGGAGGTCAATACGAGTAGAGACAGTTATTAATTCCTCCAGTGTGGCAGGAATCTCCCTAGTGGCCAGAGCGTCCTTAACGTGATCAGCCAGGCCCCTCCAAAATATGGGGATAAGGGCCTTATCCGACCACTCCAGCTCGGAAGCTAAAGTACGGAAGCGGACAGAAAAATGGCTGACCAAGGACTCACCCTGAGTTAAAGCCAGTAGTTGGAGCGCTGTGTCATGGGTGACTTGAGGTCCTAAAAAGACCTTTTTCAGAGTGCTAAGGAACAACGGAGCACTCTGCACAACATGATCACCATGCTCCCACAGCGGCGTAGCCCACTCCAACGCCCTGTCCGACAAGAGAGAGACAATAAATCCCACCTTAGCACGCTCTGTAGGAAAACGTGCAGCTAGGAGCTCGAGATGGATAGAGCACTGACTCACGAATCCCCTACAAGTTTTGCAATCTCCAGAAAATTTTTCTGGCAATGGGAGGCGGGATAATGTCGGAACTGGGGTGGCAGTGGACAAGGTTGCTGCAGCCACGCTAGCAGCCTGTACAGCAACTGCGGTAACATCCACAGCTGAGGTTGAGCTCTCGAGAGTCGTCAACCTACCCTCCAGCTGCTGGATATACCGCAAAGATTGCTGAATGTCCGCCATTTACTAGCCAGACCTTGGCGCTAGTATTATGTTAAGGACTGGCGGAACGCAACAAGTATAGATGATATGAAACTAGGTGCGTTCGCAGTCTGAGGTCCACCGTGCAGGTAAAAATCCTGCTGCTAGTAAGACGGACTATATGGCAGTACTATAAGTATACACACACGGGTTAACTTCACCCTGCGTGAAGGAAGCGATCCTGTTGAGTCACAGGACCGCGGTACCGCACATAGAGCGCGAGCAAGAAGTCAGCGAACACAACCCCAACACAGGATTGAAGTCCGATTAGACCACTTGCTGGCACAACACCGCAACTGGGTGTGTAAGGAAACTATTAAAATAGTATATAAAGGCACGAGAGTGCATGCAGTGCCGCACTGACGGACGCCACTAACCACCCAGGCTTGGGTAAGGAAAGCGCAGAGGAAGAGCACGGCGCCGTACAGGCGGTCACAGCAACTAGACGCTGTTATGTGTGTAACGTGCTGTTGGATAAGTCGGGCGCTAGATAGCAAACATACACCTTCCGTGAACAGTCATCCAATAGGGAGGGTATTTTAAAGAGCGACTTTCACTCACAACACACACACATATTATCAAGACAATACTAGCGCATGGCCGTGCGGTCATGCGCAGTTTATATAGTTGCAGCACAGGAAGCTGCTACCGAAGTTTTGCCCTTTCAGGACCTTCCTGGAGGACCAATGGAATGTGCTGCAGTACCTGAGCATGTGACCCTTGATCTCCAACGGGAGATCTTGCCCTGCCCTGACTTAGTCCCAGAGAAGCCTGCTCACCGCAGATCAGTGCAGGGTACAACAGGAGAGCTCTGCACAGAATCAGTCCCAGCAAGAAGCTGGGAGCGACGCCTCCGCTGAGCAGACCCCACTGCGGCCAATGCAGAATGGGAGACCGCAGCAGACACGGATCGAGATTCCTCCTGTGCAGCAGAGGAAACTCGACTCCTAACACATAGCAAATAGATCAATGGCTGCACTCAACTGTACTAAAGCCAGGAATGTGCGATAAATGAAATGTGAATAGCATAATGGCTTGTGAAATCTATGAAAAAACACATGAGATGCATAGCACAAAATTTGGCCAAAAAATGTGAGCCCATCCACCATCCTCAAGGTAATCTCATGGATCGGATGGGTCCCTGACCTGTCTACCTAGTGTGAACACTTACCTCTGGCTAATAACATGGTAAAGCCTGCATTTATAGGAAGGTCGGAACCAACTGTGTTTGGATGTAATTAAAATCACAGCAAGGTGAAGGGCGGGGCGTTCAAGTCAGAAAAAATAGTACATAGCAAATATAGGTAAACTGACTGAACAGCGATTTAGTCTGAACTGGTGCATAACCAAAAAAGACTTACATAGCAAATAGATCAATGGCTGCACTCAACTGTACTAAAGCAAGGGAATGTGCGATACATGAAATGTGAATAGCATAATGGCTTGTGAAATCTATGAAAAAACACATGAGATGCATAGCACAAAATTTGGCCAAAAAATGTGAGCCCATCCACCATCCTCAAGGTAATCTCATGGATCGGATGGGTCCCTGACCTGTCTACCTAGTGTGAACACTTACCTCTGGCTAATAACATGGTAAAGCCTGCATTTATAGGAAGGTCGGAACCAACTGTGTTTGGATGTAATTAAAATCACAGCAAGGTGAAGGGCGGGGCGTTCAAGTCAGAAAAAATAGTACATAGCAAATATAGGTAAACTGACTGAACAGCGATTTAGTCTGAACTGGTGCATAACCAAAAAAGACTTACATAGCAAATAGATCAATGGCTGCACTCAACTGTACTAAAGCAAGGGAATGTGCGATACATGAAATGTGAATAGCATAATGGCTTGTGAAATCTATGAAAAAAACACATGAGATGCTTAGCACAAAATTTGGCCAAAAAATATGAGCCCATCCACCATCGTCAATGTAATCTCATGGATCGGATGGATCCCTTACTTGGCAGTGTATGAAACTCCTGAGTCATTGGAGGCTGTCTTGTCATTTGCTATATGGGTGGATAGGCACTTGTGGGATAGCTGGGTAAGACCACCTTCTCCTGAGCCCTCTTTCCAGGACATTACCCCTGTGTCAGGAGGAAGGTCCAGGGGTGAACCTATACTTGAGGACAGGTACGGACTGGGGATGAAATTCAGCCCTGGCATTTGAAATCACACAGGCCCATGTTGTTCCCGTCCCCAAGTACCAGATGGGGATATATTACTACTATTACCCTGGATGGAGGAAAGGAAGATTTACTACAACACCAATATTTCTAATTATACCCATGGCCTGCTGGGGAAAGTGATGGAGTGACCGGCATTGTGCTCCGTCACAACTGTTAACAGTATGGGTGTCTTGAGAACATTGATTCTGTTAACAACGTAGCACACAAGGCAGCCCACAACCAGACCGGCCCTTCTGGCATTTGCCAGAATTGCCAAATGGCCAGTCCGGCCCTGCTTGAGGAGTTAGAGGAACCCATGCAGTTAGGAGTTGAGTCCGGTTCGTATGTGTCCCTCGACATTCAAAAGAAAAAGGGCGTGTCTTTTTTGTTGGAGGAAGAGACATTTTATTGGGGCCTGTCCTTTGATACCCAAACAAAAAGAGACTTGATTAACCCTTGGGAGCCTGGAGTTTGATAATCAAGTGGTAGGTTCGTCTTCAACCTGTAATTCTTGGTTTGTTCTGACAGCAGAGGTGGTGCTAGAGAGCATGACTAAGAAAATTTCTGTGTTTGTAGACAATGGAGCTGGAGTCAGTATGGTGTATACTGAGTTTGCTAGAACTCATGGGCTTGCTTGCTCTACCATAGCTAAGCGTATTCCAATTTATGCCATCAATTCAGCACCACTTTCAAAGAGAGCACTGACACAGATTGTACATTAGACTAATGGTGGGGTCTTTCCATTATGAGGTAATTCCTTATTATGTCCTGGAGGGTCTCCCCACTCCAATTGTTATGGGTTTTCTGGTTGGTGAAACATAATCTGATGGTGGATTGGCAATCCAGAGAAATTGTGGAATGCGGAGATTACTATCATGATAACTGCCTAAACACTTCCCTTTCTGCAGTATCTACGGAGACCTCACATGTGTTTTTGTCTGGCTTTGAGGATGTATGAATTATAAAGGTGTGTTAGGATTTGCCCCCCCATCGGGCATATGACTGTCCTATTAACCTGACTTCTGGTGCTAAAAAACCCAAGCCCAGTCTGTACAATCTGCCCAGTCCTGAAAGACAAGCCATCAAATATTTTACTGCTGAGATTCCTGAGAAGGGACACATCTGACTTTTATCTTTGCCCATGGCGGAAGGGCTCTTTTTCATGAAAAAGAAAGATGTCAATCTTCGTCCCTGTTTGATTTCCGGGAATTGATTTATTCAAACAGGTGGTGGGAGCTAAGGTTTTCTCCAAGTTTGATTTAATGGACTCCTATAACCTGGTTAGCATCAGGGAGGGGGATGAATGGAAAACAATGTTCAATACCCCTTAGGGACATTTCAAGAGTCTGGTTATGCCTTTCGGCCTGACCAATGCACCAGCGGTGTTCCAGCATTTCATTAATTATATTTTCCATCATTTGGTGGGCAGGTTTGAGGTGGCCTATCTGGATATTTTGATTTATTTGCCTGTTTTGGAGACACATCGGGGGAGGGGGGGGGGATGTGACTCAAGTGCTTCAGATATGAAGGGATAACAAGATAATGCCAAACCAGAGAAATGTGTTTTCTCCGCTCAGGGGGTGCAGTTTTTGGGATACCTGTTGTCATCTTCAGGTTTTTGGATGGATCTGGAAAAGATTTGGGCTGTACTTGACTTGAACCGTCCCAAGAATCTGAAGGCATTACAGGCATTTTTGTGTTTTACTAATTTTTACTGGAAGTTTACTCAAAATTATTTGGTAATGGTGAAACCCCTTACTGATATGACAGGGAATAGGTCTGATATTTCTAAATGGTCAGATGCTGCTCAGCAGGCTTTTTCCTCCTTAAAGAGTTGTTTTGACACTGCACCTATACTCAGTGAACTGTATGTTTCTCAACCTTTTATTGTAGAAGTGGATGCGTCGGAGGTGTTGGGGCTGTGTTGTCTCAGGGTCTATCCCCTAGAAAATGGTGTCAATGCGCCTTCTCCAAAAAATGATCCTCTGCCAAGACAAATTATGACGTAGGTAATAGGGAGTGGTGACATTAAATTGACGTTCGAGGAGTGGCGACATTGGTTGGAGGGGGCAGTACATCCTAATAATTATCACACACCACAAGAACCTGTCATAACTTCAATCGGCTAAATGTCTCAATCTTAGACAAGCTAGGGGGTCCTTGTTCTTTACTAGATTCAATTTTGTGGTCACTTTCCGTCAAGAAGTTAAAAAAACCAAGGCGGATGCTTTGTCCCGGAGCTTCCCTGGTGGTGGTGACCATAAGGACCCTGCCCGAATTTTGGGTAATCATCTCGGCCTTATACTCTGACCTGGAGGGTGAGGTGTTGGAGGCTCAGGGGGACACTCCTGTCTCCTGCCCTTCGGGGAGGTTATTTGTACCGTTTGATTTGCACCATAAAGTAATTAAGGAACATCATAACTCTATACATGCAGGTCATCCAGGGGGTAAAGCAACCGCGGACCACTTTTCTCAGTGTTTGCGCGTGTTCTAAACTATTGCATACCTGTCCATCTGGTCCTCTTCTTCCACTACCCATTCCTAGCAGACCATGGGAATACTTGTCCATGGATTTTATTACTGACCTACTGGTATCCGTAGGCAAAACTGTGGTTCTGGTGGTTGTGGACAGGTTCAGTAAAACAGTGCATTTCATTGCTTTCCCGCCAGGACTCTTATTCAGGTTTTTGTTAATGAGATGGTGAAGTTTCACAGGATTTCCTCCAATGTGGTGTCACTGGCAATTCTTAAAGGGACTATGTCACCTGAATTTGGAGGGAACCATTTTCAGCCATAGAGGCGGGGTTTTCGGGTGTTTGATTCACCCTTTCCTTACACGCTGGCTGCATCCTGGCTGCAATATTGGATTGAAGTTCATTCTCTGTCCTCCATAGTACACGCCTGTGCAAGGCAAGATTGCCTTGTGCAGGCATGTACTACGGAGGACAGAGAATGAACTTCAATCCAATATTGCAGCCAGCATGCAGCCAGCGGGTAAGGAAAGGGTGAATCAAACACCCGAAAACCCCACCTCTATGGCTGAAAATGGTTCCCTCCAAATTCAGGTGACAGAGTCCCTTTAAGGAGGAATGTTTTGCTTTGTTGCTCTCTTCAGTCTAATGGGTGGTTCCCAGTAATTTGAAGGTCATGGGAGACAGATACAAACGTATGGCTGACAGAAATCGCTCTTGAGGTCCGGACCTAAAAGTGAATGACTTTGTGTGATTGCCTACCAGGAATATCAAGTTGAAGATCCCTTCCTGGAAACTGGGACCTAGGTTTATTGGCCCCAATAGAATAGCCGCCATCATTAACAATTCAGCTTTTCATCCTGAGTTACCTCAGCCTTTTAAAATTCACAATGTGTTCCACAGGCCTCTACTTAGGAAGTACAGTACAGAACAAAAGTTTGGACACACCTTCTCATTTAAAGATTTTTATGTATTTTCATAACTATGAAAATTGTACATTCACACTGAAGGCATCAAAACTATGAATTAACACATGTGGAATAATATACGTAACGAAAAAGTGTGAAACAACTGAAATTATGTCTTATATTCTAGGTTCTTCAAAGTAGCCACCTTTTGATTTGATAACTGCTTTGCACACTCTTGACAGTCTCTTGATGAGCTTCAAGAGGTAGTCACCAGAAATGGTCTTCCAACAATCTTGAAGGAGTTCCCAGAGATGCTTAGCACTTGTTGGCCCTTTTGCCTTCACTCTGCGGTCCAGCTCACCCCAAAACATCTCGATTAGGTTCAGGTCTGGTGACTGTGGAGGCCAGGTCATCCGGTGAAGCACCCATCACTCTCCTTCTTGGTCAAATAACCCTTACACAGCGTGGAGGTGTTTGTGGTCATTGTTCCTGTTGAAAAATAAATAATGGTCCAACTAAACACAAACCGGATAGAATAGCATGCTGCTGCAAGATGCTGTGGTAGCCATGCTGGTCCAGTATGCCTTCAATTTTGAATAAATCCCCAACAGTGTCACCAGCAAAGCACCCCCACACCATCACACCTCCTCCTTCATGCTTCACGGTGGGAACTAGGCATGTAGAGTCCATCCATTTACCTTTTCTGTGTCGCATAAAGACACAGTCGTTGGAACCAAAGATCTCAAATTTTGACTCATCAGACCAAAGCACAGATTTCCACTGGTCTAATGTCCATTCCTTGTGTTCTTTAGCCCAAACAAGTCTCTTCTGCTTGTTGTCTGTCCTAAGCAGTGGTTTCCTAGCAGCTATTTTACCATGAAGGCCTGCTGCACAAAGTCTCCTCTTAACAGCTGTTGTAGAGATGTGTCTGCTGCTAGAACTCTGTGTGGCATTGACCTGGTCTCTATTCTGAGCTGCTGTTAACCTGCGATTTCTGAGGCTGGTGACTCGGATAAACTTATCCTCAGAAGCAGAGGTGACTCTTGGTCTTCCTTTCCTGGGGTGGTCCTCATGTGAGCCAGTTTCTTTGTAGCGCTTGATGGTTTTTGCCTCTGCTCTTGGGGAAACTTTCAAAGTTTTCCCAATTTTTCAGACTGACTGACTTTCATTTCTTAAAGTAATGATGGCCACTCGTTTTTCTTTACTTAGCTGCTTTTTTCTTGCCATAATACAAATTCTAACAGTCTATCCAGTAGGACTATCAGCTGTGTATCCACCAGACTTCTGCACAACACAACTGATGGTCCCAACCCTATTTATAAGGCAAGAAATCCCACTTATTAAACCTGACAGGGCACACCTGTGAAGTGAAAACCATTCCCGGTGACAACCTCTTCAAGCTCATCAAGAGAATGCCAAGAGTGTGCAAAGCAGTCATCAAAGCAAAAGGTGACTACTTTGAAGCACCTAGAATATAAGACATATTTTCAGTTGTTTCACACTTTTTTGTTAAGTATATAATTCCACATGTGTTAATTCATAGTTTTGATGCCTTCAGTGTGAATGTACAATTTTCATAGTCATGATAATACAGAAAAATCTTTAAATGAGAAGGTGTGTCCAAACTTTTGGTCTGTACTGTACAACAGTACATACAACATACAACAGAACATACAACATATAACAGTACATACAACATACAACGTATAACAGTACATGCAACATATAACAGTACATACAACATACAACAGAACATACAACAGTGCTTACAACATACCATACAACAGAACATACAACATATAACATACATTAAATACAACATACAGTACATACAACACATACATATAGACATACAGTACATACATATAGACATACAGTGCAACATAGAGTACATACTCACCATCACCTTGATCCCCGAAGCCACTGTCACCTGAAAAAAATATTAAAATAGTAAACAAACAATATACTCCCTGATCCTCAGATATCCAATTAAAACGAGTGCCCCACCACGATCTCCTGTGGAGAGCAGTCACATCAGCTGATGCGACCGCTCTCCAGGGGCTCCAGGAATAAAATGACGGAAGGTATCCTTCCGCAATGTATTCCTCCGCCACTGTGAGAAATAGTCTCTACTCTCACTTGTGGCACTGCTGTGTGGGAAAATTCCCATGCAGCTTTGCCATAAAGTGAACCCTGAACTCAGATAACCTCTTCTGTGATGCACTGCAGGAGCCATTGTCTCCTGTCAGGGTGTCACTGGAGGTCTATAGAGCAGTGACATCTGTTGTGAATTCTGTTGTCGAGCTCCCTCCTGTGGTCATGAATGGTACTTCGGTGAGTTCAGTCCGTGGGCTCCCTCTGGTGGCTGTGAGTGGAGCTGCTGCTTCTGAGGTTCCTTACACAGGTGACGTGGTTTATCCTTTGGTTGGCTTCTCTATTTAACTCCACTCAGATCGTTTCTCCATGCCAGCTGTCAATGTTTTAGCATTGGTTCAGTTCGCTCCTGGATCTGTCTGGTGTCCTGTCTTCTCCTGCAGAAGCTAAGTTCCTGATTGTTATTGTTGTTCTTGTTTCTTTGTCCAGCTGGTTATCTTGATTTTGTCTTGCTAGCTGGAAGCTCTGGGATGCAGGGTGGCACCCCCGCACCGTGAGTCGGTGCGGAGGACCCTTTTGCACACTCTGCGTGGTCTTTTGTAGGTTTTTGTGCTGACCGCAAAGATTCCTTTACTATCCTCTGTCTATTTAGTAAGTCGTGCCTCCCTTTGCTGAAACCTATCTCATTTCTGCGTTTGTGACTTTCATCTTTACTCACAGTCATTACATGTGGGGGGCTGCCTATTCCTTTGGGGAATTTCTCTGAGGCAAGGTAGGCTTTATTTTCTTCTCTAGGGCTAGCTAGCTCTTAGGCTGTGACGAGGCACCTAGGGAGCGTCAGGAGCGCTCCACGGCTATTTCTAGTGTGTGCGATAGGATTAGGGCTTGCGGTCAGCAGAGCTCCCACATCCCAGAGCTCGTCCTGTATGAGTTTAACTATCAGGTCGGGTGCTCCTAACCACCAGGTCACAACAGTACAGCTGGCCCAAAGTATTAATGCATCTCAATAGAGGGATAAGAGAAGTTCTGAGACCATTTTTTTTTTCTTTGCACTGTGTTTTGTCTTTCTTTTCCCCTAGACCTTTGGGTGGTTCAGGACACAGGTGTAGAGATGGACATTCAAGGTCTGTCCTCTTGTGTGGATCATCTCACTGCAAGGGTACAAAACATTCAAGATTTTGTGGTTCAGAATCCGATGTTAGAGCCTAGAATTCCTACTCCTGATTTATTTTCTGGAAATAGATCTAAGTTTCTGAATTTCAAAAATAATTGTAAACTGTTTCTAGCTTTGAAACCACGCTCCTCTGGTGACCCCGCTCAAGTAAAAATCATTATTTCTTTATTACATGGTGACCCTCAAGACTGGGCATTTTCCCTTGCGCCAGGAGATCCTGCATTGCGTGATGTTGATGCGTTTTTTCTGGTGCTAGGATTGCTTTATGATGAACCAAATTCCGTGGATCAGGCAGAGATAATCTTGCTGGCTTTGTGTCAGGGTCAGGATGAGGCGGAGGTGTACTGTCAGAAGTTTAGAAAGTGGTCTGTGCTTACTCAGTGGAATCAATGTGCCCTGGCGGCAATTTTCAGAAAGGGTCTTTCTGAAGCCCTTAAGGATGTCATGGTGGGATTTCCCACGCCTGCTGGTCTGAATGAGTCTATGTCATTGGCCATTCAGATCGATCGGCGCTTGCGTGAGCGCAAAGCTGTGCACCATTTGGCGGTGTTCTCTGAGAATAGGCCTGAGCCTATGCAGTGTGATAGAACTTTGACCAGAGCTGAACTGCAAGAACACAGACGTCGGAATGGACTGTGTTTTTACTGTGGTGACTCCACTCATGCTATCTCTGATTGTCCTAAGCGCGCTAAGCGGTTCGCTAGGTCTGCCACCATTGGTACGGTACAGTCAAAATTTCTTTTGTCCGTTACTCTGATTTGCTCTCTGTCGTCATATTCTGTTATGGCATTTGTGGATTCAGGCGCTGCCCTGAATTTGATGGACTTGGAGTTTGCCAGGCGCTGTGGTTTTTCCTTGGAGCCCTTGCAGCATCCTATTCCATTGAGAGGAATTGATGCTACGCCTTTGGCCAAGAATAAACCTCAATACTGGATGCAATTGACCATGTGCATGGCTCCTGCACATCAGGAGGATATTCGCTTTTTGGTGTTGCATAATCTGCATGATGTGGTCGTTTTGGGGTTGCCATGGCTACAGGTCCATAATCCAGTGTTGGATTGGAAATCTATGTCTGTGTCCAGCTGGGGTTGTCAAGGGGTACATGGTGATGTTCCATTGTTGTCAATTTCGCCTTCCACTCCTTCTGAAGTCCCTGAGTTTTTATCAGATTACCGGGATGTATTTGAGGAGCCCAAATCCGGTGCCCTACCTCCTCATAGGGACTGCAATTCTGCTATTAATTTGATTCCCGGTAGTAAGTTTCCTAAGGGCCATTTTGAGTACCTGGTTATGCCATTCGGGCTTTCTAATGCTCCATCTGTGTTTCAGTCCTTTATGCATGACATCTTCCGAGAGTACCTGGATAGATTCATGATTGTATATTTGGATGACATTTTGGTCTTTTCGGATGATTGGGAGTCTCATGTGAAGCAGGTCAGAATGGTGTTCCAGGTTCTTCGTGCTAATTCCTTGCTTGTGAAGGGGTCTAAGTGTCTCTTTGTAGTTCAGAAGGTTTCATTTTTGGGTTTCATTTTTTCCCCTTCTACTATCGAGATGGACCCTGTTAAGGTCCAGGCCATTTATGATTGGACTCAGCCGACATCTGTGAAGAGCCTACAGAAGTTCCTGGGCTTTGCTAATTTTTACCGTCGCTTCATCGCTAATTTTTCTAGTGTTGCTAAACCGTTGACTGATTTGACCAAGAAAGGTGCTGATGTGGTCAATTGGTCCTCTGCGGCTGTAGAGGCTTTTCAGGAGTTGAAGTGTCGTTTTTCTTCTGCCCCTGTGCTGTGCCAGCCAGATGTTTCTCTTCCGTTTCAGGTCGAGGTTGATGTTTCTGAGATTGGAGCAGGGGCTGTTTTGTCGCAAAGAAGTTCTGATGGCTCGGTGATTAAACCATGTGCCTTCTTTTCTAGAAAATTCTCGCCTGCTGAGCGCAATTATGATGTTGGCAATCGAGAGTTGTTGGCCATGAAATGGGCATTCGAGGAGTGGCGACATTGGCTTGAAGGAGCTAAACATCGCGTGGTGGTCTTGACGGATCACAAGAATTTGACTTATCTCGAGTCTGCCAAACGGTTGAATCCTAGACAGGCTCGATGGTCGCTCTTTTTCTCCCGTTTTGATTTTGTGGTTTCATACCTTCCGGGATCTAAGAATGTGAAGGCTGATGCCCTGTCAAGGAGTTTTGTGCCTGACTCTCCGGGTGTTCCGGAGCCGGCGGGTATTCTTAAAGAGGGGGTAATTTTGTCTGCCATCTCCCCTGATTTGCGGCGCGTGCTGCAGAAGTTTCAGGCTGATAGACCTGACCATTGTCCTATGGAGAAATTGTTTGTCCCTGATAGATGGACTAGTAGAGTTATCTCTGAGGTTCATTGTTCGGTGTTGGCTGGTCATCCTGGAATCTTTGGTACCAGAAATTTGGTGGCGAGATCCTTTTGGTGGCCTTCTTTGTCACGGGATGTGCATTCTTTTGTGCAGTCCTGTGGGACATGTGCTCGGGCTAAGCCCTGCTGTTCTCGTGCCAGTGGGTTGCTTTTGCCCTTGCCAGTCCCGAAGAGGCCCTGGATGCATATTTCCATGGATTCTATTTCTGATCTCGCTGTTTCTCAAAGGATGTCGGTCATTTGGGTGGTTTATGATCGCTTCTCTAAGATGGTCCATTTGGTACCCTTGTCTAAATTGCCTTCCTCCTCTGATTTGGTGCCATTGTTTTTCCAGCATGTGGTTCGTTTGCATGGCATTCCGGAGAACATCGTCTCGGACAGGGGTTCCCAGTTTGTTTCAAGGTTTTGGCGGTCCTTTTGTGCTAAGATGGGCATTGATTTGTCTTTTTCTTCGGCTTTCCATCCTCAGACTAATGGCCAAACCGAACAAAACTAATCAGACTTTGGAGACATATCTGAGATGCTTTGTTTCTGCTGATCAGGATGATTGGGTGTCCTTTTTGCCTTTGGCTGAGTTCGCCCTTAATAATCGGGCCAGCTCGGCTACTTTGGTATCTCCTTTTTTCTGCAATTCTGGTTTCCATCCTCGTTTCTCTTCAGGGCAGGTTGAGCCTTCGGACTGTCCTGGTGTGGATACTGTGGTGGACAGGTTGCAGCAGATTTGGACTCATGTGGTGGACAATTTGACATTGTCCCAGGAGAAGGCTCAACGTTTCGCTAACCGCCGGCGCTATGTTGGTCCCCGACTTCGGGTTGGGGATTTGGTTTGGTTGTCATCTCGTCATGTTCCTATGAAGATTTCCTCTCCTAAGTTTAATCCTCGTTTCATTGGGCCATATAAGATTTCTGAAATTCTTAATCCTGTGTCATTTCGTTTGGACCTTCCAGCTTCTTTTACCATCCATAATGTGTTCCATAGGTCGTTGTTGCGGAGATACATGGCGCCTGTTGTGAATTCCGTGGCCAAGCTCCCTCCTGTGGTCGAGAGTGGTACTTCGGCTGGTTCTGTCTATGAGCTTCCTTTGGTGGATGAGAGTGGTACTGCGGCTTCTGAGTTTCCTTCCTCAGGTGATGAGGTTAAGTCGTTAGGTGCTGCTCTGTTTAACTCCACCTGGTGCTTTGATCCTGGCTTCCAGTCAATGTTCTAGTATTGGTCTTGCTTCCTCCTGGATCGTTCCTGTGGCCTGTCTATCCTGCATAAGCTAAGTTTTGCTTGTGTTATTTTTGCTTGCTATTTTTTCTGTCCAGCTTGCTTTATTGGTTTTTCTTGCTTGCTGGAAGCTCTGAGACGCAGAGGGAGCACCTCCGTACCGTTAGTCGGTGCGGAGGGTCTTTTTGCCCCTCTGCATGGTTGTTTGTAGGTTTTGTGTTGACCGCAAAGCTATCTTTCCTATCCTCGGTCTATTCAGTAAGTCGGGCCTCACTTTGCTAAATCTATTTCATCTCTGTGTTTGTATTTTCATCTTACTCACAGTCATTATATGTGGGGGGCTGCCTTTTCCTTTGGGGAATTTCTCTGAGGCAAGGTAGGCTTATTTTTCTATCTTCAGGGCTAGTTAGTTTCTCAGGCTGTGCCGAGTTGCATAGGGAGCGTTAGGCGCAATCCACGGCTACCTCTAGTGTGGTGTGTTAGGATTAGGGATTGCGGTCAGCAGAGTTCCCACGTCTCAGAGCTCGTCCTTTGTTTTTGGTAATTGTCAGGTCACTTTGTGTGCTCTGAACTTCAATGTCCATTGTGGTTCTGAATTACCTGTTCACAACAGTACTGGAGGCCCAAAGTACTAATGCTTCTCAATAGAGGGAAAAGAGAAGTTCTGAGACCATTTTTTTTTCTTTGCACTGTGTTCTGTCTTTCTTTTCCCCTATACATCAGAGTGGTTCAGAACACAGGTGTGGACATGGACATTCAAGGTCTGTTCTCTTTGATGGATAATCTCACTATAAATGTACAGAATATTCAAGATTTAGTGGTTCAGAATCCTATGTTAGAACCTAAGATTCCTATTCCTGAGTTATTTTCTGGAGATAGAGCAAAGTTTTTGAATTTTAAAAATAATTGTAAACTATTTCTGGCTTTGAAACCCCGCTCCTCTGGTGACCCAGTACAACAAGTTAAGATCATTATTTCTTTATTACGTGGCGACCCTCAAGACTGGGCATTTTCCCTTGCGCCAGGAGATCCTGCATTATGTAATATTGATGCGTTTTTTCTGGCGCTCGGATTGCTGTACGACGAACCTAATTCAGTGGATCAGGCAGAGAAAAATTTGCTGGCTCTGTGTCAGGGTCAGGATGAGATAGACATTTATTGTCAGAAGTTTAGAAAGTGGTCCGTGCTCACTCAATGGAATGAATGTGCGCTGGCAGCTATTTTCAGAAAGGGTCTCTCTGAAGCCCTTAAGGATGTCATGGTGGGATTTCCTATGCCTGCTGGTCTGAATGAGTCTATGTCTTTGGCCATTCAGATCGGTCGACGCTTGCGCGAGCGTAAATCTGTGCACTATTTGGCGGTATTATCTGAGCATGAACCTGAGCCTATGCAGTGCGATAGGACTTTGACCAGAGCTGAAAGGCAAGAACACAGACGTCAGAATGGGCTGTGTTTCTACTGTGGTGATTCCACTCATGCTATCTCCGATTGTCCTAAGCGCACTAAGCGGTTCGCTAGGTCTGCCACCATTGGTATGGTACAGTCGAAATTTCTTTTGTCCGTTACTTTGATCTGCTCTTTGTCTTCCTATTCTGTCATGGCATTTGTGGATTCAGGCGCTGAATTTGATGGACTTGGAGTTTGCTAGGCGCTGTGGGTTTGTCTTGGAGCCCTTGCAGTGTCCTATTCCATTGAGAGGAATTGATGCTACGCCTTTGGCCAAGAATAAGCCTCAGTATTGGACCCAGCTGACCATGTGCATGGCTCCTGCGCACCAGGAGGATATTCGCTTTCTGGTGTTGCATAATCTGCATGATGTGGTCGTGTTGGGGTTGCCATGGCTACAAGTCCATAACCCAGTATTAGATTGGAAATCAATGTCTGTGTCCAGCTGGGGTTGTCAGGGGGTACATGGTGATGTTCCATCTCTGTCTATCTCATCATCCACCCCTTCTGAGGTCCCAGAGTTCTTGTCTGATTACCGGGATGTATTCGATGAGCCCAAGTCCAACGCCCTACCTCCGCATAGGGATTGTGATTGTGCTATCGATTTGATTCCTGGTAGTAAGTATCCTAAGGGTCGACTGTTTAATTTATCTGTACCTGAGCACGCCGCTATGCGGAGTTACGTGAAGGAGTCTTTGGAGAAGGGTCATATTCGCCCGTCATCGTCGCCATTGGGAGCAGGGTTCTTTTTTGTGGCCAAGAAGGATGGTTCGCTGAGACCTTGTATTGATTACCGCCTTCTAAATAAAATTACGGTCAAATTTCAGTACCCCTTGCCGCTGCTGTCTGATTTGTTTGCTCGGATTAAGGGGGCTAGTTGGTTCACCAAGATAGATCTTCGTGGTGCGTATAATCTTGTGCGTATTAAACGGGGCGATGAATGGAAAACAGCATTTAATACGCCCGAAGGCCATTTTGAGTACCTGGTTATGCCATTCGGACTTTCTAATGCCCCATCAGTGTTTCAGTCCTTTATGCATGACATCTTCCGAGAGTACCTGGATAAATTCCTGATTGTATACTTGGATGATATTTTGGTCTTCTCGGATGATTGGGAGTCTCATGTGAAGCAGGTCAGAATGGTGTTCCAGGTCCTGCGTGCTAATTCTTTGTTTGTGAAGGGGTCAAAGTGTCTCTTTGGTGTTCAGAAGATTTCATTTTTGGGGTTCATGTTTTCTCCTTCTACTATCGAGATGGACCCTGTTAAAGTTCAGGCCATTTATGATTGGACTCAGCCAACATCTCTGAAGAGTCTGCAGAAGTTCCTGGGCTTTGCTAATTTTTATCGTCGCTTCATCGCTAATTTTTCTAGCATTGCTAAAACGTTGACTGATTTAACCAAGAAGGGTGCTGATGTGGTCAATTGGTCTTCTGCTGCTGTGGAAGCTTTTCAGGAGTTGAAGCGTTGTTTTTCTTCTGCCCCTGTGTTGTGCCAACCAGATGTTTCGCTTCCGTTCCAGGTCGAGGTTGATGCTTCCGAAATTGGAACAGGGGCTGTTTTGTCGCAGAGAAGTTCTGATTGCTCGGTGATGAAACCATGCGCCTTCTTTTCCAGGAAATTTTCGCCTGCTGAGCGAAATTATGATGTTGGCAATCGAGAGTTGCTAGCCATGAAGTGGGCATTCGAGGAGTGGCGTCATTGGCTTGAAGGAGCTAAGCATCGCGTGGTGGTCTTGACTGATCACAAAAACTTGACTTATCTCGAGTCTGCCAAACGGTTGAATCCTAGACAGGCTCGTTGGTTGCTGTTTTTCTCCCATTTTGACTTTGTGGTTTCGTACCTTCCGGGCTCTAAAAATGTGAAGGCGGATGCCCTGTCTAGGAGTTTTGTGCCCGATTCTCCGGGTTTGTCTGAGCCGGCGGGTATTCTCAAAGAGGGGGTAATTTTGTCTGCCATCTCCCCTGATTTGCGGCGGGTGCTGCAAAAATTTCAGGCTAATAGACCTGACCGTTGCCCAGCGGAGAAACTGTTTGTCCCTGATAGGTGGACGAATAAAGTTATCTCTGAGGTTCATTGTTCGGTGTTGGCTGGTCATCCTGGAATCTTTAGTACTAGAGATTTGGTGGCTAGATCCTTTTGGTGGCCGTCTCTGTCGCGGGATATGCGTTCTTTTGTGCAGTCCTGTGGGATTTGTGCTCGGGCTAAGCCCTGCTGTTCTCGTGCCAGTGGGTTGCTTTTGCTCTTGCCGGTCCCGAAGAGGCCTTGGACACATATCTCTATGGATTTTATTTTGGATCTCCCCGTCTCTCAAAGAATGTCGGTCATTTGGGTGGTTTGTGATCGCTTCTCTAAGATGGTCCATTTGGTGCCCTTGTCTAAATTGCCTTCCTCCTCTGATTTGGTGCCGTTGTTTTTCCAGCATGTGGTTCGTTTACATGGCATTCCAGAGAACATCGTTTCTGACAGAGGTTCCCAGTTTGTTTCGAGGTTTTGGCGAGCCTTTTGTGCTAGGATGGGCATTGATTTGTCTTTTTCCTCGGCTTTCCATCCTCAGACAAATGGCCAGACTGAACGAACCAATCAGACCTTGGAAACATATCTGAGATGTTTTGTTTCTGCTGATCAGGATGATTGGGTGTCCTTTTTACCTTTGGCTGAGTTCACCCTTAATAATCGGGCCAGCTCGGCTACTTTGGTTTAGCTGTTTTTCTGCAATTCTGGGTTCCACCCTCGTTTCTCTTCAGGGCAGGTTGAGTCTTCGGACTGTCCTGGTGTGGATACTGTGGTGGATAGGTTGCAGCAGATTTGGACTCATGTAGTGGACAATCTGACTTTGTCCCAGGAGAAGGCTCAACGTTTCGCTAACCGCAGGCGCTGTGTGGGTCCCCGACTTCGTGTTGGGGATTTGGTTTGGTTGTCATCTCGTTATATTCCTATGAAGGTTTCCTCTCCTAAATTTAAGCCTCGTTTCATTGGTCCATATAGGATTTCTGAGGTTCTTAATCCTGTGTCTTTTCGTTTGACTCTTCCAGCTTCTTTTTCCATCCATAACGTGTTCCATAGGTCATTGTTGCGGAGATACGTGGAACCTGTGGTTCCATCTATTGATCCTCCTGCTCCGGTTTTGGTTGAAGGGGAATTGGAGTATATAGTGGAGAAGATTTTGGATTCTCATGTTTCGAGACAGAAACTCCAGTATCTGGTTAAGTGGAAAGGTTATGGTCAGGAAGATAATTCCTGGGTCTTTGCCTCTGATGTCCATGCTGCCGATCTGGTTCGTGCCTTTCATGTGGCTCATCCTGGTCGGCCTGGGGGCTCTGGTGAGGGTTCGGTGACCCCTCCTCAAGGGGGGGGTACTGTTGTGAATTCTGTGGCCAAGCTCCCTCCTGTGGTCGAGAGTGGTACTTCGGCTGGTTCTGTCTATGAGCTTCCTTTGGTGGATGAGAGTGGTACTGCGGCTTCTGAGTTTCCTTCCTCAGGTGATGAGGTTAAGTCGTTAGGTGCTGCTCTATTTAACTCCACCTGGTGCTTTGATCCTGGCCTCCAGTCAATGTTCTAGTATTGGTCTTGCTTCCTCCTGGATCGTTCCTGTGGCCTGTCTATCCTGCATAAGCTAAGTTTTGCTTGTGTTATTTTTGCTTGCTATTTTTTCTGTCCAGCTTGCTTTATTGGTTTTTCTTGCTTGCTGGAAGCTCTGAGACGCAGAGGGAGCACCTCCGTACCGTTAGTCAGTGCGGAGGGTCTTTTTGCCCCTCTGCGTGGTTGTTTGTAGGTTTTTGTGTTGACCGCAAAGCTATCTTTCCTATCCTCGGTCTATTCAGTAAGTCAGGCCTCACTTTGCTAAATCTATTTCATCTCTGTGTTTGTATTTTCATCTTACTCACAGTCATATGTGGGGGGCTGCCTTTTCCTTTGGGGAATTTCTATGAGGCAAGGTAGGCTTATTTTTCTATCTTCAGGGCTAGTTAGTTTCTCAGGCTGTGCCGAGTTGCATAGGGAGTGTTAGGCGCAATCCACGGCTACCTCTAGTGTGGTGTGTTAGGATTAGGGATTGCGGTCAGCAGAGTTCCCACGTCTCAGAGCTCGTCCTTTGTTTTTGGTAATTGTCAGGTCACTTTGTGTGCTCTGAACTTCAATGTCCATTGTGGTTCTGAATTACCTGTTCACAACAGGCGCCTATGGTTCCCTCCGTTGATCCTCCTGCCCCTGTGTTGGTCGAGGGGGAGTTGGAGTATGTGGTGGAAAAGATCTTGGATTCTCATGTTTCGAGACGGAAACTCCAGTACCTGGTCAAGTGGAAGGGTTATGGTCAGGAGGATAGTTCCTGGGTTTTTGCCTCTGATGTTCATGCTGCCGATCTAGATCGTGCCTTTCATTTGGCTCATCCTGATCGGCCTGGGGGCTCTGGTGAGGGTTCTGTGACCCCTCCTCAAGGGGGGGTACTGTTGTGAATTCTGTTGTCGAGCTCCCTCCTGTGGTCATGAATGGTACTTCGGTGAGTTCGGTCCGTGGGCTCCCTCTGGTGGCTGTGAGTGGAGCTGCTGCTTCTGAGGTTCCTTACACAGGTGACGTGGTTTATCCTTTGGTTGGCTTCTCTATTTAACTCCACTCAGATCGTTTCTCCATGCCAGCTGTCAATGTTTTAGCATTGGTTCAGTTCGCTCCTGGATCTGTCTGGTGTCCTGTCTTCTCCTGCAGAAGCTAAGTTCCTGATTGTTATTGTTGTTCTTGTTTCTTTGTCCAGCTGGTTATCTTGATTTTGTCTTGCTAGCTGGAAGCTCTGGGATGCAGGGTGGCACCCCCGCACCGTGAGTCGGTGCGGAGGACCCTTTTGCACACTCTGCGTGGTCTTTTGTAGGTTTTTGTGCAAAGATTCCTTTCCTATCCTCTGTCTATTTAGTAAGTCGTACCTCCCTTTGCTGAAACCTATCTCATTTCTGCGTTTGTGACTTTCATCTTTACTCACAGTCATTACATGTGGGGGGCTGCCTATTCCTTTGGGGAATTTCTCTGAGGCAAGGTAGGCTTTATTTTCTTCTCTAGGGCTAGCTAGCTCTTAGGCTGTGACGAGGCGCCTAGGGAGTGTCAGGAGCGCTCCACGGCTATTTCTAATGTGTGCGATAGGATTAGGGCTTGCGGTCAGCAGAGCTCCCACATCCCAGAGCTCGTCCTGTAGAGTTTAACTATCAGGTCGGGTGCTCCTAACCACCAGGTCACAACAGACATCACACAATGTCACTGGTCTATAGGGGAGATTGTCGTGAGACACTTGTAATTAATTGGACTATGCTGGAAAGAGAGTATATGGTTGGTTTATTATTTTTAATTTTTTGCAGGCGATCGAGCATGGTAAATATGGTGAAATTAAGAATATTAAAATACTTTTTTTCTGGCTGTTTTTTTTTTATCCCTTTCACTACTATAGGATTAGTAATGGATAGGCATCTTATTAACGCTTCTCCATTATTAACCGGGCTTAATGTCACCTTACATTAGCAAGGTGACATTAACCCCTTATTACTCCATATCCCACCGCTACAGCGGAGTGGGAAGAGAGGGGCTAAGTGCCAGAATTGGCGCCCCATTTCTGGGGCGGCTGCAGGCTGGTATTTGTAGCCGGGGAGCAAATATCCATGGCCCCTCTCTAGGCTATGAATATCAGCCCGCAGTCTGCGTAGCCATTCTGGCTATAAAATATAGGGGGACCCCACGTAATTTTTTTGGGGGGTCCCCTTATTTTAATAGCCAGTAAAGGCTACGTAGACAGCTGCCGGCTGATATTCATAGCCTGGGAAGAAGCCATGGGTATTACCCACTTCCCAGGCTACAAATATTGGCCCCCAGCCGTCAGCTTTCCCCCTCTGGCGCAGAAAATTGGGCGGGAGCCCATGCCATTTTTTTCCTTTTTTTTAATTAAACATGTTCATTAATAAACATCGACCTTGCTATCAGGGCCGTATTTGCCACTAGGCACTTGAGGGCACGTGCCTAGGGTGAGACGATGCGGGGGGCGGCACCTCAGCAAGTTTTTTTTTTTTTTTTTTAAGTACTGGGTCACCTTCCGTCCGAGCCCCCCCACCCCAGCCCCCCACCTCGGCCGCCCGCTTGCCTCCCTGCCTGCCTCCCTCCCTCCTGAGTCCCACCCTCCTTGAAGACATCATACTCACCCTGCTGCTCCAGCGATGACTGGTCTCAGCGCCTGCAGCTCATCCTGAGTGAGCTGTCACGTGGTATCGCTCATTAAAGTCATGAATATGGGCATATTCTTGACCTTAATGAGCGGTACCACATGACCGTTCACGCAGGAAGAAGGTGCTGCGCCGGGAGTCAGGACAGAGCTAGAGGGATGTTCGGCGCTGCCGCGCGGTGTGGGAAAGGTGAGTATGAGGGACAGGGGGATGAAGGAGGACGGGGAGCCGAGCCATGCAAGATGGGAATGGGAGCGGGAGCGGGGGGTTGAGAGATGAGCCATGCATACAGGAGGGGGGGATATGAGCCATGCATATGGGATGGGAGGGAGATGAGCCATGCATACAGGAGAGGATATGAGCCATGCATATGGGATGGGAGGGAGATGAGCCATGCATACAGGGGGGATATGAGCCATGCATATGGGATGGGAGGGAGATGAGCCATGCATACAGGGGGGATATGAGCCATGCATACAGGGGGGGGATATGAGCCATTCATATGGGATGGGAGGGAGATGAGCCATGCATACAGGAGGGGGGATATGAGCCATGCATACAGGGGGGATATGAGCCATGCATACAGGGAGGGATATGAGTCATGCATATGGGATGGGAGGGAGATGAGCCATGCATACAGGAGGGGGGGAATATGAGCCATGCATATGGGATGGGAGGGAGATGAGCCATGCATACGGGGGGGATATGAGCCATGCATATAGGGGAGGGATATGAGCCATGCATATGGGATGGGAGGGAGATGAGCCATGCATACAGGAGGGGGGATATGAGCCATGCATACAGGGAGGGATATGAGCCATGCATATGGGATGGGAGGGAGATGAGCCATGCATACGGGGGGATATGAGCCATGCATATAGGGGGGATATGAGTCATGCATATGGGATGGGAGGGAGATGAGCCATGCATACAGGAGGGGGGGAATATGAGCCATGCATATGGGATGGGGAGGAGATGAGCCATGCATACAGGAGGGGGGGAATATGAGCCATGCATATGGGATGGGAGGGAGATGAGCCATGCATACAGGAGAGGATATGAGCCATGCATATGGGATGGGAGGGAGATGAGCCATGCATACAGGAGGGGGGGAATATGAGCCATGCATATGGGATGGGAGGGAGATGAGCCATGCATACAGGAGAGGATATGAGCCATGCATATGGGATGGGAGGGAGATGAGCCATGCATACAGGGGGGATATGAGCCATGCATATGGGATGGGAGGGAGATGAGCCATGCATACAGGGGGATATGAGCCATGCAAACAGGGGGGATATGAGCCATGCATATGGGATTGGAGGGATATGAGCCATGCATACAGGAGGGGGGATATGAGACATGCATACAGGGGGGATATGAGCCATGCATATGGGATGGGAGGGAGATGAGCCATGCATACAGGAGGGGGGATATGAGCCATGCATACAGGGGGATATGAGCCATGCATATGGGATGGGAGGGAGATGAGCCATGCATACAGGAGGGGGGAATATGAGCCATGCATATGGGATGGGAGGGAGATGAGCCATGCATATGGGATGGGAGGGAGATGAGCCATGCATACAGGAGGGGGATATGAGCCATGCATACAGGGGGGATATGAGCCATGCATATGGGATGGGAGGGAGATGAGCCATGCATACGGGGTGGGGATATGAGCCATGCATATAGGGGGGATATGAGCCATGCATATGGGATGGGAGGGAGATGAGCCATGCATACTGGAGGGGGGAATATGAGCCATGCATATGGGATGGGAGGGAGATGAGCCATGCATACAGGGGGGGAATATGAGCCATGCATATGGGATGGGAGGGAGATGAGTCATGCATACAGGAGGGGGGATATGAGCCATGCATATGGGATGGGAGGGAGATGAGCCATGCATACAGGAGGGGGGATATGAGCCATGCATACAGGGGGGATATGAGCCATGCATATGGGATGGGAGGGAGATGAGCCATGTATACAGGGGGGGATATGAGCCATGCATATGGGATGGGAGGTAAATGAGCCATGCATACAGGATGGAAGGGAGATGAGCCATGCATACAGGAGGGGGATATGAGCCATGCATACAGGATGGGGGAGATGAGCCATGCATACAAGATGGGAGGGGGGCATTATACAGTATTGAGCATCATGTGGGGTTATTATACAGTATGGAGCATCATGGGTGGCCAATATACAGTATGGAGCATCATGTGTGGCCATTATACAGTATTGCGCATCATGTGTGGCCATTATACAGTATTGAGCAACATGTGGGGTCATTATACAGTATGGAATATCATATGTGGCCATTATACAGTATGGAGCATCATGTGTGGCCATTATACAGTATTGAGCATCATGTGTAGCCACTGGCCATTATATAGTATGGAGCATCATGTGTGGCCATTATACAGTATTGAGCATCATGTGTGCCCATTATACAGTATGGAGCATCATGTGTGGCCATTATACAGTATGGAGCATCATATGGACCCATTATACAGTATTGAGCATCATGTGGGGTCATTATACAGTATGGAGCATCATATGTGGCCATTATACAGTATTGAGCATCATGTGGGGTCATTATACAGTATGGAGAACTGTGTGCAGCCGTTATACAGTATTGAGCATCATGTTTGGCCATTATACAGTGTGGAGAACTATGTGTGGCCATTATACAGTATGGAGCATCATGTGTGGCCATCATACAGTATTGAGCATCATGTGTGGCCATTATACAGTATTGAGCACTGTGTGGCTATTTTTTTTGCTTATAATTATTGTTTATGAAACAGTGTGATCAGCAGTGCTGAATGGGTGTGGTTGGGACGTGGATATGGGTGTGACCAGTTGTGAAATGGGTGTGGTCAGAGGCGTGGCCTAAAATTTAACATAGTAACATAGTAACATAGTTAGTAAGGCCGAAAAAATACATTGTCCATTCAGTCCAGCCTATATTCCATCATAATAAAACCCCAGATCTACGTCCTTCTACAGAACCTAATAATTGTATAATACAATATTGTCCTGCTCCAGGAAGACATCCAGGCCTCTCTTGAACCCCTCGACTGAGTTCGCCACCACCACCTCCTCAGGCAAGCAATTCCAGATTCTCACTGCCCTAACAGTAAAGAATCCTCTTCTATGTTGGTGGAAAAACCTTCTCTCCTCCAGACGCAAAGAATGCCCCCTTGTGCCCGTCACCTTCCTTGGTATAAACAGATCCTTAGCGAGATATCTGTATTGTCCCCTTATATACTTATACATGGTTATTAGATCGCCCCTCAGTCGTCTTTTTTCTAGACTAAATAATCCTAATTTCGCTAATCTATCTGGGTATTGTAGTTCTCCCATCCCCTTTATTAATTTTGTTGCCCTCCTTTGTACTCTCTCTAGTTCCATTATATCCTTCCTGAGCACCGGTGCCCAAAACTGGACACAGTACTCCATGTGCGGTCCAACTAGGGATTTGTACAGAGGCAGTATAATGCTCTCATCATGTGTATCCAGACCTCTTTTAATGCACCCCATGATCCTGTTTGCCTTGGCAGCTGCTGTCTGGCACTGGCTGCTCCAGGTAAGTTTATCATTAGCTAGGATCCCCAAATCCTTCTCCCTGTCAGATTTACACAGTGGTTCCCCGTTCAGTGTGTAATGGTGATATTGATTCCTTCTTCCCATGTGTATAACCTTACATTTATCATTGTTAAACCTCATCTGCCACCTTTCAGCCCAAGTTTCCAACTTATCAAGATCCATCTGTAGCAGAATACTATCTTCTCTTGTATTAACTGCTTTACATAGTTTTGTATCATCTGCAAATATCGATATTTTACTGTGTAAACCTTCTACCAGATCATTAATGAATATGTTGAAGAGAACAGGTCCCAATATCGACCCCTGCGGTACCCCACTGGTCACAGCGACCCAGTTAGAGACTATACCATTTATAACCACCCTCTGCTTTCTATCACTAAGCAAGTTACTAACCCATTTACACACATCTTCCCCCAGACCAAGCATTCTCATTTTGTGTACCAACCTCTTGTGCGGCACGGTATCAAACGCTTTGGAAAAATCGAGATATACCACGTCCAATGACTCACCGTGGTCCAGCCTATAGCTTACCTCTTCATAAAAACTGATTAGATTGGTTTGACGGGAGCGATTTCTCATAAACCCATGCTGATATGGAGTTAAACAGTTATTCTCATTGAGATAATCCAGAATAACATCCCTCAGAAACCCTTCAAATATTTTACCAACAATAGAGGTTAGACTTACTGGCCTATAATTTCCAGGTTCACTTTTAGAGCCCTTTTTGAATATTAGCACCACATTTGCTATGCGCCAGTCCTGCGGAACAGACCCCGTCGCTATAGAGTCCCTAAAAATAAGAAACAATGGTTTATCTATTACATTACTTAGTTCTCTTATTACTCGTGGGTGTATGCCATCCGGACCCGGAGATTTATCTATTTTAATCTTATTTAGCCGGTTTCGCACCTCTTCTTGGGTTAGATTGGTGACCCTTAATATAGGGTTTTCATTGTTTCTTGGGATTTCACCTAGCATTTCATTTTCCACCGTGAATACCGTGGAGAAGAAGGTGTTTAATATGTTAGCTTTTTCCTCGTCATCTACAACCATTCTTTCCTCACTATTTTTTAAGGGGCCTACATTTTCAGTTTTTATTCTTTTACTATTGATATAGTTGAAGAACAGTTTGGGACTAGTTTTACTCTCCTTAGCAATGTGCTTCTCTGTTTCCTTTTTGGCAGCTTTAATTAGTTTTTTAGATAAAGTATTTTTCTCCCTATAGTTTTTTAGAGCTTCAACTGTGCCATCCTGCTTTAGTAGTGCAAATGCTTTCTTTTTACTGTTAATTGCATGTCTTACTTATTTGTTTACATTTCAAAAACCTGACCTGCACATCCAAACATAAACTAAGTGTGAACAGGTGCTGAACCTAGAGTCGCCAACTCGTATATAGTTAAATAAATTAGGCAGCACACTGCAGCGCTAGAACATACAAACTTGAAATACGAAATTTGAACTGCATTACTGCACTAGAAATATGAAAAATGAGAGCGTTTAGCGCATAAAAATGGCCAATTCTATGTGTACCTGGTAGCCACTTTACGGCATCCCTCTTATACCAGGTCCTACGCTTGCCCTACCTCGCTGAGAATAAACGTCTCCTTCTGAATGGGTACATGTGAAACCTCTTCCTAGACTAAAATTCTCTCTCTCTATGGAGGGGTATTGGACCTGCTGTAATTAAAACACCTGTGGCTAGAAGGCGGAGTGCACGATCAGAAGGCTAGAGAATACATTTCAAAAACCTGACCTGCACATCCAAACATAGACTAAGTGTGAACAGGTGCTGAACCTAGAGTCGCCAACTCGTATATAGTTAAATAAGGCAGCACACTGCAGCGCTAGAACATACAAACTTGAAATACGAAATTTGAACTGCATTACTGCACTAGAAATATGAAAAATGAGAGCGTTTAGCGCATAAAAATGGCCAATTTTATGTGTACCTGGTAGCCACTTTACGGCATCTCTCTTATACCAGGTCCTATGCTTGCCCTACCTCGCTGAGAATAAACGTCTCCTTCTGAATGGGTACATGTGAAACCTCTTCCTAGACTAAAATTCTCTCTCTCTATGGAGGGGTATTGGACCTTCTGTAATTAAAACACCTGTGGCTAGAAGGTGGCTCAGAAGGCTAGAGAATACATTTCAAAAACCTGACTTGCACATCCAAACATAGACTAAGTGTGAACAGGTGCTGAACCTAGAGTCGCCAACTCATATATAGTTAAATAAATAAGGCAGCACACTGCAGCGCTAGAACATACAAACTTGAAATACGAAATTTGAACTGCATTACTGCACTAGAAATATGACAAATGAGAGCATTTAGCGCCTAAAAATGGCCAATTTTATGTGTACCTGGTAGCCACTTTACGGCATCTCTCTTATACCAGGTCCTACGCTTGCCCTACCTACCTCGTTGAGAATAAACGTCTCCTTCTGAATGGGTACATGTGAAACCTCTTCCTAGACTAAAATTCTCTCTCTCTATGGAGGGGTATTGGACCTGCTGTAATTAAAACACCTGTGGCTAGAAGGCGGAGTGCACGATCAGAAGGCTAGAGAATACATTTCAAAAACCTGACCTGCACATCCAAACATAGACTAAGTGTGAACAGGTGCTGAACCTAGAGTCGCCAACTCGTATATAGTTAAATAAATAAGGCAGCACACTGCAGCGCTAGAACATACAAACTTGAAATACGAAATTTGAACTGCATTACTGCACTAGAAATATGAAGGCAAGCGTAGGACCTGGTATGAGAGAGATGCCGTAAAGGGGCTACCAGGTACACATAAAATTGGCCATTTTTATGCGCTAAACGCTCTCATTTTTCATATTTCTAGTGCAGTAATGCAGTTCAAATTTCGTATTTCAAGTTTGTATGTTCTAGCGCTGCAGTGTGCTGCCTTATTTATTTAACTATATACGAGTTGGCGACTCTAGGTTCAGCACCTGTTCACACTTAGTCTATGTTTGGATGTGCAGGTCAGGTTTTTGAAATGTATTCTCTAGCCTTCTGATCGTGCACTCCGCCTTCTAGCCACAGGTGTTTTAATTACAGCAGGTCCAATACCCCTCCATAGAGAGAGAGAATTTTAGTCTAGGAAGAGGTTTCACATGTACCCATTCAGAAGGAGACGTTTATTCTCAGCGAGGTAGGGCAAGCGTAGGACTTGGTATAAGAGAGATGCCGTAAAGTGGCTACCAGGTACACATAGAATTGGCCATTTTTATGCGCTAAACGCTCTCATTTTTCATATTTCTAGTGCAGTAATGCAGTTCAAATTTCGTATTTAAAGTTTGTATGTTCTAGCGCTGCAGTGTGCTGCCTTATTTATTTAACTATATACGAGTTGGCGACTCTAGGTTCAGCATCTGTTCACACTTAGTCTATGTTTGGATGTGCAGGTCAGGTTTTTGAAATGTATTCTCTAGCCTTCTGATCGTGCACTCCGCCTTCTAGCCACAGGTGTTTTAATTACAGCAGGTCCAATACCCCTCCATAGAGAGAGAGAATTTTAGTCTAGGAAGAGGTTTCACATGTACCCATTCAGAAGGACACGTTTATTCTCAGCGAGGTAGGGCAAGCATAGGACCTGGTATAAGAGAGATGCCGTAAAGTGGCTACCAGGTACACATAAAATTGGCCATTTTTATGCGCTAAACGCTCTCATTTTTCATATTTCTAGTGCAGTAATGCAGTTCAAATTTCGTATTTCAAGTTTGTATGTTCTAGCGCTGCAGTGTGCTGCCTTATTTATTTAACTATATACGAGTTGGCGACTCTAGGTTCAGCACCTGTTCACACTTAGTCTATGTTTGGATGTGCAGGTCAGGTTTTTGAAATGTATTCTCTAGCCTTCTGATCGTGCACTCCGCCTTCTAGCCACAGGTGTTTTAATTACAGCAGGTCCAATACCCCTCCATAGAGAGAGAGAATTTTAGTCTAGGAAGTGGTTTCACATGTACCCATTCAGAAGGAGACGTTTATTCTCAGCGAGGTAGGGCAAGCGTAGGACCTGGTATAAGAGAGATGCCGTAAAGTGGCTACCAGGTACACATAAAATTGGCCATTTTTATGCGCTAAACGCTCTCATTTTTCATATTTCTAGTGCAGTAATGCAGTTCAAATTTCGTATTTCAAGTTTGTATGTTCTAGCGCTGCAGTGTGCTGCCTTATTTATTTACTTATTTGTTTAGCCACATTGGGTTTTTCCTATTTCTAGTCCTTTTATTCCCACAAGGTATAAACTGCTTATAGTGCCTATTTAGGATTTTCTTAAACATTTTCCATTTATTATCTGTATTCTTATTTCTGAGGATATTGTTCCAGTCTACCAGATTAAGGGCATCTCTAAGCTGGTCAAACTTTGCCTTCCTAAAGTTCAGTGTTTTTGTGACTCCCTGACAAGTGCCCCTAGTGAAAGACAGGTGAAACTGAACAATATTGTGGTCGCTATTTCCTAGATGCCCGACCACCTGCAGATTTGTTATTCTGTCAGGTCTATTAGATAGTATTAGGTCTAAAAGTGCTGCTCCTCTGGTTGGATTCTGCACCGATTGTGAAAGATAATTTTTCTTGGTTATTAGCAGAAACCTGTTGCCTTTATGGGTTTCACAGGTTTCTGTTTCCCAGTTAATATCCGGGTAGTTAAAGTCCCCCATAACCAGGACCTCATTATGGGTTGCAGCTTCATCTATCTGCTTTAGAAGTAGACTTTCCATGATTTCTGTTATATTTGGGGGTTTGTAACAGACCCCAATGAGAATTTTGTTACCATTTTTCCCTCCATGAATTTCGACCCATATGGACTCGACATCCTCATTCCCTTCGCTAATATCCTCCCTTAAAGTGGACTTTAGATAAGACTTTACATAGAGACAAACCCCTCCTCCTCTCCGATTTTTACGATCCTTTCTAAACAGACTGTAACCCTGTAAGTTAACTGCCCAGTCATAGCTTTCATCTAACCATGTCTCGGTTATTCCCACTATGTCAAAGTTACCTGTAGATATTTCTGCTTCTAGTTCTTTCATCTTGTTTGTCAGGCTACTGGCGTTTGCGAGCATGCAGTTTAGAGGATTTTGTTTTGTTCCAATCTCCTTGCTGTGGATTGTTTTAGAAATGTTCTTACCTCCCTTCTGAGTATTTTTTCCTGGGTCTTCTTTGTTCGAGTCTAATGTTTTTCTTCCTGTCCCTTCTTCTAGTTTAACGCCCTCCTGATGAGTGTAGCGAGTCTTCTCGCGAATGTGTGTTTCCCAGGTTTGTTGAGGTGTAGTCCGTCTCTGGCGAGGAGTCCATCGTACAAGTAATTCACACCGTGGTCCAGGAATCCGAATCCTTGTTGTCTGCGGCGCACAACGCGCTCCGCAAACTTTATACCTCTTTCCCTTCAAAAGTTTGGCGGTATGGTACCACATTTGCCAGATCACGGCAAGTGCCGCAAATCCCATAGGGAATAAATGAGGCCAAACGCAGTGTTTCTGTAAGTGATCCGTTACGCGGCAGATGCAGAAAAACTGCCCGATCTGCTGCAAAAGGCTACTTTCACATCAGCGATTCTTGCCAAAGTCACTGCCGATAGTGTCATACTCACCAAAGGGGGAGGCAGCACTAAAAGTGCCTAGGGCAGCATAAACTCTAAATACGGCCTTGCTTGCTATTATATATCTAGGATAATCTATGGATATAACTATGGATATATCTATCTATAGATATATTTATAGATAGATATATCTATAGATACATAGATATATCTATCCATATATATATCTGGCTACTTTCACACATCAGGTTTTTGCCGTCAGGCACAATCTGGCAAGTTTTGAAAAAAACGGATCCGTTTTTTTTCCGCCGGATCTGTTTTTTAGCGCCAGTTTTGTATTAGCACCAGTTTGCGCTTGATGGCCACATGTTTCTTCCGTTGATTGCCGTATGTGGAGTCGGGAAGGAATTTTTTTCCCCAAAGTAGAGCTTATTATTTGCCACATGGGTTTGTTTTGCCTTTCTCCGGATCAACATGTTAGGGCATGTTAGGTTAGGCTATGGGTTGAACTAGATGGCCTTAAAGGGGCTCTGTCACCTGAATTTGGAGGGAACAATCTTCAGCCATAGAGGCGGGGTTTTCGGGTGTTTGATTCACCCTTTCCTTACCCGCTGGCTGCATGCTGGCTGCAATATTGGATTGAAGTTCATTCTCTGTCCTCCGTAGTACATGCCTGCACAAAGCAAAGGAGGTCTTGGGAGGACCGGAGATTACGTGAGGGAAGATTTTTGGAGATTAGTGTGGAAATATATGGAGGAGAAAGGTTATGGATGGCTTTGAAGGTCAGTGTTAGTCATTTAAACTGGATACACTGGGAAATTGGGAGCCAGTGAAGGGATTTGCAAAGAGGTGAAGCAGGAGTGTAGCGAGGAGATTAATTAGTCAGGCAGCAGAGTTAAGGATGGACTGGAGGGGTGCGAGAGTGTTAGAAGGTAGGCCAGAGAGGAGTATGTTGCAGTAGTCGAGGCGGGAGATGATTAGGGCATGCACGAGCATTTTGGTAGAGTGTGGGTTCAGGAAAGGACGAATTCTGGAAATATTTTTGAGCTGGAGGCGACAGAAGGTGGCGAGAGCTTGGATGTGCGGTTTGAAGGACAGGGCAGAGTCAAGGGTTACTCCGAGGCAGCGGATTTTGGGGACAGGGGAAAGTGTGATTTCATTTATTTTGATAGATAGATCAGGTAGGGAAGATATGCGTGATGGAGGAAAGATAATGAGTTCAGATTTGTCCACATTGAGCTTGAGGAAGCGAGAGGAGAAGAAGGAGGATATGGCTGATAGACACTCTGGGATTCTGGAGAGCAGAGAGGTGACATTTGGGCCAGAGAGGTAGATCTGAGTGTCATCGGCATATAGATGGTACTGGAAGCCATAGGACCTTATGAGTTGTCCCAGGCCGAGTGTATAGATTGAGAAGAGCCACATGTATGCAATCCTTGAGCAGCCGATCGAGGGTGCATACTGCTGTGCGAGATGTGAGCACGTTGTGCATTTGGAAACCCAGATTCTGAATCTAAATGTGCAGCTGGCAACACTAAGAACCATAGACAATATGGAGAGGAGTCTTCTGCTCACTGAGCAGACGCTCAATGGGATAGATGGGGGGGATGGTAGGATGGAGCTGCAGGACGATGAAGTAGCAAGCTGAGTGACAGTTGGGAAGCGGGGTAGAGGGAAGAGTGCCAGGGAGGCTTGTCCTGATCTGGCACACCCCAATAAGTTTGCTAAGTTGGCAGATGAGGGGGTGCCAGTACAGGGGTAGCACTGCTGCAGCCAGGCATGTCCTCTGAAAGCCGGAGGAGTGACTGCTCCAGTAAGGAGGGAAATAGGAGAGCAGGGCACGCCAGACAGGTGCTGGTAGTAGGGGACTCAATTATTAGGGGAACAGATAGGGCAATCTGTCACAAAGACAGGGATCGTCGAACGGTGTGCTGCCTACCTGGCGCTCGAGTCCGACACATCGCTGATCGGCTGGACAGATTACTGGGAGGGGCTGGTGAGGACCCAGCGGTCATGGTGCACATTGGCACAAATGACAAAGTTAGAGGTAGGTGGAAGGTCCTTAAAGATTATTTCAGGGAATCAGGCTGCAAGCTGAAAGCAAGGACCTCCAACGTGGTATTTTTCGAAATTCTGCCTGTACCACGTGCCATGCCAGAGAGGCAGTGGGAGATTAGGGAGGTTAATAAGTGGCTCAAGAATTGGTGTAGGAAGGAGGGGTTTGGGTTCCTGCAGAACTGGGCCGACTTCTCAGTTGGCTACAGGCTCTATGCTAGGGACGGGCTGCATCTCAATGGGGAAGGTGCAGCTGTGCTGGGGGAGAAAATGGCTGGAAGGTTGGAGGAGTGTTTAAACTAGGAATTGGGGGGAGGGTATTCATTTTATAGGAGGGGAAGATAGTGCAGATAGAGACCTGGGCACAAATAAGGAAGTTGGGGGTGGCGGTGGCATGGGGGGTGGGGTTAGAACAGTTAATAATTTAAGAAATAGAGGTACAGAGAGGAACATCAAGTGCATGTATACTAATGCCAGAAGCTTCGCCAACAAAATGGACGAATTAGAACTAATATTTTTGGAGGATAATTATGACATCGTGGGGATAACTGAAACATGGCTGGATGAGAGCCATGACTGGGCTGTTAACTTGCAGGGCTATAGCCTGTTCAGTAATGACCATACAGATAAGCGAGGGGGTGGGGTGTGTCTATATGTAAAATTGTCCTTAAAAGCCATCCTGTGTGATAATATAGGTGAATTTAATGAAAATGTAGAATCCCTGTGGGTGGAGATAAGGGGAGGGGGAAAAATAATAAATTACTGATAGGGGTTTGTTATAAATCTCCAAAAATAATGGAAGCAATGGAGAATATCCTCGTAAAGCAAATAGATGAAGCTGCGACTCAAGGAGAAGTCATTATTATGGGGGACTTCAACTACCCTGAAATAGATTGGGGAACAGAAACCTGCAGTTCCAGCAAAGGTAATCGGTTTTTGACAACTATGAAAGACAATTAACTTTCCCAACTGGTTCAGGACCCAACAAGAAGGGGGGCACTGCTAGACCTAATATTAACCAACAGACCAGACCGCATAGCAAATATAAGGGTTGGGGGTCACTTGGGAAATAGCGATCACAAAATAATAAGTTTTCATGTATCCTTTAAAAAGATGTGTAATAGAGGGGTTACAAGGACACTAAACGTCAGGAGGGCAAATTTCCAACGGATGAGAGAGGATCTTGGTGCACCCATTTCTTCTGATACATGTTGGCACCAATGACACGGCAAGGAAGGACCTACCGACAATCTGCAAGGACTTTGAAGAGTTGGGGAAGAAAGTAAAGGAACTGGATGCGCAGGTAGTTTTTTCTTCTATCCTTCCAGTAGATGGGCATGGCACCAGGAGATGGAACAGGATCCTTGATGCAAACAACTGGCTAAGACGATGGTGCAGACAACAAGGATTCGGATTCCTGGACCACGGTGTGAATTACTTGTACGATGGACTCCTCGCCAGAGACGGACTACACCTCAACAAACCTGGGAAACACACATTCGCCAGAAGACTCGCTACACTCATCAGGAGGGCGTTAAACTAGAAGAAGAGGGGACGGGAAGAAAAACATTAGACTCGAACAAAGACGACCCAGGAAAACATACTCAGAAGGGAGGTAAGAACATTTCTAAAACAATCCACAGTGAGGAGATTGGAACAAAACAAAATCCTCTAAACTGCATGCTCGCAAACGCCAGAAGCCTGACAAACAAGATGGAAGAACTAGAAGCAGAAATATCTACAGGTAACTTTGACATAGTGGGAATAACCGAGACATGGTTAGATGAAAGCTATGACTGGGCAGTTAACTTACAGGGTTACAGTCTGTTTAGAAAGGATCGTAAAAATCGGAGAGGAGGAGGGGTTTGTCTCTATGTAAAGTCTTGTCTAAAGTCCACTTTAAGGGAGGATATTAGCGAAGGGAATGAGGATGTCGAGTCCATATGGGTTGAAATTCATGGAGGGAAAAATGGTAACAAAATTCTCATTGGGGTCTGTTACAAACCCCCAAATATAACAGAAAGCATGGAAAGTCTACTTCTAAAGCAGATAGATGAAGCTGCAACCCATAATGAGGTCCTGGTTATGGGGGACTTTAACTACCCGGATATTAACTGGGAAACAGAAACCTGTGAAACCCATAAAGGCAACAGGTTTCTGCTAATAACCAAGAAAAATTATCTTTCACAATTGGTGCAGAATCCAACCAGAGGAGCAGCACTTTTAGACCTAATACTATCTAATAGACCTGACAGAATAACAAATCTGCAGGTGGTTGGGCATTTAGGAAATAGCGACCACAATATTGTGCAGTTTCACCTGTCTTTCACTAGGGGGACTTGTCAGGGAGTCACAAAAACATTGAACTTTAGGAAGGCAAAGTTTGAACAGCTTAGAGATGCCCTTAATCTGGTAGACTGGGACAATATCCTCAGAAATGAGAATACAGATAATAAATGGGAAATGTTTAAGAACATCCTAAATAGGCAGTGTAAGCGGTTTATACCTTGTGGGAATAAAAGGACTAGAAATAGGAAAAACCCAATGTGGCTAAACAAAGAAGTAAGGCAGGCAATTAACAGTAAAAAGAAAGCATTTGCACTACTAAAGCAGGATGGCACCATTGAAGCTCTAAAAAACTATAGGGAGAAAAATACTTTATCTAAAAAACTAATTAAAGCTGCCAAAAAGGAAACAGAGAAGCACATTGCTAAGGAGAGTAAAACTAATCCCAAACTGTTCTTCAACTATATCAATAGTAAAAGAATAAAAACTGAAAATGTAGGCCCCTTAAAAAATAGTGAGGAAAGAATGGTTGTAGATGACGAGGAAAAAGCTAACATATTAAGCACCTTCTTCTCCACGGTATTCACGGTGGAAAATGAAATGCTAGGTGAAATCCCAAGAAACAATGAAAACCCTATATTAAGGGTCACCAATCTAACCCAAGAAGAGGTGCGAAACCGGCTAAATAAGATTAAAATAGATAAATCTCCGGGTCCGGATGGCATACACCCACGAGTACTAAGAGAACTAAGTAATGTAATAGATAAACCATTATTTCTTATTTTTAGGGACTCTATAGCGACAGGGTCTGTTCCGCAGGATTGGCGCATAGCAAATGTGGTGCCAATATTCAAAAAGGGCTCTAAAAGTGAACCTGGAAATTATAGGCCAGTAAGTCTAACCTCTATTGTTGGTAAAATATTTGAAGGGTTTCTGAGGGATGTTATTCTGGATTATCTCAATGAGAATAACTGTTTAACTCCATATCAGCATGGGTTTATGAGAAATCGCTCCTGTCAAACCAATCTAATCAGTTTTTATGAAGAGGTAAGCTATAGACTGGACCACGGTGAGTCATTGGACGTGGTATATCTCGATTTTTCCAAAGCGTTTGATACCGTGCCGCACAAGAGGTTGGTACACAAAATGAGAATGCTTGGTTTGGGGGAAAATGTGTGTAAATGGGTTAGTAACTGGCTTAGTGATAGAAAGCAGAGGGTGGTTATAAATGGTATAGTCTCTAACTGGGTCGCTGTGACCAGTGGGGTACCGCAGGGGTCGGTATTGGGACCTGTTCTCTTCAACATATTCATTAATGATCTGGTAGAAGGTTTACACAGTAAAATATCGATATTTGCAGATGATACAAAACTATGTAAAGCAGTTAATACAAGAGAAGATAGTATTCTGCTACAGATGGATCTGGATAAGTTGGAAACTTGGGCTGAAAGGTGGCAGATGAGGTTTAACAATGATAAATGTAAGGTTATACACATGGGAAGAGGGAATCAATATCACCATTACACACTGAACGGGAAACCACTGGGTAAATCTGACAGGGAGAAGGACTTGGGGATCCTAGTTAATGATAAACTTACCTGGAGCAGCCAGTGCCAGGCAGCAGCTGCCAAGGCAAACAGGATCATGGGGTGCATTAAAAGAGGTCTGGATACACATGATGAGAGCATTATACTGCCTCTGTACAAATCCCTAGTTAGACCGCACATGGAGTACTGTGTCCAGTTTTGGGCACCGGTGCTCAGGAAGGATATAATGGAACTAGAGAGAGTACAAAGGAGGGCAACAAAATTAATAAAGGGGATGGGAGAACTACAATACCCAGATAGATTAGCGAAATTAGGATTATTTAGTCTAGAAAAAAGACGACTGAGGGGCGATCTAATAACCATGTATAAGTATATAAGGGGACAATACAAATATCTCGCTGAGGATCTGTTTATACCAAGGAAGGTGACGGGCACAAGGGGGCATTCTTTGCGTCTGGAGGAGAGAAGGTTTTTCCACCAACATAGAAGAGGATTCTTTACTGTTAGGGCAGTGAGAATCTGGAATTGCTTGCCTGAGGAGGTGGTGATGGCGAACTCAGTCGAGGGGTTCAAGAGAGGCCTGGATGTCTTCCTGGAGCAGAACAATATTGTATCATACAATTATTAGGTTCTGTAGAAGGACGTAGATCTGGGGATTTATTATGATGGAATATAGGCTGAACTGGATGGACAAATGTCTTTTTTCGGCCTTACTAACTATGTTACTATGTTACTATGTAATTAACTGGGACGATATCCTGAGACACAAAAATACACAAAGAAAATGGGAGATGTTTATTAGCATCCTGGATAGGACCTGTGCACAGTATATACCGTATGGGAATAAACATACTAGAAACAGGAGGAATCCAATATGGCTAAATAGAGCTGTAAGGGGCGCAATAAGTGACAAAAAGAAAGCATTTAGAGAATTAAAGGAAGTAGGTAGTGATGAGGCATTAAATAAATACAAAAAATTAAATAAATTCTGTAAAAAGCAAATCAAGGCAGCAAAGATTGAGACAGAGAGACTCATTGCCAGAGAGAGTAAAAATAATCCCAAAATATTCTTTAACTTCGTAAATAGTAGGAAACTAAAAAATGATAGTGTTGGCCCCCTTAAAAATAGTCTGGGTGAAATGGTGGAAGAGGATGAGCAAAAAGCCAATATGCTAAATCACTTTTTTTCATCAGTATTTACAAAAGAAAATCCCATGGCAGACAAAATGACTAGTGATAAAAATTCCCAATTAAATGTCACCTTCTTAACCCAGCAGGAAGTGCGGCGGCGTCTAAAAATCACTAAAATTGACAAATCTCCGGGCCCGGATGGGCTACATCCTCGAGTACTGCAGGAATTAAGTACAGTCATTGATAGACCATTATTTTTAATCTTTAAAGACTCCATAATAACAGGGTATGTACCACAGGACTGGCATATAGCAAATGTGGTGCCAATATTCAAAAAGGGGACAAAAACTGAACTCGGAAATTATAGGCCAGAAAGCTTAACCTCTACTGTGGGTAACATCCTGGAGGGCATTCTAAGGGATGCTATACTGGAGTATCTGAAGAGGAATAACCTCATGACCCAGTATCAGCACGGGTTTACTAGGGACCGTTCACGTCAGACTAATTTGATCAGTTTCTATGAAGAGGTAACTTCCGGACTGGACCAAGGGAACCCAGTGGATGTAGTGTATATGGACTTTTCAAAAGCTTTTGATACGGTGCCACACAAAAGGTTGATACATAAAATGAGAATAATGGGGATAGGGGAAAATATGTGTAAGTGGGTTGAGAGCTGGCTCAGGGATAGGAAACAAAGGGTGGTTATTAATGGAGCACACTCGGACTGGGTAGCGGTTAGCAGTGGGGTACCACAGGGGTCAGTATTGGGCCTTCTTTTTATCATATTTATTAACCCCTTCATGACCTTGGGATTTTTCGTTTTTCCGTGTTCGTTTTTCACTCCCCTCCTTCCCAGAGCCATAACTTTTTTATTTTTCTGTCAATTTGGCCATGTGAGGGCTTATTTTTTGCGGGACGAGCTGTACTTTTGAACGACATCATTGATTTTAGCATGTCGTGTACTAGAAAACGGGAAAAAAATTCCAAGTGCGGTGAATTGCAAAAAAAGTGCAATCCCACACTTGTTTTTTGTTTGGCTTTTTTGCTAGGTTCACTAAATGCTAAAACTGACCTGATATTATGATTCTCCAGGTCAGTATGAGTTCATAGACACCTAACATGACTAGGTTATTTTTTATCTAAGTGGTGAAAAGAAATTCCAAACTTTGCTAAAAAAATAAAAAATTGTGCCATTTTCCGATACTCGTAGCGTCTCCATTTTTCATGATCTGGGGTCAGTTGAGGGCTTATTTTTTGCGTGCCGAGGTGACGTTTTTAATGATAGCATTTTGGTGCAGATACGTTCTTTTGATCGCCTGTTATTGCATTTTAATGCAATGTTGCGGCGACCAAATAAACATAATTCTGGCGTTTCCAATTTTTTTCTCGCTATGCTGTTTAGCGATCAGGTTACTGCTTTTTTTTAATTGATAGATCGGGCGATTCTGAGCGTGACAATACCAAATATGTGTAGATTTGATTTTTTTTTATTGATTTATTTTGATTGGAGCGAAATGGGGGTGATTTAAACTTTTATATTTTTTTTATTTTTTTCACATTTTTTTTAACTTTTTTTTAACTTTTGCCATGCTTCAATAGCCTCCATGGGAGGCTAGAAGCAGGCACAGCACGATCGCCTCTGCTACATAGCAGCGATCTGCTGTTCGCTGCTATGTAGCAGAATTGCAGGTGTGCTATGAGCGCCGACCACAGGGTGGCGCTCACAGCTACCGGCGATCAGTAACCATAGAGGTCTCAAGGACCTCTATGGTTACTATTCAGAAGCATCGCCGACCTCCGATCATGTGACGGGGGTCGGCGATGACGTCATTTCCGGCCGCCCGGCCGGATGCGGTAGTTAAATGCCGCTGTCTGCATTTGACAGCGGCATTTATCTAGTTAATAGGCGCGGGCAGATCGCGATTCTGCTCGCGCCTATTACGGGCACATGTCAGCTGTTCAAAACAGCTGAGATGTCCCGGCTTTGGTGCGGGCTCACCGCCGGAGCCCGCATCAAAGCAGGGGATCTGACCTCGGACGTACTATCCCGTCCGAGGTCAGAAAGGGGTTAATGACCTGGTGGGGGCATTCAGAGTAGAATTTCAATATTTGCAGATGACACTAAACTCTACAGGGTAATCAATACAGGCGAGGACAATTTTATATTACAGGATGATTTATGTAAACTAGAAGCTTGGGCTGATAAATGGCAAATGAGCTTTAATAAATGTAAGGTTATGCACTTGGGTAGAAGTAATAAGGTGTATAATTATGTGCTTAATTCTAAAACTCTGGGCAAAACCGTCAATGAAAAAGACCTGGGAGTATGGGTGGATGAGAAACTCATATTCAGTGGCCAGTGTCAGGCAGCTGCTACAAAGGCAAATAAAATAATGGGATGCATTAAAAGAGGCATAGATGCTCATGAGGATAACATAATTTTACCTCTATACAAGTCACTAGTTCGACCACACTTAGAATACAGTGCACAGTTCTGGTCTCCAGTGTATAAGAAAGACATAGCTGAACTGGAGTGGGTGCAGAGAAGAGCGACCAAGGTTATTAGAGGACTGGGGGGTCTGCAATACCAAGATAGGTTATTACACTTGGGGCTATTTAGTTTGGAAAAACGAAGACTAAGGGGTGATCTTATTTTAATGTATAAATATATGAGGGGACAGTACAAAGACCTTTCTGATGATCTTTTTAATCATAGACCTGAAACCGGGACAAGGGGGCATCCTCTGCGTTTGGAGGAAAAAAGGTTTAAGCATAATAACAGACGCGGATTCTTTACTGTAAGAGCAGTGAGACTATGGAACTCTCTGCCATGAGTGTAATGAGTTGTAATGAGTGATTCATTACTTAAATTTAAGAGGGGACTGGATACCTTTCTGGAAAAGTATAATGTTACAGGGTATATACACTAGATTCCTTGATAGGGCGTTGATCCAGGGAACTAGTCTGATTGCCGTATGTGGAGTCAGGAAGGAATTTTTTTCCCCAAGGTGGAGCTTACTCTTTGCCACATGTTTTTTTTTTGCCTTCCTCTGGATCAACATGTTAAGGCATGTTAGGTTAGGCTATGGGTTGAACTAGATGGACTTATAGTCTTCCTTCAACCTTAATAACTATGTAACTATGTAAGAGTAAGGGTCCTAGGACAGAGCCTTGGGGAACTCCAACAAAGAGGGGGCGAGATGAAGAGGTAGTATGGGAGTAGGAAACGCTAAATGTGCGGTTGGCAAGGTATGAGGAGATCTAAGATAGGGCAAGGTCTTTGACCCCAAAGGAAGAGAGGATCTGAAGTAGGAGGCAGTGGTCAACTGTGTCGAAGGCAGAGGACAGGTCTAGGAGGGAGGAGTATAGAGAATTGTCTGTTAGCTTTGGCTGTAAGTCATTAGTAATTTTGGTCAGGGCAGTCTCAGTGGAATGGTGGGGACGGAAGCCAGATTGTAGGTTGTCGAAGACAGAGTTAGATACAAAGTGAGAGGAATGTTCAGCATGGACGTGCTGCTCAAGGAGTTTGGAAGCAAATGGGAGCAAAAATATGGGGCGATAGCTGGACATAGCGCTTGGGTCAAGGGATGGCTTCTTGAGGATAGGTGTGATTGTGGCATGTTTGAAGGCAGAGGGGAAGGTACCAGAAGTTAGTGAAAGGTTGAAGAGATGGGTTAGGGATGGGATTAGTGTGGTGGTGAGGTTGGGGAGGAGGTGGGATGGGGTCAAGTGGTGAGGTGTGATTTGGAGAGAAGATGAGCAAGCTTCCCTTCAGAGATATTGGAGAGTGAAGTTATGGGGTTTGGGCATTGGTCTCTCATACGAAGAGGTTGTGGTGGTTGGACAACAAAGACTTGCCTTGTTTGATCTATCTTATTTTTGAAGTGCGTGGCAAAGTCCTCGGCAACGATTACGGAACTTGGAGGGACAGTGGTGGGCGGAGGAGGGAGTTAAAAGTATTGAACAACTCTTTGGGGTTGTGGGATAAGGAAGATACGAGGGTTGTGAAGTAGGCCTGTTTAGCAGAGGTGAGAGCTGATTTGAATGCCAGTGTTGCTTATTTGAGTGCAGTGAAATCATCTTGCGAATGCGTTTTCTTCCATCGCCGTTCTGCAATTCTGGATACTTGCCGAAGCTTTTTATTGATGTTATTGTCCCAGAGTTGTCTATTGGTTTGTCGCACTCTGCTATGCATGACAGGGGCAACCGTGTCAATAGCTGATGCAAGAGTGGCATTGTAGAAAGCAGTGGCAGTGTCTGTGTCATGGAGTGAGGATATAGAGGACAGGGGTAGGATAGAGTCAGAGAGTGTGTGGGTGTCTAGGTGTGCGATGTTCCTGCGTGGGTGCGCATGGTGCTGGAAATGGGTGACAGGTGAGGAGGACAGGGATGAGAAAGTGAGTAGATGGTGGTCAGATAGAGGGAGAGGGGAGGTTGTGAAGTTAGATAGAGAGCATAAACGGGTGAAGACCAGGTCTAATGTGATGAAGTAAGGGACAGGAGTTTGGAGGCTGCTGACTGGTGGGTGTCAATGGGGATGTTGAAGTCACCCATGATGATGGTAGGAATGTCAGCAGACAGAAAGTGAAGGAGCGATGTGGAGAACTGCTCAATAAAGACGGTGGTCGGGCCCGGAGGTCGGTATATGATGGCCAATTGGAGGTTGTAGGGGGAGTAGATGCGGACAGAGTGGACTTCAAAAGAGGGAGGGTAGAGGTGGGATTGGGTTAAAGGTACAGTTGGAAGAAAGGAGAATGCCCACTCCTCCACCGTGTTTGTTGCCAGGGCGAGGAGTGTAGTTGAAGTGGAGGCCACCGTAACATAGTGCAGCAGGGGAGGCTGTGTCAGAGGGTGTCAGCCATGTTTTGGTGATGCCCAGAAAGAAAAGATTACGAGAGGTAAAGAGGTCATGATTTACGTAGAGTTTATTGCAGATGGAGCGGGCATTCCATAGTGATCCAGAGAGAGGGTGCAGGGGGGGTGGGCGTCATGGGCACGGATTTGAGGTGGGCAAGATTTCGGGTGTTTATATTGGGTTGGGAATGATAGGAGGGGGTAGTAATAGGAGGTATGAGCTGTGGGGGCCCAGGGTTGGGAGATATGTGTCCAGCAGTGAGGAGAAGCAGAGAGAGACAGAGCAGGTGGGAGAAGGAGAGTGGGCGGCTTGTTTTGTGTTTTATTAGGAGAGATCTGAGGTTGAGATGCAGGTCAGCAGAGGAGGTCAGGTGGGGAGGCTAGAGGGAAGGAGAGATTATTACTTGGTTAGGGGGTGCTGGAGTTTGAGGATAGCGAAGGAGAGTGAGGAGTAAGGGAGCCAAAACTGTTAGAGCGTATGTCAGCATGATGAGAATAAGTGTTGCAGAAAGGGAATGAAATTTAGTAGTTATTAACCCCTTTCTGACATGACGTACTATCCCGTCGAGGTGGGGTGGGCCCGTATGACCACCGACGGGATAGTACGTCATATGCGATCGGCTGCGCTCACGGGGGCAGCACGGCCGATCGCGGCCGGGTGTCAGCTGCCTATCGTAGCTGACATCCAGCACTATGTGCCAGGAGCGGTCACGGACCACCCCCGGCACATTAACCCCCGGCACACCGCGATCAAACATGATCGCGGTGTGCCGGCGGTATAGGGAAGCATCGCACAGGGAGAGGGCTCCCTGCAGGCTTCCCTCAGACCCCCGCAGCAACGCGATGTGATCGCGTTGCTCCGAGGGTTTCCTACCTCCTTCCTCGCTGCAGGCCCGGATCCAAAATGGCCGCGGCATCCAGGTCCTGCAGGGAGGGAGGTGGCTTACCAAGTGCCTGCTCAGAGCAGGCGCTTGGTAAGCCTGCAGCGCTGTAAATCAGATCGCTGATCTGACAGAGTGCTGTGCATTATTCCCATAAATACATTTCTTTATCGAAATAAAAAAAAACAAACAATAAAAGTACACATATTTAGTATCGCCGCGTTCGTAACGACCCAACCTATAAAACTGCCCCACTAGTTAACCCCTTCAGTAAACACCGTAAGAAAAAAAAAACGAAGCAAAAAACAACGCTTTATTATCATACCGCCGAATAAAAAGTGGAATAACACGCGATCAAAAAGACAGATATAAATAACCATGGTACCGATGAAAAGTCATCTTGTCCCACAAAAAAACGAGCCACCATACAGCATCATCAGCAAAAAAATAAAAAAGTTATAGTCCTGAGAATAAAACGATGCCAAAATAATTATTTTTTCTATAAAATAGTTTTTATCGTATAAAAGCGCCAAAACATAAAAAATGATATAAATGAGGTATCGCTGTAATCGTACTGACCCGAAGAATAAAACTGCTTTATCAATTTTACCAAATGCGGAACGGTATAAACGCCTCCCCCAAAAGAAATTCATGAATAGCTGGTTTTTGATCATTCTGCCTCACAAAAATCGGAATAAAAAGCGATCAAAAAATGTCACATGCCCGAAAATGTTACCAATAAAACGTCAACTCATCCCGCAAAAAACAAGACCTCATATGACTCTGTGGACTCAAATATGGAAAAATTATAGCTCTCACAATGTGGTAACGCAAAAAATATTTTTTGCAATAAAAAGCGTCTTTCAGTGTGTGACGGCTGCCAATCATAACAATCCGCTAAATAACCTGCTATAAAATTAAATCAAACCCCTCTTCATCACTCCCTTAGTTAGGGAAAAATTAAAAAAATGTATTTATTTCCATTTTCCCATTAGGGTTAGGGCTAGGGTTAGGGTTAGGGCTAGGGTTAGGGCTAGGGTTGGGTCTAGGGTTAAGGCTACAGTTAGGGTTGGGGCTAAAGTTAGGGTTTGGATTACATTTACGGTTGGGAATAGGGTTGGGATTAGGGTTAGGGGTGTGTCTGGGTTAGAGGTGTGGTTAGGGTTACCGTTGGGATTAGAGTTAGGGGTGTGTTTGGATTAGGGTTTCAGTTATAATTGGGGAGTTTCCACTGTTTAGGCACATCAGGGGCTCTGCAAACGCGACATGGCGTCCGATCTCAATTCCAGCCAATTCTGCGTTTGAAAAAGTAAAACGGTGCTCCTTCCCTTCCGAGCTCTCCCGTGTGCCCAAACAGGGGTTTACCCCAACATATGGGGTATCAGCGTACTCAGGACAAATTGGACAACAACTTTTGGGGTCCAATTTCTCCTGTTACCCTTGGGAAAAAACAAAACTGGGGGCTAAAGAATAATTTTTGTGGGAAAAAAATATTTTTTATTTTCACGGCTCTGCATTATAAACTTCTGTGAAGCCCTTGGTGGGTCAAAGTGCTCACCATACCTCTAGATAAGTCCCTTAGGGGGTCTACTTTCTAAAATGGTGTCACTTGTAGGGGGTTTCAATGTTTAGGCACATCAGTGGCTTTCCAAATGCAAAATGGCATCCCATCTCAATTCCTGTCAATTTTGCATTGAAAAGTCAAACGGCGCTCCTTCCCTTCCGAGCTCTCCCATGCGCCCAAACAGTGGTTTACCCCCACATATGGGGTATCAGCGTACTCAGGACAAATTGGACAACAACTTTTGGGGTCCATTTTCTCCTGTTACCCTTGGTAAAATAAAACAAATTGGAGCTGAAGTAATTTTTTTGTGAAAAAAGGTTAAATGTTCATTTTTATTTAATCATTCCAAAAATTCCTGTGAAACACCTGAAAGGTTAATAAACTTCTTGAATGTGGTTTTGAGCACCTTGAGGGGTGCAGTTTTTAGAATGGTGTCACACTTGGGTATTTTCTATCATATAGACCCATCAAAATGACTTCAAATGAGATGTGGTCCCTAAAAAAAATTGGTGTTGTAAAAATGAGAAATTGCTGGTCAACTTTTAACCCTTATGACTCCCTAACAAAAAAAAAATTTTGGTTACAAAATTGTGCTGATGTAAAGTAGACATGTGAGAAATGTTACTTATGAAGTATTTTGTGTGACATATCTATGTGATTTAATTGCATAATAACTCAAAGAAGGAAAGTTGCGAAATTATCAAAATTTTCGCCAAATTTCCAATTTTTTCACAAATAAACACAGGTAGTATCAAAGAAATTTTACCACTATCATGAAGTACAATATGTCACGAGAAAACAATGACAGAATCACCAGGATCTGTTGAAGCGTTCCAGAGTTATAACCTCATAAATGGACAGTGGTCAGAATTGTAAAAATTGGCCTGGTCATTAACGTGCAAACCACCCTTGGGGGTAAAGGGGTTAACAGTGGTTAGTCTTACCTTCTGTTCATTTCTGGCATATTTCTGCTATCATATTTGCTGTTATCCTTTTGGAGACATCCTTCTAGAGACAGACCAAGGTCCAAACAGACCTGTGTCTCTGAATTTATAACAGGCTAAGTGCTCATGAATTAGGCCAGGTGTGATCAGGAGGGAGGGGCAGCAGGAAGACTGGTCACAGACACAGGAGGGGATTAATTAGAAGTCAGAAGGGAAAATGCAAGGGGAAATAGATCCAAATGGAAAGATAAAGCCAAACTGTGTATTGGCATCAAGGAATTAAAATGAGAAAACATGCAGGGGAAAAAAAAAATCATAGCAGCAAGCAGACATACCAGGAAGGAATAGCAGGGTAAGGAAGATCAGGAAAGTTGGGTGATGATGATGGGATTGGGGTGGCAGCCAGCGGACATTCCAGGAAGGAATAGCAGGTGAAATATATAAACCACTTTGTATTTCAAACAAACTACACCTATAAATGTATAGATAGTCTCAAAATAATACCATTAAGGGTTTGTGAAGATGAATAGAAGAATACTATACGTGGATTAATGGTTCAAAGTATCATAACAAATCTGTATATATCATCAGCTGCTAGAAATATATATAAAAAGTGCCAACAGTGCAAAGAATGTAAACTCCAAATAAATGCTACCATCTACTATATAATTGTCTAAGGGTCACTTTCGTCTTTCTGTCCTTCTGTCTGTCTGTCACGGATATTCATTGGTCGCGGCCTCTGTATGTCAAGGAAATCCAAGTCGCTGATTGGTCGCGGCAAAACAACCACGACCAATCAGCGACGGGCACAGTCCGGAAGAAAATGGCCGCTCCTTACTCCCCGCAGTCACTGCCCGGCGCCTGCATACTCCCCTCCAGCCACCGCTAACACAGGGTTAATGCCGGCGGTAACGGACCGCGTTATGCCACGGGTAACGCACTCCGTTACCGCCGCTATTAACCCTGTGTGTCCCCAACTTTTTACTACTGATGCTGCCTATGCGGCATCAATAGTAAAAAATTTAATGTTAAAAATAATAAAAAAACAAAAAATCTCCTATACGTTGTCCGCAGAGCCGGCCGCCATCTTCCGTTCCCGGCAATGCATTGCGAAATTACCCAGAAGACTTAGCGGCCTCGCGAGACGGCTAAGTCATCTGGGTAATTTCGCAATGCATCCTGGGAACAGAAGATGGCGGCAGCCGCGTGCTGCAAGGGGCCCTCGGATCCGAAGGTGAGTATGTTACAACTACAAGGGGCCCTCGGATCCGAAGGTGAGTATGTTAGAACTACAAGGGGCCCTCAGATCGGAAGGTATGTTTATTTTTTAACCTATGGCATACATGGCTGGGCAATATACTACGTAGCTGGGCAATATACTACGTGACTGGGCAATATACTATATACTACGTCACTGGGCAATATACTACGTGGCTGGGCAATATACTACGTGGCTCTGTGCTGTATACTACATCGCTGTGCAATATACTATGTCACTGGGCAGTATACTACGTAGCTGGGCAATATACTACGTGCAGGGCCGCCATCAGGGCATTACAGGCATCACTGCCGTATGGGGCCCGGTGATGAGGAGCAAAAAGGGGGGCCCGAGTGAGCACGCTGGCAGCCGGTCCGGTCCGCGCTCTGTTCGGGCCCCCCCTGACATTTTTATTGCGGCTGCCAGTGCCACTGTGCTGTGCCTGCTGTCCCTAAATGTGCCTTGTACCTTTAAGGCGGCAGGGCCCGCGGTGCATCATGGGCCCGCCCGCCGCAAGTTAGTGACGTCACACGCTGCCCTGCTCCACTTCCGGGACCAGAGCAGAGCAGCGTGCGGCGGTGTGACACCACGTGGACGGCGGAGGGAGCAGAGAAGAGGCAGCGGGGGACCACCGGACGGCGAGGGACCCGGCGGAGGAGAAGAGGCAGGCGGCTGCAGCGGGGGACCGGCAGAGGAGAGGGCAGAGGCAAGCGCCGGCCCGGCGGCAGCGGGGCCCGGGGCCAGAAGAGGCAAGCACCGGCGGGCGGCGGCAGCGGGGGACCAGTCAGACGGCGGAGGAGAAGAGGCAGGCGGGGGAGGAGACCACCGGACGACGAGGGACCCGGCGGAGGAGCAGACGGCAGGGGGGGACTAGAATGCTGGCCACACAGGGGCAGAAATGCTGGACACAGTGAGGCAGAATGGTGGACACAGTGGGGCAGAATGCTGGACACAGTGGGGCAGAAATGCTGGACACAGTGGGGCAGAATGCTGGACACAGTGGGGCAGAATGCTGGACACACAGGGGCAGAAATGCTGGACACAGTGGGGCAGAATGCTGGACACACAGGGGCAGAAATGCTGGACACAGTGGGGCAGAAATGCTGGACACAGTGGGGCAGAATGGTGGACACAGGGGCAGAAATGCTGGACACAGTGGGACAGAATGGTAGACACACAGGGGCAGAAATGCTGGACACAGTGGGGCAGAATGCTGGACACAGTGGGGCAGAATGCTGGACACACAGGGGCAGAAATGCTGGACACAGTGGGGCAGAATGCTGGACACACAGGGGCAGAAATGCTGGACACAGTGGGGCAGAAATGCTGGACACAGTGGGGCAGAATGGTGGACACACAGGGGCAGAAATGCTGGACACAGTGGGGCAGAATGCTGGACACACACAGGGGCAGAAATGCTGGACACAGTGGGACAGAATGGTGGACACACAGTGGGGCAGAATGCTGGACACAGTGGGGCAGAATGCTGGACACAGTGGGGCAGAAATGCTGGACACAGTGGGACAGAATGCTGGACACACAGGGGCAGAAATGCTGGACACAGTGGGACAGAATGGTGGACACAGTGGGGCAGAAATGCTGGACACAGTGGGGCAGAATGGTGGACACACAGGGGCAGAAATGCTGGACTCAGTGGGACAGAATGGTGGACACACAGGGGCAGAAATGCTGGACACAGTGGGGCAGAATGCTAGACACAGTGGGGCAGAAAGCTGGACACAGTGGGGCAGAATGGTGGACACACAGGGGCAGAAATGCTGGACACAGTGGGGCAGAATGGTGGACACAGTGGGGCAGAATGGTGGACACAGTGGGGTAGAAATGCTGGACACAGTGGGGCAGAATGCTGGACACAGTGGGGCAGAATGCTGGACACACAGGGGCAGAAATGCTGGACACAGTGGGGCAGAATGCTGGACACACAGGAGCAGAAATGCTGGACACAGTGGGGCAGAATGGTGGACACAGTGGGGCAGAATGCTGGACACAGTGGGGCAGAATGCTGGACACAGTGGGGCAGAATGGTGGACACACAGGGGCAGAAATGCTGGACACAGTGGGGCAGAATGATGGACACAGTGGGGCAGAATGGTGGACACACAGGGCCAGAAATGCTGGACACAGTGGGGCAGAATGATGGACACAGTGGGGCAGAATGGTGGACACACAGGGGCAGAAATGCTGGACACAGTGGGGCAGAATGCTGGACACAGTGGGGCAGAATGCTGGACACACAGGGGCAGAAATGCTGGACACAGTGGGGCAGAATGCTGGACACACAGGGGCAGAAATGCTGGACACAGTGGGGCAGAAATGCTGGACACAGTGGGGCAGAATGCTGGACACACAGGGGCAGAAATGCTGGACACAGTGGGGCAGAAATGCTGGACACAGTGGGGCAGAATGGTGGACACACAGGGGCAGAAATGCTGGACACAGTGGGACAGAATGGTGGACACAGTGGGGCAGAATGCTGGACACAGTGGGGCAGAAATGCTGGACACAGTGGGGCAGAATGGTGGACACACAGGGGCAGAAATGCTGGACACAGTGGGACAGAATGGTGGACACAGTGGGGCAGAATGCTGGACACAGAGGGGCAGAAATGCTGGACACAGTGGGGCAGAATGGTGGACACACAGGGGCAGAAATGCTGGACACAGTGGGACAGAATGGTGGTCACACAGGGGCAGAAATGCTGGACACAGTGGGGCAGAATGCTGGACACAGTGGGGCAGAATGCTGGACACAGTGGGGCAGAATGCTGGACACAGTGGGGCAGAATGTTGGACACAGTGGGGCAGAATGTTGGAGACAGTGGGGCAGAATGCTGGAGACAGTGGGGCAGAATGCTGGACACAGTGGGGCAGAAATGCTGGACACAGTGGGACAGAATGCTGAACACACAGGGGCAGAAATGCTGGACACAGTGGGACAGAATGGTGGACACAGTGGGGCAGAAATGCTGGACACAGTGGGGCAGAATGGTGGACACACAGGGGCAGAAATGCTGGACTCAGTGGGACAGAATGGTGGACACACAGGGGCAGAAATGCTGGACACAGTGGGGCAGAATGCTGGACACAGTGGGGCAGAATGCTGGACACAGTGGGGCAGAATGGTGGACACACAGGGGCAGAAATGCTGGACACACTGGGGCAGAATGGTGGACACAGTGGGGCAGAATGGTGGACACAGTGGGGTAGAAATGCTGGACACAGTGGGGCAGAATGCTGGACACAGTGGGGCATAATGCTGGACACACAGGGGCAGAAATGCTGGACACAGTGGGGCAGAATGCTGGACACACAGGGGCAGAAATGCTGGACACAGTGGGGCAGAATGCTGGACACAGTGGGGCAGAATGCTGGACACAGTGGGGCAGAATGGTGGACACACAGGGGCAGAAATGCTGGACACAGTGGGGCAGAATGATGGACACAGTGGGGCAGAATGGTGGACACACAGGGGCAGAAATGCTGGACACAGTGGGGCAGAATGATGGACACAGTGGGGCAGAATGGTGGACACACAGGGGCAGAAATGCTGGACACAGTGGGGCAGAATGCTGGACACAGTGGGGCAGAATGCTGGACACAGTGGGGCAGAATGCTGGACACACAGGGGCAGAAATGCTGGACACAGTGGGGCAGAATGCTGGACACACAGGGGCAGAAATGCTGGACACAGTGGGGCAGAAATGCTGGACACAGTGGGGCAGAATGCTGGACACACAGGGGCAGAAATGCTGGACACAGTGGGACAGAATGGTGGACACAGTGGGGCAGAATGCTGGACACAGTGGGGCAGAAATGCTGGACACAGTGGGGCAGAATGGTGGACACACAGGGGCAGAAATGCTGGACACAGTGGGGCAGAATGGTGGACACACAGGGGCAGAAATGCTGGACACAGTGGGACAGAATGGTGGTCACACAGGGGCAAAAATGCTGGACACAGTGGGGCAGAATGCTGGACACAGTGGGGCAGAATGCTGGACACAGTGGGGCAGAATGCTGGACACAGTGGGGCAGAATGTTGGAGACAGTGGGGCAGAATGCTGGAGACAGTGGGGCAGAATGCTGGACACAGTGGGGCAGAAATGCTGGACACAGTGACAGGGGCAGAAATGCTGGACACAGTGACAGGGGCAGAATGCTGGACACAGTGACAGGGGCAGAATGCTGGACACAGGGGCAGACTGTGAGACCCAGGGGCAGAATGCTGGACATTGGGGCAGAATGGAGATACGGGGCATGATTGGAGACACGGGGCAGGATGAAAGACATGGGGGCATGACTGGAGACAGATGGGGCAGGATTGGAGACAGATGGGGCAGAATGGAGACACAGGGGGCATGATTGGAGACAAGTGTCAGGATTGCAGACATGGGGGCATGGTTGGAGACATAGGGGGCAGAATGGAGACATGGGGCATGATTAAAGACACTGGGGGCAGAATTGGAGACAGATCGTGCAGGATCATGGGGCAGGATGGATATGATGGAGACAGATGGGGCAGGATGGAGAGATCACATGGGGCGATCATATGGGGCAGGATGGGGAGATCATATGGGGCAGAATGGATACTCATGAGGGCAGGATGGGAGAACATCTGGCTGACGCCAGGAATGAGACACACGGGGCCAGGCTGGGGGATATTATTAATACCATAGGGGCTAATTTAGGGATATTATTACTGCAGTGATGTATTTATTTTATTTTTTGAGTATACTGTTTTAAATGGGGGGCGGTCCTGTTACTGTATAGAGTGATACTATGTCGCCTTCTTCATGTGGTGTAATGTAGAAGTTGTGAAAACTTAAGTAATGTGTTCTGCAAGCGGAGCTCGAGATAACTGTGTTATTTCCTGCAGAGAGAAGTCCTGGCTGGATGAAATGATGGCGGTCTGTGCTGGATGAAAGATGAAGGACTTCACCTAGAGACATCACTGGTGAGTCAGTGTGTTACCTATACACTGACACTATACACTGTATACAGAGCTCCTGTGTATAATTTCACTAGTGATCACTATATTATCTGTACACAGACACTGCATACTAAGTACAGATCTCCTGTGTATAATGGCACTTATGGTGATAGTATGGTGCTTTTTTTTAAATTACTGATCAGAATTGTAGTATTCAGTCACTATGTGGTGGTAGTATGTGATCTGGTCATGGTGTTGTGGTATTTGTTCCTTCTATGTGATATTATTGGGCATTTTAAAAATTGAAAAATAAATAAAAATATACCTAAATTGTATTGCATATTTTAACAAATATTTAATAGGTTACAGTAGAGTAGGGCCCGGCCAAAAGTGTCTACCGTGTTATGGTGGTGGCTTAAAAAATCTTTTGGCCAAAACAGAAGCTGCCTGCTATGTATGTGATCTGGTGATGGGAACTGTCAATGTGTGATTGGTGAGAAGTGGAGTTTTTCCAAGAGAGAGCGGTGGGACTGTGGACAGTTCGAGGGGTGGAGCCCGGAGGCGGGGCTGGGGTGGAGCCTGGGCGGAGTCTCAAGGGGGCCCCGAAAATTTTGCCAGTATGGGGCCCCGAAATTTCTAGTGGCAGCCCTGACTACGTGGCTGGGCAATATACGTCACTGGGTAATATACTACGTCACTGGGCAATATACTACGTGGCTGGGCAATATACTACGTGGCTCTGTGCTGTATACTACGTCGCTGTGCAATATACTACGTCACTGGGCAATATACTACGTGGCTGGGCAATATACTACGTGGCTCTGTGCTGTATACTACGTCGCTGTGCAATATACTACGTCACTGGGCAATATACTACGTCACTGGGCAATATACTATGTGGCTGGGCAATATACTACGTCACTGGGCAATATACTACGTGACTGGGCAATATACTACGTGGCTGGGTAATATACTACGTGGCTGGGCAATCTCACTACGTCACTAGGCAATATACTACGTGACTGGGCAATATACTACGTCACTGGGCAATATACTACGTGGCTGGGCAATATACTACGTGGCTCTGTGCTGTATACTACGTCGCTGTGCAATATACTACGTCACTGGGCAATATACTACGTCACTGGGCAATATACTACGTGGCTGGGCAATATACTACGTGGCTGGGCAATATACTACGTGACTGGGCAATATACTACATGGCTGGGCAATATACTACGTGTCTGGGCAATATATTACGTGGCTGGGCAATATACTACGTGTCTGGGCAATATACTACGTGTCTGGGCAATATACTACGTGGCTGGGCAATATACTACGTGGCTGGGCAATATACTACGTGACTGGGCAATATACTACGTGACTGGGCAATATACTACGTGACTGGACAATATACTACGTGGCTGGGCAATATACTACGTGGCTGGGCAATATACTACGTGACTGGGCAATATACTACGTGGCTGGGCAATATACTACGTGGACATGCATATTCTTGAATACCCGATGCGTTAGAATCGGGCCACCATCTAGTATACAATATCAATGTCAATATCTCACTAGAGGCACACAATGCAGAATTAAATATATAAAGGCTCACAGATATCCAGAGGTCAAAAAATTATTTACCAAGTCATATTAATAGTATATATACTGGTTGAACAGTATACCTCTAAAAGGTTATAGCTAAATAACAGATCCTTAGTGTACAAAGTGCCAGTAGTGCAATGTACACAGTCCAGATAAACGCTACAATGGCGATTGCACTCTATCAACACCTCATTAGGGGCGCATAATGTAAAATACCGTTACCATATATTAGGAGCATGTAATAACTCTAATCAACATATCAAATGTGCCATGTGGCAGAGGCGTAGCTAGGGGTTCAGCTCTTGGACATCTGAGTGGGCCTCTAACCCCTGATTACAACTACGGTGTGGCACTGTAATTGTGTGTATAAGAACCTCAGCCAATGATCCTCCTGTAACTAAATAAAATGTCCGCAAAGACCAAGACTAATATTACCGCCATATTGTGACCATACAGTGGTAGATACCAGTCCTACAGAACATAGATCACTGCACAATTACAGATAATGACTTACCACTGACGTTCTTTCTGATGGAGTCGTCACTTTTACCGTCTTTTCCATCTGGCCCAGACCGACATGACAACTTCTTCCAGCAACGACTTGGCTGCAGAGAATACAACAAAGACACATTTCACTTCTAATATTCCAGCCCCATCACCATTTATTCCCAACCTGCACAAACTCCTCATCCTGCTGATACCACAATACCGAGCCTCAGCTGCCGTATGTGTCCCTATTACTGCACTTGATACCCCAAAACTGAGCCGCTGCTGCCGTATGTGTCCCTATTACTGCACCTGATACCCCAATAATGAACCGCTGCTGCCATATGTGTCCCTATTACTGCACCTGATACCCCAATACTGAGCCGCTGCTGCCATATGTGTCCCTATTACTGCACCTGATACCCCAATACTGAGCCGCTGCTGCCATATGTGTCCCTATTACTGCACCTGATACCCCAATACTGAGCCGCCGCTGCCATATGTGTCCCTATTACTGCACCTGATACCCCAATACTGAGCCGCTGCTGCCGTATGTGTCCCTATTACTGCACCTGATACCCCAATACCAAGCCGCTGCTGCCATGTGTCCCTATTACTGCCCCTGATACCCCAATACTGAGCCGCTGCTGCCGTATGTGTCCCTATTACTGCCCCTGATACCCCAATACTGAGCCGCTGCTGCCATATGTGTCCCTATTACTGCCCCTGATACCCCAATACTGAGCCGCTGCTGCCATGTGTCCCTATTACTGCACCTGCTGTGTGGTACAAAAGCATTGTTCCTCATACTGCTTCACATAGTAATGCCACCATTTTGCCCTTACATAGTAAAATGTCTATATGCCTTCACAGTAGCCCCAAACTCTTTACAGCCCCCACAGTGGTCCCAACACTGTATAATGACCCCCACAGTAGCTCCCACACTGTATATACGCCCCTACACTGTATGATCGCCCGACAGCAGCCTCCAAACTGTATAACGGCCCTTGCATTATCTCTCACACAGTATAATGACCGCCGCGGTAGCTCCCATGCTGTATAATGGAACTTGCAATAGCTCCCACTCCTTAGAATCTGGTCACTGTCTGTCCCTGTCTGTGGGCTGCTACTTGTACAGCCCTGATATACTTAATGCAGCGCCCCAGAGACCTGGTCGTTGCAGTATGGCGCTCTGCCGCTAAGGGGAGCAGCGGTACGTCTGATGGCACTAAGGAGTTCTCCTGACCAGGTATCACCAGAACACATTACACTTCACACTCCGGCCACTAGGGGGAGAAAAAGGCTTTATTTATTGGGCCACTCCTTACACTGGTAAAACTAGGGGCTGGGGAGAAAGTTAGTCAGAAGCTGACTGGGTTGGAACCAGGCAACATCCCGTGGCAGGGGGTGTTGCAGGGAGAAGGCACAGGGGGGCCCCTGTCGGGCGTGGGAACTTGGCAGGTGCCTAGCGAACAGAACAGAACGTAACAGAACCGCGCCTGCACACCCTGCGGCGGTATGCTAAGAAAGAGACATGAAGGGAAGGATATTGTGGAACCGTGTAAACGAGATCAAGCACAAAGGAGAGCCAGTAAGAGTCGTGCTGAGAGAGAGGCAACATCTTACTGAGGCGCGTAGTCGGTGGCCGGAACACCGTAGGAGTAACTGACTTCAGGCCTTACTTCAAACTCCGCTGGACAGTTAATCATAGGTTGGCTGTCTACCTTTCTACACCTACGAAGACATAGGGGGCAACATTGGGAGAGGGGCGTCTCTAGGGTCCCGGAAGACCTCCAAGCCTTCCCGTCATACGGGTGGCATCCTAGCCATAACATACCTGGGGGACGTTAGAAACTAACATCTGGAACCAAAGAACGAGAGAGAGCTGTAGAGAACGAACGAACGAGAACAGAAGTTGTGAGGACTATTCCGAATGCTCAGCAGAGTAGGACTACAACACACAGGCGCTAGTGGTAGGCAACGATTTCCATCTGCGAAGGAAACTCTGGATGTGCCCATCGGTCCGGCCGGTCTCTGAGAGCCCTGTTAAACGTACTCTGGATTGAGGATCCTGAAGCCTTCAGTAAAGAGGTAAAGAGAGTGCAACCTTGTGTCCTCAATATTGTCTGCACCTCTCATCATCACCCTCCACCTAACTGGGAAGCCCTGGGGACATACTTCACCTGTGGGAAGGTATACCATCCAGCTGCCATTCCATCACCCCAGTGGACCCAATAGCAGCGTCGGTCACCCTGACCGAACACCACAGGTGGCGTCACGAACTCCTGACAGACTGTACCACCATCTTCATTGGACGCCCCTTAGCAGGGTCGCGGACCGGGTCTAGCCACCGTGACAACCTCAGAACCGAACCAGAGAGGCCCGGTACCGAAACGCGTGGCCCTGTGTCTGGGGGAGATCCATTAACAAAGAGCTAAATAGAAGAAAATAGAAACAGCCAGTGGGTACGTATAGAGGCCAGTGTATGGTATAGCTCCCTGAATGTATCCAGGTAACCCTAAAAAAAACTCTTGTCTGGACAAGACCCCAAAGAAGGAAAAGGAAAGGAGGCGACCAGAAGAAAGAGGGGGAGGTAGAATATTACCAATCTAAAGAAGAAAGTACACCCCCTGACTCGTCGGCTGCTCTCTTTTTCCCTTCTCCCCCTTTGGGGTCTTGTTGTCTAAACTGAGTATATGTTCAGGGGCCCGCAACCATATGTGATTTTCTATACACACTTACTTATGATGCTTTTTTCGACTGGATATTTATCATACTGTATAAACTCACCCATAACTTTTTTTTTAATAAAAGGTTTTATAATGGGGGTTTTGTGTTTATGGATCGCCCCCAGTAGGGCTGTCAAGGTGAAAGTATATTTTCTTTATACTCTTTTGTACTTTTATGTATTCTTATGCTGTGAAACAATAAGTTTTTCCCTTTATGCTTGCTAATGCAAATTTAACTGTATTTAATATGGCTGCCAGTATTCACCTTTGCCCTAGTTTTTGTTCTTGCCAAAAAGCTACTTTCGTTTCTGAAGCTAAAGTATCGTTTCTGGTGAAATGGAAACTTAAAGTGACGTGGAGGAAGGAGGATCCATCAGATGACGTCAGACCAACCAGAAAGACTGAATACTAGATACATTGCTTAAACCCCGCCTAACCCCGCCCTCTGCACACCTTCCCCCAATAGATCATATAATGTTGTGTATTAGGAAATAAAGTCAGTTGCTGTGACGTTGCTACATTTTGTAGACATACGAGCAGGCACTGAGTTTGAACCAGCCTTTGTCTGACTCATTCTTCACTCCGGTACCACTGCTCTTATTCTGATTTGGAATGACTGGTGAAGGAAGGATATTGTCGTGACGACCCCGACAGGGCTATGGGGTACTCGGTATCGGGTCCTTCGGTTCTCAGTGGGGATGTCACGGTGGCTGACCCGGTGTTGTGAATTCCGCTCTTGGGCTCCCTCCGGTGGTTGTAAGTGGCACTTTTGTGAGTTCTGCTCTTGGGCTCCCTCTTGTGGTTTCAAGTGGTATGGCTGCTCCTTGGAGTTAGCTGTCATCAGCTGCCTCCACTTATCGTCTCTTCTGCTCGGCTATTTAGGCCTGGCTGTTCCTTCAGCCAGTGCCACTTGTAAATGGTTCCTGGTTGGATTCACATCTCTTTGGATTTCCCTGTTATCCTGACCAGTTCAGCAAAGCTAAGTTTTTGCTTGCGCTTTTCTGTTCACAGATTGTGCACTTATCCGTTCAGTGCTTTTTATGTTTGTCCAGCATTATCAGTATGAATTAATTCTGTCTTGCTGGAAGCTCTGGGAAGCAGATTTACCCTCCACACCTTTAGTCAGGTGTGGAGATTTTTTGTAATCTCTGCGTGGATTTGTGTAGTGTTTTATACTGACCGCACAGTATTCCATCCTGTCCTATCAAGCTAGACTGGCCTCCTGTGCTCATCCTGGTTCATTCTGTGTATGTCTTTTTCCTCTCCACTCACAGTCATTATTTGTGGGGGGCTAATCTATCCTTTGGGGATTTTCTCTGAGGCAAGATAGTTTTCCTGCTTCTGTCTTTAGGGGTAGTTAGCTCTTAGGCTGTGACGAGATGCCTAGGGAGAGTTAGGAGCATTCCACGGCTACTTCTAGTGTTGTGTTGAGCTTAGGGACTGCGGTCAGTACAGTTACCAATTCCTTCAGAGCTCGTTCCATGTTGCTCCTAGACCACCGCATCATAACAGTACAAGTGGCCAAAAATGAATTAAATGCATCTCAAAAGAAGGAAAAGAAAGTTCTGAACCATTTTTTTTCTGTGCTCTGGTTTGTCTTTATTTTCCTCTTGATATCTGGGTGGTTCAGGATATATGCTTTGGCATGGATGTTCAGGGTTTGTTTTCTCGTGTGGATCAACTTGCTGCAAGAGTACAGAGTATCCAGGACTATGTTGTCCAGACTCTGGCTTTAGAGCCTAGAATTCCTACTCCTGATTTGTTTTTTGGGGACAGATCCAAGTTTTTGAACTTTAAAAATAACTGCAGATTGTTTTTTGCTTTGAAACCCCGTTCTTCTGGTGATCCCATTCAGCAAGTAAAAATCATCATATCCTTGCTGCGTGGTGACCCTCAAGACTGGGCTTTTTCTCTTGAAACAGGGGATCCGGCATTATTGAATGTTGATGCATTTTTTCAAGCGCTCGGATTATTGTATGATGAACCAAATTCTGTGGATCATACAGAAAAAACCCTGTTGGCCTTGTGTCAAGGTCAGGATGCGGCAGAGTTATACTGCCAGAAATTTAGAAAATGGTCTGTGCTCACTAAATGGAATGAAGAGGCTCTGGCTGCTATTTTCAGAAAAGGTCTTTCTGAAGCCCTTAAAGATGTAATGGTGGGCTTTCCTACGCCTGCTGGTTTGACCAAATCTATGTCTCTAGCCATTCAGATCGATCGGCGTCTGCGCGAGCGCAAAGCTATGCACCATATGGCAGTATCCTCTGAGCAGAGTCCAGAACCTATGCAATGTGATAGGATTTTGACTAGAACAGAACGGCAGGAATTCAGACGTCAGAATAGGCTGTGTTTTTACTGTGGTGATTCTGCTCATGTTATCTCTGATTGCCCTAAGCGTACTAAGAGAGTCGCTAGGTCTGTTACCATTAGTACTATACAGCCTAAATTTCTCTTATCTGTGACCCTGATTTGCTCATTGTCGTCCTTTTCTGTCATGGCACTTGTGGATTCAGGCGCTGCCCTGAACTTAATGGACTTAGAATTTGCCAGACGCTGTGGTTTTTCCTTGCAGCCTTTGCAGAGCCCTATTCCTTTGAGGGGAATTGATGCTACAGTACTGGACACAGATGACTATGTACATGGCTCCAGCACATCAGGAAGATTGCCGTTTTCTGGTGTTGCATAACCTGCATGATGTTGTTGTACTGGGTTTTCCATGGTTACAGGAACATAATCCGGTGCTGGATTGGAAAACTATGTCGGTGACTAGTTGGGGTTGTCAAGGGGTACATATGACGTTCCTTTGATGTCAATTTCCTCTTCCCCCTCTTCTGAGGTCCCTGAGTTTTTGTCGGATTTCCAGGATGTATTTGATGAGCCCAAGTCCAGTTCCCTTCCTCCGCACAGGGACTGAGATTGTGCTATTAACTTGATTCCTGGTTGCAAGTTCCCTAAGGGCCGACTTTTCAATCTGTCTGTGCCAGAGCATGCCGCCATGCGGAGTTATGTTAAGGAGTCTTTGGAGAAGGGGCATATTCGGCCCTCTTCGTCACCATTGGGAGCGGGTTTCTTTTTTGTTGCTAAGAAGGATGGCTCCTTGAGACCCTGTATTGATTATCGTCTTCTTAATAAGATCACGGTCAAATTCCAATACCCCTTGCCTTTGCTTACTGATTTGTTTGCTCAGATTAAGGGGGCTAGTTGGTTTACTAAGATTGACCTCCGAGGGGCATATAATCTTGTTCGTATTAAACAGGGTGGCGAATAGAAAACTGCATTTAATACGCCCGAAGGCCATTTTGAATATCTTGTGATGCCATTTGGGCTCTCTAATGCTCCATCTGTGTTCCAGTCTTTCATGCATGATATTTTCCGCAATTATCTTGATAAATTCATGGTCGTATATTTGGATGATATTTTGATTTTTTCCGATGATTGGGAGTCTCATGTGAAGCAGGTCAGGATGGTGTTCCAGATCCTTCGTGATAATGCTTTGTTTGTGAAGGGGTCTAAGTGCCTATTCGGAGTTCAGAAGGTCTCTTTTTTGGGTTTTATTTTTTCTCCCTCGTCTATAGAAATGGATCCTGTTAAGGTCCAAGCTATTCATGACTGGATCCAACCCACATCTGTGAAGGGCCTTCAAAAATTTTTGGGCTTTGCTAATTTCTATCGCCGTTTCATTGCCAACTTTTCCAGTGTGGTTAAGCCCCTTACTGATTTGACGAAGAAAGGCGCTGATGTGACGAATTGGTCCTCTGAAGCTGTTGAGGCCTTTCAGGAGCTTAAACGCCGATTTACTTCTGCCCCTGTGTTGCATCAGCCAGATGTTTCTCTTCCTTTTCAGGTTGAGGTCGACGCTTCTGAGATTGGGGCAGGGGCCGTTTTGTCTCAGAGGGAGTCTGATGGTTCTTTGATGAAACCGTGTGCTTTTTTTCCCAGAAAGTTTTCGCCTGTGGAACGCAATTATGATGTTGGCAATCGGGAGTTGTTGGCTATGAAGTGGGCGTTTGAGGAGTGGCGACATTGGCTTGAGGGAGCTAAACACCGCGTTGTGGTCCTGATCGATCATAAGAATCTGATTTACCTCGAGTCGGCCAAGCGGCTGAATCCTAGACAGGCTCGATGGTCCCTGTTTTTCTCCCGTTTTGATTTTGTGGTCTCGTATCTTCCGGGATCTAAGAATGTTAAGGCTGATGCCCTCTCTAGGAGTTTTTCGCCTGATTCTCCTGGAGTCCTTGAGCCGGTTGGCATTCTTAAGGAGGGGGTGATTCCTTCTGCTATCTCCCCTGATTTGCGGCGGGTGCTTCAGGAATTTCAGGCTGATAGGCCTGACCGCTGTCCAGTGGGGTAGCTGTTTGTTCCTGATAGATGGACAAGTAAGGTTATTTCTGAGGTTCATTGCTCAGTGTTGGCTGGTCATCCTGGGATTTTTGGTACCAGAGATTTGGTTGCTAGGTCCTTTTGGTGGCCTTCCTTGTCGCGCGATGTGCGTGCTTTTGTGCAGTCCTGTGGGACTTGCGCCCGGGCCAAGCCTTGCTGTTCCCGCGCTAGTGGGTTGCTTTTGCCCTTGCCGGTCCCTGAGAGGCCCTGGACGCATATTTCCATGGATTTTATTTCAGATCTTCCTGTTTCCCAGAAGATGTCTGTTATCTGGGTTGCTTGTGACCGGTTCTCTAAAATGGTCCATCTGGTACCTTTGCCTAAGTTGCCTTCCTCCTCAGATCTGGTTCCATTATTTTTTCAGCATGTGGTTCGTTTGCATGGCATTCTGGAGAATATTGTCTCTGACAGAGGTTCTCAGTTTGTCTCTAGATTTTGGCGGGCCTTTTGTGCTAGGATGGGCATTGATTTGTCGTTTTCTTCGGCGTTTCATCCTCAGACTAATGGCCAAACTGAGCGAACTAATCAGACCTTGGAGACCTATTTGAGATGCTTTGTGTCTGCTGATCAGGATGATTGGGTGTCTTTCTTGCCGTTGCTCGTTGGCCGAGTTTGCCCTTAATAATCGGGCTAGTTCGGCTACTTTGGTTTCACCAAAGGGGATTTGGTTTGGTTGTCTTCTCGTCATGTTCCTATGAAGGTTTCTTCCCCTAAGTTTAAGCCTCGGTTTATTGGTCCTTATAAAATTTCTGAAATTATTAATCCGGTGTCTTTTCGTTTGGCTCTTCCAGCCTCTTTTGCCATTCATAATGCTTTCCATAGATCTTTGTTGCGGAGATATGTGGTGCCCGTTGTTCCCTCGGTTGACCCTCCTGCCCCGGTGTTGGTTGAGGGAGAGTTGGAATATGAGGTTGAGAAGATTTTGGATTCTCGTTTTTCGAGGCGGAGGCTTCAGTATCTTGTCAAGTGGAAGGGTTATGGCCAGGAGGATAATTCTTGGGTTGTTGCCTCCGATGTCCATGCCACCGATTTGGTTCGTGCTTTTCATTTGGCTCGTCCTGATCGGCCTGGGGGCTCTGGTGAGGGTTCGGTGACCCCTCCTCAAGGGGGGGGTACTGTTGTGAATTCCGCTCTTGGGCTCTCTCCGGTGGTTGTAAGTGGCACTTTTGTGAGTTCTGCTCTTGGGCTCCCTCTTGTGGTTTCAAGTGGTATGGCTGCTCCTTGGAGTTAGCTGTCATCAGCTGCCTCCACTTATCGTCTCTTCTGCTCGGCTATTTAGGCCTGGCTGTTCCTTCAGCCAGTGCCACTTGTAAATGATTCCTGGTTGGATTCACATCTCTTTGGATTTCCCTGTTATCCTGACCAGTTCAGCAAAGCTAAGTTTTTGCTTGCGCTTTTCTGTTCACAGATTGTGGACTTATCCGTTCAGTGCTTTCTATGTTTTAGTGTTTTATACTGACCGCACAGTATTCCATCCTGTCCTATCTATCAAGCTAGACTGGCCTCCTGTGCTCATCCTGGTTTCATTCTGTGTATGTCTTTTTCCTCTCCACTCACAGTCATTATTTGTGGGGGGCTCATCTATCCTTTGGGGATTTTCTCTGAGGCAAGATAGTTTTCCTGCTTCTGTCTTTAGGGGTAGTTAGCTCTTAGGCTGTGACGAGATGCCTAGGGAGAGTTAGGAGCATTCTAAGGCTACTTCTAGTGTTGTGTTGAGCTTAGGGACTGCGGTCAGTACAGTTACCACTTCCTTCAGAGCTTGTTCCATGTTGCTCCTAGACCACCGCATCATAACACCCGGTCCGTGGCCCTAGGGGAACATCCGTTGTAAATTGGGGGAAAGGTCTTTAAAGGGATAGTGTTCGTGACGCCACCTGTGGTGTTATGACCTGGTGGTTAGGAGCACCCGACCTGATAGTTAAACTCACACAGGACGAGCTCTGGGATGTGGGATCTCTGCTGACTGCAAGCCCTAATCCTATCGCACACACTAGAAATAGCCGTGGAGCGCTCCTGACGCTCCCTAGGCGCCTCGACACAGCCTAAGAGCTAGCTAGCCCTAGAGAAGAAAATAAAGCCTACCTTGCCTCAGAGAAATTCCCCAAAGGAATAGGCAGCCCCCCACATGTAATGACTGTGAGTAAAGATGAAAGTCACAAACGCAGAAATGAAATAGGTTTCAGCAAAGGGAGGCACGACTTACTAAATAGACAGAGGATAGGAAAGGAATCTTTGCGGTCAGCACAAAAACCTACAAAAGACCACGCAGAGTGTGCAAAAGGGTCCTCCGCACCGACTCACGGTGCGGGGGTGCCACCCTGCATCCCAGAGCTTCCAGCTAGCAAGACAAAATCAAGATAACCAGCTGGACAAAGAAACAAGAACAATGATAACAATCAGGAACTTAGCTTCTGCAGGAGAAGACAGGACACCAGACAGATCCAGGAGCGAACTGAACCAATGCTAAAACATTGACAGCTGGCATGGAGAAACGATCTGAGTGGAGTTAAATAGAGAAGCCAACCAAAGGATAAACCACGTCACCTGTGTAAGGAACCTCAGAAGCAGCAGCTCCACTCACAGCCACCAGAGGGAGCCCACGGACCGAACTCACCGAAGTACCATTCACGACCACAGGAGGGAGCTCGACAACAGAATTCACAACACTGTGGTATCCGGTCAGGGTGACCAAAGCTGCTTAGGGGTCCGCTGGGGTGATGTTATGGCAGCTAGATGGTATACCTTCCCACAGGTGAAGTGTTTCCCCAGGGCTTCCCAGAGTGTAGATAGAGAATGGCGGATGATGTAAGGCGCAGTGAATAACGAGGACATAAGGTTGCAGTCTCTTTACCTTTACTGAAGGCTTCAGCTTCCACAGTCCAGGGTAGGGACCACAGGGTAGGCAGAGTCTGGACGGTCTGAAGGCAAATCCAGAGTCCCCTTATCCAGGTGGAATTCAATAGCCTTCCTCTAGCGCCTGAGTGTTGTAGTACCTCCCTGCTGAGCTTCCCGGTGAGGTCCTCACAACTATCGTAGGTGTTAAGTCTCTTTCTCTCTGTCCCCCTGACGGATAGGACAAACCAATATGACTGATGGCCTGAGGCTTTTTATAGGGACCCTAGAGACGTCCCGGCCCCCACAAGTTGCCACCGTGCCTCCTGGGTTTATGGTCGGGCAGCCAACGTGGAATCAACTGTCCTGCTAGTCTCTGAAGTAAAGCATAGAGATCCTTACTCCCTCGGTGTTATGGCTACCGGTTACTGCGCTTCAGAAGGAGGCAGCCTGCTTCTAGCTGGTCTCCCCCTGATGATCCTCTCCTTTTGCTATGACTTCGTTTCTCACTCACTGCAACACAATTCTTTTCAATGTCTCTTTCTTTGGATGCTGCCGCATGTGGGGCAGGTGCAGCTCCGTGAACCCTCGTTCTCCCACAGACCTCCGTCTGCTCTCCTCTCCTCCTTCTAACTTTCTGCCCAGACTACCAGTTTTACCTAATTGAGAGGAGTGCCCTAATAGATAGAAGCATGGCTCCCCCTGGCGGCTTGGAGTGTGAAGTGTGTATTGTGGTTGTGATACCTGGACAGAAGAACTCCTTCATTGCCCTCAGATGTAACATCACTCCCCTTGGTGGAAGAATAACATTACTGCAACGACTTACGGATTTACTAATATGAGATCATACAGACATTGGACTAATAGGATCCTGACCCCGGCTATAGGACTGCATCACATTATAAATATATATCCTATAGCTGGGGTCAGGATCCTACCAGTCCAATGTCTGTATGATCTCATATCAGTAAATCCAAGGTATATATACTGACAAGGCTGGTCAGTAATGTGCACTGATAGACGTGACCCCGGCTGCAGGACCCCACAGATGAGGATATATGTTTCTTTCCTATATATAAAAAGGAAACGTATATCCTCATCTGTGGGGTCCTGCAGCCAGGGTCACGTCTATCAGTGCACGTTACTGACCAGCCTTGTCAGTATATATACCTTGGATTTACTGATATGAGATCATACAGATATTGGACTGGTAGGATCCTGACCCCAGCTACAGGACTGCATCACATTATAAATATATATCCTATAGCCGGGGTCAGGATCCTACCAGTCCCCTGTCCTGCTCCTCTCTGGAGGGAAGACCCAGCGCCATGGTCCTGACTTCTCTGCCGCAGACACGTTTACTAAGCGTGCAATGTGGGCGTGTCTACTGGATACATTTACAGTGTCAGCACTGGGGGGGGAGGGGGCATAGCTTCACTGCCTCTCTCCAGCCCCTGCCTGAGGTAGAGCAGGGAGATCGTATCTCCCTGCTCTACCACAGAGCTAATTGTAGTGTAGCTCCGGGTGGGCCCCTGTGAGCTGTGGGCCTGGGGCGGCCGCACCCTCTGCCCCCCGGGTAGCTACGCTACTGCCATATGGGCTAGCAGATGTGGCATATTGGAATCATTCAACAAAACGGCAAAAAAAAGAGAAAAAGTCCCATAGTCAAAAAGAGGAAAAAGTGACCGATACGATAATTGAACCAACCTGCTTCTGAACCTGGAATGAAAAAACCCCAACGCACGTTTCGCACTTCTAGCTTCCTCGGGGGGTGTCCGAGCACACACAGTGACCTCGAGCGTAGTGACCTCCTGAGCACACACAGTGACCTCCTGAGTGCAGTGACCTCCTGAGCGCAAGGTGACCTCCTGAGTACAGTGACCTCCTGAGCACAGTGACTTACTGAGCCCGCAGTAACCTCCTGACGGCAGTGACCTCCTGAGTGCAGTGACCTCCTGAGCACAGCGACCTCCTAAACGCAGTGACCTCCTGAGTGCACAGTGACCGCCTGAGCGCAGTGACCTCCTGAATGCAGTGACCTCACGAGTGCAGTGACCTCCTGAGCGCACAGTGACCTCCTGAGCGCACGGTGACCTCCTCAGCGCACAGTGACCTCCTGAGTGCACACAGTGACTTCCTGAGCGCAGTGATCTCCTGAGCGGTGACTTCCTTGAGCACAGTGACCTCCTGAACGCAGTGACCTCCTGAATGCACAGTGACCTCCTGGGCGCAGTGACTGCCTGAGCGCACAGTGACCTCCTGAGCGAAGTGGCCTCCTGAGCAGTGACCTCCAGAACGCACAGTGACTTCCTGAGCACACAATGACCTCCTGAGCGCAGTGACCTCCTGAGCACACACAGTGTCCTCCGAGTGCAGTGACCTCCCGAGCGCAGTGACCTGAGTGCAGTGACCTCCTGAGCACACAGTGGCCTCCTGAGTGCAGTGACCTCCTGAGTACACATAGTGACCTCCTGAGTGCAGTGACCTCCTGAGCGCAGTGACTTACTGAGCACGCATTGACCCCCTGAGCGCAAAGTGACCTCCTGAGCATAGTGACCTCCTGAGCGCAGTGACCTCCTGAGTACAGTGACCTCCTGAGCGCAGTGACCTCCTGAACGCACACAGTGACCTCCTGAGCACACACAGTGACCTCCTGAGTGCAGTGACCTCCTGAGCGCAAGGTGACCTCCTGAGCACAGTGACCTCCTGAGTGCAGTGACCTCCTGACCAGTGACCTCCTGAACGCACACAGTGACCTCATGAGAGCACAGTGACCTCCAAAGCGCAAGGTGACCTCCTGAGCACACAGTGACCTCCTGAGTGCACAGTGACCTCCAGAGCGCAGTGACTTCCTTGAGCACACAGTGACCTCCTGAACGCACACAATGATCTCCTGAACGTAGTGACCTCCTGAGCGCACAGTAACCTCCTGAGCGCACAGTGACCTCCTGAGCGCACAGTGACCTCCTGAGCGCACAGTGACCTCCTGAGCGCACAGTGACCTCCTGAGCGCAGTGACCTCCTGAGCGCACAGTGACCTCCTGAGCACAGTCACCTCCTGAGCACAGTCACCTCCTGAGCACAGTGACCTCCTGAGTGCACAGTGAGCTCCTGAGTGTGCCGTGCAGTGACCTCCTGAGTGCACGGTGACCTCCTGAGCGCACACAGTGGTCCCTGGCTCTCGAGATAGTAAAACAGCAAGATGGCAACTACCCCTCTGCGACTGTATTGTATCAATGAGTGGCGGGCAGGTCTGTGACGGTGCCAATATGCCATCCTGACTGGCTGCATGTTTTGCCACAGACAATAACTGTGTGGCACACTGCTATATTTAGCGGCAGCCCCTGTTTTCACCTCACACTTCCCGCGCCCCCTCGTCACCAGCACGTGCCTTGGACTCGCTCACGCGCGGCACCGATGAGGGGGGATGCGGAGGGATGTCATGTGCACACCGTGATTGGTACCCTCCTGTCATCTCTGCCCAGACATCCAGCATACGTTACTGCGTTGGCCGCTCCCCTCCCAGCTCCTGTGGTACCGTCTGCTCCTGACACATTGGGATGCAGCTCTGCAGCAGGTCGCAGTGACCGTGCCCGGTGTGTGCAGGAGAGGACCCTCCATGACGCGCTGTGTCGCGGAGCAGCAGCCTCCCTCCATGCCGCCGCTGACGCTGCTGTGATTTGTCTCCTCGGTTGCAGCGTCCCCTTCCCTGGGAGTCCAGGATGCCAGACCCAAGCTTAGCGATGCTGTCCCCGCAGGAGGCGGCCAAGATCTACCATGCCAATTACATCCGCAACTCGCGGGCCATCGGGGTGCTGTGGGCGATCTTCACCATCTGCTTCGCCATCGTCAACATCGTGTGCTTCATCCAGCCCTACTGGATAGGAGACGGCGTGGACACCCCCCAGGCCGGCTATTTCGGACTGTTCCACTATTGTATCGGTAGCGGCTTCTCCAAAGAGCTCACATGCACCGGCAGCTTCACCGATTTCTCCTCCATTCCCTCCGGAGCCTTTAAAGCCGCCTCCTTCTTCATCGGCCTGTCCATGACGCTCATCATCGGCTGCATCGTGTCCTTCGTCCTGTTCTTCTTCTGTAACACAGCCACGGTGTACAAGATCTGCGCCTGGATGCAGCTGTCATCAGGTGAGTGCGACCTGTGCCCACATGGGGGGCTCTGCCCACATGGGGGGCTCTGCCTGTTCTCCTTACCCTCAGGAGGCTAGAGGACTTTTACAGGTGTAGTCTCAAGCTCATGAATGGGTAAACATTGAAATGGGCTTGCAAAACAAGCAATCTGTGATTTACACCATATTAAAAATCTGCTCTGTTATGAAGAACCAAGAGATTTTTCATTTGATAGTGTACAGCTCGTTACCTAGGTTACCGGCCACCCTGCAGTCTCAGAGTGTCAGGTTACCTAGGTACAGAGTATGCAGGGCAGGCCGACTCTATGCCTTAGGGCCTGTACACTCCACTCTGAAGCTAGCGGATCATTCCATATAGCTTCTGTCCTGTACTTCTCTGGTGCTGCAGGGGCCAAGCTGTTACCTAGGTTACCGACCACCCTGCAGTCTCAGAGTGTCAGATTACATAGGTGCAGAGTGTGCAGGGCAGGCCGACTCTGTGCCTTAGAGCCTGTACACTCCACTCTGAAGCTAGCGGATCCTTCGATCTAGCCTCTGTCCTGTACTTCTCTGGTGCTGCAGGGGGCCAAGCTGTTACCTAGGTTACCGACCACCCTGCGGTCTCAGAGTGTCAGGTTACCTAGGTATAGAGTGTGAAGGGCAGGCCGACTCTGTGCCTTAGAGCCTGTACACTCCACTCTGAAGCTAGCGGATCCTTCGATCTAGCCTCTGTCCTGTACTTCTCTGGTGCTGCAGGGGGCCAAGCTGTTACCTAGGTTACCGACCACCCTGCAGTCTCAGAGTGGCAGATTACCTAGGTACAGAGTGTGCAGGGCAGGCCGACTCTGTGCCTTAGAGCCTGTACACTCCACTCTGAAGCTAGCGGATCCTTCGATCTAGCCTCTGTCCTGTACTTCTCTGGTGCTGCAGGGGGCCAAGCTGTTACCTAGGTTACCGACCACCCTGCAGTCTCAGAGTGTCAGGTTACCTAGGTATAGAGTGTGCAGGGCAGGCCGACTCTGTGCCTTAGGGCCTGTACACTCCACTCTGAAGCTAGCGGATCCTTTGATCTAGCCTCTGTCCTGTACTTCTCTGGTGCTGCAAGGGGCCAAGCTGTTACCTAGGTTACCGACCACCCTGCAGTCTCAGAGTGTCAGGTTACCTAGGTATAGAGTGTGCAGGGCAGGCCAACTCTGTGCCTTAGGGCCTGTACACTCCACTCTGAAGCTAGCGGATCCTTCGATCTAGCCTCTGTCCTGTACTTCTCTGGTGCTGCAGGGGGCCAAGCTGTTACCTAGGTTACCGACCACCCTGCAGTCTCAGAGTGTCAGGTTACCTAGGTACAGAGTGTGCAGGGCAGCTCGACTCTGTGCCTTAGGGCCTGTACACTCCACTCTGAAGCTAGCGGATCCTTCGATCTAGCCTCTGTCCTGTACTTCTCTGGTGCTGCAGGGGGCCAAGCTGTTACCTAGGTTACCGACCACCCTGCAGTCTCAGAGTGGCAGATTACCTAGGTACAGAGTGTGCAGGGCAGGCCGACACTGTGCCTTAGGGCCTGTACACCCCACTCTGAAGCTAGCGGATCCTTCGATCTAGCCTCTGTCCTGTACTTCTCTGGTGCTGCAGGGGGCCAAGCTGTTACCTAGGTTACCGACCACCCTGCAGTCTCAGAGTGGCAGATTACCTAGGTACAGAGTGTGCAGGGCAGCCCAACTCTATGCCTTAGGGCCTGTTCACTCCACTCTGAAGCTAGCGGATCATTCCATATAGCTTCTGTCCTGTACTTCTCTGGTGCTGCAGGGCCAAACTGTTACCTAGGTTACCGGCCACCCTGCAGTCTCAGAGTGGCAGATTACATAGGTGCAGAGTGTGCAGGGCAGCCCGACTCTATGCCTTAGAGCCTGTACACTCCACTCTGAAGCTAGCGGATCATTCCATATAGCTTCTGTCCTTTACTTCTCTGGTGCTGCAGGGGCCAAGCTGTTACCTAGGTTACCGGCCACCCTGCAGTCTCAGAGTGGCAGATTACATAGGTGCAGAGTGTGCAGGGCAGCCCGACTCTATGCCTTAGAGCCTGTACACTCCACTCTGAAGCTAGCGGATCATTCCATATAGCTTCTGTCCTGTACTTCTCTGGTGCTGCAGGGGCCAAGCTGTTACCTAGGTTACCGGCCACCCTGCAGTTTCAGAGTGGCAGATTACATAGGTACAGAGTGTGCAGGGCAGCCCGACTCTATGCCTTAGAGCCTGTACACTCCACTCTGAAGCTAGCGGATCATTCCATATAGCTTCTGTCCTGTACTTCTCTGGTGCTGCAGGGGCCAAGCTGTTACCTAGGTTACCGGCCACCCTGCAGTCTCAGAGTGGCAGATTACCTAGTTACAGAGTGTGCAGGGCAGGCCGACTCTATGCCTTAGCGCCTGTACACTCCACTCTGAAGCTAGCGGATCCTTCGATCTAGCCTCTGTCCTGTACTTCTCTGGTGCTGCAGGGGGCCAAGCTGTTACCTAGGTTACCGGCCACCCTGCAGTCCCAGAGTGGCAGGTTACCTAGGTACAGAGTGTGCAGGGCAGGCCGATTCTGTGCCTTAGGGCCTGTTCACTCCACTCTGAAGCTAGCGGATCATTCGATCTAGCCTCTGTCCTGCACTTCTCTGGTGCTGCAGGGGCCAAGCTGTTACCTAGGTTACCGACCACCCTGCAGTCTCAGAGTGGCAGATTACCTAGTTACAGAGTGTGCAGGGCAGGCCGACTCTATGCCTTAGCGCCTGTACACTCCACTCTGAAGCTAGCGGATCCTTCGATCTAGCCTCTGTCCTGTACTTCTCTGGTGCTGCAGGGGGCCAAGCTGTTACCTAGGTTACCGGCCACCCTGCAGTCCCAGAGTGGCAGGTTACCTAGGTACAGAGTGTGCAGGGCAGGCCGATTCTGTGCCTTAGGGCCTGTTCACTCCACTCTGAAGCTAGCGGATCATTCGATCTAGCCTCTGTCCTGCACTTCTCTGGTGCTGCAGGGGCCAAGCTGTTACCTAGGTTACCGGCCACCCTGCAGTCTCAGAGTGGCAGATTACCCAGGCACAGAGTGTGCAGGGCAGGCCGACACTGTGCCTTAGAGCCTGTACACTCCACTCTGAAGCTAACGGATCCTTCGATCTAGCCTCTGTCCTGTACTTCTCTGGTGCTGCAGGGGGCCAAGCTGTTACCTAGGTTACCGACCACCCTGCAGTCTCAGAGTGTCAGGTTACCTAGGTATAGAGTGTGCAGGGCAGGCCGACTCTGTGCCTTAGGGCCTGTACACTCCACTCTGAAGCTAGCGGATCCTTCGATCTAGCCTCTGTCCTGTACTTCTCTGGTGCTGCAGGGGGCCAAGCTGTTACCTAGGTTACCGACCACCCTGCAGTCTCAGAGTGTCAGGTTACCTAGGTACAGAGTGTGCAGGGCAGGCCGACTCTGTGTCTTAGGGCCTGTACACTCCACTCTGAAGCTAGCGAATCCTTCGATCTAGCCTCTGTCCTGTACTTCTCTGGTGCTGCAGGGGGCCAAGCTGTTACCTAGGTTACCGACCACCCTGCAGTCTCAGAGTGGCAGATTACCTAGGTACAGAGTGTGCAGGGCAGGCCGACACTGTGCCTTAGGGCCTGTACACCCCACTCTGAAGCTAGCGGATCCTTCGATCTAGCCTCTGTCCTGTACTTCTCTGGTGCTGCAGGGGGCCAAGCTGTTACCTAGGTTACCGACCACCCTGCAGTCTCAGAGTGGCATATTACCTACGTACAGAGTGTGCAGGGCAGCCCGACTCTGTGCCTTAGAGCCTGTACACCCCACTCTGAAGCTAGCGGATCATTCCATATAGCTTCTGTCCTGTACTTCTCTGGTGCTGCAGGGCCAAACTGTTACCTAGGTTACCGACCACCCTGCAGTCTCAGAGTGGCAGATTACATAGGTGCAGAGTGTGCAGGGCAGCCCGACTCTATGCCTTAGAGCCTGTACACTCCACTCTGAAGCTAGCGGATCATTCCATATAGCTTCTGTCCTGTACTTCTCTGGTGCTGCAGGGGCCAAGCTGTTACTTAGGTTACCGGCCACCCTGCAGTCTCAGAGTGGCAGATTACATAGGTACAGAGTGTGCAGGGCAGCCCGACTCTATGCCTTAGAGCCTGTACACTCCACTCTGAAGCTAGCGGATCATTCCATATAGCTTCTGTCCTGTACTTCTCTGGTGCTGCAGGGGCCAAGCTGTTACCTAGGTTACCGGCCACCCTGCAGTCTCAGAGTGGCAGATTACCTAGTTACAGAGTGTGCAGGACAGGCCGACTCTATGCCTTAGCGCCTGTACACTCCACTCTGAAGCTAGCGGATCCTTCGATCTAGCCTCTGTCCTGTACTTCTCTGGTGCTGCAGGGGGCCAAGCTGTTACCTAGGTTACCGGCTACCCTGCAGTCCCAGAGTGGCAGGTTACCTAGGTACAGAGTGTGCAGGGCAGGCCGATTCTGTGCCTTAGGGCCTGTTCACTCCACTCTGAAGCTAGCGGATCATTCGATCTAGCCTCTGTCCTGCACTTCTCTGGTGCTGCAGGGGCCAAGCTGTTACCTAGGTTACCGGCCACCCTGCAGTCTCAGAGTGCCAGATTACCCAGGCACAGAGTGTGCAGGGCAGGCCGACACTGTGCCTTAGGGCCTGTACACTCCACTCTGAAGCTAGCGGATCATTCGATCTAGCCTCAGTCCCCGCACTGCTCTGGTGCAGTAGAGGCCAAGCTCTCTGCTCGCAGCCTAAGAGAGGACAGTAATGACCAGCAGTGCGACCATGCACTAGCCTGAATTGTCAGTCTTCAGGAGTGCACCACCCCCAGCAAAGCAGGAATACTGTGGCAACTAGACATCCCGTTGATCTTGACCCAGGGCTGTGGAGTTGGTAATCCTAACCACCAACTTATCAATTCCCTGACCCCACAGCCCTGGTCACTACTGAGCATGTGCATAAAGTGCAGCACAGATTCACTTCCACTACTGAGCATGTACATAAAGTGCCGCATAGATTCATCTCAGCTAACAGCCCAGATCCTTAGATCAGGAACAGAACAGACGTTTATAGGACATTTCATAACTTTCCCAAATTCTTATGAAAACATCTACAGCACATACTGTACTACTGTACCCAATTCATTATATATTCTAGGAGTCTGAGTCTGTCCATTTTATACCGACTCCACAGTCCTGCTTGACACAACCCTTTAATTAACATAATCCATAATTATAAGGATGTAGCCATTGTTTATTTTTACATTTTGTTTTTCGTTTCCTCTTCCAGGAGCCATAAATTTTCTTTTATATGAAATGGCTGTATGAGAGTTTTTTCAATGGGAAGAGTTGTAGTTTTGAAAGACACCATTCACTTCACCATATAATGTACTGAAAAGCATAAAGCAAAATTCAAAGTGAGATTAAATCGGCAGGGAAAAAACACAATTCCACCATCGTTTTTTGGGGTGTAGTTTTTCGGATTTTATTGAATGGCGAAAAAGACCTGGCAACACGATTCTTCAGGCCAGTACGATTACAGCTATATCAACCCTGTATATGTATATATATATATATATATATATATATATATATATATATATATACAGTACAGACCAAAAGTTTGGACACACCTTCTCATTTAAAGATTTTTCTGTATTTTCATGACTATGAAAATTGTACATTCATACTGAAGAAATCAAAATTATGAATTAACACATGTGGAATTATATACTTAACAAAAAAGTGTGAAACAACTGAAATTATGTTACTTTATATTTTGATTGGAATTTTAATAACACAGCGATATTAATTATGTGTGTTTAAAATAAATATGTAATTGTTTTATTTTTAATGGGCAAAAAGGGGTTGATTTGAACTTTTATGCTTTTTTATTTTTTTCAGATTTTTAAAACTTTTTTTTTTGTTTAATTTTTACTGTATTTATTAGTCACCTTAGGGGATTTGAAGCTGCGATCATCCAGTCGCTTGTGTTATACATAGTAACATATCATGACTATCACAGGAGTATCGTAATGACAGGTACTTGGTCTTCAGCAGACTCCCGGTTGCCATGGCAACCCATCGGTACCCCGTGATCACGTCACGGGCGCACCGATGGGAGCATGGAACGACGCATGCCTCATGGCGCGTGTAAAATGTTGCTGTCCGAGATTGTTACTATGTAACAGCTGCGGTTGGCGCTTCAATCCACCCGTGGTTGTTGGCGTCACATGATTACTCATTAAATCAGCCATCATGTAAAAGGAAACAGCCCTCTTCAAAGTCAGGGAGCCGGCATATGACGTACCAATATGTCAAATATTGCTAAGGGGTTAAAAAAAAATTGAAATTTTCTAGAAAAATTTTTTTTTAGTTTGTGTTAATATGTTCCGAGACCCATATTTTTTTATTTTATCGATGGAGAGAGTGAAGAATTGTTTGAGTACCGAGCGGTCAGTTTTAATAGTTAAATTTGGGGGTATATACGACACTTTAATCGCTTTTAATTGAGTTTTGGGGGGAAGGTGCAGAAACAAAAAAACAAAGCAATTTTGTAGTTTTGATTGTTTTTTTCTTAAAAACGTTTACTGTATGGTTTAAATTATATTTTATTTTCATAGATCAGACTTTAATGTGGCACTATCTATTTTGCGTATTTTATATTTTTAATTTTAGCTGGGAAAGTGCGGTCATTAGGATTGTTATTTATTATTTTTTTTTTTTTATTTCACTCCATTTTTTAGTCTACATAGGGGACTTAAACCCACGATCCTTAGGTCACTTGTTCTATTTACTGTAATACTTCGGCACTAAAGCATGTAGGAATGTCAATCTTTTATGAAGCCCAGCCTGTATCATGGCTTCAAGGGAGTGCCAACATGGGAACGACAGAAACCTTCAATAATAAATCAGCACCTTACTAATCATGTTGCAGAGAGTGTGAGGGGAGGGCGATGGGTGCCCAAACAGGTACAACACCTGGATGAAGTGACTTAATCTGTTACCCCCCTGGACACTTTTAAGCTATTACTATGGGCATACAGGTAATAGAAGTGTTAAAATAGTCCTACCTGTATGCGTCATAGCTGCGTCTAGTTGTGGAGAAATAAAGTTTTAATGTTTTATGTTAATGATTTTTTCTAGGCTATGGGGCAAGCGGTGTCTGGAAAAAATCTCGGCCTATTGACTTCATTATAATACCACCCCCCATCCAGAACTGCACGAGTGCAGGGAGCAGGTGCGAGATTACGGCGCTACAACTGCACATCACAGGACAATGTGACACGCATGGGAGGAGGGTAGTATTATAGTGAAATCAAGAGGCTGAGATTTCTTACAGACACCGCACACCCCGGAACCTAGAAGAAATTATTAACATAAAACATTAAAACTCTGTTTCTCCACAACTACACTGCAGCTATGAGGCATACAGGTAAGACTATTTTAACCAGTCTAGTAACTGTATGCCCATAGTAATAGCTTAAAATTGTCCAGGGGGGTGACAGATTCCCTTTAAATGCGGCTGTTTGATTGACACCAACATCTAAGGGGGGAAAACGTATGCTATAGGAACTAACTCTGCTTACTGCTTGGAAGCAGATGCTGGCTCTTTAACACAGCCGACACCTACTCTGTGTGTGCGTCATTGGACGATAAGGGGTTAAGCGGATAATAATTCTTAATGACATTGGCTGTATGTTTGGGGTCATTGTTCTGTTGCAGAATAAATATGGAGCCAATCTGATGGTATTGCACAATGGATATGTATTTGCCTGTATTTCTCATAATTGAGGATAACATTAATTGTGACAAAATCCCCAAATCAAATTGAAGAAATTCGCCTCTAAACTTGCAAGGAGCCTCCGTCATGCTTCACTGTTGCCTGCAGATGCTCATTATTGTAGCGCTCTCCAGCAAAGAACCTGCTTTTTCTTTAGTAGCAGCTTATTCCCCTCCTCACATAAATGCTTGATTTTTGGATTTGTTCTACCTACCTATCTAGTGTTTTGGAAACCCCTTTCCAGGGACAGAGAATTTGGGGTGAGATTCAAGGGATCTCCAGATCTGAGGTCGCTGGTCAAATTAAGGAGCAAAGTATCAGCAACTAGAGCATACACAGAAGTCTCAGTCAGTCTACAAAGCCCTTCTATTCTGTACACAAAAGCAAGGTTTTTTATTTTACTCAAACAAAAAGGGAAGTTTCAGTACCTTACCAAAAAAGGACTTGTAAGTTCACAGTATAAAAGGGAATCGGTCTGCAGGTTTTTGCTATGTAACCTGAAGACAGCATGCAGTAGGGGTTAAAACACAGATTTCAGCTATGCCTTTTATCAATCTCTGTGGTTTTGTTTGCCTGCAATTATTGTTTTAGCGACAGTAGATTATCATTGCTGTGGCTCAGTAGTGCGAGCCTCCTGGCACGACTCCGCCCCTCCTATCATCAGCAGCTCACTGTCTATGGACATTAACACAAGAAGACGGAGTAGAAACGTCCACAACAACATAATTGAATAAAAATATGTCGAATTTTATTAAATATATCTATATAACAAATATCAATACAAAAATATCACAAATCTGCATAGAAGTGCTGTATGCACTATGCACTCATCAGAGAAAAATAAGGAGGAGACATGACGGAAACCAGATTGAGGGGGGAACATAACAGTACATCCTTATGGCATAAGCATGAGCCAATATCACATCAGTAGGAAAACCCATAGATTCTCAGTACAGTGAGTTAGTAATCCGGCATAGCCATATATATAGGATATCACAGTTCCACAGGCACATGCTTACCCATTTGAGATCGTCAAGGGATCGCCCCCACCTCTCACGGCACCCCCAGACGCGCGTTTCGCGTTCTAGCTTTTTCAACAGGAGGGTGAGTATATGATGATGTTTTATTTTTTTTATTATTTTTAACATTAAAATATACCAATAACACACCTGCGCTTATGGAGTAGTACTGAATAGTGCATGCAACGCCTACTACAAAGAAAACAGAGTCGAGTGCACTCTGTTTAGTGTAATGGGTTCAATAAACAGGCTGTGCCTAAGAACTGTATATATGCTGGCACACTCCTGATTCCAGCGGGATGGCGGTCTATCCGCTAAGAGCTGATAAGCGGATAGACCGCCATCCCGCTGGAATCAGGAGTGTGTCAGCGTATATACACACATACCGTATTTTTTTATGTTAAATGGGGGTCTGTTTTATAATGCCAGTGTCTTACATATCATATATATGTCTCTCATACTGGTATCTATATAACCCCCATCCTGGCACATGTGCCAGGTACATTGCCCCCCTGTACTGGCACATTGCCCCCTGTGCTGCTGGCACATTGCCCACCTGTGCTGCTGGCAGACTGCCCCCTTGTGCTGGCACATTGCCCCCTCTGACACATGGCCCCCTTGTGCTGGTACATTGCCCTCCTGTGCTGGTACATTGCCCCCCTGTGCTGCTGGTACATTGGCACATGCCCACTTGTGCTGGCACATAGCCCCCCATCCCATCCTGGATATGCCCCTCCCCCGGCCACTATATGACCCCCTTCTGGCATGCACATGGCCCCCGGTCACGATATGGCCCCCCCTCTCTCTATATGCCCCCTGCTGGCATGCACATGATAAAATAACAAACCCTTAACTCACCTTCCGATGATTGCTCCGTGATCCCAGCTCCTCAGTTGTGATGCCTGGTTCCTGGGCATCTGATCATGTGACCTGGGCACACAGTGATGACGTCACTGTACTGTGCCGATCGGGTGTTGGCACATACAGGAAGAGCCATGGGGGAGCGGGGAGCATGGAGCCATCATCGGAATGTGAGTACTTCATATTAAACGGTGCAGATTCAGTTGAGAGGAGAGCTCTTGGAAGCTTCCCAGATTTCTGCACAACACAACTGATGGTCTCAACCCCATTTATAAGGCAAGAAATCCCACTTATTAACCCCTTCATGACCCAGCCTATTTTGACCTTAAAGACCTTGCCGTTTTTTGCAATTCTGACCAGTGTCCCTTTATGAGGTAATAACTCAGGAACACTTCAACGGATCCTAGCGGTTCTGAGATTGTTTTTTTGTGAGATATTGGGCTTCATGTTAGTGGTAAATTTAGGTCAATAAATTCTGCGTTTATTTGTGATAAAAACAGAAATTTGGCGAAAATTTTGAAAATTTTGCAATTTTCACATTTTGAATTTTTATTCTGTTAAACCAGAGAGTTATGTGACACAAAATAGTTAATAAATAACATTACCCACATGTCTACTTTACATCAGCACAATTTTGGAAACAAAATTTTTTTTTGCTAGGAAGTTGTAAGGGTTAAAATTTGACCAGCGATTTCTCATTTTTACAACGAAATTTACAAAACCATTTTTTTTAGGGACCACCTCACATTTGAAGTCAGTTTGAAGGGTCTATATGGCTGAAAATACCCAAAAGTGACACCATTCTAAAAAATGCACCCCTCAAGGTACTCAAAACCACATTCAAGAAGTTTATTAACCCTTCAGGTACTTCACAGCAGCAGAAGCAACATGGAAGGAAAAAATGAACATTTAACTTTTTAGTCACAAAAATTATCTTTTAGCAACACTTTTTTTATTTTCCCAATGGTAAAAGGAGAAACTGAAACACGAAAGTTGTTGTCCAATTTGTCCTGAGTACGCTGATACCTCATATGTGGGGGTAAACCACTGTTTGGGCGCACGGCAGGGCTTGGAAAGGAAGGAGCGCCATTTGACTTTTTGAATGAAAAATTGGCTCCACTCTTTAGCGGACACCATGTCACGTTTGGAGAGCCCCCGTGTGCCTAAAAATTGGAGCTCCCCCACAAGTGGCCCCATTTTGGAAACTAGACGCCACAAGGAACTTATCTAGATGCATAGTGAGCACTTTGAACCCCCAGGTGCTTCACAAATTGATCCGTAAAAATGAAAAAGTACTTTTTTTTTTCACAAAAAAATTCTTTTAGCCTCAATATTTTCATTTTCACATGGGCAACAGGATAAAATGGATCCTAAAATTTGTTGGGCAATTTCTCCTGAGTACACCGATACCTCACATGTGGGGGTAAACCACTGTTTGGGCACATGGTAAGGCTCGGAAGGGAAGGAGCGCCATTTGACTTTTTGAATGGAAAATTAGCTCCAATTGTTAGCGGACACCATGTCGCGTTTGGAGAGCCCCTGTGTGCCTAAACATTGGAGCTCCCCCACAAGTGACCCCATTTTGGAAACTAGACCCCCCAAGGAACTTATCTAGATGCATATTGAGCACTTTAAACCCCCAGGTGCTTCACAGAAGTTTATAACGCAGAGCCATGAAAATAAAAAATAATTTTTCTTTCCTCAAAAATGATTTTTTAGCCTGGAATTTCCTATTTTGCCAAGGGTAATAGGAGAAATTGGACCCCAAATGTTGTTGTCCAGTTTGTCCTGAGTACGCTGATACCCCATATGTGGGGGTAAACCACTGTTTGGGCGCACGGCAGGGCTCGGAAGGGAAGGCACAGCATTTGGCTTTTTAAATGGAAAATTAGCTCCAATCATTAGCGGACACCATGTCACGTTTGGAGAGCCCCTGTGTGCCTAAACATTGGAGATCCCCCACAAATGACCCAATTTTGGAAACTAGACCCCACAAGGAACTAATCTAGATGTGTGGTGAGGACTTTGAACCCCCAAGTGCTTCACAGAAGTTTATAACGCAGAGCCATGAAAATAAAATAAAAAATTTATTTTCTCAAAAATGATCTTTTAGCCTGCAATTTTTTATTTTCCCAAGGGTAACAGGAGAAATTTGACCCCAAAAGTTGTTTTCCAGTTTCTCCTGAGTACGCTGATACCCCATATGTGGGGGTAAACCACTGTTTGGGCACATGCTGGGGCTCGGAAGTGAAGTAGTGACGTTTTGAAATGCAGACTTTGATGGAATGCTCTGCGGGCGTCACGTTGCGTTTGCAGAGCCCCTGATGTGGCTAAAGAGAAACCCCCCACAAGTGACCCCATTTTAGAAACTAGACCCCCCAAGGAACTTATCTAGATATGTGGTGAGCACTTTGAACCCCCAAGTGCTTCACAGACGTTTACAACGCAGAGCCGTGAAAATAAAAAATCATTTTTCTTTCCTCAAAAATGATGTTTTAGCAAGCATTTTTTTATTTTCACAAGGGTAAGAGGAGAAATTGGACCCCAGTAATTGTTGCGCAGTTTGTCCTGAGTACACTGATACCCCATATGAGGGGGTAAACCACTGTTTGGGCGCACGTCGGGGCTCGGAAGTGAGGGAGCACCATTTGATGTTTTGAATACAAGATTGGCTGGAATCAATGGTGGCGCCATGTTGTGTTTGGAGACCCCTGATGTGCCTAAACAGTGGAAACCCCTCAATTCTACCTCCAACACTAACCCCAGCACACCCCTAACCCTAATCCCAACTGTAGCCGTAACCCTAATCACAACCCTAACCACAACCCTAACTCCAACCCTAACCCTAAGGCTATGTGCCCACGTTGCGTATTTGTGTGAGATTTTTCAGCACCATTTTTGAAAAATCCGCGGGTAAAAGGCACTGCGTTTTACCTGCGGATTTACCGCGGATTTCCAGCGTTTTTTGTGCGGATTTCACCTGTGGATTCCTATTGAGTAACAGGTGTAAAACGCTGCGGAATCCGCACAAAGAATTGACATGCTGCGGCAAATACAACGCAGCGTTTCCGCGCTGTATTTTCTTCACCATGGGCACAGCGGATTTAGTTTTCCATAGGTTTACATGGTACTGTAAACCTGATGGAACACTGCTGCGAATCCGCAGCGGCCAATCCGCTGCGGATCCGCAGCCAAATCCGCACCGTGTGCACATAGCCTAATTCTAAAGGTATGTGCACACACTGCGGAAAACGCTGCGGATCCGCAGCAGTTTCCCATGACTTTACAGTTCAATGTAAACCTATGGGAACCAATAATCGCTGTACACATGCTGCAGAAAAACTGCACGGAAACGCAGCGGTTTACATTCTGCAGCATGTCACTTGTTTCTGCGGATTCCGCAGCAGTTTTACAACTGCTCCAATAGTAAATCGCAGATGTAAAACCGCAGTGAAATGCGCAGAAAAACCGCGGTAAATCCGCCATAAATCCGCAGCGGTTTAGCACTGCGGATTTATCAAATCCGCAGCGGAAAAATCCGCAGAGGAACAGAGTACGTGTGCACATACCCAAACCCTAACCCTAACCCTATTCTAACCTTAGTGGAAAAAAAAAAATTCTTTATTTTTTTATTGTCCCTACCTATGGGGGTGACAAAGGTGGGGGGGGTCATTTATTATTTTTTTTATTTTGATCACTGTGATAGATTATATCTCAGTGATCAAAATGCACTTTGGAACGAATCTGCCGGCCGGCAGATTCGGCGGGCGCACTGCGCATGCGCCCGCCATTTTGGAAGATGGCGGCGCCCAGGGAAAAGACGGACGGACCCCGGCAGGATCGGTAAGTATGATGGGGTGGGGGGGAGCATGGGGGGGCGGATCGGAGCATGGGGGGGCGATCGGAGCGTGGGGGGGTGGAACGGATCACGGGGGGGGTGGATCGGAGCACGGGGGGGTGGATGATGCACGGGGGGGTGGATCGGAGTGCAGGGGGGTTGGATCGGAGCACGGGGGGGTGATTGGAGCACGGGGGGAGCGGACAAGAGCACGGGGGGAGCGGAGCACAGGACGGAGGGAAGCCGGAGCAGTGTACCGGACAGATCGGTGGCTTGGGGGGGCGATCGGTGGGGTGGGGACACATTAGTGTTTCCAGTCATGGCCGATGATATTGCAGCATCGGCCATGGATTGTAATATTTCACCAGTTTTAATAGGTGAAATATTACAAATCGCTCTGATTGGCAGTTTCACTTTCAACAGCCAATCAGAGCGATCGTAGCCACAGGGGGGGTGAAGCCACCCCCCCTGGGCTAAACTACCACTCCCCCTGTCCCTGCAGATCGGGTGAAATGGGAGTTAACCCTTTCACCCGATCTGCAGGGACGCGATCTTTCCATGACGCCACATAGGCGTCATGGGTCGGATTGGCACCGACTTTCATGACGCCTACGTGGCGTCATGGGTCGGGAAGGGGTTAAACCTGACAGGGCACACCTGTGAAGTGAAAACCATTCCCGGTGACTACCTCTTCAAACTCATCAAGAGAATGCCAAGAGTGTGAAATGCAGTCCTCAAAGCAAAAAGTGGCTACTTTGAAGAACCTAGAATATAAGACATAATTTCAGTTGTTTCACACTTTTTTGTTAAGTATATAATTCCACATGTGTTAATTCATAGTTTTGATGCCTTCAGTGTGAATGTACAATTTTCATAGTCATGAAAATACAGAAAAATCTTTAAATGAGAAGGTGTGTCGAAACTTTTGGTCTATACTGTGTGTGTGTATATATATATATATATATATACAGTATATATATACACACATATACAGGGTTGATATAGCTGTAATCGTACTGGCCTGAAGAATTGTGTTGCCAGGTCTTTTTTGCCATTCAATAAAATCCGAAAAACTACACCCCAAAAAATGATGGTGGAATTGTGTTTTTTCCCTGCCGATTTAATCTCACTTTGAATTTTGCTTTATGCTTTTCAGTACATTATATTGTGAAGTGAATGGTGTCTTTCAAAACTACAACTCTTCCCATTGAAAAAACTCTCATACAGCTATTTCATATAAAAGAAAAGTTATGGTTCCTGGAAGAGGAAACGAAAAACAAAATATAAAAATAAACAATGGCTACATCCATCCACACACACACACACACACACACACACACACACACACACACACACACACACACACACACACACACACACACACACATAATTTTCTTGGAAAAATATGAATAAATGACAGAGAATTGCTCTATGTAAAACCTCATGTTAAAATTGCATTGCAATCGCATAGCATTCGGATGTCATTCGGATGCCAAGTGTAAAAAATTGGATTATATTCACATGAAAATCACGTGGCACTTGCATGACACTAGTCCTAGTTTTCTGGACTAAAATCAGAATGTCTTTTTTGACAGTGATGGGTACGAGCCAATAAAGTGACATTGGTCAGAATTGTAAAATTTCCATGGTCATGAAGGTGCAAACAGGCTTGTGGGCTAAAGGGGTTAATTTAGGTATAATTATGTAGTAGCATTTGCTTGTGTTTCATCCTGTCTTGAAATGGTGATAGTAAAGAACATAAGGAGATATGGAATCTTTAAAATACATAATATTTGTTTTACTTATTGTATCTTGCTACCCGCTAAATTATTGATTTTAATTGGAGAGGGGTTAACCTTTAAGTTAATTATTCTTAAATTGATCAGCATGTTAAAAAAGCAAGACATCTGTTACAAGGGAACTAGCAGCCTATTTACAAGCATGAACATTTGAGATCTATTCATTTTTATTAGTTTTATATTTTCTCTTGGCCTTCATCTTTGTGAACAGATTGTCATCATTCAGAATGTTTTTTCCAGATTCATGGATGCTAGCCTTTATTAGTGGGCTGTGCTTTAAATTTACACAAGAGGTTTGTGACTGAAATAAGACAAAAAGTATTATTCTACAATTTTTTAAAATAAATGTATATAGTCTAGAAAACAAGGGAAAGTCCCAGTAAGCAATTGAAAAAATCCCCACTGTGTTTTTGAGTCAACGTGCTGACAAAACAATAATGTGCTATCATTGTCTGAGAGGCTCATTAAATGGTTGGGAAAAATGTCCCACTAAAAACTGACAGTATCCCTTCTTTGCTGACCTCATCCCCCAAAACCATTTAAAACTGCCTTTGGCGCACACCCCCTAATATGTCCAGGACTGCTTCAGTTTTCATGTTCTGTTACTTATTTCATTCTGCCATTGCTAATGGTGTCACAGTTTGACAGTAGACAGGAGAGCAGGAGCAGAGAGACACAGTCCTGTCCCTGCTTCCTGTAATCTATCTAGGTTTTTGTGCTGCTAGAGACGTATTACACTTGACTAGAGTGACAGCCTGCTACTCCAGGCTGAGATTTAGTTACTCATGTTATAATAGAATTTCTTTCTTTCATCTTGTGAGAAATAGAACACATTCACTATAAGTTCCTTTGGGTTTCTACAAGGGTGTCCACCGTTTTACAGGACAAAATAGCACAGTATGCATAACTGTTTCATGGAGCACGCCGGAGGTCACTTTACAATACATTTCTGTCACGACTCCCGGGTATTACTGCTGCGGGGAGAACTGTGCGCCGCAGCAAGGGAGCTGAGAGCAGAGCGGTGAGGAGTTCACCGAGTAGCAAACAGGAGCTGAGCCACGTGACAGGGTAGGAGGTGGTCGAGGGTGGCGCCAGACGCTGGGGTGTAACGAGGTAACAGAGGGGTGAGGTGGAGACATAACCAGAAAGGGAGCCAAAGGTCAGAAAACCAACAGAACAAACAATCAGAGTAAAGCACGGAGAGCAAAACAAGCAAATGCAAACCGAGCGCACACTCAAGGGGTCAGACACACAGACTAAACGAAAGTATAGCTGACAGGTAATCCTAGTCTGGAGTATGTATAAATACCCCTCCCAGATCCAAAGAGAGGCGAGCAATATTAACCCTGAGAGAGCAGGACATGAACCATGTCCTATACCATGACAATCTCTTTGAGAGCCTCGTTCTAGCTCTCATAGAGTTGCATTGAGCTCTTGTGACGTAACTTCTGACCTCTAGCCAGTCAGGAGTTACGGGCACAAGATAGTGCCGTGGGACAGGAATGGCACCTGTAATAGCTGAGTATAAGAACTGAGGCAGAGGGTTTATATTTAAAGTGCTGAAGTAAAAAGAAAAGCACTAGAATGGTGCTTTAAGTATAAACTTATCTATCAGCAGGGAAGCTGGTACAGATTACAGGAGGCAACGAGGGAGGGTGAAGCTATGGTTACCCATGCATTAGGAGGAGCACTTAGATCTTGTAAAACAAAAAGGAAGGGAAAACTTTTCATCAGCACATGAGGGATTCCAAAATATTCAGGATGCTCTGCATGGATGAACACCAAGCCGATTTGTGGGCAATTAGAAAGGCAGTAGAGAGACGGTAATACAGTATTCTCAATAATAGTGGATCTTGTACTTCTCTTTTTTTAATGCCCCGTAGAGTTCCTGTTAATTAAGTCGTTTCTTCTATGTTTTAGACAATAAGATAAGTTAGTATAAGCAAGGAGGCGATGTAGCTTTTGTCGTAGAGCAGGGGTGGAGGCCCTCGGAAGAAGCTGTCTGCGAAACGCGCGTTGGGGTGAGGTGGGACGCTGTGCTGCAGGTAGATATAAATATAAGTTCTGGTTGTATGTACACTTGTATTCCCTGTATTATAGGCATGCTTAGGCAGCCAGTAGGGCGCCGGACAATACAGTATAGGATTATGAAGTTACTACTCTGCATTTGACACTATTTCGTTATGTATATTACTGAGCCTCCCATCCCTTGTTAGGGTGCTCGGGCATTTATGCATTTTTATATATTTTCCAATAAAAGCTTTAGTTCACTTTATTCTGGATCTCCTTGTTTCGGCTGCTTTTGAGTTCAGACCGTTTTTGTGTATATTTGGTCAAACATGTAATTACATCACACCTATTGTGATGGTTGGAGCTGCTTCTCTTTGGTGAGGCTATGATGTTAGGTGGTATTGATTATGTTGATACACGCAACTGCTTTTCCAGATTTGCGTCGGTTTGGAGCGCAGTTGACTCTTTGCGATTACAGTATATGTTTTGTAAAGAATGGCTTGCAGCAGTAAGTTACCGTATTCTGAAAACACAGATGCATATTACACTGCATGTCTCCTCAAAGAATGAAATTCGTCACTGCTTACTCAAGCAGTGGAAGGTCTAAAGTCTACATCACATAGGATACACTCACCCTGCTGTATATAGATCACATACGAGACACTGAGATTGCTGTGTTTATATCATATAGGAGACATTTAGGCTGATGTATATACATCACTAACTCACATGGTATGAGTATTGATAGTGACTAGTATATGAAATATGTAGGCATTCACAGAAAATATTAAACCATTAAAAACTGATTATTTGTTTAGATATGCAGTAAAAGTATTATTGTTAAAGTTTCATAGTTATAAGGTTGAAGGTAGACCTAAGCCTGACATAGAAAACTTATAAAGATATAGGAGCACTGGCCAAGGGTAATTAAAAGTTTTTCTGTATTACACAAATATCAAGACAAGAAATCTAAAATATTTAAAAGAAGAATGTCAGACATAAGCAATAACCATACACGAAGCTTCCAAATATAGAGCTAAAAATGGGGCACACAAGAATGTATCCCGAAATTAAGTTAATAATCTAATAAGTGATTCATATCAGATCAAAATGATGAGTATATATTGTAACGTGGCTAAAGGTTGGATAGTTGACGGGAGGTATGTATCACAGAGAAGGCTTGTCGCTGTGATGTGACCCGGAGTGTTTTCTGTAATGCACATAAAGCAATAAGAAATTGTTTAGGATATTTGGGTCCAGGTTACGGGTAGCTATGAGAGATGGGAGGGTCTGGCTACCCATATACCTCACCCCTGGGTAAGGGGCATAACCGTGCCTATCTATGTTTGTTTCAGGACCTGTGGTGATGTCAGAACCACATGTCTAATCATGTGATGGGTTCCTGGGTGTGGTTACACCTATGTAAAGAGGTGTGTGTAGCCCATGTGGTGAGTGTGTCCTGGCTGGACACTGCAGAGTGGCCTGTGTGTTGGACGGTTCCAAGTGGGGACAGATGTCCTGAACAGCACACAGAGACCATATTTAGGCAGGAGAGCCTACGTGCTGGACATGGCACAGCCTGTATGCCTACAGGTCTGAGAGAGAGCGGAGCTCTAATATGGACATTGAGGATTCAACTGTCTCAAGTAAGACTGTTTACCTGTTGTTCATGTTGCTATGTGGTTTATGGAGCAATAAACCTGTGAACTTTTAATGAAACGTGCCTCCAGAGTGTCATCCGCTGCACCTGAGCGAGTACAATCCCTACAATTGGTGTTTCGAATACGGGCAGCGATCCAAGGAGCACATGTTGCAGCGATGGCTGGTCTGAGCCAGAAGAGTGGACGGTCTTGACAACCGTTAGTAAATACTGATCGGGATCAGTGAGAACTGCTGTTTTGGGATACCTCTGTGGAGAAGAGGGATCCGGGAACCTGTGTGGCAGCCATCAACAGGTAACGGATGGAGATCCGTGTTATGCTGATTGGGATCAGTGAGAAAATGTGTTTGGGCTGTAAAGCTGAGAACGGATGGAGATCCGTGTTGTGCTGACCGGGGTCAGTGTGAAACAAAGAAAGAGACATTGTGTCTGGGGCACCTCTGAGGCCAAGAGGTGTCCAGGAACCCGTGCAGGTTGCCAGCGGGTAACGGTCTGAAAACCGTGTATTGTGCTGATTGGGATCAGTGATTTTTTTGTAACAGACCGTAGTCTGTGCTATGCTGACCAGAGGTCACTGAGAGACTGTTTTTTTTTTTTTTCTATAAGCACATGTGCAAGTGCTTGCTGTGGACCGGCGAGTCCATGTATTTCTTTTTTTCTTCTGTGATTGACTTGCTGTGGCTCGGCGGGGCCACGAAGACTGAAGGCGTCTGGCGGTCAGGCTACTTTCACACTAGCGTTTTTTTAAATCCGTCACAATGCGTCGTTTTGCAGAAAAAACGCATCCTGCAAAAGTGCTTGCAGGATGCGTTTTTTCCCCATACACTTCTATTGACGACGCATTTGCGACGGATTTGCACACTTCGCATCCGTCTTGCGACAAATGCGTCGTGCTTTGGCGGACCGTCGGGAGAAAAAAACCCTACATGTAACGTTTTTTTCTCCCGACGGACCGCTTTTTCCGACCGCGCATGCGCGGCCGGAACTCCGCCCCCACCTCCCCGCACCTTACAATGGGGCAGCGGATGCGCCGGAAAAATGCATCCGCTGCCTCCATTGTGCAATGCAGCAAACGCTAGCGTCGGAATCTCCCCGTCGCAATGCGTCGGGGAGATTCCGACGCTAGTGTGAAAGAAGCCTTACTCGGCGGGGTTACGAAGTTTTGCTGTGGATCGGCGGGTCCACGAAGTCCACGGTGCAGAGCCTTGTGAAGTGCAGTTGCAGCAAAAGAAAAAAAAAAAAGACATTGCTGGTTTAGAGTGTGCAGACTCTTAAAGGGCCCGAGTCACATTGGTGTGCTGTGCGAACTGGGGCCTGAGAGTACTGTGGGAAGTCCACAGGGTGTACGCCAGAGTGGGGTGGTGTCCCTAAAAAGTGGGTGGAGTCCCAAAAACGGAGCGGTGCCCAAATAATTATGGTTGGCCAAAAAGGGGCTGCGTCTCAAAAGGGGGTAGTTGCCCAAAAGGGGGTGGAGTCCCTAAAAGGGGTGGTGGCCCTAAAGGAGAAAATGGTCCACAAGGGGGCGGTAACCCAAAAGGGGGTGGAGTCCCTAAAAGGGGCGATGGCCCTAAAGGAGAAAATGGTCCACAAGGGGGCGGTAACCCAAAAGGGGGTGGAGTCCAAAAAGGGGGCGGCGACCCAAATAGGGGTGGTGGCCCAAAAAGGGGTGGCGGTGAATGCACTGATGGACTGTTGCCGGGTTCAGTGTTCGAACAGCACATGTTCAGAATATTGTACTGACTTTTCATCTGGCAAGATGACACAGAGCTGTTCTGTAGAAGTCAATGGAGTGTGCGTGACTGGATCTCTGGACTCGGGGAGCCTGGTGACGCTGGTGAGCGCCACACTCCCTGTCTATCTGATTCCCGGAAGGAAGATGGAAGTCCACTGCGTTCATGGGGTCGCTAGGGATTATCCGGTGTCCAGGGTAATCATTGAAACGCCCACGGTTATTGCCAGCCATGATGTACCTGTAGTCCTAGACTTGCCATTCCCTGTTGTAATAGGCCAGGACTTTGAAAGGTTTTGGGACTTGTGGGAGGTAAGGGGAGTGTCTGATTGCTCAGAACGGAGTCGGAATGACTCTAAGGGAGCCCCACCACAACAAGCGGCTGTAGTGATTCTGGATTGTGTGATGTGTGAGAAGGAGATAGCGACATCTAAGGTTAATAGTCCAGAGTTACGGGTGACTGGAAGAAAGTGTGGGTCTGACACCTGTTTAAGTGGGGACTTGCTGTTCCAGGATGACAGAGGGAGAGGGGGTGACTCCTATTCAGACTGTGACTCGAGCGCAAAGGGAAAAGAGTGCAGTAAGGAGGAGCCGAGTAAAAATCACAGATCTTCATCTCGTCGCGGGGGACGCAAAAAGGCGGGACAAGTTACACCCTCTGAGAAGAAAGATGATGAGGAAGAGACAGGGTCAGGTGCAGATAACATTATTGTCCTTGATGAGGAGGTCACTTTATCTCTGACAAACCCTAGCACTGAGGTAGTTAGTGTCGGGCTGGGGTTAGAACAGATCTGTAGTAGACCCACGTCTGCAATGCCCGGAAAGACTGAACTGGCTCCGTATGATGAAGTACCTGATGCTGAAGAGATGGAGAACTCTGAAATTACCAAGAGTCCTGTTATGTTTGCTAATGACAGGTGTTATGAAGGCAATCCAGAAACACAGTGTGCTTAGCGATCAGAGCGCACACAGTGATCTGACAAATACCCAAAAATACAAGAACGAGCTCTGAGACGTGGAAACTCTGTAGACTGCACACCTGATCCTATCCTAAACACAACTAAAAGCGGCTGTGGATTGCGCCTAACAACTACCTAGGCAACTCGGCACAGCCTAAGAAACTAGCTAGCCTGAAGATAGAAAAATAGGCCTGACTTGCCCCAGAGAAATTCCCCAAAGGAAAAGGCAGCCCCCCACATATAATGACTGTGAGTAAGATGAAAAGACAAAACGTAGGGATGAAATAGATTCAGCAAAGTGGGGCCCGATATTCTAGGACAGAGCGAGGACAGTAAAGCGAACTTTGCAGTCTACAAAAAACCCTAAAGCAAAACCACGCAAAGGGGGCAAAAAAAACCCACCGTGCCGAACTAACGGCACGGCGGTACACCCTTTGCGTCTCAGAGCTTCCAGCAAAACAAAAGACAAGCTGGACAGAAAAAAAAGCAACAAAAAAAACAAAAAGCACTTAGCTATACAGAGCAGCAGGTCACAGGAACAATCAGGAGAAGCTCAGATCCAACACTGAAACATTGACAAGGAGCAAGGATAGCAGCATCAGGCGGAGTTAAGTAATGAAGCAGTTAACGAGCTCACCAGAACACCTGAGGGAGGAAGCTCAGAAGCTGCAGTACCACTTGTGACCACAGGAGTGAATTCAGCCACAGAATTCACAACAGTACCCCCCCCTTGAGGAGGGGTCACCGAACCCTCACCAGAGCCCCCAGGCCGACCAGGATGAGCCGCATGAAAGGCACGAACAAGATCGGAAGCATGAACATCAGAGGCATAACCCTTCCATTTAACCAGATACTGGAGTTTCCGTCTAGAAACACGAGCCTATGATGGAATATAGGCTGAACTGGATGGACAAATGTCTTTTTTCGGCCTTACTAACTATGTTACTATGTTACTATGAGAATCCAAAATCTTCTCCACAATATACTCCAATTCCCCCTCCACCAAAACCGGGGCAGGAGGCTCAACAGATGGAACCATAGGTGCCACGTATCTCCGCAACAACGACCTATGGAATACATTATGTATGGAAAAGGAGTCTGGGAGGGTCAAACGAAAAGACACAGGATTGAGAACCTCAGAAATCCTATACGGACCAATAAAACGAGGTTTAAATTTAGGAGAGGAAACCTTCATAGGAATATGACGAGAAGATAACCAAACCAGATCCCCAACACGAAGTCGGGGACCCACACGGCGTCTGCGATTAGCGAAAAGTTGAGCTTTCTCCTGGGACAAGATCAAATTGTCCACTACCTGAGTCCAGATCTGCTGCAACCTATCCACCACAGAATCCACACCAGGACAGTCCGAAGACTCAACCTGTCCTGAAGAGAAACGAGGATGGAACCCAGAATTGCAAAAAAATGGAGAAACCAAGGTAGCCGAGCTGGCCCGATTATTAAGGGCGAACTCAGCCAACGGCAAAAAGGACACCCAATCATCCTGGTCTGCAGAAACAAAACATCTCAGATATGTTTCCAAGGTCTGATTGGTTCGTTCGGTCTGGCCATTAGTCTGAGGATGGAAAGCCGAGGAAAAGGATAGGTCAATGCCCATCCTACCACAAAAGGCTCGCCAAAACCTTGAAACAAACTGGGAACCTCTGTCAGAAACAATATTCTCAGGAATGCCATGCAACCGAACCACATGCTGAAAGAACAAAGGTACCAAATCAGAGGAGGAAGGCAATTTAGCCAAGGGCACCAGATGGACCATTTTAGAAAAGCGATCACAGACCACCCAAATGACTGACATCTTTTGAGAAACGGGAAGGTCAGAAATGAAATCCATCGAAATATGTGTCCAAGGCCTCTTTGGGACCGGCAAGGGCAAAAGCAACCCACTGGCACGAGAACAGCAGGGCTTAGCCCTAGCACAAATCCCACAGGACTGCACAAAAGTACGTACATCCCGTGACAGAGATGGCCACCAGAAGGATCTAGCCACTAACTCTCTGGTACCAAAGATTCCAGGATGACCAGCCAACACCGAACAATGAAGTTCAGAGATAAGTTTATTAGTCCACCTATCAGGGACGAACAGTTTCTCTGCTGGACAACGATCAGGTTTATTCGCCTGAAATTTTTGCAGCACCCGCCGCAAATCAGGGGAGATGGCAGACACAATGACTCCTTCCTTGAGGATACCCGCTGGCTCAGATAAACCCGGAGAGTCGGGCACAAAACTCCTAGACAGAGCATCCGCCTTCACATTTTTAGAGCCCGGAAGGTACGAAATCACAAAGTCGAAGCGGGCAAAAAATAACGACCAACGGGCCTGTCTAGGATTCAAGCGCTTGGCAGACTCGAGATAAGTCAAGTTCTTATGATCAGTCAATACCACCACGCGATGCTTAGCTCCTTCAAGCCAATGACGCCACTCCTCGAATGCCCACTTCATGGCCAGCAACTCTCGATTGCCCACATCATAATTACGCTCAGCGGGCGAAAACTTCCTGGAAAAGAAAGCACATGGTTTCATCACTGAGCAATCAGAACCTCTCTGTGACAAAACCGCCCCTGCTCCAATCTCAGAAGCATCAACCTCGACCTGGAACGGAAGAGAAACATCTGGCTGACACAACACAGGGGCAGAACAAAAACGACGCTTCAACTCCTGAAAAGCTTCCACAGCAGCAGAAGACCAATTAACCAAATCAGCACCCTTCTTGGTCAAATCGGTCAATGGTTTGGCAATGCTAGAAAAATTACAGATGAAGCGACGATAAAAATTAGCAAAGCCCAGGAACTTTTGCAGACTTTTCAGAGATGTCGGCTGAATCCAATCCTGGATGGCTTGGACCTTAACTGGATCCATCTCGATAGTAGAAGGGGTAAAGATGAACCCCAAAAATGAAACTTTCTGCACACCGAAGAGACACTTTGATCCCTTCACAAACAAAGAGTTAGCACGCAGGACCTGAAAAACCATTCTGACCTGCTTCACATGAGACTCCCAATCATCTGAGAAGATCAAAATGTCATCCAAGTAAACAATCAGGAATTTATCCAGATACTCACGGAAGATGTCATGCATAAAAGACTGAAACACAGATGGAGCATTGGCAAGTCCGAACGGCATCACTAGATACTCAAAATGACCCTCGGGCGTATTGAATGCAGTTTTCCATTCATCTCCTTGCCTAATTCTCACCAGATTATACGCACCACGAAGATCTATCTTAGTGAACCAACTAGCCCCCTTAATCCGAGCAAACAAGTCAGATAACAATGGCAAGGGATACTGAAATTTAACAGTGATCTTATTAAGAAGGCGGTAATCAATACACGGTCTCAGCGAACCATCCTTCTTGGCTACAAAGAAGAACCCTGCTCCCAGTGGTGATGACGATGGGCGAATATGTCCCTTCTCCAGGGATTCCTTCACATAACTGCGCATAGGGGCGTGTTCGGGCACGGATAAATTAAATAATCGACCTTTAGGGAATTTACTACCAGGAATCAAATTGATAGCACAATCACAATCCCTATGCGGAGGTAGAGCATCGGACTTGGGCTCTTCAAATACATCCTGATAATCAGACAAGAACTCTGGGACCTCAGAAGGGGTGGATGACGAAATCGACAAAAATGGAACATCACCATGTACCCCCTGACAACCCCAGCTGGATACCGACATGGAATTCCAATCCAATACTGGATTATGGGTTTGTAGCCATGGCAACCCCAACACGACCACATCATGCAGATTATGCAACACCAGAAAGCGAATAACTTCCTGATGTGCAGGAGCCATGCACATGGTCAGCTGGGCCCAGTATTGAGGTTTATTCTTGGCCAAAGGTGTAGCATCAATTCCTCTCAATGGAATAGGACACCGCAAAGGCTCCAAGAAAAACCCACAACGTTTAGCATAATCCAAATCCATCAGATTCAGGGCAGCGCCCGAATCCACAAACGCCATGACAGAAAACGACGACAAAGAGCATATCAAGGTAATGGACAGAAGGAATTTGGACTGTACAGTACCAATGACGGCAGACCTAGCGGACCGCTTAGTGCGCTTAGGACAATCAGAAATAGCATGAGTGGAATCACCACAGTAGAAACACAGACCATTCAGACGTCTGTATTCCTGCCGTTCAACTCTAGTCATAGTCCTATCGCACTGCATAGGCTCAGGTTTAACCTCAGGCAGTACCGCCAAATGGTGCACAGATTTACGCTCGCGCAAGCGTCGACCGATCTGAATGGCCAAAGACAAAGACTCATTCAAACCAGCAGGCATAGGAAATCCCACCATGACATCCTTAAGAGCCTCAGAGAGACCCTTTCTGAACAAAGCTGCCAGCGCAGATTCATTCCACTGAGTGAGTACTGACCATTTCCTAAATTTCTGACAATATACTTCTATATCATCCTGACCCTGGCACAAAGCCAGCAAATTTTTCTCAGCATGATCCACTGAATTAGGCTCATCGTACAGCAATCCGAGCGCCAGGAAAAACGCATCGACACTACTCAATGCAGGGTCTCCTGGCGCAAGAGAAAATGCCCAGTCTTGAGGGTCGCCGCGCAAAAAAGAAATAATAATCAAAACCTGTTGAATAGGATTACCAGAAGAATGAGGTTTCAAGGCCAGAAATAGCTTACAATTATTTTTGAAACTTAGAAACTTAGTTCTATCTCCAAAAAACAAATCAGGAATAGGAATTCTTGGTTCTAACATAGATTTCTGATCAATAGTATCTTGAATTTTTTGTACATTTATAACGAGATTATCCATTGAAGAGCACAGACCCTGAATATCCATGTCCACACCTGTGTCTAGAATCACCCAAATGTCTAGGGGAAAAAAAAAAGTGAACACAGAGCTGAGAAAAAAAAAAAAAAAATGATGTCAGAACTTTTTCTTTCCCTCAATTGAGAATCATTAGTTGGCTCCTTGTACTGTTATGTTTGCTAATGACAGGTGTTATGAAGGCAATCCAGAAACACAGTGTGCTTAGCGATCAGAGCGCACACAGTGATCTGACAAATACCCAAAAATACAAGAACGAGCTCTGAGACGTGGAAACTCTGTAGACTGCACACCTGATCCTATCCTAAACACAACTAAAAGCGGCTGTGGATTGCGCCTAACAACTACCTAGGCAACTCGGCACAGCCTAAGAAACTAGCTAGCCTGAAGATAGAAAAATAGGCCTGACTTGCCCCAGAGAAATTCCCCAAAGGAAAAGGCAGCCCCCCACATATAATGACTGTGAGTAAGATGAAAAGACAAAACGTAGGGATGAAATAGATTCAGCAAAGTGGGGCCCGATATTCTAGGACAGAGCGAGGACAGTAAAGCGAACTTTGCAGTCTACAAAAAACCCTAAAGCAAAACCACGCAAAGGGGGCAAAAAAAACCCACCGTGCCGAACTAACGGCACGGCGGTACACCCTTTGCGTCTCAGAGCTTCCAGCAAAACAAAAGACAAGCTGGACAGAAAAAAAAGCAACAAAAAAAACAAAAAGCACTTAGCTATACAGAGCAGCAGGTCACAGGAACAATCAGGAGAAGCTCAGATCCAACACTGAAACATTGACAAGGAGCAAGGATAGCAGCATGAGGCGGAGTTAAGTAATGAAGCAGTTAACGAGCTCACCAGAACACCTGAGGGAGGAAGCTCAGAAGCTGCAGTACCACTTGTGACCACAGGAGTGAATTCAGCCACAGAATTCACAACAGAGTCCAGAGGTACCTAAGAGTAAACAGACAGAGAGCCCAGGAGAGACCATAGAGGTGGATGCAAAAACAGGTGGAACTCTGAAGAGGCAGAGTGTGGGTGGACAAGAGCCCCCGTTTGAAAGTTTAATTAAAGAACTGGTGGTGCGACATGTGCTGGCCAAAAGAGAGCAGGACCATAACATAGAGCTGCTTAAAGAAACTTGAACAAGAAAGGGTCCTGAGGCAAGCAATTGAGCACAAAGTGGGTGACCTAGAGAAGGAGGTCGTTGAACTCAGAGGTCACCTATCAGCGTGTCAGGCCATGAATAGGGCCATATTAAAAGATATGGAGGTGCTCAGAGAGGCCCAAGAGAAGAATCAGCAGGAGCTTCTCCAGAGAGAGGATGAGCATCGCTGCTTGGTAGAAGAGCAAGATAAAGTTCTCCAAGAGCTCAAGACAAAGGAGACTAATCAACAGCTCCAGAAATCCACAGATGACCGGAAAATCGGACTGTTGCGCTCTCCCGATTTGATCGCGGTGAATGAGAATAAGCTGGAGAGGCTGACCAAAGAAGGGGCCTCCATGGAGGAAGAAATCCAGCAAGTGAAGTGCCCCGCAGATGGCCGAACAAAGGACATCGAGGTCTTGAAAAACTGCGCTGATGCTGTGGACGATTAGGTCCAATGATATGACCAAGAAGGTGAGACTTCGATCTTCAAGTGCGTAATAGACGTACCCAAAGACATGCAAGAAGCGTGTGCCAGTGAGGAGGTGCATGAAGTGTTTAAAAAGGCGGTCGACGCGTGTAGGGTGCACTGGGCACCTGAGACCCATCAACTGGTCATACTGTCAACTAAGGAAGTCACAGTGAAGCGGGTGGCTGTCCTGAGAGAGATGCATCTACAATGCCTCCGCACAAAACAAATGATCATGTTGAAGAATAAGGAAGCCACTCGACGTCTGGAGCTAGCAAGAGAAGCTCAAAATCGGTTGGGTATTGTAGAAGATGTTGTGCAAGTGCCCAGAGGTCTGGTGGGGAAAGTCATCGGAAGATTTGGCAAGGTGATGCAAGAGATGGTGAATAGGTCCGGTGTTATGAGAGTGAGCATTCCGGCTGATGATGAAGCCCAGGTTGTGGGTGAAGATGGGATGGTTCCATTCCTTGTCGTTGGATCCATGGAGAGCCTTGGGAATATCCAAATGCTCCTGGGGTATCGTGTGGCATACCTGAAACAGAGCAGCTAAGACGTGAGAGGGAGCAGATCAATATAGAGCTGCAAGGATTGGCAAACAGGTTGCCACCACCTTCAACTCATGGTCTAGAGAGGCGAAGAGGTTCTCTAAAGACTGCAAGTCCTCAAGCTGAAGTTAACAGAGGATATAGAGGTAAAGGGAAGAGCTGCTCTCCGAAGAAAGACAATAGGAGAGATCAAGAACCGAGAGAGAACCGAAGGTGGTCAGATGGAAGAGTTACAAGTAGTGACTCCTCAGTTAGTTCAGGGCTCAGAGGCCTAAGCGGGAGATCCTGTAGCAGACGAGATGACAAGGGGTCATCATTATCAAAGGATGTGACGGAAAGGGATGACGAATGCCGACGAAAGGGTTCAATAACAGGCTCTGACTTAAAGAGACGGTTTGACTGTCAGGGACGACTGAGAGGGGTCTCTTGTCGGTTTAGGACAAGTGCCAAGCCCCACGGCTTTAGGCAGAGGGGGGAGGTATGTAACGTGGCTAAAGGTTGGATAGTTGACGGGAGGTATGTATCACAGAGAAGGCTTGTCGCTGTGATGTGACCCGGAGTGTTTTCTGTAATGCACATAAAGCAATAAGAAATTGTTTAGGATATTTGGGTCCAGGTTACGGGTAGCTATGAGAGATGGGAGGGTCTGGCTATCCATATATCTCACCCCTGGGTAAGGGGCATAACCGTGCCTATCTATGTTTGTTTCAGGACCTGTGGTGATGTCAGAACCACATGTCTAATCATGTGATGGGTTCCTGGGTGTGGTTACACCTATGTAAAGAGGTGTGTGTAGCCCATGTGGTGAGTGTGTTTGGGAGTCTGCAAGAGTGGACAGACTTCCATGTGTCCTGGCTAGACACTGCAGAGTGGCCTGTGTGTTGGACGGTTCCAAGTGGGGACAGACGTCCTGAACAGCACAGAGAGACCATATTTAGGCTGGAGAGCCTACGTGCTGGACATGGCGCAGCCTGTATGCCTACAGGTCTGAGAGAGAGCGGAGCTCTAATATGGACATTGAGGATTCAACTGTCTCAAGTAAGACTGTTTACCTGTTGTTCCTGTTGCTATGTGGTTTATGGAGCAATAAACCTGTGAACTTTTAATGAAACGTGCCTCCAGAGTGTCATCCGCTGCACCTGAGCGAGTACAATCCCTACAATATATATATTGTGGAATAAAAGTCCTACATATAAACTATAAACCTCTTGATAATTATCAAAGCATATATAGACAGGTATCAATCAATAGAAAAATGTGTGCAGCATACTCCAGGGAAGTGGATAAAAAGATGTGTAATTCAGTAAACAAGTGTACAGTCATTGTCCCAGAAAGACGGTGGGGTCGGGGGAGCTGGGGAGCAGCGGGACACAGAGGCAGGAGCTGCGGCTCAGGCCTGTGCCAGCTGCTAAAGAAAAATGAATATTCACTGCGCTGGCCGCTACGGGTTGGATGCTGTGGATGTACCTAGCATCCAACCCGCAGCGTTTGCTGACTGTGGGAACATACCCTCAGAAATCTGCGTGATATGCAATATCTGTATATTTTTCAAAAAACATTTTTTTTTTGAATTGTGTGGGATCCCTTATAATTTTAATAACCAGCAGAGAGAAAGCGATGGCTGAGAGCTGATGTTAATATTCTGGGAAGGAGGCAATAGCCATAAAGGTTCCCAGGCTATTAATATCAGCTCACAGCTGTTTGATTAGCCTTTACTGGCTAGTTTACAGGGGAACCCACCAAAAAATTGACATGGGGTTCCCGTATAAAATCAAACCAGCAAAGGCTAGGCAAACAGCTGCGGGCTGATATTAATAGCCTGGGAAGGGGCCATGGATATTGGCACCCACCTAGGCTAAAAACATCAGCCCCTCAGCCGCCCCAGAAAAGGCACATCTCTAAGCTGAACCAATTCTGCCACAAAGCCTCACTCTTCCCACTTGCCCTGTAGTGGTGACAAGTGGGGTGATAATTGGATAATGGATAATGGAGAAGCGTCTATAAGATACCTATCCATTACTAATCCTATAGTTACATGGTAAATAAAGACACAGCCAGAATAAGTCCTTTATTTGAAATAATCATACAGACCTTTTTTGAATTTTAATTAACCATACTTACTGAATGCCTAATCCCCGACACCCTCATCTCCTGCAAGAAAAATAAAATAATAAACCAACATATAATACTCCCTCTCTGCCGTAGTCCAGACGGGAGATGTGACCACTCTGCCCGGCCTCCGGCGATACACTGACAGGAGGTAATCCCTCACGCAGTGTATCACTGAGCCGCAGTGAGAGTTCACTGGAGTTCATCAGCTGATCAGCTCCGTTGCTCTCACTTACGGTACCGCTGCGTGGGAAAGTTCTAACACAGCGATAGTGGCGTAAGTGACAGCGGAGCTTAATGACTAATACACTGCGGGAGATATATATTGTCAATGTATCACCGGAGGCCGGGTAGAGCGGTCACATCTCCCGATGTGACTGTTCTAATCTTGAGATCGCCGTGGGACACTCGGATTACCTGGACTACGGCGGACAGGGAGTATATGTTGGTTTATTATTTTACATTATTTCTAGGAGACGAGGGTGTCGGGGATTTGGTGTGAGGTGAGTATAATGGGTTTTTATTTTTATGTGAATATGTATATAATTTTACTCTTTTGTTTTAACTGTGAGCACAGGCGCTGGCAGATGATACTACTTTCCCATCAGCTGCACATCAGACATAGCCGGATGGGAGCAGTAGTCTCATCTTCCCACGCCTGTTTTTTTACTGCAGGTCACCGCTGCAGGTCATAGTCAGCTGCGGAATCACGCTGACATCTGCCAGCATGATCCCGCAGCGCTGTGACCGATGGTACCGGCGGTAGCGTTATCGCACACATCTGCACACGCACGCAGATATCTGCACACACACACAGACACCCGCACACACACAGACAGACACGCACATATTTTCCGCCCACACACATATTCTCCACCCACACGCTCTTCCTCCTTTTGACATCATATCCTTTTCTGCAGCGTTTTTGCCAGCACATCTGCAGCAAATTCGCGGATTTGACTGACTCAATGGAAGTCAATGGGTACAGAAACGCTGCAGATCTGCTAGAAGAATTTACATGCTGTGGAAAATAAAATGCTGTGAATAAGGTCGGAAATTTCCGCAGCATGTGCACAACAATTCAGGAATGCCATTGATTAACATTGCTTTAATAATGCTGATTTATAGCATTTCCGCGCAGAAAAAACGCTGCAGAAACACAACAAATCCGCAATGTGTGCACATAGCCTAAACACTCCTCCAACCTTCTAGCCATTTTTTTCCCCAGCACAGCTTCACCCTCCCCATTCCATTGCAGTACATCCCTAGCATGGAGAAGATAGCCAAGAAGTCAGCCCAGTTCTTCAGAAACCCCAAACGCTTCTTCTTGCACCAATTCCTGAGCCATTAAAGGGAGTCTGTCACCCCAAAAATCATACTTGAGCTAAGGCCACCAGCATCAGGGGCTTATCTACAGTATTCTGTAATGCTGTAGATAAGCCCCCGATGTATCCTGAAAGGAAAGAAAAACGGGGTATATTATACTCGCCCAGGGTCGGTCCCGCTGCGTTTCGGTCCACAGCATGCTGTAGATAAGCCCCTGATGCCGGTGGCCTTAGCTCATATATGATTTTTTGGGGTGACAGATTCCCTTTAATCAAACAACATAAAAGTGTACTGGAGGCTGAGCAGCCAGTCTTAAATAGAAAAACTTAACACACCAAAAGAACAAAAAATCTAGGGTTCAAAAGAATACCCCTGTTAGATTCCCTAGCTGTCAGCAGAGTTTGGCACCCTAGAAGACACAATGACGTCCGTGCTGAACGAGAACTGTCCCTGGCAATCCCTAATGGACCAATCATCTAAACAAAAGGGCAGGTGAACAAGATTGTTATAACAACCATATAATAAAAGTAACAATATGTAGCTGTATTATGACGACAACCATATGAAGTCTTGTACAGTTCAAAGGTAGCTTACTTGTAGTGCGCAAATCCTAGTGCCTACGAAAGCAAAATTCCATGTGGCATTTAGACCCTTACCTGTGCACACACACCGCAGGCCTTGATACGGCTGGACACTGGATGTCCCGGCTTGGGGAAAGCCCACCTTACACCGTGGTTCTCTTTCATCTTTATGCAGTGAACATAGCCCTACATCTGATGAAGGGTTTTCACTGTAATCATTGTGTAATACTGTACTTACCACGGTATAACCATTGGATATGAAATACTGACAATAAATCCTGTGTGAAGCATCTTCAAGTGGCTTTTAGGCTTCTTCACTCTTTCTACAGCTAGATTTTATTAATATGACTTATTTTTGGTACCTACAAAATTTTGACTGCTTGTTGTATTTTTTTGCGTAGAAGTGCGATGACCAAAAATGGCAATTCTGGAATTTAGATTTAATTTATTTTTTAATTGAAAAAGGGTAGTGATTTACACTTTCATTTTCTTTTCTATTTTTGAAAATATTTTTTCCCTCTAATGTCTATCTTTTTGTGTTCTCCAAAGGGTACTTGACCATTTGATCATCTGTACTTTATACTGCAATGCTACAGTATTGCAATATATAGTGAATTTGACCTTCTCCTATAAAGGCCAGCTTTAGACTGGGATTCATAGGAGGGCCAAGATGTCAGCAGCAGGATCCTTCAATATGTCACTGTCTGCTGTGGCAACTGAACGGCACCCCACAAACACTTCAAGGTGGAACTGGGTATTGGTGCACTTGTGCGTCGGTCCACACATGACTTAGCAACTAGATCATTTAAATACCTGTCAATTATTGAAACTGGCATCTAAATAGTTAAGCAACAGCAATCGTTGCTTGCTGTTGTCACCATTATTAGATGTGGAGTGTGCTCAGTGCCTGAATGTGACATACAGTTGTGCAAAGGTCTTAAAAATTTCTTTTTTATGGGTCTTATGTATCTTTATGGTAATAGATATTAAACAAAACCCTGCTTGTCTGTCCATGAATCCATGAGGGCTGTGAAGTCTGTAAGCCAAACCTCCGACTCCTCCATTTCCCTGACTCCTGACTCCACAGCCCTGGTCACTACTGAGCATGTCCATAAAGTGCAGCACAGATTCATCCCAGCTAAAAGCCCAAATCCTTAGATCAGGAACAGAACAGACATTTATAGGACATTTCATAACTTTCCCAAATTCTTATGAACACATTTACAGCCCATCCTCCATTGTACTACTGTGCCCAATTTATTGTATATTTTAGGAGTTGGAGTCGTTCCATTTTATACCGACTCAGACGCCACCAAAATGGACACCGACTTCACTACTCCACAGCCCTGAAATCCATACCCTTTTCCTCCTGTTCTCTTCTATCATAAAGAAGGGGTTAAAACTACACTGGAAGCAAACATTAAATGGTGCAGCATAAGAATTGAAAGATGAGCTTTAACTGGTTGTAATGGGCAGCAAAGCCAGTTTTACAATTAGACTAGGTTTAAAACACATTTTTGGCATACTTTGTAACAAAAAACGAGGTGTGAATGTTGACAGGTTATCAGTCTTCTGATCCCAAAAAATTTTCTTAATAAATCCGTTTTTAGCATAGTCTGCCTTTTATTGTCCTCCTTATGGAGGTGAAGATTGCAGATCTGGGGGCTTTTCTAAGGCCAACCCATAGGTATCCCACATGTATTGTGGGTCTCCGTTGGTCCTCTGGCAAACAACTTAGTGATCACATCGGATAGGTTAAACTGGGTGGCTTGGAGCAGGAACTTAGCCGTGCACTACCTGCCGAGTGCGGGCTTATTGGCAGTGAACAGGCGATCAGAGCCCCACAACAGTATGGCACGCGTCCTCTGACTCCTCCCTGTATCGTACTATGAGGCATGGGTTATCAAGGGGTGAATAACTGAAAATAGACTTTCTCTTATTAATTCACCTGTTGCTGTTGAAGGCTTGCCCTGCTTCAGTTTATCGGACAGGAGGTATCTTTCTTTTAACGCTGTCGGTCATGTTTATTTTTCTATCTAATAATTTTTTTGTGTCACAGAGACATGGGATAAGCGGATACAGATCGGTAAGGCTATGTGCCCACATTGCAGATTTTTAAGCGTTTTTGCAGCGGTTTTCCGCTACGGAAATGCTTAAAAAACGCTTACATAAAGCATCCCATTCTTTTAATGCATTCCGCAGTTTTTGTGCCCATGCTGCGTTTTTTTCCGCAGCGGAAAAGCATTGCGGAAAAAAACGCAGCATGTTCGTTAATTTTGTAGAAAATCGACGGTTTCGCCGCTATAGAATTGTATTTGGACCATTGGGAAAAAAAAACTAAAAATCTGCAAAAAAAAATTTGAAAAAAACATGTCAAATACGCAATAAAAACGCAAAAAAACGCAAGCGGATTTCCTGCCAAGGGAGTCCGGATTTGATCAGAAAAATCCTGCAATCTTTCTGCAACGTGGCCACATAGCCTAAGGGTATGTGCACACGTTGCAGATTTGCCTGCGGATTTTTCTGCACTAAATCCGCAGCTCTTGGCAGAAAACGCAGATGCATTTTTTGCACCGTTTTGATGCGTTTTTTGCGCGGTTTTGATGCATTTTTTGATGCGGTTTTGTATGCGTTTTTGAAAGCTAAATAAAGATGTATTATTGAACAAACAAAAAAGATTTGTGATGTCATGTCTTGTCCAACCTCCTCTTTTACATTTGTCCAACCCACACTCCATTACATAGATAGATAGATAGATAGATAGATAGATAGATAGATGGAATGAGATAGATAGATGTAGGTAGATATATGGATAGTTAGGCTACTTTCACACATCAGGTTTTTGCCGTCGAGCATAATCTGTCGAGTTTCGCCGGATCCGTTTTTTTCTCATAGAGTTGTATTAGCGCTGGATTGAGCCTGATGGCCTCAGGTTTCATCCGTTTTTTGCCAGATCCGTCAAAAGAAACTGTTTCCAGCGGACGGAGAAAGCGTAAAGAGGAAAGTTTTTTCTGTCCGGTGAAAAAACGCACAGCGACCGATCCGGCGAAAAACGTATGAAACTGAGATGTGAAATGATGAATCCGGTTTTTCATGCATTTTTTCCATTGTAATCATGCACATCTTCCGTTCCGTTTTTCTGTACGTTTTCTCCGTCCGCTGGAAACAGCTGTTCTGACAGATCCGGAAAAAAACGGATGAGTCGCAATCCGGTGCTAATACAACTCTATGAGAAAAAAACTGATCCGGCGGAAAAAAATCACGGATCCGTTTTTTCAAAACTCGTCGGATTGTGCCTGATGGCAAAAACCTGATGTGTGAAAGTAACCAGATAAATATATGGATAGATATATCTATGTATCTATAGATATATCTATCTATAAATATATCTATAGATCGATATAGCCATAGATATATCTATAGATATATCTATACATATATCCATAGATATCCATGTATAGATATATAGATTTATCTATGGATATAGCTATAGATATATCCATAGATGTATAATAGCAAGGCCTATGTTTCTTACTGAACGTTTAATTTAAAAAAAAAAAAAATGACGTGGGCTCCCGCGCAATTTTCTGCGCCAGAGGGGGAAAGCCGACGGCCGGGGGCCAATATTTGTTGCCTCGTAAGGGGGTAATACCCATGGCTCCTCCCAGGCAATGAATATCAGCCCGCAGCTATCTGCGTAGCCTTTACTGGCTATTAACCCCTTCCCGACCCATGACGCCACGTAGGCGTCATGAAAGTCGGTGCCAATCCGACCCATGATGCCTATGTGGCGTCATGGAAAGATCGCGTCCCTGCAGGCCGGGTGAAAGGGTTAACTCCCATTTCACCCGATCTGCAGGGACAGGGGGAGTGGTAGTTTAGCCCAGGGGGGGTGGCTTCACCCCCTCGTGGCTACGATCGCTCTGATTGGCTGTTGAAAGTGAAACTGCCAATCAGAGCGATTTGTAATATTTCACCTATTATAACTGGTGAAATATTACAATCCAGCCATGGCCGATGCTGCAATATCATCGGCCATGGCTGGAAATACTAATGTGCCCCCACCCCACCCCTCCGATCGCCCCCCCAGCCCCCCGATCTGGCCGGTACACTGCTCCGGCTCCCCTCCGTCCAGTGCTCCGCTCCCCCCGTGCTCTTGTCCGCTCCCCCCGTGCTCCAATCACCCCCCCGTGCTCCAATCACCCCCCCTGCACTCCGATCCACCCCCCGTGCTCCGTTCCAGCCCCCCCCGTGCTCCGTTCCAGCCCCCCGTGCTCCGTTCCATGCCCCCCGTGCTCCGTTCCACGCCTGCCGCGCTCCGATTCCCCCCCCCCCCGTGCTCCGATCCCCCCCCTGTGGTCCCCCCCCCACCCCATCATACTTATCGATCCTGCCGGGGTCCCGTCCGTCTTCTCCCTGGGCGCCGCCATCTTCCAAAATGGCGGGCGCATGCGCAGTGCGCCCGCCGAATCTGCCGGCCGGCAGATTCGTTCCAAAGTGCATTTTGATCACTGAGATAGATTATATCTCAGTGATCAAAATAAAAAAAATAATAAATGACCCCCCCCCCCCCTTTGTCACCCCCATAGGTAGGGACAATAAAAAAATAAAGAAAAATTTTTTTTTTCCACTAATGTTAGAATAGGGGTAGGGTTAGGGGTAGGGTTAGGGTTAGGGGTAGGGTTAGGGGTAGGGTTAGGGGTAGGGTTAGGGGTAGGGTTAGGGTTTCGGTATGTGCACACGTATTCTGTTCCTCTGCGGATTTTTACTTTGCGGATTTGATAAATCCGCAGTGCTAAACCGCTGGGGATTTATGGCAGATTTACCGCGTTTTTTTTCTGCGCATTTCACTGCGGTTTTACAATTGCGATTTTCTATTGGAGCAGTTGTAAAACCGCTGCGGAATCCGCAGAAAGAAGTGACATGCTGCGGAATGTAAACCGCTGCGTTTCCGTGCAGTTTTTCCGCAGCATGTGTACAGCGATTTTTGTTTCCCGTAGGTTTACATTGAACTGTAAACTCATGGGAAACTGCTGCGGATCCGCAGCGTTTTCTGCAGCGTGTGCACATACCTTTAGAGTTAGGCTATGTGCACACGGTGCAGATTTGGCTGCGGATTGGCCGCTGCGGATTCGCAGCAGTGTTCCATCAGGTTTACAGTACCATGTAAACATATGAAAAACCAAATCCGCTGTGCCCATGGTGCGGAAAATACCGCGCGGAAACGCTGCGTTGTATTTTCCGCAGCATGTCAATTCTTTGTGCGGATTCCGCAGCATTTTACACCTGTTCCTCAATAGGAATCCGCAGGTGAAATCCGCACAAAAAATGCTGTAAATCCGCAGGTAAAACGCAGTGTCTTTTACCCGCGGATTTTTCAAAAATGGTGCGGAAATATCTCACACGAATCCGCAACGTGGGCACATAGCCTTAGGGTTAGGGTTGGAATTAGGGTTGTGGTTAGGGTTGTGATTAGGGTTATGGCTACAGTTGGGATTAGGGTTAGGGGTGTGTTGGGGTTAGTGTTGGAGGTAGAATTGAGGGGTTACCACTGTTTGGGCACATCAGGGGTCTCCAAACGCAACATGGCACCACCATTGATTCCAGCCAATCTCGTATTCAAAAAGTCAAATGGTGCTCCCTCACTTCCGAGCCCTGACGTGTGCCCAAACAGTGGTTTACCCCCACATATGGGGTACCAGCATACTCAGGATAAACTGCGCAACAATTACTGGGGTCCAATTTCTCCTGTTACCCTTGTGAATCTAAAAAAATGCTTGCTAAAACATCATTTTTGAGGAAAGAAAAATGATTTCTTATTTTCACGGCTCTGCGTTGTAAACGTCTGTGAAGCACTTGGGGGTTCAAAGTGCTCACCTTACATCTAGATAAGTTCCTTGGGGGGTCTAGCTTCCAAAATGGGGTCACTTGTGGGGGGTTTCTACTGTTTAGGCACACCAGGGGCTCTGCAAACGCAATGTGACGCCCGCAGACCATTCCATCAAAGTCTGCATTTCAAAAGTCACTACTTCCCTTCTGAGCCCCGACGTGTGCCCAAACAGTGGTTTACCCCCACACATGGGGTATCAGAGTACTCAGGAGAAACTGGACAACAACTCTTGGGGTCCAATTTCTCCCGTAACCCTTGGGAAAATAAAATATTCTGGGCTAAATAATTATTTTTGAGGAAAGAAAACATATTTATTATTTTCACGGCTCTGCATTATAAACTTCTATGAAGCACTTGGGGGTTCAAAGTGCTCACCACACATCTAGATAAGTTCCTTTCGGGGTCTAGTTTCCAAAATGGGGTCACTTGTGGGGGGTTTCTACTGTTTAGGCACATCAGGGGCTCTGCAAACGCAACGTGACGCCCGCAGAGCATTCCATCAAAGTCTGCATTTCAAAACGTCACTACTTCAATTCCGAGCCCCAGCATGTGCCCAAACAGTAGTTTACCCCCACATATGGGGTATCACCGTACTCAGGAGAAACTGGACAACAAATATTGGGGTCAAATTTCTCCTGTTACCCTTGGGAAAATTAAAAAATTCTGGGCTAAATAATTATTTTTGAGGAACGAAAACGTATTTATTATTTTCACGGCTCTGCATTATAAACTTCTATGAAGCACTTGGGGGTTCAAAGTGCTCACCACACATCTAGATAAGTTCCTTTCGGGGTCTAGTTTCCAAAATGGGGTCACTTGTGGGGGGTTTCTACTGTTAAGCCACATCAGGGGCTCTGCAAACGCAACGTGACGCCCACAAAGCATTCCATCAAAGTCTGCATTTCAAAACGTCACTACTTCACTTCCGAGCCTCGGCATGTGCCCAAACAGTGGTTTACCCCCACATATGGGGTATCAGCGTACTCAGGAGAAACTGGACAACAACTTTTGGGGTCAAATTTCTCCTTTTACCCTTGGGAAAATAAAAAATTGCAGGCTAAAAGATCATTTTTGAGAAAATAATTTTTTTTTTTTATTTTCATGGCTCTGCGTTATAAACTTCTGTGAAGCACTTGGGGGTTCAAAGTCCTCACCACACATCTAGATTAGTTCCTTTGGGGGTCTAGTTTCCAAAATGGGGTCATTTCTGGGGGATCTCCAATGTTTAGGCACACAGGGGCTCTCCAAACGTGACATGGTGTCCGCTAATGATTGGAGCTAATTTTCCATTTAAAAAGCCAAATGGCGTGCCATCCCTTCCGAGCCCTGCCGTGCGCCCAAACAGTGGTTTACCCCCACATATGGGGTATCAGCGTACTCAGGACAAACTGGACAACAATATTTGGGGTCCAATTTCTCCTATTATCCCTGGCAAAATAGGAAATTCCAGGCTAAAAAATCATTTTTGAGGAAAGACAAATTATTTTTTATTTTCCTGGCTCTGCGTTATAAACTTCTGTGAAGCACCTGGGGGTTTAAAGTGCTCAATATGCATCTAGATAAGTTCCTTGGGGGGTCTAGTTTCCAAAATGGGGTCACTTGTGGGGGAGCTCCAATGTTTAGGCACACAGGGGCTCTCCAAACGCGACATGGTGTCCGCTAACAATTGGAGCTAATTTTCCATTCAAAAAGTCAAATGGCGCGCCTTCCCTTCCGAGCCCTGCCGAGTGCCAAACAGTGGTTTACCCCCACATATGAGGTATCGGCCTACTCAGGAGAAATTGCCCAACAAATTTTATGATCCATTTTATCCTACTGCTCATGTGAAAATGAAAAAATTGAGGCGAAAAGAATTGTTTTGTGAAAAAAAAGTACTTTTTCATTTTTACAGATCAATTTGTGAAGCACCTGAGGGTTTAAAGTGCTCACTAGGCATCTAAATAAGTTCCTTGGGGGTCTAGTTTCCAAAATGGGGTCATTTGTGGGGGAGCGCCAATGTTTAGGCACACAGGAGCTATCCAAACGCGACATGGTGTCCGCTAACGATGGAAATAATTTTTCATTCAAAAAGTCAAATGGCGCTCCTTCCCTTCCGAGCCTTACCATGTGCCCAAACAGTGGTTTACCCCCACATGTGAGGTATTGGTGTACTCAGGAGAAATTGCCCAACACATTTTAGGATCCATTTTATCCTGTTGCCCATGTGAAAATGAAAAAATTGAGGCTAAAATAATTTTTTTGTGAAAAAAAAAGTACTTTTTCATTTTTACGGAACAATTTGTGAAGCACCTGGGGGTTCAAAGTGCTCACTATGCATCTAGATAAGTTCCTTGGGGCGTCTAGTTTCCAAAATGGGGTCACTTGTGGGGGAGCTCCAATTTTTAGGCACACGGGGGCTCTCCAAACGTGACATGGTTTCCGCTAATGAGTGGAGCCAATTTTTGATTCAAAAAGTCAAATGGCGCTCCTTCCCTTCCAAGCCCTGCCGTGCACCCAAACAGTGGTTTACCCCCACATATGAGGTATCAGCGTACTCAGGACAAATTGGACAACAACTTTCGTGGTTCAGTTTCTCCTTTTACCATTGGGAAAATAAAAAAATTGTTGCTAAAATATAATTTTTGTGACTAAAAAGTTAAATGTTCATTTTTTCCTTCCATGTTGTTTCTGCTGCTGTGAAGCACCTGAAGGGTTAATAAACTTCTTGAATGTGGTTTTGAGTACCTTGAGGGGTGCAGTTTTTAGAATGGTGTCACTTTTGGGTATTTTCAGCCATATAGACCCCTCAAACTGACTTCAAATGTGAGGTGGTCCCTAAAAAAATGGTTTTGTAAATTTCGTTGTAAAAATGAGAAATCGCTGGTCAAATTTTAACCCTTATTATAACTTCCTAACAAAAAAAAATTTTGTTTCCAAAATTGTGCTGATGTAAAGTAAACATGTGGGAAATGTTATTTATTAACTATTTTGTGTCACATATCTCTCTGGTTTAACAGAATAAAAATTCAATATGTGAAAATTGCGAAATTTTCAAAATTTTCGCCAAATTTCCGTTTTTATCACAAATAAACGCAGAATTTATTGACCTAAATTTACCACTAACATGAAGCCCAATATGTCACGAAAATACAATCTCAGAACCGCTAGGATCCGTTGAAGCTTTCCTGAGTTATTACCTCATAAAGGGACACTGGTCAGAATTGCAAAAAACGGCAAGGTCTTTAAGGTCAAAACAGGCTGGGTCATGAAGGGGTTAAAATAGGGGGAACTCCAAAAAAATGACGTGGGGTCTCCCTATATTTTATAGCCAGAAAGGCTACGCAGACAGCTGTGGGCTAATATTCATAGCCTAGAGAGGGGCCATGGATATTGCCCACCCCCCCACCCCCCCCCAGCTACAAATACCAGCCCCCAGCAACCCCAGAAATGGTGCATCTGTAAGATGAGCCAATTCCAGCACTTAGCCCCTCTCTTCCCACTCCTGAGTAGCTGTGGGATATGGGGTAATAAGCGGTTAATGTCACCTTGATATTGTAAGGTGACATTAAGCCGGGTTAATAATGGAGAGGTGTCAATAAGACGCCTATCCATTATTAATCCTAGAGTAGTGATAGAGTAAACAAAAATAAAGACACAGCCAGAAAAAAGTATTTTAATATTCTTAATTGAACCATACTTACCATACTCGATCGCCTGTAAAAAATTAAAAATAATAAACCAACAGTATACTACCTGTCCGACGCAGTCCAATTAATAACGAGTGTCCCACAACGATCTCCCCTATAGAACAGTGACATCGGGTGATGTCACTGCTCTATAGACCTTCAGTGACACACTGACAGGAGACAATGGCTCCTACAGTGCATCACTGAAGAGGTTGCCTTAGTTCAGGGTCTCACTTTATGGCATTGCTGCATGGGAACTTTCTCACACACCAGTGCCACAAGTAAGACTAGGGACTATTTTTTACAGTGGCGGAGGAATACAGTGCGGAAGGATACCTTCCGTCATTGTATTCCTGGAGCCCCTGGAGAGCGGGCGCATCATCTGATGCTGCTGCTCTCCACGGGAGATCGTCGTGGGACACTCGTTTTAATTGGATTTCTGCAGATCAGGGAGTATAGTGTTTGTTTATTATTTTAATATTTTTTACAGGTGACACTGGTTTCGGGGATCAAAGTGACAAGTGATGGTGAGTATGTACTCTATGTTGTATGTACTGTATGTCTATATGTTGTATGTAATATGTTGTATGTATGTAGTATGTTGTATGTATGTAGTATGTTGAATGTATGTTGTATGTAGTATGTTGTATGTATGTAGTATGTTGTATGTATGTAGTATGTTGTTTGTATGTTGTATGTATGTTGCATGTTGTATGTATGTTGCATGTTGTATGTATGTAGTATGTTGCATGTTGTATGTATGTTGCATGTTATATTTATGTAGTATGTTGTATGTATGTAGTATGTTGTATGTATGTAGTATGTATGTATGTTGTATGTTGGATGTATGTAGTATGTTGGATGTATGTAATATGTTGGATGTATGTAGTATGTTGGATGTATGTAGTATGCACGTTGGATGTATGTAGTATGCATGTTGGATGTATGTAGTATGCATGTTGGATGTATGTAGTATGCATGTTGGATGTAATATGTATGTTTGTGTTTTTTTTATACATTCAACACATTAGCCGGATGATGGGACTACTACTGTCCCATCATTGGCTAATGTGTCACTCACTGTCACTGTAGCAGGCATAGCCCGATGGGACTTGTAGTCCCATTGGACGATGCCTGCACACACACACACATGCACACACACACACACACACACAGTGCCACACACACCCGAACAGCCAGCAGACCCCCCGGACAGACCACCCGGACAGCCCGCAGACCCAGCACGGAGAGACGGCAGACCCCCGGACAGCCCGCAGACCACCCGGACAGCCTGCAGCCCCGGAACGGAGAGCTCGCAGACCCCGCCCGCACACACACACGCACACAGTCACCGCCCACACTCCGCCCACACTCTTCCCCCCTCCCAAACTGCAGCGTTTCCTCCTCAGCTAAACCGCAGATCTTTTTTACATCTGCGGTTTTGCTGCGGATGTGCCCGACTCAATGCAAGTCAATGGTTGCAGAAAGGCTGCAGTTCCGCACAAGGAGTTCCGCGCGTTTTTTTCCGCAGCATGTGCACAGCCGGTTTGGTTTTCCATAGGTTTACATGGTACTGTAGACCGCATGGAAAACTGCTGCAGATCCGCAGCGTCAAAAAGTCTGCGGATCTGCGGTAAAAACTGCAACGTGTGAACATGGCCTAAGAGTTACACAATTTTTAGCAGATAAAAATGTAATCTGTCCTTCCTTTGCTGCCAGGAGAACACTGGACAGACAGTAGAGACAATACATTTTTGGTAGGTCTTTGTAGAAATATGTCTAAAAATGAACCATACGGCGCTGCTTAGTTGCTCCAGGTGAATAAGCAGCAAATATATGGACGAAATCACTCCCAATCGTCCCAGAAGTGGTTAATCAAAGAAAACTGTATGTGATATTTGCGCTAAGTTCACCTATATGAAGCCATAAATAGTTAAAATACTGGGAAATGTCATAAACAAGGTTCTCCATACAGGACTGTGATTAACAGTCAGCTGGTCACGTGTACACATCACGTGACTGTGACGTCACACAAGGTCCTGCACCTTGTCGGCTTCAGCTCTATACACGCGGCCGCCACTGCCTGTGCACGGCAGTTACCAAGCTCTGGGGGAGCACGCTAGTCACCGGCTGGGACAGCGTCTCCTATACTACTATTTGCTCTGCAACATATTGGATATTTTTGGAACAGAGATTCAGAGAAGGCTTCAGATACCAACCTTTCAGCGCATGAGTGAAGGACCTTTCCGCATGTCAGATTTCCTTTTCTTTGATATTAAGGTAAACACATCTTGTTAATCACAGTCCTGTATGGAGAACCTTGTTTATGACATTTCCCAGTATTTTAACTATTTATGGCTTCATATAAGTGAACTTAGCGCAAATATCACATACAATTTTCTTTGTAGAAATATGCTTGGGTTTAAATAGAAATTAATTTAGCTGTTGGGCTGGGACATATCTAGAGGAAAAATGAATCGTCAAATGTAGGTGTTTCATTAGGTAACGTTCACACTAGCGTTATGCTAGTTTGCGTCGGGTGACGCAGCGGCGACGCGTGCGTCATGCGCCCCTATATTTAACATGGGGGACGCATGCGTTTTTTTTTGTTGCGTTGTGCGACGCATGCGTCTTTTTTGCCGCTAGCGTTGGACCAAGAAAACGCAACAAGTTGCATTTTTCTTGCGTCCAAATTTCGGCAAAACCCGACGCATGTGTCGCAAAACGCAGCGTTTTTGCGTGCGTTTTGCTGCGTTTTTGCGTGCGTTGTGCGTTGCGTCGCCGACGCAGCGGTGCACAACGCTAGTGTGAACGTAGCCTTATACATCATAAGACATGTAACTTGAGCAGATTTTTTTCAAACTTTTTTTTTTTACATAGCCGGAAAAAGACTTGACCGTCTGTGTCTTTGAGCTGATGAAAGAATTTATAAATGTTTTATATTTGTACATTAATGCAGTATAACGGGAGGTTTAATCAGTGCTCATGAGCTTATTCTTTGAGGCATTTTCACGAACAGCACATTTGTCCCGTTTGCTAGGTCCCCATTTCTTCTGTTTATCATTCCAATCGAGTTTGCTGTAAAATGCTGATAATACACACATTCCATGAGGCGGTAAATCTCAATCTTTCAGTGGCTTGCAGAATGAATCCAATTACCTTTTTAAAGTTAAGCTGTTGGTTTAAAATGCAATCAAATTCAAACCATGAATGATAATTTGAGAGCAAGGACTTTGTTAGATGAGGATTGTTGAAAAATAGTCCAATAAATTTTAACTGTATCCAGATCATATTACTTCATGATCATCCTACATCTAATTTTTCAATCCAGAAAAGGCTGACTCTTAGCAAACAAGTAGGGCTACGTTCACACTATGGTTTGGAGTTCCATTTTAACAGAAAAACAGCTAATGAAAGAAAATGTTTATGTCCCATGATGGAAATAAGAGGCTCTAGTCTAAATGGTCTCCATTGACTATAATGGGGTCCGTATTGTTCCCATTAATGTGCCCTTCACTTAAACAGCATGCAGTGTTTTTTTTTCTTCCAGTAAAAATGGCAGAACTAATTAAGGCCAGCTCAAGTGTGAACCTAACTTAAATTGTAAAGTAAATAGTGGAAAATCACAAATTTACTCCTCATTAAGACTTCAGAGATTTTCTGCAGTGCAAAAAATGTTTTGTATTTCATTAGTATTTTTGATCCAATTTTCATCACTGTTTTGTCAGTTTTTCATTTTTTAGCTTAAGCGATTTTCTAATATGAAAAAAAGAAATCAATTGCAATGGTTCTCCTATGCATTACAATGTTTAAAACAGAAAAAAAAAAATTGAGCTTAACTTGAGTTAGTACACATGCAGAAGTCAAACGCATTTTAACATTGGCCACAAAACACATAAAACCTACAAGAGAAAAAGTGAGCAAAAAAACCTTGCTGTAACAAAGTAAAAAAGCAAAAGTGCATTTAAATAACACAGGGGTTTTAGTAATACTGTTTTTTGATCAAAAAATAGCTCAAAAGCCATTCCACCACGTCAAGGTAACTCTGATCGGGATAGTCCTACACTGTCTAATATTAAAACCTTACCATGTGTCAATGTTGACCTCAGTGTGAATAAGGGCAGACAAAAGGACTGGGACTATAATGCTGTAGATAAGCCCCCGATCTGACCTGAAAGATAAGAAAAATAAGTTTCATTATACTCACCCAGGGGGCGCGGTCCGGTCCGATGGGTTCGGGTCCGGCGCCACCCATCTTCTTATGATCTCTGCCCTCCTGTTGCTTCATCACTCCCTGACATCGCGCTCCTGCGCAGGCGTACTTATCTACCCTGATGAGGGCAGAGCAAAGTATGCTGTGCGCAGGCGCTGGGCCTCTCTGACCTTTCCCGACCCCTGGGCACTGCAGTACTTTGCCCTTCCCTCAACAGGATAGATAAGTACGCCTGTGCAGGAGCGCGATGTCAGGGAGCCATAAGCAAGCAGGTGGGCGGCATCGCAAGAAGATGGTAGGCGCCGGACCCGGACCTGCAACACCTATTGGACTGGACCGCCCCCTGGTGAGTAAAATAAAACTTATTTTTCTTATCTTTCATGTTGGATCGGGGGCTTATCTACAGAATTATAGAATGCTGTAGATAAGCCCTTAAAGGCAGTGGCCGTATCTTAATGCGGCCAAGCCTGGTGACGGGATCGCTTTAATAAGTTTCATTAACACTTTTCTTTTGGTTAAAGCTCATTGCCAAGGAGATAGAAGATGGCCAAGATTTAGGCTGGGGTCACACTTGCGTGTGCAATGCGGGACACTCGCATTAATACCCTGGACTGCCGCAGACACTCGGGACCGGAGCGTGCGGCTGCATGTATTTCTAAGCAGCTGAATTCTCCGGTCCGAACTGCAGGCAGCAGTGCCAGGAATTGATGCTAGAGACTCAAGCGAGTTTCTCACATTGTACACGCAAGTGTGACCCCGGCCTTAGTGCTTCAGTGATTCCGGACAGCTTCAAAGCAGTGCTTACAGGATCAATAGAAAAGAGTATGAAGATGGGAAAAACTCTTTAAATGTTAAAATTGTAAAATTTTAACGACATGAGTATTTTTTCTCGTGTTGCAATGCCTTAATAATGTCATTATTTCTTTTGTTTCCAGCTGCTTGCCTTGTACTTGGTTGTATGATATTTCCTGATGGTTGGGATGCAGATGAAGTCAGGCGTATGTGTGGTGAAAAGACCGATAAGTACTCCCTTGGTGCATGTTCAGTGCGCTGGGCATACATTTTGGCTATCATTGGAATTTTGGACGCTCTCATCTTATCATTTCTGGCCTTTGTGCTCGGTAACAGATTAGACACCTTAATGGCTGAGCAGCTTAAACTTGAAACAAAAGGTAAGTGTCATTTCATTATACAAAATAGGAACATCTAACATGTACCAAGAGACAATGCAACACAGTGCAGTTGGTTATTTTCCACACCAGAATATATTTTTTTCAATTGTGAATGAAATTCTATGATAGCCTTACAGTTATTTCGCGAAGTACAGCTCAGCTGAACTAAATTGCATAAGTGATGTATTTTTGGAATCAATAATGCAACAGAGTATATTGTAAAAGTGCATGAAAGATTTTCTGTGACTGCTCTAGGTATTAGATGAGTTTATTTGCTTTGGACAAAATCTAAGGTATCAAAAAGGACGTCACCACCAGGTGAAAAGTGGCCAGCTTTAGCTTTAAGGCTACTTTCACACTAGCGTTATTTGCTGTACGTCGCAATGCGTCGTTTTGGAGAAAAAACGCATCCTGCAAATGTGCTTGCAGGATGCGTTTTTTCTCCATAGACTTGCATTAGCTACGCATTGCGACGTATGGCCACATGTCGCATCCGTCGTGCGATGGATGCGTCGTGTTTTGGCGGACCGTCGGCACAAAAAAAGTTACATGTAATGTTTTTTTTGTGCGTCGAGTCCGCCATTTCCGACCGCGCATGTTCGGCCGGAACGCCGCCCCCTCCTCTCCGGACCTTACAATGGGGCAGCGGATGCGTTGTAAAACTGCATCCGCTTCCCCCGTTGTTCATTATTTTCGCAGTTTGCGTCGGTACGTCGGGCCGACGCATGGCGACGGCCCCGTACCGACGCTAGTGTGAAAATAGCCTTACTAATTTCCACAGCTCCCCTGACTGTACTAATTTTTGTTTGTTTTTATGTTTGTTTTTAAATCCATCATAGAGTTCCAGAGATGCGGCCCTTTTTATTTAGTTACATTTGGGTGCTACTGATGAGATTCTTTTAGGTTGTGTTATTAGGCTGCTTTTTACTATTATCCTGTGAGTAACGCCCCCCCTAGTAAAGTCCGTATAAATTAGCACTAAGTAAAAAGGCCTATATCTCTGAAACTGTATGACAGATTTAAAAAAACAAAAAACAAAACCTAACATTTGTCCGAGTAATATTTAATCCATAGTATTAAAATTCAACAATAAAAAAAAACAATAACAAAAACATGTTTGGAGTCCGTTTCCAACCCTAGCTCCTGGGTTATTATTATTATTTATTTATATAGCACCATTAATTCCATGGTGCTGTACATGAGGAAGGGGTTACCTACAGGGTTATAGATATCGTTTACAGTAAACAGGTTTACAGTGACAGACTGGTACAGAGGGGAGAGGACCCTGTCCTTGCGGACTTACATTCTATGGGTTCTTAGTCATAACTCATTATTACTAATAAGTGTAATATCTGCATTGGCATTACCCAAATTATAGCTGCATTGGCACTACCCAAATTTAGAGCTGCTCCCTATAGGTACTTTATACTCTAGGAAATAAAATGGGAAAAGACAACATTTCTCATAAAAATGAATGGAACAAAAATTGAATGGAAGTTACTTAAAATATACATTTTTTTATTAATTTTTTTTTTAGATTATATCAAGTGCAAGTGTGTTGTTACATTGTGATGATTTGCAGTTCAAAGAAAGAAAACTACTGAACTCCCAAATCCTGCTCATGTGGGGTGTGCATATTAAAGTGCAACCGTCTTTATAATTATTATTTCATAAATCAGTAGTATTTGCAGCAAAAGTATTAGTAACAAAAATTTCTGAAGCAAAAACACATGGCAGGAAAATGCTATGTAAAATGCGCACTTATTTGACACTTTTTTGTGCATGCAATTTTTAGTAGTTTTTTCCCCTCTTTATTTGAATGAGTGAAAATCACTGCAAAAACCCTGAAAGAATTGACATGAGGCAAATTTGAAACTGCTTCCAATCTGCAAGGAAAAAATAAGCAGCATGTGCATGAGATTTCAGAAATCTTATTCTTTTTGCTGCTACTTTAAAGTTCAGCTTGGTGCAGCAGTTTTGGTGCAGAAATCTCTGCTGCAAATACTTCACATGTGCACATTCCCTATTTGTAGGGCACAAAAAAGAGAGAAAAAGCAAAATACATCTTCCTTCAACAAGGTTAATTTGACCCTTTATCCATCTGTTCCATAACTTGTGAAATTTCCATAAGCTGTGAAAACTCTCCTTTTTTTTATAAACTCAGTCGACAAACAAAACCTTAGCTAAAGTACAGGGGATACTACTGTAGATAACCAATGCTCTTGCTATGGCCACTTATTATCTCTTTTTAAATAAGAAAAAGTTCCCACTACACTCATCGTGAGGGTATGTGCACACGTTCCGGATTTTGCTGTGGATCCGCAGCGGTTTTGACGCTGCGGATTCACAGCTGTTTTCCATGCGTTTACAGTACCATGTAAACCTATGGAAAACAAAATCCACAGTGCACATGCTGCAGAAAATACAGCGCGGAAACGCTGCGTAGTTTATTCCGCAGCATGTTCATTATTTGTGTGGATTCCGCAGTGGTTTACACCTGCTCCATAATAGGAATCCACAGGTGTAAAACCGCAGGTGGAATCCGCACAAAAAATGCATAAAATCCGCAGTAAATCCGCAGGTAAAACGCAGTGCTTTTTACCTGCGGATTTCTCAAAACAGGTGCAGAAAAATCCGCAGAGGTTACTTCTACGTGTGCACATACCCTAAGAGCTCATACAGATGACCGCTTTCTCAGTCCAAGTGTCATCTTACAAAACATCGGATCACACTTGGACCAATTTTATTTTATGAGGCTGTGCACATGTCCGTTTTTTTTCCTTGGACCGAGTCTATACGAAGAACAAATTGCAGCATGCACGATTTACATCCATAAATCAGATCACACTCGGCCATGATGCAAACCAATGGACCCATCAAACAAATCAGAACGCACTTTGATGAAATCTGAATGCTATCTGATTTTCACGGACTGACAGAGTGTAGAAGATGGAGACTTTTTTTCCATCTCTGCATCCGAGAAAATCGGATCACGCTATGTTCAAATTCTGATCAGAGTTCGATCAAAGTGTAATTATCATAATCAGCCTGATTATCTTGGATGAGAAAATTTGTAGTTGTGTTACCCTTTCCTAATGCTGAATCTAAGGCTTTTATGACAATGTTGTAAGAACAATTTGACACTTAAATAAGAAGCTTTTACACAATTTGCAAAATAAAACTGAGGCACTATTTATGAAGGATCAGGCAAAATATGTGATATTAATCCGAAAATGTCCTTAGTGATAGCTCCTACATCTTCATTTCATCTGTTGTTACATTTACATTTATTTTTTTTCTGACCATTTAACCATTATTCATTTGTGAGCAAATTATTTTGATTTACTAGGAAGATTCCGTTTGCAATTAATAAGTAAAACTAGTTTGCACTTTCCAGTCTATTGACTATTCTAGCACATGTATGTATTTTATATAGCTATTTATTTACATAAATGCACAATTTCTGCAGAAACAAATTAGATTCATGAACTAAGCAACGGTTCTTCCATAAGTATAAAACTACTCGACCTCATGGAAATAGTATACATCTAGGTGGAATTGTTTTTGTTATACAGTGAAAATGTATCAGTTAAAAGGTTATTTGACTTGTGAACTTTTACGTGTTTCTAAACTTCGTAGCTGCCAATTAGGGATGAGCGAATTTGCTCGGGTTCCCTCTTATTCGGCAAGCTGCAGAGGGAACCCGGCTTCCTGGATCGTGCTGGCCAGTCAGCTGATCGGCGCCGCAGCTGCATGTGTCGCGGCTGTGTCAGTCACAACACATGCATGGATAGCCTGTTTGTTGGGCTCTCCATGCAATGGTATAAAATTCTGTGAGACACCTGTGGTGTTAGTATGATCACTGCACCCCTAGATGAATTCATTGGGGGAGTATAGTTTGTAAAATGGGGTCACTTAGGGGGGCTTCTGCTGTTCTGGCTCCTCAGGGGCTCTCCCAATGTGTCATGGCACCCTCAAACCAGTGCAGCAAAATCTGCACTATAATACGGCGCTCCTTTCTTTCTGAGCTTTGCACTGTGCCTCAAAAGTAGTTTTCAACCACATATGGGGTATCGGTGAACTCAGAAGAAATTTCAGAACAAATTTTGAGGTCCTTTTTCTCCTGTTACCCTTATGAAAATGCAAAATTTGTAGCTAAAAAACATTTTTGTGGGAAAAATGTGTTTGTTTTTTTTTTTTTATTTTCAAGGCTCATCGTTATAAACTTGTTTATCACCTGGCGTTCAAGGTGCTTGTAAACATCTAGATAAGTTCTGCTAGGGGTCTTGTTTCCAAAATGGTATCACTTGTGGTGGGCTTCCACTGTTTAGGCACATCATGGGCTCTCGACATGGCGTCCGCTAATTATTCCAGCAAATTTTACATTAAAAAGGCAAATGGCGCGCCTTCAATTCCGAGCTCTGTCATGCTCCTAAACAGTGGTTTTCCTCCACTTATGGTATATTGGCATGGTCAGGAGAAATTGCACAACAAATTGTGTGATCCATTTTCTCCTGTTACCATTGTGAAAGTGGAAAAATTTTGAGAAAAAAAGTTAAATGTTTATTTTTTCCTTCCACATTCCATTAATTGCTGTGAAGCACCTGAAGGGAATGTGATTTTCAGTATCTTGAGGGGTGCAGTTTTTAGAATGGTGTCACTTTTGAGTATTTTCTTTCATATAGATCCCTCAAAGACACTTCAGATGTGATGTGGTCCCTAAAAAAATGGTTTTGTACATTTTGAATAAATGAGAAATATCTAGTCAACTTTTAACCCTTATACAGGTGCTTCTCGCAAAATTAGAATATCATCAAGATGTTAATTTATTTCATTTCTTCAATACAAAAAGTGAAACTCGTATATTACACTAGTGGCCAAAATTGTGGCTGCACTTCAAATTTTTGTCATTTTTGAAAGTTTTAAGCATGCAATCATGCAAAGTGTTTATAGCAGTAATGCCGCAAGTAGTCTAAGGTAGATTAGAACACCTCTACATAGAAAAAAGGTTACCATAACACAAAATATCTCATTACTTCTGTAAGAATGGTGGAATGGCCGAAACAAAATATCACGTCCTAATATGTTAATTTCATTCTATCCCTATTTGTTTTTTGTTTAGTAGCGTGTAGGGCAGAGGTCTGAAACTGCATTCCCCAAGGGCCGCAAACAGGTCATGTTTTCAGGATTTCCTTGTACTGCACAGGTGATAATTTAATCACCTGCACAGAATGATTCCAGCACCTTGTGCAATGCGAAGGAAATATTGAAAACACGCATGGTCTGCGGCCCTCGAGGAATGCAGTTTGAGGCCCCTGGTGTAGGGTATCCTTTAGCATTGGTAACAGCTTTGCATCTCCTTGGCATTGATTCAACAAGACCTCTCAGGTTCTCTGTGGTTATAACATGGTACCAGGAACTGATAACAGCTGCAATCAATGCCTGTTTGTTGCTCGGTTGCTTACTAGAAACCAATGACAAAACTGCCTGGCCCATCCAGACTAGTATGAATAGGTGCATAGGTGCATACCAGGAGGCACTACCTCCATATACAATATATTAAAAAGGTTGCACTCTATTTTGTAGTCAAGATTAAAGCGATTGGTTTCTAGTAAGTTATATACAAAAAAAGGTTGCACGCTATCATGATAAAGCATGTCAATGTGAAATACATGAAATATGAATAGCAATACGGCTTTTGACTATTAGGAAGAAAAAATGGAACGCTTAGCATAGAATTTGGCCATATTATATCTGCCCATCAACCGTCGTCAAGGTGGTCTCAAAGACTAATGGGTCCCTATGTGTGTGAATACCTCTCTTATGCTATTCATATTTCATATATTTCACATTGACATGCTTTGGCACGATAGAGTGCAACCTTTTTTTGTATATTCTATATGGAGGTAGCTCCTCCTGGTATGCACCTATTCACACTAGTCTGGATGGGCCAGTCATTTTTTTTTTAGCTTACTGACCGAGCACTCCGCCCTTCAACATGTGGTGATTTTAATTATAGTAGGTTCCTACTTACCAATAAATGCAGGCATTGCTGACAGAGGTGTCCACATTCACCCAGGAATTCAGACATCAGCCTAAGAGAGGTATTAACAAATGTAGTGACTAGTGATGAGCGAGTATACTCATTGCTCGGGTTTTCCTGAGCACTCTTGAGTGGTCTCCGAGTATTTGTGAGTGCTCGGAGATTTAGTTTTTGTTGACGCAGCTGCATGATTTGCAGCTTTTAGACAGCTTGAATACATGTGGCGATTCCCTAGCAACCACGCAACCCTCACATGTACTAAGGCTGGGTAGCAGCCGTAAAACATGCAGCTACGTGGACAAAAACTAAATCTCCGAGCACTCACATATACTCGGAGACCACCCGAGCAACGAGTATACTCGCTCCTCACTAGTAGGGACCCATCAGTCTTTGAGACCACCTTGAAGGTGGTTGATGGGCAGATATAATTTGGCCAAATTCTATCCTAAGCGTCCCATTTTTTTCCTAATTTTCAAATCTGTATTGCTATTCATATTTCATATATTTCACATTGACATGCTTTAACATGATTAGTGAAAGCTTTTTTGTATATAGCTTACTAGAAACCAATCGATTTAATGTTGACCACAGATTTTCGATAGGGTTCAGATCAGAACTGTTTCCTGGCCATGAAAGCACAGAAAGTTGTTTGCTTTCAAACTATTTTAGACATTGCCTTGCAGTGTGACATGGTGCTCCATCCTGTTGAAAAATAATTTCGATCTGTTCCTTGCCAAGGTCACGAATGAATGGGATGGGTTTTGGTTCAAGGACATCATGAATATATTTCAAAGCATTTACAGTTCCCTCAAGGACCTGTATTCTCCCAATTCCAATTCCATGCCAGGACATACAGCCCCATATCATAACACTCTCAGGATGTTTCTTGTAGCTGTCATACACTCTGAAAGACAGTCTTCCTTTGACTTTCTCTGAACATAACGCACTCCGTCACTACCAAAAATTGATATTCTTGTTTTATCGCTCCAGATTACTTTCTTCCAATCTTCAGTTGTCCAGCTAAGATGTTCTTTGGCCCAGTAAATTCTCTTACTTCCCTGTTTAAGATTTAGGAATGGCTTTTTCCTTGGTGTTTGTGCTTTCAGGCCGGCATTAAGTAATCGGCGTCGTACTGTTCAATCCGACACCGAAACTCCTCCATCGTGAAAGAACTGGTTGAGTTCCTTGGCTAATGCTCTTCTGTTTTGCAAGGCTAACCTACAATTCTTCTGTCTGTTTTTGGAGTTATTGCCTTTTTCCTTCCTCTTCCACTCTTAGTTTTGATGCTGCAACTATCAGCAAAACGTGAACACAGCTTTTGCACTCCAGAAGCAGTGACTCCACCACCCATCTTCCTAGCAATTTATCTGAATCTCTATCCCTCAGGCTTCCTCAAAACAGTAGCCGTAGCTCTCTTTTTGGGAGACCAATCAGACCTCTTTGTGGCTGGCATGATTCAAATCTAAAAAGAACATTCATTCAGGAGTTTGTGAGCTCAAAATAGACATTTATGATTATTCAGTTAAAAAATTAAATTTAAATATTAATAAAATACAAGAAACAAAAATTCTCAATAGTTTGTAAAGAAATTAAATCCTGTAGGACCTATACTGAAAGGATTTTTAATTTAATGCGGACATAAAGAAAAGTTAACATACAGTTATATGAAAAAGTTTGGGCATCCCTATTAATCTTAAGCTTAATGTTTTATAAAAATTGTTTTTTTTGCAACAGCTATTTCAGTTTCATATACAGTATCTAATAACTGTTGGACACAGTAATGTTTCTGCCTTGAAATGAGGTTTATTGTACTAACAGAAAATGTGCAATCTGCATTCAAACAAAATTTGACAGGTGCATAAGTATGGGCACCCCACCAGAAAAGTGACATTAATATTTAGTAGATCCTCCTTTTGCAAAAGTAACAGCCTCTAGTTGCTTCCTGTAGCTTTTAATGAGTTCCTGGATGAAGGTATTTTTGACCATTCCTCTTTACAAAACAATTCCAGTTCAGTTAAGTTTGATGGTCGCCGAGCATGGAAAGCCCTCTTCAAATGATCCCACAGATGTTCAATGATATTCAGGTCTGGGGACTGGGATAGCCATTCCAGAACAGTGTAATTGTTCCTCTGCATGAATGGCTGAGTAGATTTGGAGCGGTGTTTTGGATCATTGTCTTGCTGAAAGATCCATCAACTGCGTAACTTCAACTTTGTCACTGATTCATGAACATTATTGTCAAGAATCTGCTGATACTGAGAGGAATCCATGCGTCCCTCAACTTTAACAAGATTCCCGATGCCGGCATTGGCCACACAGCCCCAAAGCATGATGGAACCTCCACCAAATTTTACTGTGGGTAGCAAGTGTTTTTCTTGGAATGCTGTGTTTTTTGGCCGCCATGCATAACACCTTTTTGTATGACCAAACAACTCAATCTTGGTTTCATCAGTCCACAGGACCTTTTTTCAAAAAGAAATTAGCTGCTCCAAATGTGCTTTTGCATACCTCAGCCGACTGTTTGTGGCGTGCTTGCAGAAACTGCTTCTTTCGCATCACTCTCCCATACAGCTTCTCCTTGTGCAAAGTGCGTTGTATATTTGACCGATGCACAGTGACACCATCTGCAGCAAGTTGATGCTGCAGCTCTCTGGAGGTGGTCTGAGGATTGTCCTTGACTGATCTCACCATTCTTCTTCTCTGCCTTTCTGATGTTTTTCTTGGCCTGCCACTTCTGGCCTTAACAAGATCTGTACCTGTGTTCTTCCATTTCCTTACTATGTTCCTCACAGTGGAAATTGACAGGTTAAATCTCTGTGACAGCATTTTGTATCCTTCTCCTGAACAACTATGTTGAATAATCTTTGTTTTCAGATCATTAGACAGTTGTTTTGAGGAGCCCATGATGCCACTCTTCAGAGGAGATTCAAACAGGAGAACATCTTGCAAGTGGCCACTTTAAGTAGCTTTTCTCATGATTGCATACACCTGCCTATGAAGTTCAAAGCTCAATAAGGTTAGAAAACCAAAAAAGTGCTTTAGTAAGTCAGTAAAAAGTAGGTAGGAGTATTTAAAACAAGAAAATGATAAGGGTGTCCATACTTATGCACCTGTCAAATTTTGTTTGAATGCAAATTGCACATTTTCTGTTAGTACAATAAACCTAATTTCAAGGCAGAAACATTACTGTGTCCAACAGTTATTAGATATATGAAACTGAAATAGCTGTTGCAAAAAAAAAAAACAATTTTTATAAACATTAAGCTTAAGATTAATAGGGGTGCCCAAACTTTTTCATATAACTGTATAACTAAAAATGTATGAATTTTACTCACAGAGAACGAAGTCCAGTATTTCTTGTCAAAATTATAAAAACTACAGACAAAATATCAAAAACAAGTCAGATTGCATGCCTGGGCTATAAATATAATTATGTAATCAGCAAGTAAGATCGTTGATAGTTCAGGAGCCTCGAAAATTATTAAAAACTTCAAGTGTATCCACAATTTTGGTCACTAGTGTATATAGAGTCATTATAGAGTGATCTATTTCAAGTGTGTATTTCTGTTAATGTTGATGATTATGGCTTACAGCCAATGAAAACCCCAAAGTCATTATTTCAGTACGGTAAATTAGAATACTTTATAACACCAGCTTGAAAAATTATTTTAAAATCCGAAATGTTGTCCTACTAAAATGTATGTTCAGTAAATGCACTCAATACTTGGTCGGGGCTCTTTTTGCATCAATTACTGCTTCAATGCGGCGTGGCATTAAGGTGATCAGCCTGTGGCACTGCTGAGGTGTTATGGAAGCCCAGGTTGCTTTGATAGCAGCCTTCAGCTCGTCTGCATTGTTGGGTCTGGTGTCTCTCATTTTCCTCTTGACAATACCCCATAGATTCTCTATGGGGTTAAGGTTAGGCACGTTTGCTGGCCAATCAAGCACAGTGATACTGTTGTTTTTAAACCGTGTATTGGTACTTTTGGCAGTGTGGACAGGTGCCAAGTCCTGCTGGAGAATGAAATTTCCATCTCCAAAAAGCTTGTCAGCAGAGGGAAGCATGAAGTGCTCTAAAATTTCCTGGTAGACAGCTGCTCTGAGTTTGGTCTTGATAAAACATAGTGGACCTACACCAGCAGATGACATGGCTCCCCAAATCATCACTAATTATGAAAACCTCATGCAGCTTGGATTGTGGCCTCTTCGCTCTTCTTCCAGACTCTGGGACCTTGATTTCCAAATTAAATGCAACATTTATTTTCATCTGAAACAACACCTTGAACCAATGAGCAACAGTCCAGTTCTTTTTCTCCTTGGCCCAGGTAAGATGCTTCTGGCGTTGTCTATTGGTCATGAGTGGCTTGACACAAGAAATGCGACACTTGTAGCCCATGTCCTAGATACCTCTCTCTGTGTGTGGTGGCTCTTGAAGCAATGACTCCAGTGGACTGCTGTCCACTCCTTGTGATTCTCCCCCAAATTTTTGAATGGCCTTTTCTTAACAATCTTTTCAAGGCTGTGGTTATCCCGATTGCAAGGCTGCGGTTATCCCGATTGTTTATGCACCTTTGTCTACCACACTTTTCCTTCCACTCAACTTTCCATTAATATGCTTGGATACATCACTTTGTGAACAGACAGCTTCTTTAACAATGACCTTTTGTGGGTTACCCTCCTTGTGCAGTGTGTCAATGACTGCCTTCTGGACATCAGTCAAGTCAGCAGTCTTCCCCATGATTGTGGAGCATACTAAAACAGACTATGAGACCTTTTTAAACGCTTAGGAAGCCTTTGCAGGTGTTTTTTTGTTAATTATTCTAATTTACTGAGATAAAGACTTTTGGATTATCATTTGCTGTAAACCATAATCAATAACATTAACAGAAATAAACACTTGAAGTAGATCACTCTGTTTGTAATGCCTCTATGTAATATATGAGTTTCACTTTTTGTGTTGAAGAACTGAAATAAATTAACTTTTTGATAATATTCTAATTTTTGTGAGAAGCACCTGTAAGATCGTAATAAAAAAATTGTTATAAAAATTGTGCTGATGTAAAGTAGGCATGTGGGAAATGTTATTTTTAAACAATTTTGTGTGACATGGCTCTCTGATTTAAGGGCATAACAAATTAAATTTTTGAAAATTGTTGCCAAATTTCCAATTTTTTCACAAATAAACGTGAATAATAGCAAAGAAATTATACCATTATCATGAAGTATATGTTGCAAAAACAATCTCAAAATCAGTGGGATCCATTTAAGCATTCCAGAGTTATGACCTCCAATATAAAGATTTAGATAATTTATACAGGGTTTCCAAAAGCAAAAATCATGTAAATAACCGCATATTCTTTATTATTAAAATCAAAGGCAAATCATGCCACCAACCGTGACCAACCAAAAAAACAAGTGTTCAACCCAATTAAAAACTATGGGTGATACTAGTAATCCCTGGATAGGAGCCTAGATACGCCCTACCTGCCAGCGGAGGTTGGCACCCTAGGGGGGAACGTTTTGGCGCCCCCGCTCCACGATGACTAGCCCTAGGGGCCCTGATAAACCCTGCAGGCACTAATGAGACCCTCTACCCACAGACTATAGGACCTCTACCGCTAGACAAGAGAATACTAACCTAGGGAACAACTAGCACCCAGAATAAACATAAAAACAATATGAACACATAACGGGCAATATCCGGTGTCGTGGATGGTAGCTCTCAGCAGAACATGGTAACCACTCAAGTAGCTGGTATCAAATATAAATTCTCACTATGTACGGGGTTAAATACATCCCCAAAGATTTTATCTCTTGTGCCTTGGACCCTTACAATCAGGGGTCTATTTGGACTTTCAAGAAGACACACTTCATAATTCAGACACTGGGTATACGGAGCATTACAGGTAGTGATACCAGGGTGGAGACCATACCCGTATAACACGAGTTTGATATATAGGTCAAACACCTACCACAGTTTGTTTCACTGCAAGTACACCCGATACTCCATCTGTCTATACACACCGGTGATAATACCTCATATCCTTAAAGCATAAATCGTGGAAACCATTGATACTCATCTGCATTTCAAGGAGTACTTCACACCATCTGCCCTTCTACTGTTAGCGCCTCAACGCGTTTCGCCTACTCAGGCTCATCAGGAGGCCTGATGTAATGATAATTTGTGACACAAATATTGTGACACAAATTATCATTACATCAGGCCTCCTGATGAGCCTGAGTAGGCGAAACGCGTTGAGGCGCTAACAGTAGAAGGGCAGATGGTGTGAAGTACTCCTTGAAATGCAGATGAGTATCAATGGTTTCCACGATTTATGCTTTAAGGATATGAGGTATTATCACCGATGTGTATAGACAGATGGAGTATCGGGTGTACTTGCAGTGAAACAAACTGTGGTAGGTGTTTGACCTATATATCAAACTCGTGTTATACGGGTATGGTCTCTACCCTGGTATCACTACCTGTAATGCTCCGTATACCCGGTGTCTGAATTATGAAGTGTGTCTTCTTGAAAGTCCAAATAGACCCCTGATTGTAAGGGTCCAAGGCACAAGAGATAAAATCCTTGGGGATGTATTTAACCCCGTACATAGCGAGAATTTATATTTGATACCAGCTACTTGAGTGGTTACCATGTTCTGCTGAGAGCTACCATCCACAACACCGGATATTGCCCGTTATGTGTTCATATTGTTTTTATGTTTATTCTGGGTGCTAGTTGTTCCCTAGGTTAGTATTCTCTTGTCTAGCGGTAGAGGTCCTATAGTCTGTGGGTAGAGGGTCTCATTAGTGCCTGCAGGGTTTATCAGGGCCCCTAGGGCTAGTCATCGTGGAGCGGGGGCGCCAAAACGTTCCCCCCTAGGGTGCCAACCTCCGCTGGCAGGTAGGGCGTATCTAGGCTCCTATCCAGGGATTACTAGTATCACCCATAGTTTTTAATTGGGTTGAACACTTGTTTTTGTTTTTTTGGTTGGTCACGGTTGGTGGCATGATTTGCCTCCAGAGTTATGACCTCATACAATGACAGTGGTCAGAATTTAAAAAATTGTCCTGGTCAGGAAAGTGAAAACATACTTTGCGGTGAAAATTTCTGTTTCATATAGTATTTATGTATTATGTTCATGACCAGCAATAAAATGTCCACTCATCCAAATAATCCAAATCCCAATTTTAATTAAAGCTATAACTATGTAACAAAGGGTGAAAAGGGAGAGGAAGAAAGAAAGGTTTGAACCAGTGGCAATCCCTCCACCCCTAAAAATTCAGGGACCAAGATGCACCTCCAATCACAGAATTGAGAAGTGTAGAGAAAGAAAGAAAAAAGGAGCGGGAGGGAAAAAGGGTATAGCTATATTCTACACTTGATCTGCAGTGTGTAAATCACATAGAAGGAGGCAGGCTTTATATAGAGGACTGACCCCCCCCCCTCCAGACCAACAGCCAATCCCTAGCCTTAATTTAAGATAAAGAAAAAAACACATTTGAGTATATTATCTATATGAGTTTACTAACAGCAGTATTGTAACCAGAACTTCCACTGATGTACAACTCTAGGGTGACAGTAAGTCAGCATCCCTAAATAAATTAATCAGTTTTACAGACTGATAAAATGAACAGTGAGGAAAAAAAGGGAGAAAAAAGTTCAGCCCTGGGGAGGAGGAGCAGAATCTCTGTCACTCCATCTTCTGAATTCTCCTCTGGATTTACACCTTGTTCTCCTTGTGGTTCCTGGGTGTTATCTAATTTAGGACCTGCAGGAAGGTCTAACCAGTCAATTGATTAGATGAAAATAGGAGGGATCCCTATTTCCGAGGTGAAGGCTGCTATGTCTCTAGAGTAACGAAAGACATGCAATGATCCAGAGTGACGAACTTGGACACAAAACAGAAATATCCAGGAGTATAGGATGTTGCATTGTCTTATCACCTCTAGAAGTGGTCTCAGAACCTTCTGTTATTATAGCATGTGACACGTTAGAGCTGGCATAAACTGGACATGAGACTCCTGGTAGAGTATAGTGTTTGGCTATGTGCCCACGTTGCAGAAATGCTGCAGAAATGTCCGCAGCATTTCCACAACTCCTTGCCATGGGTAAAACGCATGCCAAATTCGCATGTGTTTTCCCGCAAAACACAAGCCTTTTGCAACCGTTTTTAGCTTGCAGAATGCTTGCGTTTTCCCAGCGATTTGAAGCATCGCTTGGAAAAGTGATTGACAGGTTGGTCACACTTGTCAAGCAGAGTGCTTGACAAGTGTGACCAACTTTTTACTATTGATGCTGCCTATGCACCATCAATGGTAAAACATAGAATGTTCAAAATAATAACAAAATAAAAAATATGGTTCTTCTCACTTTCTGACGGCCCCCGATCTCCACAGTGGTGTTCCCACTGCGTTCCGTTCCCAGGGATGCTTTGCGCAAAGGACCTTTGTGACTTCACGGTCGCGTGACCCCGACGTCATCCTAGGTCCTTCGCGCAATGCATCCCTGGGAATGGAAGCCGCCGCGTGCACCGCTGAGAGGAGGAAGGACTCCAGGGGCCATCAGAAGGTAAGTATATCCATATTTTTTAGTTTAATTATTTTTTTTACAGAAATATGGTTCCCAAGGACCTGGAGGAGAGTCTACTCTCCTCCAAACCCTGGGTACCATCCGCACATGAAGCGCTCACTTTACGTATGGTGGGCATAGCCACATCTCTAAAGTGAGTGTTTCAGTACAATCCTATGGCTGCGGAATCACTGCGATTCCACAGAAATAATGATACAGGAAAGATATATATCTTGGTACCGTGTTAGCCAGTAGATAGAAAAATATTTAGAATTGAGAGTCCTCAGTGGTTGATACCTTTTAATGGCTAACTGAAAAGATGGTAACAAATTGCAAGCTTTCGAGACTACACAGGTCTCTTCATCAGGCAAAGACTAAAACAAATTCTGAAGAATCACATATTTATGCACAACATAGCACAGAGAAAAAAAAAGGGGGGAAAACCATGGATAAGACAGGTGACATGAAGCAGAATTACCATGAGTGATAAACAGTTATGTCCATAAATATTGGGCCACCTCTTAGATAAGAAATGTTTTATTGTCCTCTGATTAGGGTCTCTGTTGTGATGACCCCTCATAGTCTGAGGGGCAAGTTCCTTAGTTGATGTAAAAAGACATAAATCCATGTGACACATTCATTCCTCCACTAAGACTGTCAAAGGTCGTCATCAGTTTATATTCCCAGACTCTTCTGTCTTTCTGAGATTTGAAGCTACCTTTTAAAATAATGAAATTAAAGAAATAATGAACATGCTGCAGATTTTACCGCTATGCGATTCCGCAGCGGAAAAATCTGCAGCATGGGCACAGCAACTGCGGAATCCCATAGGATTGCATGGGAATGCGGTTTTTATGCGTTTCCACTGCAGCAGAAACACATAAAAAACGCAACGTGGGCACACAGCCTTCATGTTTGTATCTGTGAACTGGCATATTACGGTATGTCATGAACAAACATGAGCATGCAATTGTTGGGCTGTAGCAGCTGTGTGAGTTTCAGTAGAAGTTACCCTCTGTTAATTGTTGCATCTCCACTCTTATGGAAGCAGATTTAGCCTTATATGAGAATTCAGGAGACATAGTTCTCCATGTCTTCCCTGGATGGGATAGCTTGTATGCGGTCTCTGAGATCCACCTACACTTTCTTACACTCTAGGGTCTCTTCTTGTAAACTCCCCTCTGAGTGCCCAGGGGAAGAAGGGCGCAGTACTGCAGAGAAAGATCCCCTTTCTGGAGAGCTGAGAGTGTCTGCAGGTGGCTCAAACGCCAGCTTATGCAGGGAAAGGGGAGTGATACCTGAGCCGGATCAACAGAGCACTGGGACCCGTCCTAATCACAGGAGACACATCTCGGGGATGTGTGTTTTATGTCCGCCATCTTAGGAGGAGGAAGACTGTCCTGTGCAGCCAGTGAGGTACCTGGGGTATCGGGAGCCCCAACATCTAGGCGTTTGTTCTTCCCCAGAGGAGACAGTACCTGACCTGCAGGATGTAAAGGAAAAAAGTGATGCTCCCATCGTTGGTCGTCCGGATGAGCGAGTCCTGGATAGGAAGAGCAAAGGCCATTTTGGATCTCTCTGGAGTAGGAGGCGAAGCAGCTGAACCACTGAAAAAGCTGGTAATACTCACTGTAGAGGGGCAGAAATTAGTTTGCAATGAATCTTTCCTCTGCAGGCATTGGCAATGATTTGGCCAGTTTTGATGAGCCATACAGGATTTGGAGCCTGTCCAGAGATGGGAACAGAGAGACGTGTGACTCTACTCCTCCATATCCAGGCTATGCCCCCCCCCTTCCCAAACTTTTCTTTTATTACCAATTTATGTATTATTCTTCACATGTGTCCCTTTAGTCCAGCAATATGTCTCACATTGCCCGCATCCTTTATGGTCTTATCTGTGTTTAGTATATATGGACAGCATGGTAGCTCAGTGGTTATAACTGTTGCCTTAGGTTCAAATCCCATGAAGGACAACATCTGCAAGGAGTTTGTATGTTCGCCCCATGTTTGCGTGGGTTAAAAAAGGTGCAGATTCTGACCTGCGTTTTCTGCCAAGAAATTCAGAATCTGCACAGGAAATTCCACAGGCAAATCTGCAACGTGCGCTCATACGTACACAATGTACTCCGGCTTCTTGCCACACGCCATAGACATACTGATAGGGAATTTAGATTGTAAGCTCCAATAGAGACAGCAATGATAATGTATGTAAAGTGCTGTGGAATATGATGGATATAAGCAAAGCATAATAATATAAAAAAAAATTATTGTGTTTTTGTCTGTACTTGAACCCCTTGAATTATTAAGTGCTATGGAGTATGTTGCGCAATATGATGGTTATCATTGTCACAGAAAGTGAAATAAACAGGGCAGGAGAGATAAGTAGCATTTATCCTGTTTTTACCTGCAATAGCAATTCAATTTTTCATGTATTTGATTTTTGGTTTTAATAATTAGAAGTAAAGCTGTAGAATAGAAATAATGTGTTAATTCTCTTTTCGTTTATGCTGTTCTGAGGGCAGCCATTTTCGAGATAGATACATACTTTTTTCCTGTGCAGACAATACAGCAGAGTGTGTACATTTTATGGCAGCTGAAATGAATAGAAGTCATATGATAGAGAAATGTGTGTATATATATATATATATATATATATATATATATATATATATATATATATTATTTCAGTCTCCAGGAATAGATTGCATAATAGAGTATAGCCGCCTCCACCAGATGCTAAGGGTACCGTCACACTATACGATTTACCTACGATCACGACCAGCGATATGACCTGGCCGTGATCGTAGGTAAATCGTAGTGTGGTCGCTGGGGAGCTGTCACACAGACAGCTCTCCAGCGACCAACGATGCCGAGGTCCCCGGGTAACCAGGGTAAACATCGGGTAACTAAGCACAGGACCGCGCTTAGTTACCCAATGTTTACCCTGGTTACAAGTGTAAAACTAAAAAAAAACAAACAGCACATACTTACATCTGGTGTCCGTCACGTCCCTTGCAGTCTCTGCTTCCCGCACTGTGACTGCCGGCCGTAAAGTGAAAGTGAAAGCACAGCCGCTGTGCTCTGCTTTCACTTTACGGCCGGCAGTCACAGTGCTGGAAGCAGAGACGGCAAGGGACCTGACGGACACCAGAATGTAAGTATGTGCTGTTTGTTTTTTTTTAGTTTAACGCTTGTAACCAGGGTAAACATCGGGCAACTAAGCGCGGTCCTGCGCTTAGTTACCCGATGTTTACCCTGGTTACAAGCGAACGCATCGCTGGATCGCATCGCTAGATCGCTAGATCGGTGTCACACACACCGATCTAGCGATGACAGCGGGAGATCCAGCGATGAAAGAAAGTTCTAAACGATCTGCTACGACGTACGATTCTCAGCAGGATCCCTGATCGCTGCTGCGTGTCAGACACAGCGATATCGTAACGATATCGCTGGAACGTCACGAATCGTACCGTCGTAGCGATCGAAATGTTATAGTGTGACGGTACCCTAAGAAGTGACAGGGGACATGCACGCATGGCCTTATCTATGTGCAGGGTTGACATTCTGCTTTATCTAGGCTTCCAGCAGTACAGGTCCTTCTCAAAAAATTAGCATATAGTGTTAAATTTCATTATTTACCATAATGTAATGATTACAATTAAACTTTCATATATTATAGATTCATTATCCACCAACTGAAATTTGTCAGGTCTTTTATTGTTTTAATACTGATGATTTTGGCATACAACTCCTGATAACCCAAAAAACCTGTCTCAATAAATTAGCATATCAAGAAAAGGTTCTCTAAACGACCTATTACCCTAATCTTCTGAATCAACTAATTAACTCTAAACACATGCAAAAGATACCTGAGGCTTTTATAAACTCCCTGCCTGGTTCATTACTCAAAACCCCCATCATGGGTAAGACTAGCGACCTGACAGATGTCAAGAAGGCCATCATTGACACCCTCAAGCAAGAGGGTAAGACCCAGAAAGAAATTTCTCAACAAATAGGCTGTTCCCAGAGTGCTGTATCAAGGCACCTCAATGGTAAGTCTGTTGGAAGGAAACAATGTGGCAGAAAACGCTGTACAACGAGAAGAGGAGACCGGACCCTGAGGAAGATTGTGGAGAAGGACCGATTCCAGACCTTGGGGAACCTGAGGAAGCAGTGGACTGAGTCTGGTGTGGAAACATCCAGAGCCACCGTGCACAGGCGTGTGCAGGAAATGGGCTACAGGTGCCGCATTCCCCAGGTAAAGCCACTTTTGAACCATAAACAGCGGCAGAGGCGCCTGACCTGGGCTACAGAGAAGCAGCACTGGACTGTTGCTAAGTGGTCCCAAGTACTTTTTTCTGATGAAAGCAAATTTTGCATGTCATTCGGAAATCAAGGTGCCAGAGTCTGGAGGAAGACTGGGGAGAAGGAAATGCCAAAATGCCTGAAGTCCAGTGTCAAGTACCAACAGTCAGTGATGGTGTGGGGTGCCATGTCAGCTGCTGGTGTTGGTCCACTGTGTTTCATCAAGGGCAGGGTCAATGCAGCTAGCTATTAGGAGATTTTGGAGCACTTCATGCTTCCATCGGCTGAAATGCTTTATGGAGATGAAGATTTCATTTTTCAGCACGACCTGGCACCTGCTCACAGTGCCAAAACCACTGGTAAATGGTTTACTGACCATGGTATTACTGTGCTCAATTGGCCTGCCAACTCTCCTGACCTGAACCCCATAGAGAATCTGTGGGATATTGTGAAGAGAAAGTTGAGAGACGCAAGACCCAACGCTCTGGATGAGCTTAAGGCCGCTATTGAAGCATCCTGGGCCTCCATAACATCTCAGCAGTGTCACAGACTGATTGCCTCCATGCCACGCCGCATTGAAGCAGTCATTTCTGCCAAAGGATTCCCGACCAAGTATTGAGTGCATACCTGAACATTATTATTTGATGGTTTTTTTGTTTGTTATTAAAAAACACTTTTATTTGATTGGATGGGTGAAATATGCTAATTTATTGAGACAGGTTTTTTGGGTTATCAGGAGTTGTATGCCAAAATCATCAGTATTAAAACAATAAAAGACCTGACAAATTTCAGTTGGTAGATAATGAATCTATAATATATGAAAGTTTAATTGTAATCATTACATTATGGTAAATAATGAAATTTAACACTATATGCTAATTTTTTGAGAAGGACCTGTATAACAGAGCTGTTGAAAAATGATTTTAGTTGTGAATTCACTTGGGAAATTCTCAAGAGAATCTTAAAATATTGGTAGGTGTTCTTTATTTAATAGAAAAGTTCACATTTTCATATCTAGATATCTTTGTTACTTATACATGTTCTGTGGAATCAAATACTGTACATAATTGCACAGTAACTATACATACAAAATCTCTACTTTCACAAAATCCATTTTCCAATCATTTGGTTTGCTAACAGAGTTACTCCCTAACAAGCATATTTTCCCTTCTTCACAGATGATGGAAATGCCTAAAATTTCTGAGGTATGTACAACATGCGGATATTTAATGTCCAAGCATGGCACATGCTGTGAAATGTTTCTATGTGCTTCTGCTTCTATATTTGCATGGCTTGCTGTTGAAATCCTGTGGTTTGACAGTGTTAGCTAATTTGTACATTTTAGGTGTCACAGCTTTTATAAACTCCTGGCCCTAATAGAAAGTATTAATATATCGTTATAAAGGAAATTACTTTAAAGCTTTCTGATGAACCCTTTTCAATATGCCCTTTGAAGAAATGGGGTTGAAGGCTTGGAACTCCCGTTCCCGTCCAATAAGCCACAGTAAAAAGGTCTTGGAAAGAGTAGCTCTAGGATGCTCATTTAACTACACTCCTAAACATTGAAATTGCAATTCCAAACGGAAAATTCATGGAATAATGAATATCACAGAATCGATAAAGATGTTAATGATCCACAATTGATGAAAAGATGGAAACAGAATTTTTAAAACATCTCGATATATTCAGTGTAGAATACAAGCACCATGCACAGAAATACAGGCACTTACAAGCCATGGCATGCTATTTATTAGTGAGGTTGTTAATTGTTGTCTGAGGAATGTTTTACCAAGATCAATGCACTTGAGCACACAAATGATCAAGGTTTGCTGGCAGTTCATTCATTTTGCCATCGCTGACCAATAACAACCCAGATGTGCTCGATGGGAGACAAGTCCGGAAATGCTGCAGGCCATGGCAGCAAGGTTAGGCCACGCAGGCTGTTCACAGTAGCATGAACAATATGCAGCTTGGTGTTGTGTTGAAAAATGGCTCCTGAGACGCTTTAAAGAAATGGCCATACCACTGTAACTTCAAGCTATTAGTGTACCTGAAATGAAGACTATAGGAGACCAGCTATCATGCAGTATGCCCCTCATCAGTTATTCCAGCAGATTGAACGATGTTGCGTTCTCTTGTGAAGGCCTCTTCATTGAAGTGCCCAAATGGTCCTATCAAATTCAAAGAATGGCCCGTGGTGATCCATTCTGTACCTAAAGTGAAATTAGATGTCACATACCGAGCTTAATGAGTCAAACAATGTGTACAGAAACCATCAGAAGGCATTTGCACAACATCTTGAGATAGACATCCAGCTACAGGTGTACCATTGACTTCACACCATACCTTTAAGGCTATATGCACACGTTGCGGTTTTTACCGCGGAACCGCGGCGATTTTGATGCTGCGGGTCCGCAGTAGTTTGCATTGCGTTTACAGTAAACATGTAAACCAATGGCAAACCGCTGTGCACATGCTGCGGGAAAAAACGCGCAGAAACGCAGCGGTTTACAACCCGCAGCATGTCACTTCTTTGTGCAGAATCGCAGCGATTCTGCACACATAGAAATGCATTGATCCGCTTACTTCCCGCATGGGGCTGTGCCCACCATGCGGGAAGTAAGGGGATAATGTGCGGTTGCTACCCGGGGTGGAGGAGAGGAGACTCTCCTCCAGGCCCCGAGAACCATATTTGTGGTAAAAAAAAAAAAAAGAATTAAAAAAAAAAATAATGATATACTCACCTCTCAGCGCTGCACGCGGCTGTTCGGTCTCAGGTTTGCTATGCGAGCAGGACCTGCGGTGACGTCGCGGTCACATGACCGTGACGTCACGAAGGTCCTTCTCGCACAGCATCTTTGGAACCGGACCGCTGCCTGCAGCACCGAGGAGATCGGGACGTCAGAGGGTGAGTATAACAAATTTTTTTTGTATTTTTAACATTACTATTGATGCTGCATATGCAGGATCAATATTAAAACCAGTGCAGGAGTAAATCCCTCAGTGGAAACCGCAAGACAAAACGTGATAAATCTGCAGGGATAACCGCAGCGGTTTTGCCCTGCAGATTTATCAAATCCGCTGCGGGAGAACCCGCAGGGACCCGAACCCACGTGTGCACATAGCCTAAAGGACTATCATGGTGCAGAGCAGAACAGCATTAAAGGCTGAAATGGAGAGCTATCGTCTTCAGCGATGAGTCATGCGTTTGTCTTCAATGTATTGATAGCCAGACGTTGCTCTGCAGACCACGGGAGAAATGCCATTAAGAGGCCACATATTGTTGTTGTTTCTGTGAGCATCCTGCTTGGCCTAAATGTTCTACCATGACCTACAACATCTCTAGACTTGTCTTCCATCTAGCACATCTGGAAAATCACTGGTCAACGATTGCAAAGAGAGCTGCAAGCGGCAGATCTTGATGATTTGTGTGCCCAAGTTTATTCTGCTTCGCAAAACATTCCACAGAAAACCATTAATAACCTCATTGATAGTATATGCCAAGGCGTGTAAGTGCATGTATTTTTGCTTATGGCACTCATACAGAATAATGAATAAATTGAGAAGTTTTGAAATAATGTTTTATTCATTTGGATACCATTAACATGTCTATTAATCCTTTGATTTCCATATTTCTAAGACTTTTCTTTCTTGGTGTTGCAGTTTCAATGTTGAGGAGTGTATTTAATACATGCATTGCTCAGTAGTGCTGCATTTCCACTGCACCAGATTGGCTGTTAAACACTGTGGGGTCGTTTAGCATCAATGTTTGATGTCATAAATGCATTGGCACCAATTCACACAGGCACATTACAAAATATGGGTTCCCATCTCCGTATTACAATTATCATTATTAAATGATGGTCAGGAATGTGGAGGTTGATAAGAAGTGGTCCACAATGTTTTGGTCCTGCAGTCACAGACTGCTGACTTGACAGCATCACTAGGGTCCTGTGAATCTTTGTGCTCGACTTTAGCTTCCATGCACTTTTCGCGACATACAGGTCCTTCTCAAAAAATTAGCATATAGTGTTAAATTTCATTATTTACCATAATGTAATGATTACAATTAAACTTTCATATATTATAGATTCATTATCCACCAACTGAAATTTGTCAGGTCTTTTATTGTTTTAATACTAATGATTTTGGCATACAACTCCTGATAACCCAAAAAACCTGTCTCAATAAATTAGCATATTTCACCCATCCAATCAAATAAAAGTGTTTTTTAATAACAAACAAAAAAACCAACAAATAATAATGTTCAGTTATGCACTCAATACTTGGTCGGGAATCCTTTGGCAGAAATGACTGCTTCAATGCGGCGTGGCATGGAGGCAATCAGCCTGTGACACTGCTGAGATGTTATGGAGGCCCAGGATGCTTCAATAGCGGCCTTAAGCTCATCCAGAGTGTTGGGTCTTGCGTCTCTCAACTTTCTCTTCACAATATCCCACAGATTCTCTATGGGGTTCAGGTCAGGAGAGTTGGCAGGCCAATTGAGCACAGTAATACCATGGTCAGTAAACCATTTACCAGTGGTTTTGGCACTGTGAGCAGGTGCCAGGTCGTGCTGAAAAATGAAATCTTCATCTCCATAAAGCATTTCAGCCGATGGAAGCATGAAGTGCTCCAAAATCTCCTGATAGCTAGCTGCATTGACCCTGCCCTTGATGAAACACAGTGGACCAACACCAGCAGCTGACATGGCACCCCACACCATCACTGACTGTGGGTACTTGACACTGGACTTCAGGCATTTTGGCATTTCCTTCTCCCCAGTCTTCCTCCAGACTCTGGCACCTTGATTTCCGAATGACATGCAAAATTTGCTTTCATCAGAAAAAAGTACTTGGGACCACTTAGCAACAGTCCAGTTTATGGTTCAAAAGTGGCTTTACCTGGGGAATGCGGCACCTGTAGCCCATTTCCTGCACACGCCTGTGCACGGTGGCTCTGGATGTTTCCACACCAGACTCAGTCCACTGCTTCCTCAGGTTCCCCAAGGTCTGGAATCGGTCCTTCTCCACAATCTTCCTCAGGGTCCGGTCTCCTCTTCTCGTTGTACAGCGTTTTCTGCCACATTGTTTCCTTCCAACAGACTTACCATTGAGGTGCCTTGATAAAGCACTCTGGGAACAGCCTATTTGTTGAGAAATTTCTTTCTGGGTCTTACCCTCTTGCTTGAGGGTGTCAATGATGGCCTTCTTGACATCTGTCAGGTCGCTAGTCTTACCCATGATGGGGGTTTTGAGTAATGAACCAGGCAGGGAGTTTATAAAAGCCTCAGGTATCTTTTGCATGTGTTTAGAGTTAATTAGTTGATTCAGAAGATTAGGGTAATAGGTCGTTTAGAGAACCTTTTCTTGATATGCTAATTTATTGAGACAGGTTTTTTGGGTTATCAGGAGTTGTATGCCAAAATCATCAGTATTAAAACAATAAAAGACCTGACAAATTTCAGTTGGTGGATAATGAATCTATAATATATGAAAGTTTAATTGTAATCATTACATTATGGTAAATAATGAAATTTAACACTATATGCTAATTTTTTGAGAAGGACCTGTAGTGTATTAAGTATTGAAAAATGATATTGAAGATGTGAATACCCCATTATATTTTGCTAAAATAAAAAAAAATATTACACTGGCAAAATTACACTGCTCAAAAAAATAAAGTGAACAGGTAACTTCAAGTCAATCACACTACTGTGAAATAAACCTGTCCAGTTATGATGCAACACTGATTGTGAATCAATTTCTGCTGTTGTGCAATTCTAACAGAAAACAGGTAGAAATTATAGGCAATTAGCAAGACAACCCCTATTGCAGCGTTGGTTCTGCTGGTGGTGACGATAGACCATTTCTCTGTTCTCATCCTTTTTGGTTGCTGTTTTGGTCTCTTTTGCATTTTTTTTATCACGGCGACCAACAGCTGATTATCGGGAGCTCTGCAGGTACCCAGGTTACCAATGCAGCTATTCGGTAAGTACTATAGCTATTCGGATAAGCACTTATCCGAAGCTATTTGAGCGACCCTATTTTTACCCCCTTAATGACCGCCGATACGCCTTTTAACGGTGGCAGTTAAGGGTACTTATTCCTCAGCGCAGGCTTTTTAACGTCGCTGAGAAATAAGGGTATAGTCCCCCCCCCCAGTGTCGGAAAATCTCTGGGGTCTCGGCTACCTGGGGAGCTGAGACTCTGGAGAATGGGACCGATTTGTACGGTCCCCTGTCACGTGATCACCGTTATTCACCGTGTAACGGCGATCACAAAAAAGTCCGATTTACAATTCATTTCTCCTGTGATATGATCTAGCATATCATAGAAGAGCAACTTTGTCCCTTGATCACCCCCGGCAACCTCTACCATCCCCGGGCCCTCCTGCTCCGTCCCCCGGCCCTCCACATCATCTTCCTGCAAAAAAATGACAAGCGCATGTTTAGTGCGCTTACCGAGATCTGCCTGCCGGTACCCGGCAACAATAGGACATTTTTCCTATTGGTTAATTTTGGTCACTGTGATAGACCTTATCGCAGTGATCAAAATAAAAAAAAAAATAGTATAACAAACCCCTCTTTGTCATCCCCTTAGTTACGAGGGGCGTTCATTAAATATTTCTCCTGACCCACTTCCTGTGGACTGAGAGCAATGAAACTTGGCACAGTTATATGTCCTTTCTCTACATAGGAGCCACCTAGGGACACACACTTCTCACATCTCTTTAAGCAACTGTAAACACCTCGCTTGTAGAAGTCGACAGGTTGCTCTACAAGCCACATTGCGACTTCAGAAATCAAAGTCTCATCATCTGGAAAATGCTTGCCCTTCAAAAATAACGTCATTGTTGGAAAGAGGTAGAAGTCCGATGGTGCAAGGTCGGGTGAATAATGGGGATGCTTTAGAATTTCAAAGCCACAGGAGCATGCTTCCATTTGGCCAACATATGAGTTGTGAACTGGTGCATTGTCTTGCAAAAGGTGGACACCTTTGGTGAGCATGCCATGTCTCTTGGTTTTGGTGGCCTCCGGTAATTTCCACAGCAGTGAAGCATAGTATGCTCCAGTGATCTTGGTACCCTTTGCTAGGAAATCCATCAAAACTACTCTGTGCTAGGGTTGAGCGAAACGGGTCGTTCATTTTCAAAAGTCGCCGACTTTTGTCAAAGTCGGGTTTCATGAAACCCGATCCGACCCCTGTGCGGGGTCGGCCATGCGGTACGCGACTTTCGCGCCAAAGTCGCGTTTCAATGACGCGAAAAGCGCCATTTCTCAGCCAATGAAGGTAAACGCAGAGTGTGGGCAGCGTGATGACATAGGTCCTGGTCCCCACCATCTTAGAGAAGGGCATTGCAGTGATTGGCTTGCTGTCTGCGGCGTCACAGGGGCTATAAAGGGGCGTTCCCGCCGACCGCCATGTTACTGCTGCTGATCTGAGCTTAGGGAGAGGTTGCTGCCGCTTCGTCAGAAGCAGGGATAGCGTTAGGCAGGGTCCATTAACCACCAAACCGCTTGTGCTGTAGCGATTTCCACTGCCCAACACCACCTTCGGTGTGCAGGGACAGTGGAAGCTACATTTTTTTTTTTTTTTCCCTCAGCGCTGTAGCTCATTGGGCTGCCCTAGAAGGCTCCCTGATAGCTGCATTGCTGTGTGTACGCCGCTGTGCAAACCAACTGCTTTTTTCAAAGCACAAATCCTCTTGTTCCTTCCTTTCTGCACAGCTATCTTTTTTGTTTGTCCACACTTTTTATTTAATTTGTGCATCAGTCCACTCCTTATTGCTGCCTGCCATACCTGGCTGAGATTACTGCAGGGAGATAGTAATTGTTGGACACTCCCTGTTTTTTTTTTTTTTTTTTTGTGGGAGATTAAGATTGACATTTCTGCTAGAGTGCCATCCCTGTGTGTGCCATCTCTCACTCAGTGGGCCATAGAAAGCCTATTTATTTTTTTGCTTGATTTGGGTTATAAAATCTACCTGAAAAAATTACTACATCAATCAGTGGGAGAAAAATATTGGCCTCAGGGCTTGTGTGCCACTCTTGACTCCTGTGTGTGCCATCTCTCAGTCAGTGGGCCATAGAAAGCCTATTTATTTTTTTGCTTGATTTGGGTTCTAAAATCTACCTGAAAAAATCACTACATCAATCAGTGGGAGAAAAATATTGGCCTCAGGGCTTGTGTGCCACTCCTGACTCCTGTGTGCATCATCACTCACTCAGTGGGCCATAGAAAGCCCTTTTTTTTTTTTTTTGCTTTATTTGGGTTCTAAATTCAACCTGAAAAAATCAATAAATCAATCAGTGCGAGATTAATATTGGCCTTTGGGCTTGTGTGCCAGTCCTAAGCGTGCCATCTCTCTCTCTCAGATAGTGGGCCATAGAAAGCCTATTTATTATTTTTTTTATTGGGTTTATAAATTTTCCCTGGAACAAAAAAAAAAAAAGTGGGAGATTAATATTGGCCTCTGGGCTTGTGTGCCAGTCCTGAGCGTGCCATCTCTCTCACAAATAGTGGGCCATAGAAAGCCTATTTATTTATTTTTTTTTGGTTTTATAAATTCTCCCTGAAAAAAAAAAGGGAGATTAATATTGGCCTTTGGGCTTGTGTGCCAGTCCTAAGCGTGCCATCTCTCTCTCTCAGATAGTGGGCCATAGAAAGCCTATTTATTTTTTTTTTTATTGGGTTTATAAATTTTCCCTGAAAAAAAATAAAAAGTGGGAGATTAATATTGGCCTCTGGGCTTGTGTGCCAGTCCTGAGAGTGCCATCTCTCTCACAAATAGTGGGCCATAGAAAGCCTATTTATGTTTTTGGTTGATTTGGGTTCTAAATTCTACCTGAAAAAATCAATAAATCAATCAGTGGGAGATAAATATTGGCCTCTGGGCTTGTGTGCCACTCCTGACTCCTGTGTGCGTCATCTCTCACTCAGTGGGCCATAGAAAGCCTTTTTTTGTTTTATTTGTTTTCTAAATTCTCCCTGAAAAAATCATTTTATTTTATTTGGTTTCTAAATTCTTCCTGAAAAAATCATTTTATTCTATTATTTTTTTTCCTAAAGTCTCCCTGAAAAAAAAAAAAAAAAAAAAATCAGTGGGAGATTAATATTGCCCTTTCTGCTTGTGTGCCAGTCTTGACTCCTGGGTGTGCCATCTCTCTCTCTCTCTCTCTCCAATTGTGGGCCATAGAAAGCCTATTATTTTTTTAGCTTGATTTGGGTTCCAAAATCTACCTGAAAAAATCACTACATCAATCAGTGGGAGATAAATATTGGCCTCTGGGCTTGTGTGCCACTCCTGACTCCTGTGTGCGTCATCTCTCACTCAGTGGGCCATAGAAAGCCTTTTTTTGTTTTATTTGTTTTCTAAATTCTCCCTGAAAAAATCATTTTATTTTATTTGGTTTCTAAATTCTTCCTGAAAAAATCATTTTATTCTATTATTTTTTTTTCCTAACGTCTCCCTGAAAAAAAAAAAAAATCAAATCAGTGGGAGATTAATATTTACATTTGTGCTTCAGTGACAGTCCTGCGTGTGTGGCATCTCTCTCATTTGTTGCCACCAACAACAGAGTGTGTAACATTGTGCCTGATTTTCGTTGTGGTCTCACTCACCTGTAAAGGGGTAGCTAAATCATACTGAAGTTATAGCTCACTGTGTAAGTTGTGTGACAGCAACAAATACCGTTAGTTTGTTTACGTTTTTAAAACAATGAGGAAGTCTGGTGGAAGAGGTCGTGGCCGGGGGCGTTCATTGTCAGCTGGTAATGAGGGTAGTGGTAGTGGTGGAGCATCAGCTGGTCGTGGGAAAAAAAATATTGCACCTAAGTCTGGAGCTGTGGAGCCAGGTTCGTCGTCTGGCTACAAAAGGCCTCAAACGCTCCCTTTTCTGGGAGTAGGAAAACCGCTTTTAAAGCCGGAGCAGCAAGAGCAAGTTTTGGCTTATCTTGCTGACTCAGCCTCTAGCTCTTTTGCCTCCTCTCGTGAAACTGGTAAATGTCAAAGCAGCGCGTCGTTAGTGGATGTTCACGGTCAGGGACAAGTCGCTTCCTTGTTCTCTTCAGCAAAAACAACAACAGAGAAGAATGCAGCAGGCGACACAACGGGTTACTCCATGGAGCTCTTTACACATACCGTCCCTGGCTTAGAAAGTGAAGAAGTTAACAGTCCATGCCCATTACAAGTTGAATCTGACATGGAGTGCACTGATGCACAGCCACAGCCAGACTACTATGCTGGTCCTTTGACTCAGACCACAACATTGCCCTCGCAGGGTAATGATCAAGAATCAGACCCTGATGAGACTATGTTGCCCCATCACGAACGCTATACCACCGACCGACACGGTGACACAGACGAAGTTGCACACGAGCTACAAGAAGAGGTAATAGATGACCCAGTTCTTGACCCCGATTGGCAGCCATTGGGGGAACAGGGTGCAGGCGGCAGCAGTTCTGAAGCGGAGGAGGAGGGGCCGCAGCAGGCATCAACATCGCAACAGGTTCCATCTGCCGGGCCCGTATCTTGCCCAAAACGCGTGGCAAAGCCAAAACCTGTTGGAGGACAGCGTGGCCATCCGGTTAAAGCTCAGTCTGCAATGCCTGAAAAGGTATCCGATGCTAGAAAGAGTGCAGTCTGGCATTTTTTTAAACAACATCCAATTGATTAGCGCAAAGTCATCTGTCAAAAATGTTCAACTACCTTAACCCCTTTACCCCCAAGGGTGGTTTGCACGTTAATGACCGGGCCAATTTTTACAATTCTGACCACTGTCCCTTTATGAGGTTATAACTCTGGAACGCTTCAATGGATCCTGGTGATTCTGACGTTGTTTTCTCGTGACATATTGTACTTCATGACAATGGTAAAAATTATTTGATAGTACCTGCGTTTATTTGTGAAAAAAACGGAAATTTGGCGAAAATTATGAAAGTTTCGCAATTTTCCAACTTTGAATTTTTATGCAATTAAATCACAGAGATATGTCACACAAAATACTTAATAAGCAACATTTCCCACATGTCTACTTTACATCAGCACAATTTTGGAACCAAAATTTTTTTTTGTTAGGGAGTTATAAGGGTTAAAAGTTGACCAGCAATTTCTCATTTCTACAACACCATTTTATTTTAGGGACCACATCTCATTTGAAGTCATTTTGAGGGGTCTATATGATAGAAAATACCCAAGTGTGACACCATTCTAAAAACTACACCCCTCAAGGTGCTCAAAACCATATTCAAGAAGTTTATTAAACCTTCTGGTGCTTCACAGGAATTTTTTGAATGTTTAAATAAAAATGAACATTTAACTTTTTTTTCACAAAAAATTTAATTCAGCTCCAATTTGTTTTATTTTACCAAGGGTAATAGGAGAAAATGGACCCCAAACATTGTTGTACAATTTGTCCTGAGTATGCCAATAACCCACATGTGGGGGTAAACCACTGTTTGGGCGCATGGCAGAGCTCGGAAGCGAAGGAGTGCCATTTGACTTTTCAATGCAAAATTGACTGGAATTGAGATGGGACGCCATGTTTCGTTTGGAGAGCCCCTGATGTGGCTAAACATTGAAATCCCCCACAAGTGACACCATTTTGGAAAGTAGACCCCCTAAGGAACTTATCTAGAGGTGTGGTGAGCACTTTGACCCAACAAGTGCTTCACAGAAGTTTATAATGTAGAACCGTAAAAATAAAAAATCATATTTTTTCACAAAAATTATCTTTTTGCCCCCAATTTTTTATTTTCCCAAGGGTAAGAGAAGAAATTGGACCCCAAAATTTGTTGTACAATTTGTCCTGAGTACGCTGATACCCCATATGTGGGGGTAAACCACTGTTTGGGTGCATGGGAGAGCTCGGAAGGGAAGGAGCGCCATTTGACTTTTCAAAGCAAAATTGACAGGAATTGAGATGGGACGCCATGTTGCGTTTGAAGAGCCACTGATGTGCCTAAACATTGAAACCCCCCACAAATGACACCATTTTGGAAAGTAGACCCCCTAAGGAACTTATCTAGAGGTGTGGTGAGCACTTTGACCCACCAAGTGCTTCACAGAAGTTTATAATGCAGAGCCGTAAAAATAAAACAACATTTTTTTCCCACAAAAATTATTTTTTTAGCCCCCAGTTTTGTATTTTCCTGAGGGTAACAGGAGAAATTGGACCCCAAAATTTGTTGCCCAATTTGTCCTGAGTGCGATGATACACCATATGTGGGGGAAACCACTGTTTGGGCACATGGGAGGGCTCAGAAGGGAAGGAGTGCCATTTGAATGCAGACTTAGATGGAACGGTCTGCAGGTGTCACATTGCGTTTGCAGAGCCCCTAATGTACCTAAACAGTAGAAACCCCCCACAAGTGACACCATTTTGGAAAGTAGACCCCCTTAGGAACTTATCTAGATGTGTGCTGAGCGCTTTGACCCACCAAGGGCTTCACAGAAGTTTATAATGGAGAGCCGTAAAAATAAAACAAAAATTTTTTCCCACAAATTATTTTTTAGCCCCCAGTTTTGTATTTTCCCGAGGGTAACAGGAGAAATTCGACCCCACAATTTGTTGTCCAATTTGTCCTGAGTGCGCTGATACCCCATATGTGGGGGGCAACCACTGTTTGGGCGCATGGGAGGGCTCGGAAGGGAAGGAGCTCCATTTGGAATGAGGACTTAGATGGAATGGTCTGCAGGTGTCACATTGCATTTGCAGAGCCCCTAATGTACCTAAACAGTAGAAACCGCCCACAAGTGACACCATTTTGGAAACTAGACCCCCTAAGGAACTCATCTAGATGTGTTGTGATAGCTTTGAACCCCCAAGTGTTTCACTACAGTTTGTAACGCAGAGCTGTGAAAATTAAAAAAAAAAATCTTTCCCCCCAAAATTATTTTTTAGCCCCCAGTTTTGTATTTTCCCGAGGGTAAGAGGAGAAATTCGACCCCAAAAGTTGTTGTCCAATTTGTCCTGAGTACGCTGATACCCCGTATGTTGGGGGAAACCACCGTTTGAGCGCATGGCAGAGCTCGGAAGGGAAGGAGCGCCATTTGGAATGCAGACTTAGATGGAATGGTCTGCAGACGTCACATTGCGTTTGCAGAACCCCTAATGTACCTAAACAGTAGAAACCCCCCACAAGTGACCCCATATTGGAAACTAGACCCCCCAGGGAACTAATCTAGATGTGTTGTGAGAACTTTGAACCCCCAAGTGTTTCACTACAGTTTATAACGCAGAGCCATGAAAATAAAAAATCTTTTTTTTTCCCACAAAAAATATGTTTTAGCCCCGAGTTTTGTATTTTCCCAAGGGTAGCAGGAGAAATTGGACCCCAAAAGTTGTTGTCCTATTTGTCCTGAGTACGCTGATACCCCATATGTTGGGGTAAACCCCTGTTTGGGCACACGGGAGAGCTCGGAAGGGAAGAAGCACTGTTTTACATTTTCAACGCAGAATTGGCTGGAATTGAGATCGGACGCCATGTCGCGTTTGGAGAGCCCCTGATGTGCCTAAACAGTGGAAACCCCCCAATTGTAACTGAAACCCTAATCCTAATCCCAACAGTAACCCTAACCACACCTCTAACCCTAATCCCAACCCTATTCCCAACCGTAAATGTAATCTAAACCCTAACTGTAACTTTAGCCCCAACCCAAACTGTAACCCTAGCCCTAACCCTAATCCTAACCCTAACCCTAGCCCTAACCCTAACCCTAGCCCTAACCCTAGCCCTAACCCTAACCCTAACCCTAGCCCTAACCCTAGCCCTAACCCTAGCCCTAACTCTAACCCTAGCCCTAATGGGAAAATGGAAATAAATACATTTTTTTAATTTTTCCCTAACTAAGGGGGTGATGAAGGGGGGTTTGATTTACTTTTATAGCGGGTTTTTTAGCGGATTTTTATGATTGGCAGCCGTCACACACTGAAAGACGCTTTTTATTGCAAAAAATATTTTTTGCGTTACCACATTTTGAGAGCTATAATTTTTCTATATTTTGGTCCACAGAGTCATGTGAGGTCTTGTTTTTTGCGGGACGAGTTGATGTTTTTATTGGTAACATTTTCGGGCACGTGACATTTTTTGATCGCTTTTTATTCCGATTTTTGTGAGGCAGAATGACCAAAAACCAGCTATTCATGAATTTCTTTTGGGGGAGGCGTTTATACCGTTCCGCGTTTGGTAAAATTGATGAAGCAGTTTTATTCTTCGGGTCAGTACAATTACAGCGACACCTCATTTATATCATTTTTTTATGTTTTGGCGCTTTTATACGATAAAAACTATTTTATAGAAAAAATAATTATTTTTGCATCGCTTTATTCTCAGGACTATAACTTTTTTATTTTTTTAATGATGGTGCTGTATGGCGGCTCGTTTTTTGCGGGATAAGATGACGTTTTCAGCGGTACCATGGTTAGTTATATCTGTCTTTTTGATCGCGTGTTATTCCACTTTTTGTTCGGCGGTATGATAATAAAGCGTTGTTTTTTGCCTCGTTTTTTTTTTTTTTTTCTTACGGTGTTTACTGAAGGGGTTAACTAGTGGGCCAGTTTTATAGGTCGGGCCGTTACGGACGCGGCGATACTAAATATGTGTACTTTTATTGTTTTTTTTTTTATTTAGATAAAGAAATGTATTTATCCATGCACTCAGGCAATCTGTGAGCACAAAGGTGCACCTGACAACAGATGCATGGACCAGTAGGCATGGCCAGGGACGTTACGTGTCCATCACGGCACACTGGGTGAATGTTGTGGATGCAGGGTCCACAGGGGACAGCAAGTTTGGGACAGTTCTGCCTAGCCCACGGTCTAGGAAACAGTTGGCTGTAGCCGTTCGCACCCCCTCCTCCTCCTCTTCGTCCTCCTGCAGAAGCGAGAGCTCGTCCACAGACCGCAGTCGCACAACCACTCCATCCGCAGCTGGCACTGTTGCACACCAGGTCTCCCATTATGGGGCAGCTACTGGCAACCGTCAGCAGGCTGTATTGGCTATGAAGTGTTTGGGTGACAACAGACACACCGCGGAAGTTCTGTCCGAGTTCTTGCAGAAAGAAACGCAGTCGTGGCTGGGCACTGTAGATCTTGAGGCAGGCAAGGTAGTGAGTGATAACGGAAGGAATTTCATGGCTGCCATCTCCCTTTCCCAACTGAAACACATTCCTTGCCTGGCTCACACCTTAAACCTGGTGGTGCAGTGCTTCCTGAAAAGTTATCCGGGGTTATCCGACCTGCTCCTCAAAGTGCGTGGACTTTGCTCACATATCCGCCGTTCGCCCGTACACTCCAGCCGTATGCAGACCTATCAGCGTTCTTTGAACCTTCCCCAGCATCGCCTAATCATAGACGTTGCAACAAGGTGGAACTCAACACTGCACATGCTTCAGAGACTGTGTGAACAGAGGCGGGCTGTTATGTTTTTGTGGGAGGATACACATACACGGGCAGGCAGTAGGATGGCAGACATGGAGTTGTCAGGTGTGCAGTGGTCGAAGATTCAAGACATGTGTCAAGTCCTTCAGTGTTTTGAGGAATGCACACGGCTGGTTAGTACAGACAACGCCATAATAAGCATGAGCATCTCCCTAATGCGTCTGCTGATGCAAAGTTTGACGCACATAAAGGATCAGGCGTCTGCAGCTGAGGAAGAGGAAAGCCTTGATGACAGTCAGCCATTGTCTGGCCAGGGCAGTGTACAGGACGAGTTAGCGGGCGAAGAGGAGGAGGAGGACGAGGAGGATGATGGGGATGATTATATTTTTAATGAGGAAGCTTTTCCGGGGCCACTGGAAATTGGTGGCGCGGCAAGGCCGGGTTCTGGTTTTTGGAGGGACACAAGTGACGTGGATTTGCCTGAAACTGCCCCTCAACCAAGCACAACCGCAGATTTGAGAACTGGAACTTTGGCCCACATGGCGGATTATGCCTTACGTATCCTCAAAAGGGACACACGCATAACTAAAATGATGAACGATGACGATTACTGGTTGGCCTGCCTCCTTGATCCTCGCTATAAAGGCAAATTGCAAAATATAATGCCACATGAGAACTTGGAACTAATATTAGCAACCAAACAATCAACTCTTGTTGACCGTTTGCTTCTGGCATTCCCTGCACACAGCGCCCGTGATCGTTCTCACACGAGCTGCAGGGGCCAGCAGACCAGAGGAGTTAGAGGGGCAGAAATCAGAAGTGGCGTTGGCCAGAGGGGTTTTCTGACCAGGTTGTGGAGTGATTTTGCTATGACCGCAGACAGGACAGGTACTGCAGCATCAATTCAAAGTGACAGGAGACAACATTTGTCCAGTATGGTTACAAACTATTTTTCATCCCTTATCGATGTTCTCCCTCAACCGTCATTCCCATTTGATTACTGGGCATCAAAATTAGACACCTGGCCAGAATTGGCAGAATATGCATTGCAGGAGCTTGCTTGCCCGGCAGCTAGTGTCCTATCAGAAAGAGTATTCAGTGCTGCAGGTTCAATACTAACAGAAAAAAGGACTCGTCTGGCTACCCAAAATGTAGATGATCTAACCTTCATTAAAATGAATCACAACTGGATTTCGAAATCTTTTGCCCCACCTTGCCCGGCTGACACCTAGCTTTCCTATGAAAAGGTCTTGCCTGTGGACTATTCTGAATGCCTTTTTCCAATCTCGTAATTTTCTGCACCTGATTGTCCAGCATACGACATGTTTACACCTCACTAAATGGCCAAACTCCCCACACGGGGCCGTGGTATCGACACTTGGCGACAGCACCCGTGAGAGTGCTGTTTGTCTGAAGAGGTGGGTGTGCCCGCTTTTGGTCGACGGCACTGCCACTGGGTCCCTCCTAGTACAATAAAGTGTCTCTGGCGGTGGTGGTGCGCACCCAACGTCAGACACACCGTTGTAATATGAGGGGCCCTGGGCCTGTACCGCCGGCCACAAGACAGTTCCCCCCCCCCCAGCTCAAACAGTGCTCTACCACTTGCAAAATTATCTCACAGCTCCACCAATGTTTAGTCTATGCGCTGACATCCTTCAATGCCTGCCACTGACAATACCATTGTATTGACATTTTTGTTATGTTAGGCCTTCGAAGCCTGTCAGCGGTCACTCCTTCCACTATGCCTCCACTGACCACACCACTGCTGCCCGTGTACCCCTGGAACCAATTTAAAATTGCCTATAGCCAGCCCAATTTTTTTATTTTAGGCCTTCGATGCCTGTCTGCGGTCACTCCTTCCACTAGGCCTCCACTGACCACACCACTGCTGCCCGTGTACCCCTGGAACCAATTTAAAATTGCCTACAGCCAGCCCAATTTTTTTATTTTAGGCCTTCGATGCCTGTCTGCGGTCACTCCTTCCACTAGGCCTCCACTGACCACACCACTGCTGCCCGTGTACCCCTGGAACCAATTTAAAATTGCCTACAGCCATGTGTTATTATTTTAGGCCTTCGATGCCTGTCTGCGGTCACTCCTTCCACTAGGCCTCCACTGACCACACCACTGCTGCCCGTGTACCCCTGGAACCAATTTAAAATTGCCTACAGCCATGTGTTATTATTTTAGGCCTTCGATGCCTGTCTGCGGTCACTCCTTCCACTAGGCCTCCACTGACCACACCACTGCTGCCCGTGTACCCCTGGAACCAATTTAAAATTGCCTACAGCCATGTGTTATTATTTTAGGCCTTCGATGCCTGTCTGCGATCACTCCTTACAATATGCCTCCACTGACCACACCACTGCTGCCCGTGTACCCCTGGAACCAATTTAAAATTGCCTACAGCCAGCCCAATTTTTTTATTTTAGGCCTTCGATGCCTGTCTGCGGTCACTCCTTCCACTAGGCCTCCACTGACCACACCACTGCTGCCCGTGTACCCCTGGAACCAATTTTACAGTGTCTACAGCCTAATTTTGTTATGTTAGGCCTACTACGCCTGTCTGCGGTCCCTCCTTCCAATACTCGTCCACTGACCACACCACTGCTGCCCGTGGACCCCTGGAACCTATTTTTAATTGCATAGAGCATCCTTTTTTTAATAGTAGGCGTACAAAGTCTGTCTGCGGTCCACTATTGAAATTGTCCTCCACTGCCCAGAGCACTGCTACTTGTGTACCCCTGTAACTTTTTTAAGCTGCAGTGAGCCACATTTTTGGGTTAAGTCCTACTACCTGTGTCTGTCTGCGCCACTCAATTCAGCTGTGTTCCTTTGAAAAAAGCTGAGCGTCAATAGTCTTGTTTTCAGCCTCTAGGAATTTTAAAACTGCATTGGGGGTACAACTTTGGTAGGGCCTACTAACGGTGTCTGCCTCCCCAAGGTGTGCCCCAGGTTTCCTCGCCATTGCTTCGATCTTAATGCTCTCGTTTAGTAGTTGTTGGAAACTACACTGCATTAGGCCTACAAATTGGGTATGGGGTGTAGAGAGATGGTGTGTTCCACTCCAAGGTGTTCTCCAGGTTGCCTTTCCTGAGCTTCGATCTTCCGGCTCTCGTTTAGTAGTTGTTTGGAAACTACGCTGCATTAGGCCTACAAATTGGGTATGGGGTGTAGAGAGATGGTGTGTTCCACTCCAAGGTGTTCTCCAGGTTGCCTTTCCTGAGCTTCGATCTTCCGGCTCTCGTTTAGTAGTTGTTGGAAACTACGCTGCATTAGGCCAACAAATTGGGTATGGGGTGTAGAGAGATGGTGTGTTCCACTCCAAGGTGTTCCCCAGGTTTCCTCGCCAATGCTTCGATCTTCATGCTCTCGTTTAGTAGTTGTTGGAAACTACACTGCATTAGGCCTACAAATTGGGTATGGGGTGTAGAGAGATGGTGTGTTCCACTCCAAGGTGTTCTCCAGGTTGCCTTTCCTGAGCTTCGATCTTCCGGCTCTCGTTTAGTAGTTGTTGGAAACTACGCTGCATTAGGCCTACAAATTGGGTATGGGGTGTAGAGAGATGGTGTGTTCCACTCCAAGGTGTTCCCCAGGTTTCCTCGCCAATGCTTCGATCTTCATGCTCTCGTTTAGTAGTTGTTGGAAACTACACTGCATTAGGCCTACAAATTGGGTATGGGGTGTAGAGAGATGGTGTGTTCCACTCCAAGGTGTTCTCCAGGTTGCCTTTCCTGAGCTTCGATCTTCCGGCTCTCGTTTAGTAGTTGTTGGAAACTACACTGCATTAGGCCTACAAATTGGGTATGGGGTGTAGAGAGATGGTGTGTTCCACTCCAAGGTATTCTCCAGGTTGCCTTTCCTGAGCTTCGATCTTCCGGCTCTCGTTTAGTAGTTGTTGGAAACTACGCTGCATTAGGCCTACAAATTGGGTATGGGGTGTAGAGAGATGGTGTGTTACACTCCAAGGTGTTCTCCAGGTTGCCTTTCCTGAACTTCTATCTTCAGGCTCTCATTAAATTGTGGTTAAACGGAACAACTGCATTTGGCGTACTAGTTGGTTTGGGGCCTACTATCGGTGTCTGCCACTCCTTGCTGTTCTCCTGGTTTCCTGTCCTGAAATTCCATTTTCAGGCTCTCGTTAAGTAGTTGTTAATGTTAGACTGCATTTGGCCTACTAGTTGGGTTGGGGCCTACTATCGGTGTCTGCCACTCCTTGCTGTTCTCCTCCACTGAACAAAGCTGTGCCGCCTGTTTACTACGGTTGCCAATTTTGAACTGCATTTCGACTACTTACTGATTTGGGCCTACTCTCTGTGTCAGCCTCTCATTCCAGTTGTCCTCCACTGCAATGCCCCCTGGTTAGTCCTGTGTTACCAATTTTGAACTGCATTTAGCCAACTTTATTCTTTGGGCCTATATCTGTGTTTCCTCCTCATCCTGCCCATTGCCCAGCCAGTGATAGATGAGTCTGCTGGTACATTGACCCATAACGCAAAATTCCCCGTGCACGCTACACAGCAAGATTGTGACCCTGCTGAAAGTCAGGTTCTTCTTCCCGCATACCATACCACCTTACACGGGGACAAAGAGGAAGGTGCAGATGAAAGTGCAGGTTCCTCTCCTAGTGTTTCATCACCCATCCCCTGCAGACTGTGAGCCCTCGCGGGCAGGGTCCTCCCTCCTTATGTACTCGTGTGCCTTGTTATCTGCTCATGTTTAATGTATTTGTCTATATTTGCCCCGTATTCACATGTAAAGCGCCATGGAATAAATGGCGCTATAAAAATGTATAATAATAATAATAATAATCAGGTGGGGGGAGGAATACTAGTTGGCGACGTCACTGGCACAGGGCCTCTCATAGTACGCAAAAGTGTTGCTGCCGGTGGGAGGCGCCCCCGCCATGCAAACACACCGCTGTACTTTGAGGGGCCCTGTGCCAGTGCCAATGCCAACGAGTGGGCCCCCCCTGCTTGCTCAGGATCACAGCACTTGCAAAGTTGAAATACTTACCTCTCCCTGCTCCACTGCCGTGACGTGGTCCAGATTTACTGGGCCCACTAATTACTTGAACCAGCCCTACCCCCCACAACTTTAGCCAAATGACCCCCAATTTCAAATGCCTTCCAATTATTATAAGATAAATTACGATTGACAAGCTTCTTTAACAAGAATGGATGTTTTTGCCATTAAAATGGGCAGTGTAGGTGTTTTCCTGGCCTCCACTCACTGCCGACTATGCTCCCCCATTGACTTGCATTGGGTTTCGTGTTTCGGGCGATACCCGACTTTTCGCGATAATCGGCCGATTCCACTCGACTCGACTTCTAAGATAGTCGGGTTTCGCGAAACACGGCTCGACTCTAAAAAGGTCAAGGTCGCTCAACCCTACTCTGTGCTGGTCCCAAAATACTGTGAGTATGACCTTGCCTGCTGAGTGTTGGGCACGTGCCTTCTTTGGAGAAGGTGAGTCATGATGCTTCCGTCGCATCGACTGGACTTAAGTCTCAGGATCATAGTGATGGACCCAGCTTTCAACCTGTGTGATCAGTCTGTTGAAAAATTCCTCCTGGTTTCCATGGCACATTGTCAATAGAGCCTCAGAGCATTCGACTCATTCCTGCTTCTGGAAAGGTGTGAGCAGCCAGAGAACCCATCAAGCAGATACCTTATGCGTGTGAAGATGGTCTTGGGTGATTTTTTCCATGGACTCCACACTAATCTTGACATTTTTGGCTAGGTGGTGAATGGTTACGTGGCGATTTTCCAAAAAGGTGACCTCCAGTTGCTGGATGGTGTGTTCATCAATAGCACAGTGGGGTCGGCCCAGAATTGGAGCTGTTTGTACCGAAGTCTGACCACATTTAAATTGAAAATGCCAGTTCTTAACTACATCATATGATGGGGAATCGTCACCATTAACCTCTTTCATCGAAGGTCTCCTTTGGTGTGTGGCCTTTTGAGTAAAGGAGCTTGGAACACTTTGCCATTATCAAACCTCACACCACTTCAACACCTGTAAAATTAAGACCGTTATCAGTTCTGAGTTGCAAATTGGCATGTAACCTATAGAGACTTATATCATTACACATGTGCAGTTTCAGCGTCCTGTGATAAATAGAAGTGGGTCAGGAGAAATCTTTAATGAACGTACCTCAAACATAAAAATGATAAAATAAAAAAACTGAAATTTTTTCCGTTCTTTGCGGTTGGGGTTAGGGCAGTGGTTAGGGTTGTGTTAGGGTTTGAGTTTGAATTGGGTTTTTTTCAAAAGTAAAGACAAATAAGTGATGACGATATGATGTCTAGTGTTGAGTGCAAGTGTTTGCTACTAGAGTTTGCATCAGGTGCTCTGGTATGCACCGAGTATTGCAAATCCCCGCATGGGGCAGGGACTCGAGCATGTCACTCGAGCACCCACGATATTTGATGCATACCTAAGTGTAGCGAGGACTCGCGCTCAACACTAATGACAACATATTCAATATGATGAACCTAATGTTATCAAATTCTGTGACGTACCTGTGGGTTCAAAATACTCATTATGCCCCTGGATAAAAATGGGGTCACTTGTGGAGGGGTTTCCACTGTTTAGGCATATCAGGGGCTCTCCAAATGAAACATGGTGCCAGCTATCAATTCTACGTAATTTTGCTTTCAAAAAGTCAAACAGTGCTCCTTCCCTTTCGAGCTCCCGTGTGCACAAATAGTAGTATTCCCCCACATATGGGGTAATAATAAATAATAATAATAATAATTTTATTTATATAGCGCCAACATATTCCGCAGCGCTTTACAAATTATAGAGGGGACTTGTACAGACAATAGACATTACAGCATAACAGAAATACAGTTCAAAACAGATACCAGGAGGAGTGAGGGCCCTGCTCGCAAGCTTACAAACTATGGGGAAAAGGGGTATTGGCGTAATCAGGAGAAATTGCACAACAAATTTTGTGGTCAATTTTCTTCTGTTACCCTTGTGAAAATAAAAATAGTTTGGGTCTAAAATAATTTTTTTGTGAAAAAAGTTAAATGATGTTTTTTTTTAGAATGTTGTCACTTTTGGGTATTTTCTGTCATATAGACCCCTCAAAGTCACTTCAAATGTGATGCAGTCAATAAAAATATGTAAATTTTGTTGCCCGATTCCAGACTTCCTGAAGCATCCCCAGATCAACACCGATCCTCCACCAAATTTCACAGTGGGTGCAAAACACTGTGGCGTGTACACCTCTCCAGGTCTCTGTCTAACCATTAGACGATCAGGTGTTGATCTGGGGATGCTTCAGCAAGGCTCACATTGGACAGGTTAATCTTTGCGAAGGACATATGAATCAAGCCGCATGCAAGGTTATCCTGGAAAAACAGTTGATTACTTCTGCTCAGGCAATGTTCCCCAACTCTGATGACTGGTTTTTCCAGCAGGACAATGCGCCATACTGCACAGCTAGGTCAATCAGGGTTTGGATGAAGGTCCACCACATCAAATTCCTGTCATGGCCAGCCCAATCTCCAGACCTGAACCCCATTGAAAACCTTTGGAATATAATCAAGAGGAAGATGGATAGTCACAAGCCATCAGGCAAGAAGAACTGCTTAAAGTTTTGTACCAGGAGTGACATAAGGTCACCCAAAAGCAGTGTCAAAGACTGGTGGAAAGCATGCCAAGACGCATGAAAGCTGTGATTAAAAATCATGGTTATTCCACAAAATATTGATTTCTGAACTCTTCCTGAGTTAAAACATTAGTATTGTTGTTTCTAAATGATTATGAACTTGATTTTTTTTTTTGCATTATTTGAGGTCTGCAAGCACTGCATTTTTTTGTTATTTTGGCCATTTCTCATTTTCAGAAAATAAATACTAAAATGTATTGCTTGGAACTTTGGAGACATGTTGTCAGTAGTTTATAGCATAAAAGGGCAATTTACATTTTACTCAAAAATATACTTATAAAGAGAAAAATCAGACAAACTGAAAATTTTGCAGTGGTCTCTTAATTTTTGCCAGAGCTGTGTATATGTCAGCCAGCTACCATGTTCAAATATAATGTTTACACACACAAAACAAATGTAAGTGAATATTATATACTAGATTGTGGCCCGATTCTAACGCATCAGGTATTCTAGAATATGCATGTCCCCGTAGTATATGGACAATGATGATTCCAGAATTCGCGGCAGACTGTGCCCGTCGCTGATTGGTCGAGGCAACCTTTATGACATCATCGTCGCCATGGCAACCATTATGACATCTACGTCGATACTGTGCCCGTCGCTGAATCAGAGACGCGGGATATCTACGTCCTTTATGACATCATCGTCAAGTGTCAGGAGAACTGATCAATATAGAAGTGTCAGGAGGACTGATCAATATAGAAGTGTCAGGAGGACTGATCAATATAGAAGTGTCAGGAGGACTGATCAATATAGAAGTGTCAGGAGGACTGATCAATATAGAAGTGTCAGGAGGACTGATCAATATAGAAGTGTCAATCAGACTGGCGGCCTCGACCAATCAGAGACGCGGGATTTCTACGTCGATGCTGTGCCGGTCTCTGATTGGTCGAGGCCTGGCGGCCTCGACCAATCAGAGAGCCGGGATTTCCAGGACAGACAGACAGACAGACGGAAAAACCCTTAGACAATTATATATATAGATATATATATATATATATATACTAGATTGTGGCCCGATTCTAACGCATCGGGTATTCTAGAATATGCATGTCCCCGTAGTATATGGACAATGATGATTCCAGAATTCGCGGCACACTGTGCCCGTCGCTTATTGGTCGAGGCAACCTTTATGACATCATCGTCGCCATGGCAACCTTTATGACATCATCGTCGCTGTGCCCGTTGCTGATTGGTCAAGGCCTGGCGGCCTCGACCAATCAGACGCGGGATTTCTACGTCCTTTATGACATCATCGTTACTGTGCCCGTTGCTGATTGGTCGAGGCCTGGCGGCCTCGACCAATCAGAGACGCGGGATTTCTACGTCGATGCTGTGCCGGTCTCTGATTGGTCGAGGCCTGACGGCCTCGACCAATCAGAGAGCCGGGATTTCCAGGACAGACAGACAGACAGACAGACGGAAAAACCCTTAGACAATTATATATATAGATATATATATATATATACAAATATATATATTTATATATACTGTATATATGTATGTATGTGTCAGCCAAATACCCTCATCAATAAAATGGTACATAAAAAGTTAAATGAAAGACCCACACACGAAATTGGCGTGAAATGCAATATCTGTTTAGTTTTCAAAAAAAATTTAAAAAAATATTGTGTAGGCTCCCTCGTAATTTCCATAACCAGCAGAGGGAAAGCCGATGGCTGAGAGCTGATGTTAATATTCTGGGTAGGAGCCAATATACAAGGCCCCTTCCCAGGTTATTAATGTAAGCTCACAGATGTTGGCTTAGCCTTTACTGGCTAGTTTACAGTGGAACCCAAAAAAAATTGACATGGGTCCCCCAATAAAATTGAACCATAAAAATTTTCTTGGTCCAATATGGACCCCATTGCTGCTTTAGCTGGACAATTGCAGCAACTCAGTCTAGAGGCGGCTGATCTCCACTTGGCGGTTGTATAGTGCACTCCAGTGGCCACTGCAGGAGTTGCTACACCTCCACAAGCTTCGCTGGAGCCTAAAATTGCATTACCTGACAGGTTCTCTGGGGGGCGCGACAAATTTTTTACATTCAGGGAGGCCTGTAAATTATACTTTAGGTTGCGTCCTCACACTTCAGGTTCAGAGGAGCAGAGGGTTGGAATTGTAGTATCGCTCCTACAGGGTGATCCCCAGGCCTGGGCTTTTTCACTTTCCGCTGGCGCTTTGCCGTTACGGACTGTGGAGGAGTTTTTTCAAGCCTTAGGTCAAGTGTATGATGATCCTGACTGTGTCTACCTCGCTGAGTCAACAATACGCCACCTTATACAGAGAGACCGGCCAGTAGAGGAGTACTGATCTGAGTTTCGGAGATTGGCTACTGACACAAAGTGGAATGACCCTGCACTCCGCAGTCAATTTTATCAGGGACTATCTGATAAGATAAAAGATGCCTTCGCCCTACAGGAGACACCAACCACACTGGAGGCAGCTATGTCTCTTGCGATCCGTGTGGACCGCCGCCTGCGCCAGAGACTTAATGAATTACCGCTATTCAAGGGTAACTCAGATTTGGGCTCACCAGAACCTTAGTCTCTAGGAGAACCTATGCAGTTGGGTGGCACTTCTCGTTCTATGGGGGCTGCAGTAGTACGGCGTAAGGGAGGTGCATGTTTTTTTGTGGCAGAAGGGGTCATTTTGTGAATGTGTGTCTTGCTAGAAAACAACCGCTGGAAAACTATTGAGCCCGGGTTGGGGGGAGGTTGGCAACTCGGGTGTACTAGTTTCCTCCATAGGTAAACCACAATTTTTCTTACCAGCTGAGATTCGTCTTGGTGAAAGTAGGCTCAATATCTCTGCCTTCCTGGACTCTGGGGCAGGGTTTAATTAAATTGATGCTGGGTTTGTTCAGGCACAGGGGTTTAAAACTCAAGAGTAGTCTAGACCCATACCTATAATTGCTATTTATTCTGCACCTTTGAGCCAGGGGACTTTCACTCAGATCGTCTGTGGGGTGAGCCTACAAATAGGGGCGTTGCACTCCGAGTCAATAGATTGTTATGTGTTGGGGGGTTTGCCGTCGCCTGTAGTTCTCGGTTTACCATGGCTCACGTTACACAACCCGGTGTTAGACTGGCAGACTCGGGAGGTTACTAGATGGAGTGAGTTTTGTCAGGAACATTGCCTGGGTACTCGGCTGGCCGGGTTGAGTTCTCAGGTTCTGCCAGAGTTCATCTCAGATTTTGAGGATGTATTCTCTGAGGAGGGGAGTCAAGAGCTACCTCCACACCATCCTTATGATTGCGCCATACGTCTCATTCCTGGTGCTAAACTGCCTAAGAGTAGGTTATACAACATCTCTGCCCCAGAGAGACAGGCCATGAAGGACTATATCACGGAGAGTCTGGCCAAGGGTCATATTAGACCTTCGTCATCACCCATTGCTGCTGGGTTCTTCTTTGTAAAGAAGAAGGACGGGGGTTTACGCCCATGCTTAGACTTCCGTGAATTAACCCAAATTACAGTCTGGGATTCTTTCCCGCTCCCTCTTATTCCGGACCTCTTTAATCAAATTGTGGGGGCTAAATGGTTCTCCAAATTAGATCTCAGGGGGGCATACAGTATAATCTCATGCGGATGAAGGAGGGGGATGAATGGAAGATGGCGTTTAATACTCCAGAGGGACATTACGAGAACATGGTTATGCCTTTTGGGTTATGTAATGCTCCTGCTGTGTTTCAACATTTTGTCAATGATATACTTAGTCACCTGATAGGTAGGTTTGTGGTGGTATATCTCGATGACATCTTAATTTATTCCCCTGACCTCGAGTCCCATCAGGTTCATGTCCGGCAGGTCCTTCAGGTACTCAGGGACAATAAACTATTTGCCAAACTTGAGAAATGCATGTTCGCGGTCAAAGAGATTCCGTTCTTGGGTAATTTCTTATCCTACACAGGATTTCGTATGGATCCGGCTAAGGTCAAGGCGGTCTTGGAGTGGGAGCGTCCTGAGGACCTTAAGCCTTACAGAGGTTTTTAGGTTTTGCAAACTACTATCGCTAATTTATTAAAGACTTTTCAGTAGAAGCCAAACCTTTAACAGACATGACCAAGAGAGGCACGGACTTCTCCGTCTGGTCCAGTACGGCCTGCCAGGCTTTCGAGACTTTGAAGAAGTGTTTTTCCACTGCACCCATACTAATACAGCCTGACATCACGCAGCCATTTGTGGTAGAGGTGGATGCCTGTGAGGTGGGGGTGGGAGCTGTATTGTCACAGGGGATTTCTCAGAGTAAGTGGCATCCATGTGCTTTTTTCTCGAAAAAATTATCTCCTACTGAGAGGAATTATGATATTGGTAACAGGGAGCTCTTGGCAATTAAATGGGCATTTGAAGAATGGCGCCATTTTTTGGAGGGAGCACTTCACCCAGTCATGGTGATCACAGATCACAAAAATCTGTTGTATTTAGAATCTGCGAAGCGTCTCACACCTAGGCAAGCTAGGTGGTCTGTTTTTCGCCAGGCTCAATTTCTACATTACGTATAGACCAGGAAGCAAGAATGTCAAGGCTGATGCGTTATCCCGTTGTTTTCCAGGGGGTGGGGATAATTGTGAGCCAGGTCCTATACTTCAGAAGGGTGTAATTGTCACTGCAATTAATTTGGATCTTGAGAGAGAGGTGCTAGAGGCGCAGGGGGATGCCCCAGCAGCCTGTCCTTTAGGTAAACTTTATGTTCCTGCTAATCTTCGTCTTAGGGTCATTAATGAACATCATGATTCGGTTCTGGCTGGACACCCTGGAAGTAAAGTTACCACGGACCTTCTCACTCAGCATTTTTGGTGGTCTGGGGTAAATCATGATGTACAGGAATATGTCGCTGTCTGCTGTGTGTGTGCGCGTTCCAAGACCCCTCGTACTCGTCCGTCTGGGTCTCTCCAACCTCTGGAGATTCCCAATAGACCTTGGACCCATTTGTCAATAGACTTCATTGCCGACTTACCGGTTTCTGAGGGTAATACAGTTATTTTAGTCGTAGTTGGCAGATTTAGCAAGATGTCACATTTTATTGCCCTTCCCGCGTTACCTAATGCCAAGACTCTGACACAGATCTTTATCAAGGAGGTTGTGAGATTACATGGTGTTCCTTCAGATATTGTGTCAGACCGTGGGGTGCAGTTTATTTCTAAGTTTTGGAGGGCTTTTTGCAGCCGGCTGGGGATTCATGTGTCGTTTTCTTCAGCTTTTCATCCTCAATCCAATGGTCAAACAGAACGTGTAAATCAAAATCTTGAAACTTATCTCAGGTGTTTCATTTCAGAAAATCAGGAGGACTGGTTTAAGTACTTACCGTTGGCAGAGTTTGCAATAAACAACCGTACTCGTGAGTCCACTGGTAAGGCCCCGTTTTTCAGGGCATATGGTTTTCATCCTCAATTCAGTTCTTTTAATAGGAAGGATTCCTCAGGGGTGCCTGAAGAGGAGAGGTTTTCTTCGTCCATCACGTCCGTGTGGCAAGGGGTTCTTGATAAGTTAAAGAGGATGAGTTCCAGATATAAGAATGTGGCTGATCGGAGACATATGAAAGGTCCGGACCTATGTGTGGGTGATTGGGTTTGGTTATCCTCAAAGAATATTAAAATGAGAGTTCCGTCGTGGAAATTGGGCCCTAGGTTTATTGGTCCTTATAGGATTGTGGCCATTGTCAATCCTGTTGCATTTCGGCTGGCTTTACCTCAGTCGTTTAGGATCCATAATGTTTTTCATTGCTCCTTACTCAAGAGGTTTGTGGCGTCACCTAATCCATCACCTTTACCTCCCTCTCCGGTCCTTGTGGATGGAAATCTCGAGTTCCAGATAGCCAGGGTCATGGATTCTCGATTTGTTCGCCGGTCTCTACAGTATCTAATACATTGGAAAGGGTACGGTCCTGAGGAGAGGATGTGGATACCTGCAGCCGATGTCCATGCAGTTAGGTTAGTCCAGGCATTTCGGCATTTCATACAGCTCATCCTGAGAAACCTGGTCCTGAGGTTCTGGAGGTCCCTCGTAGAAGGGGGGTACTGTCACAGGGCTACCGCGACAGAGAGGTTCCAGAGAACCGCAGCGCTCTGGGCCTCGTTCACACACGATGAACAGAAGCTCTTCTCCTGAATTCTGACCTGGCTGTCTTGTGCTAGCAGGGCAGGAGTTAAACCTTATTACTGAAGTTACTGAGAGCTTGGTCTCTCAGCTGATTTGGTTTTTGTAATCTCTGCTCCTATATAGACTCAGCTTTGACTACAACTGTTGTCAGTGATCAGTTCTGCTGCCTGGCTTGAAGTAGGAAGGAGCATGGTATTAGGAGCTTGGAGGTTTATTTACAGAGATTGGTGTCTGCTGTTTTGGTTGCATGTTAAACCTGTTTTCCTTCTTAGTTTTTTCCTTCTCTTCCCTTCTTTGTGTTTCCTCTGTGGTTGTGTGAGCATTTGGTGAGTTTGAGATTTTAGTTACCTTGTCTGCATACCCTGTTTAATTGTCGTATTTATACACTGGTGCAGTCCACCTCCCTTGGGGGGGGAGAGGGGGCCACTGACAGGGCCTGCACAGGAGACAGGGATACGCTGGCGTCTCAGGCCTCCTAACCATTATAGGTACCCCTGAGATAAGGGAAAGTCAGGGCCCCATTATAGTGGCAGTGACAGGTGCGGGTCCCAGTACGCTGTCCTGCCCCTTTATCGCCGTTAACTGCGTGACACCGTAATTTACTCATTGACCAGGCCTCGCTGGTCCCTGCATGTTGCATGCCGTGATGTCATGGACGTGCAATGCGCAATAACCTCTGAGGCCTGTTCTCGACTGGAAGTCCCAACATAAATTTAACAGGCCACAGCTATGATGGCAAAAAAAGAGACCTGAAGACCAAACAGCGCTGCTTATAAAAATAATAATCTTTATATAGCGCCAATATATTCCACAGCGCTTTACACTTTTGCACACATTATCATCGTTGTCCCCAATGGGGCTCACAATTACCTATCAGTATGTCTTTGCAATGTGGGAGGAAACCCACGCAACCACGGGGAGAACATACAAACTCCTTGCAGATGTTGTCCTTGGTGGGATTTGAACCCAGGACTCCAGCGCTGTAAGGCTGCAGTGCTAACCGCTGAGTCACCGTGCTGCCCTGCTTGCCATCCGGTTCTCTTCTTTCCGCTATTGCATCTTTGATCGTTTCACTTTAGGTCAGGGCTTATGGCTGTGACCAGCCCTCAGAAGTCACTGCACTGCCCATTGAACATTTGTGTCATTGTATCATCCAAGTGTGTGACAAACTGTGACCTCCTAGGCCTAGTCATGGACGGAAGTAACAGCCTAGCGGGAACAGGCCGGGAAATGTACCTGACTCTGGAGAAAAGAAGAGGCAGCTCTGAGGATTGGACACTACCGCTCAGTGTATAGAGAGTGGCGGATGTAACTTCACCCCTTACATGGACTGACAACTGGCTCATCGTTAGGGCCAGCTGTGAATCAGTGAAGGGGGCACGGTTACAGCTGTCACTCTATACACTGAGCGGTGACTGAAACTGTGCGGGTGCCTCGTACATGACAGAAAATAAAGAATAAATGGGTTAAAAAAGAATAAATAGAATAAAGTTAATTTCCTCCTGGCTCTAAGTGCGGGCGCCAGGCAGGTTCAGAATGCTATTACCCTGCAGATTAACCACATATCTGCAGATTAATAGCGTTTTTTTCATGTGACAGGTTCCCTTTAAAATAATGATGAATTGTTGTTTCTCTTAGATGGTTATTGCCTTATTTTGGCTTTGAACAGTTGTAAACTAGTGCTCAGCATTGTATGGAACTGTGTTCCAACACCGCCTCTGCAAAACACAGCTGATGGCCACAAACACTTTCTGAAGGCAGGCGATTCCACAAATTAACTATTGACCGGCATTAGTAGTGATGAGCGCGTGTACTCGTTGCTCGGGTTTTCGCGAGCACACTCTGGTGATATCCGAGTATTTGTTAGTGTTCGGCGATTACGTTTTCATAACCGCAGCTGAATGCTTTACAACTATTAGCCAGGCTGAGTACATGTGGGGGTTCCCTAGCAACCAGGCAACCCCCACATGTACTCAGGCTGGGTAGTAGCTGTAAATCATTCAGCTGAGGCGATGAAAATTTAATCTCCGAACACTGACAAATACTCGGAGATCACCTGAGCAGCGAGTACACTCGCTCATCACTAACCGGCATACCTGTGTATTGAAAGCCATTCCAGGTGACTTATTGAAGCAGCTGCTTGATAGAATATCACGGAGATGTAAAGTAGTCATCAGAGTAGATCAGCCACTGAAGAGGCTATAACGTTTGGGCTTGTAAATCAGTGTTGATGCTTATGAGTTATGGAAAGAGTTCAACAAGCAGCGCTGTAGAAATGCTATATCTGTTAATGATGGCATTACTCTTTTATGACTTTATGCCAAAAGCCGCTAGTAAGTATCTTGTTGAAAACCGTGCTCAGCTTATTATATTGTCATATAGTGACTTTTATACAGCTATTGTGTTTTCCATTTTTGTTTTGTGTGATCATTTATGCTGATTATTAAACAGGAAAGAAATATGTATTAGAGATGGTGGCTGCAGCGGCTTAACTCCCTAGAGAACAAAGGATTAGTCTTGATAAAATCCTACATACTCGATCCTGTGTTCCCCAGACATCTGCCATCCAGGGGAAATGTGAGGACATAGATGTATAGACTTTGTAAGAATCCGCTGACAAAACTTCTGACAATTTACAAAGTTGCATACAGTAGAATGACTCTTTTCTTCTCTATGTTAGGGCTTATTCAGCAAATAAAATCATATGTTCTAACTGAAGTACAACTCCTCAAGTTGCATACTTTTCCCTAGTTGAGTCACAGTACACAAGAAGTCATACTATAGGGGTGTCTCAATTGCTATTGTCCGACTGTTGTTTAATGCTGTAGTCTCCTGAGTTGCACCATTATTCATTTATGTTTACCACTATTTATTTGTCTCATAAAGGGGTTTTCCCATGAACTGAAGTTCATTTTAATCAATAGATCTTGGAATGATAATAATTTCCACAATTGGATATGTTTAACCCCTTAACCCCCAAGGGTGGTTTGCACGTTAATGACCGGGCCAATTTTTACAATTCTGACCACTGTCCCTTTATGAGGTTATAACTCTGGAACGCTTCAACGGATCTTGGCGATTCTGACATTGTTTTCTCGTGACATATTGTACTTCATGATAGTGGTAAAATGTCTTTATTACCTGCGTTTATTTGTGAAAAAAGCGAAAATTTGGAACATTTTGCAATTTTCCAACTTTAATTTTTATGCCCTTAAATCACAGAGATATGTCATACAAAATACTTAATAAGTAACATTTCCCATATGTCTACTTTACATCAGCACAATTTTGTATCCAAATTTTTTTTTTTTTGTTAGGGAGTTATAAGGGTTAAAAGTTGACCAGCAATTTCTCATTTTTACAACACCATTTTTGTTTTTAGGGACTACATCACATTAGAAGTCACTTTGAGGGGTCTATATGATAGAAAATACCGAAGTGTGATACCATTATAAACACTGCACCCCTCAAGGTGCTCAAAACCACATTCAAGAAGTTTATTAACCCTTCAGGTATTTCACAGGAATTTTTGAAATGTTTAAAAAAAAATGAACATTTAACTTTTTTTCACAAAAAATTTACTTCAGCTCCAATTTCTTTTATTTTACCAAGGGTAACAGGAGAAATTGGACCCCAAAAGTTGGTGTCCAATTTGTCCTGAGTACGCTGATACCCCATATGTGGGGGGAACCACCGTTTGGGCGCATGGCAGAGCTCGGAAGCGAAGGAGCGCCATTTGGAATGTAGACTTAGATGGAATGGTCTGCAGGCGTCACATTTCGTTTGCAGAGCCCCTGATGTACCTAAACAGTAGAAACCCCCCACAAGTGACCCCATATTGGAAACTAGACCCCCCAAGGAACTTATCTAGATGTATTGTGAGAACCTTGAACCTCCAAGTGTTTCACTACAGTTTATAACGCAGAGCAGTGAAAATAAAAATTCTTTTTTTCCACAAAAATTATTTTTTAGCCCCCAGTTTTGTATTTTCCCAAGGATAACAGGAGAAATTGGACCTCAAAGGTTGTTGTCCAATTTGTCCTGAGTACGCTGATACCCCATATGTGGGGGGAACCACTGTTTGGGCGCATGGCAGAGCTCGGAAGGGAAGGAGCACAGTTTTACTTTTTCAACGCAGAATTGGCTGGAATTGAGATCGGACGCCATGTCGCGTTTGGAGAGCCCCTGATGTGCCTAAACAGTGGAAACCCCCCAATTGTAAATGAAACCCTAACCCAAACACACCCCTAACCCTAATCCCAACCATAACCCAAACATGCCCCTAACCCTAATCCCAACCACACCTCTAACACCAACACTCTTCTAACCCTAATTCCAACCATAACCCTAACCACACCCCTAATCCAACAGTAAATGTAATCCTAACCCTAACTTTAGCCCCAACCCTAACCCTAACTTTAGCCCCAACCATAACGGTAAGCCCCAACCATAACTGTAACCCTAACTTTAGCCCCAACCCTAACCCTAACTTTATCCCCAACCCTAACTTTAGCCCCAACCCTAACCCTAACTTTAGCCCAACCCTAACTTTAGCTCCAACCCTAACCCTAACTTTAGCCCCAACCCCAGCCCTAACTGTAGCCCCAGCCCTAACTGTAGCCCTAACCCTAACTTTAGCCCCAACCCTAACTTCAGCCCTAACCCTAACTTTAGCCCCAGTCCTAACCCTACCCCTAATGGGAAAATAGAAATAAATACATTTTTTAAATTTTATTATTTTTCCCTAACTAAAGGGGCGATGAAGGGGGGTTTGATTTACTTTTATAGCGGGTTTTTAGCGGATTTTTATGATTGGCAGCTGTCACACACTAAAAGACGCTTTTTATTGCAAAAAATAGTTTTTTTGAGAGCTATAATTTTTCTATATTTTGGTCCACAGAGTCATGTGAGGTCTTGTTTTTTGCTGGACGAGTTGACGTTTTTATTGGTACCATTTTCGGGCACGTGACATTTTTTGATCACTTTTTATTCTGATTTTTGTGAGGCAGAATGATCAAAAACCAGCTATTCATGAATTTCTTTGGGGGGGGGGGTTATACCGTTACACGTTTGATAAAATTGATAAAGCAGTTTTATTCTTCGGGTCAGTACGACTACAGCGATAGCTCATTTATATCAATTTTTTTAAGTTTTGGCATTTTATATGATAAAAAGGTATTTTAGATAAAAAATAATTATTTTTGCATCGCTTTATTCTGAGGACTATAACTTTTTTTATTTTTTCCCTGATGATTCTGTATGGCGGCTCGTTTTTTGCGGGACAAGATGACGTTTTCAGCGGTACCATGGTTATTTATATCCGTCTTTTTGATCGTGTGTTATTTTACTTTTTGTTCGGCGGTTGTCATGCCGTTCTGTCTGTTTCTGGTTTTCGGCATGACAATGCATATGTTTGCTTTAACCCTTTACTCTTTTCCCCCTAAATCGAGCTAGGATACTGTTGGCTGTTACCTTAATGGAGCCTTCTCAGTTCCCTGCTCTGCTGCGCAGTCGTACCTGGGCATTTAGGTATTTGACCTGCTGCATACCTTCCTCATATGCGGTCCCTGGTTGCTGCTGTGAAGCTGTCCGCGGGTTGTGAGGTCATTTGCAGCTGGTGCATGACTTTCCACGTGGCTCAGTGCATGCAGTTTCAGTCAGGTGCCCTGAGCCTCAGAACCTGCACTGTTGGTGCTGTAATGGTTTCTGTGTGTGCTTAGGGCGTGCGCGGCCACACCTCCCCTGCTTTTATCAGGGTAAGGGTGTGTACTTCAAATGCTGTCCCCAGCCAATTGCTGAGGGGCAACTCGTATATAAAGCTCCCCTGCCCTATGGGCAGGGCCTGAGCTACACTCACAAAGCTCTTGAACTTTGCTATGTGTGTTTGTGTTCCTGCACCTCTCCTGTCTATGTTTTGGTACCAAAGTCTTTGCCTTGATTCCTGTTTTATCCTGTTCTGGCGCCTGTCCTGGAGGAGGTATATCCAGGCCCGAATCCTTGATCCTGTACCTGTCCTGTACCTGAACCTGTCTGAACTGTGTCTTGATGACCTCATGGACCCTGATGTCCTGTCTGTACCCTGATGCCCTGCCTGTGTCCTGATGTCCTGAGGTCTTTCCTGAGTCCAGATGTCCTGATGTCCTGTTTGTATGCTGATGTCTTGGCTGTACCCTGATGTCCTCATGTACCCTGATGTCCTGCCTGGTCCTGATGTCCCGCCTATCTGTGCCTCGGTGATCCGTTGGTGCCTTGGGGTCCACTGGATGGTACCGTTCTGAGATGTGGAATCGGGAGCTTGACATCGTCATGTTTTGTTTATGTACTGTGTGACTTTACTTTAGTAAACTTTACTTTCTCTATATCTTAAGTATCGGTGTAATCCAGTCCTACATGTCTCTTTCCTTGTCCACATGCTCAGCTGCCACAGAACCCCGGTCACTGCCCTCCCCTAGTTCGGGTAGGCCCGGGTCCCCCTCTGCCGTTTAAAGGGTCCGTATTGCATCCCCGGGGGATGCGCGCCCCATGCCATCTAAGGTTGGTCGGCTTGGGGGCGTCTATGAGCTGGGCTGCATCTGCGGCTGCAGCTGATCGTGACAGCGGTATGATAATAAAGCGCTGTTTTTTGCCTCTTTTTTTTTTACGGTGTTCACTGAAGGGGTTAACTAGTGGGACAGTTTTATAGGTCGGTCTGTTACGGACGCGGCGATACTAAATATGTGTACATTTATTGTTTTTTCTATTTAGATAAAGAAATGTATTTATTGGAACAATATTTTTTTTTATTATTTAGGAATTTTTTTTTTTTGCACCTGTAAAAAAATTTTTTTTTTCAACATTTTTACTTTGTCCCAGTGTGGGACATCACAGTATAGTGTCAGATCTCTGATCTGACACTTTGCAAAGCACTGTGTCAGATCAGCGATCTGACAGGCAGTGCTCCAGGCTTGCCGGCGCCTGCTCTGAGCAGGTGCTTGCAAGCCACCTCCCTGCAGGACCCAGAAGGAGCCCCGCGGCCATTTTGGATCCGGGGCCTGCAGGGAGGAGGACGTAGGAGACCCTCTGAACAACGCGATCACATCGCCTTGTTCCAAGGGTCTCAGGGAAGCATGCAGGGAGCCCCCTCCCTGCGCGATGCTTCCCTATGCCGCCGTAACGCTGCGATCATGCTTGATTGCAGTGTTTCGGGGGTTAATGTGCCGGGAGGGGTCCGTGACTGTAATAATCAGCTGACACCTGGCGCCGATTGGCTGCGCTCCCCCCGTGAGCGCGGCCGACCGCCTATGATGTACTATCCCGTCCCTGGGAATTAAGTCCCAGGTCACCTCGGCGGGATAGTACGTCATATGGGATTAAGGGGTTAAATAAAATGTTCCTGTGCTGAGATAATCTTATAAATGTGCCCCTGCTGTGTACTGTGTAATGGCTGTGTCTGACCGTATAATTATATAGGTCAGAGCAACAAAATTATTCAAAATCAAATATAAACCATGACAGAAACTCCCAACATCATGTAGAATTAGAACAATGGAGTCAAAACTACTGTCTTTTTGATGATAAAAATGTAATATTTATTCAATAACAAAATGAAATATTAAAGTCACCATGTACAACAATGTAAAAAGCGTATAATTATTTCAGGGTAACTACAAAAACAAAGGACACAGGTAGCACTCCACACTAATATCAGAAAATCCGACCCGAGGTACCAGGTTCTTAAAGTGTATAGGCCGTATAGTAACAGGCACTATAAGTCCCAACAGACATCTAATCACACACATACGTATAAGACTGATCCTCACCCGTCGTGGTCATAGTGTGGAAGTGAAATACCAGCCCTACGCGCGTTTCGCGTAGGCTTCTTCGGGGGGCCGCCCCGAATTTTAAAGATAAAATTTTGTTTGGATACTTAATACAAGACATCACAGCGTTACATTCTATCCATTATGTTGCATTAACTATTGATTTTTAATATATTACGCCTTGATGTGTAACCATCTCAGTATTCATCATAGATATTCATTTAGGTTTACATTTGTTGAATATGAGAACACCATTGGAAATCAAAAGCAGGAAATCGCGAACAAGATGTACCCTATTCTGTAAACAATTAGGCAGTAAATGCCAAATTTACGTGACTCAGTCAAATACAAGCTTGTTTTTTTATTCAAATTGTGGACTCAGAAAATAAAATTTAAGGTCACATTTAGACAGATATGTTGCAATTTTTTTGTTTTTGTGCATTGAGCATGTGAGGTTTTACAAAGTTATTGGCATGTCTTTTATGTGCATTGATTTATAAAACTCTGCAACATAATCCTCATGGAACACATGCAAAACATTTGCAGTAAAAATTTTTGCAGTCAAATGTTGCTATGTGTGACAGCAGCCTAAGACTATACACATGCTCATGAGTTGGACCATCATCACCAAACCTATTGTATATTTGCTTCTAGAGACGGGAATAGATTCGCATGACTCTGTTCCATATGTCAGGTCAGTAATCTGTGACCGCTGGATGGGAACTGGCTCTTCATTTGATTAGCTGGGCTGGTTAGACGTCATCATCATGACGTGACGCACTCGACATTGTGCCAGTTGGGCTAATCCAAAGAAGAGCCAGGAATGTTGGGAGGTAATCAGATTTGCAGGCCTCCTGTCCAGCAGTCACGGGTTACTTACCTGGCTGATGGACTGGAGTCTTGCAAATTGATTCTCCCATCTCTATTTGCTTCTATTCTTATTGAGTAAAAAGTAAACATAGAGGGGAAGATTTGCTGTCTAATATTTAAGAAAGGGTGGTATCCTTTATACAGTGCCTTGCGAAAGTATTCGGCCCCCTGGAACTTTTCAACCTTTTCCCACATATCATGCTTCAAACATAAAGATACCAAATGTACATTTTTGGTGAAGAATCAACAACAAGTGGAACACAATTGTGACGTTGAACGAAATTTATTGGTTAGTTTAAATTTTTGTGGAAATTCAAAAACTGAAAAGTGGGGTGTGCAATATTATTCGGCCAAGAGAATAAGAATGCCAAGAGTGTGCAAAGCAGTCATCAAAGCAAAAGGTGGCTACTTTGAAGAACCTAGAATATAAGATATATTTTCTGTTGTTTCACACTTTTTTGTTAAGTATATAATTCCACATGTGTTAATTAATAGTTTTGATGCCTTCAGTGTAAATTTACAATTTTCATAGTTATGAAAATATAGAAAAATCTTTTAATGAGAAGGTGTGTCCAAACTTTTGGTCTGTACTGTATGTCGGGCTGTATAACAGAGCATTGCACCCAGTGTTTTGTGCTCTTGGAGAAATGTCTTCTTGTCATCCTCCTTCCTGCTTCCCTCACTTTGCTCATTATGATACTGAGTTCTCTCTATATAAGCAAAACAAAAAGCCCTATGATCAGTAGAACTGCACTGAATCATGCTGCCCATAGTGAAAGTAGTTTTTTTTTTAAAGTACAGCCTACAATCTGAAAGATATACTAAGGCTAATTTGAATTTAAAGGGAATTTGTCACCAGGTTTTTTTTTCACTCTACAGCAGAATTATGTAGGGGCACAGGCCCTGAATCCAGCATTGTATCACTTTACTGGGTGCTGGAGTTTTGATTAAAAACTGTTTTTTCTATTACAGATCAACAGTTCTATGAATGCTCTGTATTAGGCCGGAGTCACACATGCGAGAAACATGTCCGTATCTCGCATGTGAAAACCAAGCTCTGGCGCCGGCACTTGGGAGCGGAGCGTGCAGCTCCATGTGTTGCTATGCAGCCGCACGCTCCGCTCTGGAGTTGCTGGCGCCAGAGCTTGGTTTTCACATGCGAGACACAGACGTGATTCTCGCATGTGTGACTCCGGCCTTACTCTGCTCATACCACTGATTGGAAGCATTCTTTCTTCTATAAAAATGGACCAAATCCGACTCCTAAAATATATAATAAATTGGGTACAGTAGTTCAATGCAGTTTGTGGGGAATATTTTTTTCATAAGAATTTGGGAAAATTATGAAATGTCCTATAAATGTCTGTCCTATTCCTGATCTAAGGTCTAGACTTTTAGCTGAGATAAATCTGTGCTGCAGTTTATGCATATGATAAGTAGTAAAGCTCCCCCTCTATGGATAAGGGGAAAAAATTTGCAGACACACAGAAAAGGAATGCCTGCATTCGTCTCAGAACTTCTGGAGTGAACAGGAAAGCAAGATTAAAGTAAGTACTTCTTAATGCATATCTCATCTTTCAATAAACTGTGCATAAATCAATAGTCCAGTATATGTTGTCTCTGTATGCTTGATGTTTTAGTTTGTTTTTCCTCTTAGCTCATGTTTGGAGAAATTAGCTGCTCTGATGACTTATATACGCTATACAGAGAATAAAAGGCGAAAAACTGTTTTCTACCATCTGAAATTCGGAAATACAGTAACAGGATCGATGTGGACTTATATATTTTTGTGTGTCTGTGTTCCGGAATATGATTCAGTACAAACATGCTCCCTCCTCCCTCTTCATAGACTGTGGAGAAATATGATGTGAAGCATTTAGTGAGCTGTACCCTGAGACAAGCCTGACGTTGAAAGTTCAGAGTAAAGCTATCTAAAAACATGTTTTACAAACTTTATACTTATCATCTGTCCTATTGATTTATGCAAAGATTGTTTTATTTCTATCCTAAATTATACAGTGCATAATTCCCTATTCTTGCAAGAATTGCAATGTACCTTATTTTTTTACAGGACAAAATTATTTTGAGAGCGAATTTACATAATTACAAAATGTCTAAGAAGCATCTTATGAAGTCAGCTGTATTTGAGCATTTCACAGTGACTCAAGATAAAAAAAAAACATTTTGTGTGTCAGTGTATAAGTGACCCAGATGAAAACAAATGCTGTGATGCCAAAATCAGTGCATAATCAGGCAGTGATAAAAATGTTCCTTCAAGAGCTTCCAATCTAAAAAATACATTTATAGCGCTGCCACCCTGAAGTTTACAAAGCTGTGATTGAAAAAGATCACAGCAGCACCAAGAAACCAGAGACCAGCACTTCCCGCCTGGCAAAGGAGGAAGAAAGAACATCTCAGACATCAGTTACAAGATATTTTGTAAGTGGCAAAGTTACTGTAACAATGACAGCAGATGTGTTTAAAAGACAGCTCATCAAGCTTGTTGTGAATGACAGTGTACGATTATCATTATTTACACGACCAGTTTTTACAGCTCTTAATGGAGAAATGGCCTGCAAACTTGGTGTTTATCTGGAAAGAGAAAGTGTTTGAAAATTAGTGATTGATGAAGCTCTTCACCAAAAGGAAGATTTTAAAAAGACTCTCAAGACACTTTGTCTTTCTTAAAATGGATGCTACTTTTGTTTGGATTGTTACTAAGACGCTGGCAGTAAAAGATACTAAAGCTCATCACAGCAGCCAGTTTCTCCAGACCTGCAAAAGTTCTGCAAGATTATGAACTCAAAAAAGAACAGGTCCTTGTTATTTTATCTGATAATGCTTCAAACATGATAAGTACAATTAAACTTCCATCCCCAGTGCGCCCCCCCGCTTGACACCCAGCTCCAGCGATGTCTCCTCTCAGCAACGGCAGCAGGCCCTGTGTGAGCGGTCACGTGGTCCCCCTCATTACGGTGAGGAATATGCGCATATTCCTCACTGTAATGAGCGGGACCACGTGACCGCTCACACAGCACAGGCTGCCGGTCCTGAGAGGAGTCATCGCTGGAGCAGGGTGTCAGTGAGTATTTCCTGGCAAGCGGGGGGGCGCACAGGTGATTGGAGGCGGGAGGGGACGCACAAACTTTATTTTTAAGGGGAAAGAAAAAAAAAAGATTATTCATTCCTTCTTTCCAGCGAATGCTGCTGGGAAGAAGAGATGAATAGCGGCTTCAGCACCGCATGCAGGGAACAGCGCTTAACTGTAGCGCTGTCTCCTGCACGGTCCGTGTGGTCCTTAGTCGGCACACGGGCGGCACACGGCTGCCGCATGTGTGCCACACTGATGTGCTACGTAAGCACACGGACACTGATAATTCCGGTACCGGAATTATCTGGACGTGTGGGACAGGCCTAAGAGATAGTTTTCAAGAGGAACATGCTGGAACTCTGACTAGCAAAGTGAGGAAATTGGCTATTGCTGCCAGAACCCTTAAAATTGATTCTATCTTGAAGAGACGTGCTGGAAAAAGGGCAATTTTGGATCAAGCCACTCCATTGGGCAGCACCTTTTTTTATTGATTATTTGATTTTATAAATAATTACATACATTATACAATATTGTACAAACACAGTAAACTTAATAAACAAGTTTAACCCTTAAAGTTTATATAGTCCTATACCTGCCAAGGAATTCCATGCCAAACAAAGTTATCAATTTTGTCCAAATGAAGATTTTCCCAAAGACTGGTGACACGTTATTGAATACAGGGATTATACCAAAGCTAGTATTGGTTGTATGATCACTAACAACAAGTGTACGAACAGAAAATAATTGGTATCAATATGTCCTCAACATACAATATTTAAAAAGCCGAAATAGCCAACCTGTCTAGTACAGTTATTCTGAGTAGGTCCACAGATGCCACCCCAGGGGTGACCAGCCGCCTATATATTTATAAACGTTTTTATTGAGTTCCTTTTAATGTAAGTACATCTCTCCAGGCATGTGGGATTATTAATTTTAGCTTTCAATTCCTCCAATGTTGGGGGATTATGGTCTAACCAGTGCAATGTTAACTATTTCCCGGCCAGAAACAGTATTCTCTAGTCACAGCAGATCTTAAATCTACCCCCACTCCCAGAAGGCACACCCTAGGATCAAGTTGTATGTGTATGCCAAATACTTGTTTAATCAGGGAGGTCGCTCCCACCTAGTAATGGCCTATATCAACACATTCCCATAGCATATGCATCAGATGGGCCCCAGTCGTACCGCATCTCGGACATGAGTCTTCAGTCCAAGCCGCAATTTTAAACAATATATTAGGTGTCTTATATACCCTGTTGATAAAATTTGGGACATTCGGGCAGCACCTATTTAATGATTGAGCGATTGCATGAGCTGAAATGCTTCCTTGTAGATATGGCCAACCCTCAGGTAACACTACATGAAGGTCAATGGACACAGGTGGCTGAATTGAAGGAATTTCTTCATCACCCATTTACAGTGACTATAAAGTTCCAAGCTGAGTATTTAACTCCTGGCATTTTTATAAAGGAGTGGAAGAACTTGTTGTTTTGCCTGTCCCAAAGAGGAAGTTTAATCGCAGTTGGCATTGCTGCTTCAATGAAATGGAGAGAGACACTGCTTTTAGAAAATAAAATTTTTCTGGCAGCTGTTTATGTGGACCCGAGTCATCGTATATTGCTGGGTGATCAACAGCTTAATAAAGGAAAGGAAGCTCTGATTGAGGTAGCAGTTAGGATGAGAGGGCTACAGGATGGCCAAGAGCAAGAGGACTCGGGTCCTGCCAGTGCTGCTTCTGCTGTTTCTTCATCCTCGTCAAATGAGGAGCTTAATTTCGAAAAGTATTTGGACGACTTGGAGCAGGCAAAGAGTTGCCGCAGGGAAAAAGATTCCACTTCCATAGAAAACAAATATTTCACTTGCTCTCAAAGAAGTAGAAGAGTTCAATCGTTCATCAAAACTGTGCACGAGGCAATTCCTTTATACCCTGAAATTGTTAGAGATGTTGCCCATGTGGTTACTGCTTTGCCACCAACCCAAGTTAGTGTAGAGAGGTTGTTCTCTAACCTTAAAATAATTAGGTCAGATTTGAGGTCATCTATGAAGGAGGATCTGATGGAGGCTATGCGATTTCTCAGAACAAATTCATAGACTGCACAAGTGTTATTTAGTACCTTTTTGTTGAAAACTTTTTTTTTCCACTTACTGCATAGAGTATGATAAATTGTAAATATGCAAACTTTTTTTGTTCTAAAGTTGTATTCCAATAAATATATTTTATGTTCTAATTGGCTTGATTATTGTATCATAATAAAGATTAAAAGCCTGATGTTACCATTTTACTACAGTAAATTTATAACTTAAACATGAGCCATGTATGAGGGATTCGGAGTCCGTGTCATAGAAATTGAGGAGTTGGAGATTTGGCTTACCAATTCCACAGCCCTGGATAGCGTGTTCACTTTTTATTAATAACAAATGAAGTAATACAAAACGAAGAAGAAAAGTACTGGATGGCACTCTAGAGTATAACGCTGCACAGATTATGGACTTCACAACTTCCGACAACTAGGCGTCACGTAAGCTATGGGTATATTGGTGCTCTGCATAATAATATAATAATAATAATTTTTATTTATATAGCGCCAACATATTCCGCAGCGCTTTACAAATTATAGAGGGGACTTGTACATACAATAGACACTACAGCATAACAGAAATACAGTTCAAAACAGATACCAAGAGGAGTGAGGGCCCTGCTCGTAAGCTTACAAACTATGAGGAAAAGGGGAGACACGAGAGGTGGATGGTAACAATTGCTATAGTTATTCGGACCAGCCATAGTGTAAGGCTTGGGTGTTCATGTAAAGCTGCATGAACCAGTTAATTAATTTTTTTTTTTTTTTTTTTTTTTTTTTAATATAGGCCATTGCATAAAAAGCAATGAAATATATAATCCAAGGAAGCAGGAAAATATGCGGCACTCACCCAGTAGAAGCTGTATTAACGTGCTCTTTATTGGAAAAAGAATGTTCATACATCCATTTAGGACATCAGGTGGAGCGGAGGGTGCGGTGATGGAGGCTGGACGACGGCCGTTTCGCAACTAAATGTGCTTCAACGGGTCCACATACCAGGTTACCAACGTCATATCCTTTTATAGGTTTTCTGACATATATAGTAACATAAATTCACGGTGCTACTGTGAAACATAACTATAACAATGAACGTGCATAAAAATAACATTTGTAACCACTTTACAGATTGTAACAGAGTGTTATAACAAAATATTGAATTAGCACTATGTCAAAAGACTTCTAATATTCACTATAGGAACACTGACATATCTAATTTGTCATTTAATCCAATTGGACCCTGTGCGTTAGCTTTTAAAATCCATTTGGCTTCTTTTTGTAAGAGTAACCTATTCTGATCTCCTCCCGAGACTGGGTATTTAACTATTTCTAAGCCAGCAAAATTTAATAGATTTGGATTTGCGTTATGGACTTCTCTCATATGCTGGATTAATCTCAGACAACCTTTGCCCGTTGAAATAGAGTTATAATGCTCTTTAAACCTTACTGTTAACGGTCTTATTTGTTTTACCGATATAAAAATATCGGCATGGGCACAGCAAAATATATACGACAAACTTGCTTTTACAAGAAATAAAATCTTTGATACTATGGGTGATTGAACCTATTTGAATAGGGTTATGAGTGATGTGCAAATGGCAAAACCGACAATTGCCGCATCTATGATTCCCTATGGGCGCGTTTTTAGTTAGCCAACAATTTCTCGATGTTAGAATTTTATTATGGACAATCAGATCTGATAGATTATGAGCTCGCCTATAGGCAAATTTAGGAGGATTAAAATGTATCGAAGCCAGATCTTTATCGGATTGAAGCACATGCCAATTTTTACGAATAGAAGTATGTATAATATTATCCATATTGCTATGCTTGAAACAAAAACTGAAACTATCTATATCTTGTTTAGATGACCCATTTTTAATTTGTCTTTTTCTTCTCAAATAATCATTTTGAGAGCATTTATTAATGCGATTTTCAGCTTCTCTTAGAATATTATACGGATAACATCTTTTTGTGAAGCGTGTTTTAAGTTCACTAATCTGCTCATTGAATACGGTATTATTATTATTTATTTTTCGTAGTCTAACCATTTGGCTAAATGGTAGCCCTCTTTTTGTGTGACTTGGGTGACGGCTATCAAAATGTAGCAAATTATTGGTCGCGGTTTCCTTTCTAAACACCTTAGTTATTATTTCACCTTCAATGATTTCTATTTTTACATCCAGATATTCGAGACTATTAACTCCAAAAATAGATGTAAACTTCATATTCTCTGTATTCGAAACATTAAGATATTCTACAAAGGAGTTAAATTCATCCTCATTTCCATCCCAAATCAACATCATATAATCCACGAATCTCGTGAAGAAACGGATATGTTTCAAGAACGGGTTATTGATGTTATTAGTATATGTATCTTCAAATACTGCTAAGAACAGATTTGCGTACGTGCAAGAAGTGGGCGTACCCATGGCAGTACCGATCAATTGATTATACCACTTATCCATAAATTTAAAGGAATTATTAGAGAGGATTAAATCCAAACTCTCAATAATGAAAGAAATAATGTCTGTATCCAAATTTCTTTTAGAAAGGATTTTACTGATCGCTTGTATACCTTTCTCTTTTGGAATTCGGGTATATAAGTTTACTACGTCAATTGATGTTATACGAAAAAGTGGGTTGCCAATCTACTTCTTTAAGCGCTAGTATTAAATCACCCGAGTCCTTAATGTATGAAGGGATAGAATATAACAAGGGTTTTAATAGCCAGTCAATATACTGAGATAGTGGTTCTGTGACTGAATTTATCCCGGAAATTATAGGACGTCCTGGGGGTTCCTTCATACATTTATGGACTTTAGGAATACTATACCAATATGGAAATTGTGGATATTCGGGAAATAAACTTTCAGCACGCTTTTTCGGTAGTACTCCTTTTTCAACATATCGTCTCAATAATGTTCTCAATTTAGACTTATAATTTTGTGTAGGATTATTGGGTAACTGACAGTACGTAGTGTTAGGGTTGGCGGAACGCACCAAATATATTGTTTATTAAAAGGAATTGGTGCGTTCGCAACCCGGGATCCACCGTGCAGGAAAGTACCTGCTGCTAAATAATGGCGGCTCTATATGGCGGTATATACTAACTCTGTTAGCTTCACAGAGTAACCGCGAGAGGTGAGCTCTGTGCCCTGTTAGACTTTCACAGAGGCACAGGCCAACTACCCAGATGTGAGCAGTGAGTGGTCATGCATGCATACTCAATCTCCTCGCCGGAGGAGCCAGCATTCTAGGGGCTTATTTCAGCCGGGTCCCTGAACACACTTATACACAATCTCCTCGCCGGAGGTGCCAGCATTCTAGGGGCTTATTTCAGCCAGGTCCCTGAACACATACAAACACATGACCACATTGGCGCAAAGCATATAGCAACGGACGATACTAGCGCATGGCCGTGCGGTCATGCGCAGTTTATATAGTTGCAGCACAGGAAGCTGCTACTGAAGTTTTTGCCCTTTCAGGACCTTCCAGAAGGACCAATGGAAAGTGCTGCAGTACCTGAGCATGTTTTGCCCTTTCAGGACCTTCCAGAAGGACCAATGGAATGTACTGCAGCACCTGAGCATGTGACTGAACATGTGGCCCTCGACCTCCAATGGGAGACCCTGCCCTGGGCATGCTCAGTGTGAGTAAACAAGGACTTAGTCCCAAAGAGGCTCGCTCGCCGCAGATCAGTGCAGGGTACCATAGGAAAGCCAGAAAAGGCAGTAGTGACCCTATGCACAGAATCAGCCCCAGCGAGACGCTGGGAGCGACGTCTCTGCTGAGCAGAGCCCACTGCGGCCGATACCGAATGGGAGACCGCAGCAGACACGGATCGAGATTCCCCCTGTGCAGCAGAGGAAACTCAACTCCTAACACGTAGTTTTGTCATTTAATTGGGAGAGGGCTTCCTTTACATAATAGTCTCGATCTAGAATCACAATATTGCCTCCTTTATCCGCTCTCCTGATAACAGTGTCGTCCCATTTCTGTAAATCTCTTAATGCTAGAGATTCACTACTGCTCAAATTTTTAACAGGAGTTTGATATATAATGGCCTCTATGTCTTTGATTACTAGACCATGGAAGAGATCGACAGCGTTACCAGGAGAGACGGGGGGCATAAAACGTGAAGGGATACCACCTTTAAATGGTTTTCTCTGAGAGTCGGATATAGTGTCCATACTAGACTGTTGACAAATAGATGGGTCATTCAAACTCAAAAGTAATCTAGATTCCTCTGTGTCGTTTTCATCTTGGGTGACTTGTGTCATAAATCCCAAGGGACCAATCTTACTTTGTGACTCAGAAACAACCTCTTGCTCTACATTAGAGGCACCAAAATTTACTTTTTTATCTTTCTGAAAAAAACTTATGGAGGTGCAATTTTCTAACACTTTTAAAGAGGTCAATCTTGAAGTTTGTAAGATCAAAAGTCTCTGGCAGGCAATAATTCAAACCTTTCGATAACAAGGAAATATGATCAGCATTTAAAGTTCTCTTAGATAAGTTCAGAATTTGCAAATCATCTTTTTCCGTATTTATTTCTTCCAAGACACTTGCTTGCGCTTTTTCCGACTGCTTGCGTTTTCTTCCCCCTCGTCTGATTTTCTTTCTAAAGGGATGGCGAGGGTGGACTTCTCTGGAGTAGAACAAGTAGCTTCACCTGAATCTTCAGCTGCACTCGAATCTGAATCTGTGATCCAGCCGTCTTGCTTCTTTTTCTTATGACTCCTATTACCTCTATAATTACAGTTTTTATTATTATTAAAAGATTTAAATTGTCTTTTATTTTTATTCCATGTAAAAACTTGTTTCATATCAAAGTCATTTTTATCTCTCAAAAACTTTTCTTTCTTTTGTTGTTTAATTTCTATTTGTAATAAAGTTAATTTTCTTTCTAATTTGTTCGTAAAATTTTTATTTTGATTTTCTGACAATCTTGTGGAGAGTTCTATTTTCGCTTTCTCCAAATCTTGACACAACAAAGAATATTCTTTTTCATTTTGTGCTGTTACAAGCAACAGTAAGTTATGAGAGCATTGTAAATGTATCTTTTCCCACTCTTCTTGGAAGGACTCATCATGCTGGAATTGCGAAATTTCTTTAAATACCCGTAAACCTCTGGGAACTCTATCACAGTCTATATATGACTTTAGGGACTTAATAGTCCAAAATAAACGCATCTCCTTTTCGGCAAGCGTCTGGATTTTAATCTCAAGGGTCTTAGTGCTAATAATTTGAAGTTCCTCTTTAAGGTTACAATCTGCAAAAAACTCCACCGTACCCTCTCGACCTGCTAAAATTCCTTATTGTTCCAAACCTGTGTTGTCTATTGCGTCCATTTTCTCATCCATTTAACAGGAAAGTCGGAGAAATAATCCCAAAAATATAATACTGTGTTTATCGTTTTCACTCTGTGCTCTATCCCAGATAATATAGACAAATACAAAACGAAGAAGAAAAGTACTGGATGGCACTCTAGAGTATAACGCTGCACAGATTATGGACTTCACAACTTCCGACAACTAGGCGTCACGTAAGCTATGGGTATATTGGTGCTCTGCATAAAAAGCAATTAAATATATAATCCAAGGAAGCAGGAAAATATGCGGCACTCACCCAGTAGAAGCTGTATTAACGTGCTCTTTATTGGAAAAAGAATGTTCATACATCCATTTAGGACATCAGGTGGAGCGGAGGGTGCGGTGATGGAGGCTGGACGACGGCCGTTTCGCAACTAAATGTGCTTCAACGGGTCCACATACCAGGTTACCAACGTCATATCCTTTTATAGGTTTTCTGACATATATAGTAACATAAATTCACGGTGCTACTGTGAAACATTATTATTATATGACAAATTAGATATGTCAGTGTTCCTATAGTGAATATTAGAAGTCTTTTGACATAGTGCTAATTCAATATTTTGTTATAACACTCTTACAATCTGTAAAGTGGTTACAAATGTTATTTTTATGCACCTTCATTGTTATAGTTATGTTTCACAGTAGCACCGTGAATTTATTTACAATGCTCTCGTAACTTACTGTTGCTTGTAACAGCACAATATGAAAAAGAATATTCTTTGTTGTGTCAAGATTTGGAGAAAGCGAAAATAGAACTCTCCACAAGATTGTCAGAAAATCAAAATAAAAATTTTACGAAGAAATTAGAAAGAAAATTAATTTTATTACAAATAGAAATTAAACAACAAAAGAAAGAAAAGTTTTTGAGAGATAAAAATGACTTTGATATGAAACAAGTTTTTACATGGAATAAAAATAAAAGACAATTTAAATCTTTTAATAATAATAATAAAAACCGTAATTATAGAGGTAATAGGAGTTATAAGAAAAAGAAGCAAGACGGCTGGATCACAGATTCAGATTCGAGTGCAGCTGAAGATTCAGGTGAAGCTACTTGTTCTACTCCAGAGAAGTCCACCCCCGCCATCCCTTTAGAAAGAAAATCAGACGAGGGGGAAGAAAACGCAAGCAGTCGGAAAAAGCGCAAGCAAGTGTCTTAGAAGAAATAAATACGGAAAAAGATGATTTGCAAATTCTGAACTTATCTAAGAGAACTTTAAATGCTGATCATATTTCCTTGTTATCGAAAGGTTTGAATTATTGCCTGCCAGAGACTTTTGATCTTACAAACTTCAAGATTGACCTCTTTAAAAGTGTTAGAAAATTGCACCTCCATAAGTTTTTTCAGAAAGATAAAAAAGTAAATTTTGGTGCCTCTAATGTAGAGCAAGAGGTTGTTTCTGAGTCACAAACTAAGATTGGTCCCTTGGGATTTATGACACAAGTCACCCAAGATGAAAACGACACAGAGGAATCTAGATTACTTTTGAGTTTGAATGACCCATCTATTTGTCAACAGTCTAGTATGGACACTATATCCGACTCTCAGAGAAAACCATTTAAAGGTGGTATCCCTTCACGTTTTATGCCCCCCGTCTCTCCTGGTAACGCTGTCGATCTCTTCCATGATCTAGTAATCAAAGACATAGAGGCTATTATATATCAAACTCCTGTTAAAAATTTGAGCAGTAGTGAATCTCTAGCATTAAGAGATTTACAGAAATGGGACGACATTGTTATCAGGAGAGCGGATAAAGGAGGAAATATTGTGATTCTAGATCGAGACTATTATGTAAAGGAAGCCCTCTCCCAATTAAATGACAAAACTACGTACTGTCAGTTACCCAATAATCCTACACAAAATTATAAGTCTAAATTGAGAACATTATTGAGACGATATGTTGAAAAAGGAGTACTACCGAAAAAGCGTGCTGAAAGTTTATTTCCCGAATATCCACAATTTCCATATTGATATAGTATTCTAAAGTCCATAAATGTATGAAGGAACCCCCAGGACGTCCTATAATTTCCGGGATAAATTCAGTCACAGAACCACTATCTCAGTATATTGACTGGCTATTAAAACCCTTGTTATATTCTATCCCTTCATTAAGGACTCGGGTGATATAATACTAGCGCTTAAAGAAGTAGATTGGCAACCCACTTTTTCTTTAACATCAATTGACGTAGTAAACTTATATACCCGAATTCCAAAAGAGAAAGGTATACAAGCGATCAGTAAAATCCTTTCTAAAAGAAATTTGGATACAGACATTATTTCTTTCATTATTGAGAGTTTGGATTTTATCCTCTCTAATAATTCCTTTAAATTTATGGATAAGTGGTATAATCAATTGATCGGTACTGCCATGGGTACGCCCACTTCTTGCACGTACGCAAATCTGTTCTTAGCAGTATTTGAAGATACATATATTAATAACATCAATAACCTGTTCTTGAAACATATCCGTTTCTTCACGAGATTCGTGGATGATATGATGTTGATTTGGGATGGAAATGAGGATGAATTTAACTCCTTTGTAGAATATCTTAATGTGTCGAATACAGAGAATATGAAGTTTACATCTATTTTTGGAGTTAATAGTCTCGAATATCTGGATGTAAAAATAGAAATCATTGAAGGTGAAAGAATAACTAAGGTGTTTAGAAAGGAAACCGCGACCAATAATTTGCTACATTTTGATAGCTGTCACCCAAGTCACACAAAAAGAGGGCTACCATTTAGCCAAATGGTTAGACTACGAAAAATATATAATAATACCGTATTCAATGAGCAGATTAGTGAACTTAAAACACGCTTCACAAAAAGAGGTTATCCGTATAATATTCTAAGAGAAGCTGAAAATCGCATTAATAAATGCTCTCAAAATGATTATTTGAGAAGAAAAAGACAAATTAAAAATGGGTCATCTAAACAAGATATAGATAGTTTCAGTTTTTGTTTCAAGCATAGCAATATGGATAATATACATACTTCTATTCGTAAAAATTGGCATGTGCTTCAATCCGATTAAGATCTGGCTTCGATACATTTTAATCCTCCTAAATTTGCCTATAGGCGAGCTCATAATCTATCAGATCTGATTGTCCATAATAAAATTCTAACATCGAGAAATTGTTGGCTAACTAAAAACGCGCCTATAGGGAATCATAGATGCGGCAATTGTCGGTTTTGCCATTTGCACATCACTCATAACCCTATTCAAATAGGTTCAATCACCCATAGTATCAAAGATTTTATTTCTTGTAAAAGCAAGTTTGTCGTATATATTTTGCTGTGCCCATGCCGATATTTTTATATCGGCAAAACAATAAGACCGTTAACAGTAAGGTTTAAAGAGCATTATAACTCTATTTCAACGGGCAAAGGTTGTCTGAGATTAATCCAGCATATGAGAGAAGTCCATAACGCAAATCCAAATCTATTAAATTTTGCTGGCTTAGAAATAGTTAAAGGGACTCTGTCACCTGAATTTGGCGGGACTGGTTTTGGGTCATATGGGCGGAGTTTTCGGGTGTTTGATTCACCCTTTCCTTACCTGCTGGCTGCATGCTGGCTGCAATATTGGATTGAAGTTCATTCTCTGTCCTCCGTAGTACACGCCTGCGCAAGGCAAGATTGCTTTGCGCAGGCGTGTACTATGGAGGACAGAGAATGAACTTCAATCCAATATTGCAGCCAGCATGCAGCCAGCAGGTAAGGAAAGGGTGAATCAAACACCCGAAAACTCCGCCCATATGACCCAAAACCAGTCCCGCCAAATTCAGGTGACAGGTTCCCTTGAAATACCCAGTCTCGGGAGGAGATCAGAATAGGTTACTCTTACAAAAAGAAGCCAAATGGATTTTAAAAGCTAACGCACAGGGTCCAATTGGATTAAATGACAAATTAGATATGTCAGTGTTCCTATAGTGAATATTAGAAGTCTTTTGACATAGTGCTAATTCAATATTTTGTTATAATACTCTGTTACAATCTGTAAAGTGGTTACAAATGTTATTTTTATGCACGTTCATTGTTATAGTTATGTTTCACAGTAGCACCGTGAATTTATGTTACTATATGTGTCAGAAAACCTATAAAAGGATATGACGTTGGTAACCTGGTATGTGGACCCGTTGAAGCACATTTAGTTGCGAAACGGCCGTCGTCCAGCCTCCATCACCGCACCCTCCGCTCCACCTGATGTCCTAAATGGATGTATGAACATTCTTTTTCCAATAAAGAGCACGTTAATACAGCTTCTACTGGGTGAGTGCCGCATATTTTCCTGCTTCCTTGGATTACAAATGAAGTAATGTTTAGGAGAAAAACATTCATAAAAGCTAATGAACATTGATTAAACCCCTCCTGAGGGAAGAGAAATTAGAAGGTGTTACCAATGATCAATATGATAAGTCATAATCTACATAAGGATGTACCTTTTCCTGAATAAATAAGATTTTCTGCTTGTGACTGTGTGGTCAATCACAAATGGGTTTTCTCCGTGTGCACATAAATATCTCTGATACGCAATTTGGCAACAGGCAATTAAGATGATCACACAGCTTTAGTGTGACTCTAACACACCTCTTTTCACATGTAAAGCGCTATGGAATAAATGGCGCTATAATAATGGTGCACCGTGCATAAAAAGAATGCTGCCATCAGTCATGGTGGAGGGTAATGGATGTCCAGGAATTAAAAATTCCTTTATTGGAAAATCCACCACAGTAAGAGCTAACATTTGTTAGCACCTCTCCTGCTGTATAATAAAAGGCTATATCTGATTTTCAATATAGAGAAAAGTGAATTGTTATGAATATTAGGCAAAAGTTGGCATATCACGAAGAAAAAAAACATTCAGATGACGTGTTTTTTTTAATATATATCTTAATACTACAGTACACTTTCTGTTCGAGCACATTATTTACAGCACATTTTCATATTTAAAGAGCTTGGAATTCTAAAAATTGTAGCTCTGCTCTAAAGGAATAACCATATTTGATTATAAAATGTGTAAAGGAGTAAAATATTTTCCGGCATATAAGACGACCTTTTAACCCCTAAAAATTGTCCCAAAAGTCGGGGGTCGTCTTATACGCCGGGTATGGGTTCACGGAGCGATCCTGGATGGTTCCCAGGGTCTGAAGGAGAGCAGACTCTCCTTGAGGCCCTGGGATCCATATTCATGTAAAAAATAAAAATAATAAATATGGATATACTCACCCCTCTGACGGACCCTGGCTCTCAGCGGTGCAAGCATCTGCCTCCGTTCCTAAGGCTACTTTCACACTAGCGTCGGATTCAGCCTATCGCAATGCGTTGGGCCGAGATTCAGACGCTTGCGTTTGATGCGCTGCACAACGGAGGCAGCGGATGTATTTCTCCGGCGCATCCGCTGCCCCATTGTGAGGTGCGGGGAGGTGGGGGCGGAGTTCCGGCCGTGCATGCGCGGTCGGAAAAAGCGGTCCGTCGGGAGCAAAAAATGTTACATTTAACGTTTTTTGCTCTCGGCGGTCCGCCAAAACACGGCGCAACCGTCGCACGACGGTTGCGACGTGTCAATACGTCGCAATGCGTCGGTAATGTTACTCTATGGGGCAAAAACGCATCCTGCAAACAACTTTGCAGGATGCGTTTTTTCCCCTAAAGGACGCATTGCGACGTATTGAAAACAACGCTAGTGTGAAAGTAGCCTAAGAATACAGTGAGTGAAGGACCTTCGATGACGTCGCGGTCACGTGACCACTCAAGTGACCGCGATGGCATCGAATGTCCTTCACTCACTGCATTCTTAGGAACGGAGGCAGACGCTTGCAGCGTGGTGAGTCAGGGTCCGTCGGAGGGGTGAGTATATCCATATTTTTTATTTTTATTCTTTATTTTTTACATGAATATGGATCCCAGGGCCTGAAGGAGAGTCTCCTCTCCTCCAGACCCTGGGAACCACACGCCGTATAAGATGACTGGGCGTATAAGATGACCAGTCTTATACGGCGGGTATATACCAAATTCCATATTTTATATGGAAAAGTTGGGGGTCGTCTTATACGCCCAGTCGTCTTATACACCAGAAAATACGGTAGATTGCTGTCTAAATAACATACTGTAGCTGGAACCTTCTCGCATAATGAGTAAGCCATGACCATGGGTATTTTAGCCTAATATTTTTGTTGTTAATTAGAAGGTAAACATGTTTTCAGTCCTTAATCAAGTCATAAGCGTACCATAATAATATGCAAATAAACTAATCTGCAATGTCTTTAATTCTACTTTTAATTGGTAATTTATTATCTATGGGGTTATATGCATCAGTGACAAGTTCAGATGTATAATTGCACTTCAATTTATTAACTTGTTCAAAGCCTGTTTGGAATAATAAATGTATGATACCTATATATGAGGCAAATCATCTAGGCATTTTTTAATCCTGACATACTTAACCATAATAGACCATGACTTCCCCTGAGAGAAGGATACCATATAAGTCAATTGTAGATAATAGAGGCATAGCTAGTGGTTCAGCATGGGGAAGGGAGAGGGGTTGGAACACATTTGAATGGGCCCCCAACTCTTGTTTTCTTCACTGTATATGGCTGAAGATTGGCCGTGTGTGACTTTTCTTTGCATACTGTAGGTTTTGGTGGCGGGGTTGGATTACATGACAGCAGGTTTGCTAGTCCCCTAGTGACAATATTCTGCTGATAAAACAATAATTTTATAAAAACTACAGCAAGCAACCCAGTAAGTGACACATCGCTTGAATCAGGGTGTAACAACCCTGCTGGCATCACTGCATGGCCTTCCATCCCCCACGTGCCTGATACATCTACTCACCCTGAGCCATGCTGTAAATTCTGTCTGCTGCCGACTCCATGCGGTGTGCCTCATGGCTGCTTGCTCAGTGTACACTTCCTGCCTTGCGCATAGGGGGGCGGCGCTGGCAAATCCAGATTCTTATTGAGACTGTGTGCACCTCCCTAAGGTGTCCCTGGCCAATTGCCTAGAGGCCTCTGATACTTAAGGCATCCCCACCCATTAGAGGATGCCTGAGCAAACTATCAGCATCTTGCTACTGAGGTGCCAGGTCCCGTCTCTGTCCTCTGTGTCTGCCACCCAGTGGGGCGTCATACCCTGCTCTGAATCTGTGTTCCGTTACTTCAGTGTCTGACTCTGAGGCCTGCAATCCACAGGCCTATATCCGTGTCCAGTACTAGTATCTGTGTCTGTTCCTGTGTGAACTCCGGTCTATGTCCGTTCCTGTTCCTTCTTTGTTTGTTTGCCATTCCCACTCTGCTGTGTTGATTTCTGTGTTCCCTCTCTGCTCTGCTTGCCACTACCAGTGGTTCTGCACCTCTCTGCTCTGCTCACCACAACCTGTGGCTCTGCACCTCTCTGCTCTGCTTGCCACAACCCATGGCTCTGTGCTTCTCTGCTCCGCTCGCCACACCCGTGGCTCTGTGCTTCTCTGCTCCACTCGCCACAACCCGTGGCTCTGTGCTTCTCTGCTCTGCTCATCACAACCTGTGGCTCTGCGCCTTCTGGCTCTTGGCTCCACCTTCAGTGGCTCCATTCTAGGTTCCGCCTCCAGAGGGTCCACTCTTTGCTCCGCGTCCAGCTGATCACCTCTTGGCTCCTCCTCCTCTTCTGCTCTTGGCTCCAGCTCCTCCTTCTCTGCTCTTAGCTCCACCTCCTTCTCTGCTCTTGGCTCTGCCTCCTACATTTCTATTTTTGGCTCCACCTCTTGTGGTTCTGCTTTGCATCCGCTCTTGTGGTCTTGCTCTACCTCCGTTCTGCAACTTGCCGTACAGGTCTCTACGTGTTCCCATATACCCTCCAGTCTGAACAGGTTCTTGCCTGTTTCCACACACCCACCTGTATACCAGTTCCTACCTGTCCTACCAGAGTATCAGCCCTGTCCGCCTGTTCTGCCAGAGTGTCAGCCGTGCCCCCCAGCCTGCCAGTGTCTCTGCCGTGCCCGTCTGTCTGCCAGCCGTGCCCGCCTGCCTGCCAGTGTCTCAATCGTGCCCGTCTCTCCACCAGTGTCTCTGCCGTACCCATCCGCCTGCCAGTGTCACAGCCGTGCCTGCCTGTGTCACAGCAGCCACAGCCAGACACCACCCTGGAGTCGTACCTGGCCGCTACCTGCCACACAAGCCTGACCTCACCATCAGAGGCTCCAGCGAACACCTAGGAAGCTACTTAGTTACACCCCTTCCTGCCCGCGCCAACCAGTCTGGGCGTGAGCATTACACAGGGTCTCTGTCCCTACATTATGCTGTTCACAAATAAGGTAGAAAAAAACCTGGTGACAGATTTCTTTGAAATGTAATCTGTCAGTAGGATCAACCCTTCTAAGCAGTCTATATGGGCCCGTAGGTCATAGGTGGAGTTAGCAGTGTTAGATATGTAGAGCAAGAAGGAAGACTGTCAATCATTATATGTCTCACACTTGCATTCAAAATAATCTCTGGAGGCAGATTCTCAGGGAGATCTGTGTCCTGCCCATAGATCTTAACAGCTTATTTACAGATTAATAAAAATGTGGATTTTTCTGGAGTAATACATTGGATTGCAGATATTAAGATATCATTTTATTCAGCTTTCTATGACCTACATGCCCATATAAACATCTTAGGTGGATTGATCCTACTGACCAGGGGCGTAACTACCACGGTCGTAGCAGTCGCCACAGCGACCATTCCCGGGGGAGTCAGGGGCCCGGCGGGTCAGATGCACGCCGACGCCAGCAAAAAAGTTAAAAACAGTTGCCGTGCAGGTGATTTCTCCCGCACTACAACAGACAGACCTGCCCTCCACCTGACTTGCCGGGCGCACACATCAGATCAGCAGCCGACACCTGAACTGTTAGGAAGGGCTGAAGGGCCTGTGGTGATGTCATCATTATCATAGGTCCTTCACCATTTATCAGCTCCGCGTCCTGATCACATGACGATGACATCACCACAGGTCCTTCAGCTCTCAGCAGCAGCTCAGTCCTGGTTGTGTGCAGCTCGTGTTCTCTGGTATCAGCCAGCAGCAGATTTCCGGTTCCTGCTGTTCCGGTGAGATGTGGAGTCAGATGGGGCAGAATGTGGAGTCAGATGAAGCAGAATGTGCAGTCAGATGGGGCAGAATGTGGAGACAGATGGGGCAGAATGTGACTTCAGATGGGGCAGAATGTGGAGTCAGATGGGGCAGAATGTGGAGTCAGATGGGCAGAATGTGGAGTCAGATGGGGCAAATTGTGGAGTCAGATGGTGCAGAATGTGTATGCAGATGGGGCAGGATGTGTATTCAGATGGGGCAGAATGTGGAGTCAGATGAAGCAGAATGTGGAGTCAGATGGGGCAGAATGTGGATTCAGATGGGGCAGAATGTGGCTTCAGATGGGCAGAATGTGTAGTCAGATGAGGCAGAATGTTGAGTCAGATGGGGCAGAATGTGGAGTCAGATGGGACAGAATGAGGAGTGAGATGGGGCAGAATGTGGAGTCAGATGGGACAGAATGTGGAGTCAGATGGGGCAGAATGTGGAGTCAGATGGGGCAGAATGTGGAGTCAGATGGGGCAGAATGTGGAGTCAGATGGTGCAGAATGTGTATTCAGATGGGGCAGAATGTGGAGTCAGATGAAACAGAATGTGGAGTCAGATGGGGCAGAATGTGGAGTCGTATGGGGCAGAATGTGGAGACAGATGGGGCAGAATGTGGAGTCAGATGGGGCAGGATCATGGGCAGGATGTGGATTTGGGTGGAAAATATTTTGGTGGGGTGGGTCCATTTGAAAGTTCGCATCGGGGCCCATAACTTGGTAGTTACGCCACTGCTACTGACAGATTCCCTTTAGATATCAAATATGAATCATGGTCATGTGATTGATAACTAATCCATGACATAAACGAAAAAATAATTCTTTCCTTCTGCATTACCTATGTTTAACCTATTTTACCTTGCTGCCTAATACCATCTCAGTATTCATTTATGTTTACTTTTCTTTCTTTCTGCAGGTCTCCTGAGTTAATATGTTCACTGACAAGCACAAGTGAAAACCCGTGAAAATGATTCCGTATGCCATCGTTATGTGAGAAGAGATTTCAGTGTACAAGGAGGTTTCAGACGTTACTTTTCCAAAATAGAAGTTGAAGAATATTCTTCCCTGTATATCATTCTCATCTCTACATTTCTGAATAACTGTCCAAAAAGTACTGATCTATAACTGTACTACATGACAGTGTGTAGGCAGTGTGCAACATACACAGGTAGCAAGTCCTATAAAATTTGCATACATTTGTATACCCCAGATTATACATTTCCTACTAAAAAAAATCTATTGCACATCAAGGCCTGGAAGTATCAATTACTACATGTAAAAAGTGCAGATTTTATATACAGGTGAAAACTGTTTAAGAATGTCCTGATTGAGACATAAGTCTTTGTTGGCAGATATTTTAGGACTTATTAGATAAAGTACATTATGTGCCAATTAAAACATGTTTGCACTCAGTATATCACATCATCTTCAAAATTACATCAGTTCTGTGCCACCATTTTAAAAGGATTGTATTAGTTGTAACCAGTTAGCCTCATTACTGATGTAAGAACTATGGACTCAAAGGAAATATATGTAACACTTTCTACTGCCAATAATAATACTGAATAGAACAATATATCTCTCCAATTAAAATATAATTTAGCATACCGTACAGCAAATATCATATTACAGGACAAGCTGTACCCCTCCGCACATATGAATATCTGTGCGGAAAGTTTGAGCCATGTGAACATAAGGCAATTTAGAACTAGAGCCAGAAATTACTTTGCTTATCTAACAGAAGTGGAAAAGTTGTACAAAATGTATTTGACCAAGTGAGTAGCTCTTCACTTATGAAACCTGCATCCTTAATTATTACCTAGTCATTGGGAATTGATTGAATGTTTCTGTTCATAAGGAAACTTGCCTTGTTCTTAACCAATGAACAACTTGGCAGTATGTGTTAGCGCATTAGTTGTCAGGTTATTTGAATGTTACTCTAGTCTAAATGTGAAGACATGGATTTACCAAGATTAACCAATAGGAGCATATATTAAATCACTGTCTCTAAGATTGTTACATGTAACTATTAACCATCGAATTCTGAACAGTTTTTTGGTTGTGTTCAATATTTTATTGTGCGTGTGTATGTATATAATATATATTATATATACATATATGTATACAGGATATTTTAAAAAACTGTGCAAACGTTTTAGGCAGGTGTGGGGAAAAAAAGGCTGCAAGGACAGAATGTGATCTAAAATAAAAGTCTTAATAGTTTATTTTTTCAATTAACAAAATTGAACTGAATGAACAAAAGAGAAATCTAGGTCAAATCAATATTTGGCGTGTCCACTGTTTACCCTCAAAACAGCATCAATTCTTCTAGGTACATGTCCACATAGTCTTATAGGAAGTTGGCATAGGAGGTTGTTCCAAACATCTTGGCGAACCAAACAGCAATTTTCTCCGGATATAGCCTTGTGCAAATCCTCTTTCTTCATGTAATCCCATACTGAGGGTATGTTGAGATCAGGGCTCTGTGGGGCTATATCATCACATCCAGGACTTCTTGTTCTTCTTTACACTGAAGATACTTCCAAATTATATTGACTGTATGTTTGGGTCATTGTCCTGCTGCTGAATAAATTTGAAGCCAGTCAAACACCTTCATGATGGTATTGCATGATGGATAAGTATCTACTTATATTAGTCAGCATTATGGACACCCTTAACCCTGACAAAATCCCCCAACTCCATTTGCTGAAATGCAGCCCCAAATTTGCAAAGAGCCTCTCCACCAAGTCTCACTGTCTCCTGCACACACTCTTGTATGCTTCTCCTGGTTGGTCTTCAGCAAAAAAAAAAACTTTATTCTGATACAGACAAATATTTCAAATTTTGACTCATCAGTCCAGAGCACCTTCTGCCATTTTTCTGCACCCCAGTTCTCATGTCGTTGTGCATCATTGAGTCACTTTGGCTAGTTTTTATGTCTAAGGTATAACTTTTGGACACAATTCTTCAAGGAAGACCACTTTGGGCCAGACTTCTCTGAATAGTAAATGGGTGTAGGTAGGTCCCACTTGTCGCTGCTAGTGCTGAGCTGATAGCACTGCTGACATTTTCCAGCTTGGAAGAGCAGTTAGCGTAATTTGTTTTTTATTTGCTGCACTAAATTTCCTAGGTCATACACGGATTCTACAGTTCACTATGTTGCCCATTTATTGGTGCTTATTCCAAAGAGTTTGAACAGCTCATCTTGAAACCTCAGTCTTAGACGTCTTTGCCTGGGAGAGATCTTGCTGATGCAGTATAAGTACCTTGTGTCTTTTTGCTATGCTCTTACAATGCTGTATGACTGAGTGTGGATATTCCTCACCTAGTTTTAAGCCTTTTTCACAGCTAATTCCAGTGGACTGTGTTTCAACTTACATATGAAAGTGATAATCATTATCACCTTGTTTGGTATAATTCGTTACTGTTACTCCTGACTATAATTCTACAAAATCTATGACTTCATGAAAGTGTACCTAGGAAAACTGATGCTGTTTAAATGCTAAGGGTGGTCACACCAAATTTCTCTTTGCACTTTGTAAATAGTTAGGATTCCCTTACCCCCATTAACCTTGGCCTTTCCTCCCCTGTGAACATAATCCCACTTTTTCTCATTTCCCTTCTTCAAACTCTAACTGGTTTACTGTTATCTTTAAATTATGGATTTTTCTCTATATTTTCAAAAATAAAGAATTACGGTGTGTATATATATATATATATATATATATATATATATTTTTTTTTTAAGACTTCTATTTTTGGAAGCATTCTTCCTTTGCAGCATTTTTTTTCACACTTGCCCAAAACTTTTAAAACTTTTGCCCGGTATTGTGTATATATACACACACACACGTCCTTTTGGTAACTTTATCATTGAAATAAACATTTCTGAAATGATATATTGTGTAATAGCAACTCTACTTTTTAGACACTTTGCAGACATTTTGAAAAAAGGCTCTTTTAAATATCCAAATTCTAACAATTGTTGAACTCTCACTTAAGGAGCCTTAATTGTATATGGTGATGTTCCGTGTTCTTAGATACTCAAAGTAGTAATGTAAATAGTTTTTAACAAAAAGAGGTAACGTTTGTACTGTTTCAATAGCCTGTAAATTATATTGTCATATTCGTTGAATAGTGATGCTATCACAAGAAGAGGTTAATGAAATAACTTGTATTTTACCATCCCCTCAATACAGTGGCATGTAAAATTTTGTGTACCTCTTGTCAAAACAACTGTTATTATGAACAGTTAAGCAAATTGAAGATGAAACGATCTCTAAAAGGCCTAAAATTAGAGGTGACAGACTTCCTTTGTATTTTAGGCAAAAAAAAAAAATTATATATATATAATTTTTTTTTTACATCTTAAAAATTAAAGGAAGGAAAATGGGCTGATGCAAAAGTACCACAGCTTGTAAACACTTTTTGTAGCCAGCCAAGAGTCTTTCAATTCTTGTTTTAGGAATTTTCAGACATTCTTCGTTGGAAAATTCTTCCACTTCAGTGAGATTCCTTAGTCATCTGGAATGCACTGCTATTTTGAGGTCAGCTACTGATTTTCAATGATGTTCAGATCAGGGGACTGTGAGGGTCATTGTAAAACCTCTAACTTGCGCCATTTGAGGTAGTCTATTGTAAGTTTTGACTTGTGTTTAGGATCATTATCCATTTGTAGAAGCCATTCTGTTTTCAATTTCAGCTTTTTTTTTTTTACAGATGGTGTTATGTTCAGTATGCAAAAAAACATCTAAACCACCCTGAGGCATTTTGGAAACAAGTCCTGTGAACCTTTGAAGTTAAAATAGAACTCTTTGGCCACATTGATCAAAGCTATGTTTGGAGAAAAAGGGCACAGAAAGGGCAAAAATGTCGCCATCATTAAGCAAGGGGGTGGATCAATCATGCTTCGAGGTTGTGTTACAGCCAATGGCATGAGGATCATTTCACAGGTAGAGGAAAGAATGGATTCAGTGAAATTTCAACAAATTCCTGATGCAAGCATAGCACTATCTTTAAAAAAGCAGAGGTTGAAAAGAGGATGGCTTCTACAAATATATAATGATCCTAAACACACATTAAAACCCATAAAAGACTACCTTAAAAGGCGCAAGCTGAAGCTTTTACAATGGTCCTAACAGTCTCCTGATGTGAACATCATTGAAAATCTGTGGCTAGTCCTCAGAATAGCAGAGCATGCAAAACAACCCAGGAATCTCACAGAACTGGAAGAATTTTCCTAGGAAGAGTGGATGAATATCCCTCTTGCAGGCTACAAAAAGCGTTTACAAGCTGTGATACTTTTGAAAGGGTGTGCTACTAGGTACTAACTAGACATGAGCGAATATGTTCGGAAAACGATCGCCAAACATAAATTTGGTACGAATATGGTATATTCTGATTCGTGATCGGTAACACGAGCATTTTTCTTAAAACCGGAAAAAGTCGGTAACATTCAGTAAAACTGCAGGACGATAATTGCGTTGCCACTAAAGTATTTTAAAGTAGAGGATAGATACAGTAAGTAGAATAAAAGTCGGCAATTCATGTGCTGCATACAGTAAAATCACAGCGTGACAGGTTAGAATAGAATAGATATTTACACATAGAATACATATATAGATGTCAGGGACACACACATATAAATGAACCGTATATACTCATATAAGCTGAGATTTTCAGCCCATTTTTTTGGCTGAAAATGCCCCTCTCGGCTTATACTCGAGTCACCCCTAGAAGGTCTGTCTCCCATCAACCCCACCTGTCTGTCTCTCCTCTCCCCCTGTCCATCTCTCTTCCCTGGGGGTGTTTCTTACCCCCTCCTTCACAGCAGCAGCAGCGGCATAGCAGCGCGATTCTGGCATGTATTGAGTCCCTGAGGTAGCTGCACGCAACCTCCACCTGCCGTACGGCTACCGCTGGCTTCATACATAGTAACATAGTAACATAGTTAGTAAGGCCGAAAAAAGACATTTGTCCATCCAGTTCAGCCTATATTCCATCATAATAAATCCCCAGATCTACGTCCTTCTACAGAACCTAATTGTATGATACAATATTGTTCTGCTCCAGGAAGACATCCAGGCCTCTCTTGAACCCCTCGACTGAGTTCGCCATCACCACCTCCTCAGGCAAGCAATTCCAGATTCTCACTGCCCTAACAGTAAAGAATCCTCTTCTATGTTGGTGGAAAAACCTTCTCTCCTCCAGACGCAAAGAATGCCCCCTTGTGCCCTTCACCTTCCTTGGTATAAACAGATCCTCAGCGAGATATTTGTATTGTCCCCTTATATACTTATACATGGTTATTAGATCGCCACTCAGTCGTCTTTTTTCTAGACTAAATAATCCTAATTTCGCTAATCTATCTGGGTATTGTTGTTCTCCCATCCCCTTTATTAATTTTGTTGCCCTCCTTTGTACTCTCTCTAGTTCCATTATATCCTTCCTGAGCACCGGTGCCCAAAACTGGACACAGTACTCCATGTGCGGTCTAACTAGGGATTTGTACAGAGGCAGTATAATGCTCTCATCATGTGTATCCAGACCTCTTTTAATGCACCCCATGATCCTGTTTGCCTTGGCAGCTGCTGCCTGGCACTGGCTGCTCCAGGTAAGTTTATCATTAACTAGGATCCCCAAGTCCTTCTCCCTGTCAGATTTACCCAGTGGTTTCCCGTTCAGTGTGTAATGGTGATATTGATTCCTTCTTCCCATGTGTATAACCTTACATTTATCATTGTTAAACCTCATCTGCCACCTCTCGGCCCAAGTTTCCAACTTATCCAGATCCATCTGTAGCAGAATACTATCTTCTCTTGTATTAACTGCTTTACATAGTTTTGTATCATCTGCAAATATCGATATTTTACTGTGTAAACCTTCTACCAGATCATTAATGAGTATGTTGAAGAGAACAGGTCCCAATACTGACCCCTGCGGTACCCCACTGGTCACAGCGACCCAGTTAGAGACTATACCATTTATAACCACCCTCTGCTTTCTATCACTAAGCCAGTTACTAACCCATTTACACACATTTTCCCCCAGACCAAGCATTCTCATTTTGTGTAACAACCTCTTGTGCGGCACGGTATCAAACGCTTTGGAAAAATCGAGATATACCATGTCCAATGACTCACCGTGGTCCAGCCTATAGCTTACCTCTTCATAAAAACTGATTAGATTGGTTTGACAGGAGCGATTTCTCATAAACCCATGCTGATATGGAGTTAAACAGTTATTCTCATTGAGATAATCCAGAATAACATCCCTCATAAACCCTTCAAATATTTTACCAACAATAGAGGTTAGACTTACTGGCCTATAATTTCCAGGTTCACTTTTAGAGCCCTTTTTGAATATTGGCACCACATTTGCTATGCGCCAATCCTGCGGAACAGACCCTGTCGCTATAGAGTCCCTAAAAATAAGAAATAATGGTTTATCTATTACATTACTTAGTTCTCTTAGTACTCGTGGGTGTATGCCATCCGGACCCGGAGATTTATCTATTTTAATCTTATTTAGCCGGTTTCGCACCTCTTCTTGGGTTAGATTGGTGACCCTTAATATAGGGTTTTCATTGTTTCTTGGGATTTCACCTAGCATTTCATTTTCCACCGTGAATACCGTGGAGAAGGTGTTTAATATGTTAGCTTTTTCCTCGTCATTTACAACCATTCTTTCCTCACTATTTTTTAAGGGGCCTACATTTTCAGTTTTTATTCTTCTACTATTGATATAGTTGAAGAACAGTTTGGGATTAGTTTTACTCTCCTTAGCAATGTGCTTCTCTGTTTCCTTTTTGGCAGCTTTAATTAGTTTTTTAGATAAAGTATTTTTCTCCCTATAGTTTTTTAGAGCTTCAATGCTGCCATCCTGCTTTAGTAGTGCAAATGCTTTCTTTTTACTGTTAATTGCCTGTCTTACTTCTTTGTTTAGCCACATTGGGTTTTTCCTATTTCTAGTCCTTTTATTCCCACAAGGTATAAACCGCTTACACTGCCTATTTAGGATGTTCTTAAACATTTCCCAATTATTATCTGTATTCTTATTTCTGAGGATATTGTCCCAGTCTACCAGATTAAGGGCATCTCTAAGCTGGTCAAACTTTGCCTTCCTAAAGTTCAGTGTTTTTGTGACTCCCTGACAAGTCCCCCTAGTGAAAGACAGGTGAAACTGTACAATATTGTGGTCGCTATTTCCTAGATGCCCGACCACCTGCAGATTTGTTATTCTGTCAGGTCTATTAGATAGTATTAGGTCTAAAAGTGCTGCTCCTCTGGTTGGATTCTGCACCAATTGTGAAAGATAATTTTTCTTGGTTATTAGCAGAAACCTGTTGCCTTTATGGGTTTCACAGGTTTCTGTTTCCCAGTTAATATCCGGGTAGTTAAAGTCCCCCATAACCAGGACCTCATTATGGGTTGCAGCTTCATCTATCTGCTTTAGAAGTAGACTTTCCATGGTTTCTGTTATATTTGGGGGTTTGTAACAGACCCCAATGAGAATTTTGTTACCATTTTTCCCTCCATGAATTTCAACCCATATGGACTCGACATCCTCATTCCCTTCGCTAATATCCTCCATGACTGCTACTGCTGCTCCATACATTACTGGCACGCGACTACCTCCGGAACTCCATACATGACAGGATGGCACTGCTCCGCCGCCGCTGCTGTGTAGAAGTGGGTAAGAAACACCCCTGTGGGAGACTCGCGGACCGACAGGGAGAGGGGAGACTCGCCGCTGCTGTGTAGAAGTGGGTGAGAAAAACCCCCGTGGGAGACTCGTGGACCGATGGGGAGAGGGGAGACTCGCGGGGACAGGGGAGATTCGCGGAGTGAGGGGAGATGTTGTGAATTCAGCTTTTGGGCTCCCTCCGGTGGTTGTAGAGGGTAATGCAGTTGTGCCTGGACTGCAGGAGTGGACAGGTGTATCTACTAATTGCAAAACTGACTGGGGTATATAGCTTTGCAGAATCCTTTAGTCAGTGCCAGTTGTCCATTGTTTTGGAATGATTCACTTCCCTGCTGGTCTACAAAGATAAGTCCTGGCTTTGTTTTTGCTGTCCAGCTGCAGTGGACCTTATAGTTCTGTGCTTTTTCATGTTTTTGTCTTGTCCAGCTTAGTCTGTGAAGGATTTTTTGCAGCCTAGCTATTTCTCTGGAGATGCAGATATACCCCCCATGTCTTTAATCAGATGTGGTGATCTGTATTTTCTGCGGTGGATATTTTCTAGTGTTTTTATACTGACCGCATAGTACTCTGTTCTATTCTTTCTTTTTAGCTAGTATGGCCTCCTATGCTAAAATCTGATTTCATATCTGCGTATGTTATTTCCCTCTCCTCTCACAGTCAATATTTGTGGGGGCTATCTATCCTTTGGGGATTTTCTCTGAGGCAAGATAGGTTTCCTGTTTCTGCTTTAGGGGTAGTTAGATCTTAGGCTGTGCCGAGGGGTCTAGGGAGTGTTAGGTACCCCCCACGGCTACTTCTAGTTGCCCTGCTAAGTTCAGGGTTTGCGGTCAGTACAGGGACCACCTTCTCCAGAGTCCGTCTCATGCTGCTCCTAGGCCATCAGATCATAACAGTACAACTGGCCACAATGAGTTAATTGCATCTCAGAAGAAGGGCGGGAAGCTTTTGAGCCATTTTTTTTTCCTTAGCCTGTTTGGGATTTTCCTCCCTATTTACCTCTGGGTGGCTACGGAGTCTAGTATTAACATGAATGTTCAGGAGTTAGTTTCTCGGGTGGATCAGCTTGCTGCTAGGGTACAGGGTATTTCAGATTTCATTGTTCAAACTCCTGCCTTAGAACCTAAGATTCCCACTCCTGATTTATTCTTTGGTGACAGATCCAAATTTTTGAGTTTCAAAAATAACTGTAAACTGTTTTTTGCATTAAGACCCCGGTCTTCTGGTGATCCTATTCAGCAGGTTAAAATAATCATATCTCTGCTGCGTGGTGACCCACAGGATTGGGCATTTTCCCTGGAATCTGGCAATCCTGCTTTGCTTAATGTTGATTCGTTCTTTCAGGCATTGGGGTTGTTGTATGATGAGCCTAATTCTATGGATTTTATTTCCGATCTTCCTGTTTCCCAAAGAATGTCGGTTATCTGGGTTGTCTGTGACCGATTTTCTAAGATGGTTCATTTGGTGCCTTTGCCTAAATTGCCTTCTTCTTCTGATTTGGTTCCGTTGTTTTTTCAGCACGTGGTGCGTTTGCATGGTATTCCGGAGAATATTGTGTCCGACAGAGGTTCCCAGTTTGTTTCCAGGTTTTGGCGGGCCTTTTGTGCCAAGCTGGGCATTGATTTGTCTTTTTCCTCTGCATTTCATCCTCAGACAAATGGCCAGACTGAGCGAACTAATCAGACCTTGGAGACCTATTTGAGATGCTTTGTGTCTGCTGATCAGGATGATTGGGTGGCTTTTTTGCCACTAGCCGAGTTTGCCCTTAATAATCGGGCTAGTTCGGCTACTTTGGTTTCGCCTTTTTTTTGTAATTTTGGTTTTCATCCTCGTTTTTCTTCTGGGCAGGTTGAGCCTTCTGACCTTCCTGGTGTGGATTCTGTGGTCGACAGGTTGCAGCAGATTTGGGCTTATGTGGTGGACAATTTGGTGCTGTCTCAGGAGGAGGCTCAGCGTTTTGCTAACCGTCGTCGGTGTGTTGGTTCCCGGCTTCGGGTTGGTGATCTGGTTTGGTTATCTTCCCGTCATGTTCCTATGAAGGTTTCTTCCCCTAAGTTTAAGCCTCGATTTATTGGTCCTTATAGGATTTCTGAGATTATTAATCCGGTGTCCTTTCGCCTGGCGCTTCCGGCCTCTTTTGCTATTCATAATGTCTTCCATAGATCTTTGTTGCGGAAATATGTGGAGCCCGTTGTTCCCTCTGTTGATCCTCCGGCCCCTGTATTGGTCGATGGGGAGTTGGAATATGTTGTTGAGAAGATTTTGGATTCCCGTTTTTCGAGGCGGAAGCTTCAGTACCTTGTCAAGTGGAAGGGTTATGGCCAGGAGGATAATTCTTGGGTTTCTGCCTCTGATGTCCATGCTGTTGATTTGGTTCGTGCCTTTCATCGGGCTCATCCTGATCGGCCTGGGGGCTCTGGTGAGGGTTCGGTGACCCCTCCTCAAGGGGGGGTACTGTTGTGAATTCAGCTTTTGGGCTCCCTCCGGTGGTTGTAGAGGGTAATGCAGTTGTGCCTGGACTGCAGGAGTGGACAGGTGTATCTACTAATTGCAAAACTGACTGGGGTATATAGCTTTGCAGGATCCTTTAGTCAGTGCCAGTTGTCCATTGTTCTGGAAGGATTCACTTCCCTGCTGGTCTCTCCAGTTTGCTGTGCTTTTCTACAAAGATAAGTCCTGGCTTTGTTTTTGCTGTCCAGCTGCAGTGGACCTTATAGTTCTGTGCTTTTTCATGTTTTTGTCTTGTCCAGCTTAGTCTGTGAAGGATTTTTTGCAGCCTAGCTATTTCTCTGGAGATGCAGATATACCCCCCATGTCTTAAGTCAGATATGGTGATCCGTATTTTCTGCGGTGGATATTTTCTAGTGTTTTTATACTGACCGCATAGTACTCTGTTCTATTCTTTCTTTTTAGCTGGTATGGCCTCCTATGCTAAAATCTGATTTCATATCTGCATATGTTATTTCCCTCTCCTCTCACAGTCAATATTTGTGGGGGCTATCTATCCTTTGGGGATTTTCTCTGAGGCAAGATAAGTTTCCTGTTTCTGTCTTTAGGGGTAGTTAGATCTTAGGCTGTGCCGAGGGGTCTAGGGAGTGTTAGATACCCCCCACGGCTACTTCTAGTTGCGCTGCTAGGTTCAGGGTTTGCGGTCAGTACAGGGACCACCTTCTCCAGAGTCCGTCTCATGCTGCTCCTAGGCCACCAGATCATAACAGGGAGACTTACGGACCCAGTAGCTGCTGCATCTCCCCCCTCGGTGTATACTCGAGTCAATAAGTTTTCCCATTTTTTAGGTAAAATTAGGTACCTCGGCTTATACTCGGGTCGGCTTATACTTGAGTATATACGGTATATATATTACATAGATAGAAGAAAAGCCCCAATTCAGCAGCCGCGTAGTGTAAAATGACAGCAGGAGCCAACAGGATAGAAGAGATGGATTACATAAATGCAGTAAATACAAATAGAATATGTAGATATACAGATGTCAGTGACAAATGCAGTTAGTGCAGTATGTGTGCAGCTTATTGTACATGTATTTAATTAATAAAAGATTATTTTTCTGAATAAAATGGCATGGGTTCCCTTGTAATTTTCCTAACTAGCAGAGGGAAAGCCGACGGCTGGGGACCGATGTTTATAGCCTGGGATGGGGGTAATACCCATGGAGCTTCCCAGGCTAATAATATCAGCTCACAGCTATACACATAGCCTTTACTGGCTATTAAAATGGGCGACAGCTGCGGGCTGATATTAATAGCCTAGGAAGGAGCCATGGATACTGCCCCCCCAGGCTTAAAGCATCTGCTCTCAGCCGCCCCAGATAAGGCACATCTCTAAGATGCGCCAATTCTGGCTCTTAGCCTCGCTCTTCCCACTTGCCCTGTAGCGGTGGTAAGTGGGGTGATAGTTGGGGGGTTGATGTCACCTTTGTATTGTCAGGTGACATCAAACCCCGAGGTTAGTAATGGAGAGGCGTCAATAAGACCCCCACATTACTAACCCCATAGTCGCATTGTATGAAAACACAGACACCCAGAAAGAAGTCTTTTAATTGAAAGAAAGACACAGACTTCTTTAATAATCTTAAGTAAACCATACTTATGACCTCGCCCATCCCCCGATGCCCTCATTATCTGCAAAAGAGGTAAAAAAAACAAATAACAATAATCCTCACCGTTCCGCAAAGATGCTTTTAATCCATTTGTCCCACAACAGGTCTAGCTCTGCTGCATCTAGATGGCAGTCTGCATGATACGACCATGCAGTCTGTCATCTAGTAGACACTGAGCACCTATTGACAGGCAGCGTGAGAACGTTCTCTTGCTCGCAGTGCTGTCAGACAGGTCCTGCGAGTTCACAGTTAGTGAACTCACTCCACCTTTCTGACATCAGCATAAGCACTGTGGAAATGCGCTTGCAGCAGCTAATTCACCAATGGTTCTCATCCTGGACGGTCGCATCTTGGCACTCTCCAGGTTGAAAACTATTAATCTCCTAGACATGCATTACAGCGTGGGACAGAACGATGGACAGGTGAGGGATATTGTTGTATTTTTATTTTAGTTTTATTACAGGAGAGCGAGGGCTTCGATGGAATAGGCATTAGGTGGGTATAACCGTGTTTGTTATTTTTAAATAAAATGGAAAACTGTGTTTAGTCTTATTTCTAATACATTTCTTTATTCTGGCTGTGTCTTTATTTACCATATAACTATAGAATTAGTAATGGATAGGTCTCTTATAGACGCCTCTCCATCAGTAATCCTTGGACTTAATGTCACCTGATATGAACCCCACTTGCCACCGCTACAGGGCAAGTGGGAAGAGCCAGGCAAAGCGCCAGCATTGGCGTATTTAATAGATGTGCCTTTTCTTGGCAGCTGTGGGCTGCTATTTTTAGGCTCGGGGGCCTATATCCATGGCCCCTTACCAGCCTGAGAATACCTGCCTCCAGCTGTCTGCTTTAGCAAGGCTGGTTGTCAAAAAGGGGGGGGACCCCACGCCGCTTTTTAAAAATGATTTATTTAAATAATTAAAAATAAGGCGTGGGGACCCCTCTATTCTTAATAACCAGCCTTGCTGATAGCTGAGGGTTGCAGCCCCCAGCTGTGAGTTCTGCCTAGTTGGTTATCAAAAATACAGAGGAACCCTGCAGGTTTTATTTTTTTAATTTATTTACAGCGCAGGAGCGGCTGATAAATACTCCCATCCTCTTCTCCTGCTCTCAGTGTTATTAGCGGCAGCAGGTGTCAGCTGATGGGAGCTGTAGTCCCATCAGCTGACGCCCGTGACCGGCTCTCTGACCAGCAGGGATGATTTCACCACCGATCAAAAGCACTACACTGGTCTTTCCCATGCTGTCACACAGCGGCTTTTGTGGTGTGTATGTTCAGCTATATTCGGCGATTAAATCAGCAAATATTGCAAATTCGGTGATCGTGAGCCAAACCGAATATTCAAATATTCGCTCATCTCTAGTACTAACCATGCAGGGTGCCCAAACTTTTGCTTTGGCCAATTTTCCTTTTTGTACTTTTTAAAATGTAAAAGATGAAAATATATTTTGTTTTTGCCTAAAATACAAAGGAAATGTGTCATCTTCAACTTTAAGCCTTTTAGAGATCATTTCATCTTCAACTTAACTGTTCACAATAACAGTAATTTTGACAGGGGGTGCCCAAACTTTTACTTGCCACTGTATATAATGGATATTATATATCACTTTGGAGTTGATGACTGGCACATTTATCTAGGATTCCGATTTTGTTCTTATTTTGTCAAGTAAAGCAGAGGTTAAATATCTTAAATATTAATATGCAAGACTAAGAAATTTAGCGTAAAATCTAAGCAGGGGGTAGACAGCAACTTAAATTCGCATGCATCATGTACTAAAATCTCATTTGCATGGTAGTACTATTATTCTCTACAGGAAATAAATCAATCTGATTTGCTATTATCATGAATAGACAGTACATGATGGTAATTTCTTAAATAATTACAAATTATATCAGATTTTTCTTGCCAAGAAAAATGAAAATTGATTAGATACATTTTCATAGTAAGTCCTATAGAAAGGCTACGCAAATAAAAGATTTCTATTTTTGTAACTAAAAACTTAAGAATATTTCTTGTATTACGTACGGTTTGACCATGTATGGGATAAATTTGACAAAGAAAATAATAGTTGTCTATGGTCTAGATCGATTTATGGTCCTAACAAAATGTAATGGATAAACCAACCTTGCAGGGGTGCAGATGTCTCTAATATATGTTTACCACAGCAGTCTTAACTTCTTTTTTTTAAGCATAAAGTTACTACATTTTTAATGGCAAATACAGAGTTTAAGAAATAAAGAGAAGGAATGGATTAATATGTATACATAGAAAGTGTGCCAATCAATGCTTGGTATGTCTACTGAATTAGTGTATATATCTAAAAATGCCATCTTGATAGTAAATATTAAAATTGCTTTCAATGAAATTTTCTTTTAAATAAAATTAATTTGGTCTCCGTGACTCCTCATTTCTATTGTGGCTTAGAGCATTGTGTCACTGAAATCAAATATGCTTAAAAGTGTTCTGATACATATATGAAACAGAAATATTTTGTGTAACCTTCACATTTTGGGTTCCCATTCAGTTGCCCTTTTGATTTATGTAAAAGAAAAAATCCTGTAACGTTAGGTATACTTAGCAAAATCCTGCTGACAGGTTCACTTTAAGTAAACTACAGACACTGTCAGGTTGGCGCCATTATACTTATTAAAATAATGCCTGGGTTGATGAAATCCATCATGTGGTTTTTTAATCTGTATTTGCAGTTTTCAGTTAATGAGATTCTCGTGCTTCGGGGTGACCTCTGGCGGAGCTTTATTTTGTGCTCTGTTTTCATATTCATCCTTATGGGTTTATGACAGGTCACTGATCCTTCAGTGACCTGCCTCATGTTTTACATACTGCACATATGCATGGTGTCTTTGAAAAAAAAATTTAAGTAGAGCAAAATAGCGGCGGCCCATGTGCAGTAGCATCTATTGCTTTCTGATAAATGATACTGTGCAAACGCCGCCATTTTGCTGCAGTCAAATTTTTTTTTTGCCTCCAGCAAAATTATGCCATCGGCGGCGCTTGCACAGTATCATTTATCAGCAAGCAATAGATGCTACTTTGCATGCGCTGCCGCTGGCAAGCAATAGATACTACTGCTCAAGCTGCACTGGCGGCACCATGTTGCTGGAGGTAAAAACATTTGGTTGCAGCAAATTGGCGACGGCGATTGCCCTTGCGCAGTAGTATCTATCATCAAGCAATAAATGCTACTGTGCTTGCGCCGGTGCAATTTTTCTGTAGTTTTTTTTTTTTTAGTTTCAATATGTTTATTTGAAATTTTTAACATAACATAACATAACAGTACATATATATTCCTCCATGTAGAAGAGATAAGTAAATTATTGGTAAGTGCAATACTTATTGAATGGAAGAGTCAATTTAACACAGAGTAGGTCAAACATAAAGACATGGGAAATACAACACAAATACAGACAAAGGAAAGAAACAACAGGGCTAAGAACTTCATTGCTGTGAGCATAGTTATATGTATAGCACGGAAGGGAGTAGAATATTATAATACAACACTCAGACGCGCTCGGGTTTTAATCAAACAGGAATATGCAAGATTATGTGGATTATAAACAAATAGGGGATCACCCCTAGATCCCCCGAAGATCCACTTTACTATATAGGTACCGAAACTAACATACGGCTCATACATTTGTGATTATTTACGGGGATAGTGTGAGGGCCTGAGCCAGATGAGCGCCGGAGTCAAGGTCAAGCCAGGGGTTCCAGGTCTTAAAAAAAACATTCCATTCGTCATTCCTGGTAGCTTGAATTCGTTCATATAGTAGGATCTCATTCACCCTATCTTTAACCAGTGAGATAGACAACGATGGAGTTCTCCATTTGGCGGCTATGTGAATTTTGGTCGCCATACATATGGTGGTCACCAATTTCTGCAGGCTCTTTGAAAACCCGGGGTGCTTCTTACCCAGCAAGAATACTGTAGGATCCGTGGGAATCATTTTTACCAAAGATCTGGTCAATAATCAATTTGACCTCACGCCATAAAGCCTCTGCGACTGGGCACTTCCACCAAATATGTAGTATATCGCCTGGAACATTACAGCCTCTAAAGCAATTTTCTGAAATGTGAGGGTATATGGCATGAAGTCTTGTTGGAACGTGACATGCTCTATGTAGTACTTTAAGTGATGTTTCAGCCAACGATGTCTGATGACTGCCTTTAGATAGTATGTCGCAACAAATATGCCATGTCTCTATGGGAGTGGTAAGTCCCAGATCCGCTTCCCACTGTAACATATATTTTAATTTCCCTGCAGTGTGCGGTATGTTAAACATATAGTATAGCAAGGATATCATCCCGTTCCCCATTGGGTCATTTATGCACCTCTGTTCAAAGCTAGTTGGACAGAATGGGATCCCGTGGGGTGAGTTCTGCCTAGCAAAATGAAGGACCTGGTTTATGCGTAAGACTTCTCTAGGCGGTGGCTCATATCGTTGAACAAATTCTTGTCTGGTGAGTAATAAGTTAAACGGTGAACAAAGATGTCTCAACATGGTAATCCCCTTTAGAATCCACCAGGAATAGTGTGCCGATTCCAACCCCGGCAGGAACATGGGATTATGAAACAGGGAAATGAGGGGGAAAACTTGGACTGCAATCCATACTTAAATCTCTCCTTCCTCCATAGGATTAGGGAGAGGGCCGAAAAAGGGGCTATAGCTAAAATATTTTGGGGGAGTTTTTCAGTAGACCATAAAAGGCCACGAAGTGAATGTGGTCATAGGAAATGAGATTCTAATTGTACCCACCTGGGACTATGGCAATTGGAATTAAGTTTGGCCATTTGGGCGGACTTAAAGTATAGCGCAAAATTGGGTAGCGATAGGCCACCTATCTTTCTATGGAGAAACATAACATTTTGTTTGATGTGGGGTCTCTTACCGTTCCAGATAAACCTAGATATAGTTGACTGGATATCCCGGAGGCTTTTTGATGGTACCATAACAGGGAGTGACCTAAATAGATATAAAAATCTTGGGAGGGAGATCATCTCTATTGTATGCAGCCGGCCGAACCAAGATAGTGTCATACGTGACCACTTGGTTATATCAGCTTGAAAATTTCTGATTAAGGGGGAGTAGTTCCATTTAAAAAGAGATGATTTGTGGGTTGTAAGGTTAATTCCCATGTAAGTTAGAAAATGTTCCTTCTTTGTAAATCCGAATTGTGAAACTAAATTATCTTGGTCTTCTTTGGGGGTGTTGATAAACAAAGCCTCCGATTTATCCACATTAATTTTGAGGCCAGATATTTTTTCAAATGTGCGAAGGAGAGAGAATAGATTAGGTAGAGTGGAGTAAGGGCTGGTTAGTGTCGGGAGGAGGTCGTCCGCGAAAAGACTAACCTTATATTGTTCGCCAAGACCTGAAGGGCCTAGAATGTTAGGGTTATTTCTTATAGCTGCGGCTAACGGCTCCATGGCTAATGCAAATAGCGCAGGGGATAATGGGTATCCCTGTCGTGTGCCTCGTTGTATAGCTATAGGGGTAGGCTTGGTCGAGGGGAGTTTGAGGTAGGCAGTCGGTTTGTCATATATTAGCTGGAGGCATGAGATTAATTTTTTGGGGAAGCCAAATTTAGCTAACACTGTAAAGAGGTAGGGCCATGTAACTCACTATCCACTAACTATCACTATCGAAGCTACCGCCTCACCAACAACGGAGCTCCTGCAACCCTCAACCTACGGTCTCCTTCCCCATAATCCTGTAGAATGTAAGCCCGCAAGGGCAGGGTCCTCGCCCCTCTGTATCAGTCCGTCATTGTTAGTTTGTTTACTGTATGTGATATCTGTAATTCGTATGTAACCCCTTCTCATGTACAGCACCATGTAATCAATGGTGCTATATATATAAATAAATAATAATAATAGTAACTGTGTCAAAAGCTTTTTCAATATCTAAAGCTAAAACCATGAGCGGTTTTTGGGAACTATTTGCTGAATGGATGACGTTAAGGTTTCTTCGTATATTATCAGGGCCCTGCCTCATGGGAATAAAGCCTACTTGATCTTGATGAATTAGCGAAGGGAGAATTTTATTAAGTCTATCAGTGATGATTGATGTAAATATTTTTAGGTCAGCGTTTAGTAAAGAGATGGGCCGGAAATTTTAAACTAATAAGTGGTCTCGTTTTGGCTTGGGTATAACCGTTACATGTGCGACATAGAACTCGGGAGGCATTTGGGAACTTGTGAGTAGGGTGTTACAAAAATTTTTTAATATGGGGCATAAGGAGGTTTCCAAATTTTTTATAGTAGAGAGCTGAAAGGCCATCCGGTCCCGGTGCTTTTCCTGCTTTTAGATTTTTAATTATCAGATTAATTTCCTCAGGTAAAATTTCTGACTGGAGCTGCTGTGCCATAGGTTCCGTAATTTTGGGGAGATTTATGTCCTGTAAGAAAGAATCTTTGTGGGAGGTGCCTGGAGAGAGGAGTATAGTTTCTGGTAGTAGTCTTGAAAGACTCTGTAGATGGTCTCGGGATGAGCTGATATATGCCCTGAATTATCCTTGATGGAGGGGATAGTATTTATAAATTCTCTCGCTCACAATTGACGTGCTAGCATTCTGGAGGGTTTGTTCGCCTGCTTATAGAAGGTGGCTCTGGTCCATGCCAGGGCCTTTTCCGTTCTACTAGTGAGGATAGCATCCAACTGCCTTTTAACGTCGTGAATTTGTTTTAGGCTATATTCACACTTTGCGGATTTTGCTGCGGATCCGCAGCGGATTTGACCGCTGCGGATCCGCAGCAGTTTCCCATGAGTTTACATTTCAATGTAAACCTATGGGAAACAAAAAACGCTGTGCACATGCTGCAGAAAAATCCGCGCGGAAACGCTGCGGATTACATTCCGCAGCATGTCACTTCTTTTCTGCGGATTTTCAGCTGCTCCAATAGAAAACTGCAGTTGAAAATCCGCAGAAGAAAACGCAGTAAAAACCGCGATAAATCCGCAGTAAAAACCGCGATGGGTTTTCACTGCGGATTTTGCAATTCCGCTGCGGAAAAATCCGCAGTGGAATCTGCAAAGTGTGCACATAGCCTTATTAGGTAACGGGACGTAGATAATTGATTCGCCTGCTCAAGCTTAAATAGTTTGGTTTCTAGTCTATTTTGGAGATCAGTTCTGCTTTTTTTACGAAAAGAGGCTATTTTGATTAAAGAGCCAGTGATAAACTTTTTATGGGCCATCCAAATATTCCCGGGGGTGGTTTCACTGGTTGCATTAGTTTGGAAGAAAAGTTTTAGTTCCTCTGCGATTTGAGATGATATTGAAGGATCTATGATTAGGGATTCATTTAATCTCCATTTAAAAAGGTTGGACGTAGTGATGTCAAATTTAAAGACAGATAGGACGAGGTCGTGATCCGACCATGTCGATGGAACATGGCACGAGTACAAGACCGTCGTGAGTGAACTCGCTGTCGTTATTTGTAGGTCAATTCGTGAATACGATTTATGGACTGGTGAGAAGAATGTGTAGCCCTTCATAGGCCCATTTACCTCCCTCCATATGTCCACCAACCTATTCTCGTTCATCATACGTAGAATTTTTTTCCTGTCAGTCTTGGTGATGTCAGATCTGCGTACTGAACTGCTATCCAGGCTCGGGTTCAAGGCTAAATTGAAATCTCCACACCAAACTAGGTAATGGTATGAGATTAGGGATAGTTTTGATAGTATCATTTTAAATACCGACAGTTGGGTAGTAGCGGGGAGATAACTATTTACAATACACAAGTTTTTACCCTGCAATGTCCCTTGTAAGATTATGAACCTACCCTCTGGGTCCGAATATGAGTCGGTTAAATGAAAGGGAAAGGTGTTTTTGAGGAACATGGCCACACCCCTAGTTTTGCGGTCCCAGGAAGCTAGATAGAAGCGGGAGTAACCAGAATCAAAGTATTTAGGTGAAGAAGTAGTGGAAAAATGAGTTTCTTGTAAGCACAAAATACCAGGTTTGTGCTTATGGTAGTCCAAAAAGGCTTTTTTCCGTTTAATAGGTGAGTTCAGCCCTCTCACATTGTGGGAGATAACTCTACTCATGCTTAGTCAAGTATTTACTGCTTGTAGACCAGGAGACCCAGGCGCCTATTCAACTCAGCCAAAGGAATCGCCTCCGTTGAAAGTAGCGAAATGGACAGCAATGAGCAAATCTGAGGGGAAACAATAGGGAGGGTACAATACAGGGGAGGACAAACACATAAAACATTGTGAAAGAGTGAATTTGAGCTCTAGGCCCAAAACGTATGGTGACCTGGAGAGCCATAATAGAAAGCAGTCCAGGCATCACCAAAGTTAGGCAACATGAGGTGAACCCGAGGTCCAACCCGTTGTAACACAAAGCCCTTCTAAGTTATAATAATGAAAGGGGGTTAGGTAAAAAGGAAGAGAAGAAAGAGGGAGAGGAAAAAAAAGGGGGTGGGGGAGAGGGGAGGATGGGAGGGTATGTGGTGGTTAGGGTTTAGGTAAATTCGGGCTTATCTAAATAAACACGGAACCGGAAGAATATTCAATAATATAACTGTGTGGAACAGTAAAACCAGTAGAACTTGGCATAGCCAGCAGTAGGTTGCGATAGAGCCGCAAAACTAAATCAAGTTACAAATTAGCCTTTAAGAACCAGTCAAATGACTCGTGTGCGTTGGCCCCTAGTTTTAGGAGCAGGCTGCCAATCTCTGGTCGGACATGGCCTTCTTTGCGGTTGTGGTGGCGGGGAATCAGTGAATGGTAGTCCAGCTTGTTCGAGGGCCTTTTTACCCTCCTCCAACGAACGGCATATGTGTAGTTCATTCCCATATGTGAAGGATAGAGAGAATGGAAAGCCCCAGCGGTATTTAACTTGTGTTGCTTGCAGGGCTGTAGTGACTGGCTTTAGGGCTCTCCTGCGAAACAGCGTAGCTGGTGCAATGTCTGAAAAAAGACGCACAGTCTGGAAGGCCAGGTAGTGTAGCCAGCGGCCTTGCAGCATTCAGGATGAGGTCCCTGGATTCCTCATATTGCATTTTAAGGACTACGTCTCTGGGGATGTCTGAGGATCTCGGCTTACCCAGAGATCTATGGATCCTAGTGATATGCAGTAGGGAAGGGTCTGCAGCCGGTAAAAGTGTTGTGAGCAACGTGGTAATCGTCTCTTTTAATGCTACATAAGATTCTGGCAGTCCACGTACCCTGATGTTTCCTCTGCGGGACCTGTTTTCCAAGTCCTCACTCCTTAACTCAAGGTCCATTATGCGGTCCACATGGTGCTTGAGGGTCTCTTGGTCCTCTAACGCCTCCGCAGTGGCGTCCATCTTTTCCTCCAGACTTGTTGTGCGCTGAATAATATCCTGCAGCTGGGCGGTAATGGCCTGCATAGCAGTGGTGAGTTCCGTGCAAAAGGTCTCCTGGAGGGTTTTGGTTAACGCTGCTGTGGAGATAACAGTGTCCCCTCTATTGTCTAAGTCCTCGTCACCTGCTCCTGCACTGAGCTGTGAGGACGGGGCGGGAGTGGAGATAGGCGCGGCGGCCATTTTACCTGGGCCGCTGCCCGCCAGGAGCTCACCGGCTGGCCAGCTCCCCCCTTCTTGGGCATTATAAGCCACTGGGCTCAGGCAAGAGGAGAATCCGTTCGCTATAAAATCTCCCCGGTTCCCGTGCTTGGTGGGGGTATATTTGGACGTCGGGATGCGGAGCTCAGCAGAGCACGTCCGGCCCCATCTAAGTCCGCGCATGCGCCAGTTTTTTTGTTTTTTTTAAACTCACACAGGTGCTACTCACCTGTATCATCAAAAAGTTAGTTCATTTCAGTTCTTCAATGCGAAAAAATGAAACTCATATTATACAAAATCATTGTGTTAATGTTGATGATTATGGCTTACAGCCAATGAAAGCCCAAAAGTGATTATCTCAGTAAATTAGAATAATTAGCAAAAACACCTGCAAAGTCTTCATAAGTGTTTAAAAAGGTCCCTTAGTCTGTTTCAGTAGGCTCTACAATCATGGGGAAGACTGCTGACTTGACTGATGTCCAGAAGGCAGTCATTGATGCATTCCACAAGGAGGGTAAGCCACAAAAAGGTCATTGCTAAAGAAGCTGGCTGTTTGCAGAGCGCTGTATCCAAGCATATTAATGGAAAGTTGAGTGGAAGGAAAAAGTGTGGTAGAAAAAGGTGCACAAGCAACCGGGATAACCGCAACCTTGAAAGGATTGTTAAGAAATTCAAAAATTTGGGGGAGATTCACAAGGGAGTGGACTGCTGCTGGAGTCATTGCTTCAAGAGCCACCACACACAGACATATCCAGGACATAGGCTACAAGTGTCGCATTCCTTGTGTCAAGCCACTCATGACCAATAGACAATGCCAGAAGCGTCTTACCTGGGCCAAGGAGAAAAAGAACTTGACTGTTGCTCAGTGGTCCAGGGTGTTGTTTTCAGATTAAGGTAAATTTTGCATTTCATTTGGAAATCAAGGTTCCACAGTCTGGAGGAAGAGTGGAGAGGCACACAATCCAAGCTGTTTGAGGTATAGTGTGAAGTTTCCACAATCAGTGATGGTTTGGTGAGCCATGTCATCTGCTGGTGTAGGTCCACTGTGTTTTATCAAGACAGTCTACCAGGAAATTTTAGAGCACTTCATGCTTTCCTCTGCCAACAAGCTTTTTGGAGATGGACATTTCATTCTACAGCAGGACTTGGCACCTGTCCACACTGCCAAAAGTACCAATACACGGTGTAAAAACAACAGTATCACTGTGCTTGATTGGCCAGCAAACGTGCCTAACCTTAACCCCATAGGGAATCTATGGGGTATTGTCAAGAGGAAGATGAGAGACACCAGACCCAACAATGCAGACGAGCTGAAGGCTGCTATCAAAGCAACCGGGGATTCCATAACACCTCAGCAGTGCCACAGGCTGATCGCCTCCATGTCACACCGCATTGAAGCAGTAATTGATGCAAAAGGAGCCCCGACCAAGTATTGAGTGCATTTACTGAACATACATTTCAGTAGGCCAACATTTTGGATTTTAAAATAATTTTTCAAGCCTGTATAAGTACAGTATTATAATTTACTGAGATAATGACTTTTTGGTTTTCATTGGCTGTACGCCACAATCGTAAACATGTATTCAATGACGGTTTGTAGTGACTATATAATATAGGAGTTTCACGTTTTGTATTGAAGAACTGAAATAAATTAACTTTTTGATGATATTCTAATTTTGGTAGAAGCACCTGTATATTATACTACTGTGCAAATGTTTTAAGCAAGTGTGGAAAAAATGCTGCAAAGTAAGAATGATTGTAAAAATAAGTGTTAATAGTTTATTTTTTATAGGTTTACAAACAGAAAAGTGAAATAACAGTTATGAGCAAGCATACTTGGATAGGGTGTTATCCGAGCATGCTCGAATGCTAATAGAGCATTTTTGGCATGCTCTTATACAACCCCTGGCAAAAATTATGGAATCACCGGCCTTGGAGGATGTTTATTCAGTTGTTTAATTTTGTAGAAAAAAAGCAGATCACAGACATGGCACAAAACTAAAGTCATTTCAAATGGCAACTTTCTGGCTTTAAAAAACACTAAAAGAAATCAAGAACAAAAAATGTGGTAGTCAGTTATGGTTACTTTTTTTTTAACAAAGCATAGGGGAAAAATTATGGAATCACTCAATTTTGAGAAAAAAAATTTGGAATCGCCCTGTAAATTTTCTTACCCAAAGCTAACACATGCATCAAATTAGATCTGCTCATTAGTCTGTATCTAAAAAGGAGTGGTCACACCTTGGAGACCTGTTGCAGGAAGTAGACTGATATGAATCATGGCTCCATCACAAGGTATGTCAAATGAAACAAAGGAGAGGATTATCAAACTCTTAAAAGAGGATAAATCATCATGCAATGTTGCAAAAGATGTTGGTTGCTAAGAGTCAGCTGTGTCTAAAATCTGGAACAAATACAAGCAACATGGGAAGGTTGTAAAGGCAAACATACTGGTAGACCAAGGAAGACATGAATGCATCAATACTGGAAACTTAAAGCAATATGTTTCCAAAACAGGAAATGCACAACAAAACAAATGAGGAGCGAATGGGTGGAAAGTGGAGTCAATGCCTGTGACTGAACTGTAAGAAACTGCCTAAAGGAAATGCGATTTACATATAGAAAAGCTAAATGAAACCCATCATTAACACCTAAACAGAAAAAAACAAGGTTACAATGGGCTAAGGAAAAGCAATCGTGGACTGTGGATTACTGGCTGAAAGTCATATTCAGTGATGAATCATGAATCTGCATTGGGAAGGTGATGATGCTGGAACTTTTATTTGATTTAGAACGATGACTGCCTGAAGAGAAAATGCAAATTTCCACAGTCATTGATGATATGGGGCTGCATGTCAGGTAAAGGCACTGGGGAGATGGCTGTCATTACATCTTCAATAAATGCACAAGTTTATGTTGATATTTTGGACACTTTTCTTATCCCATCAATTGAAAGGATGTTTGGGGATGATGAAATCATTTTTCAAGATGATAATGCATCCTGCCATAGAGCAAAAACATTCCTTGAAAAAAGACATAAGGTCAATGTCATGGCCTGCAAATAGTCCGGATCTCAATCCGATTGAAAATCTTTGGTGGAAGTTAAAGAAAATGGTCCATGACAAGGCTCCAACCTGCAAAGCTGATCTGGCAACAGCAATCAGAGAAAGTTGGAGCCAGATTGATGAAGAGTACTGTTTGACACTCATTAAGTCCATGCCTCAGAGACTGCAAGCTGTTATAAAAGCCAACGGTGGTGCAACAAAATACTAGTGATGTGTTGGAGTGTTTTTTTGTTTGCTTTTCATGACTAAATAATTTCTTCCTCAGAATTGAGTGATTCCATATTTTTTTCCCTATGCTTGGTTAAAAAAGGAACCATTACTGACTACCACATTTTTTGTACTTGATTTCTTTTAGTGTTTCTTAAAGCCAGAAAGTTGCCTTTTGAAATGACTTTAGTTTTGTGCCATGTCTGCGATCTGCTTTTTTTCTACAGAATTAAACAATTGAATGAACATCCTCCAAGGCCGGCGATTCCATGATTTTTGCCAGGGGTTGTACTATGTTCCTGTGGCTGCACGTCTCGCAGTTGTTTGACAGTCGCAACACATGCAGGGATTGCCTGTTTGGACATTCTTGCATGTGTTGCGGCTGTCTAACAACTGCGAGATATGCAGCCCCAGTGCCTGGAATATAGTATAAGAGCACGCCAAAGATGCTCTAATAGCACTCGAGCATGCTCGGATAGCACTTTATACGAGCATGCTCACTCATCGCTAAGAATTAACAAAAGAGTAAACCACCCTTTTACCTCAAAACAGCATCAATTCTTCAAGATACACCTGCACACAATTTTTCTACACCTGCCTATAAATTTTGCACAGTGAATCGCATGTTGGTTCCTGTTGCATTGTTTGCAGTGGGCTCAGAAGATGACCTCCCTCTTCAGATGTTCACACGTTCAACATTTGGTCAGTAGGAGTAAAACTAGGAGTGTGAGTGAGAAATGCAGAAGTGGTGATGTGTTTCTAAGATACCATTCCTCTGATTGTTCCACTCCCGACTTTGGCTTACAAATACAGATGTCAAATACTGACCAAATAGTGAATGAGTGAACGTGACCTAACAGCTCAGGTCAGATCTAGCTCTGATTTCTGCTGCTTAATCCCTTAAATGGTGCTGCCAGCTGACAATTGCATTTAAAGCATTGGATATGGGGAAGGGACAATATGACTGGTCAAATAAAGCACAGCACTTTGTAGTGGACATAGTCGTAATCAGGGTCAGACTGGCCTGGTGGGGTATTGGGGAAATCCCCAGTGGGCCCTTGGGTGTGGGAAGGAGAGACAAAAAAAAAGTCTGCATTTTTAGGGGAGCGGGCCCTTTAAAAGCGCAGACAGAATATGTGCAGGGACACGCGCACGCAGCGTTCATTACCTGAACCACGTCTTGATCAATACTGAAGAGTGTGCGTCTGTTGTCACCAGCGTATGACATCAGTGTCATGCGACGGGCGCACACATTCACCACCGGCCTTTGCTAGGTCGGCAGCCATGTTACTATGAGCGCTCTGGACCTGCAGAGGAAGAGGACGTCGCTGGGTGCACAGGAAGGTAAGAGGAATTTTTTTTCCTCCTCTCTCTCTGCATAAAGCCAGGACAAGGGGCCAGGATGTCACATGGGGGCAGGATGTATACACATGGGGCCTGGATGTATACACATGGGGGGCCAGGATGGATACAAATGGGCCAGGATGGATACAAATGGGGGATAGGTCAAGGAGCCAGGATGGATACATATTGGGGGCCAGGATGGATATATGGGGGTGGCAGGACAAGGGACCAGGATGGATATATGGGGGTCCACAATGCACATATAAATGGGGGAGCCAGGATGCAGATATATGGGAGGCCAAGATGGATTTATGGGGGTGGCAGGACAAGGGACCAGGGTCCATATATATGGGGGGCCAAGATACATATAGATGGTAGAGCCAAGACGCATATATATAGGGGTCCGGGATAGATTTATTGAGTGGGTTAGATCAGGACAGGGGGCCAGGATGCATATATGGGGAGAGGCCAGGATGGATATATGTGGGGGGGGGGGGGGGGGGGTCAGGATATATACAGTACAGACCAAAAGTTTGGACACACCTCATTTAAAGATTTTTCTGTATTTTCTTGACTATGAAAATTGTACATTCACACTGAAGGCATCAAAACTATGAATTAACATGTGGAATTATATACTTAACAGAAAAGTGTGAAACAACTGAGATGTCTTATATTCTAGGTTCTTCAAAAGTAGCCACCTTTTGCTTTGATGACTGCTTTGCACACTCTTGGCATTCTATTGATGAGCTTCAAGAGGTAGTCACCGGGAATGGTCTTCCAACAATCTTGAAGGAGTTCCCAGAGATGCTAGGCACTTGTTGGCCCTTTTGCCTTCACTCTGTGGTCCAGCTCACCCCAAACCATCTCAATTGGGTTCAGGTCTGGTGACTGTGGAGGCCAGGTCATCTGGCGTAGCACCCCATCACTCTCCTTGGTCAAATAGACACATCTCCAGGCTGTGTAAGGGCTGGGGTCATTTTCCTGTTGAAAAATAAATGATTGTCCAACTAAACGCAAAGAGGATGGAATAGCATGCCGCTGCAAGATGCTGTAGTAGCCATGCTGGTTCAGTATGCCTTCAATTTTGAATAAATCCCAATGTCACCAGCAAAGCACCCCCACACCATCACACCTCCTCCTCCATGCTTCACAGTGGGAACCAGGCATGTATAGTTCATCTGTTCACCTTTTCTGCGTCACACAAAGACACGGTGGTTGGAACCAAAGATCTCAAATTTGGACTCATCAGACCAAAGCACAGATTTCCACTGGTCTAATGTCCATTTCTTGTGTTCTTTAGCCCAAACAAGTCTCTTCTGCTTGTTGCCTGTCCTTAGCAGTGGTTTCCTAGCAGCTGTTTTACCATGAAGGCCTGCTGCACAAAGTCTCTTAACAGTTGTTGTAGAGATTTGTCTGCTGCTAGAGCTCTGTGTGGCATTGACCTGGTCTCTAATCTGAGCTGCTGTTAACCTGCGATTTCTGAGGCTGGTGAGTCGGATAAACTTCCTCAGAGGCAGAGGTGACTCTTGGTCTTCCTTTCTTGGGGAGGTCCTCATGTGAGCCAGTTTCTTTGTAGCGCTTGATGGTTTTTGCCACTGCCCTTGGGGACACTTTCAAAGTTTGCCCAATTTTTCAGACTGACTGACCTTAATTTCTTAAAGTAATGATGGCCACTCGTTTTTCTTTACTTAGCTGCTTTTTTCTTGCCAAAATACAAATTCTAAGTCTCTTCAGTAGGACTATCAGCTGTGTATCCACCAGACTTCTGCACAACACAACTGATGGTCCCAACACCATTCATAAGGCAAGAATAAATCGCAGTGTCACCATTGTGTAGCATCTTCTATATTTACAACAGTCCGAACATGTCTTGAGAAGTGAGGAGACCAATTGTTGGAGTACCCAAAAAGAAAAAATGGTCAAATTATGAATGGTCTTCCAAACAAATATAATACCCAAAAAGAAAATGGAAGCAGAAGTGTCTAAATAAAATATAATAAATCTTTATTGAAAATCAATAATAATTAAAATCCATAGAGTGGATTATTCATAAGGAGAAAGTGATTACAAGTGCCACAACACTCAAGGTAGCATACCGAATAACATTTTAAATATATAAAAATAGAAAAATCAACATGAGACCAAGACTTGAAAAAGACCCTTGAGGTTGAAACGTCGCATTTATGGCATAATAAAGAAGATTTTTTTCACCTTGACTGGATGCTGTCCTTCACCTCAACCTATGGTACATACTCCTCTCCATCTCCCATGGATAAATTTGTGAACCATGGTAGCTCTAAATTAAAAACAGAGCTCAGATTGCCAAATCTCCTAAAACACTGGACTCTAATACCGCCATGTCTGAGGAATCTCTGCAAGCCTTTTCCGCTTCTATTACGATGAAACTCATGCCAGCGATTGACCCCAGACTTCAGTCTTTCCAATGTTTGCTGGAAACAATCACATCCCAGTTGACTGAACACTCCAGTAAAATCTTGCAGCAGAGCAGTGGATTTCTGATTTGGAGGATACTATACAATCTTACGCTACTCAAGTAAAGGACAGAGACCATGCAATAGAGCAGCTCCAGGAAAAATTTGATGACTTGGAGAATCAGAGTTGTCGAAACAATCATCTCCGGATCATTGGCGTCCCTAAGTCAGTGAAAGACCTTCATCACTTTATTTCCTCCTGACTCTCGCGGGCACTCAATTGCCTGACCTACCTGGCTCCATGGTAGTGGAACGAGCCCACAGGACTGGACCTGAGCGTTCTGATCCAAAAGCCCACCCACACCGTTATTTTTAAGTTGCTCAACTACCAGGACAAAATGCAGCTGCTCCAGCGAGGAGGCGGCTCGAAATGCCCAAAGTATGAGGGTCACTCCTCATGTTTCAGGACTTCTCTGCTTTGGTGGCAGTCAAGAGCCGTGCTTTCTCATCAGTTTGTATGTAGACTTACATGACCTCCAGGTGGTACTTCACCAAAAGCCGGTGTTTCTTGATGATCCTGATAAAGCCTTGGAGGAAATGGAGCATTCCACTCAGGCATCCTCTCTGGTTACTTGACTTTGATTTGTGGTCATATGTTCTATTATATTTGAGTATTGGGATCTGGGTGTTGATGTAGTTTTATTGCACGATATTACCTAGGCTTTTTTTTTAGTATTGCACAATATTTGTTCTTGTAAATTTCCCTTCTAAGGGATGCTGTTAGTTGGGATAATATAAACCACAATACTGAACATCAGGTTAAATGTTGTTTTTCAGTTCGTTTGGGGGTGGAGGGTGGGTTTCCCTTCCTTGGGCATACTATATTCAATCTTTTTGGTTCATTTGGGTATTAAGGTTTGCTCTCTGGGACGGACCTTTGCCCATTTGTCCTTTTTTTCACTATTTCTACTTTTTGGCCTCCACCTGGGATAGGCTAATATGGCTACCTTCGATGATATAGCTTCTCATATTAATATAGACTCTCTCAAACTTTTATCCTGGAATGTAGCTGGTCTTAATTCGCCGCTAAAATGCAGAAAGATATTAGACCATATTGCTCGTCTTTTTACAAGAAACTCACTGGCTTTGCAGAGGTCACCCAACGCTCCGTAATAGACATTATTTGGAGTGCTTGGAGGCTTCCTTTTCACGGAAGAAGCTTGGGGTGGCCATTTTGTTTCATAAGGACCTTGAATACTCTATACAAGATGTAGTGAGAGATAAGTCAGGACGATACTTACTTGTCAGAGTCCTTATCGAACAGCGGGAATATTGTCTCATTAATGTTTATGCGCCCAACACTGCCAATCTTTCCTTTTTTACTAGACTCTTGGAAGTTGTTCATGGGTGGCATCCCACTAATATGGAGAATTAAATACCCTTCATGACATCTTCCTTGATAGATCTACACCTCTGCCTGCATCTCATTCTTCAACTGGAGCAATTTCTACCCTATTAGATAGGCTTGATCTAGTTGATGCTTGGAGATGCTGCCACTCTACGGAGAGAAAACACCTTTTATTCTAGAGTTCATGACATTCATACTCATATTGATTACTGGTTAATCTCAGAGTACATGACATACCTGTATTGGTTAATCTCTGACCCTCTTCTTTCCTTCTTAAAAACAGTTGATATCCTCCCATCAGTTATTTCGGACCACTCTCCGGTTTCACTTACTTTGGAACTCCCCACTAGTAGAACTGTATCTTTTCTTTGGCGTTTTCCCTCATATCTTTACACTTTGGATGACTTCAAAAGCTATAAGACTGGTTGGTGGGAGACTTTCATGGAGGATAACCTGGACGATATCAACCTATTCTGGGCCACTGCTAAGACAGTGCTTAGAGGACATATCTCCTTTGTGTCCCAGAAAAAAAAAAACGGTAATTTTACCGGTAATTATATTTCCAGGAATCCTTCCTGACAGCACCATGGAGGACGTCCTTCTTATCCCTAGTGGGACAGGAAACCACGAGAGTTTAAAAGGACCCTCCCCCTTCCACCCTTCAGTGATTTTCCAAAGTAACACCTCTGGATGGATGCAAAAAGAGAATTTTATTTTGAACATAATTTTAATACAAATGTTACTTCACATAAGTATACCACATCTTTGAACTAGGGAGGGAACTAACCGTGCTGTCAGGATGGATTCCTGGAAATATAAATTACCGGTAAGATTAATTACCGTTTTCCAGGTCACCACCTGACAGCACCATGGAGAAGTACCAAAGGAGACTTTTTGGTCCTAGGGTGGGACTACTGTCTGAAGCACCTTCCTGCCAAATGCTAGCTGAGAAGAGACTACATCTAGTTTGTAATGTTTAGAAAAGGTGTTAATACTAGACCAAGATGCAGCTCTGCAAATCTGATCTACCGAGGCCCCCCCTTTTTCTGCCCATGAGGTGGCCATAGCCCTAGATGAATGAGCTCTAAGGCTATCTGTGGGATCCTTTCCCTGTGCCTGATAAGCTAGGCTAATAGTGGATCGAATCCATCTCGCGATGGTGGATTTTGATGCTTTCTTCCCCTTATTAGGACCTCCGTAAAGGACAAAGATTACTATCCAGTCTCCAGGCCCTAGTCATGTCCAAGTATTTAAGTATCGTTTCCCTGACGTCTAAGTTATGGAAGAACATCTCTTTTTGGTTTCTAGGGAACTGGCAAAATGATGGGAGCACCACTTCCTGATTTATATTTGAAACCGAGACCACCTTAGGAAGGAAACCTGGATCAAGTCTTAAGACTAACCTATCATCGAATACTTGTAGATAGGGGTTTTGGATGGACAGGGCCTGAAGTTCCCCCAGTCTTTTGGCTGATGTAATGGCCACTAAAAAAACTGTTTTGAGGGAAAGATTAGCAATGTTTATATCCTTTCCTATATCAAACGGCTCCTTACATAATTCATTAAGGACTAGGTTAAGGTCCCAAGGTGGGACAGTCTTCCTGATTAGGGGTCTCAGCCTCAGAACTGCTCTAGAAAACTGAACAATCCAAGGGTGGGCAGCAAGATAAGAATCATAGAACACGCTGAGGGCTGCTATCTGGACCCTCAAACTACTTGGTTTAAGTCCTTTCTTGAATCCCTGCTGCAAGAATTCAAGAATTCTTGGTATGTTAGGGTGATCAACATCGATGGTTGTGTCTCCACAAAAACTGCAGAACTGAATGATACTCGACCTCTTGAAAATTGACGAATTCTTTTTATCAGGTCGGACAGCCTCTTGTCCAGAAGAAATGACTTTCTGACCTTCGAATCTAGTATGACACCTAGAAACTGTATCTTTGATTTTGGAGTCAGGTGTGACTTTGACCAGTTCAACACCCAGCCTAATTTCTGCAGTATGGAGATCACCAACCGACAATCGATTTTGAGCTGCCCCACAGAGTCTGCCACTAACAGGAAATCGTCCAGATAGGGTATTATGGTGACGTCTCGTTTTCTTAGATAAGACATAATTTTTCTATGATGAGTTTTGTAAAAACTCTGGGTGCTGATGCCAGTCCAAATGGAAGGCTACGAAATTGGTAATGGAAGATTGACCCTTCTTTTTCTACCGCAAACCTCAGGTATTTTTGATGATCTGGAAAAATTGGTACGTGATAATATGCACTTTGTAAGTCCAAAGTACACATTACCAGGTATTTTCCCAATAGGGGAATTGTGGAGCGTATAGACTCCATTTTGAACCTTTTGTACTGTAGCCACTTGTTTAGGGGCTTGAGGTTTATTATGGTTCGGGATTCTCCTGAAGGTTTCTTTATAGAGAAGAGACCTGAGTAATGACCTCTTTCTATTTGGTGAGGAGGGACGGGAGATATTGCCTCCATCTGGAGGAGATCCTGTATGTCTGACCACATTGGGGAGACCGAAGAGAGACGGGCGTTGGAAACAATATTTTTCTGGGGGAAGGGAGTCGAATTCTATCCTGTACCCCTGGGAGATAATCTGGAGGACCCAAGGACTTGTGGTAATCTTTTCCCACTCCCCCAGGTAGCTCAGCAACCGCCCCCCTATCCTGGTGGCGTCATTTTCTTCGGAACTCTGACCTAGAGTTTGAGGAACCTGAATCCCTATTTCGGTTCCTATTCCCCCCCCCCCTTTCTGGTAGCTCCATCTCCCCTGTTTTCCCTTACCCCTATAGTCTGATCTCTGACCGTAATAGGGTCTGCGAAAGGGCTGGAATTTTTTCTGTTTTTCCTCTGGAAACCCCTTTTCATCAGAAGCTTTCTCCAGAATATCGTCTAATATGGGGCCAAAGACCCTGCCCCCCGAGAAGGGAATGGAACACAACTTATTTTTCGAATGAACGTCTCCCGACCAGCTCTTTAACCATATAGCCCTTCAGGCTGCGTTTGATAAAGATTGGCCTCTAACTGTGAATTTAACCGATTCTGCAGTAGCATCTGCAAGAAAACCGGTTGCTAGTTTGAGTAGAGGGATAGCTTTTATAATAGAATCTCTAGCGGTTCTGGCTGACAACTGATCTTTTAAGTCATCTACCCACAAATGCATTGCCCTCGCCACAGATGTTGCCGCTATATTTGTGAGGATCACTGCATCAGAGCTTTCCCATGCTCTTTTTAGGAGTCCATCCGCCTTTCTGTCCATAGGCTCCTTTAAGTTCGAGGAGTCCTCAAATGGTATGGCACTTCTTATAGACACCTTTGCAAGTGGGATGTCAATTTTAGGTATAGCTTCCCAATCTTTGACCTCCTCATGGTCAAAGGGAAGATGAAGTCTAAACTCTCTAGGAATGGATATCCTTTTTTCTGCCTCTTCCCACTCTTCTAAAATCAATGAACAAATGTGGGCATTTACAGGGAAGACTTTTGATGTTTGCGAACGTAGCCCCCCAAACATCTCATCCTGAACTGATTGAATGGTTGAGGTTTCCTCAACCTGCATAGTCTGTCTGACCGCTCCCAGAAGCTCATCTATATCATTAGACGAGAACAAATATTTTCTCCCTTTTTGAGGAGGGTCCCTACTCAATTCCTCCTCTTCCATATCAGATTCAAAAGAGCTGTCCTCAGATGACAGATCCGACTCCCTCTGTCTTTTCCTGGACCTGGGAGGATCCTGGGGGTCAGGCTGGACAGACTGGGAAAACGACAAGTTAGAAATCGAAGCCTGAACTTCTTCTCTAACAATGGCTCTCATGCTCGTCATCAGGGAGGCCTGTTCCTCTCCCACAATACGATTAGTGCAAGACTCGCAGAGCGACTTCTGCCAAGAGTCCTTCAGTTTTACGGCACAAATAGGGCACTTCCTAAAGTACCTTCACACATAACGATTTTGTTAACGATATCGTTGCAACGTCACGCTTTTTTTGGTCACTGATCACCCCGCTGTCATCGCTAGATCGGCGTGTGTGACGCCGATCTAGCAATGTGTTCACCTGTAACCAGGGTAATCATCGGGTTACTAAGTGCAGGGCCGCGCTTAGTAACCCGATATTTACCCTGGTTACCATTGTAAAAGTAAAAAAAAAAAAAAAAAAAGAAACAGTACATACTCACATTCCGATGTCTGTCACGTCCCCCGCACTGACTGTCAGTGCCGGCCGTAAAGCAGAGCACAGCGGTGACGTCACCGCTGTGCTCTGCTTTACGGCCGGCACTGACACAGTCAGTGCGGGAAGCCGACGGCGGGGGACGTGACAGATATCGGAATGTGAGTATGTACTGTTTGTTTTTTTACTTTTACAATGGTAACCAGGGTAGATATCGGGTTACTAAGCGCGGCCCTGCACTTAGTAACCCGATGTTTACCCTGGTTACCCGGGGACTTCGGCATCGTTGAAGACAGTTTCAACAATGCCGAAGTCTTTCCCCGGATCGCTGGTCGCTGGAGAGAGCTGTCTGTGTGACAGCTCCCCAGTGACCACACAACGACTTACCAACGATCACAGCCAGTTCGTATCGCTGGTCGTGATCGTTGGTAAGTCGTTTAGTGTAACGGTACCTTTAGTCTTGCTGGTCTTCTTACCCCCCCCCCCCCGATGAGGGAAGCCCCTAAAATAAATAACATAAAGATCGCTGATGGTATCTTTATTGGAGGCTATAGGGAGCATACACCTAAGTGGGAACTCACATGTGCCTGGGTGTCCTGCAGTGCGTCAGATTTTGCCTCCTCCATACTACTGCTGCTGCTGGCTAGGCTGGAAACCTAATGCGCACCCCCCATAGCCCACACATACCTCTTTATCCCGGACTGTCGGCGCCACCTGTACCGGAGCTCCTATCCCGAGCGTAGGAGTGAAGAGGATGCCGCCCCCTGCTGCCGGCCATGACCCGGAAGTGATGCGCGCGGCAGTGGCGAACCGGAAGTGACTCGCCGCACTGAGCTCCACAGACCCCGGCATTCCCGGTCGGCATCCTGAGATGCCTGCACACCCTATGTCACCGGATTCGCTTGCGAAGGGAGCGCCCTTGCAGGAGCGAAAGAAAGGCAGGTACATCTGGGGTTTCATCCCGGGTCGAGAGCCCCCCCAGGGGGAAGCGACCCTTTCTACCAGGAGCAGCGCTGCACTGGTGCTGCTGAGGGACCCTATTACTCGGGTGTCAGCTACGCAGAGTCCATATAGTGGGAAGGAAGAGGCTGAGCCCCCCCGATCCTCACTCTGCACGGGACAGACGGAACTCTCGTCGTTCCCATCCACAGTGGGACAGGAAAAACACTGAAGGGTGGAAGGGGGAGGTCCTTTTAAACTCTCGTGGTTTCCTGTCCCATTATGGATAAGAAGGACGTCCTCCATGGAGCTGTCAGGTGGTGACCTGGAAAAATTGTCCTCCCTGCGGCCTCAGACTGGCTTATGCAATCATATAGAGATTTTAAATTACAAATACTCCCTCCTTCAGAGAGGCTTACCTTACAGCTAAACAAAAAACGAAAACATCAGATTGCATGAACAGGCACACAATCAGTTAGCTCATCAGCGCATTCAATATTTTTGGTGGGGCAATAAACCAGACCGTCTTTTGGCATCCCTAATGAAGCCATTCAAAGTGCCTACTAGAGTCTCTAATATTGTATTACCCGATGGCTCTATCACCCATGACCTGACTCAAATTTGTGCGTTTAGAGATTTTTACGCAGATCTTTATGGCCCATCCCTAGACTCCCGGGAGGATGGATACAAATTTTTACATAAGGTTGATCCATCAAAACTTTCCGCTTCCCAAAGGAAAATTTTAAATCAGCCGTTCTCTCCTGGGGAGGTGGGATCAGTCATCAAGTCTTCAAAGTTGCTTAAGGCACCTGGCCCGGACAGGTTTTCGGTTGAATTCTATAAAATGCTACAACCTTTACTCACTCCCCACCTTACTTCTCTTTTTAATCATAATATTCACTCAGGTTCTATGTCTGACCGATTCAACAAAGCTGGTTTATCTTTGTTGCTGAAAGCCAGGCAAGGACCCGCTTCTTCCTGCCTTGTACCGTCTGATCTCCCTCCTAAACATTGATTTTAAATTGCTTACCAAACTCATGGCTAATATACTTCAGTCTATACTTCCTGATATTCTCACCTCATCTCAAATGGGTTTTGTCCATGGTCAGTCTATCACTTATATTAGGACGGCATTGGCTGCCATTAGACCTAGTTACCAGGCTAAAGCCAAGCTGCATATACTGGTCAGCCTTGATGCTGATAAAGCCTTTGATCGAGTGTCTTGGTCTCACCTCATTCAAACCCTTAAGTATCGATTGTTTGGCTTTACCTTTTTCAACTTTGTAAGGACAATTTATACCAACCTCCAATCTTCAATTTGGCTTAATGGTATTCAATCAACCACTTTTTCCATCTTCGGGGGGTACGAGGCAGGGATGTCCCCTGTTACCTCTCTTATTTAATATTGCCCTGGACCCTTTGCTTAGATATCTGGAGATGATCCCTTCCTTTCGGGGCATTGGGATCAGTCACTATACGCTTAAAACATTGGCATTTGCTGATGATATTTTACTCATGATAGCCAACCCTAAGGAATCCATTACCTTCTATAATGGATGCCTTTAACGAGTTTGGAGCAGTTTCAGGATTTCGCATACATTACGACAAATCTCATGCTTTTGCGGTCTTCAAAACTGCTTAGAAACAGTGGCCGTTCCCTTTCAGTGGAGAGGGACTGCGCTATCTTGGGGTCTAACTACCCTCAAACCCCCCATGATATTTCTAAACTGAATGTTCAACACCTCAATTCTGCAGTTGTACAGGAAATACAATTCTGGAAATCCCTTAGGCCGGTTTCACACGTCAGTGGCTCCGGTACATGAGGTGACAGTTTCCTCACGTACCGGAGACACTGACTCACGTAGACACATTAAAATCAATGTGTCTCTGCACATGTCAGCGTGTTTTCACGGACCGTGTGTCCGTTTGAAAAACACGGAAACATGTCACTGTTCGTGGGAGTGTACGGATTACACAGACCCATTAAAGTCAATGGGTCCGTGTAAAACACGTACCGCACACGGACGTTGTCCGTGTGCCGTGCAGGAGACAGCGCTACAGTAAGCGCTGTCCTCCCCACGTGGTGCTGAAGCCGCCATTCATATCTTTTCTGCAGCAGTGTTTGCTGTAGAGAAGATATGAATAATCCTTTTTTTTTTGTTTGTTTCTCGTGTTTAAAATAAAGATCCCTGTCCCCACCCCCCGTGCGCCCACCCGCTGTTATTAAAATACTCACCCGGCTCCCTCGCTGGCGCTGCTTCCTGTCCTGGCCGCACCTTCTACTGTATGAGCGGTCACGTGGGGCCGCCCATTACAGAAATGAATATGCGGCTCCACCTCCCATAGGGGTGGAGCCGCATATTCATTTCTGTAATGGGCGGCCCCACGTGACCGCTCATACAGTAGAAGGTGCGGCCAGGACAGGAAGCAGCGCCAGCGAGGGAGCCGGGTGAGTATTTTAATAACAGCGGGCGGGCGCACAGGGGGTGGGAGGGGGTGGGGACATGGATCTTTATTTTAAACACGAGAAACAAAAAAGGGATTATTCATATCTTCTCTACAGCAAACGCTGCTGCAGAGAAGATATGAATGGCAGCTTCAGCACCAGATGCAGGGGACAGCGCTTATCTCTAGCGCTGTCTCCTGTACGGTGCGTGTGGTACCCAGTCGGCACACGGGCGGCACACGTGTGCCACACTGATGTGCCACAGAAACGCACGGGCACACGGACACAGATAATTCCGATACCGATTTTTCCGGTACCGGAATTATCTGGACATGTGAGACTGGCCTCAAACTGTCTTTTGCGGGCAAGGCCCATCTGAGTAAAATGATCTCTTTCCCTAAAATACTTTTTCCCTTACAGACACTGCCGGTTCTATTATCTAAAGCTGATATCAGGTTTTTAACAAAAGTCTTCCATCAATTTATTTGGGGCTTTAGAATTAGTATTTTTAAGCTGCAACAAACTAAATCCTTAGGTGGCCTTAATCTCACTAATATAAGTCTATACAGTATAGCTAGCGGATGTCTTTTGCCACTCCTTGGACTGGATCTATGCCTTCACCCACTTCACTGATACTCCAATAGATGAGGTGATGTGTAGACCTTTTAGTCTCCCGGCTCTGCTCCACCTACAACAAATTGAGGTCCCAGTGGAGGTTACGGATAACCCCCTACTGTGGTGAGTAATCTTGGGATGGTGCCATGCTAGACGAATTAGTGGACTTGACCCCCTTATTTCGGTGTTTCTTCCCTTCTGGGACAATCCCTCCTATCTACAGCGCAGGCCACATCCCATCTATCGTGTGCTTGGGAATAATGGATGTAGACTGGTTTATGACATGTTGACGGACAATCAATGTCCTCTTACTTTGGAAGACATGGTCTTTAAATACTTAATCCTGGCAGGAGATAACTTTACTATTACTCAAGTTAGACATTATGTAGGCTCGGTACTGCGCGATATATTGGACGACGTTAGAGTGCACTCTCTAAACGTAATCTCCATTAGCTTCTTGATCCTCGAGGGTGGTTTGCACCTTAATGACCAGACCAATTTTTACAATTCTGACCACTGTCCCTTTATGAGGTAATAACTCTGGAATGCTTCCATGGATCTCGGTGATTCTGGAACAGTTTTCTCGTGACAATCACAGAGATATTTCACACAAAATACTTAACATTTCCCACATGTTTGCTTTACATCACAATTTTTGAACCAAAATTTTTTTTTTGTTAGGAAGTTATAAGGGTTAAAAGTTGACCAGCAATTTCTCATTTATACAACACCATTTTTTTTTTTAGGGACTACATCACATTTGAAGTCACTTTGAGGGGTCTATATGACTGAAAATACCCAAAAGTGACACCATTCTAAAACCTGCACCCCTCAAGGTGCTCAAAACCACATTCAAGAAGTTTATTAACCCTTCGGATGCTTCACAGGATTTTTTGGAATGTTTAAAAAAAAATGAACATTTAAATTTTTTCACAAAAAAAATTACTTCAGATGCAATTTTATTATTTTACTAAGGGTAACAGAAGAAATTGGACACCAAAAGTTGTTGTGCATTTTGTCCTGATACCCCATATGTGAGGGTAAACCACTGTTTGAGCGCACGGCAGAGCTCGGAAGGGAAGGAGCGCAGTTTGACTTTTTGAACGCAAAATTGGCTGGAATTAAGATTGGACACCATGTTTGCATTTGGTGAACCCCTGATGTGCCTAAACAATGGAAACCCCCACACAAGTGACATTTTGGAAACTAGACCCCCTAAGGAACTTATCTAGATGTGTGGTGAGCACCTTGAACCCCCAAGTGCTTCACAGAAGTTTATAACGTAGAGCCGTTAAAAAAAAATCATATAAATTATCTTTTTACCCCCAATTTTTTATTTTCCCAAGGGTAACAGTAGAAATTGAACCATATGAGTTGTTGTGCAATTTGTCCTGAGTATGCAGATACCCCATATGTGCAGGTAAACCACTGTTTGGGCGCATGGCAGATCTCGGAAGAAAAGGAGCACCGCTTGACTTTTTCAACGCAAAATTGGCTGGAATTAAGATCCGACACCATGTCGCATTCGGAGGTCCCCTGATGTGCCTAAACAGTGGAAAACCCCCACAAGTGACACAATTTTGGAAACTAGACGCCCAAGGAACTTACCTAGCTTATCTAGATGTGTGGTGAGCACTTTGAATCCCCAAGGGCTTCACAGAAGTTTATAATGTAGAGCCATAAAATTAAAGTCATATTTTTTCCACAAAAATGATCTTTTCACCCCTAATTTTTATTTTCCCAAGGGTAACAGGACCCCAAACGTTATTGTCCAATTTGTCCTGAGTACGCTGATACCCCCTATGTGGTGGTAAACCACTGTTTCTGTGCATAGCAGAGCTCGGAAGGGAAGCAGCGCAGTTTGACTTTTTCAATGCAAAATTGGCTGTAATTGGGATTGGATGCAATGTTGCGTTTGGAGAGCCCCTGATGTGCCTAAACAGTGCAAACACCCCACAAGTGACCCCATTTTGGAAACTAAACCCCCTAAGGAACTTATCTAGATGTGTGGTGAGTACTTTGAACCACCAAGTGCTTCACAGAAGTTTATAATGTAGAGTCGTAAAAATAAAAAATCATATTTTTTCACAACAATATTTTTGCCCCCATTTTTTTTATTTTTCCAAGGGTAACAGGAGAAATTGGACCCCAAAAGTTATTGTCCAATTTGTCCTGAGTATGCTGATTCCCCATATGTGGGGGTAAACCACTGTTTGAACAACTACAAGCAAAGAGACAAACCATAAACTGGGGAACACCCTCAATACAAAGTGTATTATTACATAGAAAAATTTATTGGAGTCCAAAAAACACACAGCAAAAATACATTAAAAACAATAACAAACAACCCCATAGAGAGGTAGAGCCCCCTGGGAAGCGGACACAGAAATAAAGTGCCAATGATTGTGGTATTGCAATCTACTATATAATTGTTTAAGGGTCACTTCCATCTGTCTGTCTGTCTTTGTCATGGATATTCATTGGTCGCGGCCTCTGTCATGGAAATCCAAGTCGGTGATTGGTCATGGCAAAACGCCCATGACCATTTCCACGACCAATCAGCGACGGGCACAGTCCGGTGGCAACATGGCCGCTTCTTCCTCCTCGCAGTCAGTGCCCGCTCCATACTCCCCTCCAGTCAGCACTCACACAGGGTTAATGGCAGCGCTAACGGACTGCGTTATGCTACAATTTAACGCACTCCATTAACGCTGCTATTAACCCTGTGTGATCAACTTTTTACTATTGATGCTGCCTATGCAGCATCAATAGTAAAAAGATCTAATGTTAAAAATAAAAAATCGTTATATGCTCACCGTCTGTTGGCCCCTCGGATCCAGAACAGGCCTTTCCCGCTCCTCGCGACGCTCCGGTGACCGCACCATGCATTGCGATTTCGCGAGATGATGACGTATCGGTCTTGCGAGACTGCTACGTCATCATCTCGCAAGACCGCAATGCACTCTTGAGACCGAAACGCGTGAGGAGCGTCGGTAAACGCTTCCTGGATCCGGGGGCCAACGGAAGGTGAGCATATAACTATTTTTATTTTTTTTTTTTAACAGGGATATGATGCCCACATTGCTATATACTACGCGTGCTGGGCAATGTACTACGCGTGCTGGGCAATGTACTACGCGCGCTGGGCAATGTACTACGTGGGCTGTGCTATATACTGCAAGGGCTGTGCTATACACTACGTGGCCTGTGTTATATACGGCGTGCATGGGCTGTTATATACTACGTGAGCTGTGTTATATGAAGACACAAAAGAGAATAGTAAAACCAAAAACACTCAGTTTGAAAAAATGTTGCAGTAATCCGCAAGTGCTAGTAAAAGATGTAAAAAACAGGGTATTTGGTTGATACGTTTTTTGCAAAAAATGTATACTAAGCTGCTCTACCAATCTTCACGGTATACCCTTATCAGAGCAGTCCTAACTAATGTATGCAATCCCTATCTGATGTATTTAAAAACCTGATCATCTGTATATAACCTGTGTGAACAGGGTTCAGAGAGGAAAAATCCATGTGTGCATACAGGGTAGAACAGCTTTTGTGCAGATAGCCCAAGAGGAGTGGTGGAACTCCCCAGTCTTGTAGACACAAGAGAACAATTATGGAAACAGGAACACATGGGCTACTTGCACAGTGAACAAGTCTGTATGATCATGTTCACACACCACCAAGAAACCTGAAGACACAAAAGAGAATAGTAAAACCAAAAACACTCAGTTTGAAAAAATGTTGCAGTAATCCGCAAGTGCTAGTAAAAGATGTAAAAAACAGGGTATTTGGTTGATACGTTTTTTGCAAAAAATGTATACTAAGCTGCTCTACCAATCTTCACGGACCGCTGACTTAGTGCCGGGTGTCAGCTGTGAGAATTAGCCGACGCCCGGCCCTGCACCACACGTGTGCGTGGCCGATCTGCTATGGTCAGGCGGGCCCAGTGCACATGAACGGGATAGTACGTATACTGTCGGAAAGGGGTTAAGGCAATATTCACTGCATTCCACTCCCATAGGCGTGGAATGCAATGACTATTCCTACCCTTTAGTAGCTGCAGAAGTGGAAGCCTGGCAGCTGCAGGAACTCGGCGGCTGCAGCTGATACTGTGCTGGCTAAAGAGCAATGAATCCTCACTGCACTCCAAGCACACAGTACTGTTGTGGAGAACAGTGAGTATTCCGGCAGCTGTCCTCGGCGGCTTGTAAGCAGCGCATGACATCTTCTGCTGGCACCAGAGCAGGACACTGTGAGGGCGTGCAGGTCAGCACCCGGCGCATATATTATATTTGGAGCAATATATGGGGGCCCATATATGGAGCATTATATGGGGCTAATTCTATATGGAGCATCTTATGGGGCCAATAATATAAGGAGCATCTTATGAAGCCAATTCTATAGGGAGCATTATATGGGGCCAATTTAATATGGAGCATCTTATTGGGCCAATTCAATATGGAGCAGTATATAGGGCCAATTCAATATGGAGCAGTATATGGGGCCAATAATATATGAAGCATTTTATGGGACTAATTATATATGGAGATTTTTATATGGCCAATTATATATGGAGCATTATATGGGGCCCATTATACATGGAGCATTACATGGGACCCATTCTGTAAGGAGTTTTATATGGGGCCCATTCTGTATGGAGCAATATATGGGACTCAGTATACTGTATGGGGCCGATCATATATTGTATGGAGCATTATATGAGGCCCATTATATATGGAGCAATAGATGGGGCCCATCATATACTGTATGGAGAATTATATGTGGCTCACTATACTGTATGGAGCATTATATGGGGTCAATTCCGTATGGAGCAATATATGTGGCTCATTCTGTATGGAGCACTCTGTGGTGCCCATTGTACTGTATGGAGCATTATATGAGGCTCATTATTCTGTTTGGAGCAATATATGGGGCTCATTATTCTGTATAGAGGATTATGTCGTGCGAATTATACTGTATGGAGCACTATATGGGGCCATTATACTGTATGGGGAAATATATGGGGCTTATTATTCTGTTTGGAGCAATATATGGGGCTCATTCTGTATAGAGGACTATACTGTCTGGTTTCTGAGCTAATGTAGAATGTACAATAGATATCACTCATAATGTAAGAAGTGAAATCTTTGGCATTGTACTATACCTTTATTTCTCTGCCGTATCGGTGCATTATGAATTGTGGTATGTGTTAAAGGGGTTAACTGGGACTCTTTCGCCCAGGGCCCATGAAAACCTGGAGCCGGCCCTGCGTGCAGGGAAGGTAATAATTTTTTTTTCTGCTGGGGCCATGCATAACATGATGGGGAAGGGGGCCAATCAAACCTGGATAAGGATGGGGCCATGCATACCAGGATGAAGATTGGGGCTCTGCATACCACGATAGGGATTGTAGTCAATCATACCAGGATAAGGATGGGACCATGCATACCAGAATAATGTTGGGGCCAATCATAACAGGATAATGATAAGGACAATCATACCAAGATAAGGATGGGGCCATGCATACCACGATAGGGATTGTGGCCAATCATACCAGGATAAGGATGGCGCCATGCATACCAGAATAAGGATGGGGCCATGCATACAAGGATAGGGATTGGGGCCATGCATACCATGATAAGGTTGGGGCCATGCATACCAGGATGGAGATGGGGTCCCTACATACTAGGGGGCCAATCATACCAAGATAAAGATGGCGCCATGCATACCATGATAATGTTGGGGTTAATCATAACAGGATAAGGACAATCATACCAAGATAAGGATGGGGACATGCATACCAGTATAGGGATTGGGGCCATGCATACCATGATAAGGATGGGGCCATGCATACCAGGATAAGGTTGGGCCATGCATACCAGGATAAGGATGGGGCCATGCATACCAGGATGGAGATGGGGTCCCTGCATACCAGGATAGGGATGAAGGCCATGCATACCAAGATAATGATGGTGCCATGCATACCAGAATAAGGATGAGGCCATGGATACCACGATAAGGATGGTGCCAAGCATACCAGGATGGAAATGGGGTCCCTGCACTTCTTACATTACTAAAGGGGAATATGTAATAAAAGAAGGGATATGAGATGGTTTACTGTATGTAAACCATGTCTCATATCCTGTCGGGTTTGTGAAGGAGATAGGAAAAGCCGGCAATTGAATTACCGGCCTTTCTGCTATCTAGTGCTGAAATATATATATATATATATATATATATATATATATATATATATATATATATATATATATATATATATATATATATATATATATATATATATATATACACACACACACACACACATATACATATATACATACACACACAGACTGTATATATGTTTAAGAATATTTGAGTCGATGGATCCATGATATGTCCATTTTGCAAGCCTGCGAGAAAAAAAAAATAAATCGCCGTACGGAAGCCATACGGATAAATTTGTGCATGAAAATCGCATCCTCGCATTGAATACGGAACAGTGTTTTGGGACAATTACTGCGTATTACGGCTGTAAAAACGGACCGTATTTACTTACGCCTAGTGTGACGCCGGCCTTTCCCACATATCATACTTCAAACAAAAGATACCAAATATAAATTTTTGGTGAAGAATCAACAAGTGGAACACAATTGTGAAGTTGAACGAAATTTATTGGTTATTTAAAATTTTTGTGAAAAATCAAAAACTGAAAAGTGGGGCGTGCACTATTATTCGGCCCCTTTAATACTTTGTTGCGCCACCTTTTGCTGCGATTAAAGCTGCAAGTCGCTTGGGGTATGTCTCTATCAGTTTTGTACATCGAAAGACTGAAATTCTTGCCCTTCCTTGGCAAACAGCTCGAGCTCAGTGAGATTTGATGGAGATCATATGTAAACAGCTGTTTTCAGCTCTTTCCACAGATTCTCGATTGAAGTCTGGACTTTGACTTGGCCATTCTAACACCCAAACATAAATCAAAATCTACAATGGAATGGTTCACAAATAAACATATCCAGGTGTTAGAGAATCATGAGGTCAAAGGAACTGGCCAAGGAGACAGAATTATGGCAAGGCACAGATCTGGCCAAGGTTACAAAATAATTTCTGCAGTACACAAGGATACAAAGAGCACAGTGGCCTCCATACTCCATAATCCTTAAATGAAAGAAGTTTGGGACCACCAGAAGTCTTCCTAGACATGGCCGTCCAGCCAAACTGTGCAATTGTGGGAGAAGAGCCTTGGTGAGATGTAATGAAGAACCCCAAGATCACGGTGGCTGAGCTCCAGAGATGTAGTAGGGAGATGGGAGAAAGTTTCACAAAGTCAACTATCACTGCAGCCCTCCACCAGTCAGGCCTTTATGACAGAATGGCCCGACAGAAGCCTCTCCTCAGTGCAAGACATATGAAAGCCCGCATACAGTTTGATAAAAAACTAAATGAAGGACTATGAGAAATAATAAGATTCTTTGGTCTGATGAGGCAAAGATAGACCTTTTTAGCAAACATTCTAAGTGGTATGTGGGGAGAAAACCAGGCACTGCTCATCACCTGCCCAATACAATCCCAACAGTGAAACATGGTGGTGGCAGCATCATGCTATGGGGGTGTTTTTCAGCTGCAGGGACAGGATGACTGGCTGCCATTGAAGAAAACATGAATGCGGCCAAGTACAGAGATATCCTGGATGAAAACCTCTTCCAGAGTGCTCTGGACCTCAGACTTGGCCGAAGGTTCACCTTCTATCAAGACAATATAACATAGTAACATAGTAACATAGTTAGTAAGGCCGAAAAAAGACATTTGTCCATCCAGTTCAGCCTATATTCCATCATAATAAATCCCCAGATCTACGTCCTTCTACAGAACCTAATAATTGTATGATACAATATTGTTCTGCTCCAGGAAGACATCCAGGCCTCTCTTGAACCCCTCGACTGAGTTCGCCATCACCACCTCCTCAGGCAAGCAATTCCAGATTCTCACTGCCCTAACAGTAAAGAATCCTCTTCTATGTTGGTGGAAAAACCTTCTCTCCTCCAGACGCAAAGAATACCCCCTTGTGCCCGTCACCTTCCTTGGTATAAACAGATCCTCAGCGAGATATTTGTATTGTCCCCTTATATACTTATACATGGTTATTAGATCGCCCCTCAGTCGTCTTTTTTCTAGACTAAATAATCCTAATTTCGCTAATCTATCTGGGTAAAACGCGATCTCTTTTTAATTTCTCTGTCCTCCGATGTGATCGCACATCGGAGGACAGAGAAAAGGGGTCCCAGGTGGCCCCCCAATACTCACCTAGCTCCCCCTGTGCTCCTGGTGGGCGCCGCCATCTTCAAAATGGCGGGCGCATGCGCAGTGCGCCCGCTGGCCGGCCCCGCGAGAATCTTTGGGGTCTCGGCTGCCGGGGGTAGCCGAGACCCCAAAGAGCATGATCGGGGTCGGTTTTAGCGACCCCTGTTTTGCGATCGCCGGTAATTAACTGTTTACCGGCGACCGCAAAAAAAAAAAAAGTAAAGTGTAATTCTCTTTCCTCTGATGTGATCGCACATCAGAGGACAGAGAAATAGGGGGATTCGGGGTGTGATAGAAATATTTATATCATGTAGATCTCACTTGCATGTATACGCCTTTAAATCATATATATATATATATTCCTATAAATCACATATACTTACACAAAGCAAATATATATATCTATCTACTCAGCTACTTTATAATCAGTTGCTTAAAATGGCTGACATAAACTAATATAAGCCAGACAGACTGTTCGGTGTTTTCCACCCAAAAAGCAGAAGAACTCCAGATGTATTAAGTGCTGATGAGTTGTCTCAACTTTGTCCCAGATGCAGAGAACTTCATTTTAGTTGCATAATCAGCGATCATATGAGCATTAATCACAATATTCCATATGTATCAGATAACCAATAACTGAATTGTATGTTAATTAACTAACCGCCCAAACCACACCTTTCTATATGCTATTATAAAACCTATGTATCAGGAAATAAATCTCCAGTCTTTGATTGAATGTCAAGCTGTCATCACGTGTCAGACTCATTCATTCTTTAAGGGCTCAGAAATAATTGGGAGCGGCCGCAGCACACACGGGTAGATTTATCCAACCCAAATTTCCATATCAAATGGCGCCCAACGGCTCGGACGAAGATATCACAGGAGGGGATCCGGCTGACCGTACAGACGAGGGTGCGGGCCACGGCCTTGGCCCACGGGACGGAGACTGCAGCTCCATCAGAGTAAGGTAAGAAAATTCTATCATCTTACCTGAATGTCCCCTGTGCCCAGTCCGGGTCTGTACCTTTAGCCGGTCAGGTGTGGTCACCACCGCATTCCCAGGTAGTGTAAAAAGTCCGAGCCTGAACCTAAACCCTGGGATATAAGTCGAGGTGTCTGCTGTGTGCCGTGTATATGTTCTATGTTTGTGTAACATCCGGGAGAAGAAAGGAACAGTGACTGTTTGTGGTTGCTGGGTAACAGACCGCAGGAGGTCAAATCGCTCGATAAGTTATTGCAGGATTCCCGTGCATAGGAGGGATAGTTAATCCCGGGGTAGTTGACCCCAGGCTCCAGGCACGTGGTAGTGGTAACTTAGAGGGCTACTGCAGATTCCCGTAGTGCCGACTATCTAGTTAGATAGCTTGGACCGGGGTGGTAGAAATCCCACCTGTTGTGTTTTTCACTCAGGTGGCCCGGGCATAGGTGTGCCCAGTGCGATTGGCAGTAGTCTGTTTACCCAGCGCTTCTTGCATGTGTCACAAAATAATAAAGAGGGTGTCGAATCTCCTGGATGTCAATGTTCTTTGTCTGTTAATGTCATGTATTGTTGCTTGACTACATAGAATTAAAAAATAAGTTTTTTTTCTTCTCTCTCCCCGTCTGTTCTCTATTTAGAACTTCCCCTCCTCCATGCAGTTTGGAGAAATATATGCATTGTAAATCACACAGTCACAACCGTTTTTTTTTTGTTGTTGTTTTTTTTTCATATTCTTTTTCTTGCTAAGTTTCCTGTTTTTGCATATGTATGACATTTATTTGAAGAGGTGAAACTAAATGATATCTATCATTTTTGATGTGACATACATGATTTTTGGTATAACAGCAGCTGCTGATAAAAAGGGGAAGTGTGTCTCTGACTGCATTTGAGCGCAGCGTACAAAAAAAAAAAAAAAAAAAAAAAGGGAGGGGGGAGAGGAGAAGCCGTTTTAATTTTATTTTATTTTCTGTTTTTTGTTGCTTTTTTGAAGTCTTTAGACCTTTTTTTAAGTTTTTCAAAGTTTCTTTATTTTTCTGCCTCCTCACTTTTTTGTTGTTTAAAAGGGGTCTTATTTATTTATTTTTCTTCCTTCTCTGTGAAGATCCTGAGTTTTGGATCGTGTACCCAGTTTTTTATGGTTCTTTTATGTTTTGATTTCAACATCTTGCATCAATTTTTTGAAAGCTCCCTTTTTTCTTCTACTTTTCGTGTCTTTATATACTTACCTACTTGAGATTTTTTATTGTTGTGTTTTTTATTTCTTTTTTTTGCAATGGGGAATAATTTGGGCAAGCAACAGGAGAGCCTCTTGCTTCCTGATGAGAAAACGGCTCCTCAAATAGTAGCGGAGCATGAAGGTGTCAGATATGTGAAGAATTACAGGCAGCTCATGAAAGTATGTGAAATCCATAAGGGAGGCAGACTCAGAGCTGCAGAGTGGCATGATGTCTTAAAAAGAAAGAAAGGAAAGCTAGTTGATACTAACTTGCTGCCCATTGCAACAGCATGGTATAAGGTGGCTACAGACTTACAACGCTTGGGGAGCACTGAAAGATATGTGAAGGAGTCAGGAAGTGATTTTTATGTGTACAAAGTAGGGAAAGGTGTTAAACCATCAGCACCTCCCCCATATGGGGATAAAAAATATTGGGTGTGTGCAGTCTGCACCCAGCAGAATCCATTGTACAGGGAGACTTGCTCAGCATGTGGTGCGCCCCGCCCAAACTTGGTACAGGGAGATGGCACTGTTACTCTGACAATGCCGGCACGGGCTGCATCAAAGAAGAAGGAATTCTCTTCTTGTCTTTCTCCTCCATCTTTTTCCTCTCCGTCTTCTGCACTGCTCTCTCCTCCTCCTCTTTCATCTCCACCTCTTTCTCCTCCTCTTTCTCTTCCTCACCCTTCTCATTATTCCGCACCTCCTCCTACACCACATCCTCCTTCTTCTTCACCTCCTCCTCCTACACCACACCCACCTCCTTCACACTTTTCATCTCCTCCTCTCTCTCTCTCTCTGAAGCACTCTCCCCCTCCTCTGAATCACCCATCTTTTCCTCACTCAGTTGCTCCCTCCCACCTTTCATCTCCGCTTTCTGGGCCACACTCGCCTTCTCCTGATCTGCTGCCTGTCGGGCAGGTGCCGAGTCCAGGCAGTGTGGTGTCTCTGTATCCAGTGCTCACAGCACAAGGCACATTCTATGTTCCCAATACAGCCCAGCCTCTGACAGTCATGGTATCGGGGGAGGAGGGTGGAGATCCCCCAGTAGAAGGCACCCCCCAAGCCGCAGCAGGCTTCCCCCAGGCAAACCCAGCAGCAGGCAACTCAGGTCCGGGGACAGGGGGGGAGAGACAGGCATCAGATGTTGATCAGTATCCCCGGTCAGAGCAGCCAACATTCACACCACAATGGAACTATAATCCTCCACAGCCTCAGCAGGGTGGGAACACACCCTCTCACAAAAAGACAATATCCAAGACCGCTTATCAGCCACTGCATGACCCCAGTGCACCCTATCACAACTATTCCTCTGATGAGGATGAAGAGGGGACTTCATACATGCTACCCAGTACTAGAAAGAAAAACCCACGGGCACCTAGGAGACAGGGTCAGATAGAAGCACCACCATTACACTATGTGCATTTCACCCCAAGTCAGGTGACCAGCATCCTCAACAATCTTCCAGATCCAGAGATGCACCCCATGCCATTCTACAGAAGAATGCAGCAGAACCAGCGCACATATGCAGCCACCTGGAATGATCTGTGGGCAGTGATGGAGATAAAGGCAGGTGATGCCTTCTGGCCAATCATGAAAGAACACTTCAAGCTTTCAGCAGATTTAGACGTACATGCCTGGGAGTCAGGGCCGAAGCTGATTGAACAACTCAGAGAATGGGCCAAAGGCAGGCTGGCTGGACAGGCCCTCAGCTTACATGACATGAGTCAGGAGAAGACAGAGACTGTGGAGAAGTTTCATGGCAGAGTAACGCAGGTTTTCCAGGACCTGGGCTTCACCATTCATGATCAGATACACAGGCAGATGTTGGCACAGGCCTTTGTGCATGGACTCAGAGAACCAATCAAGAAGCCACTGATAGTAGCTAGACCCGAGTACAGGTCAATAGCAATGGACACCCTGCTCACCGTAGCCAAAGGGATCGAGTCCCAACCAGGAGTGCGGAAGACAACACCCCTTATGGCGGCCATAGACTCTGAAGAGCCACCGCAATACCGAGACAGAAGGAACGTCAGATGTTTCAACTGCGGCAAATTGGGTCATTACCAGAGCCGGTGCAGAGCTCCATCACAACCCAAGACCCTGCCCAGAGGAGCAAGCCGAGGAGCAGACAAGGTGGACAGTGAAGCGCCCCATCCATAGGACAGGGGCAAGCCAGGTCCGCAAGACACCACGCTCCTGACATGCAAAACTCCTTCAGCAGGACCAACCCCTCAAATTACCCTGAAAGTGGATGGCGTTGTCAGGTCTTTTCTTGTGGACACTGGTGCAGCCAGAAGTGTGATGAGACATGTGGAACTCCCTGACCCTACCTGCCTATCAGAATCCTCTGTGTCTTGCGTAGGCATCGACGGTCAAGTCAGAAATTCTCAGCTTACAAAGCCTCTGAGCGTGTGCACTCAGCCAGGACACTCTATCCTGTCCCAGTTTGTGGTGTCAAGAACCTGCCCACTCAACCTACTGGGGGCAGACCTTCTACAGAAACTAAAAGCAACCATAGTGTTCCAGGAAGATGGGACCGTGACCCTTTCTTCACCTCTGACCCAGGAAGAGTCAGTCATGCTGGCAGCCTTACAGGAACCTCAAACAACCCATGAAGGCCTACCCAAGGAGGTACTGGACGTAGTACCAGAAAGTCTATGGTCTAAGGGACCCCAAGATGTGGGAAAACTTCAGGTTGCCCCGGTGCGGGTATCACTCAAGCCAGGTACTCCATATCCTCGTAAGGCCCAGTATCCCTTGTCCATCGCACAAAGTCAAGCCGTCTCCGACCAATTGAAGGTGTTCCTGGAAATAGGGGTCGTTGTCCCCTGCACCTCTCCTTGCAATACCCCGCTTTTCCCTGTCAAGAAAAAGACTGTAAAAGGAGAGCCAGCCAAGTTCAGAATGGTACATGACCTAAGAGCGGTAAATGACGCTACAGTATTTGAAACTCCAATTGTGCCGAATCCACACACCCTGCTCTCAAATGTGCCTTCCACAGCAACAGTGTTCACGGTGATCGACCTGGCAAATGCTTTCTTCAGTGTTCCCCTCCATCCAGATGACCAGTTCCTGTTTGCCTTCACGCATCAGGGGGCACAGTACACATGGGCGGTGATGCCCCAGGGGGCCCAGAACAGCCCCTCGCAATTCACCAAAGCAATGTCCACAGTTCTCGCCAACTGGATCACAGAACATGCAGAAGTGACCCTGCTACAATACGTGGACGATCTACTCCTTTGTGCAGTTGACTTTGACACGTGTAAAGCACATTCCGTGTCTCTCCTACTCTACCTGGCGAAACAACACTGCAAGGTCTCAAAGAACAAAGTCCAGTGGTGTCTGAAGCGAGTTACATTCCTTGGGCACTGCATTGCTCACCAGACTAAACACCTGACAGATGACCGGAAGACCACAGTGGAGAGGATGGCTCCCCCAACATCTCCAAAGGCACTACAAGCTTTTCTTGGTCTAGTTTCGTATTGCAGAGCCTGGATCCCTGATGCTTCAGTCCTAATGCAACCTCTGTATGACTGCGTTAACGTAACCCCGTTCCTGCTAACAGATGTGGCCTTCAGTTCGTTCAAGAAGCTAAAAGACTCAGTAGTCTCAGCGCCAGCACTAGGCCTACCTGACTACGAGAAGCCATTCCGTCTCTACCTGATGGAGAAAGAAGGCCATGCTACTGGAGTCCTGACACAGACTCACGGGGGAAGACAGAGACCTCTAGGCTATTTTTCAGCTCGCCTGGATCCAGTTGCAAGGGGAGCCCCCTCCTGCATGAGAGCAGTATTTGCAGCACACGCCCTCCTGGACAAAACAGCTGACATCATTCTTGGACATCCACTGGAAATCCTGGCTCCACATGACATCTCAGCAATTCTCAACCAAACACAGCCAAAACATCTCTCCACAGCAAGACATCTTCGTCTACAGTGCTCGCTACTACTGCCTGAAAACGTCACCATCTCCAGATGTACAGTCCTCAACCCAGCCACTCTACTCCCACTCCCAAGGGGGGATACAGATATGGACCCTCCAGATCAAAATCTGCATGATACCTTCCACAAGGATCTGGATTTGCTCCGACCAGATGATCATGATTGCTTCAGCATCATGCAACAGGAAACAGCAGGACTACCCAATGTGGCAGAAGAGCCACTGGCCAACCCAGAGTTGATCCTCTATGTAGATGGCTCCAGATTTGCAGATGATGAAGGAAGATTTCACACGGGATGTGCAGTGACCAGCAATCAAGAAATCCTGTGGTCCAGGAGTCTGCCACCTAGCCTGTCAGCCCAAGAAGCAGAACTGATAGCGCTGACGAAGGCTTGCCAGATTGCAGAAGGCAAAACTGCGAACATTTACACCGATTCAAGGTATTCGCATGGCATAGCACACGACTTAGGACCCATCTGGGCTGCAAGAGACTTCATCACAGCAAGCGGAACAACCGTAAAGCATCATGGAGCTATTAAAGACCTACTGAGCGCACTACAACTCCCAAAAATGGTGGCAGTACTGAAGGTCAAAGCACATGGAAAACTGAACACAGTAGAGGCACGGGGCAACAACATGGCAGATATGGCAGCCAAAGAAGCCGCCAAAGGAAGACAGTATGGAGAAATGGGAGAGGTCGTAGAGCCGGACGGCTACTACGTGGCAACTGAGGACAAGACACCAGATGAGATGACGTCTTGGGATCTATTCAAGAAGTTGCAAGAACAAGCCCCAAAGGAGGAAAAGGAGAATTGGATGCGGAAGGGTGCAACACATCAAGAAGGAAGGGTATACTCAATGGACTACAAACCCTGTTTACCCCGAAGCATGTACCCTATGGTGGTCCAGTGGGCACATGGGCCCACGCACAGATCAAAGACACGGATGAATGATCTGATTGGTGCTTACTGGTTCGCTCCAGGGATCTCCACCCTAACAGCCAAGTTCACTAGCAGCTGTCTGACCTGCGGCAAATGCAACCCTGGAAGAATGGAGAAAGTTCCCACACATCATCTTGCCAGACCGCTGTACCCCTTCCAGAGGATCCAGATAGACCACATCCAGATGCCGCCAAGTAGAGGATTCGAATATGCCCTTGTGGTCGTCGACGTGTTTTCAGGATGGCCAGAAGCTTTCCCAGTGAGGAATCAGTCAGCAAAGACTACTGCAAAGAAGCTACTCTCAGAGATCGTGTGCAGATACGGGGTCCCAGAAGTGATAGAGAGTGATCAGGGGCCCGCATTCACAGCAAACCTCACAAGGGAGATCTGGTCAGCATTAGGGTCAGGCTTAGGCCTACACACTCCCTACCACCCCCAGAGTAGCGGGAAAGTAGAAAGACTGAATGGGACACTCAAAAACAGGATGTTAAAAGTTGCCCAAGAGACACGCAAACCATGGCATGAAACACTCCCCATCGCACTGTTTAGTGTCAGGCACACTCCCCGGGGCCCAGAAAAGCTGTCACCTCATGAGATTCTGTTTGGGTCCAGCCCTCGGTTAGGGGTATTTTTCCCCCAGCAGTTGACAATGCAATATGATACTTTGTCTGCTTATGTAATTGAACTCACCAAGAAACTTGCTAACATCCATTCTCGAGTTTTTTCTTCATTACCAGATCCAGGATCGGTACCCGGTTCGCACTCCCTGAAACCAGGAGACTGGGTGTTGGTGAAGAAGTTTGTGAGGAGAACGCTCGACCCCAGATTTGACGGTCCCTTCCAAGTGCTGCTGACGACACCAACCTCTGTGAAACTAGAGGGAAGGCCCACTTGGATCCACGCATCGCACTGCAAGAAGGCTCCCGTACCAGAAGATACGCCTAAGCCAGAATGATCCTGATGATGGAAAAGACAGTCAAGGACGCAACAAACCTGATGCCGCATCTTCTCCTGGACGAACCTATCCGAATTCAGATTCACCCACCTGATCGCTCCTCCAATCCTGATGACGACGAATATGTGGAACTGATTGAACAGAGTCGCCAATATGAGACCATGCATGTTTCTACCCCCGTTTAGGGACAGATCTCCTGATCGCTCATTGCGAAAGACTGTACGGTGTAGGGCGTAGACACTAGGTTTGCGTCGGATCGCCGGCAGCACAAAAGAGTTGCAGCGCTTTGGGACAGGAGGCTAGGCTTAGGGCAAGTGATATCTAAGGGGGGCTTGTGATAGAAATATTTATATCATGTAGATCTCACTTGCATGTATACGCCTTTAAATCATATATATATATATATTCCTATAAATCACATATACTTACACAAAGCAAATATATATATCTATCTACTCAGCTACTTTATAATCAGTTGCTTAAAATGGCTGACATAAACTAATATAAGCCAGACAGACTGTTCGGTGTTTTCCACCCAAAAAGCAGAAGAACTCCAGATGTATTAAGTGCTGATGAGTTGTCTCAACTTTGTCCCAGATGCAGAGAACTTCATTTTAGTTGCATAATCAGCGATCATATGAGCATTAATCACAATATTCCATATGTATCAGATAACCAATAACTGAATTGTATGTTAATTAACTAACCGCCCAAACCACACCTTTCTATATGCTATTATAAAACCTATGTATCAGGAAATAAATCTCCAGTCTTTGATTGAATGTCAAGCTGTCATCACGTGTCAGACTCATTCATTCTTTAAGGGCTCAGAAATAATTGGGAGCGGCCGCAGCACACACGGGTAGATTTATCCAACCCAAATTTCCATATCAGGGGACCCTACAATACTCACCTGTGTCCCTGGATCCTCTTGTTGCTCCTCCTGGCCGCCGGCAGAAGAGAATGGTGGGCGCATGCGCAGTGCGCCCGCCATCTGTCTCCATCTGCCGGCCGGCAGCAGAACAGCAGTTGGGGCTAAAATTAGGGTTAGGGGTAGGGTTAGGGCTAGGGGTAGGGTTAGGGGTAGGGTTAGGGGTAGGGTTAGGGGTAGGGATAGGGATAGGGCTAGGGTTAGGGGTAGGGTTAGGGGTAGGGCTAGGGGTAGGGATAGGGCTAGGGTTAGGGCTAGGGTTAGGGCTAGGGTTGGGGCTAAATTTAGGGTTAGGGTTGGGGCTAAATTTAGGGTTAGGGTTGGGGCTAAATTTAGGGTTAGGGTTGGGGCTAAATTTAGGGTTAGGCTTTTTTCACACTTACGTCGGTACGGGACCGTCGCAATGCGTCGGCCCGACATACCGACGCATGTTGTGAAAATTGTGCACAACGTGGGCAGCAGCTGTAGTTTTTCAACGCATCCGCTGCCAAATCTATGTCCTGGGGAGGAGGGGGCGGAGTTACAGCCACGCATGCGCGGTCAGAAATGGCGGATGCGACGTACAAAAAAACGTTTCATTGAACTTTTTTTGTGCCGACGGTCCGCCAAAACACAACTGATCCAGTGCACGACGGACGCGACGTGTGGCCATCCGTCACGATCCGTCGGCAATGTAAGCCTATGGGCAAAAAACGCATCCTGCGGGCACATTTGCAGGATCCGTTTCTTGTCCAAAACGACGGATTGCGACGGAATGCCAAACGACGCAAGTGTGAAAGTAGCCTTAGGGCTAGGGTTAGGGTTTGGGCTAAAGTTAGGGCTAGGGTTGGGGCTAAAGTTAGGGTTAGATTTGGGATTAGGGTTAGGGTTTGGATTAGAGTTGGTATTAGGGTTAGGGTTGGCATTAGGGTTACGCTTGGGATTAGGGTTAGGTTTGGGATTAGGGTTAAGGTTAGGGTTGTGATTAGGGGTGTATTGGGATTAGGGTTAGGTTTGAGGTTAGGGTTGAGATTAGGATTAGGGGTGTGTTGGATTTAGGGTTTTGATTAGGGTTATGGTTAGGGTTGACATTAGGGTTGTTTTGGGGTAAGGGTTGTGATTATGGTTAGGGTTAGTGATTAGGATTATGGATCAGGTTGGGATTAGGGTTAGGGGTGTGTTGGGGTTAGGGTTGGAGCTAGAATTGGGGGGTTTCTACTGTCTAGGTACATCAGGGGGTCTCCAAACACGACAGCCAATTTTGCGCTCAAAAAGTCAAATGGTGCTCCCTCCCTTCTGAGCTCTGCCGTGCGCCCAAACAGTGGGTTACCCCCACATATGGGGCATCAGCGTACTCGGGATAAATTGGACAACAACTTCTGGGGTCCAATTTCTCTTGTTACCCTTGTGAAAATAAAAACTTGGGGGCTACAGCGGCACCGGCGCGCAGACTCCCCTTGATCCATTCTGGTCTGAGAGAAGAAATGGCAGTTGGGCTAAGGAGCTGAAAGTGAGAGGTCATACAGTTGAATCTCTAACAGCCCTGTGACTGTTACCAGGCCTAAATCACCGGCCTGAGGAGAAGAGGGATAGAGAAAAAGGACATTGTGAGAACCGGGTAGCATTAATCACTACCCAGAACAGGCGCAAAGACGGATACCGGATCCGTGGCTGTATTCATTATATATAATACAGCAACCGGAAAAACGTGAGGTGATATCAGCTTCACTAGGGCCGGACGCAGCAACAGACACAGAGTTCAGCGGTACTCCCAGAGGGGGTAAACCGATAAAAGGACTCGGGTTGCCCGTCGAACCAGGACCCGGAGGGGACAGATTGGGCCGGCAGCCAATTCAATACAGCAGCAGGGCCACACAGAAATTGCGCACAATAAGAGGCGAAGACCCCGGCAGGGTCAAAGTAACTCAGAGTTCCCATACAGACTCCGGTGACAGGACTGGTTGTAAATCCTTTTATGTTAAAGTAAACTGGTTAAACGTTTCAGTGCCTCAGTCTTTCATTTGGACAATAGCCATCTATCCAGGATCGGGATCATCACCGCTGGGAGAATCTGCTGCTGATCAAGTAAGTGCCTGTCCCCATTGGCACAGCGACGATGATGTCATAAAGGACGTAGAAATCCCGCGTCTGATTGGTCGAGGCCGCCAGGCCTCGACCAATCAGCAACGGGCACAGCGTCGATGATGTCATAAAGGACGTAGACATCTCACGTTTCTGATTCAGCGACGGGCCCTCCCCAAGGGCCTCCCCAAGCCTAGATTGTGGCCCGATTTTAACGCATCGGGTATTCTAGAATATGCATGTCCCCGTAGTATATGGACAATGATGATTCCAGAATTCGCGGCAGACTCTGTCCGTCGCTGATTGGTCGAGGCAACCTTTATGACATCATCGTCGCCATGGCAACCATTATGACATCTACGTCGATACTGTGCCCGTCGCTGAATCAGAGACGCGGGATGTCTACGTCCTTTATGACATCATCGTCGCTGTGCCCGTCGCTGATTGGTCAAGGCTCGACCAATCAGTGACGGGCACAGTCTGCCACGAATTCTGGAATCATCATTGTCCATATACTACGGGGACATGCATATTCTAGAATACCCAATGCGATGCGATGCGTTAGAATCAGCGACGGGCACAGTATCGACGTAGACATCCCGCGTCTCTGATTCAGCGACGGGCACAGTATCGACATAGATGTCATAATGGTTGCCATGGCAATGATCATGGCATAAAGGTTGCCTCGACCAATCAGCGACGGGCACAGTCTGCCGTGAATTCTGGAATCATCATTGTCTATATACTACGGGGACATGCATATTCTAGACGGTGCCAAGGCAGGGACGGTGCATGTCCCTGTAATATATGGACAATGATGATTCCAGAATTCGCGGCAGACTGTGCCCGTCGCTGATTGGTCGAGGCAACCTTTATGACATCATCGTCGCCATGGCAACCATTATGACATCATCGTCGCTGTGCCCGTTGCTGATTCAGAGAGCCGGGATTTCCAGGACAGACAGACAGACAGACAGACGGAAAAACCCTTAGGCAATTATATATATAGATAGAGATATATATATATATATATATATATATATATATATATATATATATATATATATATATATATATATATATATATATATATGACTCTGCATTATATACTTCTGTGAAGCACTTGGGCATTCAAAGTTCTCACCACACATCTATATAAGTTCCTTGGGTGGTCTAGTTTCCAAAATGGGGTCACTTGTGGGGGGTTACTACAGTTTAGGTACATCAGGGGCTCTGCAATCGCAACATAATGCCCACAGACCATTCTATCAAAGTCTGCATTCCAAAAAGGCGCTCCTTCCCTTCCGAGCTCTGCCGTGCGCCCAAACAGTGGTTTACCCCCACATATGGCGCATCAGCGTACTCGGGATAAATTGGACAACAACTATTGCAGTCCAATTTCTCCTGTTACCCTTGTGAAAATAAAAACTTGGGGGCTACAATATCTTTTTTGTGGAAAAAAAAAATATTTTTTATTTTCACGACTCTGCATTATAAACTTCTGTGAAGCACTTGGGCATTCAAGGTTCTCACCACACATCTAGATAAGTTCCATGGGGGTCTAGTTTCCAAAATGGGGTCACTTGTGGGGGATTTCTACTGTTTAGGCACATCAGGGGCTCTCCAAACGCGACATGGCGTCCGATCTCAATTCCAGCCAATTCTACATTGAAAAAGTAAAACGGCACTCTTTCTCTTCCAAGCTCTGCGGTGCGCCCAAACAGTGGTTTACCCCCACATATTGGGTATCGACGTACTCAGGAGAAATTGCACAACAACTATAGTGGTCTAATTTCTCCTGTTACCCTTGTGAAAATAAGAATTTGTGGGCGAAAAGATCATTTTTGTGTAAACAAAAGCGATTTTTTATTTTCACGGCTCTACGTTATAAACTACTGTGAAGCACATGGGGGTTCAAAGTGCTCGCCACACATCTAGATAAGTTCCTTAAGGGGTCTAGTTTCCAAAATGGTGTCACTTGTGGGGGGTTTCCACTGTTTAGGCACATCAGGGGCTCTCCAAACGCGACATGGCGTCCAATCTCAATTCCAGCCAATTCTACATTGAAAAAGTAAAACGGCACTCCTTCTCTTCCAAGCTCTGCGGTGCGCCCTAACAGTGGTTTACCCCCACATATTGGGTATCAGCGTACTCAGGAGAAATTGCACAACAAAATTTATGGTTACATTTCTGTTTTTACACTTGTGAAAATAAAAAAATGGTTCTGAATTAAGATGTTTGCAAAAAAAAGTTAAATGTTCATTTTTTCCTTCCACATTGTTTCAGTTCCTGTGAAGCACGTAAAGGGTTAATAAACTTCTTGAATGTGGTTTTGAGAACCTTGAGGGGTGTAGTTTTTAGAATGGTGTCACACTTCATTATTTTCTATCATATAGACCCCTCAAAATGACTTCAAATGTGATGTGGTCCCTAAAAAAAAATGGTGTTGTAAAAATGAGAAATTGCTGGTCAACTTTTAACCCTTATAACTCCCTAACAAAAAAAATTTTGTTTCCAAAATTGTGCTGATGTAAAGTAGACATGTGGGAAATGTTATTTATTAACTATTTTTCATGACATATCTCTCTGATTTAAGGGCATAAAAATACAAAGTTTGAAAATTGCAAAATTTTAAAAATTTTCGCCATATTTCCGCTTTTTTCATAAATAATCGCAAGTAATATCGAAGAAACGTTACCACTAACATGAAGTACAATATGTCACGAAAAAACAGTCTCAGAATCAGCGGGATCCGTTGAAGCGTTCCAGAGTTATAACCTCATAAAGTGACAGTGGTCAGAATTGCAAAAATTGGCCTGGTCATTAAGTACCAAATTGGCTCTGTCACTAAGGGGTTAAACAGTTATTCTCATTGAGATAATCCAGAATAACATCCCTCAGAAACCCTTCAAATATTTTACCAACAATAGAGGTTAGACTTACTGGCCTATAATTTCCAGGTTCACTTTTAGAGCCCTTTTTGAATATTGGCACCACATTTGCTAGGCGCCAGTCCTGCGGAACAGACCCCGTCGCTATAGAGTCCCTAAAAATAAGAAATAATGGTTTATCTATTACATTACTTAGTTCTCTTAGTACTCATGGGTGTATGCCATCCGGACCCGGAGATTTATCTATTTTAATCTTATTTAGCCGGTTTCGCACCTCTTCTTGGTTTAGATTGGTGACCCTTAATATAGGGTTTTCATTGTTTCTTGGGATTTCACCTAGCATTTCGTTTTCCACCGTGAATACCGTGGAGAAGAAGGTGTTTAATATGTTAGCTTTTTCCTCGTCATCTACAACCATTCTTTCCTCACTATTTTTTTAAGGGGCCTACATTTTCAGTTTTTATTCTTTTACTATTGATATAGTTGAAGAACAGTTTGGGATTAGTTTTACTCTCCTTAGCAATGTGCTTCTCGGTTTCCTTTTTGGCAGCTTTAATTAGTTTTTTAGATAAAGTATTTTTCTCCCTATAGTTTTTTAGAGCTTCAATGCTGCCATCCTGCTTTAGTAGTGCAAATGCTTTCTTTTTACTGTTAATTGCCTGTCTTACTTCTTTGTTTAGCCACATTGGGTTTTTCCTATTTCTAGTCCTTTTATTCCCACAAGGTATAAACCGCTTACACTGCCTATTTAGGATGTTCTTAAACATTTTCCATTTATTATCTGTATTCTTATTTCTGAGGATATTGTCCCAGTCTACCAGATTAAGGGCATCTCTAAGCTGGTCAAACTTTGCCTTCCTAACGTTCAGTGTTTTTGTGACTCCCTGACAAGTCCCCCTAGTGAAAGACAGGTGAAACTGTACAATATTGTGGTCGCTATTTCCTAGATGCCCGACCACCTGCAGATTTGTTATTCTGTCAGGTCTATTAGATAGTATTAGGTCTAAAAGTGCTGCTCCTCTGGTTGGATTCTGCACCAATTGTGAAAGATAATTTTTCTTGGTTATTAGCAGAAACCTGTTGCCTTTATGGGTTTCACAGGTTTCTGTTTCCCAGTTAATATCCGGGTAGTTAAAGTCCCCCATAACCAGGACCTCATTATGGGTTGCAGCTTCATCTATCTGCTTTAGAAGTAGACTTTCCATGGTTTCTGTTATATTTGGGGGTTTGTAACAGACCCCAATGAGAATTTTGTTACCATTTTTCCCTCCATGAATTTCGACCCATATGGACTCGACATCCTCGTTCCCTTCGCTAATATCCTCCCTTAAAGTGGACTTTAGACAAGACTTTACATAGAGACAAACCCCTCCTCCTCTCCGATTTTTACGATCCTTTCTAAACAGACTGTAACCCTGTAAGTTAACTGCCCAGTCATAGCTATCATCTAACCATGTCTCGGTTATTCCCACTATGTCAAAGTTACCTGTAGATATTTCTGCTTCTAGTTCTTCCATCTTGTTTGTCAGGCTTCTGGCGTTTGACCCTAAGCAAACAGCTAAAATAACAAAGGAGTGACTTCAGAACAACTCTGTGACCATTCTTGACTGGCCCAGCCAGAGCCCTGACCTAAACCCAATTGGGCATCTCTGGAGAGAACGGAAAATGGCTGTCCACCAAAGTTCATCATCCAACCTGATGGAACTAGGAGGATCTGCAAGGAAGAATGGCAGAGGATAACCAAATCCAGGTGTGAAGAACTTATTGCCTCATTCCCAAGAAGACTCATGGCTGTATTTGCGCAAAAGGGTGCTTCTACTCAATACTGAGCAAAGAGTCTGAATACTTATGACCATGTGATATTTCAGTTTTTCTTTATTAAATTTGCAAAAATTTCTAGCTTTCTATTTTTTTTCAGTCAAGATGCGGTGCAGACTGTACATTGAGAAAAAGAATAGAATTAGACTTACCGGTAATTCAATTTCTAGGTACCTTCCACGGCAGCATAGGAGGTTGTCTCCACACCCTAATGGGGGACAGGAAGCACAAGAGTTTAAAAGCCCCTCCCACCTCCAACTCTCCAGTGACTTATAAAGTACCATAGCACTGGTTACCTTTAAGCTCCCCGGAACGCTCCAAGGAACATAGGGAGGGAATTAGTGCTGTCGTGGAAAGTTCCTAGAAACCGAATTACCGGTAAGTCTAATTCTATTTTCTCTAGTCACCTTCAATGACAGCATAGGAGGAATACCAACTAATACAGCACTAAGGGGGGACCACGCCCTGGAGTACTTTCCGGCCAAAGACTAGATCCCTATTAAACAATAAGTCCAATCTATAGTGTTCTGTGAAGGTATGCAGTGAAGACCATGTGGAAGCACCTGCTCTTTCTATCCAGGAGACAGATGTGGATCTTGTAGAGTGGGCCCTGACCCCGGTCGGGGGGTGTCATGTCCTGGGCCAGGTACGTTTCGGACATGGCTTTTTTGATCCAACTCAAGATGGTGCTTCTTGACACCTTCCCTTTATTCCGACCTGATGGATGTACAAACAGGTTCTGATCAATTTTCCAAGGACTGGTTTGTTCTAGTTAGAATAGGATGGTACGTCAATCATCGAGGGTATGGAATTCGTCCTCTTTTGGATTGCCTGAATACTGGCAGAAGGAGGGAAGGACGATCTATTGAGAACGGTGAAAATCAGACACAACCTTAGGGAGGAAGGATGGATCAAGATGAAGGACTAGAGAGTCATCTCTTATTATTAAATAAGGCTCTCTTACTGAAAGTCGGTAATTCTACACACCTTGCCGTGGTGATGGCGACAAGAAAGGCAGCTTTGTATGCCAGAAATTGAGGAGTGCAGGAAGACAGCGGTTCAAGTGGACGTCTTGTAAGCCCTTTGAGGACTATATTTAAATCCCAAGGAGGGACAACAGTCTGCCTTCTGGGATGTGATCTGAGGGCTGAAGATATGAATCTCTTAATCCAACGGTGGTTGGCCAAATCCTGATCGAACATAGAGCTTAGGGCAGAAACCTGAACTTTCAGAGTACTAGGTTTAAGGCCAATTTCTAGCCCTTTTTGTAATAAGTCCAACACCTGTGGAATATTTGGATGGAATGGATCAGGTAGATTCAGGAGACAGAAGGATGAAAATTTCTTCCATACCTTATTATATATAGCATTTGTAACTGGTTTCCTAGATCTCTGCAGGGTAGCAATTACCGTGTCTGAAAGTCCTCTAGCTCTCAGCACCTGGGCCTGAGTATCCAGGCAGCTAGATTAAATTTTTGAGGTTCGGGATGAAGAAGGGGTCCTTGAATGAGAAGATTGGCCTCCTCTGGTAGGGGAACTAGGCCGTTTATATGCAGCTCTACAATGAGGTTGAACCAACTTCTCTTCGGCCACACTGGAGCCACCAGAATGGTTTGGACCCCATCTTCTTGTATCTTCTGAAGAGTCTTTGCCAACATTGGGATTGGCAGAAAGGCGTAGGCCAACCAAAAGCTCAATTTTTGAGCAAAAGTATCCACTGCCCTGCCTCTGGGATTCAGGGAGAAAAAGGCCTCAACGTGGGTGTTTCGACCTGAAGCAAGTAGGTCGATTTTGGGTAGGCCCCATCTGTTTACCAACATCCTGAAGACTTTCTTGTTCAGGCTCCATTCCCCTGGCTGTATGTCCTGATGGCTCAGGAAATCCGCCTGGCAATGGGAGGATCCCTTCCGATTAACTGCTATCAGGGGCAGGTGTTTTTCGGCCCAGCAAAATATTCGACCTGAAATGCCCTTTAAGCTGTTGAACCTTGAACTCCCCTGATGTTTAAGGTGGGCTACAGTAGTCATGTTGTCCGAATAAATTCTGACATGACAGCCGGACACTAGGTTGGTTGCCACCAGGAGAGCTTCCTCCACTGCTTTCAGTTCCCGGAAGTTGGAGGATTTGCTCTTTGTTCTCTGATCCCAGAGACCCTGAAAAGAAGCGCGAGACACTATGGCACCCCAGCCTCATTTGCTGGCATCGGATGTCACAGTAACTAGGGGGGATTGTGACCAATTTACCCCTCTGCAGAGGTTTCTGGGGCTCAACCACCAGGAAAGAGAGGCTCTTACATGTCCTGGAGTGTGAACTCTCTTGTTCAGAGAGCTGGGACTCCCATTCCACGACTTTAGGATGTGGGCTTGGAGAACTCTGGAGTGGGCCTGTGACCAGGACACAGACTAGTACTGACATGGCTTCCCAAAGAGTGGGGATCTTTGTTTCCTGAAAACTATGACTTTGGTCATCAAAATCTGGAGATGGTCTTCTGGAAGAAACAACATCTGCTTTCCAGAATCTAACAGAACCCCCAGAAACGTCCTCATTTTGGAGGGCTGAAGCTGGGATTTTTTTCAGATTGGGCAGCCATTTCAGAGATCACAGGATGTCGAGAGTTTTTGACACGTAGTTCCTGAGAATCTGAGCAGAAGAACCTACAGCTAGAAAATCGTCCTTTTAAGGAACTATGCAGACTCCTTGTGTCCGGATATAAGAAACTGCCTCTTCCATAATTTTGGAAAAAACTCTCGGCGCCTAAGAGATGTTAAAGGGGAGCACGTTGAACTGGAAGTGCTTCACCTGCTGATTTTGCTGTACCGCAAACCTTAGGTACTTACTGTGTCATGGATGGACTGGATCATGGAAGTAGGCATCCTTGAGATCTATGGTCATCATGAAGAAGTCTGGGCCTATCAGCGGAATGGCCGATTTTACTGATTCCATCTTGAATCTGTGATAGAAGAGGTGTTGGTTGAGATTTTTTAGGTTTATAATTATGCACGCCTCCCCTGAAGGTTTCTTTACTAAGAAAAGACAGGAATAGTGGCCTATTCCCCATTGCTCTGGAGGTACTGGGGAGATAGTGTTTGACTTTAGGAGATCCAGAAGGCCTGACATTAGAATTAGCTGGGCTCCCAGAGATGGAAGGGAGGTGATTCTCAGCCCCCGAGAAGAGGACTCAAATTCTATCAGCAGGCCCTCCTTTATGATATTGAGGACCCACTGGGAGTTGGAAATGGCCCGCCAATGGGGAAAAAAAATTGCGAAACTCCCTCCCCCCACTGGGTCGGAGTCTATGCTTATCTTGCTGGGGCTGTTGCTGGAGAACCAGGATGTTTTTACCATTCCCCTTCGCATAAGTCCATCTTCCAGTTTTACCCTTTCCCCTTTTCTGGGGGTCTGGGACTGTGGGGCACGAAAAAAAAATGAAGATTTTGAGAAGCTTTTGTTCATGAAGGGCTTTTTTCTTGTCAGTGGCCCTCTCTAAGAATTCATCCAGAGCAGGGACAAAAACGTATTCGCCCTTAAAGGGGATTGAGCACAATTTAACTTTCGAGGTGACATCCCCGATCCACATTTTGAGCCATAGGGCCCTTCTGGCTGAATTAGATTGGACTAGGGACCTGGAGGCAATCCTGATTGATTCCATAGATGCATCCACCAGAAAGCCTGAAGCTCTTTAGAGAATAGGAAGGGAATCCAGTAGTTCACCCCTTGATGTACCCTGCGATATATGATTTTCTAATTCTTCAAGCCATCTGTAGAGAGCTCTAGCTACACAGGTGAAGGCGATATTAGATCTTAACGCAGAGGTGGACGTCTCCCAGGATTTTTTCAGCAGACTCGCTATTTTTCTATCTATAGGATCCTTCAATTGTGAAGAATCCTAAAAGGGGAGTGTGTTTTTTTTTGCCACTCTAGCCACCTGAATGTCCACCTTAGGAATCTCTCAAGCAGGGGAATTATCATCCAGGGGAAACCTATGTTTCAACTCAGAGGGTGGATAGGAGTTTTCCTGGAAGTTCCCATTCCTGAGCCATCAGGTCCAGAATGTTTTTATGAACTGGAAAGCCCATAAGTTTCCCTGCTTTCAAGCCCCCAAACATTTCATCCTGAATTGACTGCAGGACTGACTCCTCCTCCAACCCCATAGTAGCATGCACTGCGCCTACCAACTCTTCTACATATTCTAAGGAGAAAAAGTATTTTCTAGCCTCCAAAACTCTGGGGGACGCAGATTGTTCCCATTTTTTCAGAGGATGAGGGATAAGATTGTTCGGACTTGTAGTCAGAGTCCACTTTCTCAATCTTTCGTTTTTTAGAGGCAGATGACCCTGGAAAGAATGGTGGTGGAGGAGGGGTAAAGGCAGCTAAGGAGGACTGCACCTCCTGCTTGAGCCGCGAACGGATCAACTCTATGAGAGAGGGCTGTTCCGCCCTGACTACTTTGTCTCTGCATGCCTGACAGAGCTTCTTTTCCCGTAACGAAAGAAGCTTCTTATTGCAGATAGCACATTTTGGAGGCTTTTTGGCAGGGGTACTATGGGCAGACTTGTCTCCCTACAAAAAGAGGGAGAGCAGTATAAGTAGAGGGACCTTAAACTACCAAGCCCCTAGTCTAGGACCCACCCCATATCCGACTTACAGGAGCAGGGGCAGCGCTGGGCTCTGCAGACGCAGGGCAGGAAGCACCATCCATACTGGGTATCAGTTTTACCTGGAAGGTGTCTTTGGCCAGGTTTAAATAGTTGTAAACCCTGCCCCCAATGTGTTAGGCATTTCCCCTTCTTCCCCCTGGGGTCAAGAGCAGGCTTTGGTGAACCTTTGCGTGCTCAGCACGCTATTCAGCAGTTACGGACACAGAAGTGCATGCATTCCACCGTGGAACGCAAGGCCCGGAAGTGACGCACCTCTCATAGCGACGTCACTTCCGGGACGCCGAACTGCGTGTAAAGGAGGAAGAAAGACCGGAAAGCTGCGGGGACACAGGTGGGCCGGGAAGGTCCCAAGGCTGACTGGCAATGGAAGGAGAACGGAGGAGGAGGGATGAACCCATGACCACCACTGCCCAGTTTGAAAAAAGATAAGGTACGCTGCAGTCACCGTCCCCTACAGCATACGATAACCTCTCCATGCCCCATGGGGGACAGAAAAGATACAGGAGACTTGAAGGTGGGAGGGGCTTTTAACCTCTTGTGCTTCCTGTCCCCCATTAGGGTATGCTGTCGTGGAAGGTGACTAGAGAAAAATGAACTTTTTTGAATTTACCAAATGGCTGCAATGAGAGTAAAAAAGGGTCTGAATGCTTTCCATAGTGTGTGTGTGTGTGTGTGTGTGTGTGTGTGTGTGTGTGTGTGTGTGTGTGTGTGTGTGTGTGTGTGTGTGTGTGTGTGTGTGTGTGTGTGTCATTTTGATCAGGGCCATTTGGATGTTTTGGGTTGTCATTGTGATGTAAAGAGAGAAAACACAATAGTCTGACAAATGGCTTCACCCCACCAATAACCATGAGTGGAGAGAAAGTTTTGGTGCTACCATTCATATTCTCTGAAAAAAATCCAAGAAAGCAAAAATTCTGCAGGGGTATGTAAACTTTTGAGCACATCTGTATATTAGATAGAAAAGCCAGCAATTCATGTGCCACATACGATAATATCACAGCGTAACAGGTTAGAATAGAATACACAGATATATAATGTCTGTGAACACATGTTAGGGCATGTTAGGTTAGGCTATGGGTTGAACTTCAACCTTAATATGTTAAAACTATGTTACTATGATTTCATGCATATGACAGCATATCAACCATTGTATTGTCGGGCCCCCCCTTTCAAGTGAATGGGTTTCGGATCCGCTTTGCTGGATGACAGGCTGTATGGACGCATCATGCAGCCTGCTATCTAGATGCAGTGGAGCTGACTGATGTCACATCCTGCTTTCCTTGACTTTTTTTCATCATATATGCTGCAAAAAAAGTCAACCTGTGTATTTCCAGCATTTTTTTCATCGGCCATTCAAGTCAATGGGTGAAAAATGCTGAAAGAAGTGACATGCTCTGTCAAAAAAAAAAAGCTGCAAAGCACAAATTCCTGATGACAAAAAAAAAAAAAAAAACAATGTGTGTGCATGAGATTTCTGAAATCTCAGGCTTTGCTGGTACTGTAAAAAGCAGCTGAAAATTTGCATAAAACAGCAGCAAAAATGCCCAGTGTGAACATACCCTTAGAGCTCTGTTAAAGTTGCATGACACCTTTACTAAACTTCCATATGTCTTTCATTGGTTGTCCACAAATTAACCTTGGAATGGCAGTTTAAACATTTACTATTAATCTTTCAGCATCTCCATAAAATATCTTGTCCCCGAACGTAATAATGGCATATAAACTACTACTAGAATATATACAGCTCAATTTCCATCTATTCATATCTGTTTAAAAGTAATCTGATTGCTCAGTTATTAATCCATTAGCATAGTTTCTGATAGCTTAAAGTTGTGGTCCAGGATTATTAAGAAATGGCAATCGAATGCTATACTGTCTGTGGCTCAGTATGGCATCAGAATTTTTTTCCTCCTGACAGCACCATTAGGAGGTCCTTGATAGGGACAGGAACACACAAGAGGCTAAAAGTCCCCTCCCTTCACACCAAGGGCAGACGCATCGGAGGTGCGCTCGCAGGGCAGAATAATCTGGTCAGTGGAGCAGATGCTCCTGACAGCCGGACGCAGGAAGATCGGGGAGGTTCTCGCATCTGTCTCCTCACACCAAAGTCGAAAGGCCCACACCCCACTGAACAAGGGGTCCATTAGTCTGGCCAGCTCGTGGAATGAGCCGCTTCCCCCTCAGGGAAAGGTGTGGCTCTGGGAAAACACCCTCCATCACTGTGCGTGTGGCTGGAGTGTACGCCGAATACACTGGCATGCTGGACATCTCTGATTTACAGAGGGTATAACCAGGGCCGGCGTCAGCACCCGGCACAGCGGGCAAATGCCGGGGCCCTGGGGAGAGAGGGGGGCCCACTCAGGCTGTCATAGATACAGCTGGGAGAGCAGAGCAGGAGATAACATGCTCTCTCCGCCCACAAAGTCACCGCTGGCTGCGTTCTCTTAACCCCTATGTGCCAGCTCTGACACAAGCATCTTATCACTCAGTGAGTGCAGCCAGGCAGGCACACATAGGGGTTAAGAGAAGGCAGCCAGTGTGACATTGTTTGTGGGGGGAGAGAGCAGTTCTCTGCTCTGATCTCCGCCCCTGGCTGGCTGCTGTGCTGCTGAAGTTATGAGGCAGATTCAGGAGGAGCTCCTAGTCCTACCAGTGCATGAGTGAGTGGTGCTGCTATATACTACGTGGGCTGCGCTGCTATATACTACGTGGGCTGCGCTGCTATATACTACGTGGGCTGCTATATACTACGTGGGCTGTGCTATATACTACATGGGCTGCTATATGCTACGTGGGCTGCTATATGCTACGTGGGCTGCTATATACTACGTGGGCTGCTATATACTACATGGGCTGCTATATACTATGTGGGCAGTGTTATATACTACATGGCTGTGTTTATATGCGATCATGAATCGGGGTATGTGTTAAAGGGGGGGCCCACTGAGAATCTTTCGCCCGGGGCCCTCAAAAACCTGGAGCCGGCCCTGGGTATAACGCATGGCTTCTAGTACCCGATGTGCAATCCAGCATATACCGCACTTTCGGGATTTGGATGGGGGGGAAAAAGTGCCAAATCCTAATTAAAGTGGATACCTTTTTTGGCTATTCAGATGCAAGACAGGTGAGACAGTACTATTTATTTTACTACCAGGGGGAAGCTGAGTTACCAGTGCATGTAGACCACCAGCAATGGAAGGACAACACACTGGTCATTCTGATACCCCTACTGAATCCCTGGTACAAGTAAGTGCTATGATAGTTTCACTCTTCCTAGGGCTTATCCCACCTAACACCGATATGCTGTCCGCATGCACATTACATAGTAACATAGTTAGGAAGGCCGAAAAAAGACATTTGTCCATCCAGTTTAGCCTATATTCCATCATAATAAATCCCCAGATCTACATCCTTCTACAGAACCTAATAATTGTATGATACAATATTGTTCTGCTCCAGGAAGACATCCAGGCCTCTCTTGAACCCCTTGACTGAGTTCGCCATCACCACCTCCTCAGGCAAGCAATTCCAGATTCTCACTGCCCTAACAGTAAAGAATCCTCTTCTATGTTGGTGGAAAAACCTTCTCTCCTCCAGACGCAAAGAATGCCCCCTTGTGCCCGTCACCTTCCTTGGTATAAACAGATCCTCAGCGAGATATTTGTATTGTCCCCTTATATACTTATACATGGTTATTAGATCACCCCTCAGTCGTCTTTTTTCTAGACTAAATAATCCTAATTTCGCTAATCTATCTGGGTATTGTAGATCTCCCATCCCCTTTATTAATTTGTTGCCCTCCTTTGTACTCTCTCTAGTTCCATTATATCCTTCCTGAGCACCGGTGCCCAAAACTGGACACAGTACTCCATGTGCGGTCTAACTAGGGATTTGTACAGAGGCAGTATAATGCTCTCATCATGTGTATCCAGACCTCTTTTAATGCAACACATGATCCTGTTTGCCTTGGCATCCGCAGCCTGGCACTGGCTGCTCCAGGTAAGTTTATCATTAACTAGGATCCCCAAGTCCTTCTCCCTGTCAGATTTACCCAGTGGTTTCCCGTTCAGTGTGTAATGGTGATATTGATTCCTTCTTCCCATGTGTATAACCTTACATTTATCAATGTTAAACCTCATCTGCCACCTTTCAGCCCAAGTTTCCAACTTATACAGATCCATCTGTAGCAGAATACCATCTTCTCTTGTATTAACTGCTTTACATAGTTTTGTATCATCTGCAAATATCGATATTTTACTGTGTAAACCTTCTACCAGATCATTAATGAATATGTTGAAGAGAACAGGTCCCAATACCGACCCCTGCGGTACCCCACTGGTCACAGCGACCAAGAGTTTGTAAGGCTACTTTCACACTAGGGTTAACTGCAATCCGCCGCAATGCGTCGTTTTGCAGAAAAAACGCATCCTGCAAAAGTGCTTGCAGGATGCGTTTTTTCCCCATAGACTTGTATTGATGACGCATTGCGACGGATTTCCACACGTCGCATCCGTCGTGCGACGGATGCGTCGTGCTTCTGCGAACCGTCGGGAGCAAAAAACGCTACATGTAACGTTTTTTGCTCCTGACGGACCGCTTTTCCGAACCGCGCATGCTCAGCCGGAACTCCGCCCCCACCTCCCCGCACCTTACAATGGGGCAGCGGATGCGCCGGAGAAATGCATCCGCTGTCTCCATTGTGCAATGCGTTAAACGCTAGCGTCGGAATCTCTCCCCGACGCATTGCGACGGGGAGATTCCGACGCTAGTGTGAAAGTAGCTTTAGGCTTCAGTGAGAGTCGAACTCATGACCCCTGGTTTACGAGACCAGTGCTCTAACCTCTGAGCTATGAAGCCATTAGCGCGGTGTGGAATGAGATATGTAGCTAAACCCCTTCTTTTACAAAAAAGAGGTTGTAAAGTTGTAGCCTTTTATTGATTGTAGATGTGACAGAAGAGGGTGAAACTATAAGAAGCAATAACAGGAGTATTTCAAAATATAACTGTACAGTGTATAAAATACAGATAGTTTGAAATACACAGTAACATGAGGTAATATAGAAGGTAATGTAACATTAGCTGTATACAGTTTAAAGGTGATCATGTTGAATAAAATAGTATTACTTTCAAAACCTATTTTTCTTTTGTAAGGTAGGCCCCATATATAGCAACAACCGATCATATACAAGAAATTCTTCATTAATGTAACAATGTAAGTAATATGAAGATCAGTCACTAGATGGCACCAGAAATCAATTTGCAGAAACAGAATGTGATTTTATTGTAAAGGCACTAGATGGCACAAGAGGAAAGGAAAAAAAAAATACTTGTCTAGATTTAAGATGTACAATAACAAATTGTATTGTGGTACCGTAGTGTTAGCCAGAAAAATCAATGTGAATATTTTTCTGCCCAATGATGACAGAAGTATTCTAGGAGTGATACCTTTATTGGCTAACCAGAAAATAATATGTAGTTTGCAAGCTTTCAGAGCACAGTGGCTCCTTCTTCAGGCAAGTCTAGATTTAACAAACTTGTAAACATCTCAGAATGCAAAGATAAAGCAATGCATTTACTTGTCTAAGGCTGGCGTCACACTGGCAATTAAAACGGATAAGTGCAATGCGATGAAAAAAATAAATTAAAAAAAAAAAAAAAAAAAAAAAAAAAAAATCGCATTGCACTCGGACCAATGTTACACTATGGGGCAGCTCCCAGCAGCCAATTTTTTGTCGGCCGTTTTCCTCGGTCCAAGACAATCGCAGTATGCTGACTCCGACTCTAGGCTCACTCACACCCATATAAGCCTATGGGTGCGAGTGAGATGGATGTCATCCGAGTGCTGCTCGCTAAACGTGGACCCGGCAATGGATGAGATGGAGAAATTTGTTTCTCCGCCTCCTCCGCAGCTGTGCTCCGATCCACTCTGTGCAAGAGAATCGGAGCACAGACGCACAGATGCTCCTGCATCGGATGCAATATGCTAGTGTGATGCCGGCCTAAATTCTCACATCTACAGTCCATTTCACCCCTTGGCACCACATTGCAGACAATGAGGCCAATTTACTAAAGCAGTCCAGCTTGACACTGCAGATATATACTATGCAAATTGCCTCCAGAGAAAAAGAAGACTTGAACTCTATAGCGCCACCTGTTGGAAGTAGCGATCCTACAAGTCACAATCAACTCTTTAACGAGTCTTGCAATATGACTTAGGATAAAAGCCAAATCAGTATCTCAATTTGCAGACACGGTGTTTCGGGCTGATATATACTAGACAGTCTTGCAATGCACTAGATTTATCAGAATGGTCCATGCCCTAATTTACAGATTCACAATTTCGGCATTGTCCACTTTTGCATGACACAATTATAAAATAAGCTAAAGCATATAAATGTGTGCAAATATAAAGCTTTTCTCTTGTCACCCTCCACGACAGCACCACAGGAAAAAATTTCTCCTGCAGTGCTTGTTCACATACCTCTAGGCCAGCAGCTGAGGAAAATCGCCCCAGTCTTCCCCCTCCAATAGCTCCTCCTGTCTCCCCTGGGACACAGGACTTCACTGTTCTTCCTGCACCTTTGGGTAAAGCAGAGCAGTATAAACTGGGGCCTTCCTGAGCTCCCTGACTCTCCTCTCATTATGCTCCAGCGTGCACAAACCGGAAGTGTTGCCAGACGCGGTTGCAACTCCTTCAGCATTGCTTCCGGTTGCGTACCACAGGGCAGCGCACTGCTGAATTACAGCGCATACATGGAGAAAAAGGAGTAAATTTCTAAGAGGTGTCTGAAAGACCTTGCTTGGTTTTGCTGAGGCAAGAGTGGGGGGAGAACCATACAATAGGATGCTGCACTAGAGTCCCAGCACCTAAATAAAAGGAGCCCAGACTGAAGACACCACAAGGTATGACCTTTCCATGATGGAGGGTGGTCGTTCTTCCCGCTGCATCTGCAGAACCTAGCAAGTACCAGGCTTTGATAGGTCTCTTTGGAGCAGCATTTTTTTTCTTTTTAAAGGAATTCTACTCATCGGCCCTTCCTCTCATCTTTCAGGGAGACAAGGATCCCTCTCCATAAAGCAAAGAAAAATTGTTCCGTAAATTTGCCATCTGTTTAACCCCTTTCTGCCACCGGACGTACTTGTGACCTGTGACTTAATTCCCATGGACGGGATAGTACGTCATACGCGATCATCCATGCTCACGGGGGGAGTGCGGCCGAATATCAACTGATTATCACAGCTGACAACCGGCACTATGTGCCAGGAGCCGTCACGGACTGCTCCCCGCAGTTTAACCCCCGGAACACTGCGATCAAACAAAATGGCAGCGTTCCGGTGGCATAGGGAAGCATCGCGCAGGGAGGGGGCTCCCTGCGTGCTTCCCTGAGACCCTCAGAACAAAGCGATGTGATCGCCTTGTTCCGAGGGTATTCTCCATGCAGGCCACCGGATCCAAGATGGCTGTGGGGTCCTTCTGGTTCCTGCAGGGAGGTGGCTTGTCAGTGCCTGCTGAGAGCAGGAACCAGCATGCCTCCTGCACTGCCTGTCAGATCGCTGATCTAACACAGTGCTCTGTTCAGTGTCATATCAGCAATCTGACTTTATATAGGGATGTCCATCCTGGAATAATGTAAAAAAAAAAAAAAGTTTAAAAAAAATATTAATGTGTAAAAATATTTGTTTAAAAATTTCAAAATAGAGAAAAAAAAAATAGTTTCCCCCCCAAAATACATTTCTTTATGCAAATCAAAATAATAAAAAGTGCACATATTTAGTATCGCCAAGTCCGTAACGACCCGAGCTATAAAACTGTCCCCCTAGTTAACCCCTTCAGTGAACACCGTAAAAAAAAAAATCTAAATCGAGGCAAAAAACAATGTTTTATTATCATACCGCCGAACAAAAAGTGGAATAACACGCGATCAAAAGACGGATATAAATAAACATGGTACCGCTGAAAACAACATCTTGTCTCGCAAAAAAGGAGCTGCCATACAGCATCATCAGCAAAAAAATGTAAAAGTTATAGCCCTCAGAATAAAGCGATGAAAAATAATTAAAAAAAAAAGTTTTTATTGTATAAAAGCGCCAAAACAAATAAAATAGAATTATTCTTACCGTTAATTCGGTTTCTAGGAGCCTTCCACGACAGCCACAGGAGGTTGTCTCCATACCCTAATGGGGGACAGGAAGCACAATAGGTTAAAAACCCCTCCCACCTCCCATTAACCAGTGACTTACAACTGAACCCATAGCACCGGTTACCTTTAGGTTCTCAGACTAAATATCCAAGATAATCGGGAGGGAATTAATGCTGTCGTGGAAGGCTCCTAGAAACCGAATTAACGGTAAGAATAATTCTATTTTCTCTAGCAGCCTTCCACGACAGCCACAGGAGGAATGCTAACCAATTCTGTATTTAGGGAGGGACCACAGCCTGAAGAACCTTTTGGCCAAAAGCAAGATCCCGATTGGACCAGAAGTCCAATCTATAATGCTTAGTAAATGTGTGTAGAGAAGACCATGTTGCAGCCCTGCAAATCTGCTCTGTTGAAGTGCCAGCCCTTTCAGCCCAAGAGACGGAAGTAGATCTGGTGGATTGAGCCTTTAGGCCCGCAGGAATTGCAAAATTATTCTGATCTAGGTATGCTTCAGTAATGGCCTTTATCCAGTTGGCAATGGTACTCTTCGCTACCTTTTTGCCCTTGTTTCGGCCAGATAGATGAACGAAGAGATTTTTGTCAATTCTGAAGGATTTGGTTTGTTCCAGGTAGTATAACACTATACGTCGTACTTCTAATGTATGAAATCTGTGTTCCTCCGGGTTTGAAGGATTGTGACAGAACGATGGAAGGACTATATCCTGTGATCGATGAAATTCTGACACTACCTTCGGAAGGAAACATGGATCTGGTCGGAATACAATGGAATCATCTCTTATAATAAGATAAGGCTCTCTAATTGAAAGGGCCTGTATTTCCCCCACTCGTCTTGCAGTAGAAATTGCAACTAAGAAGGCAGTCTTGCAGGACAGAAGCTGTGAGGAACAAGATGATAGTGGCTCAAATGGAGGAGCCGTAAGGCCCTTTAGAACTACGTTTAAGTCCCATGATGGCACAAAGATTTGTTTTCTTGGACAATGCCTTGATGCTGCGACCATAAACCTTTTTATCCAACGATGTCCTGCAAGGTCTTGGTCGAAGACAGAACTCAAAGCTGACACTTGGACCTTTAAGGTACTTGGCTTCACCCCCAACTCCAATCCTTTTTGTAGAAAATCTAATATTTGTGAGATATTAGGATGGAAAGGGTCAGGATTATGAGGATGAATCTCTTCCAAATTTTGCTATATATAGAATTGGTGACAGGTTTTCTAGATTTCTGTAAAGTAGAGATTACGGACTCCGAAAGACCTTTAGCTCTTAGTACCTGGGCTTCAATAGCCAGGCTGCCAGCTTGAACTTTTGCGGCTCTGGATGATAAAAGGGGCCCTGGCAGAGTAGATCCTCTGATGTTTGGAGAAAGACCGGACCATCCACCTTCATTTCTCTGATGAGGTGATACCAGCTTCTTTGGCCATGCCGGAGCTACTAGAATCAATCTGGACTTGATCGTCTCAGATCTTACGGAGGGTCTTTGCAAGCAACGGTATTGGAGGAAACACGTACGCTAGATGGAATCTCCATGAATGAGCAAAGGCGTCTACTCCCTGAGACCTGTCCCTGGGGTCTAAAGAGAAGTAGTTCTCGACCTGTGCATTCTGACCTGATGCTAGGAGATCTATGTCGGGAAGTCCCCATCTGTCAGTCAACATTCTGAAAACATCCGCCTTCAGACTCCATTCTCCTGGATGCAAGTCGCGACGACTCAGGAGATCTGCATGAGTATTTACGGATCCCTTGAGGTGTATTGCTGATAGGGAGAGGAGATGTTTCTCTGCCCAGTAAAAAATTCTGTTTGATATGGTCTTCAAATGATTGAACTTCGAGCTCCCCTGGTGCTTTAGATGCGCTACAGTCATCATATTGTCTGAGTAAACTCTGACATGTTGACCTAAAATAAGACTGCTGGAGGCCAGAAGGGCCCTCTCCACTGCCATCAATTCTCTGAAGTTGGAGGACCTGGAGCTTTCTTTCCGATTCCAGAGACCTTGGAACGGGATATGCGAGATAACTGCTCCCCAACCTCTTTGACTGGCGTCTGTTTTCACTGTCACCAGTGGATCTTGTATCCAGTCTACTCCCTTTAGCAGGTTTGATTGGATCGCCCACCAGGTTAACGAGGCTTTTACCTTCCCTGGAGTGTACACTCTTCTGTTCAAGGAATTTGGATTTCCGTTCCAGTTTCCTAGGATGTGTGTCTGCAGAACTCTGGAGTGGCTTTGAGCCCACTGGACTGATTGTATACAGGCCGTCATCGACCACTGAAGAGACATTGCAGTCTGCAGAGTCGGAGACCGTTGTTTCTTGAAGTCTTAGACCTTGGATATCAGGTTCCTCTGGTGTTCCTCTGGTAGGAAAGATTTTTGATTTTCCGAGTCCAAAAGGACTCCGAGAAATTTTAATGACCTTTGATGGTAATAGTTGGGACTTGCTTAGATTGGGTATCCAACCCAAAAGTTGTAAGATATCCAAAGTTTTGGAAATCCTCTGAGAATTTCGGCTGAAGGACCAATTATTAAAAGGTCGTCCAAGTACGGCACTATAGCGACGTCTTGGTTCCTGATGTGAGCTACAGTTTCCGCCATGACTCTGGAGAAAACCCTTGGGGTCGAGGAGATTCCGAAGGGAAGAACATTGTATTGGAAGTGCAGGACCTTTTGATTGATTTGGACCGCAAATCTTAGGTATTTCCTGTGGCGAGGATGCATTGGAATATGGAAATGGGCATCTTTGAGATCTATTGTTGCCATATAGGAATGAGGAGCTATCAGAGGGATGGCTGTTTTTACTGACTCCATTTTGAATTTGAAATTGACGTTATGTCGTGTTTGGAGAGCCCCTGATGTGCTTAAAGGGACACTGTCACCTGGATTTGGAGGGAACAATCTTCAGCCATGGAGGCGGGGTTTGGGGGTTTTTGATTCACCCTTTCCTTACCCGCTGGCTGCATGCTGGCTGCAATATTGGATTGACGTTCATTCTCTGTCTTCCGTAGTACACGCCTGCACAAGGCAATCTTGCCTTGCGCAGGCGTGTACTACGGAGGACAGAAAATGAACTTCAATCCAATATTGCAGCCAGCATGCAGCCAGCGGGTAAGGAAAGGGTGAATCAAAAACCCCCAAACCCCGCCTCCATGGCTGAAGATTGTTCCCTCCAAATCCAGGTGACAGTGTCCCTTTAAGCACATCAGGGGCTCTCCAAACACTACATAGCGTCAATTTTGCATTGAAAAGTCAAACGGTGCTCCTTCCCTTCCAAGCTCTGCCAAGCACCCAGTGGTTTACCCCCACATATGGGGTATCAGCGTACTCCGGACAAATTGCACAACAACTTTTGGGGTCCAATTTCTCCTGTTACCCTTGGTAAAATTAATAAATTTGTTTTATTAAAAAATTAAAATTTTTTGTGAAAAAAAGTTAAATATTTTTTTTTTTTTTTAACATTCCAAAAATTACTGTGAAGCACCTGAAGTTAAGAAAAACTTGAATGTGGTTTTGAGCACCTTGAGTGGTGCAGATTTTAGAATGGTGTCACTTCTAAGTGACTTCAAATGTGATGTGGTCCCTAAAAAAAATATGGTGTTGTAAAAATGAGAAATCACTGGTCAACTTTTAACCCTTATAAACTTTCTAACAAAAAAAATGTAACCAAAATGATGCTGATATAAAGTAGGAACATAAACCAGCTCACCCGTGATGCAAGAACCAAACCTCGGGAGCACGGCCCCGCTGTGTCCAGGCGTACAAGGTCCAAAAAAAGAAAGGAATGTCCAGCTTCACCGAGTCATGATTAAGGGAGCTTAGTCTCCAGAAACGCATTGAGATTCTTACCCATATGGTTGTGCTGAAGTCTGTATCCTCCATGTTTAAAGTTTGTGAATGATGTAAAGTAGACATGAGGGAAATCTTACTTATTAAGTATTTTGTGTGACATATCTCTGCGATTTAAGAGCATGAAAATTCAAAGTTGGAAAATTGTGAAATTTTCAGAATTTTTGCCAAATTTCCATTTTTTTTTCCCACAAATTAATGCAAGTAATATCGAGGAAATTTTACCACTAATATGAAGTACAATATGTCATGAGAAAACAGAGTCAGAATAACCGGGATCCATGCAAGCATTCCAGAGTTACAACCTCATGAAGGGACAGTGGTCAGAATTGTAAAAATTGGCTCAGTCATTAACATGCAAACCACCCTTGGGGGTTAAGGGGTTAAAAAAACCTGCCATCTTCCCATAAACACGTGTCAAAGTTGCACAGATAAAATCATTAAAGGAGTTTTGCCTTCCTTCATAGAATAGCTAAAATGAATGGTCTACCATGAAATCCAATCATCCCTAGTTTCATTTTTCCAGTCCTTTTCGTTAACACCATCAGGGGCCAAAAAGAGGAAAATATGTATGAAGGAGCAATCTATTTCGGATTCGCAGGAAGGTCAAAGATACTTTGCTAGCCAGTGGTGGGGAAGAAAGTGAGTCTACCTTAGTATTTTTTCTCTTCCCTGGGTCTGATCAGTACCTACTTCTCATCAGAGGACATGGAGGAATTTCTTATGGCAGGGAGAACTACCATGAATGTGGAGGAGGAGGAAGAAACTACCCACACGGTTCAGGACAAGATGTTTGGGGAGGTTTCAGGACACAACAGAAAATTGTATTCCCAGTAAATGAGAACATACAAAATCTGATATTTGACAAATGGGAGCTTCCAGAGAAAAGCTTGGGGATACTAGCAGAACTGAAGGAAATGCTCCTCTATAGTAAAGAATATCTAAATGTTGGTTGGAAATACCAAAAGTAGATATTCAAGTAGCTAAAGTGGCAAAAAAAAACCACAGCATAGTCCTTTGAAGACTCCTCACAACCAGGGCCGCCATCAGGGCATTACAGCCGTGACTGGCGTAAGGGGCCCGGTGAGCAGAGGGGGCCCGCATCGGGCCCCCTCTTACCTGCTCACCGGGCCCCTACCGGCAGCCGCAGGCTGAACCGGGCCCTTAGCGGCGGGCGCGGCCGGCGCTGCAGCTGTACGCTATTGACATGCGGGCCCGCGCCCGCACGTCAATAGTTAACAGCCGCCAGCCGCAGCGTGCAGGTCGCCGGCGTCTGACGTCATTGTCAGTCGCCGGCGAGTGCACAGTGCAGCTGCGTGGAGAGAGGAGCGCGGCAGGTAAGTAGAACTTTTTTTTTTTTCTATTAACCCCTCTGTGACCTTAGACGTACTATCCCGTCGAGGTGCCCTGGGCTTATCTGACCCTGGACGGGATAGTACGTCATAGCGATCGGCAGCGCTCACGGGGGGAGCGCCGCCGATCGCGGCCGGGTGTCAGCTGCTTATCGCAGCTGACATCCGGCACTATGTGCCAGGAGCGGTCACGGACCGCCCCCGGCACATTAACCCCTGGCACACCGCGATCAAAGATGATCGCGATGTGCCGGCGGTGCAGGGAAGCACCGCGCAGGGAGGGGGCTCCCTGCGGGCTTCCCTGAGCCCCCCGCAGCAACGCGATGTGATCGCGTTGCTGCGAGGGTCTCCTCACCTCCCTCCCTGCTCGAGCCCCGGATCCAAGATGGCCGCGGATCCGGGTCCTGCAGGGAGGGAGGTGTCTTCACAGAAGCCTGCTCAGAGCAGGCACTGTGAAGCAGCCTGCACTCCTATCAGATCAGTGATCTGACAGAGTGCTGTGCAAACTGTCAGATCACTGATCTGTGATGTCCCCCCGAGTGCTGTGCAAACTGTCAGATCACTGATCTGTGATGTCCCCCCCTGGGACAAAGTAAAAAAGTAAAAAAAAAAATTTTCCAAATGTGTAAAAGAAATAAAAAAAAATATTCCAAAATAATGAAAAAAAAAAAAAAAATATTATTCCCATAAATACATTTCTTCATCTAAATAAAAAAAAAAAAACAATAAAAGTACACATATTTAGTATCGCCGCGTCCGTAACGACCCGACCTATAAAACTGTCCCACTAGTTAACCCCTTCAGTAAACACCGTAAGAAAAAAAAAAAAAAAAACGAGGCAAAAAACAACGCTTTATTATCATACCGCCGAACAAAAAGTGGAATAGCACGCGATCAAAAGGACAGATATAAATAACCATGGTACCGCTGAAAGCGTCATATTGTCCCGCAAAAAAAGAGCCGCCATACAGCATCATCAGCAAAAAAATAAAAAAGTTATAGTCCTGAGAATAAAGCGATGCAAAAATAATTATTTTTTCTGTAAAATAGTTTTTATCGTGTAAAAGCACCAAACCATAAAAAAATGATATAAATGAGGTATCGCTGTAATCGTACTGACCCGAAGAATAAAACTGATTTATCAATTTTACCAAACGCGGAACGGTATAAACGCCTCCCCCAATAGAAATTCATGAATAGCTGGCTTTTGGTCATTCTTCCTCACAAAAATCGGAATAAAAAGCGATAAAAAAATGTCACGTGCCCAAAAATGTTTTCAATAAAAACGTCAACTCGTCCCGCAAAAAACAAGACCTCACATGACTCTGTGGACCAAAATATGGAAAAATTATAGCTCTCAAAATGTGGTATTGCAAAAAATATTTTTTGCAATAAAAAGGGTCTTTCAGTGTGTGACGGCTGCCAATCATAAAAATCCGCTAAAAAACCCGCTATAAAAGTAAATCAAACCCCCCTTCATCACCCCCTTAGTTAGGGAAAAATAAAAAAAAATGTATTTATTTCCATTTTCCCATTAGGGCTAGGGTTAGGGCTAGGATTAGGGTTAGGGTTAGGGCTAGGGTTAGGGCTAGGGTTAGGGTTAGGGTTAGGGCTAGGGCTAGGGCTAGGGTTAGGGCTAGGGCTAGGGTTAGGGCTAGGGTTAGGGCTAGGGTTAGGGCTAGGGTTAGGGTTAGGGTTGGGGCTACAGTTAGGGTTGGGGCTAAAGTTAGGGTTAGGGTTTAGATTACATTTACAGTTGGGAATAGGGTTGGGATTAGGGTTAGTGGTGTGTCAGGGTTAGAGGTGTGGTTAGGGTTACCGTTGGAATTAGGGTTAGGGGTGTGTTTAGATTAGGGTTTCAGTTATAATTCCCACTGTTTCGGCACATCAGGGGCTCTCCAAACACGACATGGCGTCCGATCTCAATTCCAGCCAATTCTGCGTTGAAAAAGTAAAACAGTGCTCCTTCCCTTCCGAGCTCTCCTGTGTGCCCAAACAGGGGTTTACCCCAACATATGGGGTATCAGCGTACTCAGGACAAATTGGACAACAACTTTTGTGGACCAATTTCTCCTGTTACCCTTGGGAAAATACAAAACTGGGGGCTAAAAAATAACTTTTGTGGGAAAACAAAAAGATTTTTTATTTTCACGGCTCTGCGTTATAAACTGTAGTGAAACACTTGGGGGTTCAAAGTTCTCACAACACATCTAGATAAGTTCATTGAGGGGTCTAGTTTCCAATATGGGGTCACTTGTGGGGGGTTTCTACTGTTTAGGTACATTAGGGGCTCTGCAAACGCAATGTGACGCCTGCAGACCATTCCATCTAAGTCTGCATTCCAAATGGCGCTCCTTCCCTTCCGAACCCTCCCATGCGCCCAAACGGTGGTTCCCCCCCACATATGGGGTATCAGCGTACTCAGGACAAATTGGACAACAACTTTTGGGGTCCAATTTCTCCTGTTACCCTAGGGAAAATACAAAACTGGGGGCTAAAAAACAATTTTTGTGGGAAAAAAATTTTGTTTTATTTTTATGGCTCTGCATTATAAACTTCTGTGAAGCCCTTGGTGGGTCAAAGTGCTCACCACACCTCTAGATAAGTTCCTTAGGGGGTCTACTTTCCAAAATGGTGTCACTTGTGGGGGGTTTCAATGTTTAGGCACATCAGTGGCTCTCCAAACGCAACATGGCGTCCCATCTCAATTCCTGTCAATTTTGCATTGAAAAGTCAAACGGCGCTCCTTCCCTTCCGAGCTCTCCCATGCGCCCAAACAGTGGTTTACTGCCACATATGGGGTATCAGCGTACTCGGGACAAATTGGACAACAACTTTTGAGGTCCAATTTCTTCTCTTACCCTTGGAAAAATAAAAAATTGGGGGCAAAAATATTATTTTTGTGAAAAAATATGATTTTTTATTTTTACGGTTCTGCATTATAAACTTCTGTGAAGCACTTGGTGGGTCAAAGTGCTCACCACACCTCTAGATAAGTTCCTTAGGGGGTCTACTTTCCAAAATGGTGTCACTTGTGGGGGGTTTCAATGTTTAGGCACATCAGTGGCTCTCCAAACGCAACATGGCGTCCCATCTCAATTCCTGTCAATTTTGCATTGAAAAGTCAAATAGCGCTCCTTCCCTTCCGAGCTCTCCCATGCGCCCAAACAGTGGTTTACTGCCACATATGGGGTATCAGCGTACTCAGGACAAATTGGACAACAACTTTTTGGGTCCAATTTCTCCTGTTACCCTTGGTAAAATAAAACAAATTGGAGCTGAAGTAAATTTTTTGTGTAAAAAAGTTAAATGTTCATTTTTATTTAAACATTCCAAAAATTCCTATTAAACACCTGAAGGGTTAATAAACTTCTTGAATGTGGTTTTGAGCACCTTGAGGGGTGCAGTTTTTAGAATGGTGTCACACTTGGGCATTTTCTATCATATAGACCCCTCAAAATGACTTCAAATGAGACGTGGTCCCTAAAAAAAAATGGTGTTGTAAAAATGAGAAATTGCTGGTCAACTTTTAACCCTTATAACTCCCTAACAAAAAAAAAAATTGGTTCCAAAATTATGCTGATGTAAAGGAGACATGTGGGAAATGTTACTTATTAAGTATTTTGTGTGACATATCTCTGTGATTTAATTGCATAAAAATTCAAAGTTTGAAAATTGCGAAATTTTCAAAATTTTCGCCAAATTTCCGTTTTTTTCACAAATAAACGCAGGTACTATCAAAGAAATTTTACCACTATCATGAAGTACAATATGTCACGAGAAAACAATGTCAGAATCACCAGGATCCGTTGAAGCGTTTCGGAGTTATAACCTCATAAAGGGACAGTGGTCAGAATTGTAAAAATTGGCCTGGTCATTAACGTGCAAACCACCCTTGGGGGTAAAGGGGTTAAGAGCGGAGAGCGGCGATCGGGGGGGGGGGGGGTTTGGGCAGAAGGCTGGACACAGAGGGGGCAGAAGGCCGCTGGACACAGAGGGGGCAGAAGGCCGCTGGACACAGGGGGGCAGAAGGCCGCTGGACACAGGGGGGCAGAAGGCAGCTGGACACAGGGGGGCAGAAGGCAGCTGGACACAGGGGGGCAGAAGGCCGCTGGACACAGAGGGGGCAGAAGGCCGCTGGACACAGGGGGGCAGAAGGCAGCTGGACACAGGGGGGCAGAAGGCAGCTGGACACAGGGGGGCAGAAGGCAGCTGGACACAGAGGGGGCAGAAGGCAGCTGGACACGGGGGCAGAAGGCAGCTGGACACAGGGGGGCAGTAAAGCTGGACACAGGGGGGCAGAAGGCAGCTGGACACAGAGGGGGCAGAAGGCAGCTGGACACAGAGGGGGCAGAAGGCCGCTGGACACGGGGGCAGTAAAGCTGGACACGGGGGGGGGGGGGGGGAAAGGCCGCTGGACACAGAAGGGCAGTAAAGCTGGACACGGGGGGCAGAAGGCTGGACACAGGGGGGCAGTAAAGCTGGACACAGGGGGGGCAGTAAATCTGGACACAGAGGGGGCAGTAAATCTGGACACAGAGGGGGCAGTAAATCTGGACACGGGGCAGTAAATCTGGACACGGGGCAGTAAATCTGGACACAGGGGGCAGTAAAGCTGGACACAGAGGGGGCAGTAAAGCTGGACACGGGGGGGCAGAAAGCTGGACACGGGGGGGGCAGAAAGCTGGACACGGGGGGGCAGAAAGCTGGACACGGGGGGGGCAGAAAGCTGGACACGGGGGGGGGCAGAAAGCTGGACACGGGGGGGCAGAAAGCTGGACACGGGGGGGGCAGAAAGCTGGACACAGGGGGGGGCAGAAAGCTGGACACGGGGTGGGGCAGAAAGCTGGACACGGGGGACGGGGCAGAAAGCTGGACACGGGGGGGGGCAGAAAGCTGGACACATGGGGGGCAGAAAGCTGGACACATGGGGGGCAGAAAGCTGGACACGGGGCAGAGTGCTGGACAGAGATGGGGCAGAGTGCTGGACAGAGATCGGGCAGAGTGCTGGACAGAGATCGGGCAGAGTGCTGGACAGAGATGGGGCAGAGTGCTGGACAGAGATGGGGCAGAGTGCTGGACAGAGATGGGGCAGAGTGCTGGGCAGAGTGCTGGACAGAGATGGGGCAGAGTGCTGGACAGAGATGGGGCAGAGTGCTGGACAGAGATGGGGCAGAGTGCTGGACAGAGATGGGGCAGAGTGCTGGACAGAGATGGGGCAGAGTGCTGGACAGAGATGGTGCAGGATTGGAAACAGATGGGGCAGGATGGATACGATGGAGACAGATGGGGCAGGATGGGGAGATCATATGGGGTAGAATGGATACTCATGAGGGCAGGATGAGAGAACATATGGCTGGAGCCTGAAATGAGACACACGGTGGCCAGGATGGCGAATATTACCATAGGGGCTAATTAAGGGATATTATTATTGCAGTGATGTATTTATTTTATTTTTTGAGTATACTGTTTTAAATGGGGGGGGCGGTCCTGTTACTGTGTAGAGTGATACTATGTTGCCTTCTTCATGTGGTGTAATGTAGAAGTTGGGAAAATTAAGTAATGTGTTCTACAAGCGGAACTCGAGATAACTGTTTTATTTCCTGCAGAGACGAGTCCTGGCTGGATAAAGTGATGGCGGTCTGTGCTGGATGAAAGATGAAGGACTTCACCTAGAGACGTCACTGGTGAGTCAGTGTTACCTATACACTTACACTATACACTGTATACTATATACAGAGGTCCTGTGTACAATGTCACCAGTGATCACTGTATTATCTATACATTATATACAGAGCTCCTGTGTGTAATGTCACCAGTGATCACTGTATTACCTGTACACAGACACTGCTTACTAATTACAGATCTCCTGTGCATAATGGCACTGATGGTGATAGTATTGTGGGTTTTTTGTATTACTGATCAGTATTGTAGTATTCAGTCATTGTTGGTAATATGTGGTCTGGTCATGATGTGGAGGTAATATGTGGTCTGGTCATGGTGTAGCGGTATTTGTTCCTTGTATTTTATATTATTCGATCACTGTGGTGGTAATATGTCATCTGGTCATAGTGTTGTGGTATTTGTTCCTTGTATGTAGTATTATAGGTCATTTTAAAAATTGAAAAATAAATAAAAATATACCTAAATTGTATTGCATATTTTAACAAATATTTAGTAGGTTACAGTAGAGTAGGGCCCGGCCAAAAGTGTCTACCTTGTTGTGGTGGCGGCTTAAAAAATCTTTTGGCCAAAACAAAAGCTGCCGGCTATATGTGTGATCTGGTGATGGGAACTGTCAATGTGTGATAGGTGAGAAGTGGAGATTTTCCAAGAGAGAGTGGTGGGACTGTGGACAGTTCGTGGGGTGGAGCCTGGAGGCGGGGCTGGGGTGGAGCCTGGGCGGAGTTTCAAGGGGGCCCCGAAAATTTTGCCAGTATGGGGCCCCGAAATTTCTAGTGGCAGCCCTGCTCACAACTAAGACACCCAATAGATCGTAAAATGGACACCCTGTTAAAGAAATCATGGGAGATTTCCACATCGCTGTTGAACACAAATGTTTTATCTACTTGTATAACAAGATCCATGTTTCGGTGGCTAAATCAGGTGGAAGAACATCTCAGCATGGGAACCTCAAGAGAAGCACTATTGGGGCCTTTTCTGCAAAAGGCCACAGGATTCTTAGCTGATGCTTCTGCTGAATCAGTAAGAACAGCAGCCAGATCTTCGGTCCTGTTGAACTCAACTAGACGTGCACTGTGGCTAAAATGATACAGCTGGGACATCGCTTCAAAAATTAAGCTCTGGCCTAGCAGATCTTCATAAGATATTTCCCTCTGTCTCCAATAAATGCTGGAGATGTGAAGCATAGTGCTTACCGCATTTTCATATCTGCTGGGAATGCCCTCAAATAAGTAGCCTCTGGAGCAGTCTGTGATATTCACAAACACATTAGGCTGGGTCCACATTGCGTTAGGGCGATCTGTTTAACGGATCCTTTACATAGCGGAACTAACGCAATGTAACGGATCCCTTAAAGGGAACCTGTCACCCCGTTTTTTAAAGATTAGATAAAAATAGTGTGAAATAGGGGCAGAGCTGGGCTTTACATTAGTGCCTTTTTGGTGCCTTTATTCCCCCTTTTTAGTTCCCACAAAAGTATCGGAACTCGGTATCGGAATTCCGATACCGCAAGTATCGGCCGATACCCGATCGGAATGCTCAACACTAGTTACGACCCGCGCATGCGCAGTGATGTAAATTATGCTATGCCCACAGTTGGGCAAAGCATAATACGCAGGCGCCAAATTAGACGTTACTGCGCAGGCGCTAAACACAACGCCAACGGCGGGACTAAATTGCGCAGGGAAACGCAAGAGGTGGGGGAGGAACCGCTATTTGACCACGCCCATCCGACCTGACCAACTTGAGTGACAGGACAAAACGGCCAGTTCACAAAGGTATTTCGGCAGCCTAACGGGGGAATAAAGGCACCAAAAAGGCACTAATGTAAAGCCCAGCTCTGCCCCTATTTCACACTATTTTTATCTAATCTTTAAAAAACGGGGTGACAGGTTCCCTTTAATGCGCCCATAGACTTACATTATCGTAATGCATCCCAACGCATGTCAAAATCGGCATGCGCTAGCGATGATGCGTTACTTTGTGACGCACCCTCGAACGCAGTTTACCGTGTTTTCAGGTACATTAGGTCTAACGCACAGCGAATGGACGCATTTGCTGTGCATACACCTCTATTGCTAACGCATGCCAACGCAATGGTACCATGCGTTAGTGCGATTGTAGCAAAGAAACAATTTTGGGCATCACAGTTAGTGCCATCTGTTTAACAGATCCATTGAACGGATGCGCTAACGCGATGTGAACTTAGCCTTACAGGCGATTCATCATCTAGAACTCCCCAGATCAGATTTCTTTCTAAACCACGGTCTTTTAGATGTATCAAAAGAGGATTGCTGAGACACTGTTTATCCGCCACTAGAATAGTCATTCCCAGAACCACTCCATCTATCCAAGAATGGTCTCTTGCAATGGATTTTTTTGTAGAATGGAAAGACTCTCTGTTCAAAATAACATTAGCTCAGACAATTTATTCGGTACGTGGCAAGGATGGATTTTATTCAGAGATTCCCCAAAGTACTCCTCAATGCTTATGTCGTGATGAAGACACCATATATTGTAATTGTACATACCGGAATATGGGTGGATTCATAAATCTTGCTCATCTCCTCCTCTCCCCTTAGGATCTCTTCTTGACTTTTCTATTGTTATAATTTTCTACTAAAAGTTCTTTTCCTTCCTTTGTCAGGCTTGAGAAAGCCCAACTTGATTGCAAGAAGTTAATGAACAAGTTGTTAATAAGTCATACTTTTCTTTAAAAAAAAAAAAAAAAGGGGTATTCTGATATGTGATTTGACGTTAATATATCTTGATATTTGACAATTTTTGACAGTATCACTATGGTCTGTAGTACTATAATGAAAACAACTTCTTTGGTTGTATTTAAAAATGTTGCAACTATTTGCTGCTCTCAATTAAAGGGAACCTGTCACCCCTCCCCATTCCCCCCTCCGGCTTTTTTTTTTTGTTGCTCTTTTTTTTGGGGGTTCCTTCCAGCACTGCAATATCACTTTTCATAATTTGCCAGCCATACCTTTAGTCTGTCCGGGGGGCACGTCTTTCCCCCCTGGACGCAAACGTCTCCCAGCCATCACTAGGCCCCTCCGTTCACCACCTCCTGTGCCTTCATTATTGTCCCCGGTGCCTGCGCTGTAAGTTCCCATCATGTGATGTGAGTCAAAGGGCAGCACAATCTGCGCATGCCCTAAAAAGGAACTTACAGAGCAGGCGTCGGGGGCGTTAATGACGTAGCTAGGAGGTAGACCTGTTTGCTACCAGTCAGAACGTGAAAGCAGACAAATACTTCTCCCTAAACCCAAACGACACCTGCTTAGCAGTCAATGCTCTCTCACACCCCTGGGACTTCAAACTGGCATATGCCTTCTTCCTCCCATTCCTATCCTACAAAGAACATTACAGAAAATCAGGAGACAAAACTAAGGCAATCCTGGTGGCACCTCTCTGGCCAAGAAAAAGCTGGTTCAGGGCTCTGAATATTCTAAAAATAGAAGGTCGCCTGGTTCTTGCATCAATTAGCAACCTTCTCCACCAAAGGCAGATTTATCACCCAGATCCTCAAGCCTTACAGCTTGGCTTCTCAATCCGTAATCCTGACTTATAGGTCTCTCGGACAAAGTGGTAAATATGAATTAGAAAAGCAGGAAGCCTATGACAAATTAACCCCTTAACGACCAGTATATTTTTGGTTTTGCATTTTCATTTTTATGCTCCCCTTCTTCCCAGAGCCATAACTTTTTTATTTCTTCGTCAAAATAGCCATGTGAAGGCTTGTTTTTTTTCGGGACAAGTTGTAATTTTGAACGACACCGTTGGTTTTACCATGTCTTGTAATAGAATAGGGGAAAAACATTCCAAGTGCGGTGAAATTGCAAAAAAAAAAAAAAAGTGCAATCCCACACTTGTTTTTCTTTTTTCCTAGGTTCACTAAATGCTACAACTGACCTGCCAATATGATTCTCCAGTTCATTACAAGATCATAGACACCAAACATGTCTAGGTTCTTTTTTATCTAAGTGGTGGAAAAAAAATTCCATTTTATTTTTACATTTTTTTTTTTTTTTTTTAAGTTTCCATTTTTCGAAAGCCGTAGCATCTTCATTTTTCAGGATCTGGGGCCGGGTGAGGGCTTATTTTTTGCATGCCGATCTGACGTTTTAAATGATACCATTTTGTGTTGATATGATTTTTTGATCATCAGTTATTGCATTTTATTGAATGTTGCAGAGACCAAAAAAACAAACAAACCATAATTATGGAGTTTCATTTTTTTATTTTTTTTTTTCATGCCGGTTACTGATCAGATTCTCTTTATATATTGATAGATCAGGCGATTCTGAATGTGGGGATACCAAATGTGTATATTTGATTTATTTTTTTTTTTAACTTTGAAGGGGGGAGAAACGAGGGTGATTTGAACTTTTATATATTTTTTTAAATATTTTTTAAAACTTTTACCTGCTGCAATAGTCTCCATGGGAGACTAGAAGCTGCAGTTGTCCGATCGCCTCTGCTACAGCCCTGCTCTATGTAGCAAATATGCTCACTTGCTATCACTGCCGACCACCAGGCTCATAGCTATCCAGCAGTGACAACCACAGGGGTCTCCTGCTGACCCCGGGTTGTCATGCCAACCCATCGGCGACCCGCGGTCATGTGACATGGGTGCCGACGCGCCTCCTGTGCGTGCATGTTAAATGCCGCTGTCAGCATTTGACAGTTGCATTTAACATGTTAACAGCCACGGGTGAATCGTGATTCCACCCACGGCTGTTACGGGCATGCCGGCTGATGAGATCAGCTGTCATGTGTCGTAAAATGTGCGGGCTTATAGCCGGGGCCCCCACCAAACGGGGAGGTGTCCAATGACTGACAGTCAGTCATTGTACTTTAAAGGGAACCTGTCACCCCGTTTTTTCAGTAGGAGATAAAAATACCGTTAAATAGGGCCTGAGCTGTGCTTTACAATAGGGTATTTTTTGTCCCGATTCCCTACCTATGCTTCCGAAATACCTTACAAAAGTGGCCTTTTTCGCCTGTCAATCAGGCTGGTCAGGTCAGATGGGCGTGGTCACAGCGCTGTTTCTTCCCCCACATCTTGCTTATGTTCCCGTTGGTGGCGTAGTGCTTCTCGCATGCACAAGTGCCGAATGCACTGCGCAGCTGTAGAAAAAGAGCACACTCGCCGCTATTCAGCGGTTTCTCGGTGGGGGCGGCCATCTTCCTGAGGCCACGCGTGCGCAGATGGAGTCTCCTGCTTCCCGGGGCTTCAGGAAAATGGCCGCGGGATGCCGCGCGTGTGCAGATGGACATCGCGGCGGCCATTTTCCTGAAGCCGAGATTCGAACTTTATGTGGATCTTTATTTTAAACACGAGAAACCAAAAAAAAAAGTGGAATATTCATATCTTCTCTACAGCAAACGCTGCTGCAGAGAAGATATCAGTGGCGGCTTCAGCACCAGATGCAGGGGACAGCGCTAAACTTTAGCACTGTCTCCTGCACGGTGCGTGTGGTACCCAGTGGGCACACGGGTGGCGCACGTGTGCCACACTGATGTGCCACAGAAACGCACGGGCACGGATAATTCCGGTACCGGAATTATCTGGACGTGTGGGACTGCCCTTAGGGTGGGAATACTGCCTGGAGTACCTTCCTGCCAAACCCCAATTGTGTTGACATTACATCTAGTTTATGTTTGGAAAAAGTACCAAGATTAGTCCAGGAAGCAGCATTACAAATTTGAAGTGCTGAAGCCCCCCCTTTTTCTGCCCATGAGGCTGCCATTGATCTAGACGAGTGTGCTTTGATACACCCCGGTGGATTTTTCCCCTGAGCTTTATAGGCCGAAATTATTGTGGATCTAATCCATCTCGCGATCGTGGATTTAGATGCCTTTCTACCCTTGTTTGGGCCTCTAAACTGAACAAAAAGAATATCATCTATCCTCCAGGGTGCCGTAACCTCTAGATATTTAAGAACCGTTTCTCTAACGTCTAGGTTATGGTAGAGAGTTTACATAGTTAATTAAGAACTAAATTTAAGTCCCATGGTGGGACAGTTTTCCTTATTAACGGTTTTAACCTTGCAACTGCCCTGGAAAACCGACTAATCCAGGGGTGGGCCGATAAAGTACAGTCATAAAAGACACTAAGGGCCGCCACTTGTACCCTTAAAGTACTGGATCTAAGACCTGCTTTAAAACCAGATTGTAAAAAAAAAAAAAAAAAAAAAAAAAATCAAGGATTTTAGGTACATTAGGGTGGTCAGTATCGACTGTCGTCTCTCCACAATAGCTGCAGAATTTTTTCCAAACTTTGGTATAGATGGAAGAGGTTACTGGCTTCCTACTTGCTTTCAATGTGGAAATTACTTCATCCGATAAACCCTTTGCTCTTAGAACTTGCCGTTCAGGATCCAGGCCGACAATCGAAGACTTTCTGGACTCTGGTAGAGAATGGGACCTTGAAAGAGTAGATCTGTTCTTTGTGGAAGAAAAACTGGTTTTTCCCCTGACATTCTCTTCAGTAAGGAAAACCAACTTCTGTTTGGCCAGAACGGTACTACAAGTAGGACTTTGGCTCTGTCTTCCGCAATTTTCCTGAGAGTCCTTGGTATTAACGCAAGCGGAGGGAATGCATACAACAGGCCTCTGTTCCACGATTGGGAGAAGGCATAGACTCCGGTCGGGTTCTCCTGAGGGTTCAGTAAGTAAAAGACGCTAACCTTTGCATTCTGTCTGGTTGCAAAGAGGTCCACCTCTGGATTCCCCCAACGATAGCATAAGTCTTTGAATACCTCGTTGTTTAACTCCCATTCTGTTGATAGAACTGTCCTCCTGCTCAGGAAATCCGCCACTTGGTTTCTGGAACCTTCCAAATGTACCGCTGAGACCGAGAGTACGGTCCCTTCTGCCCATCTGAAGATTCGTTCTGCCATCTGCTGCAGAGCCTTATGTCTCGGACCACCTTGATGTCGAAGGAAAGCAACTGCTGTTGTGTTGTCCGAGAGCATTTTCACGTTTGTTCCTTATCAAAGCCTGTGCTGAAGATAGAATCTTCCAGACTGCGAGCAATTCTCTGAAATTTGAGGATTGTCTGCTGTTCTTCTGGGTCCACTGACCCTGGTAATACCTTTCCTGGATGTGACCTCCCCTCTTGTGAATTCTGTTGTCAAGCTCCCTCCTGTGGTCGTGAATGGTACTTCGGCGAGTTCTGTCCATGGACTCCCTCTGGTGGCTGTGAGTGAAGCTGCTGCTTCTGAGGTTCCTTACACAGGTGACGTGGTTTATCCTTTGGTTGGCTGCTCTATTTAACTCCACTCAGATCGTTACTCCATGCCAGCTGTCAATGTTCCTGCATTGGTTCAGTTCGCTCTTGGATCTTTCTGGTGACCTGTCTTCTCCAGCAGAAGCAAAGTTCCTGATAGTTATTATTTGTTCATTGTTTCCTTGTCCAGCTGGTTATCATGATTTTGTCTTGCTAGCTGGAAGCTCTGGGATGCAGAGTGGCATCTCCGCACCGTTAGTCGGTGCGGAGGTCTTTTTGCACAGTCTGCGTGGTCTTTTGTAGTTTTTTGTGCTGACCGCAAAGATACCTTTCCTATCCTCTGTCTGTTTAGTAAGTCTGGCCTCCCTTTGCTGAAACCTGTTTCATTTCTGTGTTTGTGACTTTCATCTTTACTCACAGTCAATATATGTGGGAGGCTGCCTTTTCCTTTGGGGAATTTCTCTGAGGCAAGGTAGGCTTTATTTTCTATCTCTAGGGCTAGCTAGCTCTTAGGCTGTGAAGAGGCGTCTAGGGAGTGTCAGGAACGCTCCACGGCTATTTCTAGCTGTTGTGATAGGATTAGGGCCTGCGGTCAGCAGAGCTCCCACATCCCAGAGCTTGTCCTGTGTGAGTTTAACTATCAGGTCGTGCCGGGTGCTCCTAATCACCAGGTCATAACACTCCCCAGCCTTGTTGACTTGCGTCCGTGGTAATTATGACTTCGGGAGCATGAATACAGGCCACTCCGTTCCTCAGATTTTTGGGATCTGTCCACCAACGCAACGAAGTCTTCACTTGGGCTGGTAGCTATATTACTTTGTCTAACGACCCCTGTCTTCTGTCCCAGGATGAGAGAATCGCCCGCTGAAGCCGTCGGGAATGAAATTGACTCCAATTTACGCAGGCCGTCATCAGCCCCAGGACCTTCATGGCTTCTCTGATGGAAACTGTTCTTTGTGAATAGACGAATCCTGTTTACTATGCCGCACAGTTTTTCTTCCGGCAGAAAGGACATTCTCACTCTTGGTCTAGTATGACCCCAAGAAACTTTATTCTTTGCTTGGGTACTAGATCGGATTTTGCCCAATTTACAATCCACCCGAAATTCTGCAGTGTGGAAATTAAAAACAGACATTCGGTTCTGAGTTGATTTACCGTGTCTGCTACCACTAAAAAGTCATCCAGATACGGTACGACCATATCTTGATTTCTTAGGTAGGCTACCACCTCTATCATAATCTTCGTAAAGATTCTTGGAGCTGAGGCTAGGCCAAACGGAAGGCAGCGAAACTGGTAATGGAAGACCCTGCCTTCTTTTTCTACTGCAAACCTGAGATATTTTTGGTGGTTTAGGTAAATCGGGACGTGGTAATACGCACTCTTCAAATCTAGAGTGCACATCACCACCCCTTTGTCTAGAAGGGGAATCGTAGATTTTATAGATTCCATTTTGAATCGTTTGTATACTACCCATGAATTTAGGTGCTTGAGATTTATAATAGTTCTTGATTCCCCCGAGGGCTTCATTATGGAAAATAGGCTTGAATAAAACCGTTGTCCTATTTCTTGGGGAGGCACTGGGACTATCGCAGCTGATTTTAGTAAGTCCTGAATATCTACCCACATGGGAGAGGTCGAGACAAGGTGGGAGCTGGAGATTAGGAATTTTTGTGGGGGAGGCGAAGATAATTCTATCTTGTAACCCTGAGCAATCAGTTGTAAAACCCACGGGCTCGTAGTGATTTTTTGCCAGCCCCCCAGAAACCGGTGGCATCATTTTCTGTGGTAACCTGATGCTGAACCTGAAAAAGTGGACTCTTTACCCTTGGTTCTAGCCTCCCCACCTTTTGGGTAGCTCCACCTCCCTTGTTTCCCTTTCCCTCTATAGTCAGTTCTCTGATTAAAATGGGACCTACGAAAGGGCTGAAACTTTTTGCGTTTCTCTTCCGGAAACCTTTTTTATCATCTGACGCCTTCTCTAAGATGTCATCCAGCACTGGCCCAAATACCCTTCCACCTGAAAATGGGATAGCACAAAGCTTATTCTTTGAATGTGCCGCATTTGACAGGGATTGACTTCTTGCCGTAAACCTTACCGATTCTGCTGATGCGTCCGCTAGAAAATCTGTTCCCATTTTTAGAAGGGGTAGGGATTTTAATATAGTTTCTCTAGGGGTTTTAGATGAAAGTTGATCTACCAGATCATCTACCCATAAGTGCATAGACCGTGCTATTGCTGTCATCGCTATGTTCGCACGCATTACAGCTGCTGAACTCTCCCAGGCTCTTTTTAAGAGACTGTCTGCTTTCCTATCCATAGGCTCCTTTAGGTTAGAGGAGTCTTCTAAGAGTATGGCGGTTCTTTTGGAGACTCTAGCTAAAGGGATGTCTATTTTGGGAATGTCCTCCCAATCCTTGACCTCCTCTGGATCAAACGGGAGACAAAGTTTAAAGTCTTTTGGATTAATCAGACGTTTCTCCGCCTCCTCCCACTCTTCTAGAATCATACCGCGTATATGAGAATTTACAGGGAAAACTTTTGAAGTCTGAGCCCGTAACCTGCCAAACATCTCATCCTGTATTGAACAAGATGTTGGCGGTTCTTCACTTTGCATGGTGCGTCTCACTGCACCTAGAAGCTCATCCGTGTCCATAGAAAATAAATACTTCTTCCCTCTCTCTGGAGGATCTCTAGTCTTCCTCCAGATCAGACTTGGACAAAGCTCCCTCAGATGTCAGAGTCTGAATCCCTCATTCTTTTCATGTTATCAGGCTGTGAGGGTTGAGGAGTCATTGAGCCAGAGACTGACGCCTGTACCTCCTCCCTGACAACAGCCCTCATGTTAGACATGAGAGGCTTGCTCTTCACCCACAATGCAGTTAGTGCAAGGTTCACAAAGGGGTTTTTGCCACGAATCTTTTAATTTTACGGAGCATATGGGGCACTTCTTATATTTCCCCGTTTTCTTAACCAACTTCTTATCCATGGAGATAGGGGCTCCCTATAAAACAGAAGCAGCCCCGTTTTAGAAGGATGCACACTATGAATGGGTGGTAGGGATTTAGTGGCTACCCTCTTTAGGGGACTCACGTGTGCCTGGCTTTCTGTCTCCATCCTGGCGGTATCCTCCATGTCGGATTATGCCCAGGTTTGGAGACGTCCCTACCACCTTTGCCTTATATCCTCATGCTTGCTTGCTGCGTTGGAGCGCTCGCCGACATGCCCCGGAAATGATCCCATCTTCCCTCAGCTGCAACGGAGACGCCGCCCCGCCCACCGCAACCCAGAAGTGACTACGCCGGGCTGCAGCATGCCGGTGATGGCTGCTGGTGCACTCCGGGACCGCATGAAGAGATGCCCGCTTACAGAGGAGGACCCGGACCAGAGAAGGCTTGGGCAGCGTGCTCGGTCGAGAGCCCCCACAGGAGGAAGCGACCGGCCATCCCAGGAGCAGCACTGCACTGGGTAAGCTGAGGGACCCTGTGTCGGGTTTCAGCACACGGAGGTCTTGAAGTGGGAAGGGTATTAAGGGCCTAAACCCCCCGATCCACCCCCCCCCCCGAACAGAGCCGGTCGGTGTTCCTCGTAGTTCCTATCCACAGAGGGATAGGAAAAACACTGACGGTTGGTAGGGGGAGGGTCCTTTTATACTCGTGGTTTCCTGTCCCACTGTGGATAAGAAGACAACCTCCAGGGTGCTGTCAGGTGGATGACCTGGAAAGCACAATTGTGAATTGCATCAAGAAGGCAATATGTGAAGCAAATGAAAACCAAAAATTGGTACCAAAGTTCAAGGCACACTCCAGGGCTGTATCTGCCTCATAGGTTGAAAAGGCAAGCACCTCAAATCGAGCACATCTGCAGAACCGCTACTTGGTCAATACCTTTTCAAAACACTATAGGCTTGATCCAATATCTGTTACGGATTTGGCCTTTGGAAGGAAAGTTCTCCAGGCCATTGTCCCTCCCTAAAAAGTTATTCTTTGGCATTTCTCCTGTGGTGATGTCGGAGGGTGACTAGAGAAAATATTATTAGACTAGCCAGTAATTCAGTTTCTAGGAACCCTCCACAACAGCACGACATCCCACCCTACTATTTTCATCGCATCATTTGTTTTGTGTAAATAAATATTGAAGAATTCATACCAGTGTGGTCCTTTATAAGAACACTGGAGGAAGTTGGGTGTGCCATTTGACCTCTTTGTGTTTCCTGCCTCTATTAGGGCGGGGCGCATCCTCATGTGGTGCGGTCATGGAGGGTTTCTTGAAATCAAATTACCAATGTCTAATTCTATTTTCTGCAGAAAACATCTTGTACATTTGTTTTAGCAAATTGGCTTTATTGTTAAGATGCCAGGGTCAGCATTAGAACGTTATCTGTAGTAGGGTTCATGAGTGAAGAGAATGGCAAGTTGCATGAAAATAGAATAGTGTTTCTGGATTGGGTGAATTTCTATACGAGGTCTTCATTAGTTTGGGTTTAGTCCGACAATGTGGAATGTGAAAGCAAGCCATGTGAGATCCAGATACTTGTAGACTTGAAAGCACTGGGTGCTATTAACCTCTCCAATTAGGCTGCCGTCACACTAGCAGTATTTGGTCAGTATTTTACATCAGTATTTGTAAGCCAAAACCAGGAGTGGGTGATAAATGCAGAAGTGGTGCATATTTTTCTATTATACTTTTCCCCTAATTCCACTCCTGGCTTTGGCTTACAAATACTGATGTAAAATACTGACCAAATACTGCTAGTGTGACGGCAGCCTCAAAGTGAGTGACACCAGAAAAACCCCTTAACGAGTCTGTATTTCTTTAAAATGGTCTTTCTAAACTTTACAGCCTGTACGTTGGAGTGTGTTGAAGGGTGTCATACACAGCGCTCCGGATTCAAATGCCACAGGATCAGCTTATGTGGGTAGGGAAGTTTATAGAAATGTGTGGGACTAAAAGTAGTGCTATAAAGTTTTGTTGCTTTTTTTTAGAAACTTTGCAATGTCCAATATAACAAAAAAATGGCAGAAGCTGGATGTGCAGTGATCAGCTGCTTACCAAAGTAAACATTTTAGGATAACCTCTCTCCTTTGCTGCTTGGAATCATTAGTTTTATCTTTTCCCTCCATGAACTACAAATTGTTGTTAGTGTTTAATACCTTTCCAACATACACATCCTAAGGCAGGCGAGTGTAAGAAGCGGCAGATGATGGCTATATCACACATTCAGCATCCGCAGCAACCATTATTTAACCACTTATTTAAATACTAGATGGTGGCCCGATTCTAACGCATCAGGTATTCTAGAATATGCATGTCCACGTAGTATACAGCACAGAGCCACGCAGTATATTGCCCAGCTACGTCATATATTGCCCAGTGAGGTAGTATCTTGCACAGCGACGTAGTATACAGCACAGAGCCACGTAGTATATTGCCCAGTGACGTAGTATACAGCACAGAGCCACATAGTATATTGCCCAGCTACAAAGTATATTGCCTAGCCACGCATGTCACAGGTTAAAAAATAAAAATACTCACCTTCGGATCCGAGGGCCCCTTGTAGCGCACGGCTGCCGCCATCTTCCGTTCCCAGGATGCTGTCTCGCGAGGCAGCTAAGTCTTCTGGGTAATTTTGCAATGCATCGCCGGGAACAGAAGATGGCGGCCGGCTCTGCAGACAACGGAGGGTGAGTATAGCAGGTTTTTTAAAATTATTTTTAACATTACATTTTTTACTATTGATGCCGCATAGGCAGCATCAATAGTAAAAAGTTGGGGACACACAGGGTTAATAGCGGCGGTAACGGAGTGCGTTACCTGCGGCATAACGCAGTCCGTTACTGCCGGCATTAACCGTTAGCAGTGGCTGGAGGGGAGTATGCGGGCGCCGGGCAGTGACTGCGGGGAGTAAGGAGCGGCCATTTTCTTCCAGACTGTGCCCGTCGCTGAATGGTCGTGGCTGTTTTGCCGCGACTTGGATTTCCTTGACAGACATAGGCTGCAACCAATGAATATCCGTGACAGAAAGAAGGAAAGACGGAAGTGACCCTTAGACAATTATATAGTAGATGTAGCCATAGCAAACATGAATCAACTCCCATAGACGTTCCAAAAGATTGTCTAACAAACCCCCCACCTTTACTACTTTTGCCATTCACTGAAGCAAAGCCAAGTTGTCCATATACTGCAATACTGTAGAATTCCAGTATATCCAGTAAGTGATCAGTCCTTGTTTATATGGGTAAATGAGATTTTTATGTTAGACTGTATTCTTTTACAAAAATATATATATTTTTAGATTGTGAGCTCAAATTGGGACAGTGCTGATGTCTGTAAAGGGCTGTGCAATTAATAGCGCTTATACAAATAAAATATATAGTGGCATATATATATATATATAAAAAAAAAATGTCCTTTCACTGTTGGGAGTACAAATTTCTCATCTTAATATATACTTACTGTGTAATGTCTTCACATCTTGTTCCGTCCAGATGGGCCTGGAACCCAGAATTCCAAGCGGCGGAAGTTCACCGTACTCCATATTGGGACACCCAAGTGATGGGTGTCTCAATATGGAAACTGCTGGTGGTACCAGCCACTTGCGTGGTACCACCATTGCTGATCCCGGCAGCAGAAGCACGTGTCTACAGGCAGAGGAAGCCGGTAACGGTAAAGGGGTTTTCCCACAAACAAGAGTTCATTTTTAAAATTGTCTGTGTCTGACCGTATACGGAGCAAACCACATCTCCTGGGCAGGAGAGGAAGCAAAAGAAAATACTGACATTACAGCAGGGGATCACAGAGGATTTCTTTTGTCAAGTAAAATATTTAACAGTTTTTAAATAATATTTTACCTTACAAAATGTATCCTCTGCGATCTACTGCTATAGGCCAGTCACACTACAGCGAGATATGGCAGAGTCTCGCAGGTTAAAAACAAGCTCCACGTATTGCTATGCGGCTGCATGCTCCGCTCTGGAGTGCCGGAGCTTGTTTTTAACCTGCGAGACTCGGCCATATCTCGCTGTGTGCGATCCTGGCCGTAATGTCAGTATTGTGTGAGAGGTGAACACAGCATAGGAAGGAGAGAGACAGCAGACAAGGGGGATAGCACATGGGGTAGACAGGTCAAAGAAGAGAGCACAGACCGAAGTCAGCACATGGGGAGTGGATAGGTGGGTGAGCAGTTGGGGGGGGATAAGAGATTCTCCACGCTGCAAAGCCTGCCCCCATCGTGACATTACCGCCTTCCCAATGCAATAGCATCAGGCCTCCATCTAGTTTATTACAATCACCTTACCTGCGGCCTTCACTAGCCTCATACACTCAAGTGTTCCAATCCTACAGCTTCCAAGATGGCGGAATCAATTGCCTCAGGAGTGCAGTGGAATGTTTATATCACGTCACCCATTGCCTTTCATACACCACACATAAGAAAGATGTGCAGAGGCAAATGTAGATCATTATGTACCCATCTACAAATTCACCCCAGACAGCTAAGTATTGTAGTTCAACATCCTCAATGCTACTGCTTCTCTGAGGAAGCGCAGGATACAAGTCAATAGAGCCAGTGTTATTCCTAATGTTTGTATGCACACACACCAGCTTATTCTAGAAAGTTATTTGAAATTATAGCTACCCTTTGAATGTAGTAGCATTGGGTGTAGTTTAGATCAGTGTCAATTTATACTGCAAACTTTTCATTTGGCAATAGGACGGGTGAAACAGGTGCAGGACTGCAGCATTACTATGGTTTGGTCACAACAGAAATTTCCCATGGGAACATGTATTTTTGGTAACCTGCCTTAAAGGCAAACACAAAAGGCCCCTTTTATTGCTAGCAAAGTTAGACCAACACTTTCCAGACCCTGTCCCAGAAACACATGATTGAAGCTACATCTGATCAGCTACCCGATGGCGCTCCGGTATGATCCAAGCCCTGTACTTAGAGCTGTGATCTAAATGCAATTATTTTTTTTTTATAAAGCATGTGTATTGCTGCTCCATTTTATATGGGTTCTACAGAACTTAAAGCCCCTTTCTATGCACCCAACAATCAGCAAGTTATCACCTATCTTATGGAAATTAATCCTTTAATAGCCCATTTAAAAAAAAAATTACAAAAAAAATGATTTTTTTTGTTTACTGCAGGAGGAACTAACATCTGTTAGTACATTGTCTTATACACAACTAGTACATTTAACAGGTAGCACAGTGTCAGTCGGAGCCTTCCTGCAGCTGCCGGTGGTCACGTGTGCCGCTAATTAAGAGAAATGAATATTCACCGCATTCCAATCCTATGGGTGTGGAACGCAGTATATATTCATTCCCTTTATGCTTTTATTTTTACTCACTTATGTAGTACACAATCCACAGCTCTTAACAGACATAACTATCCTCTTTGGGTCTAAATTCTCTATCAGTAAATTGGGGAGAAACCCACATAAACACAGGGAAAACATACAAATTCCTTGCAGATGTTTTCCTTGTTGGGATTTGTCCCCAATGTTGCAAGGTTACAGTACTGAGCCACTGTACTGCCCATCTCGAATCAACCCTTCGATCCTCCGGCAGCCAAGACAATTTTCACACTTGACATGTAGAGATATAATCTAAATTACAAAATAGAAGATGGGGATATTAAATGCTCAATACCTATATAGTTTTAGAATTTGGCCATCTGTTAAAATGACACCCAGTACTTGACACATTAACACACCTTCACGCAAAGTTGTATCAGTAAAGTTTTATTAAAACAAACACACACAAATCAAAAGTGATCGTACCTAGAGTGACAAACAGAAAATTATCCAAACCAAAAATACAAGATCATGTGCAGAGTGCATACAGCTTCGGCTTAGGTCAACATTTTATATATACCGGTACTTAGACATATCTCATTGTCACAAGTTATGCTACATTCATGCATTTCCCAAACTGAAATCAACAGCCGATACATGAAGCTGTCAAGTTCTGGTCAGCGGCCAAGCCCGCTGATGCGTGAAAGAAGCACGCGTGAACACACACGTGTGCGCTCTCTCTAACGCTGTCATGTTGATTCCGATTTTAAAAGGATGTATCGCATACATCTATGGCTACCAAGTTACCACTCAAAGAAAAAAAAATATATATGCGAAGGTCAATATTAAATCAAAGATATAAAATTTATTAAAATTCAATAGACAACTGGTGAGGGGGAAATGGATGTACAAGAAATGTCGCACACATGTGCTGTGAAACTGGATGCGCAAAAACCTGGACTCATAGCAATTCGGAATATACTTTATCTTTGAGTAAATATGAGATTGCCCATGGGTAAGATAAGGTATATTCCCTCCTCTGGCGCCGGCACTCCGGAGCGGAGCGTGCAGCAGCACATGGAGCTGCATGCTCCGCTCCCAAGCGCCGGCGCCAGAGGAGGGATTTCACCTGCGAGACTCAACCGTATCTCGCGTATGTGTGATCCCGGCCTTAGGCTAGGTTCACATTTGCAGTGGAGTACGCAGCGTATTGTCCGCAACCGCATGATAACAGATTTTTTTATTCACATCAGCTTACGCATGATGGCAAAACCCCACCCCCCAAAAAAAGTGTTTGCATGCGTTTTTACAAGCGTTTGATATTTCCAGGAGGGCGTGTCTAAATCAGTTCCTGGACACGCGCATAGAACGCAGACATGCGGACGCATGCATTCCGATAGACAGTAATGCATTTTTTAATGCATTCATCCGTATGCCTGCGCATATTTGTAGCCTCAAAAATTCCAACATGGTGCGTTAGCCACGCCCAGCGAGCAAACGCATGCACCTGCGTCTACAATGTTTAAAGATAGGAAATCAAGACACATGCAGATGTATGCGTCAAACGCTGCTGACACAACCGCAAATTTGAAACCAACCTTAGTAGCCTCGATTTTTTTTTCTTCATATAAACAAGTGTGGTTTTAATAAAATTTAATTGTTCTTGTTCATGCCTGGTGATCATATGGATCTTTGTTATATGGGAGCACCCAGTACCTGAATTTCATACTACATACAGACGCAGGTGGGGAGAAACCAGGAACCCACATTTCCTACTAGTTTCCCAAGCAACTTAGTCCCTGGCAGCTATGAAACACAGCAGAATTTCACAGTTCACACGTATGGATGAACTCATGCTGCCCTTGGATCAGGCAGCACATATATGTTCCCTTTAAGGGGATCAGCCAAAACTTCCACATGCAATTAATAGGGAGTAAACAGCTGACAAGACATCTGGTGACCGCTTATTTCGAGGGAGGTTCTAGTGCACAATTTAGCTGAGTTTTCTCAAATGTGTATGAAGCGGCATTTAGGTTTTGTACCTACAACTTTATGGTTCAATTAAAAATTTTAACAGCGCATCTGAGTTCACACTTTTTTTTAGATTCAACTAATCAACCAATAAAGGGGTTGTGCATTACTTGGACATCCCTTCCTAAATCCTATATTCCCCAGAGTAAAAAAAAAAAAAAAAAAAAAAAAAAAAAAAAAAGCATATTCACCTCAGTGGTCTGCGCTCATAGCAAGTATTTCTGCTACATGGAGCACGGCTGCAGCACTTCTAGTATCCCATGGAGACTACCGAATAAAAAAAAATAAAAAAAAAAAAATAAAAAAAATAACGAAATAAAGTTCAAATCACACTCCATTCAAAAAAAAAAAAAAATAAATAAAAATTATAAAAAAAAATTAGGATACACATTTGTTATCGCACTGTTCAAATTCGCCCGATCCATATATAAAAATAATTACCTTGATTGGTAAACTGCCAGAAATCAGTTTGTTCGCTGCAACATTGCAATAATGGATGTTTATTTGTTAAAGTATCAGAAATTTGACAAAAATGTAAAAAAATTTTTTAGCAATTTTCAAACTGAATGATTATCCCTTTAATTCAGATAGTCATGCCACAGAAAAGCATTCATAAATAACATTTCCCACACGTCTGCTTTTCATCAGCACCATTTGTAAAATTTTATTTTGTTAGCATTTTAGGAGGTTTAAGGCTGTGTGCATACGTTCAGGATTTTTCGCGCTTTTTCGCTATAAAAACGCATACATATGCATTCCATCATTTATAATGCATTCCGCAATTTTTGTGCATATGTTGCGTTTTTTTTCCACAAAAAAAACGCATTGTGGTAAAAACTGCAGCATGTTCATTAATTTCGTGGATTTTTTGCGTTTTTAACCGCTATTTAATTGCATTGGGAAAGCTCCGGAATAGCCTAAAAGTGGAGCAGCAGTTTTTCATGGAAATTTTTTGTAAATTTTTTTTTTTTTAGGGACCTATCCAGGTTTGAAGTGACTTTTGGGGTCCCATATATTGGGAAACCCCAAAAAGTGCTGCCAATTTAAAAACACCACCCCCGACATACTGAAAACTGCCATCAGGTAGTTTAACCCTTCAAGTGCTTTTCAGGAATTAATACAAAGTGGCATGACAGGAATGAAAAAGTGCATTTTTTACCATCTAAAGGTCATCGCCTTCTGAACAGGTCGCTATAGCCGGCAGACTCTGGCCGCTATTTGGCAGTGAATTGCCATGGCAATCGGGACTACACAATCATGATCTCAGGGTGCTGATGGGGATAAAGAGAGAATCCCCACAACATTTATATCATGTATTCACTATTGACAGCAGCATCTAAGGGGTTAAATGGCCATGGCCGGTGCCAACACTGATCGTGGCTGATACATAGTTATTAAGGTTGAAGGAAGACTAAAGGTACCTTCACACATAACGATATTGTTAACGATATCGTTGCTATTTGTGACGTAGCAACGATATCGTTAATGAAATCGTTCTGTGTGACAGCGACCAACGATCAGGCCCCTGCTGGGAGATCGTTGGTCGCTGAATAAAGTCCAGAACTTTATTTCATCGCTGGACTCCCTGGAGACATCGCTGGATCGGCGTGTGTGACACCGATCCAGCGATGTCTTCACTGTAACCATGGTAAACATCGGGTAACTAAGCGCAGGGCCGCGCTTAGTAACCCGATGTTTACCCTGGATACCATGCTAAAAGTTAAAAAAAAACAAACACTACATACTTACCTAACGCTGTCTGTCCTCCAGCGCTGTGCTCTGCACTCCTCCTGTACTGTCTGTGAGCCGGAAAGCAGAGCGGTGACGTCACTGCTCTGCTTTCCGGCTCACAGACAGTACAGGAGGAGAGCAGAGAAGCAGAGCGCAGCGCTGGAGGACAGACAGCGGTAGGTAAGTATCTAGTGTTTGTTTTTTTTAACTTTTAGCATGGTATCCAGGGTAAACATCGGGTTACTAAGCGCGGCCCTGCGCTTAGTTACCCGATGTTTACCCTGGTTACCGGCATCGTTGGTCGCTGGAGAGCTGTCTGTGTGACAGCTCTCCAGCGACCAAACAGCGACGCTGCAGCGATCCAGATCGTTGTCGGTATCGCTGCAGCGTCGCTTAATGTGAAGGGGCCTTAAGTCCATCTAGTTCAACCCATAGCCTAACCTAACATGTTGATCCAAGGGAAGGCAAAAAAAAAAAACCCATGTGGCAAAGAGTAAGCTCCACATTGGGGAAAAAAATTCCTTCCCGACTCCACATACGGCAATCAGACTAGTTCCCTGGATCAACGCCCTATCAAGCAATCTAGTGTATATATCCTGTAACATTATACCTTTCCAGAAAGGTATCCAGTCCCTCTCTTAAATTTTAGTAATGAATCACTCATTACAACATCATACGGCAGAGAGTTCCATAGTCTCACTGCTCTTACAGTAAAGAATCCGCGTCTGTTATTATGCTTAAACCTTTTTTCCTCCAAACGCAGAGGATGCCCCCTTGTCCCTGTTTCAGGTCTATGATTAAAAAGATCATCAGAAAGGTCTTTGTACTGTCTCCTCATATTTATACATTAAAATAAGATCACCCCTTAGTCTTTGTTTTTCCAAACTAAATAGCCCCAAGTGTAATAACCTATCTTGGTATTGCAAACCCCCCCCAGTCCTCTAATAACCTTGGTCGCTCTTCTCTGCACCCGCTCTAGATCAGCTATGTCTTTCTTATACACCGGAGACCAGAACTGTGCACAGTATTCTAAGTGTGGTCGAACTAGTGACTTGTATAGAGGTAAAATGATGTTCTCCTCATGAGCATCTATGCCTCTTTTAAATGCATCCCATTATTTTATTTGCCTTTGTAGCAGCTGCCTGACACTGGCCACTGAATGAGTTTGTCATCCACCCATACACGCAGGTCTTTTTCATTGACGGTTTTGCCCAGAGTTTTAGAATTAAGCACATAATTATACACCTTATTACTTCTACCCAAGTGCATGACCTTACATTTATCAGCCCAAGCTTCTAGTTTACATAAATCATCCTGTAATATAAAATTGTCCTCCTCTGTATTGATTACCCTGCGGAGTTTAGTGTCATCTGCAAATATTGAAATTCTACTCTGAATGCCCCCTAAAAGGTCATTAATATGTTAAAAAGAAGAGGGCCCAATACTGACCCCTGTGGTACCCCACTGCTAACCGCTACCCAGTCCGAGTGTGCTCCATTAATAACCACCCTTTGTTTCCTATCCGAGCCAGCTCTCAACCCACTTACACATATTTTCCCCTATCCCCATTATTCTCATTTTATGTATCAACCTTTTGTGTGGCACCGTATCAAAAGCTTTTGAAAAGTCCATACACACTACGTCCACTGGGTTCCCTTGGTCCAGTCCGGAACTTACCTCTTCATAGCAGCTGATCAAATTAGTCTGACATGAACGGTCCCTAGTAAACCCATGCTGATACTGGGTCATGAGGTTATCCCTCTTAAGATACTCCAGTATAGCATCCCTTAGAATGCCCTCGAGGATTTTACCCACAGTAGAGGTTAAGCTTACTGGCCTATAATTTCAGAGTTCAGTTTTTGTCCCCTCTTTGAATATTGGCACCACATTTGCTATACGCCAGTCCTGTGGTACAGACCCTGTTATTATGGAGTCTTTAAAGATTAAAAATAATGGTCTATCAATGACTGTACTTAATTCGTGCAGTACTCGAGGGTGTATCCCATCCAGGCCCGGAGATTTGTCAATTTTAGTGATTTTTAGACGCCGCCGCACTTCCTGCTGGGTTAAGCAGGTGACATTTAATTGGGAATTTTTATCACTAGTCATTTTGTCTGCCATGGGATTTTCTTGTGTAAATACTGATGAAAAAAAGTCATTTAGCATATTGGATTTTTCCTCATCCTCCATTTCACGCAGACTATTTTTAAGGGGGCCAACACTATCATTTTTTAGTTTCTTACCATTTATGTAGTTAAAGAATATTTTAGGATTATTTTTACTCTCTCTGGCAATGAGTCTCTCTGTGTCAATCTTTGCTGCCTTGATTTGCCTTTTACAGAATTTATTAAATTCTCTGTATTTAATGCCTCCTCACTACCTACTTCCTTTAATTCTCTAAATGCTTTCTTTTTGTCACTTATTGCGCTCCTTACAATATTGGTTTCCTCCTGTTTCTAGTATGTTTATTCCCATACGGTATATACTGTGCACAGGTCCTATCCAGGATGCTAATAAATGTCTCACATTTTCTTTGTGTATTTTTGTGTCTCAGGATATCGTCCCAGTTAATTGCACCAAGATCCTGTCTCATCCGTTGGAAATTTGCCCTCCTGAAGTTTAGTGTCCTTGTAACCCCTCTATTACACATCTTTTTAAAGGATACATGAAAACTTATTATTTTGTGATCACTATTTCCCCAAGTGCCCCCAACCCTTATATTTGCTGTGCGGTCTGGCCTGTTGGTTAATATTAGGTCTAGCAGTGCCCCCCTTCTTGTTGGGTCCTGAACCAGTTGTGAATGGTAATTGTCTCTCGTAGTTGTCAAAAACCGATTACCTTTGCTGGAACTGCAGGTTTCTGTTCCCCAATCTATTTCAGGGTAGTTGAAGTCCCCCATAATAATGACTTCTCCTTGAGTCGCAGCTTCATCTATTTGCTTTACGAGGATATTCTCCATTGCTTCCATTATTTTTGGAGATTTGTAACAAACCCCTATCAGTAATTTATTCCCAACCCCCCCTCCTATCTCCACCCACAGGGATTCTACATTTTCATTAAATTCACCTACATTATCACGCAGGATGGGTTTTAAGGACGATTTTACATATAGACACACCCCACCCCCTCGCTTATCTGTACGGTCATTTCTGAACAGGCTATAGCCCTGCAAGTTAACAGCCCAGTCATGGCTCTCATCCAGCCATGTTTCAGATATCCCCACCATGTCATAATTATGCTCCAACATTAGTTCTAATTCGTCTATTTTGTTGGCGAGGCTTCTGGCATTTGTATACATGCACTTGATGTTCCTCTTTGTACCTCTATTTCTTAAATTATTAACCCCACCCCCATGCCAACGCCACCCCTAACTTCCTTATTTGTGCCCAGGTCTCTGTCTGCACCATCTTCCCCTCCTATAAATTTAATACCCCCCCCCAATCCCTAGTTGAAACACTCATCCAACCTTCTAGCCATTTTCTACCCCAGCACAGCTGCACCTTCCCCATTGAGATGCAGCCCGTCCCTAGCGTAGAGCCTGTAACCAACTGAGAAGTCGGCCCAGTTCTGCAGGAACCCAAACCCCTCCTTCCTACACCAATTCTTGAGCCACTTATTAACCTCCCTAATCTCCCGTTGCCTCTCTGGCGTGGCACAGGCAGTATTTCGGAAAATACCACGTTGGAGGTCCTTGCTTTCAGCTTGCGGCCTAATTCCCTGAAATCATCTTTAAGGACCTTCCACCTACCTCTTTGTCATTTGTGCCAATGTGCACCATGACCGCTGGGTCCTCACCAGCCCCTCCCAGTAATCTGTCCACCCGATCAGCGATGTGTCGGACTCGAGCACCAGGTAGGCAGCACACCGTTCGACGATCCCTGTCTTTGTGACAGATTGCCCTATCTGTTCCCCTAATAATTGAGTCGCCCACTACCAGCACCTGTCTGGCCTGCCCTGCTCTCCCATTTCCCTCCTTACTGGAGCAGTCACTCCTCCAGCTTTTAGAGGACATGCCTGGCTGCAGCAGTGCTACCCCTGTACTGGCACCCCCCTGATCTACCAACTTAGCAAACTTATTGGGATGTTCCAGATCAGGACTAGCCTCCCTGGCTCTCTTCCCTCTACCCAGCTTTCTAACTGTCACCCAGCTTGCTACTTCATCGTCCTGCAGCTCCATCCTACCATCCCCCCCCTCATCTATCCCATTGAGCGTCTGCTCCGTGAGCAGAAGACTCCTCTCCATATTGTCTATGGATCTCAGTGTTGCCAGCTGCACATTTAGATTCAGAATCTGGGTTTCCAAATGCACAACGTGCTCACATCTCGCACAGCAGTATGCACCCTCGACCGGGCGCTTAAGGACTGTATACATGTGGCAAGATGTGCACTGGATGGCATTAACAAGAGTAGAGCACATTTCCTAATGGAGATTGCACCAGACAGAAGAGTCAAATAAAAAAAATAAATACAAAGTATTAATAAAAAACAGACAGCAATTCAGTAATTCCTCCCTTGGAAACTCCCTGATTCCAAAGTCACTGAATCACAAGTCACACTTACGCTCAGCTCACACTCGCTATGCTGAAGTTTTATAGATTTTTTTTTCTCTAGTTCCCTTAACAGCAAACCACCTTGCTGTTCAAATGCACTTCCAAAAAGGAAGGATGCAGCAAGTTGTCAGCTACAGCAGACAGCTGCTGGATTGCCACCTGTATAGGGATGCTATTTTCTCATATGTCAGTTAAAAGACGTATTGGTGGTCATTAAGGGGTTAAACAGTAGATCTTGCTTCTGTTTAAAATTGTAGCTGGGATTTCCAGCACTAGCTAACCAGGTAGTGAATGTAGCAGATCCCCCAAAGATTCATGGTAGACCTGTGGAGTAATATGTAGGAAAACAACTGCATCCAGCCACCTTAAATATTTCCAAAGTCTTGTCAAAGTACCGTACATGTTGCTTCCAATAAATGGCCCATCTTAAAAAGGGGTTTCCCCATGAACTAAAGGTTAATTTTATTCACTAGATCTTGGAATTAAAATAAGGTCCAAAACAGGACGTGATTAAATAAAATGTTCCTGTGCTGAGAATCTTATAAATATGCTCTTGCAGTGTGACACTACAGGGACATGGTCTGATCATAGCACAGCTCCTGGGCAGGGGAGGAAACAAAAGAATATACAGACATTACAGCTCTTTTTTGTGAAGTAAAACATTTCACTGCCTGTTAAAAAAAAAAAAAAAGAAGTTTTACCACAAAGAAAGTCAGCTGTGATCCCCTAATATAAATATCTGTATACTCTGTCCTCCCCTACCCGGGAGCTGTGGTATCATCAGACCATGTTCCTGCACAGTAAGACACGGCAGGGACACATTTATAAGATCTCAGCACATGAACATTTGTTTTAATCACATCTACCTTCCAACAGGTAGCACTAGAGTTATAGCTCTCTTCCTCTCTGAAGAGACAATTTGCATAATTAGCGTACTACCCAGAGGAGCATTGCGGCTTTAAGTCTCATCTCGGCATGCTTAGTATGTCGATCTCCCCAAGGAGAAACGATATTTCTTGGATAACGATTTTAATCACAAAAAAAAAAAAAAAAAAAAAAAAAAAAAAAAAAAAACTTTAAAAAGGAACCTGTCACCCCCCCAGGCGTTTTTAACTAAAAGAGCCACCTTGTGCAGCACTAATGCTGCATTCTGTCAAGGTGGCTCTTTTAGTTGTGGTCCCTTTCAACGCTAAATAATCGTTTTTATAATTTGTCCGATACCTCGAATTCGTCCTGGGGGCATGTCTTTTTACCGCCGGACAGATACGCCTCCCAGCCGTCACTCAATACTCTGTGCGCAGGGCTCTGCCTTCATTAACGTCCCACTGGGGCTCCCGGATTTCCACCTTGTCAGTGACCACCGCGGTGCGTCCCTCGCTTACCAGACGACCTTCCACGGTTGGAGCAGCAGCCGCAACAGCGACCACTTTGAGGAAGTCAACACGCAGCAGTCGCCCGTGTGTTCGGCTGTGGCCCCGTCGCTTTAAGTTTTTTTTTCGAGCATGCGCAGAGTGCGATGCCCTTCGAACTTACAGCGCAGGCAACGGGGCCGCATCAGAACACACGGGCGACTGCTGTGTGTTGACTTCCTAAAAGTGGTCGCTGTTGTGGCTGCTGCTCCAACTGCGGAGGCCGTCTGGGAAGCCAGGGACGCACCGTGGTGGTCACTGACAAGGCGGTAAATCCAGGAGCCCCAGTTGGACGTTAATGAAGGCAGAGCCCTGTGCACAGAGTATTGAGTGACTGCTGGGAGGCGTATCTATCTGGCGGAAAAAAAAGACATGCCCCCAGGACGAATTTGAGGTATCAGGGACAGATTATAAAAATTATTTTAGCATTGAAAGGGACAACTAAAAGAGCCACCTTGATATAATGCAGCATTAGTGCTGCACAAGGTGGCTCTTTTAGTTAAAACCGCCTGGGGGGTGACAGGCTCCCTTTAACCCCTTTACCCCCAAGGGTGGTTTGCACGTTAATGACCGGGCCAATTTTTACAATTCTGACCACTGTCCCTTTATGAGGTTATAACTCTGGAACGCTTCAATGGATTCCAGTGATTCTGACATTGTTTTCTCGTGACATATTGTACTTCATGACAATGGTAAAAATTCTTGATAGTACTTGCGTTTATTTGTGAAAAAAACGGAAATTTGGCGAAAATTATGAAAATTTCGCAATTTTCCAACTTTGAATTTTTATGCAATTAACCCCTTCCCGACCCATGACGCCACGTAGGCGTCATGAAAGTCGGTGCCAATCCGACCCATGACGCCTATGCGGCGTCATGGAAAGATCGCGTCCCTGCAGATCCGGTGAAAGGGTTAACTCCCATTTCACCCGATCTGCAGGGACAGGGGGAGTGGTAGTTTAGCCCAGGGGGGGTGGCTTCACCCCCTCGTGGCTACGATCGCTCTGATTGGCTGTTGAAAGTGAAACTGCCAATCAGAGCGATTTGTAATATTTCACCTATTATAACTGGTGAAATATTACAATCCAGCCATGGCCGATGCTGCAATATCATCGGCCATGGCTGGAAATACTAATGTGCCCCCACCCCACCCATCGCCCCCCCATCTGGCCGGTACACTGCTCCGGCTCCCCTCCGTCCAGTGCTCCGCTCCCCCCCGTGCTCCAATCACCCCCCCTGGTGCTCCGTTCCACCCCCCCGTGCTCCGTTCCACCCCTCCCGCGCTCCGTTCCACCCCTCCCGCGCTCCGATTCCCCCCCCCCCCGTGCTCCGATCCCGCCCCCGTGGTCCCCCCCCACCCCATCATACTTACCGATCCAGCCGGGGTCCCGTCCGTCTTCTCCCTGGGCGCCGCCATCTTCCAAAATGGCGGGCGCATACGCAGTGCGCCCGCCGAACCTGCCGGCCGGCAGATTCGTTCCAAAGTGCATTTTAATCACTGAGATATAATCTATCACAGTGATCAAAATAAAAAAAATAATAAATGACCCCCCCCCCCCCCCTTGTCACCTCCATAGGTAGGGACAATAAAAAAATAAAGAAATTTTTTTTTTCCACTAATGTTAGAATAGGGTTAGGGGTAGGGTTAGGGTTTCGGTATGTGCACACGTATTCTGGTTCTCTGCGGATTTTTCCCGCTGCGGATTTGATAAATCCGCAGTGCTAAACCGCTGCGGATTTACCGCGTTTTTTTCCTGCGCATTTCACTGTGGTTTTACAACTGCGATTTTCTATTGGAGCAGTTGTAAAACCGCTGCGGAATCCGCACAAAGAAGTGACATGCTGCGAAATGTAAACCGCTGCGTTTCCGTGCAGTTTTTCCGCAGCATGTGTACAGCGATTTTTGTTTCCCGTAGGTTTACATTGAACTGTAAACTCATGGGAAACTACTGCGGATCCGCAGCGTTTTCCGCAGCGTGTGCACATACCTTTAGAATTAGGCCATGTGCCCACACTGCGGATTGGCCGCTGCGGATTCGCAGCAGTGCTCCATCAGGTTTACAGTACCATGTAAACATATGAAAAACCAAATCCGCTGTGCCCATGGTGCGGAAAATACCGCGCGGGAACGCTGCGTTGTATTTTCCGCAGCATGTCAATTCTTTGTGCGGATTCCGCAGCGTTTTACACCTGTTCCTCAATAGGAATCCGCAGGTGAAATCCGCACAAAAAACACTGGAAATCCGCGGAAAATCCGCAGGTAAAACGCAGTGCCTTTTACCCGCGGATTTTTCAAAAATGGTGCGGAAATATCTCACACGAATCCGCAACGTGGGCACATAGCCTTAGGGTTAGGGTTGGAATTAGGGTTGTGATTAGGGTTATGGCTACAGTTGGGATTAGGGTTAGGGGTGTGTTGGGGTTAGTGTTGGAGGTAGAATTGAGGGGTTACCACTGTTTAGGCACATCAGGGGTCTCCAAACGCAACATGGCGCCACCATTGATTCCAGCCAATCTCGTATTCAAAAAGTCAAATGGTGCTCCCTCACTTCCGAGCCCTGACGTGTGCCCAAACAGTGGTTTACCCCCACATATGGGGTACCAGCATACTCAGGACAAACTGCGCAACAATTACTGTGGTCCAGTTTCTCCTGTTACCCTTGTGAATCTAAAAAAATGCTTGCTAAAACATCATTTTTGAGGAAAGAAAAATGATTTTTTATTTTCACGGCTCTGCGTTGTAAACGTCTGTGAAGCACTTGGGGGTTCAAAGTGCTCACCAAATATCTAGATAAGTTCCTTGGGGGGTCTAGTTTCTAAAATGGGGTCACTTGTGGGGGTTTCTACTGTTTAGGCACACCAGGGGCTCTGCAAACGCAACGTGACACCCGCAGACCATTCCATCAAAGTCTGCATTTCAAAAGTCACTACTTCCCTTCTGAGCCCCGACGTGTGCCCAAACAGTAGTTTACCCCCACATATGGGGTATCACCGTACTCAGGAGAAACTGGACAACAAATATTGGGGTCAAATTTCTCCTGTTACCCTTGGGAAAATTAAAAAATTCTGGGCTAAATAATTATTTTTGAGGAAAGAAAACGTATTTATTATTTTCACGGCTCTGCATTATAAACTTCTATGAAGCGCTTGGGGGTTCAAAGTGCTCACCACACATCTAGATAAGTTCCTTTCGGGGTCTAGTTTCCAAAATGGGGTCACTTGTGGGGGGTTTCTACTGTTTAGGCACATCAGGGGCTCTGCAAACGCAACGTGACGCCCACAGAGGATTCCATCAAAGTCTGCATTTCAAAACGTCACTACTTCACTTCCAAGCCTCGGCATGTGCCCAAACAGTGGTTTACCCCCACATATGGGGTATCAGCGTACTCAGGAGAAACTGGACAACAACTTTTGGGGTCAAATTTCTCCTGTTACCCTTGGGAAAATAAAAAATTGCAGGCTAAAAGATCATTTTTGAGAAAATAATTTTTATTTTTTATTTTCATGGCTCTGCATTATAAACTTCTGTGAAGCACCTGGGGGATTAAAGTGCTCAATATGCATCTAGATAAGTTCCTTGGGGGGGTCTAGTTTCCAAAATGGGGTCACTTGTGGGGGAGCTCCAATGTTTAGGCACACAGGGGCTCTCCAAACGCGACATGGTGTCCGCTAACAATTGGAGCTAATTTTCCATTCAAAAAGTCAAATGGCGCGCCTTCCCTTCCGAGTGCCCAAACAGTGGTTTACCCCCACATGTGAGGTATTGGTGTACTCAGGAGAAATTGCCCAACACATTTTAGGATCCATTATATCCTGTTGCCCATGTGAAAATGAAAAAATTGAGGCTAAAAGAATTTTTTTGTGAAAAAAAAGTACTTTTTCATTTTTACAGATCAATTTGTGAAGCACCTGGGGGTTCAAAGTGCTCACTATGCATCTAGATAAGTTCCTTAGGGCGTCTAGTTTCCAAAATGGGGTCACTTGTGGGGGAGCTCCAATTTTTAGGCACACGGGGGCTCTCCAAACGGGACATGGTGTCCGCTAAAGAGTGGAGCCAATTTTTGATTCAAAAAGTCAAATGGCGCTCCTTCCCTTCCAAGCCCTGCCGTGCGCCCAAACAGTGGTTTACCCCCACATATGAGGTATCAGCGTACTCAGGACAAATTGCACAACAACTTTCGTGGTTCAGTTTCTCCTTTTACCATTGGGAAAATAAAAAAATTGTTGCTAAAAGATAATTTTTGTGACTAAAAAGTTAAATGTTCATTTTTTCCTTCCATGTTGCTTCTGCTGCTGTGAAGCACCTGAAGGGTTAATAAACTTCTTGAATGTGGTTTTGAGTACCTTGAGGGGTGCAGTTTTTAGAATGGTGTCACTTTTGGGTATTTTCAGCCATATAGACCCCTCAAACTGACTTCAAATGTGAGGTGGTCCCTAAAAAAAAATGGGTATTATTACCTACCGATAATTCGGTTTCCAGGAGTCCATCCTGACAGCACATTGGAGGACGTCCTCCTCCTCCTTGCAGGGACAGGAAACAACACGAGAGGTTAAAAGGTCCCACTCCACCCCCTTTTCCTCAGTGTTTTGACAAGTACCACACCATGGATAGATATACTTTTGAAAACTTTATTAACCAAACATATTACAGCATATGAACTGGCATACATAGGGGGGGAAATAACGGTGCTGTCAGGATGGACTCCTGGAAACCGAATTATCGGTAGGTAATAATACCCATTTTCCAGGACGTCCCCCTGACAGCACATTGGAGAATACCAAAGAAAACTACGTTTAGGGTGGGACAACTGCTTGGAGAACTTTCCTCCCATAAGACGTCTGCTGAGCTGCTACTACGTCTAGCTTATAGTGCTTACAGAACGTGTTTACTCTGGCCCAAGTTGCTGCCTTGCAAATCTGATCTAGTGACGCTCCTGCTCGCTCAGCCCATGATGCTGAAACAGCCCTAGTAGAGTGAGCTTTAATCCCTGTTGGGCACGCTATCCCTTCTGATGCGTAGGCTTTTGAAATTATAGTAGTAATCCATCTAGCTATAGACGCCTTGGAAGCTTTTTTACCTTTATTCTTACCTCCAAATAGGATAAAAAGATTAGAATCCTTCCTCCAGGAGCTAGTGGCCTCTAGATAGTTTAATACTGCCTGCCTAACATCCAGGGAGTGTAAAGCCTGTTCTTTTTCATTAGAAGGGTTCTCACAAAAGGAAGGTAAAATTATTTCCTGATCTCGATTTTTTGCTGAAGCTATTTTTGGGATAAAAGCTGGGTCTAATTTTAGGATTATATGATCCTCTCTGACTTGAAGATATGGATCCTTAATTGATAGAGCCTGAATTTCCCCTACGCGTTTAGCTGTAGTAATCGCTACTAGGAAGGCCGTCTTCCAGGTACGAACTGAAATAGGCATGTCCTCCTCTAGAGAATAGGGATCTTTACATAGAGCCCTAAGGACTAAATTTAAGTCCCAAGTGGGAGCTAGCTGTCTCAAGGTAGGCCGTAATCTTTGGATAGCCCTCACAAATCTGATTATCCAGGGATGGGAAGCTAATGGATAATCCAGAAAAGTACTAAGGGCCGAGATCTGGACTTTTATTGTACCTGGCCTGAGCCCCAAGTCAAAGCCTGCCTGTAAGAATTTTAAGACTCTAGGAACATCCAAGACCCCCGGAATCACAGCTGACCCGCCACTTCCCATACAAAATTTTTTCCAGATCTTGTGGTAGATGGCTGAGGTGACAGGCTTCCTACTAGCCTGGATGGTTGTAATTACTTCATCTGAAAGACCTCTGGATTTCAAGATGTCCCTCTCAGGATCCATGCTGATAGATGCAGTCTCTCCGGGTTTTGGTGTAAAACAGGCCCTTGATGAATTATATCCTTCCATAACGGGAGCATGATAGGGTCTCCCGATGCCATGGCCCCCCAACCATGGGAACCAACTTCTCTTTGGCCAGAATGGTACAATTGTCAGCACTGTTGCCTGGTCTTCCTGAATCTTCCTGAGCACTATTGGAATAAGTGCTATTGGTGGAAATGCGTAAGACAGAGGTTCGCTCCATGCTTGACTTAAGGCGTCGACTGCTTCCGGCATGTCTAGAGGGTTGAGGGAATAAAATCTGGGAACCTTTGAATTTTTCCTTGTGGCGAATAAATCTATCCTGGGCGTTCCCCAACGGTGGCAAAGAATTTGGAACATTTCTTGACTTAGTTCCCATTCGGTTGGAGAAACTTTCTTTCTGCTTAGATAGTCGGCTAGTATGTTCTGTGACCCTTCTAGATGCACTGCTGTTATAGAAAAGACAACGTCTTCTGCCCAGGCAAATATTCTCTGCGCTAGACTTTGAAGCGCTTTGTGTTTGGAACCTCCTTGATGCCTCAAAAAGGATACCGCTGTTACATTGTCGGATAGGATTTTTACATGTTTGTCCTTTAGGCATGAACGGTTTCTTCTGAGAGCTTCCCAGACTGCGTATAATTCTCTGTAATTTGACGACATCTGACTGATCTCCTCGGGCCACTTGTCCTGAAAGAATTTTCCTTCTAGGTGCGCTCCCCATCCCCACTGACTTGCATCTGTGGTGATTATCACACAAGGGGTTGATATCCAAGGGATGCCCTTTTTTAGATTGTAGTCCTGGATCCACCATCGTAGTGATCTTCTTGTCTTCATTGATGGCTCTAGCCTCTTGTCTAATGTGGAACGACGTCGATCCCATACCATGAGTATCTGTTCTTGTAAAGGCCTTGAGTGAGCCTGAGCCCATCTGACACACGGAATGCATGCTGTCATCTTCCCCAAGACTTTCATAGCTGCTCTTATCGTCACTGGACTTCTTTGGAATTCCAAAGATCATCTTTTTTAATGAGGTTCGTTTGTCCCTTGGTAAGAAGGACTGCCTGGTTGTAGAATCCAAGAGTACTCCTAGAAATATCTTCTGGGATTCTGGCTTTAAATGTGACTTTTTTCTGTTGACCACCCATCCTATTTCCTCTAATACTGCTATGACCCGATCTCTGTGTTGTAGCAGAATGGCCCTTGAACGTGCCACAACCAGAAAATCGTCTAAGTATGGAATTATTGTTATTCCTTGATTTCTTAAGAAAGCCACCACCTCTGCTACCAATTTGGTGAAAATTCTTGGGGCGGATGCTAGACCGAAAGGGAGGCATTGAAATTGGAAGTGGCAGGTCATGTCCGAGAGACTTACCGAGAATCTCAGAAGCTCCTGAGAAGAGAGATGTATCGGGACCTGATAATACGCACTCTTCAGATCGAGAGTGCACATTACCGAATCTTTGTTTATAAGATGAATGATGGACCTGATCGACTCCATTCTGAACCGTTTGTATTTGACGAAAACGTTCAGAGGTTTTAAATTTATTATTGTACGGGATTCCCCTGACGGTTTTGGAATAGAAAAAAGAGAGGAATAGTGACCTGTACCTATTTCTGGAGTAGGAACCCGAACTATAACCCCGGAGTCGAACAGTTTTTGTAGGTCTAGAAACATAGGGGAATCTTTGGCTAACATTGTTGGTAAGATCCACCTCTGAGGTACGCGGGATATTAACTCTATTCTGTAACCTTCTGAGATTATCTTGAGGACATAATCGTTGTCTGAGATCTGACTCCATTGTTTGAGGAAGAAACTTAATCTCCCGCCTATTCCTATGGCGTCATTGTTTCCTTGGTCTATAGCCAGAACCGAACAAGGAATTCCTACCCCTTCTATTCTGAGCGTAGGAACTCCTAAAGGATCCTCTACCTGATCTCCATTGTTCTCTATACTCTGGAAATCTGCGGGGGGGAGGGGGAGGGGGGAGAGGCCTCCTCCGAAAGGGCTGAAACTTCTTGGGTTTATCCTCGGGAAACCCTCTTTTACTATCAGCTGCTGACTCTAGGATGTCATCTAAAGCCTGACCAAATATTCTGGAACCTGAAAATGGAATGGCGCATAATTTATTTTTGGATGCATTATCCCCCGACCAAGATCTAAGCCAAATAGCCCTTCGTGTTGCATTGGACAAGGAGCTATTTCTAGCCGCAAATCTCACAGATTCAGCTGATGTATCTGCCATAAAGGCCGTGGCTGACTTAATGATAGGCAGAGAAGCAATTATATCCGCCCGTGAAGTCTTATTAATTAAATGTTCTTCCAGCTGTTCCATCCACAGGAACATGGATCTCGCTACAGAAGTAGCTGCGATGTTGGTTTTTATTAAAGCTGCTGAAGTCTCCCAGGCTCGACGTAAAAGGATATCCGCCTTGCGATCCATTGCATCCTTAAGACTAGATGAATCTTCGAAAGGTATTGATGTTTTCTTTGCCACCTTGGCTAAAGGGACATCTACCTTCGGAATCTCTTCCCATGTCTTGATCTCTTCTGAATCAAACGGAAGACGATTTTTAAACTCTCTGGACATCACCAATCTTCGTTCCGCATCTTTCCATTCTTGCGAGATCATCTTACGTATGTGTTCACTCACCGGGAACACCGTCCGTTCCTGATATGTGAGCCCTCCGAACATCTGATCTTGTCTAGATCTCGGCTGTGGATCTTCTTTCACCTGCATAGTACGTCTGACCGCCTGGACCAGTTCTTCTGTTTCTTTAACTGGAAAGTAGTACCTCTTCCCTTCTTGTTCTTCTACTGGCAGTTCTCCTTCTTCTTGATCAGAACCTCTATATTCTGATTCCGCCTCCGATGAACCATCCTGAACCTCCTGTTCTGGATCTTTCCTTGGTCTTTTACGAGCCGGGCCCGGACTGTACACTTCCCGTTGTGACATTGAAGCTAAGGAATTCTGGACCTCCTCCCGGATTATATTCCTCATTTCGGACAACATTGATGGTTGTTCTTCTCTGACAATTTTCTTAATACAAGAGCTGCACAGATCCTTTTTGTATGCTTCTGAAAGTTTTGCGTTACATAGAGAGCACCTCTTAGATTTAGTCAATGACTTGCCAGACCTTTTAGTCTGAGGGAGGGGAGCTTGACTGGCCTCTTTATCCTAAATGTAAGCATAAGGACAAGAACGGCTCAGTGTGTGCAGGCGTATATTTGAGTACTCTGCGCATTGCGCACTTACCCCTATCTCCTCATTCCTGTTCTCCATATCCTCTGTGGAGAAATACTACTATCAGTACATGATCTCATATGCTCCCATATGTATAAAAGGGATATAGCAGCGTCTGCTGCACTCACCCTTGGTCTCCGGCATGTCCGCAGCAGACTGCTCGCACGTTTGTCCTGCAGCAAATATTCTCCAGGGATACACTCCGGCGCTCTCCTACCAGAGGAAGCGCTGGATAACCATCTGCGAGTGCCCTGAGCCTTGCGCCCTTAAAGCTGCCTACTTCCGCGTTCCACCAGGTGGAACGCACGCCGAGATGGCCCCGTCCCCGGATGTGACGTCACCTTACCTGCGCCTGACACCGGACGTACTGCACTCGGTCTAACAAACCTACTTCCGCGTTCCACTCAGTGGAACGCACGCTGCTGCCGCTGGCGCCGGACCTCTTGCGGCGCCTCTTCTCCTGGCGCCCGAACCGAGAGCCCCCCACCGGGAGGAAGCGGTTCGACCCAGGAGCTCGTCCGCTCGACTGGTCTTTTGGCAGAGGGACTCCCCACCGGGAAGTTTCTGCCTGGGGCTTAATGATGCGGGGAAAGGATATTGGCGTTAGCCGCACAATCCCCCGAGCCCTCCGGACTGGTGAGTCTTCCCGCTTGTATAGCGCTGTATCCTCTCGTGTGTCCCTCCATGCAGGGACAGGAAAAACACTGAGGAAAAGGGGGTGGAGTGGGACCTTTTAACCTCTCGTGTTGTGTTTCCTGTCCCTGCAAGGAGGAGGAGGACGTCCTCCAATGTGCTGTCAGGGGGACGTCCTGGAAAATGGTTTTGTAAATTTCGTTGTAAAAATGACAAATCGCTGGTCAAATTTTAACCCTTATAACTTCCTAACAAAAAAAAATTTTGTTTCCAAAATTGTGCTGATGTAAAGTAAACATGTGGGAAATGTTATTTATTAACTATTTTGTGTCACATATCTCTCTGGTTTAACAGAATAAAAATTCAAAATGTGAAAATTGCGAAATTTTCAATATTTTCGCCAAATTTCCGTTTTTATCACAAATAAACGCAGAATTTATTGACCTAAATTTACCACAAACATGAAGCCCAATATGTCACGAAAAAACAATCTCAGAACCGCTAGGATCCGTTGAAGCGTTCCTGAGTTATTACCTCATAAAGGGACACTGGTCAGAATTGCAAAAAACGGCAAGGTCTTTAAGGTCTAAATAGGCTGGGTCATGAAGGGGTTAAATCACAGATATATGTCCCACAAAATACTTAATAAGTAACATTTCCCACATGTTTATTTTACATCAGCACAATTTTGGAACCAAAATTTTTTTTTGTTAGGGAGTTATAAGGGTTAAAAGTTGACCAGCAATTTCTCATTTTTACAACACCATTTTTTTTTTAGGGACCACATCTCATTTTAAGTCATTTTGAGGGGTCTATATGATAGAAAATACCCAAGTGTGACACCATTTTAAAAACTGCACCCCTCATGGTGCTCAAAACCATATTCAAGAAGTTTATTAACCCTTCTGGTGCTTCACAGGAATTTTTGGAATGTTTAAATAAAAATGAACATTTAACTTTTTTTCACAAAAAATTTAATTCAGCTCCAATTTGTTTTATTTTACCAAGGGTAAGAGAAGAAATTGGACCCCAAAAGTTGTACAATTTGTCCTGAGTACGCTGATACCCCATATGTGGGGGTAAACCACTGTTTGGGCGCATGGGAGAGCTCAGAAGGGAAGGAGCACCATTTGACTTTTCAATGCAAAATTGACAGGAATTGAGATGGGACGCCATGTTGCGTTTGGAGAGCCACTGATGTGCCTAAACAGTAGAACCCCCCACAAGTGACACCATTTTGGAAAGTAGACCCCCTAAGGAACTTATCTAGATGTGTGGTGAGCGCTTTGACCCACCAAGGGCTTCACAGAAGTTTATAATGCAGAGCCGTAAAAATAAAACAAACATTTTTTCCCACAAAAATTATTTTTTAGCCCCCAGTTTTGTATTTTCCCGAGGGTAAGAGGAGAAATTCGACCCCAAAAGTTGTTGTCCTATTTGTCCTGAGTACGCTGATACCCCATATGTGGAGGGAACCACCGTTTGGGCGCATGGGAGAGCTCGGAAGGGAAGGAGTGCCATTTGGAATGCAGACTTAGATGGAATAGTCTGCAGGCGTCACACTGCGTTTGCAGAGCCCCTAATGTACCTAAACAGTAGAAATCCCCCACAAGTGACCCCATATTGGAAACTAGACCCCCCCAGGGAACTCATCTAGATGTGTTGGGAGAACTTTGAACCCCCAAGTGTTTCACTACAGTTTATAACGCAGAGCCGTGAAAATAAAAAATCTTTTTTTTTCCCCACAAAAATTATTTTTTAGCCCCTAGTTTGTTTTTTCCCAAGGGTAACAGGAGAAATTGGACCCCAAAAGTTGTTGTCCTATTTGTCCTGAGTACGCTGATACCCCATATGTTGGGGCAAACCCCTGTTTGGGCACACGGGAGAGCTCGGAAGGGAAGGAGCACTGTTTTACTTTTTCAACGCAGAATTGGCTGGAATTGAGATCGGACGCCATGTCGTGTTTGGAGAGCCCCTGATGTGCCTAAACAGTGGAAACCCTCCAATTATAACTGAAGCCCTAATCCAAACACACGCCTAACCCTAATTCCAACGGTAACCCTAACCACACCCCTAACCCTGACACACCCCTAATCCCAACCCTATTCCCAACTGTAAATGTAATCTAAACCCTAACCCTAACTTTAGCCCCAACCCTAACTGTAGCCCCAACCCTAACCCTAACGGGAAAATGGATATAAATTTTTTTTTAATTTTTCCCTAACTAAGGGGGTGATGAAGGGGGGTTTGATTTACTTTTATAGCGGGTTTTTTAGCGGATTTTTATGATTGGCAGCCGTCACACACTGAAAGACGCTTTTTATTGCAAAAAATATTTTTTGCGTTACCACATTTTGAGAGCTATAATTTTTCCATATTTTGGTCCACAGAGTCATGTGAGGTCTTGTTTTTTGCGGGACGAGTTGACGATTTTACTGGTAACATTTTCAGGCACGTGACATTTTTTGATCGCTTTTTATTCCGATTTTTGTGAGGAAGAATGACCAAAAAACAGCTATTCATGAATTTCTTTTGGGGGAGGCGTTTAAACCGTTCCGCGTTTGGTAAAATTGATAAAGCAGTTTTATTCTTCGGGTCAGTACGATTACAGCGACACCTCATTTATATCATTTTTTTATGTTTTGGCGCTTTTATACGATAAAAACTATTTTACGGGAAAAATAATTATTTTTGCATCGCTTTATTCTCAGGACTATAACTTTTTTATGTTTTTGCTGATGATGCTGTATGGCGGCTCGTTTTTTGCGGGACAAGATGACGTTTTCAGCGGTACCATGGTTATTTATATCCATCTTTTTGATCGCGTGTTATTCCACTTTTTGTTCGGCGGTATGATAATAAAGCGTTGTTTTTTGCCTCTTTTATTTTTCTTACGGTGTTTACTGAAGGGGTTAACTAGTGGGCCAGTTTTATAGGTCGGGCCGTTACGGACGCGGCGATACTAAATATGTGTACTTTTATTGTTTTGTTTTTTTTATTTAGATAAAGAAATGTATTTATGGGAATAATATTTTTTTTTTTTCATTATTTTGGAATATTTTTTTTATTTTATTTTTTTTACACATTTGAAAATTTTTTTTTTTTACTTTGTCCCAGGGGGGGACATCACAGATCGGTGATCTGACAGTTTGCACAGCACTCTGTCAGATCACCGATCTGATAGGAGTGCAGGCTGCTTCACAGTGCCTGCTCTGAGCAGGCTCTGTGAAGCCACCTCCCTCCCTGCAGGACCCGGATCCACGGCCATCTTGGATCCGGGCCTGGAGCAGGGAGGGAGGGAGGTAAGACCCTCGCAGCAACGCGATCACATCGCGTTGCTGCGGGGGGCTCAGGGAAGCCCGCAGGGAGCCCCCTCCCTGCGCGGTGCTTCCCTGCACCGCCGGCACATCGCGATCATCTTTGATCGCGGTGTGCCGGGGGTTAATGTGCCGGGGGCGGTCTTTGACCACTCCTGGCACATAGTGCCGGATGTCAGCTGCGATAGGCAGCTGACACCCGTCCGCGATCGGCGGCGCTCCCCTCCGTGAGCGCTGCCGATCGCATATGACGTACTATTGCGTCCTTGGGAAGTAAAGCCCACCCCACATGGACGCAATAGTACGTCTAATGGCAGAAAGGGGTTAATCTTAGGCTTACAATCTGGAAACAGGACAGTAGTGTCATATCTGGGCGCTTTTCACATACAAAGGCAAATTTCTGCTGAAGTTTGGCAACGTTGGTATTCTACTGTAATTACACATCGCAATCATAGTTCTGCACCATTGTGACAAGTTCAGTTCATGAAGCCTTCGCCCTGTTTCTCTCAGCCCCATTAACCTTGAATGAAAAACTAAAAAGAGTATGGCATATCCACTAGTTTACATTACTAGAAATCACAGAACTGGGGGTCCCCAATCCCACATTATAACTGGTGTCACAGCCAAAGTGAACATATGCACATTTCTGTCAGTTCTGAACACAGCCAAGGTCACTTGGATGGGGATTTACACAGCAGAAAAGAATGCAAGAAGGGAAAAGCATCCGACCCGTCAGGAAGTGGAGGACACAGTTTGCAGGAGGCAAGTCAAAAAGCTTGTGTATGAGGAGAGAATCAAAAATAAAGACCCACAAAAGAATTCACTCAGGATCAAAGTCTGTCAACATAAAAGAAAGCAAAGCATGTACAATGTAGGGCCGATACACGAGAGCTAGTAAGGGCTGCAGCATTATGTATACATCAGGCTGAGACTACAAGGTGACTATCGAAGAGAGCCACAGGAGAAACTTCAACTAAAGAGCAAACTGCGCATTGCATATCAGAACTAGTATGGACAATAATTGGGTGGGGAGAGGAGATAAAAAAAAAAAAAAAAATTTCCAGCAACAAAAGGAAAAAAAACAAACAAACAAAAAAAAAACGACAGCATGAAATCTTTTGGCCAAAGATATTTTAGTAACCGTCTATAATCCTGTATTGAAACGGCAATTACTGAGCATTGTACCCCATTTGTATTTTATTAGCAATTTAGCACTATTGCCCCAAGGGGTCTAGCAACCCCTTGGGAGTGTTACTAGAGTAGCATTTACACCAAAACCACTATGGTACACTGAAGAACATTGGGTGGGGAAAACCCCTTTCACACTGTTGTAAAATGAATACAACTTTAAGTCAGGGCTGTGGAGTCGGAGCCCATTTTGGTGGAGTCTGACTCCCGGAAAATGAGGAGTCAGGATTTGCTTACCGACTCCACAGCCCCGCTCTGAAGGGAACTTGTCACCCCCCTAGTGCGTTTTTAAAAGTGCCACCTTCAGCAGCACTAAGGCTGCATTCTGTGAAGGTGGCTCTTATGTTTCTGATCCCTAGTAACACTGAACTATTGACTTTTTTTTTTTTAAATGGCGCACAGACGCAAGAGATTGGGATGGACAGCTGGGAGGCGGCTGAAACAGGTGGAGACACCATACCTCTGGGACTCCATACAGGTATGGGGCACAATTTAGAAAAGTCAATATTTCAATGTTACTAGGGATCAGAAACATAAGAGCCACCTTCACAGAATGCAGCCTTAGTGCTGCTGAAGGTGGCTCTTACTTAAAAACGCCCCGGGGGGGCTGTTATATTCATGGTGCTTGATGTGGTCCATAAAAAAAAAATAAAAATCAAAAACCCCAAGACGGATCACTGGAGGTGAAGAGGGCAACTAAGAGCCCTAATGCACTTCTCCCCCCTCCTACAGAAAAATACTGACCCTTTGACAATTATGATATCTAGTTATTTGACTGCTTCAAGAGTCAGCACAATTAAAAGGGAGTCTGTACAAGATTACTCTTAACCCCTTACAGTTCAATCATATGCTGGCTCCCTGACTTTGATGTGGGCTCAGGAACAAAGCACATTTTTCCCCAGATGATGGCTGTGATATTCAGCCATCTGCCACTTAGGGTATGTTCACACGTTCCTGATTTCCATCCTTTTTTTTTCAGGACTGTTTTTTAAAAAACTGCAGCTCTTGGCAGAAAACGCAGGTCCTTTTTTTGATGCAGTTTTCTAGCCAGAGTCTGTGTGTTTTCTAGGAATTTTTTTAGGGTTAAAATGGCTGAAAATACCCTAACCCTATTCTAACCTTAGTGGAAAAAAAAAAAAATTCTTTATTTTTTTTATTGTCCCTACCTATGGGGGTGACAAAGGGGGGGGGGGGGGGGGGGGGTCATTTACTATTTTTTTTATTTTGATCACTGAGATATAACCTATCTCAGTGATCAAAATGCACTTTGTAACGAATCTCCAGGCCGGCAGATTCGGCGGGCGCACTGCGCATGCGCCCGCCATTTTGCAAGATGGCGGCGCCCAGGGAGAAGACGGCCGGACGGACACCGGGAGGCCGGGTAAGTATAAGGGGGGGAGATTAGGGCACGGATGGGGGGGGCATCGGGGCACGGGGGAGGGGCATCGGAGCATGGGGGGGTGGGATCGGGGCAGCCACACTCCACCCACGCACTTCCGCCCGCTTCCCCGCACTTCCTGCTGCAGCGGTTCTGCACCACGAACCGCAATAAAACCCGCAGATCTATTTTTGATCTGCGGGTTTTACTGCGGGTTTGACCTCACAATGGAGGTCTATGGGTGCAGAACCGCTGCTGTTTTACAAAAAGAAGTGACATGGTACTTCTTTTTTACCGCAGCTAATCAGTGCGGTTTTTTTTTTTTCAATTCAGGACCATGTGCACAGTGGGTCCTGTTTTCCATAGGGTACAGTGTACTGTACCCTGCATGGAAAACAGCCGCGGAACCGCAGCGGCAAAACCGCTGCGTTTCCGCGGTAAAAAACGCACTGTGTGAACATGGCCTATGGCTATGTGCACACGTCAGGATTTCTTACAGAAATTTCCTGATCAAAACCGGACAAGAAATCCGCATGCGTTTTTTTTTGCAAGTTTTTTTCCCGTAGATTCCAGATGCATTGAATAGCGGGAAAAATGCGAAAAATCTGTATAATGAATGAACATGCTGTTTTTTTTACTGCGATGCGTTTTTTTCGTGGAAGAAAACGCATCACGTGCACAAAAATTGCAGAATGCATTAAAAATGGGATGCTTGTGTATGCGTTTTCCCCACGGAAAACGGCCGAAAAAAAATGTGAAAAATCCTGAACATGTGCACATAGCCTTACAGTCACATGTGCAGATGAGCTCGACCTGTGGTTGTTGACTTGTTAAATGCCGCTGTCAGATCTCTGACAGCGGCATTTACAGCACACTGGCAGGGATGCAATTCCTTGTGCTTATCCACACACAGTGAGCAATCAGGATACACAGAGGTGTTGTCATCACAGCTTGGGGCCTACTTAAGACACAAACTCCAGTGATTTTATTGCTTTACATAGCACAAGCAATTAAATGATCCCAGGTTCAAATCCCCTAAGGGGACTAAACAATTACAATGGAATTGAAAAAAAAAAAAAAACACAGTATATTTAAATAGCCGCATTTTCTTGCCACTTGTAAAAAAATAAATAAATAAAAATAAAGCAAACCACCAATTCATGTTTAGGCTAGGTTCACATTGCGTTAGGGCAATCCGTTTAGCGCATATGCTAGCGGATTGCGCTAAGGCAATGTCCCAAAAGGGATGGCATTTGGCGATCCCGCTAGCGCAGATACCCGATCTGCGCTAGCGAGGAACGGACCTTGGATGCTGCTTGCAGCGTCCGACCGAAACTAACGGGACATCGCTAGCGCATGCCAAAAATGGCATGCGCTAGAGATCCATTAGCACATTGCAGTCAATGGGTGCGCTAACGGCTCCGTTACATAGCGCTAATTAAGACAATTGCGCCACGTAACGGAGTCTGCTAGCGGACACCCATTAACGCAATGTGAACCCAGCCTTAGCATCCAAGTGAACATAGTGACCTGAAGAATAATACTGGCAAGTCATTTTTACTATGTAGTGAACATGGCAAAAAAGCAAAAAAAAAAAAACATTGTGTAATTGCACATGGAATGTGCCAGATTTTCAATAAATCACACAACAAAATTAATGATATTCAAAAGTAAAACTCAACACACAGCTAGGTTGATGAAAAAAAATAAAAATATAAGAGTTATGCCTCTTGGAAGAAGAGGAAATTAGAATAGTCATGTCTGAAAGGGATTAAAACCAAGCACAAACATTTGGTGTGGGAGAGTACACTAAACTGCTTGGACATGCCATCTACTTGTTTTTGAATCCTTCTCCACCCTTTTCTCACTCCTGTAAAGCCAGAGCTGTCAATCAAGGGGATGTGAAGATTGATGCAAAAAAAAAAAAAAAAAATTAAATAAATAAATAAGTGGTATGCACCAAAACTGAACTTCTTTTTTTTCCTTCATTTTTTCATGCTGTGGGTACACTGCATCTGTGCTTGGTTTGAACAGTGATTTTGTGCTGACAAACACGGTTTAAGCTGCAACATACAAATCCCTGTTCGAAGAGGCCGCTAAGACAACTCAAAGTATGTCAACCAAATACATTTTAGGCTAGGTTCACATTGCGTTAATGGGTATCTGCTAACGGAATCCGTTACATAGCGCCACTAACGCAATGTAACGGATCCGTTAGCGCACCCATTGACCGCAATGTATGTAACGCATGCCATTTTTGGCATGCGTTAGGGATGTTCCGTTATTTTGTGACGGACCTCGAACGCTGTCTGTAGCGTTTTTGGATCAGTTCTCGTTAGCGCATATCGGGCATCTGTGCTAGCGCGATCGCTAAACGCGATCCTTTTTGGACATTGCGTTAATGCAGTCCGTTAGCGTATGCGCTAAACAGACTGCACTAACGCAATGTGAACCTAGCCTTAGGCTGCTGTCACACTAGTAGTATTTGGTCAGTATTTTACATCAGTATTTGTAAGCCAAAACCAGGAGTGGAACAATTAGAGGAAAAGTATAACAAACATATGCACCACTTCTGCATTTATCACCCACTCCTGGTTTTGGCTACAAATACTGATGTAAAATACTGACCAAATACTGCTAGTGTGACGGCAGCCTCAATGTATACTAATCACAAGAAAGTAGGGATAGAGAATCAAAGTTGCAGACATTTTTTGAGTAGTCAGAAGAAATCTACTAACTTGTTTTAAAATAATCTGCTATTAATTTTCATAGGAATTTAAAAGTGAATGCACACCACCAGGGCTGTGAAATTGATGTCCATTTTGGTGGAGTCAGTATAAAATGGACTGACTCCTAAAATATGTAATACATTGGGTACAGTAGTACAATGCAGTATGTGCTGTAATTTTTTTTTTATAAAAATTTGGGAAAGTTATGAAATGCCCTATAAGGGTGCGTGTTCAAGGTCCGTAATCACGGCGCTTCGGAAAACCCGCTCCGCCCAAAGCATCGCTCCTTCAGTACGCACGGTGATTCCGGATGTGCTCATTGCACACATTCGGAATCTCCGCACCCCATACATAGGGCCCTGTGATTTACCTTGCGGCGACGGAGCGTCACCGCAAGGTAAACAGACATGCTGCGTTCTAAAAAGATGCGCCGAATGTCTGTAAACGCAAGGTCGCCAGATTTGTGTTCGCATGTATAGTGGAGATGGGATTTCATAAAACCGTGTTCAATCCGCAGCTAATCTGGATGTTATCCGGCCCGTGGACACATACCCTAAATGTCTGTTCTGTTTCTGATCTAAGGCTTTTAGTGGAGATGAATCTGTGCTGCACTTTATGTACATGCTCCGCAGTGAGGAAGTGCTGTAGAGTCAGGTATGCCTTAGGCTAAGTTCACACGCGTTGTGCAGTCCGTTCAAGACATCCGTTAAACGGACCGCACTAGCGCAAGTGCCGACGTTTGCACAGCGATAGCGCAGAGGGAGCATCTGCTAGCTCCATCTGCGCTAGCAGTGACGGACCCAGAAACGCTGCAGCCCGCGTCTCGGGTCCATCACTCAATGACGGCACATAGCTAGCGCACACCAGCCATTGAAAGTAATGGCAGCGTTAACGGACTACGTTACACCGCGTTATGCCGCTGTGTAACGTAGTCCGTTAAACGGGTCACGCTAACGCAGTGTGAACCCAGCCTTACCGACTCCACAGCCCTGATACACACGTTAAGTATTTGTTAGACATTTCTACATAAAAAAACCTGTCTATTGGCAGGAAAACAAAGCTGCATAAAAACCATGAATTTATTGCTACGTTTTTTCCAGTCCTTGGAATGAGGGAAAAATGCTGCAAAAACCCAGAAAGAATTGACATGCTGCAGATTTGATACTGAATCTGCTTCAAACCTGCAAGAAAAATAGTGGAGTCAGAACTTTGACCAAGATTAAAACTGCAGTGTCCTGCAACTGGAAGTCAGTATTAAACAGCATGAATTTTAATGCCAATGTGTACACAGCATGCAAAATTCCCATTAGAGAAATATCCTAAATGCCATTATGTGTGAAATTTTGCAGAGTGAAACCAAGAAATCAACAGACGTGCACTGCGGATTACAAGGTCCACTACCATGCACACTTGGTCAACTAAATAAGAATACTGATAAGGTATTTGGAATTTTTTGGGGGGGATTGCCCATCTCGGCAGGTTTGCCACAACATTATAGAGAGAACCTGGTAGAAGGTTTTAGGTTCCCAGTCATCAACCCATTACCCATAATGGTAACAGATTAAAGGGAACCCGTCACCTCCAAAATCAAAGGTGAGCTAAGCCCACCAGCATCAGGGGCTTATCTACAGCATTCTGGAATACTGTAGATAAGCCCCCAATGTAACCTGAAAGATGAGACAAAGAGGTTAGATTATACTCACCCAGGGGCGGTCCCGCTGCGGTCCAGTCCGATGGGTGTTGCGGTACGGGGCCTCCCATCTTCTTACGATGACGTCCTCTTCTTGTATTCACGCTGCGGCTCCGGCGTACTTTGTCTGCCCTGTTGAGGGCAGAGCAATGTACTGCAGTGCGCAGGCGCCGGGAAAGGTCAGAGGCAATTCAGGTTTGCCAGGCTGCCACGAAGCTTGGTTGACATCCTAGAGGTGGGTTACATCATTATAACCACCTCCTATAGCATTAGTATCCATGTGCAATGAAGAAAGGTGTACTAGCCAAACCAGCACAAGACAAAAAAATAAATTAATTCTCATATGTGTTATGTGCAAGAGTTCCAGAATAAAAGTTTAAGACAACAATCCAATATATTCATGAAAATCCTGACATTAGCGAATTGTTCATAGGCATCAGTAGCATACATGTAGCATTCACTGCTTGGCCACAAGATGACCCCTGCCTGTTACCAAGCTTGACAAAAAGGGTGGCTCTCCACTTGTGCGCCCTTTGGGCAATTCACTATTGTCAACATTTCCTTGAATGCCTATTGTTTGATTGCAAAGTCCTGTGCTGTATGGTTGGTACATTTGCACATACACTGAATCAGTGAGTTTTAACTATCAAAAATTCCTCTGTACTACAGTAGGTCTGTACACCGCCGCTAGCATGTCAACCACCATGACCCTATGCATGTTACCTGAATGTGGTGCAGACTGTTTCCAAAGGGCATTTTCCATGCTATGCAACATAAACTGTTACTGTCCTGAAAAAGAAGTTGGGCATGGATTTGGGGCGAGGAGGGGGAACAGAATTCCCTCTGATGGGTTCCATTTATGTGGTCACCACCTAATCTGACGTCAAGAGGGGAACATACTGGGCAGATACAGAGGTCAAAGCCTATAATTCTTGAGCAAGGGTCGTTTCCTAAATGCTTGGCTCTACATGTTATAGTAATGCAGGCACCTAGCCCCAAGCGCTGCACTTTCAGTGTCAGCTTAGGCAGGAGGACTGGTTAAACACCACAGGCAGGTTATTATTTTAATCACAAAAAAAAAAAAAAAAAAAAAAAACAACCTGCCTACAATACTATGCTTGATAAACTAAAAAACAAAACAAGGCTATAAAAAAAACACTAACCTAACAAGTCTGGTAAGACCTTCACTTACGGAGGTAACGTTACAGGGTACAGCCAGCTAACCTTACGTGGGGCTGACAAGCTATGAACTTAATGCACAAAAGTAAAATGGTGAACTGTTGTCCAGACTGAATCACCCCTAGCAGAAACCCTACTCCTCCTCCCCTCCCCCACATCCGTCTCTAACCACTTGACTCGCGGCCAAGCTCTATTACCAGGCAACGAGACCACGTGATCTGCAGCAGACGTGCAGCCAGAAGCAGATTTCCTACACCGCCATATTGTTGTGACGCATTCACTAATTTGCAGTCCCAGCACAGGCGGCTCTCTGCAGCGGAGACCTCGGGAATATCGCCTTCTGTAGGGAAGAAAACACGGGTCATTATGAAGCGAGACCTAGCGCCCAGCAATGCGGCCCGCCGCTCCCCTCAGGCTCCGTGCTGCGCGGGCACATAATGGCGCCGAGCTCTCCCTCTGCACCCGCGTCTCCCAGCAGCTCTCTCCCCGCCCACCTGCTGCAGCATGATGTCACAGGCAGCCAATAGCACGGCGGTCTCAGAGCGCCTCTCACTCTCCCATTGGCTGCCTCGCATCGGCCCGCCCACCAAACAGTAAAGAGACGGTATACTTACACGGCGCCATTAGGAAGCTACAGTGACGAGAAAAAAAAAAAACCATGAAAATGCAGCAGGGAGCGGGTCTACAAGGAGCAGTTTAATAGGCACTCAGCACATACAATACTTGGCACCGCCAGTGTCCAGCACTTTCCTGTCCCTCCTTATAGGCGGCGGACCGGGGTAGAATAAAGACGAGGAATGTCCGTCCGCCGAGCAGGAAGCCGCCACCCTGTCGCTGCTCCATCCAGCTCTCCATAGAAGCGGTGCGGTAGGCAGCCAGCTTTTATCAAGCCCTTGGAGTTTGCGCAGTATCGTCAGCAGCCCCTGCTCCTGCTGCAGGGAGACCCCAACAGTGTCTCTCCCCTCAGCCCAAACCACCATGGTGATAAGCGCCCAGCCGGTGAGGGAACCGCCTCCATCTTCCCCAATGAGAGCGAGCATGAGCCCTTGTATAGCTCTACCCACCCATCCCCAGACATTCCTGCTGTGCCTCACACCCACCTTCCGCAGCAGTGTGACCAGGGGCGAAACGAAGCCCTAATGTCCTATAATGTCCTATTTCTAGACACTAATGTCTCCACACGACGACATGGCGGCCAGCTCCCTCCCCGCAGAACGCGAGACATACGCCTGACTACGGCTCGAATCATGTCTACACATTTTTTTCACTCTATAACATAACTCCACCCTCTTTGCAGGGACATTTTTTTTTACACATTTATAACTGCACGGCGCCGCCATTACATGTAAGGGCACGGCCCGCTCGCTTTCCCCGGGTGCGGAGGGCGTGGCGCAAGTTAGTGCCCACAAGCAAGATGGTGCAGGCTGTGGTGCGCGGGTCGCCATTTTGCTTGTGGGCACGGCTGCAGCTAGGCCCTTTTCACACCCGCAAGTCTTGTATTGAGTCCGTGGCAGCAGGGTTAGGAAACCCCGTGCGAGCATCCGACGCCATTTTCCAGAGAGAGGCAGTGACATAGAGCCAGCGTAGGCTGAGACACGGGAGGAGCGGGGTTTGTACACATTGGGGCTGCAGTCAGCTTGGGCACTGCGAACACCCTCCATAGCTTCTCCTGTGCAGCGGTTCCAGTCAGCGTTAGCCCTGCCGCTGCCAGTCCGCTCGGTCCCCCTGAGTAACGGTTCCCGGGGCTGCCTCTGACGTCGCCTTTCCTGTCAGCCCGCTCCTGTGCTAGTAGCCTTCACGTTAGCGGCCATTACCGTCACCCTTCACGGGTGCGTATTTCCGTCCTCGGTGTCCTGTTTCCTGGCTTTGGCACGTTGGAGGTAAGTTATTGTGTCGTCTTCTAGTCCTTTCCTGGACGGTTTCTTTCCCCGTCGGTTTGCGGTGCCGCGGTGGGTGTGTATATGTGCCAAGTGTGTCCCTGTGCTCCAGCCTTGTAGTGAAGGGTCAGGCAGGAGAAATATGGCGGGTTCCTGGTCCACATAGCTGACTTTGGCAGTGATGGAGGGGGGTGGGCAGCTTCGTTGCAATGCATTTACCCTTTTGCTTCATGTTAACCCTGCACTTGACTCTTTCTGCATGTTTCATCGTTTATCTTTCAGGCCTCTCTCTTTAGAGCTCTGGCACCTTGTTTTCTATTTCTGCAAAGGAAGGTTTGAAAAAAAAATGATGGTAATTGTATTTCAGCTTCATAAATGGTTAATGTGGTAGAATAATGGATGCTTTCTTTCCCATTCTATTTGTATAGGGTTCCCCTGTATGTAATGCACCCTATATAGGCATATGTTTCTCCTGTCTCTTAGGCTAGGAGGTGGTGGTGTCCAGTCCTGTATAGAAGCAATATATCTGCAGCAAGGAGACGTTTACTGGTCCTGGTGTGAATATGGCAGACATTATAGGCAGATTCTGTGCTGTACGCAAAAGGACAACATGGCTATGATGCCCAGGAGGGCTGGTGTGTACATCCTCTCACACCCTCTGCAAAGCTGTAGGTCTTTCCAGGGCTTTCTGCTCACAGGCTGCAGACATGGATGGGGGAGGAACAAGCGATCCTGTGTGTATATGTGGAAGCCAGGCCAGCTCAGACACAACACCACCATCACACAAAGGAAGGGACCACCATGCCTCCCTTCACCCTGAGAGGAGATCCAGACACAGGCTGCATGCATATGTACCGTATGATGTATGTGCGCCCCTCCTCTGTCATGCGGATACATTGTTCTTCCATGGTAGCATTAATCAGGTTGTTTATTAACATAACTTGATCACCCCTCCAGCTCTCCTAAGTAATACCATCTGTAGGGTCATCTTCACATCCTTCTCCTGGCGGGATAAGTGGTCTTGAGAGAAATGAGGGGTGATTGTATGTACTTTGACTACCACCATTTGTTGTTGGTATCTCCCTCTTTTGTCCTTTTGGAGAGGCTAAAAAATGGCGCCCCCTCAGCTGATGTTGTAATCTAATCATTTCTGGGTCTCCACACCCCATGCAGTACACACATGTCTGCAGCTCATACTTGTAGAAAAGGAGGTTTTCAGTATAAAATGCCTTTATTGTGGGGTGTCTTGACATAGTTGCTGTGTTGCTTGTAATCTGGAGAACTGATTTTCAAACATGTTTTAGCTATAAGTGACCTTTCTGGTTGCAGATAGCCTGTGTGAACCCTCGTCTACTTCAACTTGATATTGAAGGCTGTAAAGCTTAGCAAGATTTCAGTAGTTCCTCTGCTGTGAAGGCAAGGGGGCGGTGATGAGGGAGTGCATAGTGTATACTCCTGTGTATATTGTCTTCCTGCTCCAGTTTAACCCATTGTCATCCTGATGACATTATACCTTACCGTTTGCAGGAAATGTACTTGGGATTGTTTACACTTTTCACTTCCTGAAAATTACTTTTCTTTTTTTTTTTAAGCTTTTTAACTTCTATGAATAAGTCTCTGTTCCCACTGACTTTTTCATATTGGCAGCCACCAGTTAGCACTAGTTAGCATAGTGCAGCTGGTTATGTTTGTTAGAGAAAAAAAAACTAAATTTTTTTGATATCTGTTAAAAGCACATGAAACATATTTAGTTTGATTTTGAGACATTGATATTTTTCCCCTCTGGGCTCCTAGGTGATTTTCTTGTCTTTGATCTTAGTTGTTAGGTGGATCATACCTGAGTTTTCATTATTTGAAACCCAGGTTTGCTGTGTGACTCATTTATATTTTAACTCCTTGATAAATTATTGGAGCTAACCAGTATACCTATACATTTTATGGGTTATACTGTATAAAGATAATATTGCTTGAAACTAGGTTTCCTACTTTTGTAATTTGTGGGTGAATGCAGAAGCACAGGTTCAATTCCCCTAGTAGCACTCCCACAGAGTAAATGAAGAATTACAGTTTCCAGTGAAATCAATGGATGTCCTTGTAATACGCTTACATGTTGGCTCCTTCAGAGTCTCTTTAAAGGGAATATGTGACCAGGTTTCTGCCACCAAATTTGAGAGAAGCATAGTGTATAGTAAGAGACTCTGGTTCCAGGAATATGTCACTTTTATCAGCAGAACATTATCGTTTTGAAGCTCAATAAATCTGCTGTTATGTAGTCCTCCATAGTCATGAGCCTTGTTTAACCATGCAACCACTGGCTGGTTGCTTTCAGCCTATGCACAGTGTACACAAATAGCTGTCGATCAGTGGTGTGGGCAGGGCCGGCGTCAGCACCCAGCGCACCTGGGCAAATGCCGGGGCCCTGGGGAGAGAGGGGGGCCAACTCATGCTGTCATAGATACAGCTGGGAGAGCAGAGCAGGAGATAACATGCTCTCTCCGCCCACAAAGTCACTGCTGGCTGCGTTCTCTTAACCCCTATGTGCCAGCTCTGACACAAGCATCTTCTCACTCAGTCAGTGCAGCCAGGCAGGCACACATAGGGGTTAAGAGAAGGCAGCCAGTGTGACATTGTTTGTGGGCGGAGAGAGCATGTTCTCTGCTCTGATCCTCCCTGGCTGGCTGCCTTGCTGCTGAAGTTATGAGGCAGATTCAGGAGGAGCTCCTAGTCCTACCAGTGCCTGAGTGAGTGGCGCTGCTGTATACTATGTGGGCTGCGCTGCTATATACTACGTGGGCTGCTATATACTACGTGGGCTGCTATATACTACATGGGCTGCTATATGCTACATGGGCTGCTATATGCTACATGGGCTGCTATATACTACATGGGCTGCTATATACTACGTGGGCAGTGTTATATACTACATGGCTGTGTTTATATGCGATCATGAATCGGGGTATGTGTTAAAGGGGGGGCCCACTGAGACTCTTTCGCCCGGGGCCCTCAAAAACCTGGAGCCGGCCCTGGGTGTGGGCACAGTTACGCAAAGCTCAGTAATCAAAGAGCTATGACATTTGAAGCAGGTAAGTGATTTTATCAAAATTACATCAAGCAGTCAGGTGAGTTGCACATTGCTGAAATCCGTGTCTCTGCCCCTACATTATGCTATTCTCAGATGGGGTAGTGACAAAATAGTGACAGATTTCCCTTAAGCAGCTGGTGTCTGCTGTGGCTAAGGGTATGGATTAGGTAATCTTCTCTGTTCGTATTCCCAAATGTGTTAAAGTGGTTTTTCGCTTTTCAAAACACAAGTGTACAACATTGTGTTATACTAAAACATTTACAAAACAAACATTTGTTTTTTTTTTAATGTACTATAGATGGGTAATAACTTTGCATATCTTTTGTGGGTTATTGTAGCTGCCTAAAGATGGCCATACACATTTAACCAAAGTCAACTGAGCCCTCCTCTAGGCTGAGTCCAGACAGCTGTATTTCACAGACTGTATAAGACTTTAATGCCCAGATTAAATGACTCTACCAACCCAAATTTACAGCCTCATATGTGCCCATGAGGCCTTAAGTTCGGGTCAATAGATTTGCGGTCCATCAACGGACTGTGAAATACTGCTACCTTAACCCGGGCCCATATGTGACCAGCCAGCCATCAAATCTGTATGTAAAAAGGAGAAAGCTTGGGAAGTTTTAATTTTCAAGCCATATCCTCTTTTTTTTTTTTTGGGAGCGATAATCTTCCGCCAGTGGTGAATAATAAACACGTTCCAGTGTTTTGTTTTTTTTTGTTAATAAAAACAGCGGCATATAGATAAAGAACTTAGGCTATGTGCACACGATGCAGATTCGCAGCGGATTTTTCCGTGCAGAAACGCTGCAGATCCGCACTGTGATGTACAGTACAAAGTAATTCAATTTAAAAAAAAAAAAAAAAGCGATGCACATGGTGCAGAAAAATCAGTGCGGAATTGCTGCGGATTTCAAAGAATTGCATGTCACTTCTTTTGTGTGGATCTGCAGCGTTTCTGCACTTCTCCATGTTAAATCCGCAGTGGCAAAATACGCACAAATTCCGCATCAGTTTCGCATAAAAACCACACAAAGTCCGCATTAAAACCGCGGCAAATCCGCAGCTGCGGATTCTGGCAGGAGATGCGGATTTTGTGCAGAAAATTCTCCACCTCTTTTCCTACTTGTGCACATAGCCTAAAGGTTCGGCATTACAGGGGTTGTCCAGCAGTAATAGATTTTTTTTTATAGCCAGTGATTGATTAAAAATAGTAAAACAAAGGCTTACAGTCCTTACAACACACCTCAAGATCCAGTGCAGGTTGTTCCGGAGCTCTGCTGCTACTCCAGATGCTGTCTTTCACATTTGGAAGTCAATAGCACTGCTGCATGCATGTACTGTGCCCATGGCTTCAGCGATGCAGGGATCACAGCAGGAGCAGATCTCTAAAGCACCATGCACTGTAAGGTGAGTATGTCTGTTTTATTTTTAATCAATCCATGCTTTTAAAAAGATTTAAAAAAAAAAACACTTCAGCCCATTGCTTGATCGCTCATGTGACATAAGTGTCACAGCGGACCCAGCGTCGACATCAACAAGTAGTGGACAACCCCCTGAAATAAAACATTGTTACAAGATCATCCTAACATCTCTTATTATTGCACACTATTCAGTTTTTAAAAGTAACAGGTCATTATAGTAATATTGACCTAAGCTTTTGATGTGAAATCTATTTACGGTAGCAGTCGCGTTGTGGTATATTGCCACGACTACTGTAAAACCATGGTGATTTCACAAGCGTTGCAAAAATGAGACATGATTCCTATGTCCAAAAAACTCTTAAGCTAAAACTACAGTTACTCGTGGGCACACGTTATATAATATTGCACTATAACTCTTCCACAATATCAAGTAATGATGGGGAATGAGGTTGTGCTGAAATCCAGCAGGGATGGATTTCTGCTGAATCTGTAGGTTTGCAATCTTGCATCTTGAGTTTTGCAGCACAACCACATTCACTATCATGACTTGTGATTTGGCTCTGCGACATTGAAATCTTATGTGAAAAGTCCACAAGTCATCATGTAGCCCTAGCCTAAAGCTCCACACACATTAGATGGCTGTCTTTCCTTTAGGCCAGAGTTACACTACCGTAGAATACAGACGAGTGCTATGCGAGAAAACATTGCTTAGCGCTCAGACCCGTGTTAATCTATGGGGCAGCTCACATCACCGTATTTTTTTTCTCATGCATAGTCGACATGCGTGTAAAATCGCAGCATGCTGCTTTTTACGCGTATATCGTCCGAGACTCGCCAATGCAAGCCTATGGATGCGAGAAAAACTCGGAAATCACACGGACCATTCGTCTAGCTTGCGACAAATACGCTCTCATTTTCCTCATTTCAGGCCACTGCGCCATTAAATTCAGTGGGGGAAAAGCAGTGAGACATGTAAAGCCATACGGGTGTCATACAGATTCATAGGTGCGAGAAAATTGCATTGCAAACTCATTACACACAGATTACCATACGGAGAACACTCATGCGACTCTCGGCAGGGAGACCCGGACTGATTTTTCAAACGTTTAATGTGACTCCAGCTTTAGGCTACTTTCATACTTCCGTCTTTTCAGATCCATCGCAATCCGTCGTTTTGGGCAAAAAAACGGATCCTGCAAATGTGCTCGCAGGATGCGTTTTTTGCCCATAGACTTGTATTAGCGATGGATGGCCACACGTCGCGTCCGTCGTGCGACGAATCGGTCGTGTTTTGGCAGGCTGCCGTTACAAAAAAAGTTCAAGTGAACATTTTTTTTTGTCCGTCGCATCCGCCATATTCTACCGCGCATGCGCGGCCGAAACTCCACCCCCTCCTCCCGGACTTCAGAATGGGCAGCGGATGCGACGGACCCGTACCGACACAAGTGTGAAAGTAGCCTTAAGGTACCTTCACACTGAACAACATTACAACGATAGCGATCTGTGACGTTGCAGCGTCCTGGATAGCGATATCGTTGTGTTTGACACGCAGCAGCGATCTGGATCCTGCTGTGACATCGCTGGTCGGAGCTAGAAGGCCAGAACTTTATTTTGTCGCTGGATCACCCGCTGACATCGATGGATCGGCGTGTGTGACGCCGATCCAGCGATGTGTTCACTGGTAACCAGGGTAAATATCGGGTTACTAAGCGCAGGGCCGTGCTTAGTAACCCGATGTTTACCCTGGTTACCATTGTAAATGTAAAAAACAAAAAAAAACACACTCACATTCCGGTGCCTGTCACGTCCCCCGGCGTCCGCTTCCCTGCACTCCTCCTGCATCCTGTGTCAGAGCCGGCTGGCCGTAAAGCAGAGCACAGCGGTGACGTCACCGCTCTGCTTTACGGCCGGCGCTTACACAGGATGCAGGAGGAGTGCAGGGAAGCGGACGCCGGGGACGTGACAGGCACCGGAATGTGAGTATGTGTTTTTTGTTTTTTTTTTACATTTACAATGGTAACCAGGGTAAACATCGGGTTACTAAGCGCGGCCCTGATCGCTGGTCGTGATCGTTGGAAAGTTGCTGAGTGTGACGATACCTTTACTCTTCCATACACAGAAGTGCTCATATTGACCTAGATGCCAGACTTACCTGGTGGTGGCTTATTGAACAAAGGAATCAGATGTTAAAAATGTAAGAGCTGACTCCATAAAAGCAGTGCAAACATCTTTCAAATATGGCATCTGATGGGTGACATTTTTTTTTTCTTACTTACACTGTATAAAATGAGTCATATGGAGGTACAGTATAGGTCCAGGAGTGCCCTGTTACTTCCTGGACATCTCAAATGGTGTATTCGGCTATGATGTGTCCACATTGGGGAGGATAGTCTTAAGTTAACATGCATCTGTTTTGATTGGTTAAGCAAATTCATTAACCATTCTGTATACAGTCAATCCTGGGGCTAAATCACCTTGCTTTGTTTCGTACTGCAGTATCCGATTGTACAAATTTAGCGAGTGGAGGTGCTTACTAAGCTGCCGAGATCGGGTTATGAGCTGTACTATACCTAGTGAATAGTGAAGGGAGTATATGTGTTGCTAAAGCTGACATTTTGGATGATATAGCCAGAGTGAATTTTATGTAGCCTGATGTATTACAATAAGCATTATAAGACAGGGCACTCGTCATATCCTGTGGTTTCTGAGATCATCTGATGTGCTTGTCATTTTTTTTTTTTTTTTTTTTGTGTAGTGAAGCGTTGAACTGTGTAAGGCATTGGAAACCGATTGGTGGCTGCTTGCGGCACTCCTGTTTCTAATGCCCGGCTCAAGTCCTATATTCAAAATGATAATCAAACAGGTCTTACACACAAATATGCTGAGTGCTTGGTCTGGCCATCTGTCATCAAACAGGTGTTCCATTATGGGGGAACTCTAGCACCTTATCAAATGGTGTAAATGTTTTTTGTTTTTTTTTTTGTTACAAAGCTACATTTGCTGTCTTTGCATATTTACTGTTTCTAGCAAAGTATGAATCTCTCAACCCTATGTCCCTTCCTATTCTGAGTGCAGGGAAACAATATTTGATTGCATTAAGGGATGCATTTGACAATTTTATGGTGGTGAGTTGATCTCCGCTGGTCAATATGCCAGATGGGAAAATGTTTTTATGTATTATGTTTATTAGCTGTTGGGTTCTCAGCAAACCAGATCAACATAGTTTGCAGTCAAACTGCAGGGCTGTTGGAGGAAGCGCGTTCTGTCAAACTCCTCATGTGTCACTATTGACATCAGCCTTTGCGCTGAGAACACCGATTCTATCAGTTACAGAAGGAGTATGGCTGTGTATACCTGTTGGTCTTCGGCAGCTGATCGCCCTGGTTAGTCAAGAGAGCAAAGTGACATTTGCTCTTGATGTATTTGAATGTCAAGTGGCATTTAGGCTATGTGCACACGTAGGAAGGGGGCTGTGGGTTTTCCCGTGGGTTTTTCCGCAGCGGATTTGATAAATCTGCAGGGCAAACCCGCTGCGGTTATCCCTGCAGATTTATCGCGGTTTGTGTTGCGGGTTCCGCTGCGGGTTTAATCCTGCACTTGTTTTACTATTGATGCTGCATATGCAGCATCAATAGTAATGTTAAAAATAATAAAAATAATGATATACTCACCCTCTGACATCCCGATCTCCTCAGTGCTGCAGGCGGTGGTCCGGTTCCAAAGATGCTGTGCAAGAAGGTCACTGTCATGTGACCGCAACGTCACCGCAGGCCCTGCTCGCATAGCAACCTGAGACCGGACGGCCGCGTACAGCGCTGGGAGGTGAGTATATCATTATTTTTTATTTTAATTCTTTTTTTTTTTTTTTTTTACACAAATATGGTTCCCAGGGCCTGGAGGAGAGTCTCCTCCCCTCCACCCCGGGTAGCAACCGCACATTATCCGCTTACTTCCCGCATGGTGGGCACAGCCCCATGCGGGAAGTAAGCGGATCAATGCATTTCTATGGGTGAAGAACCGCCGCGATTCTGCACAAAGAAGTGACATGATGCGGGTTGTAAACCGCTGCGTTCCGGCGCGGGTTTTCCCGCAGCATGTGCACAGCGGTTTGCGGTTTCCATAGGGTTTACATGTTACTGTAAACACAATGGAAACTGCAGCTGACCCGCTGCGGCAAAATCGCCGCGGTAAAAACCGCAAAGTGTCAACATGGCCTAAGGGTATAAGTAACTGCCATGCTGAGGGGGATTCATGGCCTCATAAAGTGATTGAATATGGAAACATTTTGAGCTATATCTTTATTCAGCCTTTTGTAGGTTTGGTTCAAAATGTATTTGCTTGGATGAATGCACTGTTCCATTTCCCACATGCAAAATGCTTTAGGGTATGTGTGCACATTGAGTATTTGCTAGCAGAAATTTCTGTATTTCTTGGCAGCAAAAACGCATGTTTTTGGTATGTTTTGTGCATGCATTTTTGTATAGCAATTCTTTTTTGAGCTAAATAAAGATATTTGCTAAATGTTTTGTGATGTAATTTTTGTTTCAACCCCTTCATTTTCATTCTGATGCTGTGGCATCGAGGTAATGGGATTAGGGCTTGGTGTCAGTAGTTGTCCTTAACACCTAGCCCTAGGTTTAGTAATGAAGAGTTGTCAGCCAGGCTCCCTCATTACTAAACTGTTAATAAAGAGTTAAACACTCACCAACCTAATGTAGGAGTGTTAACAGAATGAACCTATATAGGCTGTAAACAAACAGCAACTGTCATAAATAAGCATGCAAACGATTCCTGTTACAAAAAATGGGGGGAAAAAATTGCGTGGTTTCCAGTGTTATTTTCGTAATCAGCAGAGGGAAAGCTGGGGGCTGATAATATTTTGGGAAGGGGCCAATAGCCATAAAGGTTCCCAATATCAGCTAACAGCTATTTGCTTAGCCTTTACTGGCTAGTTTACAGGGGGACCCCAGAAAAAAAATTGACATAGGCCCCCCTCCCCCCCCCTATAAAGTCTAACCTAAAAAAGGCTAGGCAGACAGCTGTGAACTGTTAATAGCCTAGGAAGGGGCATTGGTCATTGGCCCATCCCAGACTAAAAACACCAGCTCTCGGCCACCCCAGAAATAGCGCATCAATAAGATGCACCAAATCTGGTGCCTAGCCTCTCTTCCCACTTGCCTTGGTGTGTTGTCAAGTAAAGTGATAGTATTGGGGTTCATGTCCGCCTTATATTGGCAGCTGACATCAAGCCCAGGTTAGTAATGGCAAGGTGTCTATAAGACACCCCCATTACTAACCCCATAATAAATGTTCGTAAATAAAATACACCCAGAGTGAAGTCTTTTATTTGAAGAAAAAAGACTGCTTTATTAAATCTAAATTTTCCATACTCACCGAACGCCTAATTCCCAATGCCCATGTTCGCTGTAAACAATCAAAAATAATAGAGCTATTCTCTCCTTTCTGCATTAGTCCACGTAATCCAGAATGTCCCACGGCGATCTCAATTTTAGAACAGTCACATCAGGAGGTGCCATAATTGAGATCACCTGAGCTAATCAGCGGATAAACTCGTGTGACCTCTAACGGCAGCTCAGTGCTATACACTGCAGGAGCGATGACTCTCCTGTCAGTCTGTACCCGGCGGCCGGTTAGAGCAGTCACATCTCTCGATCTGACTGTTCTACAAGTGACATCGCCGTGCGACACTCTGGATTACGTGGACTACGGCAGACAGAAGTTATTTTTTATTGTTTTCAGGGGACATGGGCATCAGGGATTGGGCGTTAGACCGGGGTCACACTTGCGAGTGCAATGCGAGAAACTCCCACGAATCTCTCGCATCAATACCCGGCACTGCCGCCGGCACTCGGGAACGGAGCGTTGAGCTGCATAGAAATACATGCAGCTGAACGCTCTGGTCCCGAGTGCCGGTGACCGTGCCGGGTATTGATGCGAGAGACTCTTGCAAGTTTCTCGCACTGCACTCGCAAGTGTGACCCCGGCCTTAAGGTGAGCACATGTTTTCAATTTTTGTTACAGGGGACAAGGAAGGGCATCAGGGATTTGGTATTAGGCATGGTTTTTTTTCTTTTCTCTCTCTCTCTCTCTCTCTCTCTCTCTCTCTCTCTCTCTCTCTCTCTCTCTCTCTCTCTCTCTCTCTCTCTCTCTCTCTCTCTCTCTCTCTCTCTCTCTCTCTCTCTCTCTCTCTCTCTCTCTATATCTATATATATGTATGTTTTTTTTTTTTTTTAAATACCGTATATACTCGAGTATAAGCCGACCCCCCCTAATTTTGCCACAAAAAACTGGGAAAACTTATTGACTCGAGTATAAGCCTAGGGTGGAAAATGCAGCAGCTACCGGTGAATTTCAAAAATAAAAATGGATGCTCCATACCGTTCATTATTGCCCCATAAGATGCTCCATATAAAGCTGTGCCATATATAATGCTCCATACTGTTCATTATTGCCCCATAGATGTGCCATAGAAAGCTCTGCCATATAGTGCTCTGCACCGTTCATTATTGCCCCATAGCTGTGCCATATAGTGCTCTGCACCATTCAGTATTGCCCCATAGCTGCCATATAGTGCTCTGCGCCATTCAGTATTGCCCCATAGCTGCCATATAGTGCTCTGCGCTGTTCAGTATTGCCCCATAGCTGCCATATAGTGCTCTGCGCCGTTCAGTATTGCCCCATAGCTGCCATATAGTGCTCTGCGCCGTTCAGTATTGCCCCATAGCTGCCATATAGTGCTCTGCGCCGTTCAGTATTGCCCCATAGCTGTGCCATATAGTGCTCTGCGCCATTCAGTATTGCCCCATAGCTGCCATATAGTGCTCTGCGCTGTTCAGTATTGCCCCATAGCTGCCATATAGTGCTCTGCGCCATTCAGTATTGCCCCATAGCTGCCATATAGTGCTCTGCGCCGTTCAGTATTGCCCCATAGCTGTGCCATAGAAAGCTGTGCCATTGCTGCTGCTGCAATGAAAAAAAAATGCCATACTCACCTCGCTGCTTGCAGCTCCCAGCATCCGGTCCCGGCGTCTCTCCGCTCTGACTGATCAGGCAGAGGGCGCCGCGCACACTATATGCGTCATCGCGCCCTCTGACCTGAACAGTCAGTGCGGAGCGGCGCCGGGAAGATGGAGCGGCGCCCCGCGTGTGGAACGGGGATAGGTGAATATAAAATACTTACCTGGTCCCGGCGTCCGGCTCCCTCTGCCTGTCACACGGTCTTCGGTGCCGCAGCCTCTTCCTCTATCAGCGGTCACCGGCACCGCTGATTAGAGAAATGAATATGTGGCTCCACCCCTATGGGAGGTGGAGCCGCGTATTCATTTCTCTAATGAGCGGTCCCACGTGACCGCTGAACAGGGGAAGAGCTGCAGCACCGAAGACTGTGGGACGGCAGGGGGAGCGCCAGGACTAGGTGAGTATGCCTCAGCGCCCCCTCACCCGCCGACCCCACTGCTACCGTGACTCGAGTATAAGCCGAGAGGGGCACTTTCAGCCCAAAATTTGGGGCTGAAAATCTCGGCTTATATTCGAGTATATACGTTTTTTGGGCTGAAAATCTCGGCTTATACTCGAGTGTATATATATATATATATATATATATATATATATATATATATATATATATATATATATATATATATATATATATATATATAATATTGTATAGGAGGAAGAGAAAACATATCCTGCTAGGAGAAGAAGAGAGCGCAGTGGAGATAGCAGCGCAGTATCTGAGCGCGTGCCATAGACTGCGAGAAAGACAGCCATGATATGCCTTGGACTTCCTTTCCCCCACCCTGCACCCCATCCATCGTTTCCACAGTCCCCATCGATCGTCCCCACAGTCTCTCTACCCATTATCCCCACAGTCCCTACTCCCTATTCCCTACTGTACTTGTGCTTTGGCAAAACTGATGTTTATTTGGTCCTGTCAATAAAGCTTCTTTGAATTTGAATTTAGTGTGTAATATATATACGCACACGCACACACACGATGGTTCCCCGATTCTAACGCATCGGGTATTCTAGAATATGCATGCCCACGTAGTATATTGCCCAGCCCACGTAGTATATTGCCCAGCCCACGTAGTATATTGCCCAGCCCGGTTTGTCACAGGTGAAAAAATAAACATATACTCACCTTTCCGAGGGAGCCCTTGTAGTCCACGGCAGGTTCCGGTCCCAGGGTTGGTATTAGCGCAGGACCTGTGATGACGTCGCGGTCACATGACCGTGACATCATGGCAGGTCCTCCCGCCACTGGAACCTGCAACGGAAGATGGCGGCCGGCGCAAGCTGCTACGGTGGGTGAGTATATCGTGTTTTTTTTTTTTTTTGTTTTTTTTAATTTTTTTTTTTTTAACAATCCTTTTTTTTTTTTTTTAATATTGATGCTGCATAGGCAGCGTCAATAGTAAAAAGTTGGGGAACAACAGGGTTAATAGCGGCGGTAACTGAGTGCGTTACCCGCGCCATAACGCGATCCGTTACAGCCGGCATTAACCCTGTGTTAGCGATGACCGGAGGGGAGTTTGCAAACGACATGCACTGACTGCGGGGAGTAAAGAGCGGCCATTTTCTTCCGGACTGTGCCCATCGCTAATTGGTCGCGGCAGCCGTGACAGGCAGCTGGCGAGACCAATCAGTAAATGAATAACCGTGACAGAAGGACAGACAGACAGATGCAAGTGACCCTTAGACAATTATATAATACTAGATTGTGGCCCGATTCTAACGCATCGGGTATTCTAGAATATGCATGTCCCCGTAGTATATGGACAATGATAATTCCAGAATTCGCGGCAGACTGTGCCCGTCGCTGATTGGTCAAGGCAACCATTATGACATCTACGTCGATACTGTGCCCGTACCTGAATCAGAAACGCGGGATTTCTACGTCCTTTATGACATCATCGTCGCTGTGCCCGTCGCTGATTGGTCGAGGCCTGGCGGCCTCGACCAATCAGAGACGCGGGATTTCCAGGACAGACAGACGGACGGAAAAACCCTTAGACAATTATATATAGATATATATATGTATGTGTGTGTGTATATATATATATATATATATATATATATATATATATATATATATATATATATATATATATATATATATATATATATATATATATATATATATATATATAATCTCTTCCGATTCTAACGCATCGGGTATTCAAGAATATGTATGCGTAGTGTATTGCGCAGCCCACGTAGTACATTGCGCAGCCCACGTAGTATATAGCAATGTGGGCATCATATCCCTCTTAAAAAAAAAAAAAAAAAAAAAAACCAGCCTATTTTGACCTTAATGACCTGGCCGTTTTTTGCAATTCTGACCAGTGTCCCTTTATGAGGTAATAACTCAGGAACGCTTCAACGGATCCTAGCGGTTCTGAGATTGTTTTTTCGTGACATATTGGGCTTCATGTTAGTGGTAAATTTAGGTCAATAAATTCTGTGTTTATTTGTGATAAAAACGGAAATTTGGCGAAAATTTTGAAAATTTCGCAATTTTCACATTTTGAATTTTTATTCTGTTAAACCAGAGAGTTATGTGACACAAAATAGTTAATAAATAACATTTCCCACATGTCTACTTTTTACATCAGCACAATTTTGGAAACAACATTTTTTTTTGCTAGAAAGTTATAAGAGTTAAAATTTGACCAGCGATTTCTCATTTTTACAACGAAATTTACAAAACCATTTTTTTTAGGGACCACCTCACATTTGAAGTCAGTTTGAGGGGTCTATATGGCTGAAAATACCCAAAAGTGACACCATTCTAAAAACTGCACCCCTCAAGGTGCACAAAACCACATTCAAGAAGTTTATTAACCATTCAGGTGCTTCACAGCCGCAGAAGCAACATGGAAGGAAAAAATGAACATTTAACTTTTTAGTCACAAAAACTATCTTTTAGCAACAATTATTTTCCCAATGGCAAAAGGAGAAACTGAACCACGAAAGTTGTTGTCCAATTTGTCCTGAGTACGCTGATACCTCATATGTGGGGGTAAACCACTGTTTGGGCGCACGGCAGGGCTTGGAAGGGAAGGAGCGCCATTTGAAAAATTGGCTGCACTCTTTAGCGGACACCATGTCGTGTTTGGAGAGCCCCCGTGTGCCTAAAACTTGGAGCTCCCCCACAAGTGACCCCATTTTGGAAACTAGATGCCCCAAGGAACTTATCTAGATGCATAGTGAGCACTTTAAACCCTCAGGTGTTTCACAAATTGATCCGTAAAAATGAAAAAGTATTTTTTTTCACAAAAAAATTCTTTTAGCTTCAATTTTTTCATTTTCACATGGGCAACAGGATAAAATGGATCCTAAAATTTGTTGGGCAATTTCTACTGAGTACACCAATACCTCACATGTGGGGGTAAACCACTGTTTGGGCACACGGCAGGGCTCGGAAGGGAAGGCGTGCCATTTGACTTTTTGAATGGAAAATTAGCTCCAATTGTTAGCGGACACCATGTCGCGTTTGGAGAGCCCCTGTGTGCCTAAACATTGGAGCTCCCCCACAAGTGACCACATTTTGGAAACTAGACCCCCCAAGGAACTAATCTAGATGCATATTGAGCACTTTAAACCCCCAGGTGCTTCACAGAAGTTTATAACGCAGAGCCATGAAAATAAAAAATAATTTTTCTTTCCTCAAAAATTATATTTTAGCCTGGAATTTCCTATTTTGCCAAGGGTAATAGGAGAAATTGGACCCCAAATGTTGTTGTCCAGTTTGTCCTGAGTTCGCTGATACCCCATATGTGGGAGTAAACCACTGTTTTGGCACACGGCAGGGCTCGGAAGGGAAGGCACGCCATTTGGCTTTTTAAATGGAAAATTAGCTCCAATCATTAGCGGACACCATGTCGCGTTTGGAGAGCCCCTGTGTGCCTAAACATTGCAGATCCCCCACAAATGACCCCATTTTGGAAACTAGACCCCCAAAGGAACTAATCTAGATGTGTGATGAGCACTTTGAACCCCCAAGTGCTTCACAGAAGTTTATAACGCAGAACCATGAAAATAAAAAATAAAAAAATATTTTCTCTAAAATGATTTTTTAGCCCGCAATTTTTTATTTTCCCAAGGGTAACAGGAGAAATTTGACCCCAAAAGTTGTTGTCCAGTTTCTCCTGAGTACGCTGATACCCCATGTGTGGGGGTAAACCACTGTTTGGGCACACGTCCGGGCTCAGAAGGGAAGTAGTGACTTTTGAAATGCAGACTTTGATGGAATGGTCTGCGGGCGTCACGTTGCGTTTGCAGAGCCCCTGGTGTGCCTAAACAGTAGAAACCCCCACAAGTGACCCCATTTTGGAAACTAGACCCCCAAAGGAACTTATCTGGATGTGTGGTGAGCACTTTGAATCCCCAAGTGCTTCACAGACGTTTACAACGCAGAGCCGTGAAAATAAAAAATCATTTTTCTTTCCTCAAAAATGATGTTTTAGCAAGCAATTTTTTATTTTCACAAGGGTAACAGGAGAAATTGGACCCCAGAAATTGTTGCGCGGTAGGTCCTGAGTATGCTGGTACCCCATATGTGGGGGTAAACCACTGTATGGGCACACGTCGGGGCTCGGAAGTGAGGGAGCACCATTTGACTTTTTGAATACATGATTGGCTGGAATCAATGGTGGCGCCATGTTGCTTTTGGAGACCCCTGATGTGCCTAAACAGTGGTAACCCCTCAATTCTACCTCCAACACTAACCCCCCCCACACCCCTAACTCTAATCCCAACTGTAGCCATAACCCTAATCACAACCCTAACCACAACCCTAACCCTAAGGCTATGTGCCCATGTTGCGGATTCGTGTGAGATTTTTCCGCACCATTTTTGAAAAATCCGTGGGTAAAAGGCAAAACGCAGTGTTTTACCTGTGGATTTACCGCGGATTTCCAGTGTTTTTTGTGCGGATTTCACCTGCGGATTCCTATTGAGGAACAGGTGTAAAACGCTGCGGAATCCGCACAAAGAATTGACATGCTGCGGAAAATACAACGCAGCATTTCCGCGCGGTATTTTCCGCACCATGGGCACAGCGGATTTGGTTTTCCATAGGTTTGCTTGGTACTGTAAACCTGATGGAACTCTGCTGCGAATCCGCAGCGGCCAATCCGCACCGTGTGCACATAGCCTAATTCTAAAGGTATGTGCACACGCTGCGGAAAACGCTGCAGATCCGCACCAGTTTCTCATGAGTTTACAGTTCAATGTAAACCTATGGGAAACAAAAATCGCTGTACACATGCTGCGGAAAAACTGCACAGAAACGCAGGGGTTTACATTCCGCAGCATGTCTCTTCTTTCTGTGGATTCCGCAGCGGTTTTACAACTGCTCCAATAGTAAACCGCAGTTGTAAAACCGCAGTGAAATGCGCAGAAAAACCGCGATAAATCCGCAGCGGTTTACCACTGCGGATTTATCAAATCCGCTGCGGAAAAATCAGCAGAGGACCAGAATACGTGTGCACATACCGAAGCCCTAGCCCTAGCCCTAACCCTAACCTTAGTGGAAGAAAAAAATTTTTTATTTATTTTATTATTGTCCGTACCTATGGGGGTGACAAAGGGGGGGGGGGGGGGTCATTTAGTATTTTTTTTATTTTGATCACTGTGATAGGTCACAGTGATCAAAATGCACTTGAAACGAATCTGCCGGCCGGCAGATTCGGCGGGCGCACTGCGCATGCGCCTGCCATTTTGGAAGATGGCGGCGCCCAGGAAAGAAGACGGACGGACCCCGGGAGGCTCGGTAAGTATGATGGGGTGGGGGGGAGAGCATGGGGGGGGGGGGTGGAACGGAGCATGAGGGGGTGGATCGCAGTGCGGGGGGGGGGGGGGGGGGTGGATCGGATTGCGGGGGGGTGGATCGGACTGTGGGGGGGGGGGGGGATCAGTGTGCAAGGGGGTGGGATTGGAGCACGGGGGGAGCGGAGCACAGGACGGACGGGAGCGGACCACAGATCGGAGGGCTGGGGGCGATCGGTGGGGTGGGGGTGCATCAGTGTTTCCAGCCATGGCTGATGGTGTTGCAGCATCGGCCATGGCTGGATTGTAATATTTCACCAGTTTTTTAGGTGAAATATTACAAATCGCTCTGATTGGCAGTTTCTCTTTAGCCCCCTGGGCTAAACTACCACTCCCCCTGTCCCCAGATCGGGTGAAATTGGAGTTAACCCTTTCACCGGATCTGCAGGGACGCGATCTTTCTGTGACACAGCATATGCTGTATATATATATATATACATACATGCATACATATACATACATATACATACATATATATATATATATATATATATATATATATATATATATATATATATACACACACTGTACAATAACAAAGCAGCTCGTACTGCATCAGAAATGCGGGTGTGGGGGGGGGCGTAAAATGAAAAAAAAATTATAATATATAATTATATATACACACACACACACACACACACACACACACACACACACACACACACACACACACACACACACACACACACACACACACACCCAGTTCTAACGCATCGGGTATTCTAGAATATATATTTATGTATGTATATAGCAGCCACGTAGTATATAGGAGCCATGTAGTATATAGCAGACAAATACTACGTGGCCTGTGCTATATATTATGTGGCTGCTATATACATACATGTTGTAGAATACCCGATGCGTGACTATAGGCCAAGCAGTAAATAACACTGCCCACGTAGTATATAGCAGCCACGCAGTATATAACACAGCCCACGTAGTATGTAACACTGGCCACGCAATATACAGGTCCTTCTCAAAAAATTAGCATATAGTATTAAATTTCATTATTTACCATAATGTAATGATTACAATTAAACTTTCATATATTATAGATTCATTATCCACCAACTGAAATTTGTCAGGTCTTTTATTGTTTTAATACTGATGATTTTGGCATACAACTCCTGATAACCCAAAAAACCTGTCTCAATAAATTAGCATATTTCACCCATCCAATCAAATAAAAGTGTTTTTTAATAACAAACAAAAAAACCATCAAATAATAATGTTCAGTTATGCACTCAATACTTGGTCGGGAATCCTTTGGCAGAAATGACTGCTTCAATGCGGCGTGGCATGGAGGCAATCAGCCTGTGACACTGCTGAGATGTTATGGAGGCCCAGGATGCTTCAATAGCGGCCTTAAGCTCATCCAGAGTGTTGGGTCTTGCGTCTCTCAACTTTCTCTTCACAATATCCCACAGATTCTCTATGGGGTTCAGGTCAGGAGAGTTGGCAGGCCAATTGAGCACAGTAATACCATGGTCAGTAAACCATTTACCAGTGGTTTTGGCACTGTGAGCAGGTGCCAGGTCGTGCTGAAAAATGAAATCTTCATCTCCATAAAGCATTTCAGCCGATGGAAGCATGAAGTGCTCCAAAATCTCCTGATGGCTAGCTGCATTGACCCTGCCCTTGATGAAACACAGTGGACCAACACCAGCAGCTGACATGGCACCCCACACCATCACTGACTGTGGGTACTTGACACTGGACTTCAGGCATTTTGGCATTTCCTTCTCCCCAGTCTTCCTCCAGACTCTGGCACCTTGATTTCCAAATGACATGCAAAATTTGCTTTCATCAGAAAAAAGTACTTGGGACCACTTAGCAACAGTCCAGTGCTGCTTCTCTGTAGCCCAGGTCAGGCGCCTCTGCCGCTGTTTATGGTTCAAAAGTGGCTTTACCTGGGGAATGCGGCACCTGTAGCCCATTTCCTGCACACGCCTGTGCACGGTGGCTCTGGATGTTTCCACACCAGACTCAGTCCACTGCTTCCTCAGGTTCCCCAAGGTCTGGAATCGGTCCTTCTCCACAATCTTCCTCAGGGTCCGGTCTCCTCTTCTCGTTGTACAGCGTTTTCTGCCACATTGTTTCCTTCCAACAGACTTACCATTGAGGTGCCTTGATTCAGCACTCTGGGAACAGCCTATTTGTTGAGAAATTTCTTTCTGGGTCTAAAGGCCCCGTCACACATAGCGACGCTGCAGCGATACCGACAACGATCCGGATCGCTGCAGCGTCGCTGTTTGGTCGCTGGAGAGCTGTCACACAGACAGCTCTCCAGCGACCAACGATCCCGAGGTCCCCGGTAACCAGGGTAAACATCGGGTAACTAAGCGCAGGGCCGCGCTTAGTAACCCGATGTTTACCCTGGTTACCATCGTTAAAGTAAAAAAAACAAACGCTACATACTTGCCTATCGCTGTCTGTCCTCGGTGCTCTGCTTCTCTGGTCTGGCTGTGAGCACAGCGGCCGGAAAGCAGAGCGGTGACGTCACCGCTCTGCTTTCCGGCTGACCGGCGCTCACAGCCAGACCAGAGAAGCAGAGCGCCGAGGACAGACAGCGATAGGTAAGTATGTAGTGTTTGTTTTTTCTTACTTGTAGGATTGTAACCAGGGTAAACATCGGGTTACTAAGCGCGGCCCTGCGCTTAGTTACCCGATGTTTACCCTGGTTACCAGCGAAGACATCGCTGAATCGGCGTCACACACGCCGATTCAGCGATGTCAGCGGGACCTCAACGATCAAAAAATGGCCCAGGCCATTCCGACACGACCAGCGATCTCACAGCAGGGGCCTGATCGCTGGTACGTGTCACACATAGCGAGATCGCTACTGAGATCGCTGTCGCGTCACAAAACTTGTGACTCAGCAGCGATCTCGCTAGCGATCTCGCTATGTGTGACGGGGCCTTTACCCTCTTGCTTGAGGGTGTCAATGATGGCCTTCTTGACATCTGTCAGGTCGCTAGTCTTAGGGTACCGTCACACTATACCATTTCGATCGCTACGACGGTACGATTCGTGACGTTCCAGCGATATCGTTACGATATCGCTGTGTCTGACACGCAGCAGCGATCAGGGATCCTGCTGAGAATCGTACGTCGTAGCAGATCGTTTAGAACTTTCTTTCATCGCTGGATCTCCCGCTGTCATCGCTAGATCGGTGTGTGTGACACCGATCTAGCGATGCGATCCAGCGATGCGTTCGCTTGTAACCAGGGTAAACATCGGGTAACTAAGCGCAGGACCGCGCTTAGTTACCCGATGTTTACCCTGGTTACAAGCGTTAAACTAAAAAAAAACAAACAGCACATACTTACATTCTGGTGTCCGTCAGGTCCCTTGCCGTCTGCTTCCCGCACTGTGACTGCTGGCCGTAAAGTGAAAGCAGAGCACAGCGGCTGTGCTTTCACTTTCACTTTACGGCCGGCAGTCACTGAGTGCGGGAACCAGACTGCAAGGGACCTGACGGACACCAGAATGTAAGTATGTGCTGTTTTTTTTTTTTTAGTTTAATGCTTGTAACCAGGGTAAACATCGGGTAACTAAGCGCGGTCCTGTGCTTAGTTACCCGATGTTTACCCTGGTTACCCAGGGACCTCGGCATCGTTGGTCACTGGAGAGCTGTCTGTGACAGCTCCCCAGCGACCACACTACGATTTACCTACGATCACGGCTGGTCGTGATCGTAGGTAAATCGTATAGTGTGACGGTACCCTTACCCATGATGGGGGTTTTGAGTAATGAACCAGGCAGGGAGTTTATAAAAGCCTCAGGTATCTTTTGCATGTGTTTAGAGTTAATTAGTTGATTCAGAAGATTAGGGTAATAGGTCGTTTAAGGTACCGTCACACATAGCGACGCTGCAGCGATACCGATAACGATCCGGATCGCTGCAGCGTCGCTGGAGAGCTGTCACACAGACAGCTCTCCAGCGACCAACGATCCCGAGGTCCCCGGTAACCAGGGTAAACATCGGGTAACTAAGCGCAGGGCCGCGCTTAGTAACCCGATGTTTACCCTGGTTACCATCCTAAAAAGTAAAAAAACAAACGCTACATACTTACCTACCGCTGTCTGTCCTCGGCGCTCTGCTTCTCTGGTCTGGCTGTGAGCTCCGGGCAGCCAGAAAGCAGAGCGGTGACGTCACCGCTCTGCTTTCCGGCTGACCGACGCTCACAGCCAGAGCAGGAGGAGAGCAGAGCACAGCGCTGGAGGACAGACGGCTGTAGGTAAGTATGTACTGTTTGTTTTTTTACTTTTAGGATGGTAACCAGGGTAAACATCGGGTTACTAAGCGCGGCCCTGCGCTTAGTTACCCGATGTTTACCCTGGTTACCAGCAAAGACATTGCTGAATCGGTGTCACACACGCCGATTCAGCGATGTCTACGGGGAGTCCAGCGACGAAATAAAGTTCTGGACTTTCTTCCCCGACCAGCGATCTCCCAGCAGGGGCCTGATCGCTGCTGCCTGTCACACTGGACGATATCGCTAGCGAGGACGCTGCAACGTCACGGATCGCTAGCGATATCGTCTAGTGTGACAGTACCTTTAGAGAACCTTTTCTTGATATGCTAATTTATTGAGACAGGTTTTTTGGGTTATCAGGAGTTGTATGCCAAAATCATCAGTATTAAAACAATAAAAGACCTGACAAATTTCAGTTGGTGGATAATGAATCTATAATATATGAAAGTTTAATTGTAATCATTACATTATGGTAAATAATGAAATTTAACACTATATGCTAATTTTTTGAGAAGGACCTGTATGTGTATGTGTATGTGTATATATATATATATATATATATATATATATATATATATATATATATATATATATATATATATATATATATATATATATATATATATATTCACAGCCCATGTAATATATAGCATAGCCCACATAGTATCTAACAGTGGCCACATAGTATATAGCACGTAGTATATAGCACTAGCCACGTGGTATATAGCACTAGCCACGTGGTATATAGCAGCCACGCGGTATCTAACACAGCCCACGTAGTATATAGCAGTGTGGGCACCATATCCCTGTTAAAAAAATAATTAAAATAGAAAATATTTATATACTCCCCCGCCATCTTTCGTTCCCAGGATGCATTGCAAACTTACCCAGATGACTTAGCGGTGTCGCGAGACCGCTAAGTCTTCTGGGTAATTTCGCAATGCATCTCTGGGAACGGAAGCTGGCGGCAAGCGCATCGTCGGACTATGGAAAGTGAGAATAGCCGTTTTTTTTTTTTTTAATTATTATTTTTAACATTAGATCTTTTTACTATTGATGCTGCATAGGCAACATCAATAATAAAATCTTGGTCACACAGAGTTAATAGCGGTTACGGAGTGCATTACCCGCGGCATAGCTCGGTCCGTTACCGCTGGCATTAACCCTGTGTGAGCGATGACCGGAGGGGAGTATGGAGTGGGCGCTGACTGCAGGGGAGTATGGAGCAGGCGAAGGGGCACTGACTGCCGGGAGTATGGAGCGGGTGCTGGGCACTGATTGCGGGGAGTATGGAGCGGGCGCCGGGCACTGACTGCAGGGGAGTAGGGAGGGACTAATCGGACTGTGGCCGTCGCTGATTGGTCGCGGCAGCCATGACAGGCAGCTGGCGAGACCAATCAGCGACTTGGATTTCCATCACAGACAGAGGCCGCGACCAATGAATATCCTGGACAGACAGACGGAAGTGACCCTTAGACAATTATATAGTAGATACCCAAGATGCCACCATCTAGTATTCATATAAACATTGGTGCTTACATTTGTTTTAACCCATTGGATACACTGCCATTGTTTTTCTCCTGTCTTTATTTTAAGACTCAAAACTTAGTCATCTATTGCTGTATGACAGCTTGTTTTCTACAAGATGACTTACAGTTTTCAAAGACACCATTTATTTTACCATATGATAAACTTAAAAACGGGTAAAATTTGTATTCTCTCCCTTACATACTGTCCTCCATGTTGTTCTCTCCCTCACAGACTGTCCTCCATGTTAGGGCTCATACTTGCGTGAAATACGGCCGAGTCTCGCAGGTTAAAACCCGGCTCTGCCGCCGACACTCTGGAGCGGAGTGTGCGGCCGGACAGCAATACATGAAGCTGCACGCTCCGCTCCCAAGTGCCGGCGGCAGAGTCCGGTGTGACCATGCGAGACTCGGCCGTATTTTACGCAAGTGAATATGAGCCCTTATTCTCTCCCTCACACACTGCCCTCCACGTTGTTCTCTCCCTCACAGACTGCCCTCCACGTTGTTCTCTCCCTCACAGACTGCCCTCCACGTTGTTTTCTCCCTCACAGACTGCCCTCCACGTTGTTCTCTCCCTCACAGACTGCCCTCCACGTTGTTCTCTCCCTCACAGACTGCCCTCCACGTTGTTCTCTCCCTCACAGACTGCCCTCCACGTTGTTCTCTCCCTCACAGACTGCCCTCCACGTTGTTCTCTCCCTCAGACTGCCCTCCACGTTGTTCTCTCCCTCACAGACTGCCCTCCACGTTGTTCTCTCCCTCACAGACTGCCCTCCACGTTGTTCTCTCCCTCACAGACTGCCCTCCACGTTGTTCTCTCCCTCACAGACTGCCCTCCACGTTGTTCTCTCCCTCACAGACTGCCCTCCACGTTGTTCTCTCCCTCACAGACTGCCCTCCACGTTGTTCTCTCCCTCACAGACTGCCCTCCACGTTGTTCTCTCCCTCACAGACTGCCCTCCACGTTGTTCTCTCCCTCACAGACTGCCCTCCACGTTGTTCTCTCCCTCACAGACTGCCCTCCACGTTGTTCTCTCCCTCACAGACTGCCCTCCACGTTGTTCTCTCCCTCACAGACTGCCCTCCACGTTGTTCTCTCCCTCACAGACTGCCCTCCACGTTGTTCTCTCCCTCACAGACTGCCCTCCACGTTGTTCTCTCCCTCACAGACTGCCCTCCACGTTGTTCTCTCCCTCACAGACTGCCCTCCACGTTGTTCTCTCCCTCACAGACTGCCCTCCACGTTGTTCTCTCCCTCACAGACTGCCCTCCACGTTGTTCTCTCCCTCACAGACTGCCCTCCACGTTGTTCTCTCCCTCACAGACTGCCCTCCACGTTGTTCTCTCCCTCACAGACTGCCCTCCACGTTGTTCTCTCCCTCACAGACTGCCCTCCACGTTGTTCTCTCCCTCACAGACTGCCCTCCACGTTGTTCTCTCCCTCACAGACTGCCCTCCACGTTGTTCTCTCCCTCACAGACTGCCCTCCACGTTGTTCTCTCCCTCACAGACTGCCCTCCACGTTGTTCTCTCCCTCACAGACTGCCCTCCACGTTGTTCTCTCCCTCACAGACTGCCCTCCACGTTGTTCTCTCCCTCACAGACTGCCCTCCACGTTGTTCTCTCCCTCACAGACTGCCCTCCACGTTGTTCTCTCCCTCACAGACTGCCCTCCACGTTGTTCTCTCCCTCACAGACTGCCCTCCACGTTGTTCTCTCCCTCACAGACTGCCCTCCACGTTGTTCTCTCCCTCACAGACTGCCCTCCACGTTGTTCTCTCCCTCACAGACTGCCCTCCACGTTGTTCTCTCCCTCACAGACTGCCCTCCACGTTGTTCTCTCCCTCACAGACTGCCCTCCACGTTGTTCTCTCCCTCACAGACTGCCCTCCACGTTGTTCTCTCCCTCACAGACTGCCCTCCACGTTGTTCTCTCCCTCACAGACTGCCCTCCACGTTGTTCTCTCCCTCACAGACTGCCCTCCACATTGTTCTCGTTCTAGTATATGTATGTAGTTTTATGAACGGGCGCGACCAATCAGCGAAGCGGGATTTTGGTTACAGACAAACAGACCCTTAGACAACTGTATATCTATATACATAATTGTCTAAGGGCTACTTCTGTCTGTCCTTCTGTCACGGATATTCTTTGGCCGTGGCCTCTGTCTATCATGGAAATCCAAGGTGCTGATTGGTCGCCGCAAAACGGTCCGGAAGAAAATGGCCGCTCCATACTCCCCGCAGTCAGTGGCCGGCGCCCGCTCCATACTCCCCGCAGTCAGTGTCCCCGGTGCTCCGCTCCCCGCAGTCAGTGTCCCCGGCGCCCGCTCCATACTCCCTTCCGGTCACCGCTAACACAGAGTTAATGCCGGCGGTAACGGACCGCGTTATGCCGCGGGTAACACATTCCGTTACCGGCGCTATTAACCCTGTGTGTCCCCAACCTTTTACTATTGATGCTGACTATGCGGCATCAATAGTAAAAGAAAGTAATGTTAAAAGTAGTAAAAAAGCAAAAAACCTGCTATACTCACCCTCCGTTGTCCGCTGAGCCGCTCGCGCCTGCCGACATCTTCCTTTCCCAGCGATGCTTTGCGAAATTACCCAGAAGACCTAGCGGTCTCGCGAGACCGCTAAGTCATATGGGTAATTTCGCAAAGCATCCGGGGAACGCAAGATGGCGGCAGCCGCGCGCCCATCTGCACAGCGCCGTTGGATCCCAGGAAGCGGAGAGACGGGACGCTGAGGAGCAGCGACCAGAAATGATGAGTATGTTCAACTACAAGGGGCTCTCGGATCGTTAGGTGATTATGTTTATTTATTTTTTTTCACCTGTGACATACGTGGGCTGTGCAATATACTACGTGGGCTGTGCAATATACTACGTGGGCTGTGCAATATACTACGTGGGCTGTGCAATATACTACGTGGGCTGTGCAATATACTACGTGACTGGGCAATATACTACGTGGCTGGGCAATATACTACGTGGACATGCATATTCTAGAATACCCGATGCGTTAGAATTGGGCCACCATCTAGTGTGTGTGTGTGTGTGTATATACACACACACACACACACACACACACACACACACACACACACACACACACACACACACACACACACACACACACCCCGATTCTTACGCATCGGGTATCCTAGAATATGCATGTCCACGTAGTATATTGCCCAGAGCCACGTAGTATATTGCCCAGCTACGTAGTATACTGTATACTGCCCAGAGCCACGTAGTATATTATAGTCACAAAGTACCGTATATACTCGAGTATAAGCCGAGATTTTCAGCCCAAATTCTTGGGCTGAAAGTGCCCCTCTCGGCTTATACTCGAGTCACGGTCGGCGGGTGAGGGGGAGAGAGGTCTGAGGCATACTTACCTGCTCCCGTTGCTCCTGGTGCTCCCCCTGCCCGTCCCACGGTCTTCGGTGCTGCAGCTCTTCCCCTGTTCAGCGGTCACGTGGGACCGCTCATTAAACTTATGAATATGGACTTCACTCCCATAGGGGTGGAGCCGCATATTCATTCCTCTAATGAGCGGTGCCAGTGACCGCTGACAGAGGAAGAGGCTGCGGCACCCGAAGACCAGCTGTCCAGGAGAAGGAGCGGGACGCCGGGAGCAGGTAAGTATTACATATTCACCTGTCCACGTTCCACACGCCGGGCGCCGCTCCATCTTCCCGTCCTCTGGCTCTGACTGTGCAGGTCAGAGGGTGCAATGACGTATAGTGTGCGCGCCGCCCTCTGCCTGAACAGTCAATGCAGAGAGACGACGGGACGGGTCGCTGAGGAGCTGCAAGCAAGAGAGGTGAGTATGGCATTTTTTTTTTTTTTTTTATTGCAGCAGCCGCAGCATTATATATACCGGTAGCACAGTTTTCTATGGCACATCTATGGGGCAATAATGAACGGTGCAGATCTCTATATGGCAGAGCTTTCTATGGCACATCTATGGGGCAATAATGAACGGTGCAGAGCACTATATGGCACAGCTTTCTATGGCACATCTATTGGGCAATAATGAACGGTGCAGAGCACTATATGGCAGAGCTTTCTATGGCACATCTATGGGGCAATAATGAATGGTGCAGAGCACTATATGGCAGAGCTTTCTATGGCACATCTATGGGGCAATAATGAACGGTGCAGAGCACTATATGGCACAGCTATGGGGCAAGAATGAACGGTGCAGAGCACTATATGGCACAGCTATGGGGCAAGAATGAACGGCGCAGAGCACTATATGGCACAGTTATGGGGCAAGAATGAACGGTGCAGAGCACTATATGGCACACCTATGGGGCAAGAATGAACGGTGCAGAGCACTATATGGCACAGCTATGGGGCAAGAATGAACGGTGCAGAGCACTATATGGCACAGCTATGGGGCAAGAATGAACGGTGCAGAGCACTATATGGCATAGCTATGGGGCAATAATGAATGGTGCAGAGCACTATATGGCACAGCTATGGGGCAAGAATGAACGGTGCAGAGCACTATATGGCATAGCTATGGGGCAATAATGAATGGTGCAGAGCACTATATGGCACAGCTATGGGGCAATAATGAATGGTGCAGAGCACTATATGGCACAGCTATGGGGCAATAATGAACGGTGCAGAGCACTATATGGCAGAGCTTTATTTGGCACATCTATGGGGCAATAATGAACCGTGTAGAGCACTATATGGCACAGCTTTATATGGCACATCTATGGGGCAATAATGAACGGTGCAGAGCACTATATGGCAGAGCTTTATATGGCACATCTATGGGGCAATGATGAACGGTGTAGAGCACTATATGGCACAGCTTTATATGGCACATCTATGGGGCAATAATGAATGGTGCAGAGCACTATATGGCACAGTTTTTTATGGCACATCTATGGAGCAATAATGAACAGTATGAAGCATTATATATGGCACAGCTTTACATGGAGCATCTATGGAGCAATAATGAACGGTATGCAGCACTATATGTGGCACAGCTTTATATGGAGCATCTTATGGGGCAATAATGAACGGTATGGAGCATCTATTTTTGAAATTCACCGGTAGCTGCTGCATTTCCTACCCTAGGCTTATACTCGAGTCAATAAGTTTTCCCAGTTTTTTGTGGCAAAATTAGGGGGGTCGGCTTATACTCGGGTCAGCTTATACTCGATTATATACGTTATATTGCTCAGCTACGTAGTATATTGCCCAGCCAGGTTTGTCACAGTTTAAAAAGTAAACATATACTGACATTTCCGAGGGCCCCTTGTAGTCCACGGCAGCTTCCAGTCCCAGGGTTGGTATGAGCGCAGGGCCTGTGATGACGTCGCGGTCACATGACCGTGACGTCATGGCAGGTCCTTCTCCCATACCATCTTTGCCACCAGAACCTGCAATGGAAGAAGGAGGTCGGCGCGAGCGATTACGGAGGGTGAGTATAGCAGTTTTTTTTTTTTTTTTTCCATTATTTTTAACATTACATTTTTTACTATTGATGCCGCATAGGCAGCGTCAATAGTAAAAAGTTGGGGACACACAGGGTTAATAGCGGCGGTAACGGAGTGCGTTACCCGCGGGATAACGCGGTCCGTTACCGCCGGCATTAACTTTGTGTTAGCGGTGACAGGCACTGACTGCGGGGAGTAAGGAGCGGCCATTTTCTTCCGCACTGTGCCCGTCGCTGATTGGTCGCGGCAGCCATGACAGGCAGCTGGCGAGACCAATCAGTGAATGAATAACCGTGACACAGACAGACGGAAGTGACCCTTAGGCAATTATATAGTAGATGTTCTTTTTAATGCACAGTGACTGTCTGCTCCCTGGCCGACTCTGGTGAGAGGTATCAAGAGTCGGCAAGAGAGCGCAGTGTTGGTGTGCATCGTAAAAAACAAAAAAACAGCGAGCAAGAAAATCAGACAAGCCTCACCCCCAAAATTGATGTCCCTTTCTGTGGTTCAGAATTGACAACCGTCGCATCCTCAGTAGAGCAGTGACTAGACCAGCCCCTTAAAGGGAAGGTACCTCGTTTGTAAATCATTAATAAATCAATGTAATGTAGCATAACATACTGTTATAATCAAGTTTTGAATGCATGTGAAACATATTTTGTGTGTTATGAGTTTAAAGGCGGCACTGGGGGTTGGCATCTTGTGTTCACAGCAGTAGCACGACACCCCATGGACATAGGGTCAGCGGCGGTCTGATATCTCCTATCTCTAACATTGCAGCAGCATTAGCAGTGAGCTGGGCATGCCTCTGTGGACTGCACACTTCACTGCTGTAGGTGTGACTGGCCGCCATTTTATTATAGCCCAGTGCGATCTGCCGAGCTCCACTTACTCTCTATCGCAGGACAGAAGCGCTCACTAGAGATGGAGAGTGGGGAGTGCAGGTGATTTACCTCCGTGCTCCTCTGTCCTGTACTCCAGGCACTGCACTGTGCGTCCTGAGCTGACATCCTCTGCTCTCACATGCTGCCCTGTGTCCTCCTCCTCCTGCTCTTTCTCCACCTCCTCACTCATATACAGTCCCAGTGATCTCCAGTAAGCTGCATTCACAGCCTGCAGAGAGGGAGCTGACACCTGGAAGGTGAGAGAAAGAGCAGGACAGCTGACAGGTCAGGGATTAAGGTGGGGGAAGGGGAGATGGCAAGAATGTTCTTCACAAAACTGGAGAGAAGTAGCATGCCCACAGCAGGGATCATATAGCCTTCCCCCATATATCTCTTCTGTGATCTCCCATAGTTCAGCACTTTGTCCTTCTGAAATACTGAGCTCCTGTCACCCTGCTTTTTCCCCCATATATCTCCTCTATGACCCCCCATAAACCAGCACACTGCTCTCCTGAAATGCTCTGTGCTGCAGTCACCCTGTTCCTTCTCCCATATATCTCCCTCTGTGACCGTGGAGATGACTCTCTCCCTATGGGTGCCCTCTCTCTCCCCATGTGTGCTCTCCATCCCCCTGTGCCTGTTGGCTCTTGCTCCTATGCACTCCTCTCCCCCTGCATGTCTCTCTCCCCATGGGTCGCTCTGCCTCCTATGCACTCCTCTCCCCCTGCATGTCTCCCTCCCCATGGGTCGCTCTCCCTCCTATGCACTCCTCTCCCCTGCATGTCTCTCTCCCCCCCATGGGTCTCTCTTGCTCCTCTCCGCTCTGCATGTCTCACTCCCCATGGGTCGCTCTCCCTCCTATGCACTCCTTTCCCCCCTGCATGTCTCCCTATGAGTCGCTCTCCCTCCTTTGCACTCTTCTCCCCCTGTTCCTTCTCCCCATATATCTCCCTCTGTGACTATAGAGGTGACTGTCTCTCTCCCCATGTCTGCTCTCCATCCCCCTGTGCCTGTTGGCTCTCGCTCCTATGCACTTCTCTCCCCCTGCATGTCTCTCTCCCCATTGGTCGCTTTCCCTCCTCTCCCCATGGGTCGCTCTCCGTCCTCTCCTCCCTGCATGACTCTCTCCCCATGGATCACTCTCCCTCCTCTCCCCCCTGCATGTCTATCTCCCCATGGGTCGCTCTTGCTCCTCTCCCTCCTCTCCCCCCTGCATGTCTCTCTCCCCATGGGTCGCTCTTGCTCCTCTCCCTCCTCTCCCCCCTGCATGTCTCACTCCCCATGGGTCGCTCTCCGTCTCCCCCCTGCATGTCTCTCTCCCCATGGGTCGCTCTCCCTCCTATGCACTCCCCCTGCGTGTCTCTCCCCCCATGGTTCGCTCTTGCTCCTCCTCTCCCTCCTCTCCCCCTGCATGTGTCTCTCCCCATGGGTCGCTCTCCCTCCTCTCCCCCTGCATGTCTCTCTCCCCATGGGTCGCTCTCCCTCCTCTCTCCCCATGGGTCCCTCTCCCTCCTTTCCCCCCGCATGTCTCACTCCCCATGGGTCTCTCTCGCTCCTATGCACTCCTCTCCCCCTGCATGTATTTCCCCATTGCACACACAGCTCAGTGTGTGCGATAACAGGAGCTGCGGGGGTCACGCTGTCACATGTCAGCAGATGTGACTGTCACTTGCGGTAACGCTACCGCCGGTACTGTCGGTCACAGCGCTGCGGGATCATGCTGGCAGATGTCAGCGTGATTCTGCAGCTGACTGACCTGCAGCAAAAAAGCAGGCGCAGACCGATGAGACTACAGCTCCAATTGGGCTATGTCTGATGGGAGAGTAGTATCATCTGCTGGTACCTGTTCTCACAGTTTAAAAAAAAAAAAAAAAAAAAGTTACATTACATACATATTCACATAAAAATAAAAAAAATATTATACTCATGGCAGCGCAGTGATCCACTGTAGGGGGCGATCACCTCCTGTCAGTGTATCGTCGGCTGTTTTTGAGAGCAGTCATATCATTGATGTGAATTCTCTCAAAGTGATTAGGATCGTCGTGGGACATTATGGATTATCTTCTCGGCGGACAGGTGAGGAATGTTTGTGGTTTATTTTATTTTTGTTGCAGGAGATGAAGGATTCGGGGATTATGCATTCGCTAAGTATGGTTTAATTAAGATTAATAAAGGACTTTATTCTGGCTGTGTCTCTATTTACAATACTACTATAGGATTAGTAATGGATAAGTGTCTTATATACGCTTCTCCATTACTAAGCTATGGGCTTGATGTCACCTGACAATAGAAAGATGACATCAACCCCACAAATATGAAACCAACTTGCTACCGCTACAGGGCAAGTGGGAAGAGCCGGGCAAAGTGCCAGAAAAGGCACATCTAATACAGTCATGGTCAAAAGTATTAACACCCCTGCAATTCTGTCAGATAATCCTCAGTTTCTTCCTGAAAATGATTGCAATCACAAATTCTTTGGTATTATTATCTTCATTTAATTTGTCTTAAATGAAAAAAACACAAAAAGAATTGTCCTAAAGCCAAATTGGATATAATTCCACACCAAATATAAAAAAGGGGGTGGACAAAAGTATTGGCACCGTTCGAAAAAATCATGTGATGCTTCTCTAATTTGTGTAATTAACAGCACCTGTAACTTACCTGTGGCACCTAACAGGTGTTGGCAATAACTAAATCACACTTGCAGCCAGTTGACATGGATTAAAGTTGACAACCTCTGTCCTGTGTCCTTGTGTGTACCACATCGAGCATGGAGAAAAGAAAGAAGACCAAAGAACTGTCTGAGGACTTGAGAAACCAAATTGTGAGGAAGCATGAGCAATCTCAAGGCTACAAGTCCATCTCCAAAGTCCTGAATGTTCCTGTGTCTACCGTGCGCAGTGTCATCAAGAAGTTTAAAGCCCATGGCACTGTGGCTAACCTCCCTAGATGTGGATGGAAAAGAAAAATTGACAAGAGATTTCAACACAAGATTGTGCGGATGTTGGATAAACAACCTAGACTAACATCCAAACAAGTTCAAGCTGCCCTGCAGTCCGAGGGTACAACAGTGTCAACCCGTAATATCCGTCGGCGTCTGAATGAAAAGGGACTGTATGGTAGGAGACCCAGGAAGACCCCACTTCTTACCCCGAGACATAAAAAAAAGCCAGGCTGGAGTTTGCCAAAACTTACCTGAAAAAGCCTAAACCGTTTTGGAAGAATGTTCTTTGGTTAGATGAGACAAAAGTAGAGCTTTTTGGGCAAAGGCATCAACAGAGTTTACATGAGAAAAAAAGAGGCATTCAAAGAAAAGAACACGGTCCCTACAGTCAAACATGGCGGAGGTTCCCTGATGTTTTGGGGTTGCTTTGCGGACTCTGGCACTGGACTGCTTGACCGTGTGCATGGCATTATGAAGTCTGAAGACTACCAACAAATTTTGCAGCATAATGTAGGGCCCAGTGTGAGAAAGCTGGGTCTCCCTCAGAGGTCATGGGTCTTCCAGCAGGACAATGACCCAAAACACACTTCAAAAAGCACTAGAAAATGATTTGAGAGAAAGCGCTGGAGACTTCTAAGGTGGCCAGCGATGAGTCCAGACCTGAATCCCATAGAACACCTGTGGCGAGATCTAAAAATGGCAGTTTGGAGAAGGCACCCTTCAAATATCAGGGACCTGGAGCAGTTTGCCAAAGAAGAATGGTCTAAAATTCCAGCAGAGCATTGTAAGAAACTCATTGATGGTTACCGGAAGCGGTTGGTCGCAGTTATTTTGGCTAAAGGTTGTGCAACCAAGTATTAGGCCGAGGGTGCCAATACTTTTGTCTGGCCCATTTTTGGAGTTTTGTGTGAAATGATCAATGTTTTGCTTCATTCTCTTTTGTGTTTTTTTGTTTTTTCATTTAAGACAAATTAAATGAAGATAATACCAAAAAATTTGTGATTGCAATCATTTTCAGGAAGAAACTGAGTATTATCTGACAGAATTGTCGGGGTCTTAATACTTTTGGCCATGACTGTAGATGCGCCATTTCTGGGGCGGCTGAGAGCTGATGGTTTTTAGCCTGTGGGGGCAATATCTATGGCCCCTTCCTAGGCTATTAATATCCTGCAGCTGTTTGCATAGCCTTTGCTGGTTATTAATTATAGGAGGACCCCCATGTCATTTTTTTTTTGTTTGGGGCCCCCATTTTAATAGCCAATAAAGGCTAAGTATACAGTTGTGAGCGTGTGTGTCAGTGCACTCCCCCCATAGACCAGCACACTGCTCTCCTGAAATACTCTACGCTCCTGTCACCCTGCTCTCTCCACCATATATCTCTGTGACCCCCCGATAGACCAGCACACTGCCATATGGATCACACATAATGCCGCCATATCTATCACATAATACTCCCATAAAGACCACACATATCGCCATATATATTACATAATACTGCCATATAGATCGCACATGATGCTGCCATATATATTTTTTACATAGTACTGCCATATAGACCACACTTGATGCTGCCAAGTATTATGTGTGATTTGTATTATGGCATTACGTGTGATCTATATGACGGTATTATGTGATCTGTATGGTGGTATTATGTTTGATTAGTATGGTGGAATAATGTAAAAAATGACTGTTATATGATACCTATATTGTGGGATTATGTGTGATCTATGTGGCATTATTATGTGAGAATTATATGATGTTTTTATGTGTGGTCTACATGGTGTTGTGTGTGATCTATATGGCGGTATTGTGTGAGAAGTATATGGCGGCATTATATGAGAACACTGGCGGTATGTGTGATCTATATGACGGTGTTATGTGAGAACTATATGGCGCCATTATGTGTGATCTATATGGCGGTATTATGTGTGAACTATGTGATGTTTATAGCCTAGGAAGGGATTAATACCCATGGATCTTCCCAGGCTATGAATATCAGCCCGCAGCTGTATATTTAGCCTTTACTGGCTATTAAAATAGGGGGACCCCAAAAAAACGATGTAAGGTTCCCCTATAATTAATAATCAGAAAAGGCTATGCAGACAGCTGCGGGCTGATATTAATAGCCTAAGAAGGGGGTATGGATATTGCCCCCCTCTTCTCCGGCTACAAACACCAGATCAAAGCCACCCCTGAAATGGCGCATCTCTAAGATGCACCAATTCCAGCACTTGGCCTCTCTCTTCCAACTTCCCTGTAGTAGTGTCATATGGGTAATATTTGTGGGGTTGATGTCACCTTTGTATTGTAAGGTGGCATCAAGCCAGCTTAGTAATGGAGAGGCGTCAATAAGACACCTATCCATTGCTAATCCTATGGTTGTTAATTGGTTAAATAAACACACAGCCAGAATATAGTATTTTAATGAAATAAAACACTACAGTTTCCCATCTTTATTATTCAGCTAATCCATGCAACGTCCTCGTTCTCCTGTAAAAAAGGTAAAATAATAAACCAGCAGTATACTCCCTGTTCTCGAACACACACATACACGCAGATACACACACACGCACATATTCACAGCTCACGCAGTCTCCTCCCACACAAGTCTCCGCCCACACACTCTTCCTCCTCCCGATCTGCAGCATTTATCGCACGCAACTCCGCAGCAAAACCACAGATTTTTAAACCTGCGGATTTGCCTAACTGAATGGAAGTCAGTGGGTGCAGAAACGCTGCAGATCCGCAAAAAGAATTGACATGCTGTGGAACATAAAACCCTGCAAATCCACGCTTATTTTTCCGCAGCATGTGCACAACAATTCTTAATTTCCCATTGACTAACATTGGTTGTGCACTACACTGCGGTTTTGATGCAATTCTGCGCATCCAAAAACGCTGCGGAAAAGCATCAAAATCCGGAACGTGTGCATATAGCCCAAGTGTCTCACGCCTGCTATTCCATGTGTATCTCTCTCCATCACGCTCCATATGTCTCTCATCATACTACATGTCTCACTCCTCCTCACGCTCCAAGTGTCTCACCCCTGCTGTTCCATGTGTATCTCTCTCCCCATCATGCTCAATATTTGTCTCACTCATCATTCTACATGTCTCGCTCTCTCCCATCAGTCTCTCTCAGCCATACTAATGTATCGCTCCCCTCCCTCCTCAATGCCTGGCTATTCACTGCAAACCTGGATCTCCTTCTTATCCTACTGATGGATGAGTCACAGACAGCTCCACTCAGATAATGCTGCTCTGTACACACCACATGTAGTGTTGAGCGATACCGTCCGATATTTGAAAGTATCGCTATCGGATGGTATCGGCCGATATCTGAAAAATATCGGATATTGCCGATATCCGATACCAATACAAGTCAATGGGACACAAATATCGGAAGGTATCCTCTATGGTTCCCAGGGTCTGAAGGAGAGGAAACTCTCCTTCAGGCCCTGGGATCCATATTCATGTGTAAAATAAAGAATAAAAATAAAAAATATTGATATACTTACCCTCGGACGCGCCCTGGTTGTTACCGCTGCAACCGCCATGATTCCCTTCCTAAGAATAAGCGCGTAAAGGAACTTCGATGACGTCGCGGCTTGTGATTGGTCGCGTGACCGCTCACGCGACCAATCACAAGCCGCGATGTCATCGAAGGTCCTTCACGCGCTCATTCTTAGGAACAGAAGCATGGCGGTTGCAGCGGTTACAACCAGAGCGCGTCTGAGGGTAAGTATATCAACATTTTTTATTTTTATTCTTTATTTTACACATCAATCTTCATCCCGATACCGATTCCCGATATCGCAAAAATATCGGAACTCGGTATCGGAATTCCGATACCGCAAATATCGGCCGATACTTGCGGTATCTGAATGCTCAACACTAACCACATGTCTTCACTCTTCCTCCAGTCCACCATGCTGCGGAGTCCACTGCCTTCTACTCCTCTGTAAACAAGCTGTGCTTCTGATGTAGTAACTGCTGGTGATAGTCGATCACAGGACAGTCACACACCAAATGGCTCTGCCCTGTGATGCTGCTCTTCATTCTGCCCCAGGGATGTTAGACCACCCAAAAGGGGAGGGAAATGGTGATGTCAGCAGTTACTGCCCCAATTTTCTAGCTAACAGGGTATGTGCACACGTATTCTTGAGGTCTGCGGATTTTTCCGCAGCGGATTTGTGAAAACCGCAGTTAAAAGGCACTGGGTTTTACCTGTGGAATTACCGCGGTTTTTGTGCGGATTCCACTGCGGTTTTACACCTGCGGTTTTCTATTATGGAGCAGGTGTAAAACCGCTGCGGATTCCGCACAAAGAATTGACATGCTGCGGAATGTAAACCTCTGCGTTTCCGCGCATTTGCACGTGCACTGCGGATTGCGTTTCCAATAGGTTTACATTGTACTGTAAACGCATGGGAAAACGCTGCGAACCCGCAGCTGCGGATCCGCAGCAAAATCCGCAGCGTGTGAACACCGACTGCAGTCACCCTCTGCAGCACAGCAGTTAGTCTTCCGGATGCACGCACACCACTTGTCGTCCCCACACCCAGGATCAACACAGTGAGTACCACCTTAAACCTGATAAAGCACACTAGGTTACTGCCATCAAACCCTGTTAGATACTCCCACGGACTATTAACCACGGAGTCCACCATATTTTATACAGACAATTCATTACGAATACCTATTGTGCTGTTACTAGGGGCAACCTAACAGGATACTATATCCACATCTGAATAACAGCATATTCACGCATTATTAAAGGATTCACCACCAACTGTTCATCACTATCGATCTTCTAGCGGTCACAACACCTCAAGGCAATTCAGTAAGTACAACTACGAACACATCAGTACTCTTTACTGTTCATATTAAAAGTCTTGTGGGTGACAGCAAAACTCCCCCCCCCTTTTTTTTTTCTCACAGGGGAAATAATACATTTTATTTACTATTTTAAGCTTAATTTCACAAAAAAAAAAAAACTACACGAAAACTGGTGGCACCTTCCCTTTAAACGGACGTCACTGATGACACTTTGTTTCAGGGTGGTGGCAGAGGCTGTGGCAGTCCCCACAGCCTCTGACTTCTGATGACATTTCGTCTGAGTAACCCAACATGCTCTGGGGATTTTCGAAAAAAAATAAAATGCCAAACTGGAAAGAGGTAAAGGAGAAAAAAAAAATCAGAGTAGAGAGGGAACGATAGGGACATTTCAATGTATATTAGAAAAGTAATTAGATTATTAAATTAAATACAGACATTTAGGATTAAAATAAATGTTAGTTTTTTCGAGACCCCTTCTAAGGCCATGTTCACACTTTGCGGTTTTTACCGCGGAACCGCAGCGATTTTGCCGCTGCGGGTCCGCTGCAGTTTCCATTGCGTTTACAGTAACATGTAAACCCTATGGAAACCGCAAACCGCTGTGCACATGCTGCGGGAAAAACCGTGCGGGAATGCAGCGGTTTACAACCCGCAGCATGTCACTTCTTTGTGCAGAATCGCAGCGATTCTGCACCCATAGGAATGCATTGATCCGCTTACTTCCCGCATGGGGCTGTGCCCACCATGCGGGAAGTAAGCGGATAATGTGCGGGTGGTACCCGGGGTGGAGGAGAGGAGACTCTCCTCCAGGCCCCGGGAACCATATTTGTGTAAAAAAAAAAAAAAAAAAAGAATTAAAATAAAAAATCATGATATACTCACCCTCTGACGTCCCGATCACCTCAGCGCTGCATGCGGCCGTCCGGTCTCAGGTTTGCTATGCGACCAGGACCTGCGGTGACGTCGTGGGCACATGACCGTGACATCACGAAGGTTCTTCTCGCACAGCATCTTTGGAACCGGACCGCCGCCTGCAGCGCCGAGGAGATTGGGACGTCAGAGGGTGAGTATATCATTATTTTTATTATTTTTAACATTACTATTGATGCTGCATATTGCTGCATATGCGGCATCAATAGTAGGAGTAAATCCCGCAGCGGAACCCGCAACACAAACCGCGATAAATCTGCAGGGATAACCGCAGCGGGTTTGCCCTGCATTTTTATCAAATCCACTGCGGGAAAACCCGCGGGAGAACCCACAGCCCCCTTCCTAGGTGTGAACATAGCCTAAATGTTTTGACCACTTTCTCTTATTAGTGCATCGTTTTCCATAAACTGAGCAGCACTTCTGTCCATACAATGGCTGTGGGTGACCAAGAGTAAAACACATCACAGGGAAAAGTTGCGACAGGACTGGTCTGGTTACATGCTCCTCCATCAGCAGCCATTGTATGGACAGAAGTGCTGGTCAGTATGTGAAGAAAGCTGCATTAATATAAGAAAGTGGTCACCCTCTTTATATATCTGTATTGCAAGAGTCGTTCCTATTCTGTGGGCAAGTGAGTGAGATAAAGAAATCATTGATCACAGCCGCAGAATACACGTGCAGTTTTTGCGCTTCCTCGGAATGCATGCAATATAAACTTTGTATTCTGCTGACAGATGCAAGGGGGAATAATTGTGGTTAACTTTGTTTTCTTGTAGTTTCTCTTTCAATATTGAATTGCTACTGCTTATAAAGATTATCTAAAGTTATCCTATGGAGTGGTAATAATAATAATAATCTTTATTTTTATATAGCGCTAACATATTCCGCAGCGCTTTACAGTTTTGCACACATTATCATCGCTGTCCCTGATGGGGCTCACAATCTAGAATCCCTATCAGTATGTCTTTGGAATGTGGGAGGAAACCGGAGTACCCGGAGGAAACCCACGCAAACACGGAGAGAACATACAAACTCTTTGCAGATGTTGTCCTGGGTGGGATTAGAACCCAGGACCCCAGCGCTGCAAGGCTGCAATGCCGACCACTGCGCCACCGTGCTGGTGTGATGTGTCATGTGTTTTTCATTTATGGACCCCTAATGGCAGGAACTGCCTTTTTTGGACTGTGGAGTGAAAGTAGGCAAAATACATAAATATTTTGTTTTCAGCAGAATTTCTTTAGACAAGCATTTGCAAATTTCCTATATGATAATTTAGTATAGGTACTTAAATATGTTCCTTCCTGCATTCATTTAGGGTTCGTGGATGCACTTAGATGTTTGCAATGAGCACTGTGGCTGGCATGCCCCAGTGTTTTGGATCCCGATGCAGAGGACTCCATAGTAATCGTATTTATCAGAAGCGAACGTCATGAGCATAGTGGTACCTTTGCGGGTTGCGACAGCAGAAACTCCACACTTTGACATGGCTGCAGGCTCAGAGTAAGTAAAAATTTTTTCCTGAACAGACCACATTATCATTTTCTGTTTTTACGTGAGCAGTATAACCTCCCTTATATCTATAATTTACATTGTGTAGTATAAATCATGGTTATTTGAGTGCATTTAGTCTTTCTCCTACGCCTCATTGGGGGACACAGGACCATGGGTGTTATGCTGCTGCCACTAGGAGGACACTAAGTTAACACAGAAAGATTAACTCCTCCCCTGCAGTATACACCCTCTCACTGGGCAATATTCCACCTAGATCTTGCTTAGTGTCTGTAGGAGGCACTTAGATCTGTTTCAGACCCCAACGTTTTTTATTTTCTTTTTAATTTTCTGTAAATTTTTATTTTTTAATTAACGGAGTGAAGGGGGCGACTGATTCATTTCAGGGGTCCACTCTCTCCCAAACAATCAACAGGTGAGCACGCGGAGTATACCTCCCCGTACCTCTCCTGCGACGACTGAGGCACGCCTAATCTATGCCTGGGCGACGGTTCCTCTATGGTCCCGATCTCCCCACCTGTCAGACGGCGAGCACATAGAGTTTTGGCTCTTATGTCCCTCTCCTGGGCCGTAACACATATCACTGAAGGCCCCACCTGACGGCGTCACTGCAGTCCCCACGTATTCCGTAAGTCCCATGCTGTGGTGAGGATGGATGGAGGGTCCTCTCCATCCCCGGCCAGGGAGGTTGGAGTGCGTTCCCCCCCCCCCCCTCCCTCCCCCGCAGCAAAGGAGGAGCTGCATTCCCTGTCGGTGAGAGGTGCCTGGCTGTGAGTATGTTCCTTCCTCGCATTACCTGCGTCGGAAGGTGCGGTCCTGGTCCCCCGGGGGAGAGGTGCAGGATGCCAGCGGCGGTCAGCCGGTGCTCCGCTGCGGCCTGGCGGCGCGCATTGCCGACAAGCTCCGAAAATTTGGTCCCCGGCTTTTCAGCCGGACTAGGCCGCGGTCCGCCCACCACCGAAGCTCCACCCACTATCTCAGCGCTTCTCGTTTGGAATGAGAAGCGCCCCGCAAATTTTGGGGGCCATCTTGGTACTACACTTCCCTAGGGGCTGCAAATGCTGACCGACTGACAGCTCTGAAGGCGCCATCTCTTCTGCGGTCCTATTCCTCCCTTGGGACACAGGCACAGGACCGTGGGTAAGCTGTACCCACAGAGCTTAACACCTTCGCTGCCAGTACATACCCTGACTATCTGGCCCTTACCTTTTTAAAGACACACACTATGTCTCTCCCCAAAGAGGCCAAAAAGGTCAACAAAAAGCACAGTGTTTTTTTTACCTCATGTGCCACTTGTAATACTGCTTTTCCCCGAGCTCACAATACCTAGTTATGTGCAGATTGTGATCCGGCCTGTGTGCAGCCGCCTCCCGCCGCCACCACCAATGCCGCCCCTGATCCTGCGGAGCCTAGTCCCCCTGAGTGGACCGCTTCCCTGTCACGTTCTATGGATTCCCTAGCCAGAGCAATAGATTCCCTCCGGGGTCCCTCTCTAAGTCATAACGCCATTTTGCCTACCACAGAGGACTCTGGCGATGGTACGGATCCGTCCACCAGCAGGGGGCGTACTCGATCTCTAAGGCAGGGCTTCAGAAAACGGACCCATGTTGCATCCCCTGAGCACGGCCGGGCTTGTGCTTCGGCTCCCGCTAGCTCGATTTCTCGTTCCCCTTCTCCTGAGAACCGTAATGCACATGACTCTAAATCGAGACCGATGCATCTTTAGTCCAGGATTCCTCGACTTCCCAAGAGACGCTTGACTCTCTTATTGAGGCGGTCAACAAGACCCTGAAGGTGGACGAGGAATCCGCATCCACTCAAGAACATGCGGTGTCTTTAAAAGGGCAAAACGTGTCCAAAAAATATTAGTCACTCACCCTAAGTTTAAGGAGATTGTCCAGAAACACGGGGAGCTGCCCGATAAGCGTTTCACAAGTCAAAAGTCTATTGAGTCCAAATACCCCTTTGCCCAGGAACTGGCTACAGTCTCCTTCGGTGAACCCTGCCGTATCGCATCTCGCCTCCAAAATGCTCCTTTCTTTGCCTGACGGTTCTTCAGTCAAAAACCTCTCTGACCGTCAAATTAATTACCTGGCTCGCTCTGTCTTCGAGGCTACAGGAGCGTCACTTTTTCCATCCTTCGCCGCTACTTGGGTGGCTAAGGCTATGGTTGCTTGGGCTGAGGTGCTGACTACAACCATCCAGGACAGTAATCTACCTCCAGAGGCGATCAACTTGGCTAACCAACTAGCCCAAGCCGGGGACTTCGTGGTTAACGCCTCAATAGACGCGGCCAATTGCACTGCGCAAGCAGCTGCCAATGCAATCTCCATCAGAAGAGACCTGTGGCAAGATTGGCTTCCAAAAAATCATTGACATCTCTGCCCTACCAAGCTGGTCGCTTATTTGGTGAAAAGTTGGACCAAATTATCTCCGACGCCACCGGAGGAAAGAGTAAATTTCTTCCTCAACAAAAGCCTACTCGGCCGTTTCGGTATCAACAACAACCCCGATTCTGACCCTTTCGCAACAACTCCAATTGGTCTTCTGCCTCCTCCAGATCAGGACGAGTTTCGTGTGGAGAAAGAGGCTCCCAGGTCTCATTCAGGCCTAACCGTAGCTGGAAACCCAGACTGAGGCCATCTGGACCCAAGGGATCCAGACCCCTAAGATCTTCCACTCAATGACTCGTTGCACCATCTGGAGGACGTGGACAAAGTAGGCGGCCGTTTACTTTCGTTCCGCCAGGCCTGGCTCTCGGTCGTTCACAATGAGGGGGTCAGAGAACTGGACACGTTTTTCCCAGTCATGTCCGCCCAAATCAAAGACAACTGCCTTTCTCCGGGCCATAACGGCTCTACAAGGGGATGGAGACATCATTCTGGTTCCCCTAGACCAAAGGTTCAAGGGGTTTTACTCGAACCTATTCGTGGTCCCAAAGAAGGATGGATCACTCCGTCCGATACTGGACCTAAAGCTTCTGAACTGCTTTGTCAAAATTTGACGCTTCAGAATGGAGCTATGTCGTCGCATCCATGGAAAGGGGAGAGTTCCTAGCATACATAGACATCAAGAATGCCTACGTCCATATCCCAATTTTCCCTCCTCAACAGTTCCTTCGCGTCGCTTTTTGCAAGGAACACTTCCAATTTGTGGCCTTACCCTTCGGCCTCACAACCGCTCCCAGAGTATTCACCACGGTCATGGCAGCTGTCATGGCTATCCTTCATGCCCGGGGAGTGCAGGTACTTCCGTACCTGGACGACCTGCTGATAAAAGGCCCATCATATCCAGCCTGCGAGGAGTCCATCAACATCACGGTGGATACTCTTTCTCGCCTGGATTGGAAGATAAACTTTGAAAAATCTTGCCCGTTCCCAGCCCAGCGGATTTCTTTCCTGGGAATGACCCTGGACACTTCCCTCGGCTTGGTTCTTCTCCCACCAGAAAAGGCACTGTCCTTGCAGCAGGGAGCACACAATCTCTCCCGCCCAGTCTCTCCATTCGTTTCAACATGCGCATTCTCGGCAAGATGGTAGCAGCCATTTGCGCAGTTCCACCTCCGCCCCTTACAACATGTGCTGCTGTGGCATGGAAAGGGAACCTGGCTTCTCTTGACTGTTTACGTCTTTCGGCAGGTCAGGCAGACCCTCAGGTGGTGGACGCTAAAGTCCTCCCTGAACCAGGGGAAGTCTTTTCTCCCAGTACGCTGGCTGGTGGTGACCACCGATGCGAGCCTTTTGGGCTGGGGTGCAGTCTTCAGTCATCACACAGCTCAGGGGCGGTGGCCCACTCGAGAGTCGCGTCTCCCCATCAATATCCTGGAAATACGAGCGATCAGCCTTGCTTTGATCAGTTTTCACCACCTCCTCGCGGGTCACCCCGTCAGAATCCAGTCCGACAACGCCACAGCGGTGGCGTACATCAACTGTCAAGGGAGAACCCGCAGCAAGACGGCCATGCTCGAAGTGACCCACATCCTCCGCTGGACCGAGCGCAACCATTCGGCAATCCACATACCAGGTGTGGAGAATTGGGCGGCGGACTTCCTCAGTCGCCAGGGTCTCGCCTCGGGTGAGTGGTCCCTCCACCCGGAAGTTTTTCAGCAGATTTGTCATCTCTGGGGGACCCCTGATGTGGACCTTATGGCCTCCAGGCTTAACAACAAGGTCCCCCAGTTCATTGCCCGATCACTCGATGCACGTGCCATCGGAGCAGATGCCTTGGTCCTACCGTGGCATCAATTCCGCCTTCCGTACATTTTTCCTCCTCTCCCCCTGCTACCGAGGGTCATCATGAAGATCAGGTCAGAGGGGGTACCAGTGATCCTAGTTGCACCAGACTGGCCACGCCAGGCATGGTACGCGGAACTGGTCCAGCTGGTCGCCGACGTCCCCTGGCAGCTTCCAGATCGCATGGATCTTCTCTCACGGCCCGATTTACCACCACAACTCCAAGGCCCTGTCTTTGACGGCGTGACCGTTGAATCCTGGATTCTAGCCCAGGCTGGATTCTCCCCTGAGGTATCCTCAACCATGATTAGGGCTAGGAAGCCCTTGTCCATGCGCATTTATCACCGTACCTGGCTCAACTTTGCGTGGTGCAACGCCCCCCTGGTATTTTCCACCCCTTCCATATTGGAATTTCTCCAATCAGGACTAGATTCGGGTCTCGCACTTAGCTCCCTCAAGGGACAAGTGTCAGCATTGTCAGTCCTTTTCCAACGCAAAATTGCCACCAGATAACCTTTTAAGACGTTCATTCAGGGAGTTTCCCGTGTGGCGCCTCCCCTATAAAATGCCTTTGGATCCATGGTATCTCAATTTGGTCCTTGGAGCTCTTCAGGAGGCCCCTTTCGAGCCATTGCAGGACGTCTCTTTGACCTTCCTTTCCTGGAAGGTGGTTTTTCTAGTGGCTATTACGTCAATCAGGCGAGTTTCGGAGTTGGCGGCTCTTTCATGCCTACCCCCGTTTCTGATTTTCCATCTGGATAAGTTAGTTTTGAAGACTTCCCCCCTCTTTTCTACCCAAGGTCGTCTCTTCTTTTCACCTCATCGAAGAGATTATTCTGCCTTCATTCTGTCCACCACCAGTCCATCGAGTTGAGAAAGCTCTGACACTTTTGATGTGGTTAGGGCTCTTCGATGGTACGTCTCACAGACAGCTCCCTTCTGCAAGTCAGATGTCCTGTTCGTGCTTCCAGAGGGTTTTCCTGCTTCCAAGGCTACTCTAGCCAAGTGGATCAGATCGGCTATTCAGGAATCCTATCGTGTCAAGGGTGCTCCTATCCCAGCAGGGATTACGCCCATTCTACTCAGTCAGTGGGCACCTCTTGGGCCATTCGGCACCAGGCGTCAGCACAACAGGTCTGCAAAGCTGCGACTTGGTCCAGCCTGCATACTTTTACAAAGCATTACCACATTCATTCCTTTTCTTCTGCAGATGCTGCACTTGGCAGGCGCATTCTGCAGTCGGCAGTAGAACCTTAGCTGTAAGCCTATGGTACATGGGGTAACAGCAGCTATGTTGCTCCCCACCCAAGGACTGTTTTAGGACGTCCCATGGTCCTGTGTCCCCCAATGAGGCGTAGGAGAAATAGGGATTTTTGTGTACTCACCGTAAAATCCTTTTCTCCGAGCCAATCATTGAGGGACACCGCACTCACCCTGTTAGCCTTTTGGCTTGTTGTTACTTTGTGGTTTGACACAGTTTTTTTTTTTTTTTAATTGTCTTTCGTTTAATACTCCTACTGCTTTTCTACCGAACTGGTTGAATATTGCCCAGTGAGAGGGTGTATACTGCAGGGGAGGAGTTATTCTTTGTGTTTACTTATTGTCCTAGTGGCAGCAGCATAACACCCATGGTCCTGTGTCCCCCAATGATTGGCTCGGAGAAAAGGATTTTACGGTGAGTATACAAAAATCCCTATTTTTGAAGAAAAATCACCATTTGCTCAGTTAAATCTGGGCATATACCAGATTTTGCATGCGTTTGCATACATGCTGCATGTACCAAAAAGCTAGACATTCTTCACATTCTGCTGCCATGTAAAAGTTATAGGCACTGCTGTAATTCTATTCTGCTGTGATATTTTTGCATTGTTCTGACTATAATGTATTAGGCTGTTACTGATTTTGAGATTTTGCTAAAATAAAGTTGGTGTTGAAAAATGAAGCAGTTGACCCAGTCAACCAAACTTTAATTTTATTATTTAGATTGGAAATGGAAAGCTAAACACTAAGGTAATGCTTTTTCTTTCATGTAGTCCAGAATCTGTAGAAGCAAGTCCTGTTGTAGTTGAAAAGTCAAACAGTTATCCACACCATTTATATACCAGCAGTTCTCACCATTCGCACAGTTATATTGGCTTGCCTTATGCGGTAAGTATTATCCGTATACTCTCTGAATTTTTCTTTTCTTTTTTTTTTTTTCTCCTTTGAGGAAATATGACTTGGTATTTTACATATTATCTGATTATCTGCTAAGGTCATGGGCTGTTTTTACCATTGAGAATAACCAGTATGATTAGATTCGGATTTTTATAAATTGTAGTATGAGTGAAGTTAAAAACTTGGTAATATCATTAAAAAAGTGCATCTAGGACTAAACATTCACTGTCAATTCACTGTTTTATATATCAGCCATCTGTAAAAACCAATATCTTCTCACTGAGCGATCAGATGACAGTTGCTGTTTGTAGAAATCTATTGGACAAGCTAAATAGAAATGTAGGCAGGCACAAATATGCTGCTACAAGATTACTTTAAAGTGAACCTGTCATTAGGTTTGGCTGATGAGAGATACAGACATCACGTTTCAGGGCTGATATACAGCATTCTATATAATGCTGTGTATATGCCCCCAACCCAACCTGGAAGAGAAGAAAAATAACTTTTAGGGTATGTGCACACGTTGCAGATTCCATTGCGGATTTTTCCTTGCAGAATCTGCAGGACGGCATTGCTAGAAGAAGGGAGGCGCTGGACCAAGAAGAGCAATGCTCATCGGACCGCCCCGCCCCATAGATAAGCACAATAAGTTATTTTTCTTCTCTTCCAGATCAGGTTGGGGGCAGATATAGCGCATTATAGAATGCTGTATATCAGGGGTGTTAAACTGCATTCCTCGAGGGCCTCAGACCATGCGTGTTTTCAAGATTTTCTTAGCATTGCACAAGGTGCTGGAATTATTCTGTGCAGGTGATTAAATTATCACCTGTGCAATACAAGGAAATCCTGAAAACATGACCTGTTTGCGGCCCTCGAGGAATGCAGTTTGACACCCCTGCTGTATATCATCCTTGAAAGGTGATGGCCATATCTTATATCCGCCAAAACTGCTGACAGGTTCACTTTTAAAGTAAATATACATTTACTTCCAGGTCGCCTGGTACCAACCAACGTTTATCACCCACTCGCAGGGGCTGTGTGAACTTTTGCTGCCAGGTGTCTACTGATTCTGACAGCTGACACCTGCCAGGAGTGGTGAGGGCACTTCTGCAATTTTAACCCCCTAAATGCTGTGATTGCAGCATTTAGCGAGCAGACAAAGGGAAGAAAGCCCTTCTGCCCTTGGATCGGCACCCTTTCAATGTTATTGTGGGGTCCCGATCGTCGCTATGGTGACCCAATGTCATGACCACATCCGTGTCACCAGGCACTAGCAAGTTAGTTAGATCATGTGCAGTGCATATCTATCTAACTTGTGTCTGCAGTACTACCAGGTTATAAACTATAGCAAAGCTCCTGCATTGCTGTGCCCTTATAACTGTGATCACACTTCAGAAAGTGAAAGTCCCACAGTAGGACTAAATAAAAGTGAAAAGAACGTTGTAAAAAAAAATCACAAAATGATTAACTATTGTACTTATAAAGAGAGATTATGAAAAAAAAAAAAAAAAATACACATTTGGTATTCCCACGTCCGAAATGACCAGACCTATAAAACTGTCCCAACGGTTAACCCCTGTAGTGAACTTTTTACAAACAAAAAACGGAATAAAAGTTGATCAAAAAGACGAATGTAAATAAAAATGGTATAGCTGAAAATGTCATCTTGTCCCATAAAAAAAATCAGCCGAAAAATAAGTTATAGCTCTCAGAATAGAGATGCAAAAATATATTTACGATATGTATTTTTTACAGTTTTATTGTGTAAAAGTGCCAAAACGTGTAAACACTATAAATGGGCTGTACCCAAAGAATAAAGCCACCTTCCAAAAATCGGAATAGAAAACGAGCAATTAATGTCTTGAGCCCGAAAATGGTACCAATGAAAAGTCAACTCGTCAGTCCTGCAAAAAACAAACAAACAAGCAGTCACATCACTTTATCAGCACAAATCTGGACAAATTATAGCCCTCTGGTGATGCAAAAACTAAAATTGAAACAAACTGGAGCTCACCAGTAAACAATACCCTCAGCCGCTGTTATTTAAATAAACTATACCGTTTGAGAGTATAGGGTTAAAGCAGGATAATAAAAGCAGCCTATCAATGGTATAGTTGAGAGGGGCATGCCGTATGTGTGGTCCCTTTAAATGTAGCTAAGCCACTCGTTGAGGCAACTAAAAAAATATACCGTTTAAAAGATCTGATACTGTGCAAAGGATTTGATGCCCAAGGTGTGGATGTAGGAAAGAAAACTTAAGCACATATGGCAAATAACTTACCCTAGTTTTGGTAAGTCACCACTTGTAAACCACAGAGTTCCATACGAGCGTATGGATAGGAATGGGTGGAGTGTGCTCCTGCAGTCAGCAAGACAGGAAGAGTACAGAGGAGCTGCGAAGAGCCAGGGAAGCCCCGGCCAGTGGCGTCCCTGGATACTAGCAGAGGGAAAAAATGGCCGACAATACCTGCCTGCGTGTGACATCACCGAGGCTACGGAGCGGCGCTGGAATCAAAAAGGCTGACCAATGCGTTTCGAAGGACTGCGTCCTTCTTCATCAGGGTTACTTCCTCTGGTCTGATCCTATCTATATATACTGCCCGCGCTTATGTCCCAACCCCATGTCTCCTTGCCACGTGATACTCCGCTTTTAACCCTATACCCTCAACACTGTATTGTTTAAATTTATGATACAAAATCTAGTTTTTGGGAAAAAAGTCTTATTCTGTAATTTTCATTTATTTTAACAAGTAAACGCAAGTCATATCGTAAAACATTTAGCACTATTGAAAAGTGCAATATCACAAAAAAAAATAATCTCAGAATCAGAGGGATCCGTTGAAGCGTTCCAGAATTACCTCCTAAAGTGACATTAGTCAGAATTGTAAAATTTGGCCTGGTCATTAAAGTGCAAACATCCTTTGGGGGGGTGCAAAGGGGTTAAAACACTAGTGCATTTATCAATATTGTCTAATTCTTAGTGCAGACAGTGCACCAGATTTTTCAAAGTGGTTCATTCTGTTTGAAAAGTCTGTCTAATTTTAAGACTCTAGACTGTTTACCCCAGCTATTAGTTGGCTTTCATTGTGCCAGAAATGTACGACACAATTTTGGCACACGGTGCTGTAGCAATTCCCCCTTTCCAATAGGCAACTGTTTTGCGAGACCACAGCCTCCTTTTGTCGCACAAGGTTTTGTGTCTACAATACATACCGTATATATGAGGCTGCTGCAAGTCATGTGGCACAAATTATACAAATATTCTGGTGCATTCAAAGGGCTTGTCCAGCCTTTCGATAAGTCTGCAGTCACTTTATGACTGTAGACTTTGGAATCCTTGCATCGCATGCTGTGATCCGGTGCAGGGAGTGGCGGACTTGTGATCGCAAGTATGTAATTAGCATACATGCAATCACGTGCTGATTGGATGGGCGTGGCTTCGCTCAATTCTAGTTTATTGAGGGAAGCCAGACACAGTCTAGTTGGAATGTGGCCGGAAGTATGCAAACTGCTGCTCACGGTTACGAAGTATACTTGCACAAGTCTGTAGTCACATAGTGACTGTAGACTTGTAGCCTAAGGTTGGATAACCCCGTTAATGTTTATAAATATGCCCCATTCTATATGGGAGACCAATTGGGTTTGAAAAGAAGTAGTAAGTAAGATCACGAAGTGTAATAAAAATAAATTTGTGCCAAATTAAATGCAAGTTCTTTGTACAATGTTTACAGTTCTTGCTACAATTTTTGCATGTTTCTACATTTTTTGTGTGCATATGTGAATATCTTGAATTCTTAGTTTACAATATAATTATGCAATCAATGCTGAAGGAGTAACATCTCTTTAAAGTTTTTCATTAATGGTAGTACACATGAAAATAAGCAACTTTGTATTATCAGAGACATCTGAGTTATTTAGTTTTTTTTTTTCTCCTTCAGGACTCCTCATTCATTTTCAACATTCTTAATTTACAGGTAAAATCTGTATTCAATGAAGGCAGACATACATTACTGAGTTGGCAGATGGCAGTTGCTGCTGATAAGATTCTATGTAGAGTGGAGGGGGAGCTCTGCCTCTTGCGCCTCCTTCCCTGTACACATAGTAGCATCACCAACTGTGTCACAGTAATGTAACAATCTGTCTTCACTGAATACAGATTTTACCTGAAAATTGAGAATGTTGAAAATGAACAGTCCATGAAGAGAAGCAGATTTCTCTAAGATATATTTTTAAGTTGTTTGTTTTCATGTGTACTATTGATTTATGTAATACGATTTTAAACCAGTTTAACATTTTCATGTAATTTTTTTTTTCTTCTAAAAAAAAAATATATATATGTAATCCAGGATCACAACTATGGTGCTCGCCCTCCACCAACGCCTCCAGCGTCTCCACCTCCTGTTCTTATTAAACATGAGGTGAACATATTTACTACTCCACATTTTGACGAGACGTCAAGTGCTACGACCATCAGCACTTCAGAAGATGGAAGCTATGGAACTGATGTCACTCGATGTATTTGTGGTTTTACCCATGATGATGGATACATGATCTGTTGTGACAAATGCAGGTATACTAGATAGGTATTATCTATATAATTGCCTTGTAAGGTTTTCATTTCTTGTTCTGTCCAGATGTCACCGTGTCCCAGAATTACAAGCTGAGAAAGTTCACCGTCCGCCATATTGGGGCACCCAAGTGAATAGGTGTCTCAATATGGAAACTGCTGCTGGTACCAACCAACTGCACGGTACCACCAGCAGAACACCGTCACACCACACACACACACACTCTCTAACTCTATACGTCGTACGCATCACAGACACTCTCTATACGTCGTACGCATCACACTCTCTGACTCTATACGTCGTACGCATCACACTCTCTGACTCTACGTCGTACGCATCACACACTCTCTCACTCTATACGTCGTACGCATCACACACGCTCTCTATACGTCGTACGCATCACACACTCACTCTATACGTTGTACGCATCACACTTTCACTCTATACGTCGTATGCATCACACTCTCACTCTTGAAGAGCAACAGCTCTTGAAGAGCAACAGCATCGCTGGGACAAAAACAGTGCATATAAGCGTAGTTGTCAAGCGCAAAAGTCATTAGATTATCACAGGATGCCATTAGGCAACAATAGCGCCGTATGCCTGCCCCCATCGTGACATTACCACCCTCCTGATGTGATAGCATCAGGCCTCCATCTAGTTTTGTAATAAGCATAAAATAATCCACTAAAGCTACATTTACATTAGCGTCTTTGGGCGCAGCGTCGTCGACGCAACCCAAAACGCATGTCAAACCACATACACAACGCAGCGTTTTTTGACGCGTTGTTCTAACATGTTAATATTCTTGACACAATTGAAGATAAATAACGCCCAAAAAAGTGTCTAGACACTAGAGAAAGACCACCAATGGGATAGAAGAGGGTGGGTGTAATGGAATTTGTGTATATATACCCTTGCAGAGATGAATTCCTCCCATTTTTCTTGTGTTTCCAGCATCAAGATGGAGCATCCCATGGAGAGTATCTACATGAATATGGAGTTGGATTTTGCCTTGGCTAATGCTTATGGTCTTGTCACTGTCTAGACACTTCATCACTTGTTTTTTACTCAAAAGGCGCATGCGTCGGTCAACGCAGGCACCTGTGCCCTATGCGTTTTACATAGACACTAATTTGTTTTTTTTGGCGCATTTACGACGCAAGTGCGTTGCATGCGTTGTTTACCGGAAACTTGTCGCAGGAAAAATGCAACATGTAGCGTCGGCCGCACCCTGTCTGGTGCGCCCAAATGACGCATGCGTCGTACAACGCTTGACAACGCATACCGGCGCATGTCCATGCACCCCCCATGTTAAAGATAGGGGCACATGACGCATGCGTCGGTATCCGTCGCCGACGCTGCGCCCAAAGACGCTAATGTGAACGTAGCCTAAGATGAATGCTTAAAATATAACAGACTTTAAGAAGCTGTGACATACCGTACATTTTCTTCACGTCACTTACGAGACATATCGAACAGTTCTTTGTATTCTTAACTTACTGCAGATCTTCAAATTAGTGTGTTTAATATGATTTGACAATAAACACTCAAATGCTGCATTCACACCCCAGGTTTTTGTTGTGTGTACTATCATTTTTCAATATAGTATTGGGAATAATTTAAGCTCCGCGCACAAAAAATACAAGCCCTTACACATCTTCATCAATGGGAAAATTAAAAAGTTACGGGTCTCAAAAAACAATGGCAACGCAAACCTTTGTTTTAATTTTTTTTTTCTTTATTAACAAAAATATAAAAATCTTTGGTATCTATAACTGTACGGACCTGAATGATTCTGCCAGATCTTTTAATTTCTGCATTATGAATGCTGTAAAAATTAAAACCCAAGGAACAATGGCAAATTCCATTTTATTTTATTTTTTACTAATTTGCTACATCTGGGAATTAGTTTTCTCTTGTTTACAGTAGATTACATGGTAAAGTAAAATGTGAACTATAACTTTTTCCCCTTTAAAGTCCCTAATGGAAGAATGAAAAAAAAGTTGTGGCTTTTAGAAGGTCAGTAAACACAAGTGCAAAAACTGAAAACTTCCAGTATTGAGGGGATAAAACCTTCTAAAGGGGTTGTCCACCTTTGGCAACTTTTTTTTTCTTTTTAGATGTATGCAATTGATGCTAAAAAAAATTGTTTTTGCAATTGTGGTGCATTAAAAAAATTGTACTGTTTGCCTCTTATAGCCACTGTATTCCACAGTCTATTGCTGGCTGCAGAATGAGTTTATAGGGTTGATTATATTATCTTCATTTTACCAGATGTGTTGATATGACAGCTTTCCTCAGACTGCACAGTTCTCCAGTCCATACAGTGGCTTCTGGTGGAGGAGCATGTGACCAGACCTGTGAATCAGTCTTGTTCAATTGCAAACCTTACATAAGAACTGCTTTTCTATTGGAAATTGGAGATTGATGGACATGTCTGGTCACATGCTCCTTCATCGGCAGGAATTAAATAAAAACTGGAGAGCTGTGCAGTGTGCGAGGAAAGCTGCACTACTAATAATCATATAACAACCTGTCATATTTATATGATACGTGCTACAATATAATGTACCCAACGCATTAGTTAAAGATATGTGGGCAATTGCAAAAAAAAAAAAGTGTAGACCCAATTTCATGCAATTCCATGAAAAAAAAACTTGTCCACAAAGGTAACACGGTTAAATTTTAAAAATGGAGGAATAAGATTGGGACATACTAGAGGAAAATTAGTCTGTTTTTGATATATGAATACCACCTAGACCAAGTTTACAATACCAGATTTTCAGTCCATGTGCTGTTACAAAATTGACAACTCGGTCCAATGCTATTCAATAGGGCTTTTCACATGTGCATTTTTATTCATTGACCAAATCTGCTTTTCAAATCACAACATTGACAAGTTTTTTTTTCTCTGTATGTTGCCTATTAAAGATGCGCAAAAAAGCTGATTCCATATGGGATAACTGTATAGCTCTGTTTTTTAATGATGCAGTAAAATTATTTAACTTGAAAACTGTATTTGATATTGTAGATTTTAATTACTGTTGTATAAAAATTGATGTCCTTCAGATCGCACATGGATGAAAGTTAAGATAAAAATCACACATTTATTCCATCTGACATTTGGACAATTTTCTTATACTCTTGTGTGAACTGTTGCCAAAGCCATTCTTTAAAGAGAAACTGTCAGCAGAGTTTTGTAATGTAAGGGTACCGTCACACAGTGGCATTTTGATCGCTACGACGGTACGATCCGTGACGCTCCAGCATCGTAACAATATCGCTCCAGCGTCGTAGACTGCTGTCACACTTTGCAATGTACGACGCTGGAGCGATAATTTCATGACGTATGTGCGATATAGAAGCCGTTGGTTACTATGCGCACATCGTATACAATATCTGTTACACCATGCGATCATGCCGCCACAGCGGGACACTAGACGACGAAAGAAAGTTTGAAACGATCTGCTACGACGTACGATTCTCAGCGGGGTCCCTGATCGCAGGAGCGTGTCAGACACTGCGATATCGTAACTATATCGCTCGAACGTCACGAATCGTGCCGTCGTAGCGATCAAAATTGCACTGTGTGACGGTACCCTAAGGTAAAGCCATTGCTGTAATGGTACTGTTATGCTAATTAAATGGATACTTTTGGTGAGGAAACCCGCTTTGTTGTTCTTTAATCACCTTTTGAAGTTTTCTGGTAAATGGATTTCTGTGCATTTTGCCTTCTCTCTGTCTGATGATCTGCCTGATGCCTCTGTTTAGAGGAGACCTGTCACCGAGAAAGCAGTGACCCGTCGTTATTCATAGAGTGAAGGCAGGAAGAGTGGCTTGGGAATGACAGATGGTGAAGTCCACTTGCACAGTCCGGCCCCTGTGCACCAAAATCTAAATGGCAGAAAACTTCAAATGGTTATTATAAAAAAAACAAAAAAAAACTACAAAGCTGATTTCTTCACCAAAGATTTCAATTTAATCTGTATTACAGTGCTATTACAATGCTTTACATTAAAGGAAACCTGTCAGTACAATTTTGTAATGTCCCTGTAGTTTAAGTGGACTTTGCTTGTCAAGTTGTTATTTTTAAAGGGAATCTGTTTGTTAGTAGGTTTTTGCTATGTACCGTATAAGCTAACCCGAGTATAAGCAGAGACCCCTAATTTTGCCACAAAAAACTGGGAAAACTTGATGACTCGACTATAAGCCTAGGGTGGGAAATGCAGCAGCTACTGGTAAATTTCAAAAATAAAAATAGATACCAAAAAAAGTAAAATTAATTAAGACATCAGTAGTTTGTGTTTTTGAATATCCATATTGAATCAGGAGCCCCATATAATGCGCAATACAGTTCATGATGGGCCCCATAAGATGCTCCATATTAAAATATGCCCCATATAATGCTGCACAAATGCTGATTATGGCCCCATAAGATGCTCCATAGAGATATTTGCCCCATATAATGCTGCACATGGCCCCATGCAGATATTTGCCCCATATAATGCTGCACATGGCCCCATGCAGATATTTGGCCGATATAATGCTGCACATGGCCCCATAGAGATATTTGCCCCGTATAATGCTGCACATGGCCCCATAGAGATATTTGCCCCTTATAATGCTGCACATGGCCCCATAGAGATATTTGCCCCGTATAATGCTGCACATGGCCCCATAGAGATATTTGCCCCGTATAATGCTGCACATGGCCCCATAGAGATATTTGCCCCTTATAATGCTGCACATGGCCCCGTAGAGATATTTGGCCCGTATAATGCTGCACATGGCCCCATAGAGAGATTTGCCCCGTATAATGCTGCACATGGCCCCATAAGATGCTCCATACAGATATTTGCCCCATATAATGCTGCACATGGCCCCATACAGATATTTGCCCAATATAACGCTGCATATGACCCCATAAGATGCTCCATACAGACATTTACCCCATATGCTGTTGCTGCGATTAAAAAAAAAAAAATAAATTTTTTAAAAAAAAATCACATACCTCTCAGGCCCCCGGCACTTGCTATATTCACCGTGTTCCACTGACGGCCGCCACTGTGTCTTCCCCCGTCCTGTGCACTGACGCTCAAGCAGAGGGCGGCACACACACTAATCACGTCACCGCGCCCTCTGACCTGAGCGTCACTGCAGAGGACGCGGAAGACACAGCGGCGGCCATCGGTGGAACGCGGAACAGGTGAATATTGCACACTGCGTTATACTCACCTGCTCCTGATGCGGTGCAGTCCTTGGTTCTCCGGCGCCGGCAGCTTCCTATAGTGAGCCGTCACATGGTACTGCTCATTACAGTAATGAATATACGGCTCCACCCATATGGGAGTGGAGCCGGGTCCATATTCATTACTGTAATGAGCGGTACCATGTGACCGCTCACTACAGAAAGAATTTGCCGGCACCCGGAGAACCAGGAACGTGCAGGGATCTCGCCAGGAGCAGGTGAGTATTATTACACAGCTCTGCTCCCCCTCCCCTGCCGACTCCTAGGTATGACTAGAGTATAAGCCGAGAGGGGCAATTTCAGCCTAAAAAATGGGCTGAAATTCTCGGCTTATACTAGAGTGTATACGGTAATCTGAGGACAGCATGAGATAGGGGTTAAAACATTGAACTCAATGAGGTCACGTCTATATGGTGTTTAATTAGACTGAAGGTTTAAACACCTTGTGATTAACATTGCTGTGATTAGCTGATCTTGTGTGACCCATCCCCTTCTGTAATAATTGCCTCACTTTCTATAGAGATTGTGGGCGTTGCTAGCTTTCTCAGTTTTGCTGGATTGCTAAATCTAAAATCCGTCTGAACAGCTGCAACCTGGTAAGCTAAGTGACGCATTGTTGGGTTCAGGGTCTCATATGCCTACATGATGATGCTCTCAATGAGGTAGCAAAAACCTGCTGTCAGATTCCATTTTAAATGATCTTTGTCCAAAAATCCAAAAAGTTGAGTACTTCTAAACAACTCTTTAGAGCATATTTCTGGTTATTTGTTCATACTAAAACATCCTTTATTCATTTACTTAATTTTTTCCAGTGTCTGGCAGCATATAGATTGCATGGGTATTGACAGGCAAAATATTCCAGACATCTACTTGTGTGAGCGTTGTCAGCCTAGGTAAGATTCACTTTTCATTTTGGTTCATTATTTATATTAACACTGTTCCTGATTAAAGGGAACCTGTTAGTCATTTATGCTTCCCAAACAGTCAGCATGAATCAGAGAATGGTTGCATGATTGCAGCCAGGTATATTTTTCTCTTAAAGCGACTCTGTCACCCCCTCCAGCCGTTAAAAACTAAAAGAGCCACCTTGTGCAGCAGTAATGCTGCATTCTGACAAGGTGGCTCTTTTAGTTATTGGTGCAGTTAAAGCCAAAATAAAGCATTTTATAATTTCGCCAAAATACCTGTCTTTAGACAGGGAGGCAGGTCTTAACCCCCCTGCTGCAAACGCCACACTTCAGTCACTCAAATCTTCTTCGGCGCCAGGCGCCGCCCCCTCCGCACTGTTTTCCAATCAAATCCGGCGCCTGCGCTGTTTAGTACTGGCTGGGGCAGGCGCAGTGAGCGCTGCCCGTCTGACCTCAGATGCAGTCTTGCAGACTGCGCCTGTGTGGCCGCCCTGCCTGTGAATCCCAGCCCCGCAGTGTGTTATGCATTATGCACAGTGCGGGGCTGGGATTTACAGGCAGGGCGGCCCAGCCAGTACTAAACAGCGCAGGCACCGGATTTGATTGGAAAACAGCGCGGAGGGGGCGGCGCCCGGCGCCAAAGAAGAGTTGAGTGACTGAAGTGTGGCGTTTGCAGCAGGGGGGTTAAGACCTGCCTCCCTGTCTAAAGACAGGCATTTTGGCGAAATTGTAAAACGCTTTATTTTAGCTTTAACTGCACCAATAACTAAAAGAGCCACTTTGTCAGAATGCTGCATTACTGCTGCACAAGGTGGCTCTTTAAGTTTCTAACGGCTGGAGGAGGTGATAGTCCCTTTAATTCCTGCAGGGTTTAAAAGGATACAACATGGTTTTAATAGCTGGCCAGAGTTTATAGGGGGAAATGAGACTCCAGTTGACTGCCTCCTTCACTGCTTCGGTTGGTAGGTCTCTCCCATGTGTGTACAGGTTCCTTTCAAGTGAAATACAGAAATGTAGCGAATACATTCCTAAGGATATAGGTTTAATAAAATACCCCAAGGCAGAGAATATGATTTCGGGTGGGATTTAACTGTCTTCTGTCTCCCAGTTTCATAACTGGCTCTGTCTCTAAAGCTAGGCTCCCTTTCTAACCTGCTGCTGCTTCAGTCAGACTAGTCCATATTATACTATTTTTTTTTTTTTTGCTGGAGTTGTGACACTCTACACCGGTCCCTACCTACTATATTCCTGATGGTGAGCTGGAACTATGAGGACTAGAATGTACCGTATTTTTCCGACTATAAGATGCGCTTCCTTCCCCTCCCCCCCCCCAAAAAAAATTTTTTTTTGGAGGAATATGGGGGTGCATCTTATATTCCGGATGTACTTGCCATGAGTCTCATCCCAAATGTGCGGCAGTTTCGGAGATGCTCGGTGGTGCTGGGGCTCAGGTAACATTTTGTGAAATCCCAGAACCCCCACACATCCATCCCAGGCACAGTAGTTTCGGTGGTACGAGGGCTCCGCCGACATTTTGTGAAAGCCCGGAGACCCCGCACTTTCCATTTCTGTTATGCGTTGGCCTCCAGGAAAATGGTTGCCGGAGGTAGGCGCATGTGTAGATTGAGATCTCGGGAGACGAGATCTGTGTCGAGATCTCATTCTGCGCATGCTCCGCCTTCGGCGGCCATTTTTCTGCTAAGCTGAATTCGGACTGTAAGATGGACCTTCATTGGACGCATTAATTTTATTCCCTATTTTTCTTCAGAAAATTAGGGGTGCGTCTTAAGTTCCGGTGCATCTTATAGTCTGAAAAATACCGTATTTGCTTTTTTGGTAAATGCCATTTTTCAGATAGAATTAGCACACCGCATTCCTGTTTTAACCCAGTTCCTGCTAGTTGACATATCATTTTGTCATGCAGCAGAAGTGCGTGAATGGAGTGGGCATCTGATTTACATATAGTGGCAGTGATCACTCCAACCGCTGCTGTTAACCACTTAAATGCCACTGTCAATCACAGCGCTATGTAAGATGTCGGTATCAGTATGAAGGCCAGCCTATAGTGTACCGTATGTGTATATAAAATATTTTATCATTTTTAAAACCGCTACCTTTTCCCCATAATATAGATATAAAGATGCATATTAATTGGTATAACCATGCCCGCAATGGTCCAACTTATCAAAATATACAATTATTTAATCCATAAAATCAAGCAATAAGAAAAACTATAGTGTCAGAATTTTCGTTATATACGGTAATTGACAAATTTCCTACAAAAAAGTTGGAATTTGAGGCTTGCTTTTTTATGCCATTTTACCGCACCTTGAAATTTTAAGTTTGTCAGTATATTAAATATTTAAATCAGTGGTGTCGTTCAAAACTATAACTCGGTCTGTATAAGAAAGAAAAGAAAACTCTCATGTGGCTTTGTTGACGAACAAATTAAACTTATGACTAATAAGAAGAGGAAAAATGAAAATCGTCCACTATGTGATGTCAGCAGAGCTACTGAGATCTGTTTATAACTTGGTAGGAGGTCAATTCCACAAATGTTTCCTGTTTTTTTTGTGTGTAAATTGAATCGGAGAAACTGTCAGACTGCGGTCAATCTTAATTCACTTCTTAACCTGGCCATCTACATAGATAACTATTGGCCACACCTGTTGATTTCAATGTTTAAGGGGGCCTGCTGACTCTTCCCCCACAGCATGTGTTGTCTGGAGGTAACAATCGCCTGATTGGATTTCAACTGCCTACCCAGTTTGTTCCTGTGGAAAATGGTATGGAGTTGTTGGAAAGAAAGCTGTTGGCCAAGTAAGAATTTGACTGACCGCTTTCTAATGTATAGGGCCTGGATGATGGGTTTATTTTCATAAGATTGTGTATGTAATATCTTACACTATTTTTTATTTTTTTTGCAGAGCTCTTGACAGAGAGAGGGCAATATTGCTCCAACAAAGAAAACGAGAACATTTGTCAGGTAGGTAAAGTAGGTTTGAATTATGAAAGATGTGGACATTTTGAAAAGGTGTAAATAATTTACTATTCCTTTCTTAAGAACGTCCTTATATGAAGTTAGGAAGACTGCTAGTCTACACATTGGGGCTGCATTCATATTACTATTTTTCACTGTCTGTGTACAGATCAGGATTTCCAGACTGGTCTTGGCTCTTCTGACCTGAACTCGGCAGCTTTTATATGCCAGCTAGTTTGAGTCAAGAGATCCATGGCCTCCCATGCATCATGATCCAGGTACTGAAACACAGGTTTTTGAAACTGGCCTTGCACTGGCTTGCAAATTGCTGTATGTATTTACTTGCATTCATTCATTCATTCATTCATTCATGCATGCATGCATGCATGCATACATACATCCATCATACTTCAATACAGTAGTGTAGCATTATAAACGGAGTGAAAATTCAGGTGTTAAAGTAAAAAATCTTAAGTTTAAATTGCTCACCTTTTTCTTCAAAACAAATAAAATAAACATTGTCCCGTAAAAGTTTAATCTCTCAAAATCTAAAAATATTTAAACTGTAAAATAAATACAGTATAGAAAAATTGAAACTCCATCATTTCCGTTTCTCAATCACCATTCTTACTGTAATGCAGTCAAAATACCGCACGTACCCCAAAATTGTATTAATAATTTTTTTTGCTTACTGAGCCAACTAATCATTCATATGGATCTATTGATGGAAAAATAGTTAAAAGGTCTCAAACTACAACATGAACATTCTTTATAGCAAAATAAAAACAATGTAACCGCTAAAATATAAAATACATTTTGATTTGTTTTTGCCATAATCTACTGACCTGGAGAATCATATTGGCAGGTCATTTACAGCACAATGAATGCTGTAAAAACAAAAGTAAAAAAGTGTTTTGTTTTTTTTTCTTTTGCATTGCACCATTCGTCACCATCGGGATTTTTTCCAGTTTTTACTACAATATATGGTAAAATGTCATTCAAAAGTACAAGGTATCTTACAAAACCAGCCCTCATAATGACTGACAATGGAAAAATAAAAAGGTATTTATTTTTACTTGAAAGAACAGAAAGCTGAAGTGAAAAATCGCCTTTCTTGAACCGGTTAAAACACTACTTGCTGCTATCCTACAATGTTACAAAGTACCTTTTTTTTTTTTGCATCTACTTGCCAAAGGATAATTGAGTTAGAAGGATTTTTGGATAGCTAGAACACAAAATTTCATTCAATATTGGTGTTTTTCTTTAAAATGTATCGCATGTATTACATTTTCTATGAAATACAACAGTCACAGCGGTCTCTGGAAATTAGTGTTATTGAGTTGAAGTAAGACTTTTGTGAAACTAGGTGAGGCAACTTGATTTCTTCTCTAACATAAAATTAAAACATTGCTGCGGATAATCTAATGTTCTCAGTGGATCATCGCAAAGGCTTATTGACCAAATATACATTAGGATGTCTATTCTAGTTTATTTACAATGGCAGTTACTGGTTAATACTCCTTTTTAAGAGCACTGTCTCTTGGTAGACATTGGTGGCATATTACTAAGGTATGCAATGTCTTAGGCTATGTGCACACGATGCGGTTTTCCTGCGGATCCGCAGCGGATGTTTCCGCGCAGAAACGCTGCAGATCCGCACTGTGATTTACAGTACCATGTAAATCAATGTAAAAAAAAAAAAAAAAGAGTTGTGCAGATGGTGCAGAAAAATCAGTGCGGAATTGCTGAGGATTTAAAAGAAGTGCATGTCACTTCTTTTGTGCGGATCTGCAGCGTTTCTGCACCCCTCCATGATAGAAATCCGCAGTGGCAAAAACTGAAGAAAATCCGCATCAATTCAGCGGCAAAACCGCACAAAATCCGCATAAAAACCGCTGCAAATCCGCAGCTGCGTTTTCTGCCAGGAGATGCGGATTTTGTGCAGAATATGCTGCACCATGTTTCCTACGTGTGCACATACCCTTATGAGTAGAGGTCTTGGTGCTGCGTGCCATTTTGTAGAGCAAAGCAGCCAATGTCTATTATGAGACAAACTTTTTAAAGGGAACTTGTCACCCAATTCATGCCTTAGTCTCTGAGAGCAGCATTCAGTAGTGGAAAACACATTTTAACAGTGAATATGGTCTGATTCTTAAAGCAAATTTTAGATATGAGCATTTTAGAACTGTGTAATTTATGTTAGCAGTACATACTATAAATCTTTTTAATTTTCAGGCAATGGAGTCTAAGTTTACACCATCCTTTAGTTGACTGACTTGGTGTCAGAAATGTGTACCACAATTCTGATATTTTGTCACGTGTTAGACCTCACCCGCTCCCTGATAAGTCATTCCCTATTTCAATAAGGCCTCCTTGTTAACCAAGACACAAAGTATCTAAAAAGTGTCATAAAAGCTGTTTTTTTATGTTTTGTTTTTTAAACTCCTAACTACAATTCTGACACATTTACCTTTAGGCTATGTGCACACGTCAGGATTCTTTGCAGAAATTTCCTGAACAATACCGGACTTTTTTTTGCAGGAAATCGGCGTGCATTTTTTGTGCGGATTTTTCACGTTTTTTTCCGGAGCTTCCCAATGCATTAAATAGCGGGAAAACCACAAAAAATCCGCAAAATTAATAAACATGCTGCATTTTTTTTTTTTTTTTTTGCAGAATAAAAAGCAACATATACACAGAAATTGCGGATTGCATTCTATTAATAGGATGCTTAATGGATGCGGTTTTTTTTCACCTTTTTATAGCGAAAAATCAGGAATGTGTGCACACAGCCTTATAAATCTTTGCCAGATTTTGAATGAATATACTATAGTTTTGCCAGATTTTGAATGAATATACTATAGTTTTAGTTAACTGAATTTTTTTTCTTTAGTTGCAGCATGCTGCACTCATGTGGCACTCATAAACTTCAGGCTTCCTCACCCACGCATTGCTGATTTTATCGATTTCTTCCAATGCTGTTGGAAGATAGCAATTTCAGTGGTGGAGGTATAGCTGTTCAGTATGCCAAAATCCTGCCTCTCAGCACACTATAACAAAAATGTGGCTGTGGCCAATGTATCATGTTCGTACATATAAAACATACTAAAATGTGTCTATTACTACTCCATAGTGCTTGCAGAGAAAGCGGCATAAAATGTGACTGGCTCCCTTTAAGTAGAACTTAGCAAGGTTGGTGTGTAACTTATGACCGACATAGATCATCTTCATAGCTGGGACAATGGTGAAGCCTATTAAGGAGAGGCAATACTTTCTTTGCCATTATGTGAACAGATTAATCTGGTCATGCTCGGAGGCAAAGAGTGTTACTTCACTTATAATGTTATTTACTGAGTGCCACATACCTTTTGGGCTATAACTTTTGTGACTCTAATGCAGATGATCTTCAAACCTGCTACAATGGTAGAGGCAACAACGGAAGCCTTTTATCTGGTAGGTACCATTTCAAATGTGACACCCCATTCCCTAACTGCTCAGTTTCTCCTAATGGCCTTTACCTCTTAATTTCTCAAGATTCCTATTTAAGTCTCATTTTCTTTGGAAGTAGGGGATTACATTTTCCTCCTGTTTATTTCACTTAAACATTCTGTGTATACTTGGTTTGTCATACTAACATTTGCAGTTAATGGACATGAACAAATTCCCTTTGTGCCTTATTATATGTAAATGGTGTAGAAAAAAAAAAAAATAGATATAGATGAAAAAAGGAAAACCGCACTACTCAAATGAAAAAAAGTGGACTTTAATGCCCAAACGGCGTGGCAAAGTTTCGGATGTAATATCCTTTCTCAAGCCAACCTTCCTATCCTTGAGAAAGGATATTACATCGGAAACGTTGTCACGCCGTTTGGGCATTAAAGTCCACTTTTTTTTCATTTGAGTAGTGCCGTTTTCCTTTATTCATCTTTATATTTAGAACCACCTTGAACAGTGGTTTGGGAAGCTTTGCACATTTTTTAAGGTAGTATTTGATGCTGTTCCGTTATATATATATATATATATATATATATATATATATATATATATATATATATATATATATATAT